>NC_069690.1:27752110-30252110 GCF_023699985.2 Odocoileus virginianus | reverse complement strand
AAAAATGACCTGTTGAATCTGGAAACAACAGGTCCTTCTTCTTAGCACAAAGGCAGCTCTGTTTTTTCCATCAAGGACACAAGAAAGAAGTGATTAAAGACCCCCTAAAACTCTTATCTAAAGCAGTTTGCATTGAATGCGGCCCGGTCCACGGCTGTAAGTGAACACATTTCAAGCCGACTGCCCCAAAACATCTAAGACCATGTTGGACTCTGAGGTGCTGTTAAGTATGGTGAAATATTTAGTGCTAACCCCCTGTATTTTCGTTTTGCCACATAGACTTTATTTCCACAAAGTAGGATTGTTTCTTCCCGTTTCAGAGATGAGTATCTGAGGGTACAGTATATCCAGAGAGCTGGATCTTATTTTCCATGGACCTTTCTGAGCTAGTGTAAGAGAAGGAAGGTTTCAAGGTAACTAGAAACACAAGTTTTTTGGTTTTTTTTTTTTTTTAAGAAGGGAGAGGCAATTTAAAAAAGAAAAAGTCATAAACTTTCAGGCTGCTCTCTTGCTTGGAAACTGGATGCATGCTGTAAAGTAAATATCTCCTTGGATTGTTTACTTGGGTAGAGGAGTTTTATAAAGCAATTTATGGTGGTTACAAAAATAACTGCACAGTAGACTTCATGGTTTGGTGAATTTAATTTTCTAAGTGTTAGAGCAATGTCTTTGTTTTACCATTTGCAATGGTCTTTTATGGGATGCATAAATTTAAGTTTAACTCAATTACATGGAAAACTCTTATTAAAGAAGTCCAACCTATGGAGCCTGGATTATGCGATTATTTAATGAAATTTTGCCACAGTTCTCTTTCATCTTGGCTCTGAACTTGGAGTTAGATATTTGTGGAAAAGACTGAAGACTTAAACAAGAAAAAGAAAATCACACACAGCACCATCTATTAGGCACGTTTTAGCTCTTGTGTTTAGCCACTATTTTAGGTAAAGGGATTCCTTTTAGACCTTCTTGATTCAGTCCCCAAATTGTAATATAGGATTTCTAACACACACTTATGAAATGCCATCCCCCCGCCGCCCCCCTCTGACACACACAGAGGAACAGAAAGAAAACCCTAGTTATTTGAGCCCTGATGTGAGTTATTTCAAGAGGAAAAAATCTGTACAATAAATATTTTTTAGATGCTCATTGACATGGGAGAATCATACAAGTTTAGCCTTGTTTTTTCTCCCAGTGAAGTTTCTCTCCATTTGCCACAATAGTTTGTTGTGGCAGCGCCCCCTACCGTCCTGATGATGGCACAAATCTGTTGCTGATGGGAAGTTGGGAGAAAAATCTCTTGGAAATTGAGTTTGATAGTTTAAAACGCCTCTTGCTAGGATGTGTCAATACATTTCTCTCCCCGGGGAAGAAAATTAATGGTACTTTTTAAACTACATCCCAGAAATAGTGTAATCAATGGTTTCTTCGTTTGGACAAGTGTGTAGCAAAGCTTAAGAAAACAAGTTTATTCAAAATCTCAAAAAAGGAAATTATTCATATTGATTTTAAATGTCCGAATAGTACTCTCAAATCAGTGAAACACAGGGACATTTTAGTATGCCAGGGAATTTGTTAATGATAACTTAGGAAGCTTCAGTGGGGTTTTCTGGATATGAAACTCTGCCCTGATGGGGTTTAGAAAACATTCCACGTGACAATTTAGCCGACATGCTATCAGGACGACGACAAATGTCTGGCTCACACATCACGGGAAAGCAGTCCTTCACCATGCTGTCTCCACGTCCATCGGATGTGTGGCGGGTTCCTCGAGAAAAGTGGGGAATTGTTTTATTAATTTCAAAACTTTAAGATTTCTTCTGAAAGTTAAGACCAGATACCTCTGCTGTAGTTCAAGACCAGGTGAACTTGGAATTCAGTAAGAACCCCCCTTCCCCACTCTGCTTGTATGTTTGCACCAATTATAATGTATGGTTATTTTTCCCCTAAAAGATACCTTAGCTTTTATCTTACCTCCTAAGATAAAAAATACCTATTTATAAAGTATTTAAAGATACATGTGTGTGCTTATACATACTATGTATTTATATATGTATGTATATGTTTGCATTCTGTAACACTTCAGTCTTTTATTTTGGGACAAGATAGTTAAGTGTTCCTTGTCTAATCTCTTATGCTAGCATATCTCATTCCTATATTTTGATTCAGTTTTTTTAGTGAGACCAGATGATTTCCACAGAGAAAAATGTTTCCAATATTATTTTACTCTGGAGCAGTGGTCCCTAGCCTTTTTGGCACCAGGGACGGGTTTTGTAGAAGACAATTTTTCCACGGACTTGGGGTGGGGAAGGGTTTCAGAATTATTCAAGCGTATTACATTTATTGTGTACTTTATTTCTGTCATGGTTACGTCAGCTCCACCTCTGATCATCAGGCTTTAGGTCCCGGAGTTTGGGGACCCCCGTGTAGTAACCAGGAAGATCAGAGGTGACTCAGCTTGGAGTTCAGGAGATGGTTCTTTCCATGGCTTCAGAATGTGAAGCTCTCTGGCCCTTCCCGATCACGGCCTTGTTTATCAGCCACGGGAGAGGCAGGCTGAGCAGAGGCACTTTCGGTTCCTATCGGGGGTGATGGGCGTCTCAGAGCAGCTGGGAGCAGCTGCGGAGCACCCCCGTGTTCGCTTTCCCACCCTTGTGAGCCACCAGCCCTTCTGCAGGAAGGGTGGGGGTGAAATTTGAGCCACAGGAGTCTGGCCACCCATGCAAGGTCCTGGGGACTGCCGTCCAAAGAGGCCCTGTGTCCTCAGAGGGGAATGAAGGACCTTGGAAGGGATGAAAGGTGGGGTGGGGGGAAAGTGGGGAGAAGCAGCTTTGGGCCCTGAGTCCTGTGTATTTGGAGGGGGAAAGGGCATCATGTCTTTCATTCATTTGCTCCCAGGAGTCCTCAGTGACTGGACATTTCCTTCGAGTGGGAGGTTGCAAGCAGTGCCTTCAAGAAGCCTTATGCTGCCATTTTGTTTGCCCTGGGTTCATGCCCTGGTAGACCTCCCTGGCAAGACAGGGTCAACAGTCTTGTGTGTGTGTGTGTGTGTGTGTGTGTGTGTGTGCGTGCACTCAGTTTGTGCATGAACCCACCTTCGAGAGCAGGCACCCAGTAGGTGGAGAAAGTGATAGAACTGATAACAGGAATGTTACTTGGTGGTTAGGGAACTTCTGGGCAGTATCGAGTCCAGCCATTAAAAACAACAGCAGCAACAGCAACACCATGCTTGGTACAGCCTGGAGTGGGAATACCTGGTGAGTGATTATTCCCTTAGAGCGATGAGATTCATCACATGCCGATAGAGCGTGAGATGGCTGGATGGCATCACCGACTCAATGGACATGAGTTTGAGTAAACTCCGGGAGTTGGTGATGGACAGGGAGGCCTGGCGTGCTGCGATTCATGGGGTCGCAAAGAGTCGGACACGATTGAGCGACTGAACTGAGCTGAACTGACAGAGCGTATGTGAAACGCAGAGCCTTCTAGGAGCGAAAATCCTATGGTCATCTCCTGCCTTCCCTTTAAAAAAAAACCTAAAAATGCTCTGGCCCAAATATTTGTCTCATGGAAGTGTCTGTGGATGGGCCCAGAAAGAGGACATGCCAAATCTGTGTTCTGGAGGGGTCATGAGAACAAAATAAGCTTGTGCAGTTAATGACAAGAGGGAGTGACCTTACATAGGCCAGAAGCTCCCGTCTTAGGAGAGTGTCACAGAGCAAACAAACCCACTTGATATAAAGAACTAAGGCCTGCCTGTCTCCACGGGATGCGTTTGAACAACTGCGCATCACACTTACCATCACTCAGGGGTGTGATGGGTCGGAAACTTCATAGATGTAGCGCTTTTCCTTAGGGAAAAGCTTTCCCTTTCTCCACCAAGGAACAGGAACTTAGCTGATAAAGCGCGTCATTTTTACGTGTGCTTCCTAGTGATACTGGACTTGAAGCTTTGAGAAAGTTTGTTTCTCCTTAAGTGATGAATCCTTATTGTGGAAATGAGGTTTCTTATTAAGGCATATGCCTTTAATATTATAACCAGAGGAAATTGCACCTCAGTAATATTTTGGCTCCCTAGTCTTTGCATTTGTAAGAGTGTCTTTAAAATGTTTGCCAGCACTTTAAAATCTTTGCTAATTTGATACAGTTAAAATGTCTCTATGGGCATAGGGATATTGATACAGTTAATAAATAAGCCTATGTGAAATAAACTTAGGTGAAACCAGAACCTAGAAATTGAGGAAATGCCGAGTTCAGAGACCTGAAGCATATTCCCAGCTGCTTGCCTCCAGTGATGCAACTTCTGATTTTTTTATATCACTCATGTGGTCATGTCTGTTACATTTAATCTGTGATCCTTTGAAAGCTATATTACAGAAGTTCAGATTTGCTGTCAGACGGCTGTAAATGTGGGCTTCCCAGGTGGCTCAGTGGTAAAGAATCCACATGCCAATGCAGGAGACCCAGGTTCCGTCCCTGGGTTGGGAAGATCCCCTGGAGAAGGGAATGGGAATGCACTCCAGTATTGTTGCCTGAAAAATCCCGTGGACAGAGGAGCCTGGCTGTTTATAGTCAATGAAGTCCTAAACAGTGGGACATGGCTTAGTGACCGAACACGCACGCAAGGCGGTAAATGTTAAAAAAAAGAAAAGAGGGAATATTTAGTAAGAAGGAAACTTAGTACTTGGCATTAGGCTTGTGATATTCTTGCAAATTTTAAAAAAAGAAAAAAAAAGTCCTGTTCAGGGTACTCGTTGAGAGCCGCCCACTTTGAATGTGACATTTAGCGCCACCTAGTGGGAGGGAGAGTCGGCAAGGAACCCAAAGGGCTGAACTTCATGAAAACTTCATGATCAGAGTATATGTGGTCCCCCCATTTTTTTAAAACAAAAAACAAGGAGGGAAAATCATGTTGGGTAGCACTTACAGCCTCTCTGCCTGAGCCCGCTCTTTCAGGCAGGGAGGTTATCCTTTAGAGAGAAATAAAAAAGACCTGCCTTGACAATAAACCTGAACAGCAAGGTAGAAGTGATTAGGAGATTTGTATTAGAAATGTGCATGCCTGAAAGAAATACCATATGCCCCAGATTAGTTTTGTTAGTGGGTTTTGCCTCTGTTTCTGAAAACCAGCTTCACAGGAAAATACTTCCAGATGATTTTTATTTCAACATCAGTCATGCAGTCTTATTTCTTCCACCCCGTTGGACAGGCTCTTGAGGAGGGTCCCAGGATTCCTAAGGGGTGGCACCCAGAAGCCGGTTTAACCCTTGACATGCCTGAGATACACTTTGCAAGATCTATCCGTGTGGGACAGTCTTATAGGAAGGTCTTTTCAGAGTTTCCAGCAAGAGACGGCTTCCTGTGAAGCTGTCCAGGGCCTGGGGAGCGGGGTGGGCAGGTACGCAATACTATATATAAAATAGATAACCAACAATGGACCTACTGTATAGCACAGAGAACTCTACTCAGTATTTTGTAATAACCTATATGGGAAAAATATCTGAAAAATAGATATGTATATGTATCTGAATTACTTTGTTCTGGATGTGAAATTAATGCAACATTGTAAATCAACTCAACTCTAGTTTTGTTTTTTTTTTTAAGTAAGCGTGGGTGGTAAGGGGCTTATAGGAATGTTACAGTGGAGGAACCTGGCAGACCCCACCCAATCCAGGTGATGTGAGTGACATCCCCTTGTTTTCCTATTGAGATCTTGTGTATGTGTTTGAGTCAGTCATGTCCAACTCTTTTCGACCTCATAGACTGTAGTGCACCAGGCTCCTCTGTCCTTGGGAATTCTCCAGGCAAGAATACTGGAGTGGGTTGCCATTTTCTTCTCCAGGGAATCTTCCAGACCCAGGGATCGAACCGGAGTCTCCCACACTGCAGGCAGATCCCTTACCATCTGAACTACCAGGGAAGCCCCTGAGATCTTGTATCCCCTGATGTAGCGCAGGAAGGAAGGCTTCACATGCGGAGTTTTCAGCCCCCGTCTGGTCTTGAGAAAACATGAACGGATGGGGCAGCCAGAAAATACCTGAGCAGCATTCATCACAAATGTCGAGATCGAGACTAGCAAAGCTGAGACACTTGCCACCGCTGGGAGGGGACAAAAGAAACTAATTACTAATGAGTAAATAGAATCTGGTACCGTCCACTGGGTCCCGGAATAGAAAAAGGGCGTTGATGAAAAACTGAGGCTATGTGACTGGCGTCTGTGGTTTAGTTCATGGTGTCATAGCAAGGTTAGTTTCCTGGTTTGATCTTTTTCCAGGGAAGATGATAACCTTGAGGGAAGCTGTCTGGATTTCTGAGAATTTTCTGTACTGTTTCGTTTACAGTTTTGTTGTCTGGAATGATCCCAAAACCAAGGGGGGAAGAGCATCATTAACAAAGAAGGCAGAGGGGTGGGATGAGGGTTCGAGAGGGAGGGGCTATATGTGTACTTACAGCTGATTCACCGTGTTCTACAGCGGGAACTAGCCCAACACTGTAAAGCAGTTATACTCCAATTAAAAAAGAACAGAAAAACAAAAACAAAGAAGGCAGAGGGCTCGAGGGCTCATTCGGAAACCCTCTGCCAAGCGAACCCCTTTCCTCCTCTCCTCCCAGCTCCCCCCACCCCATCCCGTCCCGCCTTCCAACATGGGCTAGCCAGCTCCCCTCCGCGCCAGCACCTGTTGCTCTAGACATGCTGATCTTTCCCTCAGCTTATTTCATAATAAAGTTGGCTCGGGGCTCCCCTTCCTGCTCTCTTGTCTCTGAAACATGGGCAGAGACAGTTTTGTGTTCCTTTTCTGTTCTTTGTGGCTGGCAAGTGTCACGTCACGAAGGTATAAAGTCACTGAAGCCCTCTCAGGCTGGAAAGTAAAAGCTTTGATGTCAGTGATGGGTTTTTGAGGACACAAAGGACTGAAGTGGAAGTCAGAGGAAAGTCTGACATGGGCATCTGGCTTTGTCTGTTGTTGCTTCCAACCAAGGAGGAGGAGTTTTCAGGGGCGGGGAAGCTGGCGATGTAGGTTACAGGGATGGACGGACCCGTGCCTGTGGATGTGCATGACAATACAGTCTAGATTTTAGGGGTGAGCTTAAATATTCTTTTTTTAAAAAAATATTTATTTATTTGGCTGCACCAGCTCTTAGTTGGGGCATATAGGCTCTTTAATTGCAGCATGTAGGATCTAGTTCCTTGACCAGGGATCAACCCTGGCCCCCTGCATTGGGAGCGTGGCGTCTTAGCCACTGGACCACCAGGGAAGTCCCCTCAGTTTAAATAGTCTGTCTCCTTACTTGACCTATGCTTTCACCTTTGGTTTAGACCCTGGCTTGTGAGACCCGCTGCAGCAGCAATGCAGGTCTGGAACAATTGCAGATGTGAAGGAGAGAGAGGAAAGGAGAAAGCCCAACTTCCATAGTGCTGGAGGGCTGGACCTGGGCATTCTGGGTGGTTCTTCCTGCTGGAACGACTAAGCCTGGGATGCCAATGTTATCAGACTCCAAGTTCCCGTCCGGGCAGCACACTGGCATTTTCTGCTTCTGTTTTTAAGCACACACTTGTGCATTGGAGGCTCTGGCTTAACAGAATTATGAAAATCTGCCTCAAAACATCTCCTTTGATATTTTTAATGACTGTCAAAATAAAAATTACATTTTTACTAAAGCAAAACAAGAAAACAACTCTGGCTACATCTCGAGACTCTAAGAAGATAACAGTATTTCCTCTTAATGCTTGACTCACCTTGATTGAATCTGTTTTATGAACCTGTGTCATGCCAAGGACAAGCTACTAAATGCTTGTGTAGATAAAAATAATTTCTATGATTTAATGCTATTCTGGGCTTGTTTGGCATTTTTCCACCTTAGACGGCATACACTTTTCTTCATGCAGTTTGGAACTTTATAAATATAGCAAAATATTTGAACCTGCAACATACATTTGACGAAATGTCATTTTAGTTTCTATTTCACTTATTTTCACTCTAATTTTTGTTATTTTCTTCCTTCTGATAACTGTGAGCTTAGGTGGTTCTTCTTTTTCTGATTCCTTGAGGGGTAAAGTTAGGTTGTTTATTTGATTTTCTTGAATGCAGGCATTTATCACTATGAACCTCCCTCTTAGAACTACTTTTACTACTTCCCCTAAGGTTTTGGTGTGTTTCCTTTCCACTTTTATTTGTCTCAAGTTATTTTTAAAATTTACTTTTTGATGTCTTCTCTGACTCATTGGTTGTTCTCTGACTCATTGTGTCCTTCAATCTCTACATAATGTGAATTTTCTAGTTTCTTCTTGTCACTGATTTCTACCTTCATGCTATTGTGTTCCGAAAAGACACATATCATGATCTCAAGCTTCTTAAATGTGTTAAGACTAGATTCGTGGTCCAGCCAGTGACCCACCCGGGAAAATGTTCTGTGATGTTCACAGAGTTCATCTGTAAACATATCAGAAATCCTGAGCCATCCAATTGATTTATCACCCATCCATTAAAAAATAACAATTAGCATGGGAAAAAAAAATCCTCTTTGTTTAGTGGTCCAGATGAGCAAGTTTCCTCCCTCTAAATGGCTGCATGGGGATGCCAAAATATTGTCAGGAATATAATGAGAAGGCGACTGGCTGCTCCGAGAAGTGGGGGGCAGGGTGAGTTGGTGGTTGTACTCATTCCTTAGGATCTTCAACCGTGTGCTCTCTTTTGACTGTGGGAAACCCCCAACCACCTCGCCCTGAACATGGCTGAGTCACTGCCAAAGTCCATCTTTCTTACTCTGAAGTATTTGCACTTCAGATTGACACTTTTATTCTTTAGAAGTGTTAATACTCCCAGTCAGGCCATAGCCCAATTTTTACCCCCCAGCACTTTTCTGTTGGTCTTCATTATTATTGTTGTTAATAACTTTTATCTAATTATTCTGCCAGTTGGTCATTAGTAATACCAGGCTCCATACTATAATGGTCAGCTCATTGCCAAGTAAGACATGACTGTCTATATGCATTTCTTTGGTTCTAACAGTCAGAAACTGTAAAGAAAATTGGAATTAGAAGGTATCTTAGAGATTGTCTTCTGCCTATGAAAAAACAGGGTGCCTTGCCTAAAATTAAACCAAAGACAAGAGCTCAGAGCTTCTATTTTTCATGGTAAAATTCTGGAGACTACAACTGGGAAACCATTGCTTGCTCTGAATTACGTAAATTTTATTTTGGAGGATTTATGTCAATGGCAAAAATATTCCAGAGAATGGAACAATTGATAGCATTATTTTATCTCTTTCCAAGACTGGTGAATTAAAACACTGAATCAAATTGAGTCAGTGATCAATTCATCTTTGCATTTCTGGCTTTCATCTCAGATGTTCTTACCAATATTTTGATGCTTATAGATTTTGGAACCCAGCTAGCACTATTGGCCTATGGATCCTCGTAAGTAATTTGTTTTATGGTTGTTACCTGTTTGTAAAAGATTACTGGGAGAAATCCAAGTACAGACAGGAGAACTTTTTTCTTTTTCTCTCTTGAGCGTTTGGAGTAGGAAGTAATCAATCAAATTATAGGAATAAAATTCCTTTCCCTTTTTCAGAGTTCTCATTTGGATTAGAGCTCTCCTTTCAATAGGAAATATCAAAGTTGCCAGGCTGGTTTGAGTGACAAAGTCAAAACTGGTATGTTTGTTACGGTCATAAATCTTTGCAGATACTCATTACACTCAGGTATTTTAAAAAGGGAACTGGATTAAGCTGCAGTGAAAGTTACATTCCCAGGGCTAAGTGCTCCCCTCCCCTCGTCACCTTCCTTAACTGAAGTCATGTTTGCTCCCAGTGGATGCTTTGAAAAGTTCTGGCCCTACAAACAGGCTGCAGCGATGAAGTGATTTCGTTTTACAAACAAAGCTGTTGAGTAAACAAATCTGGCATCTGGATCTTTTTCTCAATTTTCTGCTGGACTTTAATTATTCTTGTAGTTTTCTTTCATCAAATGTTGTGGGCTTGCTTTCTTTTTTAAGAAATAAAGGCGGCTTGTTTTTTCTTTTTACTGAGGTCTTTCTCTTTCTTCTTGCTGTAGGAGGACTTGAGATTACAACAGTATCTGTTAAAAAGGCTTTCCCCAAATCCAGAGGGTCTGCTAAAATGCCCTGCTAAGGTTTAATGATGGAAAGAAAATACATTTAATGTATTTCATATTTATACAGGGAAAGGTCATGGGGAGCTAATGCTTGTGATGAAAATTCTTGGGGTTTTCAGGTGCACTTGCTCTGTGGCAAAGGGTGGCAAGCTGGAAGCAAACATTGGAGAAACCGCTTCTCGGCTCCAGTTGACAGTTGACAGGAAAGTAGACTTCTAATTGCCATGCCCTCTGATTTCTCTCAAGAATCTTGGGATATTGATTTTTTAGAAACCATAGTGAGAAATAATTAACATATTCAAAACAAAAACTAAAAAAAAACAAAATTCTGCAAAGAATGGAGTAAATCAATCTCTGACCCAGAGTGGCTGCTAGTTTTTAACCTTTGGCTTGCAGTGAAGATCCGCATCAGCAGTAAAAATCTGGTGTGTACTAAGAGTTTTTCAAACTCTGAATTGCAAGACATTGGTGTATAATAAAGCCAATTATTATTTTTTAATAGAAGGGGTTATAATAGCATAAAATAGGAGAGTGAATCCCAGGTAGTAACCCAGGCAAATATTACCTTGACAAACTTGCTTCAGGTACGAACACAGATAAGTAGATCAGGTGTGTGCAGGAAGATTGGAGATAAAATGTACTTGTCAGTAGTGGATCTCATTAGAAAAAACTTTGAAAAACCCTGGCCAGTGTATGCAGAGGTCTTGTGTGAAAAAACTACAATGAACATGCCAGGGGTGTCCCTCCAGAAACTCACCTCAGTGTGTTTCCACCTTCTATCTCCGGGCCCTGGAACTTTACCTGTCACAGGAGAGATTCACTATTTGTTTAGTGAAACAAAAATAATGCCTTAGGTCCTGGGCCAGCAGTTTTTTTCTGGAAAGGGCCGGTAGTAGATGTTTTAGATTTTGTTAGTCAGACGGGCTCCATCACAAGTATTCAAGTCTGTTTCTCAGCAGGAGAGCAGCCTTCTTGTTTTTCAGTCCCTCAGTCATGTCTGGCTCTCTGCGACCCGATGGATGGCAGCACGCCAGGCTTCCCTGTCCTCCACTGTCGCCTGGACTTTGCTCAGATTCCCGTCCATTGAGTTGGTGATGCTAGCCATCTCATCCTCTGCCGCCCTCCTTTTGCCTTCAGTCTTTCTCAGCATCACGGTCTTTTCCAATGAGTGGGCTCTTGGCATCGGGTGGCCGAAGTATTGGAACTTCCTTATGTAAATGATGGATGTGGCTACCTCCCAATACGTAAATGAATGGGCTTGGCTATGTCCCAGTAAAATTTTATTGACCAAAACAAGCCTTTGGCTCACTGGACATGCTTCTCAGACGTCTAGGACAGGCTAAAAACTTCATGTATGTCCCTGGACCTTCCCTGACTTTACTTATCAGGTAGCTCTCAGGTGAGTATCCATCATGAACACCCACGGGAGGTGTTGAGGATGCATGACATAGCTGATGGACCCCCCACAAGGTATCACTCAGAAATTACAGCTCCTCTTGGCCAGATGAGGCTAGAAGAGTCCATCCTGGGAGTGACCTGTGGGAACTTTTTGAAATATGCAGACTTGTGCAGGACGATGGCATTTCATGTAAAGGTGATTCGTGTGCTCAATGACAAACATTTTACTTTGGAAAAGACATCATATAAACACATCTAAGCAGTCTTTGGTCTTTTTCTTTTATATAAAAAAAGTTTAATAATGCATTTTGCTGTTACCTTGACTTTGTACTTGAGTATGTGTTTAATTTACATACATCTTCCTCCGCTTCTCCAGTTTTCCTTCAGTCTTCTGGATGCCTGGGCATCCTGTGATGGGGTCACTTGACCTCTGTCCTGAAATGCAGTCCCAGCCTGTGGTTTCAGCCAGTAGTCTGAGTTTGCAGGTGAGGAGTGAGATGTCAAACTAGGATCAAAGTGTCGGGAAGGATTTTTGAGGCTATTCCATGGCATGTGTAAGGAGACTAATAATATTTTGATAGAAGCCAATACAACTGAAATATTACAATTTCAATGCATAATCAACAGTAAAACATTATCAATGAGATATTTTGCATTTTTCATACAAAATCTTCCAACTCTCAGATGCAACTCTCAGATGCATTTTATTTTTTAACACTTTATTTTTTAGTTTCAAGTTTTGAATTTTTTAGTTGTGCCTCATGGCATGTGGATTTTAGTTCCCTGACCAGGGATTGAACCCCTGCCCCCTGCATTGGAAGGCAAATTTCTAACCAGTGCACCGCCAGGGAAATCCTTTTTTTTCTTTTAATTGCAGATTGTGTTCTTTGGATGGATGCTTAAGGCTTCCTGCATTAGTTTTTACACACAAGTAGCATCTGATATTCCTATTTAATTTTCTTGAACATTCTGGGGAAAGTGTAGTGGCTAATTTCCAAGGCAGTGATGCACGAGCCTATTCTAAACTCCATCACAAGGCTGGAAGGCAAAATAAACTTGCTTTAAGAATCTTATCTTATTGAAAACCCACTCAAAAATTCCCTGAAAGAATGAAGACATTTGAATACTTTGTGTTTTCTCTTACCAACACTGAAATTTAAAGTTTCAACTATGGATATTCTTTCATTGGTGGCATCTTATTTCTTCTCAATGAATGCCTAATAGCGGACATTGTAATGCTTGTGATGTTTTCCTTTTTGCTGGGAATTTTGGTGATGATGAGAAAGCATTAAAAAAAAGGGAGGGGGAGAAAAAGCTGAGAAAAGCAAACCAATGTATTCCTACTGTTTGACTCACAAATTTATTGCTTGTGGGAAAAAATTGTTTCTGTAGTGTTAATTTCTCATGTAAGTCGATGGCAGTCATTTCTGTCTAATTCATAGAGGCTCGTGGAGAAAGGACTTGGAGGACATTGCAAGTTGAAAATAGCTTAAAATAAGGATACTCGAGTATCTAAAGTTCAGAAGCTATTTTCATGGCATCTCTCTAGGTTTAATCTTGGAATATTGTAACTGATTAATCTATTTCACTGTGGTGGTCCTTTCTAGGCCACTCAGGAACTGAGATGGGGGGCCTTTAAACAGCATGGTGATGGATCAGGGGGATCAATTTGGAGAAGAGGAGAGAAGGGGAGTGTGTGAGACTTGCAGAGAGCTGTGGCAACCCACTGCAGTGTTCTCACCTGGAAAATCCCATGGACAGAGAAGTCTGGCGGGCTACAATCCCTGGGGTCGCAAAGAGTCAGACACAACTTAGCAACTACACAACAACAAGAAGAACAAACACGTTCAGTTCCTAGAGAACTGAGATTTAGTGCAAAGTCTGTGACACTCAAACAGGAACTGAATATCATAAAACTAAATCCAGTCACACGGTTCTGAGCCTACAGTGCCCTGGAGGGCTTAAGGGTATACAAATGACTGCATGGAATCTTCGCTCAGCTAATATCCTAATTAAAATGAAACCAGTCACCCCATAGCCATCTGCATTTGTGCGACAGAACCGGAGAGCGTTTCACTGTGTGGCCAGATTCCTACGTAATTGCAGCACTGGAGAAAGCAGAACACTAGAAGGGGAAGAGAAAGAGAAACACTTTGAAACAAATGCCTCAGAGGCCACGATAAAGGGGCCGAGAGACCCACGTGGAGGGGTATGAGGTGGGAAAGGTGGTTCAAGTCTGGCTGGTGGGCGCCCTTCTTGGTAGATTCCTCCACCGAGATGTGTGTCGTGGCATGATTCATGTCCAGCAGATTTGTAAGTGAAGTGAAAGTCGCACTCTGTCAGCGTGCCTGCTGGGGTGACTGTCCGAGACAGCATAGCTCAAAAAGAGGGTTTGGGGAAAATATGATAAAATGTCAAATGTGATTTCTTATAACAGATTATTGATTTCTTGGGGAGAGGGAACAGGAAAATCATGAGTGGCATGATATGATGTGTGAACAGAGGTATACAGATGTAATAGGTGATTATTATGAAGTCCTTACAAATCCGGATAGCTCAGTTGGTAAAGAATCCACCTTTAACGCAGGAGACCCCGGTTCGATTCCTGGATCAGGAAGATCCGTTGGAGAAGGGATTGGCTACCCACTCTGGTATTCTTGGGCTTCCCTTGTGGCTCAGCTGGTAAAGGATCTGCCTGCAATGTGGGAGACCTGGATTCCATCCCTGGGTTGGGAAGATCTCCTGGAGAAGGGAAAGGCTACCCACTCCAGTATTCTGGCCTAGAGAACTACAAGGGGTCACGAAGAGTTGGACACAACTGAGTGACTTTCACTTCATTTACAAATCTGTTAGACATGAATCATGCTATGACCAGTCCCCTGATTGTTATCAAACTACATGAATGGAGAGATTTATATACATGCACATATATAAATATGTATGTGTATATATATATAAATATATATTTGTGCATCCTGAAATTTCCAGATGTAGAGATGTTTGTACCTGCCCCTATAATATATATATATAGGGCTTTCCAGTTGGTGCTAGTGGTGAAGAACCTGCCTGTTAATGCAGGAGACATAAGAGATGTGGGTTTGATCCCTGGGTTGGAAAGATTCCCTGGAGGAGGGCATGGCAACCCACTCCAGTATTCTTTTTTTTTTTTTTTTCCATTTATTTTTATTAGTTGGAGGCTAATTACTTTACATCATTGCAGTGGTTTTTGTCATACTTTGAAATGAATTAGCCATGGATTTACATGTATTCCCCATCCCGGTCCCCCCTCCCACCTCCCTCTCCACCCGATCCCTCTGGGTCTTCCCAGTGCACCAGACCCGAGCACTTGTCTCATGCACCCAACCTGGGCTGGTGATGTTTCACCCTAGATAATATACATGTTTCGATGCTGTTCCCTTGAAACATCCCACCCTCGCCTTCTCCCAGAGTCCACAAGTCTGTTCTATACATCTGTGTCTCTTCTTCTGTTTTGAATATAGGGTTATCGTTACCATCTTTCTAAATTCCATATATATGTGTTAGTATACTGTAATGGTCTTTATCTTTCTGGCTTACTTCGCTCTGTATAATGGGCTCCAGTTTCATCCATCTCATTAGAATTGATTCAAATGAATTCTTTTTAATGGCTGAGTAATAGTCCATGGTGTATATGTACCACAGCTTGCTTATCCATTCATCTGCTGATGGGCATCTAGGTTGCTTCCATGTCCTGGCTATTATAAACAGTGCTGCGATGAACACTGGGGTGCACGTGTCTCTTTCAGATCTGGTTTCCTCGGTGTGTATGCCCAGAAGTGGGATTGCTGGGTCATATGGCAGTTCTATTTCCAGCTTTTTAAGAAATCTCCACACTGTTTTCCATAGTGGCTGTACTAATTTGCATTCCCACCAACAGTGTAAGAGGGTTCCCTTTTCTCCACACCCTCTCCAGCATTTATTGCTTGTAGACTTTTGGATAGCAGCCATCCTGACTGGCGTATAATGGTACCTCATTGTGGTTTTGATTTGCATTTCTCTGATAATGCCACTCCAGTATTCTTGCCTGGAGAATCCCATGGACAGGGGAGCCCGTGAGGAGTCCAGAGGGTCCCAAAGAGTCAGACACAACTGAAGCAAGTTAGTATGCTTCAGGGCTAAGATATAAGATGTATATGTATATATCTAAAAGTCCGTATTGGTATATAGTCGGTTCACAATGTGGTACTAATTTCTGCTATGCAGCAGAGTGACTCGATTATACATACATGTATTCTTTTCCACTATGGTTTATTGTGGGGCACTGAATACAGTCCCTGTGCTATACCACAGGACCTTGCTGTCCATCCATTTGGATAGACTGTATTTTGACTCTCTTCTTGCAGGCGTTTCCCCTTTGTTTATTAAAAAAAAAAAAAAAAAGCAAATCAATAATAGTTCATTTAAACAGCTCTGTTAGTACATAGACTTGAACATGGGACTTCCATGCACCTAGTCTTTTAGTCTTAGCACAGTTTTAAAGGTTCAAGTGAAATGGTTCAAAACAGGAAGTTCTTAAAAATTGCATTCTCACTAGATATGTAAACAATTTCAACAGAGTGATGTGGGCATCTGACTTCTGATTGCCTCTTATCAGAACTTATGCTAGCTCAGTTTTTGAAAGCGTGGGCAAAATCATTTTCCTTAAAGAAAGTACTTTTCATTCCTCCCCAAGGCCTTACAGGTCTGAACTGTTGAACCCAGACTTGAGTAATGATGTCCTATACTTTGCCAAACAAGTTGTTTCCCCCTTCATCACATCCATCAGAAGGGGAAGTGTCCCGCCGGACAAACTGTTTCCCAGGAAAGGCCTTTTTGTGTGTATGTGTCTATTTTCTTAAGTCAAGGTAAGTTGAAAATCAGGAAAATTTCAAGTTGGTTTCTATATTGTTTGCAGGTGACGTTCACGAATCTGAGTCTGTGGGTTGTGTTCTGTCGGCACCAAAATGCTGAGACATTAATCAAAGAGGAATCTATAATCACAGAAAAATAATGCAGACCGTTTAACAGCACCCGATCATGTAAAAAGGATGGAAACAAGGCATAGTTGCAGCTTTCTTAGACACAGCTGCAACTAAATAAAAAATATGTTGTAAATATTTTTTTGAAAACTTGAAAAATTTAGGCCCAGAACAGTGTGACTGAATTTACTTTTATTGTATTTAATTCCTGTTTGAATGTCACAGAGTTTGTACTAAAGCTTTCTCTGGAAACTGAACTTGTTTGTACTTATCCCAAAATCAATTACTAAGAAATAAGTACACGATCGTAAAATCTCATATTAGCATTGGAAATGACCTCCAAGTCATTTGGCCCAATACTTATCTGATAGACCAAAGTTTATTAATATTAAAACGGCTCCATAGCTATTCTGGTCAACAAATCATCTCCTGATATATCTTAAAAAACTGATAACGTTTGTGTGTGCTCAATCTCCCAGTCGTGACCCCATGAACTGTAGCCCATTGGCTCCATGGCGTTTTCTAGGCAAGAAGACTGGAGTGGGTTGCCAGCTCCAGCCCCAGTGGATCGTTCTGACTCGGGGATTGAACCTGTGTCTTTTGCATTGGCAGGCAAGTTCTTTACCACCGAGCCATGCCCTTTCCTTCTCCAGGGGATCTTCCCAGACCAGGGATCAAACCCCCATCTCCTGCACTGCGGGCAGGCTCTTTTCCCCGAGCCACCGTGGAAGCCTGAAAGAAACACTAGATTAATGCAGAAAACTGCACTCAGCCGAACTGAGCTGTGTAAGAACACACACGTGCACATACGTCCCTCACCTATCCACCAGCCACCTCAGCTCAGCTCCAGTTCTGACTCACATTTATCCGTGTCTGGTCAACAACTTTCTGCCGCCTTTTTGGCGAGCTTCCTTCAACACTTTACAATAACTCCCAAGCAGCAATCTTCCCAATGCCCACTTCCATGGAAAACTTCAGGGCTTTTTCAAGGTCAAGGGTCATATTTATTGTTGTATCTGTGAATTTCTTAACCAGTTCAGGTGTGAAAACTGTGCTTCCCTTATTGTTAAGTTCCTACCTTTCAAAAAAAGTGTGCCCCTGATAAAGTTCAAGAGTGTTGTACCCTTACTCCGTTTTCCACATAAGCTCTGTGGTTTTTATGGTGTGAGTCTTTCCTGGTGGCTCAGAGGTTAAAGCATCTGCCTGCAATGCGGGAGACCTGGGTTCGATCCCCTGGGCCGGGAAGATCCCCTGGAGGAGGAAATGGCAACCCACTCCAGTATTCTTGCCTGGAGAATCCCATGGACAGAGGAGCCTGGTGGGCTACAGTCCACGGGGTCGCAAAGAGTTGGACATGACTGAGGGACTTCACTTCACTGTATATAGTGGGGGGTTTGGGAATGTGTATTGTGAGTTACAGCACAGCTGATTATATCCCATCACAGAAAATGTATCAGATGTGGTACAGACAAGCTTTGTACCAATCTAATGTATTTTTTCCTCAGGCATTTTACTGTGATCGCGTATTTTTAAAATTTTGTTGATCTAATTCGACTGAGGGCATATGTACAGTTTGTTAGGAGTTTTATCATTTAGAAGTTTCCTATAAACATTTTCTAACTACATTGTTAGACCTTTGATAAATATTGTAATGACTTCTAAGCCCTCTTTTAAGAATATGTCATAATTTACTTACCATTTAGCCTTTAATCACTTTTTGCTACTGTTTCGCTGCTCCGTCATATCCAACTTTTTTGCAACCCCCCTGGACTGTAGCCTGCCAGGCTCCTCTGTCCATGGAATTTCCCAGGCAAGAATACTGGAATGAGTTGCCATGTCCTCTTCTAGGGAATCTTCCCAACCCAGGGGTCGAACCCATGTCTCCTGTGTTACAGGTGGGTTCTTTACCCAGTGAGTCATTGGTAATCACTTTTTAATTTGGGACTATTTTACACAGTACTTTGATAGGTATCTTTGTAGAGCTTTTTGTTATATTGAATCCAACTTGAATGAACTCTGAGAAATAGAATCATAAGGTCAAAGACTATGAATATTTGATACATGTTGCTGAATTGATTTCCAAAATGATGGTGTGAATTTATACTCCCAGCAGGTATACAGGTAGAAATGTGATCAAGTTTCTCTGTTTCCAGGATTCTCAAACACAGAGAGAAAATTCCATTTGAACAAGAAGACATGAGCCCTGCATCTGCAGGATCAGATGTTCAAAACTGCTCTCTCGTTGCCTCTGCTGGCTCCTGCTTTGTTCTTAGCATCCTGGCTTCTTTTGAATCTCCTTCTAAAATGTCCAGGAGTGTTGTCTAGTCCTTTCAAGTCACATCCTCGAGACAGAGGTCCAGCTGTCCATCCCCTGGGAGACCTGCTCCTGAACCCTTCAGGTGATGACCTGGGACAAGTCCATTCCCCTTGTTAGGACCTCAGTTTTGTGTTCTTAAAAACTGAGTTCAACTCAGCGTTTTCTGAACATATTTGGCCATCTTTAGAGACATGTTCTCACTGAATTCATAGAGGTAAGAAAGACATGGTAAAAGTTGAGGAGAAGGGAGATGAAGGGCAGATGAAAAACATCTATCCCTCTATGACTTAGGAGAAGACTGATTTTCAGAATAACATTTTGTTATGAAACATTTCAGGATAAAGTTAAAAGGATTTTACAGTTAGTGTCCATCTACTCACTACCTAGAGTCTATTTTTAACATTTTTTTATATTTCTAGTAATTAAAAAATTTTTTTGACTTCACCATGTGGCATGCTGGATCTTAGTTCCCCAACCAAGGATCAAATGTGTGCCCCCTGCATTAGAAAGGGAAGTCTTAACCACTGGACTGCCAGGAAAGTCTCACTGTGCTTGTTTTATCACATATTTTTCCGACAACTGTGGATTCTCTTTTGTTTTCACGATCCCTTAGGGCACGGTGACTCTCCTCAGACACCATGGGGCTCTGGGAAAGTTGGGGTAGTTTTGGCAGTTAGTCACTGAAACCATTGGGGTTGGCATATTGGTACCCAGCACCATCTTGGATGGTACCAAGCACCATCTTGGATGGTACCAAGCACCATCTTGGATGGTACCAAGCACCATCTTGGATGCCCTCTGAGGGAGATTTTCTTCCTGCAGTTTCAGAGAGAAGAGCTTATACTAAAATAATGCATCCATTGCAGACTATAAAATATAAAACTAAGGAGACTGGATTAGAAACAACACAGGATCTGTAGATCCACATGAGCAACGGTCATCAAAGCCATCTCACTATAGACATTCCAAGGTTGCCACCACACAGAGTAAGGATTTTTTCCTTTTGGACTTCCCCTCAGGACCATACAACTCACAAGAACACTGGCTTTATTGCTCTGGGAGACACACACTAGTTAGACTAGTGATGCTGCTCCTCCAAGCCACCCCCAGCCCCCACTTTCTCCCGTTAACTCCAGCTGTGGCTCTTGTTCTCATGACCCATGAGCTTGTGTGGGCTGAAGTCATGAACCCTGAGCTCCCTGGGTTTGCAGACATCTGAGGAGAGAGCTTTGATGACAACGAACTTCTCTTGCCTCTTTGTGCTGCTGAGCAACTCACCATCAAATGCCTGTGTCATCCTTTCCTTCTCTGTAAAACACAGCCAAGGATTTTTACCTGGCTCGAGTTAGAGGGTTGTTGTGATTAAAAAAAAAAAAAATACTTGGGAATCCCAAACTCCTGTAAATACATGAAAAGTACATGGGGTAAAATGATTTTAAATAACAGTTTGTGATACTGATGGAGGAGGGCGTGACAACCCACCCCACTATTTTTGCCTGGAGAATCCCATGGACAGAGGAGCCTGGCCCATGGGATCACAAAGAGTCAGACATGCCTGAAGCAACTTAGCACAGCACACATGATACTGAGATAAAAGTAAGGCAAAAAAAAAAAAAAAAAGATTGAAAGAAGATGCATTAAATACTAGCATGCTGAAATTAGGTACCAGTGATGATTTCTCTTCCTGTTTCCAAGATTGTTTAGACAGTAAGTCCCCTACAAGGGAACCTTCAAGTTGTGGGCTTTCAAAGATGGGGACATGCGTTTCCATGTCCACTCATGTCAGCTGACGTGTCTGGAGCACATTGTCAGATGCATGCATCCTCTACAAGTGGTTGAGCTTTTGTGCCCTTGACTGTGCAGCGCTGTGTAGACTACAGTAGTCCAATATCTTCATTTCAAGCCCAGGCTGTCCCAAACTTCCCAACAGAAGTGAAGTTCCCAAGAAATCTTCCCAAACAGAAGCAAGCCTAAAAGCAGTGGTGATGTAGCTGTACGGTAAAAATAAAAATGTTTTATTTTTTGTTTGTTTGATTTTAATGTATTATTTGTGTGAGAAGTATTATAAACCAGAGCTTCCCTGGTGACTCAGATGGTTAAGAATGTGCCTGCAATGCAGGAGACGGGTTCAATACCTGGGTGAGGAAAATCCCCTGAAAGAGGAAATGGCAACCCTCTCCAGTGTTCTTGCCTGGAGAATTCCATGGACAGAGGAGCCTGGTGGGCTGTAGTCCATGGGGCCACAAAGAGTTGGATGCAACTGAGTGATTAACACACACACATGTTCTAAACCTAGTAGAGTACAGTATTATATAGGCGATTGTGTTAGTTTGGTACCTAGGCTAACTTGTTTGGACTTACAAACAAATTGGACTTAAAAACATACTCTCGGAATGGAACTCATTCATACATGTAGGGGACTTCCTACCTTTATCGTGAAAAAGTGTATTAGGGCTAAGCAGGAAATCTGTTATTCTCATCATCTTAGGACAAAATGCAAGAAGTGACTTTTGTAGTAGCCAGTGGAAGAGGGAAGCCATCAGTCTTCTTGGGGAGAGACTGGAACATCCCAGAAATGAACCTCCTTTGCCTGCTGGTAGCCCCGACTGCTGATTTATACCTTCTGCAGCCTACGAGCATTTGTTTACTTTGCATCCCTGGGTAACAGCTGGAGCCTCGCAAATGTGTTGAGAATATTTGACTGTCAATAATTCTGGAAGGTGTTATCACGTTGGAGCTGTCGAGAGACTTTGATAGGTTAGATTAACTGTTAGGCTAACCCACCAGCTCCTGTCTTCTGTGTTGTGCCCCTTTCAAGGGGGGATTAGCAGTGCCCGGAATAGAATCCCCAGGTCCCAGCTTCTGTGAGCAGGAAGGTGGGAGGAGTGGGAGATGGCCAAGACCCATTTTAGGATTTGGGAGCAGAGAATGTGGAAACCAGCCAGGTGGCAAGGGCAGGCATCCTTGAGAGTCTTGAGTGTGCTCTTTGGAAGTTCTGTTTTGCCTTTTTTTTACCCCAGGGGATTGGATGTGCATCAGAATTTTACTTCCAGTCTAGTTTCCTGCATTAAAATTTCAGAAGTTGCTAGTTGTGAGAAATGAACATCTTAAAAATCTTGGCTGGTCAAGTAAGTCAGATGGAGAAGGAGAAATATCACATGACATCCCTTATATGTACAATCTAAAATGGAACGATACAAATAAACTTACTGATAAAGCAGAAATAGGCTCACAGACTTAGAGAATGAACTTACAGTTGCTGGGGGAAGGGATAGTTAGGGAGCTTGGGATGGCCATGTACACAGTGCTGTATTTAAGGATAGCCAGCAAGGACCTGCAGTGTTGCACAGGGAACTCTGCTGTGTTAGGTGGCAGCTGGATGGAGGGGGGCTTGGGGGAGAATGGATACATGTGTATGTAATGGCTGAGTCGCTTTGTTGTCCACCTGCAGTTATCCCAACACTGTTAATCAGTTATGCTCCCACAGAGAATCAAAAGTTTAAAAAATTTGAGCTGGAATATAAAGTATAGATCGTGGCTGGTTGTACAGAAAGAGGGGAATGGATGAGCTGGCAGGACCAGGAGTGGCGACTCATGAGATTCAGTCTAGAGTCCAAGCGAGCGTGTGCCTTGTGCACACGACGGCATTCCAAGGAGTCTGCTTTGGGGGACTTGTGTGCTGTGTGTCTGCCGTGTGTTCCCACAGCATACGCTTAACTTCCCTCATGAGATGTGGGACTGATATAGTCTCATAAAAACAGCCTGTAATTATTTCAGAAACACTTGCAGGGGACAAGCCAAGATGGGAAAAGACATGCTTTCCTTCCGGCCTAGCCTCCGCCCTCTCAACAATAAACACACAGGAAATGTTGCCGAAAATGTAACAACCACCACACTGGCTCAGACAGTAGAGAATCTGCCTACGGTGTGGGAGACCTGGGTTTGATCCCTGGGTTGGGAAGTTCCCCTGGAGGAGGGCATGGCAACCCACTCCAGTATTCTTGCCTGGAGAATCCCCGTGAGCCGAGGAGCCTGGCGGGCTGCAGTCCATGGGGTCGCAAAGCATCAGACACAACTGAGCGACTGAGCCCGCAACAGAAACACGTGCGCCCCGCCAGAGTCCGAAGACTGGGATTCCCGCCAGCCGGAGCGGTGCAGACTGAGACTGTGGTGCCCGTGGCGGATGCCCAGGACGGGGGACCTGCAGCCAGAAGGTGGGCGTTCTGGGATGCAGCCTGTGTTTGCCAGGAGAGACAACACAGTGACCCCTACTTCAGCCCAGTGCCTTGACACACCCCCTGCACTTTGACCTCATGGCTCACTTCCCAGGCTCAGAAAAATGTGGCAGAGAAGCTTGCCTTCTCAACAGGGGTTTGGGCAAAAGAAGGAAAAAAAAAAATCACCCACAAAAAATTCAAACCGCGGTTCTGTAAGTTGGCATGTGGTCTGAGCTTATACTTCCTGTGAATGTGAGTACTCACTGAGACGTCGGCAGGAGAGCTGGTCTCAGGACTGTTGAAACCCCTGGTGTCTTGGGCAGGGGAAAGAAAAACACTGCTCTGGATTTTCTACAACTTGGTTCCCAAGAGAATTCCTCAGTCTGAACAACCACAGTAGAGGGTGTGGACACCATTAGCAATTTCAGTCACTTGAGAAAAGAAATCAACCGTGAATGAAAGGCAGGAAATCTGGCAAACCCCAGGCAGACCTCAAAGATATAACACTCTGAAAGGTGCTTACAGCTTGTTTTAAATTATTAGAGAAATTGTAAAATATGTAAAAATTAAAAAAAATATGTAAAAATTACAATGAAAAAGTGTGACAGCAGAAAAAGATTTGGGAAAGGACCAAAGAGAATGTGGGAGGAACATTGGAGCTGAAATGAAAGACTCAGTGGCTGGGCTAAGCTGCAGATTGAAACAGAAGAGACAAACAGTAATAACCAAGAGATCAATCTGACAAGTTTACCAAACACAAGAGCCAAACGGCCAGAACATATTGATAACTAAAAGATTTGATGAAATCACCAAAGAGATAACAGGATGGGGGACTGGAAGAGGATGGTTTATAGGCAGAGAATAGACTTGCTAGGTCCAAGGTACATTTAATAAGATGTCCAGAGAACAGAACATGAAGAACTTTCAGATAAATAGAGTTAACTACACACAGGTTTTTGCTGAAACAACTATTAAATGACATATTTTATCAAGAAAGACTGAATCCATAAGGAAAGCATGATGTATTAAAAATAAAAGCCATGTGGAGCCAAGAATTGGGTAAACATGCTAGTACATTTAAATGAAACTTAATAAAAGTAATAAACGGGTTGGATTGTTAATGAGACTAAGAGGTGAAGTGGGGGCAGTGTTGACAGTGATGTTCACTTTTGATTTTCTTAAGTTAATCATCAGGCAAACCATTTACATGTAATCACTGAAAGAATAACTTCAAACTGGAGGACAGTAAAATAAAATATGTAATAAACTCAATCAACCCTAAAGAAGTAAAAAAATGAGCCAGCCCTGCCCCCTGTAGAATAGGAACAGTAGAACATACAGATAGACATAGAATCTAGAAAGCAGCAGATAAGATGGTATAAAACAAGTCCAAATTTATAAGTAATCAAGCTAAATGTAAATGGATTAAACTCAAACGTGGAAAGAGTCTCAGATTGGATAACTTTCTCAGAAAGAGAAACCTCCATCACAAAGAACCTGGATCTTTGGAGAAAATTTCTACTCCTTTCAAACTTCCTCCATACTTCTATTTTCTACACCAAGGTACTAAAAATACATGTTGCTGTGCACAGACTGAATAAAGATCAGAGTGTAGAAAAATTATCATTAACACATGTCCTGAGGTGCTGCTGATGGAAGAATGGCTTTTCTTGGATTAACATGAAAAGTTTTCTAAAATCAATCCTGAACTTTTTAGTTTCCTACAGAGCAGTGGTGATGCTGATTTTGGTCAGGGGGACTGGTCCAAATGTTTCATTGTATAAGAGTATCTTGGGCCATTCATTAACAATTAATTAACAAAAACTCTGTGCCCAGCATCAGTGCTAATAGTTACAATTTTGTGACTTTTTTAAATGGGCTTACTGTTTTATTAACATTTAATCTTCACTAAGAAGGAGCTCAAGTATATGCCTGCCACACATTCAGATTTTTGAAAGGAAGATAAAATGGACAGCTTTAAGGGTGCAATGTATTTGTCACTGCACAATATATTCAGCAATTAGACAATCTAGGGAATGGTATAATTGGACAGCAAGGAGATCAAACTAGTCAGTCCTAAAGGAAATCATCCCTGAATATTCATTGGAAGGACTGATGCTGAAGCTGAAGCTCCAATATTTTGGCCACCTGATGTGAAGAGCTAACTCATTGAAAAAGACCCTGATGCTGGGAAAGATTGAAGGCAGGAGGAGAAGGGGACGACAGGTTGAGATGGTTGGATGTCATTACCAACTCAATGGACATGAATTTGAGCAAGCTCTGGGAGGTGGTGAAGGACAGGGAAGCCTGGCTGCAGTCTATGGGGTCATAAAGAGTCAGATGCAACTTAGTGACTAAACAACAAGAAGTAACTATACACCACAAGTACAGTGAAAAGCTCTGAAATTGGAGGGAAAAAACATACCATTTAGGACTGCACAGAGGTCCTTGGCTGTTGACACAATCTCCCCTTGACTTCAGACTTGAGACAAGCTGAGGGGGTCTGTCAGTACACAGAAACTCTGAATTCAGAACAAACAGTAACAGGATATAGTGGCCAGAGCCAGTTCAGATTGTGGGGCCCGCTCCAAAGCCAGCAGGGTTGGCTGGAGGCTGAAATGTTGCAGCCGAGGTCCAAGAGAGCAGACATTTTCTAAAAATTGCTTATTTCCCAAGAAGTCCCTAAGAATTCATTTTCCCAAACAGGGAATTTTGTGATGTTTTAAATTGCCCTCTCATAGTCGATGAAAAGCATCTAAAGAGCTCAGGAACATATAGTCAAGACACGAAGGCGCTCCAGCCATGCTCTTTGAGGTCACATTTGCACAGCCAGAAAGAGAGAGAACAGAGCCCTTAGTACAGCGTGGGGACATACATACTCTGTATGTCTCAAGAAAAGGTGGTTTCATGCTTTGCTGGGCTAAATGTCTTTGTATTAGTCATTCCTAGAGGCAGAGCTGGAGAGAACCTTCTGAATTTCCAACCTATCCAGCTACTGTAGATCTGAAGGAAGCTAAATGCCCCCAGCAGCCCTCCCCTGCCAGCCTGTGCTGGACCAGCAGAATGGCTGGACATCTGTGACCTTTACGTAGTTTGTCCAGGTTCCGACTCCTAGATTACCTACACAGATCCTCCTCCAGTTGCCCTGATTCCAGCTGACATAACATCCTTGTGCATCGCAATCTGAATAGGACATGGGTACCGGCCAGCACATGGACCCTTCACGTGCCTCCAAGGTCCAAGAATTCACCGTCCTCTCCTGTAGCATACGGCCCTTCTAAGCCCTCCATTTCCCTGGGCTCCAACTGTTGTTTCTTTCAAAACGGTTGTCCCCCTGAACAGATGACCTGTGATCTAACCATCCTCAAGGTTTGGGTGGCGTGTCTGAAGGGCTCATCATTTCCTTTCCGAGTGGGGTCCATCCATCCCCAGAAAAGACTCTGATGCTGGGAACGATTGAGAGCAGGAGGAGAAGGGAGTGACAGAGGGTGCGATGGTTGGATGGCATCACCAAATCAATGGGCGTGAGTTTAAGCAAACTCCAGGAGATGGTGAAGGACAGGGAAGCCTGGCATGCTTCAGTCCATGGGGTCGCAAAGAGTTGGACTCGACTTAGCGACTGAACAACAACAGCAACATCCCCAGAGGGAGGAGGGTCTGGAACTAGTTTGGGGGTGATGGGTTCCCTCCCCGCAGGCCTTCCATCTGCAGTGTGCATCACAGGCATAGGTATTTTCCCACCTTTAGTGCAGCCCTGAGAACCTGGGGAACCTGGTTGAGATCCCCTGTTGGGTTGACTCAACTCCGTTATCCCAGCAAAGTGAGCAAACAACAGCTGGCCGATTCAGCTCCTCAGACTGTGTATCCACTGCTGATACACAATCCCCTTGTAAAAGAAGCTCAGGCCTTCCAGGCACCCGAAGTTAGAGAAAACTCATCTTTTTTATGAACTCGAATACGGTCCTGTCATAGTAAATATAAGATGGTTTATGGTCACAGGGCACGTCGGCTGGCTTCATAAACCCTGCCTCCTGGAGCTCAGCTGGGTGCCTTGATATTTGACTCTACGGATGAAGCTGGGCCCTGGTGGAAATGTTTGCCAGCGATTTCCATCAACATAGAAAAACAGGACTTACAGCCCATAAATTCTCTGCCCGGCCAGGGCTGGGGGCTGGGGGTAGGTACGGAGGGGCCTGGGGGGAGGGTGTTAAAGGACCTCCATCCGGATAGTGTTTCTCCAGTTTTTGAATCTGTCTTTCACGCTGGACATTTTTATAGGGCCATTCAATCCCAGGATGTAAGGAGATCAGAGGGGCGGGAGGGGGCGGCAATGTCAGGAATCGGATAGGGTTACTGGCCTCGCCCGCTGTTTGTCCGTGAGTGCCCGGCCGCTGCACTGGTGACAGGATGTAACAGTGCTCACAGAAGGGGCCGGGGCCTGTCCATCTGTCTGTCGGAGGCAGATGGATCTGTCAGAGCAAGTCACCCTGGACTCTTCTGGGCCAAATCTGTGTCTGACTCATCTTCTGGCACACGTGGCAGGCTGTAGGCTGCAGCCCCCCTCCCCTGGACACAGAGCCAAAGATACTGCTGGCCCGGCCCACGCAGGACAGCGCGGGAAGGCCCTGGTGGAGGAGATGGGGCAGGGGCCGGTCCATCACTGGTTCCCATTTCTAGGGTGTTTGACACCGGCTGGGTTCTGTCCGTAAAGTTGAATTTGCAGCGGGCTTTGGCAGTGTGGGTGTGTTTCTCCTGCAGTCTGGCTCCCGGTGCAGTGAGAACCCTTTCAATGCAAAGAGCTGATCCTCCAAGGAAGCTGCTGGTGGCTGAGAGCAGCACCAGCAGCGAGAGCCTCCCCTGGTCACCCCTGATCGGGGCCTCTGTGCTGGCGAAATACACAACACTGGGTGCTTCAGTGCACAAAAGGGCTGCTGTTTGCAGTTGGGCCCATCTCCCGCTAGAATTCCCCAGTGTCTCCAGCCCTGGGGGTCTGTGGCCAGTGCCTTTAGGGATTCTCCTGGTCTGGCATCTCCTTATGAAGAAGGCTCAGGAGCACGTCAGCAGCAGGGAGAGAGAAGTGCAGACCAGCATCACCTCCTGAGACAAGAAACTTCCTTCCTCTCGGCAGTAGACCAGAATACTCAGCTACAGCCTGAGTCTGGGCTGCCTTCCACGCAGGGCACTGGGTCCCCATGCTGGCTGCTTTCTGGAGCCACCTGGGGAGCTGGTAATACTGATGCCCTGGGTCTCCTGCAGAGACTCCTGTCTGAGTGGTCTCAGGTGGAGGCCAAAGCTTCTGGGACCATGTGTCTGCAGGGTGGGGGCCAGCCCTGCTTAGATGTGTTAGGACTGGAAATGAGGGAGATGGAGACATTTGTTTCTGGTCTTTTGTGCCTCTTCTACACCCACATCCCCCTTGGGCTATAAGCATTTAGGGTTTTGTGCTCTGTTGCATGATCTGCTGGAATTTGTTTGAATTTCACCAACCTGTTCTCAGCCCATTAACGTGAGGAATGCCACATTAATTCCCCTAACTTTGGTGTCTTTTTCAGTTAAAAGGAGAAAACATTGGAAAGAGTGTTTCTGCAGTTGTTTTATTGTTGTTTAGTCACTCAGTCATGTCCTATCCCTTTGTGATCCTATGGACTGTAGCCTGCCAGGCCCCTCTGTCCATGGGATTCTTCAAGCAAGAATATTGGGAAGGGTTACCATTTCCTCCTCCAGGGGATCTTCCTGGACCAAGGATTGAACCCCCATCTCCTTTGTCTCCTGCATTGCAGGTGTATTCTTTACCTGCTGAGGCATTGGGGAAGCCCTAATTACTTTTCAGTAACCTTGTCATTTTTTTTCAAGTGCTATTTTTGATCTTAGAATTTTGTAAATATTTTTATGACAGTTACTAGACTTAAGTATTTACTTGTCTGTTGTTGAAGACTTTTATTCTCTGGTGTCTCCTTTATCCAGCTATTTTTAAAAGACACAATACATCAAGCATAAAAATAACACGGGTAATTTCTCATGTACCAGACCTGACATTTTGCCATATTTGCGGCAGACACAGATACAGAAGGATATAGATGTTTTCAAAGACATAAGCTGGTCATGTAAGTTAACTCAAGTCTCCTTGAGTCCCTGTTGGATTCTAGCGTCTCCCGCCCTCCCTTGAGGCAACCACCATCCTGAATTGCTTTTTTAAATCATTCACTTGCATATTTTTACTTTTATTACCTCTTTATACTATAAATAACTGCCCAATCTTTTAAAAATTCTGTGAGATATTTGAACATGTTATTCCCATTTATCCATATAGTCATTGTAGTCCTTTAATATTTTCAGCATTTTATTATGAGTCTTTCCAATTTTTTAAAAACCTTCTCTTAAATGAGAAGATTTGTCTTTCACCAACTTCACTTAGTATGATAATCTCTAGGTTGATCCATGTTGCTGCAAATGGCATTATTTCATTCTTTTTTATGGCTGAGTAATATTCCATTATTCATTTACTCCTTGGAAGAAAAGCTATGACAAACCTAGACAGCATATTAAAAAGCAGAGATATTACTTGGCTGGCAAAGGTCTATCTAGTCAAAGCTGTCGTTTGTCCAGTAGTCATGTATGGATGTGAGAGTTGTATTATAAAGAAAGCTGAGTGCCAAAGAATTGATGCTTTTGAACTGTGGTGTTGGAGAAGACTCTTGAGAATCCCTTGGACTGCAAGGAGATCAAACTAGTCCATCCTAAAGGAAATCAGTCCTGAATATTCATTGGATGGACTGTTGCTGACGCTGAAACTCCAGTACTTTGGCCACCTGATGCAAAGAACTGACTCCTTGGAAAAGACCCTGATGCTGGGGAAGATTGAACGCAGGAGGAGAAGGGGATTACAGAGGATGAGATGGTTGGATGGCATCACCGACTCGATGGACATAAGTTTGAGCAAGCTCCAGGAGTTGGTGATGGATAGGGAAGTCTGGCGTGCTGCAGTCTGTGGGGTTGCAAAGAGTCAGACACAACTGAGCTACTGAGTTGAGCTGAATATTCCATTGTTTGTATGTACCACATCTTCTTTATCCCGCTGTCAGCAGACACTTAGGTTGCTCCTATGTCTTGGCTGTTGTGAATAGTGATGCTGTGAACACTGGGGTGCATGTATCTTATTGAATTAGGGTTTACTCTGGATATATGCTCAGGAATGGGATTGTTGAATCATATGACAACTCTTTGATCAACTTGCTCTTTCTTAGCCTGTCTTTATCCTTAGTATTTCACAATTTATCCATTTCTGTAAAGTCCACATTTAGGTTTGGTGAGTATAGGGGGCAGATATCACTTAAAATTTTCTTCAAGTTTTGTTTATTTACTGTAAATCTTTTTTTCCTCTCCAAAATGTACCTCTACTGTCCCTTTCTATTTAAAACTTTGTTCCTTTAATTTTGTGGCTTCTCTTTCTAGAACTGATGTCTGTTGTTATCTGTTGACTCATACTTGAACATTCAAGGTTTTATTCAGGCCTTTAATTTGCTCGAAAAATAGGGTGTGTGATTCACCCCAGATAAACAGGAGGTCCAGTTAATGAAAAATCCAGTCTAATTAAGTGATTCAGCAGCTGGGAGGTGGAGGGAAGAGGTGGCATTTCAGAGGACCCACCAGAAAAACATTTCCAGCCTGTCCTCTGACCCCCCGTTTGTTTCTGTGAACCTGCTGGTCTCCATGGCTGCTTTCTGCACGAGCTTTAGCTTCTTGGGAGTTTGCTGGTTTTGTCTGTTTTTATTCCATTTGGCCTAGTGGTCTCTTTGAGTCGGTGACGTGATTGTGTCTGACCTACTTCCTCCACCTCTACCTGCTCTTTCAGGGGAAATTTCTGCTGTCCTGAGGGTTCTGCGGAGTGCAGGCCCTGTTGCCACTGAGTTTCTGAGCAAGTCTGTGCTTATTCTGTGACTTCTCCTTGCTGTCTCACCCTCTCTCCTTCTAGGGAGACTTGAGGATTTCCTCCAAGGAAGCCACTACTCGCAGCTCATACCTGCACTTCACTTAGGAAAGGTGCCCAAGTGTCAGGCCCTTCACATGAGTCCATCTGCGCCCTGGCTGCAGAAGTACCCTGAGGCTGAAGGCAGAGGCCACCCTTCACTGATTTTCAGTGCTGAGCAAGGTTTCCAGATCTTTATCCTCCTTCTGTCATTTTGTCTAAGCCTGGATGAAGGATGTGAGAGGGAACCATTTTGACAACATCAGAGGTGTCTTTTACCTTCATGACGGGTTCCTTTGCTTTTATACTTAGGAAATCCTGCTCCGGGAGTTACTGCAGGTGCGGCTCGGTTTTCAGCTCCTTATAGAAAATAGAGTATCTTCCCGTGTACACTTAGGTCTTTTCCCATCTGGAATTTCCCTTCGTGTGTGGTTTAAGGTACAGAAAGGTGCTTTATCTCAAATAGTTAAGATTGTCCTAGCACCTTCTGCTGAGTAAGTATCTTTCTAATTTTCATGATTTCACTCAGAAGGGCCACATTTACATCATAGGTGGGTTGTGCCTTGTTTGAATGTGAGATCCGTTTTTTAAATTTATTTATTTATGTATTTGGCTGTGCTGTGTGTTAGTGATGTGACATGCTGGGTCAGTAGTTGTGGTGCCTGGGTTTAGTTGCCCCACAGCATATGGGACCTTCCGGGACCAGGGAGCAAAACTGTGTCCCCTGCATCGCAAGGCAGAGTCTCAACCACTGGACTACCAGGACGTCCCCTGAATATGAGCTCTTAAACTCCACATGTAAGGCAAGTTCTTAGAGACTCAAACATTCCCCTGGGAAACCCTTTGATTGGGTCTAGATTGCTGCAGGGCGACGAGCTTCCACCCCGAGGGTCCCCCAGGGGAGGGGGGCCCCTGAGGAGACTGCGGAGGTACGGCATCCCTCCTTACTTTCTCAGGAAGCCCCCCTCCTGGATATCAGGACAAATCCCCGGTAGTATTTCAGGGCATCCTCGCTCTCTGTTGCCAAACTGAATCCGTATATGTGAAATGGGTTTTTTATGTTGAATATGACAGCCCTCTAAACAAGGGTGGATCCTGCATCTCCACTGGCAATTCTTAGTCTGACACTGTAGGAACCCTGGGGTTTGGGGAAGGCCCCTGGAGCAGAGTGCATGCAGACAGCGGGCTCCACAGAGAGGTGTTTAGGCTTCCACCTGTGCTCAGGGTGCCGGGTGTTTCGGATCAGCAGGCATGTGGGTAGCAGGCTGGGGAGGAGTAGGTGTCGGCCCAGGAGAGGTAGGAAGTCTGGGAGTTCCTGGGGGACAGCTGTCACTTCTGGGCCGAAGGGTTGGTTTATTATTTGCTAAGAAGCCAGGTACCCAGAATGGCTTTAAGGGGAATTTAGGAAGAACGATTCAGCAAGACGAGGGTGCAGGAATGGGTTAGAATGATGGTAGTTTGCCTACAATATCACTTATGAACACATCACGTAGTTTAATCCAGATAAGAAGGCAGAGAGGAGCTGTGGGTGAATAGATGCTGGCGGGAGGTGACATCTGTTCCAGGTGTCTTTCCTGCCACCTACCCTGGCAGATGAGGGAAACCTCGATGAACTTCTCTTCCTGCTTGAAAAACGAAATCTTTGCCTTCTGTCTCTTTCGAAGGAAGGCTAAGCATGCTTCTAACGAGTTTGCTTCTAATGAGAGTTTGGACATGACAGTTCCTGAGTCACCAGCACTAGGTGAAGAAGGCCATGCCCTGGCCAGGGCGGCCAGTGACCCCTGCGTGCCCCGCGGGTGACCGCAGCCCAGGGACGCCAGCACCACGTGAACCTCGAGTGCTCACATGGCCTCTCTGGTCATGGCTGAGTCTGGGAAAACTTGGCGGGTTTGTCATTCCCCTTGGAGCACTTTTAGTTCTCATTTTTATTTTTTAATAAGCCTGATACATTATACATTGCTCATTTACTACTAAAATTGGAACCAGTAGAGCAATAACTGGCAATTACCTCTTTGAGTGCTGCGAGTTTCCCTGCTACTTTTCTGCAGTCAGTGAAGGCTCCAAGCTGCTCAGTCTGCTGGACTTGGGATGTGGGCTTTGCAGCTGGACCCGTGAAACTCCGAGTCTCTCTCCTGCCTGGTACACAGGCTGGCAACTCAATAGATGACACACGGGCCTCTTGTTCACAGGGCTGGCCTTTGGGCCACAGTGATGCTTGCTCATGAGTCGACTCTGCCCCATGGGAAGGAAAGAAAAAGGATTTTAAATTTACTTGATCATGAAAAACCAGGAGGTGGAAGTCCCAGGGGAACCAAAAGTCCAAATGACACCAATAAGGCCACTTCTTGAAGCAATCGAGAAGCACTCCTTGCTTCAAAAAAGATTTTTCTTGTCTGAGGTGCCTCTGGTCAGCTGATACACTCTTTTCTGAATGCTCTAGAGTTTTTTCTCAGGCACAATATTAAATAGTGTTGATTTAAAAAAAAAAAAAATCTCTTTTTATGTTCACCATTCCTAACCTCATTCCCTTACCCTTTCAAGTTATTGTTGTTCAGTTGCTAAGTTGTGTGTGATTCTTTGCCACCCCATGGACTACAGCATGCCAGGCTTCCCTGTCCTTCACCATCTCCCGGAGTTTGCTCAAACTCCTGTCCATTGAGTTGGTGACAACATCCAGCTATCTCATCCTCTGTCTTCCCTCTTTTCCCTTTGCCTTCAGTATTTCCCAGCATCAGGGTCTTTTCTAATGAGTCAGCTCTTTGCATCAGGTGGCCAAAGTAGTGGAGCTTCAGCTTCGACATCAGTCCTTCCAATGAATATTCAGGATTAATTTCCTTTAGGATTGACTGGTTTGATCTCTTTGCTGTTCAAGGGACTCTCAAGAGTCTTTTCCAGCACCACAGTTCAAAAGCATCAATTCTTCAATGCTCAGCCTTCTTTATGGTCCAACTCTCACATCCATACATGACTACTGGAAAAACCATAGCTTTGACTAGACGGATCTTTGTCACCAAAGTGGCATCTCTGCTTTTTAATATGCACCCTTTCAGGTACTTCCTTTTAAAATTGTCAACCGTCTTGGCCTAACCACCCGCATTGTTATCAGATTTTCCTTAAAATGATACCCAGGAGGAATCTTATTCCTTTGGAAACCCTTACAGATAGGAACTTCAGAGCAAGGGATGATTTAATAGTTTCCCCATAAAAATTCCAGACAGAATTCCATAGGAAAATTAGACACGAGACAAGGGTACAGAAATATGGGAGCTGGAGACACCGAGGAAAACCAGAGATTCAAAGGAAAAAGAGCTTCTCCATAAGGTAACCAGAGTTGGGGTCTTTCTGTCTCACAGATGAGACATCTCATCCATTCCACAGATCATAGGCTTACGCTTTGGGGTTTTCTTGTTTGTTTATTTTGCTTTGATTTGTTTCTAAGACTTTCTGTTGAGTGGCAAATCTGCTCCGGGCAGGACCAAGGCTCAGGCCTTCACATGTTACTCAAGTTTCTGATTTTTGGCTTGTTGCAGAAAGATTAGGTGCAGGAAGCTGTTTAGCCCAATCTGCAGCTTCCATTTCCCCTTCTCAAGTTCAAGGGCTCAGAGATGGCTGGAAGAGAGAAGGTTTTAGCCATACCTTTCTTTATCTGATGGCTAAAATGGTAAAGAATCAGCCTTCATTGCAGGACAGGCAAGTTCGATTACTGGATCTGGAAGATCCCCTGGAGAAGGCAATGGCTACCCACTGTTGCCTAGGAATCCCATGGACAGGCAAGCCTGACGGATTACAGTTAATGCGGTTGCAAAGAGTTGGTTAGGACTGAGCAATTAACACTTTCACTTTTTTCTTTGCTTTAATTTGCATTTGAGAAGTCCCCCCACCCCACCCCCGCCGGCCCCCAGACCACCGTGAAAAGTTACTAACAAATGCTAACAACTCCTGATCTGGAGTTGGTTGGATCACTCTCTCCCCAGCCAGTAGGCAGAGTTCTGGAAATACACACATTTCAGTACAGATGGGGACTCTTTTTTATAAAGAAATTTACAAATGAGCTGACAGAGCCAAAGCCAGCCACCTAAAGAAGAGGTTGAAAGAACACCCCGTCCACCCACCCTACGTCTACTTTTCACATGCCTTGAGGATTCATACCTTCACAGGGAGGTGGTATTGATCAATGTCGCAATCATATTTTGCCCTGACATACCTTGGCACTTAGATGATAAGTACCGTGGTCAGCCAAGGGAAAATTAAAGTGTTCGAAACTAAAACCAGCAATTGCCAGCCAGATAGCCATAAACCCAGGTCTAAATCAAACAAGTAAGTGCCTGTCAGCTGGACAAAAAGAGGATGAGATGGAAGATCCCCTGGAGAAGGGAATGGCTACCCACTGCAGTATTCTTGCTAGAGAATTCCATGGACTGGGGAGCCTGGGGGGTGCTACAGTCCACAGGGTCACAAAGAGTCAGACGCAGCTGAAGAGAATGAACACATATGCACGTGGTCCTTAGAACAGGGCAGAGGTGAGATCCAAGCTGGGCTTTAGGACCACTCAGTGCTGTATACTCGGTAGAAGGTGGAAGCCTGTCAGGGGAACCTGAACGCGCTGCCGGAGCAAATAAATGGTGACCCTGCCTTTATTTAAAAGATTGCTCCTTTGTTTGTGATCGATATTTTTGCATCAATTCTTATTTCTTAAAATACTGCATGAACATCTTACTTATTCTGATGACTGCAGTTTTGCTGCCCTTGAAATTTTACACCAGAGGAAAGTATCTCAGTCATCTTTCCCTGGTCCTGAATAAATCCCTCAGTTTGAATTTCTCCCTAAACCGAAACCAACCTTTCACTTAGGATTGACTCTCTTAACAGCTTTCATATATAATATTTGTTGTTTGTTGTTTTAGTTGCTAAGTCACATCTGACTCTTTTGCAACCCTATGGACTGTAGCCCGCCAGGCTCCTCTGTCCTTGAGATTCTCCAGCAAGAATACTGGAGTGGGTCGCCGTGCCCTTCTCCAGGGGATCTTCCCAACCCAGGGATAGAACCCAAGTCTCCCACACTGCAGGTGGATTCTTTACAGTCTGGGCCACTAGGAAAGCCCCTGAGATCTTGTATCCCCTGGTGTAATGCAGGTCAGGGGGCTTCATGGGCTGGCTTCTCTTCCCCCAAATCCTTGACCCCCATCTAGTCATGAGAAAACATGAACGGATGGGGTACCTGAACAGCATTCTTCACAAATATTGAGATTGAGAATAGCAAAATAAGACTGGTACACTGTCGCCGCTGGGAGGGGATAAAAGAGCAAGCAGTGAGAAGGGGGCCGTCTGCAAACCAGGAGGAGAGCTCTCAGCAGACACCGTATCTGCTGCCGCCTTGATTTTAGACCTCACGGCCTCCAGACTGTGAGAAAAGAATGTCTGTTGTTCAAGCCACTCAATCCATGTTATTGAGTTACAGGAGCCTGAACCGACTGTGACAGTATATGAGAGCAGTACAGTGACAGAGTCACTGAAGACAATAAGACTTGGACTTGTTAGTATCATTAAATAGATGTTAAAAGGTGAGGCATAGGGTCCGATGCTGAGGGAAGGGCTTGAGATGAAGGCTCTTTCTCTTCCCCTGACATGGATGGGCATGGAGGGCAGGTTTCTGTGTAAAAGACAAGGTCGAATGATTTACTAGGTCGTAGAATAACGGTGGGAAGTTTGGTCATCTCTGACTCTGGTGTATGTTCCATGAGGTTCCTAGGCAACCTGGAAAACACGAATTCCACAGCAGGGTGTTCACTAAAAGTTGCATACCATGGGGTCTTGGAGCTTCATAGTACTTTTTACAGCATCACAGAGTCTAAAAGTCCTTAACATTAAACACGTGTATCTCAACTCTCTCTGAACTTACCTGTCTATGAAATCCATGTTTTCATGCACATATATTTTCATTTATTCAACACTTATTTATTGCACATCCTTACATGGCCCTGTGCTAGAAAGGTTAATTGTTCAGAGAATGCAGTTTGAGAAATGATGACCTCGTCCAAACTTTATTTTTCGGATGAGAAAAGTAAGCCTATGAATGGTCATAAAAGGGAGGAGTTAAAGAGAGTCACTGAAGAGGAGGTCCAGTTTCCATAGGGAAGTCAGTGGGGACGTTGTCTGCAGAATGATGAAAGCTGAGAAGAGTGACATGGAACTGGCAGGACGAAAGTAGGAAGGCAGATCCATTTTTCCCCCCTGGTGATGATAAAGGAATGAGACAAGATGGAAGTACCTATATCCTAGCTTCAAGGAGAGAGTCTGTATAGTTGTTGTTCAGTTGCAAAGTTGTGTCCAACTCTTTGCAAACCCATGGACTGCAGCACACCAGGCTTCTCTGTCCTCCACTATCTCCCAGAGTTTGCTCAGATTCATGTCCATTGAGTTGGTGATGCTATGCTATGCTCATTTTATGACACAAGAGTGAGTGAAAGCACTGGTGGAAATGAAGCAGAGAAATACACACAGGGGATCCCATACAAAAGCAACCCCTAAAATCGATAAGAAGCTGGAGATAACAATTCATCTGATACTTTTTAAGTACTGGGCTGGATGCCCTGGGTAATGCAGATCAAGCAGGAGGCAGTCTCTTCTAGGACTGAGGTCTCTTCCGTGACCTCACGGACAAGGTGATGCCACCCCAGATCCAGGATCCACATTCATCCGTGTCCTGAGCACAGGTTGGCGTATTTCAGAGGCCACTCAGCCACAGAAATGTGGCCCAGTGGAGTGGGACAGGAAACATGAAAACCTCTTCTGTTAAGAGAGATGCTTAGCTCCCAAGTCTAGAGAAGGAAGAAAAGCTTTCTCAGGTCATGATGGCAAACCAAGGGGAAAGAAAAATCCAGAAATGAAAGCTCCGCTCTGATGATAAGCAAACCATGGAGTGGGTACTGGGGAAAATGCTCCCTGGAGCCAGCACAGGGTCCATGTCTCCATTCATTCATTGTCCCCTGGTCTCATTACCTGGACACTCTCTGGTGTCATTAAGATATCAGCGTGATGTAGGCATATCTGCATGGGCAGTTTAATGATGTCTGGAGAAGGCACAGTGTTTATTCATGGGTGATCTTGGGCTGTTGTCAGACTCCAGCCTGGAGATAAAGATGCCCGGTCTCAGGAATGTTAATCCTCCCGCTGGCACTTGACAAACACGGGAGCCGGCTATTACCAAACTGATTATTTCCATCATTAACAACCCATCCATCAGTCTCCTTTGCCCGACGTGGCCACATGCATTCATCTCATCATAAACAATTATCTGACAAGAGTGCCGAGAATTGCTGCTCAGGGGGGAATTGCCCAACCTGGTCCACCACGAGATGTAGCAAGCTGACCTCCTTGCCAGCACCCTCATTTCATTAATCAGATTAAGACAACAACCCGCGGAGGGAGCGTCTTGTTAAACAACAATATCCAATCAGGGTTCCTTTGTGTTGCCCGCCTCTGCGGCTGCGTTTCCTTTCAGAAGATGAGGCTTTGCAGGTCCCCTTGGAAAACCCGCATCTTTGCTCCTGTGATCATCCACCCATTTATAATAATTACTCGTGTTCCGAGGAGCAGGGCGTGCTGAAGGGCTGGAGTGATGGAGGCACCATCTGCTCCTTATCGCTCACCTGAGTCAGAGTCTCCTGACATCTCTTCTCCACGGCAACATGAGCCAAGCAGAGCCAGTGAAGAGGCTGGGGCTGTGCCAGAGAAGTGATGGATGGAAGCAGGGGAGACAGCAGCTCTGCTTCCGGGCAGACAGTCCTTTCCTCCAAAGGGTGACTCATGGCAAAGGCAGTTTTGCCCCAGTTACAAAGGTCGTCCCGGACCTAGTCACGTAGGACTGATGTTTGTTTCTGTGTGCCTACAGCTTAGACAGGTCCCATTACACCTAGGGAAAATAGAACCCTCTGTCCTAGTTCCCCTCTGCTTTTTCTTCTGGTGTCATGCAAAGTTTCAGGGTTTGGTTTGTCAAGGAGTTTAGATGATTGCCTTTTCAGTAAACACTAGTTTATATTTTTAAAGCAAACCTAGAACAAGGAATAAAAACATTCATCCATTGGTATCCACGGGGGATTGATTTCAGGACCCGCCGTGGGTACCAAATCTGAAGATGCCCGAATCCCATCTCAGCCTTCTGTATCCTCGTTTCCATATTCATGGATTCAACCAGCCGAGTATTGCATTATATTAATTGAAAAAAACTCCCTGTGAATCCACACAATTGAAGCCCATGTTGTTCAGGGTCAGCTGTATATACACACAGGCAGGGTGTGAAGATTCATCTGATACTCTTTAGGATTTATCTTTAAGAGATGAATATCTTCTTAAATATCTTACTTTTTGTGCTGGGTCTTCTGAAGTTTTTGCTCTGGATGCTGACATGAGCATACTTCAGAGATACTGCAGGTTTGGTTCCAGATCACCAAGATAAAGAATATTGCAATTAAGCAAGTCATGTGGGCCTTTTGGCATATAAAAATTATGCTTACACGGTGGTCTATTAAGTGTGCAATAACATTATTATGTCTAAAAATCAGTGTACATGCCTTAATTTAAAAATACTTTGTTGCTAAAAGTGCTCACCATTCTCTGAGCCTTCAGCAAATGATCATCTTTTTGTAGTTCTAACATCAAAGATCACTGATCACAGATCACCTTAAAAATATAATAATAATCAAAAAGTTGGAAATAGCATGGAGATTACCAAAATGTAACACAGAAACATGAAGCGGCCAAATGCTGTTGGAAAAAGGATGCCAATAGGCTTGCTCAAGGAAAGGTGGCCACGAACCTTCAATTTGTAAAAAATGCAAGGGCAATGAAGCCTCCCAGGTGTAATAAAATGCATGATATTCAGTCATGTCCAACTCTATGGTCCCATGGGCTGTATAGCCCACCAGGCTCTTCTCTCCATGGAATTTTCCAGGCAACAATACTAGAGTTGCTATTTCCTATTCCAGGGGATTTTCCTGACCCAGGGATCTAACCCATGTTTCTTGCATCTCCTATAATGAGGTATGCCTATGTTTATATATGGGTTAGAGTTAGGGTTAGGGTTTAGGGTTTAGGGTTAGGATGGCATTTTATTTGATGACACAAACAACATGTTGATGATAATTAGTTTCCATTCATATAATGCTTCAATAATAGTCTTCATTTTCACAACAATTGTACTTGCTTTAAAAAAAGATTTGGGGGGACTTCCCTGGTTTTCCAGTGACTAAGACACTGTGGTGCTAATGCAGGGGACCTGTGTTCAATCCCTGGTCGGGGAACTAGATCCACATGCCACAACTAAGACCTGATGCAGCCAAATAAATAAACATTTTTTAAAAAGAAAGACTACATTTAAAAGTTTTTTGGAAGCTGAGATTAAGAGATGCCATGCAACTTGCCTTCTATCGTGATCTGGTTAGCAGTCACCTTTGATGAGAGGTCTCCTGAGTCCTACTCTTATCACTGAAAATCATCTTAGACTCGTAGAGTCCAACATTCTACATGATGCTTCAAAATCCTGACAAATGGTTATTTTTGTGAAGGGATCTCATTTCCCTTTGTGTAGAGCTCATTCTTCTTTTGAATAACTTTAATCATTAAAACTTCTTTTTTATAGTTGAGCCCAAATCTTTTATCTTTATCGTTCTAGCAGATTCTAGATTTTCTCCTAGAAACACAGATAGAAAAATTGTGTCTCCTGGAAATAATCTTCTTTATGATGATTCCAGATCTTAAGGTTTTATGGTTCTGTGTGAGTTTGCTAGGGCTTCTCAGGTGGCTCTGTGTGTGCTAACTTGCTTCAGTCATGCCTGTCCGTGGAGATTCTCCAGGCAAGATTACTGGGGTGGGTTGTCGTGCCCTCATCCAGGGGATCTTCCCAACCCAGAGATTGAACCCGTGCCTCTGGGAAGCCCCCTGCCTCGCCATCCCCCAGCCAGGTGGCTCAGCGGTAAAGAATCCACCTGCCGATGCAGGAGACATGGGTTCCATCTCTGGGTCAGGAAGATCCCCTGGAGGAGGAAATGGCAACCCACTCCAGTATTCTTGCCTGGGAAATCCCATGCACAGGGGAGCCTGGTGGGCTATAGTCCATGGGGTTGCAGAGTCGGGCATCACTTAGCGAATAAACGACAACAAACAGCTTGTTTGCTGGGGCTGCTGTGATAGAACTCCACAGACTGGGTGGCTTAAACTGCAGAAAGGAGTTTACTTTCTCACAGTTCTGAAGGCTGCAAGTCCAGCATCAGGATAGCAGCAGGACCTCGCTGCTTGGCTTACAGACGGCCACCTTCTCACTGTGTCCTCATGTGACCTCTCCTCTATGCAGGAGCATCCAGGTGTCTCGGTCTTGTCTGATAAGGACATGAGTCCTGTTCGATTAAGGCTCACTCTCGTGACTTCATTAACCTTCTCTGAATACAGTCACTCTGGGGTTTAAAGCTTCAACACATGGGTTTTAAGGAGATACTGATCCCATAACAGGTACCATTAGGTCAAGGCTTTCATTTCTTCAGCCATGCATACAAAAAAATAGAGAAAACCAGAACTTTGCACAGATGCAAAAAGAAGACCAGACGTGCATCTTACTTATTGGAATAACCTTCAGAACTTGTGTCCACCCAGTGAGAACTATGTCAACAGCCAACAGATGGCCACCCGGCCATGATGCTTGAAGACTCAACCTAAATCAGCGTTGAAACTAATCAAGCTTATGATTCCACTAAAGGAGGAGAGTTCTCAAGGAGCATGAGTCTCTTGGAGCTGGTGCTGTTCTGTAGCACAGGATGTAAAATTGGAAGAGTTGGCCCCTCAAGTCTCGAAGAAACTGGACTCAGGCCTGAATTTCTTATAATATGTTTGGGAAGGTGGAGAGGGTAATTATACAAACTGGCTCTTCCATTCCCAGTGTGTATACCAAGAGTGAGTTGAGACAGTGATGAATTACCAAGGATGAGGTTAGAATAATTTAATAAGAAAAGGTGGAAATGTGGTCTTTAATTCCTAACCTTTTGAGCTGTGGCTAAAATCCATTAATAGAACACGGATTAAGAAGTCTAAAGTACGATTACTCAGCAGCTCTCACCAGTGAATCACTCTGGCACTTGGGCCAGAATTAACATCTGAGGATTCTTTCAAACTTTATGGCTGGGTCTTTTTTTTTTTTTTTTTCTTCTTTTTTCCCTGGCTTGACTTCTTTTGTAGTCTTGGGCTCTTTAGCACACAGATAGGAAATGTCTGGCATCCATTCAACACTCATTCAAACCACAGGGTAGAAGTATAAAGGAGGCCTTCGGGGATATTCAGGGTCAGTCTGAGTACTTCATATCATAGATTTCAGTAAAAAAAAAAAAAAAAATTCTTTTACACCATCAGTAAGGAGAATTGTATCACAATATACAAGTAGATTTAGCAAGATTTACAAATCCACATGTGTTTCTTTAAGCAGTAGATTTCAAATATTTGGTGACCTTAGAACTCTCGGTTCAACTGAAATTTTACACTGAGGCAAAATGGAACAAAGCTGGTGAAAGGAAAGTTGCTGTGCTTAAAGAAGGATGTGAGTCTTAGAGACTCATCCCCCTTTCCATTTCCCTCTTTTGGGTAGCCCCCAATGGAAATAAATGCCAAGATCTTCTAAGAAGATAAATTGAATGCATTTTCTCTGGAGGTTCTTACTCTACAGTGATTTTCTCCTGATGAACCACAGAGCATGTGTGAGTGGAAGCTGATCATTAAATAGTAAATCACACCTCTCCTTAAGTTTTGAAAAATATTTTGAAAATGATATGTGGTCGTCCAACACAAATGTAGAGATGAAAGGAATCAGATTTTCCCCACTGCAGGAGCTTTTAAAACTCTTTGGCTGTTTAAAGCAAACTGCTGAAACAAGGTATATTTTATCAATTGACCATGCATTTTTTAATCCATCATATCTACAGTGTCAAAGATGGAAGGGACCCTAGAAATTGAAATCAAATGAAATTGTTGCATAGAAGTGCTTTGTAACCTGTAAAGCCTTTTATAAGAATAAGCATTGATGACAATGATCTTTACTTCTTTTCTTTAACTAGACATATAACATTCCTTTGATGAGCACCACTGAATCCATTAATTGGAGCTCAGAGAATGGAAAAATATCTTGCCCAGTGTCAAGAAGCTAGTGACACCAATAATACTAGTACAGTATAGATTGTTGCTTGAGAATATTTTGATCAATTAGCAAAGCTTGGTAATCAGAGTCCATCAGAAATTAAAAAGAGAACATTTACTTTCTTTGTATAAAAATGCATGTCATCTGTACTAGAGATGTATCTCAAGGAGCTAATTTTTGCTGGAACTCAAAAGTCTATCTATGAACCTGGACCTGCCAGTCTAAAATGTTTCCATAGAGGGAATTGGGGCTTACTCACCTAAGCCTGGGGGGCAGGGCAGGTACCCTTTCTTTGTAGTTCTGTGGTGACTTTGTTTTGAAACTTATAAGATGGAATCTCATCTCCCATGGTTCATGGTGAGCTTTTAATATCACTGAACTACAGCCAAAGATCTCTAAGGATCCTTTAGACCCATGGAAATTATTTTTGTTCCCGGAAATTTGACCAAGAGATTCTTTCTTTTTTGTTTCTAATTTTAACTTTTTTAACACCAAAAATATTTTGTATTGGGGTATAGCAAAAAAAAAATAACAAAGATTCCTTTTTCTGCGTTGTTGGAAGTCAAGGTTTCTTTTGAACCAAACAGGGCAGCATAAAAACATTATATGTTTCGTTCTCTTTAAGTGTGATTATTGAGTAGTTGAGAAATTGTCCACAATCTGATTCCACTGTACAAATCTCCTACTTTATCCACAACTTGACTTCTGGTGATAGGACTGATCTGCAACTCAAACAAATTTGAAATTACTCAGTAATAGCAAATCTGCAGTGGTGTTTAAGGAAAAAGATGGTCTTCAGCAACAGGTCTAACCTGTGAAGTGAAATGATGGAGAATGACTGACCACAAATCCCCCCCACTGATCTTTAGTACCTTCCTCTGAGCTAGGACCTCAGTTTAGAGGAACACTGGGTGATAATCTGGAATTGTGTCCAATGATGGCCACCAACAGTTCCTCCCATCCATATTTGTGCATCCCTTTCTCCCACTGAAAGGTGGAATCTGATAATCTAATAAGTTCTTCTCCGTTGGATCTGAGCTGGCTGTGTGACTTATAGGAGTCAGTAGACAAAGGCAGAGGTGATGCTCTGCCAGTTCCAGACTCAGTTATCCATGTGGAGACCTGACAGCTTCTGCTTTTTCCCCCTTGGTACTCTGACCCACGGTGCGAGGAGGCCACTGTCTGGAGAAGGAGGTCAGCCAGTCCACCTCTTTAGCCCCCTCAGCTGAGGACCCATACTTGTGATGGAAGCTATGTTGTTACTCTAGCCCCAGCTGACATCCGAGATGAATAAAGCTACATGAGTCCAGTTGACATCACATGGAGCAGAAGAACCGCTTAGCCAAGCTCTTCCTAAAATACAAAATGCTTTGTGTTGCTTTCAGCATTACGTTGCGAGCACTCCCTTAAACCGCAGTGGATAACAGACAATAGGCCAAGAGGTTTCTGCTGGATTTGATTTGGTAGAATTTTCCCTGGCACTTTTCCTTCCTCCTGAGAGACTCTTCTGCTTTGGTATCTTTGGATGCTGCCCAGGCTCTTGGTGAAGAGAAGTGAAACATAAACAAAACACCAGGGACTCGTCAGTGGTAGACCCTGCAGGATCTCCCTTCCCCCAGAATGGGGCTGGACTGGGGGCTGGAGGACCTGGGCCACTCAGTGGGTAACCTGAATGACTGGAAGTAAACCACTGAGCTATTTCAGGGAAGGGTAAAAAATTTTTGGAAAAAATAGTGGGATTGCCCTTGTAAACACAAAGGGTGACTGAGCTGTGTAGTGCCACAGTGAGCTTTGTTCCAGAAAACAGCTGCTGGAAGTCTGACAGTTAAGGGGTAAGACATGTTGTTTCTGTTGGGTAAAAAATACTATAAATTTGATGTGTCACGTAAAATGCACAAATATGGCACTTAACAAAAAAATATTTCTTGATAGAAAACACTTTTTAAAAGAGTGGGAGGGCAAAGCAATCTGCTAAAGAATGTTTATTGCATTCTTTGAAAACCCAGTTAAGTTCAGTGAGATTGTCATCTAAGAAAACAGTGACGTCCGGATTTTCATGTTATTGAAATATCGATGGCATAAAGTGGAGGCTGATGAAATAAAAGATCCTTATTACTTTCAGTACCTTGGAATAACCTTCTACCTGTGAACCCCAGGGCGTGCTTTCCCAGTCTTCTTCTCCCCACTCTCCTCAACCCTGTCCTGTAAAAGAGGCATCTCTACCCTCAGTTGACAAGTATCTGGTGGAAATTTTATAAGGTTTTTTCAGCGAGGCATCAGTTGTCTTTAATACTTGAAAGGAAATTGAAGGGAAGGATTCAATTACTCGTGTGAAAAATGAACCTTCTCCCCAAGGTTTGGTCACCGCTGGTGTGCTTGTTTTAAAGCTGAATTATAGGTGCAATACGTTTGCCAGAGACATGGGCATTAATTTTCTCAAAGCATTCAATATGGGGAGGACACAACTGGGGGGAGTAGAGAGAACATAAGATAGTAAGAGTTTTACGTTGATTTATTCACCTTTGTGCAAAGTAGCAGGGACAGGCGGGGGACTGCTTCAGGAGCTGTGGAGGGAAGGACTACAGGGCAGCCGGCCAAACAGAAAGTCAGATTGTTGTTCTTAGATGATATAGGGTCGGTTTATTTCTCTAGCTACTTTATAAAAATACATATGCATAAAATATGCCACTGATGCAGCCATATGGGCCAAGGCCATGCTGTTTATCCAGGAAATGATTGTGTCCCTAACCTGCCTGTCTGTTAGCTCATTCCTGTCATAAAGTTAAACCAGATCTGTGCAGAGCAGAGCCTATGATTCCAGTGTGTTCAAGTCGAGCAGTGCAGAGAGATTGACTCACAGCCCACCCATCCTCTGTGGATGGATGTATGGATGGATAAATAAATGGATGGATGGGTGGGAAGAGAGGCAGATGAATGGATGGGTGGATGGATATTAGTGTGGATAGGTAGATGAATGATTAGATGGATGGGTGGATGGATGGATGGATGGATGGTGGATGGGTGGATGAGTGGATGATGGGTGGATGGATGGATGGAAGGGTGGATGCATGGATGGGAGGGTGGATGCATGGATGGAAGGGTGGGTGGATGGAAGGGTGAATGCATGGATGGAAGGGTGGATGGATGGATGGGTGGATGAGTGGATGGATGGATGGATGAGTGGGTGGATGGATGGATGGATAGGTTGATGAATGGATGGATGTGTGGGTGGGTGGTTGGGTGGGTAGGTGAATGGATGGGTGGATGGATGGATGGGTGGGTGGGTGGAAGGATGGATGTGTGGGTGGATGGTTGGATGGATAGGTGAATGGATGGGTGGATGGGTATATGGATGAGTGGGTGGGTGGTTGGGTAGATGAAGGATGGGTTCTTGGGGCACAGAGTTGATGTGCCACAGGTCTGCATAGGTGATTTGTCCCTCAGAGGTAGGGTCACTACATGCAGATGTGAGAAGCACTGGACCAGGGATCTGGGGGTGGGTCCTCCCTCGGTCATTAACTATCTCCATGCAGGACCAGGTGTGTCCTTTATGGGGCATGATACAGAGTGAAAATGGAGGAGTCCTTGTTAACAAATTATCATGAAATTTTAGCTGTAACAGCAGAGCGCTGAAAGGAGGGTGGAGCCCTTCTGAGCATGGACCCTGAGAGACTGCAGGTCTGATGCCCACAAAGCCCATCCTGACTTTGTGACTTTTAGACAAGCTTCTTCTCATATGGAGGGTTCTGTTTTCATGCCTTCCTTAAACCAACTGGTTTAATGATTGGTTTAATGATGTGGTTTAACCAACTGATATGTTTGGCAGTTTTAGCCATAGCTGGGGAGGGGGCAGTGGGGAAGGGACTGAAGTGCTATCTGGTGTTCCTGAGCATGGGAAAGCTGTGATTTCTATGGAGAAAATCAGTGGGTTAGATAAGCTTTGTTCAGGCCTGAGTTAGTGTGTGATTGGCTGCAAGTTCAGTGTTAATGAATCAACAGGATGTATTAAATGAGATGCATTTAGATAGAAACACACATAAGACAAGATGATATACTGATTAACTGATGGGAATTTTGTGATCAGAGGCTCATGGGAACCCAGGATAGCAGCATGGTTCAGTATTCACTAATTCAGGGGTCGAGAGAGGTTGTAAAGTGCCTGGAATAATGAGAATAGATTGTGTGGTTGAGAGTCCACCTGTTCATGTGAAGGGTCAAAAGGGCAATGGAATGCATCCCATCTTTAAGGAGTGTTTAATGACAGAACTGATCATTCATGACTCCTGCTCATTCCAAGTATCTTAAGTACATCATCTTTGAATTCTGAAAATTGGGCATTAAGCCATTTACAGGAACGAAGACTCGGTTGACACAGCTACAAAGTGGCCCTTGCAGATGTCATGAAAATAGCCTGTTATGTTTTCTCCCTTTTCATCCTGGGTCAAAACCAGTATGTCACTCTATTGTTTACTCATTGCAAATATTTCTTAGAAATAGTCGAAGCCACCAAGATTGTAAAACCACCAGAACCTGATTCCAGCATGCTGCTTTTCGATGTTCTTATCATTTTCTGCCTAGACGTCCCAAATCCCACCCTTTCATCTGAGGACAATGGAGGATGGTGGCCTTTCCCATCTTAAGTGTTCTGTGAGCGGAGAGGATTCCTTAATTCTCTCCTAAACTCTGTGTCTCCAGATTCCTTTTCTGCCTTGATCTCCACTCTGTTCATCTTCCATTCTGAGCCCTCAGGTTCTGGATCCTCCTGGAAGCCTCCTTCCCACCATCTTGTCTCTGCCTCCTCCCCACCAGGAATTCAGCTTGCTCCTGAAGTGTAGCCTTCTTGTCCAGATTTTGAGAACAGTGGCTTCTTCTGGAACTTGCTTCTGACCCCCGACAGCCTCAGGACCGCACATTTGCCAGTTTGAAGTCCGAACTTTCATGCGGTGCCTCTCGGTCTTCACCTTGCCCCTCTGGGGGCTAGGAGAGTCCATTTGGGTCCCTGCCCCCTGTTACAGGACAGCCCGGTCTTTTGCAAATGCGATTGTAAGTGGACACATGCACAGAGAACACTTGTGCGTGCAAGGAGATTCCCTCCACGTGCAGGAGCCCACCTTCAGCTGCCCCACTCCAGTCTTGAGAGCAATGGCCAGAGAAGTCACTCACTGGTGGGCTGGGGTACTCTGGTGCAGAGTGGCCGTCTCAACTCATCTGGCCGATTGTGTTTGCAAAGAAGCTTGAGTTTCAACTCTAATTACAGCCGCTAATTCAGGCCTGGCCTTCTGATCATTCATCTTTTAAGTGTTCAGCTTCTGAATCCCATTTGGTTCCCTGTCCTTCCCCCACCCCCTCCCCTTGATGTGGCCAGAATAGTTAACTCAGACAATTAGTAAATGCTGAATCATTGAGTCAGTGAATGAAGCGAGTGTCTGTGTGAGGTATACAACTTCCTGAGTGGGTTTAATGGAAGCCTAAAGAGATTTTTCACAGATTCATGGGTTTTCAAAGGAGAAATTTGCATATTAATAAGAAGCTGTTCAGACTGATTCGCTTAATGTGTTTGGAGTAAGTATAATTAAATGTCAAGGGAGATATATCATGAAGTAATGGAGCTGAAGCCAATTTATCAAAAATAAGGTCTAGGGAGAGACATTTCAAATAATAAACAGTTCTCCAACCTTCCTTTTTAAGGTGATTTGCTTAGTCTGGGCCAAGATTTACACATTTTTTGAGACTCGTTCAAACAAAGATGCTGGGAACAGAGTGGGGGGGTGGGATAGAAAAAATGAACATTTTTTTTTTTTTTCTATTCAAGTTTATAACATTCAAGGCAGTCTTTCCTGCCTGAAACATTTTAAGGGAATCAAACCTTTTTTAATTTTTTCTCTCAGATATTGGGATGTGGTAAGATCAGCACCTCTGAGCCACTCCTCATGTATGCAGCTGCCATTTGCAAATTCCTTGTTCTGATGAGAGGGTATGTCACGTTTAGCAGCAGCTGGTCACCCAGGAAATGCACTGATGACCAAAATTGGTTGAACATTGAAAAGGATTCTAAATGTTGAAGGCGAGCATTTACTAATAAGCATGTCTAAGGAGTTGACTGTTCTTTGAACAAACTCAATCCATGGGTCTTCACCTTAAATGTACTCTGGAGAGAAGCCATGGTAAAAAGTACACAGACACCTTTTTATGCTTTTCTCTCTAAATGTTTGAATGGACCAAGACATCCAGGGAAGTAGATGAATTCTCTTGAATTCTGGATATCACTAAGGTGACCTTGGGATTAGATGCTTGAGCAGATCAAATGGAAATGGGTCTTGATTATGTTTATCAAACTCTGAAGCCAGTGAGGTCATTCCTGGGCAGACTAGAGTGAGCACACACTCACCACCCCTCTTCAAAGAGGTTTAGAGTGGGAGAGAAGGACTTGACTCAATGCCATAAAATCACAGGATGGAAGGGAGGTCGTGCCCATCTCATCCTTGTGTGTGATGCCAACAAAATGAAAAGTTACGTTTACAAAACTTTAAGCATGTTTCCACATGCAGTGACTATGCATGATGCTGACTAGCCATTGAGAAGATTATGTAGAGAAAACCACTTGAGGATATAAGCTTTTTGAAGCACCATTTAAATTTTGGTTGGCAGCAGTTTCCTCCAAGTTTTCAAAGCAAACTCACCTTGAGTTTCATTGGGTTTGATCTGCTTTGTCCTATATCTGAACATGGTGTATTACCTAGGTTTTTTTTTTTTTTTTCTGTTTTTTCTATTTATTTTCAATTGGAGGATAATTGCTAGATGTCCATCGACAGATGAATGGATAAAGAAGTTGTGGTACATATACACAATGGAATATTACTCAGCCACAAAAAGGAATGAATTTGAGTCAGTTCTAGTGAGGTGGATGAACCTAGGGCCTTTTATACAAAGTCAGAAAGAGAAAAACAAATATCGAATATTAACACACATATATGGAATCTAGAAAATTTGTGTTGATGAACATATTCGTGGGGCAGAATAGAGACGCAGATGTAAAGAGCAGACTTGTGGACACTGAGAGAGAAGAAGAGGGTGGGATGAATGAGAGAGTAGCATTGAAACAGACACATTACCATATGTAAAACAGATTGCTAATGTGAAGTTGCTGCACTTAGGGTTTTTTAGAATTACTTAATATGACTTTGTAATAGCAATGCCCATCTTGGGTTTAAGTCCCAACACTCCCTCTTACCCTTTGGGTAACTTGGGACAAGTTGTTGAGTCTCTCTGCACTTCAGTTTTACCATCCAGAAAGGTGGAAGCCTTAGAGATAGTGTATGTGAACTATCTTATTATTATTGTGATTTTTGGCATTTGACCCGTGACCTCATGAAGCCATCATTTTTGGACCACTCATCTGTAAACATCCTTTACATTTAAAATGATTGGAGACATCGGACCTAACCAGGAGAATCCACTGGGAACTTCATGTGGCCTCTGTTTAGAGCAATGAGAAGGAGGACATTTCTTCTCCTGGTCATGTCCCTTTTCCTAATGACAGATAGATTGCAGCTCTGTTTTCAAATGTTTGTACAAAACTATGGCAAGTCTTTCTCTGTGATAGAGTCTGTGCTGACTGCATGAGGGAGGGTGGATGTCCAGAACCCACCTGCTTCACCTGCCCTCTCACTTAGCTATTGTTTTTCAGTTGATCAGTCTTTGCGACCCCATGGACTGCAGCACACCAGGACCCCCTGTCCTTCACCATCTCCTGGAGTTTGCTCATTCATGTCAGTGACACTATCTAACCATCTCATCCTCTTTCATCCCCTTCTCCTCCTGCCTTCAGTCTTTCCCAGCATCAGTCTTTTCCAAGGAGTCAGCTCTTCGAATCATGTGGCCAAAGTGTAGGAGCTTCAGCTTCAATGTCAGTCTTTCCAGTGAATATTCAGTGTTTATTGCCTTTAGGATTAACTGGTTTGACCTCCTTGCAGTCCAGGGGACTCTCAAGAGTCTTCTTCAACACCACAATTTGAAAGCATCAAATTAGTAAGCATATCACTTAGTAGGGCATCCCTAATACATTTCCAAAGAACTTTTAGCACTGTATTCAGCCAAATTTGAGTGCGTGACTCACTGGCTTACATTTTCTCTAGCTGTTTGGCTGGATTTGCATTTTTTTTTTCAGTAATGTGCCATTTTGATCACATCCCTAAAATTTCAGATGGACACAGGAATACTGCCATGGGGTCGCGGACACCAAGACAGCTGTATACAAACATTCCTTCGTTTTGCAAAATAGAAAGTTCATTCTATAGATGATTGCTTGGCAAGTCAACAAACCATAGGCCTGAAATTTATTATACCTTCAAGGTGTGCTTCCAGCTTGGAGCTTTTCTTTCAACCCTAGAAATACTAAATATAATATTTCCTGGCTCCACCATTCCCTGGACTTTCCACACCATGACCAGTTGGAAGGACCCTCCACATACCTAGCTGAGAATGAAGCCTATTTATAATAACTTTATCCTTGAGTCCAAAGGCACCAAATTCAAAAACAAAAGATGGAATTTTGTGAAAGCAATGGTTTTGTTTGCTACTATCACATTTCGATAGGAAATGCTTTTGAAATCCTTGAAGTCTGTCAGCAAAATATATTCCCTGTGATGTTACTTCTCTAGTGTTTGCTGGTGTTATGAGGGCAGGAGGATCTTGTGGTCAAATATGAGTGGGAAATGGATTCAATCAACTTAAATGGGCTTTAATGGTGGACTTTTAAGGGTGGTGTTTCTAGGATTTGCTGTGACAAGTGACATTTGTCATGCACAGTGTTTCCCCTGTGACAATGGAAACCCAAAGGACTGTGTGTTTCTTGGGTTTTCACAAATGAAGTTTGGGAAATGCTGTTTCGTGGGTTTTTTTTTTTTAATTACTTATTTTTGGTTCACTGGGTCTTCATTGCTGCGTGGGCTTTGTCTAGTTGCAGCGAGTGGGGGCTGCCCTTTGTTGCAGAGCTCGGTCTTCTCATTGTGGTGACTTCTCTTGGTGCAGAGCACAGGCTTAAGGCACGTGGGCTTCAGTAGTTGCAGCTCACAGGGGTCAGTAGTTGTAGCTCATGGGCTTTAGTTGCCCACGGCCTGTGTGATCTTCCCATGTCCCCTACATTTGCAGGTGGGTTCTTATCCACTGTGCCACCAGGGATGTCTGCTGTTCTGTTTTTTTTATTGAAACAAACTGTGATTTATAAAATGAAAACTTTGTCAGGATGGATGAACTTCATTGTTAGAATTTGATAGCAGTCTTAAGGAAGTTATTTTGGATCTCAATGGGCAGATCTTTTTTTTCTTTCCTGAATAAGTAAATGGGGATGGGAGTGTTAACTGCCAGTTTCTTTCCTGAAAACATGAGCCTGGAGGCTGAATTTTACATGATAGATTGGTGTTACGATATGATTGATTTTGCAGTAACGTGGGACAAGTAATTCATTTTCTCCCTGACAAATAGCAGGTGGTATTCGTCCAAGGAAACCACCTACATAGAAGTAAAATGTCTTTTTTTTAGAGCTGTCAGGAGTACTGTGCTATGGAATTTTCCATGTTTTATTGCTTTGTGTAGCTCATTATCCCAGGGTTACCATTTCCATAGTCTACAAACCAATAGTGTTACTGAAAGTGGGGGCCAGCTGCTCACTGCTGAAAACAAATAGAGGCCAGGCTGGTGGAAAGGAGTGTGTGTGTGTGTGCATGCTCAGTTGTGTCCGACTCTTTGTGACCGCATGGATTGTGGCGCCTCAGGCTCCTCTGTCTATGAGATTTTCCAGGCAAGAATACTAGAGTGGGTTGCCATTCCCTTTTCCAGGGGATCTTCCCGACCCAGGGATCAAACCCACATCTCTTGTGTCTCCTGCATTGGCAGGTGGATTCTTTATCACTAGTGCCACCTGGGAAGCCCCTGGTGGAAAGGAAAGTTTGCTTTATTTTGGATGCTGGCAACCTGTAGGGGAGGGCATACACCGGTCCAAAGGCCAACTGCCCACCCCCGACCCACCCAACTGGTGGGCAAGAGCTTTTATAGACACAGGGAGGGGCTCCATGCAGAAACAGCACAGTCATCTTGAACTGGGTCATCAGTGGTCTGACCAGTGTCATTTTGATTGTTTTAAATACTATTAGTCTTCAGCTTCAGGATCGGTTGGTTTCCATTTCTTTGAGGTCAGTTCTTGGAATTGTGGCAGCGTATGTCATGGCTACAGCCTGGTCATCATGCAGATGACTTCTCCCACCCAGTGGAGACTTCAGTATCTGTAAGACAGCTCACAGGATATGGCTTAGAATGCTATCTACAGCCTTTGAGGAGGAACTAAAGGCCCTCGACTTTGCTGAATGACTAAACTCTTATCATTTGCTCTCCTTTCACTGTTTTCCTTTGTTTCTGTATATTCTCACCTCTCTGATTAAACTTATTCTTTGGCTAAAGTATTTTCCCAGATCAAAGGCAGGCTGAGGACATTGGGGGCAAGGACCATAGGGTCCCACTTCATTTCAGCAGGACTGTACCTGCAAGGCTTCTGTGATGGTGGTATATCTCGGATCCTGTGTTTTCCACCTTTATGTTTCCAGTGTCCTGTCCTGCCTCCACCGCTGCAGTTGTGGAATACTCCGTTCCCACACACCACCCTTGGTCCCACATACCACCCTTGGTCCCACATCTGCATCTTTATATCTCATGCCTTTTCACCCATTTCTCTGCTGGAAATGCTGAGTTTTTTCTTTTTCTACCCACTAAACCCCCCACTTATTCTTCAGATGTGCTAAGTCACTTCAGTCATGTCCAACTCTTTGCAACCCTATGGACCGTAGCCCACCAGGCTCCTCTGTCTATGGGATTCTTCTGGCAAGAATACTGAAGTGGGTTATCATACCCTCCTCCAGGTGATCTTCCCAATCCAGGGATTGAACCCTCATCTCTTAAATTTCTTGCATTGGCAGGCAGGAAGCGCCTGGGAAGACGCTTCTAGAACCACCAGGAAAGCCCATTCTTTAGAGGAAACCTCAAATGCCACTTCCTTCATGACCATGTTTTCCCACATTGCTGGATTCACCACATCCTTTCCTGAGTTTTATGCCATATTGTTTACATCTCATTCCCCGTCATTCTTTGGGTTTTCCAGTAGGTGGATCCTGAAGAGGAATTAGATGTATAAAAGATGACTTGGAAAGAGGCTGCCTGTGGAGGAAAAGGAAAAGAACCTGGATTGGGCAGACCCAGTGTAGACCAGACAGTCTCTGCCAGCCCCAGTGGTCGACCCGTAGCCAAGATCGCTCATCAGAGGCTTACCGATTTGGGCTAAGCTTCTGTGTCACACTTTGTCCAGTCACTGACCAAGAGCTGCCCGGAGCAGAGTCTGTGCCCCCCACTGGGATGAACCCTGCGGGCTCCAGTGGCTGGGGCCTTTCTGCTGGTCACACAGCTGGGCTGAAGGTCCTTTCATGAAGGGAGATCAGCGTTAACTCATTTCTGAGCCTTCCATGTTTTTTGCTGCTGATCAGAGTTTTTTTTTTTTAATAGAATTTTACTTCTTTGTTTGTGGCTGTGCTGGGTCTTCATTGCTGCGGGGTCTTCTCTAGTTGCAGTGAGTGAGGGCTCCTCTCTAGGTGTGGTGCACAGGCTCCTCGCTGCAGTGGCTTCTCTTGTTGGGGAGCACCAGGCTCTAGGGTGCATGGGCTTCAGCAGTTGCGGCTCCCCAGCTCTAGAGCACAGGCTCAGTAATCGTAGCACACAGACTTACTTGCTCCACAGCATGTGGGATCTTCCTGGATCAGGGATCAAACCTGGCAGGCAGATTCTTCACCACTGAGCTACCAGGGCAGCCCCTGTCAATTTTTTTATTCTTTGACCTGAATACCCAGCATGTTAAAACTAGAAGTAATTTCAATGCAAGTGCACTGGGGCCTCTACATTTTACAGACAAGGAGGCAGAGATGCTGTCTTATGATTTCCTTCATTCTAGGATCCATTCTGAATTGACTCTCAAATCAGAATCTGCTGGATCAATCCAACCATTCCCATTCTTGTTCCATTCCAGTGACATTCAAGTATCCATTTTCCCAGCCATCTCACTGCCCTTCCCACCCCCCCAGGAGGCACTACCTTTTCCCTGGAGCCAAGAGAATGGATGCTGATGGGTGTCAGGGAAGAAAATGAGGGAATTATTTGTGATATCAGCGCTTGGCCCAGTGGTTCAATGACACCTTTACAGAAAATGGCATTGACACTTTAAATATCAGGCTTTTGTGACTTGAAGTCCCCAAACAATCGCAGACAATAAGGGGAGCTGAACCCACAAAAGCAGATCAGCTGCAGCAAGAGCTGGGAGTCTGAGCACAAATTTTTGTTTGATGAAGGAGGAAGATAGGCGGCAGAATGGGAGTCCATTGTAGGAATATCTGCCCGTCGTCCTGGGTATCACTCACTCTTCCTAGAAGGTGCTGGGCTCTGGGGTCTTAGATGCCCTTGGGGGGAGCTCTACACACTGGCCGTGGGTACCACCCCTTCCTCCTCTCTTGAGAGGTCCGCTCTGCTCTGGGGTGACGGTCTTGCCCTGGCTGCCAACCCCATAGCAGGTGATGTCTGTCTCCTTGGTCCTGAGGGCCCTTGATGACTCAATTCTCTCAAAGCAAACACTTTCCACATCAATAATTAAACAGATCAATTAGGGGGAATTTACCAAGTATAATCAGGCAAAATCAACTCTGTGCCCCTCGAGCATTCTATTTTTCATGCCCCATTCCCTCCCTCCCCTTCCCCTGAAGTATTGTTTTGTGGACACAGAAAGTCTCTGTTTTGTGTTTTTATAAAGCCCGGGCAGAAAAGTGGGGGAAAAAAACAAACAGGCAGTTGTAAAGGATGGACGTGAGCAGTGGTAGGTGACCCAGGCTGTTCGGTCTCCGCTGTCTCCTTACAGCTCCTGGGGCTTGAGGAGTGGAACTGGGGCAGGTTGTTTTGGGGGCGGCACATGCTGTGGGGAAGGACGTCCATTGGGAGGGGGCCCTGGTCCCCAGAACGGTGAAGCTTTCAGCCAGAAGCAGTGTGTGTTAGGCATTAGAAGGCTTCTTATCCCACAAACAGAATATAGGCCATCTTTTCAAAACGCTACAAAACATTGATAAAATGTTCATCTGCTTGGCCACAAGAAGGATAATAAGTTTCCCGAAATGTTTAATGTTAAACACAGTTTGACCACAAGGGGGAAAGTAATAGTAAAAGGACAAATAGAATGAATGAAACCACTACAAGATTAAAAACCATTTTCCTAAATCCCTGAATAAAAGAGGAAGTCAAATCAGAGGGAAAAGGTCATTTAGAAAAGGGACAAACAGTAAACTAAACACCTGTCGTATTTGTTCAGTCAGTGATACACAAAGGGTGAATTCAAATCCTCACATGTTTTAATATCAAATTAGCAAAGAATGAAATCAATATTCAGATTCAAAAATCAGAAAAAGAGCAAAATGCAAATAAAACAATGAGAATAAATATGGTAAAAAATATCAGTGAAATTAGAAAACATACAAAGAAAGTGAGAATCAGGAAGGTTGTCCGGCTCCAAGGTGGCTGTGAGTGTATGGATTGTCCACCTTTGTGATTGCGGGGCTGCCAGGCGACCGTTACCACCTTGCCCAGCATCACAAGAGGTGGGGAAAGGTGTCCAGATCTTCCCTGAAAACCACAGTCCTTTGTAATCATTACCCAAGGCACTGAAAGAGCCTGCCTCGCCTTGGGAAATTGGCAGGGGAGGCAGGCATTCTCTACTTGGGGAGCAGGTGTCCGCCGTGTTGTCAAAACCACCAGCCTTCACTGCCCTTACAGTTTGGCAGCATTTGATTTTTGACATTGTCGGTCAGGACCACTTTTTAAAAGGTTGTTTTTCCATCCCCTGTTTTGTCTCTCATCAACACCAGCCTTCTCCTTCCCTGCTTTGTTCCATCAATTGTTAGCATACTGGACTCAACCACCTGATCCTGTTTCCTTCTCAAGAGACTAACCAGGTTCTTTGTCTTTTCTTTATTTTACCCATTTTCTGCACAAATACACGGCCAGATCTTAACATCACTTTTGTCCTAGAAAGGAACAAGTATTGGGGGAAAATGGATAAAACTTCTCTTGATCTTTTGCCTTATTCTAGAGTCTTCAATGCTGAACCCTTGAGACCTAGTTCCTCCTTTCTCCCTATGAACCTTCTCACTTGTTTAACAGCTCACTTTTGACTTTACCTCTTGCCTCCACTTCCTGTCTTGACCTCCTTCTGATCCATTTTCAAACACTCAGCATTTCTAGCTCATTTCAGATGTCTGTTTTAGTTTGGGCTTTCCTGGTGGCTCAGTGGTAAAGAATCTGTCTGACGATGCAGGAGACACGGGTTTGATCCCTGGGTCAGGAAGATGCCCTGGAGAAGGAAATGGCAACCCACTCCCGTATTCTTGCCTGGAGAATTCCATGGACAGAGGAGCCTGGCGGGCTACAGTCCACAGGGTGGCAAAGAGTCAGATACGACTTAGTGTCTGAGCACACACGCACACAGGGAGCTAAGGTCCCCCTGCCGTGCAGCACGGCCAAAAAATTAATAAATAAATAAGTAAAAAGTAAAATGAGTGCTTTTCAAAAAGAAAAAAAAAAAAGAATGCCTTCTCTTATGCGATGCTGTCTAATACATTCTTATCTTGTACTTTATTGTAGTCCATTCTTTTCATTGCAGGTGGCAGTTTCTAAAGCAGTGCTTCCCAACAAGGGATGAGTTTGCTTCCCAGGGGACACTTGTCTGGAGATATGTTTGGTTATTGTCATGCCCCAGGGGCCTGGTGAGATAGTTCTGGCATCTAGTGGGTAGAGGTCTGGCAACTAGTGAGTAGAGGCTTATTGGCTGAAATTGTTTGGGGACTTCAAGTCACTGGCTCACATCCTACACAACACAGGCTTGCCCACCACAAAGAATTATCCGTCCTGAAATGTCCATAGTGCCAAGGTTGAGAAACCCCTCTCTGAAGGGTTGTGTCCACAGATCTAAAAACACTTCTCTGCCAGGGTTACCAAGAAGGGGGAACACTGCCCCTAATAACACACCAAGTTTCTTCCAAGAGGAATAATAAGAACAAGTTTTGTCTTTCTGGCTAGTCTCATTTTCCCTTCCTTTAGTGCGTGGCATCCTCTTTCTTCAAGTGTGTGTCAACTAGTGAGACTTAGGTCTCCAAGGCCACTTGGAGGTTAAAGCACTAATGAACACTCCTCCAAGTGTCCATAGAGGCTGATTCAGCACGCGGGGCGATTAACAGGGTCGGGTTAGAACTAATGAGCTCTGGCTGCCAGTTGTGGCCATTGGAGTCTAGTGGGGCTTTGAGACCCAAAAGCCCTCGACTTCATTCTGACCGGCTTGGACTTCTATTACTTGAAAACCCAGGAGGGAGAAAACTGCTGAAATGGTAGTTTCCTCCCCATCAGGCTAATTACTTCTTTTCCCAAGATCAAGACTGTATTTGGAAGGGCTGAGACATCTGAAAGCAGAGAATATCCTGCCTACTGGGGCAAGGAAGCGAGGGCTGTTGTGTGCCCCTCAAAAGAGATGGGCGATTAGCAAAGACTCTGAAAGCAGAACACGAAGTGGAGAGACTTGGAATAGAGTCTGCAGACCCACCCGGCCAAGAAGGAGGTGGTTGTGACTGGAAACGCCAAGGCCCACGCCTGGGAGGTGTGTCCTCTGCTCCTGAGTAGGAAGAAAAGATGCCAGTGGGACTGGAAGAGTTCAGCAGAATGCATGGAAGTGATGGAGAATTTGGAAGGGAGCAGGTGGTGTTGCTTTTGGGTGGCAGGTGTGAGACGGCCTCACCAAGCTGTCAGCAAACTCCGCCTAGAGGAATGTGGTTCTAGTTTTCCTATGAATAAGTGATGCATTTTATTTATCTAAATGGAAATATGTTGCCTATTCTTGAGCATTCTTGTTTGTTTATTTATTTTGGCTGCTCCAGGCCTTAGTGGTGGCACTTGGGATTTTAGATCTTCATTGAGGCATGTGGGATCTAGTTCCCTGACCCAGGGATCAAACCCAGGCCCCGTGCCATGGGAGCTTGGAGTCTTAGCCACTGAACCACTAGGGAAGTCCCCAACATTGTTAGCTGTAATCACTATGGATTGGTTTTACAGATGTGCACTGGTTAGGAAGTCTTTTAGAGATTGTTCTGGCTTAGAGCGTAGGGTCCTGGATTTTTTATCCTATTTGATTAGTAGTGCTCAGTCACTTCAGTTGTGTCAGACTTTTTGTGACCATATGGACTATAGCCCTCCAGGCTCCTCCATCCATGGGAATTCTCTAGGCAAGAATACGGGAGTGGGTTGCCATGCCCTCCTCTGGAGGATCTTCCCAACCCAGGGGTCGAACCTGCATCTCATGTCTCCTGCGTTGGCAAGCATGTTCTTTACCACTAGCGCCACCTGGGAAGCAGTGTTGGGCAAATTATTTTGTATCTCCCAGCCAGGCTTTTGTTATATTTAAATGCATGGTTAGACTGGTGTCTTATATAAAGCTCTGTTTCTCTTTGAACTTACTATGGATTGAAGAGAATTGGTTGATGTCAGAACTGTCCTGTTAAAATAATTTCTTTACATCTTCACCTAAGCTGAATTAGACATTAAAAGCATACCAGGCAAAGGGGACTTAATAACAAGTGAAAACTTTCAATTATAAGAACTAGGAGAGTGCCGACAACAATGGTATGTTAGTCAGTTTTCATAGATCCTTTGCAGGCTTCTTAGCATTTTGAAGGCAAAAGTAGGGAGATGATGGCAAGTGACTGAATTTGATTTTTATAATGGGATTATTTCATTATTTCCATTAAATGAAAGAGGAAGCTGAGACACCAAGAAATTAAGACACTTATGGAGGTCACATAATTATTAGGAAATGGAACCAGATGCTTCTAGTCCCAAACTTGACTCATTTTCACAGTATTTTTCCATCCAACCGCCTCTAAGTTCTGTGCTTCATATCAGGGGATTGTCTTCTGATATTTTGGATTTTATGGTTATTTTAAATGCCTTGAAGGCAGTTAACAGTATTTGTTGAAGCTTAATAAGAAGAACAGTCCAGCCCAATCAATGAGTTTCTAGTGACTTGCTCTTTTTCTAGACTTGATGAAGGTTAAACAATAACAAAATCTTCTCCCAGACAGTCAGCATGAAGGGAATGAAATAACTATGTACATCAGTATCTAGGTATTTACAAAAGATCTCTCTTATTTTCATCATCTGAAAGTCCAAACTAAATCAAGCTCAAGGAGTTTGAGAGATCATATTGTTGTTGTTCAATTGCTAAGTCCTATCCGACTCTTTGTGACCCCATGGACTGCAGCACGCCAGGCTTCTCTGTCCTTCAGTGTATCTTGGAGTTTGCTCACATTCCTGTCCATTGAGTTGGTGACGCTGTCTAACCATCTCATCCTCTGTCGTCCCCTTCTCCTTTTGCTTCAATCTTTCCCAGCATCAGGGTCTTTTTCCAATGCGTTGGGTCTTCACATCCGGTGGCAAAAGTATTGGAGCTTCAGCTCTAGCATCAGTCCTTCCAATGAATATTCAGGATTGATTTCCTTTAGGATTGACTGAGAGATCATATAGCAGTTGGCCATTTCTGTGGCTAAAAATAAACTCATCGCAACACCATCACATCATCAGCTTCACCATACCGAGCGCCTTCAACTTGTTTGCTCGTGTGTGCAGCATCTTGGGTAGCTCTAACAGTTTCTCATCACGGCTTTTCCCATTCCTAGGAGACACAAGCATTATCTTGATGGCCTTACCCACACCCAACAGGAGCCACACACATCTTTACCAAAAAAATAGGCTAAAATAAAGGTTAAGTGACTCCTTCACTCATGTCCAGACCATCAGTGTTGCAGACAGGCACCATTGCTGGCCATTCAAAACATTTTGCAAACCAAACCAGTGCTGTAACCACGTAGACTTCATTTTAAGACGTCCGGGGTTAGGGTCTATTTTCTTATTTACTCTGCTTTTGGCATTTTAGGACTGAGTTAGGGCTTCTCTGGTGGCTCAGTGATAAAGAATCCATCTGCTAATGAAGGAGACACGGGTTCGATCCTTAGGCTGGGAAGATCCCACATGCTGCGGAGCAACCATGCCGATGGGTCACAACTACTGAGCCTGCGCTCTAGAGTGCAGGAGCCACAACTGCTGAAGCCCACATGCCTTAGAGCGCGTGCTTCCCAACAAGAGAAGCCACCACAATGAGAAGCCCTTGCAATGAACTAGAGTGTAGCCCCTAGTCTGGAGAAAGCCCTTGCAGCAATGAAGACACAGCAGAGCCGTAAATAAATAACATTATTTTAAAATGAATAAGTTAAGGAAGATGAGTCAAAACAGAAGGAGCCATTCTATTTCTTAGAGGGTACAGCAAAACTTTTGGTGTTGGGACATGTAAGTTGATGAATAATTCCACTCACTAACCTGTTAATAGTTTGGTGAGCATCTGTCCAGATTTTTGGTAAGCCCATATTATATACCAGTACATCATGTCAGTTATTATGGCTAAAATCATGTTTCATAACATTACCACAAGACCTCAAAGACATATGGATGCTTATTTGACAAGGCTGCAGGGTTCTTCTGATCTGGGCTGGCCTGAGATTGCAGCTGGCCTTGCTCACATGTCCAAGTGTCTGTGGTCAGCTGTGAGTCGACCACATGGCTGTCTTGATCTTGCCAGGGTCTACCCACATGACTGGGGAATCAGCTGGCTGAAGGCTGGTCTCGGGTAGGCTTAGCTGGGATAATTGGGTGACTGAACTTTACTCGGTTTATCGTCCACCCTCCAGAAGGCTTGTTCAGACATGACCTCACAGTGGTGGCCAGACAAATGAGTGAAATATGCAGGAGGTTTTTCTAACCTCTTCTTGAAATAACTATACAATGTTATACATTGTATAACTATAACGTTGTATAATGTTATAACTATACAATGTTAATGCTCATTGACCAAAGCAAGCCACATGGCTAAACTCAGTATCCAATCATGGGAAAATAGATTCCATGTTCATGATGAAAAAGCTTTAGAAGTCATGGCAAAGGGCGAGGAGTGAGAGGGACCAAGAATTGGGGCCATCAACACACTCAGACCGATAATCACTGAAACATCCTTTAACACATGAGTGTTTATTTTTTTTTTTTTTACGAGTGTTTTTTTATCATGTTTTTACACATATGAGATAATATCCTATCATTTTATGGCTTCCACAATACTGAAGATGTTTCTTCATTTGAAACAGATACAGTTACATCTTTTTTACCTTGCACAGTGTTTTTTGGATAGCATATGCAGTTTTTACCCAGTCCCCTAATGATGGGCATATAAATTGTTTCCTGTTTTGGGAATTTTTGGATGGTGCTGCCATAGACACACATTTGCATAAAGTTTTCTATACTGACACTGATGTTTCAGTAAATTGAACCTATGGAATCCCTCCTGTTTTATCTTCCAGCAAGACTGAGCCACTTGTAATTCCTTGAATGTGTCACCACCTTCTGCGCCTCCATGCTTCAAACCCTGTTTCTTCTAAAATCCTGCTCCTCGGCCCACTTGACTGATAAGATCTCGTGAAACCCATGAAAAAGTGAATCTGCATGTAACATCACTGATGGTTGCCTTCACCGCCCCCCTCCAGGGTCTCAAGTTCATAGTGTATGCAACTGTACTGTTATTCAGCCTTCACTGAGACACTGCTGTCTTTGTGAAGCCTTCTCTGAATCTCCTGGGCAGAATCTGGTCCTTCGCAGAACATCTAAGCACTCCTATTACAGTCATTGTCCCAAACCCCTTTGCTATTCTGTCTTTCTGTCAAGAGGGTAAGCTCTTTGAGAGCAGGGCTGCTGTCTTTCTTAATTCTTATTGTTCCATTTCCTGGTGGGGTGCTTGACCCAAGTGGACACTTGACAAAAGTTTGCTAAATAAAAATCTCATACTTGGGGTCAAAACTAAAGGTAACCGTACAATAATAATTCAACAGATACTTGTTCATTCACTTAACAAATAGTTATTGAACATTTGCAGTGAATTGCATGTTTGAAATGGGAAGATGGCAAGAATGTCAGTGTGATTTCTTGACATCAGATGGTGTTTTGAAAGACTCCTTATATCAATGTAAAGGAAATAAAATCTAAGAAAAAAAGGCATCTCAGTAGAAAATAATAGATCAAAATACATAACCAGGAAATGTCTTTAGAAATAGCATTCCTAATAAATGTCTGGGAAAATGTTCACTGGCTTAAAACATAAGTATTAAATATTTAAAATTTTTTTCCATATATTTATTGGCATTAATTATGCAATATTCATAATATACAGTATAAATGAATGCATTAGAAGACATACTTTAATATATTGAAGTAGAACTGAGATATCTGAAATAATATATTAAAATTCAGAGATAAAGTTTAAATACTTTCATAGAAGGCCAGTTTGCCATTATGATTCAAAAACCTTTAAAATATACACACCTTCCCTTCTACTTCAAGGAAATAATTAAACATGAATGAAATGTTTAACTTTGGAAACAACCTAAGTATCCAACAATAAGGAATTCACTGAACGCTTCGTGGCAGTTCACATAATAGCACACTACACGGTCATTTAAAATTAAGTCAGTGTGTATTTAAGGTCAGAAATTTCCTATTTCAAAGGGCGCAAAAGCAGTTCAGAATGGTGTACATACATAATGATCGCATTTCACAAGTGTTATAAAAAATTGCATAGAGTAGCCTGGATGGATAGACTCTCAAGATACTTCATCTGAATGTACAAGAATTTGGGGCTTCTCTAAACTAAGTTTTCTACAATGAATCTTTTCAATTTGTATGTTAAATTTTTTTTTTAATTTAATTTTAAAAAGGCCTTGGGGACTTCCCTGGCAGTCCAGTGGCTGAGACTCTGTGTTCCCACCACAGGAGGCCCAGATTTGATTCCTGGTCAGGGAAGTAGCTCCCACATGCCAAAACTAAAGAACCTGAATGCTGCAACTAAGACTCAGTGGAAAGCTGCTGTTTTTCTCTGGGGTCGTACCCTGCAGCCTGCAGTGTTTTGTTTCCCTGAACTGATGGGAGAGAGATTCCTTCCTGCTCCATCCCACAAAGGTGGTGACAGCATGCCTGCAGCATCTCTGCCATGGAGAGCCGCCCTGTGAGTCACTTCATTTCGGAAGTCCAGTTCCCGGGGACCCTCAGGCTTGTTTGGAGTCAAAGCTTTGTCTGTCTGCCTTTTTCTCTGCGATGACCTCTCTGAGGCCTGGTACATCCTCTTTGTGTGCTTAACAGGTCCCTGGACAGAGCTGTTCATGCGTCTAAACATCCCGTGCGTCTAAACATTTCCAAAGTGATAAACCAAGCGAATAAACTGTTAAACAAAATATATTCTGTTCTTCTATTTTGATAGAAGAAATATTTGAATTTGAAATACTCCTTAATAACAACAAAACAAAAAATAATAGTGCTTAAATCTATTGTTTTTATGTGTCTGAAAGTTTAGGCAAAATACCAGAGGTAACTCGATTTAATTGTTATTGCTCAGTTGGGTCTATGGATGGACCAGCGATGTGTGGGTGAGTAATGAATGGAAACACGCACATATCATGAGCAATTACATATTCTGCAGTACAATTCATTTCTCATGCTTCATTTCAGCAAAATACTAATTACATTACCGTCAAGATTTTTATGATAATTTTGTTCTGGTGGCAATAATGACCTAGAGCGGGGGTCGGCAGACATTTTCTGAAAAGGTCAAGATCATAAATAGTTTAGACTTTGCAGGCCATCTGGTCTCTGTCACAAGTGCTCGACCTGCTGTCCAAGTTCAGAATCAGTCACAGACTCTCCGTAAGCAAAGCCTGACTCTGTGTTCACTATTCGCTACTGAGACAAATAGCTGGATTTGAGCCGTGGGCTGCCTGGTCCCTGTTGGAGCCATGATTTCCTCCTCCTGGGCGGCACAGGTGGCAACCTTGTTGATGGAGTGGATCTGTGAGCCCTCACTGATCACTCTCCCGAAGTTGGTTTTGTTCGCTCGCCTCACTTCACAATGATACCATGATTTTGGAGGTCGGTCTCGTCTCAGCAGAGTGAGACTATTTTGGAAGTTCTGTTAGTGAGACAGAACATAGGTCATTTTTTGCAGGTCAAACCCAGGGAAGCTGATAGCAGGTCCTGATGGCACATTTTAGAAAGAACATCCAGGGAGTCCAGGGCCCCAGTCCCTGAAAAATCACAGCTTCACGTTGATTTTCCTGCTTTGAACTTTAAAGGCAGGGGCTTCTATGGTGTGGCTCAGTGGTAAAGAATCCGCCTGCCAATGGAGGAAACACAGGTTCGATCCCTGGTCTGGAAAGATCCCACATGCCAAGGAGTAACTAAGCCCATGTGCCATGACTACTGAACCTGTGCTCGAGAGCCCATGTGCCACAACTCCTGAGCTCATGTGCTGCAACTACCGAAGTCCGAGTGGCCTGGAGCCCGTGCTCGAGGCTCCATGCAACAAGAGGTCATTGCAGTGAGAAGCCTGCTCACCACAGCTAGAGAAAGCCCGTGCACAGCAATGAAGACCCGGAGCAGCCTAAAATACATACACATAAATAAACTTTGCAGGCGTATTGCTGAGCACCCGCTCTGTGTCCAGAACCTAACAAACAGAAATCAAGGAAACCAAAACCAACAACAAAAAATGCATCCTTATCCAAATGTAACAAAGAGGCTTTCTAAAATGTCAAGGTTTTTCTCATCCTGCCCCCACATGTCTCGGCTGCTACTGTCCTTAGATCGTCAATTTCAAGCCACGAAAGCACATTTCTTGCCTTATCTGTAGTGGCACGTATGCGAAGGGCTGATAATTCCAGGCTGATGAGAGGATCCGTCTGCAGCTGCACAGAAGCTGACAGCCCTCAGACCAGTCGTTTATAAAATCCTGTCTGGAGCCAGAATGAGCTGAACTGGGGGCATGCGTGGCCGTGGCCATGGCTGTAGCCCTGGCTGTGGCCTCAGAGCTAGGAGAGCTGCCCCCACCCTCGGCCCCGGCCCTGCCTGCCCCATGAGGAATTCCACGTCTCCTCTGGATGGTTGATCTTGGAACATGGTTCAAAGTACCAGATAGGATGAAGAACAGCCCCTCCTTTCATCGAGGCTCGTGTTTAATGCATCATTCCTGCCTCAGAAGGACCACAAGGGAATTTCCCCTGCAGGGATGAACTGTATTGTTTAGGGAGTTGAAACCTCAGCATGGTCGAACACAGAGCTCTCTGTATTTCTAGAATTTGAGAAGAATTTTGTATCATGGAGATGACAGTGAACCAGGGCTCAGGTGAGCAGGGTCTCAGCCAAGCCTTGGGTCCATCCAGCTTTGGTTTTTTTCAGAAAACCCGTGGTTTCCTGCCTCTGTGGAACCACAAGACTGGGGCGGGGGTGGGGCTGGTGCTTTGAGACTCCCCCCAGTTATCCATCAGTGATGGTCCCCCCACAAGAGCACAGTCTACCTACCTCCTTTTTTCCAGCTCATTTTGGTTTCTTTTTGGTTTTTTACTTTATATTGGAGTATGGTTGGGGGCTTCCCAGGTGATTCCGGGGGTAAAGAATCTACCTATAATGCAGAAGAAGCAGGAGACCTGGGTTCAATCCCTGGTTCAATCCCTGGGTGAGGAAGATCCCCTGGAGGAGGGCCTGGCAACCCACTCCAGTATTCTTGCCTGGAGAATCCAGCGGACAGAGGAGCCTGGTGGGTTATAGTCCAAAGGGTTGCAAAGAGTTGGACACGACTGAAGCAACTGAGCACGCACTTGGAGTATAGCTGATTTACAATATTGTGTTCGTTTTAGGTTCAGCAAAATGACTCATATACTATTCATTCTAAATATATCTAAATACTATTCATTCATACTAAATATATCTGTTCATTTTAAATTCTTTTCCCATGTAGGTTATTACAGAATATTGAGTGTAGTCCCCTGTGCTCTATAGTAGGTCCTTGCTGATTATTTTATATATAGTAGGCTTTGCATGTTACTCCCAAACACCTAATTTATCCCTCTTCCCCCAACCTTTCCCCTTTGGTAGACATAAGTTTGTTTTCTATGTCTGTGAGTCTGCTTATGTTTTTAAAGAAGTTCATCGGTGTCATTTTTTTTTAGAGTCCACATATAAGTGATATCAAATTATATTTGTCTTTGTCTGACTTTCTTCAGCCTGTTTTTGATCTGTCTGTCTTTCTGTAATCTCTCTCTCTCTCTCTCACACACACACACACTTCTAAGAGTTTATAAATATTATTTAGGCTCTAGATGCTAATTTAATTACAGTTTATCTCTGTTTTCTATCAGGTTCAGTTCAGTTCAGTTGCTCAGTCATGCCCAACTCTTTGTGACCCCATGGACCAGGCTTCCCTGTCCATCACCATCTCCCAGAGGCTGCTCAAACTCATGTCCATCGAGTCAGTGATGCCATCCAGCCATCTAATCCTCTGTCACCCCTTCTCCTCCTGCCTTCGGTCTTTCCCAGCGTCAGGGTCTTTTCCAGTGAGTCAGTTCTTTGCAATAACTCCAATTCCAATACTGTTTTCTATAGTCATTTTTTAATAACGATTTAGAAATGTTAAGAGGTTTCTATTGTACAGTCACTAAATTGTGTCTAACTCCTTGTGACCCCATGGACTACGGCATGCCAGGCTTCCCTTCCTTCACTGTCTCCCTTAGTGTCCTCAGAGTTATGTCCATTGAGTCAGTGATGCCATTCAATCATCTCATCATTTCTCTTCTAATTGAATTTTGATGTCCCCTCTGTTTCTTGGACATTTGAGCTTTTCATTTTGCTCTGTCTGCTGTTCAATTAAAATGAGATCTCAAGGTTGCTTTTTTGCTTAAATTCTCCTAGATGCCAAGAGTTTGGAATCATTGCCTATCTGAAGATGTAATTTGGATGCTTCTTTCAATGCAATAAAACTGAGCTCAGTAGAAACAGCTCAGATTTTTCTCTTTATAATCTTCTATACATTTCGGGCCCTTATTACTCAGGTCTGTGCCAACCCCTCCCCCACCTTCATAGGTGTCAGTAGCCTAGATATTGAGCTGTTTTGTTTGCCTTTCTTTGGGAATGCCCTTGAGATACTTTCTTTACCCTCAAATTCTAGAACACTTTGTGAATACTTTTCAAAGTGTGGATCTCTACCAAGGCCAGAACTAGGATGCGGCATCAATAGTACATAGAATGCAAAAGTCAAGGAGATGCTTACTCCCAGGCTAGCACAGGTATTGAAACCTGTGTACCTGGACAGAATAATGATCATCCCTTCCCAGCTTGATGCATAAAGAACACCTGACATCCAGAGATAGACCCACTGTGGACAGAAGGAAAATCCCTATCTTTTTCCCAGGTCCTCTCTTAGACTCTGGTTGTCTTTATCAATTCTGCCACTATTATTAGGTGGTTCGTTACCTCTAGATTTTAATGGGGTTAGGGCTTTCTTTCTGGGTATTCTTTGATATTTTGAGAGGACTTTGGGAGAGGTACATCAGTTCCCAAGAGCCAGACACCATTTTAAAACAGAGTTTGGGGGACTTCCCTGGTGTCCAATGGTTAAGACTTCGTCTTCCAATGCAGGAGTGTGAGTTCGATCCCTGGTCCGGTAAGTCAGATCCCACATGCCTCGCGGCCAAAAAACCAAAATGTAAAACAGGAGCAATTTGTAACATTCAATAAAGACTTCAAAAATGGATCACATAAAAAAAAAAAAACCTTAAAAAAATAAATAAAAATAAAACAGAGTTTGGGATGCTGTAAACGAGGTTAGAAAGGATATTTTCAATCTTATGAACACATGAGTTTCCCAATTAAGTAAACTTAGAAGGAGAAAATAAGAGGGTAGAACAATGAGCCTTGTAAGATACTGGTCTATTTTTGTATTTCCTAAGAGTCCACAGATGATAAAAATTGTAGAATTGCTTGGGAAACTCTGAGATCCCACACAGACATCAAGGATTATGGATTGAATTTATGATCCCAGATAACCCTTGCCTCTTCCCCTTCAGGACTGCCCTTCTCTATGACCTGGATCCAGATGTATTTTCTGTCCTTTCATGAGGCTCCCCCACATTATCAACCAAGAATCCTTGACTTCGCTCTCCTCCCCTGCAGTGCCAAGGAACATTGTGTTGCTTTCTTGAAATAAGCTGGTTTCCTTTGTCCATAAGCCTGAGGAGGATGAGAACCATCTCTTTCTGTCTCTTTAGTTGATTGTTCAGATGTTTAGAAGGAACACTGGCTTTCAGGGCACTGGGAAATGTATCCATCTTTAAGTCTGATGCTTGGATATCTTGACGACAGTTTGCTTATCAGATCTGCACATCGATATTCGGTCAGTGTGGGAGCCGGATCCAAAACCATACATCTTCCTTTCCTACAGAAGCCAACTCAAAGAAATCAGCGAAAGGGAGTTTTCTTTCCAGCCTCAGAAGGCACGTTTGGAGTGGGGGTCCCACATAATGCCAGCAGGAAAAGAAATATTGCTATAGCCGCCCTTGGCCCGGGGGACGCAGGCCCGACAACTCTGGAGTTACTTTGCTTCCTGTGCTCCTGGCTCACGCCATCGGAGGCCCCCCTGGGAACCACCTTCACTCCATGGCCATGAAAAGAGCATGTTTTCCCTAGAATTTCCTGCTGCCGGAGGTTTCCAGAAACAGACACACAGTTCTGTTTGGTTGCAGAGACTAAAAGAAAAAAAAAAAATGTATGTGTACATGGGCCAGATTTATTTATTTCTCAAGGTAAATTACCTTTGCCTTACAACTCAGGTCCTTCCCTTACAGAAGAAAGCCTTTGAAAAACAGGCAGTGTCTGCGACCTGTTTGCAAGATTCCAGGCAGAATGATTCATGCTCTTGAGGTGGATAGGGAAGTAGTGCCTGTCATATTCCCTCGTTGTGACAGAATGTCAGTGACGGATCTGCCATCTGCCAACAGACCACTGCCCAGGTCCAGGAAGGTGGAAGGAGCATGTGCTTTGGGGCAGAATGGACCTGGATTTTCATTCTGTCCCTTTCACTCATTACTGTGTGTCTTTGGACAACAACTGTAATCTCTCTGAGCCCATTTCCTCCTCAGAAATTGCGCCAGTAATTCTAGCTTTTCACTGTTGTGAGATGCAGGAAAGAATACATCAAATCTCGATCTACAGTAAATGCTAAGTATGGGTTCCTTTGCTTCTGTCTTCATCATGTTTTTCCTAAGACACTTGGAATTGAATTCTTGACTGTCCTGTGTCTGTTATTGGTAACAGAGTCTTTTCTGTGGACTTCACTTTCTAGCAGTGACATCTTATTTTGATGTTTTGGCCACAGAGGATGAGCAGTGCAGAGATGAGTCTCCTTCGGGACTTCCCCAGTGGTCCAGTGGTTAAGACCCCATACTTCAGTGCACAGAACAAGGGTTTGATCCCTGGTCAGGGAACTAAGATCCCACATGCCACATGGTGCGGCCAACACACACACACACACACACACACACACACACACAGATACAGAGATGGGTCTCCTTTGTCCCTGTCTTCCTGAAGGCAGCAAGATTACTCAGCTGGTGGATGGGCTAGTTGGTCTTTCTGCTGCCTCCAGGCACCAGGGAGATGCCAAGACAGCCTTCATCTGAACCAGCCTCAGCATTTTGCCTTGGTATCTGTTACTGGAGCTGCACTCTTTTCAGCCTCATTGATTCTGAAATCAATTCTGTTGATGCTAAGTTGCCCTGCTTAATGATTTGCAAAAATCTTTTTATTTGATTGGTAGTCACACCTCAGAAGAGATCAGCAAGTGTGATGCTGGGTGGAACTTTCAATCTGACAGGTTACTAATGAGTTAAAGCCCTGAACATACATGTAACTTTAGAGCTGGGATGGTCTCTAAGATATGGGAGATGGTGGTCTTATTTTGCTGATGAAGAAACCCAGGCCCAGAGAACTTAAGTGATCCACTTAAGGTCACACAGCTTTTAACATCAGAATCAAAGCTGAATCCACACTTCTATTCCCAGTTTTGAGTTTCCTATGAAACTCCATTTTCTTCATGGAGATGTTTGATCCATCTGAACCATGTTTTAGGATAAAAACAATCATGTGTTGTCTTTTGTCTCCATTAGAATTCTTAGGCAGAAATCTTTTTTTTTCTCATGTGAAAGATTGTTTAGTGTCTTCTGTCTATTCATCATATAAATTAAGTGATGTATTTCTTCCATTAGTTATTTTTTTAAAAAAATAAGGAGTGTAGCAATGGTCTTATTTTTTTAACTTTTTTTTTTTTTTTAGTATAGCCAATTAACAAACAATTAACAGACAGTTTCAGGTGACCCTCAAAGGGACTCAGCCATACATACACATGCATTCTCCCCCAAACCCTCCCATCCAGGAGGCCACATAACATTGACCAGAGTTCCTTTTGCTATGCAGTTCAACTGCATTTTTGTTTTGGGAGCTGTTTGGGGGGCTTTTTTATAGTAAAATTTCTATCATTTTCCACCTGTAAAACTTTGGGATCTTCTTTGCAAACATCCCCTCTGTTCGCTCCATGAATCAGTTGTGTGGCCCCCTGTGTCCCCCCCATCAGTATTCCTCCTTTTCTCACCACCTTTTTCTTCCTTGATTTCAGCCCCTAACCCAGGTCCTCCACTCCTCAAGCTGGGATCGCACTGGAAGAGCCTCCCCAGATATGTCTAACTACCTGCAGGGCTTTCCTGATCCATCCTGACTTGTACGCTGACTCAGATTTAATCTCTCACTGACGTTAATCACACCCTCCCCTTCTCAGTCTAATTTCACGCAGCTCCCCTGTTTCAAACAGACAAATTCCTTCATCTGTGTTCAATTTGGGCCTTTCAGCCTCTTCACAGCCACCCTATGGGGTAACTTACTCACATTATCGGGTCGGCATCCATCGAACTGGCTCCATCCGAGTCACCCTCTGTATGTCCTTTTCCCATTGCTCTTGTCTGCTGACTTTTCTCTCTTCCTGTGCGACAGGGATAACCTGGCCGCGGGCACTGGAAGGGCCATCCATCACCTCCCATAGACAGCCATGGGAGCTGGCACCTGCTGCTTCTCCTGCCAAATCTCAGCTTCTTCCTCCGAAAAACTGGGAGCATAGTGTCTATCTTATCTTACAGGAGAAAACCGTTGATAAATGTTTTGCAAGCATACCACATTCTTCAGCTATCTCTGTGTCCACACTGTAGAGACACATCCTCCGTGAACTCCGAGGCGCTTACAGCACTGGGAGAATCTCATCTGGGACAGAGGCCAGGCAGCTCCTGTTCTGATAACTTACCCGGGGTGAGGGGCAAGGGGTCCCTGGTAGGATCACTGGTTCCTCGAGATGGAAGCTCAGTCCTTGTCCCTTCATGAGCTAAACTTCCACAAATTGGAGATGTAGTTGGTTTAGCAAATGCCCTTTTTTATAAATTATTTTCTTATTTTTGGCTTTGTTGGGTCTTCACTGCTGCACAGGCTTTTCTCTAGTTGCAGCGCATGGGCTTCTCATTGCAGTGGCTTCTTTTATTGTGGAGCACGGGCTCCAGGGTACAGGCTGCAATAGCTGTGGTACACAAGCTTAGTTTCTCTGCTGCATGAGGGATCTTCCCAGACCAGGGATTGAACCCTTGTCGTCTGCATTGGCAGGCAGATTCTTTACCACTGAGCCACCATGGAAGTCTCGCAAATGCCCTTCTTGAAATCCATGTGTTCCTTGGAGAATTGTAGAAAACTGGTCCATTTATTTTTATATGTGCCATAAGTTTTTATTGAAGTATAACACCATTCAGAAAAGGACTCAGATCCTAGGATCTGACTCAGTGATGTTTCACAGGGTGGTTACACTCATGTCACCAGCACCCAGATCCTGCACTGGGGTATTCCTGACTTTCCAGAAGCCCCTGTGGCCTCAGTCACTAATCCTCCCCCCCACCAAAGGTAACAGCTGAGCTGACATCTAACACTAGAGGTGGGTTTTGCCTGTTTTTGAGCTTTTTATAGGAGAAATCATCAAGTGTATATGTTTTTATAACTGGCTGTCTAATTCATTTCTATTGATAGAATTTGATGTCTTTGTCTTCTGGGTGAGTTCTTTTTTTAAAGAAATCAGGCTAAAATAGACATAACATTTGCCATCTTAGCCATTTTTAACTGACCATTTTAACTGACCATTTCCCAGGTCAGTAGCAGTAAGTCCATTTACGTTGCTAAGTGATCACTCTCCTGAACTCTTCATCTTGCAAAACTAAAATCCCCACCAAATACAAACTCCCCCTCCCCTGGCCCCAGCCCTGGCAATCACTATTCTACTTTCTGTCTCTGTGAATTCAGTTCCTCTAGGGACCTCATACAAGTGGGGTCACACAGTCGGTATCCTTCTGAGCCTGGTTATTTCACTCAGCAGAAAGGCCTCAAGGCCTGTCCGTGTTGCAGCAGGTGTCAGAATTCTGTTCCCTTTTTAAGGCTGCATAATATTCCGCAGTATGGCTAGATCATGTTTTGTCTGCCCATTCAGCCCTCAGCCCTCTGTGGACACTTGTGTTGCTTCTACTCTTTAGCTATGTTGAATTCTTATTTTCTTCTTTGGAGACAGAGAACAAAAGTGTGCCATGCACCTGGTAATAATCCTCCATTTGCTTGTGCAACTCCTTGTGAAACTCCTTCTTCTCCTTGACATCTTCAGGAGAAAACAAATAAGCATCTCTAATTTTTCTTTATATTTCTAGTTTCTACCCTTTTATCCTACCCATTTCTACTATAAAATGTCTCAAAATTATTTTCACTCCCGCAAAGTGAATGGAACAGCCAATCCTGTTTGCCTGGAAATTAAGGCATCCTAGGACCCACCCTGTCCATTGTTCACTGGAATTTCTCACCCTGCACGCCAGCTTGTCTGGTCTTTAGGCAAACCCACACGTCTTCTCATTGCACTCACCTCTCTGCTCCCCTCACTTGCCCGGTGTTTCTGAGAAGTTCCCATCATGCTTGGTGGCTCTTCCATTGTGTGTCCCAGGCTGAGCCCTTATACAGAACAGTCATAGTACATGCTTCACTTGGGCAAGGAAAGAAGATGTCTAAATTCACCTAAACACTTTGAAATACTGTATTCCAACATATATGTGCATTTTGTTTTGTGTGATAAAGGAGCTCTTTTCTGAGCATTAAAATTCAAGTTGCAATAAGAAAACGAATCTAAGAATTTAAAAGGGAGATGGCCATTTAAAGAATTCTGAGATGAGTCCTTTTACAAAGCAATAATTCTCTGCAATATAAGCCTCATCAAGGATTTACTTGCACTTGCATTTCTTCCTTTATGAAGCAAGTAGGTAGCAGGCAGCCCCTAGTTCACTCGAACTCCCCATCCCGTCCACTTTCCTCACCCTGAAGATGACAGTAACTAATGTGTTTTTCCTCTGAAATCCTATTTTAGCTGTTTCCTCTTCAAACTCCTCCTACTTTGGATAGCTCTTTTTCCTACCCTATCGAGATAATTTAAAATAGCATTTCTTTTCTTCAGGGATATGGGTAGTATTTCCTCTGGGCCGGCACAATCTATGACTTTAATCTCTGCTGACAGGCCGCTGGAGTCTGTACTTCTCCCCGGGGCCGGAGGGCAGGAAGACTGAGATTGCCCACCAGCAGCTCCCATCTGAAGGGTGTTATCTCTATTCTACTGGCAAAATGCGAGGTCGAGTGGTTAAAAGTCAGAGATGATAGGAAAGAAGGCAAGAATGCTGACTCTTTAAAAAAAATCATGGAATACTCCTCCTTATCATTTCAGTGGTGTCTGAGGTGTGCTTTTTTACAGTCCAGAATTTTTTTTCACACATTTGATCCAATTTTCTTCCCCGAGATAGTCCAACAGTTTCTGTATAGATCTCCTGGCTCATCTTATAAAAGTGTAAGTTAGCTTCCAAAGTAGGCTGGTCTAGCCGACTTCTCAGTTCCATGAAGGGGATATATGTGTGTGTGTGTGTGTGTGTGTGTGTGTGTGTGTGTGTGTGTTGTTGTTGTTGTTTAGTTGTTAAGTCCTGTCCAACTCTTTTGTGACCCTGTGGACTGTAGCCCTCCAGTCTCCTCTGTCCATGGGCTTTCCCGGGCGAGAATACTGGAGTGGGTTGCCCTTCCCCTCTCCAGGGGATCTTCCCAACCCAGGGATTGAACCCAAGTCTCCTGCATTGCAGGCAGATTCTTTACTGCTGAGCCTTGAGGGAAGCCTGTATATGTGTGTATATATGTGACGAATCCACAGATTCAGTCACTGTGAATAGATATACACACACACACATACACAGTGACAAAGTCTGTGGGTTTATGTCACACGGGGGCCCCAGCCTTACACAGGCAGTCATGACCATCTGTGTCTCCCTTGTGTCAACACAGACCTCCCTGGTCTTTGCTTTTTCTCACCCAGACCTTCAGGTATGTCTAAGAAATGGGAGATGGGGACACAGTTAAAAGTTCTGAAAAAGGAATGGCAGATTTCTTAAATCAACAAGGAAAAAAGCAACAGGAATCAGATATCTGATTATCATTTCCCCTCCAGAAGAAAAGTAAAGATAAGCTGACTAAAATATCAAAGAAAGAAAATTGTGAGGAGATCTGTATCATTAAACTAAGCCAGCATCAGTGGCTTATTGCCACGAATGTTGAAGAATTTGTGCCAGGTATAAATGCACATGGCAACAGATTGTTTGTGAAGCAGTTGACAGTAGGGGTTATGGGGGAGTTGACACAGTGGGTTAGGAAGGAAATGAAATTGGCAGTCAGTTGCTTTTTGAAGTTGGATGTAAGTTACCGTGAGATATATGTTATAGTTTTCTCTACTTTGGGGTTTTTTGAAATTTTTTGTAATATACAATTAGCAAATATACAGGAGGAATAAAATTACAGGTAATCAAACAAAAGCAGACTCATGTAACACAGTGCATTTTTTATTACAAAGGTGAAATAGAAATTAATAATAAAATTATGAATGAAACCAGCAAGTCAACCATCAGAATTTAATAAAAGTAAAAGCAGTCCTAATGCCTGGACCAAAAAGAAAAAGTATCAAGTGCAATTACTAAATATTTGTGAAGTTATGTAAATGACCAACAGTACATGTCAAACTTTGGGGAATTTGATAAGTCTATACTTAAAGGGAAAATAGTAGCTTCAAAATGTTTTTATTACTTGAGATGAGAGAAATTATAATAAATGAACTAAACATTCAGTTAATTAAATTGGAAGAACAAAGCATGAATAGAGAAAGAATAAATGTCATTAAAAAAGTAAAATGCAAATAAGTAAATTTGAAAAGTCATCTACCGAACTAAAAAGAAAGGCAGGAAGAACCCCCACAAAATTATAGTTGAGACAGAGCATAAAACTTGAACTACTCAACTGGGTGATTTTTAGAAAAATATTGACAAAATTCACCAAAGATGAAGCAGATCATTACAAAGAAACAATAACCACAGAAGAAACTGTAAATGTATTTGAAGATTCTAGTCCCTTTCTTATCCTCAACCCCCAAAAGCACCAGTATTCGATGACTTGGGGCTTCCCAGGTGGCCCTAGTGATAAAGAATCCGCCTGCCAGTGCACAAGACACAGACTTGGGTTCGACCCCTGGGTCAGAAAGATACCACGGATCCAGGATTCTTGCCTGGAAAATCCCTTAGACAGAGGAGCCTGGTGGGCTACAGTCCATGGGGTCACAAAAGAGTTGGACATGACTTAGCCACTAAACAACAACATACCAGATACATATTTCAAATCTATGATAAATAGTGGATTTAATGGCAGTACACTTTTGGAAAAATACGTAGGTTTTATTTCACCTGCTTGTACTTTTGGACTGGCTCTGAGACCCATCCTTTCTCATGCTTGAACTAGGTAGCAATCTCTCCAACAGGACTCCCAACAGGAATTTTTTTTCCCCCACATGACAAGTGATTCTAACATTTGTCAGGAAGAATAAAGAGACAAGAATCATCAAGAACGTTTTGAACAACAGAGTCAGAATTTACTTTGATGTACATGAAAATATATTACCATAACATGATAGTAAGTTAACGTGACAGTTGGGCTAATAGAGAGAGGAACCACGATATTTAAACTATTGTAAGGGTGGCATTTCAAATTATTAGATGATAAAAGATGGATTATTTGATAAGTCTTGTTTGTTATTGGAAAGTTCAGGAATTAGAAAGAGAAATATTTTGTGTACTACACAATGATACTATGTTATAATTTATTTGTTTATAAGAAAATGACAAAAAGGGCTCAGGGTATTTTAACACCATCTCACTGCTGTATAATTGTGTTTATTACAATATTCTAATTCACCTAAAAGAATTTGATCAAGGTTATTTTCTTACAGCCTTGTGGGTTGATGATTATAAAAAAATTACATAGCACTTATTTTGTGCCAGGCACTTTTCTAAGCTATCGAGGTATATTAATACCTTTAATATTACACAACATCACAACATCCATGGGAGGTCAAAATAGTATTATTATTTCCCATAAAGTACATCCACGAGGAACTAGGGGTGCAGAGTATCTGTGTAACTTCTCCAAGGTCACAGTGACATACCTAGTAAGGGGAGCAATTGGTACCTCAACTCAGGCCGCCTGGCTCTGGGTGCATACGGCTTTTGCTCTCCTAGAAAGAAGCTCACAGAGTCCATTAGGGGAAGGCACTCAGGCTCCTGGCTCTAATGTGCCTTTCTGCTCCACTCAGGGCCCTCTAAAAGCTGGATACTGCAGAAAATAAGGGAAGAGGTGACACCAGGAGAGGATCTCAGAGAATGTCGAATCTTTCTCCTACCCTAAACTAAGGTGCCTTCACATCTTAGGTGGATAGAGATCATCTGACCTCCAAGCTTCAGAGGGATGTTCCTGTATCTCTCAGCTCTGACATTTGACTTACATTTTTTCAATGTTTCTACAACTGTAATTAGATGGAGCCAGGATTGAAAGTGTTGACATTGCAACTGGATGCTCTGTGATGACCTAGAGGGGTGGGATGGGGGGACGGGTCCAATGGAGGGAGGGGGTATGTGTATATCTATAGCTGATTCACGTTGTACACCAGGAATTTACACAACATTGTATAGCAGTTAACCTCCCATTAACAATCAATTTTTTAAAAGTGTTGACTTGGAGACGTGTGGCCAAAGAACTGTGACCTCTGACCCGCTCTGGTCTGTTTGCTCGCGCAGGGACCTGATGCCGAGGACCCTGGACGGCCAGATCACCATGGAGAAGACGCCCAGCTACTTCGTGACACGCGAGGCGCCCGCGCGCATCTCGGCCATGTCCAAGGACACCAAGCTCCTGGTGGTGGTGCGCGACCCGGTGACCCGGGCCGTGTCGGACTACACGCAGACTCTCTCCAAGCGGCCCGACATCCCCAGCTTCGAGAGCCTGGCCTTCCGGAACCGCTCGGCGGGCCTGGTGGACCGCTCGTGGAGCGCCATCCAGATCGGCCTGTACGCGGAGCACCTGGAGCGCTGGCTGCGCCACTTCCCCGCCCGCCAGATGCTCTTCGTGAGCGGCGAGCGCCTGGTGCGCGACCCGGCCGGCGAGCTGGGCCGCGTGCAGGACTTCCTGGGCCTCAAGCGCATCATCTCGGACAAGCACTTCTACTTCAACCAGACCAAGGGCTTCCCCTGCCTCAAGAAGGCGGAGGGCAGCGGCCGCCCCCACTGCCTGGGCAAGACCAAGGGCAGACCCCACCCCGAGATCGACGCGCAGGTGCTGCGGCAGCTGCGGGATTTCTACCGGCCCTTCAACCGCAAGTTCTACCAGATGACGGGCCACGACTTCGGCTGGGACGGATGAACTTTTAATTTAAAAAGAAAAAAGAAAATATCAGAAGATAATATATTTTTTTACCAATCGGTAGAGAAGAAGCAGTTTAATATTTGCGCTGCCGATATTTGTTTCAGTATTTTTTTCCCCCATGAATGTTAAAAGAGATTGTTCTCCTCTCCACCCTCACTGGCGTGAACTACCAACTGTGAAGGTTTCCATTAAAAAAGGAAACCTGCACGAATCTCCATTTTCCATCTTGATTTTGTGTTTTACGTGCACAGTTATGAAGTATGAATGTCAGTTGCCATTAAAACTTTCAAGAAATTCCTGAGAGTATAGCTCACTCACTCGTTTTTTTTTAAACACAGCCCAGATAAAACTGATATCTCTCCTGATGTTTTTCTCCCTTTAATTTTGTTCCTGTGCCACTTTTTCTTAAACCCTTTCCCGATTAATAATTCTGTATGGTTACCCATCACTTCTCGGATATCACAGTGTTTTCAACTACATCTTTCTTGATCCTTATACTCGGCTGTGATTTAACAACATAGAACAGGAAGGCTATTATCCCCATTTTACAGATAAAGAAACTGAGTACCAGGGAGGTTAAGTGACGTATCTTACCGCCAGGTGGTGGGCCCTTGACAAAACTCCATCTTCCACTTATTCCCTATTTTGTGCCACTCTTCTCAGGAAGTATGGGAAAGGCACAGACATCCTTTAGAAATGCTTGGCTAGTTTGGGGAGGGTTTCCTGTTGCTTTTGAGTTCTATGCAAGCCTTATGGTGCTCAGACACCTTACACAGTTGTGCTCAAGGAAACTACTCTGTCCTGGACACAACGTCTTTTAAGAGGCAATCTTCTTGGCTTGCTAAAGCACCCCAAGAGGTGGAAATCCCGACTGAATTGAAGTGAGGGGAATACTGGATTGTTGCATGGAGAACAAGGTGGCTACTCACACTAGGAGCAGGACAAGCTGTGGTAGGGGCAGAATTTACGTATTCTTGTTTTGATTACCTTATTTTTTTTTCTTAAAGAAAAACCCACATCAGTAAGAGTTTGCAAATATCAACCTCAGTTTTTAACCTCTCTTTTAACAAAGAAAGTCTGCCTCTGTTTATGACATCTTATTTCTAAACTTGGAGTTAGTACTAAAAAAAAAAATCAACATCTTATTTACAAGGCCCTCAGTTTTTTATGGGTGGAGGGAGGGCTGTCACTTTGTCACTTTATTTTTCCCCATTTCCTCTTTATACCAATTATAATATAATATTCATTGATATTTGGAAAATACTCTAAGAAGTGCAGATATGGGTATAATGGTGATTTTTTTTTCTATTCTCCCATCTGTTTCTGCCTGTTCCCCATTTAAATAGCTCAAATAAATCAATAGTTTATTAAGAGTGTTCCTTTCCTCTCTGAGTGGGCATTAACCAGATTAGCATTAATGGGAATTAAATTGGTTTAGAGAAGAGCACATATGCACAAACTATATAAAACATTTATAATTAGTCTGTCAGCAACATTTTATTACAGGTTTAAACCCAAGAGGAAAATGTCTCCAATCTCATGAATGTTTTCCATGTCTGCAAAAATGGAAAGGATCGGACACTCCAGTGTTCTAAAACAGTATTCTTTTTTCTTCTCAGTTTTGTCAGTTGAACCTAATGTCATTTTAAAATATGAAGTTTTATTGTGCATTTGACAGAGATGCTATTATTGAGTGAACTATATTTCTTGAGAAGTCTAACATGGGATTAAAATGAAGGAAAAAAAACTTAAGTTTCTAGTTATCCTATTCTTGCTTTAAATCTCTGGATTTATTTATTAATTCTCTTTTATGGGGGTTAAGTAGACCCCAAATCCAGGTCCCCTTTCCCAGCTGATCTCCTTCCCTTCTGTGCCCTCAGCTTCCTGACACTATAGCCTGTTTTTTTGTTCTACTTGAATCATCACTACCAGCAGCAAGAAATGCGTTTTACAGTCTTCATCTTTTCTCTTATGTCTGTGCTTCCGATTCTCTCATAAGCATTTGCTTGGCCTCACCCAAAAGTGGCTCGCACAAGGAGACAAGCTAACAATTGTATTCATCAGCCTTTGTCTTTTTATGTTAAGAAATAATAAAAGAACAGAATTGAGTGCAAAGAACTTCTTGCATGTAGATTTTGTTGTTTGCTCATATGATTTTTTAAATGGATGACTACAGAGCATTCCAGGAAAACCTTCTGAGATGTCATAAGAATAGTAGAAGTTCTTTATCCTAACCAAGTGTGTGAAGATCTCAGGTCAGTGTGCCCCAGAACAGGAATTTTCCATTTCTGCCTTTATGTGATATTTCCCCTTGCTCTGTGTGGACTTGGGCTCAGATTTCTTTTGTCCATTTGGCTCCATCACATAAGAAATAGGCTGTGCTCTTGATTTGAGCCTCTTAGTCACCCTTCCTCCAAGCTCTCTGCTCCACAGTCATGCCCACTGACCTCCTGCTCTCCTCGCAGATGGAGAGAACAGCCAGAGGTCAGCTTCACACTGAATCATTTGCTTTTGAGGCCATGTCTACAGGGTATAAATTCTTCTGATTAGTAAGAAATTCTAAGAGAGAGAAATTTTAGTCTATTGACTAGAGATAATAAGCTTCTAAAGAATGGATATTTATTATTCCTGGAGTATCAATCCCACTCCAATTATCTTATTTTCAAAGATCCTCAAAGTTAGAGTAAACCTTGACAGTGATTGGGATTAAATTCCTATTTGGCACTTGAATTCTTTCTTCTGCTGATTGTGCAGGGGTTTGAAACACTGATGTGTCTATCAATTAACTCTTGATTTTTGCAGTTGTAAAGAGGATAAGTTTCTTCCAAACACTTCCATCCTGTCAGCTGAGACCTGCCAAATCTGATACCTGTGAAAATAAGCAGCATTTAACATGTGAATAAATAAAATCTATCTGTAAAGCAATAATGTAATAGTTTATATGAATGTAGCAGATTACCCTTAAAGGCATCTTTTGTCCTTAAACCGACATCTATTTCCACTCACATTCAGTCACTGTACAGATGAGAAGACTAAGGTTGAAAACAGTGGTTCTCAAAAATAGCAATTTTTCATCCCAGGTGATGTCTGGAGATATTTCGGGGTTCTAAATAAGCATGGTAGAGAATAGGGTACTCCTAGTGAATCAGCGCCAGGGATGCTGCCGAATATCTAATAATGTACATGAGAGCCTTCATCACAAATAATCATCACACCCAAAAGGTCCAATGATGCTGTGGTTCCCAGCTGAAGAAGTAAACCAGTTACAGCCAGTGTGTGTCCAAACCAGGTCTGAAAAAACAGATTCTAATTAATGCTTGACTGGTAATTCTTTCACTCAGCACTCTAGGTTTTCTCTTGAAAACATTTCTTTCTCTCTCTATAAATGACTCCATTATAGTAAGCAGATCAGAGTTTAAGGGTGTGCTTTGTCAAGAGAAGTACTAAAGAGAAACTTTGCTGAGCTGGGTTTTTACAACTGAGACACAGAAGCAGCTTGTAACAAACGAATGGCTGCATTTCTGAGAAGTGGAAACAGCTTCACATGAAAAAATGTCATTAAACATTTCTAGAGTGTTCCTCAAGTTCAAGTCTTACAGCTTCAGTCCTCCTCCATGAGAGTGCCTTGACAGTATTTCTTGTCACCTGATGCAACTAAGAATCAGGAAGTAGAGGTAAATGCCTAGGCTTCTGTTGATCAGCTAACTTCAGATGGATATGCTGTGGTTTATAATTGACCCCTAGTGGATGCAAAGAAAGATGAATTCTTACTGCTATGTTTTCTACCAGGTCTTTGTATGTGATCACCGCAGAATCAAAGAGAAGTTATGGTTCCCCAAATTAGGAAAATATGGAGTCAGTCCAGTGAAAGTCTTAGCGTAGGAACTTCCCTGGCAGTCCAATGGTTAAGAATTCACCTTCTGGAAGTTCTGTGGTGGTCCAATAGTTAAGAATCCACCTTCCAATGCAAGGGACATGGTTCAATCCCTGCTGGGGCGGGGGGGGTGGGGGTGGGAGTAAGATCCCACATGCCACAGAGCAACTAAGCCTGAACCCACAGCTGACAAACAACGCAGCCAAATAAATTTTTAAAAAAAAATTTTTTTTTTTAAAGAATTCATCTTCCAAAGTAGGGAATTTGGGTTCAATCCCTAACCAGGGAGCTAAGATCCCATATGCCTCATGGCCAAAAAGCCAAAGCATAAAACAAGCGATATTGTAGCAAATTCAGTAAAGACTTTAAAGAAAGGTCCACAGCAGAAAAAAATCTTAGAAAATAAAAACGGATGTCTTAGCATAGAAATAAAACCCCCACCTATGCTCCTGTTGCAGCCAATAACCACTGAGGATGAATGGGACTTTCAAAACCCCAAATCAAGAAGTATCAGTGTTACATGGAATTTATGGTCCTTGAAATATCTTCATCAATGTGAAAACAGATTTGCATTCAGAGTCTCGGCTACACAGGTGAGAACCATGGATAGGAAAAGCACAAACCTGTTTGTCACATCATGAAATTTTGTAACCTTTAAAACTTAAAAAAAATGAATTTGGGAAAATTATAAAGCAGTGCAACCTCAAATACAGAGTAATAAAATAATGGATTTTTATTATGTCAGTAGGAAATAAAGCTGAAAATAGAAATCGCTTCTAATATAGGAATCCATTGTGGGACATTTAAGATATTTAGTGAGTATGTTTCAGGCTATAACCCTAACTTTCTAGTTAAATTTCCTACTGTTGGCTGTGTTCATTTAATAGCTATATGCTCAACATCTTAACTCTCCTCTAATTTCACTGTCAAAAGGTAACAAGAAAGAAGGATCATGCATTCTGCTCTGAGCCCTTTTCATTCCCATCATTCTGGGTCTGATCTTTTAGGTACAAAGGGTTAGACAGGATGAAACAGCATCCTTTGCTAGCTCTGGCTGGCTGGTACGTGATGAAGCTAGATTTCTAGCTTTCTAATTCCTCAGAGGCGTCAAGGTTACTGTCTAGTCCACATATTGTTAAACTATGGTCCAGTGTTTCTTATAGTAAACATCGAGTATTTATCATCCTTGGGGGCTTCTTTTCATTGCAACGAGAAGTGATGTAGATTTTCCCTCCTGCCTCCAAGCTCCCTGCTCCCTTCCACTTTCCAAGTGCCCTTTCTCTGCCTTCACCTACCTGTGTCCACGGATCCCTGGTGTCCTCAGGGCTTCACCTACTGATCTAAGTTCTACCCTCTCTTCAAAGGCACTGTGCTAGATGCTGTCCACTCCACACTTCAGATACTTGCAGTCCACCTAAGGCAGCAGCTCTCAGCTTCAGCTCTAGGGAAAGTAGTCTGTTTATCTGATATAGACACCAGGAGAGATGAAGGTCAGATGGGTTTCAATTTCCCCAATGGTATTTACATTAGGAAAAACAGGGCCCACAGGAAGATGGATGAAACAGAGGTGAAAGTTGGGGGCACCCCTTTGACTGGACCTGGAGGTGTTCTCGGAAGGACACTTCCCAGGCCTCCAGGGCCCCACTCTTCATCCTTGACCTGAAGGGCCAGGGTCAGCGACTTAGCATTCCACTCCTGAAAGGTCGTCTGCCTCTGGTCTGGGCAGAGGCATGTCTCTCCCACCTGTTTTCCCACAAAGCCTTATCTAAGCTCGGATTTCTTTATTTCAACCCTGCGACAGCTGGTCAACCAGGGAACCGTAGGAAGTGAGAAAACTCGACAGTCATTTCACTGCAGTTTTTCAGAGGGAACAAGAGTTCTTGATGAGTTACCATCAACTGATACCTCTAGAGCCAAACCTAGTTCTTATTTCAGACCACTTGATCTTACCCTTTAAAGCTCAGATCAGTTGTTCTTTGTCACAAAGAGTCCCAGTAAATATTCTAGAATAATAATAACTTAACTTTATATAGAATGATTCAAAGCATGTTTATACTGTAGTTAGGCCTGAATAGTTTCTTTCTTTTATTTCTAAATTAAAAAAAAATGTTTAGTCTGTTATAGCTTTTCAGCATTTCCAACAAACTCCGCACGTCCCATCAACTGAATAACTTACAAATATCTTTGCATCCTTTTTTCCCCCCACCCTTCTTGCTTCCATATCATTTCTCTTCTAGGTGACCTCTTACCCTTCAACATTTTAGTGTATCCAAATCCTATACCAAAAGTCATCTTGCATCCTTATGTTTTTTAGATTCATTCCTTTCTTTTCACTGAGACTCTTAGCTGTTACTTTTCGCTTTTGGTAACCACCTGGCCCCAAAATCATATGTTATTTTTTATTTCCAAACTTGGCCTTGATTCTGCCTTCTTTGATCTGCTTCACCTTTTATTAGAATGTGTCTTTTCATTTTGGGTTTCCCTGGTGGCTCAGATGGTAAAGAATCTGCTTGCAATGCAGGAGACATGGGTTCAATACCTGGGTGGGGAAGATCTCCTGGAGGTGGGCATGGCAACCCACTCCAGTATTCTTGCCCGGAGAATCGCATGGACTGAGGAGCCTGCCAGGGTTGCAAAGAGTCAGACACAACTGAGTAACTAACACTTTTCATTTTAGGAAAAGTTCTCTTTAGAGAAAAACACCCTTCCCACCAGTATCCAAGCATCTGGCATTGAAACCTTTCTTGAGGGCACAGCTTTCTTATCCCTTCTTATCCACAAAGATGCAAAAGCACCAAGCGGCCTTGGCTTTCAACTGTAAAATGATTCTGTACTCAACACATCCAGCTCTTCTCCACCCAGCCATAAATAATGAGCTCCTCTTCAGACTGTTTGGCCCCTGCTATTTGATGAGGCCATTAATAAAAAGTTCTGTATCAACAGAATGGTAAACTCGATTAACCTGAGCCATATATAATGAATACATAGAAAAATTGGAAGCAGATCTCTTTTGACCAGCCTCATCCTGTCTCCTAACTCAAGTTACAAATCTCCCACGTGATCATAATATCCAGACTCCATCTCCCTCATCAGTACTTCAGCGTGTGTCCTTAGCTCTCTCAGCAGTCTCTTCCCTGCTTTTTCAGGCCAATTTATTCCAATGACATCTTCATTATTTAATCGACTCTAGCTCTAGTTTCTCCAGCTTTATCGTCATCATTTTTACTGTCCTCTGGGCTTCCCTGGTGGGTCGATAAATAATCCACCTGCAATGCAGGAGACTCAGGGTTCACGCCCTAGGTCGGAAAGATCCCCTGGAGAAGGAGATAGCAACCCACTTCAGTATTCCTGCCTGGAAAATTCCATGGAAAGAGGAGCCTGGTGGGCTACCGTCCATGGGGTCGCAAAGAGCCAGACATGATTGCATGACTAAACCACTACCACCATCTTTTTTTTCTAGTATTGTCACCGTGATGTCTGTTATGTGTCTAAAAGTGTGCTGTCCACCTTTGTCCGACTCTTTATCACCTTTCTAACCAGTCCTTCTCATTTCCTACATTATTAACTTTTCCCCCCATTCATTGCTTCAGGTCAGGGATATAGCCATGCTGATAAACAATAGGATTATACATTCATTAGATTTACCTAACACTTCATTAGATTCATTAGATTTACTTAACCCACGAGGTTCCTCTATCCATGGGGTTTCCCAGGCAAGACTACTGGAGTGGGTTGCCATTTCCTTCTCTAGGGAACACTTCCTACTTAAATAGACCATAAAAGGAATCCATGGTTTGTCCAATCCATCCATTTCTTAACCCTATCTTCTTTCTCTCTCTTTTTTTAAAATGATGTTGCAATTCATCAGCTCTTTCTGTGCCTTCATGATGAAACCCCAGGTCTTGTGGATAATTTTGTGAATAGTCTTGATTTGACCAGAAAGGATGAAATCTTGCATGAATCATTCAGTACCACTAAACCTCAATTTTTCTCATTTTCTTTTTAAATGCACAGGATAAACTGTACTGTCAAGTTCATTCCAACTGAAATGTCTGGAAGCATTTTATGGCTGGGGCTGTCACAACGATTTTTCTTCTGTCTCTTAAAATGATTATCATTTCCATCACTTTAACTATTTGCCATAGTCCACTGAAAACTGTCACCAATTGGACTTCTTGGAAGTCCAGGGGTTAAAACTCTGGGCTATCACTGCAAGGGGTGTGGGTTCAATCGCAGGCTAGAGAACTAAGATCCCACGTGCTGCACGGCACTGTCAAAAAATAATAAAAATAAAATACAGTTTCTAGATGTGTTCAATGATTCATCCAACTCACCAAACGTTTTTTAAAAATTGTGACCGAAATTTGCTTTTATTAATAAGCATCAGTGCTAGCTTGGCCACCAGACATTTCCCTCCTCTCTTGCTTGGCCACATGTGTCAATGTCAGAGAAGCCACGACTACCCTTGAACTGTGAGTTTCTTCCTATATTTTCTGCTGCCCTGATGTTCTCAATCCTTGCCTCTAAGGCCATATCTTTTCTGGATTCTGGGGGAAAAAAAATCTGTTAAAAAAAAAAGCCTTTAATAACAGTTTCTAAACTGAGACTCTCTTAATCCATCCATTTTTGGCCCTTTAATTTACAGACTACCTCCCACCTTGAACAGTAAAATATAGCTATGAAGAAACTTATTCATTCTTGTGTTAATCATTGCCTCCATCATCACTTTGGTCTGGTCCAGACAGACCATGTTTTTCCACTGGCATATGCTATTTTCTGTGGATTTTTTTACTCTAACTTTATCTTCCAACTGCACCATCCATTGCCTGCTCAAGAAAGAAAGAGACAGAACCTCACCCTGTGAATATTTCACTACTGAGAGAATCACCATTGATAACCTTTTAGAAATGAGAACTCTGCTCCTTGCCTCTTGCTTAGCCATAGAAATGCCTTCTGAGTCCAGTGCTTGCTCAAAGATCACCATCAAGTAACCTGAAAAGACAATATCTATTATTTCATGTCCTGACATCTAAGGTTTTAATAGTTAAATCCAATTGGCTTGAATTTGTGGGAATTTACTTAGTGTCCAAGGGATCTTTGTAACTCTCTTTTTAAAAAGGGATCTTTAAAAAATTGTTTGATAAAATACACTTAAAATCTTACCATCTTAAACCATGAAGTGTATAATCCAGTGTCATTAAACATATTCATAATGTTGTTGGGCAGCCATCACCACCATCCATCTCCAGAAATTCATCCTCCCAGACAGAAACTCTAAATCTGAAACTCTAGACAGTAACTCCCCATCTCCCCTCCCTCACCCCAGGCCGTCTCTGCTCTACCCTCTGTCTCTGTAAATCTGACTCTTCGTGGTACCTCATGACGCATGTGTGCTCACTCAGTCGTGTCCAGCTCTTTGCAACCCCATGGACTGTACCCCGCCAGGCTCCTCAGCCCATGGAATTCTTCAGGCAAGAATGCTGGAGTGGGTCGCCATTCCCTTCTCCAGGGGATCTTCCTAAACCAGGGATTGAACCCAGGTCTCCCGCCTTGCAGGCAGATTCTTTACCATCTGAGCCACAGGGAAGCCCAGTGCCTGGCACATAGCAAATAGGATGTAAGTTTCAGCGTTTCTAGTAGCTATTGTTTAGAAGCCTTACAGACTCCCTCTCTATCTTTTAGGACATGACCATTTGTATGAATAATTTTGCACAGGTGTATCCCTATCTTCCTATGCATTTCCCGGCCTCTCCGCACAGATTATGCAACTTGGGATAACTGCTCTCCATTTTAAGATTATTTCACCCTGAAACTAGAAGACTGCTCAAACACACACTGGAAACTTCTGAATCCTAAAGTTCTCGAAGCAGAGATGGAAGGAGAGAGGAGTGGCATAAACCCACCGACGGAGTTCGCGTTTGAGAGTCCACAGTCACAACCCCCTATTTTGCAGAAACAAATCATGGGCAGAGGAGAGTCCACCTGGGTTTGCTGACTCTAAATCACCCAACAGGAAGCAAACCCTCAGAGTTACTTGGTGGAGGGACCCATGGGTCTCGCCAGAGAAGGGCTGTCAGAAGCCACAAAGAACAGCCCCCATGGCCTCATGTCCCCATTCTCTCTTGTGACTTTCCATTCATCCTTAAAGCTCTTAGAGGCTCACCTGGCTCCTCAGAGAGTAGGTGAGATGGTCTTAAATGTTCCCATCAGCTCTCAATAAGGATAAATACATGTTTTGGTCAAACTTGAAAATAGGATGGCTTGGTGAACCCTAATGATGACACATTTTAACTGTGGCCATGTTAGTTTGCTCAAGCTTTTTGATGCCAAATATTAACTTTTTTTTTCATCAGCATCCCTGAAGGTGGATCTTTACATGTTCATCACAGAGTATTCCTTGGAGACCCTAAGTTTAATGGCACGTCCTCTCTAAGATCTTTGCAACCTGAGGCAGAATATTGCCTTTATTTTAAGATTTCTTATCACAGGCACAGAGATGGAACAGACTTAATGTTAATACCAGCATACACCACATCCCACTGCTGTAATCATCAGGTAAGGAGACAATATAAGTTCACATTTCTTGTTTTTATTAGAAGAGGAAGGGACCTACCTGAGGGTCCAGTGGTTAAGACTTTGCTCTTTTAATGCAGGGGTCTCTGGTTTGACCCCTGATCAGGGAGTTAAGATCCTACTTACTGCACAGTGTGGTCAAAAGGGGAAAAAGGGAAGTAGGAGAGGAAGAAAGATGGTGGTTTGCAAGTTTAAAATATATTGATTTTTCAAGTGATAACTTTAGGGGAAAAAAGCCTGATGAGAGAAGATGACTCATATACTGGCAACCTCTCCAAATATAAACTAGGTTAATCAAACTGGGAAGTTGTGTTTATCAGACTGGTTTGAGGTCATGGAATTAATTCATGATTACAGTTACAAAACCTCAACATGACGCAAATGCTCTTTAGTAGCACTTCTATAAAATGAAGATATTTACCATGAAATAGGACTTATGTGCTATGAAATAAAACTTTACAAGCCTCCCAGCTTTACAGACTAAGACTATTAGCATTTTATATATCTATCAAATTGGTTAAAGAGTTTTAGCTTCTTTGCCTTTTCTGAAATAAAAAGTTGTAATTTTTCAAGGGTATGTCTAGGCTTCCTAGGGATTTTTGTAAATATATCAAGGTTCATAAAAAACAAGCAAATTCATCGTTTGCCTTGATGGCTGGGTTTCGTTAAAGCCAATGGCACGTATTTGTTTATTTTCTTCCCCCTGGAGTGCAAAACCAACTGAAAGGAGACCATTGGTGGTGGTGGATGTTGATTCAATGTAATTTATTTTCTCATGTTTGTTGAAGTAGAAATTATATTTACATATATGCTATATTAAGAGGACACTTTATTTGAAGTTCCAAGTTGTTTGGTTGTATTATATGATGACCATTAACAAAGAAAAAAAAAGGCCTTTCAAAGATCCTTTAAAATATTTTTCTATGACTAAATCATCAAAAAGATAGCTTTTATGTGCTTTGAATTTTCTTCTCAGTATCGCAAATTTTGCCTCATCTGAGACAACTCACCTTTTTTTTTCCTCTGAAGAAATATAATTTCTTCTTCTGCTTTCAGCCCATACTTTTTGATTAGTTCTTACAAAGCTACTGAGGTCTTTTATTCAAAATGTTTCTTTTATTCAGAATTTTCTTAATTCTTTAATTTATCTACTCTAGTAATTTAAACTAGACACTATGTTTAATGTCTTAATTGCATTTAATGTATTAAGTGTAAACTTGCTGTGGTAAAGTTACAAAAAAGAATACTATAGGCAATAATAATAAATTGAAAATTTAAGCTTAAGGGAATTCCTTGGTGGTCCAGTGGTTAGGAGTCCACCCTTCCACTGCAAGGGGCATGGGTTTGATCCCTGGTCAGGGAACTAAGATCCTGAATGCTGCCAGGAACGGCAAAAAAAAAAAAAAAAAAATTAAGCTTAAAACTGGAAAATCCCATTTTAAATATATTTATTAAATTGCACCACTATACCAGGTTTTCTATCTCTTTCTAATAACATGAAATGTGTATGTCTTCTGTGATAAAGATTTAAAGAGTTTAAAACATCTGTTTTTATGTACTTTATTGGCCACTTTCTGTTCCGTGTTATTCCTGTTTAAAAAAAAAAAAGGTTTTGTTTGTGTTTTATATTGTGTGTAATAAACGGCATCCATTTCATACAATGCAGGGTCTGTTGCTGGCATTCACTGGTGCTTACTTATGGGACAGTCTGTCTTATTTTACATGGAGATTCAAGTAAAGTAATTCTGACCGAGGGCCAGTATTTGGCGAAACTCTTCTTCGGGTCTCCAGCCTCATCACTGTGGACCATCTCTCAGGGCAGTAATGTTTGACCCAGGCCTCCCAGGGTGGAGGGGATTATTGCTGGCGATGTGAGGGTACGCGACAGCACAGGGTCTCAGAGCACCCAAGTCAATGAGCCGGTTTATTCTTTCAGGTCCCTATTGAGGGGTCAATGCAGGTCCAGTGGCACCACTGTGGGGGATGGACATGACCTGCCCCCCCTGTGTTGTCCACTGCCTCCCACACTCACAGAAGATGCCATTTTCCATTCATAGTGCGATGATGTATTGAACCCTGAATCCCTGGAAAATCCTCCCAGGCACATGCTTAGAGAACCTACTACCAAGTGGCCAAAGCTGCTGCACATGATGAATCTATCTGCATCCCTGTTGTAGACCTCAGGGCATGAACTCAAGGGATCAAATGGAAAAATGAGGCTTAGAAAGAAAGATGGACAAGATCCCTGGGGCCTCAAATAGTATGAGACCTCTTTGATAGTATGTTCAGCTTCATCACATTTCAGCTTCCCAGACATACAGCTATCATACAAGAGCCCAGAGATATCTGGGTTCCCAAAGATCACAGAGTCAGATGATGGTGTTTTTAATTTGCTTCTCTTTCCTATGTTAATGGAGATATCAATGACATCAGATCCTTAGAATCGTTGTAAAGATTCTGTAAAGTTGTGTGCATCAGGTTCTGAGAGCAGGGCTTGGCGAGTGAAGGGTACTTGATAAATGTCAGCTGTCGCTGATATTCACATCACTCAGGACCAAACAGTTCCCCTCCTGGTGAGGTCTGGGGGGGCCTTTCTTGTGTGGGCTCAGGGGAACCTCACCCCTGCTCTAGGGACAAGACATGTGAAGGAAGTGACAAACTCCCTCTAAGTTAACCACATAACGTCAGAATAGCTACATCAGCGGGGTCTATAGCCTTGAGTGAATTCGAATATATTTCCCCCAGGCAACCTGATCCTGTCCCCTCACAGTGCTTTCCATTAACTTTTACTTCTCTTCCAAGAGACTTTCACAGGAAATGTGGTTTTAAAAGTGTTGGAGGAACTTGTCAGCCAGGACCTCCTTCATTACAGAGCCCAGGTGAGTAACCAGGGCAGGAAGACATCTGTTCCTTGGCACCCGGCTGCCCCATTGGGCACGCAGCACCCCCACTCCAGGGGAACAGTTCATAGCCGAGTTCCTTCTCACTGCCATCTGCCCCCATAAATCCTGCTCGTACTGCTCATTAATACCTGTGGTATCCTGGGATGCAGCGCTTGATTCATTAGCCACTGGTGAGGCTAGGAATCCGAAGGCCTGCCTTTTCTTCTCTGCTTCATTATGTTCAAGAGCAACTAAGAAAAGCCATGTCGTCATCACAGGCTTGGCCATAAATGCCCTTTCACTGGGTGAAGCTGTAGCCTTGAGGCAAAGAAAAAGGGTCAGGGTTTTCTATCACATTTTCTAGATGAAGATAATGAAGGCCACTGTCAGAGCCTTTTGGTCTGTGTCTCTCAGAGGAGCCTAGTAGGCTACAGTCAAGCGTCCTTGGTGGCTCAGTGGTAAAAAAAAAAAAAAACCCAACTGCCAATGCAGGAGATGAGGGTTCTGTTCCTGGTCTGGGAAGATCCCCTGGAGGAGGAAATGGCAACTCACTCCAGTATTCTTGCCTGGAGAATCCCAAGGACAGAGGAGCCTGGCAGGCCATAGTCCATGGGGTCACAAAGAGTAGGACATGACTGAACATGCATGCTTTGATATGGACCATTTTTAAAGAACTTTTAAAAAATAATGTTTTAATGTAGACCATTTTAAAAGCCTTCATTGAATTTGTTACAACACTGCTTCTGTTTTATTGCTTTATGTTTGGTTTTTTGGCCAAGAGGCATGGAGGATCTTAGCTGCCTGACCAGGGATCGAACCTATACTTCCTGCATTGGAAGTCTTAACCATTGGACCGCCTGGGAAGTCCCCTAGAGACCACGCTTTTGTAAAGAAAACCACCAAGAAAGTTTCATAAGTGAATCCTATTGTCTCCTCTTCCCCTGGTTGTTCATCCCTCATTCATACAGCTGTGAGGACCACCTTTCTCTGTGGCAAATACCGGGGCACTGGCAGGCTATCTGGGCCAAGTCAATTGACCTCCAGAGCTAGTGCTATACAACTCCTGTATCCTTTTCATCCATGCCAGATGTTACATCCACTGTCATCGTTTAATGCACACAGCATCCTGGTCAGAAGTTTCAATGTCAGATTGTTTCTGGAGAGTTGTTCAGTTGTTGAGTCATGTTCGAGTCTTTGTGACCCTATGGACTGTAGCACTCCAGGCTTCCCTGTCCTTTACTATCTCCTGGAGTTTGCGCAAGCTCGTGTCCATTGAGTCAATGGTGCCATCCAACCATCTCATCTTCTCTTGCCCTCTTCTCCTCCTGCCTTCAGTCTTTCTCAGCATAAACGTCTTTTATAATGTGTTAACTGTTGGCATCAGGTGGCCAAAGTATTGGAGCTTCAGCTTCAGCATCAGTCCTTCCAGTGAATATTCAGAGTTTATTTCTTTTAGGATTGACTGGTTTGATCTCCTTGATGTCCAAGGACAGATCAATGAAAAGGATCCTGTTTCTTTTATGTCCCTGACTTCACCCTACCACTACAGTAATGTACTAGAAACCTTCTTGTTCAAAAAATTTTATTAATCCACTATTTGTCTTCCCATAATTGGTCTGGATTTTTTTTTCTGATGCTATTTTTTGTGATTCCTTTCTTCCTTTCCTGCTGCCCATCTGACAGTCCATGTGTCTGGCTCATGCCTTTTGGAATATTCTACTCTTGTTCTCCTTTCTCCTAATTTCTCTGCAGGTCATCACACCCTGACCCTTTCATGACCCTGTTGCAATGCTTTTTTTCATAATCCTTCCTCCAATCACTCCATGACTTCAGCTACTCCCTTTCTCTGAGCCCTTCAGTGAGCCTCTTCTGACACCTGACAATCTCTCTCTCTCTCTTTTTTAGTACGTTTTTTTGATGTTGATCTTGCCCTTTGATTGTTAGGGATGGGGGAGATAATCTTTGCACAGGAGTCCACCCTCCCCCCGCACCCCCTCCTGTTGCCAGCATCCAAAATAAAGCAAACTCTCCTTTCCATTCACCTGGTCATTTTTATCGGCTTTTGAGAAGCAAGCAGTCAGACCCCACTTTCGGTTACAATGTTGGTACCTTAAACTCAACCATGATGAGAGTATTTACACTGTGGAAATTAGCAAACACTACAAATGTGGCCTTTCTTTTCTTTTTTCCTAAGAGAGCTAGTTTACCAAATTCCACTGAAGCAAGTTCATCTCTACTCCAAAAGACAAATATAAGACAGAATACCTGCCCACAGGGATGTTATCCCATTTCTCCTAAAACAGAAACTGTATCCTATCTCTTCAAGGCCAAGTCCATATGAGGAAGCTGAGGCTCACAGCTGACTTCTCCAAGGGAAAGAACAATGAATGGAGCCCCTCAAATCATCTAGATCAGCATCTCAGTTCCACCCAGGTCTGGCCTTAAGGTACCACATTTTCTTCTGCCCCAGAGTCAGATGAAGCTAAGCAAGATGGGCAAAAGCCAAATGGACCGTTTAACTTTTTTAAAGGATTCTGTTGTTCTAAGTTCTGTCTGACTCTTTGTGACACCGTGGATTGCAGCACGCCAGGCTCCTCCCTCTACTGTCTCCTGGAGTTTGTTCAGATTTATGTCCATTGAGTTGGTGATGCTATCTAATCATCTCATCTTCTGCTGCCCCCTTCTTTTGCCTTCAATCCTTTCCCAGCATCAGGGTCTTTTCCACTGAGTAGGCTCTTCACATCAGGTGGCCAATGTTTTAGAGCTTCAGCTTCAGCCTCAGTATCCAGCTTCCAATGAATATTCAGGGTTGATTTCCTTTAGGATGGACTGGTTTGATCTCCTTGCTGTCCAAGGGACTCTCAAGAGTCTCCTCCAGCAGCACAGTTCAAATGAAGTCAATGAATGCTTAGGATAGAAGGAGCTGCTTCCACCCCTGCCTCTCATACATTTCCACATCATGCCGGCCCTAATGGCGAGTGACAGCTGATGAAAGCTGCTATTCATGGTCATCTGAAACAGCATTTCCTCCCAGATGAAATTCGGTGTGGCATGAGTCTAAACATGCAGACCAAAGGCCGGGCGAGTGTATTCCCCAGGTCTCTAAGGGCTGGCAGAGGCAACTCACTTTGTGAAGGGGGCTTCCTGACAGGGCATCACACAGGCCCAGTGTAAACAATAGGAGTCTTTGTGCCCCAACCCCCCAGCCCTGAGCTTAGGCCCGAGAGGGTGGCCCTGGCCCTGGACTCTGCCCATCTCAGGCTCTCCTCTTTGTTTATAATCAGCAGCAGGCACTAGGGTGACTTTCGAGTTTGGTGACTCGTATTTTCCACCACCCTGTGGAACAAAGCTGGGATTTGTCCTCATTGCCTCCTAGGTGAACCACGTCCCTGAGGGAGCCATGTTGGGTGGACGACATGATGCTTCAAATGCTTCAAATAGTCAGAGATGGTTATTCTGACTCCTTGTCTGGAAGAACCAAGAGCGAATGCATGTCCAGCCAAAGGGCTTTTTGTGTGGAGTTTGGGGACATTGGGTTATTCCAGCAAACTGTAGACGGATCTTTACCAGCCTAAGGCAAGCAGGCACCCTTTGGAACAAGAAGCCAGAGCTTCTACTCTGAGTCTTGCCATCTGACACTGATGTGAAGTTACAAACATATGGTTTCCATCAAAACAGAGTTGGCTCTATTCCATCAGCCTCTGGGATCCAGGGACTTAGAAACTGGGGCGGGGTGGGGGGCGTGGCTTCTCATAGTGAGAGGTTGGGTACTTGGAAGGTGTCTGGGCATCGGGGCCAGGAGTTGAGTCCTTTTGGAAGAACCAGTGCACAAGCTCCAAGAGGCTGAGCATGGGCCAAAGTGGCAAGATCAAGAGAACATAAAAGAATGAAATGCTGCCATTTGTAGCAACGCTGACAGACCTAGAGATTGGCATACTGGCTGAAGTAAGTCAGACACAGAAAGACAAAATATGATGTCACTTATATGTGGAATCTAAAACATAAAAATGGTGCAAATGAACTGATTTACAAAACAGAGAGTCACAGAAGTAGAAAACAAATTTATTGTTACCAGGGGTAAGGCAGGAGGAAGGATAAATTGGGAGACTCGGATTGACATATACATACTACTATATATAAGATGTGTGTGTGTCAGTTGCTCAGTTGTGTCTGACTCTTTGTGACCCCACAGACTGTAGCCCACCAGGCACCCCTGTCCGTGGAATGCTCCAAGCAAGAAAACTGGAGCCGGTTGCCATTTCCTTTTCAAGGGGATCTTCCTGACCCAGGGACTGAACCTGCGTCTCCTGCATCTCCTGCATTTCAGGTAGATTCTTTACTGTCTGAGCCTCCAGGGAAGCCCCATATATAAAATAGGTAACTATTAAGGACCTACTACATAGCAGAGGACACTCCACTCAATACACTGTAATGCCCTCTATGGAAAAAAAGCGGAAAAAAGAGGATATATGTGTATGGATAACTGATTCACTTTGCTGTAAACCTGAAACTAACATAACGTTGCAAATCAACTAGACTCCAATAATTTTTTGTTTTTATTTCCCCAAAAGAAGAGTCTAGGGCTGAGAGAAAGCTGATTTAGTCCCACGGCTTCTGCCTCCATCCTGAGTCACCTATCAAGATGCTGCTTCTTCCTTGCTCCGAGGTTCACTTCAGTTCAGTTCAGTAGCTCAGTTGTGTCCAACTCTTTATGACCCCATGGACTGCAGCACGCCAGGTCTCTGTCCATCACAAACTCCTGGAGCTTGCTCAAACTCATGTCCATCAAGTTGGTGATGCTATCCATCCTCTGTCATCCTCGGCTCTGTTTAAACTACCAGAAATTTGGTTGTGGATGCCCAGCCAGGAGAGGTGAAGCATACTGTATGTCACACTGGTAAAGGCAGGCCACTGGGCCAAGAAACCAGAGTAAAGCATCAGCGTTTCTCTCTTTGGCTCTCCCGACTCCTGCCCCATCCCTGAGATCCCTGAGGAATGATTACTCGTCTGAGGCCACAAACGCAGCTTCTCAGACACCTTGTTTTCTCCAGCTAATCTTCTTTTCTCTTTTAAGATCCTATGCCACTGTTCTATTCTTTTCTATCCCCAGGAACTTAAAATTATGTATAGAAACTCAAGAAATAAGTTCTTGAATGCGTAAACTTTAGGATCTTTCAATTCCCATAGTGCTGTGTTTCAGTGCCTTGCTAAGTGCCCAGGCAGGGTGTGTGTGTGTGTGTCTATGTGTGTGTGTTGGAGGATGGCCTGTCTGGTCCTCAGTAGAGCCAGCATTCATTCACCACTCCTAACCTGTCTCTAACCTCCTTTCTCTCCTCCAATGGGAGAAGGAAATGTCTACCCCTCCAGTATTCTTGCCTGGAGAATCCCCATGGACAGAGGACCCTGGCGGGCCACAGTCCTTAGGGTCGCAGAGTCGGACACAACTAAACATGAGTGTGAGATGGTTGTCTGAACTCATTCCTCCGAAAATACTTTGAATGTAAAGTAGACATTACAAACCAGGTAACATGGGTGAGAAAACTGAAGCCAAGGAAAAGGGAATTACTCATCCAAAATGTTCTGCTAGGGAAAAGCAGCAGGGTGACTTCTGTGGAAATTCTGTTTCCCACTTGATGAGTTTAATCAGATTTCTGGTAGCTGGAATAATGGGTGCTAATAGAATAAGCATTTTAATATGGCTTTTACATGAGAACCAGGAATGAATTTGAGTGGTGAGAATTCTAATTTGGGTGTAAATGTTAAGGTTGTAGAAAATACCAGAAGGAAGCTTGAAGTCACTGGCTCCTAGGAGGTGCTAGAGTATGAGTGGGGAAATAGCAGAGATAAATTCTGTGGGTTTTTTATTCAACAGTTATTACAACTATGTTAGCACTGCTCTAGGCATAAGTGACAGGAATATAAAGATGAATAAAACACCATCAAGTAAAATTCAGATGTAGTGGAATATGAGTGTTTCGCCTATCTTTTACAGAGTTCAACTTGATTTTTACTGTTTTCTTTGCTTTATTAGGTTTCATGACACATCTATGTGGAATCTAGAAAAATGGTAAACATGATCTTATTTGCAAAGCAGAAATAGAGACAAAGACATAGAAAACAAATATGCAGATGCCAAGGGGGAAGGGGTGGTGGTGGAGTGAATTGGGGGATTGGAATTGACACATATGCAGTGTTGATACTATGTATAAAAGAGATAACTAATGAGAACCTACTATATAGCACAGGGAACTCTACTCAGGGCTCTGTCGTGACCTGAATGGGGAAGAAAATCCAAAACCAAGGATATATGTGTATGTATATGTGTAGCTTGGAGTAGGAAAATGCAGCTCACTCCAGTATTCTTGCCTGGAAAATTCCATGGGCAGAGGAGCCTGGCGGGCTACAGTCTCTGGGTTTGCAAAGAGTCAGACACAACTGAGCACAGGCAAAAACAAATAAACAATAAAATTCCAAGGAACTTTTTAAAAAATGCCTTTGAGAAATGATGTCATTTTAATCGTGTCCTCACTAGGGTTAGGGTAAGTAGTGATGCATGAGAAGACATTTGGCCCCAGAGTTTAATTAATGATTTAGTGATGCAGTAGGTTTGTCTAGGGGGAGGGAGAAGAAAAAAGGTTGCTAGTGAAGGAATGAATGAACTCTATGCATCTGTTCATGACTCTTGGGTGTCTGAAGGCAACGGGGGGAATCGGATAAAAAGGGTATGACCAGCTAGAAATCCATTATCAAACGCACAAGTTGCCACAATGCCACGTGCTTTGTGAGAGTACCATCCACCACCGTCAGGAAGAAAATTGCATGTTTTAGAGGAATAAAAGCAGTCATGCCTCATGAACACAAAAAGTTGTTCTTGGAGACAGGAGTTCTGAATAAATAATTGATGCTTCTTTTCGCTGAATGCACAATGGATTTTTTGCATCATAAATAAATGAGCAACCTTTTATTTATCCGGTGAGACCTCCTTGGGTGCACATGAAACATCATTCTTATATCATCACGTTCATTTAAGGGCTAAACAGCTGTTTGCTCTCTGCTCTGTGGGACAGGAGAAATGGTTCAAACAAATGATAATAGCAAGTATTGTCAGCCACAGGTACTGTGGGGGCCTCGATCAGATGATGTTTTATGGCATTTTCTTAAACTTCACACAAAGAAAAGTGGAACATTGTTTTCTGGGAGATGGGTTTTATATACCTGTATTGGGAGTCATCTTGTTTTGTGAAATTCTCACTTTGTATTACAAAGTGGGTTGCAAATGCGGGACTCAAGAAGGTCATCATTTCCTCCCAGGCATTCTGCTCATCGCTGAGTGCACAGTTTTGCTTTGCTTTAGCTCTGCGGGCCATGCCTCTTGTCTCCTGCATTGGCAGGTGGGTTCTTTACCACTAATGCCACCTGGGAAGCCCACTAGTTGGATAAAGTGAATAAATGGAAGTGATGGAATTTTTTCCTTGCCAATACATCCTCTTTAAGATGCAGAGACTGAAATTAAAACACCCTCTGGTGACAACCTAGAGGGGTGGGAGGGAAGTTTAAGAGGGAGAGGACGTGTGTATACCTGTGCCTGATTCATGTTGATATATGGCAGAAACCATTACAATATTCTAAAGTAATTATCCTCCAATTAAAAATAAAATAAGACTCTCCGTGAAACTTGAGGCTATCAAATAGGTTCTCCCAAGGCCTTTGGAGGACAAATAACAAGCTGGAGTTATTGTGGTCTAAAAGAAAGAGCATGTTGGAAATAGGACTAAAAGCCCTTGGAATGGCTGGAGTCTCACATGTGAGGTGATATAAATAGCTGAATCAAAGGATGTCTGTTCTAAGTTGTCCTTTTTGCTGGGTATTTTTGAGGGGAGCAGAGTGTGGGGTGGGTCCACTGGATCTGAGGGAGGGAACCAGTGTGGACCAGGAAGCATTGCATTCCTGGAATAAGTCCCACTTGGTGATGGTGGATAATACTTCTAATACACTCCAGGATAGGGAGGGATTCTTTCTTGAGTAATTAATCTGGTGCATAATATATGTTGCTGTTGTTCAGTTGCTAAATTGTGTCCAACTCTTTGTGACCTGGATCAGGAAGATCCCTTGGAGGAGGGCATGGCAACCCACTCCAGGATTCTTGCCTGGAGAATCCCAGGGACAGAGGAGCCTGGAGGGCTACAGTCCATGGGGTCGCAAAGACTTGGACACGAATGAAATGACCTAGCATGCATGCATCCAATTAAACAGGCAAGAGAATGTCCACATACTAAGAAATATTAGACATTTGTCTAATTTTAATCCTCAGTTTGAGAGGTCAGGGAGCAGTGAATTCAAAAACTTGAATACAAGGAGTCTTACCAGAGCTGAAGCTGGAATCTGCCTGGAGGGAATGGCTGGATGGAACATGGTTTTGTTTGTTGGTTTTGTGAATTTTCTCTGTTTGTTCTGTTTGGCTGCTTACAGCTCCTTCATTACAAGTAGCTGCCTTTGTATTAATACCAAGCAGCCCTTCAAGTGTGCACTTGCTGACTCCCTGACCTCAGATACTGATGATACTCTGCCACCAAGCCCTGGTGTCGACGCACCTAGAAAGAGCAGGGGTGAGCCGATGCTCCTGGGCTTGAAATTTCTGCCTTCCTCACAAGTCCCTGAACTTCAGTATCTGTGACTCTGCTAAGCTGCTTATAGTCAGTTCCCCAGGCTACACACTTATTCACTCCCCCAACAGTTACTCACTGAGTGTCAATCACATACCAGGCACCACCACCCTGAGTATTAGGGATGTATGAACCCAAAGAAAAGACCTGATCTCAGCCCCTATGAGGTTTTACCACATTCAAGGGAGACACACGACATATACACAAAATCAGGATCCTAGATTCACCATCAATTAAATGTTACCTTCTGAATTCAAAGGAGCTTCCCAGGTGGCTCAGTGGTAAAGAATCCACCTGTCAATGCAGGAGATGTGGATGTGTTCCTTGGGTCAGGAAGATCCTCTGGAGGAGGAAATGGCAACCCACTCCAGTATTCTTGCCTGGAGAATCCCATGGAAAGAGGAGCCTGGTGGGCTACAGTCTGTGGGGTTACAAAAGAGTCAGACATGACTGGGTGACTGAGCACACTCTGAAATCAGATTCTATTGATCCTAAAGACTGAGGTTCTGGATGTGGGGTGGACTCAAATTTAACTCAGGACTCTCTGAAGAACTTATTGCTTACTTACGGAAACACATTTTTTGAATTCCGTCCCCAAACTCCAAAAAATTTTTAAAAAAAGGAATTCTTAAAAGTTGGTTTACTTAGGTTGCTTTTCTTTCTCTTGGCTAGTGTAAATAATACTTCAAGGGTTGGGGGGACACGTGTGTGCACCCATGGCTGATTCATGTTGATATATGACAAAAACCTCCACAATATTGTAAAGTAATCATTCTCCAATTAAAATAAACAAATTTTAAAACAAAACAAAAATAACGCTGCAGTGAACATAGGGGAGCATATGTCTTTTTGAGTGACTGTCTTTTGTTTCCTCTGGATGAATACCCAGAGGTGGGGTGGCTGGATCATATGGTAGTTTTATGTTTAAGCTTTTTAGGAATCTCCATATGTTTTCTAAAGTGGCTACACCCTTTCTCATTCCCACCAAAAATTAAAAGAATCATTCTTGGTGAGTTTTTTAAGTGTGGATTCTAGATACAAAGCTGAGAGGAAAAAAGCATGTTTCCATTTCTGTCAGTCTTTTGAGGTCTGGGCGGGAGGGGAAGTAGGGCTTCTTGCACTGTGTCTGCTGTTTCCTTAGTAAAAACAACTGTTCTAGGTCCCCTATGCTTTCCACAGAACTGATCGGCACCACAGTGGAAAGGCTTAAAGACTTCAAGCTCTATTTGGTGTTTCAGTATAATGAAGATACAGAGTCTCATAGCCCAACCCAGGAATTTCTACTCAGAGCCCAAGACTAAAGGAGTTTTCACCTAGCAGGTAATGGAAGCCCCTGTAAACTGGCTAAGAAATTGAGACTGAACACTGTGTCATTCCGCCTCCTGGGCTTCGTCAATTCTGAATGAGTGTGAGACAGTCTCAGAGAAAATGAGACCAGTGACCGTAACAGTCATGGAGATGGATGCATGGCTTTCCTAAAACAAGGATGCAAGCAGAGAGAGAGAGATGACAAACACACAGCTTTGGATGGGAGTGTTCTTGAAGGCGGAACATTTCGAAAGGTCGTTATCATTAACACGACATCATCCTTTCCGTGAGTCTCACGACAAACAATAACTTTCTTATTCCCAAATGCAGCACTATAAAACATATTTTTGAAATTTATGACACTATATATCCAGTTGATGACGAGAGCCAAACAAAAATCACCCATGATCACAACACTTAATGCCTTTTAAATGCAGTTATGGAAATAGATGGAAAACAGCCAGCGTCTGCTCAGCACAAGGATATTCAAATCTGATACAATAATCATAAGTTTTATGTTTCTCAGAGCACCCTTCCTCATGTATCAAAAGCCACACAAAATTTAAATAATAGAGTCAATCATCTGGCAAATTTGATTTGGTGGGAAAGGTTTTTCATTAGACTCTCTGGGGAGATTTCAGCCTGATAAAACCCCCATTCTCTAGATTCAAAACCCAGACAATGTTTTGTTGACAAAACATTCGAGAAGCAGGTTATTATAAACATCAAGGAACTCATAACCAAACACTGAAGAACTTCTTGGAAGCCATAATAACCACAGAGGCAGGAGATGCCATGTGTAAAATCATTGATTTTTGGAAGCAAAATCAAATGGTGAATGCTCAGGAGGCTATTTCCATTTGGGTCTAATTGGGCAGTTTTTTGGGTATCACTGGAATCTGGGGAACAATTTCCTCCAGATAGATTTAGAAGAGACAGCACTCTTCTCTTTAGAGTTCTACACAGCATCACATCAATTTATTAAGCAAAAGTCAGCAAAGGTGGAGACTCCTTTCTATGCAGCTCTCCAACCCTTAGTAAGATTGTAAAAACACGGTCGATTCTTCAATGGAAACTGGAAGCCATGTGGAAAATCAGGCCCATGCTGTGATAGGAATGAGAAGACTGCTCTGTGTTGGGTTGTGGCACTAGTAGTAAAGAACCTGCCTGCCAATGCGTGACACAAGAGATGCCAGTTCGATCCCTGAGTCAGGAAGACTCCCTGGAGAAGGAAATGACAACCCACTCCAGTATCCTTGCCTGGAAAGTTCCATGGACAGAGGAGCCCACCAGGCTACTACTCTCTTGCAGAGAGTGGGACATTACTGAGCGACGGAGCACACACACAACACATACCGTGCAACTGGACAATACAGGCTGATCCTGAACTCAATTATGGAGTACTTCTTCCTTTGAGGAGCTGGATCTCTGTGATCTGTCTGACAGTTACATTATGAGCTAAAGCTGCAGAGAAAGTGACGGGCGACGGGGAGAGGCCCCATTCATCCACCAGAGTTTACTTTGGCAAATTACCCAGCCAGGATGGAAAAACGCCATGGGGCCGAGGGGCCGAGAGAGCATTTAGTTATTATTTCTGCCAGCAACCTCTGAGCTCCTGAAGCAATCCCAGAGGAATTCGGACACCCTGGTCGGCTCCATTGCCTTTCTGAGCCTCACCCATGTAACTGATCACTCCAGCTCACATGCTGCGGATCACAGATGAAAGAGAAGTGAAGAGAAATTTTTGTCAACGATTTTCTGGGAAGAGTGCTGGAGACCCTCAGAGCTGGAAATAAGGAACACATCGAGGCTTCACTTGAGCTGGCCAGTGGCAATCCTGCCTTAACGATGCACTCTGTGTCTTATTGTTGCTGTACAGTCCCTAAGTCGTGTCTGTTTCTTTGCAAACCCCATGGACTGTAGCCCACCAGGCTCCTCTGTGCATGGAATTCTCCAGGCAAGAAAACTGGAGTGGGTTGCCTTTCACTTCTCCAGGGGATCTTCCCAATCCAGGAATCAACCCCAGGTCTCTACATTGCAGGCAGATTCTTTATTGTCTGAACCACCCCGGAAGCCTCGGGGAGGGGGAAGGTGGAATGAATTGCGAGAGTAGGTCTGACATATATACACTACCGTGGGTCAAGTAGATCGCTAGCAGGAACCTGCCGTATAGCACAGGAAACACGGCTCAGTGCCCTGTGATGACCTAGAGGGTGGGATAGGGAGACAGTGGGAGGGAGCCTCAAAGCTAGGATGGTGCTGGAGTCACCGCACCGACTCAGCATGAAAAACATTGTCCAAAGGCCTGTAATTCAGTCCCTCTAGTGATGGGAGAACAGAGGGCAGAAGGGAACTTGCCTCTGTACTTGGTACCTCTGCCTCTATGGGTGGAGTCCGGGCCACCCAGGGCTGGGCTGCTGGCTTTTTCTCTATCCCCCATCGGATTTTCTGTTCTTCCAACAGAAACAAGAAGCTTACAACTCTGATAGAAAAAGGAAAGAGGGCAACTGGTCTTCCTCCTTTAGATCCTAAAACATATTTACAGTTGCCTTTTAAACTACACATCAGCAGCCCTTTTATTTTGTAAATGAAGTTTTATTGGAACACAGTCACAATCATGTGTGTGCCATTGCATATGGCTGCTTTCATGCAACAGTGGCAGAGATGAGCAATTTAATGCATTACGGGCTTCCCCAGTAGGTGGCTCAGTGGTAAAGAACCCATCTGCCAGTGCAGGAGACCAGGCTCAATCTCTGGGTCGGAAAGATTCCCTGAAGAAGGAAATGGCAATGCCCTTCAGTATTCTTGCCTGGAAAAAAATTCTATGGACAGGAGCCTGGCGGGCTACAGTCCAGGGTGTCTCAAATGAGTCAGGTATGACTTAGCAACTAACCAACAATGACTGTTTAGCTTCTTCCCTACTGTAGTGGCGGAGAAGGCAATGGCACCCCACTCCAGTCCTCTTGCCTGGAAAATCCCGTGGACGGAGGAGCCTGGTGGGCTGCAGTCCATGGGGTCACTAAGAGTCAGACACAACTGAGCAACTTCACTTTCACTTTTCACTTTCATGCATTGGAGAAGGAAATGACAACCCACACCAGTGTTCTTGCCTGGAGAATCCCAGGGACGGGGGAGCCTGGTGGGCTGCCGTCTATGGGGTCGCAGAGAGTCGGACACGACTGAGGTGACTTAGCAGCAGCAGGAGCAGCCACAGCTACTGTAGTGGAAAGTGAGGGGCTGCCTTGGATCTGAGCAGAAGTCCCAGCCCTGCCCCTCACTGGCCATGAGACCTTGGACAAATGACTACCTCTCAAACCATGGTTGTCTTACCTATAAAATAAGAGCAACTGTCTCTGACACAGAAATGTGTTAAGATTGTATAGAAAGGGCAAAACCTATTTTTTTATGCTTAATTTATTTATTTTTAATGGAAGGATAATTGCTTTACAATAATGGTTTGATTTCTGCCAAACATCAACATGAATCAGCCATAGGTAAACATACATCCCCTCCCTCTTGAACGTCCCTCCCACCTCCCACCTTTTCCCACCCTTCTAAGTGTTACAGAGCCCCAGTTGGAGTGAAATCTATTTTTACTCAATCAGCAGGTCAGATAAGAGATGCCCATGGTTGTCTGAGTGGCTTGGGAGGATGGCCCTGGACGAACTTTCCTAATTTTTGTCCTCTGAGTTTTCTTTGGAAGAGTGAATGTTGCTGTTTGGTCAGTGTTTGTATGTATGCCTTTTTTTTTTTCTGGGCAAATATTGATTTTTCTTGCTGGCTCACTGAACTCCCAAGAAAAACTCTCCATTTCATAAGAGATCATTTGTAAGATTGTAAATACTGGTCATATTCATAAACACCTGATGAAATAAATTTTATGAATGCTTGGGCTTGACTGATGGCATGACTGGGGTTATGATGTGGAAAGGTAAGCAGGACAGAATCACGGAAACTGAAAAGGAAAAAATGCCATTAGAAGTTTCCCAAATACAGTCCCCAAGAGAGGGATGTTGGCGTCCCATTTTTCAAGATTGCCCCTCCGTTTGGGACCCTTCAGCCTGTCATCCAATCTTTTGATCTGATGCACAAATGAGACTGGCTAGGTAAACCTCTTCTTGCAAGACCTTGAGGATGTTTGCATCGACACTAACACAGGGCATTTCTTTTTAAGACAAAGTTTTATACAATGTGTTTAAAAAGGATTTTGAATGAATTCTGAAGGTCTAGTTGACTTTTTTTGTTTGTTTGTTTCTTGTTTTTGAGAATAAACATATGAACACCAAGGGGGGAAAGAGGGAGGTGGAATGAATTGGAAGATTGGGATTGACATATATACACTATTGATACTATGTATAAAATAGATAACTAATGAGAACCTAGTCAAAGCTCTGGTCTTTCCAGAAGTCATGTATGGATGTAAGAGTTGGACCATGAGCAAGGCTGAGCACTGAAGAATTGATTCTTTTGAATTATGGTGCTGGAGAAGACTCTTGAAAGTTCCTTGGACTGCAAGGAGATCAAACCAGTCAATCCTAAAGGAAATCAACCCTGAATATTCACTGGAAGGACTGATGCTGAAGCTGAAGCTCTAATACTTTGGCCACCTGATGCAAAGAGCCGACTCTTTGGAAAAGACCCTGATGCTGGGAAAGATTGAGGGCAGGAAAAGAAGGGGGTGACAGAGAATGAGATAGTTAGATAGCATCACGGCCTCAGTGGACATGATTTTGAGCAAACTCTGAGAGACAGCGGAGAACAGGAGAGGCTGGTATGGGGCAGTCCATGGGGTTGGAAAGAATCGGACGCGCCTGAGTGACTGAACAACAGATGGAAATCTAGTGTACAGAACAGGGAACTCAGCCCAGTGTTCCGTGGTGACCTAAATGGGAAGGGAATCCAAACAAAGAGGGGGTATGTGTGTACTTATAGCTGATTCAGTTTGTTGTACAGCAGAAACTAACACAGCACTGCAAAACAACTACACTTTGGGACAATTTTTTTAAAAATGGTGCATTTATAAACATTGTCCAGATGTATTGTTGACTAGGCATTCATCACCCGGAGGTTTTCTTAAGACAGAGGAGGAGGAAGAGCCTCTCCATGTGTGACCGGAGGAAGAAGTCGGGGAGACAGGAGTGGAAAGCTCTTCCGAGTCCCGGTCTTGGGGAGAATTTCAGGGGCTTCGGAGACACAGCTAAGCACTGGCTTCTTTAACTTACCAGGAGAGAATTTCCGTACTTTGAGAACAAAGGAAACCGAGTGTATGCCACAAATCTGAGAACAAATCAAGAAATAGATCTCAAGGAAAACCCCCTGGGGGTGACTATGATCAGGTCGCTTCACCCACCAGGCGGAAAATCTGAGCAGCTCACTGATAAGATCCCCCCAGTCACCACAGAGGTTAATCCATTCCTGATGCTGTTCGGTGGAAAAGGAGATGATTATCCAATGTGTCCTGCTAAAGGCATGGTTCTTGCAGGCCTGGTCACTCACCTTACCGCCCGGCCAGGAGAGAGGCCCAGGTCCTAGGCCCAGGTCTTTCCCACCAAGCGCAGGATTCCCCCTGGGTGGGCTGAGCTGTCTTCATTCCTGCTAAGGGATGGGACTTCTGACCCGTGAGTTAACAGGAACTGCCCTTTGAATTTCTTCTGGCCTCCGTGCAATCTATTAAGGCACTTAAGCTTCTGCCTTCTACATAAAACACTCCAATTTTTAAAAACAAACTTTTAAGTCAAAAATGACAGGGTTAATTATTCTGAAAAATGCTGTTTACAGCACAAACTCCATAAAAGAGGATTCATGATTTAATACCCCATCCAAGACAGCGCTGGTTTTCATTTCTGCACAATCAGGGCCTAAATCTATGTCACTCACCCGCCCTGTGCACGCTGGAAATGGTTTTATGTTCCATCTTACTTTAAATTATACACATCAAGCTCATAACGGGACACAGTCCACTTTGTTGCCAAAACCTGCTAGGTTAGATCATCTATTAAACTCTATTTATTTTTTATGACAAACAAGAAAAATGACAAAGCAGCTACCGAATGCCCACTAATGAACACCAAATGCCCCTCGAGGCTTCCATCCTATCACACTCGTTTGTCCGGGAGTCCACTTAACTTCCTCTTTGATGCCCTACCTCTTAAAAGTAATGCAAAGAAGAAGCTGGTTTTCATAAGCTACCGGGGACGGAACTGGTTACCATCTGCCCTCGCTTTCTGATTCTGGGGTCAAAAGTTTGATTCCACTTTGACATGCAGGGTTCTGTCAAAAGGAGAGAAATTTCACATTCCACTGAAGCTCTTTCTCTTAGGGGCCAAATGAATGAAATGAAAAAATCAACTCTAAATTTGCAAGAATCACCTTTGTATCCACCAACAGTACAAGATAAGGTTATAGATGAAAACATTCATAGGGAATAATCAAGATAAGGCCAGAGTTTCCTAAGAAACAGAAGATGCGAAAGGGTATTTGGAATTAATCTGATCAACAATTCGGATTTGGACAGCACCACAGATTTTTCTGCATTGTGTATTTTTACATGTTTGTTTGGAAATCTTTCTAAGTTGTTTTTTTTTTAATAAATTTTTATCAGAATAGAGTTGATTGTATTAGTTGCATTGTATTAGCTGATTAGTTGATTGTATTAGTTGTATTAGTTGATTGTATATTGCATTAGTTTCTGCTGTACCGCAAAGTGAATTAGTTACATATATACATAGATCCACTCTTTTTTAGATTCTTTGCCCATAGAGGTCATTATAGAGCATTGAGTAGAGTTCCCCGTGCTGTAGAGTAGGTTCTTATTAGTCGTCTATTTTATACACAGCAGTGTGGATATGTCAATCCCAATATCTCCCAATTTATCCTTCCCCTTGATTTCCCCCTTGGTGACCATAAATTTATTTTCTGCATCCTTGACTCCACTTCTATTTTGTAAATAAGTTCATCTGTATAATGTTTTAGATCCCTCAGAACTCAGAAAAGTGGTATCATTTAATATTCCTCTTTCTCTGACTTACTTCACTCAGTATGACAGTCTCTAGGTTCATCCATGTCACTGCAAATGGTATTATTTGGGTTGTTGCTTTGTGGCTGAATAACAGTCCATTATATCTATGTGCCACATCTTCATCCATCTGCTGATGGATTTTAGGTTGCTTGCATGTCTTGGCTATTATGAATAGTGTTGCAATGAATATTGAGGTACATACATCTTTTCAGATTATGGTTTTCTTGAGATATATGTCCAGGAGTGGGATTGCTGGATCATATGGTAGCTCTGTCCTTAGTGTTTTAAGGAATCTCCACACTGTTCTCTGTAGTGACTGTACTGATTTTCATTCCTACCAACAGTGTAGGAAGGTTCCCCTTTCTCCATGCCCTCTCCAGTATTTATTGTTTGTAGACTCTTTTTTTTTTTTTTTTTTCTGCTTCACCACATGGCTTGTGGGATCTCAGTTCCTTGATCAGGGATTGAACTCAGGCTGTGGCAGTGAAAGCCCAAAATCCTAACCACTGGGCCACCAGGGTGCTCCCTACTGTTTGTAGATTTTTTTTTGCTGATGGGCATTCAGACTGGAGTGAGATGATATCTTACTGTGGTTTTGCTTTTCATTTCTGTAACAATTAGTAATGCTGAGCATCTTTTCATGTGCCTCTTGACCACTGTATGTCTTCTTTGGAAAAATGTCTGCTTAGATCTTCCACTCATCTTTTGACTGGGTTGTTTTCTAAGTTCTATTTAAAATCATCCTAAATATGCCACGCCAAGCACAGCCTGGTCAAGGTCAAATCCCAGAATGCACTGGTGGTACCCACTACCCCATTGCCTCCTGGGATTAGATCTCTGGATGTAGAAAGATGTCCATGGGATCCTGAGATTTTAAAAGAGCAGTGTACTTCCTTCTCCACAGCTTTACACAGAGGAGATGGAGAAGACCAGCTGCCTAGTTTTGTGGTCCCGTTAAAACAGATAATCAACGTGGCAGACAGAGAAACACAGATAGCTTTTCTCGAAAGATGTCTAGCGGACACAAAAGGTTGAGCAAATTTTTTTAAATTAGCTCTTTTGCCTCATTCCCCAGATATGAGTTCGTTTGTCTCTTGGTCTTGGGCTGCTGGTGGTGCTGAATGTTTCATTCTTTGTCTTCATGGGTGTTTAAATCAGAAGTTATGGGTGTGGTATCCATTTGCCATTTTGTACTGAAAATTCAGAATGCTCTTTTAACAATAGCACACTGATTTTATTTGGAAGTCTGGGTTTGTAATAGATCCTTTGGAGCTAGAAATAGCTAGGCAAAAACATAGTGTAATTTATCTTTTGAAAGTGTCGAGTGACTCATGAAACAAAAGTAAGGAAAAGGCAACAATTGACAGTTCCTAGCAAGACAATATGTATTTTCTTACTTTAATTGAAAGTATGAAAAAAATGTTCTTATGCGTACTAAATGAGCTTAGAGTGTTTGTGTGTGTATTTGTAGCATGAGGAGGGTAGAGATTATGAAAAATATGAAACACTTCTATAGGCTCAGAATATTCTAGCTTCAAGAGAACAATCAGGAGACAGCCTTCACCATCTGCTTTATCATGCAGCATAAGTCTGTTACAATAATCCCCACACTGAATTCTTTCATGCATTGCTGACCAGGCCTCCTGACTTCCCGTCCACTCCGCACACAAGGTGAGCTGAAGGGTACCGTCTAAGGAAGCCGTGACAAGCCTACAGTCATGGCTTTCTTCATGGGACTCCACATGGAAGATAGTTAGTGAGCCAGATTCTGCTCTTAATTTGAATTCACAAAGTTTGACACAATTAGGGAATTTTTTTTCTACCTTTAAATCTTTGTCAGATGTGCTAGGTAAACCTTAGGATGCCCAGTTAAATTTGAATTTCAGAAAACCAACAAATAATTTTAGTGTAAAAGATGTCTCAGATACTGCATGGGACGTGCTCACAGCAAAACTAGTTATCCATTGTTATCTGAAAATTAAAGTTAATGAGCTGTCCTGTTTGTTTATTTTTGCTATTATTGCTAAATCTGACATCTCTACTTATAGGGCTCTGCATTTCTTAGTTGCTTTTTTTTTAATTTGGAAGATAATTGCTTTACAGTATTGTGTGGTTTCTGCTATACATCAATATGACTCAGTCATAATCATACATTTGTTCCCTCCCCCTTAAACTCCCTCCCGCCTCCCACTCCCTCCCTCCCCAGTAGGTTATCACAGAGCACCTGATTAGAGTTCCCTTTGTCACACAGTGAATTCCCACTAGCTATCTATTTTACACATGGCCGTGTATATATGTCAATGCTACTCTGTCAACTCGTCCCAGCCTCTCCTTCTCTTGCTCTGTCCACAAGTCTGAAATATCAGTAAAGAAGAAACAGGGAAACTACATTTACCTTCTCCATACCTGGCAAGAGATCCTGCATATTTTCCAGGGGGAAAAAAATATCAATTTCTGGGGGAAAAAAATGGCAAATGTGAATTTTATGGACATTTAGCCATAATATAGATTCTGCATAGGACATGTATATTGGTGCCAGTTAAATGTTAATAATGGAATTCTATTGACAGTTTCTATTTTTGTTAGAAAATAAGATTACAGAGATTTAGGCTACATTAAAAGTCAGAAGTTATTACCCTAAAAGTATTTCTAGTCACACTTCAATTTAGTAAAGTGAAAGCATATTTAAAATTAGTCTCATACTAATCTCTTAAGTTGAGGAAAGTCAAACTAACTTCAATGGGAAAATCAACAGGTCATTGCCCTGAGACAAAACCACTAAAGTAATGCACTGTAGGTCACCATCATATCCCGTGAAAAGACAGGGAAAGCATGCTCTGGCCTCTTGCACTGACAAGACTGACCAGATCTTAATGGTTATGTGGTTTTGTTCCTATGTAAAAATTAGCTGGGATCACAAGGATTTGTGAAGCTCTCTGTAAGAGTAGCTGTCTAGTCCGAGTTCAACAACTAATGCCAGGAAATAAGCCATTGTGGCATTTACACACGTATGCTTCTATTTAATCCCAAAGTCATCAGGGTTCAAGAAGGTTTCTTATGGATTTCATTTCCTTCACAAGGAAAAGATAAATGGGCCCAAGTCTTCCCAATTTAAAAATGAAAAACTGAGTGGCCGTTTTACAAAGAGCTGACCAGAGAAGAGCTCTGAAGCTGCAAGCTGCCTGTTGGCCACCGCGCAGCCGTCTGCCAGCCAGGACCACAGTGACAGGTCAGGCTGAGTGCCCACAGGACCAGCGGACAGAGCCACACTCCACTCAGGCATGAGGCCTCTCCCTGGGGGCGTGTGGTGTCCAGCTGCTGCCTGGGAGGCAGTGGTTAGGAGAGGAATGCAGGACATGGACCAAGCTGTCCTCAAACTGGGGGAGATCTCTGAAATCTGTGGCCAGAGATATAAAATCCCTTCTCCTGGAGGAAAGTGTGTTTGAGAGCTTAGGCTCCTGCTGCTGTTACTCAGTAAGTTGTGTCCGACTCTCTGTGATCCCATGGACTGCAGCACGCCAGGCTTCTCTGTCCTTCACTGTCTTCTGGCGTTTGCTCAGATTCATGTCCATTGAGTCGGTGATGCTGATTATCTCATCCTCCGTCACCCCCTTTCCCTTTTGCCCTCAATCTTTCCTAGCATCAGGGTCTTTTCCAATGAGTCGGCTTCAGCTGCAGCAGCAGTCTTTTCAATGAATATTCAGGGTTGAAATCCCTAAAGTAAAAAAAAAAAAGGAATTAAGCTCCTAGTTCTTTTTTTGTTTTTTCCTTTGCTCATGCCTTCTTTGTGTATGCATGTGTGTGTATGGTAAAAACAAACAAAAAAAAAAACCAAAAACATAACGTGAGATCTCTCCTCTTAATAAATGCTTAAGTGTATAATACAATATGTTAGCTATAGCACAATGTTGAAAGAAGACTTCTAGAAGTTTTTCATCTTGCATAATTGAGAGTTTGTATCTACTGAAAAGTAACTCCTCATTTCACCCCTCCCCTAGCCTCTGGCAACCAGCATTCTACTTTCCACAGTGAGTCTGACTGATATAGATGCCTCTTATAAGAAAAATCAGGCAGAATTTATCCTTATGTGATGGGTTTATTTCACTTACCAACATGTCCTCTAGGTTGTAACTACAGAATTTTAATGGCTTCTTCTTTTAATGGCTACATAATATTCCATTACACACACATATATATTATATATATATATGTAAATATACCATATTTTCTTTATCTTTCATTTGATGATATACATTTTAGGCTGTTTCCAGCTCTTGGCCATTGTGAATAATATTGCAACTAACTTGGAAATGTAGCTATTTCTCAAACATCCTGACAGAAGTCCCTGTAGCTCAAGAGGTAAAGAATCCACCTGCAATGCAGGAGATACAGGTTTGATCCCTGGATTGGGAAGATCCCCTGGAGAAGGAAATTGCAACCCACTTCAGTATTCTTACTGGGAAATCCCATGGATAGAAGAGTACGGTGGGCTACAGTCCATGGGGTCACTGAAGAGTCAGGCATAACTGAACAAGCACACACACAAAGGTTCTGATTTTAATTCTTTCAGATAAATACACAGAAGTGGAACTGCTGGATCATATGGTAGCTTGTTTTTGATTTTTTATAACAGATGCACCACTTCACACTTTCCAACTAAATGCATAAGGGCTTCAGTTTCTCCACATCCTTGCCAAGACTTGCTATTTTCTGATTTTCTTGATAATGACCATTCTCACAGATATGAGGTAATATCTCACATCAGTGTGGTTTTGATTTGCATCTTCCTGATGATTACTGATGTTGAATGTCTTTGCATATACCTATTGACCATCTGTATATCTTCTTTGGAGATATGTCTATACAAGTCCTTTGCCTATTATTTTTTTTTTTTTTGCCTACTTTTTTTTTAATCAAAGCAACTTTGGTTTGTTATTGCTGTTACTGAGTTATAGGAATTTATTTTGAATATTAATTTCTTATATATATGATTTCATATATTTTCTTCTGTTTTGTAGGTTTTATTTTTTCACTCTGCTAAGGGTTTCATTGCTGCACAGTATCCTAAACTAAACTAAACTATCCTAAACTATCTAACTAACTGTCTATCTAACTAAACTATCCTAAACTATCCTAAACTAAAAGTTTAATGTGCTCCCTCCTCCCCCTCACCTTTTTTTTTTTTTTTTTTTTTCTTTCTTTGCTTGTGCTTTTGGTGACATATTTAGGAAATCATTGCTAAGACCAATACCATAAAGACTTTCATCTATGTTTTCTTCTAGGAGTGTCACAGTTTTGGTCTTAAATTTAAGCATTTAATCCATTTTGAGTTGATTATTTTTGTATGGTATAAGGGTCCAACTTCATTTTTTTCCATGTGGATATCCAGTTTTCCCAACACCACTTATTAAGCAATTATCCTTTTCCACATTGTGTAGTCTTGGCATATTTGTAGACCAGTTGATTGTATAAGTGTGGGTTTACTTCTGGGTTCTCTATTCTATTTTATGGATCTATATGCCTGTCTTTATGCTAGCACCATACTGTTCAGATTCCTGTAGCTTTGTAACATGTTTTGAAATCAGGACCTCTGAGGTCTCTAGTTTTGTTTTTCTATTTCAAGATACTGTTGGATATTCTGTCTTTTGTGATTCTTAAGAATTTTAGGATTTTTTTTTCTATTTCTGTAAAAAAAAGTCATTGGGATTTTGATAGAGAATACATTAAATCTGTATATTGCTCCGTGTACTATGGATATTTAAACAATATTAACTCTTCCAATCTATAAACACAGGTTACCTTTCCATTTACTTGTGTCTTTTAAAGTTTCTTTTAGCAATATTTTGTAGTTTTATGGTATAAAGTCCTTAGTTGCTTTGGTAATGTTTATTCCCAAGTATTTTATTCTTTTCTATGAGATTGTCTTTTTAACTTTTTTTTGGACTACTTATTGCTAATATATAGAAATACAGCTGATCTTTGTATATTGATTTTATATCCTGAAGCTTCACTGAATTTATTAGTTCTAAAAGTATTTGCAGGAAGTGTTTCAGGTTTTTCTACTTAAAAGATTATGTCATCTGCAAATGAAGATAACTTCACATTTTTTTTTCAATTTGGAGGCCATTTCTTTCTTTTTCTTGTCTAAGTACTCAAGCAAGAACTATGAGTTCTATGTTGAATAGAAATGATGAGAGTGGGCATTTTTGTCTTGTTCCTGATCTTAGAGGAAAAAACCTTCACTTTTTCACCATTGAGTGGATGATATCTGTGGAAAATTCAAATATGACTTTTATTTTAGTGAATTAATTTCCTTTCAGTCCTAGTTTGTTGAATGTTTTACCATGAAATGATCTTGAATTTTGTCAAGTGTTTTTTCTGCAACTATAGAGATGATCATGTGATTTTTATCCTTTGTCCTGTTAATATGGGATATCACACTGATTGATTACATGCTAATTGATTACAGTCCCTATAAAACTAAGGCCAAGTACACAAAAGACAGACTATTACTGGAACGAAAGGAAATTGTTCAGTACTTCTTTCCTGGGATCTGTCTCTACTGTTTAATTTATTTCCTAGTGTCCTAACTCATGACTCCTGATTCTAAAGTTTAAAGATGTATGAACCTTGGCCAAAGGTTTATGTGGTTAAGCTAGGAGTCAAGGCTGTCTGGCTCCAAAAAAGTCACATTTTATGTGAATTTGAATTAGGCAAATTTAAAACAGTTTAGTACAGAATAGTATTTAACATTCATGTTTTATACCCCCAAAATGTACAGATCTCAATTTTTAAACAACTATTATGGGTTGAAAAAATTTTTAAACTGACTGACAGACCCAATTATAACTTCCTCTGTCATTGCCACAAGAAAAAGGAGCTTTGTCTGGCTAAGAAAAAAACATCATTTTTGTCAGTATTTTATGAAGCATATTGCAACAAACATGTATCAGTATTCCTCAACAATTTTGGTAACCATTCTATTTCACTTACTATGTAGTATTAATATCATAATTTATCATTTACTATGTATTGTTATTATTAATAGAATCTCAAATAAAAAAACTTCTTTAACTATCCTATCCAAACATTTTCTATGTTGTGGGGCTAGAGCTGCAGCTGAACATGCACTTGGACATCACTAACTTCTAGAAACATGTGAGCTGTGATAAAACACTACGAAGCTGGTCAGACTACTAACATGTGCTCTGGCGTCAGTTTTGAGAGACTATGAAGAGAAGCATTAGAGATTGCCGGGGAAATAAAAAGCAGTCTTAAAAATCTGTAATAATGGTTGAAAGACTATATGGTCCCCAAATTTAATTTGCTCCTCCAGTCCACTTCTACATGTATTCCCAAGGGAAAATGAGTCTTGAATTCTGCAAGGTTTTCAGGAATGCACCTCTTACACAGAGAGCAACCACCCCACATTTTTCATTAAAAGCATCTGACAGTATGTTGCCATCCTGTCCAGTTTCATGAAAGAGTCCTGTGGTTTATCAGCAAGAATGGAATTTCCATGAGGACAAAGATTAATGTAGCCCCAGAACCTAATACCACATTTGCCTGGAAAATACTAGTATCTCATAAAAATTTGGTGGATGAATAAATGAATACGTATACAACCTCAGATAATTTAGCACCACTACCCATCCCAAAGAGTTCACTCTACATGTTTCCCTCTAGATCATGTAGAATGGTTTTCATTCCTGGGAAACATAGTTTTTCATCTGAAAACTTGACAATTTATCCCTAGTCTTGCCTGCCAAGTAACAAAGAAATTATTTAGCAATTCTTTAATGACTCAAATAAATAAATCTTTGGCACAAAAGTATTTCAAAGTGTCAGAGTCTCCCCTCTATGGGATTTTTTTTTCTAATACAATGCTTTGTTCTGATGCTTTCCACCAACATTAAATGTAAGAAATAGCTTTTTGAAACTTGGCCCTGTGTCCATCATAATAGAGGATGAGAAATGGTTAGTTACATTACCTAGGGTCCTCTTTATAAGAACTCCTGGAATAAATTACTTCCTACTAGTATCAACAACAAATAGATTCTCCTGAGCAACTGATTTACTTTCATCTCTTTGCAACTATAAATTATGTAACTGACAATGTTTCTTTTTGTTTGTATGTGTGCTGGACCAAAGTAAGGAGAGTTTAGACCAATTTCCGGTGATAGTTTTTATTCCCCTCTTTGCCTCTTTCTTGCTTTCTCTTTTAACTTAACTTGTGTTTTATTCATCTCTCCTAAGCACCTTTGGAACAAGGTAGGGTCTCAAATAACATCAAGATAAATAAATGATGTCAAAATCTACCAGTTTTCATTAACCCTTTAGAGAGATGAATTAAAACGCAAAGCACGCCCTGGCTGATGAGACAGGCAAGTATTGCTTTTTTACTAACCATGCTGTGGCTTTTTCTAGGCTGGATGACATTTTCTTAAGTAGCCAGTAACTAACTTTAGTTATATGTGGCACTAATTTATCTAGTGGGCTTTCCCAGTGGCTCAGTGGTAAAAAATCCCTGCAGTGCAGGAGACCTGGGTTCAATCCCCAGATGAGCAAGATTCCCTGGGGAAGGGAATGGCAACTCACTCCAGTATTCTTGCCTGGAGAATTCCATGGACAGAGGAGCCTGGCAGGCCATAGTTCATGGGGTCGCAAAAGAGTCAGACATAAATTACTGACAAAACAACAACAACTTATCTAGTATGAAATCTGAACTCACTGCTCTGTAGTTTCCTCTGGGTTTAGGTAGTTTGGAGGTAAGGGGTGGGTTGGGGCTGAGGCATAGATCATGTTACCGTCGCTTTACCTCTGAGGCTGCGTGTCAAAACCACCACAATTTTTCAATGACCCCTACATAGTTGTCAACTATGTCTTTACCTGCTGTATTTATATCTGTCTTGACAGTTCACACTGTGTATTTTCCAGGAATCGATCCAATAACTCTGATCTCTTTGGTAATTTCCTAGCAAAGTCAAAGGCACAGAAGATGCAGACTCTAGACTCCAGCCTGCATTCACATCTCAAATCTGTTGCTTATCAGCTGTGTGATTTTGGGCAAATACTCAACCTCTCTGTGCCTCAATTTACTCATTTGTAAAATGAAATGAATAGGAGGAAATGGTGAGGATTAAATGAAGCCGTGTATGCAAAATACTTGTCATGGTGCCTGGCGTATGACTAGCAGTCACTGAAATTGTTTTGCTGTATTATTGTTTATGTTCTTCCTATGAATTCCAACTTTGCACAAGACCCATTTACCCAGCTCCCCGAGCCTCTAGCTGACCTTGCCCTTTCTGTGGATATAAAGAGTCCATTATTTTTAGCCTTGGAGTCCCTTACCAATAGTCTCTTAAATGCTTTTTTTTTTTTTAAAGCATGTCTAATTTCTAGTGTATGCCTTCCTGTTTTCCTCACTTAGCCTGCCTTTCCAGTTTTGAAAAATGGCAGGAGAAAACCTATTTTATTTTGCCAGTTGACCATGAAGAGTTGTGCTGTGTGTGCTTTTGTTGTTTTCTTTAAAGTGCCAGGTCTTTTGCTTCCTTGGCATGCCTTTATCCTGGACTTCTAGCAAGCTATTTGAAAATAGTCACCAGGCTGTCTTAGCTTTTAAACTCTTCCTTTCAATTTTTCCCCCTAACAAATGTTCCCACTTGGCCATTAAGCGCTTTTCATGAATAACAACATGAGGCATTTCTTTGGTTCTCCCTTCTCCCTCTGGAAAGTAAAAATTGCCCTGACAACTGCTCACTGATGTTTCACCCTCAGTCCCTTCCTGCAAGGCTCCCAGTAACGTCTTGGGGCCAAGTTCCACCTATTACTCCCCATCTGGCTTATTCTGCAAAGCTGCCTTCTCAAAACCTTTCTCTCTTCCTATCATTTGATGTTGGTTTTTTTTTTTTTTTCCTACCAGTCTACTTGGATCCTTTTCTTGTCCGTTTCTTCATCCCCTCAAGTATTTGTACATAATGCTGCAATAAACAGGGGCATGCATGCATCTTTTTGGTGACCTGTTTTCATTTCCTTCACATATTGACCCAGGAGTGGGATTGCTCCAGATCGTATGCTAGTTCTATTTCTAATTTTTTGAGGATGCTCCATGCTGTTCTTTACTACAGGCACTACAGCGTTAATTCACAATAGCAGCAACAGGGACTTTCCTGGCTGTCGGGTGGTTAGGACTTTGCCTTCCAATGTGCAGGGTGCACGATTGACCCCTGGTTGGGGAGCTAAGATCCCACATGCCTCGAGGCCAAAAAACCAAAGCATAAAGCAGAAGCGATATTGTAAAAAAAAAAAAAAAAAAATTCAATAAAGACTCTAAAAATGGTCCACATCAAAAAAAAAAAAAAAATGCTTAGGGCTTCCCTGGTAGTCCAGTGGCTGGGGGCCTGCCTGCCCACATGAAGGACATGGGTTCGATCCGTTGTCTGGGAGGATTCCACATGCTGTGGGGCAACTGAGCCCCCACGCTATGACTACTGAAGCTTGTGTGGCTAGAGCCTATGCTCCACATTAAGAGAAGCCCGCACACCGTGACGAGAGAGTAGCCCCTGCTCACTGCAACTAGAGAAAGCCCGCAAGCAGCAACGAAGACCAAGAGCAGCCAAAATGAGATGAATGAATTTTTAAAAACTTAAAAAAAAAAAACAGTAGCAGCAATATTCAAAATATGATATGGAAACAACTTAAGTGTCTATCAACAGATGAATAAATAAACATATGTGTGTGTGTGTATATACATATATATGTATATATATATATATTTGAAGTATTGGAAGGACTGATGCTGAAGCTGAAGCTCCAATACTTTGGCTACCTAATGCAAAGAGCCAACTCATTGAAGAAGACCCTGATGCTGGGAAAGATAGAAGGTGGGAAGAGAAGGGGATGACAGAGGATGAGATGGTTGGATGGTATCACGGACTCAAGGGGCATGAGTTTGAGCAAGCTCTGGGAGATGGTGAAGGACAGGGAAGCCTATCAGGCTGCAGTCCGTGAGGCTGCAGAGTCAGACATGACTTAGCAACTGAACAACAATATTTGAGATATATATACACACATATATCTCAAATCAATCTGTTGTACAACTTAAAGTCACACAATGTCTTCTGTCAAATGTAACTAAAAGAAAAACGAATGAAGGATTTGAGGAGCCCCTATTGTTTGCAAATTTTCTAAGTAAAAGGGACTTCTTTGTATACAAAATATCATTTCTGCTCTCAAGGAATTTACATTCTGGTAAGGATTAACATTTGTGGCAGGTGAGTACAGTAAGTCCCTTACATACAAATGAGTTCCATTTCGGGAGCATGTTCCAAAGTCCAATTTGTACATAAGTCCAGCAAAGTTAGCCTAGGTACCCAACTAACACAATAGGCTATATAGCACTGTACTGTAATAGGTTTATAATATTTCTCACACAAATACTATGTACATAAAAACAAGCAATCGCAAAAAAATAAAGCAAGCATTTTCAATCTTACAGTACAGTACTTTGAAAAGTACAGCTGTCCAGGACAACAGCTGGCACACAGGGGCTGGCATCGAGTGAACAGGCAGGAAGAGTTACTGGAGAAGGGAGAGAAGGAAGGAGATGGAAGAGCTGAAAGACTGTCTGCAACAGGAGACAGAAGGCAAGCTGCAGTTCCAATCACGTCTGACATTGACGGAACACACTTTAGCATCTTTAAAAGATCACAACTTGAAGGTTCGTTCGTAGGGGACTTACTCTACAGGTGTTATGGATGCATTTATTAGAGGTGCCCCACTCGGTTATATTGATTTAGGCAAGGCTTCCCCAAAGCAAGTGATCTATTAGTCGAGAGAAAAGAAAAAAAATGCAATTACTACACACCTTATCCCACAGTAGTGCCTACTGGGAGTAAAGAGACAAAGGAAGCTAAGTCATGTCTTTATAGACTGAGTGATAACGAAATAGAGAAACCACATTAGCCAACTCTCACCAGAAGCTTGGCCATGCAGGATGGGAAAGAAATAAGGCGGGAGAAGGAAAGCATAGGAGGGAACAGATGAAGGCAAAATCATTTGACGCATCAAGGGACTGGTGGTCTGGATACTATGACCCGAGGAATCTCTGTGACAGCTGAGATGGGGGAGCAGGTGGACAGTCGTTCAGTCGTGTCCGACTCTTTGAGACCCCATGGACTACACAGTCCATGGAATTCTTCAGGCCTGAATATTGGAGTGGGTAGCCTTTTCCTTCTCCAGGGGATCTTCCCAACCCAGGCATCAAACACAGGTCTCCCACATTGCAGATGGATTCTTTACCAACTGAGCTATTAGGGAAGCCCTGGGTAAGCGTGACCACAAAGAGCAGAAGCTGGGTCGTGAGAACTGAGTAGACATAAGCCAGTAGGTAGATTGTCCACAGAAGCTGAAGCCAGTCAAGTAGCCTTGGAAGTGGGGAGAAGTCAGGAAGCCCTGTCCGTACCAAAAGTTTCAGAAATTGGAGAAGCCTGGGAGAGTCAGCACACGCAAGAAGCAGTAGAGGGCAGCATCATGGTAGTCTGGGCTCTCAAGCCCAAGAAGCATGGTCTAGCTTTGTTCCTTACTGTGTGACCTGGGACAATTTACCTGTCTGTTCTCTAGGAGGGCACCCTCCTAGGACTGCAGGACTAAGATCTGAGAATAATGTCACCTGCTAAATGCTAAGAGGTCAAGACCCTTAGACAACAGATGTGTGTGTGCTCAGTCATGACCGACTCTTTTCAACCCCACCAGGCTCCTCTGTCCATGGTATTTGTCAGGCAAGAATACTGGAGTGGGTTGTCATTTCCTCCTCCAGGGGATCTGCCCAACCCAGGGATCAATCCCAAGCCTCTTGAGTCTTCTGCATTGGCAGGCCGATTCTTAACCGCTGAGCTACCAGGGAAGCCCCCCAAAATATACAGACTTTAGCAGAGATAGACTTGAGCTGGGATCCAGCTTCTCAGCTTGCTGACTCTGTGATTTCAGACCCCTGAGGAAAACTTCGTGCCTCCTATTCCTTGTCTGAAAAGAGCCTTAGTGAAATAATCTCCCCCATAGGGTTGTCTTAGGAACCAAGTGGGACACTCTATATAAAATTTTTAACTTGATGACTGATAATCAGTAGAATGTTACTAATTCATAATCATGGTGCCATTACTAAAAACGCCATGAGAGCTCCATGCTCATCACTAGTTTATAGATAAAAGGAAAGTAGGCTCAGGAAGTTGAGGTGCTGGTTCCAGGTCACAAAATTAAGCATTGATCTCAAAAAGCCAAACTCAGAGCTCTTTTCACTGTGTTTTGATTGACTCACTTCTCAGTATTCAGTGCCAGGTAATGCTGGCTGTGATTGATCTGTATCTCTCTCTATCTACTCATCCATCAATCCATGTATATGTCATCTATCAATTATCCATCCATTCATTCACACATGTGTCTATCTATCCATTCATCTATATCTTTCTATCTTTCCATGCACCTATCATTTATCTATATCATGTATCCTTTATCTATGTATCTGTCATCTAGTTATCCATTGATCCATGTATCTATCACCTATCAGTTATCCTTCAATTCATTCATCTAGCTATCCAAGCATCCATCCAGTTATGTATATATTATCTATCATCTATCCACCCATTATCCATCCATCCCTCCATCTATCTGTTGTATTTGTTAGTCATACAGTGATTAATTTTTTAATGCTATTAACCACCTGTTTGTGTGTCTGACTGGTCTTTACCTCATTGTTTCTTTAAAACAGAGTTTCTGTTTTGGTTTGGTTTTCTTAAAAACTCAATTTTATGAAACAACAGTGGAGCCTTCTCCCTTCATAAATTAATTTAGAAGAACTTGGCAATCAATTCACTTCTTAGTGTTATAGGCATTTTAGTTGTCAAATGCAAAAGCACTACTTGCCTCCTCCAAAAGGAATGGGGGGGGGGGGGTGGGCAGTGTTGCACACGTATTCATTTCTGGTTCCTGCACGATGTGATGTCTCATTGGCTTCCTGAATAGAGGGCTACTCAGAAATGGAAAGAGACCTCATTGCAAGAACACAAGCCCAGGGCTGAATGTAAACACTCTTTAGTCAAATGTCATGTGACAGCTTGGATTTCTGTGTTTTCTGAGTGTGATCTGAGTAAGGGAGCCTGGCTCGCCACCCACGTTTTTGGCAAGTGATGAGGTTTATAACCAACTGTCCTACTTCATGGGCTCCTGTGTATTTTGAAGGCCTGCAAGAAGCCAAAAGTGACCTCAGCTCTGCTGGTATCAGATGGAAAGAGAGAGATCCTTACTTAAGGAGGGTTTGGGCTGCTTGACTTTGAATGGAGGAGGTCAAGGAATCTCAAGTGCACCCTTCGTACCAGGTAGGTGCTCAGGTCGTATATGTGGATGTGACCCACTGACCTTAGAAAGCAGCTGAGCGTTGGAACTTTCCGTTCATTCTGTAGATAGCTCTTTTATTCTCTTGGTGACTAAGGCGTCTGGCTCCCTCTTTCCAACACCTCCTGCAATGTCTACCATTCACGAAAGTCTGAGTGTTCCTCTGCCAGGCACACTTCATTTAGAAAAACTTATTTGATGAACTCATGATGTCAATTCAGGAAATGAAAGACATTTATCTAACGTATCTATTGTATAGACAGAATACCAAGGTTGCCTATCCTACCTTGAGGTACATGTATGTCCCTTTCTTTATTTGACAATCTTATTGTCAGTTCCAGTTTCTACCAAATTCTGCACATTTTCCTGCGTGAGATCATCATTCTATTTGTACCTACCATCTTCATGATGAAAAGTCTCACCTCTTTATCTCCAGACCTGGTTTGACTTTTGATCTCATTTCCTGTAACAGATATTTCAAATCTTTACTCTCCTCCTGTCTTGTCACCTCTGCTCTTATTCTTAGCCATCTAAAATGTTTAGATGTCCTGTTTCCCAGAGACACTGGAGCTAGAAGAAAGAATAACCTTTTTCTCCTGGCCTGGGCTGCATTTAAGCCCAGCCTCCATCACGGCTGTTACATCAGGGGTACCCAACGAGTGACTCCCTCTCTACCCAAAGACCCTGCATTAACTCCCTCCTCCCTTCTCTCTGCCCAACCCTTCTGTTTTCTTTACGGTCAATATTTTATTGGCTCATCCCCAAAGGTCTGAGGGCTTCCCTAGCGGCTCAGTTGGTAGAGAATCTGCCTGCAATGCAGGAGACCCAGGTTTGATCCCTGGGTCGGGAAGATTCCCCTGGAGAAGGAAATGGCTACCCACTCCAATATTCTTGTCTGGGAAATCCCACGGACAGAGGAGCCTGGTGGGCTACAGCGCATGGGGTTGCAAAGAGTCGGACACGACTGAGTGAATGAACCACCATCAACAGCCTCTTTGGGCTTTCTGGGTGGCTCAGATAGTAAAGAATCTGCCTGCAATGCGGGAGACCTAGGTTCATTCCCTGAGTTGGGAAGATCCTCTGGAAGAAGGCATGGCCGCCCACTCCAGTACTCTTGCCTGAAGAATCCCCATGGACAGAGGAGCCTGGCGGGCTCCAGTTCATGGGGTCGCAGAGAGTCGGACACGACTGACCACCTAAGCATGCAAAGCTCTGAAACCTTCTTCTCTCTTCCTTCGAAGTATTCCCTCTAGTTTTTCTCAATGACACATGACTTTAATTAGCCCCTGAAATATTGCAGAGATTCTAGGTGGTTTTGCCCTGCTCACCTCTTCAGAGCTTCACATTCATGTGTCCAATGGCCTAATGAGACTCTCCAGTTGGAAGACTTTTCCAAATCAGCATGTCTGAGTTGAACCCAACTGAGCCCTGCCCTCCTGTCTCCAGTCTCAATGAATCCTACTACCAACTTAGAGTTACCCAAGTCTGAATCTTAAACCACATCTTTGACTCTTGACCCTTTCTCCCTTTTTTAGTCTCCAAGAGCTTTTGGCCCAGCTTCTAAATACATCTCAGTTCTGTCTATCTCTCTGTATCCTCAGTGTAAAATGCCATAATTCAAGACAGCATCATCTTTCACCAGTAGTACTCTCAAAGAAAAATGATTCAGCAGAGGAGAATAGTTTTTGTTAAAAACTATAAGGCAGATTTTATTCAGGCTCCTGCAGCAGAGGAGAGAGACAGAGCTCAACTCCAGTCAGCGCTGGGCACAGGGAGGGAAGACAGGGGAAGGGAAAGAGGAGAGAACAGTTCCTTAGGAGAGCCAGGAAAGTGGAAAATTGTAAAAAAACAAAACAAAACCACAAAAACAGGCAGAGGGTTGCTCTGTGGCTTAACCAGGAACCTCTGGTTGGCTAACCAGTACTTATCAAAGTTAGGCTCCTACCTGCTCACTTTGAGATGACTACATTTCAATGACTGGCTCCCAAGTCCTTGAGAAAGACATTCTTAGGTGGTAGAAGATACACCCCCAAGAATCTGAGAAACAATTTGCAATTGCAAGTTTTCGAAAGTAAACACTCTAAGAAAAGATGTCAGGGACCTACGGTCAGGTTTTGGCTAAAGCAAGCAGTAAATCATTTCGGCAGCACGAAGTTTTCTCAGGTAGGCATTTAAGGAAGTCGAAGCCAGTATTCTAGGGACAGAGCCTTTGATAAGAACGATGTTAGTATTTGTTTAAGTTTCTTAGTGCATGAGGTGGAGGGAGTCATTTGTGCTGAAAGTTGCAGTTCTTATTGGCCAAAGCTGAGGACCAACTGAAATGAGGGCTCACTTCTTGGAGCCTGACTAGTGTTTGCTCAAGGAGCGAGTCTTTAGCCTGCACACCAACACAGAAACATTTGTGTTCAAATATGGCTCCCAACAATGCCTCCCATCACCCATCCCTGGACCCACAAGCCACTCCTCCCTACAGGAGGTAGGGTCCACTTTCCTCTTCTGGAATCTTGTCTTGTAATTCATTTTGATCAATAGAATCTACCAGAAATTTCTGCGCCCCCCCCCCCCCCCCCATGAACCCTTGCATTCTCCTGGAACCCAGAGGCAGGATGTAAATAGTCTGACCAGAAACACGATTCCAGCCACCCCAGCTCGGGCACCAGACATGGAAGCAAAGCCACCTTGGATGCCCAGTCTCAGCCACGTTGGCAGGTGAATGAGCCTTGTCAAGACCCCAGCGAATGCCTCATGAAGTAGAGATGGGACCCCTCTGCGTCTGCAGAATCATGAGCAAATGAGTGGTGCTTGTGTTAAGTCCTTAAGTTTGGTTTATTTCACCTCTGAGTACAGACACACTCACGTACCTTCTCCTCTCCTCTCTCCTGCACTTTCCTCACTTTGCTTGAGAATTCGAGTGCTCACTGGACTATTATTCACTTTTCCATTATGATGCCACATTAGCTAACATTTTTGAACAAAAATGATGAACATCGATTGTGTGATTCCAGGTATAGTGAGTTCAAATTTTGGATGGTTTTGCTTGTTCTCAGATCAATATTCTCTACATTTTCATTTTTAGGTTTACAAATAGCACATTTGTCCTCCTTATGGGCTATTTCAGTGATGTCAACTGATTAGATCAATGGATAATATGAGACAATTCTTATGGTTTCTGAGTCATCTTCCCCAACTGCACAGTCGTAATTAAGTCTGTAATGTTAGCAGAAATACTTTTCTTCTAATTTCCCTGGTGAACCATGAGATATTTAAGGTTATTCAAAAAGACAATTTGTAGTTCTGTCCTGTATATTAGGACAAGAGGAAGGATTGGAGGTTATATGACAGCTTGGAGATGCCCAGCTAGTCTTCTGTAGAAAAACAAACTCAAAGATTGTGACAGCAGAACCCACAACACAGAGGGACAAGACCTCAACAAGAAAATCAGAGCTGATCGTTGCCCCCGTGTTTCCCTCCATATTGCCTTTATCAGGCCACTTTAACACCTGTGAAGAGAGATGCAAACAGATGATGCGGTGAAAGAGGGCTCAGTGAGAAACTTCTCCACAAGGTTCGGAGAGAAGTCAGGATGGTGCCTAGAGATAATGACAGTGACTGGGCAGCAGTGGGACACAGGAGGAGAGCTATCCCAAAGGAGAGTGACCAGAAAGCCACCTAACACCGGCCAGCAGCTACTCATAGCCTGGATGAGCACCAGAGCAGAGTAACCCGAGGATATGAGGTTGTATTATCGTGGTCTCAGACTTCCTCTTCTTGTGAGCCTTCCTAAGGCGGAGGTGGTGTCCAGCCCCTGCTGTTACATGTGACCAGATAAACAACAGGGACCACCTCTTGCCATTGGCCTGGTTCTGTTCAAATTCCAGTAGTGCTATGAGGCAAGGCTTAAACCAGCTGGTGTAAATGACAGTGAACTTGGCCTATATTTAAAGATGACAGTTCACTGATACTATTCTTTTACTGCTCTGGAGATTGAGCATTCATTTTGCCAATTAGATCATAAAGACTCAGGGGCTTCCAAGGTGGCTCAGTGGTAAAGAACCCACATGCCAATGCAGGAGATGCAGGAACCTCGGGTTCAATCCCTAGTTCGGGAAGATCCCCTGGAGAAGGAAATGGCGACCCACTCCAGTGTTCTTGCCTGGGATAATCCCATGGACGAGGAGCCTGGTGGGCTACAGTGCATGGAGTGACAGTCAGACACGACTGAGCACGCATGCATCTCAGAAAGACTCAACTAGACAAAAAAGAAGCTTCTAGAAGCCTGCATGCCTCTGGTTGGAGTCTTTCCATCCTGGAGCATGGCAGTTAAGGCAAGGGAAAGACAGGGGCTTGGGAGAGCCTGGGCTGTTACAGAAAGCTTCAGACCATAGCCTTCCTGTGCTTTCCAGGGAAGCTGGAGAGAAACCGGCCATTGTTGTGGCTGAACCTCACTCCCACAGCCTTGTGATTTGGTTTGTGAGAACCAGTCTCCCTCTCAGCCTGAACTGACTGGGAAAGCAGGGACAGAGTGAAGTCTGGACACTAGAGGTACTGGTTTGTCTCTGTGCTGCTCCTTCTCCTCATTGAGCATCCAGTGAGGAGGTGGTCAGGTCCAATTATTGCCTAAATAGGAATTCAAAGAGGGCTTCCCAGGTGGCTCCGGGGTAAGGAATCTGCCTGCCAATGTAGTCGACATGGGTTCAATCCCTGGGCCAGGAAGATTCCCTGGAGAGGAAAATGGCAACCCACTCCAGTCTTCTTGCCAGGAGAATCTCATGGACAGAGGAACCTGGTGGGCTACAGTCTATGGGGTCACAGACAGTCAGACATGACTGAAGTGACTTACCATGCACCATCCCATGCATAATTTATTTAGAATATATAATTATATTTATGATGTATAATTATTTAATACACAATTTATTATATACATTTTTTAATGCAAAACATGTTCATTCATTTGTCACCCACAGGATAGAATTTGACATTCTGAGCTTAGGACACAAAACTCGCCAGGAGTTGACAAAATGTGTCTGTAAAAGAGCCAGACAACTAATATTTTAGGCTTTGTGGACCAAGAAGCAAAATCGAGTGGCAGTTCTCGCAGAAAGTCTAATAGCCATGCTTGTAATTTACACTTAAAGCTGGGGAAATCATTCCCAGCTGGCAGGCTGGACCAGACTGGGCGGAGGTCGGATGGGGCCCCTGGGCTGTTGGGTGCGACCCTGACTCTTAGTATCCCCGTTTCTCCATCACCATGGCCTGATCTCTGGTCATTCTCTCCAGCTGTCCTCACTCCAGGCTGTTTCATGCCCTTCCCCCTGACGTCAGCGCAGAGCTGCATTCACTCTATAACACTGGCCTCCCCATCGTGACCTTTGTTGGGGACGGCTGCTTTCCATCCCCTTTTGGTGACTCTTCTGTACTATGTGCATCTTTCAAACCTTTATCGCAACAATTGCAACTTGGCTTGCTTGTCTCCTGCATGAGATTCAGAAATTCTTGAAGGCATAGATGTTTTTGAATTATCTTTGAATTTGTTGGACACAGCAGTGGACCTGTGACATTGTAAGTGGTCAGCCAGTGTTGCATTGGCCTGGCTTTTTTTGTTTCTAAGGAAAACAGAAACACATAAGAAAGCACAAGTTTGATAGCAAAAGAAATGAGATTAAGTAAAAACTAGGACAACTGGATTTTGGAGGAGGCTTTTTTTTTTTTTTAATTTCCTTTTTTTCCCTAATTTTTTCCCCTAAAATAAACACATTCCTGTGGAAGCTTCATGGCATAAACAGATCCATTCACAAGAATGCTGCCTTGAGGACTGTATCCAATTTAAGGTTAAGGTCAGTTCTGGGTGCCAGTTTCAGCAAGTTCTGGTACTCAAAGAGGTCCTGATTTGATTTGAATTTAGTTTTGTACCTCTTGCTATTTTTTTAATGCAAAACATGCCTGAGAAAACACCTCAACTTTTAAAAAAAAGATGAATTAAATAGCACAAGGAATTTTTAAAATTTATTGACTTCTAAAATTTATGTTTTCAGAAAAATTAGGATATTATAGCTATAAAACTTGGACAAGATTTATTTTTTTAAATAAAGAATTAAATTGTTTTTAAACTAAGAAAATGTTATTTTTTTTAAAAAAATTTTGATAATTTTCTGTGTTGGTAAGAATTAGGCAAAGTGTGAGTAAATAAGAACTTGCAGCGTATAGTTCAGCAAAGAGGAGCAAACATTTAAAAAATTTTATCTGGAAACCAGAAATTCCATCTCTGAGAATTTTTCCTTAGGAAAATATTAAATATATTCACCAAGTTTTGTCTTCAAGATTGCCCACTGCAGTACTGTGGTAACTAAAATCTGTAAAAAGAAAAGCATATTTGGTCCAGACTCTCCTCTTGATCTTGAATCAGGAGAGGCTGTGAGTGCTAAGTTGCTCAGCCTTGTCTGACTCTTTGCGACCCCATGGACTATAGCCCGTCAGGCTCCTCTGTCCATGGCATTCCCCAGGCAAGAATACTGGAGTTGCCATTTCCTTCTCCAGGGGATCTTCCCAATCCAGGGATTGAACCCGTCTCCTGCACTGCAGGTCGATTCTTCACCCACTGAGCCAGTGGTGGGGAGAGGCTATCCCACTGTGTTTAAGGGCCTGAGGTCTGGCATCAAACAGCTGAGTCTGGCTTGTGCTTCTGTCACTTACTTACTGCCTGTGTGTGTGGTCAGGTTACCTAGCTACGAACCATAGTCTTCTCATCTCTAAAATGGGGATAGTAACACCCTTTGGAGCTGTTTTGAGGATTACATAAGATGATGCATGACAAGCACTTAGCACAGCGCCTGCTACGTGGTGAGAGCTCAGCAAGTTCAGTGTCATCATCATTTTCAACGGCCCTGCGCGCTTTGACTCACTCTCAGCAGTCAGCATCTCTTTCACGCCCTCCCTTGGCATCCCTGCCCTGGCCTCCCTTTCTGCTTATCCCTCTGGCCTGACATTTCTCACAACAGCCATTGCCTGTGACTGAGGCTCCGTCTTGCTCCTTAAGTAGTGTTTCCAGCCCCAGCCTGGAGGCTCCTGGACTTCGTGGCCACATCTGTCTCCCCTGGGGCTGATGCCTGTGGTCTCTTATGAAGGGCTTATGTGATTTTCAGAGTTAGTTTGAATGCCAGCTGCCACAAGGAAGGCAGGAGGCACTCTGGATGAACAAGGGGACCCTAGCTAGTGACCCTGGACAAATCACGAGGCTGAAGAGGATGGACTGTTAGAATAATAGGAAGTTTAATGTTGCCAACTGTGACCTTTTGTGGCAGGGATTCAAATGGGCTGGTACTAGTGTGACATCCAGGAGAAAATCAGAGATGGTCACCTTAATAGTAAGTGCGGTACAGGAGAATGTGGGACCATGCCCAGCTGTAGGAATGTGCTCAGATGCCAGGAGAAAGAACTGGGTAAGGAAGAAAGAGCAGGGGCTTCCCTGGTGGCTCAGTGGTGAAGAGTCTGCCTGCCAATGCTAGAGACATAGGTTTGATCCCTGGTCCAGGAAGATCCCACATCCCTTGGAGCAAGCCTATGCACACCAACTACTGAGTACTAAAGTGTGTGCGCCCCAGAGCCCAAGCTCTGCGACAACAGAAGCCACGGCAATGAGAAGCCCAAGAACTGCAACTGGAGTAGCCTCCACTCGCCACAACTAGAGAAAAGCCCTTGCAGCATTGAAGACCCAGCCCAGCTAAAAATAAAAATAAATACATAAATAAGCATTTAAAAAAAGAAGAACACTTAGATGATAGAGTGCTTACTTTTCTAGAACCCTCCAGCCTAGGGGGGCTTCCCAGGTGGTAAAGTGGTAAAGAATCTGCCTGCCAATGCAGGAGATGCAAGAGACTTGGGTTCTCAGTCTTAGGGAGGTGGGGATGAACAAATGGGTGAATAGATGAATCCCTATTTTATAGAAAACTGAGGTTGAGCATTTAAGTAACCGTGCTTCTTGTGGAGTAACAAAGACTCCACAGGTAGTATGAGTTTGGTGGACTGATTTGTAGATCACAACATGTGCTATGGCACATTGAAAGGAACATTGTATCTATGTGGTTTTCTTAAGTTTTTTTTTTATGAGAAGCATTTGTTAGAAAAATATGAGTGTGCAGACCTTATCAGCAGCCTACAGATATGTGAATTCATAAAATAAAGCCGCTGCCTTTCAACCACAACCTAGAGGATGGCTTGCTGTTTCTGCTCCACAGTCTGATTTGGGGCCATTGTGTGTCCCGCCCAGGGCAGCATTTCAACCCCATCAACCACTGGGCACCTGTAAACGCAGATTATCACTTCTTGGCCTTTTGCCTAAGATCAAGTGTAAATGTAGATTAACGAGCAACCTCGGCGAGGGGACACTGTAAATGGTCATAAAGTCATCAGCACACATCAGTGAGATGTGTGCAACCCATTGAGTTTACTAATATGATCTTCAAAGCAGATGACAGCATAATGGTACCTCCCGACACTTCAGTTGGAGGAATACCTTGGGACTAGGTAATGTGAAGCTCATTTGACTGCAGAACAAAATAAAAAACATAGACTTCAGCTGGAAATTGACCCTTCGTGCATCCTCACTTTTTCCCCCACAATCAGACTGAGATGGTCCCATCTTCCTTTCTAGTGTCTTAAGTATATTCACGAGGAGGAAATATGTGTGCAATATCTTTTGGCGCCAGATCATTCCAAGTAAACGGAGCTGCAAAGTGAAATGTTGGAAACGAGGATGCTTATGTTCATCACACCTTTGTGCATAGCCCATTTCTTGGAAAGGAATTCATATGTAAAGTGTTAGTGACTCAGTCGTGTCCAGCAACCTCACAGACTGTAGCCCTCCAGGCTCCTCCATCCATGGAATTCTCCAGCAAAAGTACTGGAGTGGGTAGCCATTCCCTTCTCCAGGGGATCTTCCTGACCCTGTGTCGAACCTGAGTCTCCTGCATTGCAGGCAGATTCTTTACGGTCTGAGCCACCAGGGAATGCTTAATTAACCATAATTTTAAAATCACCTGTATGCAAATATCTAACCTTGTATGCAAATTTCTAAACTGGTACTATTATCTAAAATACCTTGCTGCTTGTTTTCTTGGTAGAATTTGTCACCTCCTACAAAGGTAAATGAATGAACACATGTAGATCTGAAGGTTGACTGACTTGACTGTAGAGAAGAGACACGTATCAAAAGGGATTTTATTTCAAGTCTTCGAAAAGAGGCACAGAGGCTGGCATTCAATCTGCTTCTGCTCATTTTTAAGGGGAAAATGAACACTGTGAAAGGTAGGTTTATATTTATATCTTGAAAACAAAGTGCAAAATCGCACCTGAAGAGGAATAGCCATCACTGGAGGCAAACCATGTCTTTCTCAGAGTGGGTGTAATTTGCAATGTGATTTTATATTTTGGCATTGAAAGGGAACACTTCTGTGCTCCAACTACAGGAAAACTTTCCCCCCACTTCTTCCTATCCACACCACTTCTGGTCACCAAACCTGTGGGTTTTCCCACACTGACTAATTCTGCTGAGGTTCCTAGAATTCAACTCCATCTGATACTACCTGTGTAGAGATGGCATCAGACCCCACAGGGTAATGGGAGCAGAAAAGGCCCTAAATATGCCACTTTGGCATGGAGATTCTTTTGAGATGTTCATTTTTGAGAGGCTGCAAAAACAGGTGAAACTCTGAAAACACAGTAGGAGTTATCTTTGAGAAGGAAATTTACATTTACAAGGGGAATCTTCATTTGTAACCTGATCCTTGCTTACTGCCTTTTTTCTGGCCACCTCCTTTAACTGACTCCCTACTTCCCAATATCTTCTCTTGTCTTTAAGTGGTGTTTAAGGTGACGGTTTGAGGGAGTTACTCAGTGGTTTCAACCATTTGAGGGAGTTACTCAGTTTTCCCGTGTATCTCCCATATATACAGGAGGTATACACATTATTGGGCTTCCCTGGTGGTTCATATGGTAAAGAATCCGCCTGCAATTTGGGAGACCTGGGTTCGACCCCTGAGTTGGGAAGATCCCCTGGAGGAGGGCATGGCAGCCCACTCCAGTATTCTTGCTTGGAGAATCCCCGTGGACAGAGGAACTTCATGGGCCACAGTTCCGTGAGGTCTCAAAGAGTCAGACACAACTGAGCGACTATGTTATATAACATATAACACATATAACATAGAACACATATACTATTAAACTTCTATTTGCTTTTCTCCTATTGTTGTTAGTCATTGAGTCATATCCGACTCTTTCTCCTGTTAGTCTATCTTTTATTACAGGAGGTTCTCAGCCAAGAACCTGAAGGGCAGAGGGGAAATTATTTTTCCTTTCCTACAGCTCAGTCCCACCAGATCGGCCCCACTGAGATGGCAAACCACAAGTCCCACCCCTCTTGCATTTCTGTCTTGGCAACTATACATCTAGAATTTCTCCCACCGGCTCCTCTGATAATCTGCCAGGATGGCTCACAGGACTCAGGAAAACCAGTTCATTTACTAGATGGCCAGTTTATTATCAAACAATACAGCTCAGGAACAACCCGATGGGAGAGACGCACAGGACGAGATGTATGAGAAGGGGCAGAGCATCCATGTCCTCTCTGGGTGCACCGCCCCCCACCACCTCCACATGTTCCCCAGACCAGAAGTTCTCCAAATCCCTTACATCAGCTTGTTTATGGAGGTGTCATTATGTAGGCATTTGATAAATGGAATCATTGGCCATCAGTGATTAGTTCCACCTCTAGACCCCCTAGAAGTTGGAGGTCATGGGGGAGATTGAAAGCTCCACCCTCTAATGATGTGGTTCGTTTCCCTGGCAACCAGCTCCATCCTTAGTGGCCTTCCAAATGTCACCTTATTAATATAAACTCAGGTGCTATTGAAAGGGACTTGTTCTATGAATAACAAAAGCTCCTCCTCTCATCTTTATCACTCTTATTATCACTTAGGAAATTCCAAAAGTCTATGCCAAGAATGAGGACCAAGACCAATATATATTCCTTCTTATGTATCATGACAATCACAGGTACCCTACAACTGCCAGGTTCAAACGTAATTTTATAGGCTCTTCTGTCAAATGTTGGAGTTAGATGGGACCTTACATCCAGTCCAACATTTTTACTTTGCTGAAGAGTAACTGGGGTGCAGACAGCGTAAGCAGACAGTGACTTACGACTTTTAAATATAAAAATGATATATCTCAAATGGGTATCTGTTATTATCCTGGAAGGTGGGAAGAGGTCTCACAAAGAAAGAGTTATAAAGTGCCTTGTAGACAGTGGGGATTTTATAGATGAAGGAGGACAACTTGTGTAATGCCCCAGGTGCAGAACCCTACAAAGGGTATTTATGGGACAGCCATTAGACTTTCCATCCCAAAGTGTGTCTTTATCAAGAGGGCAGAAGCACCATTGACATATATACACTACTGTGTGTAAAATAGCCAGTAGAAAGCGGCCATATAGCACAGGGAGCTGAGCTCAAGGCTCTGTGATGACCTAGAGGGGTGGGATGGGGGAGTCGAAGATGGAGGGCAGAGACATATACATATAGCTGATTCACTTTGTTGTACGGTAGAAAACACAATGTTGTAAAGCAATTATACTCCTATAATAAAATAAATGAAATAAACATGCAAAAAAAAAAAAAGAGGGAAGGAAGTAATATGGAATTCAAAATTAAAGATAAACTAGGGATAGTTCATAGACAATCTTGAGTGCTTCCCCTGAACTATCTTCAACCCGGGTTTGTCCACCAGGCAACAGGACACCTTTGAAAGCTGTTGAATATGAGAGACATTCAGAATAGCAGTGTGCCAGAAAGATTAACTGAGCATCAGTGTGGAGAATGGTCCAGGACAAGGACTTCTAGTTTCAGTGTGGCCTGAAGAAGTGGACATTGTTATTGTTCGTCTAGCACACCATCCCCACCTCTTCTGGTATCAGAAGTCCTCTTGTCCACAGGGAACACTTTTCATGTGGCTAGGATGTGAAAAGTCCACCACAGTGCCACCTTCACAGGTCTGGGTAAAGTAAGCCCCATCTCTGGCCATAAATTCTCCTCTAGGCGAGTCATGACAATTAAGAGTCTTCCCTGGTGCTTTTCTGCCGGAACTATCAGGAAAGTCTTTGATCTGGAACTGCTTAGGAGACGTTTGTAACTGAGGGTGCCACAGCAGTCACTTTGCACAACACAGTGAGGAGGTGGTGAACAAGCTTAATCCAAGCCCTTAGAAGAGGTAACTTCTAAGCTTTAGTGGCAAAGGGAGGTTGAACTTTCTGAGAGCTGAATTGCTCTGCATGAGAAAATGGGAAGAATTTGTTTTTGTTTCTTAATGCCTATTTCGAAAGATAGAAGAGAAGAATCTAAGTAAGAGAAAATGCAGGAACTGGGACCTCACTTTTGAACTTGGAAACTGAAAACTGAATCTAAAGTGACATGAACCTGAAGAGGTCAGTGCACCATGAAAGAAGGTCAGTGTGATACAAGATGGAAAGGCAATTCACAGAAGAAGCCGACTCAAGAGGAAATAAAAACCCAAGCTTTCAGGGAATTCTCAGAAAAGTCCTTCCGAGGGACTTTCCACAAGTTGTGAGAAGCAGAGTTCAGGCCAGTCTTTTCTAGATTAAGAAGCATTGTAATCCTGTGAATTTATAGGAACATGTCAAGGTTTAGTAGAAACAACACTGGCCTCGGGGTGAGAAGGCCTGGCTCCAGTATCAACTTTGTTCTGTGTCAAGTTGTCTGAACTTTCTAACTCAATTTCCCTCTCTAAAAAAGGATGGATTTAGACTGAGGGAGCCTAAATACCCCTTTCAGTTTTAAAACACTACTGTGATTGCAAACAAGCTGTGCGATGCACTGAACAAAAAATAAGGTGGGATCCATGAAGGTACACACGTCATGGGGGTGGTCAGAGGGTGATTTTGTGGCTTTCTTCCAATTAGTCTGGAAAGATCCAGGAGTAAGACCTTTCTGAAAGTCCAAGCTGTGCAATAGAGGCAGGAATCCTGTAAGGCTGGATAATTGCTCATACCAGTTGCTTAGTCACTTCCAACCCTTTGCGACCCCAAGGTAGCCCACCAGGCTCCTCTGTCCACGGCATTTCCTAGGCAAGAATACTGGAGCTGGTTGCCATTTCCTTCTCCAGGGGATCTTCCTGACCCAGGGATCGAACCCATGTCTCCTGCATCTCCTGCACTGGCCGGTAGATTCTTCACTGCTGAGCCACCTGAGAAGCCCTAGGGCTAGATAATAGCATCAGTCAATAAGGTCTGTTTAATTACACTTGCTCTATGCCAGACACAAACAAATATGATTTACATACATTAAATTCACAACACAGCTTTAGGGCAAGGACTGGCAGCGACCCCTTCCTAGGAAACTGAGGCTCAGTGATTAAGCAGCTTTCCAAGTTCACACCTGCTGGGGACCAACGTGGGGATTCTCATCCCGTGGTCAGAGCCCAGCGGCTGTTTCCTGAACTCGGGAACCATCCTGTCCCACAGTGCAGGACGGGTGAGTGGCAACGCCACTCTCCACACACACGCACATGTCCTGTCTACCATTTGAGCCTCCAAACAGCCCTTTATGGGGATAGGACCAGGGTTATGGTCCCTATTCTACACTGAAGAAATGGAAGAATCTTCTCAGACCTCATAGAGAAAGCCCCAGGACCCAAACCTAGACTTCCTGATAACAAAGCAGTCTCCTGCAGGGGTGCACGCCAGTGTCACAGACAAATGTAGTAAAAGCTTCCAGATGTGCTTTGAGGAATCTGAGTTCCCCAAACTGGAGGGGCCGAGAAGGACCTGCCTATTCGGAGGCTGTGGATCCGGAGGCTGTTCCATCGCGTACACAATGAAATCTCTTACCCACTCACTGTTGCTCTAGAACAACCCTGGGGTGCACAGCTGAATTGAAACCAGCAGCCTCGGTCATAATCTCCTGCCGGCATCACTCTCCTTTTCAGACCCAGAATTCATAGTGCACGCTGAGGGTAGTGAGCAAAGATGACCAACAGGAGTAGGTAAGGGTGGCTCAGACACGGGAGGGGTTTGGCTGTGCCAGAGTGGGGCACACAGGCTCACAAACACAGACAAAGCCATTCTGGCCAAGCCCTAGAAGCACACCGTCTCTACTGCATCTGCCTGGAGATAGAAGAGCCCGCCTCACCACCACTTTCCAACCAGTGTTTTGTACTGACGTTGACTCAGCTGTTGTAATGAGACCAAAATACCAGCCAGTTTTCCATCCCGTCCTCAGATTAAGGGCCACTTACTGCCTCTGTCTGACATCAGTAATGTCGTTCACAGTTACCCTAATTTTAGCTGTGGTTATCAGCTCCCGTTTGGGCAAATTCAGCTGGATGACATCAGCAGGGCCAGATTTAGCTCTCTGGTATTCATCGGGGTTTTCAAAAAGAACAACTGTACCTCAGGGACTACTTGAAAACTGCTTGGGCAATAGTTGATTCCAGCTTTGATTTGCATCTTCCTGGCAATTATAAGGGGCTTCCCTGGCGGCTCAATTGGTAAAGAATCCACCTGCAATGCAGGAGACCTGGGTTCTATCCCTGGATTGGGAAGATCCCCTGGAGGGGGGCATGGCAACCCACTCCAGTATTCTTGTTTGGAGAATCCCCGTGGACAGAGGAGCCTGGCAGGCTGCAGTCCGTGGGGTCACAAAGAGTTGGACATGACTGAGTGACTAAGCACATATAGAGGTTGAGGAGGGTGGGGTCTGATTCTCAGGCTGAAAGAGGAGAAATACAAGATAAGCCTGGAGGGTAACATAGTACCAGAAAGCAAAGTACAAACAGACGGATGGATGGATTGATGGATGGATGGAAGGATGGATAGAAGGATGGACGGATGGATAGATAGATAAGGCAGGTCAGAAAGACATGGTAGTTAACCCAGAAGAGAGCCCAACGACCAAGCTGGAACAAGATGAACAACAAAACAAATGAGAGCATTTAGCATTGGGTTATAACCCGAAGAATAACATAAATATCCTCAAGTCCATACTGATATAAAGAGCCAATTGAATAAATGAATAATAAGAGGTTTGTTGTTGTTCAGCCACTAAGTCGTGTCTGACTCTTTGCAACCCCATGGACTGCAGCACACCAGGCTCCCCTGTCCTTCACTATAATTAGAGGAGAAAGAACAAATATTCCTTACAGAAGAATTCCAATTAATAAATGTAAAAGGAATGAGGAGATTAAAATATCACAATTAGAATACCACAGTAATTGCTGCAGGCAAGATCCACGGATGAATGCTAAAATTAGTGGGTGAAACCTTAAGCATTTTTTAAAAACAGAATATTTGCATAACCTCCAAGTTCTTCCCATTGTATTGTTATTTACTGTAGTGGCTTTAGTTTATACCTACAAATGATGACTCCACCTTCAGGAGATAGGTCTTCATTTCTCTCCCCCTTGAATTTGAGCTGGACTTGGTGACTCTTTCTAGTAATAGCATATAGAAAGGAAAAAGAATGATTTCTAGTTCAGAACCTGGAAGACATTCTTTTTAGCAAGTTATCAAGTATAACATCACCAACTAAATTACATTGATAGGGCTTCCCTTGTGGCTCAGCTGGTAAAGAATCTGAATGCAATGCAGGAGACCCGGGTTTGATCCCTGGGTTGGGAAGATCCCCTGGTGAAGGGAAAGGCTACCCACTCCAGTATTCTGGCCTAGAGAATTCCATGGACTGTATAGTCCATGGGGTCACAAAGAGTCAGACATGACTGAATGACTTTCACTTCACAAGTCACACTGATACCACGCACTTTCTGAATCACATGTGATGAGTAGACACCATCTCCATAATATTATTCCCACAAAATCTATAAGCTAAATATCATCATCAGAAAACATGAGACAAACCTAAACTGAGGAATATTCTACAAAATACCTTTGGAGTGCTCTTCAAAAGTGCTGATATGAAAAAACAAAGAAAGATGAGGAAATGATCACAGATTGGGGAGACCAAGGAAACATGACAACTAAGTCATGGATGAGATCCAGAAACAGGAAAAGAACATTCGTGGAAGAACTGGTGAGACTCTGATTAAGTACTAATTTAGTTAATAGTGCTGTACCAACCATGGTTATGTAAGATGGTAAGATTAGCGTAAGCTGGGTAAAGAATGACTAGGAACTCTCTATAACCTCTTTGATTCTTCTGTTAATCTAAAATTATTTCAAAACATTTTTAAAATCACAATCATACTTAAGAATTTCAGCTATGTGATGAATGTAAGAAACACACACCCAAAGCAAATTCACAGAAAAAAATTATATACATGCACACTCACATATATATGTATATATACATTTAATTCTAATGGTAATATAATATGTATGGTTATATAAACATACATATTAGGTAAGTTTGAGCAAAAAAAGAAAACAAAGTGACAACATTACCATTAGCATTAAATACAGGGCAAAATGTGTTAAAGAGGAAATAATTCATTTCAGTTTGATAACAATTCCCAACCTCAATAAAAATATAATTGCATGAAACTTTATCTGTCAAATGAACTGTCTTCACAATATATAAAGTAAAAATTCTCATAAGTGAAAACAGCATTAACAGAAATATGAACATTGATGATCCTAACACACCAGATTTGGTCAAGTAGACATAACATGCATAATTGGATAATAAAAGAAATAAGGTTGATTTACTAGATATGTCAAACTTTTTAACCAATGGGGAATACATATTCTTTACAAATGCCCAGGGGGAATTTAAAAATTTATCAAAATCTACGATACAAAAAATCTTCAAAGATTTCTAAAAGGAAAAGAATGTCCAGGCTGTCTTATGTGGTTACAAAGCAATAAAACTTGAAATTGACAAAATGTAGCAATAACAACAAAATTGTAAATACTTAGAAATAGGGGAAGTGAAGCTAACACTGTCCTACAGATATTGTGCAAAGTGGAGAGTAAGAATTCACTGGGAGAACTTTTAAGCAAAAACAAAACAGAGACCATTACTCATAAAACCTCACAATTTTGTCAAAACCATAGTCAGAGGTAAATCATACATTAAATGCTTTCATTTCAAGAAAGAATAAGGAAAACTAAATTAAATGATCAAGTTAATAAGATGGAAATTGGGCAATGAAGCTACAAAATGCAAGAGAAAAAATTATTGAATATAAAATCTGAAAAAGTATTTTAAAAAGAAAATGAAATCAATAATTAAGGCTGGTAAAAAAGTAAATAAAATTGGTAAAGTTCTGCTTATTCCAACCAAAACTCCCCAAAAAGAGAGTTATAATTATTAGTAAGAAAGGATGTAATAATAGAAAAAATATAGAAAAAATATAAATATTAACATCTAAATAAAATGGGTAATATACTGGAAAGAAGATTAAAATAATTGATTTAGGAAGTGAAGCACTCATACTAAAAAAAAAGAAAAAAAATAAAGCTTAGTGAAGCAGATGTGTGGGAAAAAAACCCCATATATTAGGAAAATTTACTCAAGAGAAAGTTGAAACATAGAAAGCAAACTATGGTTACCAAAGGGGAAAGGAGTGGGGGAGGGATAAATTAGGAGGTTGGGATTAACATATACACACTAAACAGAATAGACAATAAGCAAGGACTTACTGTATAGCACAGGGAACTATGCTCAATATTTTATAATAACCTAGAAGGGAAAAGAATCTGAAAAGGAATATGTGTAGAACCAAATCACCATGTTGAACACCTGAAAGTAACACAGCATTGAAATCAGCTACTGCTGTTTAGTCGCTAAGTCACGTCTGACTCTTTGCGACCCCTAGGACTGTAGCCTGCCAGGCTTCTCTGTCCATGGAATTCTCCAGGCAAGAATACTGGTGTGGGTTGCCATTCCCTTCTCCAGGGGATCTTCCTGAACCAGGGATCAAACCCGCATCTCCTTCATTGGCAGGTGGATTCTTTACCACTGAACCAAGCAATTATACTGCAATTAAAAAAAAAAAAAGCTGAAAACTTAGCCAGACCACAAATACAATTATATAATATATATTATATATAGTACAGTGCTACAGAAAAACTTGAATAAACTCTTTGGTCAATGCTAAATATATGTGTGTGCGTGTATATATATATATATATATGTATTCATTTGGAAGGAAGGAGAGAAAAGAATTCAGTATCATCTCTTCTTATTTTACCAGTGCATTTTTAATCACTAATAGATGTGGAAACTATTGAGATGATCCCAACAGCTTTCTGTCAGGGCATTAAATTGATACATTTCCCGATTGTGGATTAACCTTGTGTCCCATGAACCTGCTTTGTTGCAGTGCTTTTGTCTCTGAGAATCATCCATGCTGTCGTGTGTATCAGTAGTTCATAGGGCTGAGTGGTATTCAGTTCTGTAAGCAGAATTCCATTCAATTCAATTCAAGTCTACTCTATCGTCTTCTATAGAACTCAGTTCAATTCTATTTAATAAGATATACCACAGTTTATTTACCCATTCTGCAGTCAATGGACATTTGTATGTTTTTGCCCCTCCCAATTTGGGATTTATACAAATAAAGCTTAAATAAACATTGGTGGCTCAGTGGTAAAGAATACCTGCCAATGCAGAAGTGGGTTCAATACCTGGGTCAGGTAGATCACCTGGAGAAGGAAATGGCAACCCACTTCAGTATTCTTGCTTGGGAAATTCCATTGACAGAGGAACCTGGTGGGCTACAGTACATGGGTTCACAAAAGAATTGGATACAACTTAGTGACCAAACAACAAAGACAAAACATTCTTGTACAAGAAATTCTCAGGGTTGTGACCCGTTATTCTAGGTTAGGTCCCAGAAGGGGACCTAATACCTAATACCAGGCCTGATACCTGGATTCTGGTGGAGATAATTTATTTCAGGTGCTCTCAGGTGAAACCTATAAGGGACAGAGGAAGCAGAGTAAGAATGAGGTCTTAGGTCAAGTCTTGGATTATCCTGAGACAAGGGGGCTGCCTTCTGTACCCTGTATCAGTCATCAGTTGTGCTGACCCCTTGGAGTGTGGAGGTAAAACTTCTTGAATGAGATGGCACCAATCAGCTGAGGACAAGTCTCTTGAGAGGGAGCAGCTGTGAGCCATCAGCCACCGATACCAACAGCAGATGTGGAAAGAGTTCCTTGACCTGGTAAGGTCTTTTTGTGGACGTATGTTTTGACATCTCTTGGGTAAATACCTCAGAGTCAAACTGCCGGGTCAGAGGTTAGATACATGACTTCAAACATATTTTCCAAACTAGTTTTAACCATTTTAACCCCCACCAGTAAGCATCAGAGTAAAAGTTGCTTCACCTCTTCACCAACGTATGTGGTTGACAGTCATTTTAATATGAACCATTCTAGTGGATTGCAGAAGGAAATGGCAACCCACTCCAGTATTCTTGCCTGGGAAATCCCATGGACAGAGGAGCCTGGTGGGCTACCGTCTGTGAGTTGGACATGTCTTAGTGACTAAACAAAAACACCATTCTAGTGGATGTAGAGTGGTATCACGCTGCAGGTTTAATTTGTATTTTCCTGATGCTCTTATATGTCTTTTTCTGTGAAGTTTTCATGACTTGCTTATTTTTAAATTCGAGTGTCTTTTTATTATTAACAATTAATAGTTCTACATATGTCTTTGTGATAAGGAATTAAAGTGAAAGTGAAAGTTGTTAAGTCATGTCCTACTCTTTTGTGACCCCATGGATTGTAGACCGCCAGGTTCCTCTGTCAGTGAGATTCTCCAGGCAAGAATACTGGAGTGAGTAGCCATTCCCTTCTCCAGGGGATCTTCCTGACCCAGGGATCGAACCTGGGTCTTTATGATATGAAAGTATCAAATAACCAAGTATTTGCTGATTTTCTGTATTCTTTCTACTTTACTGAATTCTATCTTTATTATTTCAGTCTTACTATTTACTCAGGGTGCAATTTGTTCTCCTTTTCATAGTTTCTCTTTTTAAGATTTATTGATTTATTTTCATTTATTTTTGGTTGCACAGGGTCTTTGCTGCTGCGTGCAGACTTTCTCTACTTGCAGCAAACAGGGGCTATTCTTCCTTGCAGTGCCAAGGCTTCTCACTGTGCTGGCTTCTCTTATTGCAGAGCATGGGCTCTGGAAACATGGGCTTTGGTAGTTGCGGCTCATGGGCCCTAGAGTGTGGGCTCAATGGTTGTGGTGCATGGGCTTAGTTGATCCGAGGCATGTGGAATCTTCCCGGACTAGGGATCAAGCACATCTCTGCATCAGCAAGTGGATTTCCAACCACTTGACCATCAGGGAAGCTCCCATAGTTTCTTAAGATAGAACTAGATTCATGGTTTTAGATCTTGCTTCTCTTCCAATATAAAAATTTTAACCTATTAAGTTCTCTTTAAAGACTGCCTTAGCTGTGTCCCACAAACACATGTCATGTTTGTAATGTAATTTACTTTGAAATGTTTTCTGATTTATCTTGTGATTTCTTCTGTAATCCATGAATTACTTAGAAGTAAGTGTGTTTAATTTCAAAGTAGTTTGAAACTTTTCATGGTACCTAAGTGTTACTGATTCTAATTTAAGTCCAGTTGGATCATAAAATGTTATTTGCAAGATTCTAATCTTTTCAAATTTATTGAGATTTACTTCATGGCCTAGCATACAGCTTATCTTCTTCATAAGCATCCCCTGTGCATTTGAAAATAACAGAATCAAGAGTTGTTGTGTGTGTGTGTGTGTGTTGTGTGTTCAGCCATGTCTGACTCTTTGTGACACCATGGGCTGCAGCCCACTGGGCTCCTCTGTCCAGGGGACTTCCCAGGTATGAATACTGGGGCACACTGCTGTTTTCTACCCTAAGAAATCTTCCCAACCCAGGGGTGAACCCACGTGTCTGGCGCCTCCTGGATTGGAAGGCGGATTCTCTACCGCTCTGCCACCTGGGACACCCCATTGTTGCATTCAGTGCTTCTAAACTGTCAATTAGAACAAGTTGTTCCAATTTTCTTCATCCTTGCTGATCTTTTGTCTGATTATCCCAGCCATTGCTGATGGAAAGGATATTAAAACTTCTGACTGTAATTTGTATATCTTTTAATTTTACTAGGTTTTTAAACATGCATTTTTAGCATCTTTATTGAAACACGATCCACATTAAAACTGTTCCTAGATTTACATGCATTGGGGATTAGAAAGTCAAACTGATGATTTATGTTATTTATGATGATTAAATGTCCCTGTACATTCCCAGTAATACTCCCTATCTGAAATCCACTTTGACATTAGTATTGTCACTCCAGATCTCCTAGGCTTAACATATGCATATTACATCTTTTTTCTATTCTTTGGTTTAACCTGTCTGGTTCCTTAATATTTAAAATGCATCACTTGCTGACAGTATAGAACTAAATCCTGCTTTTTACCTAAACTGATAATTCTACCTATTAATTGGATTTCATAGTTCAGTTATATTTAATGTAGGTATTGGTATGAGTGGGTTTAATCTGAATTTTATTAAATTTTTTTTTCCTGTTTCTTCCTTTTTTAAAAAAATTCTCCTATGTTCCTTTTATCCTGTCACTTGGGGTCAATCTATTTTTTTTTTTAACTTTGTAGAATGTTTTTTATTTATTTATTTTGTTATTTATTTTTTTATTTTGGCTTCGTGGCTTCTGGGATCTTAGTTCTCCCACCAGGGATTGAAACTATGCCCTCTGTAATAGAAGGCAAATTCTTAGCTACTGGACCGCCAGGGAAGTCCCTAAATATTTTTAATATTTAATTTTGTTTATTGTCTAGCTATATTTTTGTGTTGCTACTGTAGCATTATTTTGTAGCTCCTCCAAGGATTACAAAGCTCTTCCTTAATTTATCACAGCCTATTTAAAATTAATATTATACCACCTTAAACTATGTAAGAAGCTTACAACAGTATTATTCCATTTTCCCTTTCCTTCTGTGCTACTGACATATATTTCACCTTTATATAATTAAAGTCACTCATCTTTTATTTTCCCACATACTTAATATTTCTTGTACTTGCAATTTAGCATCTGGTATCATTTCCCGTTAACCCAAAGAGCATAATTTAGTATATCTTGCAGTTCAGGTCCTTCCTAACAAATTCCTTTCCTTTTCATTTGTCTTTATTTCACCCTCATTTTTAAAGGATATTTTAAAAATACAGAATTCTGAGAGTCTTTCCTTCCAGAACGTTAAAAATGTTTGGCTGCCTTCTGACCTTAGTACAATGTAAAATGATGAGCAGTTACTCACCATTGGTTCCATCTGCCCCGGGGCGTTGGATTTAACAGACCATTTACACAGACTTAGGAAATCTACCCTTCTTTGTCTGCTCATAGTCTCTTCCTGGTGAGTCCTCACGGTCTGCCCTTGTTCCCTCCACTGGTTGCAGTACCTCTCTGTTAGGTGTGTGACATCTTTCTTTAAGCTCTGGCCATGACATAGAATTCTCCTTAATACACTGACTGGGCCACTTTCATTGGGAACCGAGCCTGATGAAAGTCTCGACTGTAACAATGTTTTTTGGCTTGGAGTTATTTTTAATTACTTTAACTATTAATGCTGACTTGACTACTATGTTTTGTGATAGCAATAGCGTTCGACCTGCTTCCTTTTCATTGTATTTGTCTGATAGGCTTTTATATCCTTTGAATGTGAACTTTTATAGCTTTTCTTGTTTTCAGCGAACTCATAAACAGAATACAGTTAACTTCTATTTTATAAAAAGCTGCTTGTTTTTTTTGGTTTTTTAAGTTTAATTAGTTTCCAATTAAAACTTATTGTCCACATGTCATCTTTATTCTTTCTTTTATATGCTTGTACATTGGTTTTCTTTCTCTACTTCTTGTTATGTGCATTATGTGAATTTCTTTATTTTCCCTAGGGAATTGTAAGATCTAAATCCTGTTCTTAATTCAATTAGTTTAATTTTGATTTTTTAGCTCTTTAATGATCAACCTCAAGTGAGAAATAATATCTACTGATTCCCTTCAATTCAGAGAATAAAATTCCTTCTCTTTTCCCACATTCTATTTTATGAGATTTTAGAAGGTGCATATTATTGGGTTTTTTAATTTTAAAGCCTTTTAATCTTTCAAATTTACTTATGGCATTTTCAGAGTGCTTTGCAACTTTCTTTCAAATTTATTGACTTAATTATATATTTAAACAATTTCAAATTTTATTTCTAGCCTCTTATTCTACTTCCTCATTACAGGAGTCTGAGTTTTTAAACATTGTTGCAGTTTCTAATTTCATTTGAGTTCAGCTTTGGGTAACATTTTTCTGAATAGATAGGAGCTGCATACTTTGAGTATTTGAGTATCTGGAAACTCTTTACATTATCTTCACACATGAATAGCACTCTGTCTAGGAATTTGGAGGTTACTAAATTTTCCTCCCAAAACTCTTTACAGATTTCTCCAATGTCTTCAAGCATTTAATGTTATAGAAGAGAGATTTCAACCCTGCCTGGTCTTCACGTGCTCTGCAAAAGAGTTTTACTAGATAAGCTGCCCACCTTCCTTATCAACTTCATAATGCAATCTTTTAAAACTTTTTATTTTGTATTGGGGTATAGCCAATTAGAGCTTATCTCGTTGCTCAGCTGGTAAAGAATCAGCCTGCAATGAGGAGACCCTGGTTCGATTCCTGGGTCAGGGAGATCCCCCAGAACAGGAATAGGTTCCCACTCTAGTGTTCTTGGCCCTGGTGGCTCAGACAGTAAAGAATCTGCCTGCAATATGGGAGACCCGGGTTCAATCCCTGGGTTGGAAAGATCCCCTGGAGGAGGGCATGGCAACCCACTCCAGTATTCTTGCCTGGAGAATCCCCATGGACAGAGGAGCCTGGCAGACTACAGTCCATGGGGTTGCAAAGAGTTGGACATGACTAAGCGACTAAGCATCTAAACACAGCACAGCACAACATAGGCAATTAACAATGTTGTGATAGTTTCAAGTGAACAGCCAAGTTCAGTTCAGTTCAGCCGCTCAGTCATGTCCAACTCTTTGTGATGCCATAAACCGCAGCATGCCAGGCCTCCCTGTCCATCACCAACTCCTGGAGTCCACCCAAACCCATGTCCATTGAGTCGGTGATGCCATCCAACCATCTCATCCTCTGTCATCCCCTTCTCCTGCTCTCAATCTTTCCCAGCATCAGGGTCTTTTCCAATGAGTCAGCTCTTTGCATCAGGTGGCCAAAGTACTGGAGTTTCAGCTTCAAAATCAGTCCTACCAATGAACACCCAGGAGTGATCTCCTTTAGGATGGACTGGTTGGATCTCCTTGCTGGCCAAGGGACTCTCAAGAGTCTTCTCCAACACCACAGTTCAAAAGCATCAATTCTTCGGTGCTCAGCTTTCTTTACAGTCCAATTCTCACATCCATACATGACCACTGGATAAACCATAGCCTTGAGTAGATGGACCTTTGTTGACAAAGTAATGTCTCTCCTATGCTGTCTAGGTTGGTCATAACTTTCCTTCCAAGGAGTAAGCGTCTTTTAATTTCATGGCTGCAATCACCATCTGCAGTGATGTTGGAGCCCCCAAAAATAAAGTCAGCCACTGTTTCCCCTGTTTCCCCATCTATTTGCCATGAAGTAATGGGATCAGATGCCATGATCTTAGTTTTCTGAATGTCGAGCTTTAAGCCAACTTTTTCACTCTCCTCTTTCACCTTCATCAAGAGGCTCTTTAGTTCCTCTTCACTTTCTGCCATAAGGCAGTGGTGTCATCTGAGTATCTGAGGTTATTGATATTTCTCCCGGCAATCTTGATTCCAGCTTGTGCTTCCTCCAGCTCAGCATTTCTCATGATGTACTCTGCATACAAGTTAAATAAGCAGGGTGACAATATACAGCCTTGATGTACTCCTTTTCCTATTTGGAACCAGTCTGTTGTTCCATGTCCAGTTCTAACTGTTGATTCCTGACCTGCATATAGGTTTCTTAAGAGGCAGGTCAGGTGGTCTGGTATTCCCATCTCTTTCAGAATTTTCCAGTTTATTGTGATCCACACAGTCAAAGGCTTTGGCATAGTCAGTAAAGCAGAAATAGATGTTTTTCTGGAACTCTCTTGCTTTTTCGAACAGCCAAGGGACTCAGCCATTCATATACATGTATCTATTCTCCCCAAAACTCCCTTCCCATCCAGACTGCCACATAACATAGAGCAGATTTCCCTGTGCTATACACAGGTCCTTGTTGGTTATCCATTTAAAATACAACAGTGTGTACACGTCCACCCCAAACTCTCTAAACTATCCTGCCCCCCCACCCCTTCTTCCTCCCTGGCAACCATAAGCTCCGTCTCTAAGTCTGTGAGTCTGTTTCTATTTTGTAAATAAATTCATTACTATACAACTTTAACTGTAAAAGTTTAATTTAGATTTCAACTGATAACATCATTAAACTAGAGAAAAACAAGTTTAGATTTTCTCAAAGGATAGAGTAGGATTCCAAGAGATACTGTGGTGTAGTTTAGAAAAACAAGTTTTCTGCCAGAGAGCTTATAGTAAACAGGAAAGGGGAGGGGAGGAGGGCAGCCGAGAGCAGAAAACAAGGTAACATGTTGGAAATGGCAGGGTAGAATTGCTGGACCCAGTTTTAATCAGTTTGGGTTTAGCTCCAATGTAAGCACTTAAAGGAAGATTCCAATAAAATTGCATAATATTTATTTCCTATAGGTATTGGTCTAGAAACATTTCTGAAAATATGTGTATTTTACCATCTTGTGAAAGTTATCTTTCATGTTATAATTTATATCTAGAGGCTTCATGCTCCCCAGGTGTCTCAGTGGTAAAAAATCTGCCTGCAGTGCAGAAGACATGGGTTCAATCCCTGGGTCGGGAAGATCTCCTGGAGAAGGAAATGGCAACCCACTCCAGTAGTCTTGTCTGGAAAATTCCATGGACATATCATGCTGGTGAGCTACAGTCCATAGGGTCACAAAGAGTCAGACACGATGGAGCACACACACACAGAAGTTTCCTATGTTTTATAATGATATTTGCATATTATTTAAATGTATTTGTTTATTGGAATAATAATAATATTATATACCATTTGCTGCATTGCTATACTAGTGAAAATCTTGTATTCTTACAGTAGGTAAATATAAGACGTTATTGTATATCTGCAGAACCAAAAATAATACATCTATTGTGTTCCAAAGTATATTATACACTATAGAAATGATAACCATTTGAGATAAATATAAATGATGCTCTTCTGTTCACTCAGCTACTTCTTCCCCTGACACACATACACACAGAGAGGGAAATAATCTTTCATTTACTATGACTTTCTTACGATTTCCAGAGTCCCATTAAGTCTAAACCCTGCTAGGATATTTCCTCTGGACAGACCCTGGCTTTAGAAAGACACATAGTGAAACCAATTCTTGATAAGCCTGCATCTTTGTGCCCTGAATATCTCCAGGCTGCTCTCTCAAAGACCTGCTCTTCCATGTTCTGGCAGGGAGCAAATGATGGGGGAGGGAGAGGGGGGCAGAAGTGTCGCCATCTATGCCCAGCTGGTCCAGATTATCTGACCTCTTGAGCTGCATCCGCTGACTACCCCCATATCCCATTATAAATCATCTCCTTGTTGAACATCGGGCCAGACTGGGGTCTGATTCATTGGCTGAACGTTGCTACCTGGCTCCAGGAGGAGCCTGTGTCTCGGTCCTGTAATAGTCATCACATTTTAAGAAACCTTCACATTTTTGAACAGTTACATAGTGTCCTCAGCTGAAGAAAGAGGAAGTCTGGAGTCCATTTCCGGCAACTCGCGGGGAGCTGCTTTCCTCTCCTTGACATTAGCAGAGTTTGTCAGCTTGTTAATCTTTAAGGGGATTTGGGGTTGAAATTTGGGGGTGGGGGTGGATAATATAGACAAAACTCTTCAAAATGGTTTGAAGAAATAAAGTAGATGCCCGTGTTTTTTTATGGCTGTGATTCCCACTTGGCCTTGGATTTCAACTTCCAAGTTCATGTGAAAGGGAAACCACAAACTATTGGATAGTGTAAAGCACTATAGTAATAGTCTCCACCTTTTTTCATGATGACTTCCAAGTCTGTTTCCTTAATTCTGAGGTAAAAGAAGCAATCAATAACTGTCATATACATTATATGCAGACAGAGCATTCTGAGCATTACAGAATCTGGGTCTTCTTGGTGGCTCAGTGGTAAAAAAAAAACAAAACCCGCCTGCCGATGCAGGAGATGCAGAAGATTCTGGTTTGATCCCTGGGTCAGGAAGATCTCCTGAAGGAGGAAATGGAAACCCACTCCAGTATTCTTGGCTGGGAAATCCCATGGACAGAGGAGCCTGGTGGACTACAGTCCATGGCTTCTCAAAGAGTCGGACATGATTGAACACACCCACAGAGCATTTGAGCATTACAGAGTCTGGGTCTTTAGAAGGCCAAAGTGAGCTGACTAGTTTGGCCTGAACACATTTTCCTCCTTTTTCATTATTTCTCTGTCTGATGCCCAGTACTCATTTAAGAAGATTTTGCAGGAAAAGCAGAAACAGGACATGGTTGGACTAATCCCCTTTCATGGAAAACCTTGATTTTGATAAAGTTCCCTAACTTGCAAAGTCTTTTGTCAATCCTAAAGGAAATCAACCCTGAATATTCATTAGAAGGACTGATGCTGAAGCTGAAGCTTCAATACTTTGGCCACCTGATGCGAAGAGCTAACTCATTGGAAAAGACCCTGATACTGGGAAAGATGGAAATCAAAAGGAGAAAAAGGATGGCAGACGATGAAATGGTTGGATGGGATCATGGACTCAATGGACATGAGTTTGAGCAAACTCCAGGAGATGGTAAAGGACAGGGAGGCCAGGCACGTTGCAGTCCATGCAGTCGCAAAGAGTCAGACACGACCAAGTGACTGAATGGCAACAACTTGCAAAGACCATATTTGGGATGAGATGAAACAGAGGGGAGGAAAAATTCCCCCACAGAGACTCGACTCTAGGAGTCATACTTACTAATTACTCTCTGACGAATATATATTTGCCTTCGACGAAACAGTAGAGACAGTCTACATCTGGCAAACTTCACAGGAGGCTTGTGTGTGGCTGGAACAGTAGAACCATTGTTTGTAATATTAAATGGTAGAGAGTCAGGATGACCTCTCCCGGGCTTCTGTAGATACTGTGTCCAAGTCCCTTCCTCCTTGGGGCAAAGAGATAAACCTTCTAAGAAGTCTCCTCTGTAGATTCTTTTTTAGAGAAATGCCATGCATAGATTGTCATGCCTTTTCCATGAGAGTGCTATTTAAGCTGTTCCCCCAAACCATAGGGCTTCCCTGGTCACCAGGAAATTGAATCTGCTGGCAATGCAAGAGACCTGGGTTTGATACCTGGGTTGGGAAAATCCCCTGGAGAAGGGAATGGCAACCCACTCTAGTATTCTTGCCTGGAAAATCCCATGGACAGACAAGCCTGGCAGTCTATACAGTCCATGGAGTCGCAAAGACTCGGACACGACTCAGTGACGACACTTTCACTTTATTTTCCATGAACCATGGTGGGTGCTGAGGAGGTTAAGGGCCCCTGTGGAAGGATAGAGGGGCAAAGATTTCAGATCTCTAATCTGTATTTAAGCTATAGCTGCCATGCTTTTTGAAAAAAATTAATTATTATTATTATTGTTGTTGATTGTGCTGCCTGCGGGCTTTCTCTAGTTGCAGTGAGCAGGGACCACTCACTAGTTGTGGCGCACAGGCTTCTCAGTATGGTGGCCCCTCTGGTTGTGGTACACGGGCTTAGCTGCTCCAGGCTATGTGGGATCTTCCCAGACCAGGGATAGAACCCATGTCCTCTTCATGCGTTGGCAGGCAGATTCTTAGCCACCTGACCCCCAGGAAAGTCCAGAGTCACCTTGCCTTTGTTTCTTTGACTATCAGCTTCCCACATAAGATCTAGTGTGTAGAAAGAGTTCCACTGCTCTTAAGGAAAAAAGAAGGTTGGGGGGATTTGAAAATCAGGTCTATGACATGACACTTTGCCTTCCAGGTCTTTGTTCCATCCTATAGGAGGGCAGTGGCAGTCAACACCAATGTGTGGCATGGGATAAATCTCAAGCAGAAACCTTTATGACTCTGCTTTGAGAAGTCTCTGCAAAGTTTGAAATATGGCAAAGAAAAATGCCAGTGCTCCACACTATAAGAATTACCAACTTTTAATGAGTCCACTGAAGCAGATAATCAATGAGGCTTCTAAGAGGCATTTTTCTCCTCCAGGTCTTAGCATCATTACAAGCTCCTGAAGGATGGAAGTTATTCTGAAAGACAAAAGCTGTTTTTCTATGATTTTAAAAAATGAAGTTCAAAAATATTGGAACACTTTCTCTCAACATTTATTCTTTTAGTCTGCCTTTGCTTAACTTTTAAGGAGAGGCAGAAGGTACAATAGACTGCATAGAAAACTAGCAATCAGAACTGTATTTAAGTGTTAATTCTGCCCCTTATTATCTATGTGTTGAGGATAAGTTGTCTAACTTCTTTACATTTGAAGGCATTTATTACAAAATATTAATAGAAACATTTGTGCAGCCTACATGACTTAAATGGACAAAACACAGAACTGGTTACAGCAGAGTCTCAAACTTATGCTTTTTGTTTAATTTCAGGTTTCGACATACAGACTGACAGTTGCATGGCCTCTTAGCTATGTGAGGTATTCAGAATGTAATTGGTTATCATTTTAATACCTGCACGTGTTGGGTGGTCCGAGATGATGAAAGAATTCAGGCTTCCCACAAGTTCAAAGGTGTTTAGTGGTAGACAGAAAATGAACCCACATAACTTGAGAAGATCTAAGGAAACAGAAAATCAAATGAGGTAATCAGCCTAGGTTCAAGTTGTAGATGTGGATGAGAAGGAAAAAGAATTAGGTCATGAATGAGACATGACTTGAGAAGTCCTGTGTGTGTGAAAACTCCCTTTGAGTTATACAGTCATTGACGTAATCAGTTACCAATACGAACTAATGCATCCCATCAAAGTTGCTGACAAGATGCAATTAGTGTCCTGGGTAAAATTTTTCTTTTTGCAACCCCAGGCATGCTGAGAAAGCAACCCATGTTACACATGGCATAACATAACAGTGTCCTTAATTGCTGGAAAGTTGTCCTGAAATCATATAATACTCACCAGAAATTGCTTGTCAAAATTCACATCAGTTACTTGAAAGGGTAAATATCTTTCTTAGGGGTAAGTCTCATAACCCCTAGGGGAGTTAGAATTCAGCTTTTAAATGTGGAAGACAAGAAATACCAGGGTCTTTAATATTTGGTGGCTGAGAACTGAGTGACTGAGCTTGTTCTTAAAACTTGTTTCATGTTTATGAAAAACTGGCATATTAGAGTGACAATAACTGAAAATTAAAATGTGAGTTATATTTTAAAGTGGTCTCATGTGTTTAGTTTTAAATCTTTCCAAGTTTATGTCCTTTATTGGGACATTTAAGAGAATTTGAAATTTGTTATATTTATGTTTGCTTATTAGATTTATTAGGAAAGGTCTGTTGAGTTAGTCAATCAAAGCACTTAAGAAGGAAATCAAACATATCAAATTTAAATATGCAGTCTAAAATATTTGAAGGAATTGAATTAGCTAAGTTTATAATCGAGACCAAGCATTATGTAAAGAATTCTAAGAGCAAATGTTAAAATTTGCCAAGAGAATAAAGAGAATAATACCATTTATAAGCAGAATTTAAAAGCATAAGGAAGAACTAGGGTTTTAACTTTGCATTGTATCTAATATTAATTTTAGAAACTAAATAAACTTCTGTATAGTCTCTTCTATGCAGAAAAACTACACCTCAAGTTAATTTTAAAAAATTTAAATGAACAACAATAATTCAAGAAAATGGTTCTGTCGGTTGAGTGGACTGGATTCAATGGAGTGTGGGTTGAAACCCACTGAATTCTTTCCTCCCCACTTTCCATTAAACTTTTCTGTGGAAAAGTTCTTAATCTATTCCCTTCTCTCATCTCACATGGCTCTTTTCTGTCACTCTCAAAAAAATAAAGAACCAGATCTCTTTAATAAACACATAATTCCCTTTCAGAGTAATTTTAAAACCCCAAATTCCATTCATGCTTCAAACTTTTCTCCTCCCTCAGCCTGGATTGCTTCAGGCCTGGAGCTCAGGACAGAGGGTGGGGTGGAGCGGGGAGTGGGTTTCTTCACAGGGCCCACTCCCTGCCCTTATTTCTGAGCAGCAGCTCTTGGTTCCTGCAGCGTTGGACCCCGGAGGAAGGGACAAGGAGAGGTCCTTTTCTAGGACCTGGATGGCACAGGTAGGGTGTGTCTTGACGCCCTCTACCTGGGGCAGGCCCCACAGACTGGTTCCCTGGCCTGGCACTATTTGTGGGTTTTCCCAAGAGCTTCCCCTGGGGTTTTCCAGCTGTGCTTTCCCAGGGAGACTCAGGCAGCCTGGGCTTTGTGTAACCCAACTCTTCATTGCAAATCCTTCTCTACTGTGAGAAGAAAAGCTATGACAAACCTAGACAGCATATTAAAAAGCAGAGACATCACTTTTTCAACAAAGGTCCATGTGGTCAAAGCTATGGTTTTTCCAGTAGTCATGTATGGATGTGAGAGTTGGACCATAAAGAAGACTGAGAGCTGAAGAATTGATGCTTTTGAAATATGGTGCTGGAGAAGACTCTTCAGAGTCCCTTGGACTGCAAGGAGATCAAACCAGTCAATCCTCAAGGAAAGCAACCCTGAATATTCATTGGAAGGACTGACATTAAAGCTGAAGCTCCAAAACTTTGGCCACCTTTTGCAAAAATCTGACTCTTTGGAAAAGACCCTGATGCTGGGAAAGATTGAAGGCAGGAGGAGAAGGGGACAACAGAGGACTAGATGGTTGGATGGCATCACTGACTCAATGGACATCAGTTTGAGCAGGCTCCGGAAGATGGTAAAGGACAGAGGAGCCTGGATGCTGTAGTTAATTGGCTCGCAAAGAGTCAGGCATGACTTAGCAACTGAACAACAGCAACAACAATGCAAGATAAGAATATTGTCTTCTTAACCTCCTTATTCATCTTCCCCATCCCACCTATTGAGTTCCATAAACCACATATGTGTTTGTACGTTTGAGATTGACATCATTAAATTCTATCCTAGAACATTATTCCACAATTTATCCATAAGTTGATTCTAAATATCATAAACCATCAATACTACATATGTGCATGTATTTAAATATATGTATAATGTGAGTGAGTGATAGTCACTCAGTCATGTCCAACTCTTGTGACCCCATGGACTGTAGCCTACCAGGCTCCTTTGTCCATGGAATTCTCCAGGCAAGAACACTGGAGTGGATTGCCATTTCCTTCTCCAATATATGTATAATATTACATATATATTTAACACACAAGCATATAATAATGTTTAAGAATCTTGCTTTACCACTTAATAACTTTTTGATCTTAAGTCGCTTAACTTCTTCTCATCTTAGTTCTTTACCTCTGAGAAGAGGAAAATGATAACCATCTCTTGAGGCTGTTGTGGGGATTATGTAACTAACCCATGGCACATGCTAGTTATTTTTCACTGCTTACCTCAGTCACATACAAGTGTTATATTTCTTTTACGGCATCAATACAATGATCTCTGGACCACATAAAGTAGAACCCTCTAGCATCAAGGTTACATGAATTTCTTTCTCTTATGCTTTAATGATAGCTTTTATTATAATGCCATTTTCAAATTTCACATCATATTCTGACCACAGATTTCCTGTATAGTTTTCTCCTCACCGTCTATAAATGCCTTATTTTTTTTTGTTGTTGTTCATTTTCAAAAATATAATGTGCCCCTATCATATCTTCAAATCATTTCAGCCTTTCTGTTATGTGCACAATGACTGCTCAGGATTCACTTCTCCCTGGGGACACGTGCCCGCCCCTGACCTCCTGCTAAGATCCAGACCAGATGCTTTCTAGGCTCCATGGGTACCACTGGGATCTATCCTTGTTTCCTGTATTCCATGATTTCCTCTCTTTGATCTCTCCCTATTTTTACTGGTGTAAATCCTCAAATAATTTCCTCAGAACGGTAGTACATGCAAGGCAAAGTTTCTTACTATTTGCATACCCAGAAACCTTATTATTTGCCACTGTGCAATCACAGTAAAACCCTTAGCAGTATCTTTTAATTGACAGGATCATTCTAAAGCCCATAGGAAACACAAATAATAATCAAAATGATAAAAAAAGCTAGTGCTACTTAACTTCAACACATCTAAAAGCTACAGTATTCAGCAAAGTGTGATAGTTCACTGCTATATTTAAAACGATAACCATCTAGAATGCAGTGGCTATATTTGGGGTTGGGGGGCAATGATATGGTGGGGCATGTAGGAGGCTTCTGGGGTCACTACTATTACTGTATTTCTTGACTGTGTTGTACTCATATGAATGTTTCCTTTCGTAAGAATTAATTGAGTTGTAAGAATTCATTGAGCCATTAATGATTTGTACAGTGTGTATGTTCTACTGCAAAAAACATTTACCTTGAGCAAAAGAAAAATAATATGCCTTTATGATATCTAATCCAGAAAATGTTAATTCTCATGATGTGCACTATCTTGAATTTACTATTCCATTTATTCATTCGATGCATATTTATACAGCACCTGAAATTCATAGTTAGACTTTTCTCCTTGTTACTAAATATTCTCTGAAATGTATTTTTAATGACTGCAAAATATATCAAAGTATGTATGATTTTATAGAATATTTACTCTTTTTTCAAGCTACTGAGCATCTGCATCATTTATAATTTTACACTGTTATAAATATCATTAAGATGAAAAATAAATAAATAAATAAAATGATAACCAACAAGGACCTACTACTGTGTAGCTCAGGGAATTCTGTTCAATGTTACATGGCAGCCTGGATGGGAGGAGAGTTTGATGGAGAATGGATACATGCATACATATGGCTGAGTCCCTGTGCTATCCAACTGAAACTATCACAACACCTAATTGGCTATACCCCAATTTAAAATTAAAAGTTAAAAAAATATGATATTGGCATAAAAACAAATATTTCAGTGCCTGTGGTATCTCCCAAAATCTCAGCCACTCTAGCTTGACACTTCTTTTCATTGAGGCAGACCTGTTCAATTGGTAATTGGGCATGACCATCCACAGCAAGGTGTCTCTAGTAAAACATGTGTTCTAGATTTCAGCAGCCCCATCAGTAGTATGGGACCAGCCTCTGCAGAGGAAGCTTCTAGCAACCAGGATGCAGTTAACATCTGGCGGTGATGCCGGACACCATGGGCCCTGCTGTGTCTCTTCGGTCACAATGCTGCTACCTTGGTTCAGACATCTTCCTGTCCAGGTTTGGGTGCCAACCCCCCAAATGTCCCACCTACACTCCTGTACCCTCCCATCCATTCTGCTTGCTGGAGCCATACTGCTTTGTCTGAAAGATGTATCTAATAAGTTTTCTTAACAAATATCATACATTAAAGCATATATAGGGAATCCAGAGAAAGAGTACTGTTGACCGTGTTTACAGAGAAGAAATGGAGACGCAGACAAAGAGAACAGACTGGTGGATGTCGTGGGGGAAGGAGAGGGTGGGACAAATTGGAAAAGCACCATTGACATATATACACCACCATGTGTGAAATAGCTAGCTTGTGGGAAGTAGCTGTAAACACAAGGCGCTCAGCCTGGTGCTCTATGATGACGGAGAAGGGTGGAAAGGGGGGAGGAGGGAGGCTCAAGAGGGATGAGATATATATATATATATATATATATATATATATATATATATATATACACATATATATATATGTGTGTATAATTATGACTGACTTGTGTTGATGTAGAGCAGAGACCACCACAACATTGTAAAGCAATTATCTTCCAATTAAATAAACAAATCAATAAGTTAGCTCCTCCACGTAGCCCCTGTCTGCATACACACAGACCCCAGATCCCTAACATGGCTTTCTATGACCTAATGTGCTTGCTCCCTTTTCTCTCCTTCCAGTTGTCCAGGGTTTCTAACATCCTCTCTCGCATTTGGATCCATGCACAGGCTTTCCTGCTCCTGGATTCTTCTTTCTTCTCAGGCTCTGTCCTCTTCATTTTTCAAGTCTCCATTTGGGCTGCACTTGCTCTAGCCAGCTGCTTGGCCCCCTGCCCCCACCCCAGCTGGGTCCAGTGCTTCTCCGTGTGACCCCACAGCCCCTGCAACGATCCATCTTTTAGTAGCACTTTCCTGTTGTTTCCCCCAGGAGACTGCAAGCTCTTTGAGGGTAGGTACGATGGCCATCTTGCTCACTGGTTTCTAGTACCGAGCAATCACTAGATACTTCTTGAAATCCTCAGCGAGAATGGACTTGTGGACACAGTTGGGAAGGAGAGGGTAGGATGAATTGGGAGACCAGCACTGACACACATACACTAAAGCAAGCAGTGTTAGTCGCCCAGTCACGTCCGACTCTGTGCAACCCCATGGACCATAGCCCACCAGGCTCCTCCATCCATGGAATTCTCCAGGCAAGAATACTGGAGTGGGTTGCCATTTCCTTCTCCAGGGGATCTTCCCAGCCCAGGGATGGAACCCGGGCGTCCCACGTTGCAGGCAGACTCTTTACCATCTGAGCCGCCAGGGAAGCCCCACCATTGTGTAAAATAGTTGGTGAAAAGCTGTTGTATAGCTCAGGGCATTCAGCTCAGTGCTCTGTGATGACCTAGATGGATGACAGGGAGGCCCAAGAGGGCAGGGATGTATGTACAGTTATGGCTGATTCACACAGTCATACGGCAGAAACCAACACAACACTGGGAAGCAATCAATTTTTAAAAATTACTCGATCGAGATCATGGAACTATGCATGCACGTTGTACGAGGGTTAAACTTTTCTGTATGTTTAATTGAAAAAAAATCAATAAATAAAATTTAAAAATGAAAGAAAAAGTGTGAAAGGAGAGTTGTCTTAAATCAACACTTCACCTGTTTCCTGAGCTGTTGTTGAGGAGTGTGTCAGTCACTCAGTTGTGTCCAGCTCTTTGTGACCCCATGGACTGTAGCCCGCCAGGCTCCTCTGTCCATGGGATTCTCCAGGCAAGAATACTGGAGTGGGTTGCCATTTCCTCCTCCAGGGGATCTTCCTGACCCAGGGATTGAACCCAGGTCTCCTGCAGTGCAGGCAGATTCTTTACCGTTGAGGAGTATGTGGCATTATTTTCAGGCAGTTCCAAAGCCGTTGGGCTGGTTTACCTTACTCTTTCATGAAGGCTAAACGAGGAAACCAGGCTGTTGGCTGCATTTTCTCAATATGCTATTGGAGATGATCTCTTTTTAATGATGGCCAGCTCCATGCCATTTGGAACACTGGATGGGGGAGTCTGAGATCTACAGCTTCGTGGCCTTAGCATACGTTCCTTGCTGCCCAAACCTCTGGGAAGAAAATGTGCTCATTGCTTCGGAGGAAGGCGCCTCTTTGCCACGGGAGAGCTAAAGGGTGGCCGGTTGCCATGCGCCTGTGCACCAATCTGTGTGACGATATTGGCTGTTTGTGTTCAGAGAAGATGGTAAAACCATGAGGCTTCTTGCTGCGTTTGTAACTGATATTCACAGTGGTGAAAGGATTTGAGAGTCCAATAGCAAATTGGCCCTTTTTGGGGAATTTTATGAGAACTCTCACTCCTTCTCAAGCCACATTTGCATTCCTGCTGAATGGGCTTTTTCGATTTTCCTTGTGAACATGCATTAAAATCAACAGCCAAAGCAAATACATTTTGGAGATGGCTGTGTACCAGGATAAACACAGGTTGATTTTATTCGAAGATAATGAGATGGGGTGGGCTTTTTCCCCCAGTTTACTTAGGTCATGATTCTGATTCCTTTTATCAAACATACCAGATATTATGAGCATAAATGAGTTCAGGAATCTTGAGTGTAGGGCCCTTGGGACGTCAAGCACTTATAGAAGCATGCTTCCCCTTCTTGCGTCCTTTCTGGAGCCTTTTGTGTGCACAGCTCCTGAGTCTGGGATATCTTCTTTTGAAAAGCTTCAAACATCACGCAGAACTGCAATGGTGAATATTGTTGTTCAGTCACTAAGCCTTTGCAACCCCATGGACTGCAGCACACCAAGGTCCTCTGCCCTTCTCTGTCTCCCAGAGTTTGCTCAGATTCATGTCCACTGAGTCGGTGACGCTACTTGACCATCTCATCCTCTGCCGCCCCCTTCTCCTTTTGCCTCCAGTCTTTCCCAGCGTCAGGGTGTTTTCCATCGAGTCAACTCTTTGTATAGTTGGCCAAAGTACTGAAGCTTCAACTTCAGCATCAGTCCTTCCAATGAATATTCAGGGTTGATTTCCTTTAGGATTGACTGGTTTGGTCTCCTTGCTATCCAAGGGACTCTCAATAGTCTTCCCCAGCACCACAATGGTGACTAGGTTGAGAGCTAAAAAGGCTACTTCTCTTATAGACCCAAGAATGAAGAGGAATGAGAGAGCCATATGAGATGTAACTACAGGGCCATGAGATGATTTGGTGCATGGGTGTGTCTCAACTTGGCCATGGTAGTTTGAGGCTGGTCTTTTAGCAAGAAGCTGATTGAATGCAAAGGGGTTTGTTGGTTTAAAGTAGCCAGTTGAAGCTCATTCAACAGTAGACAGGACTCACTATATCAGAGCAAACTTCAAATTTTATCCTTAAAGAAAAATCTAAAGCAAGGGAAGAATTAAATCCTTATAAATAATTATCTTTTCATTAACATATGGCTCTCAGAGACATTCATAAGCATGAAGCCCCACCTCTCTTACTGGCCAGAGCAAAAATGGAGGCACAGGACTTTCCTGGTAGTTGAGTGGGTAAGAATATAGCTGCCAATGCAGGAGACACAGGTTCAATCCCTGGGCTGGGAAGATTCCACGTGCCGCAGAGCAACTAAGCCCATGCACCTCAGCTATTGAGACCTGTGTTCTAGAGTCCAGGAACCAAAACTACTGAGCTCATGTGCTACAACCACTGAAACCGGCGCACCCAAGAGCACCCTAGAGTGCTTCCCCAAGAAGAGAAGCACTGAAATGAGAAGCCCATGAACTGCAACTAAGAGTAGCCCCTGCTTGCTGCAACTAGAGAAAGAGCCCACGCAGCAATGAAGACCCAGCACAGCCAAAACTAAATAGATAAATAAAATAAAGGGATGAAATGAATGCCTGTGCTTTCTACTCTTCATAGCTTCCCTTGTAAGGTTGGAAAGAGTTATTTACATTTTGTATTTAGGGAGCTAGATACAAGCAAAAATAAATAGCGGGTGAAACACCCTCCATGGCAAACATGATAGACTTTAGTCATTAATTGGACATACAGTATGAAGAACTGGGAAGAGGAAAATATTTCGTGTATCTGTGGCTTCTCTGAACTAGAGAAGGAGGGTAAAAAAAAATGAGTTTTGTTTTAAATATACAAAGTTTTAAGTAGGATGGACCATCCAAGTGGAGAGAATGGAGCTTCCTGTAGAGAACGGAGCTGCTGCTTCAGAGAAAGTAATGATACAGGCCTTGTCAAGAAGCAAACCGAAGACAAGATTTGGACAAGGACCAGTAAGGGAACAGGAGGAGGAAAAGAGTCATGAGAAGCATGAAAGGGTTATTTCATTTGAGGTTACCTTGAGTCGGACACGACTGAAGCGACTTAGCAGCAGCAGCAGTGTTCATCAATCAAACTTTAGGTTTCCATACTCATGTTTCAGGAGAGAAAACCATGGCAATGCCTGAAAGAATCTAAAACTTCGTGATGCTTCTCCAAAAACAATGCATCTGATACTGAAGGACATTGAGACGTGGAAGTAGAAATACATAGATATTTCAATATATGTGGAGGAGCTAAGTTAAATATTTTGATAAGTTAAACTACAGTACAAGGTATAAACAAGCCTTTTTGATCAATCCCAAAGTACATCTTTATTACTTAAGAAATTTTGCCTTGAACTTCCTTGGTAGTCCACTGATTGACTCTGTGCTTCCATGGGTCCGATCCTTGGTCAGAGAACTAAGATCCCATATGCTGCATGGCCAAAGGAAAAAACAAAAAAAGAAAGAAATTTTGTCTAAAACTCACTCTAAAAGAGCACCTTGTAATTATATCCTCTTATTCTTCTAGTTTACATCCCACTAAATTGAGCACTTGTGGTAATGTAATTTAGCAAATTTTCATGTTTTAGATCAACCTTTTCTTGTCACCTGAATCGAAGATAACGTGTGGTCAGTCTTCATGTCTTATTCCTTCCACAGGATGACTGCACAGTAGTGAACTGGGAGCACAGTCATTCACTCAAATACCTTTATTTCCTGAGAATACTTATTGTGCTTGACACAAAATAAGTGTCACACATAAAATGCTCTTACAGCCAGTCGCAAATGACCACATATTGTATAATTCTGTTTATGTGAAATACTCAGACTTGGCAAATCTAGAGACGGAAAGTAGTCTAGTGATTACCTAGGGTCTGGAGAAGAGTGAGTTGGGGTTTGATGGTCTCAGAGCTAAAGGATATGGAGGGTCCTTTCGGGGGTGATGAAAATTTTTGAAAATTATATTGATGGTTGCACAACTCTGTGGGTATAATAAAAAACCATCAGATTATATACTTCAATGGATTAGTCACTTAATTCATTAACTATATCTCAATATAGCTCCTACCGAAAAATGTTGTTACTTAGTTTATTCTCTCATGAGAAAAATATTGTGTTCAGATGCAATAAAGGGTGGAAAGTGCAATGTTGCAGTGTGTTTGAAGAACTCTGGATACAAAGAAAGAGTATTCTGTTCAAGAATGCCATTTGCAGGGACATAGATGGATTCAGAGATTGTTATATTGAGTGAAGTAAGCCGGACAGAGAAAGATAACTATTATATGATACCACTTATATGTGGAATCTAAAAAAAAAAAAAGGTACAAATGAACTTATTTACAGAAGAGAAACAGTGTCACCAATGTAGGGGAAAAAAAAACAACTGTATGTTTACCAAGTGGGAAACGGGCAGAGGGATAAACTGGGGGGTTGGGATTGACATATACACAGTACTATATATAAAATAAATAGCTAATAAGAACCTACTATATAGCACAGGGAACTCTACTCAATACTGTGCAATGACTTATGTGGGAAAAGAATCTAAAAAAGAGTGGGTACATGTGTACATATATAACTGATTCACTATACGGTACACCTGAAACTAATACAACATTGTAAATCAACAATACTCCAATAAAAAATGGGGAAGAAAAAAACAAGACTAACCCTAATGCTTGCAGCTTGGGGGAGAAAAAAAAAGGTTTCAGGGAAGCTATTGGAATAACCATTGGCTAAGTGGCTGATGGATGGACTGATGACTCGCTGTGGCTACAGCCAGCTCTCAGCACCACAGTGCCTCCAGCCTCAATAGCTCTTGGCTTTCTCGGAGTTGGATATTATTAATTCATGAAACCAAGTCCTGCTGGCATGAGAGAGGAGACTGCCCTCTCGCCGCCCAGAGTTCCCTGAAACATTTGCTTCACGTTCAAACCGAAACCCAGAAGAACAGGAAATCAAGCTCTGACATGTGGGCCTTTGGTCCAGTGGCCAGAGCTTTCTTTCCTTCGAAGATTAATGAAGCACAAAGATGCCAGCTCTCTCCTTTCAACTTCCCACAATAATCGACTCTCAGGAGCCTGCCAGTTTAATATTGCTTCACTTCAATGCTCAGGAACAGTCCCAACTGGAAAAGGCCAGGAAAACTTGATCCAAAGGTTTTTATGAAGAGCAGCTTAACTACCCCTCTAGAACATTCCATAAGCAATATTACAAGCGTTCCTTTCTTTTTATATCTAGGGATGGGGAGAAGGTTGGGGGAAGGGCATCGTAATCATGAGTCAAATTTCAAAGTCCGTACGTTGAACCTCTGAGAGGCCCTGGATATTTTCTAAATTAATTGACCATCAAATTCTTACCCTCTACATCTGTATTACATTAGAGATCATAAAACTATTTGGGGTTTTTTGCTACTTAAAGGAAAGATTGTGCGGGCATAATACTTTGAGAGGGCCTGTTCCTTTTCAAAAATTATTTTGAATTCACAAGAAGAAACAAGATTATCTTTTGTGTTCATGCATCACTATTCCCCTCCAAAGAGCTCAAAGGACTTTGCATAGTTTTGTGGGTCTTGATAAGGAAAAAATGAAGACAGACTTCTACGCTAGGAGCTGATTCTCAAGGAGCACTTGAATTTCCTGCTAAGTCTTTCTGTGTTCTCTGTTTCATTTGATAAATTTTGTAAGAGAGGTACATTCCTTTAGCCCACTTATTAATCTGGTCACTTAACTCATTCAACAAATACTCACTGAGGATTGTGCCAGCCCCTACAGAGATGCTGAGGGTACCAAGAGAAGAAGAGGAGCCTCTGCTCTCAGAGGGTTTACAGGCTGGTGAGAGCAACAGGCAATCTAGAAGTAAATAAATAAGGAGACAGAAACTAACACTGTGATAGGAGACTGAACAGGAGGTAAGATGGGACTTCCCCGGTGGTCCAGGGGTTAAGAATCTACCTTCTGATGTAGGGGATGCAGGTTTGATCAAAGGTCGGGGATCTAAGAACCCACATGATGCAATGAAGATCTTCCTTAGACAGAATGTGTCTTGCAGCTCTTTTAGTTGTGACCTCCTGTTACTATAGGGCTTCCCAGGTGGCTCAGTGGTAAAGAATCTGCCTTCCAAGCGGGACATGTGGGTACCATCCCTGGGTTAGGAAAATCCCCTAAAGAAGGAAATGGCAACCCACTCTACTATTCTTTCCTGGAAAATCCCGTGGACAGAGGAGCCTAAAGGGATACAATCCATGGAGTTCAAATAATTGGACACAACTGGGCGAATGAGCACATCATACTTTTGTACTGGCAAAAGGCCACTTAGTATCGAAGCCTTGTTCAAGTTTGGAAAGCCACCGGTCCATTCTCCTGAGTCCGGCAAGAACTACTCCAAGGTTACATCCCTCTGTGTTAGACAAGCCCCGTACAAGGCTATCTCTGAATCTGCCTTCCTGAGTTCAGGGGTCTGTAGGTTGAATTCCTGGGGGAACTGTCTTTTACTAACGATGATACTAAATCTAGCTCTAGGCCAGTGTATGTGAAGTTAAGTGAGACGCTGAAAGGTCAGGAAGGAAATGTCAGATTGGAAACGCCCTGGAAAGCCTTTGGAGTCACGCTCTCTCTTTATTGTGGTATCAGCCTATGGCTGTTTTCCCATCTTTCTTCATTGTGCTCTGTTTGGCTGCAGGAACACGCCCTGTGGAGGCAGGCTGGACCACAAGCAAGGTTCCCACAACAGCATCCCCTCTGTGAAGCATCCAGACCTAGAGGCTAAGGAGCCAGGCTGAGGGCCTTCAATGAGAGTCCCAAAAGTTCTGGTTAATGTTTTGTCGCTCAGTTGTGTCCAACTCTTTGCAACCCCATGGACTGCCGGGCTTCTCTGTCCATGGGATTTTCCAGGCAAGAATACTGGAGCCAGTTGCCATTTCCTTCTCTAGGGGATCTTCAAGCCAGGGATCGAACCTACTTCTCCCGCATTGGCAGGTGGATTCTTTACCACCGAGCTACCAGGGAAGCCCCACGAAAGTTCTGCTCCTCCTCAAATTAAAGCATCCTGAGAAAGCCAGACAAAGAAAACAAAACTAGGTATTAATCATCCCATTGCTCATATTTCTTCTACTTTCTACAAATGTTTTTTTTTTCTCATTTCAGAAGTAAAACCCACTTCTTATTGAAAACCTCAGAAAATGCAGAAAGATAAAAAAAGAAGCAAGTAAAAATCAACTGCAATCCCCATTATACTTTTACAGTTCAGTATAACTCTCTTCAGTCATCTTTATTTAAACATCTAATATGTTAATTTTTTCACAGAAATGCATATTTTTACAAAAATATGTTTATATGTGTATGTAGGCTTCCCAGGTGGTGCTAGTGGTAAAGAATCCACCTGCAACACAGGAGACATAAGAGATACAAGTTCAACCCCTGGGTCAAGAAGAGGCCTTCAAGGAGGGCATGGCAACCCACTCCAGTATTCTCGCCTGGAGAATCCCATGGACAGAGGGGCCTGGTGGGCTACAGTCCATGGGGCTGCAAAGAGTTGGACACGACTGAAGCAACTTAGCACACACATATGTACACATGTATACACATGTAGATCACAAAAAGTTCACCACATTACCTATATGGTATCCATTTCTCATTTTTCCAATATATTTTCTTAGCTATTTATGAGTACTTTGCATATTAAGAGGTTAAATCCTTTCTGAGTTATGTATGTTGCAACACTTTTCCAATTTTTAATTAGTTTATTACTTTTTACATACAAATGTTTTTAATATGGATGTAGTTAAATCTACTGTATTTTCCTTTATGATTGACACTGTTAATATTGTCCACAGAAAACTCTTCAGCCACCCGCGATTATGTAAATAACCACCTGTCTTTTCATACTAAACTTGCATGGTTTTCTTCCCTAAGTTTAAATAATTAACTTCTCTGGAATTTATGCTGGTAAAAGAAGTGAAGAAAGATCCGGCTTCGTGTTTTTCAAATTGGCGAGCCAATTACTTCAATACCATTATTGGCAAACCCTTTCCTTCCCCATTGAATTAGGCATCACCTTTATGATGTAATAATTTTCCCATGCTCATTATCTGTTTCTGCCCCATCCATCAGTCTGTCTGCAAACACGCTATCTCACTCTTTTAATGAATGTCTTCTAACTGACGTGGAAAGACCCTCTTCATTACTCATTCTTAGTTATTTCTGAGCATTTATTGTTTCAATTTAAGAATCATGTTGGAAATGCCAAGTAAAATCCCTAAAATCCCCTTGGGATCTTTCTGGAAATGGGAGGAATCTGAGCTGGAGGCAGACACAGTTTTGGGATTCATGTTCTTTCTTTTCCTCTCTTTCCCTCTCTGATGTTTCTTCATTCTTTCAATCCAAGAACAGGGTGTATCTTTCCATCTGTTTGCATCAATTTCTTTCATCAGCATCTTACAGTTTTCAGAGTATAGGTCTTTTGTCTCCTTAGGTAGGTTTATTACTGGGTATTTTATTCTTTTTGGTGCTATGGTACATGGGATTGTTTCTTGAATTTCTCTTCCTAATCTTTCATTGTTAGTGTAGGGACATGCAACAGTTTTCTGTGTATTAATTTTTAACCTGCAACTTTAGCAAATTCCTTGATGAGCTCTAGTAGTTTTCTGGTAGTGTCTTTACGATCTATGCATAGCATCATGTCATCGGCAAACAGTGATAGTTTTAACTTCTCCTTTTCCAATTTGGATTGCTTTCTTTCTTTTTTTCTTCTCTGATTGCCATGGCTAGGACTTCTAAAATTCTATTAATCTTCATCCTCTTTGGCTTCCCTCTTCTGTTCTTGCTTTAGTAGTTACTCCCTGTGGCCATCCTGGTTTCATAACATTTTTGTTCTCTCATTGCAGATCCTGGTCCAGTTTTGTTTTTTTTTTGTTTTTTTGTTTTTTTTTTTTAGCATTTCTCAGTTGTCTTTTCTATTTGTCTGTATTGTCCCTCTTTGTATCTGGTGCCTTCCCTGTTCTAATCATCTGGGGAAGTAGGGGAGGAATGAAGGAGTGATCTGAATAACAGAGTCAGGACTTCCCTGGGGCCCAGTGATTAAGAATCTCTCTGCCAATGCAAGGGACAGTGGTTCGATTCCTGGTCTAGGAAGATTCCACATGCCGGGGAGCAACTAAGCTCATGGACCGCAACTACTGAGCCCATGCCCTAGAGCTATGTGCTGCAGCAAGAGAAATCCCTCATGCAGCACTGAAGACCCACTACAGCCAAAAATAAATAAATAACTTAAAATACATAATTTTCAGGGTGGATGGGTGGGGTCAGTTTTCTCTGGCAGGGTGTGGGCATTAGAGACGTTCAGGCACTTGCCTGGACCAGCTCATAAATGTAAGCAGAATAAGCAGCACATAGTTTTAACTTTGTAGGTATAAAATTTGTAGGTAAAATTTGTAGGTATCTAATTTGCAAATTTTAAATATATAAAAGTTAAATTATATGTATATTTATGATAACATTAACTGAGTCCTTAGAAATAGCCCTGCATGGTGCTAATTGCTTTGTAACCATTATCTTATTATTAATAAACTGTTCTCAGTGGTAAGTTAAACACTCTCATCATTCTACAGCTGGGAGAACTGAGACTCAGAGGAAAAAAAATTTTTTTTAACTTACTCAAACTCACAAGGTTAGTGTCAAAACCAGAAATTGAACCATGCTCCTTTCTCCAAAGGGCAGAGTTTTCGATATTATAGTGCTCAGAAAACTAACAGGGTTTACCTGTGGTCCACACAATTGAGACTGATGGAATTTTCCTAGAACAGAGTCTAGTGTTTAAAAGCCTACATAACGACTTCCCTGGTGGTCCAGTGGCTAAATCTCCACACTCCCAAGGCAGGGGAACTAGTTCTCACATGCTGCAACTAAGATTTGGCTTGATCAAACAGATAAATATTTTAAAAAGTAAAATTTTAAAAAAGCATACAGAGGCTTCAAAATCTGACCTTTAAATCCTGACACTGTTGTCTACCTTGCTGTGTGTCCTCAAGCAAGGCACTTAAGCTAAGATTCACTTTTTCAGCTATAAAATGAAAATTTTAAAACGTAATTAAAATGCAAAAATCTATGTCAGGTGTAATTATAAGAATTAAATGAGATAATTCATATAAAGAACCACAGTGCGCTGTCACAGAGCAAATTCAATAAACAGTAGCTTATGTATCATATTTTTCAGTATTTCCCCAAATTTCTCAATAAGTATACATTTTACCTCTACCTAAGTGGAAGGTGGGGGAGAAGTTAGTTTGCTTATCTATAATAATGAATAAATACATCTTGAGGCAATATTGAATTACATCGAGCCATTTTCCAATTTCCCTGATGATAAATGCTATGCATGTTTAAGAAAACTAACAAGACTTTTACTTGTAGTTGAAGGTCCAGAAGTTCAACAGCAGAACTTTTTAGCTTCTGGGAAAAGCCTAATAGAGCTAGAAGGAAACTGCTACCTCCCCTCTCTGCTTTCACTCATTTGCTTACCCAGGCACTCTCTGAATGCTGACCTGTTCTATATTCTGTAAATGTCCTTTATGAGGTGTTTTTCAGAGGGAAGTATTGAACTACCAGATTCAGAATCCTTTCCTCTAAATGCAGATTCCTGGGACTTCCCTGGTGGTTAAGAATCGACCTTCCAATGCAAGGGGTGCGGGTTCGATCCCTGGACAGGGAATTAAGATGCCACATGCCTCGGGGCTAAGCCCAGGTGCCGCAACTACTGACCCTGGAGACCATGAGCCACAGCTGGAGAGAAACGCACTTTGCAATGAAAGATCCCACACATTGCAACCGAGACACAATGCAGCCAAATAAATAGTAATAATAAAACTAAAAAGGATATATTTTTAAAAAGAAGATGAAGAAAGAAAAAAAAAGCATGGTGTAATGACATGCATAATATATAAAAAAATAAAATAAATGTAGATTTCTGAGCCCCAGCTCTCACCGACTGATTCAGAATCTCAGCGGATGTGTCCCAGAAAACTTTAAAAACGAACAAACAAACAAATACCCCTGAGGACTGTATGCCCACTGGCACTGAGAATCACTACTCCAGGAGACATGAAATTGAGGGAAGAAATTGGGAGGTGGGTTTTAAGTCCAGTTCTTTCTTAACTCCAGCATTCTTGGCCTGGAGAATCCCCATGGACAGAGGAACCTGGCAGGCGACAGTCCACGAGATCACAAAGAGTTTGACATGACTGAGCGACTAGGCACAGCACAGCACTGCCTTAACTAGCTGTATGTCCTTGAAAAGTCTCCTTCAACTCAGCCCATCAGCTTCTTCACCTGTCTGATGAATCCGAAGCCTTCTGATATCATTTTTTCTATCCATGTGAAAGTGTATGCTACAAAGAGTAGTGGGCAAATGTTTCATGGGGAATATGGAACTTAATCAAGTATCTGAATTTTTTTTTAAAGGGAGAACTTACTTGTCAACGTTTATTGAGTGTTTCAGACATCAATGAGCATGGGTTAGAAGGATAATGAGACAGTATTCCTAACCTGAACCACTGATCTCTTGTTGGAAAGAAGTTAAAGGAAAATTATGGACAAAGAATGCAGACAGCCTTGAATGTCGAGATAAAAACTTCTAATTTGTGTAAGTGAGTCATCCATCGTCATTGACAGCTGATGTGCAGGGCAGTGACATAATGGAAGTAATGTTTTGGATGTTCAGAAAAATAAGTCTTTTGGCAGACCAGGGAAGTTAGGAGATTCCTAGGAATCCCTGGATAAAATGGGAGTAAAATGGAACACATCAGGACTCAGAAGTAATTAAAAAGCAAAAAACTCCCAGTTTCAGTGCTGACATGGGGAGCATTCAACAAACTGAATGTTGTCACTCCCATCCTCACAACAAGAAAAACCTGAATAAGCTGAAAGTTGGTGTCTTTTCATGGATTTTATGGATTTTTAAGAGAGCTGAGGTCACAGAGAAAAACCCCCAGATCTGCTGAGACACATCCTGAGGTCACAGCCCAGAATGAAGAGTCATAAAAAGCCCCTTGAGTCCCAGGCAGGGAGCGGGAAAAGGTGACAGTTGTGGAATACGCCCAAGTTGTCTCTACAACTTAGGGCCAATCTCTGAGGAAAAGATTGTATCAGAGGTGAATTCCACCTGGAGGTGGATATTGCTGCCATTTCAGCCTCCGCTACAAGTTCTGTCTTATCCTAGAAATCCTGAACTGTGACACTGAAGATCACAGCCTGGAGACACAGGCAGGGCAGAACAGGGTCTAGTCAAAGGTCACAGAACACTCTCCTTCACCCCCACTGTGACACCACTCCAACTGGGCTCTGGTGCAATAACAGTTGTTTAGTTGCTAAGTTGTATCCAACTCTTTGCAAACCCTTGGACTGTAGCCCGCTGGGCTCCTCCATCCATGGGATTTCCCAGGCAAGAATACTGGATTGGGTTGCCATCTCCTTCTCCAGGGGATCTTCCTGACCCAGGGACCAAACCTGCATCTCCTGTTTGGAAGGTAGATTCTTTACCTCTGAGCCACCAGGGGAGCCCTATAATAACAGTGGGTCACAACTAAAATTGTGATCTACTATTCTGTCTAAGACATATTCTATCTAATGAAGAGTTCTTAGGAAAGCCCAAAGTCAACAGAGGATTCAGTGGTCCAGTGGTTGAGAATCTGTCTTGTAATGCAGGGGACAAGGATTCGATACCCAATCAGAGAACTAAAAGTCCATAGGCCTCAGGTCAACTAAGCCTCTGCCCCACAACTAGAGAGTCTGTGCACAACAAAAGACCCCACATGATGCAGTGAAGATGCCCTGTGCCATGACTACATGGCCAAATCAATTAATTAACTAACTTTTTAAAAAAGAACACTAGAGAAGGAAATTGAAACCTCTAGCATTTAAAGAGAGTAGCGATCATTAACAGCTCAATATCCAGCCAGATTATCTAGCCAGATTAATTTAACACTTTACACTAAAAGCTTACTTACTTCTGTTCATATTATCTCCATTCATACCATATTTCTGGCCTTCAACATAAAAATTATTTGATGTCCTAAAAATCAAGAAAAAAAAAAGAGCATGAAGACACAAGTTTCCCAACCAGATTAAGATATAAAAACAGAATATGAAGTTATCAGACTGAAAATTTTAAATAACTGTGATTAATATCAACAAATTAATACATTGATGGAAACATTAAGAATCAGAAGGAAATGCTATTATATTCAATAATCCTCTAAAAACAGAGCTACATGAGGATGGAGAACAGGATGGATAATTACAGAGATGGTTTCCCGTATGAGAGGAAGCTTTACTCAGAGTTTTCATTGTGTAAATATTTCAGGAGTCAGCTGTATTCCAGAGGTCTCAGATGCAAAGATCTACCAGGATCAGGAAGGTGATAGCAGAGGAAACTTAATATGATTCACAATTATTTAAGAATCTTGCAACCCAAATGTCCAACAACAGAGGAATGGGTAAAGAAGTTGTGGTGTACATATACAATGGAATATTACTTAGCCATAAAGAGGGATGAAATAGTGCCATTTACAGAGATGTAGAGAGACCTAGAGTCTGTCATACAGGGGAGTCAAAAAGAGAAAAATTCAAAGTCTTGAATTTCCACAAAGCAATGGGCTCTCTTGCGTTTTTCTTGAAGTCGGTGATCCTCTTAGTTAATCTCTCACTTTCTCCATCTTGATAGAGACAGGGCCAAAGAGAAGGGTAAGATAACCAGCATGCTACAGGTGTTTAAAATGCCACCCAACACTTGGTCTCAGGATGGAGGAGATAATAAAAAGTGGTGAAGTCTGAGAGGAACTAGGATGCATGTTTAAAGGGGTAACTGACAGTTACCACTCAGTTTCTACTCATCATTGTCATATGTTGGGGAGGGTGGTCAGGAACTGTCATATCACCCAATATTTTAAGAAAAGCCAGAACACTAGATGTTTATGTGAAATATTCTAATTGTTGTATACCTGCTCAATTGAAAAACAAAACAAGAGTGGGTCAGCCATCTGGGCAGCAGACAGTCCACATGTTAATCTGCATCCAATGTGGTACACACTCAATCCAACCTGTCATAAACCTGGGAGACAGCTTTTGATACCTGAGAGTCAGAGTTGCTTGTGGTTTCCTTCGGTTGCACTGATTAAAGGGAATAGGGAAAAAAATCCATCAAAGCCAAGTTAGCAATGGGATTAACGTTTTTAAAAAGCAGAGACATCATTTTACCACCAAAGATCCCTATAGTCAAAGCTATGGCTTTTCCAGTAGTCATGTATGGATGTGACAGCTGGACCATAAATAAGTTGGAATGTCAAAGAATTGATGCTTTTGAACTGTGGTGCTGGATAAGACTCTTCAGAGTCCCTTGGATGGCAAGGAAACCAAACCAGTCAATCCTCAAGTAAATCAACCCTGAATATTCATTGGAAGGACTGACGCTGAAGCTGAAGTTCCAATACTTTGGCTACCTTATGTGAAGAGCCAACTCATTGGAAAAGACCTTGATGCTGGGAAAGATTGAAGGTAAAAGGAGAAGCAGGCAGCAGAAAATGAGACAGTTAGATAGTATCACCAACTCAGTGGATATGAATTTGAGCAAACTTCAGGAGATAGTGGAGAACAGGGGAGCCTGGCATGTTGCAATCCATGGGACTGCAAAGAGTCAGACACGAGTTAATGACTGAACAACAACAAAAAAACAACAGTTGACACTGGGCAGACAGACAAGAGGCTTAAACTAAATGGGTTCTGGAGCAGCTGAGCAATTGTTTATTTGATTTTGATAATATGGCACATTCTCATGGTCCTCAAATCAGGTTAAGCTAGGGGATGCTTTACCTAGTATGGTGAAGCTACATGTACATGATCATCCAATTGAATTGGTAAAATGAATTATGGTGAAATGCTATGTGGATATTACAAACTTGATGATTTAGGAAGATTGAGAGCTTCTCACTTTATGCTGCTTACTTTTCCAAACATTGTTATCAATTTTTAAAGCTTGAATATTGATGAAAATATTGCATATAGCATGATTTCATGGATCCGTAAATTACTAATTTTTTTCTTTTCACTTTCTAAAACAAGAACCTCTTTTTTCCTAGAGCTGTGTTGTTTAGGTTCTGGCATAGGATAAATGAAGCCTGTAGGGGACTGTCACTCTGATTGGCAGGATGTTAGGAGATCTTAGTTTGTATCATATTCATACTCACATCAAGGAACCAAAATATATCCCCTTCTATTCTATTTCAGAGAAGATTTCACAAAGACATTCCCTAAACCCAAATTATAATAACTTTCCAGATCTCCTCCCTCCAATTCTCCTTTCTTTTGTGGTGAAAACTGCTGGTTATCTCCTAGAATCTATTCCTTCCAGGATAACAGTAAGTCCTCTACATATGAACCTTCAAGTTGCGAACTTTCAAAGATGCCAATGTCAGGCATCCATCCATGTCAGGCGTGAGCGACATGACAGCTTGCCCTCCACCTACTGTGGCTGACAACTCTCCAGCTCTGCCATCTCCCACCTCTTCTCCCTCCTCCATCAGTAGCTCCTCTAGCCTGTTTACTCAAGGCCGGCCCCTGTGTGCTAGCTGTGGTACTACACCATCATACTTTTAAAGATACTGTACTAGAAGATTAAAAATGTTTTATTTTTGTCTTTTTAATGTACTATTTGTGTGAAAAGTATTGTAAACCTATTATAATACAGTACTATATAGCCAATTGTATGAGTTGGGTACCTCAGCTCACTTTGCTGGACTTACCAACACACTCTTGGAATGGATCTGTATCTACGGGACTTATTGTAGTAGAATTTTAGGTGGGTACTCATTCCTCAGAAGAAGACGACGTTTCTGGTACTTGTGTATCCATGTGACTGATAGGTGACACAATGTGGGTCCATGTGCCATAAAAAGAAGGCAAATTTCAGGAACCTTCCTTTAAGGCTATGGGTCTATGACTTTTGCCCTCTTCCTCTTCTTAGTCTCTCTACATTTGATTGCCTAGCGTGTAGAGGCTGCCATCTTGGATCAAGAGGATGAGGGCTATATTCTTGGGATGACAAGATGTGATCTGGAATAAGAAGCCTAAGAATAGTTTGCAGCATAGGGCTCTTCCTACCTCTGAGCTGTATACTTAAAGCTGAATTCTGCCTTAAGTAATAGACCTTCCTACCTAATTATAACTACATCATTGTTGGTATTGGGATAAGGCATCCAATAAATCACAACCCTGCTTTCACCCTTGGTCTTAAGAGGTCTAATATCATCCTGTACTCTCCAAACAAACTATGACCAGAATCCTTGATACTCCATTTAAATTTTTAGACCACTGGCCAAGCTAGAACACCTATTCTCTCTACCTTTTTCATCAAAACTCTACTTATACTTTTAAGAACAAAAATTAATAACACAACTGGAAATCTGGCAAGAGTTCTTCCACAAACCCATTTACTTTAATTGTAAAAAAATTGCTTGTTCTTAGGGCCTTATTCCTTCAAGTAGGCATTAAAATCCTTACATTGTTTCCCCAAAAATCACATTGAAGTTTTTACTGACATTTTATTCAATTTATGTTAATTCCAAGAGAATTGATCACTTTTCTACAGTAACCTTTCCTTCCAAGGAAATACTGCCATGTACTTATTCAAGTTTTCTTTACTGTCCATTGAGTCCACACATTTCTTGTTAAGTTACTTCCTGGATATTTTTATAGATTCTGTTGCTTTTGAAATGCCAATTTATTGTTGGATATTTTGACCCTAAATACATCATAAAACTAAACAAACCTTTGAAGGAAAAACAAAATTGATTGGATAATAAATGTACAAATCTTTAGTAACCCAAGGTGAAAATCTCACTATAAATGCTCTACTCTGTGGCAGAATTTTTAAAAATGAGGACGTTCTATTTAATATGAGGGAATATCATACCCAAGTGTGTTTTCTGAAGGCTTTGTCTCATTTTGGTCAGCTTTCCTGGTGGCTCAGATGGTAAAGCATCTGCCTACAATGTGGGAGACTCGGGTTCGATTCCCTGGGTGGGGAAGATCCTCTGGAGAAGGAAATGGCAACCCACTCCAGTACCCTTGCCTGGAAAATCCCATGGACGGAGGAACATGGTAGGCTACAGTCCATGGGGTCACAAAGAGTCGGACATGACTGAGCAATTTTACTTTCACTGATTAAAAAAAATGACATTGATATTTGTATTCCTCTTTTATAATATTAGAAGACTTATGAGATAAAAAGAATACTTAGGATTATTTAGTTCATCCCTTTCATTTTATGTGCCATGATGTAAGAAAGATGATATGACTTGGCCAAGATCACCCTTCTTTTTTTTTAAATGATGATCACCCAGTTATTTTTTTTTTTTTAATGATGGCATCAAACAGATACAATGAGTGAAACACTAAAAGGAGAAGTATTCTATTATCCGATAAACATGGGTTAGAGGGAATTCCTTGGAAGTCTAGTGGTTAGGACTCCATGCTTTCACTGCCAATGGTACAGGTTCAATCCCTGGTTGGGGAGAGAAGATCCTGCAAGTCTTGTGGTGTGGCCAAACAAAAAAACCAACCAACCACCACCACCAACAAAAAACACATGGGTGTGAATCTTTGACTCCAACTACAAACTGGATAACTGTTCTCTCTGTGTCTTAGGAATCTGCTCTGTACAAACTGTGGGCCGTAATGTCAAACTTGTAGTGCATTCCTGAGGATAAAATTGTTGTTTCAACCACTAAGCCCTGTCGGACTCTGCAATCCCATGGACTGGAGCCCACCAGGCTCCTTCTTTCCATGGGATTCTCCAGGCAAGAATACTGGTGAGCGTTGCCATTTCCTACTCCAGGGGATCTTCCCAACCCAGGGACTGAACCCTCATCTCTTGCTTCTCCTGCATTGGCACGCAGATTCTTTACCACTGTGCCACCTGGGAAGCCCCAAATACAAACGAAAGTATTTGAACGTGAAGCCCTAAGGATAGTTAGTGGCAGAGGAGCTGGCGCTGGGTTAAGGTTCCCATTGAGCTGAAGCTTGTTTCCAAACCGAAGCAGAGTGCTCCTAATGTGTACTCTGGGGGGAGTTTTAATGGCTTGAGTTTGGAACCATTTGAATACTTGTTAACTGTGGGTCAGAACTTTTGTCTCCCTAGTTTTCCAGGCCAGTCGCGGGAGATTATATAATTTACTACTAACTTTCATCCATAGAGGGTCCAGTAGTCGATGGTGTTTTCTTCACACTGGATCCCATCCCATGCAAAGCTGTGCCATGAACCTTAGGTTTGTTTCCGGGGGCCCAGTCCTGGGAGGACACAGAGTGTCAGCTCAGCCTGCCTGAAGAATCAGATCCTGGGAGACAGGCATTCCGCCAGGTCCAGAAAAACACCGCATCCGGCCAGCCCTTAAATAATCAATTCCGACAATTACAGACAGAACGGAATTTACACACAGGAAATGTCCGTCGGAGACTGTCTCTGTGTAATATCAGGCAGGTTCCCTTTGCTGCCCCAGGAGCTTCCAGTGTCCTTGTTAGAAGAGGCTGATTATGTTTATGTTTGTTGTTTGTCTACCTGACAATTTCCCTTCTCTTCATGTTGTGTTCAGGTCAGATTACTCCTGGAGGTATCTTACTTTGCTGATCATCTAGACATTAAAAGAATTATGCTTCTCAAATCCACAACTTCACAAACAGTTTTCAAAGAGCTATTTTATTGGTTTTGACAGGAAGTTCAGAAGTAAATAATCATCACAAGAAAGCATGGCTTGTAGTTTATTCAACTGGGGCTTGCCCTGGTACCCGAGAAGGATGTAGAATGTGAGTAACTTCGCTCATAAAATGCTGCCTCACCCCCATGAAAACAAAATTATGTGTGTTCTTAAAAATTCATGTAATATTCATGTAATATTTTTGTTTTTTCCCACACTAAGTATTACCTTTCACATCTATTTTTGCCCTCTATTCCATTTAAGAATGTTAAAGCTACTCACTATGTATTCTTTTTTAAAATTCCTTTTTCATCTAAAAATAGCTCTGAGGTCATATTAACCTCCATCCCCATGCATTCAAATAGAGTAAGTATCCAATCAGTAGAAAAATCAGACAGGAAAAGGTTAATTTATAACTTCCCAGAAAGTTAATGTTTCGAAATGTCCAAAACACCCCAAGAAAACTTTAAAGTAAAATATAAACTGGAACAAAATCAAGGCTAATATCTTCAGTAAATGTACTTCTATTAAATAAGAACTTCCCTGGTGGTCCAGTGGTTAAGAATCCACATTTTAATGCAGGGACATGAGCTCAATCCCTGGTGGGAAACTAATGAGAGGGTAACTGACAGGAAGGCTAGGCGGTCCCCAAGACCTTCTCCATACCCAGTTCCAGGTTCCTAGCACCTCTTCCCCAGCAGCTCTGAGCCCTGGGGCACTCCTTCCCCAGCAGCTCCGGGTCCTGGCGCCCCAACCCGGCCCCCAGCGCAGCTCCAGTTCCCCAGCAGCGACACTCACGCCTCAGAGCACTAAGCCCATTCTGTAAGTACTGAGCCAGCACCACAAGCGGAGAGTCCACGCACGCCAATGAAGATCCTGCATGCCATACTAAGACCTGAGGCAGCCAAGCAAATTAAATAAATGAGTGAAAATGGACATTTTTCAAAAACACAAGTAAAAACTATTATCCCAAAAGAATAATGGGCAGAGAATAGAAATGGGAAATTTACAGATGAAGAAACATGAAGTGACCATTATGCATAACAAATGCACAAAAATCCAAAATTAAATGAATAAGCGATAGTATGCAGAAACAAAATCAGGTGAGTACACACTGAAACACGATTTTATATCTCATTCATCAGATGGATAAAAATGCTAGTGTTTTGCAATATCACTTGCTGGCAAGAATGTGGAGAAATGGGTTTTACCAGACTTTGCTGGCAGGAGTCTAAAGTGGTATGACTAACTAAATGGCATTTTGTCAGTAGTCTGTGAAATTAAAATGCACATATCTTATCACTCAGAAATTCCACTTTTAGTAAATACTTTCCAGAAATATTTGCACACAAACATGGAGAGACATGTACAGGATGTTTATAAGCATTGCTTGTAACAGTCCAAACTCAGAAACACAATAGAACATTATTTGGCAATTACAAGGTTTTCAATAATCAAGTACACATGTGGAATATTTGTAGCAATTAAAAGAAACTTTAAATATACATGTATTTAACATACATAATTGAAAAATCTAAAGATCTTATTGTTGACTAAAGAGGCAAATTACAGAATATAGGTGTGGTATTTTATCATTTCCATAAATGATATAATTTCCAAACACACACACACATGAATAATATACTACTCAAGTTCATAGTTACCAAAGTTAGTTATAGAGTATACTTCAATTTTATCTGCCATGTTTTATTTCTTCTATTAAAAGGAGGTAGAGAAAATATTACAAAATGTTAATCATCATCATTTTTAAGCACTGAGATGGTTTTTCTTATTCTCTCCATTTTAAAAAATGAAAGAAATATCATAACAAAAAGTCAAGAAAGAGATACTGGCCAAGGATAGAAACAGGTAATCTATAGAAGAGAAGTAAGGGAAAGATATATTCAACATCACTGTCAGTCAAAGACCTGCAAATTTAAGCCATAAGTGGCACAGGTTGTTTTCTTTTTTTATTTATTTTTTTAAACACTTATCACATTTAATTTTTGGTGTTTCTAGACTGTTAATATTGTGTTGGGGGGGTCACTTTGAAAGAAGTTTTATTTACAGGAAATGGTGGAGTGCTCTATAATTATCAATTAGCTCAAGTTAATCAATAGTATTAGATGCTTTTGTGGTGCTGGAGAAGACTCTTGAGAGTCCCTTGGACTTTGGCCATCTGATGTAAAAAGCTGATTCATTGGAAAAGACCCTGATGCTGCGGAAACATTGAAGGCAAAAAGAGAAGGGGACAGCAGAAGATGAGATAGCATCACTGACTCATGAATTTGGGCAAACTCTGGGAGATAGTAGAAGACAGAAGAGCTGGGCATGCTGCAGTCCATAGGACTGCAAAGAGTCAGACATGACTAAGTAATGGAACAACAACAACAATCTATAGTATTATTTCAGTCTTCTATATTCTCCTGATTTATTTTTACATTTTCTATTAATTACTGAGGAGGGAGAGTATTAAATTCTTCAAATATAATTGTGGTCTAATGACAATGGAATTTATGCTTTTGACAGTCTGAAAAGTCTTTATTTCACAAGATATTTTAGCTGAATATAGAATTCTAGGTTGATAGTATTTTTTTTTTTCTTTTATTGCTTTAAAGATGCTCCATTTCTTCTGGCTTGCAAGGTCTCTGAGGTTTCATGTCATTCTTATCTTCATTCCTTTAACATAATGAGTCATTTTTGTCTCTGTCTCCCTTTAAGATTTTCTCTTTTTCAGTAAATTCAGTATTTTGTTTGGTGACTCAGATTTTTGATAAAAAAGTATAGAGTATACAGTGGGTGCTCTGCCTGAAAAAGCTTGGGGGATAGGGGGACAGTGGCACCAGGACTTTTCCTGTAAACATCTCTCCCCCTGCCCTGACCCTGGGGAGCTGGAGCCCTGGATTCAGGAGAGGAAGGAGGATCCAAAGAACAAAGAGAAAAGGAGTAGGATACACCTTTTGCCTCCTCTGGCCCCAAGGGCCACAGTCAGAGCTGATAGCCGGGAGTGGAAAAACTCTGAATTAATTTGCCATTGTTGCTCAGTTGCTAAGCTGTGTCTGACCCTTGGTGAACCCATGGACTGCAGCACATCAGGCTGCCCTGTCCTCTGCTCTCTCCCAGAGTTTGCTCAAATTCATGTCCATGAGTCGCTGATACTATCTAACCATCTCATCCTCTGCCGCTCCCTTCTCCTCAGTCTTTCCCAGCATCAGGGTCTTTTTCAAGGAGTCGGCTCTTCACATCAGGTGGCCAAAGGATTGGAGCTTCAGCTACGGCATCAGCCCTTCCACTGAATATTCAAAGTTGATTTCCTTTAGGATTTACTAGTTTGATCTCTCTGCAGTCCAAGGGACTCTCTCTGAATAATGAAAGAAGCATTAAACTTTACTCTAGGACTTTATGACATATGACCATGTGATTAATAACTTTAACAAGGCTATTCTGTGACAGATTCAAGATGACATCATGAGGTTTAAAAGGAGATTTGAGTCCTTATAGTTGAAGACAAATTGAAACAAGACACCAGCTTAGATAAGCCGCAGACCAAAAATTTGGAAGACGAATCACATTTTAATAGAGTAACTGTATGTCTGGTTTGCCTAGGCCAGTCCCTGGTTCTCGTTTTTCCAGGAGTAATTATTAACAACACTCTCTTCTATCCTCAGAAGTGCCTGGGTTTGGATGGTGACAAAACTCAGGAGGATTAATTCTTTTGTTGAAGGATAAGCAGCTAAAAGGTGGCAACACTGCATTCAAACAAGGCCTGTCTGGCCCCAAACTGTCTTTCCACTGCTCTTAAGTATTCCTAACTGGACTAGTAGTCTGAGTCAGTAAGGTTTCACAAATGATGTTTAAGAAAATGAATTACAACTATTAGTTTAAAGACTATCTCAGACATAATACTTAAGCCAATAATTGTTGGCACATAGAAACTCTTGGAGACTGGTCTTAATAAGAATAAGAGTAAGAAGTACATACAATGTAAGCCTCTGGTTCTAAAGAGATTGATACCTGTATTTTCTTAAGCATATCAAACACATAGGGGTTACATTTTCCAGTTGCATATAGGCTTCCCCCATTAGCCAAACAAAGGTAAAAGGTCTATATTTGAATGGTCATGAATTTCAAATCAGTAGGGCTCAGATTAAATTGTTTTTATGTCCATTCATAAAACTAATGAAATGGGATCACTATTCATAAAAGCTTAAAATATCAAGCAATAATGTTCATACCAAGTAAAACAGTGTAAACTGTGTAAAAATTATATATAACTTCCTTTCAAATATCAAATTACAAAACTGTGGCCTTTTTTAAAGAGAGAGAAACTGGAGTGTGTATTTGCAAAGAACTTATCCTTTGGGACGTATTCTGAAATATTAAAAATATTTAAAAAGTTCCTGAAAACTATAGACAATGCACTGTGTAAGTTATATTACACATACTTATACATGAATGTTTGCTGATGTATTTAATCTCACAGTTTATCTGTAAATATGCTATTATTTTCCTCTAGATCAAAAAGGAAACTTCCCAAACTAGGAAGCAGTTTTTCAGTTTCTGTCTCTGTAAACCACGTCTCGGAGGGAAATCACCAAGAGAACTACACTGAGATGGGATGGTAGAGAAAACAGAAGTTTTGTTTCCCTTTCTATCCATTGTCAGCTGTGTGACCTTGGGTAAACTGCTCAATCTCTCTGAGTCTCAATTCCCTTTCATGCCAAATCATAATGTCACTTTCTCACAATTTTTAAATAGGCTGAAAACTCAAAGTGAGATAATATTTGCATAGTGACATCTTTCAAAGAACCTTTAGAAAGAATAACTCCCTTTGTCAAAGGATGGTACAAATTCATTATGTTATTACTATTGAAATAGATGTCTTCCAAAAAAACCACTAACTTTAAACAGCAAAGAACACTGCATGGAGGTCTCAGAATTCCAAAAGAGCAGCAAAGAAAAGGGGAAGGGCAGTCTAGAAATGGTGAGCGGTGGGATGAGAAGGGCCCACGGAGAAACAGGTCAACTCTCAGCAGAGCCCTGCTTTTCAAGATGTGCACATGTGGGTGGAAGAATCCTGCGAGGGCATCTGTTGTGATAAGTCCTCCCGCAGGTGCCCATCTCCGCTCCTGAGACCTCTGGAGCTTGGGGAGGGAATCCCCACCTGGGCCCAGACTCATCCATTCTGCAACTGATCTCCCCACCCACCCCGGCGGGAGCCCTTTAATGAAGGTTGACACTTGGCAGAGGCAGGAATAGAGGCACGCCCTTTTAATGGCTCCAGATCCCAGAAGGTTTTAGCATCTCAGGAGCACAGGTTCTGCCACATGCTTCCTCCCGTATCTGCCATGCATCCGCAGGGCTGGAGACTGCAGCTAGTTACAGGCAGTGATGCCACATGTGGCTGGAGACCCTGGGTGTCTCAACACCAGAGCTTGGTTGGAGGGCAGAACAGGGATGCTCAGTACAAAGCCCAGGGCCCCTTCCTGGACTGGGCACTCTGAGTGTCTTCTGCACGGGAGATGCTGCCTGGACAGCATAAGAGTCAACCTCTGATGGGCACCAACTCGAAGCTGAGAGCCAGCCTGCTGTGTCACACCCCAATCATCTGTGACCTCCTCAAGGCGGGAGCATTCCCTTGTCCCTGAAGTCTCAACCAGTGGCTGCCTGGGGGCTGTTGGTCTGAAGTCTAAACAATAGGTGTGTGGCTTCCCTGGTGGCTCTGTCGGTAAAGAATCTGCCTGTGATGTGGGAGATCCAGGTTCCGTCTCTGGGTCGGGAAGATCTCCTGGAGAAGGGAATGGCTACCCACTCCATTATTCTTGCCTGGGAAATCTCATGGACGGAGCAGCCAGGCAGGCTACAGCCCATGGGGTCGTGAAGAGTCTGACACCCATGAGCATCTGAACAACAGCAACAACCCTGCATCCTTCTGACAACAGAAGAAAGCCAGCTGGGTCTGTGAGGGGTCATCACCACCCCGACCCCCCTCTGCTCATATGCATGGTGCATCTTGTCTACCGTGCAACGTGACACTGGGGGTTGTCCTTCCCCGCCTCCCCCTCTGACGGAGAGCTCTTTGAAGGCGGATGCTCTCTGCCTTTTGTTTTTGTGGTCTTAACTCCTAGCAGAGCAACTTAGCATCAGATAGGTGCCTAATGAATATTTGGCAAATGAGTAAATGAGAGATGTAAAGTCTATCTATATGTGAGACAATAGACTGCTTTCAAGGTGGCCCAGGAAGAGAGAGCAGCTGAAATTATTTTCACCCTCCATTTTATTGAGATGTAACTGACCTGCAACATGGAATAAGTTTAAGGTGTATGGCATAATGAGTCATGAAATTATTACCACAAAGTGACAGGCAGAATTATTCCCAAGGGTGTCTGTCATTACACAGACATCTCTGTAGCTCTGAGATCTCTCCCATCCACTTCTCCAGATGTGGGTTAAATGAGCTAAAGGCTCTTCTTCAATTACTTTCTTTTTTTCCCCTATTTGTAAGGAAGGATCCCTTATATAGGTAAAATTCAATCTCAACTAGTTATGAGACAAGGTATAAGGAAATACATGCTATGCAGAAGTGGAAAGAAAGAATGAAAAAAGAAAAGCTGAGAAAGTGTATGAGAAAAAAATAGAAATTCTAACCCTTTGATGATGATATGCTTTTTGACAATGGCCAATCAGTGATACCTTATTTCCATGAATGAGACTCCCAAGAACAAGTTTAGAATGCAGGCTGTATTTAGGTAGGCTTGCATATCATACGGCAGTTATACTATATTATTTGAAATGCCAATTGATTATTAGAAACACATTTCTTTAGCTTTGACTACCATGTAATAGACAGGTAACTATTATATCGTTGTTAAACCCCAGTAAATACTGCTTATTGGAAACACATTTCTTTCCACTCAACAATATGATTGTATATGTATCTATTACAGAAATCTTGAAACTCTATCAATTTGTGCCAAAAGCACATCTCTTTCCTTTTGAGCTCGTCGGGCTCAAGATATTGTCTCCAATGGAGTACTATTAAATCCCCAGTAAGCATCTCAGTAATAAATGGTGACGGCGGCAGGAAGAGTTTGGCAGTTTGTTTAATCACTCAGAATAATAACTGGAAACAAGAGCACTCTGCACATTAAAAGCAGATTTGTTCAAAGCGTGTTGACCACTTTGTGTCTAGACTGAACTACTGCTGGATCAAATGTTCTGGACAAAAATTTGTAGCAGCAAAACCCTTTTTGGGGGCCAATGAATCACTCTGTGGGTTGGGTGCATTTTTCCAGCCCAGTGGATTTATTGTAGCATTCCTACATTTTTGGATGCAGGTAGGCTCTGGGAGCCCTGGGCTAGAGCTCAGGCTGAGGTTGTGTAATTAAAGAAGAAAAAGGAACAGAGTTTAAAGAGCTGAGAGGATGTAAGCCCAGTCTAACACGCTCACACTGAGGCGAGGAAGCTGAGCAAGCCAAGGCGACTGGTTAGTTCCGGTCCATTTACCCAGGTTCTGGTCCATTTACCCTTTTTTGGAGAATGTAATAGATACACAAAATCTAAACACAGTTCTGTATTACATTTTTTCCCCACTAAAGGGAAAAAAGCTTTAATTCTTCTGGAACTGGATGGAGAGTAAAAGATATTCACTGTTTTATAATTACATTTATTTCCAGCTTCATGATGGTTTAGGATAGTAAGAAAGAATGTGATTCATATGGTAGTTATGAAGCCAGGCTAACATTCAGTTTGTCAGTAGGGAAAATAGTGAAATACCTTTTAACAGGGTGGTAAATAGAGTGCATGAGGCACCCCTTAACAACCCAGCAGTGTGATGCCCCTCCCCAAGCCTCCCACAAACTGGCACCTAGAAAGTTAACACTAGATGCTCCTTCAGAACAGCGTCTGTCCACTATGACTGGGTTAGTGCTTGAACATTATCGGTTATCACATATTTTTGAATGTGACAATACGCTTTCCTAAAGAGGCCAGTCCCAAGAACTGGGAGAGGTGGTCTCTAAGTTACATAAACTTAGTTAATAGAATGGACCTAAATACTGAACATGAGATTTCCACAACAATCTGGTCTTCCAATAATAATAATAATAATAATAGCTGTTGAGTGCTTGCTAGGTGACATGTTCCTGACATGCATTAACTGATTTAATTGACTCGAGTCATCTTCACTGCAGTTCAAGGAACTGAATTATTACATACTGGATGTGATAGAGTAGGATCACATCAGTTTTGTTTTAAGGTTTATTTATTTGGCTGTTCTGGGTCTTTATTGCAGCACACGGGCTTTTTGTCTAGTTGTGGCAAGCTGGGGCTCCTCTCTAGCTGCGGTGTGCAAGCTTCTCATTGCGGTGGCTCCTCTAGTGTGGAGCACAGGCTCTAGGCGTGCAGGCTTCAATAGTTGCAGCACATGGGCTGAAGAGTCGTGGTGCATGGGCTTAGGTGCCCTGTGGCATGTGAACTCTTCCCGGACCAGGAACTGAACCTGTGTCCCCTGCATTGGCAGGTGGATTCTTAACCACTGGACCAGCAGGGAAGCTCCTCAAGTCAGTTATATGTGAATTGAAGAATAGTAACTGAGGGAAATTTTGAGAATGGATCTAAAACCCCACAGTTACATTCACAGTCTGCATAACATGGGTGTCAGGATTGCTATCGGTGTTTTTGTGGCCTCCCTCTCCTGAAGATTGGGGCATCCACGTTTCATAAAAATGGGATCTCCCACATGCATGTTACTTCGTTCCTGGTTATTATCACTCAGCAACATCCTATGGGGGCTTCCGAGGAGGCTCAGTGCATACAGAATCCACCTGCAATGCAGGAGACACAGGAAATGCAGGTTTGATCCCCGGGTTGGGAAGATCCACTGGAGGAGGCATGGCAACGCACTCCAGTAGGCCTGCCTGGAGAATCCCACACACAGAGGAGCTTGGTGGGTGACAGTCCATGGGGTGGCAAAGAGTCGGACACAACTGAGCACACACACACAGCATCCTGTGAACATTTCCTTGCCCTTTCGTCTTTTATAAATATTTGCTGAGGGACTAGATAAAAGAGTTCTATGTACATGCTATAGTTTATGTAATCCCTCTGATATTTCTGAACACTTGGCCCGAATCCTCATGGTAATGAGACACAGAATAGTGATCATCTTTGCACAGATATTTTTATATACATCTAATGAATTCCTAAATGTGGCATTTCTGGGTGAAAAGATATGCACATGTTAATGTGTTTGACATGCACTGCCAAATCGCCCTCCAGAAATGTGGTTCCAATTTACACACCCACCGTTGGAATATGAGTGTCCATTTCTCGGTACTCTGCCCAGCACTCAATAATTACTCCGTTAAATCATTGCCAGTTTGAGACAAAAATGGTATTTCATTGTTGCTGCAATTTTCATTTCTTTGGCTATGAGTGTAGTTGAAAAAATTTTCAACTTGTTCATTTGTCATTTATATTTCTTAATTGGTGAGTAGCCAGTTCACATCTTTACCCTTAATTTCTACTGTGGTAGAAATTCTTATTGAAAATAAGTGTGTTTTTTTTTAAATTGATTTGTAAGAGCTCAATATATTGAGAATAATGGCACTTTTCATCAATCTCTACCCCCCAAAATCTTTCCTTATTGATAATTTAATTTACCCTTTTTGTAGTTTAAGAAAAAAAATTATTTTTAGGTAATCACATATATGGGCTTCCCTGCTTGCTCAGATGGTAAAGCATCTGCCTGCAATGTGGGAGACCCCGGTTCGATCCCTGAGTTAGGAAGATCTCCTGGAGGAAGGCATGGCAACCCACTGCAGCATTCTTGCCTGGAGAATCCCATGGACAAAGGCGCCTAGTAGGCTACAGTCCATGGGGTCACAAAGAGTCGGACACACGGAGAACACTCTCACTTTCAATCATTTGTATGAATACTTCCCCTTTCAATTGCTTAAAAGCTTTCTTTATATTATTATTATGCAAATGTTTAAGTTGATATTTTTGGTTTTATTACATATTTATGTTTCAGCATCTCTGTCTGTAATCTACCTGTGTTATATTTTGCAATAGAGATCATTGTAGGAAACTATGCTAATTTTTAGAGAAATATTAAATAAACATAATTTTGGGGGTAAATCCATTCTTTATCCAATAACTTAGACAGCTAGCTTATTAAATATTAATTCATATATACAATAATATCTTTTTTCCATATATACAATAATATCTTATAGTATATTATATCTGAATATATAAATAATACATCACATGCATTAATATTTTAGGGCTTCCCAAGTGGTTCTTCTTCTAGTGGTGAAGAACCCATCTGACAATGCAAGAGACGAAACAGACACAAGTTCAGTCCCTGGGTCAGGAAGATCCCCTGGAGGAGACCACAGCAACCCACTCCAGTATTCTTGCCTGGAGAATCCCCATGGACAGAGGAGCCTGGCGGGCTACAGTCCACAGGGTCCCAGAGTTGGACACGACTGAGCGCACACACACACACATTAATATTTAGGTAATAATATATTATATATGAATTCTTATTATCCTCCTTGAGTAGTTAGTGCTATACTTTTGTAACTACTGTAGGTTCATGATAAATTGTAAACAGACTACTTAACAATGAAAGAGTCTCTCATTCTTATTTTCTTGCCCCTTTTCCTCCACTTAGTCTTCAAATGTGGAAAGAAAATTACCCTGGCATGACACTTGTTAAACTATCATTAAAATTAATTTTTTTTTAATTACTTAGGGGAAGAACTAATACATTTAATGTATTTTGTCCCCATCCAGGAGGAAAGTAATCTTTTCTTTTTTAATATATTTTTATGTCATTCAAGAAAGTTTTGTAGTATTTGCCATATGCATGTTTTTTAAGCATTCCTGTATGTTATTGTAAATGGAGTATATTTTGTTGTTTTATTTTAATCACTAATTGCTACACAAAAGAAAGTTGATTTTTACAGTTAATTTTTTAATGATTTTTGTACAATTTTTCAGTAACTGACCTATTTATTTTTTCAAAACCTTCTATTTTTAGGTGGAAAATAATATAATTTACACCAAACAATGTTTTTGTCTCTCTTTTTCTAATAGTAATATCATTTCTATTTTTCTTGACTTGCTGTATTACCTAGAATGTCCAGGAAAAAAAATCTTTTAAATTATGATGGTCAGCATACTGAGCTTGTTTATTTTAATAGAAATGCCTATGATATTCACCCTAAAGTATATTTCAGTATATACATTTGAAGTGGTTTGAAGTAGTTAGGTTAAGGAAGTAACCTTCTGATCTTAGTTCCAAGTGGTTTTAGCTCGATTGGACTCATAGGTAAATAACTTAATCCAAGATAAAGGAAACAACATGAGTTCAAAGTCAAGTACCATGTCACCAAGACCAGTCAGACATCCTGTACATAACGGATTACCCTTGATTTCAATAACAACTGTGTCAGGATGTATAATCATTCTACATTTGATCTAGATCTGACACCTCCAATGACATCTGTTAGTTCATAATCTCCCTGCCAGCCAGAACACGCCCCGCGTTCACCACAAATAGAATGTGGCGACCATAATAAAAGGCAAACATGTAAACAAGATTGTCCCATGGTGGGCTGGGTTTATTCAGATGGAGTCCTGGGGCTGTCATGCCCTCATTTCTTTAATCCTATAGTCATCGCAATCCGGGTGCAATTTTGGACTTGGAGAAATGAAGAGCAATTTAGGTTGTTACAATTTGAAATAATTACTCTGGGGAAGACCTGAGCATATCTACTGAGCCATCTAGTGGCCACAGAGAGCACCTGAAAAGGATGTGAGTAGCGGTGCGGTCTTGAATTTCAGAACAAAAATGAACAGAGACGCAGACATAGAAAACAGGCTTGCGGACACAGGGAGGAAGCAGAGGTGTGGAACCAGCTGGGAGAGTAGCGCGGACATGTATCCACTAGCGTGTGTAAGACAGCCAGCCAGTGGGAAGCTGCTGTTCCACATCAGGAGTTGAGCTCCATGCTCTGTGAGGACCTAGAGGGCTGGGATGGGAGGTGGGGAAGGAGGCTCTACGAGGAGGGGATACAGGTGTACAAACAGCTGATTCACGTTGTTGTGCAGCAGAAACGAATACACTATTGCAAAGCTATCATCCTCCAACAAAAAAAAAATACTGAAAAGGAAAAATGAGTGGGACGACACCCCCCACCCCCTAGACTGTCCCATATCAACAGTCCAGGACTTAACTTTGCACACAATAGGCGGGCCACTGTTTTTGATCTGCAAGTGATTTGATCAACGAATAGAAGAATAACTGGACTGATACTTGAGCAAATACAATTTAGAGATGCATTTATGTTATCTGTGTAACAACAGCCAATAACGAAAAACAGAAAATGCAAGCAGATGCAGTATCATATTTAACTCAGGGCCACCAACAAGGTAAAGAATAACATGAGGAAAGATAAGCAGCTAGCGTGTGTGTGTATATGCACAAACCATGACTGTTAAGACGGTAGCATTTTAGTTAGCAAAAATGCATTCCCAATGAAGGTAAAATTCACGGTTCTTAAAGTAACCCACCAGATTTTGACAGTGATATAATTACAAAAGCTATCTTTCATCTTTTCCTTAAATTTCTGCTTCTGTCTACATAAAAACACACGACCACAAAATCAAGCAAACAAAAAGAGAGTTATCTTGGATCATAGCTGAGAATGCTGAAGAACAAAGATAAAGCAAATTGATAGCTTTTGAATCTTAATAGGGTTTGTCACCTCCTGGAGTGTGTAAATTGAAGACATCTGTCTGGTCTAAAATAAATTCCAAAAATCCCAAACTAATTGCCTCACATACACAATGCAAAACCTCAGAATTCCATGCGAAAATAAACCTTCATTTAGAAAATAAACTTCACACAATTATGATAAAAGAGGACCTGTCAATAAGCCAGTGCTTAATACAGAAGGATTATTTTGAAATAAACGTCTTCATTGCTCATTAGAATTGGAAAGAACTGTGAAAATAGATCCTTATACTCAGGTCCTTAGGCGTGCGGTGGCATTTGAAGGGGATTAGCTAAAACTAATACACGTTTACATCAGAAGTCTTGGTTGAATTTTTGGCAATTATATTAATTTATAACACACGAAAGAGGAAAATACCGTGTTTTTTTCTTATCTGACCACTGAAAAACAAATAGAAATGAAGCAAAATCATTCCTGACACAAAGGCCAGACAAGTTATATCACTGCATCTCACATCTGTGAAGAGCTGTTCCTGTCAGTTCATCCCGAAGGGACTTCGTGTTGCTTGTGAAGCGATGTGAAAGAAAAGGCTATTTAAAATTTTTAACACGGGGGCCAACATTGGCAAACTCTTTCCCAGAAAGCATCTGAATGTATTAGGAATACTTTGATATGATATTGCAGGATTGAGAGACAGAGGGAGAGGGTTTCATTCATTACTGTTCTAATTCAGATACAAGAGCAACACACGGTCAGAACCCTTTTTTTAATTTTATTTTTTTATTGGGATATAATTGCTTTACAGTGTTGCTAGTTTCCATTGTACAACATCGTGAATCAACCATATGTATACATATCCCTTCCCTCATGAACCTCCCTCCCCCACCCCCCATTCCACCCCTAGGCCATCTCAGAGCACGGAGCTGAGCCCCCCATTCTGTGCCTCCTGCCAGCTATTTATTTCACACATGGTCGTGGATTTATGTCTGTGTTACTTTCTCAATTCAGTCCCACTCTCTCCTTCCCTGCCTGTGTCCACAAGTGCATTCTCTACGTCTGCGCCTCTATTCCTGGCCTGCAAGTGCGTCCATCTGTCCCATTTTTCTAGATTCTGTGGCTGTGTGTCCTTAGTTGCTCAGTCACTGATCCTTTGCAACCTCATGGACTCTATAGCCCACCAGTCTCCTCTGTCCATGGGGATTCTCCAGGCAAGAATACGGAAGTGGGTTGCCATTCCCTCCTCCAGGGGATCTTCCCACCCCAGGGATTGAACCCAGCTCTCCTGCATTGCAGGCGGATTCTTTTCCATCTGAAGCGCCAGGGAAGCCCCCTAGATTCCATATATATGTGTGTTAATCTACAATACTCATTTTTTTCTTTCTGACTTATGTCAGTCTGTATGAGCAGCTCTAGGTTCAGCCACATCACTTCAACTGACTTAATTTCATTCCTTTTAATGGCTGAGTAATATTTTGCATATATGTACCACATTTTATTTACCCATTTATCTGTTGAGGGACAATCAGAACTCTTAATTGCAAGCAAATCACACTAAACTTAAGCAAGTTTAACAGGAAAATGTATTGATTCATGTAGCTAAGCTACAGGAAGGACAGAATCCTGGTGTTCCCAGGGATGGCTGAATGGTGGCCAGAGGGGTTGAGGATGCTATTCGAACTAGCTTTACCTTGAAAAGATGCTACCTTTTTTTTTTTTTTTTGCATATAAGGTTATCGTTACCATCTTTCTAAATTCCATATATATGTGTTAGTATACTGTAATGGTCTTTATCTTTCTGGCTTACTTCGCTCTGTATAATGGGTTCCAGTTTCACCCATCTCATTAGGGTGAAACAGATCACCAGCCCAGGTTGGATGCATGAGACAAGTGCTCAGGCCTGGTGCACTGGGAAGACCCAGAGGGATGGGGTGGAGAGGGAGGTGGGAGGGGGGACCGGGATGGGGAATACATGTAAATCCATGGCTAATTCATTTCAATGTATGACAAAAACCACTGCAATGTTGTAAAGTAATTAGCCTCCAACAAATAAAAATAAATGGAAGAAAAAAAAAAAAAGAAAAGATGCTACCTTGTGCAGTTCAAAAGATCTCAAGGAAGGACTTCTACTGGCTTAGCTGAGTTTTCTGCTCTTTTCTCCAGCTCCTGTGGCTTCAGAGGGAAGACTATGCAGAAGCTCAGTCACTACCCTGACCCTATCTTAGATCAGGGTGAGTGGGATTGCAGGGGGGTCAACACAGAAAGAGAGCAGGATGGCTACTCTCAGAAGGGAACCAGGCTTTCTACTTTTCCAAAAGTTCAGAGCCCATGGGGTCTAAATGATCCTTTCCTTGTCCCTTCCTGCCCCTTTATCTGATGCATTTTCTATATTTGCTTCTACAAATTATCTCTCTATTGCTCTCTCTCTCCATCCTGTCCCAGTCTCAATAAACCTTGTCTCTTTAATCTTAGTCTTTAAACTTTGTAATCAGTGTGTGATGCCAATTACAAGCTATACTCTGCTTCTGTTGTCTCCCAGGCAGGCTCTTCAGGTAGCTGGATCACAGAATGATTCAAGCTACAATTCAAATAGGCAAAGAAAATGGAGTTTCTTTGGTCTTTCAACTGGATCCAAACTTTCTTAAAAGCTCCACCCACTGGGTAGCAAAAGACTGTGATAACATATAAGTAAGATTTTCTGTTGTACTGAAGATGATGATGATGATGACAACAACTAGGGTGACAGGCTTCCTTCTTTTCCATACTTCTCTCAGGCAATCAGTTGCCCCAGGCTGTCCTCATACTTGCAATCCCATCTTAGCAAAGACATAAACACATTGTTGGCTTTTGTGACAGACTGAAAAGTGTGAGATTCAGTATATTTCATTCCTCTAGATCTGAATAGACTGTGAGGCCTGAGGAAGCGGACTGGAGGTGAAGCCGGCGCATCTTCTTACAAAGAATGAAGACTTTTGATAACCGTGAACCAACTGCAAGTACTAATTGATTCTGTAGAAGTCATATAATCACAAAACCGAGAAGGAGGAAGATCAAAATGATACGATTATCTTCCTAACTGAACTAGAGATAAGCATCTAAGAGTCATTAACAGAGACTAGGAGAGCTATAGGTATGAGGTTATCAAAGAAAATCGTACGGGTTCAGAAGAGAGGGAGAGATAACAAAATTTGTAGGACGTCAATATTGTAGATGAAAAAAAAAAAAAGCTCTGAGGTAGGCTAGTAGTGAAAGAGGCAGAAAGAGAGCTTAAAAGAGAGTGCATACTAAGTCACTTTAGTCATCTCCGACTATTTGCGACTCTATGAACTGTAGCCTGCCAGGCTACAGTGTCCATGGGATTCTCCAGGCAAGAATACCAGAATGGGTTGCCATTTCCTTCTCCAGGAAATCTTCCTGACCCAGGGATCAAACGTTGCTGGCAGATTCTTCACCATCTGAGCAAGCCAACAGGGAAACCAACAACAGGTAAGTGCATATTAACAATGGTAAATGGTGATTGACATAAACACACAACTATATATAAAAGAGGTAACGAATAGTATAGCACAATAAGCAACTACAGCATGGTGCAGGGAACTCTAATCAATCCTCTGTAATGGCTCTGTTTAGACAGGAAAAGAAATTGAAAAAAGAGTGGACATGTGTATATGTATATACAACTGTCACTTTGCTATACAGGAGAAACTAACATAGCATTTTTTTTTTCTAAATTAAATGTTTTATTTTGTATCGGAGTAGAGTTAATTAGGAGAAGGCAATGGCAACCCACTCCAGCACTCTTGCCTGGAAATCCCATGGATGGAGGAGCCTGGTGGGCTGCCGTCTATGGAGTCACACAGACTGAAGCGACTTAGCAGCAGCAGAATAGTTAATTAACAGTGTTGTGATAGTTTCAGGAGAACAGCAAAGGGACTCAGCCATACATATACATGTATCCATTCTCCCCTAGGCTTCCCTGAGAGCTCAGCTGGTAAAGAAACTCCCTGCAATGCAGGAGACCTCTGTTCGGATTCCTGGGTTGGGAAGATCCGCTAGAGAAGGGATAGGCTACCCACTCCAGTATTCTTGGGCTTCACTGGTGGCTCAGCTGGTAAAGGATCCCCCTGCAATGCAGGAGACCTAGGTTTGATTCCTGAGTTGGGAAGATCCCCCTGGAGAAGGGAAAGGCTACCCACTCCAGTATTCTGGCCTAGAGAATTCCAAGGACTGCATAGTTCATGGGATTGCAAAGAGTCAGACACAAGTGAGTGACTTGCACTTTCACTTTCATTCTCCCCAAAGGGGCTTCCCAAACCTTCCTGCCAATGCAGGAGACATAGAAGTCTCGAACTTCTATGTTCTAGGGATGGGCTTCAAACCCTCAGTCAGGAAGATCCCCTGGAGGAGGGCATGCAACCCACTCCAGTTGTCTTGCCTGGAGAATCCCATGGACAGAGGAGCCTGGCAGGCTACAGTCTATAGGATCCCAAAGAGCTGGACACGACTGAAGTGACGTAGCACACACATTCTCCCCCAAATCCGCCTCCCCCAAGGCTGGTACATAACACTGAGTGCAGTTCTCTATGTATGCAGTAGATCCTTGCTGGTTAGCCATTTTAAATGGATATTCAAATGCAATGTAACACAGCACGTTAAATAAACTATACTCCAATAAAATGTTTTTTAAAATGGTCTAGAAGAAAGTATCTAAATTGCTCATAGTAGTCACTGCAAAGGAGGGGATTGGTGTTGGAAAGGGTTATGAAAGTCACCTGGTGTACTTTCTCAGGATTTATTTTTTTTTACAGAAAGAATCTATTCATATATTGTTTAGCACTTAAATTTAAGACTGAAAAGGGTCTGAGAAATAAACACCAATAATAGTGGCTTTCTCTTAGGAAGAGCCTACAGTTGGGGCAGGAGGATATAAGTGAAAGAAGAATTGAAGTATTTATTAGTTCCACAATCTTAGCTGCTTAAGTTTTCAAATGCATAGGATTTTTCATGTAACTCAACAAATAAATTCTAAAATATGTCAGCCTACATATACCAATTCAAAAATGGATTACAGCACATAATAGATTCCATTTATATGAGGATTTTGTATAGAATAATTTAGCCAGCAATTTAGATCACTGAAGAAAGTGTGGACTTTTGACTAAACGGCTCTAAAATTATGCTATTTCTATTTAGAAAATAGATTTTTGAGTTTCCAAAGAAATAAATTCCAAGTGCAGTTAAGGAGCTAAATGTAAAAGCAAGATCACATATAAGTATAAATGTGGTACTTATTAATTTCGAGATGCGGTGGTCTTCTAAAACTTTACTCAAAGAAAATGCATGTATGGAAAATCTATTAACATGTAAAATTTATTTCTATGAGAAAAGATACAAGAAGGAATGTTAAGAGGCAAAAAAAGACTGGGAAAGAATACTTGAAACATTTAAACATAAAGAATTAATAACCAGATAAATATAGAAAATCTGCAGTAAGAAAAAGACAAATTAATAAAGGCAAAAGGAGAGGGAATGCAAACAGCCAGTGCACACAGAAAAAGATGCTCAGTTTCTCTTGTAATTCAGGGAACACAGCTTAAAATAGCATGGAATTTTCTCCTTCTTAGATTGGCAAAATAAAAGGGACCATTAATAACCAGTATTGGTGGATGTCAAACAATCAGTTCATATATAGTATTACCATTAGTTTCATTATTTTGGAAGATAACTCAGAAAAACTCAGAATTACTTATTACAGGATGAGATATAATTTCATCCTCCTAATATAAAAAACAAAATAAAATTATCTCTCTCAAGGTACAAATGCATAGACTTGTACAGAAATGGGTTCACAGGGATCAACCGTTGCCTCCAAGGTCACTGGTCTTGAAGAGATAGGTCACAGAGCTCGGGAAGATGTGCCAGAAAAACAAGGGAGTGATTCACTTTCTCTCACTGTTTGGGGTTTTAGAGAGAAAATAGAATCCGTATGTTCCTCCCAGAATAAAAAGAAAAAGATTATTATGATATTGAAAAGTCACAATTACATGTTTATGGAGGCTTAAAACGACAGTAGCTATTTGAATCCTCAGACCCTGAACCTGGCGTCCCCAGCCTGGTTCTGCAGCATCTCTTTCATGAGACCTTGGGAACATCATTCAGCAACTATGGATGTTAATTTCCTCACCTGGAAAAATGGAAATTTCATAACTAGCATGTTATCATTTACCACTGCTTTGAGAACTAAGTGCGTTGTTATATGAAAGGGTTTTGCAATCTATAAAGTGCTATTCCAATGTCAGAGTCGTGAATAACTACACATACAATTTTCAGTTAACATCTAGCTCTCGATGAATGTTCTTTAATATAATCATTGATTTATTTTTGGCTTTGCTGGGTCTTCATTGCTGCCTGGGCTTTCCTCCAGTTGTGAGCAGGGGCTACTCTCTACTGACAGTGTGGAGGCTTCTCATTGTGGTGGCCTCTTGGGTTGCAAAGCTCAGGCTCTAGGGCTCACCGGCTTCAGTAGCTGTGATTCCCAGGCTCTATAGCATAGACTCAATAGTTGTGGTGCATGCCCTTAGTTGCTCTGAGGCATGAAGGATCTTCCTGCCTCAGGGATTGAACCTGTGTCTCCTGAATTGGCAGGAAGATTCTTTACCACTCAGCCACCAGGGAAGCCTGGTGATAAAGGCTTTAAAAGCCATATTTCAAGCTCAAATAAAGTCTGCTTAAAGTAGATTAATCCAACATCCACTGAATCATTGAAAAAGCAAGAGATTTCCAGAAAAACATCTACTTCTGCTTTATTGACTATGCCAAGACCTTTGACTGTGTGGATGACAATAAACTGTGGAAAATTCTGAAAGAGCTGGGAACACCAGACCACCTGACCTGCCTCTTGAGAAATCTGGAGGCAGGTCAGGAAGTAACAGTTAAAACTGGACATGGAACAACAGACTGGTTCCAAATAGGAAAAGGAGTGCGTCAAGGCTGTATATTGTCACTGTGCTTAATTAACTTATATGCAGAGTACATCATGAGAAATGCTGGGATGGATGAAGCACAAGCTGGAATCAAGATTGCCAGGAGAAATATCAATAACCTCAGAAATGCAGATGACACCACTCCTATGGCAGAAAGTGAAGAAGAACTAAAGAGCCTCTTGATGAAAGTGAAAGAGGAGAGTGAAAAAGTTGGCTTAAAGCTCAACATTCAGAAAACTAAGATCATGTCATCCAGTCCCATGCTTCATGGCAAATAGATGGAGAAACAGTGGAAACAATGGCAGACTTTATTTTCTTGGGCTCCAAAGTTACTGAAAATGGTGACCGCAGCCATGAAATTAAAAGACACTTACTCCTTGAAAGAAAAGTTATGACCAACCTAGATAGCATATTAAAAAGCAGAGACATTACTTTGCCAACAAAGGTCTGTCTAGTCAAGGCTATGGTTTTTCCAGTATTCATGTATGGATGTGAGAGTTGGACTATAAAGAAAGCTGAGCTCTGAAGAATTGATGCTTTTGAACTGTGGTGCTAGAGAAGACTCTTGAGAGTCCGTGGACAGCAAGGAGATCCAACCAGTCCATCCTAAAGGAAATCAGCCCTGAATGTTCATTGGAAGGACTGATATTGAATTTGAAACTCCAATACTTTGACCACCTGATGTGAAGAACAGACTCCTTGGAAAAGACCTGATGCTGGGAAAGATTGAAGGCGAGAGGAGAAGGGGACGACAGAGGATGAGACGGTTGGATGGCATCACTGACTCAATGGACATGAGTTTCAGTAAACTCTGGGAGTTGGTGATGGACAGGGAGGCCTGGCGTGCTGCAGTCCATGGAGTCACAAAGAGTCGGACACGACTGAGTGACTGAACTGAACTGAACATAAAGTAGATTATGGAAAATTTGATTGATTCTCTGTTCTGTTTCTCTCTCTCTCCCTTCCTCTTTTCCTTCTCTTTTCTTTCCTCCTTACCTTCTTCTACTTTGTTGTTTAAGTTTTTAAACTACAATGAAAATTTTAAAGGTTTTAGATATTATGAATAAAGCAAAATTAATAAAAAATACTCTTGTTAATACCACCTAGACTTAACAACTATTAATATTTTTCTCTTGGTTGTTTTCAAGATAAAGAAAAAGGTCTCATTCCTTTTAAACACTATCTCTAGTCTTTCCTTTCTTTACTTACCAACAATGATCATAAGTCTACTTAATAAACTCCAGCACTATTTATAACTTCATGTACATAATATATCCATTAAGAGCCCTATGGCTGTGAGTATTGTTCCTTTTGGATGTTTTTAAAAAAAATATATGAATTATATATTATAGCTCCCAACTGTTTCTTTGAGTCGAAGTTACAGCATTTGCTAAACCTGGAGTTATGGTTTCATGCACCAGTTTTTAGGTCAGAAGCTTTGAAATAGGAAAGAATGAACATTTATGAATCCTCTACTATATGGCAGTAGACACTGATCTGCATTATTTCAGTTTTTAAGATAACCACGTAGAAGTTTTGTCTCCTCATTGGCCAAATTGGCTAAAGATGTTAGGTTGTTGCAGAAGCTCTTCACTTCTCAGATGAACACCAGGTCCGAGCCACCCTGGCTCCCTCGCACGGTTACAGAGCCTAACAGGTTTGCCTGCGTCCTCTTTTGCCTCCTCTAGTTTCTTTCCATGTTAGTCGGAGTGAGGTCTTGACACTTCTACCCAAGGCCGTCTTGCAGCTTGTCACCCAGAGTTAAGAATTCGGACAATGGTTGCAAAGAGCCTGCACCACTAGGCCCCTGTTCCCTCTCTCTGACCTGTCTCCTGGCGCTTCCCTTGCAGCTGCACTGGCCTCTGTGCATTTCCAAGGACACCCCAGGCATGCCCCTGCCCAGAACACTGTCAAGGTGCTACCAGTTGTCTTCTTCTGCTTGAGCATTCTGCCCTCAGATATCCTCAAGTCATGCTCTCCATTTCTCCAAGTCTTTTCTCAACATTATCTTCACCGGGAGGTTCATTGTAGCCAGCTGCTGCCTTCTGGCTCTCTGTGTATCCGTCTCTCCTTAGGAAGCATCGCTTTATGACACATTCACTGATTCTGCCTGTCCTTCTCCCCCAAAGAAGTCAGTTTCATGAAGCCAGGGATTCTTGGTTTTGGTTTGTTTTGTTTTTAAAGCCCCAAGTAGCTAGAATAGTGCAGTCACATAGTCAGTGCTCAGAAAATAGTTACTAAACAAATGACTCTTCAAGTCTATTTAACCAGTTAGGTGTGGGTATGGAGTCCAAAATGAGTATCTAATCCCAAACAGTGGATTCTTTTGTGCCAAACAGCCTCCAAGAGAAGCTCCCCAGCAAAAGATCATAGTTCATGGTGGGAACTGTGGCTGCAGACTTCAGAGAATAACTGAGTAATATCTTCATCCGCAAGAGAGAAAACGGGAAAGATTACACATGTGGAAAACCCAGTGGTTCATCCTGCTCAGAGGATGGGGTGGGGGATGGAGGCGGTGTTGTGTTCGACTCCCAGCACTTGAACCTGGAAGATTGAATCTATAAGCAGATAAACAGACACCTGCCCTTCACACTGTGAGACCGAGAACCAGATGTGAACGTTTCCATATCACTCAGAAAGACCCTGTTTTTCTCCTGATTTAATTCAAACCTTCTCTTGCCTGGACATAAACTCAGAGAATCATTAGAAGAGTACCAATACATGAGGAAAAGATATCAAGGAAAGAAAATAAATAGCCAGATGTTTTAGAAATACCTTTGATTCATATCAAGCTTGAAGGACTTAAGCAGTTATTGCTCACGTGGGATAGAACTATTGGGGAGTATCCTTTTATTGTCTAAAGTCTCCCTTTTCCCTAAATCACGTACACGTCTTATTTTCAGGGTCACCCTGCTTCTCCTGCAGTGTGCTTCCTTTGGCTGCAAGTTGATAGGGGTAAGAGTTTCGGCAGGTTCTGCAGATCCAGAGGACAGAGTTGGAACCCCCCAGGGGGCCCACTCTGTGTTTCAGAAGAAATCACGGCTCATCTGTTGAAAATCGTAGAAACCAGTCTATGAATTATTCTCCAAGGCCATTCCACTCTCATGCATCTACCACCAAGCACCATAGTTCACTTCTTTTGTTCCTTTTACACATCAAATTGTGACAAATGCAAGTGGCAACTTTCCAGGAAAAATAGGTTTATCTTTACAAAACTCTATGGTACCCCATGGCAATTCATTATTTTTCAATTAAATTTACTGCTCGCTGGCAGTTGCCCTAGTTTAATTTTCTGCTGTTTGTTTACCGAACAGGGAAACACATAATACAAAGCATAATAAAAGTCAGATTGAGTTAATTAAATGTGGAACCAGGAAACTCTAACTCTGCCTTTTGAACAGTTTTCTCATTAGATCTCCTTGAAAAATATCATTCTTAGCTGAAATTTATTTTGACATTTGCAATACATTATTCATTTGGGTCACATTTTCTTTTCTACAACCCCAGGAAAGGAGTTGACATTAATTCACATGAGTTTGTCAGGGGATGAAGGGGGTGACAGATAGAGTGGGGACACCCAAACACTGAGATCAATTCAGGGTTCTTCTAGGGCAAGGAAGGAGGTGGTGTTGTCACCTTTTTTCACAGGGCTACGGTGCGTCCAGTGACCAGGACACATCGAGAAGTATTAGAAGGACTTCCCTGGTAGTCCAATGGCTAAGACTCTATGCTTCCAAAGCAGGGGGCCCAGGTTCCATCCCCGGTCAGGAACTAGATCATGCATACTGAAACTAAAAGATTCTGAGTGGTTCAACCAAGACCCAATGCAGCCAAATAAATTTAAAAAAAAAAAAGGCACTACAGGACAGACTCTATAATTAGACATTTTTAGAAACTCTTTAATGCCAGTCTTGTGACTATGTTGATTTTTGCATGCAGAATATCAGCATTTTGAAAGCAAGAACAAAATACAAACCTGTAAGAGATTGCTTTGGGGAAGTAGGGCAATGAATTCAGAAATTTATAAAAATTCAGTGGGGTTTCTTGGGTCAAATCTGTCATGTGGCTATAAAGTGCATTTGAATTTGTAACTTCAAAGGGCTTAGGGACTTAGGATGGAAAGTTGAATAAACTTCTGTTCATCTTATGGTATTGAACCACATATATTCAATTAGAGCATATACATTATTTTCCAGGCCCATGGTTGGATTTTAATACATGCTAGGGTTATTTAGAGGTGTAGTTTTTAAGGAGAACCTTCTGGGAATCTCTCAGAAATTCTGTCACAATATATAGCAGTCTTATTCAAAGACCCTGATGCTGGGAAAGATTGAGGGCAAGGAGGATAAGGGTGTGACAGAGGATGAGATGGTTGGATGGCATCACCAACTCAATGGACATAAAGATAGTGAAGAACAGGGAAACCTGGTGTGCTGCAGTCCATGTGGACACAAAGAGTCAGACACGACCTAGTGACTGAACAACAACAATGCATATGAAAAAAAAAAAGTGATAGTCGCTCAGTTGTATCCGACTCTTTGCAACCCCATGGATTTTAGCCCACCAGGTTCCTCTGTCCATGGGATTCTCCAGGAAAGAATACTGGAGTGCATTGCCATTTCCTTCTCCAGGGGATCTTCCTGACCCAGGGAGCAAACCCAGGTCTCCCACACTGCAGGAAGATTCTGTACTGTCTGAGCCACCAGGAAAGCTCCAGGTAATGTATATATGTCAATCCTAATCTCCCAATTCATCCTGCCTTGCCTTTCCCCTTCTGTGTCCACACGTCCATTCTCTATGTCTACAGAACCTGACTCTGAGAACTCAAGAAATGAAAAGGCTTCAGAGGCTCAAGTGAGAATTCTTCCAGGCCAAAGTGGAGATTGAGTGGGACTAAGGACAAGCACCCGAGGGGTCTTTCTAGAAATATGAGAAGGTCCCCATTGATGCAGAGAGCACTTCAGTAGCACTGAGGATCCTGGATACTCTCGCAAGCCACGGGATGTTTGTGAATCTCTGGAAGTGCTGCGGGTTAGCAACCAGGGGCACTGTCCCAGCTCACTGCATGTTGCCACAACAAACAAAGGAAATCAGCTACTTGTCACTCAGGTGACACCCCACAGCCGGCTCCAGCTGGGGCTTCATCCTGACTCCTGACACACAGACGATTCTCCTATCTGGCAAAGCTAGCAGAAATCTGAACTTCCCGACTGTCTTTATCTGGACCTTCAATACTTAAAGAGAAGACTCATGGAAGTTTTTAAAAGAATTTCTCTTAATTCTGGATGCAAGACAAACATGTAAGATGAGCAAAAAGAGAAAAATAGCAAGAGTATGAAGAATTTGGGTGAGACTTAGAAAATGAAATCATGGTTGCCAGGAGAAAGGGATAGTTAGGGAGTTTGGAAAGGTCATGTACTATATTTAAAATGGGTAACCAACAAGGATCTACTGTATAGCACATGGAACTCTGCTCAATGTTATATGGCAGCCTGGATGGGAGTTTTGGGGGGGAATGGATACATGTATATGTATGGCTGAGTTCCTTTGCTATTCACCTGAAACTATCACAAAACTATTCATCAGCTATACCCCAATACAAAATATAGTTTCAAAAAAAATTTAGGTGATTCAAAAGAGGAGGCGTCATAAAGGTATTAATTTCTAGCATGAGATTATATTCCTTCTGAGGACAAAGCTCTATGTCACCTCGAAGCAGACTTTGACTGTACTCAAGACTAACAAGATGAAACTCACCAGAGGAGAGCTAAGCTCCCATCTTTGAAAGCAAGGCACTAGTTTCACAAATGCAGCATCATTTCAGCATGTCTTGGAAATGGAACAAAAGTGGAAATTCAAGTGAGTTTTAGTCAACAGTAAGTTTCAACTGCTTGCTGAGTGGTGTGAAAACAGTTAATACAACCTTATGCTGGATATAGGGCTTCCCAGGTGGTGCTAGTGGTAAAGAAAAAGTGAAAGTCGCTCAGTCATATCTGACTGTTTGCGACCCTATGGACTATACAGTCCATGGAATTCTCCAGGCCAGAATACTGGTGTGGTAGCCTTTCCCTTTTCCAGGGGATCTTCCTAACCTAGGGATTGAACCCAGGTCTCCCACATTGCTGGTGGATTCTTTACCAGTTAAGCCACAAGGGAAGCCCAAGAATACTGGAGAGGGTAGCCTATCCCTTCTCCAGCAGATCTTCCAGACCCAAGAATCAAACCAGGTCTCCTGCATTGGAGGCGGATTCTTCACCAGCTGAGCTACTAGGGATGCAGGAGACATGAGACTCAGCTGTGATCCCTGGGTCAGGAAGATCCCCTAAAGGAGAACATGGCAACCCACTCCAGTATTCTTGCCTGGAGAATTCCATGACTAGAAAAACCGGATAGGCTACAGTTCATAGGGCTGCAAAGAGTTGGACAGGACTGAAGCAACTTAGCATACACACAAGCACACATGCTGGATATATAGAAGTAGAATTGAGACTTCCATAGTGGTACAGTGGTTAAGACGCCTTGCTTTCACTGCAGGGGGCGTGGGTTCAATCTTTGGTTGGGGAACTAAGATCCCAGATGCTCTACAGTGTAGCCAAAATAAATTTAAAAAATTATATATATATATATATAGACATACACACACATATGTATATGCAGGGTATATAGAAGTAAAATTGCAACTGTAGTGACTCTGTATTGGTCTCATCATTGCTGAAGCACAAAGAATGAAGGATGACCAGAATGGTGAGAACAGCATATGTTTGAACAAAGAGTGATGCCAAGATGCTATAGAAGTCTATGTTTTGTTTAGCCAAGAGAGAACATGAAACATCTTTCCTAAAGTTTAACTGGGTGGCTGTATGGAAGGAGGATTGTACTTAAATTTTACAACTCAAGTAATAAAACTAGGTCAAAATAATGAGATGTGTCGATCCACTAGAAAGAAAGGACTTTCTAGTATAGCTATTCAAGATAAACTAGGGTTGGGATTTGTATGTTCTCTGTTACTGGAAGGATCTAAGAATAGACAGGGTGAGAGTTGCTCAAACCTTGGAGTTGAACTTAATGGCCGTTACAGCTGTTCCGTTTCTATGATTGTTTGAGTCTTAATTATAAGCCCTTAAAGGGCCCATGCTATGTAATGTATTTTTACATTCCAGAGAACCTTCCCCAGTTTAAGCATTTAACACAGCATGTTGATATTTATGGCTAGATTGTTTTTCCTTGACTCCTTGGGGCATGGGAGTTTTGCCAAGTTTTAAACAATTAGTTACAAATAGAAAAGAGAAACTCCTAAAAGAGCTATGAGAGGAAGATTATAGCATTTGTCAATCAAGTCAGCAAAATCTCGACTGATCATCAGAAAGCATATTAACCTTGAGAGATAAACATCATGACAGGTGGAGCAGAAGAAGACCTCTTTTGCTGTATTTTAATATATAAGAGATACTCTGTGGCTCAGATGGTAAAGAATCTGCCTGCAATGTGGGAGACCCGGGTTCAATCCCTGGATCGGGAAGATCCCCTGGAGAAGGGAATGGCAACCCACTCTAGTATTCTTGCCTGGAGAATCCCATGGACGGAGGAGTCTGGTGGGCAACAGTCCACAGGGTTGCAAAGAGTCAGACACAGCTGAGCACACACACCAATTTTTTTTAATGTAATACTATAAGATAATGACTTCTGTGTATGTTAGTCAGTAATGTCTGGCTCTTTGCAACCCCATGGACTGTAGCCTGCCAGGCTCCTCTATCCATGGGATTGTCCAGGTAAGAATACTGGAGTGGGTTGCCATTTCCTTCTCCAGGGGATTTTCCCAACCATTGAACCCTTGTTATAATTTCCTTTTATTTAAGTTTTAAGTTTATGTTTTGTAAATAAATTCACAGGATTTATTCTTGTGAAACAAATGACTTTATCAAAGGATCTGATTGAACAAAGAATGTGATTTTGATATTTTTAATACTTTGAAGACAAAGTATATCCCTTTGGTTACAATAATTCACAAGTTCAAAGTGCCTTCTCCAACCTAAGAAGTAGTGATTCTGCTCACTTACCTGGGCTCCTGGCTTGTTATCATAGAATTGATAATGGAGATTAGCCTGATGGGAGTATTTATCATTAAGAATTGTATATATTTATAAGGAAAGTCAAATATTTAAACCAAACTTTTTCAACTCCAGGTGCTGATGAAGTTCATCAGTGCCCTAGGCCACGCCCAAAGAGATAGCACCTGGAGTTGAAAAAATTTGGTTTATTTCTAACTACACAAGTGAGAGCACACACTACAGAAAACTGGAGGTATCTCAGTAGATGGGTGTTAGAAAGAACCCAGTACAGGAATTGAGCTTTGGTTGGGTGATTTAGGGAACGGTCTAAAGATTCAGGAATTCCCTCTGGTCTGGATGTTGCCAGACAGTGGGACAATTCTATGATTGGGTATTTTATGCGTGTCACCAGGACCTTGCTTTTCTCTGCACTTAGGTGGCTCTCGTGGTAAAGAACCCGCCTGCCAATGCAGAAGACATAAGAGACCTGAGTTCGGTCCCTGGGTTGGGAAGATCTCCTGGAGGAGGGCACGGCAACCCATTCCAGTATTCTTGCCTGGAGAATCCCATGGACAGAGGACCCTGGCAGGCTATGGCCTGGTCCATAGTGTCACAAAGAGTCAGACACCACTGAAGTAACTTGGCAAGCAAGCAAGCAAGACAAAATTACACAGTGGCCTTGTTTTGTTTCTTTTTATCATGGTCTAGGCTTCCCTGGTGGCTCAGGCATAAAGAATCTGGCTGCCAATGCAGGAGACCGGGGTTTGGTCCCTAGGTTGGGAAGATCCCCCCGAGAAGGAAATGTCAACCCACTCCAGTATTCTTGCCTGGAGAATCTCATGGACGGAGAAGCCTGGCAATCTACAGTCCATGGGGTCAAGAAGAATTGGATTCAACTTAAAAACGAAACAACAACAACAAAGTAACTTTGCCTGAGGTTGGTGTTCCATGAAACTATGTGTTGCAGGAAAACAAAATGGCCTGCTGTGAGCATCAGATAGGCTTGCAATAGTACTGTACTGAAGTCCAGCTGTGAATGTGGATTAGTGGTAGATCAGAGGCTTACTTCTCTATCCCACTCCTAGGTTGTGTGAACCCCAAAGATTTCTCAGTCTTAGCTGGAAAGTCACTCTTCCGTGACATTATCCATCACTATCTAAGCCAGGATCTTCCAAAGATCTGATTCCTATGCAGTCACGATGGCTTGCTAAAATCACAGTGCTGGCTTTGTTAGTACCTTACCAAACTAGAATAAGAAAGGGACATTAATTTAGGATGGACATATGATTGAGGCCAACCATGGAGTCAGGGCTTTGAAAGAGAAATGTACAAAAATCACTTCTCCATCTCACTCTTGAGCAGAGATTTAAAGTTTCCAAAATGCTGTCACAGACATTAATTGGTTTCATGGTAAAACAGAAAAATTATTGCCACCTGTGTTTATATAAGCACGTCTTTGGATATCTTTCATACACTTACTACTGAGTAAAATGCAAGAGGGACCAGAGCTGACCTCCCTGCCTCTTACATGATTGCGAGTGGAGGAGAGAGTGTGCAGGACAAGGGAGTTCTCCAAAGACACTGCTGCAACCACCCCCAAAGCCTTGCACATCTTCACAGGATTACATTGTAAAGAAGCAGTCCTTTTCCTCTCATCTCCTACCCTTTTCATGGCAAGTGACCAGTAATCCATTCCAGAATCAGGGCTCTTGCTATGAACAGAAACTACCTAAATCCCCTACATACAAGCCTGGTGAGCTTTCAAAGATGCAAACGTGTGTGTTCCATCAACATCAGGTGTGTGAGGGGAGTTGCAGCTTGCCCTCCATCTCCTACTGCTGACGACCCTTCAGCTCTACCACCTCCCACCTCCTCCATCAGTCGCTCTTCCTGCCTGTTCCCTCGATGCCAGCCCCTGTGTGCCAGCTTCTGTGCTGTCCTACGGTACTCTTCAAGGTGCTGTGCTGTAAGATTAAAGATGTTTTCTGTATTTTTGTGTTTTTCTTGGTATCATTTCTGTGATAAGTATTATAAACCTACTACAATACAACACTACATAGCCAATTTTGTTGGACTTATGGGCAAACTGGACTTACGTGGCCTTGGAACAAGATTTCTTTTTCATATCATATTTTAAACCCTAATCAAAATCCTGTTGGAGAAGGCAATGGCAACCCACTCCAGTACTCTTGCCTGGAAAATCCCACGGATGGAGGAGCCTGGTAGGCTGTGGTCCTTAGGGTCACTAAGAGTCGGACACGACTGCACGGCTTTACTTTCCCTTTTCACTTTCATGCATTGGAGAAGGAAATGGCAACCCACTCCAGTGTTCTTGCCTGGAGAATTCCAGGGATGGGGGAGCCTGGTGGGCTGCCATCTGTGGGGTCACACAGAGTCGGACATGACTGAAGTGACTTAGCAGCAGCAAAATCCTGCTCTGACTGCAGGGACAATCAGTCTCCTCCAGCCCCTGCCTTCTGGGATACACTTGAGAACCCATTTCCTTAAGTCCAAGTTCACCCCCAGCTTCTGCAGAAGTAATTCTTCTTTCACTCCTACAACATCTTCTGCCTCCCCAGGAGAATAGAACCCTTTTGATCTATAGCTCTTGCTGATTCAGAAGCATATTCCATTCTACATTGTCCCAAAATATCTCTCTGGCCCCCCATTAATCAACTGATCAATACCTCCCAATATTGGTCATAAGTGAAAGTTGCTCAGTCGTGTCTGACTCTTTGGACCCCATGAACTGTAGCCTGCCAGGCTCCTCTGTCCATGAGGATTCTCCAGGCAAGAATTCTGGAGTGGTGGCCATTACCTTCTCCAGGGGATCTTCCTGACCTAGGGATCAAACCCAGGTCTTCCACATTGCAGGCAGATTCTTTACCAGCTGAGCCACCAGGGAAACCCAAGAATACTGGAGTGGGTAGCCTATCCCTTCTCCAAGGGATCTTCCTGACCCAGGAATCAAACTTGGGTCTCCTGTATTGCAGGCAGATTCTTTACCAGCTAAACTACCAGGGAAGCCCATTTAATATGCTTCATTCTATCTTAAAATTATCACTTTGTGTAAGATTTCTGACCTTGAACTTAAAGTATCTTATAATCTGAGGTTATATTTAATGAGGGTTTTGCCCCCACACTCTGGTGTTTGTTATAATTGATGGCGGGTGAGAAGAAATAGAGGAAAAGAACAGAATGGGAAAGACTAGCGATCTCTTCAAGAAAATTAGAGATACCAAGGGAACATTTCATGCAAAGATGGGTTCGATAAAGGACAGAAATGGTAGGGACCTAACAGAAGCAGAAGATATTAAGGCGAGGTGGCAAGAATACACAGAAGAACTGTACAAAAAAGATCTTCATGACCCAGATAATCATGATGGTGTGATCTCTCACCTCGAGGCAGACATCCTGGAATGTGAAGGCAGGTGGGCCTTAGAAAGTATCACTACAAACAAAGCTAGTGGAGGTGATGGAATTCCAGTTGAGCTATTTCAAATCCTGAAAGATAATGCTGTGAAAGTGCTGCACTCAATATGCCAACAAATTTGGAAAACTCAGCAGTGGCCACAGGACTGGAAAAGGTCAGTTTTCATTACAATCCAAAGAATGCTCAAACTACCGCACAATTGCACTCATCTCACATGCTAGTAAAGTAATGCTCAAAATTCTCCAAGCCAGGCTTCAGCAGTATGTGAACCATGAACTTCCAGATGTTCAAGCTGGTTTTAGGAAAGGCAGAGGAACCAGAGATCAAATTGCCAACATCCACTGGATCATCGAAAAAGCAAGAGAGTTCCAGAAAAACATCTATTTCTGCTTTATTGACTATGCCAAAGCCTTTGACTGTGTGGATCAAAAAAAGCCGTGGAAAATTCTGAAAGAGATGGGAATACCAGACCACCTGATCTGCCTCTTGAGAAACCTGTATGCAGGTCACGAAGCAACAGTTAGAAATGGACATGGAAAAACAGACTGGTTCCAAATAGGGAAAGGAGTACGTCAAGGCTGTGTATTGTCATCCTGCTTATTAACTTGTATGCAAAGTACATCATGAGAAATGCTGAGCTGGAGGAAGCACAAGCTGGAATCAAGATTGCCAGGAGAAATATGAATAACCTCAGATATGCAGATGACACTACCCTTATGGCAGAAAGTGAAGAGGAACTGAAAAGCCTCTTGATGAAAGTGAAAGAGGAGAGTGAAAAAGTTGGCTTGAAGCTCAACATTCAGAAAACTAAGATCATGGCATCTGGTCCCATCACTTCATGGCAAATAGATGGGGAAATAGTGGAAACAGTGTCAGACTTTATTTTTGGGGGCTCCAACATCACTGCAGATGGTGATTGCAGCCATGAAATTAAAAGAAGCTCACTCCTTGGAAGGAAAGTTATGACCAACCTAGACAGCATATTAAAAAGCATAGACATTACTTTGCCAACAAAGGTCCATCTAGTCAAGGCTATGGTTTATCCAGTGGTCATGTATGGATGTGACAGTTGGACTGTGAAGAAAGCTGAGCGCCAAAAAATTGATGAACTGTGGTGTTGGAGAAGACTCTTGAAAGTCCCTTGGACTGCAAGGAGACCCAACCAGTCCATCCTAAAGGAGATCAGTCCTGGGTGTTCATTGGAAGGAATGATGCTAAAGCTGAAACTCCAGTACTTTGGCCACCTCATGCGAACAGTTGACTCATTGGAAAAGTCCCTGATGCCGGGAGGGATTGGGGGCAGGAGGAGAAGGGGATGACAGAAGATGAGATGGCTGGATGGCATCACCAACTCGATGGACATGAGTCTGAGTAAACTCCAGGAGTTGGTGATGGACAGGGAGGCCTGGCGTGCTGCGATTCATGGGGTCGCAAAAAGTCGGACACGACTGAGCGACTGAACTGAACTGAGAAGTGAGTAAATATTAAAGGTTGTCAGGATATGCTAAGGAGCTCTGTGGGAGTGGGGAAAGTTAGCTTACATTGTAGAAATCTTTCCTCTTGTCATTTTCCCTAAATTTCTGTATTTCAGAATTTTAAGATTTCATCATTTACCCTCCATACATTTAGAAGCCTGCTCTAAGATGATGCTTGTTGAAAGAAAATTAGTTTACCAACACCAATAAGAAAAATTCCCCTTTATTGTACATTGCTTGAAATCACATGATGTTTATTTCATGGTGAAGTAATTCCTGCTTGCAGAAATGGACCCAAGGCTTTCTTTGAGAGCGATGTGCACAGAGAACAAAGCTCTTGAGCCTTCACTACATTGAGTCAAAGTTCCCACCAACGTAATCACAGAGGCATCACAGTTGATCATGATATTCCTATATGAAGCCTTTGTACCTTTGTCTTACCCTCACTAGCTGCTTTCATTTATTACCATAAACACATTTTCTTGTATTTTATTTTTGAAAAGGATTATTTCTTTTTCCTTTTGACTTCTAAGAGCCTTTTTATATATTGTGGATATCAGTTTTTATTAGGTACACAATTTGCAGATCTTTTCTCCCATTTCGTATGTTGCCTTCACATTTTTTTCAATTTATTTATGAAGGATAACCACTTTACAATATTGTGTTGGCCTCTGTCATATATCAACATGAATCAGCCATTGTCCCCCACCTCTTGAGCCTCCCTCCCACCTCCTACCCCATCCCACCCATCTAGGCTATCACAGAACACTGGATTTGAGCTCCCTGTGTTGTATAGCAATTTTCCACCGGCTATCTAATTTTACATATGGTAATGTATGTGTTTCCGTGTTACTCTCTCAATTTGTCCTACCCTCTGCTAATGACATGTCTCCCTGTGGAAAAAGGGTGGAGCAGTGTTGGAGGAAAGGTTTGGGACTCAGTGTTAGGATTTTTCAAGCTTAGCCTTTAATATAAGAATTCTGTCACTGCACTTCCTACTCTGAGGAAGGGACTCTGAGAAATTGAGAAAAACAATCCGAGAGATCCAATAATCATATCATGAGGATTCTAGAAAGAAAGAACAAATAAAATGGAGGGGAGGAAATGATCAAGATAATTAAAGAATATCTGGCAGGACAGAATACGTGATCTTCCAAATTCAAAGACTTATTGTCTGAGTGACTAAGAGAAAGAATGAAAAGAGACACACTTCAAGCCTTTCACTGTGTGGTCTCAAAAGACTGGGAACAAAGAAGACACCCTACATTCTCCTAGAAAAGAAGAAAATGAAACACCAGTTTTATACCAAAGAGCAAGAATCCCAGTGATTTCAGATTTCTTAATAGCAAATATTGAAAACTAGACGAAGAACAAACAATATTTTCCAATTCCTATTTCTATCCTTAAAACTAGAAACTTAGCTCAACTGTCAATCAAGTGTCAGGTAAACATATAAACAGCTTCAGAAATTGAAGGTCTCAAAACATTTACCTCTTATACATCCTTCCAAGGAAAGTCACTGGAGGATGTGCTCCACCAAAACAAAGGAGTAAGCCCAGAAGGAAGACATCAGACTGAAGAAACAGGGTATCCAGCAAGAGAGAAGTGAAGAAAAATCTCCAGGAGGGTGGAGAAGATCAGAGAAGCTAGGATAACCCGTGCAGAAGAGAATCTTTCCACACTGCAACAAGTCATGGAGAAATTCCTCCAAAAAGATGAAAGCATTATAATGCTTAATATATAGAAATTTATTGAGAAGAGATCCAGATCATTGCTGGAGAATATGGATTGAACTGGCAATAAATATGTGGAAAACTGAGCAAATAAAAAAAAAAGGAACAAAAAGATAATTATTGCTTCCAGGCAGTGTAAAAAGTTGTGCAGGAAAGGAAAATTACGAGTTTACTAAGTTAGCTCTAAGTAGTATTCCCATGACTGTAACAATTTAAGCAATTTTTAAATTTCTCAGATTCTATCATTTGATTGATTTTCAAAATAAGCTTTCCTATCTATCCTTATATCCAACTACCTATTCATCTATCATCTATCATCTAACTATTGATCTATTTATTCACTATTCATCATGTATTTTTGCTGATTCTACTTGAGTTGTGAAGTTATCCTCTCGTGCCTTTGCTAATATCTCAGAGATCATCTACTCCACTGTCTATGTAGATGCTTCTTTTTAATGGTTTGCTTTTCCTCAAGGCCTGCTTGTCCATCTATAATTATGATTGAAAGATGAGAGTGATCACTGTTGGTCACTGCACTGACTCCCCAGCAATTGTGGAAGGTACCATTCCTACCCCAGATCCCTGCCCCAAATGGCAGTCCTCTTTGGGTGGATGGGTGGGGGTATTGCCACAAACAGACTTCTTTTCAGGTTGGGCAAGCAGAGAGTACATGTGCAGGTTAAGAGCTCATCTCAATGAGTTGGAGCAAGCAAAGCAAATATTCCTCTGGGAGCAGAGAGTTTTAGGGCATTTCCCTCATCTACAGATTTTAGGGCATTTCCCTCATCTACAGAGCTGCTCTCCTATTATTTTTCCCTTTCTGGGAAGCAGAGCCTCCCCTTTATTTACAGAATTCATCTCATCTGCTATATCCTAGGAGAAAATGACATAGCCAGCCTTCTGTGTACCAGAGCCGAGGACCAGTCCAGCTGGGTTGGCAACCTTTCAATTAATTAGGTTGCTAATTGCCACACAGTCTTCCCATTCATTCAACATCATTCAACAAATATTTCCAGCTCTTGCTGATGATCTTGGAGTTTTTCCAGGGCTCTGTGGGGAAGACTGGTACTTGCTTCCGCAGTGATCCATTGCAGGCGTCTCTGTTTGTTTGTGATTGTTTTGGCTCTATTTTCCTGGTCAAACCAGTCTACTTTATAATTTTCCAAAATTCCTTAAAATTTCTGCAGATTAAAAAAATTTTTTTGCAGATAAAATCATCTGTGTTTTAGGAATGCTGAAGGCTTTATCTCATTCTTATCCTTCTTTAGTCATTTTCCTGTGATTTGAAGAGAAAGCAGAGCAGTGTATATGTGCTTAATGTCCCATCTTGATATAGAAGCTATGTTCCTAACATTTCCTCGTTTACTCCAAGTTCTCAGGGCACATGTATAAGACATGTATGCTGATTGCTTTATTTTATGTGTCCTTACATTTCTGAGAATTTTAAGCACCCTATCACATAAACAACAGCTGGGTATAAAATTCCAGTCTCACAATCTTTCAACCTCAAAATGGATAACAGTGTTGCCCCTCTGGTGTCTGATATTTGGAGTCACCATCTGGCAACAAAGTGCTTTTAGCTCCCATTTAAGTTGTTGATCTCCTTCTGCTTCGGTACTTAGTGTATTTTTTCCACTAAAAATGACATTTAAAAAAATATATATCTAGAAGAGAACTTCCCTGGTGGTCCAGTAATTAAGAATCCCAGTTTCTGATGCAAGAGGCACAGGTTCAATCCCTGGCCAGGAACCAAGAACCCACACGCCATATGGTCAAAAAAACCAAAAAATCTAGAATATAACTTAATGTGGTTCTTATTCTACTCCATCATGTCTATCTCATATCATTTCTCAATGCATGAGACGTAACACTTTGTCACTCATTAATCATCTCTCTGCTACGTTCTTCTTTATAATTTCTCTTAAATCTCTCCACTTTCTTCAAAGGAATTTCTACTCCTATTCAATGAGAAACTGACTCTCCTAAATCCTCTGTCACTCCACCTTCTTGACATTTTAAAACTGCAGTTCCCCTTAGAACACTCTTCCTTGCTGTTTTCCCAAATATTTGGAGAGGGAGGAGCGAGGCAAATTTTCTACATGCCATTTAAAGCCTCAGTGTTTCAACCACATCCTCACAGCTTTGTTGTTGTTCACTGGCTAAGACAAGCCTCACTCTTTGTAACCCCAAGGATTGCAGCATGCCAGGCTTCCTTGCCTTCTGGAGGAAGGCTTCACTATCTCCTGGAGCCTGCTCAAACCCATGTCCATTGAGTTGGTGATGCCATCCAACCATTTTATCCTTTGCCCTCTTTTCCTCCTGCTCTCAATCTTTCCCAGCATCAGGGTCTTTTCCAAAGAATCAGTTCTTTGCATCAGGTGGCCGAAGTATTGGAGCTTCAGCTTCAGCATCAGTCCTTCCAATGAATATTCAGGGTTGATTTCCTTTTAAATTGACTGATTTGACTTCCTTGCATTCATGGACTGTAGCCCTCCAGGCTCCTCTGTTCGTGGAATTTTCCAGGCAAGAATATTGGGTTGGGTTGTTATTTCCTCCTCCAAGGGAATCTTACAGACCCAGGAATTGAACCAGCATCTTCTGTGTTTCCTGCATTGCAGGCAGATTCTTTACCTTCTGAGCCATCAGGGAAGGCCCACGTTATCACTAGAGAACTCTTTTGAAAATACATATGCAATCATTACTGAAAGTCCTTATCTTTTGGTTACATCCTTAGGGCTTCCCTAATAGTTCAGAATCTGCCTGAAATGCAGAAGATCCCAGTTCGATTCCTGGATCAGGAAGATCTGCTGGAGAAGGAATAGACTACCCACTCCAGTATTCTTGGGCTTCCCCTGTGGCTCAGCTGGTAAAGAATCCACCTGCAATGCAGGAGACCTGGATTCGATCCCTTGGCTGGGAAGATCCTCAGGAGAAAGAGAAAGGCTACCCACTCCAGTATTCTGGCTTAGAGAATTCCATGGACTGTAAAGTTGCAAAGAGGGTTGCGACTTGGGGTTGCATGGGGTTTTAAAGAGTTGTACACAACTGAGCAAATTTCACTTTCACTTTAGTCCTAGCATAGGGGTTAACGTGATTCATACAGACAACAAGGTCATTTGCAACACGGTCTCTTTCTCCACCCACTTCTTGCAGGAGGTTTTAAAACTTAATCCCTTGGCTTTTGATCTGTAAACAATCTGTCTGACCTCAGATCTGTACCTTTTCAGGACTCTATATCCACTGATGCCACCTCTTCTCAAACTTGATCGGAATACCAATAAGGGGGACTTTCCTGGCAGTCCAGTGGTAAAGACTTCACCTTTCAATGCTAGGGTTGTGGGTTTGATCCCTCGTCAGGGAACTAAGATCCCACATGCCTCAGGGCCAAAAAAAAACACATAAATCAGAGGCAATACTGTAACAAATTCAAGAAAGACTTAAAATCACAATACAAATTAGAGATTTTCATGTACTTTACTCTATCTCCTGTAGGAATTTCATCTCACAGTCTGATTTTTCAGATTGTTTCTCTTCTTTGGCAGAATCTTTTCTGTGTGTGTGCTTCCCTCTGTTTGCTGACATTTATAGAGCTGAATCTACCTAAAAGGGTCTAAGTTTGAATCACTTTAACTATAATATTTTAAATCTTTCAGAGTTAGCAAAAGGAAGAATGAAAAATCTAGTTTTGCTTTGCTGAAATTAAGGTCCACTTTTCTGTAAGAAGGAGGAAACAGCCAGTGCAACATGGCCCTTGGGCCTCAGGTGGTACTTCTGGGTTTGTGGTAGAACAAGAAATCAGCTGGGCCGGCACCTGCCTTCATGGTGGTACCATCCCTGCTACTACTGTAGTAGGTCAAGAACAATGGTCACAGCTGGTCTTTCTGCCCTGTATGATTTCAGGAGCTTTGAGCTCATCACAGATAGAAGCAAAGCTCACCTTTCTCAAATGCCTACCTCCTAAATGATGAGCATGTGACTCCTAGATACATGGGGGTCCTTTCAGGAAGCTCTGGGGCTTCCCAGGTGGTGCTCGTGGTAAAGAATCCATCTGCCAATGCGAGAGACATAAGATACGCAGGTTCAATCCCTGAATCAGGAAGATCCACTGGAGAAGGGCATGGCAACCCACTCCAGTCTTCTTACCTGGGAAATCCCATGGTCTGAAGAGCCTGGTGGGTTATGATCCATTGAGTCTCAAAGAGTCAGACACAACTGAAGCAACTTAGCATACATGCAGGGAGCTCTAGTATCTTCTTCAGCCAGGCTGCAAACAGTGAAGCCCATGGACTGATAACTTCTCCTCTCTAATCTGTGCTGTGAAAGTGCCTTAAGATTTCTGACATAGTGAAGGCAACCATCAGCAGTTTCTAAGATTGGTAAAGGTTTTTCTGTATTCATTCTTAGTCACATAAATGGGAATGTAAAGATAGCCACCTTTACCCCAACGCTCCTTCCAGAATCTCATGTCATTAGCACTGATTTCATGTGTGGTGTGTCACAAGTTATGGAACCTGTGCTGTGAATATCACCCATCTAAAGAAACAATCAACAATACTTCAATATTTAAAGTCTGAATCCCTAAAACACCTTTATGTTATGGCTCCCCCTGCTGGTTCTACAACAGGCTGACGAAGTTTGACTAAAGTGGAGACATTGTCAGCTGGAGCCAGACACCTCTGAGCTGGTTAATTTAAACTCCTAGCAAGTATTTAGCATTTCTTAGGAGACTGGCAGCAGGAATTGGGGCACCGCATCTGCACTTCAGAGAAACTCTTCGGGTCTGAGCCCAGGGATGTGATGAAGGTCGTGGCTTGGGCTGGACTCTTGGAAGAGTCCATGGAGAAACACGGCTCTGTGCTCCTAGAGGACACGCGTCCATTTGCTGTTCTTCCAGGCTCAGTCGTGTCCAGCTCTCTGCGACCCCACAGACTGCAGCATGCCAGGCTTCCCTGTCCTTCACCATCTCCTGGAGCTTGCTCAAACCCATGTCCATTGAGTTGGTGATGCCATCCAACCATCTATCTCATCCTCTGCTGCCCTCTTTTCCTCCTGCTCTCGACCTTTCCCAGCATCAGGGTCTTTTCCAATGAGTTGGCTCTTTGCATCAGGTGGCCAAAGTATTAGAGCTTCAGCCTCAGCATCAGTCCTTCCAATGAATATTCAGGGTTGGTTTCCTTTAGGACTGACTGGTTTGATCTTCTTGCTGTCTGAGAGAGTCTCAAAAGTCCTCTCCAGCACCACAGCTCGAAAGCATCAATTCTCGGGTGCTCAGCCTTCTTTATGGTCTAACTCTCACATCTATACATGACTACTGGAAAAACCATAGCTTTCAATGTACAGATCTTTGTCAACAAAGACGTGTCTCTGCTTTTTAACATACTATCTAGGTTTGTCATAGCTTTTCTTCCAAGGAGCAAGCGTCTTTTAATTTCAAGGCTGCAGTCACCATATGCAGTGATTCTGGAGCCCAAGAAAATAGTCTGTCACTATTTCCATTTTTTTCTCCATCTATTCACCAACAAGTGTCCATAACACACACAAAAAATTTTTTTTTAAAAGAGTATCTGCTGCTCGCCTGTAAGATGCTGCCATAGAGAGTTGGAAACGGCTTCTGTGAGTTTAGAAGAAATGCTTCCTGTGATTGCAAACACACACATGCGTGCACAATTTCTAATTTTTCTTAACAAGATAAAGCTGGGATAATTGAATACTCAGTGACCCCTCACTTACTAATTCCATTTTCCCCTCATTATCTATAATGGTTATAAAAACTGCAGTCTGATGGGTGTTTTATGATTTGATCAAATTCAGAGTTATGAAATTTAATCAATAAGAACAGTTTCTGCTCTTCAAGAGTCTAAAAAACTTGGTGAAAATATGAGAATAAATTTGTTTTTTCCTTTCAGCTAATGGTGCTCTCAACATCCACACATTTTGTCTTTGGAAGTTCGACCTTTTCTTTCCTCATTACCTCAGGCTATTATTACAATTAGTAATAATAATTATCTGTGTACAAGTGAGTGTGTATATACATCATTGTTGTTTAGTCACTCAGTCGTGTCTGATTCACTGGGACCCCAAGGACTGTAGCCCGCCAGGCTCCTCTGTCCATGGGATTCTCCAGGCAAGAGTACTGGAGTGGGTTGCCATTTCCTTCTCCAGGGAATCTTCCCAACCCAGGGATTGAACCCAAGTCTCCTGCATTGGCTGGTAGATTCTTTACCACTGAGCCACCTGGGAAGCCCACTTTTTAAACAGTCATTTCTGTGTGCATATGAAAGTGTTTCCATTTGAAATGACTGTCAAAATATTAAAGAAGACACTTTGGGAATTATTAATGAACTAAAATAATGTTTTTCTCATGCTAAACAGAGATTGGCTTTGGTTTAAAAGATCATTTTTTTAAAGATAACTTAGAGGTCTCCATTGTAACCTGGCATAGTTACTATTTTTCTTGCAACAATACCCTCAGGCTCTGATTCTCTTCTTAATCTACTTGAGACTCAGTCTGTGGACTACCCTCTTCAGGGATTGCTTATGTAGTTCTGCTTAAGAGAGTATTGATATATTTCCCCATAATTTGAAAATATTTGACATTTAAATTAAAAGGTATATTGCTTTATAAAAAACCTTTGTTACAAGTATGTTATGTCAGAAAACTTAAGCTGCAGAGAGGTAACATTTGTCTCTGATTATGTTTTCTAAGATTTTTTTTTTTGATGTGTACCATTTCTAAAGTCTTTCTTTAATTTGTTACAATATTGCTTCTGTTTATGTGTTGGTTTTTTGGCCAGAGGCATGTGGGATCTTAGTTCCCAGACCATGGATTGAACACATAACCCCAGCACTGGAAGAAGTCTTTACTGCTGGAGGACCAGGGAAGTCCTCTGATCTTTCTTTGGACTCAGAGAAGACAGAGGAAGCTGCAGGAGTGGCCACCCAGGCCATCCTGTTTCCTACTGTTTTCAGAACATTTTGTAAAAGGAGTCGGAAGCACCAGTAGGGATGTTCCTAGTGGACCTACTGTTTTTTCTACATGTCAGGAAACTGTGCTCTAACTCAGAACTCCAATTCTCCCCTCCCCCATGATTGGGATCTAGAGGACCAAGGACTACAGTTGGCCCAGTGAGTAAATCCTGGACTTTCATGGAAGTGAGCTGAGAGAGATGACCAGAAAGGAAAGTTCCACCTTATTCTGGATAGAACCTGAAGGCAGCCACCTGGTCATCACCTAGAACCTGAGAACAGGACAATGAGGGACACAGGATGAGAAGAGAAGACCCCAGTTGCAGCACTTGATGCACGGGATCCATCTAAACTTAAAGCTCTCAACTCTCGGTACATGAAAAAATACCATCCCTTTTAGATTTTATAAACTTCATTGGATTTTACATCACTCGCCATAGTAAGAGTTCCCACTGATAAATAACAGTGTTTAGTTTGGATTTCAAAACTAAAGAGTCACTTTTGTAGAGATGTGGACAGACCTAGAGTGTGTCTTACAGAGTCAAGCAAGTCAGAAAGAGAAAAATAAATAGCGCATATCAACACATGTGTGTGGAATCTAGAAAAATGGTACAAATGGACCTATGTGCTGGGAAAGAATAGAGACGCAGATGTAGAAAATGCACATGCGGATACAAGAGGGAAGGAAAGGGTGGGATGAACTGAGAGAGCAGCATGGACATATATACACACTACCACGTGTCAAACAGACAGCTAGGGAGAAGCTGCCCTGCAATGCTGGGAGCTCAGCGCGGTGCCGGGATGACGCAGAGGGGCGAAATGGAGTGGGGGGGGGGGGAGGGAGGTCCAAGAGGGAGGAGACTGTACGTAAACTTACAGCTGATTCATACTGTTGTATAGCAGGAACTAACACAACACTGTAAAGCAATGGCACTCCAATAAAAACATACATAAAGAAAAAAACTAAAGGATCGTAACATGTCAGGTCAGGATGAGACCGGCAGAGGCGACCCCAGCAGCGAGACACAAAGGACCAGGCAGAAGGAGGGCTGGATGTGGAGGGGCCCTTCACTTTCTTTGCTGCCTCCTTCAACAGGCAGGACATGGCAGAGGTGGGAGCTGGGGGCGTCCACGGGCTTCCAGGTATACTGTACCTTTCAGCTCAGAGCTCACGACTTGTGGATCTAGAAGCTCCTCTTCCTGGCTGCTCTGGTTTGGTTTGGACTTTTTGTAGAACTAGAAATATTAGTAGTGAATTATTTAGCTCTGCATTTTTCAAACTTGGTTTAATGTAGAAGGACATCCAAGAATTCCTCTTGGGAGCGTTTGAACAGGCTGGGGTCTTGGAGCACAATAGCCACACACACACACTCACACACACACACATGTACACACACTCAGTTTTCTCTCTCGCCCTCCTCTATTTCTTCGTCTCTCTCTTCCCAGAAACAGAGTCTTGGCTGACAGCCATGGGGAACCACAGACTAAAAAGGATTTCTTAATCTTGACCAAGCATCATATCCTTCTGATGAGAAACTGGGTCCAGAAAGCTTGAGGAAATGTCCTGAATTGCTCAACTAGGCAGGCTTAGCACTCCTGTGAGGTCATCTTATCTGTATTATTGTATAATTTTTTAAATGTTGTTAATATTCAATTTCTGATGGTAACACATGAGAAAATTCTAATAGGATAATATTGAACAAATAGCCCAATCGTCTAAAAATAAATTTCTCTTAAGTCTTCTTCCTCCAAGAAGGTAACAACTGTGAATACAGTGGAGGGTTCACCTTCAGGCTCTTTCACGGCATATTTAAAAATCTGGAGGATGCCTTTGTGGGGCATTCATTCAGAAATGGTCAGAGAAAAAAGAACCTTGCGTGTGTCTAGTACCCTGGTCTTAGCAATCATTCCATCATGAATTAAGACACTGAAACACTTCTTTTAGTGTTGAGATTTTAAAATAATTACTACAAATGTAAACAAATAAGCCATTACAGCATGGAATACATCTTTCAGACTACACTTCCCGCCCCTCCATACACTGCTCCTCCCCGGCCCCTGCTGGGTGGACACAGCAGACGGCTGTCCCTCCAGGTAGGGGTGCCCCTTTCACCCAGCGGCAAGACATCCCTGCAGAATATCCTACTTGCCATCTCAGAGGTGACTAGAGATGTATATCCCACATATGGTGAAAATCATACATCCTGGAAAACACATAACGGACCTGCTAATAAAACGCAGACTGATAAACTCATCATGAAGGCTGGAGTGGGCCATTCTTGAGAATTAATGGGAAAATCCTACAAGATTCCCCGTGGTGACTCAGACGACACAGCAAGGGGGCTGGGATGGTTTGATTTTCCGTTTAAGGACATTGCTACTTTGAGTTGACTTCTCTGGAATGTCATGTAGGAAAGAATGGAAGTTACCAATCACCTTGACTTCCGAACTGCTTGCCTGAAAAAAAAAAATTTTTTTTCTCTCAACTCTGTAGAGTTCAACACAAACTAAAAATGGCAAACACTGTAGACGAGGTGGTGGACACGCTGTAAGGAGCTGAGACTATTATCCGAAGATTGACCACAAAGGCCCTGAAATGGGGCAGTGATGTTTCAGGAAGATTCTCCCATGAGGTTTCCAGGTCAGCTTACTGGGTCAGGCTAGTTCTGCTGTGAGCTCAGCCTTGTCAGGGTTTCTGCAAGATCATGTCTCATGATTGACAGAACATGGGAGAGAGGGGAAGAAAATCTGTGACATGTTGTTAAGAAAAGCAAAATGACCTGATTTGTTTTAGGTGAGAGTTTTTGCTTATTGGGGGAAAATGATTCATGAGTGAGCCAAAGAAAGGTGTATATGGATTTCTCCCAGTCTCCAAGATGCTTGCTCCTTGGAAGAAAAGCTATGACAGGCCTAGATAGCGTACTGAAAAGCAGAGACATCACTTTGCCGACAAAGGCCTGTCTAGTAAAAGCTAAGGTTGTTCCAGTTGTCATGCGTGGATGTGAGAGGCTTAGCTGTCCCACTGCGTGTGGGATCTTCCCGGATCAGGGGCTGATTTTGGGTCTCCTGCATTGGCAGGTGGGTTCTTCACCACTGAGCCACCACACCAGGGAAGTCCATGGCAAACACTGTACAGATATCATTTATTTTCAGCCTCGCAATAACCACATCATTTTTCTCTTATAGAAAATGAAAATGAGGCTCAGAAAAAAAAACAAAAAACAAAACAGGAAACTTTTACAAAATCACATGAAGTGTACATGTCTGGACCTAGAATTGCATCCAATTCTGCTTGACTCTGAAACCACGTTTTTTTCCCCTGATATATGTTCATGTGTTCCATCCCACCTCTCTTGGGTAGAAACCCCTAAATGGAACTCATTAAGTCAATTCAATGAAAGACTCTTTCAAGGAAGATATCAGCAGCCTTTGACCACAGAAGCCACTGCTGCAATGAACTAATGTGCTAGGTCTCCTGACAGTGAATCTAAAGGAAACCTAGGACTTTATCTGCCCTTGGTGTGCAGAGACGTAGACTCCCAGCTTCAACGCACAGGCACCCTCTCTCCTCCGGACCACACTTGTTACTGTGTTCCTCTTCATCTGTCTGAGTGCTCTTTGACCCTGATGGTGGCTCAGTGGATCTTACTCCTACTCCCTGAACCTCTCAAGAAGGTGCAGATCTGTTTGTTTGCTATGGGCTGGTTGGTGCCTGAGGTTTGATGCTGGGGAGAGATAGACGGACCTTGAGGCAGCGATTCTAGCCTTGAACCATGCCGAGGCTGGGTACCGAGGCTGCGTACCTGGCTGGGTCCCTTTGGGTACCTGGCTGAGCTGCCGAGTCTATTTCTTGCACCCAGAAGCCAGTTATCTGGAGACCCACTCCCAGGTTTAGAGCAGCCTGTCCCTCCATCATGTCAGTGTATTTAGGGAGAACTCTGAGCTTGCTGGTTTCTGAAGCTGAGGGCTTCCCAGGTGGCACAGTGCTGAAGAATCCGTCAGTCAAGGCAGGAGACACCAGAAATGAGGCTATGATCCCTGGGTCAGGAAGATCCTCTAGAGGAGGAAATGGCAACCTGCCCCAGTATTCTTGCCTGGGAAATCCCATGGACAGAGGAGCCTGGCTACAGTCCATGGGGTCGCAAAGAGGCGGATGCGACTGAGCATGCCTGCACGGACGAAGCTCACACAGAACATAATAGATCTGGTCAAACAGGATAACTGAATCAGTCTACACTGGTGATGTAAATCTTAAACATGGATCTGAGAAACAAAAAGCTCTAAATGGGAAAATTCTCATGTGTTTGTACATTTGCCAAATGAATAGCTTGCCACCAAAAGAGGCATCCCTTCGTTTCCTACAGAAGACCAACGAAACTCGACATCCTAATGGATTGCTTCCCTTGCCTTGCCATGCTGGGGTATGGAGGGGAAGAAATTGGAAAATGCAGTTGTCAATGATTGTGTATTGCCTTGGGAAGAGAAAGAAGTCCCACTAGATGAGAGTGTGTAACATGGGAGAGGGGCTGAGTTCTGTTAAGTTCCTGTGTTTCCTACATTCAGAACTTGCTTGGGCTAAATGAACACAGATGACAATTCAGAATCAATAGGGAATTTTTTTCTCCCCAAGTCCATCAAATCCATGGGATCTTTCACATCATCACCACTTTATTATTCCTGTATTGAATCATTCCATGAGGACCTTATTCATATCCTACTTTCTTCTGTCCTGAGGCAAAGACAAAAGCTCTCTTGGGCCGTGAAGACACTGCTGCTTTCTTCCCAGTCTGCTCGCTCCGGCAGTAATCAACATTTATGGCCGCGGTTACAGTAAAAATAGCAAAAGTCAATATTTGTGCTCCGTATCTGTCAGATGATAAAGCTGGCTGGAGGCATGGTGACACGACATCTGCATGCAACACACAGGGGCTGGTCCCCCCCATCCTTCTAGTCGGTTTGTCTAAAGATGGCGTCATATTTGTACAGCTGAGATTCCCAAATCCCCCATCTGTGTCCTTAGGGAAGCTCAAGACTTTTGTTTGATTTTTGATCCTGTTGATTCTGGCCTCTGGACTGGGAAAGATGTTAAAAAGAAGAAAAAGGAATGAAAAAAATATATGAAAGTGAGTAAATGAAACGAGACAGAGTAACCACTCAGAAAATCTGCTAATAACAATCTTCTTTGAACTACTGTTTTTTACACCTTGCTACCTCTACAAAGAAGAGTAAGAGACAAAGCAATGATGGCAAAATTTAAAAGAAGGACCCTAAAACAACCTGGGAAATAAGAACTCCTTTCGAAGGTTTGGGTTTTAGACAAAGATGTGGGTTTCAGTTTTAACTCTGTGATCTGGGTCAAGTATCTGAATGTAAATTAGCCTCAGATGTCTCATCTTTAAAGTGGGACTATTAATAGAATCCAATTTATATGGTTTTTTGAAAAGATCAAGTGAGATAAGGTGAGCAAAACACTGGGCACAGCAGGTGGTTACAATACCGGGATTGATATCATCAAAGCAAAGTGATTTTGAAGTGAACCACTTTACTTTTCCTTCACATACCCAGGCTCGTAAAATGACTAAAACAAGGCATCCAAAACAAACAAACAAAAAAATGTGGAAAGTCAAAACTCAACTTTTATAACTCATTTTCCTGTTGCATTTCTTTACTACTATTATTCTTAATCTCCCATGACTTAATTCTTAGGCATTTCCATCTTGTTCAATATTCCCAAGCTAGAGTCATTGTCCCAGTCTGGGGACACCACTGTTATAATTGTTCTGCAGTTTGATGCACCCGCGAATCCTACAGAGTGTCACAGCCTCTGTGTGCTGCCCCTCCCATACAAGCTTTGTTCCCTTTTTCTCTTTTTTGAAGTTGATTGTGTCCAAAGCTCACCAGTCTCTCAAAATGAAACGTTTTGTATATGTGAAATAATTCTAGGTAAATGGACTTCCCTACTTCTAAAAGTCATTCATGCTAATGTGTATTAGAGAAAATATAATAGAAGACCAAATCCATGATTTCCTAGATATTATCCTTTAGGTTGAAGACAAAGCAGCATGAAGTTTAAAACTTGGCAATGTATAAAAGATTAACTATTAGACTGTGGGTTCTTGCTCCTATTTCCCAGCTCCTTGCAGTGCCGTGGATTCGTGTTTCGTTGCTGAGCAGAAGCCCTCAGGAGCCTGCATGCAGCTCCCCAGTTATCTCTTACAGCCTCAGTGACTGATGAGGCTGCATGGTCCAGGTGAGGCAGGTGTAAGATGCTGAGCCTCCATCAGCCTGGGTCTCTGAGTGACTGTATAGAGCAAAATGCCTATTCACTCATGACCAATGTGTAGTGTGAGTGGGACCACTTCTTTTGTGATAGTCTTCTGTTTTCAACTTATTCATTTTTCATTTAATATTTTCTAGTATCTTGTTCTGGGTTATTTCCTTTCAATTAATCAATGCCTTCTCTTTCCATTTCCTTTCAACACTCGTTTCTTTTCATTTAATTATATAGACATAGAGTATTTTATTAAAATACAAGCTTATTTATTTAAAAAATGCTTATCAGCACCAATTCTATGCCAGGGTCCCTGCTAGCCATAAAAATATAGTGACAGGAAGATGAATCTGGTCACTGTCCTTACAAAATTGAAAACTATACTTGGACAATCATTTATTTCTTTAGATGCCCTCCTGTTTCCCTCCCATCAGAATTATCACCATTTGTGTAGTCAAAACATTGAAGAATCTCTCATAAGTCATCACCCCACTCAAATGTCACTAGCTGTACAATATCAATAGGGCCTCCTGACGGCTCAGACAGTAAAGAATCAGCCTGCAATGCAGGAGACCTGGGTCTGATCCCTTGGTTGGAAAAAGACCCCTGCAGAAGGAAATGGCTACCCACTCTAATATTCTTGCCTGAAAAATCTCATGAATGGAGGATCCTGGTGGGCTACAGTCCATGGGGTCAAAATTACACATTCTCTGAAAACCCACCAAAGTCTCATTCTAAGGACTGGTGTCATCCTTTAAATATACCCTTGCGCTCCTGGCTGAGAAATCAGTCTACTTAAGCAGAAGGTGGGCATGCTTGGCTTAGGTGAGGAAAGAAGAAAAGCACCCCTGAGTGAGCATCACTCTGTGAACATCACTGTCCGTGAATATAAAGGGCTTCTCAAAATCTACTTCCTTCTCAGACTGAAGCCTGTCCCGGAGAACAACTTACCTGATGATTTTCCCAGCTGGCAGCTCTTTCAAAAGGAAAGCTCTGTTATGCTACTTCTTTCTGAACTAACATATTTCAAGAGACTCGCTGTATTATTATAACGACTTTTAGAGTTTTTATTGCAAATGTTCACTGAAGCAATATTTGAAAATATAAGTAGAAAGAAAATAAACAGTACTGCATGGCAGTGGCATAAAACCTGACCTAGAGATCAGTGGAATAGACTGGACAGTCCAGAAATAAACTCAAGCTTTTATGATCATGTGGTTTAAGCAATGTCCTTAAGATAATTCAATGAGGAAAGAATAGTCTGTACAACCAAAGAAATGAAGCTGAACCCCTACTTCACACCACGCGCAAAAGTTAACTAAAAAGAGATCAAAGACTTAAACGTAAGAGCTAAAATTGTGAAAGTCTTGTAAGAAAACATAGGTGCAAATCTTGGGCTAAGCAATGGTTTCATTGTTGTCAAACCCAAGTTCGTGTGCCCAAGACATGGTGAGATCAGACAAAATGAAACATCACAGTTTAGAGCAGAGAAAGGTTTACTAGTCAAGGAGGCACCGATTGGGAAGATGGGAGACCTAGACTTACCTCAGATCCATATTTCTTTCTGTTCACTGAAACACAGCTGAAAATTTACCAGTTTTGTAAAATACACCATAGGGTACTACATGGTAGAACAGAGCTCTGATCACCCATACTTAATTATTCACAGCCCATGTTGCTGAATATCAGGCAAACAAACCAATGCAATGCAAAACCATCTGTCAGGGTCACAGTTCCCTAGCCTTCCAGCCAATGCCCCATCAGAGACAAAGCCAAATGACCAACTTGGGTACAAAAAGAAGACCGTCGACAATGCTCCGTTGTAGGCAAAGCCAATACACTAGGAAAGAATGACCTGGAATCATCACAGAGGAGTTCCGTTACTTACCAGGGACATCTCAGCTTGCGAATGCAAGTTTACCTTTACCACAAAATCAAAAGCACTGGGGCCACTGCCAGGTCTTTTGAGCATTAGCTGCCTGGACTCCTTTCTTGGTGCCTGCAGTAAACACTGCACTTTCCTTCACCACAACCCAGCGTCAGTAGATGGGCTTTGCTGCCCATAGGAGAAGGGACCCAAGCTTGGTTCAATAACAAAATCATATCAAAAGCATCACACCAAAAGCACAAGCAACCAAAAAATAAAATAAATTTAAAAAAGATAAACCCGTGGGGATCCACTCATAGCATAAAGATTATTTTAAATGAAAACATTTGAGCTAAAGAAGATGCAGAAAGAAATTTATCTGATCTTACCTTTTCTGACTGAAGTTGGAGCCTCAGAAAATGCAGCTGCCATTCACCCATGCTTAGGGCATTTTCTGTGTATTCAGCAGAGATGGAGACAGACTACCCCATTCCATTAGCACCAAAAAGTTCAATAGAATCTTTCATACCTTCCCATTGAAGTCCTAAAAGCAAAAACAAACAAAAAAACCTTTGCTAAATTTTGTATATAACACTTTAATCTCTGGCTATTGAGGGTGTTACTCTCCACTGACAGCATACAATAAAACTTGATTTTCCTTTCTGCTAATCTGTTTACTGTTATTTAATTTGCACATCCAGGACCACAGGACCCAAGTTGGAAGAAGAAAAGTTTTCTCCCAACAAGCTCATCCAAAATAAAAACTTTCATGCTTCAAAGAAGGCCATCAAGAAAGTGAAAGGACAACCCAAATAATAGGTCAAAATATTTGTAAATCATGTCTTTAATAAGGGTGTACCATCCAGAATGTATAAAGAACTCTTACAACAAAAAGAAAAATAGCCCAATTAAAAATGAGCAAAGTGTTTGAATAGCTATTTCTCCAAAGAAGATAGGCAAATGACCAATGAGCCATGTGAAAGGATGCTTAACATTACTAATCGCTAGGAAAATGCATATCAAAACCACGACGAGGAAAAATGGTGCTGTTTGGAGAGGAAAAAATTTTCCTCTACCCTCTTAGATTGGTCCTTGGGGTCCTGTAAATCAACAAAATATAGACTGGCAAGGGAAAGGACATTTTTATTCATATACGTGTAAATGCAGCAGTTCACAGAAAATTGGGACTCAAAGGTGCAGCTGGAACTGGGGGCTTGGGTACCATCTCAGTGTTAGGAAGAGGGTGAGAAGGGCACTTATGGGAAAACAAATGACACTTGGGGAAAATAAAAGAGCCCTTAGGAAAATAGGTGGACAATATGTTAGTTTTGAAATGATGTCTGTTTGGCTGTGATACTGACTTCCTCTCTCAGAGAAGAGAAAATTCAACTTGCTCCCCAAAAAGGGGGATTTATGACAATTGAGCTCTTTGGGGGTCTCTGCTTTTAGGCAGATAAAGGGATTTCAGAAACTCAAATGCCTTCAGTTCAAAATAATTTCTATGCCACAGTGCTTATTCTGGATCCTTTCAATGCCAATTACTCAAGTCAGCTAACTAGTTAGTAAGCAAAACAAAGAACTAGAACCCATGCCTTCTGGCTCTGGTTACAAACTGAATTGTCTCCTTGATAAGCTAAAATTATCATCTTTTCTTATTTCTAAAGCCATTGAACAGTTTCCCTCAAAGACATACAAACCTTGGTTTTGTTTTATAGAGAAAAAAAAAAATCAGTGCACAAACATGAATGTAACAGCTCTTTAGGTCTTGAAATTGTTTCTGAATGTCAAATATCTTATTCTGTGACCTGCCAGGCATTTATCTTATTATAAATACTTTCTACTTGTTTTTTCTTTTGGAAAAATACCTGAGGAACAAAAAAAGAGAGAAAAACATGTACCTTTCCATCCACCGCAGACTGGCCCTAGGTGTCTGCCCGCAGCCCTCACGGTTCGATTGACAAGCCCAGCTGTTAATAGGCTGCAGGGAGACGGAGAGAGAATGCGATTCATCAGGACACTGGGCAAATGGGCATGTCTTAATGTTACCATTTTCCGTATGGTTGTAATAACCCCCTGCATTGCACACCTGGAATAATTTAACCAAGTCTGACCGATCAGTTGAGGAATTATTTGGAAAGTATGCGCTCTCTTTGCAAGGAGCTGGCGGATTCAGCAGCGAGCTGGCCAGCCAGAACCCACTCTCCAAGGCTGGTGACGTGCTGACATATATCTGAAAAAGGATTCACATCCCTCCCAACTGTGCCCCCTTTTTTCTCCCAACCCCTGATTCTTTATGCAGCAGACACAGGTCACATATCGGCTGCAGAGAGGTCTATGTTGTTGTTGTCAATTGAACTAATTACCATCATGTAAAATTCATAAGTTCTTATTTAAAATTTATTTAAGTCTTATTTAAAACTTCCATTCTGGCTTCTCTTGAAATATCAGTATGTTGGGACCAACTGGGCTTCCATCAGCACGGGACAGTGCTTCATAGGAGCTGGGCAGCAGCTCTCACATTTAGTTGGGAGGCACCGTCCTCTAGAGGGCTTCCCACGTGGTTCAGTGGTAAAGAATCTGCCTGCCAATTCAGGAGACATAGGAGACATGTGTTCGATCCCTGGGTGGGGAAGATCCCCTGGAGAAGGAAATGGCAACCCGCTCCAGTATTCTTGCCTGGGAAATCCTATGGACAGAGGAGCCTGGTGGGCTACAGTCCATGGGGTGGCAAAGAGACATGATTGAAGGACTGAGCACACATGTGCGCGCGCGCGCACACACACACACACACACACGGACGCATGCCCTCTAGATTACTGGGGTCGCCACTACCACTCTCCCCACTATTTCTCTTCCATTTGCACTCTCTGCTTCAGCCCTGGAAATATTTGAGCTTGTTATCTCTGCAGCAGAAAGTGAAAAACAACTGCTTGGGAAATTTCTCTTGGCCCTAAGATTACAGATGATGTTTGTGTCATGACCAACTACTGTCTTTGCTAAGGTTGGAGCTACCAGTTATTCCTCCAGATTGGACTGTGGGGCTGTTTCTAACCTCATTTCTCCATATCTCTGTCTGTCTCTCTCCCTCTCTCTGTATACATACACTCACACACATATTTTTACTTCTTTTTGACGCCGTGAGAAATACCCAACTTCTAGTTGAGGGAGCCCATGCCTGAAAAGGGTGTTTGAAGTCACAGTCAGTCATAACCTGATGCTTTATCTCAGTCTTACAAATGGAGAATATTTCTTGCTGTCTCCAGCCATGTGTTAATGGTTTCTCTGAGGTCACCTGTACAGATAGATCTTTTGAATTTCACTTGAAACACATGTGGTTTTAAGCTAGTTGTTAATTGGAAACATTTATAGTGTCAAACATTTGATTAATGCTCTGGGTTTTAATTGAAAGGAATAAGCATTTCTTAAATCAACTCTTCACAGTAATATGTTTAAAAAAAAAAAAGACTCCTAGAGTAGATTAAACATTTATTTGAAAACTGGGTAATATTTTTAAAAAACAGTCTTCACTGAGTATGGACTTGCTGGCATCCTTTTTAAAGATAGTTTGGGGACAATCACCAGCCAGTGGATCACTGAAAGTGAAGCGAAAGTTGCTCAGTCGTGCCTGACTCTTTGCAACCCCATGGACTATACAGTCCATGGAATTCTCCGGGCCAGAATACTGAAGTGTGTAGCCTTTCCCTTCCAGGGGATCTTCCCAACCCAGGGATCGAACCCAGGTCACTAGAAAATCAAATGTCAGTAAATGCAACAGCACTGCTTTTGGCTGCTGGTCAGTAACCACTCAGAAAACTGTTGAGTTTGGGGTATAATACAGAACATTCTGCGTATTTATCCCTTGGAGAGCATGGTCTAAGGAAGGCAAACCCATGGTCTAAACAGTGAACACTGCTCTGGCCTAGCTGAGACCCTCTGAACTGGAACCGTCAGGATGTGGTTTGGGGACTGAGCGTAGGGTATTAATAATATCCTCCAGGTGTGAGAAGTCCAAAGTGGGACTCAGTTGAGTTCAGAAGAAGGTGCATTTTTACTTTAATTTTTGTCCGTAAAGAACCCAAATTGGGTCTCCAGATGGTGCCCTGTAGACATAATTAAGCATTGCAATAAATCACATGCCAGTGACACAGCAATTATTCCTGGGCCCTCCCTGCTGCCCTGCCAGGTGGGGGACAGGCACCCACATTCCTTCAGGTGTCCTCACACAGCCCTGTGCTATCCGTCAGAGGCCCGAAGGGGAACGCCACCGCTCGCTCGTTACTGTCAGCCGGGCGCATAATAGGAGCAAGATGTCTCCCGTGCTGGGATACTGGTTCTCACAGCTGCCCTGAACTTTGTATAGTCAGAGCCTCTAAATAGGCGGGGGGAAAGTGTTACAAGGCCATGGCCACATAATTGCCACAGTTTGAAATGGAAAAAACTAAATATGCCCATTATGTCTTTGATTTCCCCATCACCAGACAACTCGCTTTACATTTATTCCCACTGAATTCTCTACCTGATTGATTGTTTCGGAAACATGTATTCTTTGCCCCTTTCTTCATTCGACACATACGTATTTCAATGTCCTTCAAACCTGAGTAATGTACAAACATTTTTCAAATTCCCAAGAATATGCCCACAGACATATCCAGGGATATACAGACAAATTCAGAAAACACGGGCTTGAGAACTTAAAATCTTACCCTATGAAAATATCTTATCAGAATCATCAAAATAGAAATAACTTTCATTTTTTAAGTGGGTAAAATATTTTCTGATATTTTTATGAAATAGAGAACACGAAATGTGAAACATTCTCTTTAGTTTGAGAAACGGCTTCCCAGGAGGTGCTAGTAGTAAAGAATCCGTCTGCCAATGCAGGAGACACGGGTTCAATCCCAGGGCCGGGAAGACCCCCTGGAGGAGAAAATGGCAACCCACTCCAGTATTCTTGCCTGGAGAATCCCATGGACAGAGGGGCCTGGTGGGCTACAGTCCATGGGGACACAAAGAGTCGGACATAATTAGCATAGCCTTCTTTTTGCTTCTTATATAACAGATGCTGTAACAGGGACTTTTTAAGGACTGCCCTGATCTCCAAAAGGAGAAAGAGGGTCATAGGAAAAATAAAATAAGAGGGACATAGCAGCTCATCTGTGCTCTTAGGAAGCCTGTGTATGGTTCTGTCTTTGGGCCAATTAGTGGGATTACATGGTTCCCCACTACATTTTGAAACAGAACTGAAAGATTCTGAAAGGATATTTTTCAGCTGTAGGGTCTTCTCCTTCTAGTGTTAACTAGGAGCTTGTTTTAGTTTCTTGTGGCTGCTCTAATAAATGGCCACAAACTTGGTGGCTTAAAACAACATAAATGTATTACTTTACAGTTCTGGAGGTCAGAAGACTGAAATCTGTTTCACGGAGCTAATGTCAAGACATTAACAAGGCTGGTTTCTTCTGGAGGCTTTAAGAGGGAATCTGTGTCCTTGCCATTGTCACATTCTCAAGGCTGCCTGCATTCATTGTCTTCTGACCCCTCCCTCATCTGTGTCCACTTTTGCCTCCATCATTTCTCTCTTACTTCTCTCTGATCTCCTTTATTCCCCTTGTAAGGACTGCAAGAAGATCAAGCCAGTCAATCCTAAAGGAAATCAACCCTGAACATTCACTGGAAGGACTGATGCTGAAGCTGAAGCTCCAACACTTTGGCCACCTGATGCAAAGAGCCAACTCACTGAAAAAGACCCTGATGCTGGGGAAGACTGAGGGCAGGAGAGGAGAAGCAGGTGACAGAGGATGAGATGGTTGGATGGCATCACTGACTCCCTAGACATGAATTTGAGCAAATTCCAGGAGAGAGTGAAGGACAGGGAAGCCTGGCATGCTGCAGTCCATGGGGACTCAAAGAGTCAGATATGACTTAGCGACTAAACAACCACCACATCAAAGGACACCTATAATTATATTGGGCCCACAGGGCAAAGCATCTCAAGACCTCTAAGTTAATCCCACCTGTAAAGTCCCTTTTGCCATAGAAGGTAATGTTCTCAGGTTGTAGGGATGAGGATGTTAACGTCTTCAGGGTCATTATTCAGCCAACCGAAGTGCTGAGGACTCAAATCTCTGTCTCTGGCTCTGACCCTTCACTTCCAGGTTCATCTCATCAACCATACATCCCAACTTCACTGTGACATCATTTTGAATAAAAAGTCCCAGGCCAGTGACTTCCCCGGTGGTCCAGTGGCTGAGACTCTGTGCTACCAATGCAGGTGGCTCAGGTCCAATCCCTGATAGGGACACTAGATCCCACATGCAACTAAGACCCAGAGGAGCCAAATAAATAAATGACAAGTATTTTTTAAAAGCCCCAGGCAGCTCACTTTCTCTTCCCCCTAAAATCTGTTCCACAACCCCAATTTCCTTTCTCTTCTGCCTTTCACACGACTTTGAAATTACAGTGTTATTCCATAACTCAATATGCTTGCTTTATCCCCTGTTTTCTCCCTGAGATCCACCACTTTGCCTTTGAAAGGCCCCCAGTTTATCCCTTAGCTCATCTCAGCTGTGACCACTCCCCCCAGACCAGCCAACATTCCTGCTAAGAACCACATGACATTTCTAGTTAGATTTTCATACTTTTGACTAGCATGCTTTTTATAGAAATTGGTGGTACCCAGAAGAGAATAAATTTGAGGTCAAAAAATTTTTGCGTGAAAATTGGTGGAATCTGTGACAAACGCTACATGAAAAAGAGTAGCATGTTTCCAGCCATTTAATCGCTGGCTCTGCTGTTTTATTCTTCCTTTAGAATGCCTTTGATGGGTCCTCCATCTGCAGCGGTCCTCCAGCTGACCTCCAGTGCAGCGCTTCTCTCCACTGGCCCATCACACGGCCCACTGCAGTGTGTGTTTCCTGTGAAGCTTTCTCCCTATTCCTATCCAGCGTGATCATCACAGGGGAGGGCCTTCATGTCTTCTTCCTCTTTCATTTACTGGCACAAAAGATTGGAACTCAGCTCTACCATCTCCCCTTTTTAGCAGGTAGTTTTATCTCCCTTAGTAAAAGAGCAATCTAGAATAATTTCTCACAAACAAGCCTTAAGTGATAAGTAAGTATATGTGCTCAGTTGTGTCCGACTCTTTGCGGCCCCAAGAACTGTAGCCCACCAGGCTCCTCTATCTACGGGATTCTCCAGACAAGAACACTGGAGTGGGTTGCCATACCCTACTTCAGGGAATCTTCCTAACCCAGGGCTGGAACCTGCATCTCCTGCATTGGTAGACGGATTCTTTTCCACTGCATCACCTGGGAAGCTCTAAACAAGACTTGCTCTTAACTAATCTATGATGTGGAAGCCCTTGATGACCCAACCCCATAGAACAAGGGTCCCCAATCTCCGGGATCTAATGCCTAATGATCTGAGGTGGATTTGATGTAACAATAATATAACTAAAGTGCACAATAAATGCAATGTGCTTGAAGCATCCTGAAACCACCTCTCCCTCCCCGTTTCATGGAAAAACTGTCTTCCTTGAAACTGGTCCCTGGTGCCAAAAAGGTTGGGGACTGCTGCCATAAAACCCTCAGAAACCAGCAGGAGATGTGCAACAGTCAAAGCTTATGCTTTAACGATTTCTTGGTTGAATGACTTGTCTCTTCCTTATGTTCAGAAATTCTTTGAGGACAGGAACTGTGGCAACACAAGGCAAATACTATTACAGACAGAATAAAGCTACACAGAAGCATTTGCATTTATAAGATTTACTCCAGTGTTGGTAAGGAAGCTGATCTCATCATTTAACTAAACTCCTACCAACCATAAGCAAACCACATCTTTGTAAGTAACGGATATACTTACAAAGAGTAAGTGATTCTTACTCCTTTGAGCATGTGAATTCACTGAGACATCAATTTTCTGGAGTTTGTTCATCTTGGCTCATTATCCATCTCTTAATCCTAGTCCTGTGAATCATGTAAATCTTTAAAAAATGAATTTTCCACCCCTCAGTTTTAATCCATAATCTTAACTGTTGTCTAACAGGAATAGCATAATAATGGATTTCTATCTCTAACTCACATATGAAAAGAAAACTATGTCTTTATTTAAGCATTTACTACCTAAGGATGTACTTTGAATTCCTGCTATACAATCTCCAGAATTTGTTCTTCATTGGAATGCTAATTGCACTACCTGTAAATTTAAATTTTGAAAAGGAAATGAAAATATTAATTGCTCAGTCATGTTCGCCTCTTTCTAACCCCATGAACTGTAGCTCACCAGGCTCCTCTGTCCATGGGGTTCTCTGGGAAAGAATGCCGAAGTGGGTTGCCAAAATGCATCTCAGGATAGACTTCTGCTCTAAGAGTGCCTGTGTGTGGGGCTGAGGAAGAAGCAGCACATCAAACTTAATGCTTTGCTGGTTTGAGATTAGGTCTTCCCTAGAGGTGGCTGAAGTGTTAGAACAACAGAATTTATAGAGTTTTAAATCTGTCTTCCTTTCCAAAACTCATTTTATTAAACTCATTGATATTGTCTTAAAGACCTGCAGCTGAGATCATACATGAAAAGCTCTTTATAATAAGAAATAAGAGCAACATTTTTAAAAGTCTCAGCTAACCTGTCCCTCTTCATTAGTAAGCAGATCTCTCTTCCTATACTGCACCACCGTGCTCAGCCCTGAAGCCCACTGTCCCCAGGAAGAAGATGTGACGTGGGATAGGAGTGAGCATGTGTGCATTTGGCTCTTTGTGAGCCCCGTGTACAGTAGCCCGCCAGGCTCCTCTGTCCATTCCAGGCAAGAACACTGGAGTGGGTTGCTATTTCCTACTCCAGGGGATCTTCCCAACCCAAGGATCAAATCCCTGTCGCTTGTGTCTCCTGCAACGGCAGGCAGATTCTTTACCACTGCACCACCTGGGAAGCCCAGGAGTAAGGGGAGAAAAACAGCAATGAGATGAGGCATAAAGCCTGTTTTTCATGCCCTTGGGGCTGATTCATAAGGAATGGAGGTTGTAGAAATGCCCATACAACTGTGAGGAATCACTGAAGGTCAAGATTAGTGCCCTGCAGAAAAGCATAAGCTTCTAGGGGAGCAATCATCAAAGGAGCAGCATGGATGGATGGAGCCAACTAGAAGAATGGACTTGAGCTACCACTGTTGATGGAGAAGAAAATGGCAACCCACCCCAGTATTCTTGCCTGGAGAACCCCCTGGACAGAGGAGCCTGGTGGGCTACTGTCACGGACATGACTGAGCAACTGTCACCTTCACCACCACTGTTGAAAGTGGCCCAGGTACCAGATACAGTGGGCAGGGAATCAGATGTTTCTGCCTCCCCAGTGATGGTGCCAACATGCTAGAAGCACCAGGGAACTGATGTCCACTAGCTATGAAATGAGGACACAAAATGCTGGGAATTAGTTACCAGAGGTGCAGAACCAAGATCACAGGCTGCAGCTATGGGTACCCATGAGGTACCACAAATGGCCAGTCTTCAGTAACAGACTAGACTGGCCTGGAATGAGGTCAGCAATGGCTCTCAGTTTCCTCCTGTCATTGATGGGAGGGCACATAAGTGTGCCCAGAGGTGCCAACAGAAGTCGGGGAGGGGAAGAGATAAAACCTATAGACTAAGAATTTATTCCCCAAAGATCTAATAAGTATAAAAAGATGTCAAGTCCCCAAATACTGCAATATTAACTGGTAAGTTTAGACACCACCCTCTGCCTCCAGCCAACAGACAGCAGGTAGGAAAGCCTATCAGTTAGGGAAAACAAAAAGCTACCCTTTTTTGAATGTTTGAAAGCTGGGCAGTGGACTTTTTAAATTTTCTACCTCTCTACATACATGTAAGTTTTTTATTTTGGCATCATTAACACCTGAGAGCAGAATGGTCTATATCAGGGGTCCCCAGCTTCTGAGATCTAATACCTGATCATCTGAGGTGGAGCTGATGTAATAAAAATAGAAATTAAGGGCACAATAAATATAATGTTCTTGAGTCATCCTGAAACCATCCCCTCCCAGTCCACGGAAAAATTGTCCCTAGTGCCAAAAAGATTAAGAACCACTGATATACTACATATATATATATTTAGATGTGAAATGAATATTTGTTAAATGACTCTGTAAACTCCATCACTGGCCCAGTGGTATGCTGTTATAAAGGTTAGTAAATGCCAACAGCTCACCACATCCCCCCTTTTCTCAATTAGAAGCAAGATCTTAGAAGGAACCATAAATACATAAAGGAATTTCCTGGGATGAGTTCCTTGTCGAGTAGGCATGTTGGAGCCATCATTCATAAATGTAGAGTCCAAAGAAATAAGTTAAAGAAGTATATATAATCCTCCAAGAGAGGGACTATGACCTCATTAAGAGTGTTCAGTAAGAAAAGACGTTTTTCTCTCTTTTCTTCCAACCACAACTGGAGAGGGAGGAGGAAGGCAGGGGAAAGAGAAGGAAGGGAAGCCGTATGAGAGCAGACCACCCAGCCCCTCCCTTCTCCTCCCGGAGCCCCTGCAACCCACAGGTTCAGCCCACCCAAGCAGGAGGCAAAGACAGAGCTTAGTAGGCATTAGATTGAAGGCTTTAAATAAACAGGACTGACTCTACAGAACTTAAATGAGACACTGCAAAAAACCAAAAGGGGCTGAAAAGACATGGAATCTAGCTCAGATGTCATTAAGCATACTTACTGCCCCGAATAGAGACTGTGGTTGGGGAGGTTATTAGGGAAAAATAAACCTGTTTCATGCTTGTCCCACAAAGAGCTTAGAGTTCTCAACAAACTGGTTGTCTGAGGCTCATGACTCCTACATCTTACGGTCGCCTAGAAAATTAAATGAGAGGAAAATGGTGAGACCTAGTATGTAGGAGGCACTTCATAGATGTTGCAAACATTACTATTTTCTTCTAAATGGTTTTTTTATATACACTTATCTTTACCTAGTGTGATGACATAGTCACTTATATGCAAATTTATATTCACTTACACAAAACACTTAAAATTATATACAGATGCACAGTGCCTATGCGTGTGTTTAAGTAAAATGGCACCCCCACCATCATTCTCCCCTTTTTTCTAGGAGACAAGTCTGCACATCTCTGTCTTGATTCAGAGATGTCATTGGTCTATAGTTGCTTAAGGAAAAACCAAGAGATTTGAGTGATTCTAATCAAAAAAGGGATGGGGTCAAGGCTTCCCTTGCGGCTCAGATGGTAAAGAATCTGCCTGCAATGCAGGAGACATGGGTTTAATCCCTGGGTCAGGAAGATCCCCTGGAGAAGGTAATGGCAACCCACTCCAGGGAAATCCCGGGAAATCCCATGGATGGAGGAGCCTGGTGGGCTACAGTCCATGGGGTCACAAGGAGTCAGACATAACTGAGCAACTAACACTTTCACACTCTCAGGGCATAAAATTGGCAATGAGCACAGTATTTTTCTTTTTAGACAAATAAATATTTTTTCTTTTCTTTTTTTAATCAGTGTATAGTTGCTTTACGATGCTGTGGTAGGTTTTGCTGCACAACAAAATTAATCAACGATACAAATGCATATAACCCCCTCTCGCTTGGCTTTCCTTCCTATTTATGTCATCACAGATTATTGAGTAGAGTTCCCTGTGCTACACAGTAGGTTCTTACTGGTTATCTATTTTATACAAAGTAGTCTGTTTCTCAACCCCAATCTCCCAATCCATCCCACACATCCCTTCCTTCCTTGATATTCATATGTTTGATGAATAGTTCATTGAGAGATGGCTAAGGGACCCAGTATCACATTAAAGAAGGTGGTTCCCCAGACTTGTGGACTCTGGGAGAAGGAGAGGGTGGGATGTTTCAGGAGAACAGCATTGAAACATGTATATTATCTAGGGTGAAACGGATAACCAGCTCAGGTTGGGTACATGAGACAAGTGCTCGGGCCTGGTGCACTGGGAAGACCCAGAGGGATCGGGTGGAGAGGGAGGTGGGAGGGGGGACTGGGATGGGGAATACATGTAAATCCAGGGCTAATTCATATCAATGTATAACAAAAACTACTGTAATGATGTAAAGTAATTAGCCTCCAACTAATAAAAATTTAAAAAAAAAAAAGAAAAAAAAAAAAAAGAAGGTGGTTCCCATTGGGATTAGTAGCAGGAGATAAAGATGGGTAAATAAGGAGAACTGTATTATAGTTGGAGGATTAGGATTTGAACCTCTAAGCTACTCAGCAGTTTCTTTCTCCCTTCCTTCTTTTTTTCTTCTCTCTTCCCCCTCTCCCTTTTTTCGTTAAAATCAACAGGTAGGTTCTCTATGAGTGCAATTTCACTGGGGAGTGCAATACTTGCAGCAGGTAAAGGCAAATGCTCTTGTTGAAGCTGGGGTGAGGACCCAGGGCTGACTCTGCTGAGAAAACTCTCCTCTCTCAGTGAGCCTACCCCAGAACACCTAAAAACTCTTAAAAGGGAAATATCACTCTGGGCAGTGCCACACCTTTGGAAGTTTTTAAATAGTGTGCCTGTTAAGTCACTTCAGTCATGTCTGGCTCTTTGCAACCCTATGGACTGTGGCCCGCAGACTCCTATGTCCATGGAATTCTCCAGGCAAGAATAATGGAGTCAGTAGCCATTCCTTTCTCCAGGGGATCTTCCCAACCCAGGACTCAAACCCAGACCTCCTTCATTGCAGGCAGCTTCTTTACCATTTGAGCCACAGGGAAGCCTTTTTAGATAGAATGCTGGTTGAATAAAAACTCAACATTCCAGAAAGCAACTTGGTAGAAGCATGTGAAATGACACAGAGGAGATGGAAAGAGCTCTTGGTGGGGGAGTTGACACTCTGTCAACAAGACTGAGCTGGAACTCCGGGTCTCAGAATTCTCCCAGCAGATGCCACATGAGAGTCCTGAGTGAGATCTGATACAGCTTCCATGCATATGACCAGCTGCTTCAGGGGCTTCTGTCAGCTGAATGCATGTGGTCCCTTCTCCAAGTGCTGGGCGCTGCGTGCCCAGCTCCATGGCACAGGGCTCCCACATGTCAGCCACACGGCTGCCTTCTCTTTCTCACACTTCTCATCCATCCTTCCCTCCCAGCTGCTTGCTACAGAGTTCAAGCGCCAACACAAGAGATGGAAGCAACTCTGCAAACTGCTCACCCAGCTTTCACCATGTGTTGAAGTCAAATCCCCATAATGAACCCCTTCTCCCATCCCGGCCTTGTGCCTCAGCTTCTCCAATAGAACCTGGGTGATGTGCTCAATCAAATTGCTGCTGTGGCAGGTGGTCACCTCCGATCATGGTGAGTTGGTTTTAAAATCACAGTGCCAGACTTAGAGAATGAACTCACAGTTGCTGGGGGGGAAGGACAGGAGGAAGGGACTAAGGAGATTGGGATGGACATGTGCACACTGCTATGTGTAAACTGGATAAGCAACATAGACCTACTGGGCACAGGGAACTCTGCTCAATGTTAGGTGGCAGCCTGGATGGGAGGGGAGTTTGGAGGAGAATGGATACACGTATATCCATGGCTGCGTCTCTCTGCTGATTCACCCAAACTACCACAACGTTGTTAATTGGCTGTACCCTGATACAAAATTAAGGGTTTGTTTTTTTTTTTTAATTTAAAAAAGAGAGAAAAAAAATAAAAGAGAGAAAAAAAATCACAGTGAATCTTCCAAAAGTGTCCATCTGGACATGGCAGACTGAGACTCCAGGACAGAAGAGCTGTTGGTACTAGTTTAGGCATCTTGGGCACCCAGATAAAGAATGAGGATGAGGAAAGAGCCGTGGGGCTTCTGAGAGAAAAAGCAGAGGCACCATAGATGGCGGAGAACACAACCGCGGGGACTTTTCAGAGCAGGGAGCAGGGAGCCAGAAACCAGCGTGGGGCACAGGACAAATCAGAGAAGGGAGTGAGGGTCCTGAAAGCAGAGGCGGTGAGATTAAAGAGGGAAGGCTTGAAAGCCTTACAGCCTCAGGCAAGTCGAGGAGGAGGATCTGCGATGCGCAGGAAAGGACCAACACTGGGCTTTGCAAGAAGGGCCACTGCGCCGGCTGGGCTGCCCTGGCACGCAGGAGCCCACCGGCGACCTGACTGACCTACACCCACGCGAGGCTGGGCTGGGGTCACTCCCAGCTGCAAAGCCAAAGCAGCTTTTCCCAGGTTGACTGCAGAGACTTGCCTTTGCCATGTCGCCCAGCAGTTCATCAAAACATCTCTCTTTCTTCTCTGAGAACAGGAGAAATGTAAGAAAACTGACCCAAGGAGTTAGGGTAGGAGGCAGAGAAGACGAAAAGGAAAAAAGAATACATTGTTTTCAGAAAACAGTAACCTCCTCCTGCTACTTTTTATATATGTCATAGGTGATTTCATTTAGTTATTCCATCAACAAATATTTACATCCCAAATGGGCAAAGCCCTTTGCTATTGGCTGTACGGTTCTGAACAGAGAAAACTGACCTGATGATCCATTAAACCCTGGGAGAATCTCATCAGTGGTTTTGTTTTAAAGACAAGCCCAAGCCCCACAGAAAAGTCAATAAACATCTGAAAGGATGTTGGATAAATGACTATTAAACTGAGAAGACAAAGCACATGATGTCCTAGGCACAGAAATTCTAACCCAAGCAAAGGAAACAGCTTGTGGTGGAGAGAAGGTGATCGCTCATGTAATTTCCACTGAAGTCTTCTTGAACTTAACTGCCTATTACCCCATTAATTATCCCAACAGCTCCAACCTTCCTCCCCCACACTTGATGGATGTCATGTGTGACCCATTACCATGGGCACACTCCGGGTCATGCAGGACTCCCGCATGCTCTGTGAGTCCATGCCTTTCTGTCAGGCTCAGGGAAGCGTATTGGAATCCAAGTGAGAGACAGATTTCTTAATACGGGAAGACCCTCCAATCTGCTCAAATATATTTTTAGAAAGTAAATGATCACACATATTGACATGCAAACACAATTATTAGTGACACATGAAAGAGCTGATGAAGGCAATGGTATTTTGGTCCTCCAGAGCTGAGAATTGGTGGTTTATAAAAAAGAAATGTAGGCATTCCTTCTGAGATTTTAGAGGACCACTTGTATTGCCAATGTGGAAGGTGCAGGGGGTCCCATTGACTAAGGCTCCTAACCACTTTAGTGATGAGCCTTCCAAAATTACAAATGCAGCCACTCTCTGGCATCTTTACGAGACCTCCAGAGCACCTGGGTATCAAGGCTGAAGATATTGTTTGTTCTGGAAAGGCCAGATCTTGGGTGATGGGGCAAGCCTGGAGAGATGAGGCTGTAAAAAAGCATACTTGCTCACTGGCATCTGTTCTCTTCCAATTCTCAATAAAAGTGTCCATTAAAACACCAAATAGCACCACTGCAAAGAGAACAGATGTGGGGAGCAGAGGTGAGTCAGGTTCACACCCGTGGGTCAGCTTGCACCGGGTTCTTCTCCCACGTGCGAGAAATCAGACTCTTAGGAGTTAAAGATCAAAAAGACTTAACAGTTCATTGGATCCAGCCCCAGACACCAAGGCAGACGTGCCTGGGTCTCACGTTGGAGGGTCTGGTTTTGTGAGCTGGGGGTGAGAGCAGCTTTCTCTGAGAGTATGATGCTTTGGCAGAAGGATGTTCTAGTCCCCAAGGAAGGGAAGCTGGACACCATAAACACAGGAGGAGTCTGTAGGTGTGTAAAGTCCTTTGTTTTCAAGGAACTCAGAAAACTGTTTCTATGTACACTGTTAAGGAAAAAAATACCATTTAAACAAAAACCAATTGCATATGGGTCTGCTTTCTCAGCTGGTGATATAACTTGTCTTTGGGGAAAAGGGGTCTTTCATTTCAACCTGTTGTGGAGACATCCTATGGAGAAAAAGGACTCAGGCACAGCGTGGATGAGTCAATAGATGAAAGTATGGATGTCCATACACATGTACACACACACACACACATATGCATACACACAGGCATACACACCACACACATGTACTTATACACACATACCCACACACACGAACACATGCATACGTGCATGCACACATATGCACATGCATACATACACATGTGGTTATGTGCTTAGACACATGCTTACATATACATAATACTTATAGTCATACATACTTACACACATACACATATTTACATACATACTTGCATATACACATACCTACATATATACAAATATACATACATACTTACATATACACACTTACACACACATATATATGCCCAGGTATGAGCATACGTAGATCCATAGATAAAATACCTGAATTGCTCCTAATGAAATGAGAGACATTTCTGTTCCTTGGGGAACCCTGAGAGAGAAGACCCCAGGGTCTGAGAAGAGGTGAGAAGGAATTATTAATTATGATAATTAATTACAATTTTGACTATCTAGAGCAGTGGTCTTCACACTTTGCTGCGTGCCAGAACTGATCCAGGAGCCTTCAGTGTCCTCTCGAGAGCCTTATCTCACTTGTTCCGGAGTAAAGCCTGGGTACAGGGACTTAGCAGAGGTCTGCAGTGATTCTAACAGAGTCAAGACTGAGAACCACAGGCATAGAAAGACCACAGCAGCAGGCTCCACAGTAAGAGTGTCCCTGTTCTAGTAAGTAGTCACTACATTTCAGTTCAGTTCAGTCCATCAGTCGTGTCCAACTCTTTGCGACCCCAAGGACTGCAGCATACCAGGCCTCCAGCATACCAGGCCTCCCTGTCCATCACCAACTCCCGGAGCTTACTCAAACTCTTGTCCATTGAGGCCATGATGCCATCCAACCATCTCATCCTCTGTCATCCCCTTCTCCTCCTGCCTTCACTCTTTCCCAGCATCAGGGTCTTTTCCAATGAGTCAGTTCTTCGAATCAGGTGACCAAAGTACTGGAGCTTCAGCTTCAGTATCAGTCCTTCCAATGAACACACAGGACTGATCTCCTTTAGGATGGGCTGGTTGGATCTCCTTGCAGTCCAGGGGACTCTCAAGAGTCTTCTCCAACACCACGGTTTCACATCAACTCTCCAATGCTCCGCTTTCTTTATGGTCCAACTCTCACATCTATACATGACTACCAGAAAACCCATAGCTCTGACTAGACAGAAATTTCTCAGCAAAGTAATGTCTCTGCTTTTTAATATGCTGTCTAGGTTGGTCATAGCTTTTCTTCCAAAGAGCAAGCATCTTTTAATGTCATAGCTACACTCACTGTATGTGGTAATTTTGGAGCTCAAGAAAATAAAGTCTCTCACTGTTTCCATTGTTTCCCCATCTATTTGCCAGGAAGTGATGGGACTGGATGCCATGATCTTTGTTTTTGAATGTTGAGTTTTAAGCCAGCTTTTTCACTCTCCTCTTTCACTTTCATCAAGAGGCTCTTTAGTTCTTCTTCGATTTCTGCCTTAAGAGTGGTGTCATCTGCGTATCTGAGGCTATTGATATTTCTCCCAGCAATACAGATTCCAGCTTGGGCTTCATCCAGCCAGTATTTCACATGATGCACTCTTCATATAAGTTAAATATGTTAAAGCCACTACATTATAAAGCCACTATAAGTTAATTTATATAAAGTCACTACACTATAAGTTAAAGCCACTGCATTTACAGAACTATTGTGTCTGGCATTCAACTGGAAATTGTTTCCTTTTCTGTAACATAATTGAATTTCACAACCCACCCTCAAAACGACATCAAAGCTCTCCCATGTTCACTCACACAGTAGCCCCATGAGTGTGGGGCTCTGCAGAATAGTGGGGGTCAGAACCATGCAGACACGGGGCCCCAGAGTAGGGGCTGGGATTGAAGAATGGCAACTGGGAATTCAGAGGATCAGGGATTCAGGAAGTGGATTTGAAAATATGACAACCTCCACCCCCATCCTAATTCTAGAGATTCTGGGAAAACACTGACATATACCAGGTCATGTGTGCTTGCATGCAAAGTCATTTCAGTCATGCATGACTCTTTGCAATACTATGGACTGAAGCCTGCCATGCTCCTCTGTCCATGGGATTCTCCAGGCAAGAATACTGGAGTAGGTTGCCATTTCCTCCTTTCCTCCTCCAGGGCATCTTCTGAATTCAGAGATGGAACCCACATCTCTTACTTCTCTTGCGTTGGCAAGTGAATTCTTTACCACTCGCACCACATGGGAAGCCCCCACAGACCAAGGCATAAATATTCAAATGTTTTAGCATTTAAAGCATTTAAATCTCTGGGATCTAATGCCTAGTAGATCTGAGGTGGAACTGATAATAATAATAAAGTGCACAATAAATGTAATATGTCTGAATCATCCAGAAACCATACCTGCCCCAATCAGGTCCATGGAAAAACCAGGAAACTGGTCACTGGTACCAAAAAGGTCGGGGACCACTGATTAAATAAATAAAGGGTGACAAAAGAAAGCTGGAGCTTGAGGATATCCAGGTAACACATACTTGGGTTCCCCAAGCTGCTGGGGAAAGGGTAGATCTGATGACCAGGGTGGAGAAAAAGGATTCTCACTGCAGGGAGTCCTTGGCCAAGGTGAGACAAGAGGCAACGCATTCTCAGCCTCCAGTCTGGTCTGTCTCATCAGATTTGGTAATTCTATGACCTGTGATCATGTCCCATTGTTGCCCAGAATGTTAAAACTGGACCCCTGGAAAAACAAACCCAGTTGGCGATTCAAGCAGACTTGGCCTTATAGAGTCTTGATACTGGGGACAAACAAGAATGTTTATGTCCTAAAGTAGAATATTTATTAATGAGCCCATGTCAATTCAGACTGTATGATCATGACTGCTTAGTCATTTTTTGCTTGTTTTTTTAAGGGAAAGAACCTCACTTTGAGGTGAGCATTCAAGGGCAGGGAGAAGAAAAGTTGGTAAAGAATTTGGATAATCTTCAAGTGATATAACTGACTATTGGCAATATGTCGCAAGCAGCCCTGTTCAGAGATTTTATTAAAAATATGTTAATATTTTTAAAATGAGTCTTCAGGCTTTACCAACCTTCATTTCTCAGTTCCCAATTTTCTTCGACTTATTTTTTCTCCTTCCTGTCTGTATTTTTTTTTTTTTTTGAGCTTTGTTCTGGAAATTCACAGAAACCAGTTTTATGATTTCAGGATATCACATGTTCCAAATTTTCTCTTTGGCAATCACTGAAAATTATCTACAAAGAGCTGTGGAATCAAGTAACGCCGCTGACTGCACCAGGTGTATTAAATGAGATAAATGTGAAAACGTCTGATGAGTTTGTGGCACATAGCAAATACTCCATAAACGTTTACTTAAACCATTTACAAATAAACACCCCAAACTTACAAAGTACTATTTTGTGCCTCTTTTCCAGCTCATTCTGATTTTTATATTCATGTTCTCCATATTCTTGATTAATTTTGTGTGTGTTTGTTCAAATTTAATCTATCTTTGTTTAATTTTTAAAAGTTAAAAAAAATTACCAATGTCCTACGGCCATGGAAAGGACTAAAATATATAAATAAAAAATATTTTATTCCCCAAAATATGTATGTACATTTCAATATAATAATCATAAATGTGATATATCAATTGTCAAGATATAAACATGAAAGAATTTTATTTTTCCTATAACTGATTCCAACTATGCTCTATCAAATCCCACTTTCCATAAACTCATCAGAATTTGGTAGCTTTTCTTTGATAAAATAGCCCCATTTGCATCCAGAAAATTCAATCTCATTTGCTTTAAAACTTGAATTTTACATTTGAGTCAAAGCTCTGCTTCCTCCCCAACACCCAACCCCAGACCCCAATACTGAAAGCACTGATGTCTCTAGGGAAATGCCAACCTTAAACTGAGAAAATGGGAGTACTTAGTCTTTTTATCTCAACTTAGTTTTAATCTTTGGAAAAAATTACTTGCCTCCCTCCCCATACCACCCTGTTAAATTTTCCGTCCCAAGTCTCTATTTCTGTAGACTAAATGTGCATAAGTAGAAACCTGCGTCAAAGAATGTGTAATTTTTTTGTTGATCTCACTAGATTAATTTCCTCCAATGCCAAACCCATGCACTATCCCCAAGACAATGTTTGAGAAGACCATGCCCTTGTGCCCTGGCCTTCAGTAGATGTTTTTAATCTTCACTTTTAAACTGGTTATTTTTTAACAGACTATGGTAAAAAATATTCGTGTTTGCATCTTTGGACCTTTAGGAGACTGAAAAAGAATCGAAGATGTTGAATACAGGGACGTGAGTCATTGAACAAACATTTAGTGAGATGAACGTGTCTTGATTTATACAGTGAAGAAACTGAACAGCATGACTTTCATTATCAGCCCTTGAGGAGCCTGATGTTAATCACAACTCTCCTTGTGTGACTGGGGACCATTTAACCAAGACCCTGCTTCTCCAGGGTGAACAAATAAACACATTTATAAGAAACAGATGGTTGTACGAAGGCTTTTCATTGTAACAAATAGCGTGTCAAGATGATGGCTTTCTTCTCAAAGTACTGCAGAGAACGGGGGCTTTCCTTTGGTGTGGACGGTAGATGCCGCATGCACCAAGCAGACCTCCAACCTGACTGTGCAAAGGCTGAAGGTAAGCATGGGAATTGCCCAAATATCTCAAATACCAACGTCAAGACTGTCTCCAGACCTGATCGCCTCTGAAATGAGACGGACTCGCACTTCGTTTCTTCTCGGTTTCAGCTGAGTCTCCTTTGATAGATGATTGGCTTTCTATTCAGATGTTCTTTTGACAGATCTGTCATTTTGGGAAGTTCTGGGTTAGAAAAGAGAAATTAGAGTATTTCTGGAGAGTAATGACAATAGGCTGACAGTATTGATAGGAGTAGGGGAACTGTTAAGGCTTTTGGTCTGAGAAGTATTTGGTGGAGGTCAGAACTTTTTTTAAGTCTTGTAGCAGCTGATTAAAATGCTCACATAACTCAAGACTTATCTACAACTCTGATGCTAACTACAAGGAACACAGCCTTACCATTTAATTTTCTTTCCCAATACTGACCCAGATCATAAGAGCAAAACTCTTTTTAGTTACCATGGGGAATCGGGGTTTCACCTTCACCCCAATTAGAAATTCAGACTCCCATAATTACAGAGTACTGCTGAGAGAAGCTTAGCCGCCATACCAAGCTTACAAATTCTAACTCCTTCCATGTACAGACTAAATGGATTACTTTCCCCACTCTAAAGATAAAAACGTAATTTTCCACCGAGTTCTAAGAGGATTTTAATCCCTGCATTTAGGTCTAGTTGCTGCTTCCATAACATCCTGCCACCTGATATAAATATTCTCATTCTTGGATCCTTATAGGCATGCTCTATCCTATTCAAATATATATCTATTTTCTAACAAATCAAGAAAATTTGGAAAGTATTTCTAGGGAAAGCATTTCTAGGGAAGCTTCTACTAAATTTAAGATCAACAGATATTCAGCACTTCCCTGTCCTTCACTATCTCCCGGAGTTTGCTCAAACTCATATCCATTGAGTCAGTGGTGCCATACAACCATCTCATCCTCTGCCACCCCCTTCTCTTTTTGCCTTCAATTTTCCCAGAATCAGGGTCTTTTCCAATGAGTTGGCTGCTCGCATCAGGTGGCTAAAGTATTAGAGCTTCAGCTTCAGCATCAGTCCTTCTAATGAATATTCAGGGATGATTTTTTAAGGATTGACTGGTTTGATCTCCTTACAATTCAAAGGACTCTCAAGAGTTCTCTCCAGCACCACAACTCAAAAGCATCAATTCTTCAGCACTCAGTCTTCTTTATGGTCCAACTCTCACACTGGTACATGACTATTGGGAAAACCATAGCTTTAACTAGATGGACTTTTGTTGGAAAAGTGGTATCTTTACTTTTTAATATGCAATGGAGCATATTAAAGACCGATGAAGCAATGAAAATTAAAACTACAATAAGGTACCACCTCACACCAGTCAGAATGGCCATCATCAGCAAGTCTACAAATAACAAATGCTGGAGAAGGTGTGGAAAAAAAGAGAACCCTCCTACACTGTTGGTGGGAATGTAAGTTGGTACAGCCCCTGTGGAGAACATATGGAGGTTCCTTAAAAAAACTAAAAGTAGAGTTACCATATGATCCAGCAATCTCACTCCTGGACATATATCCAGATAAAACTCTTATTCAAAAAGATACATGCACCCCAGTGTTCATAGCAGCAGTATTTACAATATTAAGAAATGGAAGCAAACTAAACAACTGCTGTCAGATGAATGGGTAAAGAAGATGTGGTACATATATACAATGGAATATTACTCATCCATAAGAGAGAATAAAACAATGCCATTTGCAGCAACATGGAGGCACCTGAAGATTATCACACTGAGACAGAAAGAGAAAGAGAAATATCATATGATATCACTTGTATTGTTGTTCAGTCACTAAATTATGTCCAACTCTCTGGGGCCTCATGGACTGCAGGACGCATAGCACTTGTATATGGAATCTAAAAAAAAAAAAAAATGTACAAATGAACTTATTTACAAAACAGAAATAAATTCACAGAAAAGAAACTTCTGGTTACCAAAGGGGAAAAAGAGTGGGGGGAGGATAAATTAGGAGCTTGGGACCAACAGATACACACCGAGGTTTAAAGAGGAAAACCAAATAAAACCCTCCCTTCACAGAGCTTCCAGTGTAGGGAAATGAACATCAAAGGCATTGACACATCAATATATCATAAGACTTCAGGAAGTGATCCCAAAATTTTCAAGCCATGCTTATGTTAGGGATGCCAGAATATGGGGAAATTTCGATTCCTGTAGTCTATTTGGCTACAATATTTTCACTGGATAGTAACCATGTATTTTATTTGTACAAGGTAAAAATAGTTGGGGTTAGTCAAAAGACCTGTATATGCAATGTAATTCCATTTTTATAAAAATACTCTAAAGGGATTAAGACTGATCACTATTTTTCCTTTATGTTCTTTCCTGAGTTAACTTATAAATAAGAGTATAATGTCAACAATCAGAAAAATACTTTGGAGAATGAATTTTTATATTTAAAAGATACAAATATGTGAAGGCAGCAATCCATAGAAATCACTCAGTTTTCAGGTTCTATATTTCAAGTCATTGTATAAAGTCTCCTTTTCTGGGTGCGCTTTTCCCCTCTCTTCCTTCTTTTTCTCCTTTCCTTCCTTCGTTCCTTGCTTCCACTCCCTCTTCCTTCCTCCCCTCCTTCCTTTCTTCCCTCCTTTCTTTCTTGCCAATGAGTCTCTAACAAGATTTCCAAAATGAAAAGGCCCAAAGGAGTTCTGATATGCACCACAATGAGGACATTACTTCCTAAGATTTACACAACTTTGGTGTCGTTTGCATTGCTAGTAGCCACAAGCCAGTGAGCAGGCAAAAAATTTTTGCTGAGTTACATTACATTATCATACCAAGAGAAGGATCCAAGATATCAACTATCTGGATTTCCATCATGACAAACTGTCTTTTTTCCTGATTAAGTCAAATGAAAGTAATAACACTCAGCTAAAATGAGTCTAGGTAGGGGAAAAGCCCTTTTGTGTACCAGCTTCAAGGGAACACGCTGCTGAAATTGAAACAATCTCAGAACCACAGGATCATCCCCTTGTTTCCTTTTGCACCTAGGCAAATTGATATAAACTCTGCCCATGTGCAGAACTGGTCCACTGAGAAACCTTGGGAGAATGAGATTTAGAAACCGGATGGACAAAAGCTCTTTTTGATTCTAAGTGGAGTCAAGCTGATATTCTCCAATGAACCACCCACTTTCAGATTTACGTCTGAGAGCTGCTGATCTTATTATTAGGCAGATTCATGAGTTACAGTCTCCAACTTTTGTAATCTTTAGGTGAAGCTGCGAGTCCAAGTAAAAACTGGAGGTATGATTCTTCCAAGGCAGTGGGCTTTCAGTGTCTTTCTAGACTTCATAGTTCAGCTTGAAAGGAAAGGAAGAAAGAAAGAAAAAAAAAAATGCTCTGATGAACTTAACAGAATGCCAAAGTGAGAGAAATGAGGAAAATGAGAAATGGGAGTGTGTGCAGAATGATAAATGAACTCTCCGTCAAATGAAATAGATTCTGAAATAACTGTGAAAAGTATAAAATGTCTGAGCATAAAGAGCCTGCCACTGACAAAAGATGAATAAATGGGGCACTTCAAAGAAGGAATTTCCCAGCTGTGGCTCACAGGAATCTTCGAAAGCTGTTCCATATGACACAGCAGGGAAATATTTAAATAATAAATAGAAACAAATAACGGTGTGTAAGGATGTCAGATATGGGGTTTAGATAAAGCTATTTGCTCCACATCACAAGGACCAAATAGTGGCGATGCTGGTTGCGTTTTAAGACATTTAGGTTTTCAATGATTCTAACTTAAGTTCAGACAACAGAATTTCAAGTGCAATTTTTTCCCCCATGTTCCCAGGAGACTGAATGCAAAGTAATTCTTCAATAATCACAGGGCAAAAACTTGAGAGACCACAGAGATGCTACTGGAAAAGAAAGGGCAGGAGCACAAAAGACTTGATCTGGCCATAGAGGGAAGTGTTTGGTGTGCTCTCGTGCTGTGAGGAATGAAGTGGACCTCACAGGTGTGAGCAGATGTCCATGGCACTGAACCTGGAGGTGACACCAAGATCCAGTGTCAGGTGATGCCACATCGGCTGGTTTGCCAGTTCACCTCTTCCCAGCCTCGGAAGAGGCTGGGCTGCTCACATCATCACACCTTGGGGACCTCATCCCTTTTCCTGGAGGATCTGGTCAACCCTCTGAGAAAGAAATCTTTTCTCTGCCGCAGCTGACATGGTTCTCTCGCTGTCATCTTCATCCTCGTAACTCTGTTCAGTTCCAAGCCAGACTGGCCAACGACCCAAGAAGGAGTCACCTCCTTTGCTCTCCCTGAAAGGACTTCATGCCAACAGCCATTAGGCAGCCCTAGGCTCCGGTGCTCAGAAGGGCTTGCCTGCCATTTCAAGCTCTTTGGTGGCTGTGCTGACATTCTTAGTAAGTCTAATGTATTCTTCGATGTCACTAGTAATAAAGAACCTGCCTGCCAATGCGGGAGACGCAAAAGATGCAGGCTCAATCCCTGGGTCGGGAAGATCCCCTGCAGAAAGAATGGCAGCCCACTCCAGTATTCTTGCCTGGAAAATCCCATGGACAGAGGAGCCTGGTGGGTTATGGGATCACAAAGAGTCAGACACAACTGAACACACAAAGCAGATCTGACTATTACTTAGACCCACTTTCTCACCTCCTGAGAATTCCTGTATATGTTATGTAAGTTCCAACTTCTTCCTGAAGGCTGTGCGCAGTCTGAGTTTCTGTTCCTTGATTCTTCTGCTGGATCCTCCTCCACCTGGCTTCCAAACTTCCCTATACCCTCAACAGTCTCAAGATATCCGACCCTGTTTAAGGGTCACCTTGAGAATCTCCGGGGTGGAATGAAAATCCTCCCCAGTACAAGCCTTCAGAGCATCTAGTCACTTCTCTCATGGTTGACACCACCATGTAACTTGTATTATGTCTCCATACCCATCTTTCCCTCCCTAAAGAGCTTCCTGAGGCCAGGATCCACATGTGATGTCCCTTGAAAAAAATCCCAATACACTAGATAGGATTTTTTTCTGCTTGTTTCACTTTTATTTAATATAAGTGACCTTTTATGAATAAGGTCCCTGAAACACTTTTTCCTCATCTAGAAATGTGCCCAAATTGTGCTCCTCCAAAGCTCCAGTTTTCTGGAAGTGAAGTGAAAGTTGCTCAGTTGTGTCTAACTCTTTGCAACCCCATGGACTGTACAGTCCATGGAATTCTCCCGGCCAGAATACTGGCATGATTAGCCTTGCACTTTTCCAGGGGATCTTCTCAACCCAGGAATCAGAACCCAGGTCTCCCGCACTGCAGGCGGATTCTTTACCAGCTAAGCCACCAGGGAAGCCCAAGAATACTAGAGTGGGTAGCCTATCCCTTCTCGAGCAGATCTTTCTGACCCAGGAATCGAACTGAGGTCTCCTGAACTGCAGGCGATTCTTTACCAACTGAGCTATGGGTCTTCTGGAATTCCGCCTATTTTCTTCTTTTTTGATTTTTAAAAAATATGTTTTTCTACTTTGATATCTCCAACATATGAAACATTTTCATAAAATTTGAATGTATTTTCTTTTAAAAAAATTTTACTGAATACAGTTTCAGTGTGAGAAAAACTTTCTAGATAACTTTGAGGACTTTAAGAAAAACAGTTGAAAATAACTTACCGTTTAAAGTTATTAATAATGTGTTACAAAAGAGTTCCACTACCAAGGGTCACCCAGGAGGACTCACCTAGCAAGACCCCAATCTCCTCCTTAACTTCCAAGTCCTATGGTTCATACTTAGTTTCAAAAATGAAACAAAAGGGGCTCTATTTTTTACAGCTAAAATTTTATAAAAATTACAAATGGAATATAACTTTTAAAAATCATGATTCACTATGTTGTACACCTGAAACATTTAATATAGTACATCAACTATACTTCAAATTTAAGAAAGAAAAAAATACTGCGTCTTTATCATTCTGTATACACGTGTGGCATGTTGCAAGTACTGGTTTGGGATTTGTGTGCTGATGTTATTCTGCGTGCTCCACATACTCTCCTGTTCAATGCTGCATCAGTTGCTTGACTGATAATGGTGAAAACACTTAAGGAGCTGGCTGGCCTCTTTGCCTTCAGTTATCGGTTTCACTCCTTTCTTATTTTTTTGGCTAAACCGTGCAGCTTGCAGGATATAAGTTCCCTGACTACTGACTGAACCCAGCCGCTGGCAGTGAAAGCACTGAGTAGCAGAGGCTCTATTAAGAAATGTTTCCAAAACACCAGACTGAAGACTTTCCAGCCTCTTCCTCATCCACCATCTGATGAGTCTAGGCTTTCAAGTGTTGCTGCGGTACGACTTCCTCTGCCTTCTGGTCCTTCATGTGGAGAGAGACTCTCTGCGGCCAGAATGTCTTCACGGCCTTATCCTGTAAAGCTCCCCACCATTTCTGGTTGTTAAATGTGTTTATTCGCCTGCTTCTTTATTTTCATGCTGTGTCCTTCTGTGATAAGAGGCACACACCTTTCCTTACGGGTGGACGGAGAGTGACAGAGAAAGAGGTGGGTATTCAGGACCACCAGTGTGGCACCGTTTCAAGCCAATATCATTTAATATTTGTTCAAAGTTTGTTTAGAGAAGAGCCTGAACAGTGAGAGGGGGAAGGGCTAGAGGGACCTATCTGCTGAGAAATGTCTTCTGCTTAGTAGATACAATCTTTCTGCAGGAAGACAAAATTCTGCAGTTCATGGAGCACGCCCTCTCGAAAGGCAGCTTGAACATGCCCTTAGGCATGTCACCCTCACCACTTATCAAGTGTTCCCTCATCCACAGAAAGTAGTCTCTTTAAAGGTCAAGAGAGTTATCTCCTGATAGTTGTAGAGTTTAAGGATAGGCAGGTCTAAATCAGGCTGCGCTTGGTAATGACGGCTGCTTTCAACTTCAGACATAAAGTTGTTGTTTAGTCACTAAGTCACGTCCGGCTCTCTGCAACCCCATGGACTGCAGCACAATGGGCTTCCCTGTCCTTCACTATCTCCTGGAGTTTGCTCTACTCATGTCCATTGAGTCAGTGATGCTATCCAACCATCTCATCCTCCATTGTTCCTATCTCCTGCCTTCAATCTTTCCCAGCATCAGGGTCTTTTTCAGTGAGTCAGCTCTTTGCATCAGGTGGCCAAAGTATTGGAGTTTCAGCTTCAGCATCAGCCCTTCCAATGAATATTCAGGGTTTATTTCCTTTAGGATTGACTGATTTGATCTCCTTGCTATCCGCGGGATTCTCAAGAGTCTTCTCCAATACCACAGTTCAAAAGCATCAGTTCTTCAGCACTCAGCCTTCTTTATGATCCAACTCTCACATCCATACATGATTACTGGAAAAATCATAGCTTTGACTATAGCACCTGTGTCGGCAAAGTGATGTCTCTGCTTCTTAATATGTTCTATCTAGGTCTGTCATAGTTTTCCTTCCAAGAAGCAAGCAGTTTTTAATTTCATGGCTGCAGTAACCATCCACAGTAATTTTGGAGCCCAAGAAAATAAAATCTGTCATGGTTTCCACTTTCCCCCATCTACTGGGCATGCAAATTTGCAAAACTCAGCAGTGACCACAGGACTGGAAAAGGTCAGTTTTCACTCCAATCCCAAAGAAAGGCAATCCCAGAGAAGGCTCAAACTACCACACAATTGCCCTCATCTCACACGCTAGTAAAGTAATGCTCAAAAATCTCCAAGCCAGGCTTCAACAATACCTGAACTGTGAACTTCCAGATGTTCAAGCTGGATTTAGAAAAGGCAGAGGAACCAGAGATCAAATTGCCAATATCCTCTGGATCATCGAAAAAACAAGAGAGTTCCAGAAAAACATCCATTTCTGCTTTATTGACTATGCCAAAGCCTTTGACTGTGTGGATCACCACAAACTATGGAAAATTCTGAAAGAGATGGGAATAACAGACCACCTGACCTGCCTCTTGAAAAATCTGTATGCGGGTCAAGAAGTAACAGTTAGAAATGGACATGGAACAATAGACTGGTTCCAAATAGGAAAAGGAGTACATCAAGGCTGTATACTGTCACCCTGCTTATTTAACTTATATGCAGAGTACATCATGAGAAACGCTGGGCTGGAGGAAGCCCAAGCTGGAATCAAGATTGCCAGGAGAAATATCAATAACCTCAGATACTCAGATGACACCACCCTTATGGCAGTAAGTGAAGAAGAACTAAAGAGCCTCTTGATGAAAGTGAAAGTGGAGAGTGAAAAAGTTGGCTTAAAGCTCCACATTCAGAAAACTGAGATCATGGCATCTGGTCCCATCACTTCATGGCAAAAAGATGGGGAAACAGTGGAAACAGCGGCAGACTTTATTTTTTTGAGCTCCAAAATCACTGCAGATGGTGACTGCAGCCATGAAATTAAAAGACACTTACTCCTTGTAAGGAAAGTTATGACCAACCTAGACAGCATATTAAAAAGCAGAGACATTACTTTGCCAACAAAGGTCTGTCTAGTCAAGGCTATGGTTTTTTCAGTAAGTTACGTATGGATATGAGAGTTGGACTATAAAGAAAGCTGAGCACCGAAGAATTGGTGCTTTTGAACTGTGGTGTTGGAGACTTTTGAGAGACCCTTGGACTGCAAGGAGATCCAACCAGTCCATCGTAAAGGAGATTGGTCCTGAGTGTTCATTGGAAGGACTGATGTTGAAGCTTAAACTCCCATACTTTGCCCACCTGATGTGAAGAACTGATTCATTTGAAAAGACCCTGATCCTGGGGAAGACTGAAGGCAGGAAGAGAAGGGAAAGACAGAGGATGAGATGGTTGGATGGCATCACCGACTCAATGGACATGAGTTTGGGTAAACTCTGGGAGTTGGTGATGAACAGGGAGGCCTGGCATGCTGCAGTCCATGGGGGTGCAAAGAGTTGGACACAACTGAGTGACTGAACTCAACTGAACTGATCGGCCGTGAAGTGATGAGACTGGATGCCATGATCTTCATTTTTTGAGAGTTGAGTTTTAAGTCAGCTTTTTCACTCTCCCCTTTCACCCTCATCAAGAGGCTCTTTAATGCCTCCTGGCTTTCTGCCATTGGGGTGGTTATCATCTGCATATCTAAGGCTGTTGCTATTCCTCAGGCAATAAAGTTATGTTTTGGTTTAAAGATGACCTACCCAGCCTCACCCCTCCCCTCTCACAGCCTGTATACAAGGTGTCTTGTCTGAGGGGATGCAAGCCTTAGAGATGTGGAAAGACGGTGGGCTGTGAGTATGAGGCCCTATCCAGGCACTTCTGCTCCCGAGGCTTCCAGCCCACTCTCATCCTTGCCATGATGAGCGATTCTCAAAGGACTGCGTATTCCCCAGGAGACGAGGAGACAGACATAAAATGAAAGCAGGTTCCTAGGCTTTTCCCCCTTTGTATTCACCCCAGAGAATTTTTTCACCTGGATTTCTTCCAGAAAGTTCTGACACCTTTAATTATTCCTGCTTGCCCATCAGGAGCAGACCAGGTGCTACTGATGGAAGGTTTAGGGCTTTGTATTTGCAGCATCCTAACATGAGGCAGCCAGTAGATTCCTTTCAGGGATGAAGGATTCGCTCTCTGTTGACCTGCGTGACCCCTGCCAGCATCTCCCCTCCGGAACGGATGATGAACCATTTATAGCTGAGATCTCATTTCTTCTCTTCCTTCTTCTTGGATTTCAGCTGGGATTGGCATCTTCCCCTGAGTTTCTAGCGGCTGCAAAATAAAACTCCAAAATGGTGTTTGGCCCATTCTATAGAAGCCAGTTGGCCAAATCTGGTCACTCCAAGGTGAGGGGCAATTGTGGTGTCAGTGATGTTCATTCTGGGGGTATCACTATCATCAGCAAATCGGGGGCTTCACCCTCTTTCCAGTGGAAGGGTGGGAGAGTCACTGTCTTTGTGTTAAGAACATTTCCAAGTCTTCTCCCCAGGCTCAGTTTATAGAGTGTTTACATTTTAGTATACTGCCCCATTCCCAGTGAAAGTGGCCATCTTTGTTTATTACCAACTTCCACTTTTAGCTGAAACATGATTCTCCTGAGTTTTATAACCTCATTCCATGATATCCTATCATGCAACGCTGTAAAATGAGATGAGATCATGTAAGTTAAAGGGGTCATTCTAAGGAAAGAAAGTATTTGTATTCATACCAAGTTTATATTGGACTCACTTTTTTTTTTTTTAAACATTTCAAAAACACTTCATTTGAACCCTTGGCAAGAATGGATAGTGGAGCATTGTGTTTCTCTTTCTGGATGACAAAATGAAAATGATAGGTAAGATAGCTTCTGTGAAGAAAAACGATCAAATGCTCTAAAATGTTCTCCACTTTTGTTTTAGTGATATCAAAGTTTCAGTTAATGCGTATAATTCAATATATCCCTCACCTTCTCCTGAGACTTTAAATTTAGGGCTTGGTGTTTTGGGAAACGATCATCATGTGCTTTACAATTATAACTTTATCTTCATATCCAGGGGCACCTGTGTGGTCTTCTTTTTTAAATACAATTTAAAAGTTTTGAGTGTGTGAGCTCATGTAGTACATACAGCTAGAGAACCAAATGGGAAATTTCTGAGGCAAATGGGCCTTTTGTTTTTAAGGGGAAAGGATCAGACTCAATAAACAGATCTCTAGCTCTTGAATAAATCACACTAAGGGTTGATGTTGAACCTAAGGTGGAAGATTGGATTAAACCACATTGATCCAGCAATGATACTGAAATACTCTCTCTCCCATTCCCCCTTTCTCTTGTGGTATCTCCTTTCATCCATTTGTTCACTGATTAAACAAATATTTATTAATATTCCAGAGAACCAAGCACCAGCCAGTCAGATGCCAAATAGACAAGGTCTAAAAACTATTCATCATCCATAAGGTAATAAATAGGTGTATAATCCTTACCATTTCCCAAGCCTACCACCTAAAAATATGTCCAAAATACTGGGTTTTAGCTTTGAGTAAGTTCACTCAGCCCAGAATTTTGCAGTCACACTTAAGAGAGACAAACCCAGTAACACTGTCTGGAAAAACAAGTTCCCCTTTTCACCCTTTCTGATCTAAGATTCTATAAGCCAGAGCTTAGATATTAAGGTATAGTCATTTTATCAGACAGAGTACTTATGACAGAAAATAAGAGAAAATGCACTTAAATGACAAAGGGTATATATTTACTCATGGGAAGAAAATGCCCAAAGATAGGTTTTGATTCAGGCACAGATTTTCAACCAGGTCCCCTAGAGACATTGTATCTCTAGAGAAATGTATGAGAATATAATTTCGCTTTTTTGTTATATAACCTACAGTGTCCACACTTAGCTCTTTCTTGCATGTCAGATCCTAAACAAAAGAAAATCAACAACTAGTAATAATTATAAAATATAACTCAAAAATTCAATTGGAAAAACTAGAAAAGAAGAATCAAGCTAAATCATTAATAAAAGTTAGAATATTAAACTGATGGTGTTATTTGTAAAGACTGTGCATGTTTGTGTATGTGTGATAATTTCAGGAACAATCCATGTAAACTATACACTCTACTTTATGGAAATCATCTATATCACACTCACTAGATGAATTAATGGTTTATAAAAGAAATCTGTTAGTTTTACTTCCTAAAGTTCATTTTTCCTTGTGCTGTCATATAATAGTTCATCTTCAATAAGTATCTGTAATGTGGGACAAGAACCTCTGAGGGCCAGGCACATAATTTATAACCATAATGGAAATGGCATGCTTAGCAGTGATAGTCAGGGGACCCCTGTGTGTTTGGAGGAAAGGAGAAGTTATATCACCCATGAAAAGGCTAATGAGATAGGCAGATTTCAGGGGAAAATGATCTTACTGTCCCGGTCTTAGACCTTGTTCTACTATTGAGACTCGTGTCTGATACATAATGATTCCAGCATGTTCTAAGTATAACGTTATATGGCGTACAAGGCAAGCTATGCAGAAGTCAGAGCCCTCACCAATAAATGCCAGCTTCATTGCTAAGTCATTTCAGTCGTGTCCGACTCATTGTGACCCCACAGACTAAGCCCCAGCTTCACTGGATGCCTTAATTATGTCACCTTCCCTACCAGTACACACCCCCAGGGACAGACCAAGGATTAGTTTTTGGTTTGAAATCTGTCTCTTGGTCCCCAACTCTCAGTATAGTCTTTAGCTATTGTCTTCTGCAATTCAGGAAATGTTTGTATATTTGGCAGTTGGAAATGCAATTCTGAAGCTCAGGAGAGGTTGCAGGGGAAGGAATAGAGATCTGAGAGTTGAAACGCGTCTAACCCAGGTTGGCCTGTTTTACAAGGCCATCCTGACCCCCTTCCTCCTCTTTACTCAGCAGCTGGGAGTCAACCATCTTGAAGCAGGTGGAGCGGAAGGATGCTATTGGTCCTCTTCCAGCCAGCAATTGCTCCCCTTTGTATCCAGATGTTGCTGCACTACAGGACTGTTTCAAAACGACCAGAGAATTTATTATTGTTTCAAGTTTTTCTGAAACTTTAGGATCTTAAACTGAAAGTCATTCGCCAAGCTTACAATGTGTGAGCTGGTGGGACACAGGAACTAATAGGGGTGGGGGTGGGAGGAAGGGGCATTTGGGATACATTAGAAATTCAATATCAGCTTTGTGGAGTTGTTAATAATTAGCCACAGCTTTTGTCTCTACCCCTGCAGCTAGTGACATGAAAGTGCTTAGGTTTCTAAAAAACAGATTAAGCTTACTAAATGTATTAAGTAACAAGGTTTTTAATCAACAGCTTATTGATTCCAGCAGGACAGTTGTGAGAGCAAAGAGCTCTGAATGTTGGTGCAATGAATTTGTAGCCCAGTTCACTGGTACTTAGAAAAATCAAAGTAAGAGATATTTTAGAGGAAATTAATTCTACCCTCCCCCAACCCCGCCTTTGGTAGTAACTCCATGACAAGTGGAAAAGTTACCATATTATTCAAAATAATACTCTAATATAAAACTAACTTTGTGCCTCTCTTTCTTCCCCCTCTTTTCTGATTTACATTTTAGATAAAAGAGGTTAATGATGTGCTACTTTTAGAATCAGTATTCAATAAGCATTTCTTGAGATTTTCAATTTGAAATAATATTCCAAGAGAACCCACCAAAATAACTGAAAACTCAGAAATTTAAAAAAAAAAATTTGCAACCATACTAAAAATGACAAGAAACAGGATGTCTGAAATCTATAAGCAACACAATGCCTGAAACTTGAAGGATTATCCTTTAACTATGAAGAACTGAATTGAGAAAGACAAGTGCTGGCTTTTCCACATGAAGCACAGTCCTCCTGCAAACAGATTGGAAATTCAGAGCCATACTGATCAGAAGACCAGATGGCTATCCCCTTATCAAGTGGGTTTTACTTTTTGAGACTTTTTCACCATTGGTCGCCATGTTTATCCTGGGCCACTGCCTGCATTCATCCTGCATGGACTCCAAGTATTTCTAAACAAGTCATCAGCAGATTATGTTTCTGAAATAAAATGACATTTTCACCCACAACTGTGTTTCTACAAAGGCAAAGGGATTTCATTTTAAATGACTCTCTTCTTGCTGAAACTAGAGCATATCAACAGCTGGGAGACTCATGGAGTCCTGCAGTCCATTTGTTTAGGGATGGTAAACATCTGCCTTGCAGCACCAATTTCCACTTAAAATTTGGGCCAGTGCCTAAACACTTCGTTTTCCAAACACATGCCACAAATCATTGTTTAGAGAGCTACATTTTTACATTTACCTTGGAGATCAGTCAGTAGTTCCCTGTGGCGATCTCCGAGGTGCCATTCGCAAATGCACCTTTGTGGAAATGGAAGATACATCAACAATTTCATGCTGTTACCAAATATGAATACTTTTAAAATCCTTTCCTTCTTTCTTTCATGTGTGGTTGTGCTACGCTTTCGCTGCTGCACACGGACTTCCTCCAGTTGCAGAGAGTGGGGGCTCCTCTCCAGTTGTGATGTGCAGGCTTCTGTTGATGCAGAGCACAGACTCTAGGCACACCAGCTTCAGCGGCTGCGACATCATTGGGCTTAGTGGCTCCTTGGAATACGTGGAATATCCCAAGACCAGGGATTGAACCCATGTCCCCTGCATTGGCAGGCAGATCACTATCTATTGCACCACCAGGGAAGCTCCCAAATACTTTAAATTCAGCATTTGGATACTGCTGTCATGAAAAAGGGAGTTTGTGTAACTACCTACCAGGCCCAGGTTGGGGGTTACAGTGGCAGATTCTGACCAAAAGTTGGAGACAACATTGAAAACAAAAAAGAAAGCTTAGGCAAAGTAGAAAGGATACTGTGCCATAATGTTACACTAGATTTCTTTTCAGTTTAAAGAAAACCCATGATTGCCTTCAGGAGCCATGAAGACAAAGAGAATAATTTCTGTCATAGAAGAAGAAAGCACAGTTTTATGAGGTCTCTGGGGAACTGGGGAATTCTTTTCTGGGTGGGAATGAGGTAAACATGGGCTTTGCAGGTGGCTCAGTGGTAAAGAACCTGCTTGCCAATGCTGGTGACACAGTGGACATGGGTTCGATCGCTGAGGAAGAGGGGAAATGGCAACACACTCCAGTATTCTTGCCTGGAAAACGCCATGGACAGAGGAGCCTGGTGGCTACAATCAATGGGGTCGTAAAGAGTTGGACATGACTGAGTATGCATGCATAGGTACTCTTGATATTTTACAGTTTAATAATTCCCAGTGGAAATCAGTTCTGGACCTCCAGTTCTACCTTTATTTGACTTCTGAGTTTTGTGTTTCTCGAGAGCTATATCTTTTTCTTAAACACAGGAAAACTTAACGTAAGTTTATAGTTGCCAAGTGAACAACTATTTTCTTAAAATGTTATTTGGAAATTTTTATCATGCTCAAGCTAGAAGTTCAGGTAGCCCTTGACAATGGTGACAGCTCTCTGGACGTGTGTGTTGGTTACAAACATTAGGTGGTGATGAAATCCCTCGTCTCTTCCCATCCCAACCACCTCTGCACACAGACAGACACACCACACAATACACTTAAGAATTCCTAAGCAGGAAAACCCAAATATTTGGGGGAGGGAGGGAAGAAGGAAGGAAGGGAAGAAAAAGGAAGAAGTGTCCTTGGAGGCAGAAAAAAAATAAATATACGTAGCACATGCAGCACAGAAAACTAAAAATCAAATCAGATTTCAAACACATATATTTGAGTAAAATAGGAAATAAATGACTAGGTGAGAGGATTTGGGTTTCATTTTCAAAATAGTAAAAAATTACATATCACTAAGGTGTACATATTCAATAAAATGAACCAGACACCTTTAGATAAGTGATACTTGTTAGGAAGGTAGAAGAGAAGAAGGAGCAATTGATTTCAAAAGGAAGGACTGAGAAATCTTCATGCAATAACTAAGGAATGGAAGAGCCAAAGCAACTAAGTTTTACTGAGTATGTTCAAAAATCTACACTAGATATTTTCATAGGCATTAACACATTTTTCTCCTAAGATCTGTCTTACAGATTTAAAGAATTAAGTCAGGAGAAAGGGCTTCCCAGGTAGCTCAGTGGTAAAGAACCCATTTGCCAATGCAGGAGACGTAGCAAATGTGGGTTCGATCCCCAGGTCCAAGAAGATGTACTGGAGGAGGAAATGGCAACCCACTCCAATATTCTTGCCTGAAGAATCCCATGGACAGAGGAGCCTGACAGGCTACAGTCCATGGGGTCGCAAAGAGTTGGAAAAAACTTAGTAACTAAACAACAATTAGGACAAAGGGGATAATGGTGGCCTGGGAGAAGGACAGTGTATCAGTGAAAATATTTTAAAATCTACTGTTCAGGAAGGAAAATTGGATTTGTCTGCATTATAGGTCTATAGAAGCGTTCTTTTTTGGAAATGGAAACCAAAAGGTGGGTGATAGTGTAATTTGTAATTTATGTCCATCCAGCATCTTTGAACATGCATTCTAGTTTTGGCTTATTTTTCACATTAAGCAATATGCCCAAGGTAGAATCCAGAATACTTGCATCTTCACCTAAATTTGTAGCAAGGATACAAATGGCAGATGGGGAGAAGGGGTCTAGGTTTTACCAACTGAAATCATTAAGAAGACCTCGGAAGCCAGAAGCAATTTCAAGAAAAGTCAAAAGTGATGTCCATACAGTCGCGTCCTAGCAGGCATGATGCAGAGTGTCCAGCTCCTCCGGACAGCAGTCCTAGGACTCTTGGTATTCAGCCTGGAGTTATGTATTTTCATACCTTTCATAAAAACAGACTCTGGCTCTCCAGGAGAGTCGCAAGACTTCTTAAAATCCTTTAATAAATGCTTCTGCTTAAAGAAAGCATTGAGGATTATTTCATCTACAAATAAAAACCTCAAATTGTATATATTATTCTTGCAGAGCAGAATGTACAACAGTTGCTTAAAAATGTGCTTTTCAATTTTTAAAAAGTGCGTGTGTAACAAAATACACAAAAAATTATATTTGGGGCTGGGGGGGACTTCCCTCATAGTCCAGTGGTTAAGACCCCACACTCCCAATGCAGAGGGGACCAGCTTCAATCCCTGGTCAGGGAATAGATCCCACACGCCACATCCAAGAGTTCGCATGCCACAGCTACAGATCCAGTACGCGACAGTGCTGGATGTTGCAAAACAGACTTGGCACAGCAAAATTTAAAAAATATTAATAAAAAATTTTAAAAACCTGTAGAAATCTGAGTGGTATGATTTTGTTGTTGTTTTGTTGGTTTTCACTAAATTTTAATTTCATATCATTAAAGATTTACATAAAGCTGTAAGAAATAATATAGAGAGATCTCTTCTACTCTTCACCCAGTTTCCCCTAAAGACAGCATTTGCAAAACTACAGTACAACATCACAACCAGGACACTAAAAACCATACAGCCGGTAATCTTTTTGGTACTGGCTCTTCTCACTAAGCATCAAGCCCCAGACACTCATGATTTGCGCAATTCAATAGTCTCTCCTTTTTCCTGCCGAGTAGTGCTATATTTCATGGTATGGATGGACCACAATTTAATCACTCACCTGCTGAAGGGCATCTGGGTCATTTCCACTTTGGGAATATTACAAATAAAACTGCTACAATCTTTCAATGTGCATCATTTTGTACATAAACATCAGTTGTATTTTCTGGGATAAATGCTCAAGAGTATAATCGCTGGGTTGGTGATCATTCTGTTTAGTTTTATAAGAAACAGCTCAACTGTCTGCCAGAGTGGCAATACTATTTTACATTCTCACCTGCAATGCATGAAGATAGTTCCTCTACACACTAACCAGGCTGCGATGTTGTCAGAGTTCTATGTTAGCCATTTTGATATGTATGCAGTGATATCTCATTATGGCTTTATTGTGCAGAACCTGGGCCGTCATCTCTTTATCCGGCTCTGTCTACTCTCCCCAGCTCTATGCTCCAGCCACTGAACTTTTAACCATTTCTTAATCTACTCTTTTCCCTGGTGGCTCAGCGGTAAAGAATATGCCTACCAATGCAAGAGTGCAGGAGACGTGGGTTTGATCCCTGGGTCGGGAAGATCCCCTGGGGGAGGACGTGGCAACCCACTCCAGCATTCTTGCCTGGAGAATCCCATGGACAGAGGAGCCTGGTGGGATACAATCTATGGGGTTGCAAAGGGTTGGACATGACTGAGTACACACACACACAGGTGTTTTCTAGAGGAGGAATGGACTTGGAGGGGAGACAGAGAAAGATAAATACTGTGTGATGTCATTTACATGTGGAATCTAAAAAATACAACAGACTAGTGAATATAATGCAAAAGAAGCAGACTCACAGATACAGAGAACAAACTAGTGGCTACCAGTGTGGAAAGTGGGGAGGGAGGGCAGTATATGGGTCAGGAATTAAGAGGCACAAACTATTAGGTATAAAATAAGCTACAAGCATATATTGTACAACATGGGGAATATAGTTAATACTTTATAATAACTGTAAATGGAGTATAACCTTTGAAAAGTATGAATGACTATATTGTACACTTGTCACTTAAATAGTATTGTACAGCAACTGTATTTCCATTAAAAGTATATATACTCCAGGGGATCTTCCCAACCCAGGGATCAAACCCATGTCTCTTGTGTCTCCTGTATTGGCAGGCAGATTCTTTACCACTGAGCCACCCGGGAAGGCCTCAGAAAACACCTACTCAGCCTCAGATCTCAGCTCAAGGATCACTTCTCGGATGCCTGTCCTCATTCTTGCTTATCCCTGACAGAATCGATGCCAACCTTCTTTTTTTTGAACTCCCTGAAACTCGAGCATCCTTCAGGCCCTGCAGTGGTCCCGGGCTCTCCTGCTGGTCCAAGGAGCAGGGAGCATGTGTTTCTTTACGTCATTCTCAGCATCTAAAACAATACCCATCTCACTCTATCAAAAGCCCTTGGTAGTGCTTTCCACAAATACACACAGAGTCCAGGCAGAGAATCCGGGTGTCCCCCAACATTAACACCAGTTACTGTCCCAACGTCAAGCTCAGTAATGACGGGCTGTGCAGAGGACAGCATGGCACACACTCTCGGGTAGGGGGACAACACTCTGCAGGATTTTCAAAACATCTTCAAGGTGGGACCAAGTGCAGGACTCCCCTGGTTGTCCAGTGGTTAAGAATTTGCCTTGCAAAGCAGGGGATATGGGTTTGATCCCTGGTCTGAGAACCAAGATCCCACTTGCCATGGAGAAACTAAACCTGCAAACCACTGTTCCTGAGCCCTCACGTCACCATTAGAGAGTCTGTGTTCTGTAACAGAAGATCCAGCATGATGGAACAAAGACCCCAAGTGCCGCAACTAAGACTCGACACAGCCAAATAAATAAATGCTAAAACACACACACACAAAACAGGGCTTACCTGATGGCTCAGTGTTAAAGAATCCACCTGCCAATGCAGGAAACAGGCTCGATCCTTGGTCCAGAGAGATCTCATGTGCTGTGAAGCAGCTAAGCCCACGAGCCACAACCACTGAGCCTGTGCTCTAGAGCCCAGGAGTAACGAGGCAAGCCACCACAACGAGAAGCCCACAACGAGAGCAGCCCCCGCTCTGCACAATTACAGAAAAGCCCATACAGCAACGACAACCCAGCACAGCCGGAAATAAATAAATAAAATATAAACATGTAAACACACACACACAAATGAGGCCAAGTGATAAATGCCCCCCCACACACACAATGATTTGTCCTTGAAATATATATTCACATATTTCCTTAATTCTGTCCCTACAAAATTTCTACAAGAGGGGTATGGGTTCATCATCATTTTACTAATTAGGAAACCGAGGCCCCAGCACTGACTAAGATCATTGCTAATAAGAGGCAGAGCTGTGCTTCCCACCCATGTCCACCTGATTCCAAAGCCCATTTGTTTTTTCTTTGCCACACTGTCTTCTGCCCTGGAATTGACTCTCCTTGAAAAGTGAGACGTAGCCCAGGCCACCGAAACTTCTTGAGTATCAGAAGCACATAAAACAATTCTCCATGGTTGCCTGTCTTGAACGGTGATACCATTATCCTCTTACGGATCGATGGGTGTGAAATCGGATCCAGCCTGGGAGCGGGAGAAAGAAAAGAAAGGGACGATCTGGCTCCAAGCTCGGCAAGACACAAAAACTTACTGGGGTTCTGCGGAGGTCTGTTCAAAGTCTGGGTATATTCTGTCATTTGGCAAGAATTAAATAGAGCCTTGTGTCTTCGAAGATGATTCTGTTACCTTCAGGATTAGGTTACCTGTCATTATATTTAACCTATGGGAAAAAGCAACACAAAGCTGTGCTAAAGATGTAATAGAAAACATACAATAAAGGGCCCTCGTGTCAGAGAGACACACGTTTCCCACAGAGAGCTGGTGCTGAATGAAGTCTTTCTGCTTTGGCCTTGCATTCCCGAGGGGAATGCAGCCTCCGAGGCCCAAAGGGATGCAAATAAAACAGCTCCGACCCCCCCTGGACAGATACAGGTGCTCTGGTCTTATTCATCCATGAGGTGACTGCACAGAGGGGTGCAGGAAGAAGAGAGGGGAGTTCAGAGCGGACCTTATCTTGCTTAATCTGTTAGAATTCCAGAAGACCCTGGGGAACCTGAGATTCCTAGACTTTTTCCCTTCTCATGTTTCCTCCTGGAAACCCCTCCAGCTGGCGGGATGCTAAAATAAGGACCATTTAGCTAGCTGGTTAATGAAGTCCATATGCAACTGTTAGTAACATAACTGACACTTCAGACTTGGGACCTACATTTTCCTTTGTGAGGTCTTCTCATGCCCGGCGCGGCTGCCTGCTGAGATCGCTTCTGTTTTCCAAGCTTCTTGGCCCTGGCTGGAATTAAAAGTAGACGCTTGATGTGCTAATGTCGGGTTAGAATAATACCTATCTGTTATGCTGATTAAATAAAATAACATTTGTAAAGCAATATGCCAGACACAAGGTGGACACTGTCTAAATCAGACCGTATTTACAGCCTGACCCCTACCCAGCTTCTCCTTTCTCAAATCTTCATCCGGCCCCTAAGGCCCAGCCCAGCACACCTTACTGTCTGTCTGCACTGAGATGGTTGTTGTTCTCAGCCTAACAGCCTGCCACAGAGAATGCTGTGTGGACCCATGATTCACCTGCAGAATAATACACTCAAGATGCGTGAGGGTCTGAGAACAGTCTCCACGAACTTGGACCCTCTCTGTAATACATAACCCTTTTGACTTTGGGGATAGAGGTGGCACTCAATAAGTGGTTGTCAAATGAATGAACACATAAAGGAATCAGACTGCATCTCTCATGTATCAGTTTTCAAGTCATTTAAATCATCAAACACAATCTCCCTGAAAAGTACAGTTTGGCTTAATGCACAGGGTAGGACATAGATAGCTTGAGCCAGCGCCTGGCTGTATTCCTTCATCTTCCACCTTCCTGGCACCAGAAGTTGATGTAACCATTGTCCCTCTAGAATAAAATACTCATTTACAGAAACAAAATAAATGAAACTTCAGAAAATGAAATCTCTCCAAGACAAATGTTGTATGATATTGCTTATATGTAGAATCTAGAAAAATGGTACAAATGAACTTATTTACGAAACAGAGTCATAGATGTAGAAAACAACATTGTTAATCAACTCTACTCCAATATAAAAAGACAGAGAGAGAGAGAGAGAGAGAGAGACTGTGTTATCAACATAAATAGCATATTAGTTGAATTTGGTACAAGATCGGCAAGCTGTGGGGCTTCCCTGGTGGCTCAGTGGTGAAGAACCTGCCTGACGATGTAGGAGAAGCACAGGTTCGATCCCTGGGTCGGGAAGATCCCCTGGAGAAGGCAGTGACAACCCACTCCAGTGTTCTTGCCTGGGAAATCCCATGGCCAGAGGAGCCTGATGGGCTGCAGTCCACGGGATCGCAAAGAGTCAGACATGACTTAGCGATCGAACAACAGCAGCAGCAAGTTTTAACAAATTGTTCCTTTGTCACTGCACAATCCAACTACTTTGAACTTCTTACAAAATAAACACAAAATAAACATATAACTAAATTAAGGGCATGTTGAATTTAATATTGTTTCAGCCCCAGCACTGACCGGTGTTTTTCACCTCAAAATGTCTTAATTTCCTGCCTCACCTGCATAGAACCTGTGAACCCAGAAGCACATTATCTATCTTAACCCTCAAACACTTAACTCATATAAAATAAATTATGCCTACTTCTTAAGCATAAAAAACCCCCAGCACTTCCAGACCTCACTTGTGGACATTATTTAATGAGAATTTAGAGGTGCCAAAATCCTTCCTCTTATAAACCTTTGAAAATACATTAATAAAATTATACATTAATAACCATTTTATCCTGAACTCATAAACATTTTAGGAAATACAGATTAGCAAAATAAATAAAAGTAAGCTAAATCCTGCTATGTATTCAATATTATTGTGCATGCATATCTTCCTGGACTTTAGGTGCATATTTATCACTAGATTATCTCATACAAATCTACATTCCAACTGTAAATAACAGTTTTTAATTTTCTTTTATCATTTCAGAGGATATCAAGTCTTCCCAGGTCATGAAAAGTTTGCAATCTCTTTTTTTTTTTAGTAAAAGACTAAAAGGGCAAGATTTTTAATTTATTTAAATATATATGTTTCATAGACTGTTTAATCCAAACTAACAAGTAGGTAAACCTTCTTCTATAATCTTAGATTTATAATTGTTATTTCTACAATTATAATCGGATACATTACTATTTACCTTATCATATACACTTGTTGCCAGAAATACTATCTGTAAATGCTTGATGCAATCTCAGTTAAATGGCACAGAACAGCAAAATAATAGATGCAGAAATAGGTGCAAAGATCATCATGTATGTGTATATGAAGGCATACATATATAAATATATAGGTACAAAATATATACAAAATATAAATATTATTTAACATATGTATATAGAGACAAATCTGTTTACATATACTGTGTAAAGCTAGGCTTTATTTTAAATAATCAAGCCATTAATCTTTTATAATGTCTTTTTGTCCTTGTGATTAAAGTTCTATGCAAATGTTAAAATACAGAATGATTATAGCTTTTTCAATATATTTTAAATCCATCTAACAACTGCTTCTGGCACCTGCTGGGGAAAAGGCATTTTAGGTGCTACCAAGATGGATCAAAAACAGATGCTGCCAGGGGCTCTCAGTCAACTCTGAGACAGGTGTGGGCACAAAGACTTCTGAGAGATAAAGTGTTATAATTATTATACCAAATGCTAGAAAAGCAACAAGAAGAAAGCAACCATACCCTCTGGAGGTAGAGAGAAGGATCAAGAAAGTTATCACAGAGGGAATGGCTTTGCACAGATGTTAGATGGGTGGGGAATGAGAGGAGAAATATTTGGGCTAAAGGAAAACATAAGCAAAGACCCAGTGAAGTTGAGTCCCAGGGAATTTATCCCCAGATGAAATCTTTATAGTCAGTTTAGTTCCAAACGCCATGATAAAGCAAAGTGGTTCTTGAACAGTGCTCAGTAAGCGACACCAGGTGGGCAAAAAGCACAAAAACCTTTCACGACGCACTTAAGACTGTACATACTATGACAAACCCTTCATTGAGGCCAGTTGGCTTCTCTGACAATACATCCTTTCTTTGGAAATATTAAAAGTGTGGAATAATACCCACCTTTGGTTTATCTTTAGGCAGCCAAGGAGATGGAGTTTGGTATATCTGCGCCTACCCCACCCCTGATGCTAATGACTGGACAGAAATGTGCTTGCTGGAATTCTCAAGCCATCCCTGAGTTCAGAGTGTAACTAAATTCCCTATTAGAGAGCCAATTTGTTGTGAGGGAAATTAAGTTATTATTGCCTCTTGAATGTCAGCTGGCAGGCTCCATCTCTGGCTAATGCCTGTAATTATACAAGCAGCCTGCTGAGCACACCCCGTATGGCAGCTGCATATGGCATTTACAGTTGTTATAATAACACAACAGCAAGCCGAGAAGCACAACACAAGCGCACCTCTAACCTGCAAGTGACCTGCTCATTAGCAGCCTTGTGGGGTTAACCGGCAGAGCAGCTCATGCAGGACGATGTGTGATCAGGGTAAACAGGGACCCTGGTAAGTGGGAAAATATATGCCAGGAGGAGTCTCCTTGCTCCCTGACTGCGCTGGTCAAACAAATGAGAAAAGTGCACACTCGACGGAGAGAGCCTCTAAAATGAATACTGTGCTGAGAAGAGGGAACCTGCTGCCCTTTCCCACACCACTCCCACTCCCCTGAATCAGAGCCGTGGAATCAATCTTTGGGTTTGGGCACTGGACTTAAATACAACCTTTCCCAAGACCCCACTCTCTACCCTGGCTCTGATGATGGCTTCATCTCCCATCCCCTTAGATGCTTTCAAAAGCTTCGTTTTCCCACACAGAAGTTGTGTGTGTTTTGTTTTCTGTGCTCAGAAGACTGTATAATTGCACTATAATTGAAACCCATAATGAAAAGTAAAATGCCTCCTGATTTTTCTCTTCCTCCCATCCAACAACTTCAAAAACAAGTGTATCTGCTTCAGTCTGGTCCCTTCTAGGTCTAATTCCAGATCCTGCTGGAGTCAAACATTTCAATGTTATTCTTTATAACCGTCATTGACAAAAAGTCATTTATAAACCAACTTCTGAGGTAAAACACATGTGGATCACAAGTGCTGCTGACGGGCCCTCTACTTCTCATATTTTGGGTTTTATATATATATATATTTTTTTTTTTTCCTCATTGCAGCACTTATTTTCCCTCTTGAACTTTCTTCCTAACAAAGTTAAACTCCTTTCTCCCTTCCCTTTTACAACTTGTATCACTTATCATGTGACAAAGTAAAAGGATATCAAATTAATATATATATGTATGGCTGGTTCACTTTGCTGTATAGCAGACACTAATATAACATTGTAAGACAACAACAGTCCAATTTTAAAAAAGATACTGTTAATAAAATAATCAATTTAGGCAAAAAAGAGAGGATGTTAGATTACGTGATCATCATTAACCACAAAAACAAATGTTTACTGGGTATGCAAGTAGTGTCAACCTAGATGATAATCATAATCAATGAAAATAGCAATATTTATTAGGCTAGATCACTTATAGCCCTGTGCTGAGTGCTGTATAATCTGATTCTATCCTCACATCAACTCCAAGATGCAGTTCTGTTTCCTCATTTTATAGATGAGAGAACTGGGTCTTAAAGAAATTCAATACCTGCTCAGAACCTCCCAGTCTGTGAGAATACCAGAACCCAAACTGGACCCATCTCATTCCAAAATCCAAAGACCTGAGTCAGTTAAGGGCTCTCTGCTCAGAGCCCTGGTCTTCTTGTGTATTTATAGAGAACAATTACACGAAATGATTTCTACAAGGAGGTGACTAAGAATTACAAATGCAGTCCTCAAGTGACTTCCCATCTATTTATGAATCAGATAATGAAGACAACCTAAATTAGCAGATGTACTATTTTGTGATGTGAGCATCTTATTTATAAAGTCTTCCTATTTAAAAAATGACTTGATGCTTTCATTTCAGAGGAGCAGATCTGTCACATGCCTCTTCTTCCCGTTCTCTCTCAAAGCTCGGGGAAATGTGGGTAGAATTACACTCCAAGAAAATAAATTCACAACCAGAGAGAAAAGGGAAATGGCAGTTATCAAGGGAAGTCCAGGATGGTTTCAGATGTCGGAAACAGATGGGACTGTGCTAAGGAGAAAGCTTCGAGGTAAGGGAGAGCCCAATCAACAGAGAGATGCATGACAGGTTCCCATTGTGGAGGGGGCAGGTACGGATGCTGGAGTGGGACACAAGGAAAGATGTGGATGACCGGGAGGTTTAAGCAAGATTGGCAATGCCACTTGCTCCACCCTCACCCTGAACCTAGGAAACCTCCTTTCCTCCCGCAGTAAAAAATATACAAGTCTCTCCTGCAAATAAATAAAGCAAAATGCCAAGAAAGAGTTTGCATTACTGGGTGTTCCTGGTACAGAGTATAACCCTTCTGATACTGTGTTTGAATGACCTTTATCTCACAGGTAGTCATCTCCCTTCTAAGGCACCTTGAAGGAAAGCCAGCCTGCTTCTTCTCAGAGCCTGCCAAAGTATGCAAGAATCTCACATCAACTCTAGCAATCATCAACATGATCTTCATCCTTAAATATAAAGAGACAACCAAGAATTACAAGAGATATGAAAAAAAAAATCAGCAAGAAAAAAAGAAAAAATAGCAACCAATGAATCAGATGAGTAAAAAGATAACAAATAAGACAGACATTTTTTAACCTCAAATTTGAGAGGAAAATTATCTACTAGGAAATAGGATGTTGAGAAGTAAGGTAATCAGAAAATATGAGTTCTCAGAAATTAAGAATAACATTGCCAAAATAAAAAGCGTCAATAGAAGGACTGGAAGATAGAGTAGGATACCTCTTCTAAACATAGGTCAGAATGATAAAGGTAGACAGAATGAAGAAAACAGTCACAAGTAGGTTCCATGTAGTCCAGCATCTTACTGATGGAAGCCACTAAAAAGGAAATCAGAGAATGCAGAGAAAAGTAACAAATACAAAATGAAAAAAACTCAGACATGAAAAAACACAACATTCTTCAGAATAAAAAGGCTATAGTGTGATGATCAAGATAAATGACAGAAGACCACATCTAAAAGATTGTCATGAAACTTAAGAACAGTCTGGATTTAACAAAATAAATAAAGTCTGAAAGCTTCCAGAGGAGGGGGAAAAAATCTTATCTCCTCAAAGGAGCAACAATCCAATTTTTAATGAAGATCACTGGTTTTAAGAAACTACCTTCCAGCTTCTGGGAGTAGTTAAAAAAAAAATACACTGTATATTTCAGAGTTCTTGTACATATACAGAACTGAGAAAATAGCATAGGCAGTTCCCATAAATCATCTCACATCAAAATGGTACATTGTTAGAGTTAATCAACCAGTCTTGATACATTCTTATCCAGACTGGCTTAGTTTCTAGCTAGTGTCCTTTTCTGGGATTCCACTCAGGGTATGACATCACCTGTAGTTGTCCTGTCTCTTTAGGCAATTTTTTTTTCTTTTTTGTTTTTTTAATGTGAACCCTTTTTAAAGTCTTTACTGAATTTGTTACAATACTGCCTCTGTTTTATGTTTTTGGCTTTTTGGCCGGGAGGCATGTGGTATCTCAGTTCCCCAAGCAGGGATCAAACCTGCACCCCTTGCATTGGAAGGCAAAGTCTTAACCACTGGACCACCAGGGAAGTTCCTCTTTAGGTAACTTTTGACTGTGATGCTTTCTCAGGCTTCTCTTGTTTCTGATGATGGGAACAGTTTTGAGGAGCTCTGATTGGTATTTTGTAGAAAGTCCCTTTATTGGAACTTGTTTGCTGTTATTCTACTAGTCTGCAGTTGGGTGTTCCAGGGAGGAAGATCACAGAATCAAGCGCCAGTCTCATCACAGCAAGGGTAAATACCACCAGCATGATTTATCACCATTGATGCTGGCTTTGATCATGTGCCGAGGTAATGCCTGCCACGTTTTTCTAGCGTACAGTTGGTCTTCCTGCTTTCCATACTGTCTTGTGCACAACCCATATGTCAGGCCTGGGGGCGTATGAAAGCAGAATATCCGTGCTATTTTTTGGAATATTTCTCCATGGGGGGTTTGTCTCTCCCTCTCCATCAATCAATCATGTCTTTACATCACTATGGATTCATGGCTGCTTTTTCTCAACCTTTTGTTTTCTATTGGAATATAGCCAATTAACAACATCGTGGTAGTTCCAGGTACACAGCAGAGAGACTGTCACACATACACATGTATCCACTCTCCCCCAGACTCCTCTCCCATCCAGGCTGCCACATGACACTGAGCAGAGTCCCCTGTGCCATACAGTAGGTCCTGGCTGCTTATCCATTTTAAATGTAACAGTGTGTACCTGTCAAGATGGATGCTTATTTTGTACTTTGGGTTATAATTCACTTTATTTTGTGGCTTGCCTTGTTCCAGTTTTGGGCATAGAAGCTCTTTCACTTAGCTACTGTGTCCTTCAACATAATGTGGATGGGCTGTGGTTTTATTTTTGTATTTTTTGAGTTCTTCCTGTCACTATAAGATGCTCCAGACCCATCTTTGTATATCTTCTGCCCAAGTCCTAGAATCCACTATTTCTCCAACGCCCCCTTGTTTGGAAATGGTATTAGAAACCAAAATCTGAGTGAGAAGTGTATTCATAGGTACTGAGATGTCACTGCTTCTTGGCTCTTTAAGCTGACAAGGCAAGGAAATATGAGTTGTGTTTACTAACACATATGTATACACATATTTAGAAATAGGGCTTCCCTGATAGCTCGGTTAGTAAAAAAAAAAAAAAAAAAATGTGCCTGCAATGCCGGAGACCCCAATTCAATCCTTGGATTGGGAAGATCCCCTGGAGAAGGGAAAGGCCTAGAGAATACCATGGACAGTATAGTCCATGGGGTCACAAAGAGTCAGACACAACTGAGTGACTTTCACTCAAGTAAACATGAGTGTGTTTACTAATACATATGTATACATATATTTATAAATATTTCTATATGTAAATATCTGGGTCTAGGTTAGACTGAACATGAGTTCATACTGATGTCTCCAAATATAACCCATTAGCATATGGATTATTCTAGCCCCCTTCCCTTGCTTATCTGTAAAATATGACTCTCACATTAAGAAACTTGACTCCTCCCACCTTCCATTCATCCACTTAATTGTTCAATTCCAGTATATGCATACATACACAGTATCAGGATTGTTCAATCACATCTTCATGGGAAAGAACTTTAACAGTTAGGATATAGTACTTACGTGCAGCTCCTTTTGCCTTGATGTTTGCAGACTCCACTCATTTCCAGAGTTACTTAAATCAACACCTTTTCCTCTGGTTGAATTGTTCTTTCATTTGAATATGTGAACATTCATTATGTATTATAACAGTCTATGGTTTTGACAAATGCATAATGTCTTGTATTCCCCATTACAGGATCATTCAAAATAGTTCCCCACCCCAAAAAAATATTTCTTGTGCTTCACCTATTCAACCTTCCGCAGTTCAGTTCAGTTCAGTTCAGTTCAGTCAGTCATGTCTGACTCTTTGCGACGCCATGAATCGCAGCACGCCAGGCCTCCCTGTCCATGACCAACTCCTGGAGTCTACCCAAACCCATGCCCATCGAGTGAGTGATGCCATCCAGCCATCTCATCTTTGGTGGTCCCCCTAAACATCTGGCAAACAGTAATCTTTTTACTATCTCTGTAGCTCTTCATTTTCTAGTGTGACATGTAGCTAAAAATCATACAATATGTAATCTTTCCAGACTGACTTGTTTCCACATAGCAATGTATCATTAAGATTCGTCAATGTGTTCTTACAGCTAAATAAGGCATTTCTATTTAATGGAAATAGAAATAGAAAATGATAGATCATTTTGTTTAATTATTCAGTAAATACACTAAATAACATTTTGCTGTATGGGTGATCCACAGTTTCTTTATCCATACTGAAGGACATCTTAATTGCTTCTAGTTTTTATAGATTATTAAAAAAAAAAAAACTGCCATAAACATTTTCATGCAATGCTGGATTATGTGGTAAAACTGTAACTTTGTAAGAAACTGCCAAACTGTCTTCCAAAGTAGCCTGTATCATTCTACATTTCCAGTTTCTCTGTATCCTTTCCAGAATTCGGCATTGTCCATGGTCTGGACTTGAGTCATTCTAGTAGATGAGCACCCCCCTGCTGTCCTAAGGTTTCTCCAAGCACTCCTCCTTAAATAAAGTCTGTATCTTGCGGCTCTTTCAGTTTTAATACATTGTTATTATACCACAGCCACTACTGATGTGGTGGTCAGATGTGGGGGAACAAAAGCGTTCTGTACTCTTACGATTAAATCTTTCAGTGGCCTGTCCCTGGGTTGTGACTTTCACAAATGTTTCTTAGTATTCTCCTTTCCCTCTTAGGTGAAACAGAAAGACTAGTGGGGGTGGGAGTGTGTAAATGCCTCTAACCTAGGTTTTATAAGGTTCTGGTGACATCGTTCCCCTTGGATGGTAGGTCTTTGTTATAGAGACAGCTTTGGGCATCTTCCAAAGTTTGCTTTTCCCTCTCTCTACCGGTCACCAAGGGATCTTTCTTAGCTCTTCATGATGAGCGCCTGGTGGGGCCCCTGGAAATAAGCTCCATGATTGTGGAGGAGGACACACTAGACTGCAGGCTCTAGGAGGTTTCCACTTCAAGCTATTCTACATTGTCTCCAGCAAATCATCAAAATTACCATCCCATTGTTTCTACCAGTTTAAGGCTCCAGTGACTCCTGCTCTATGGAAACAGGTGTTAGCTCTGGATTTACCATTCCTTCCAGATTCAAGAGTAGCAATCTGCCCTGAGACCTCAATTCTCTAATGGGCCTGAGGATAGCATGATTTTCAGTGTTTCAGCTCTTTTCCTGTTATAAGGACAAGAATGATGACCTCCAAGCTCTTTAAATTTTGGAACTAAAACCAGAAGTCTGGATCATTTATTTTGAAGCTATATTCAATACCTAAGCAAACCAAATGGTGACTGCAGCCATGAAATTAAAAGATGCTTGCTCCTTGGAAGAAAACCTATGACAAACCTAGACAGCATAAGAAAAAGCAAAGACATTACTTTGCCAACAAAGGTCCATCTAGTCAAAGCTATGGTTTTTCTAGTAGTCATGTATGGCTGTGAGAGTTGGACCATAAAGAAAACTGAGCACTGAAGAATTGATGCTTTTCAACTGCGGTGTTGGAGAAGACTCTTGAGAGTCCCTTAGACTGCAAGGAGATCAAACCAGTCAATCATCAAAGAAATCAGTTCTGAATATTCATTGGAAGGTCTTATGCTGAAGCTGAAGCTCCAATTCTTTGGCCACCTGATGTGAAGAACTGACTCATTAGAAAAGACACTAATGCTGAAGAAGGCAGGAGGAAAAGGGGACTACAGAGAATGAGATGGTTGGATGGAATCACCAACTCAATGGACGTGAGTTTGAGCGAGCTCTGGGAGTTGGTGATGGACAGGGAAGCCTGGCGTGCTGTATGTAATCCATGAGGTCGCAGAGTCGAACACAACTGAGCAACTGAACTGAACTGAATTGAAGCAAACAGTCAAGTTTGAGAACTAAATAATGACATTTTTAGATGTGAATCAACCGAGAAATGTCCAATAATTGAGGAATTCTTTCATGAGAGAATGAAGTACAGAAATAAAAAATTGGAAGCCATTGGATCTGAGAAATAGTAGGTTTACTCTAGCAAGCAGAGATGGGTGATCTCAGGATGACAGCTGATGAATCTGTGATCTGTAGAGAAGCAGAAGGTTTGGGGAATCTCTAGGGAGTTGCTATGAAGGAAGCAGGTTCCATATAGACAGGCTGCATAATTTGAGAATATGGCAAAGACACACCATTCTCTTGTCAACAAGAGAAAAGAAAGGCAAGTTAGAAACTGCGCTGCAGGGCTGGGAACTGTTTAAGAAAGTCATGGTTGGCTTCCAGTTCCAGCAATAACCTGAACAACCATCTAGCAACAAAATATGAAAAAATGATTATTTAACATGTGTGCCTGAGCTGGCAAGAAAATAAGGGAAAATCCTCAGAGGCCAATTACAGAGCAAATGCACGGAAACCAGCAACGTGAGCTCTGAAGCTGCTGACTGCCCAAAGGGCACCCATGTTACCCTGTTACCAAAACACTCGCTTTTAACAACTGTCTAGGGGAAGGAGACAGCCTCTAGGAATGCTCCTTCTCAGAAAATGTCCCTTGCCAGACAGAGTAAAGAATTACACACAAAAATTCCTGTGAATATAGGACATCTTCAGTGAGAGAGAGAACTGGTGTGGGGGGGTGAGCAGGAATACTGAAATACGCCCACTAAAGCAGATACCAAAGAAAATTTCTCATCATCTCCTTATCTCTGAGTGAAATGAAAACAAAAATCTTTCTTCATAATTTGCAACTATGAGCTGGCTTTTATATGGATTTGAGGTCCACATTTATGTTGTAAGAGTATTATCAAAACAAGCAAAATAAATAATAAGCTAAGAAAGTTTAAAATGATTCCATGAATTTATAATGCCTGCAGGCAGGATCAAGCGCAATTTTTTTTTTCAAAGAAACTGTCTTTAACTTAGACCTCAAAGAATTCTCACTGTCCTACTGATAAATTTTCAATGAGTACAAGTCCAGAATAAAAAACAAAATAATACATAATGACAAACCATACAAGGAAAAAGACAACATGAGTGAGAATAAGTCAATATAACAAAGAATAGAATTATATCTGAAAAGACTTCAGATAGGAAAGTTGGATGAAGGTGGCCACAAAGGACAAATTTCCAATTGTAAGATAACTACTGGGGATGTAATGTACAATATGATGACTATGGCTGACCATGCTGCATGGTACATTTGAAAACTGCTAGGAGAGTAAATCCTAAAAGCTCTCATATCACAAGAAAAAAATGGTACCTATGTGAGATGACAATATTAGCTAAACCTACTGTGATCATTTTGCAAAATGTATGTATGTCAAGTTATTAGGCTGTACATCTTAAATATATACAGCATTGTATGTCAAATATACCTCAGTAAAACTGGGAGAAAATAACAAATAAAAAATTATGATTGTATTATAAAATATTTTCAAATTCAAGATGTGGTTAAAATAAATTCTATTTAAATACAAATTATTTTTAAAAATTACTTCGGAGGTTGTTTTTATTAGATATAATAAGAATGTTTTAAATGATTGTAGAAATAAAATTGGGATAAAAAAAGTATGAGTAAGAAAGAAAAGATTAACAATGACCAGAAGAAGGATAATAAAAAGAAACAGCTAGGACTTATATAGAGGCTTCCCTTGTGGCTCAGCAGTAAAGAATCTGCCTGCCAGTGCAGAAGACACAGGTTCAATCCCTGGGTCAGGAAGATCCCCTGGAGAAGGAAATGGCAACCCATTCCATTTCTTGTCCAGGAAATCCCATGGGGTCCTAAAAGTGTTGGACACAACTCAGCAACTAAAACAACATCTTATATAAGTGTGCTGCGGTGGGGGGAGAAGTCCTGATTTGTTACTTGGTTGTGAACTGAGACAGCTGTTCTACTAAAGACCTATAAAGTTTGGGCCCAGGAACTTTTACCACAAAACACGCCAAATTAAGCTGAATGGAAGGCTTGGTGAAAACTGTGAGTGAGATACCCAAGCCGGTACACGTGGAAGAGAAGAGTTTGGCTCAGGCCAAGCTTGCAGTGACCTGCCAAGGTCATTAACCTGGTTTTCTACCCTACTCGAGGGCTGTTCTGGCTGCAGCAGTGGCCACTGCCTGGCTCCAGCTCCAACATTCCACTGATGGTCAGCACCACCAACCTCCCAATCCCATCACTGCCCCCACCATCTCCCAGGTTTCTCTTCAGACCAGTGTTGCCAACTCAGTTATCACTGGGCCCTTCTCAACTCAGTCATGTTCACAAGTCTATCTCCTAATCATGTTTTCGTCTCAATGACAATCTCCTCCAGTTAGTCAAGTTAGAAAGTTGAACCATCCATCTTTCATACTTTTCCCCCTCCCTTAAATAGAAATCACCAAAACCTATCAATTATGTTCCCCCTTAAAGGAGAGCTATAAAGTACTGTATTTATGTTAATTCCAAACTCCTTAGTACAATACATAAAACAGATAACCAACAAGGACCTACTATATATAGCACAGGGAACTATACTCAACATCTCGTAATAACCTATAAGGGGAAAGAATCTGAAAAAGAATAATATAATAATATATTATATATTATATATAATTATATATATATAATATATAATTATATAATATATTATTATATAATAATATTAGACATATAATATATATTAGTATATTATATTAGACATATATATTATGAATAACAATATAATAGATATATTAATATTAATTAATAATTAGTATACTAATTAACAATTATTGGGCTTCCCTGGCAGCTCAGTAGTAAAGAACCCACCTGTCAATGCAAGCGATTTGCATTTGATCACTGGGTCAGGAAGATCCCCTGGAGAAGGAAATGGCCATCCACTCCAGTATCCTTGCCTAGAGAATTCCATGGACAGAGGAGCCTGGAGGGCTACACTCCATGGGGTTGCAAAGAAGGTGACAGGACTTAGTGACTAAACAGCAACAATAATTACCAACTAACATATGTATTAATAATTAATTATATTATCAACTATATTAATGATTAACTATATATTATTAATATGTGTCTGAATTGCTATGCTATACACCTGAAACAAAACATTGTAAATCTACTATACTTCAATAAAAAGATTTTCATTAAAAAAATAAGAGATATTAAAAATTAGATATGCCTTTGTTTTCATTCGCAGGGACCCACCTTAGGTCAGAGCCCCACTGAGGTGTCTCTGTCTCCAGGCAGGATCCCTTCAGACGTCTTTACCTTGGCCACCTTGCAGCAGATGTTCTCTGAGGCTGATAAGGTTTGTTTTGTGGTTCCTCATTTGCACCAGCCTCTGCCAAGACTTGGAAAGAGCCCTGGTAGTATGCCCATTGGCCATGTGCTTTGTAAAATTGTGCAAAAGTAAGGTGCTGTAACCACAATTGGTTAAGACTGTTGACACTCTGCCCTGCTTCTCCTCCATCACACTTCCTTTTGTTTCGGGTGGTTTTGGGCATTGAGCCAAGGAGAAATTAAGCTGTGATTACACTTGGAGTTTAGTTAGATACACGTATATGGTTTGTAGTCACTTCCACATAGAGGTAAGTTACTGATTACGGCTCCCAAATAAGAATGACTTCCAGAAATATCAATACTACTACCTACTATCTCTGTGTCCACTGTTCCAGTATCATGACATAAAGCCATCAAAGAAAAGCTGAATAATTAGTCATCCATTCAAAGAGTATTTATATTAGTAACCACACAAGAAAATCTGATATGCCGTGTCAAAATCATATGGCTCATAATACATGACATAACCTTGAGAGGTTTTCTCAGATTTGATAAACAAACCTAGAAACTTATATAAGACCACCGGTAAACTGTAAAGATGAAAGAAACTTTTAAACTCTTAATAATAAATAAAATTTCCATTAACCATGCTGGAGAATAAACTAAATTATCTTTCTATTCTGTCAATAGGAAGTGATATAACAAAATTACTGTCATGTGAAGAGGTGAACCAAAGGTTGAATTCTGCTAACATTAGGGGAAATCTTTTACAGAAGTGTGTTGGCAATAAATTAATAAAATATGATACTTTCCCAATTTTCGTCATTTTTCTCAGCATTTTAAAATTTATAATTTGTTGTGCTTTCTCTCTCATTCTAAACACATATTCACTTTTATATCTAATTTTGTATTTTTAATTTTTTTTTCTTAAAAAGAGAACCTCCCCCATTACAGAACAAACTTTTGATTATCAGAGATAGGGGAAAGACTGGGGGTGGAAAGTTTGAGAGTTTGCGACTGACATATCCACACTGCTATATTTAAAATAGGTAACTGACAACGACCTACTGTATAGCACAGGGCGTGAAGTGAAAGTTGCTCAGGTGTGTCCGACTCTTTGTGACCCCATGGACTATACAGTCCATGGAGTTCTCTAGACTAGAATACTGGAGTGGGTAACCTTTCCCTTCTCCAGGGGATCTTCCCAAACCAGGGATTGAACCCAGGTCTCCCTCATTGCAGGCAGATTCTTTACCAGCTGAGCCACAAGGGAAGTATAGCGCAGGAAACTGCTCAATATTATGTAATGACAACCAAAATGGGAAAATAATGTGTAAAAGAATGGACATACGTATAACTGAATCAGATTCTGTACACCTGAAACTATCACAGCAGTGTTAGTCAGCTCTAGTCCAATACAAAATTACGAAGTTTTTTAAAAAGGCTATGTGTTCAGTATTTTTGTTTTTATTAAGTGAAATGTCTTCATCTTAAATAGATTCCATATACCAAGCTATGGTTTTTCTAGTAATCATGTATGGATGTGAGAGTTCGTCCATAAAGCAGGCTGAGCACCAAAGAATTGATACTTTTGAACTGTGGTGCTGAAGAACACTCTAAAGAGTCCCTTGGACTGCAAGAAGATCCAACCAGTCCATCCTAAAGGAAATCAGTCCTGACTATTCATTGGAAGAACTGTTGCTGAAGCTGAAGCTCCAATACTTTGGCCACCTGATGCTAAGAGCCCGCTCATTGGAAAAGACTCTGGTGCTGGGAAATATTGAGGGCAGGAGGAGAAGGGAGAAACAGAGGATGAGATGGTTGGATGGTATCACCAACTCACTGGACAGGAATTTGAGCAAACTTCAGGAGAGAGTGAAGGACAGAGAAACCTGGCGTGTTGCAATCCATGGGATCTCAAAGATTTGGACACTACTTAGCAGCTGAACATCATCATTGAAACTCACCTTTGGAGCCTGGCACCTGGTTGTGCAAGTGACCTGCTCAGCTTGACTTTCCCTCCCTCACCCTTTGTCTTCATGGAAGTGAACTGAAGTGAAGTGAAAGTTGCTCAGTCGTGTCCGACTCTTTGTGACCCCATGGACTTAAGTCCATGGAATTCTCCAGGCCAGAATACTAGAGTAGGTAGCCTTTCCCTTCTCCAGGGAATCTTCCCAACCCAGGGATCGAACCAAGGTCTCCCACATTGCAGGCAGATTCTTTACCAGCTGAGCCACAAGGGAAGCCCAAGAATGCTGGAGTGGGTAGCCTATCCCTTCTCCTGGATCTTCCTGACACAGGAATCAAACTGGGGTCTCCTGCACTGCAGGTAGATTCTTTAGCAACTGAGCTATGAGGACCTTCCCCAATTAACCTGTCTATATGTAGTACCTTCCTCTGGGTTCTTCCCCACAACACATTTCTTTCAGGTGTCAATCATTTATCACATTTATCAATGTTATATTTGTTTTCACTTTGATTTTCATGTTTTCCTCAGAACTGTCTCAATGTCGGTACCTAACATAGAGCAGGTGCTCCATAAATGCTTATAGGATGAATGAAGTGCAGGGCTGTGGGTGTGAAAAGATAGTGTAAGATGAAGTAGAACTAAACAAGGTTAATTTCAGGAGGACTTTCTGAGCAGGACTTGAAGCTAAATAGCCTGAATAACTAGTGAGCCAAGTAGTTGTGATTTTACTATACTCTCCAACACCACACCACCCCCCAACCCCCACAGTGTTCTATTCTTGAAGAAAAAGTGAAATCACTCAGTTATGTCCGACTCGTTGCGACCCCATGGACTGTAGCCCACCAGGCTCCTCTGTCCATGGCATTCTCCAGGCCATAATACTGGAGTGGGTTGCCATTTCCCTCTCCAGGGGATCTTCCTGACTCAGGGATCGAACCTGGGTCTCCCGCATTGTAAAGAAATTCTTAAAGAAATGCCTGGGGAAATAACACACTAATGAATAGAAATGCCAAATATCACTGATGAACATAGAGGCAAACATTCTCAACAAAATTCTAGCAAATAGAATCCAACAACATATTAAAAAGATCATACTTCATGACCACGTGGGCTTTATCTCAGGGATGCAAGGATTCTTCAATATTCACAAATCAATCACTGTGATACACCACATTAACAAAATTGAAAGAAAAAAGCCATATGATTATCTCAATAGATGCAGAGAAAGCCTTTGACAAAATTCAACACCCATTTATGATAAAAACTCTCCAGAGACCAGGCACAGAAGGAACATACCTCAAAATAATAAAAGCCATATATGATAAACCCACAGCAAACATTATCCTCAATGGTGAAAAATTGAAAGCATTTCCCCTAAAGCCAGGAACAAGACAAGGGTGCCCGCTCTCACCACTACTATTCAACATAGTTTTGGACGTTTTAGCCACAGCAATCAGAAAAGAAAAAGAAATAAAAGGAATCAAGATTGGAAAAGAAGAAGTAAAACTTTCACTGTTTGCAGATGACATGATCCTTTACACAGAAAACCCTAAAGACACCACCAGAAAATTACTAGAGCTAATCAATGCATACAGCAAAATTTCAGGATATAAAATTAATACACAGAAATCCCTTTCATTTCTATACACTAACTATGAGAAAACAGAACAAGAAGTTAAGGAAACAATCCCATTCACCATCGCAATGAAAAGAATAAAATAGTTAGGAATAAATCTACCTAAAGAAACAAAAGACCTATATATAGAAAACTATAAAACACTGATGAAAGACATCAAAGATGACACAAATAGATGGAGAAATATACCACGTTCATGGGTCAGAGGAATCAATATATTGAAAATGAGTATATTACCCAAAGCAATCTATAGATTCAATGCAATCCCTATCAAGCTCCCAACAGTAATTTTCACAGAAAAAGTAATAGATAATTTCATAATTTGTATGGAAATACAAAAAAACCTCGAATACCCAAAGCAACCTTGAGAAAGAAGAACGGAACTGGAGGAATCAATCTGCCTGACTTCAGACTATACTACAAAGCCACAGTCATCAAGAAAGTATGTTACTGGCACAAAGACAGAAATATAGGCCAATGGAACAAAATAGAAAGCCCAGAGATAAATCCACACACCTATGGACACCTTATCTTTGACAAAGGAGGCAAAAATATACAATGGAGAAAAGACAATCTCTTTAACAAGTTGTGCTGGGAAAACTGGTCAACCACCTGTGAAAGAATGAAATTAGAACACTTTCTAACACCATACACAAAAATAAACTCAAAATGGATTAAAGATCTAAATGTAAGACCAGAAACTATCAAACTCCTAGAGGAGAACATAGGCAAAACACTCTCCGACATAAATCACAGCAGGATCCACTATGACCCACCTCCCAGAATATTGGAAATAAATGCAAAAATAAACAAATGGGACCTAATGAAACTTAAAAGCTTTTGCACAACAAAGGAAAACATAAGCAAGGTGAAAAGACAGCCTTCAGAATGGGAGAAAATAATAGCAAATGAAGCAACTAACAAAGAATTAATCCCAAAAATATACAAGTAGTTCATGTAGCTCAATACCAGGAAAATAAATGACCCAATCAAAAAATGGGCCAAAGAACTAAACAGACATTTCTCCAAAGAAGACATACAGATGGCTAACAAACACACAAAAAGATGCTCAACACCACTCATTATCAGAGAAATGCAAATCAAAACCTCAATGAGGTACCATTACATGCCAGTCAGAATGGCTGCTATCCAAAAGTCTACAAGCAATAAATGCTGGAGAGGGTGTGGAGAAAAGGGAACCCTCTTACACTGTTGGTGGGAATGCAAACTAGTACAGTCACTATGGAGAACAGTGGGGAGATTCCTTAAAAAACTTGAAATAGAACTGCCATATGACCCAGCAATCCCACTGCTGGGCATACACACCAAGGAAACCAGATCTGAAAGAGACATGTGTACCCCAATGTTCATTGCAGCACTGTTTAATAGTCAGGATATGGAAGCAACCTAGATGCCCATCAGCAGACAAATGGATACGGAAGCTGTGGTACATATACACCATGGAATACTACTCAGCCATTAAAAAGAATTCATTTGAATCAGTTCTAATGAGATGGATGAAACTGGAGCCCATTATACAGAGTGAAGTAAGCCAGAAAAATAAACAGCAATACAGTATACTAACGCATATATATGGAATTTAGAAAGATGGTAATAATAACCCTATATGCAAGACAGAAAAAGAGACATAGATGTACAGAACAGACTTTTGGACTCTATGGGAGAAGGCGAGGGTGGGATGATCTGAGAGAATAGCATCAAAACATGTATATTATCAAGTGTGAAACAGATCACCAGTCCAGGTTGGATGCATGAGACAAGTGCTTGGGGCTGGTGCACTGGGATGACTCAGAGGGATGGGATGGGGAGGGAGGTTCAGGATGGGGAACACATGTAAATCCATGGCTGATTCACGTCAATGTATGGCAAAAACCACTACAGTATTGTAAAGTAATTAGCCTCCAACTAATAAAAATAAATGGAAAAAGAAAAGGCATTGTCGATAGCCACTGCACAATTAAAAAAAAAAAAAGAAGCATGCATATCTGCATGCTCAGTCACTTCAGTCATGTCCAACTCTTTTGCTACCCCATGGACTGTAGCCCACCGGACTTCTCTGTCAATGGGACTCTCCAGGCAAGAATACTGGAGTGGGTCACCATCCCCTTCTCCAGGGGATCTTTCTGACCCAGGGATCGAACCCCCATCTCTTACATCAGCAAGAAGGTTCTTTACCACCAAAACCACTGGGAAGCCCATAAGAAGCATACCCTCATCTATTGAATACTTTCAAGGTTCCTGTTTGATTCTATCATTCACTCTGGAGCCTTTAGGAAAATCCACTGGCCTTGGACAATGAGTCAAGGGACATCTTTCTGAAGGAGCTTTGTCTCCTGTTTGTCCTGCCACAGGATAAGGGAGGGAGAAAAAAAGGGGAGGAGAGAAGGAAGAAAGAAAACCGTAACCTGTTTGATAATGAAGATCACAGCATCCAAGATCTGAGCTAAAATGCATAGATGAAAGTTTAAGACATATTTTCTGAAATATTCTATACATCACATGCATTGAATTGGTACCGCAATCTCCTAGGCACTGTCAGCAAAAAGGTGGAAGGGGAAGCACTGAAATGAGACTAAATGTTTTTCTCCTTGAGGCCTATTTCTGCACTGAGAATGCCCTTGGATAAAGCTGCCTTTAGGAGACCGCAAAATCAAACAACTGGGAAGTGCCTCAGGGGAGCATTTGGTCCTATTCACTGGATGAGCAAAGATTCAGAGAGGTGAAGTGATATAGCCAAGTTCTCAGAGCTAGTGAGTATTAGTCACTGACTCTTTGTGACCCCAGAGACTGGGGCTCACCAGGCTCCCCCGTCTAGGAAATCCTCCAGGCAAGAATACTGGAGTGGGCTGCCCTCCCAATCTCCAGGAGATCTTCCCAACCCAAGGATCAAACCCAAGTCTCCTGTGCTGCAGGCAGATTTTTCACTGTATTAACCACCAGGGAGGCCAGGGCTAAGAGGCAACTAGAGGCTCCCCAGCTCCCAGGCTGACTTACTTTGCACAGAATCTCTAGTCCAGGATCACTGATTTGTAAAAAAAAAAAAAAAAAAAAAGAAAGAAAGAAAAGAAAAAGAAATCTTGAGCAGCAAAAGGAACATCAGGAGACCACTTGGTAAAAAATGGGCAAGCAGAGTGACTGCCTAGACTACGAAAAGAAACATAGTTGCCAGAATCACCAGATGGAAAGAGAAGTTATTAAAACTCAATTTAACTATTCTATTGATTCAAGCAAGAGTATAGCAGCAGGATAGGTTTGCCCAGAGATGCTCAGGCTACGGAATTACTAGAAGAAAGTAGCCCATAACGCAAATGCTCATTTTGAACAAACTCAAAGAGAACTGATTTTCACTGCAATCTGTTAAGGAAACAAAGAGATTACATTTTAGCACTAGCTGCCATCAGCTACAAGTACTGATATTCTGGAAAGGATGCAAATGATTGATAGAGCAAAGCCCCAGACTGGAATGCGTCCTGGGAGCTTAATGCATTCTGTTACTTGGTTATTGTTAGGTAGTTAGAATAGGGAAAAGGAGTCCAGAATGGAAGTGGCTAAAAGACCTGGAAGGGAAAAGCCAGTGAATACAGAACAAAGGAAGGTCGGAGGACTGGAGTGAGAACCTCAGGTAAAATAAACAGCACTCAAACAAACACGTGGCTGACATAGGACAGGCCCAGGGAGAGAGAAACATATAAAGAGAGGAGCCAAAGCTCTCTTCTCTCTCTCTCCCGCGCGATGGGGCGCTCTTCTCTTCATGTCTTTGGATCGACATGCCCTCATGCCTTGAAGATGGGTTTTCCTGCTATCATCTAAATAAAATAGAGCTGTAACACTGATTTATTTAAGAGCTATAACACTGTCCGTTCGGAGAGCTGTAACACGGTCTGTCCAAGACCCGAGAGCTGTGACACACCGAGGGGGGCTTTAATGTCCGTCACTCCAAATCTTTGTTGTGACGAGATAAAAACCGAGGAGCATACACTCGCCTGACAGTTATGACTTCAAGGAAGTTGTCCACATGTTCTAAGCAAACGGCTCATAGGGCGGCACATTCAGGATTTATCAGGGTCAGGTTGCTAGGCGTAAATTGTGTCAGTCAGTTCAGCTGCTCAGTCATGTCCGACTCTTTGCAACCCCATGAACTGTAGCACACCAGGTCTCCCTGTCCATCACCAACTCCCAGAGTTTACTTAAACGCATGTCCATTGAGTCGGTAAATGCCATGCAACCATCTCATCCTCTGCGTCCCCTTCTCCTCTCGCCTTCCATCTTTCCCAGCATCAGGGTCTTTTCAAAAGAGTCAGTTCTTCACAGTTTGTAAATTGTGTAGATGTTTGCAAATGCTGATTTGTGTATGAGTTCCTCGAGGACAAGATGGAGATTAAAAAGAATGGGGACACTTACCAATGGATGCAGGCAGATCTTGAATTTGAGATTAATACAATAGTCCTTGATGTTGCAGTCCCAAACAATGAGATTTGGTTGAAGTTTATCAACAGCATTGCTAAACTGCCAGATTTCTGAGCCATGGATCAAAATCTATGCTTTTTTTGTTTGCTTGTTTATGTTCATTTTTGAGTGAAGAAATAGGTCTTCACATGAAACTGTTTTGTACTGTGAAATGGAATACCTCCTGCCATATCGATAAACAAGCATGTCACACCTATCTGTGATTCTGACCCTTCGTGTGTAAGCTGGTGAATCCTAAGGGAATTCAAGAAGAACCTGCTGGCAAGCTACAGTCTCTACAGACACTCTCAACAGACAAGTGGGGGTGGGGGTGTAAAAACACAGGATGCTGGCCCCAAATAGCTGAGATGCATATAAAAGAAGTGATTTCAATAAACCCAGAGGCTTGCATTTCCCCATACACAGAAGAGGGCTAAATGCTTTGAGATATTGGTTTTCCTTAATTAACAGTAATCTTTTGATATTCAGACTACCTGCCCCTTGCTGCAAACTTCTATATAACCTGACTTCCTCCCCCACCTCCTCAGAGCAATTTCTCAGGGCTACCTGAGTGGCTGCCTCCTGGGCTTGAAGTTCTAAGAATTCCTGCTGAATAAAACAGAACTCTTAACTTTCTTCCTGGGCTTCCCTGGGGGCTCAGTGGTAAAGAATCCTTCTGCCAATGCAGGAGACACAGGTTCAATCCCTGGTCCGAGAAGACCCCACATGACGCAGAGAAGCTAAGCCCATGTGCTGCCAACTATGGCAACTGTGCCCTAGAGCCAGGGACCCACAACTACTGAGCCCACATGCGGTAACTACTGAAGCCTGCACTCCGCAACACAAAAAGACACTGCAATGAGAAGACTGCACAGCGCAACGGAGAGTAGTCCTTGCTCAACGCAACTAGAGGAAAGCCCATGGACACCAACGAAGACCCTGCACAACTAAAAATAAATGAAACTAAATAAAAAGAGCCTGTGGCTAAAAAAAGAAGAAATAGGTCTTCTTGACATGGTTACAAAATTTTTAAAAATGGGCAATTCAGAAAAATTCCCTGAAGAGCATCTTCCTATCCACAGCGTGCTGGTTACTTAAATAAGTGAATAGGTTTCAGGTGGTCCTAGTATTGCTGTTATTGGAGTCACACCATCAAGCAAGACCCTGGAGACCAAGCTTCTCCACACCCTTGGCAGAAGTCCATTCACAGTGACTGCTGACAGTGTGTGTTTGTGAAGACTGAGCAAGGGACCAGAGACAGCCAGCTGGAATATTCTGAAAGTAAACGCTTTCTTCAAAAGACATCAAATACTAGCAAAATATATCAACCCGGCTACCACCGTGAGCCCCCAAATATTCGTTCACTCTTTGGTGTCTCATTTTCATAATCAAAGCCTTAACACCATGTTGAAAAGAGAATTTGCTGGGTAGGATTATAACAATAAGGAAAATTTTAACAGGAACATAAAACCTTAAAACTCCTATAAATCTGCTGGATACTGAGGTCAGGACAAAAGAGAGAAAGGAATGAGGAGAATTTGCCAGATACTCGATGCAGAGACGAAACACATCCAGGAAAAGTCTAGGGCGTATTTCATTCTCTTGTGAAAAATATCCAATAGAGGGCTCAGAGGAGATTCTAAACAGAACTCACTTGACAATTTTTGCAGTAGGCAAAATACCTTCAATTAATTAGAAAGGCAAAACCATGTGTGCACATATACAAACTGCAGATGTGCAGAAATAAATACCATCTTGGGCTGGCCCATATCCAGGTAAACATGGGCCCTGAAGACCTCCCTAATTTCAGTGGACTGAAGTCTGGAAAAGTGATTAACCATCTAAATGCAAGTGTAACTGCTCCATGCCCCCAGAGAATGCGAGGAGAGAAAGGAAGGCTCTTATATCCTAATTAAAAGTCCGAGCTTTTGCCCCATGGAATGCAAGACCGCTTTGGACACAGGAAACTGTTCTTCATCCAGCTACACTCATAAAGCTGTCAATAAGTTGAGAAAGTGGCCTTGATGGTGTGAAAAAAAAAGAAAGAAAGAAAGAAAACTTCTTTTAAAGCACTGGCTGCTAATAAAATTCTTTTCTGTTCAATGAAGTCCAGCAAATCATCTAGGATCATATAAGTAGCAAATTTAACAGCAAATTAGCAAGGCTTATAAAATATATGACCACTTAGGCAGCAAGGAAAACCAAAAATCAAGGTTGGAGAATTACTAAATTATGGTTAAAAGATTTCTTTCTTTCTTTTGATGCCTTTCATTGGAAATCTTTAAAAATCTATTTTAAGAGACCAAACTGCTTTTCAAAGGGACTTTATTAAACTAGCTGTGTTTGATAGGGTCAGGACCTCTCACCCTTGATAACCACCCAAAAAGAAGTAATGACCTGCATGGCACAAGAGATCTGTACAGAGCATCCAAGCCTGTCCGGGTCCAGGGTACCATCTTCTGGTTATCTGGTAATGGATTTTAGACTTTCGCACAAAGTCATTGCGGTTATGAAGAAAACATGGCCCTGTCTCTACATTTTCTAATACCTTCAGAAAAATAAAAGAGCTACTTCCCTTTATGAAACTGGCAACCATTTAAAGAGTTTCTGACAAAACGAGGAGTCAGACTCTAAAGAAGTCATTAAAACAATTCATACATTAATACCTGGAGATCTAGCTTAAATTCTCAATTTTTATCCCCCCCCCCCCCCCCCCCGTTAAAGAAATTCTCATTAGTTGTGCCCTAGAACACAGGTAGGGTCATTATTAAACTGGCCCCTTCCTGATATTTCATGGAAGGTTATGGAGACTCTTTATGAGGACCAAATTCTCAGAGCTGGTAACTTTGCAATAAAAAGTTCTTTTCACCAAATCTTGGCACACACAATCTCTTCTTGGCTCTGAAACATTTTTAGAAAAATTTAAAAAGGAAAAAATCCAACACTTTTGAAGTTTCCATCTTTATTAAGTATTGGAATAGTTGATGTGTTGAAGGTAAGTTCTCAGCTGGTTATTCTAAGATATTGCTATGACTCCCAAACTTTTAGTGACTTAACATAATGAATTAAATTTAACACATATACTGAGAACTTGTTGTCATTGTTTAATCACTAATCTTGTGTATGACCCTTTGCAACCCCATGGACTGTGTCCTGCCAGGCTCCTCTGTCCATGGGATTCTCCAGGCAAGAATACTGGAGTGAGTTGCCATTCCCTTCTGCAGGGAATCGTCCTGATTCAGGGATCGAACTCATGTCTCCAGCATTAACAGGTAGATTCTTTATCGCTGAGCCACCAGGGAAGCCCTGAGAACTTCTTAAGAGCCCCCAAATTATGCTAAGTGTTAGGGATACAAAAGCTCTCTAGGAGATCCATTCTTGGTTGAGGGGGACATAGAAACAGAAAAAAGTTGAATAACAAGGAAATAAACATGTGATTAGCCACCAAAATGAAGATGGGAAGAGTAGAGCCAATGACCAAGTTAGAAGAAACAGACCAAACAGACCATACTGCAAATTCAGAGCATATCACAGTTCAGGCTGCTATAATAAAAATGCCCCAGACTGGGTGAATTTCTTTCTCACAGTTCTGGAGGCTGAAAGGTCAAGGCACCAGCAGATTGAGTGTTTAGTGGGAACCCATTTCCTGGTTCATAGACAGCTGTCTTCTCGCTGTGTCCCTTGTGTGGCAGAAGGGGTGGGGGAGGTCCCTGGGGTCCCTTTTCCAAGGGCACTCATCCCATTCATTAGGACTCCACCCTTATGACTTCATCTCCAAATGCCCAACCTCCAAATGCCATCACTTTGGGGGGTTAGGATCTCCACTTATGGACTGGGGAGGGATAAAAACATTCAGTCGATAACAGGTGGTTTCCAAAATCATGTTTTGCTGCTGTTCAGTCACTAAGTTGTATCTGCGTCTTTGCCACCTCGTGGACGGCAGCATGCCAGGCTCCTCTGCCATTCACTATCTCCCAGATTTCACTCAGAGTCATGTCCATTGAGTCAATGACACTATCTAACTATCTCAACTTCTGCCACCCCATTCTCCTCCTGCCCTCAATTTTTCTCAACGAGTCAGCTCTGTGCATCAGGTGGCCAAAGTATTGGAGCTTCAGCATTAGTCCTTCCAATGAGTATTCAAGGTTGATTTCCTTTAGGATTGACTGGTTTGATCTCCTCACAGTTCAAGGGACTCTCAAAAGTCTTCTTCAGCACCACAATTTGAAAGCATCAATTCTTCATCAGTTTTTCAAAATCATGCTTAGGTCTGATTACTCATTGAAAGCTGTTATACTCACAGTTATGATTAATTACAGGGAAAGTACACAGATTAAAATCAGCCAAGGGAAGAACACCAAGGGCAGAGTCCAGGAAATTTCCAAATGCAAAGCTTCCGGTTATCCTGTCCCTATTCACTTGTGGATGGAGTCAAATCCTCCCAGTTGCTGTGTGTGATAATATGCCAGGCGTACAACCAACCTAGCATGCTAACCTCAGCCTTTGGTGTCCAGAGTTTCTACCGTGACTCAATCCCATGCCACCTACATGACTGACCTTTACTACCCAGCTTCTCCCTGAGGTGGGGGCACTCCCTTTGGTCTCCAGCCCCTCCAGGGGCCAGAACTAATGCCACATAAGGCCTCAACATGAATCACATTATTAAGACTGTCCAGCGGCCAGAGCCCCCAGGCAAACAAAGATACTTCCATGAGGCAGGATATTCCAGATGCCCAAAGATCACTTTCCAATAGTTGAAGACAAAGGCCAGACATCCCTTTGGATAACGTTATTTCGTCCTTAACCAGAAAGGTACAGAAACTCAACTATGGAAAGATCAAGGTGGACTGGAGTGATTAGAAAGGATATAGAAATTTCGTTCAGTACGTTAAACATTAAAGTGAATTACGTGTTAATAAAAAATGGAAAAAATTTAGAATCATTGAGCAAGAAAGCAGGAAAACAGCCAGTAAAAGAGTATTTTTAGATTAAAGTGATTATGAAGTCCGCTTTTCCATCTCTCTCTTTCCACTCTCTTCCTAGGAAATCAGGTGTAGCCTCTCAGTCTCTTGTTAAACAAGCTGGCAGGGCTCTAACTGACATGTCTAGACTTGAACTCCACCTAGAGCTGATCTAAAACTTCCACTGGAATGTCGAACGAACATCTCAAGAGAACTTGTCCTATGCATCTCTCATCTCAATATGGTGCCATGAGTGATTGACCTGCTCAAGCAAAGATACCAAGCCATCCTTAATTCCTCTTCCTCTCTCAACCAACATCTATCTAATCCAGAAGCAGTGACGCCCCCAATTCAAATTTTATCTTAAATTCAACCATAATAAGCCAATCCCACTGCCACAATCCAAGCCAAGTCATCATCATCTCTCATTTAGACAGATGCTCAGGAGGTGCCTTCTTTCCCTTCACAACCCATTTATTCTCTGCACAGCAGCCTGAGTGATCTCTATAGAGTATAAATCATATCATGTTACACCTGTACTTAAAGCTCTTCAGTGGAAACTCCCAACTCCTTTAAAATAATATACAAACTGCCACTATCACCCTCAAAACTTTGAAAGGCTTGACCACCTTAGATTTCACCATGCATGGTTCTTTGCTGTTTACCAGTCACAATGGCCATTTCTTGAACACAATGAGTTTCTTATAGTTGGGTATCTACAAGCTATCTTCTCTCTCTTTGGAACACTTTTCTCTCGAATCTTCTGTTGGCTGGTATCTTCTTATCATTTGGGTCTCAGGTCAATGATAAACTCCACCAAGAGGTCTTCCTTGGCCATCCAATCTGAGTGGCAGCCACTTTCAATCACTATCAGAGCACCCTGTTTTAATTCCATCATAGCAAGCATCACTGTATTGACTCATTTGTGAATTTTGTTTGTTTACATGTCTATTGCTTTTCTCTCTTACTAGGATATAAGCAAGTAAAAAGTTGTCCATTTTGGTTACTTCTCTGTGTCCAATTTCTACTACAGAGATGGACACACAGTATCAGTGTTCTCATCAGATCCTTATCGAATGAACAGGATACGGTATTTAAGATTTATCATACGCATTCAAAATAGTTAAGAAGGAAAAGCCTGTTTTTTTTACACTCCCTCCTTCTTTGAATTCTTATTTTGGTGTACGATTCCTCCTCTTTAACGGTACATTTTAATTACTTTTACCCTCCACCTTATTATGACTGGCTCCTTCAAAGAAACTAAGGCATCCATTTACTCTAAAATGTAAATGACTGATAAAGTTAAATGTGTTAAGGCCTTTGAAGTTGGAACAAAGTATGAAATCAGTGATTTTCAGACCATGACATTCCCAGACCATGTAAGGTGAAGTTCTCAGTCCCTCAATTCATCCAGTTTTTTTTTTTGAGTATTTTTTCATGCTGAGCTTGCCAGAATACCTAGTTGCCTCATATCTTTTTAAGTTAATGTTGATTACAGAAATGATTTTACAGACAAGTATCAATGGGATAGACCCTCGATGATAACCTTTGTAGCCAACTCAGCTGAGGAGTCTGGGATCTTCCTCTGTATCCTTAAAAATGTGTCTACCTGAGTACACACAGCCCTAGTTAGGGGACTAGGAAAAACAGAAGCACAAAGTATGTTAATACTACTTTTGGAGGCCTAGTGAGATTCTAGACTAAACTTTAGGAAGTAGTGGGAGTCAAAGGAAGGAGATATTTTAAACAAACAACTGCAAAGGGCAACTGCTTGGAAACAAAGGACAACAAATAGAATAATCAGATGTGATGCCAAGACACTGAGCCTTGTCGCAAAATGAACAGTAGAAAGTTTTGATGAATGTAGAAACATTGAGATGCATAGATAATCTTGTTAGGGAAAAATGTATCAAGATGGAAGTCGTGGCAGAACCACCAGCCATAAATGTCAAACAAGCAGTCGGGAAACATGAGAGTGGAGTTACATGAAGCTTGAGGCTAGAGATCAGACACTGGGAAACCCCTGGCCACACCTGCTCATGGAAAGCCCCCAAGTGATGTACTTGAGAAATTTCTAGGTCCTGAAACAGGCACAACCAGAAATATCATAACTTGTGCTACAGACACAGAAAATTGTAGTCCCATAAATATGAATCACCAAGTATTTAATGACCTGAGACCCAGACATGAGGCTTGGGTGACATCATGTTCCGAGCAGCAAAATCACCATGGTAACAAACTATTTCTAGGTCCTGGTGTGGCTATTCCAACAGGGTAGATGATAAAAACCTGGGAGTCCCTTTGTTCAACTCTCTTCAGATCCACTAGCTTCAAGTGGGCAGCCAACTGTCACAACTACCCTGGGTGCATACATGCCCATGAAGCACAGAAGGAAGAAACTGAAGCCTCCTGCTCACTAAGACACAGTCTTTCTCTAGGCTGGTTTCCTATCATTTTTGATTCTTAGTAAAGCTGATGCGTAGACATAGAAAGTGTTTCAGTCTCTCATTTCTAAAATACTTAAAATCCAGTGTTTGTGTTCCAGGATTCAAGCCTAAGACACTAAAATTTTATATTAAAAGTAATAAAACACTTTTATACGAAAAGTAAAAAAAAAAACACATAAAATCTTCAGAAAAGAGAGATAAACAATAAACCTACACCCTCAACTTTCTCAAATGGGATTATATTAGAAGGCATGGGCTCCTGCCAGTCAATGAGGTAAAACTGACCCCATTCAAATGGAACCCTAGCTATTTCTGATCTTTTGCTGTCAGGGATTTCAAAACACTGTGTTTAGGTTTCTTCACTTTGGCTTTCTTCTAACTTCACTGCTTATTCTAGTCTGATGACCACCCTAGGAGAATGACCCTCTGATGAGCCAATGACCTGTCCGAGATCATGAAGGAGGCCCCACTGTCTCCTTGAGTCCAAATTTGAGTTTCAGTTGCCTAGACCACCCACCAGTGGAGCTGGAAGTCAGAGTTCATAATCCTGGAGAGAGCTGCCCAGAAACTGCTTCCTGGGAGTGGTTGACTGACACATCCCTCCCTCAGCTTCTGGCAGAGAGTGAAAGATGGGGATCTCACTAAGTTACCATCCTTGTGCCTAGAGTAGGAAGCTACTCCTAGTCGCAGACTAAAGGTCTTGTCCCAGGACTGAGCACATCTTTGAGTGACTGTGGATTGATGAACATTACCCTCTGCCCTGAAAAGAGAATCCCACCCTAATCCCTGGAATCTGGGAAAGTCACCTCATATGGCAAAAAAGACTCTTGAGAGTCCCTTGGACAGAAAGGAGATCAAACCAGTCAATCCTAAAAGAAACTGACCCTGAATATTCATTGGAAGGACTGATGCTGAAGCTGAAGCTCCAGTACTTTGGCCACCTGATGTGAAGAGCTGACTCCCTGAAAGAGACCCTGATGCAGGAAACGATTGAAGGCAAAAGGAGGAGGAGGGCAACAGAGGATGAGATGGTTACATAGCATCACCAACTCAATGGACATTAATTTGAGCAAACTCTGGGAGATTGTGGAGGACAGCGGAGCCTGGCATGCTGTCATCCATGGGGTCGCGGGGAGTTGGACATGACTTAGCCACTGAACAACAACATGGAAGAAAATGGATTTTGCAGATGCTATTAAAGATCTTGATATGACCAGATTATCCTGGATTAAGAGGATTTAGGGGTAGGCCCTAAATGCACTATAAAAGGGGAGCAGAAAGGGATTACAGCACAGAAGAGGGGAACGCATGTGACAACAGAAGCAGAGATGGGAGAGATGTTTCCACAAACCAAGGAACAACCACCACCAACCACCAGCAGCCAGAAGAGATGATAAACAGATTATTCCTTAAAGTCCCTGAGGGAGGTTGGCCCTTCTGACACCTTGATTTCAGCCCAGAGATACTGATTTCAGACTTCCAGCTTCCAAATCAGTGAGAATATAAATGTCTGTTGTTTCAAGATACTAAGTTTGTGGTAATATGTTACTGCAGACAGTGTATTGAATATAGTGAATACAGGTAAAACAGTGATTGAAACAGAAACAAGATGTACCACTTCAAGAAAAAGGCCTTCCCTACCCAAGCACCCAGCAGAACAGACACAAAATTATCCAATACCTGTATGTTATTCAAGGGCAAGGCTATTCAATTCTAGCTATGAAAAGAAATACATGTGTAAGTACCCAATGCTTAATGTACATTATAAGAATTTTTTCCCAAATTTTTGCAAATAGAACATAAATATAATCTTATAAAGATATTTGGTATTTAAGATTTTGACTTTAATATAAACTACCTAAAATAGCCAGTAGTGGTGCAAACTTGAAAAAAGTACTACTTTTCCCCTTATTTTTATGACATGTGTATTGAGAACTACAGAAAGCTCTAAAAAAAAATAAAAATTGACACCATAGGTGATTTCTTTGCCTTGAAATACACAGTTAATTAATTTTTCCTCCACTCTTTGCATGTATAAATATTTTTATTGCACAATAAGGATTGTAAGATCTTCTACAATCTTTTAGTTTAGGGCTTAATAATGTGACATTTTGTGATTATTTTCCTTTCTCCTTAAATTCCCATCTAAAGCATGTTTTCATAACCACATAGAGTTTTTCATCTTTGGATCTTACCATGAGGATTTTAATTTTTACATAATCCCTCCATCGGTCTATTTACATATCTATTTACCTTTGAAAATATGCTTAGAAGTCCATTACACTCTCTTTTAGTATTTTATGGTGTCTGGTCTGTTAGAGTGTTAATCCACCTGGAATTTACTTTAATACATGATTTGGCAGCATGATGTAATCTTTCCTCCCCCAAATGGCTCAGTAGTTATGAGTCAACAAGTTGTGAGATGACTTTTTAATGAAGGACGCTTTCTCCACTAGTTTGACACATACTAACTTCTGATTTATGTTTCTAGGCTTACTCCTGAAAGTGAGTTAGTCGCTCAGTCATGTCCAGCTCTTTGTGACCCTATGGACTATAGCCCGCCAGGCTCCTCTACCCATGGAATTCTCCAGGCAAGAATACTGGAGTGGGTTGCCACTCCCTTCTCCGGGGGATCTGCCCTCCCCAGAGATCGAACCCGGGTCTCCCGCATCGTGAGAAGATTCTTTATTGTCTGAGCCTCCACGGAGGCTTACTCCTGATACTGAATTCTGCTCCACTGGCCACTCTGTGTGTTCCTCATCATAAAAAACTACAGAAACTTTATATGACTGAACAACTCCCTCCTCCTAACTGTTATTTTTCAAAACCATCCCAGTTCTTCTTAGGCATTCAATTCGGTCAAATTCAACATTTTAAATGATAACATTTTAATGAAAAACTACTTTTTAATTGCAGAGGTTCACTTGGCGATGACAAAGCATATTTATAGATCCTGTTATCTCAGAATACGTTTTCTAACCAATTATGAAGGATCTCTTCTTCTTCATCCTCAAATATTTTCCCCCAGCAATAAGCTCCTCTCTCCAGCATAAGTAATTGACCCCTTCCTGGATTATTTTAATCAGCAAATAAACACAATTTACTTTCTATCTTCCTTGGGGAGAAAAAAAATTATCCCAAACTCCACACTCTCATATCTCTCTTTCCTTGCACGTTAAAACCTTTGGGAGTAGACTCTCAGATGTAGAAAACAAACTTTGGCTACCTGGGGATGGAGGGAGGGATAAATTGGGAGATTGGGACTGACATATATGCACTACTATATATAAAACAGATACATAACAAGGACCTCCTATATAGCCCAGAGAACTCTGCTCAGTACTCTGTAATGGCCTATATGGGAAAAGACGCTTTAAAAAGAGTAGATACATGTATACATATAACTGCTTCACTTTGCAGCACATCTGAACTAACTCAACACTGTAAATCAACTAGACTCCAATAATGGAGAAGAAAACAGCAACCCACTCCAGTATTCTTGCCTGGGAAACTCCATGGACAGAGGAGCCTGGCGGGCTACCATCCCTGGGGTCGCAAAGGGTTGGACATGACTTAGCGACTAAACAACAAATACTCCCCTAAAAATTGAAAATAAAATAAAAAAAAAAAACACTTTGGTGAGAGCTGTCTGCAGCCTGCAATGGCTACCACTTATTCACCTCTCATTCACTGTTTAACATACTTAAAAGGAGATTTTTCTCCACGAAATCACTTCGTTAACACCAGAAGTTAACACAACGTTGTAAATCGATTATACTTCAATTTAAAAAGGAAAAAAAAAGTTTTAAAAAAGGTAAAAAACAAAAAACCCTGAGATTCTTCTCACGACGGTCATCCACCATGATTTCTGAAAGGACATCAAAAACCTCCTCATTTCTGACCTCCCAGCAGTAGGCCCCTGGCTGCTAAGAAACGCTCTAGCTCCTGGCTCCTGGTGTCCTACAGCAATGCTCCTCCTCCGACCTCATCACTGGCCAAGCCCATGATCAATTCACGGGAAATAAACATAGAATCTGGGTAATAAAATAAAAGTCTTACCTTTCTTTTCCTCTGTGCGGAGTCTAGTCTCTCTGGCTCACAGCGGGCAGCGGGCAGCGTGCAGCAGAGGCTGGGATCCGGGTCTTCAGTCCAGAGTTCCTGGTGTGAAACAGGCTACACCTGCACCTTAGCTACGGGAGTGGGGCGTGTGCAGAAGCTCCGCCCACAAGCCTCCATCCAAGATGGCGGCCAAGGGCCGTGTGCAGAGACACTCTGCCTGGCCCTGAGATCTCGCCCCAGCTCGCGAGAACCCAGTCGACTCTCCCGGCCTAAAGGCAGAAAGACCCTGGTGGAGAACCGACTCAGGAGGGTCGGTAACAAAATGCTGACACCCTAGATGGGACAGGCTGGTCTTATTCACCTGCCCTCCTCCCTAGGTTCCAGGCCCACCCTGACTCCAGCGGTGAAGATAGCGGAGGTTTGGGGAGCTTCCTCTAATCCCAGAGGACACTGTTACTGAGTGGAATGTTGCTGCCTGGGGCCAAATCCAGAGCAGCTCTACCCAGGAACCTGATGCTGGGGTGTGGAGCACACAGGCCTTAGACGCCAGTCCCCCTTGAGGGGACCACATTGTGGCATATTTGGGGTTGGAGACGGAAATGACATGATTGCCACTGCCTCTGGCTGGCCTTCCCAAGGTGTCAACCCCAGGGACAGAGAGAACCAAGGGCAAGAGGGAGACAGGGCAGCCTCGCCTGCAGTATCGCTAGGAGTGTGGTAGTCTCTACCTCTCTATGCCACACCAGTGCGTTTTGTCCTCTTTGCTCACCTCCAGGGGTCAATGGTAGCATCCTCCATGGTCACTTCTGGTTTGGTGAAGGATGGGACAGCCCGAGAGCTGAGAGGCAAAACTGGGAAAAGGCCCAGGTAATGGGGACACCTGACAAAACGGAATAAGGACTCTTGATCTGAGTTCAGGAAAGGACATGGGGATGCCCAGGGCAGAGGGTCCCAAGGTGGGCACAGACCCATGAGGTAGCCCCACCCAGGCAGTGCTGGTTCCTCAGAAGTGAGCTGGGGGTCCTGGGGGCCCTGGGAGCCCCTCAGAAGGCCAGGAACCCTATGCTTAGGAGGGAAGCCCAGGGAGCTGCTGGCAAGAACAGGAAACACTCATCGGCCAAGGCTCCTGGGCTCTCCTCCCAGGATCAAAAGAGGATCCCAGCTGCCCCAGTGATCAGGTGAGTACCACGGGGAAACCCCCACCCACCCCATACCTTTAGCTCTCACCTGGCAAGGGGTCTGAAAACTTCTCCTTTTCGACCTAAAGGAGGAAAGAGAAGAACTCCCCCCCCCACCCCCATCTGAGAGCAGTGCCACCCCCTATGGGACCAAGCTGGTCAGGAACTACAGAGGGCAACCCTCTCCAGCCAGGATGTTCTGATTGAGGAAGGACGAACTAGCTCAAGCTCCAATGATTACAAACAGGGGGACCCCAGTTACATCAGAGTTCACACCATTTGGACACCTCCTATTTGGGTCTTTTGAGGAATCCATTAACTGTTTGCTGCTGGGTCCAAATTTCCCAAGTGAGAAATCTTCTTTGGGTCTAATCTTACGGCATTTGTGTGACGACAGGTCACTCCAACTGGCCCCCTTGGAAACAAATCTAACATAGAGCATCTAAGGGATGGGGAACCAAGGGTCCACTGAGCTGAAGGGTTGCCCATTAGGGTTCATCAGGAAGAAGCATCTTACCATTCTGTGTGGTACAGCCTGGGCCCCAGACAGGCTGGGAGATGGGAAGGTGGACCTGGCAGTGGGTAGCAAACTTGGGTGACCCACCTCAGCTTCATCCTCATGGAAAGCTGGAGAAGCCACTCCAGAAAGGAACCATTCCATTTGCAGCCTCACTCCTCCTAAAAATGGAAGACAGCCTAAGGGTGTCCTGGGAGTGTCCGGGTCCTGAGCATCTGGGTCTGTAACTATGGCCTAACAGCTGGGCCTCTAGGTGGCAAGTTGAAAGGAAAGGATAATGATCTTTTTGAATAGAATTCAGAATGCAAAGGGGCCTTTGGAGAATTGAAAAAGCCATTAAATCAGGCACTGACCTTCCCAGATGGAGCTAAACCCTGTGACCTTTACATTCAAGAGAGAATGGGATCATCATGACTGTCTTCATATGTGTTAATATATGATCTTTGTCTTTTTCTGACTTACTTCACTCTGTATAATAGGTTCCAGGTTCATCCACTTCACTAGAAAAACTGACTCGAATGCATTCCTTCTTATGGCTGAGTAATATTACATGCCACAGGCCTGGAAAAGATCAGTTTTCATTCCAATCCCAAAGAAAGGTAATGCCAAAGAATGCTCAAACTACCACACAATTGCACTCATCTCACACGCTAGTAAAGTAATGCTCAAAAATCTCCAAGCCAGGCTTCAACAATACATGAACGGTGAACTTCCAGATGTTCAAGCTGGATTTAGAAAAGGCAGAGGAACCAGAGATCAAATTGCCAACATCCTCTGGATCATTGAAAAAGCAAGAGAGTTACAGAAAAACATCTATTTCTGCTTTACTGACTATGCCAAAGCCTTTGACTGTGTGGATCACCACAAGCTGTGGAAAATTCTGAAAGAGATGGGAATACCAGACAACCTGACCTGCCTCCTGAGAAATCTATATGCAGGTCAGGAAGCAACAGTAATGTCCAACTGGACATGGAACAACAGACTGGTTCCAAATAGGAAAAGGAGTACATCAAGGCTGTATGTTGTCACCCTGCTTATCTAACTTATATGCAGAGTAAATAGTGAGAAATGCTGGACTGGATGAAGCACAAGCCAGAATCAAGATTGCTGGGAGAAATATCAATAACCTCAGATATGCAGATGACACCACACTTATGGCAGAAAGCAAAGAAGAACTAAAGAGCCTCTTGATAAAAGTTAGAACTCAACATGGAGCAACAGACTGGTTCCAAATAGGGAAAGGAGTACGTCAAGACTGTATGTTGTCACCCTGCTTATTCAACTTATATGCAGAGTATATCATGTGAAATGCCAGGCTGGATGAAGCACAAGCTGGAATCAAGATTGCCAGGAGAAATATCAATAACCTCAGATATGCACACAGCCACACTTATGACAGAACTTAAGAGAACACACTTAATGGCAGAAACTGAAGAAATACTAAAGAGCCTCTTGATGAAAGTGAAAGAGGAGAGTGAAAAAGTTGGCTTAAAACTCAACATTCAGAAAATTGAGATCATGGCATCTGGTCCCATCACTTCATGGCAAATAGATGGGGAAACAGTGGAAACAGTGGCAGACTTTATTTTTTTGAGCTCCAAAATCACTGCAGATGGTGACTGCAGCCATGAAATTAAAAGACGCTTGCTCCTTGGAAGAAAAGCTATGACCAACCTAGACAGCATATTAAAAAGCAGAGACATTACTTTTCCAACAAAGGTCCATCTAGTCAAAGCTATGGGTTTTCCAGTAGTCGTGTGTGGATGTGAGAGTTGGACTGTAAAGAAAGCTGAGTGCCAAAGAATTGATGCTTTTGAACTGTGATGTTGGAGAAGACGCTTGAGAATCCCTTGGACTGCAAGGAGATCCAACCAGTCTATCCTAAAGGAAATCAGTCCTGACTATTCAGTGGAAGGACTGATGCTGAAGCTGAAACTCCAGTACTTTGGCCACCTGATGTGAAGAACTGACTCATTAGAAAAGACCCTGATCCTGGGAAACATTGAAGGCAGGAGGAGAAGGGGATGACAGAGAGTCAGGTGGTTGGATGGCATCACCGATTCAATGGACGTGAGTCTGAGTAAACTCTGGGAGTTGGTGATGGGCAGGGAGGGAAGCCTGGCATGCTTCAGTCCACGGGGTCGTGAAGAGTTGGATACGATTGAGTGACTGAACTGATATGTATCACAACTTCCTTATCTATTTATCTGCTGATGGACATCTAAGTTGCCTCCATGACCCAGCTATTAGAAATAATACTGCATTGAACATTGGGTACATGTGTCTTTTTTCAATTATGATTTCCTTGGGGTATACCCCATAGTGAGATTGCTGGGTTATATGATAGTTTTATTCCAGAGTTGTTTTTTTTTTTTTTTTAAGAAATCTCCATTTTGTTCTCCATAGCGGCTATCTCAATTTGTATTCCCAAAAGTGCAAGATGATTCCCTTTTCTCTGCATCCTCTCCAGCCTTAATTTAGATTTTTTTGTTGATGGTCATTCTGACCGGTGTGAGATGATACCTCATTGTAGTTTTGATTTGCATTTCTCTAATAATGAGCGATGTTGAGCATCTTTTCACGTATTAGGATTCAGTGGGGGAAGGAAAGAGTGGGATGAACTGAGAGAGCAGCACAGAAACATACACGTTACCATATGTAAAACAAATCGCCAGTGGGAATTTGCTGTATGATGCAGGAAACCCAAAGCTGGTGCTCTGTGACACCCTGGAGGGGTGGGATGGGGAAGGAGGTGGGAGGAGGGTTCAGGAGCGGGGGGCATATGTACACCTTTGGCTGATTCATGATGATGTGTGGCAGAAGCCATCAAATATTTTAAAGTAATTATCCTCTACTTAAAACACACACACACACACACACACAAAAGAGAGAAGGGGAATCGCCCTTGGGTGTTAGCTCAAAAAGTGAGGCCCCTTACTCAGGTGGTTGCTTATTTCCCTAAACAATCACATCGATTGATAAGGAATGGTGTCTGCCTATGGGCAGTAGCAGCTACTACAACCCCACTAAGGAGGCTGGAAAGTGAATGGTTTGCTCAGCTGATAACTATATGGACTCTACTCTGGGTCCAGGCTTTGGTAAGTTCTAAAGGAACAGGATGACTATCCCCAGAAAGTCAGTTCAAGTTCACACTTGAACCCAGTGGCTACCTTAAAAACGTGTGTGTGTGTGTGTTAGTCATTCAGTTGTTTCCAAATCTTTGCAACCCCATGGACTATAGCCCATCAGCAGCTCTGTCCATGGAATTCTCCAGGCAAAAATACTGGAGTGGATAGCCATTCCATTCTCCAGAGGATCTTCCCAGCCCAGGGATCAAACCTGGGTCTCCTGTGCTGCGGGCAGATTATTTATCATCTGGAGCCACAAACTTGTCACATGCTAAATCCTGCTATCCACAGAAATGGATATATATACTAAAATATATATGTCAATGAAAAATTAATTAGTCGATCCAAGAAAGAAACGGAAGATTTTATTCGAGTCACATTTGAGGATTATAACCTGGGGAGAGCATCTCAGAATGCTGAAGAACTGTCCTGCCCATTAGAAATCCAGGCAGTTATAGAAGTTTTTTTGAGATGGAAGGTTGAGCATTAACTGATGTGTTATTGACAGTTCACATGATTCAGATCTGCAAGTACAAAGTGGTTGGTCATCGTAATCCCCTAACAGAAGGAGTGTTATCTTTTAAGTTGAGTTGTTGTTGTGATGAGAATGTTTCTCTTTATGGTTGAGCAGGTGTTTCTGCCAATGAGGGCGGTTTGGTCAATACCTAATGCAGACACAATACACAGTGGGGAGAGGAGAGGCCAAAGGGCAAAGAAAATTTCTTATATTTAAATTATTTTTGTCTTGCCATAAAATATGAATTTATTTCTCATATGCATGCCAAGTCGCTTTGGTTGTGTCTGACTCTTTGCGACCCTATGGACTGAAGTCCACTAGGCTCCTCTGTCCGTGGGATCAAACCTGTGTTTCTTGCATTGGCAGACAGGTTCTTTACGACTTAGTGTCTGTGTGTATGTGTGTGTATACGGGTATATATACTGGTATATTTGATTTGTTGGCATTTTATTTAGAATATTTGATTTTGCATATGAATCAGTCTCTCTATTCCATTTTTTATCCTATATATGTTAGGCTCTATGATCAGAGATACGAATTTTTTTCATTTCTCTCTAAAGATTTGGCTTGCTTTGTAACATAAATAACTGTTTCACAAAAAATGAAGAACTGACCCCATAGACTATCTGTAGTCAACCCTTTTTTAAAGAGGGTAGAGGTTTGGATTTTTGTCATAAATATATATATATATTTTTACTGCATTTCTAAATTCAGCAATCCTGTTTTTTACTAGAAAAATTTCTGATCTCATGTCAGCTTTCATTCCCTAGTTTTTGATCTGTTTCCATTTTTATAGGGTTATTAAAATCACAAAGATTAACTTTGATGTTTCCCTTTCCAACAAAAGTCTAAGAGTCTGATTATTCTTTGAAATGTATTTAAGATGAAAAATATTTTCATATGCTTTTATCAAGATTACTTCATTTGCCCCTTATCATAAGCCAGATAGGGCAATTTATATAAGATAAAACTTAGAAATGCATGAAATATCACAGCTTTGACACGAATTAGCTTGATAAGAATTTAGGAAAATGAAAGAGGAAGTGTGTTTATAGACATGTGTAAAAATGGAAAGTTTAAAAAAGTAAATGAATAAGTCCAACATCTGGAATACTATGCAGTTCAATAAATGTTATTGAATGAATGGACAAAATTCCCTTAGCTGTTAAGTCAGTTGGATTTAGCAGTGGAAGATAATTAAGCCTCAGTCTGACCTCTTATTTGGGATTAGTATTCACATCATGAGCCTCTTGTGAAAAGCAGAAATTTGAAAACCCAGATAAATACACCCAGTAGAAAAAGAAATATTTCTTTAAGTCTTTTACAGTTTTCTTTCTATTATTGGTCTTACTGTATATTTCCCTTTTCCATTTGTCTTCTGTTTTATTTCTGTGACAAATCAGCCTTCATTTCTGGACAAATTGGACTTCACTGTTATCAATATTGTTTTTCCATCTTTTCATTAACAAGCTTAAGGGCAGTGACGAGATGCGAAGTAACCTTCACCTTTGGACTGAAAAACTCAGGTTTGCAATAACCGCTCAATTTCAGGTTCATCCTCTCCTGCAGTCAACCTGGAGAGGTGATCATGGGTCTACATTGGGGGCAGCCTGGAGGGTGGTCTGCGAGAGTGAGGTTGGGGTCATTGCAGGGGCAGGGTGATGGGTCAGGCTTTCCCTGCTGCACCTGGAGGATTTATAAATGGGGATATTTTAGTCTCGGCACAGGCCACTCCTTAGCCTGAGAGAGCACAAATATTTACAGAAGGAAAACCAAATAAGAGCACACTGCATTGCTGGGCTGGGCTGCTGGACTTAATGACGGGTTTCTTTCCCCCTATGGATTTCAAAGCAGCCTGCACTAAGGATACCAAAGCAAACAGCATATCTGAGATTTAATGGAAAGGAAAACATGCATGTGGCATAAAAGCCCCATTATCATCCCTTAGCACTTAATTTTGGGTGAAGTGTGTTGCGGTGACTTTTTGATGCACCCTTCTGTCCCCCTGCCTCTGAAGCAGCCCAGCCCAGGCAGTGACTGGGTTTGATGGCATCCATAACCAGCCTCAGCCTGTTGAGGACCAGGAAGTGGTGATGTGCACCTAGGCTGGATGGATTTATAGAGCTACAACACCTACCAGCAGGGCCAGGGAGCAGGCCCTGGAGCCTGCGGTGATCTCAGAGACCTGTCAGCTATGATGAGAAAGCCAGGTCTACCAGGTGCCCTAGAGTTTTGGGACATAACTTGATAAATTGCTTTTTATCCCCCTCTCCTTTAGTCTTTATGTTTTTGATTGGCATAATTAACAAGTAGTAACAAATGTTACCACAGCACAGAGCAAGACAGAAAATATTTCCATTTCCCCAGAAACTTCCTTGAGTCCTTTCTCACCAATCCTCCCCCAAAACTAACCACTATTCAAATTTTGATGACCAAGGATTACTTGTGCCTCTGTTGGCATCACACAACACACACTCTTTAGAGTCTGGGCTTCTTTCATTCAATGTAGTGGCTGAGATTCATCTGTGTTTCTGAGTGTAACAGTAGTTCATTCTTTTTATTACTGAGTAATATTATTTTGTACAAATGTGTAATAGTTTACTCTCCTATTGCTAGATGTTTGGGTTGTTGAGTTTAGGCTTTTAAAACAGCTGATTTGAACTGGTTTTGTGAGAATATCTTTTGATAATTTGTATACGTGGAACAACAGACTGGTTCCAAATAGGAAGAGGAGGACGTCAAGGCTGTATATTGTCACCCTGCTTATTTAACTTATATGCAGAGTACATCATGAGAAGCTCTGGGCTGGAAGAAGCACAAGCTGGAATCAAGATTGCCAGGAGAATTATCAATAATCTCAGATATGCTGATGACACCACCCTTATGGCAGAAAGTGAAGAGGAACTAAAAAGTCTCTTGATGAAAGAGTTGAATCATTGGAAAAGACCCTGATGCTGGGAGGGATTGGGGGCAGGAGGAGAAGGGGACGACAGAGGATGAGATGGCTGGATGGCATCACCGAGTCGATGGACACGAGTTTGAGTAATTCTGGGAGTTGGTGATGGACAGGGAGGCCTGGCATGCGACTCATGGGGTAGCAAAGAGTCGGACACGACTGAACAACTGAACTGAACTGATATCTTCTTTGCATACAGTTAGATTGAGGTTTTTTGCATATTTTTAATTGCGTTCTTTGTTTTTGGTTTGCAGGATTTTTCTTTATATTATTCTGGCAATGAGTTCTTTGCTAAATATAGTATTTAGTAAATATCCCTTAATTTTGTACTCTAATCTGTCAGTACAGTTCAGTTCAGTCGCTCAGTCCTGTCTGACTCTAATCTATAGAACAGGCCTAACATTGCTAATGAGGTGTTATGTATGGTGCCTAATATCATTAGGCTACATTTCCATAGCCCTGAACACAACTTCCAGGACAACAAATCTTGGGTATAGCTTCCCTGGTGACTCAGATGGTAAAGAGTCTGCATGTGATGCAGGAGAGCCAGGTTCAACTCCTGGATCAGGAAGATCCTCCGGAGGAGGGAATGGCAACCTACTCAGTATTCTTGCCTGGAGAATTCCACAGAAACAGGAGCTGGGCAGGCTATAGTCAGTAGGGTCACAATGAATTGGACATGACTGAGCGACTAACACTTTCACTTTCCCAACACTCTGCTATTAGATGGAGAAATTATATTAGATATAAAATATATCACAAGTTATTTTTCACTCAAATAAGTATGACAGAGGGAATCAGGATGCCGAGCAAGTGCTCAGTGTTGTTATTGGTGGTGTCATTGCTGCTATAGCTGAGAGCATCGTCAACAGAATAAGGCTTCAAAACTGCCTGTTACACCTAAGCATGAGAGAAAAGGTTGTATTTTCAGCAAGTTATTGTTGAAAGCTAACTATGTTACCAATTTCCAAGTAATATTCCAGAAACATTTTAATTATAGTCATTAATTCTCTTATTTATTTAAAAAAAAAAAACACTTGAGCACTTACCATGAGCAAAATACTATGGATTTGGTAATAGAGATTTCCTCAAAATAACTTTGCCATCATAGGGTTTTTCATTCTATTTGGAGAGATGGGGAGGGAATTAAAATGTAAAAAATGTAAGTAACAACAAGTGTTACAAAGGAAAAATATCAGAAAAAAATGGGTTTAAAATATTAATGTGGGGGTGGCTTGAAATATTAGAAATAGAAATGGAGGTCAGGATAGCCCTCTCTAAGACAACAACTTTTGAGTCAAGACTTGAAGAAATGGGATGAACTGCCTATGTGGGTGTCCTGAGAGGAGCCCTCCAAGAAGGGACCAATAGCCAAAAAAAAAACAAAAACAAAAACCTGGAAGAGAAAAGATGCTCGTGAGGGATGCCATGACGATTCCTATGGCTGGAACAAAGTGGATGGGAATGAGCAGAGGAGCCATGGTTCTTCAGGTCCCCTTTAGTTCTCTGCAGAAGATGGGAAATCCTTGAAGGGCAGAAGAGACATCTTTTAAGGAGACTAGCCCTGTGTTGACAACAGACAACCCAGAAGCAAGTACAGAAGCAGTGACTCATCTGGAGAACCATCTCGGTCACCCCACAGGAGATGAGGGAGATGTGGACCCAGGTGGTGGCAATGAGACTGGTAACAAGAAGTCATATCCCAAATATATTTTGAAGGTGGGTGGTGGTGGTTTCATTGCTAAGCTGTGTCCAACCCTTGCGACCCCATGGACTGTAGCCTGACAGGCTCCTCTGTCCATGGGATTCTCCAGGCAAGAATTCTGGAGTGGGTTGCCGTTTCCTTCTCCAGGGGATCTTCCTGACCCAGGATCTTCCTGACCCTGACCCAGGTCTGCACTGCAGGCAGATTGTTTACCAACTAGCTAGGAGGGAAGCCCATTTGAAGGTAGAGCAGCTCTAAATTTATTCCCCTGTCCCTTTCTAACTCACATATGTAGTGTCAAGGTATATTGTTCTAAAACAGCCTTTTAGGTTTCATAATGTATCTTGGCAAATTTTTCCACTTGAGTAAATGAAGAGCTTTCTCATCTTCTTATGCTTATGCTTTATTCCACCATATGAGTCTTGCCATAATTTATTTAAGCAGCCTTATACTGATGGATATTTGGACTGCTTTCTGACTTTGGCTACCACTCTGTGTGCTGAAATGAATAATCTCATATATGTGTCACATTAGACATTTGAGAATGTGTTGACAGGATAAATTCATGGAACAGAATTTTCTTAGTCAGTGAGTTCTTGTATTCATAATTTTGACAGATATCTGACCTAATGATTGCCATCCATTAAAATTGTTCAAGATGACACTCCCACTAGAATGCATGAAAGTTTCTGTTTCCTTAGAAACTTGAGACTAGATCCAAGATCATAGAGGTTTTTTCTGGTCCCACCTTAGCAACAATGTAACAAAGATTTTCTAGCTTTTTGCTCCATGGATTTATGAAAACTGAGTATTTATGTATCACTGTAGGGAATTCACTTAAAGATTGTTCACAATGTTGTAATACAAGTTTGACATTTGATAAAATTCAATATTCATTCCTGATTTAAATCTTAACTCAGAATAAATGGGCATTCCTTGTACTTAAAAAAAGATTTTCTTAAAAAAAAAAAAGATTTTCTTGAAATTGAAAGTAAGCACAGTTTTAATAGTGAAATACCTGAAGTAACCCCACTGAAGTCAGAAACAAGGCAAAGATGCCCTATATTACTGCTCAGAAAGTCCCTGACAGTGCAAAAAATAAAATACAAGAAAGTAAAAGAAAGGAATCAAATCTGATTATTTATGAGTAGTGTAATGATCAACATAAAAATAACATCAGAGTAAAGCTTTTAAAACTTCCTTCTGTCAAAAGTGAAATATCTGACATTATTATAAATTCTATTTAAATTAAATTTAAAAGTTAAGTATTTAACATAAAACAATTTAGCTTACAGTGATTATATGGATAACAAATTATGGTGGTGCATCAGTTCAGTTCAGTTCAGTTCAGTCACTCAATCGTGTCCAACTCTTTGCGACCCCATGGATCGCAGCACGCCAGGCCTCCCTGTCCATCACCAACTCCCAGAGTTTACTCAAACTCATGGCCATCGAGTCGGTGATGCCATCCAGCCATCTCATCCTCTGTTGTCCCCTTCTCCTCCTGCCCCCAGTCCCTCCCAGCATCAGGGTCTTTTCCAATGAGTCAACTCTTCGCATGAGGTGGCCAAAGTATTGGAGTTTCAGCTTTAGCATCAGTCCTTTCAATGAACACCCAGGACGGATCTCCTTTAGGATGGACTGGTTGGACAGTAAAGCATCTGCCTGTAATATGGGAGAACTGGGTTCGATCCCTGAGTCAGGAAGATCCCCTGGAGAAGGAAATGGCAACCCACTCCTTCCATGGATGGAACAGCCTGGTAGGCTAAAGTCCATGGGGTCACAAAGAGTCAGACATGACTGAGCAACTTCACTGATTCACTGGTTCATTGCAAAACTGAATTCAAAGCCATGACATTATATTAATTGAAATTGAAGCTGTGCTTGCCAAAACTTACCAATGTTTAAGATAATTTTAAAGATTAAGTCACATTGAAAAATACAATCTCAAGGAAAATACCAGTGGCAAGATATTAGAACAAGAGATGGCTAAAACATTGGTCATATAAATATGTATCAAAATATTCATTGTGTTTGTTTGTTTTAATTTTCAAATAGTTTATATTTGTTCTGCTCTTAGAGGACTCTTCCCAGGTATCTTATTTTTCAGTTTTCTCCTGCACACTAACTGCCCCATAGTCTAGGATACACCTTCATTAGATTCATTGATCTCTTCCTAGTTTCCTTCACCGTAGTCTCTCCTGCTTTTTTGAGAGGTCTTTGGTTTGAATTTCTTAGATGTGTAAAATATGGACAAAGAATATGGATAGACATTTCTCTAGGGATAATATAAAAAATGGCCAAGAAGCACATGAAAAGATGCTCAATGTAATTAGTCAGCAGGGCAATGTAAATCAAGACCCCAATGAGATAACACTTCTCATTTACTAGAATGAGTCAAATCAAAAAGTCAGATAAGATGTAGGGAAATCAGAACCGTCATACACTTGTATGAGGGGATGTAAAGTGGTCCAGTTGCTTTGAAAACCAGATTGGCCATTCATCATCTTATTCATGGGCGAACTCCACTGCAGGTGTCTACAGCCACCTAGTTGTCTTCGTGCTCACCTGTGGCACTTACTCTCTGCTTTAGCATACTCAACATTACCAAAAAGCAAACAAAACCAAAACAAAGCAATGTTTCCTGTATGAATTTGTCCTGTAATTCTGTCTTATGTATTATAAGTCCTGTCCCATTTTCACTTGCATTTTAATGTCCTCTACATAGTAAAATATGACCACAGGGAGTTGAATGTGACCCCAACAAAAGACACATCCACCTCTTGAGCCCCGGACTCTGTCCATATGACCTTATTTTGAAAAAGCAACTTTGTAGATGTAATGAAGTCAATGGTCTTGAGATGGGAATCATCCTAGATTATCCACTGGGACCTGATACCAATGACAGGTGTCCTAATAAGAGACAGAAGGTGAGAAGACAAACACAGAAGTGAATGCCATGAAGATGTATGCAAAGATGGGGGTTAGGCAGGTGCAAGCCAAGGACTATCGGGAGCCTCCAGAATCTAGAAGATGCAAGGAAGTATTTTCCTTCTTGAACCTTCAGAGGGAGCATGGCCCTGCCAACAGCTTGACTTTGGACTCTTGGTCTCCAGGACTATGAGAGAATAAATTTCTGTCCTTTGTGAGAATTTGGTATGGCAGTCCAAAGAAACTAAGTGACATTCCTGCTGTGGCCATCTACAAAATCAGCTAATCTCTAGACTTACTTTGTTGGCCCTGCCTTGTAGCATGCTGGATCTTAGTTCCCCAACCAGGGATGGAACCTCTGCCCCCTACATTGGGAGCTCAAACTGTTAACCACTGGACCACCAGGCAAGTCCCTACTGATCTCTAAATTTTTGTAGTCATGTGTATGTGTTAGTCACTCAGTCATGTCCAACTCTTTGAGACCCCCATGGACCGTAGCCTTCCAGGCTCCTCTGTCCATGGAATTCTCCAGGCAAGAATACTGAAGGGGGTTGCCATTTTCTCCTCCAGGGGATCTTCCCCACCCAGGGATCGAACCCAGGTCTCTTGCGTTGCAGACAGATTTTTTACTGGCTGAGTCACCAGAGAAGCCCCTTTGCACTCATAACTAAGTTCAATTTCTAGCAGCTAGAGATATTCTAAGCTAGCCCAAGAGAGTCAATATGAGTCTGTTTTCACATTTTTACATCAAAATGAATCATGCCCTTATTCTAAGTCCATGATATATTCCACTAATCTTCCAAACTGTGGATTTAGTTCAGCTCATTTCCCACTTATTGATCCAGGACAACAGCTTTATCAGGCTGAGTTCCAAATTCAGATTAATTTTCCTTTTCATTAAGCCCTTTTAAATGGAGTTTAATGATAGCAGAGTGCACTTTCCAAACTCCATTTGAAAATTTAACTCCATACCTAGTTGGGAAACCTGAGAAGATTTGAACAAATTATCAATAAATATCCCATTTTCAGCCATGGTCCATCCTTACCCTGTGTCTCACAGCTAGTTTTCACAGTTTAGAAATCTAGTAGTCATTTGCTTTTTAACCCAAAATTTAGTGTATCCCCACAGTCACGTTCTGATATGCTTTTCCCAGTGGGAAAAAAGAGACACCTCAAAATTGTTGATATTTATACAGAAGTGTGTCCTTGTGTGGAGCTTCCCAGGTGGCTCAGGGGTAAAGAATCCATCCGCCAATGCAGGAGCCGAGGGCTCGATGCCTGGATCAGGATCGCCTGGAGGAGGAAATGGCAACCCACTCCTATATTCTTGCCTGGGGGATGCCATGGACAGGGGAGCCTGATGGGCTACAGTCCAGGGCATAGAAAAGAGTCAGACACAGCCTAGCAACTGGGCATACATACAAAGTCATTGTGAGATCACCTTTCTTACATACCTGAGAAGAAAGAGGGTGGGGAACCAGTGCTTTATAGAAAACCACTGTGGCAGGAAGAGGAAATGCAAGAATTGAACCCTGACTTCTCCATGACTTGTGTAATCTTTGGGAGGTTTCTTGAGGCCTAGTTTCTTCATCTATAAATGAAGTTGGTAATAACTGTCTTGTAGGGTTGGAGTGGATTAAATGGGATGTTCATGCAAGCAACAAGGACCAGTGACTGGCACGTTATAGGCCTTTAAAAATGACAAGGCTTCTTCCCCGAACTTCATTCCCTCTTTTTCTCCTTCCCAAACCTTTCCAAAGTCCTTAAGCTTGAACACACATGGCTCCGTTTGTAGACTTAGTGCTGAGAAACTCAGTCCTGTCTGACTCTCTGCGACCCCATGGACTGCAGCCCACTAGGCTCCTCTGTCCATGGGATTCTCCATGCAAGAATACTGGAGTGGGTTGCCACTTCCTCCTCCAGGGGATTTGACCCACCCAGGGATCGAACCCACATCTCGTGCATCTCCTTCATTGGCAGGCAGCTCCTTTACCACTGAGCCACCTAGAGTTTGTGGACTTAGTTTCCCTTAATTCCTAATTGAAGACCATCAACATCAGGACTTATAAGTCCCCCACCAACCTCATTATTTTGGAATGAAATCACCCTACCAGATCTAGGATCCAGCCCCAGAATTCTTCTAGACCACCAATTGACCCAGAATCGTTCCCTTTCCACCCCCCTCCACCCCCTGCCATGGTTCCTTATCCACTGGAGTTTTTACTGCTTTCTCTTTATAGCATTCCAATCCATGCCCTTCTCCAAACTCTAAAGTTGATTGGCCACCAGAAAACTACTAGAGCTAATCAATGAATTTAATAAAGTCATGAGTTACAAAATTAATACACAGAAATCTTATATTACTCTACACTGACAGTGAAACATCAGAAAGAGAAATTGAAAAAAAAATAATCCTGTTTATCATTGCACAAGAAAGGATAAAATACCCAGGAATAAGCCTACTTAAGGAAACAAAAGACATGTATGCAGAATACTATAAGACACTGATGAAAGAAATCAGATGACACCAACAGATGGAGAGATACATCATGTTCTTGAATTGGAAGAATCAATATTGTGAAAATGACTATACTGCCCATAAGGTTGATAGGTAGTTCCCCAGTTACTGCCAACCCTCTCCCCTGAGGATAGGGGCAAGTGCATATTAACTCATTCCCCCGACACCCGCCCCAAGTTTTGGGCCACCACCTATATTACCCATTTGCCCCTCTTATCTGAGTGGATACTAGTACTGAGAATTCATTGATTCAATTATTCAACAAAGTGAATAGCAGCAGATACTGTCTTAGGAGCTGTGTATGTTAGTCATTCAAAAGTGTCTGACTCTTTGTGATCCCATGAACTATAGCCCACCAAGTTCCTCTCTCCATGGAATTCTCCAAGCAAGAATACTGAAGTGGGTTGCCATTTCCTCCTCCAGGGGATCTTCCCAACCCAGGGATTGAACCCATGTCTGCTGCATTGGCAGGCAGATTCTTTATCACTAATACCACCTAAGGATATCCTGATAAAATAACAGTGCTTTCATGTAGCTCATAGACTATTGAGAACATGGAAAATGTGTTCATAAGAAAAAATATAAGAAAGATAAATGAAAAGTTCCTTGAAGAAAATAAACAGGGTGATGCAGTGGGTGGCAGGAGGGGACATTTGACCCAAGAGCTTAGTGAAGGGAGGAAGCTAGCCTTACAAAAGTCTGAAAGCTGAGCCTTCCTCCAAAAAGTTAGAGCTCCTTGGGCTGCCATGACTGGGGCTGGCTTTCAAGGCCAGGTAATTTTTAGAGAACTCCAGTCCCCTCCAATGAGTAGATCTCTGCGGGTCACAGTTCTCAAAATGCCGTCCAATCCCAAGTCTCTGAGGTTCTAGAATACTTTAAGCACTTTTTTCACACTCACAACAGCCTCAAATCTTTATTCACTCATTAATCCATTCATTCAAATGTTGATCTAATGTCAACAGTATTGTAAACAAAATAATAGGTGATGTGGGTTACAAAGATGAATAAGACATGGACCCTGGTCTCCAGGAACTTACAGGTAAAGTTGACCTTAATCATAGGTTGGGGGACTTCCTATCCCTGGGGGTCCAGTTGTTAAGACTTTGCTTTCCACTGAAGGGGCGTGGGTTCGATCCCTGGTTGGAGAGCTACAGTCCCACATGCTTAGCAGCCTAAAAACCAAAACAAAAAACAGAAGCAATATTGTAACAAATTTAATAAAGACCTTAAAAAAATGGTCTATGTTAAAAAAAAAAATAGGTTGCATTTAAAGGTACAGTAGAGACACTGTTGGGTTAGCATTAGCTAAAACATTGGGAGGGTGAGTGGTTAGAAGCCAAGTAAAACCGATTGAAATGAGAGCCACTGAAGAGTTTAATACACAATAAAATGATGATCAGACAGGAGAATAATCAAATAGGCCAGATGAGAGCTGACGAGCGTCTGAACTAAGGCAGAAGCAAAGAGCATGGTATGGAGGGGCTGGATATAGAAAGTTTTAAGAGGTAGAATAGATTGGGTATTTCTAAATATCTGACAATCTAATGAGGAAGACATTGCTGCACTCTTCTATCCTCCCTTACCTGAATATAAGACAACCTGGAGTTGCTAAAGCAAAGAGCTGGGATAGAGATAGAGTGACAGATGAGACCGGATCCTGCCTGGCAAGGTTGGGAAATATGTAGCCTTGGGCTTTCACTCCCAGATACCACATCATGGCAGACATCCCCTATCAATCATGGTGCGCCTTCTTATTGAGTTCAGATGTAGCATCAGATCCCCTTTCAACAAGAGGCTCCAGGCAGGGAGGGCAAAATCCATCAGGGTGGGTGCAGTAATTGAAACCTAATCACCAGTTTGGGTGCTGGGCTTAGAATGCCGTAAGACAAGACTTTGTCATTACTCAACAGGCAACAGGAAGCTATTGATGGCTTTTGAGACAGAAGACTGACATACAAAGGACGTTATTTTTGGTGAAAATATGAAAAAAGGCAGGAAGGGTAAGTGACTGGAGGCATGCAGATGGGTCAGAACATTAATTACTGTCTTTGATGGCTAGTAACCAGGAAAAGAGAAAATGATGTAAAGATTAAGCCGCAGTACATCCTCATGGGGCTTCCCCAGTGGCTCAGCAGTAAGGAATCTGCAATGCAGGAGATGCAGGAGACACAGGTTTGATCCCTGGGTCAGGAAGATCCCCTGGAGGAGGGCACAGCAACCCACTCCAGTATCCTTGCTTCGAGAACCCCACGGACTGACAAGCCGGGCAGGCCACAATCCATGGGGTTGCAAAGAGTTGGACACAACTGAAGTGACTGAGCATGAACGCATCCTTGTATTTGCCAAAACATCTATATTTGTATTGGCCAAGACATCTGTATTTCATGACGCTGGGTACCAATTTATCTTCATGTATCTTATCTCTGAGTACGTTTATGCATATGAAGCTTGATTGTGTTTTGTGTCTACCTGCCACACAGTCGCAGTGAAACTGACAGTGAAATTTGATGAGAACTACTGTTACAGAGGGGCTTCCCTGGTGGCTCAGAGGTTAAAGCGTCTGCCTGCAATGTTGGAGACCCAGGTTCGATCCCTGGGTCGGGAAGATCCCCTGGAGAAGGAAATGGCAACCCACTCCAGTATTCTTGCCTGGAGAATCCCATGGACGCAGGAGCCTGGTGGGCTACAGTTCACGGGGTCGCAAAGAGTCGGACACGACTAAGTGACTTCACTCACTCACTGTTGCAGAAGGTCAGCAAAGCGGACAAGATTTTGGTAACAGGTAGCTCTGGGTTTCCTCCCAATACTCAAGTCCAGCTCAACCTGCCAGCAGCTTCTGATCTGAGCGTTTCAATGCTGTGGACTTCCCTTTGATTTTCAAATCAAGATGACCTTGTTTAAGATGACACCCGTTACAGACAGGCCATCCACGTGTGCAGAAAGGGCGTTGGATCAGAAATTGGGAGGCAGTCACATGAGGTCTCTTTTGTAAGGGCACTAATTCCATTCCTGGAGGCTCTATGCTCCTGACCTAATCACCTCCCAGAGGCCCCACTTCCTGGCACTATTACATTGAGGGATTAGGATTTCAACATGCAAATTTTGGGGGGACACAGTCTATAGCAAGTGTCAATAATCAAGAAGATGCAAAGAAGTGGAAATGGCACATCTCTACAAACTTCATTTTTATCTGACTTCAGCATAAATATTTTGGGTTAGAAATTTTTGTTCTTTTCTTTTGCAAGCGTTCTTCAGGGGTTGAGTTGAAGAGAATGGCAATTACAATATACTTTCCATAAAAACAGACCAAGTGGTGAGGAAGAAGCCATTCTTGGATGAAAAACCTGGATAAAAGAGAGGACAGTGGTAGATAATCAGGAGTTGGCTTATTGTGTATCTCCATATTACATATTTAAGCATGTATATACATATGTATGTAGCAAATTAACATAAATATTATATGCATCAAGAAGAGAATTGGGAGGCAGAGACCCTAAGATATGAATAACGGATGAATTACGTACCCTTGCCTTTTTCTTACTTGGAAAAATAGAGTCAAAATAAATGTTCTCTAAACATACTCCAATATTTTGGCCACCTAATGCAAAGAGCCAACTCACTGGAAAAGACCTTCATGCTAGGAAAGACTGAGGGCAAAAGGAGAAGACAGCAACAGAAGATGAGATGGTTAGATAGCATCACTGGCACAGTGGACATGAGTTTGAGCAAACTCCAGGAGATGGTGAAGGACAGGGAAGCCTGGCGTGCTGCAGTCCATGGGGTCACAAAGAGTCAGACACGACTTAGCAACTGAGAAACAACAGAAGACCCTCATGTGATCCTAATTCTCTCTGGCTCTCCAAGTATCACTGAAAGCTGCCGTGGGAGTGGCCATTGGCTGTAACCAAGAGGAGTGGGCACCTCCGCTTATGAAATAAAACCCAAGGAGGACAGCACGCAGAGGATTCTTACCCCGGCTTTGCATCTCACATCTCCAATTTCACCCCAAACTTCTGGCCATGGACTGAGGATTCTGATAAAACCCCAGAATACATGGGGTCTTTCCAGGGCACTGACATAATCATTTATATGTTTTACAGAGAGCCTGTCCTTAGGATGTGCCCCCACATCTCCTTATCCCACAGAAATCAGGAGGCATTTGCTGTGGGGACCTCCAACTCAATGAATGATGAGGCCTTAAACAATTTACCAACTCTTCTGTAGCTAACAGAGCAGCCGGTGCTTCATCTTGCATCACTCTATCACGACACCAAATCAGCTCCATATGGTGGGTGAGACCCAGATCACAGAACAGAGGGCCTGCCCATGAGGACATCTGGAAGTCCTTTAACACATGTGCCCAGAGAGACTTGAATGGATCATTTATAGTCGGTCCTGGGCCCATGTGCTGGAGATACCATTACCGTGCTTTATCTGCCATGCAGAGGACTTCCTGCCCGAATAATGCTTTCATTTTGGTTTTATCACTGCTGTGTATTGGAGGGCTCACTTTCTTTGGAATATGTGATCTTTATGTGATAAATGACTCTGAACCCACCCCCCAATCCCCAACATTTAGAGCCAGATGGTGCCAAGTATCTATGATTACAATAACCCAGGGAAAAACTAGACATGGATCCCAAGGATTCTGGGGATCACTGATACTTATTGGGGTCTATAAGATTATGGGGGGAGTGAATCAGCCTGTCTTGGAAAGCAGCCTGGGCATCAGGAGATGTAATTCGGTGTTCAAGTTTCTCTGGAAGTTGGAAACTGGGAGATCAACTTGACAGGTGTTGGCTCTCTTATTGGGGTGGCCCACTTGATTTCCCTCTCCAAAATTTTACAGAGCACCTGATATCATAATGTTGCATTTGCCAGTATACCATAAGAACATGATGTGGGCTTCCCTGGTGGTCCAGTGGTTAAGAATCTGCCTGCCAATGCAGGGGACACTGGTTCAATCCCTGGTCCAGGAAAATCCCACAGGCCATGGAGCAACCAAGCCCGTGTGTCACAACTACTTGGCCCATGCTCTGCAACAAGAGAAATCTCAGCAGTGAGAAGTCCATGCACCTAGAGAGTAGCCCCCACTGGCCTCAGCTAGAGAAAGCCCACACAGCAACAAAGACTGATGCAGCCAGAAATCATTAAAAAATTTTATAAGAACATGTGTACAGGCACAGATACATACTCTGAAATTCATAACTACTATAAAAATTAAGACCAACGAGCAATATTTTCATAGACCCCCAAAGAATTCACCACTGTTGGAATTTAAGGAACTAGAATTATCCTCTTTTATTATACACCATCTCTGTGCTATAAGTACAGCTGAAAACTCCTGAAAGTAGATGGAAAATATTTACTAAGCACCTTAGTAGGCTGAGGGGCTTCCCCAGTGGTTCAACAAGAAATAATCCTCCTGCAATGCAGGAGACACAAGAGACACATGTTTGATTCCTGGGTCAGGAAGATCCCTTGGAGGAAGAAATGGCAACCCACTCCAGTATACTTGCCAGGAGAATCCCATGGACAGAGGAGCCTGGCGGGCTATAGTCTATGGGGTCACAAAGAGTCGAACATGACTGAGCAACTGAGCACGCACACACACAAATACACACACACCTGATAGGCTGAATAATGCTCCGCAAAGATGCGTGCGTGTGTGCTAAATTGCTTCAGTCATGTCCGTCTCTATGCGACCCCATGGATTGTAGCCCACCAGGCTCCTCTGTCCATGGGATTCTCCAGGCAAGAAAACTAAAATGAATTGCCATGCCCTTCTCCAGGGGATCTTTCTGATTTAGAGATCGAACCCAAGTCTCTTCTGTCTCCGGCATTGGCAGGTGGGTTCTTTACCACTATCACCAACTGGGAAGCCCACCCCACAAAAATACCAGGTCCTATTTCCCGGAACCTATAAATTACATGATAAAGAAAAAGGGTCTTTGTAGGTGTGATTAAGTAAATGGTCAGGAGTTGGCGAGATTATCCTGGATCATCTGGATGGGCCTTTGAAACAGCCACAAGTGTCCTTATACAACAAAAGCAGAGGGAGATTTGACACAGGAGAGAGGAGAAGGCAGCGTGGCTGCAGGAAAGTACAGTAGCCTCCAGGAACTGGAAGAGGCAAGACATGGATCTTGACCAGAACCTCCAGAGGGAAAACAGCCCAGTTGACACCCTGATTTTGGCCTAGTGAAATGAATTTCTGACTTGTAGCCTCCCAAACAGTGAAAGAATATAATCCTGTTATTTTAAGCCACCAAGGGTGGGGAAGTTTGTTAACAGCAGTGACAGGAAACTAACATAGGAACTAACATAGGTACATTAAAGTTGCTTTGGGACTTCCCTGGTGGTCCAGTGGCTAAGACTCTGAGCTCTCAAGACAGGGGGCCTGAGTCTGAGCCCTGGTCAGGGAATTCGGGGGCTTCCCAGGTGGCTCAGTGGTAAAGAATCTGCTTGCCAACGCAGGAGGTGCAGAAGATTCCAGTTCAATCCTGGGGTTGGGAAGATTCCCCTGGAGAAGGAAATGGCAACTCACTTCTGTTTTCTTGCCTGGGAAATCCCAGGGACAGGGGAGCCTGGAGGGGTACAGTCCACAGGGTCACAAGAGTCAGACACAACTGTGCACACACGCACACACACACACACACACACACACGGAATTAGATCCCACATGCAGCAACTAAAAACCCCACGTGCCCCAGTGAAGATCAAAGATGCTATGTGCTACAGCTAAGACCCAGCACAGCAAAATAAATAAATTTAAAAATAAAGCAGTTGTTTTGTGAATTCCCTAATGGTCCAGTGGCTAAGACGCTGCATTCCCAATGCAGTGGTGGTCCTGGATTCAATCTCCGGTCAGGAAACTAGATCCCACATGCCACAGCTAAGCCCTGGCACAGTCAAATAAAAAAACATTTTAAAGGGGTTGTTTTACATTAGTTGTCTGTTGTTGTTGTTTAGTCGTTAAGCTATGTCTGGTTCTTTGCGACCCCATGGACTGTAGCCCACCAGTCTCCTCTGTCCATAGGATTTCCCAGGCAAGAATACTGGAGTGGGTTGCCATTTCCTTCTCCAGGGGATCCTCCCATCCCAGGGATCGAACCCATCTCTCCTGCACTCGCAGGTGGGCTCTAAAGACCATCTGAGCCACCAGGGAAGCCCCTGATTTATGCTAGTACTCCTTCCTGAAACTGCTCTGCCTAAAAACGTGCTTTGGTAGAGCTGCATGTAGATCCCTTCTCTCTCTCTCCCCCTTGTGGTGTCCCCTTCACACTCTTCTAGAGAGAAAAATGTACCTCTCCTCCACCCTGAACCTGACTACCTGACTGTACTGCAGTACCCCAGGCTGTGAAAATGTCTCAGGGGACAGACCATTCCAATTGTCGCTGTCTGAGAAACTTCTTTTAATCAAGCCACTATAACCTCCATCCGAGGGTTGAGTCATTTCCCACATTGGTGATGCTTCTCTGAAGGTCAAAGCGCAGTGATTCCCCCGAGGTTGAGACACTAAATCCAGCACACTGTAGATTGAGGCGGCAGGAGGGATGGGAATGGGAACTTTATGGCTTTACCTCTCCGGCGCCCGGAATACAGTCCCGTAGTCATCACCCCTTAGGGAGAGTCTGCTGAGAGCAAAGCAAAGGAGCTGTCAGTGTGAAATACTGGAAGCAGTGGAACTTCACTTTAACACGGCCACAAACAAAGGGCGAGGGTCCCTGCCTTATCTCTTTATCTGTGTGTCGTGCGATTAGAACAGTCAGGATTTGCACACACAGACACACACACACACACACATCAGGGGAAGAACCGTCTGCTGCAGGCACGTCTTCTCTGCATTCTCACCATTCTCTGGAAAAGTAAAAAGTCAAATGACTGTCAGGTGCATATTTTATTTCATTTCAAGTAGGAGGAAGTAAAAACTCCTCCCCCTCCCCCGGTTCTTCCAACAGATCAACGTTGTGACTTGAGGAAAAGGAGAATAGATCAGAAGAAAGAAAGAATTTTATATCTTCTTGATCATTTGTTGTTGTTGTTCAGTCGCCAAATCATGTCCAACTCTGTGTCACCCCCATGGACTGCAGCCCACCAGGCTCCTCTGTCCTCCACTATTTTATGTCCATCGAGTCGGTGATGCTGTCTAATACCTCTCATCCTCTGTTGCCCCCTTCTCCTTTTGCCTTTAATCTTTCCCAGAATCAGTCTTTTCCAATGAGTGGACTCTTTGCATCAGGTGGCCAAAGGATTGGAGCTTCAGCTTCAGCATCAGTCCTTCCAATGGATATTCACGGTTGATTTCCTTTAGGATTGACTGTTTGATTTCTTGATTATTTACTCAGCCCACGGAAGAAATGATTTCATTAACTTTTACCAGTTGGCTGTTGGAAATCTATATTTACCTCTTACTGGCAACACATCTTCTGCTGTTTTCCAACACCTCCTCCTTTCTTCACTTAGATTATATACTTCTCAGGTCTCTATTAGCATGATTAGAGTATTCTCCAGGGGATCTTCCTGACCCAAGGTCAAACCCAGGTCTCCCGCATTGCAGGCAGATTCTTTACCATCTGAGCCACCAGGGAAGCCCATATATATATATGTATATATTAATATAATGCTTCACAACAGGACCATTAAAGTGCCTGGTATAGGTACTTTAGCTATATAGGCACTTTAGTTAGCACTAGCTAACTAGCAGCCTCGAATTGTCTCTTCTTTATTTGCAATTTATTTCTACAAATTCATTAAACTCCTCCTTCAAAATGAGAACAATTATTAATGTATGGATGTATAGACAAAGCATTCCAGTATGCACTCTAAATGATGTATGTTGGGGAGTGGCTACAATTTAGAAAACACCTTTGTTTAATTTGAATTACTTCCACCTCCTCAAATTTTATATTACTCTAATTCTGTCAAATTGTTTTCAACCATGAAATGAACTTGATAGTATGTGTTATGTGTATAAATTCTCAAGTGTCTGACTGTCATTTATAAAGATATCTTGAGATAACATGAAAAATAAAACTTTGAGATGAATAAACAGCTCATTGTTCACAACTTATTTTAAGAAAATATAAAAATGTGAGATTTCAAATTTCATAGGGACAATTTAGCTCTGATTTGTCTAATTTTAGCTTTAATAAAAGGTGACTGTCAGTACAAGAGTAGCAAGTAAAATTAACATCATCTGATAAGATTCAGTAAAGATATTTTGTTGTACCTTCTAGAAATTAAGAAGATTAATGATGAATGATGTGTTAACAAACTTTAAGTCTGAAAATTTTACTTTGATTAATAATTATTTATCAAATGTGCAATATATCCTATTTGATATGGAATATATCTTATTAATATGCAAATATCTTATATGATCAGTTACTTTGTAAGAATTATGATGATTATTTAATCTTGAATAAACTTTTAACACATAAAGCCTTATAGTCAGAAGAAGGAAAGTCAGGCCTTCCCTGGTGGTCCAGTGGTTAAGAATTTGCCTCTCAATGCAGGGGATGCAGGTTCAATTCCCGGCCAAGGAACTAAGATCCCACATGACACAGCAAGCAGACACAAGTACCACAGCTACCAAGCCCACACCCTCCAGAGCCCGCTCACCGCAGGACACAGCAAAGATCCGGCGTGGGACACAACTCAACAGCTCAACAGCAATCACTGTGCTAAGGGCTCTAATTGTGGGAGAACAGACGGCAGGGGACAGTGGAAGCAAGGAGATGAAAAGTCGAAGGAGGACTCAGAAGGAAATGCTAGAGATCAAGACACTGTAATATGAACAAGGATGCCTTTAATGGGTTTATTATTAGACAGGGCTTGGCTGAAGAAAGATCTCTGAGCCTGAGGATATGTCAATAGGAACTTCCAAAATGAAATTACAAAGAGAAGAAAGACTGGAAAAGAAAGCCAGAGTATCAAAGAACTATGGAGACAGGTGCACAAGGTATGACAATGCATAGGGGGGATAGGTGGTTGGGGGGAGAAACCAGAAGAAAGATCTGAAGCAATATGACTGAGAATTTCTCCCAAGCAATAATGTCAGACACCAAACCACAGATAAAGGAAACTCAGAGAACATTAAGCAAGACAAACACAAGAGAAAAAAATGACACCTTATGTGTATACTATTCAAACTTGAAAAACCAAAATTTAAAAAAATCCTGAAAGAAGTCAGAAGGGAAAAAATTAAAATCTTACTTAAAAGAGTAGGAAAGATAAGAATGCCTGACTTCATCTTAGAAGCCATGCAAGCAAGAATAAAGCAGAATAAAATATTTAAAGCTTTGAGAGGAAAAACAAAGGAAAACTACTAACCAGGATTCTATATCCTGAGAAATTATCTTTCTAAAGTGAGGAAGACATAAGACTCTTTTGGATGAACAAAAATTAAGCGATTAGATGACCATTGACCTGCCTTGTGATAAAAATTAAAATAAGTTCTTTAGATAAAAAGAAAATGATATAGGTCAGAAACGTGGATCTACATAAAAGAAGAAAGAGCATGAGAGAAGGAATAAGTGAAGACAAAACTTTTGTTTTTCTTATTCTAACAGACAACAATTTGCTGTTTGTTCAAAATAATAGCAACAATGTAGTTAATAATTATAACTTGTACAAAAGTGGAAATGACAGGAATGACACAAGGAACAAGAGGAAGGAATCAGGAATATTCCATTATTATATGGTACTTGAACTGTTCGTGAAATGGCGTGAGGTTACTTGAAAATAGACTTGGATTTGTTGTAAATGTATACTGCAAACTCAAGGGCCAATACTTAAAACTAAAAAAAAATAAATAAAAGTATAATTGATATGCAAAGAAAGAAGAGAAAACCGAATGATGTTTAATTAAAACTACAAAAGGCAGAAAAAGAAGGAAAGACAAAAATAGAAAAAAAGAACAAGGACAGTAAATAGGAAACAGTAATAAATATGGTAAATATTTTTTAAGATTTTTTTAATGTGGATCATTTTTAAAGTCTTTATTGAGTTTGTTACAATATTGCTTCTGTTTTCTGTTTTGGATTTTGGCCACAAGGCTTGTGGGATCTTAACTTTCCCCCAGGGATCAAACTGGTACCCCTGTCGGAAGGTGAAGTATTAACCCCTGGACAGTCAGGAAAGTCCCAACATGGTAGCTATGAATCCAATAATATCAATAATCATGTCAAAAGTAATTTATTTCAATATGCCAATTAAAAGAGTAAAGTCAGTGGATGAAAAAACAAGACCCAACTATATGTTGTCTACAAGAATCCCATTTAAAATATAAAGACACATTAAAATTAAAAGTAGAGGAAAGGAGAAAGACATGCCTTGCAAACACTAACCAGAAGAAAGTTGAAGTAGCTATATTAATTTCAAACAGAGCAGACTTCTGAGCAAGGAAAACTATTAGGGTTAAAGAGGGGCATTTCATAAAGCTTAAAGGGCCAGTTCTCCATGAAGACATAACAATCCTTAATTATTAATTTGACAGAGTATCAAAATACATGAGGCAAAAACTGGTATTGTTGCAAGAGGAAATAGATGAATCCACTACTCTAGCTGAAGACTTCAACATGACTCTATCAGAAATACACATGTCCAGTAGCCAGAAAATCAATAAAGACATAGTCAAACTCAGCAGTATCATCAATCAACTGGATACAAAGGACATCTATCGACCACTTCATCCAACAACAACAGAACACACTTTCTTCTCAAGCTTATGTGGAACATTCACTAAGCTAGAGCACATTCTGGACCATAAAGCACACCCCTTGACAAAAAAGCATAGAAATCATTCATTCTGCCACTTCAGCCACTCACAGCAACATCTCTGAGCCCCTTTGGTTATTCTGCTGCTTCAGCCCAGCAAAATTCACACCATGGATCAGGTTAACTTTCACTTTCTCTATTTCTACTTCTTACCTTTAAATAGTGAAGGACGGGGACTTGCCTGGTGGCCCAGTGGTTAAGAATCTGCCTTGAAATGCACAGGATGTGGGTTTGATCCCTGATCAGGGAACTAAGATCCCACTTGCCGCAGGGCAACTAAGCCTGAGTGCTACAACTAGAGTCCATGCAGCTCAAGGAAAGATCCCAAGTGCTGCAAACTAAGGCCTGACACAGCCAAATAAATAAATGCTTTAAAAAAAAAAAAAGTAGCACAATTATTCTCCACTTAAAAATAAATAAATTATGTACAGCATATAGAACTTTGCTAAATGTTACATGGAAGCCTGGATAGGAGGGGAGTTTGGGGGAGAATGGATACACATATATGTATGGCTGAGTCCCTTCGCAGCTCACCTGAAACTATCACAACATTGTTAACAGGCTATACTCCAATACAGAATAAAAAGTTCAAAAAGAAAAAAAAATAATAAAATTTTTAAAAAGTAACAGTGAAGAAATCATACAACCTCATGTAATGGTAGGATCTCAAATCCACAAGAAACTTTTCCTGAGTCTTCAGTACACGGTGACAATTTTTCTGTGTTTCTCTCATCGAATTTATCTCCTGTTTTTCATAATCACTACTTCAAAACTACATCACAGAAAATCTGTGCATTGCCACACCCCATCTCTTTTTCAACAGACCCCCAGCTTCCCACATCTCTGTAAAATAGAAATGATAAGATGGAAACACTTTATACGTTCCTGTGTCTCATCTGCAAACTCACCAGTCTCCCTACAGGTCATATTCACCTTCCATATAAAAAGATGGGCGAGGGGTCTCCTCTTAACCTAAAACTAGTCCTCCTACTTATGATCTGGATCTCATTCCCAACAGTATCTTTGAGGACTTAATTTTATCAATTACTGTCTTTCTCACCTCAAGTTTCAACTCTTCATTCTATACTCTTTTCCCCCTTTAGAATTTAAAGGTGCAGAATTGTCTTCTGTATTTGTTTTTCCATTTAAAAACTCCCATAAGCACATGTCCCTCATCAAATCTTGCTCTCACATCAGATCCTTTGCACAGACTTAAGGAAAGTGTTGCCTGCAGGAACTGTGCACATTGCTCACCAACACCTGTTGCACTGAGGTCTGTTGTGCTCAAACTTCTCCACTGAAAATCCCAAATTTGTGATTGCCAAAGACTACTTATTGCTGATTTCTATCGTACTTGACAAGGCCCTCAAAAAAAAATAACATTAAGCTCTTATGTTTCCTGCATTGGCGGGCAGATTCTTTACCACTAGTGCCACCTGGGAAGCCCAGTGATGATTATACTTTAAAAAAAAAAAAAAAGTGACAAACTTAGAATCAAGCATAAAAAAATTCAAAGCAAAAACTATGACATAGGAAAGGAAGACTCATGTTGTATTCATAAAGCTTTAAATTGGTAGAAAAGTTAAATTGATTTGAATCTTTATAGATGAGTTGTACTGAAATATATAAAGGGAAAATAATTTGTAATATTTGGAAAAATTGGCCAAAAAATTGAAGTAAAAAACTGTGATCCAACTCTCTAAGTCTTTGTATAATTAAGTAGTTCCCTTAATTAGTCCCTTCCCAAAAGTACAGAAGATATGAAAAATAAATAAGTCTAAATTAAGAGATGGATAAAGTCAGCTTTTAGTTGCTTTAATAAGTACTATTAACCATATTTTAGATCAAAGAAAATGTAAATAAATTCCTCCCAAACCAAATCGTTCATGCCATAGTCTTTGGCCCCTTATTTATTAAAACTGGGTGTTAAAAACAAAAAAATTTAATGAAAATTCAAGTGAAAAACTGAACCAGCTTGAAATAGTAAACTACTGTGTTACATGCATGCATGTATGCTAAGTAGTTTCATTCATGTCCTGAATTTATTCATTCAGTCATGTCTTTGCAAGCCCATGGACTGTATGGACTGTAGCCCTCCAGGCTCTTCTGTCCAAGCAATTCTCCAGGCAAAAATACTGAAGTGGGTTGCCATGCCCTCCTCCATATATAACTCCTATGATACATAACTCCTACTTTAAAGACAAAATCCAAGCTGAGATCATAGTAATATTAAACATCAGTACTTATTGAATAAAAGCAAATTTGAATTCCAAGAAAACTCAAGCTTTAAATTGTTTTACTGTAAACCAGATATATTGAAAATAAATGATCTAAACATACAACAAAAAGAAGTTAATAAAAGGAAAACAAGGGAATTTCCTGGCAGTCCAGTGTTTGGGATTCCATGCTTACACTGCGAGGGCTGTTTCAACCCCTGGTGAGAGAGCTAAGACCCCACAAGCTGCATGGGACAGCCAAAGTGAGTGAGAGAGAGAGAGGGGATTCATATGGCATTTTAATGGTTCATGATCAAGTACACGGACAGAAAGCTAGCAAAATCCTGATGCCATAATCTGAAAAACATTGCTTTAAAAAAAAAAAAAAAACTTAGTCAAACTTTTATTTGTTGGTGTAGAAGAAAGCTGCAAAATATTAGCAAAGCAAATCTAAATCATAGTAAATAAATCACATGCAATGAAAAAGCACAAGTCTTTCTCCAGAGTTGCAAAAATGAATCAGTCCTTAGAAAAATCTATGAACATAATTAACTATATTGATGGATCAAAGCAGATTTTTCTAAAGCATATAATCATCCTCAGAGTTGCTAAAAAGATTTTTGAAATGGAAGAGTTGCTCCTAACCTCTTTGAAAGTATGGTTCTTTGTCAAATAAAAATAGGATATTCAATTAATATGATACATTACATCTATCTGAAACCAACAGCAAATATTACTCTTAACTCAAGGAGTCCAGAAGCATTCTTATTAAAATCAGGCGTGGCATAGATTGCTAGTAACTGCTGTTATTCAAAGTGAATTTGGAAATCTTGGCCAACACAGTCAGAAAGTAATATGTGTATGTTTGTGTATATGCATATATTTACATGTAAATATGTGTCTATGTATATATACACATAAATATGTTGGAATTATGGAACAATATTGTCATCATTCACAAATTAAATTCATGAATCCATTTTGAAAATCTGAAAAACCTATTGAAGAACCATTGACATTAATAAAAGATCTTGCTTTGGTCACTTGTGGCAGAATATGTGAAAATCAATAGCCATTTTACATTTCATTAATGATCAGTATATTATTCAGGATTGCTTTGGTTGCAAATGACTGAAATCATTCTGAAAGAAATTGGGCGAAATAGACTGTTTTGGAAGGACATTTAGTAGCCCACTTGACCTTCAGTCCTTTGATCCCATGAGCTGTCAGATAAAGTCAAGGGCAGCTAGGAGCCTCTCGACCACGAGTCTCCTGGAGTCAGGTCCTGAACACTGGTGGTCTCGACCCAACTCTTGTTTGCTTTGATCATCAGTGTCTGTCACTACAACTTGGGTTTCTCCACCTGGTTTGAAGTATGGTATTCCTCAGGTCCCATGTCTCACCTGCTGTATCTTCCACTACCAGAAGGGGTCTTGTTCTCTGTGTCCCAAGTTACAAGACATTGGGAAAAGACACTGGCTAGAATAATTTATCCCCATCAGTTTCGTAAAATCCTTCAGTGGCTCGGTGGTAAAGAGTCTGCCTGTCAATGCAGGAGATGTGGGTTCAAACCCTGGGTCAGGAAGATCCCCTGGAGAAGGAAATGGCAATCCACTCCAGTACTCTTGCCTGAGAAATCTTCCATGGACAGAGGAGCCTCGTGGCTACAGCTCATGGAGTCAAAAGGAGTCGGACATGACTCAGCGACTAAACCGAAACAGCAATAAAATCCCTAAGAGAGTTGGAAACAAAGGTTGAAGCTGAAAATATATACCTATCTTATTTCAGAGTGTTTCACTCTAGATCCCACTTAATTCTGGAGCCAAGAGAAAACAGAGAGGTGAGCTGTTCTGATAACAGGGTCTCATCTCACCTCCAGAGCCCAAAGGCTGTTGAGTTTCCCTGAGATTTCCCTCGCAAATAATTTAAAAAGAATACATTTCTCAGAACAAACAGTTTAGGAAATATCTGTTGCGGTAATGACTGGCAGGGAGCATTGATCTGAGGTAGGATATTGGCTGTCAAACTGCCACCCAGGCAGGCAGAGAACCTCAGCCCGTCTTTGATGTGGAAATCCAGAGGGCGAGGTTCCTGTTGAGTGGGCTTCTGCAGCCTGTGTGCAGACAAAGGACAGACGCAGAGTCAATAAAGTCCTTTTCTTGTTGGTGGCAGCAGCTTGGAATCTGGCTTCCTGTGGACCAGATCCTTTTGATTCTACTGACATCTATGGGCTGTGACTTAGCTATGCTCTTTTCTTTTCTTTATAGAAAGAAAGAAAAGCAATACTCCTATTTTTTTAAGGTTTTCTTATATATATGTAGTTTTCTGAAGATGATAGAGTAAAACTACTATTTTTCAAATATGGAGCTCTTGCCTTACTGTCCCCCAGAGACAGGCGAGGAGCAAAAATTCTCATATTAAAAGCTGTACTCAGGGAGAGAAGGGAAACCTCCTACACTATGTGTGCATATGTAAATTGGTACAGCCACTATGAAGAACAGTAGGGAGGTTCCTTAAAAAACTAAAAATAGAGCTACCATATGACCCTGCAATCCCACTCCTGGGCATATATCCAGAGAAAAGCATGATCCGAAAGGACGCATGCACCCTAATATTCATTGCAGCACTGTTTACAATAGCCAAGATGTGGAAGCAACATAAATGTCCATCCACAGGGGAATGGATAAAGAAGATGTGGCACATATATACAATGGAATATTACTCAGCCATTAAAAAGAATGAGACTGCCATTTGCAGCAACATGGATGAATGCAGAGATTGTCATAGTCCACGAAGTATTAATAAGTCAGACAGAGAAGGAGAAATATATGGCATCCCTTATATGTGGAATCTAAAAAAAATGATACAAATTAATTCACAAAATAGAAAACGAAACTATGACTGCTAAGGGGGAGGGATAGTTAGAGAACTGGGGATGGACATATACAGACTGCTCTATTTAAAATGGATAATCAACAAGGACCTACTGGGTAGCACCGAGAGCTCTGCTCAATGTTCTGTGGCAGCCTGGATGGGAGGGGAGTGTGGGGGAGAGTGGACACATGCATTTGTACGGCTGAGTCCCTTCGCTGTTCCCCTGAGCTTCCACTAGAGTGGACATGGGTTCAAGCCCTGGTCAGAAAATTAAGATCCCACAAGCTGCACAGCAAAAAAAAAAAAAAAAAAGAAGAAGAAACAATCAAAACTGCACCCATGATTACCCCCTTCTCCACCCTGCTTTGCTTCAGTCATGAGGGATCTTAATTCCCCCAGTTTCCCAACCAGGGATTGAACCCAGGCCCCCTGCACTGGGAGCATGGAGTCGTAACTTCTGGACTACCAGGGAAGTCCCACTCCATCATTTTTTAAAGTGGTTGACCACATGTGAACATTTAACTGCAAAAGGAGGGAAGAGATTTTCTTTCTCAATCAAGCTACCTTGTTTCTTCACTGAGGGTAGTCCCAAATAATCTTTCATTCATGATGAGAAAATTAGCAAATCACAAATAAAAATATGAACAGCAGCATGTTCCAGTGGGCTAGGCTTTAGCCAAGAACTTCAGTGGTCCATGACCTCTGATTTTATGCTCAGTGATGGTCAAGGATGTATTTGCCAATTGGAAAAATACCTTTCCATCCTGGGACTATCTGAAATCACAGCCACAACAAACATTGGAAGGTTGTAAGAAGAGAACACTTGGTTTGATGACCACCTAAAAAGAGGAACCATGGAACACCTCATTTCCTCCTTACTTTTAGGCAGGATGTAGTAGAAAGACCATGTACTTTGCAGCCTGATAAAGCTGAGTTTGAAACTTACTTCTGCTCCTAAGTGTGTGTACATGTGTTGGTTGCTCAACCATGCTCCTAAGTATATGTCATTGTTGTTGTTTAGGCACTGAGTCATGTCCGACTCTTTTGCGACCCCATGGACGGTAGCCTACCAGGCTCCCCATCCATCAGATTTCCCAGGCAAGAATCCTTGCGTGGGTTGCCATTTCTTTCTCCAGGAGATCTTCCCAACCCAGGGATCAAACCCACCTCTCCTGCATTAGCAGGTAGATTCTTTACCACTGAGTCACCAGAGAAGCCTATTAAGTATATAGATGAGCTTAATCAATTGACTTACTTTCACTGAGCCTTAGAGTCATCAGCTATGAAATATAAAAACTAAGGATTTTAACCACTCAGTCAGTTCCATCCCCATTCTCTCTTCCGGGCAGTGGAGAAGTGACAGCCCCCACAGGGCTCTGGGTGAACAAAGGACCCTTGTGAGAGATGAGTCTCAGCTTCCCCTCATCCCAGGAGCATCCCAGTCTCTGGCTCCTTAGCCTGGTATTTCAGGTCAGGGTTATTTTATCCTCAGGAATAACTGCAGCCTTCGGATGATGAACGCTAAGTCTTTAGGGGCCATTTTTAAATCCACTGTTAATATGGAGTGACACTGAATTCCCTGATAATCGGATTAGTGTATATTGCTCAAGCTGTCATTCAGAACTCAAGCCCCTTTATCTCTTTGCTGATATGAAGCTAAGCTTCTTGACTCACTTTGCTGCTGTCTCTTCAGAGTCATCAAGAATCTGACTTCTTCGAGCCAACAATTTTATTTGCTTAATCTTGGGTGAAGAGATTAGGGATTTAGAGAAGATTTTTCAACATCCCTGCCATTCCTAGAGAGAAGGCAAATTCCTTCCTCCTGCACCTTTCTCTCTCTGCCACCAGTGCACACACACCAACTAGAGGAATGCAAACACCCAACACACACAACGCTACACTCAGAGGCACAACAGGCAACACAACACACAAACACAGATGCTGCACACACCCAGTTTAGGAGAAGAAGAGGAACGCACGCCTGCTGCTTGTTTCATCGAAAGGCGGCATTTCTGTGGATCCAACCGAGCAGTTAGCAAAGTTTAGGAGGCCACTGAGATCACCTGGCTAAAATGATGCACTTCCGTTGCAAGACCTGTGAACAGAAGGGTGCTTATACCCACATACTCTGCCAGAGGCCAGCTTTAACCACAGCCTGGCAGCTTTCAAATGTGGACGCCATGAGATTAGAGTGGGAGAAAATACAAAACTTGATACTATTGAGATCTGTTCAGTAACGCTCAGCAAACCCCCTGATGCCCATGGATCCTTCAGTCACCATATTGCATTAGAATGTGTAGTGCTCAGCTCAGACTGGGCTCTGCAGCTTCACTTAGCCTCCTTCCCGGGACAAAATAAGACAGCCATGTCATGAAAAACAAAGCTCTTTCCCAACTTCAGGACTGACAGTAAAATTTTTTATTCAAAGAGGTGTCTTTGTGTAGCTAGACCAGGGTGGTCAGGACTCGGCAAAACCTAGTTTAAAAAATGGGATGTAGGGGCTTCCCTGGTGATCCAGTGGTTAAGAATCCACTTTGCAATGCAAGAGACAGGGTTCAATCCCTGTTCTGGGAAGATCTCACATGTCGTGGAGCAACTAAGCCCCTGAGCCTGCTCTCTAGAGTCCAGGGAACTGCAACTGCTGAAGCTTGCATGCCTAGAGCCTGTGCTCCACACCAAGAGATGCCACCATAATGAGGAACCCATGCTCCACAATGAAGAGTAGCCCCCACTCGCTACAACTAGAGAAAGCCCGCACACAGCAACAAAGACCCGCAAAGCCAATAAAATAAAATAAATAAATACTTAAAAAAAAAAGACACGGACAAAACACCTACTTTTAAGGAAAAAAAAAGATGGGAATGTGAGTCAGATGAACTCAGATCCCCCTGTGTGCCTGGCACACATCCAGGGGAGATTCACTCTGCTTTCGTACTGATGGGCTGGGCTGCATCTTCCTCCTTCAGCATTAGTTGTGCATCTAAACATTCAGTAACTCTGAATTTATGGCTCAGAGTTGCAGGGTCCCTCCTCCTTTGACTCTACTTGTCTCTAGGAACCAGAGTAGACAAGTTAGAAATCAGATACATAAACATAAGTTACCCAATGTCAGACAGTCTTTCTCCACCCCTCCTTCCACAGTGTGCTGGGTTACGTTACCCAGGCACTGCCCTGGATAGTGTCACACACTGTCAACTCATCAGACATCATATACCTCCACATCTCCCAGAGCTCTATGCCTCAAAGAGGTGAGGAAATGATTCTCAATTCCCAATGTGCTTTCCTTTAGCTGTCTTTATCTCTCCTAAGTTTCCTTGACAAAATCTCTATGTCATTCTGCTATCTACTTTACCTCCTACTCTTGTGTTTGAGGGACACTAGTCTTTATATGCTAGCATTTCAAATTAGCAGAAATTGAGCCTCATCGTCACAATGAAATGTGATAGTAGTGCTTCAGAGGCTGTTCTATAGTGTCCACAGCTCTACGAATAGGTGTTCGGGAAGCAGAATGAACAGTAAACATGGTATTGTATCCATAAGAATGTTCTGAACGTCCAGAAACAAAATACTTGACTAAAAGTGGCTCTGACAATATTATCTTCCATAATAAGATGTCCAGAAGAAGGTGGGTGCAGAGTTAGTGCAGTGGGCCAACCAAGGCTTCAAGGACCAGGCTCCTTTCATCTTTCTCCTCCATCAGCCCATGGATCTGGTCCTTAAGCTTACTGGCTCATGATCACAAGATGGCTGCTACTGTTCCAGGCATCATATCTTCATCCAGAGGCATTCAAAGACAATAAGAAAGGATGTTATTTTTTCTTCATCTCTGTTAATTGACTTCCCAGAAGCTTCCCTGTGAATTTCACTTTGATCCCACTGACCTACATTAGATCATACACTCAAACCCAAGCTGCAAATAAAGCTGTAGAAACAAATGTCTGGCATGGTCAGCTTTTATGTTAAGGGGAAACCTCTATCCTAAGCAGGCAAGCCCAGTAGGTTGACCATCTCATCCTGGTTTTAAACCAGAAATGTCCTGGTTTTAAAACTGGAAGCTCCACATCCTGGGAAACCCCTCTGTCTTGGGAAAACTGGATAGCATCACCCATCTGTCATGGTGGATGCCTGTAGGGTGTTGGCAAAGAGGAACAGGTAGTAAGGATGTGCCTAAAGCCTCAGGAAGGGGCTTAGGTACAGTAGGTGGCACTTAGGAGGGATTTGAGAGGGGGAAGAGGGGCTGTTGCATGAGCTACTCTGACTAGAATGGATGGGTCATGATTAACATTTAGCTGTGAAGCAAGAAGGGGTCATTCATGATTCAGGGGTGGGGGGAATCCTGTCTCAAGTAGCAAGAATGCCCACTTATTATCTCATAGTTCCTCGAGTCAGAAGTCTGGGTACAGAGTGGCTCAGCTGAGTCTTCTGTTCAGGATCTCACAAAGCTGAGATCAAAGGGTCTATGCTTTTTCAAGTTGGAAGAATTATCTTCCTTCTGGTTGTGGGACTGAAGTCCCAGTTTCCTTGGCATATAATTTTCTTCATCTTCCAGCCAAAACAATACATTCTAGCTTTTCCTGCTTCAAATTCCTTATTTCCCCTTATGTTACCAGCTAGGGTAGGATTTCTTTTTTTAAGGGCTCATGTGATTTGATTAAGCCCATTCAACAACCCAGGATAATCTCCCAGTCTCTTAAAGACATTTGATTAGTAACCTTAATCACACCTGCAAAGTCCCTTGGCCATGTAGCGTAGCATATTTATCAGATTAACACTGAAGGGTGAAGGTCACAGGAGACAAAATTGTCCCTACAGATGGTTAGGTAGACAAGTTAGGAGATCACTGGTCACATTTTGCCACAATAAAGAAGAAAAATGTTTCTAGCAATAGAAATAAACCTTAGGTTAGATGGTCTGTCTTATGAAGCACTGAGCCCTCAAAATCTAGAGCCACCTGAAATGCTCTTAAAGAAATTCTTGCAATGAGCAAGATGGGATTGGATGATTCCTAGGATTCCATCTAACTCTAAGATCCTACAATTCCAGTTTTCAAACAGTTATATACCTGCCAAGTAGAGAAAAATATAGTATGTTTGATTGATGAAAAGACAGAAATTTTCAGAAAATGATCAAACCCTTCTAATACAGGTGTTTTTACTTTCTCTGCAATGACTTGCAGTAAAACTTGAAAGTAAAGACTTGCAGAAACTGACCTCTCCTTTCGCATTTCATGGAGTTATTGGCTCTGAGAAAAAGCTTGGAGACACCTAGAGATCCCCAATATTGCCTGTCTTAGACTAGACCCTGGGTGATTGGGAAATATTATGAAACACTCCCTCAGAAGAAGCTGTTAGGATAGCTCACCGATTTGTAGTTGTAGGGACCTTTCCCCTTTAGGTGACAGGCAGAGTGCTGAAAGTGGAAACAGACTCTTGTGGCCCGCCCTGAGACCAGGCTTTTATTGATGGTAAGGCAGGAAGTGGTTGCAGGCTGGATGGAGCTGTGAGGAGCTGGAGATGATGGGTCATGAAAATCTGCTTTGAAAAAGGAGAATTCTCATGGCTCTAAAACTGTGAGAGTGGGAATTTAATTAGGATATCTTTAGCTATTCAGCTCAGTTCAGTTCAGTCACTCAGTCGTGTCCGACTCTTTGTGACCCCATGATTCGCAGCACGCCAGGCCTCCCTGTCCATCACCAACAAACACTAATACCAAAGCACAGAACACTAATTTCTGTCGTATTCTTGCCAAGTGTTCATAACCTCAATAGAACCTGAGAGAGCATGAGACAAACCCAAACTGAAGGGCGTTTTCTAAAATGACTGACCAGCATTACCCAAAAGCATCAAGGTCCTAAAAACTAAGGAAGAGTCCAGGTTGGAGGAGGCCAAGGACATTTGAGACCTGAACACAATGTGAGGCCCTGGATTGGTACACACTAGTCAAAACATTGTACAAGATGAATGAAGTCTAGTGTTTAACCTAACAGTATGATGCCAATCTGAATGTCCTAGCTTTGATAACTGTACCATGCACATACATTCCATTAGAGAAAGCTGAGGAACTCCATACTAATTTTGCTAACTTTTCTATAAACCCAAAAATGGTTCAAAACTTAAAAAATGCAATGACAGGTTCCTAAGAAAATAACAATAGTATTTAAAATTGTACTCTGCAACCAATGCTAAACTCAAACAGAAATCCCTATTCTTCAATGCCTTTTGTTTTTGCCACACCATGAGGTATGCGAGATATTAGTTCCTCCACCAGGGATCGAATCCATACCACCTGCAGGGGAAGCAGAGATTCTTAGCTACTGAACCACCAGGGAAGTCCCTTGAATGACTTTTATTATTAGAAAGAAAGACTGGAAATAAAAGAATTAAACATTTTTCATTCAGAAAATTTTAAACTATACACAGATAGCTGTACATGCATAAAAGAAGAAAGGAAAAATTACAAGAGCAAGTATTAATAAGCTGAAAAAAGAAAACAGACTAAAGCTAAATGAATCAAAAGAGAAAACATAAGTACACAATCTAGAGTCAAAGAAAGGGATATTACCATTTATATCCATTTAAAGCCGTGGATAGAGAGACAATTTTTAAAATCCTAAACAAATGTTGTGTATTAACCTTTCATTTTAATGAGTGGAAAATATTCCAGGAAAACATAAATTATGAAAATTGACATAGGAAAGTTAAAAAGCCTAATAATAATGGAAGAAATGGTTTTTTAAAAATTGTTAAAAACCACAAAAAGAACAATAGTCTTTAGTTTTATGAATGAGTTTTTTCAATTGTTCAAAGAATATTGAACTCTCATGTCAATTAAACTATTAAGGGCATGGAAAAATATAGAAAATTTGTCAACACATTTTCTGAAATGAGAATGATTCTGATGACATAAATTTGGTAAAGTATAAAAATGAAAGTATTTATCTTACATATGCAATAAAATTACTATCTCAGAGAGCTTTGCTTCCCACTTGTAGAATTTTCTTCAGTTTCTTTTAAATTTAGAGATTGCAAAATATAGAAAACAGAATAAAAAGAAATTTTAAAAATATTTGAGTCATTCTTATCCTACTACATTCTCTCTTAACCTATTACATCACTTGCCCTGGGGAGAGGCCTTATATATTCCTTGTAATTCTTGTTCTGGATGCATCTTAGGAAACCCCAGTCTTCTTGGTGTTGTTTTCAAGTCTCAGCATCTTTCTATTTTTACACATTCATACCAGCATCTCTTTTTCATGTGCCCTCTGTTTTCTGTCTCTCCTTATATCTCTTGTACGTGTTCTTTTAAAATGGGAATTAATGAGAAAGTCTAGCCACATTGATTTTTTATAGAGGTCTCTCCCTTTTCTTCTTTATCAAAAAAATCATTCATAAGTATATTGTCAGAATTTAATTTTTGAGAGCATTTCATCCTTTGTGGATTAAAGGGACCATTGCTGTTGTCGTTGTTATTCAGCCACTATGTTGTGTCCAACTCTTGCACCCCATGGACTGCAGCACACCAGGCGCCCCTGTCCCTTCTCCCAGTGTTTGCTCAGGTTCATGTCCATTGAGTTGGGGCTGGCATCCAACCATCTCATCCTCTGCCACCCACTGTACAAGCACAGATTGTATGTATGAACAATATCATAATGTTTTGTGAGGTTTTGAAAGCTGTATAAAGATACTGTAGTTCGCATTCCTCTCTCTCCCTTCCTTTCTCTCTCTCTCCATACGTATATACATATATGTATGTGTCTATATGTGTGTATATGTACATATATAGATAAACCATAGATAAATGGAGGGATGGCTAGAGGGAGGGATGAATGGGCAAACAAAGATAGATAGGTAGATAGAGACAGATAAACAATATATATAATGTTTTCTGGTTTTACTGAAATGTAAATAAATACAGGCATTCATTGTCCCCTCCACCTGGCTCACTCACTGCTTTTCCTTTGTGGAACCTGGTACATGAGTCACCACGATGTATCCATCAACACCCCCCTCCCCCCACTGAGAGACATTTGCCATTTCCAGGTTTTCTGATTACAAACAATGTCAGTAGGGGCATGTCTTCCAGCCCCTGTCTGGGGGAATTGAGCATCCAGACTTAGAAGTGGAATTACTCATCGAGAGCAGAGGTCAGCACAACACATAGGAAATATTTTGGTATTTTAGGTCTCGGTCAAAGCTACTCAGCTCAGCTCCTGGAGCACGAATGCAGGCAGTGCAAAAGGGGGTGAGGGCCCTTGTGCACTGGAGAAACTCCCACCTCTGCCCCAAGCAGAGCATCTTCAGCATCACTCCCTATGGCCAAACCCCTCCCCAAGCGGTGCTCACTCAGCCTTCCCTATAGTCTTGCTTCCATCTATTTCCCTTCATCGTTCCTTGTCTTAGAGATGTTTGCAGAGCTGAAAATACAAGCTGCCCAGGTCAACAGTTTCTCCTGTATTTTAGGAGCCTGGGTTCATTGAAAAGATTGCATGCTTGAGGTTCAGAGAGAAGAGGTGTATGTATGTGAGAGAGAGAGAGGCTTTGAAGGCCACCAGAGGGGTAAAGGAGAGATTTTCCCCAGACTGTGATTGGTTGCTTGCTCCCTTGAGCAGGGGCACCCTTAGTCTCTGGAAACAGGATGTGGTAGGATCACAGTGGAATGACTCAGAGGTGGCCCAAGAAGGTTCCCAGCCTCCAAGAAGAACAGTCCCAGTCGAGGTGCCAGACTACATCCCAACCATCACCAGGGTGGGAATAAGAAGAGAGAGACTCCCCACCCCCAACCACTGCAATGACCTGAACTATTGACTGTCTAGGATTATTATGTGATCTGGAGGAAGAGAGAAGGAGGAATCCCCATTTAAAAATGTCTCTTGAGCTTGGAAAATTATTTTCCAGGTAAAGAAAGAACTCTGATATTTACACATTATATTAATGGAAATGTAATCATAGATTATTGCTTGGTTCTGCAAAGAGTTGTTACATTATCTAAAAAAGAGTAAATGTTGTGGCTGAGTTCTCAACTTTTAGAACCGGCTCTAGCCTTCATGGGTGGCAACCTTGCTTACATAACAACATGTAAATTTTATAAACCTTGATGAAGGAAGCAAAAGTTTTTGTGCATAAAGTTGAGGAGGTAGATGGGAGCATTGGTGAAGTATGGGGGAAGAAAATTGCCAGTATGCAATGGAGACATCTTGGGGTTTCTAGAAAAAGAAATGGACATCAAAGGACTACTTTGAATATGTAGGTGTGACTAAAGAAGGATCTGGGTGATGCTAGTCATACACTACGCATAGGGGATAGGATTGGTGGTGATAAAAGTGACAAAAATCCTTATCTATCAAACTGAAAGGCAACAGTTAACAATTAGAGTGGATTAAGGGACTTCCCTGGTGGCCCAATGGTTAAGAATCCACCTTGCAATGCAGGGGACGCAGGTTCAATCCCTGGTCGGGGAACTAAGATGCCACATGTGGCAGAGCAAGTGAGCCTCCAGGCCACAACTAAAGAGTCCACACACTGCAACTAGAGAGTCCACCACAACTAGAGAGTCCACACACTGCAACTAGAGAGTCCATGTACCACAACTAGAAAATCCACATGCCACAACTAGAGAGGTCACAGACAGCTAGAGAGGCCATAGACCACAACCAGAGAGTCCACACACTGCAACTAGAGAGTCCACGGACCACAACTAGAAAGGCCATGGACCACAACTAGAAAGGCCATGTACCACAACTAGAAAATCAATCCACATGCCACAACTAGAGAGGTCACAGACAGCTAGAGAGGCCATGGACCACAACTAGAGAGCCTATGCACCACAACCAAGATCCTACATGCTGCAACTAAGAACCGATATAGGCAAATAAATTTTTTTTAAAAACTGATTAGAGTAGATGTATCTGGAATTGGTAGCCTAAATGTACTCTTTAACTGTGGTGCAGGAGAAGACTCTTGAGAGTCCCTTGGATAGCAGAGATCAAACCAGTCAATCCTAAAGGAAATGAACACTGAATATTCATTGGAAGGACTGGAGTTGCAGCCGAAGCTCCAATACTTTGGCCACCTGATGTGAAGAGCCAACTCACTGGAAAAGACCCTGATGCTGGGAAGAATTGAAGGCAGGAGAAGGGGGTGACAGAGGATGACATGATTCAATGGTAATCACCGACTTGATGGACATGAGTTTGAGCAAGCTCCAGGAGACAGCAAAGGACAGGGAAGCCTAGCATGCTGCAGTCCATGGGGTTGCAAAGAGTCAGACACAACTGAACCACAAATCTGTAAAGAGACAACACCCAAAAGAACAGATACACACACACATACATATCTGTTAATCAAGGAGTAAACTCATGTCAACCACAGACTGCAACCCTTTTTAAAAAATATAGTAGGAAAAGTACAATATGCTGATGTCATGAATTTTGCTGGGATCCTTCATACTTGGGTGAAAGCTACTTTCTTTCATCAAAATCTGAGGGTAGAGGGGAGGAGTGCAGAGCCAGGATTGAAAATGAGAACAGGGGAGGCAGGCAGGCAGACCAACTCAGGGGGAAGCTGCCCCATGCAGGTGGAGACACTCCCAGCCAGATGGACCTTAAGTTGAATCAGGGATAAACTTTGGAATGGGGGACGGTAACCAGGAATGCGACGTCTGGCATTTTGTAATTTCTGAAGAATCCCAGTTAAATTCCCTTTCCCTTCAGTAAACAAGACGAAAACCGCTGTCAGCCATGTGTGTGGTCTCCGTGGCACACAGGAGTCAAGGTCACAGCCAGGACAGTGAAAGGGAAACCCAGTGGCCACTGGACCCCAGGTGCTGAGAGCAGGGGCAGCATCCCCTCTACTGGCGTCCTGGGGGGACTGCCACTGGGAGGCTGAGCCCTGGCTTGGAGATGGGAAACCTGGAAGCCAGGAAAACTTGGACAGCGAGCTTCTCGGCCAGTAGCAAACAAGGTAACACCTTCCTCTACTGGGAAATTCCATTACGGAAGAGGAAACAAACTGAAGCCATCTTCATAGCCAACTAGAAATTTTGCAAAGAAATGATTTATTTTTAAATGATTGTAAAACTGGGTTAGAATCATCATCATCATCTTTTATTTGCCTGTGACAGTTACTTTGCAAACACTCTGACATTTGTGATCTCATCATACCCCTAGCAATTACTGTTTTCCTCCTTCGCAGAAAACATAGCATCCCTAAAGTGTGACATCGATGCATGACTAAGGTCCTGCATCAATCCCAGGCATGCCCTTTAGTTTTGTCTCTGCTGGACCATCCAACCCAGAGGCCCTAAGAACAGCTCAGTAATCAGAAAACGTTTGTGACTGCCCCTCAGGTTCACAGTGATTCCTACATCTGTAAGCACAGAACCCTCGAATGGACTGGAACCCAAGGGTGCTTCCTGTTTACTCCACCCTGGTGCAGGAGGCTGCACCAGGAAGAAGAAATGAAGCCCAGGGTTTGGGATTTATGGATTATTCACAGGCACCCACACACGACCCACACCTCCCCTGCTTTATGGCATCGCAGGAGAGTTCATAAAAGAAACAGGCTTTTCTCCACAGCAGAATTGCATGTTTTGAAATTATAAGACAGTAAAAGGAAGCTCAGATGAAAGAGTGGGCTGGCTGCACTTTTTCCCTGTACCCACCATTTAAACTTTTGACACCCAAGTCACCCTGCTGTTTCAAATGGGGAAGCTGGGTCGAAGCTGGTGAGATGAGAACCATCAGTAGCAGATCAAGCAAAGCCCTCTTGTCTTAGCCCAGCAAGGTGGTGAGCCCCTTAGCACCTTGTCAAGCACTAAATTTAATCCCAGCTTTATTTTCAAATCGCTTTTTAAAAATACACTAACCATTAAGCAATCGGGGGAAAGGTCCTTTTAAAATGATTTATTACGTGTTAACAGCTAAAGAAAACCTAAACAATGTCTCCATAAAGACCCACGATCACGTTTTTAATTAAGAGCCACAACTTTTAATGGAAAGCATAATATGCCCATTCATTTCAGGGTGCTGGTGGCGGCAGGGCCAGGCAGCATCGGACTCCGAGGAGCACCGCAGCTTTGATTCACACCTCAGGGTCTTCTACTAAAGAAAATAACAATAAAGTCAGATCCCTTTAAACCTTGAGTTTGGGAATTGCAACCCAGAGAAAGGACACATTTTGTTCCACTACAGAGACGTTTGTTACTGTTGCTAAAGTGCCCACAATAGCTCACTCAGTGCTCTGAGTAACTCAGACGCCCCCTGAGTTTTAGTATGTGACTAGGTTGTTCTAAATGTGACCCCGGGACTTTCCTGCCCAAGCTCAGGGGAGGCTCTGCCCTCTGAGAAACAAATCATCACTGTCTCTTTCTCAAACTGGCCCCTTAGATGTTTTTTCTTCTCCAGCTCTTTTATTTAAGGTTAAAATTCCATGATGGGGGAGAACAGAGCTGTGTCCCTCTGTATGGTCCTGCAGGGAAGCCACGATAGTACCACCAGCACAGATTGGCTGCTTCCCACGATCCTGGTTCTGCAGACTCTGATGAGGGCCCCAGAGCATCATCTCACGTGACCCTGGTGACAAGGCAGTAAACAGCATATCACCCCCCCGTTTGCAGATAAAACACTGAAGCTTGGAGAGGGTGAGGAATTTCCTCTGGTTGCTGAGCAGCCTCACACGCGGCAGGCTGCGGATGGGTAGGGTGGGGCTGGACCCAGCCCTTCCCCCAAAAGAGGTTTAGGTCTTGCTGAGAAGACAGGACTTGAGCACATTGAAACAGAGCCAGCCACACAGGACTGCGGCCGGAAGAGTCCTGTGACAAAGCGGACAGATAGCTGCGTTGTTCCTCGGTACCTACGGGGAGATAGTTCCAGAACCCCACAGGCCCCAAAATCCATAAGTGCCCAAGTCTCACATAAAATGGTGTGGTACTTGCATATAGCCTACACACATCCTCCTGTGTCCTATTTTTATATTTTTAATATTTTACTTTTATACAATTTAAAGCTTACTTTCCATTTACAGTTATTACAAAATATTGGCTATATTCCCCATGCTGGACATCTTCAAGCTATCTTTTAAAAATAAATAATTTCATTTATTTATGTCTGTGCTGGTTCTTCGTTGCTGTGGGGCTTTTCTTCGTTTTGTTGAGGGGTCTTCTCTCTTGTGGTTGGCAGGCTTCTCATTGCTGTGGCTTCTCTTGTTGCAGAGCAAGGGCTCTGGGGTATGTGGGCTTCAGTAGTTGTGATTCTCAGGCTCTAGAGCACAGGCTGGACAGTTGTGCAGCTCCCGTCCTGGGGGACCTGGGAATGTATATAGGATATACTGTGTCTTTTATTTCAGTAGCTTGTACACTAAAGAATACCACTTAGAACATAAGTCAGAGGTGACAGTTTAGATATGAAAGAGGACAAGCAGCTGGACAGGCAGGAAAAGGAGTAGGACCTTCAGCCTAAGGAAACGTTTTGTGTGCAGCTTGCAGAGTATGTCTTTCAGTCCTGGGAGGGTATGGCCACGGAGCGCCCATTTGGCATTCTGCACAGCTCTCCTTGTCCTTCTGCCTGCCCGGCTAGCTCCAGAGGGTGGATTGAGCTGGGGTGGAATTCTAGGCTCAGGATGAGCACCAGGAGATCATTGCCCAGAGAGCTGTGTGGAGCAAAGGTGCTCAGAGTCCAGACAGAATCCCACCCACGAATGTCCACAGCCATGGTCTCCACAGCAGCAAAGGTGGACACAACCCAAACGCCCAACAGTGGATGAGTGGATAAACAAAATATAATCTGTCCATGCAGCGGAAGACCTTTAAAAGGAACCACGTGCTTTACAAGCTGTAATATGGATGAACCTTGACAACATTATGCTCAATGAAGGCAGCCAGGCACAAAAGCCCTCTTATTATGTAATTCCATGTGTATGAAGCACCCCGGATAGGCAAATCTGTAGAGGCAGAGAACAAATTAGGGGCTGCCAGGGGAAAAAGAGGGAGAGACAGACTACCACTCAATAGAGTGGCAAAGAAACTCTTTACCACTGAGCCACCAGTGAAGCCCCTTCAACACAGGTTGTGAAGTGCAAAAGATATTTTTTAAGGTGGGTGAAGAGAAAACTAGACCTCGCTGTGGATTTGCGGAAAGCCCTCGGGAGCACACAAGAGAGCCACAGTGAAAGCGACCGTGCTCCCTGATCTGGTAACCAGAGCAGTCTGCTTCCTGCAGCCGCTCAGAAGGGATGTCTCACAGGTGGAGGGATGGGTGAGCTGGGAAAGAATCAGAACCTGGGTTGGCATGTTCACTCTGCCCCTCTCGAGGTGTCTGATCTTTGGCAAGATGTTCACACTTTCTTTGAACCCTAACCAGTCACACAGGACATCCGGCTTCTAGTCAGCCTGCCCCCAGCCTCTCCCCTCGCCAAGCCAAACAGCTACCATCAGGGCAGCCCTGAGCCTTCTCTTCCACCCACTGTGACTCCTCCTCTCTTCTGCCTGCCTTGGAGTCTCTCCAAACTCCAGTGCCAAGGCTACTGCCTTCCCAGGGCCCGGTCAGCATGAAGAAGAGACTTTGCTGCCCCATTTGGTTGGCCTGCATCACAGTTCTCAGACATGATCCAAACCACAGTTATCGACCTGAGGGTCACGGGCGTCTCCTCCTCAAAGACTCCTCCCCACTCCACGTTGGGTTAGATCTGTCTCCCTTAGAGCACCTCTCCTCTCTCCAAAACCCAAGAAGACAAACTCCCAACTCAAGATCTGCACAGCCTTCCCATGATCCTTCTGAAATAAAAAAGCAGAGAAGTTCAGAAAGCACTAGGATCAGAGCATTTAAAATAACAGGTCTCCTGCAATGCAGGCAGATTCTCTACCACCTGAGCCCCCAGGGAAGCCCACGAATACTGGAGTGGGTAGCCTATTCCTTCTCCAGCAGATCTTCGCAACCCAGGAATCAAACCAGGGTCTCCTGCCTTGCAGGTGGATTCCTTACCAGCTGAGCTACCAGGGGAGCCAATTAAAGTAACAGGAGGGGAAAACCATCAGTGCCCACAGATTTCCAGAAGCTGTATATAATAGAAGGGATATGAGCATATTGACAGCTGAAGCAGGCCAACAACGAAGCTGTAAGTGGCAGCCTGGAGCCCGAAGTGAGCGGTTCTGAGCAGATGGAGACTCCCGAGTGGGGAAAGGTGGGGTAAAATGTGATGCCCTAGAGGGTCTTGGGAAGGTCTGTGTGTGGAGTGTCTGTTAGCATCAGCATCCCTACCCCACAGGCAGAGCTCAGGCAACTGATATTATCCACCAGGGGGAAAAATCATGAACACCTCTTTCTCTTTAAAAAAAAAAAAAAGTGTTAAAAATATTAAATGTAGTAAAAGTGTCTTTAGGAAAATTGATTTTTAAAATTTCTTTAAGACCCCCAAATTTGCCTCACTCCTCTAGCAGGGAATGCTAGAATTGCAAATTCTCTCAAAGGGGGACCGATTTTTAAAGTAAATCAATTTAAGGACTTCCCTGATGATCTCGTGGTTAAGAATCGGCCTTCCAATGCAGGAGACCTGGGTTCAAACTCTGAGTTGGGAAGATCCCAGGAGAAGGGAATGGCAACCCACTCCAGTGTTCTTGCCAGGAGAATCCCATGGACAGAGGAACCTGGCAGGCTACAGTCCATGGGGTTTCAAAGAGTCAGACACAACTGAGGGACAAACACTTTCACTTTCACTCTCCAGGATTCTTGCCTGAGAAGTCCCTTGGACAGAGGAGCCTGGCAGGCTACACAGTCTATGGGGTTCCAAAGAGTCAGACGTGACTGAGTGCACACACACACAGGTGGGCTGACGTTCATGCTTCTGCCCCATTCTGCCAACAAAGTAGCTCTGACTCGGGCCTGACACCCACGGGGCCGCAGCCGTGCAGCAGGTGGCTAAGCGCAAGGCGTGTTCATGGACCTCATCTCAGCTGCGCACAGCTATGTGTCCTTGGGCGAGTTATTCACTCATGTACTTCAGCTTCTTAAGCAGTCAAGTGGGAGATAATAACACTGTCTCATCCTGAGATCATCCTGGAGGACTGATTCCTCTAAATGCATAAAGTGTTGACATCAGTGCCTGGCACTCACAAAACCTGAGGGAAATCTAGGCATCTAAGGTCTCAGCCAACTCCTCGCCCTCCACCAAACGCCTGTCTGCACTCGGGCCATGCTGGGGGGAGGACAGAAAGGCTGCGGTGCTGGGAAGACCAGCCGGAATGTCCATCACTCACATCTGTGATTGTGTAGCAGGGGACAAGGTAACTTATTCCTCCCCACACATTTTCCATTAACAAAAAGAAAAAAAGGAAAACCTCTGGCACCATCCGGTACAGCAGTCCCCTGGGTTTTGTTCAGGGAATGGCGAGCAATGACTAACCTAATATCAGAGGAGCTTGACAGCCAAGGACTTAATTTATGAAGTGTTTAGTACATTTCTGACGAAAATCGGCTCCAAAGTATGGACACACGTTCATTCATGCCTTATGGTTCCCAGCTGCGGCGCTGCAGCCATAAACACACGTTGTTGGAAGGCTGGGGGAGGCTTGGAGTGGATTTCCAGGAACGACCGTTTCTTCGAGGGAACGGGCCAGAGAGCAAGGCTCCCTCAAGACCAGGGGCCCCCTGGCTGGAGCAGGAGGAAGGGGGTGGAGTCTTGCTCCCTCTTGGTCTCCAACTCTGCAATTCTGTTGATGATCATAGCAGGCTGGGGTACAGGCCATTTATTTCCCTCTAATTTTCAGAGAGGAATGCTGAGACCTAGCATTTCCTGGAGTGGATTTGCATAAAAGAAGTGTCACCCACTTTCGTTCTTGCTGTTGTTCAGTTGCTAAGTCATGTCCAGCTCTTTGAGACCCCATGGATTACAGTACACCAGGCTTCTCTGTCCTTCACTCTCTCCCTGAGTCTGCTCAAATTCATATCCATTGAGTCAGTGATGCCATCCAACCATCTCTTCCTCTGCTGCCCCCTTCTCCTTTTGCCTTCAATCTTTCCCAGAATCAGGGTGTTTTCCAATGAGTCAGCTCTTCACATCAGGTGGCCAAAGTGTTGGAGCTTCAGTATCAGCCTTTCCAATGAATATTCAGGGTTGATTTCCTATAGGATTGACTGGTTTGATCTCCTTTCTGTCCAAGGGACTCTCAGCCATTTAGTAGATCAGAAAACAAAGACAAACAGGGACTAATCTGGTGAGCCAGTGGTTGAGAATCTGCCTTCCAATGCAAAGGACTCAGATTCAATCACTGGTCTGGGAACTAAGATCCTATATTCCATAGGGCAACTAAACCCTCGTGTCACAATGTGACCCAACACACCCAAATAAATGTAAATAAAAATTTTAAAAGAAGAGAAAAAAAGAAAACCAAATGTGTTTTTAAGGCAATTTGGGACAGAGTCTTCGGCAGGCTGAGAAAAGGTGATTTTAGTGGGAAGATAGGAGATTGAATTGTTGTTATTCAATTACTAAGTGTCTGACTCTTTGTGACCCCATGGACTGCAGCATGCCAGACTTCCCCGTCCTTTGCTATCTCCCAGAGTTTGCTTAAACTCATGTCCACTGAGTCAGTGATGCCAACCAACCTTCTTGTCCACTTCTCCTGCCCTCAATCTTTCCCAGTATCAGGGTCTTTTCCAATGAGCCATCTCTTCACATCAGGTGGCCAAAGTATTGGAGCTTCAGCTTCAGTGCCAGCCCTTCCAATGTATAATCAGGGTTGATTTCTTTTGGGGTTGATTTCTCTTATCAACATTAATCTTTTGATGTTTGATTACCTTGGGTTTTATGTGTTTTTTTTCTTAAGATTTTTTTTTTTTTTGATGTGGACCATTTTTAAAGTTTTTCTTGAATTTGTTGCAATATTGCTTCTATTTTATGTTTTGGTTTTTTGGCAGTGAAGCATGTGGGATCCTAGCTCCCTGACCAGGGATTGAACCTGTACTCCGTACATTGGAAGGCAAAGTCTTAACCACTGGACCACCAGGAAAGTCCCTGTTTGTTTGTTTTTGGTTTTGCAAAAACTCCTACATACCCTGGATATGCCCTGGCTCTTCCTTCATGTTGTTTTTAAATAACGTGGGGAGGCAGAGGATGGCTCATCACATACAAAACTTCATCTCCTCTGAATCCACCCCTCACCGCGTGGGGAGAATTATCTTTACTCACGTGATACTGCTGCTGCCTGAAGTTTGATTTAAATAATGGAATATCATCCGAAACATCCGTTTGTTTATAATTTCTTTACATAAAAGTCTCTGAATTAAGGAAGAATTAAGGAGGAAAAGCGGGATCTCAGCAGGGGCACACAGGGTGAATTGTGGTGGTGAGTGCTGAGTCCTTGATGATTTACAGCTCATAAGATGAGAAAAGAACAGAGCTGGGGGGAGGGGTGGTGAAATGCCTGGGCTGTGAGACACTTGGGAGCCCAAGACCCGCTTGTACCAGACACAGGTTCTCCCAGGTCCATCCACCTATTCAAGGGTATTATCCATGGACACACCTATTTTAGAGACAGGAAAATTGAGACCTGGGAATGATCATGGGAACTGACAGCAGGAGGTCTCCATGGCTAAAAATCTATGGGCTAAACCTAGAACTTTAAACGACCAGTGACTTAGTAGTCAGTTCATGTGTAAAGTTAAAAGGACTACCTAGGGACTTCCCAGGTGGTCCAGTGGTTAAAAATCCACCTGCCGGGCATGTAAACTGATACAGCCACTATGGAGAACAGTATGGAGATTCCTTAAAAAAAAAAAAGCTAGGAATAAATCTACCTTATGACCCTATAATCCCACTACTTGGCATATATCCTGAGGAAACCCTAACTGAAAAAGACACATGTACCCCAGTCTTCATTGCAGCATTATTTACAATAGCTAGGACATGAAAGCAACCTAGATGTCCATCAACCAATAAAAGGATAAAAAGGTTTGGTACATATATACCACGTGATATTACTCAGCCATAAAAAGGAACAAATTTCAGTCAGTTCTAATGAGGTAGATGAATCCAGAGCCTATTATACAGAGTGAAGTAAGTTCAGAAAAACAAACATCATATATTAATGCATATATATGAAATAAAAAAAGATAGTACTGATGGACCTATCTGAGGGCAGCAATGGAGACACAGACACAGAAGACTTTGGACAGTAGGGGAAGAAGAGGGTGGGACGAATTGAGACAGCAGCACGGAAACATATACATTACCATGTGTAAAATAGACAGCCAGTGGGAATTTGCCCTACGACGCAGGGAGCTCAGGCCTGGTGCTCTGTGACAACCTAGAGGGATGAGATGGGGTGGGAGGTGGAAGGGAGGTTCAAGATGGAGGGGACATGTGTAAATCTGTGGCTGAGTTATGCTGATTATGAAACCAGCACAATATTGTAAAGCAATTATCTTCCAATTCAAAAATAAATAAAATTTTAAAAAAGAATCCACCTCCCAATGCAGGGGACATGAGTTTGATCCCTGGAAGATTCCACCCTCCACGGAGCAACTGAGGCCATGCCCCACAACTACTGACTGAGCCTGTGCTCTCGAGCCAGTGCGCCAACACTAGGGAAGCCGCTGCAATGAGAAGCCCACACACAGCAACTAGAGAGGAGTCCCTGCTCACCGCAACTAGAGAAAGCTTGTGTGCAGCAATGAAGACAGTGCAGCCAGAAAACAAACAAACAAAAATCCATGTGCTCAGCACATAGCAGCCAGTTCTCCTGGCAAGTCTAGAAAATAATTCACACAACTGCCAGCTTAGTCGTTTCTTAAGGCAACCTAAGCGGCAGGGTCATGGCTGAGCTGCTGGGAAATTAACATCACATTGCTGTCTTGTGTGCGTCTCATTACGACTAGTGTACACACACACACATGCACACACTCCAACTTTTGTGGGTTTCTTGGGAACCCTGGCTATCCTTTAATGGGAAGAGTTGGTGCTAAATTGGATCTTGGCTCCCCTGGCATTTTATTCTCGGTGAATGGTCCCTCATGGCACATAGGTCCTCTGGCTTGAAGAAGAAAGCCCATTAGCAAGGAGACAGGCTCCTAGTGGTGTTCAGCGATGCCTCACTGACTCCCTCCAATCTGTCTTTCTTCTGTTGCACAGCTGTCCCCACATAGCGCCTGGAGAAGCGCCTGAGGACGGACCTGGCTTCTAGCCGTGGTCTTCCCAGCCCAGCAGGAGGGCTTGATAAGCTGCTCTCCAAGATCCCTTCCCGCTCTGATGTTTTATGAGGCTGCGATTACCTAAGATTTGTAAAACTGACACCAGGGCCTTTTATGCACGTAAAAAGAAACAGAGCTTTTAGCTCAACAATTCCACTCCTAGGAATTTATCCTAAAGAGATAATCTAACATGTGTGCAAAGCTGTAGGTATAGGAATGTTCACCGCGGTGTTATTTATGGCAGCAAAACTTGGGAAAGCTCAGGATTCAGCAATAAAGGACTGGTTAACTCAGCATTTCTCAAAGTATGTTCCGTGATATAAATAGGTATGACTGGGAGAAAGAAAAAAGAAGAAGGAGGAGGAGGTTGTGACATTTTGTGGTCAACGATTTTAAAGAAGCATCACCTTAAACAAAAGAAGAGTTTAAAGGGTTTCTTTCAACCAGTATTTCATTGGACTTTTATGCTGCAGATATGAAGTACTCGATAAAAACTGTTGAATGATTGAAAATCTGTTGAATGATTGAACAGGAAGTGAATGTTTATAGTCAGCCAAAAAAACTATTGGCTTCACTGTTTCAAAGCTATGGAACATTATACCTTCCAGTATGGGAGAATGGTCATTTATAGCACCTAATGATCGTAGCCTCTAGAATATGTTTATTTCTGTCTTTATTTATTTTCAGCCTCTTTTTTTTTTTCCAGGAAAAGATTTAAAGTGGGTGAGTGGGGGGTTACACCTTATAAAGTTCCTGGAGGGCAAAAGACTTTGCCTCAGGCACTCCTTCAATGCAAAGACCCAGGCCTGGAGAACAGACAAGCAACAAAATATATTGTTCATATGCCCCTCCAACAAGCCCCTTCTGTTTCCTATAAAAATGATTAGTTCAGAATGGAAATGTATATTTGTTTGGAATCCCAGATCTCAGAGTCTTCAACTAGCACCTACTGACATTGCCGCTTTTCACAGGCAGTATGTATGTTCTAAATAAGACGAGGGATATTTATATTATTTATGACCACAAGCCTGCACTCCCAGGCTCTTCTCCAGACTCGTATTCCTGGTGAGTCAGGCTGGACCACATGTGAGGTAGAAAGACTTCTTTGTGCTCCTGACCCAAGACTGAATCTAAAAGTAAACATAATATATGGCAGAATCAAAAGTTTATAAACATCTTAACAGGCTGGAACATAAGACCCAAAGCAAAAAAAAAACTTATTGCCCACAGTAATACTACTAACATTTATTGAGTGCTTTGGGTATGCCAGCATTGTTCTAGGCAGCTTTATAAGAATTAACTCAGAATTCTTACAGAAATTCTATGACGTGACAACAATAATTATCCCCTTTTTCACAACTGAGAAAAACTAAGGAACAGAGAGGTGAAGCAACTCACCCAAGGTCACACAGCTAGTGACAGAACTGAGGTTTAGACCAGCAGTCTTTCTACAGACTCCATGTGCTTAGCTAGCCCACAATGCTCTTAAGTGAACCTAGGTTAATAATTGTTTAAATTGTCCTGTAGAAAATACAGCAAATTTACAGCACAGCTTGAGGAGTTTTATAAAGTGAACACGGCTGAATAGCCACCATTCAAATCACAAAATAGAACATTAGCCACAGCTCAGAAGCCTGCCTATTACACTACTTCAGGTAACCACCGGTTTGACCTTTATCATCCTAAGTTAGTTTTGCCTTTTTCTGAGCTTTAAGTGGAGTCATAAAATCTATGCTTCTTTTTGTTCAGTCTTTCTTCACTCGACACTATAATCTGTGAAGTTCATCTATACTGTCGAGTGTGTAGCAGTGGTTAGTTTCTCTTCTTTTTTAAAAATATTTATCTATCTATTTGGCTGCTTCAGGTCTTAGTTCTGGCATGCGAGATCTTTTTTGACTGCAGCATGTGACCTTCTAGTTACAGCACGTGGGATCTAGTTTCCTGACCAGGAATCGAACCCAGGCCCCCTGCATTCAGAGAGCAGAGTTTCAACCACTGGACCACCAGGGAAGTCCCCTAATTTCTCTTCATTTCATTCCCAAGGAGAGAAAATATTTTCGTACAGCCTACAAGCTAAGAAGAGTCTGTATAATTTTTATGGTTGAAAACAAATGATTTTAAAGGGTAACAGTTTGCAATGTGAAGATTATATGAAATTCAAATTTCACTGTCCATAAATAAAATTCTAGAGGCACAGACATGCTCATGCATTTGTGGGTTGTCTGTGGCTACTTTCACACTAGGACAGCAGAGATGAGTGCTTGTGTCAGAGGCAGTATGTCCAGCAAATCCTAAAATATTTACTCTCTGACCTTTATAGACACAAGGTTCAATGCATAGCTGCCTAGAAAGATAGTCGTCCCCAAAGACAGAGCCTAGCAGTGTCTTGATTCTGGATGTCCCAGCTTCCGGAGCTGTAAGAAATAAATGCTGTGGTTTATAAGCTGTCTGTCTGCGGTATTTTGCTATAGCAACCCAAACCTGCTATATAGTGTTCCATGGTACAAATGAACTATCATTTTTTGGTTCACTTTTTGTTTTGTATTGGAGTATAGCCCGTTAAATCGGACACAATTTAGTGACAGAACAACAAACATAGCCAATTAACAATGTTGTGATAGTTTCAGTGCACAGCAGAGGGACTCAGCCATACATACACATGTATCCATTCTCCCCCAAACTCCCCTCCCATCCAGGCTGCCATGTAACATTCAGCAGAGTTCCCTGTGCTACACAGGAGGTCCTTGTTGGTTATCCACTTTAAATACAGCAGTGTGTGCATGTCCGTCCCAAAATCTAACTATCCCATCCCCCAGCCTCCCCCCCACCCCGCCCCTGGCAACCCTAAGTTCATTCTCTGAGTCTGTGAGTCCATTTCTGTTCTGTTAATAAGGATGAATGAGCTATAAATTATTATCCATTCAATTGCTGATAGGCATTTGATTTGTTTCCAATTGGCAGCAATAATAAATAATAAACAGTGATCTCATGTATATTCTTGTACTTATGTACACATTTCTGTTGATATACCTAAATATGGAGCTGCCATTAAATATTCACGTGTCTAAGGAGATCAAACCAGTCAACCCTAAAGGAAATCAACCTGGAATATTCATTGGAATGATTGACACTGAAGCTGAAGCTTTACTACTTTGGCCACCTGACGTGAAAAGCCAACTTATTGGAAAAGATCCTGATACTGGAAAAGATAGAGGGCGGGAGGAGAAGGGGATGACAGAGGATGAGATGGTTGGATCACTGACTCGATGGACATGAGTTTGAGCAAACTCCCAGAGATGGTGAAGAGCAGGGCAGCCTGGTGTGCTGCAGTCCATGGGGTCACAAATCAGGCATGACTGAGCCACTGAACAACCACAGTCTTATTAGATACAATCAAGCAGTTTTCCGAAGCTGGTGATCCAGTTTACACTGTCCCCAGTGACATAAGTGGTAACCTTGTTTAGCTCATGTGACTGAATATGTATCAGGCACATGTGTCTTATGTTTTTTCCACTTCACTGATCAATGTTCCTGTCCGTATATTAGGAAAACCACAATCTTCATTATTACAGCTTTTTCTTAAATCATAAAGTATAATCATCTTGATTCTTCTTCTACCACAGCGCTTCTTATCCTTTTATTTTCCCATATGAATTTTAGAACCAGTTTGTCAATTTCCACAAAAATTAAATCTGCTGGGGTTTTCATTGAGATGCCAGTGAATATATCAATTGATGTCAAGAAAAGAAGATAATGTAACAAGATTGAATTGTCTAATCTATGAACATGGTATTTCCTTCCATTTACTGCCAGTCATTATGTGTAGTTTTTATGTACAAGTCCTGAATATCTTTCTTTGGTCATTTCCTAGGTATTTGATATTTTAAAAAATACTCTTTTGAATCACAACTCCCCATGAGTTCTCCAAACCAAAGAGACAGCTTTATTCATTGGTGCCCGAGAATCTCTGAGACGTCCTTTTCAGATCTTTTTTTTTTTTGAATATTTATTTATTTGGCTGTGCTGAGTCTTAGTTGTGGCATGTGGGACTTAGTTCCCTGCATAGGGATTGAACCCAGGCCTCCTGCATTGGGAGCAGAGTCTTAGCCACTGGACCACCAGGAAAGCCCCTTTTCCAGGTCTTCTGAGATGACATCCTTTTTGTTTTTCCTACCTTCTAGGATTTCAGTAGGCGATGCAGATTAGATCTGTGGGTCAGGAAGATCCCCTGAAGAAGGAAATAGCAACCCACTCCAGTATTCTTGCCTGGGAAATCCTATGGACAGAGGAGCCTGGCAGGGTGCAGTCCATGGGGTTGCAGTGTCAGACACAATGGAGCACACACACACGCAGGATTTCAGTTATATCTGAAATCCAGGAAAAAAAAAATGTCATCTTTTACTTGAAATCCTCCCAGACCTCTTCAGTCCTGTGGGAATGCCCCATTGCCATCAACTGGTGGCAGCTATTAACTTATTGATGATTTACTAATTAATGATCCTCTGCTACTTGGCCTTTTCTTGGGAGTAAAATTTTTTTTTTTTTTTTTTACTGCACCACAAAGCATGTGGGATCTTAGTTTCCCAACCAGGAAGCAAACTCCCATTCTTTCATTGAAAGTTCAGAGTTTTAATCACTTAATCACTGGACCATCAGGGAAATCTTCTGAGTAAATTGCTAGAAAAATTTTTTAATGTATTTATTTATTTTTGGTTGCACTGGGTCTTCATTGCTGAGCAGGCTTTTCCTCTAGTTGCGGTGAGCAGGGACTGCTCTCTAGTTGCGGTGTGGCCTCTCTTGCTGCGGGGCACACTCTCAAGGGTGCACGGCTTCAGTAGTTGTGGCTCCTGGGCTCTCGAGTGCTGGCTCAGTAGTTGTGGCTCGCAGGTTCAGTTGCCCTGCGGCATGCGGGATCTTCTCGGACTGTGGATCAAACCTGTGTCCCCTACATTGGCAGGAGGAATCAACCACTGGACTGCCAGGGAAGCCCCGCTAGAAACCTTTTCAATGTCAACACACAACTTCTGAAGTCTTGTCTCCCTCCAAAAGTACACATCCACTGAAGATAAATATTCATTATCTTATACTTTTGGTACCCCTTAAATATTCTTCTAGATTAATGTGTTCAGAAGGAACTTAATGCTAGCTCCTTCTTTGACTGAACCCTAAATTAATTTTCCTGAACATAGTTTAGCTGGAGATTGATATGAAATGGTTAGCTATTTCCTATTCTTTCTATAATTGGCTCATATATCATACACAGAGTAATTCATGGATTTAAACTTGTCTTGTGCTTTAAAGCTAAACTCTTCAGTGAATTAAGACAAACATATTTTTTTGTTTTTCTTTTTGATGAAAGAGGTAGGCAGCTTTTTCAAAAAGAGATTTGAGGAGGAAAAGAAATCATTTTTTCATTTAGCCTATTTTTTTTTAAGTTCCATTGAATGACGCCATGAAATTATGGAAGATGCAAATCTGTTGCTCATAATTTGAAGTTGTTGACATGCAGGATGGCCCTGTGTGGGTTCAGAAATCATTTTTCAAAATGCCAGGCAGCAATTTTTGGCCCATAAACAGCAATGGTGGCCTATGTGACCCAAATAATTTGTTTCTTCAACTGGGAAATCCTTAGATGTAGCCAGGCAAGTTTAGAAAAAAGAAAAGCAGAAATACAGAGAGAAGGAATTGGATCAGGATTGGATTCTATTTTACTCCCACACTGACTTCCATAAACTGGGATCAGGCCAAATGATGGGGGAATAAAAATTAGAAAGATTGAGTTTTTGACAAAGGGGATTTTCTGGAGAGTCTATACACAGATCACTTGGGGCTTATGTTTTGTTTTAAAAAAAAATCACATCACAACAACCAGCCCGATCTCTCAAAATGTTCCCAGCAGCTGGCAACTAGAGATAAGCAGAGGTATTTCACAGTCTAATACTAATCATATTTGAGCACTTCAAGTAAGATTGGACCATCTATTTTTTTCTTTCATACTGTTTATTTTTAAGTTCAAAGCAAGGACTTGTTATATATATGAAAGATCCTCTTGAATCTAAAATATGAAACAGAGGGAGAAAGAAGTGGGGATGCAGCCTGAAGGGGGGAGGGTAGGAATGAGAGAAAAAACTTGTCTCCTTCCAGCAGAACCTAGTCATTAATGTTGGAACTCTTATAAAAATCCAGGCTGCCCCAGCTGATACCCACATGAGGGTGGAGGCTGCTACTGAGGCTGCCAGACCTCTGGGATGAGAGGGTGGAGTTCAAAGACCAGCAGTGTCCTGGGATGTTCTAGGATGTCACAAAGAGGAGGAACTGAGGGGGAGGAGACCCATTCTGAATCAAGATGAGCAGGTTTATTCCTCTGCCAGCCCTGCAGATCCATGCTCCCCACAATCAACCATCCTGTAATTCTACATACTCGATGCTTCATTTACTTGGACCATGATTGAGGGAAAAAAAAAAAAAAAAAACCTGTTGTCTATGCCAGAAAGTCTCATTATGAACTCCCTTTACACAAAACCATCCCTTCCCAGTCTTGTCCATGCTACAGGGCTCATATGTTTTCCTTCATGTATATGTTAATCCAGGTATGAGTCAATGGCTTCAGGCTAAAAAAATTTTTCTAAAACCCATCATTAAATTAGGTCAACCTCGGGACTTCACTGGTGGTTCAGTGGCTAAGACTCCATAGTCTCAAAGCAGGGGGCTCTGGTTCAATCCCTAGTCAGGGAACTAGATCCCACATGCTGCAACTAAGACCCAGCACAGCCAAAAAAAAAAAAAAAAAGGTCAACCTGGAGATAACCTGCTACTGGCCATCTTTAAAGCTGATTCATCCCACTATTCTAGCTTTTTGTTCCAAATTATCTCATGAAATCCTACCACTCCCCAATCCCGAATCCATAGGGGATCAAAATAGGAAAATCCTCATCTTCTAATCCCATTCACTGTCACAGAGATAAGACATCACACCTCTGTAACTGTTGTCAGTTGTGTTCCCTTCAGGACCTAAAATGCTTACACTTCTGTCTCTGCTGGTTGAACTCCTGGTGTTATTCAAGAGCAGCACAGACTGTTGCCATCTCAGGGAAAATTCCTCTAAAGTTCCTAGAAAGAAAAATCTTTCTCTGTTGTGCTGTCTTAGCCTTCTCCGTATAGCACAATTGTGATACATGACAAATAATCAAATATTTAAAAATCAACTCAGTGGTCAATCCTACCAGGTAGTGAGCACAATGGAAGGCAAAATTATTTCAGTAATATTACTGTATCTGTAATCTCTAGTTGTGGCTGATACACAATGGATATGCAGTAAAATATTGAATGAATAGATGGGTGGATGGAAGGATGGATGGATGGATGGGTGGATGGAAGGATGGATGAATGGATGGGTGGATGGAAGGATGGATGAATGGATGGGTGGATGGCAGGAAGGATGGATGGCCAGATAGTGGAAGGATGGATGGATGCTTAGATGGAGCTACAGGGAGATTGGTGCATTGATCTTCTATTGTTGAGTAATAAAGTCTGATTCCAGTTTTTGATATTTGACTGCTGACAGAATGTAAGCATCACCCCACACTATCCTCTTTCTGCCCCACATCTGGGAAAGTGGATAAGAATTGGTAGTAATGGGATGGGAAATTCACCCTGTCCCCACTTCCTACCCACCACAAAACCTCCACCCAGTCTTCTTTTCCCACTTTCTCAAACTGTTTTGGGACCTGCTTGGGAGCCACCCTGAAAGCTTCATTATGTAAGTAACAGATCTTTTCACGTCCTTTTGTTATCTGTGTGGCATCATCAGTCTCAACATTTGAACCAAATTTTGGGTGGGGGTCCACCTGTCCCAGAAGGATGGCTATAGCATGCTGTGACAAATTACCACAGACTTAGTGACACAGCTCAGAATATTATCTACAGCCCATGAGGAGGAACTAAAGGTCTTTGACTTTGTTTAATGACTTTATTATCATTGGGTTGGCCAAAAAGTTCATTTGGTTTTTCAGTAAGATCTATGGAAAACCCAAATGAACATTTTGGCCAACCCAATATTTTGTCCTGCTTGACTGCTTTTCTTTGCCTTTGTATGTTTTTTCATTTCTCTGATTAAATTTATTCTTTGGCAAGAGCAGGCAGAGGACATGGTGGGGTGGATGGAGAGGGAGATCTGTTTTGGGAAGGCCCCACAGGGCTCTGAGCCCGTGACAGAAACCTGCTGCTGAATGAGATTCTGGGATTGGAGGAGGACAGGCCTGGGTAGAGAAATGGAAAAACTGAGCAAATTCAAAGTTAATATCTCATTGATTTTACATAGAGGCAGTAGAACCTTTCAGTTCCTCATGTTGTCCCCAATCTTTTCCCAGAGAAAGCTATATTTATCTTTGTTTTGCCCCAGTAAGTAGCATGAATATGAATATTGAACTGGGCACAATGGTTTTCCTTGTCTATTTTGCTGACTCCATTATACCATCCAAGATTTTTAAGCTACAAAAAATGATAAAAAGATTGAGTCATCACAATTATTACTATTGTTACCATTATTAGACCAGAAGAATGTAACGGAGTGGAGGAAACTTTGGACCACGCATCAAGAAACCAAGTGCACCCATAATGAATTGGGCAGTTTTGGGCATATCAGCTGACCTCTCTCTGGCCAGGTTCTCCATCGCCAAGAGGGGAGTTAGGTCACATGATTGCTTATGGTCCCCCCCGCCCTTAGCTCCGAAATGTTCATTATTTTTGGCATATTTGGTAGCTCGTCTAAAATGCTGGTTCTGGATCTTGTGGTCTGAATGCATCTGCTATCCGGTCTAATTTTAGCATGGGTGGTCTTTTTGATGTGTTGGCCTCAGCAGAAGCACGTGTTAGCAGCAGTTGCTTTACCCTGGGCCCAGCTGCCTGATTAAAAGAACACAGTAAGCATGTGCAGATCTCCATAACCACCGTGTTACTGCACAGAACGCTTATGTTCACAAAGTCAGGCGTGGTCATTCCCAAAGAATATTTCTAGAGATGTCAGCATCATTTGAAAAGAAGGGAAGCTCAGGGCTTCCCCGGTTGGTGCAGAGGTAAAGAACCCGCCTGCAGATGCAGGAGACACATGGGTTCAGTCTCTGACCCAGGAAGATCCCACAGCCACAGAGCAGCTAAGCCTGGGCACCACAACTATTGGTCCCACATGCCCTAGAGCTGGGAGGAGCAACTAGAGAGCAGCCCCCACTTGCTGCAACTAGAGAAAAGGCCCATGCAGCAACAAAGACCCAGCACTGCCCCAAATAAATAAAGTATAAAGAAAGAAAAAGAAAAAAAAGGGGGAGCTCGGGTTTGAGTTCTGCTCCCACTGGTACCACTTAGAATGTATGGAATGATGGTACCTCACCCATTTCCCTCCATCTCACTCAATCTCTCAATAGTCCTGGGTGTGCTTATAAACTTTTACATGCCACAAAGATGGACTGAGAGGAGGGGGTGGTGGCGGGCGGGGGGCGGGGGGGGGGAGGAAGAAGAAATCATCTGGCCAGCTTCCACTGTTCCCTGCCCACAACCATCTGACCCACTGTGTGAGCCCACTGGTTGGGCTCAGTTCCACTATTTAGCATTTCTGCTGCACTGTGCTAGTCGCTTCAGCTCTTTGTGACTCTGTGGACCACAGCCCGCCAGGCTCCTCCACCTATGGGGATTCTCCAGGCAAGAATACTGGAGTGGGTTGCCATGCCCTTCTCCAGGGTGTCTTCCCAGTCCAGGGACTGATCCCGCTTCTCTTACGTCTCCTGCATTGGCAGGTGGGTTCCTTACCACGAGTGCCATCTGAGGAGTGAGCTTTCTACTGTGTTATCCACAAGTTTCATGAGCCTAAAATCCCCTGAAAACTTGGCATAAGTAAAAACGTCCCATGGGGAAGAGTCCTGTATGTCATCATTAGAGACGATCTCCCAGCTTGAGGCTGATCTTTGTTCTTCATCTTTCAGACCCAGATACTCAACAAGGTGCAATGCTTCCTAATTATTTAGTCATTCAAGTTGCTGTTTTCTGTGTATATGGAGACACTAGGAAAGCACGGTTCTAATACCTTAACTCAAATTCAGTGAATTAGTTAAGCAGGAAATGGGAGGTAGGGGGAAGGGTGTGTTTGTGTGTGCACACTCAGTCCAGTCCGACTCTTTGCAACACCATGGACTGTAGCTTGTCAGGCTGCTCTGTCCATGGAATTTTCCAGGCAAGAAGGGTGAAGGTAGTAAAGAGACACAAACATTCACTTATAAGAAAAGTTCTGGGGATGTCATGTACAACATTATGACTATAGCTAACAATACTATATTGTATATTTGAAAGGTGCTAAGAGAGTAGATCTTAAAAGTTCTCATTCAAGGAAGAAAATTAATAGCTATGTGAAGTGAAGAGCAATAACTAAGCTTATTGTGGTAATCATTTTGCAATATATACCTGTACCTAATCATCACATTGTACACGTTAAACTTATAGAATGTTATGTGTCAATTATATCAGTAAAACTGGGGTTGAGGGAGAGAAGCCAGAACAACAATAGCAAAAATGCAAATATAAAAAATAAAAGATGCTCTAGGATTGCTGTATTCCTTGATAGATCCAGTCTAGCAATTCCATCAAAAAATGAATGGGTCCAGGACTTCCCTCATGGCCCAGTGGCTAAGATTCTGTGCAACCAATGAATGGGGTTCAGATTCGATCTCTAGTCAGGGAACTAATTCCCACATGCAACTAAAACCTGGCACAGCCAAATAAATAATCAGTTCAGTTCAGTCGCAGCACGGCAGGATTCCCTGTCCATCACCAACAGCCAGAGCGTGATCAAACTCATGTCCATCGAGTCAGTGATGCCATCCAACCATCTTATCCTGTGTTGTCCCCTTCTCCTCCTGCCTTCAATCTTTCCCAGCATCAGGGTCTTTCCCATGGAGTTAGTTCTTCGCATCAGGTGGCCAAAGTATTGGAGTTTCAGCTTCAGCATCAGTCCTTCCAATGATTATCTGGGGTTGATTTTCTTTAGGATGGACTGGTTGGATCTCCTTGCAGTCCAAGGGACTCTCGAGAGTCTTCTCCAACACCACAGTTCAAAAGCACCAATTCTTCAGTGCTCCGCTTCCTATATTTTAAAAATCGATGGGGTCGAAAAGAGTCAGACATGACTGAGCGACTGAACAGCAATTTTAAAAATGAATGGGTCCATTCGGGTACCACATGCCTAACAAACACCTTTATCTGTATTTTATTGTATTTTATCTGTACGGTCATTTCTATCTGCAAGTGCTCCCAAAGCCATCAAAAGTCAGGCAGGCAGGTCTGATCAAAAGCCAGACAATGGGTTGGGCTAACAGCCTGGCCTCAGGCATTTTTAGGCACTGATTGTGGTCTGGTTCACAGGAATAGTCTCAGTGGTTTCAGTCCTGTCTGACTCTTCGTGATCCCATGGACTATAGCTCACCAGGCTCCTCCGTCCATGGAACTTTCCAGGCAAGAATACTGAAGTGGGTTGCCATTTCCTACTCCAGGGGATCTTCCCGATCCAGGGATCCAACCCAAGTCTCCTGTGTCTCTTGCATTGACAGGTGGGATCTTTACCACTAGCACCACCTGGGAAGCCACAGTAGTAAGAGTTGAAAGTCTCTCTTGATAATCCGAGTACTGGTCTCTCTCCAGTTTCCTCCTTTCCACCCAGTTCTCTCAATACCTCAGTGTGCCCTGGTAGCAGTTCTGATCCAATAACATTTAGGAATTTACGGAGAATAAGCTACAATTTCAGAACAAGATCAACCTTAAACCCTTACTAGGCAGTGAATCAGGATATTTATATAAAAGAACCGAGGGTTAAGCTATTCAACCTAGAGATGGGGAAGATGGCAGTGGAATTTCTAAGAGATTTATTTGGTATGAATTGCTTTGCACAGATGTAAACATTGATCAAATTCACATGTTAATGATCTGACTGGCCACTTCTGTTTGTATCTTCTCAAGACGCCTCTGGTTCCAGGCCAGGAAGCCAAATTGCCTGCAGCTTGGCACAGGAGAAGCCTCGCTCCTAGGACAGCCCTGGGTGTAGCTAGCTTCTTGATGATGTTAACCAGAGCTGGCTTCTGGGATCTTAGAGGATCAAAAGGAATTTTTAAAAATTGCACATGAGCCCAGAAGAAAGTCCATAAAATCACTTCCTTGTGTCTGTGGGTTCCACCCAATAATAGCCTGCCAAACCCAAATACCTGAGAAGGAAACAGGATGAGGGAGAGGAAAAGGAGAAGTTGACTATAGAGGGCAAATGAATCAAACCCCAAATTCTGTAATCGTCAGCAGACAATAGAGGACAATGGGGAAACGTCCTTCCTGTGTGCATTGTTGATGCACGACTTTAGGGAGAAATTTGCATCGTCTTCTACCTCTAGCTAATGGTCCTCATCAGTGTTTTAAGAAATCCAGCCAGCCTAGAAAACTGTTGCTGAATGAGGTCTAGGAGAAGAAAATGGTAAGGACAGAAAGAGGAGTGGAGTCACTGAGCTAATTCAAAGACAATGAACATCTCCCAAAAGCATTAGATTCCTTCTGTTCCTCGTTTTGTCCCCAGTCTCTTCCCATTATTTTGCTTTGCCCTGGCATATCTCTTGACTCAGAATATTAACAAGGCACAATTTGTTCGCCTTGTGCTGACCTCATTAAACCATATAAGATAAGCTCTGACTTTGCAGTCTTCAAATTGAATTTAATCACAAAGTCCACCTCCTTTCAGTTCAAGTTCTCTGCAAAACAGACCGTTAGGCAGGTTGAGCAGTCGGCTCCAGTGTGCTTGTGTGCATTTGCATAAGCTGTGCCCACAGTTCACCTGCTTTTCTCCCTTCCCCACCTAGTCTCATGACTCCCCCAGTCCCGACTCCCACCCACCCACTCTGTAGCTCTGTCTTCTTGCCACCCCACAACAAGTGGGCAAGCGCCTGCCTCCCCGCACCAACACTTCTCTATGTTCTCATTAATATTTGTACTTCCACTGCTGTGACAGCCTTTGTTTTTCAGTCGCTCAGTCCTCTTTGGGACTGGGACAGCTGGGACTGTCCAGCTCTTTGGGACCCCCATGGACTACAGCACACCAGGCCCTCCTGTCCTCCATTATCTCCTGGAGTTTCTCCAAACTCCAGTCCATTGAGTCGGTGATGCCATCCAACTGTCTCATCCCCTGTCGCCCCCTTCTCCTGCAGTCTTCAAACCTTCCCACCCTCAGAGTCTTTTCCAATGAGTCAGTTCTTTGCATCAGGTGGCCAAAGTATTTGAGCTTCAGCTTCAGCATCAGTCCTTCCAGTGAATATTCTGTGGAGTGACTCAATGGCTAGATTCTCCTCTTATTCATCGTTTTTGTTATTAGCACCAGCAAGCTTTCATCAGAGGAAAGCCAGTCTGTCCCATGTTATTTTTAAATTTTCAGCCACACCCCACGGCATATGGGATCTTAGCTCCCCAACCAGGAACCAAACCTGTGCCCTCTGGGTTGGAAGGCAGAGTCTTAACCACTGCACCACGAGGGAAGTCCCAGCTAGCCCCATCCTTTATCTCATTATGAATCTTGCCCCTCATCTTTTGTTCTCAGTGAGGACAGTCCATACATAATGGACAGGAAAGATCACGGGTAATGGTCACTGTACCATCGTCTGTACATGCGTGTGGTTCTATAGGTGGTCTGTACACGGAGCATAGTTGCCCTTACCTTCCATCATCTGTTTATTTATTTGTTTCTTCCCTCATCATCCAACGAGTCACACTCAGTTCAAAATGACTGTAGTAAGAACTGAGGCATGTTAAGTGAGAGTTTTGGTGCATGCTCAACAAATGATTGTTGAATAAATTCATTGAATGATGGAAGGAATGAATAAAAGCAATTTTATTAGGGGTAAGTTTGGAAGATGTTGGAGTCCTTTCCTGCCATTGTCTTTATAGCATATGTGCTGGATGGGGCACAAATGCTGAATAAATGTTAGTCATCATCACCACCATCATCACCACCATCACCATCAACACTGTCATCAGCAGTGCCTGCTATTTCTATTTAGAAACAAACCTCTTCCCATTAGAACCTGATGTCCACCATTACAGTTAATAGTCAAGGTTCTGGGAGCTCCAGCCAACTGCAATCAGACAAGCAGTAACAGACTGTGTCTGTGCCAGGTACTAGGCTGTGACTTATGGACAATATTTCATTTAATCCTCAGAAGATCCCTATAAAGTAGGTATCATTATCCCTTTTTACAACTGAGGAAACAGCGTCAGCAACTGGGTAAAAGGCAGGAGGTTTGAGTTAGTAGGCAGTGCAATAGGAATTTACCCAGGTCTGTCAGTCTGAAACAGTGATGCTTCTTTTTTTAAGTACTACACTATATTGATCCAGAATAAGAAAAAAAAAATGTCAAAATTCTAAATATTGACATATATTTCTTGCAAATAATGTGATCATCTCTTTGCCAAGCCCACGATATCCAATCTAAAAATGATTGCAATATCACAAAATATAATGGAATTGAAAGACTTCTCTCCCTTCCCCCTCATTCCCTTTGGTAACCATAAGCTTATTTTCTATGTGTGTGAATCTATTTCTGTTTTGCAAACAAGTTCATTTGTATTAATTTTTTTAGATTCCACATATAAGTAATAACATATGATATTTGAAAAAAAGTAAAGGTCTCATTCAAAACAACCATTTTTTGAAAAATTAAAATATTACATCATGTGCCCCAGTCCAGGAAATTTGCTTTCTAGCATGGCTCCCAGTCCAATTCACCCTTATTTTCCAGCACCACTCCAGAAACTAGGGCCAAGTTTTTGGCAAGGTGGGAGTGAAATTTTTAAGCGATGTTCAAGGCTGGAAGAAAGAAAACAACTAATAAACTTCAAAAAGTGACATACAAGAATGAGAACAAAAGATATACCATATTCCTAGATGAGAAGACTCAATACTTATAAAAAGTCAAATATTCACAAATTTAGTTTTATAGAAACAATGCCAATAAAAACTCTGATAGGACTATTGTCTGACATTTCACAAAATAGTTTCAACATTCATACTGGAGAACATGCAAACTAGAAAAGTCAAAAATATTTTAGAAAAGAAAAGTTACAAGAAGGATTTGCCACACAAATATTAACATGTAATATATAGCATAATAATTAAATCAATATGTTATTTGTACCAAATTAGAAAGAGTAATAGAATAGAATAGGAAACATAACAGCAGACCCAAATATGTATATAAATGTAATATTTGATAAAGGTGAAATTTAAATTCAGTTAAAGAAAAAGAATAATAATTCAATAAGTGGTTTGAGTGGCTAGCCATTTAGAAAGCAAATGTAAGTATCAAACTTACATTACACCCTAAATAAATTCCAGATGTACTAAAGTTTTAGGCATGTTTAAAAGCTATAAAATAGAGCAAATATTTACATATAATTTTTAGCAGGGTATATCTAAGTGTCTTATCAAAAGTAGAAATCTAAGAAAAAAACAGAGATTTGACTAAATGCAGTTTTATAATGTCTGTAAGAGAAAGGAAAAGAATTGACAAACGAACAACCAATCAAAGCAAGCCTTTGGTAAGTTCTAAGGTAAGAGGTAAGTTCTATGGTAAGAGACTTAATTCCTCCACATATAAAGATCTTACATGAATCAATTAGAAAGGTATAAATATTTCAATTAAAAGCTCGGCAAGGGGTCTTCCCTGGCAGTTCACTGGTTGAGGCTCTGTGCTTCCAACCCAGGTTTCAAGAGTTCAGTTCCTTCTTGGGGAACTAAGATCCTGCATGCTGTGTGATGTGGCTAAAAAAAAAAGCTCAGCAAAAGCAGGTCACAAAAGAAATGCAGGTGATTTTAAACCCAAATAAACACTAGAAATCCAAGAACTGCATGCAAAGCACCTTTGAGGTATTGCAGTTTTGATTTTAAAAAATTATTATCGAAGTGGCAATAATTTTTTAGATTGACTAGATTAGAGTAAGGAGTGCTTTTGTATCCTGCTTGGGAGGAGTATAAATTTATGCTATCTTTCTGGAAACTGGGGCTTCCCTGGTAAAGTGCCTACAATTCACGAAATGCAGGTTCAATCCCTGGGTTGGAAAGATCCCCTAGAAAAGAGAATGGCTAACCACTCCAATATTCTTGCGTGGAGAATTCCATGGAGAATTCCTGGCAGGCTATAATCCACCAGGTCTGAGTGACTAACACCTTCATTTTCTAGAAGTTAATTTTGTCATAGGTGTGAAAATGACCTAAAAACCCTGTAGTCTGCTTTGGAAGAAAAAGTAAAAAAGCAATCACACATAGCAATCAACATTTAGCGTTTAGCAAGTTTATTCAATCACAGGGACAGACCAGAAATTATTTGAATTTTGAGCCTTAGAGAAATGGTTTAAAAAGTGACTCTATAGGGACTTCTCCGGTGGTCCATTGGCTAAGACTCTGCACTCCAAATGCAGGGAGCCCAGGTTACATCCTTGGTCAGGAAACTAGATCCCACATGCCTCAACTAAGACCTGGTGAAGCCAGATAAACGAAATTTTTAAAAAAGTGGTTGAATGTGGTTGAACACAAAGGAATACTATGCAGTCGTGGAAAAGGCTAATGTACAGTCATATTTAATGAAAAGAAAGACATTCAGTAAGTGAGAAAACCTCACAGGACTGTATATATGAACAGTGCCATCCAGCAGAGTTTTCTGTGTGGATGGAAATGTTCTTTATCTGTCCTGCCCAGTGACTACAAGTGGCTTTTGAGTATTTGAAATGTGGCCAGTGTAACTAAGAAATTGAGTTTTTGTTTTTATTTAATAAATTCTAATTTGAGTGGCCACATGTGGCTATTGGCTGCCATAATGGATGGTCAGATCTATAGTGTGATCATACTTTTATTTACATATACCATTTTGCTGGTAGCTCAGATGGTAAAGAATCTGCCTGCAATACAGGAGACATGGGTTCAATCCCTGATTTGGGAAGATCCCCCAGAGAAGGAAATGTCAACTCACTCCAGTATTCTTGCCTGGAGAAACCCATGGACAGAAGAGCCTGGAAGACTAAGTAAATGGGATCAAAGAGTTGGACATGACTGAGCAATTATCACTTTCACTCTTTACATCATTTTGAAGTGCTTGTGATTAGTCATGTCCAACTCTTTGCAACACTTTGGACTGTAGTCCGCCAGGCTCCTTTGTCCATGGGATTTTTCAGGCAAGAATACTGGAGTGGGTTGCCGTCTCCTCCTCCAAGGGATCTTCCAGACCCAGGAATGAAAGCCCTGTCTCCTGTGTCTCCTGCATTGCAGATGGATTCTTAACCCACTGGGCCATGGGGGAATATGTGCAGTAATAATATCAGAAAGGTGTCCAACAAAATGTAAGCCATGGTTATACCTGAAGACTGGGACTATGGGTGTTTTATTTGTTTAAATATGATTAAATATGCTTTAATATAGGGGTGGGAAGAGTTATGTCCCAAATAAGGGTACAAGGTTCTAGGAACTGTTTTGAAAACACTTTTCTGTACAGAGAGTGGTGAAAACCCTGGGTCTACCTCATGGGTCCCCCATGGGTTTGCCTGGCCACCCAGGCTAAGTCATATTTCACTGGAGCTCCCAGTTTTTTCCCCAAAGACCATTCTAGATGTCACTGCTCCGTATCCTGACACACCAAAGATCACTCCCCCAGCGTCATGGCCCTGGGCTTTGGTCAATGTTACTTTCATAACAGTTTTCTTAACTGATAGGCAGAGAGAAAGGCAAACTAGTGTGAGTGACGGGGCGGGAGGCCTGGTTTTAATAGAAGTTGTGGGATCAGCCGTGCATGCTTCCACTCAGCACTTCTTATCTCATCCACTGTCAGAGCTTTTCATCACATCACGGGCCTCGATCCTGCGAGATTTGCTTCTCATTACGGCCCCCGGCCCTGTTCTCCATCCCAGGAGGCAGGCCCAGGCATGCCTCCAGGATGAAAGATTACCCAAACTGCTGGTTCAGTGGGAGGACTAATCCTCCCACTACAGGCACTTCGATACACTTAAGAACCCCTCTGGTGCTGAAGGAAGTATCACTGGGTAGTTCTGCCAGATGCCCACACGGTGGGCTCCTATAGGATTTTTATATTTTAAAATATTCATTTATTTATTTGGCTGCATCAGGTCTTAGTTGCACCATCCAGGATCTGTCATTGCAGCACATGGACACTCTAGTTGCTCTTCAGCCTGTGGCATCTTAGTTCCCTGACAGGGATCGAATCCACATACCCTGCACCACAAGGAGGATTCTTAACCACTAGACCACCAGGGAGGTCCCTCCTCCAGAACTCTGAGAGACATCACAGGATACTCATTTTGTCTTCATGTGTCTCTGCTGCCCCCCAACACCAGCCTGGAGCAATCAGGCATGACTATAACCTCCCTCCCCTCTCCTAACTGTTTCATTTACAGTCACCATACCCTCCTCTGCTGAGTCCAAGGAAGCCTCAGCATCCTTCTCGACAGAGGACAGTCTTCACCCATCACACCAAAGCAAAGCCATTTGACCCCCTCCACCAACTTAAACTTTGCTGTATGATTGTTCAGCAATAGTAGAGCCCCTATTCCAGGAGAGACTCTGGAAGCCAGAGTCTATATTTTGGTGTGTATGCATGCTCAGTTGCTCAGTTGTGTCGACTCTTTGTGACCCCATGGACTGTAGCCCACCAGGTTCCTCTGTCCATGGCATTTTCCAGTAAAGAATACTGGAGTGGGTTGCCATGTCCTACTCCAGGGGATCTTCCTCATCCAGTGATCGAACCTTCATTTCCTGTGTCTCCCGCATTGACAGGCAGATTCTTTAGTAGCTGGAAAACCCATATTTGGGGGGATTTGAGAGCACATAGTAATTTGCTATTGTGTTATATTTACAACCTGCCAGAGGTTTATAAGGCACTCTTGTGCACATCTCTTCTTGTTGTTGTTCAGCCTCTAAGTCATGTCTGACTCTTTGGAACCCCATGGACTGTAGCACACCAGGCTTCCCTGTCCTTCACCACCTCCCAGAGCTTGCTCAAACTCATGTCCATTAAGTCAGTGATGACATCCAACCTTCTCATCCTCTTTTGTCCCCTTTTGTCCTGCTTTCAGTCTTTCCCAGCATCAGGGTCTTTTCAGTGAGTCAGCTCTTTGCATCATTTGGCCAAAGTATTGGAGCTTCAGCATCAGTCCTTCCAATGATTATTCAGGGTTGATTTCCTTTAGGAGTGACTGGTTTGATCTCCTTGCTGTCCAAGACTCTTAAGAGTCTTCTCTAGCACTCCAGTCTTTAGTGTTCGAAAGCATCAATTCTTTGGCACTCAGCCCTCTTTATGGCCCAGCTCTCACATCCTACATGACTACTGGAAAAGCCATAGCTTTAACTATATGCAGATTGCTAGGTTGGTACATTTTGTCTAGATCATGTGACTCTAAACACAGGGTTCTCTCTGCAACATTGCGCTGCAGCTTCACTCAGATGGCAGCAGGAAAGTCCCCAGGATCCCCAGGGCTGTCCACATCCAAGAGTAAACCAGGGGAGTGGTGAGGAGTTGGTTAGCCTCTAGCGCTGGGTTCACAATTTTCCTTCACCACTTGCTAGTTGTGTGAACCTGGGAAATTCCTCAGCCTCTATAAGCTTTAGTTACCCTAGCTGCAGAAAGTGAATAATCACATTATCTCCCTCACAGAGTTGTTGTGGAAACAAAATCATATTTAGCACACTGCTGGGCATACACTGGGCTTCCCAGGTGGCACTAGAACCCGCCTGCCCGTGCAGGAGGCATAAGAGACATGGGTTCGATCCCTGGTTCGGGAAGATCCCCTGGAGAAGGGAATGACAACCCACTCCAGAATTCTGGCCTGGAGAATCCCATGGACAAAGGATCCTGGCAGGCTACAGTCCATGGGGTTCCAAAGAGTCACATATGACTGAAGTGACTTAGTATGTATGCATACACGCAGGAAAGCACTATCACTAGTCCAATTTGAGAGCAACCCCTGGAAAGTGACCTGCCTTCCAGCCAAAGAAGATGATCTTTGCACCTGGAATCACCGAGTATATTCCATAGAAGACTGAGAAACCACCCAGAAGAGAAGGACTGGGATTTGACCCTGGATCAAGAAGAAGGTTGCTTCTTAGACTGGAGTCATCTTTCAGGTTCATGCTGACATGATCGGGTCTGCCTTATGACCTTGGGGAGATCAAACCTGGGACCCCAGGAGTAAAAGGAGATCCAGCATGCTTGGAGGTATGCGTGATGTGCAGGCACTGCCTGGAGGAAGGTGCTCTTGGGTTATTATCAGCTCTCACTGGATGAGCACAATGAATAATTTCTTCCTCTCTAGGCTCCTGCGTCACAACAGGAAGAAGAACCTTCTCCCAGAAAATCTGACATTTGACAGTATGCCATCCCAAGCCCACCAGTGGTCATTGCAATCTTATGGTCAGACAAAATATTTTTGCTCCAGAGGGAGTTGGGCTGGCTGGAGAGTGGGGGAAAAAAAGTGTGAGCTCTTTAACCTTTTAATCTTATAATGATGAAGTTCCTAGTAACACTTTGTGGTACAAAGTAGAGATTATTTATTTGTTGACACTAGTTCTTATTTGACTACATCCTCTCTCTGCCTTTTTTCCTTACCACGTAGCATACGGGATCTTAGTTCCCCAACCAGGGACGGAACCAGTGCCCCCTGCAGTGGAAGCACGAAGTCTTAACCACTGGACTGCCAGGGAATTCCCATATTCTCCATTATTTCTACATTGGCTGAGAGTAATTTTTTTCTGGGAGAGGCAATTCACCACTCCTTGGGCTCAGTGTTCCTGCATGCTCTAACTCTGTCTACCTAAAAAGCAGCATCCTGACCACTCTCTGCCTGGTAATCCGTTTCTCAAGGTTGTGTTTGCAACAGGCAAGCTTGAGCAATGAAGTACCAATCCCTCCTGGCCAGAGAGCGACCATGCTTACCACTCATACCAAGTTCAGGATTCCTCTTCTTTTATGCAACCCACTGGGTATCCATTAGGTTCATTGGTGTGACCCTCCCATGGGACTGGGGAGCCAGGGGAATGGACATGACAGGAAGCTCGTGCTGCTTGCTATACTATGGTTAAGACCTTTGCCTCTGACCCAAGAATGTCGTGTCTTCTGCCAACATCCACAAACTAATAATGGGTTTGCCTAAGAGCCTACAAGTAGGATAGACTCCTAGATTCTTTATAGTTCTTGGCACTTATATATTAACAAAATTTAGCAATTTGTTGTGTTATGTCCTGTATGGTTTCCTAACTGGAGGATATTGTAGTAGACAGGATTACCATGGTGCCTCCAAGACCACAGCCTCTTCTAAGTGGAACCGTGTCATGAAGATGCAGTTTGATACAGGCCAGCTGACTATTCCTGTGTGTGTGTGTGTGTGTGTGTGTGTGTGCTCTCAGAAGTGCCTGACTCTTGCAACCCTATGGACTATAGCCCACCAGGCTCCTCTGTCCATGGGATTTCCCAGGCAAGAATACTGGAGTGGGTTGCCATTTCCTCCTCCAGGGGATCTTCCCCACCCAGGGATTGAACCCACATCTCCTGCACTGCGAGCAGATTCTTTACCACTGAGCCACCAGGGAAGCCCCATTTCTCTATTACATCCCACTTTTTGGACCATGTCACCTTAAAACATGGACAAAACTATTCCAAAAAGTAGCAGCCTATGACACATTCCTCAAAGCCACAGTCACATCCACTGACTCTTTTTCCACATTCTCATTTTCCTTCTTTCCAAGCTTCTGTCCTACATTTCGCATCAAATATGACAAACCACATCAGCACAACCCAATCCAAACCACACGTCACTCTAGGGCAAATTAATAACAGCCTCAAGTAAAATAATAGCAGCATTGAGCAGAGAGTTACATTTAAAATGAGCTTAAGTCATTCCGATGGAGAAAGTCAGTAAACCATCATGCGAAATCAAACCCAGCAGTCTGAGAGGAATCGGAGCAAATGATTTTAAGGGCATTTTCTCAGAAATGTGGACAAGCCTTTCCAGTCAAGCATAGCCCGCCCTAGTTCATAATGCAGGTAGCATCTGTTGAACATGAAATTCCCTTCCAGTCCCCATGTTAACATTTCAGGGTTGATACCAACCACAGTTTGTAACCAGTGTGGTTCAAGATTTGCATTGTTTCCAGGCAGCTCAGCCCTCACTGGATGAGTCATTTTCAAGGGATGGGATGCATGCTTATCTCAACATCTCTGAAGTTGTAAATTTCTTCATGATGTCCATTTACTCCTCTGAATGAGCTGTTCGAAGGCTGGACTGATTGTAGAGGCAAATCAACCTTTAATGGGCTGTGGCATAATTACAAAACAAAAACAGTTACACACGTTCGATTCCTCTACATATTGACGAGGAGTGACTGCAATGATTCTTCCAGACCCATAACAGTTCCTCGGTGTTTTGATGAGGTTGAAACATTCTGGTTTGGTCTCGGCTTTCTCAGGGGTGAGGGATCCTTCTTCTGTAGGAATGACTCCGTATTTTACCAATTTTTCCTTTCCCCCAAGAAACAGTGCTTATTTTATGATCTTGTGGATGATGCATCATTGTATAGTAATATTTCATTCAAAAGCAACTGTTGAGGATCAGTGACTGAGAATTTGGGCTTCTGGAAACAAATGACCTGGATTCAAACCCTGGCTGGATGACTAAATAGCTATGTGACCTTGTACAAGGGGTTTGATCTTTTTTATGCTTTAAGGTTGACAATCATTTAATGGATAACACTTTCACTTAGAAAAATACAATTTGCGTGTACAAGCAAGATTGGTTCTGAGAACACAACAGAATATTAGAGACAGTCTAGCAATCAGAAAAAAGATCAAATCTCGTGGGGAAAAAACAAACTGCATTCCATGCCGGTGACTAAATTAACTTGGGAAGGAGAAAGAAAGATGATACAGGATCACAATCTATGTAGAAAACAAATGTGGGTCACTCAGCCTCAGTGGCAGGAATTTCTAGGATCCAGATCTCACATTCTGGCCTGACCCATTTCATGAATGATGATCTGAAATATAGCCACTGGTCTCTCCCTTCTCTTTACTTCTAAGACCCTAAAGATAACTCAAGAAATGAACTCAGTTTCCTCAATGCCAAAATAGGGATAATACTGTGTGCCACACAGGATTCGGGCAAAGATTGAGTCGTTCTTGGGACTCAATGCATGAGGGGACATTCAGTAAATGTCAGCTACATCCTGCACAGAATATTCTTTTTTAAAAGAATATATTTATTTATTTGTGGGGTGGGAGGGAGGTTTAAGAGGGAGGGGACATAAGTATACCTATGGCTAATTCATGTTGATACATGGCAGAAACTGACACCACAATATTGTAAAGAAATTATCCTCCAATTAAAAATAAATCATCTAAATTAAAAAAAAGAGTGCTAAGGCAAAAATTAAGATTTATTTGGCTGTACCAGGTCTTAGTTGTGGCATGTGAGACCTAGTCCCCTGACCAGGGATCAAACCCTGGTCCCCTTGCATTGGGAGCAGAGAGTCTTAGCCACGGAACCACCAAGGAAGTGTCCCACACAGAATATTCTTTCCTTGTTTTAACACAGAGGATCACACAGAACATCCTACACTTAAAGCAAATGTCTCACTGATATCCTCCTCTAACCTGTGGAGGCTCACGGACCCCAGAGTCAGAAGACAATGTCACAGATGGACTGCGGCCACGGATCTGATGATGCTGAGGTTCCCCAACGATGGATTTAGGACTCTGCCACGGCCATTTTCCAGGCTACCCCACTGTGGGAACATTCTCCATCACGCTGGCCAGATACCAGCTCCACGGAACGTGACCTCTCACACACTCCATGTTTTAATTAACCTTGGATCAGCAAAGCACTATCTGTTCTCCAAATACAGTCATATTTTATGCAAGCAGTGACAAGCTAATTAAGTTAATTATTATAACACCTATCTGTATAATGAAACTAAGGTTGGATGATTCCAGCTGCTCCTCCTTAAAGTGCCTCCCAGTGATGATTAAAAAATAATTAATATCGCAGCAAAGACAGGAACAAGAAGTTAATTAAAAGACGGAGGTGCAGTCTTAATGAAACATATCCAATTGTGTTCACTACAATGCTCCACGGCCAAATCCTCCTCTGAATAAAGATGAACAGCCGTGAACACCAGTTGTTTCCTGAGAGCATTTAGAAAACATTAACATCTCCCATTGGCTCCATCCGGCAAACATTCTAGAAGTCTCATTTTGCCTTTTGACAAGATAAAAGAAACTTGTATTTATTTGGGCAAAGTCAGTTTGTTGAAATGAATTCCAAATCCGGACCAGAAATATTACTTTGGGGTGGACCTATGTTATCAAAGATTGGGCTTTCCTGGTGACTCAGATGTTAAAGAATCTGCCTGCAACACAGAAGACCTGGGTTCAATCACTGGGTCAGGAAGATCCCCTGGAGAAGGAGTTGGCTACCCACTCCAGTATTCTTGCCTGGAGAATTGGAAGGACTGATGCTGAAGCTGAAGCTCTGACACTTTGGCCACCTGATGCGAAGAGCAGACTCACTGGAAAAACCCTGATGCTAGAAAAGATTGAGGGCAGGAGGAGAATGGGGCAGTAGAGGATGAGATGGTTCGAGAGCATCATTGACTCAACGGACATGAGTTTGAACAAATTCTGGGAGACGGTGAAGGACAGGGAAGCCTGGCGTGCTGCATTCCATGGGGTTGCAAAAAGTCAGACACGACTTACCAACTGAACAACAAATTACCAAACCTGTCCCTTCGCTGGTGGTATCACAGACTGCCAAACACGAAAGTTCTACTGCCATTTTTAGGTAGTTAATTGCCCTATTGGGACTTCCCAGTGGCTCAGTGGTAAAGAATCCCCTTGCCAATGTAGGAGACACGGGTTCAATCCCTTGGTCGGGAAGGTCCCTTGGAGAAGGAAATGGCAACCCTCTCCAGTATTCTTGCCTGGAAAATCCCAATGGACAGAGAAACCTGGTGGGCTACAGTCCGTGAGGTTGCAAAAGAGTCTAACACAATTTAGCAACTGAACAACAGTTGTCCAATCTTCATACAGGAAAAATTAAATAAAACGTCATGGTTGAGGACATCTGGAACTCTACTTTGATTTCAGCTAGTTCAGTGTACTTGTATTGCATTCCAGGCACTGGTTTTACCGGCAGAAGGGGCCAAGGATGCTTTTGCTGGCTGGCTAGGGTCCCCCAGGCCATGTCTGTAGGCAGTAGGATGGCTTGTTAGGTGGCCATGTGGGTGAGTAGAACAGGTGTGGTGAATGCAGAAGTCAGTGGAGAATTCCAGGGCATCAGCCACACTTGGCCAAATCACTTTGCTTCTTAGGCAGAGGAGACAAATTTCATTTGTGAAGGGGGAACATCCCTGGAGGTCCAGTGATTGCAGAGTCCATACTTCCACTGCAAAGGTTGCAGGTTCCATCCCTGGTTAGGGAAAACTACGGTTCCCCATGCTGCACGGCACAACACTTTAAATAAGATAGTCATTTGCAAGGGGAAGGATTGGGAATGAGCAAAGTTCTATTTTAGCCAAAATAAGAGTCAACAACCAATCTTCCTCAAAATTGGAAGATCGTGTTTCTGGGCGTCCTTCGACCCCTGAGCAATTTGTGTCCTTGGCCAGAGAGCCTTGCTCCTCCGAGTTTCTGTCTCCTCGCTGATAAAAGGAGGAATCTGGATGTTACTCGAACTACGGTTCGAGTTTTCATGCTCTTGCTCTATGGACCTGAGTCATCACCTTGGTGTTTGTAAGGTTAAAATGAGATGACGGGGGAGATATCATCAAACCTATTCTACAGGTGAGCAGCCTGATCATCATAGATCTTTCAGAATTTTTGTTCAAGTTACTCAGTCTCTGAACCTCAGATTTCAGACTCAACAACAGACACTGCATCCGCAGCAGGTGTCCAGTTGTGACATTCAGAACAATGCATCCAGGAGCATCTTCAAGCCCTTCCCCTCTAAGGAAACCCCCTGCCTTGACAGATCACAGGATCTGCGGGTCCACCGGCAGTGTTCCACCACAAAGCGAGGTGGGTGGGGTATGTTTTATTCATTCTGCTTCCCTCATGTGGGAGGCTCCCTCACAAAGGGGAAGGGGTTCTGCTCAGGACCACATAAAAAGCAATTTAATGTAGTCCATCATGTGGGACTTGGCTACAGTAACAGATCCTGTGGCTCTCATCATTAACACCTCATTTGCAATGAGGTTCTCACAGTCTTCCTCTCAGGAAGCAATTACACACACGTGCGCCCCCGCCTAGAAACTGTATCCTGGCTTCGGGTGGCCCGGGGCACCAGCAAAACCTGGCGGGAAGGGGTTTCTTTTTCATTTATTTGGAATGGGGGATATGCATGCTGGTGTCCCATGAAAGGTGAAGACATTTTAGAAGGACTCTGATGCCTGGAGAAGGATGGAGGGGGAGGAGACTGTTCAGTGGCGGAACCCCGATATGTAAACGGAATTCTAGAAATTCAGACTAAGAAGGTCATTGTTTGCTTTTGTTTTGTTTTTGTTTGGGTTTGTTTGTTTGTTTGTTTTTGCCTGCACGGCATGCAGGATCTTAGTTCCTCAACCAGGGATCAAACTCACACCCCATGCATTGGGAACTTGGAGTCTCAACTACCAGATGGCCAGAGAAGTCAGAGAAGATCATTATTTTGAAGGTTGGGATGCAAAATAGCATGGCATCCTTGGGGGACCCTCTGCTCCTCCCTGGTCAGCACCCTTCCTCTTTGGAAAGTTCCTGTTATCAAAGGACCGAGGACTGGTTTCCAGGCTCAGAGGATCAGGCCGGTGGGCTGCATTGACTGGGTGCTGAGAAATGACCCTCCAGTGTTCCTGGGAAGGGAGCACAGGCAGGGAAGAATCTCAGGCAGGTGGGCACCTCCTCCACACCTGTGCTGGTCATGTTGCCAAAATCTTGACTCCCCATCCGCCCAAGCCAAATAGAAATACAGAGACTGAGTTGGAGGAAATAGAAAGGAAACAGAAACCCAGCAGGATAGTGCCTCAAGGACTGTGCCCCCCTTTCTCAGGAATAGGGAGAGGTTTTATATCCTCCTGAAGGTCTTGCTTTTTTATTTTCTTTTTCTTTTGCAAAATTTCAAAACAACCACAGCTGGATCAGGCAACTCAGGAACTGGGTCTATGAACCTGAAGTTATCAGCCCATGACGTTCTTTCTGAAATACAGTATACTCTGAGAGAGTAGGGGGAGAAGAATGCCAGGTGCAGAGTGTAAACTACATGGAGTTCGAGTAATCAGCTTTGTGGAGGATGAATCCAGCTTCAAGTGTTTGTTAGTAGTAACAGTTAAAGAGGGCTTTCCAGGTGGCACTAGTGGTAAAGAACCCTCCTGTCAAAGCAGGAGACGTAAGTAGATGCAGGTTCGATTCCCTGGGTCAAGAAGATCCCCTGGAGAAGGGCACGGCAACCTACTCCAGTATTCTGGCCTGGAGAATCCCATGGATAGAGGAGCCTGGCGGTCTGTAGTCTGATCACACAGAGTTAGACACGACTAAAGTGACTTAGCTCACACACATGCACAACAGCTAAAGAATAACCAAGATTGTTTAATTCTTGTAGGGATGGTTGAGAGGTATGTGCCAAAGGCTGTTCACTCATGTGTTTTTGCTGCGATAGTCACAGCAAAGAACAGGCACCTCTCACAGCCACTGCCTTCTCCCTGCCGCACACAGATCAAACAGCTATTTTCATTATCCCACTTTACAGATGAAGGGACTGAGGCCCAGAGGGAGAACGTGGCTGTGGCCAACATGTTACATGGATCCCAAGCAGCACGGTCACGACCTGGACTGGGTGGTTTGAATTCAGGCATCTCTACCGGTGGACCTCCTCTTACTGTGCTTCACAGATACTTATTTTTAAAAAACAAATTGAAGGTGTGTAGCTACCCTGCACTGTCAGATGATGGGTTAGCATTTTTTAGCAATAGCACATTTTTAAATTAAGGTACATATGCTGTTTTTTTAAGACACAATGCTATAGTATACATAATAGTCTACAGTTAATATCACTTTTACATGTATAGGGAAACCAAAAAATTCATGCCACTTGCTCTATCATGATATTCTGTTTTTTGCAGTGGCCTGGAACTGACCCCCAAACCTCTCCAAGATCTGCTTGTACCTGAGCCCTAACCCACAGAAATGTCTCTCCCCCCACCCCCAACTCCCCTGAAGCCTGCACCTTCTGATGCAGGAATTCAAGACATGCAGGTATCTTTAGAACCCTTCCGCACCATCCCTGTGTCAGAGGTCAAGATACCTGGATCTGTGAGGAATGAAGTGAAATGGGTTTAATAATTCAGTTTTGCTTCCCTAAGAAAACCATGCCTTCCTTTCCTCCTTCCCTCTTCCCCTAAGCTGCTCTGTACACAGACTCGTTTACATTTTAGCCTTTTCCCCCAGGTGGTGCCCGGGAGAGTCCAGGTGGTTCGAGTCAATTCAGTAAGCAAGTGCTGAGTCGGAGGGCCTGGGAAGGAAGACCTTGGTCAGACCCCAGGGGTCACATCCCAGCTCTCCCAGGAGGCAGCGCGGATTCTGACCAAGTGGCTTCATCTTCCCTCTCCTGCGACCTCATCTGTAAAAGACAGGTAAAGATAACAGTACTGCCTCCGAGGCTCCTTCTGAGGGTAGAATGAGATGGATGCCCCTCTGGCATACCGCAAGAGTTCAGTGTTTGCTGTTGCCTTGAAGAGCTCAATAACGTTTGCTTTTGTTCTTAGCAAAAGTGAGGTCCGGCTGCTTGCCGCTCTGAAACCGATAAAGAGGCAAGCTTGGTTGAAAGTTTGCTTTATTTTGGAGGCCGGCAAATGGTGGTTGGAAGTCGGTGGGTGGACTCCTGTCCGAAGGTCGGCTCCCCTTCCCGGACAACCAGTGGGCAAAAGCTTTGATAAACACAGGGAGGGGCTCCATGCAGAAACTGCACAGTCAGCTCTGACAGTCATCTTGAAATTGGTCACTGGTGGTCTGACCAGCGTCATCTTGATTGTTTCAAGTACATTTAGTCTTCAGTTCCAGGATCGCTTTGTTCCCATTTTTCTCGAGGGCAGTTCTCTGAATTGTGGCAGCTTAAGTCACGGCTACAGTCTGGTCATTATGTAGTTTATTTCTTCCACTTGGTGGGGGGTTTCAGTACCTGCAAGACAGCCCATAGTTTATGGCTTGGGCTTCCCTGGCTCGGTGGTAAAAAAATCCACCTGTCAGAGCAAGGAACTGGGTTCGATTCCTAGTCTGGGAAGATCCCCTGGAGAAGGGAGTGGCAAGCCCCTCCAGTATCCTTGCCTGGGAAGTAAGCACAGCAACCTACAACAGCATCATCCATCGCCCTTGAGGAGGAACCAAAGGCCCCGTCTGTGCTGACCGACTAAACTTTCTTCTTATGTCTTCTAGGGCTGTTTTCTCTTGCTTCTGCACTTTCTCATTTCTCTGATTAAACTTATTTGATTAAAGTTTTTCCACAGATGAAAGGCAGGTGGAGGACATGGGATGAGGGGAGGCCCATAGGCCAGAGGGTTCCCTTGCACTAGTATTAGATTTCATAAAGTGGCCTGCTCACAGATGAAGGAGGCAGAAGTTCTGCCTCAGGGAGTTTACAGTCTAGTGGCTGGAATAACGCACAACGCAGGACCCTGTACTTAGTAGAGAAGAGTGATTTTCTAAATTGCACCAGCACCTGAGTCCTCTGGCAGGGACATCAAAACTTAGGGCCCTCTTGTGTTTTTATTTTTGAGTTATATGCTGCGCACGCCTAGAGAGTGTCTGTTTCAGAAAGTCTGGGGTGGGGCCTGAGAACATCCATTTCTAACAAGGTCCCAGGTGACGCTGCTGCTCCGGGGGATCCCACTTTGAGAACCATTGCTATGGGCACGAAAGCACAGAGTCTGGTCTGCCCTTGAGAGCTGCCTGATCTTGAACTGAGCTCCTGTGATGGGCACATTAGCAGGGAGGATGAATGTAAGTGAGCTGATGGGTGAGGACCCCTGCTGCTGGTCCACGTTGATCTTTGCCAACCGGGCGAGATGTGGCAGAAGGAAGAAGAGAGGCTGATCTGGTCTCGGGTGGAGGCCTCCAGCAGGAAGTTAATGTGCATGAGATGAAAAGCATCTGGGAGTCAAAGTGATAGTCACAGAGATGCTTTGAGCCCTTGAGCAGCAAACCCCTTGGCTCCTGAGTCCGGGAGCAATTGCAGACACATTGAAGTATATTTTGACTGACTTCCACCCATCTGAACTTTGAAATATGAGTGATGGCTGGAAGCCAAAAGGCCCCCAACTCTTTCCACCGTAATCCGTGTATAAAGTCTTCGGTGTGGTGTGGCTCTGCGAGGCATGAGGGCAACATTTATCATCCCTGCAGCCAAGCACCAGAAAGGGGCACCACAGCAAGGAAATTTTTTTTTAATTAAAAAACAAGTTGCTTTGTAACCTGAGCCTGTTCGCCGTTGGCACCATGATCCATTCATTCCACTCACTCATTGTTACAATTCAACACTTCATTCACTCGCAGCTCGAAGATGTTGATGTAAAATGTGGCAGCCATTTCCTGAACACACCAGAAATTTGACAACCAGCTCCCAGAAGAGTCATTTCGAATCGACCAGCGAATGTGCCCCCAACAGAACCCAGGAACCTGTAGTCAAGCTGTGTCTCTGTGGTTACAGTCCTCCCCTTCATGGACATTTGCTGGATCCTGAAGTCACTGAGAAAGGAGTCATCTGACATTTGGCAGCTCCTGCAAAGATGCAGAGACGTCGGCCAGGAAGAGGGGTGGGGGGCTCAGCCCCACCTGCGAAGGAGCTGGGGCTAGGGCTGCACGCGTTCTGGGCTTCCAGCCGCAGCCAAGTGAGCCGAGCCTCGGGGAGGGCCTGATGCCGGGCCAGGGGAGCCCTCAGGCTCACACCTGCGTCCGGGACCGCAGGGGAGGAGCCTGGGCGCGACTGGAAGAAATTGAGAGTCTGGGCTTCGCTCCAGCCCAGAGCCCGTCGGGTCACCGCCTGCAGGAATGGTGAACCTGGTTATGCTCCCTTTCAGGAGCAAACCAGGGTTTCTCAAACACTATTGCCCGAAGTGCCCGTGAGCAAGAGGTCTGTGGAGGGCCTGTCATTTCCACACACACACACACACACACACACACACAAAGTCAGAATCGCTGTCTGTTTCCTTGAGACCTCAAACCAGATGTCTGCAGGCGGCTACTGGCAAGTCCCTCTCTGTCTCCAAACTCCTTCCCAGCTTCTTCCTTCCACAGCTGTCATTCATCTCCAGTCGAGCTACTCCTTCAAGAAGATGGGCAGTTAGGTGGGTATATCCTGCCTGGTCCTCCTCCTCGCCGCCTGCAGAGACCACTACATAAAAGAGCAAAAGCCGGATCTCTGGACACCACAGCTCCACAACCTGACAGGCTCTGAATCACCTGGGGCTCTTGTTGAAACGTACACTCTGCCCTCATTCAGCAGGTCTGGGATGGCGCCTCAGCTGCTGCCTTTTGGATACGCTCTCAGGCGATGCTGAGGCTGCAGGTCTGCAAACCGGACCTTGAGTGACGCAGTTGTAAAGGATGACAGGGAAGTATTGAAACAGCAGCTGCGCACTGTTATTCTGGGTCATCCCCGGGGACACGGAGCACAAAGTTAAATGTATGACTCTCGTCTTCATGATGGTTTTAATGTAAATGGATTTTACTTGTGCAGCGGCTGCCTGTGGTCATGTTAAACTTCAGGGTCATGCATGTCATGTGGGGGGCATTTCTGGGTTATACCGAAAGCAGAATTGAATTATACAAAATGACGCCCAACGTGATGGGGTGGACACTTGGAATCAGAAGTTGGCGGCATTTGAGTGCTAACCTTGCCTCATTGCTAGTGGGCACTGAGTGAGTCGTTAACCACTGGACAGATGGACGGGACCAGTGACTGTCTTACTTACCCTAACAGGGCTGCTTAGGAGATGAAATTAGGGAAAATTTGGAAAATTTCCAATGCAGTTTCAAATGGTAATGTATTGACAACCCCCTTTGGACTCTGGGAGGATTATTAAATAGCGGATGTAAAATAGCCTTCTTGGGACTTCCCTGGTGGCCCAGCGGTTAAGACTCAGAACTCCCAATGCAAGGGGGATGGGTTCAATCCCCGGTCCAGGAACTAAGATCCTGCATGCTTCTCAGCATGGCTAAAAGAGCAAAATAAAAGTTTTAAAATAAAATAGCCTTCTTATATAGAAGGCAGCAAAATTTTCACTGTCACACATGGTGCCGCTCTATCCCAAACTGCATCTTCACACACCACCCATATTTTATTATCCTTCTTACAGGATAGTAATGGCTGTTACAGCCAAAGGAAATATTGTATTATTCCAACAGCATTCACATAAAACATAAAGAGATCAAAGTCCAGCTCATTTTCTTAATATCATAACAGTGAGATTTATACAAGTCTGGCTTAATTCAGCCTTGGCCATCTTTCCGACTAAAACGTCCCTGGAGAGTGAACATTTTGAAAAAGCGTTCTTTTTGGCCTCATGTGAATTCCTTTCTAATGTCAACCCTTAAGGAAGTAATTATTGGAAGTCCCCCAGCCAACCACACATCCAAGTGTTCCTCTTTGTTTGGGAAGATGTCACATCCTTGGAAACCTTCATGAGGACCAGAAAGGATAACTTGAAGGTGCTCATTTGCAGAACTGGCCATCGGAAAAATGAGCCTAGCTTCCTAAGACTGAAGTCCAGTCAGAAATAAAAATCTCTCTGAAGATCATCCCTGGGTAACATTTACCAAAGGGCCCCAGCTTCTGCGTCTAATTTGTATCACATTTAGACAAGCGATGTTACAGTGCTGGTCCTGTGTGTTATACGGTTACTGAAATGTGATCTGCATTATGTTGTTAGAGGGCGAGTTGCTGCTACTCTGGCCATGCTCTCTGCAGACCATCTGCCTGTGCAGCGTGGTTATTGCTGCTGCTGCTAGGGTCTTGGAGCCATGTTCGTCCAGCCCCTTTAAGTTCTGCTGGGGCAAACTGGAAGTCCTCCTCGGCCCCCTGGGTTGGTTTTGATTGGACTCAACTTCTGGGAGAAACTGGACTCCTGCAAAGCCCAGCCAAGTAAACAGAGCTCTCCCTCTCTGGTGTCATTAACCCTTTTCTGGGCAGGCAGCGATCCACACAAATTTAAACCAGATGGGTGAGAGTCTTTGCAAGAGGGAAGGAAGCCCTTTTTTTTTTATGGGTTCCACATGGAAAACCAATAGGAGTGTGTTTCATGCATTTGTCGTCTGTTTCAGGAAATCTGTGCCGAGCATCGTGTGATGCTGGAATTGGCTGGAGGTTCAGACCTAGTGGGTAACGCGGTCTTCATGAATCATGGATGATGACCCCACTGACTGTCCGAACAGACTTCAGGACCAGGATGTGGCAGGTCAGACTGGGTCAGTCGCAAATCAAAACTTAGGTTGATAATATCAGTTCAATCATCCAGCAACTATTTATTGTGTATATTCAGTGCTGAAGGGTCATCATGCTTCAGACAGGGTTCAGCCTCAGGATTTCAGAGCAAGGTCAGGAAATGTCACCTTTGCAAGCTGAAGCTAATAAGAAGTAACGTGAAATTGAAGCAATTAGCCATCTGTAGGAGGAACCCGCCCTTTGGCAATGTGCTGCAGATGAGCCTGGGGTGTGCCCTGAATCTCCACCTAAGAATGGACACCCCTGAGGTCTTCAGAGGTTCAAGAACAATGAACTTTAAGGAACACAGAGCAGTGATTATTCTGATGCTCTCAGAACTGGTGGGAGGTGCCCTGGCAGGTGGTGGTCTGAGAGAAACATCTCAACATTGAGGTCAGTTCATCTAGGTGCCTCACCTGGAGAGAAATAAAAAACAACCAACGCCCTTTGAGTTGTTCTGTACTTGACAAGCAAACGACCCCACTGACTGATCCCAGGACCCCTGCCCCAAATAGTTCCCATGGTGAAATAAAAAGTGAATATTCCAGTAGATGAGACTTGCTTGATTCTGAGGAACAAATTTACAGTAATTAAGTCTGATGGTCCCTAGCTAGATGCATAAAACTGAAACTGGCACCAGAGAGGACCATACCCCAAATCAGACAGCTTCATTCATTCTTTCTCTCACTCATATATTCCATGAACTTACAATGCAAGTTCACCTGTGTATTGGAGACTGCCTGAGGCATAAGGGATCTCAAGGAACCTTCACTCACTCTTTTCCTTCTACAACGTGAAGGGTCTGATTCCTATCATGAATTCTGTATTCTGTAATTTTTTTTAAAGCTTGAAAAACACTTTACTAGAAGAAATATTAGACAGTATTTATAATGATCTGTGTCCATGTCCCTGGGGGCTCAGATGGTAAAGAATCTGCCTGCAATGCAGGAGACCCGGGTTCGGTCCCTGGGTTGCGAAGATCTCCTGGAGAAGGAGGTGGCAGCGCACTCCAGTATTCTTGTCTACGAAATCCCTTGGGCAGAGAGTCCCGTGGCTACTGTCCACAGGTCGCAAAGAGTCAGACGCAATGGAGAGACTGACGCTAGCAGTTCTACTAAAAGATGTAAAACATACAAAGAAAGTCCAGACAGGAAGTGACATTAACAGGCAGGAAAGGCTTCTTAGAGGAAATAACCTTGAATGAGGTCTTGAATGATGAGCAGACCCCCAACAGTGTAGAAGAAAAAAGTATTCATGTCACTTGTTAAAAAAATGGTGAGGAGGGGTTTATTCAAGGAGAACGACCGTGATAGGTGGACAGATGGCTGCAACGAGGTTTTGCAGTGGAGGAGAGAGCCTGGACTCAGTGCTGAAAATGACAAGGGGAAGTGGGAATTTATAGCCAAGGAGCAGGATGATGGGGTGGGGGGGGTCGGTCAGTGCATGGGAAATCAGGGTAGCGCTGGGCTGTGCCAGAATGGTGAAACACAACCAGAATGTTGGAATTGTGGGCAAATATGGGGCCCGTTATGGTGCCCCCCTCGGGAAGATAGTGAAGAAAATTTAAATCAACCAGCAAGCCAAGTACACCCGCTCCTTCTGTGGCAAGACCAAGATGAAGAGACGAGCTGTGGGCATTTGGCATTGTGGTTCCCGCATGAAAACAGCAGCCGATGGTACCTGGACCTACGACATGACCTCTATTGTCACCATGAAGCCTGCCATCAGAAGCCCCCAGGACTGAAGGACCACTAGACGCACCATCATTTGATAACATTGCTTGCCTATAAAAAATGGGTTACTTTGTGTATCAACAACAATAAAACAGTGCCTGGGTAGCAGGGATTCTGGTAGACTGACCAACAGGATTCGCTCTGAAGGAGGGCGGGTGGTCAGACATGACCTGGGGGACGGTGGAGGATGAGGCTCTTGGTGGTGGAGGGTAATCAAGTGTGGAGGATTGGGATGCTGGCTAAACTGACTTAGCCAGATTCTTGCTAAAATTGGACAATGTGGAAATGAACATGCAAGTCCCAAAGTAAAAGCCTTGGTGGAAAAGGTCTCAGAGAAGCCTGCACAGGGAATCTGGTCAAGGAGAGCATCTTTGTCACCAGACAAGGACTCTCAGCTGGAACAACAAATCTGCTTCTTTCTTTATCACCCTATTTTCTCTCTCTTTTTTTAAAAGACATTTATTTATTGATTCAGCTATGTCTGGTCTTAGTTGCGGCACATGGGACCTTTTGTAATGGAGCACAGACTCTCTAGTTGTGGAGCATGGGCTTAGCTGTTCTGTGCCATGTGGGATCTTGGTTACTTGACCAGGGATCAAAGCCAAGTCCCCTGCATTACAAGGTAGATTATTAACTACACTGGACCACCAGGGAAGTCCCTCTCACCCTATTTCTTAACATGAGCACCTAACTCCAACCCTGGGGGCTTCCCTGGTGGACCAGGCGGTAAAGAACCTGCCTGCTAATGCAGGGGACATGGGTTTGATCCCTGACCCGGGAAGATCCCAGATGCCTCGGAGCATCTAAATCCATGAGCCACAACTATTGAGCCTGTGTTCTAGAGCCGAGGAGCCGGAACTACTGAGTCCACCAGCCTGAGCACTGGAGCCGGTGCTCCACAAGAAGAAGCCACGGCAATGAGACGCCCACACATAACGAGAGAGTGGCCCCCACTTGCTGCAACTAGAGAAAAACCCACACAGCAACAAAGACCCAGCACAGCCAATAGATAAATACATAAAGTTATTTAGACAAAAAAGGGGGACACACGTTTCTCTGGGGGCAGCATGTCCACTGACCACAAGGAGAGAAAACCAGATATCTCAGACTGGGTCTCTGGAAACAGACATTGAAATGGGAGTTGTGTGCAGAAGGGTTTCCAGGAAGAGCTCTCGGGTTGCCTGTAAGGATGTGGAGGAGGCAGGAATGGGTAGGACACAGTGTGGATGCAACTGAGGCCCCGGCTAGTCCAGTGGGGAGCTCTGCATTTGGGTGGTTAACCTCATTTCATTGACTGTGGGCTGGACCTTAGCAGGGTGTGTATCCTTGGCTGAAGGAGGGCCCTGTAGCACAGATATGGACAATGCTCAGTGAAGGACATAGCTATGATCCATTACTCCCACAAGCAATATTCCCAGGACCTAGAAGATGGGTGCCTAGGCCTTGTGAAGGGCAGCTGGATACTGCATACCAGGATCTAACACAGATCTAGTTTCAGCTTGACTCTATGTTCCTTCTGACATTCGGCTCCAAACCTGAGTGTGGCTTCCTGGTGAGTTGGCTGGCCTGGAACACAGGACACGTTTTTGCCAAGGCTGGGCCGAATTCAGCCCATGTGATTCCACTGCTGTAAACACACAGAATTCAGAAGAGCATGAAGAAGAGAAACACAGCCTCCCAGCAGGAAGATGTAGCAAAGCCCTTTGGCAGAAGAGATGTATCAAAGCCCAACCCAGAAAGCACAGTAGGTCCCCAGAATGACCAGCCCCAAGGAGAGGGTGTGAAGAACCATCTGTCGTTTTTGGATGCCCAGAGTCCACTGGCTATGGAAGGGCATAGCGTGCATGCTCAGTATTGTCTGACTCTTTGCAACCCCATGGACTGCAGCCCAGCAGGCTCCTCTGTCCATGGGATTCTCCAGGCAAGAATACTGGAGCAGGTTGCTATTTCCTTCTCCAGGGGATCTTCCTGACCCAGGAATTGAACCCACATTCCCAGCGTCTCCTGCATCGCAGGCAGCCCTGGCTATGGTACCACCATTCTGATTTTCCTTTAGCGGACCATCACTCCTTTGCCATCATCAGTCTCTGGGGTTCAGATGGACTCACCGTTTCCCTTCACTCTGTATGTTGGCAGATTGACCAGTCTTGGCAGAGAAGAGTGAAGCATCCCTAACCCCTGGCAGTCTTTTTCTGCTGGAGTTGCTAAGATAATAGACCATCTTTCTGGAACTGTGGATGCCCATCTGCTCTTCCTTGGGTAGAGTCCATCTGAGGATGAGGCCAATAAAGAGAAGCAGGCAGCTCAAAGGCAGAGAGCAAGACAGGTTCCTGGGGATACCTTGAGAGCACCTGGAATCCAGCAGAACCTGAAGACATCTTACCAGCTCTACCGCTGGACTTTGCAGTCAGTTGAGCTAGTGATTGTCCTTCTTTGATTAATTCTTTAAGTTGTTTTTCGTCACCAAAATATTGGGATGGTATATTCTGATCCCCTACGCAAGCACAGAGGAAACTATCTGGTCCCAAGCGCAGGTCTCTGCAAATCTGGAGATGGATTCTGAAAGCCGTGGAGAATGTGCCGTGTTTGTTAGGAGGCAGGCAGTCTCCTTCATTCTAGAGTTAATCCCTGCTATGCCATCTAGCTGGGTGACCTGGGATGGTTCCTTATACTACTTGTGTCTCATCCTCAACTGTAAAACAAGAATAAAAACGACTTTCACCTTCTACACTTGCCTCGAGGATTAGGTGAGTTAGGGGACCTGAAGGGCTTAGGAAAGGGCCTGCGTGCATGAGTGCTCAGTCACTTCAGCCATGTCTGACTCTGTGAACCCATGGACCATAGCCCTCCAGGCTCCTCGGTCCACAGGATTTTCCCAGTCAAGAATACTGGAGTGGGTTGCCATGTCCTCTTCCAGGGGATCTTCCAGACCCAGGGATCGAACCTGCATCTCCTGCATTGCAGGCACTACCGCTGAGCCACCAGGCAAGCCCTGGCACATAGTTAACGAAGAAATAATATTGGCTAGAATTACACCTCAGTTGACTTGAAAGCAAATGTTTTTCGAAGAGAAATAGTCCAGGGACTTCCCTGGTGGTCCAGTGGTTAAGAATCCACCTTCCAGTGCAGGGAACGTGGGTTCAATCCCTGGTGAGGGAACTAGGATGCTACATTCGACAGGGCAACTAAGCCTGCAGGCCACAACTACAGAGCCCACGGGACATAACTAGAGAGAAGCCTTCACACTGCAACAAAATATCCCACATGCCACAGCTAAGACCCGATGCAGCCAAAAATAAATAAAAATTTCTTTAAAAAAAGGACAAAAGAAATAGTCCTTCAATTTCTTAGTTTCTCTAATTCTTCCTACTAAGGAAGAAAGCAAGACTGATCGCTGGATTCTGATCTTTACTGGGGAATCATGTCCCATGTCCACACTGTGTGGGTGTGGACTCGGAGGCTCAGAGACAGGAAGTGACTTGCGCTGGGGTCACACCTCGGTTCTGCCCCAGCACACACGGAGCTGGGTGAGGATTTTGCTTCTGACCCAGGGCTCTGCTTCTCTCCCCTCTGATGCTGGGACACCCACGAAGGGCAGGGGGACCCTGTCCCCTCAGTGATATACTGCCCACTTCCTGCAAACCCAGCACCTTCCTGGTCCCCGTGTCCTGTCCCCAAATGCTGAGCCATCCCACTCTCCTATTTCCAAGGCGAATGAGCATCACCTCGCAAAGTCCCAGCGGCAAAGCAGGGACACAAGCCTGGGGGGTCACCTCCCTTCCCCCACAACTCAGGGGCCTCAAAGTACCGTCTCAACCCCACCCCCGCCCCCGCTTCAGTTTCATCCATTTCCAGAAGGAGAAGGAGGAGAACAGCCCCTCGGGTGTCACTCTAAACCTTTTCATAACAATAGACTTTTGGAGATCATAACCCTAATTAAAGAGAGGGAAGAAGTCCGTTGCCTCTGTGGCTGGAAAAGCAAAGGGTGCAGCAGCCCACGCTCACCGCTAGGTGGCGATCGTTGGAAGCAAATGATCAAATGCCACCGGCCTGGGGGCCTACGTTTGGCTTCCATGCTTCTCCTTTTTGGCCCACAGAGTGTTTATATATGTTCTCAGGAAATTTTGCATACAAATCTAGTGTTCTAGGCTCACTGGTAAAACAGTCCCAGGATCTGGCATCATCTGGGCCTCCGTCTCTTGGGGAATCAAGGCTTGCTCTGGGCAGAGGATCGCTCCCACCAGGAGCACCAGGCCAGGTTTGCCCGTCCTCCCCTCGTCCTCCCCTCGTTCTCCCCTCGTCCTCCCCTCGTCCTCCCCTCGTCCCCAGCTCGTCCCTCCCTCGTCCTGTTGATCGCTCACTCACGCCACCTGCCTGGCTCTGCAGGCTAACAGTCTGCCACCCCAGTGACCCCAAAACCTCCTAAGGGGGTGTCTGGTGAAGCATGTAGGTGTTTCTTAGACCTTGCTGACTCAGAGCAGAACAATGAGGGTTGAGAAGTGCTTGTATATATTTTTCTGTTGGTGACTGCAGCCTTGAAATTAAAAGACACTTGCTCCTTGGAAGAAAAGCTATGAAAAACCTAGACAGCAAGTAGAGACATCCATCACTTTTCCAACAAAGGTCTGTATAGTCAAAGCTATGGTTTTTCCAGTAGTCATGTGTGGATGTGAGAGTTGGACCATAACGAAGGCTGAGTGCCAAAGAATTGATGTTTTCAAACTGTGGTGCTGGAGAAGACTCTTCAGAGTCCCTTGGACAGCAAGGAGATCAAACCAGGCAATCCTAAAGGAAATCAACCCTGAATATTCATTGGAAGGACTGATGCTGGAGCTGAAGCCCCAATACTTTGGTCACCTGATGCGAAGAGCTGACTCATTGGAAAAGACCCGGGAAAGACTGAAGGCAGGAGGAGAAGGGGACGACAGAGGATGAGATGGTATGTGTGATAGGATAGCATCACCGATTCAATGGACATGAGTCAAACTCTGGGAGATGGATAAGGACAGGGAAGCCTAGCGTGCTGAGTCAGACATGACCGAGTGCCTGAGAAACAACACGGTTTCACTCCTGACTCAGGTCTTACTGTCTGCAACCCCATTTCACTGCTGCTCAAAGCTGCGAGGGGCCTCAAACTTGTGCCCACAGCACACAAGAGGTTATCTACTGCCGTGATCATGGGCCCAGATTTTCACTGTCTCTCCCATTAATCTGTAAATTCTCCTGGGCAGGGACCAAGATAATCCTGTACCTGGCTCTTCAAAGGAATTCAACAAAGAAAGAAGGTAGGGGAAGAAGATAAGAGTGCTAAGTCCCTTCTGTCGTGTTGGACCCTGTGTGACCCCATGGACTGTAGCCCACCAGGCTCCTCTGTCCATGGAATTCTCCAGGCAAGAATACTGGAGTGGGTTGCCATGACCTCCTCCAGGGGATGTTCCTGACCCAGGAATCAAAACCGAATCTCTTCTGTCTCCTACATTGGCAGGCAGGTTTTTTACCACTAGTGCCACCTAGGAAGCAGGTTATGTGGGGGAGGGTGTACTCAAACACCCTGATTCTCAAGCCCAAGTGGGCATCAGAATCCCCTCCCAAGACTTCCCTAGTGGTCCAGTGGCTAAGACTCAGAGCTCCCAATGCAGCGGACCCAGGTTCAATCCCTAGTCAAGGATCTAGATTCCACATGCCCCTACTAAGAGTTTGCATGTTGCAACTAAAGATTACACATGTCACAACTAAAACAAAGAAGATCCCACATGCCGCACCTAAGACCTGATGTAGCCAAATAAATTAATGTTTTAAAAAATAATAATAAAAAGATGAATTTTATGGTAGGCAAATTACATGTCAAAAAAATAAGAACCTAAGAATCCCCTCCCTGGAGCAGTGGCTATAGCTCCAGGCCACTAGTGCACCTCCCCCCAACCCCTCCACCTCGGAGTTTCAGATTCAGTAGATCTGGGTGGGCCTGAGAGTCTGCATTTGTAGTAAGATTTTGGGCAGTGTTCATGGTATTGGCCCAGGAGTCACATTTTTGAGAACGTCTGCTCTTGGTGGCTCTTTTTCAAAAGATAAGTTTCCAGAAATAGTTTGCAGATTTTTAATAAATCACTCACCCTTGCCTTTCTATTTTAGAATTTAGCAGGCACTCAATAAGGACTGACACACACGGGTTGTTTTTGCTCCCCCTGCCTGCCGGGCTCTGGAGGAAGAGGGCAGCTACAGTGATTTCCTCCTGCCTGAAGCATAGGAGTGGGTTCCTGCGTGAAGTGAGGAAGGCCCACCACCCTTCTGCCTCAAGCAATAACACAGAAGACAAGAAAAAAAGAAAAGGAAGGAGTAGGAGATCAGATCAAGATGCTACCCTGTATCCAGTGGCTTCCCAGGTGGTGCTAGTGGTAAAGAACCTGCCTGCTAATGCAGGAGACCTGGGCTCGATCCCTGGGTTGGGAAGATCCCCTGGAGAAGGAAATGGCAATCCACTCCAGTATTCTTGCCTGGAGAATCCCAGGGACGGTAGAGCCTGACAGGCTGCAGTCCACAGGGTCGCAAAGAGTTGAACACAAACACGGCTAAGCACGCGCACATTGTGGTCCATTCCGTGTGACCTGTATCAGGATGCTACTCTGCACCCAGCATGTCCCCCTGCTACAACCCGCTTCCCAATCACATGGTGAAGTGCAAGTGGCAAATCTGGGTGATCCAGCCTCAAATTCCTGCTCACTGAGCCTGGACTTAGGTGGGGTTTAGAGCAGCCACCCTCAGTCTGAGATGTGCCCGCTCTCTGCCTAACATCCTGGAAAGAAGCTTGTTGAGAAGAGATTCCAGAAACCACTGTCCTCCTTAAATCCTGGACCCAAACGCAACATCAGGAGAGACGGAGAAATCCATGATGTTCTGGGGGGCGGGGAGGGGTTACGCTAACAGAACACTGCCACCAAAAGCCTTGGTTAACTTCAGGTTGCTGGTCACACGGATGCAGTCGGCAAAGGAATTCTGTGGAGAACTGAGTAACAGATGTCAAGCGAAGCCCCCTGAGAACAAAGCCCAGACTGGCAGACACTCTTCTCCCTCCCGGGGAGGCTCAGCTGCCAGCCAGATGGAGGAGGATGGGTCCGGGCATTTTTCGCCCCCAGCCGCAGCCCGTGGGCGAAAGACGAGGGTTCGCTGCCACCAAGTGGTCACTGCTGGTAACACCCCGCGGCTAAGGAAATAATGAAAACCAATCAAGGCCCGAAGAACGGATGCAAGAGAGGATAAAAACTGTAATTATTTTAGTCTTTCCTAGTGAACACACGTGCCCATTTCTTGTGTATAAAACACTGGGCGAAAGTGGTATCCAAGGAAGAGAGGTGAACTCTTTTTTAAAGATCCCAGACCAGATATTACTGACCAAGAAAGAATGGACAGATCAGGAATTCAGGCCTCTTGGATCCCATCCAGATGTTCAACCAGCTGGTCACACCGAGTCCCCTCCAGTCAATTACTTTTCTTGATGTTTCTAATCAGCAGTATTATATATGTGATGCTATAAACTTTTATATTTAATATTAGCTCATAACTCAGGATCCGAAACCAGATGTTTTGGGTGAGAAAGAAATTGATGACTTATCAGTAGATTGAACCCAGGCCACTGGCTGCTTTCCAGGCGTTTTACCAGCTGAGCTGCAAAGCAGAGGAGTTGCTACCAGCTCCCTTCAGTTATGGAGAGAGGAAAAAACGAGAGAGAGAAGGAAAATGCTTATGAACAAAAAGCATTCAAGGTCTTTTATGATTTTTTTATCTCTTATAAAGTAAGAGCTTGTGGTGTTGAGTCAGTAACAGGCAGGTGTTTCCAGACCTCAGAACGCATCCTCCTTCTCTCTATAATGTCACGAAGTGTGGGTGCTGGGGACGCAGAGGAGAAGAGAATAAAATACAGGGGGGTGTGGCTGATGGTCACGAATCAGGTGGGATAATGTCATTAAATTGTAACTGACTTTTCCCCCCAGGACTCCCCTCTGCCTTGGGATAAAAGGAGCCAGGTCCACTGACGGGATGCATTGGGCCAAGTAGAGAGCAGAAAATGAAGAAACTATCTGGATGGTGATTTCAGGCTCCTGAAAGAGAGGAGGAATTTCTGCTTCAACATCCCTCTGGAAAAATACCCCCCAATCTGTGGATCCGGGAGCAGGACTTCAGGTGGGTTTCAGAGAAAGTTTCTGCAGCTGCTTTCCTCGGTCAGAGTCCCGGGCAGGCAGCAGAGTCCAGACAGGGTGTGGCTGTGTGCACGCTCCCACACGCCGCAGCATCTGGCCAGTGGCGGCCAGGGAGCTTCCCAAGGAGAAGAGCTTATCAGGTCCAGAGGATGAGCTCAAAAACCTACAGCTGACACTGCTTTTGTGTGGGCACTCATGTTTCAGATGCCTCTAAAATCACCAAAGCCAGCTCCCTGTGGGATGCCTGCTCAGCAAGGGACAGCTAGCAGAGTCCCCCCCACCCAACAATCCTGGCATCTTTCTTTTCTCCTCCCATCAGACAAGATTACTTTTAATTCCGTTTCCTAAGTGAGCCCATCTAAACCAATAGGTGATGAATTTTATATGTCAACTTGGATAAGCCATGTGAAAGTCACAGTCGTGGGCGACTGTTTGCAACCCCATGGACTATACAATCCATGGAATTCTCCAGGCCAGAATACTGGAGTGGGTAGCCTTTCCCTTCTCCAGGGGATCTTGCCAACCCAGGGATTGAACCCAGGTCTCCCGCATTGCAGGATTCTTTACCAGCTGAGCCACAAGGGAAGCCCAAGAATACTGGAGTGGGTAGCCTATCTCTTCTCCAGTGGATCTTTCTGACCCAGGAATTGAATTGGGATCTCCTGCATCTGCAGACAGATTCTTTACCAACTGAGCTATGAGGGAAGCCCATGGATAGGCCATGGTACCTAAATATTTGGTCAAACCTCATTCTAAGATGTTTCTGTGTATTTTTTTTTTAACATAAGATTAACATTTAAATCATCAACTTAGTAGATGACCCCTCCCTAATCTGGGTGGGCTTCATCTAATCAGTTGAAGCCACCTGAGACTGGAGGAAGGAGGAATTTTGCCAGCAGATGGACTTTGGACTCAACTACAGCTCTCCTGGGTCTCCAACCTGCTGGGTTGCCCTGCAGATTTTTTTTTTTTTTTTTAAATTTGGCCATACAGCATGGCTTGCAGGATCTTAGTGCCCTGACCAGGGACCAAAGGATGAACCCACACTCTCTGCAGTGAAAGCATGGAGCTGCAAACACATGAGCCAATTTCTTAAAATCTTCTTTCAACACACACACACACACGTGCACACGCGTGCGTGTACATCCTATTGGCTCTCTGAAGAACCCTGACTAATACAGTGATTCCACAAAAGCATTACAGAATACACATAAATATATCTTTTCCTAATGGCCCTACCCCTACCCTGGTGGACTGAAAAGCAGAATACAGGGTGTCTACTGGTGAAAAATTAAAATAAATCTCTCCATTACCTATGAGGTTTGTAATCTTGGGTGAATTAATCCATGTCTGCCTTGGTTTTCTCATCTGTGAAATGGGATAATAATAGGCTAGAGGCAGCAGGACTGTGGTGAGGATTAGATGAGATACACATTTAAATTCACAGAGGCATGCCCATCACAGAGTAGACACTCACGGGATACATCCCCATCTTTCATATCTCCTTGCTGTTCCCTCTGGCTGGAATAACTTTCCTCATATTGCCACCCTAGACATTTCCTGTTAATTTTCCAAAATCCCAAGCATGCCTTATGTTCTGTGAGACTTCCCTGGCGTTATCCACTGTGCCCAGAAAATAACCATCACTAAGACACATGCTTATGCTATCAGCGAAAACAACAACAACAGCACAAAAATGACTGTGTAGAAAGCCATAACTAGAGTACTTCTACCTTCACATATTTCTTCATCCTTTTAAAAATATTTATTTGGCTGCATCCAGTCTTAGTTGCAGCACGTGAAATCTTTGGTTATGGCCTACAACCTCTTAGTGGCATCGTGCGGGGTCTAATTCCCTGACCAGGGATCAAACCCAGGCCCCCAGCATTGGGAGTGCAGAGTCCTAGCCACTGGACCACCAGGGAAGTTCCTACCCTCACATATTTCTATTTTAAGCCGCCATGCTGGGTTGGCAGAAAATTCAGACCTCACGGTTTCTGAGTCCTCAGGCTCCCCAGGGGCCATGTCAGCTTCCTGGAAGTGTGGTGTGTCAACTTTCTAGGCTGATTGTTGTACTAAAATACCACAGACAGAGCAGCTTAAACAACAGGAACATGTTTTCTCACAGTTCTGGGGGCTGGGAGAGTGAGATCAAGGTTGGGTTTCGTGAGAAGCCTCTCTCCTTGGCTTGCAGATGGCTGTCATCCCCCGAGGTCCTCACTAGGGTTCTCCCCTCTCCTGGAGCATCCCTGGTGTTTCTTTTGAGTCTTAATTTCTTTTTCCTACAGGGAACCAGGAGGATTGGATTAGGACCCTTGAGGACTCATTCTGACTGAATTGCCCATTTAAAGGCCTTTTCTCTGAATACAACCAGAGTACTGGGGGTTAGGCTTTAACACATGAAATTTTGAGGGGATGGGGCTTCCTGCGTGGCTCAGATGGTAAAGAACCTGCCTGTAATACAGGAGATCCCGGCTTGACTCCTGGGTTGGGGAGATTTCCAGGAGAAGGGAATGGTAACCCACCCAAGTATTCTTGCCTGGAGAATCCCATGGATGGAATAGCCTGGCAGGCTACGGTCCTTAGGGTCACAAAGAGTTGGACACGACTGAGCGACTAACACTTTGCAGTGGTGGGGCACAATTCAGTCCATATGTTACCAAAAGCTCAACCTCTCTGAACACTGGTGCCGAATCAAATCCCGGAGACAAGGTTTTGGGTGAAGCAGAAGAGGATAGCTTTATTTGCCAAGCAAAGGGAGACATACCAGGCTTCTGCCTTGAAAAACTATGTGACTACTCTAGAAAACTTGATGAGGGTTTTTAACAGTGGGTCAAAGGTGGGGTCTGACAAGATCAAGGTGTGAGCAGGGCTTGCGTGCCCTTAGTCTCAAGTGGTCCTTCTCCTAATCTTTAGGAACTACTCTGGTCCCTTTAATCTTGCTTTGGGTGGTTTCTCCTCCCTTGACTAGCAACCTGCCCTTTGGCACTCAGGGAAGGTCATAATGACTGGAAAGAAAAGAAAGGGTTAGTCACTCAATCGTGTCTGACTCTGCGACCCCATGGACTGTATTGCGCCAGGCTCCTCTGTCCATGGGATTCTCCAGGCCAGCATACTGGAGAGGGTTGCCATTCCCTTCTCCAGGGGATCTTCCCAACCCAGGGTTTGAACCCTCATCTCTTGTGTCTCCTGCATTGCCAGGCGGGTTCTTTACCACTAGCACCATCTGAGCGAAGTGAAAGTCCCTCGGTCATGTCCGACTCTTTGCAGCCCCACGGACTATACAGCCCATGGAATTCCCCAGGCTAGAATACTGGAGTGGGTAGCTTTTCCCTTCTCCAGGGGATCTTGCCAACCCAGGAATCCAACCCAGGTCTCCCACATTGCAGGCGGATTCTTTACCAGGTGAACCACGAGGCAAGCCCAGCACCACCTGTGGGTGTTCAATGAACACTTGAAATATTTTTCAGTATATACTGAAGGGGGGAAATATTACAGTTCACATTTGCCAGCCTCCCACCAGTCGGTAAACCCTTGGGTAAAATAGCCTAAGTTTTTCTTACGGGCAGCAGTGTGCAAAGCACACTTGGTCGCGCAGGAAATGAACTCTAAAAGGAGCGAACACTGAAGGGAGGAGCCACCGCGCCCTCTAGTGGCGATGGAGCGCGTTGCACCCCTCTGGACTTTGCCTGAGCCCTGACCCTGCGCGGGGACCAGTCTGAATGGGACCGGTCCTCCGGGTCTGACCCGGGGGTCCGGGCAGCCAGGGCCACAGGCCAGGCTCATGGTAGGAGCCGCCCAGAACATGCTCCGTGGAGAATGCGGGACGGCTCTGAACACGCGCAGAGGATCTGGACGGTTTTGCTGCTGTTTTTTAATTGAAGTAATAGTTGATTTATAATTTTGAATCAGGATCTAGAAGACTTAACTGCTCCAGTCCGGCGCCAATTGAGAGCGCCTACCGCCCGAGGGGAGGAGCTCACTCCCCTGCCGCTGAGAGCAATATTCCCATCAGGTGGAGAGGCGAAGCCTCACAGCCTGTCTCGGGCAAGAGCCTGTGAGGCCCTCATTTCAGACCAGGTTCAGAGCTACCTGCTGGGCTCATAGGAGAAGAGGAAGCAAAACGTTCTCCCTTTGAAGGTCGAGGGGCAGTAGACACAGGAATGCTGAGGTGTCCGTGGAGGAGAGGAAAGCTGGAGTCAGCTGTCAGGGGCTGAATTGTGTTCCTTCCCTGAATTCATGTGTTGAGGTCCTAACTCCCGGGACCTCAACATGTGACTGAATCTGAAGAGAGGGCTTTTAAAGATGTGCTTAAGTTAAAAGGAGGCCATGGTGGTGGCCCCTAGTCCGATGAGATGGGTGTCAAGAAATTCAGACACACAGAAGGCGCCGCCGGGGATGCACAGAAGTGAAGCCCAGGGAGCAAGCAGGGAGGAGGTGGCCATCTGCAAGCCAAGGAGAGAGGCTTCAGGAGAAATCGGCCCTGCTGACACCGTGAGCCTGGACTTCCAGCCTCCAGAACTGTGAGCAAATTAATTTCTGTTTGTTAAGCCCCCTGGTCTGTGCTGTTATGTTACGGCAGCCTGAGCAAACGAATACTGGGCAGATCCTCTGTGCCCTCAGCAGACGTGTACGGGGTTCTCTCCAGGTCTCAGCTGTTGTTGTTTAGTCGCTAAGGGACTGTGCTTAATGCTGAGCATCTAATGATGAATGGAGGGATTTCCCTGGTGGTCCAGTAGTTTGGTATTGTTTCTGTTTTCTCCCCAGCCTTATTGAACTTTGACTGACATATAACATTGTGTAAGTTGAATGTAATGACTTGATATAAGTACATATTGCAAAATGATTACCACCATAAGGTTAGTTAATATATCCATCACCAGGCAAAGTAACCTTTGTGTGTGTGTGATCTTTTTCATAACTTTCAAGTATACAATACAGTATTGATAACTATAGTTACTGTACTGTACACTACATCTCCAGAGCTTATTCATCTTGCAACCAGAAGTCTGTACAGTTTGAACACCTCTACCTATTTTACCATGCTCCCAGCTTCTGGTAATCATTAATTTCCTCTCTGTTTCTATGAATTCCTTTAAGAGTCTCTGTATTAGTGAGATCATATAGTATTTGTCTTTCTCTGACATTTCAGTTAGTATAATGCCCTCAAGTTTCACCCATGGTGTTGCAAATCTTTGTTATGGCTGAGTACTGTTGCATTGTATATATTTACCATATTTTATCCATTCATCTATTAGGTTGTATCCTTGTCTTGGTTGTTTCCATGTCTTGGCTATTGTAAATAATATTGCAATTAACATAGGGTTGTAGATATCTCTGAGATACTGATTTCATTTCCATATATACTCAGAAGTGGAATTTCTGAATCTTATAGTAGTTCCATATTTAATTTTTTAAAGGAGACTCCATACTGTTTTCCATAGCAGCTGCACCAATTTACATTCCCACCAACAGTGCACAAATTTCCCTTTTCTCCACATCCTGACCGATACCTGTTATTGCTTGTCTTTTTGTTAAAAACCAGTCTGACCAGTGTATGGTGATAGCTTACTGAGGTTTTGACTCATTTCCCTAATGATTAATGATGTTGAGCAGTTGTTCATATACCTGATGGGCATTTGTATATCTTCTTTGGGAAAATGTCTCTTCAGGTTTATCATTCATTTCAAAATTTTGAGTTTTTGCTATTAAGTTGTATGAGCTCCTTATGTATGTCGGATATTAACCACTTATCAGATGATTGGCACATACTGATTGATATTTTTCTCCCATTCCATAGGCTGCCTTCGGTTTTCTTGCTCAAATGTTTATTTTGAATACTTTTGGGGATGGTAGTGTCATCATTGTTTCTGGATTAAGCCCTGGAAATGTTTAAAATAACAGAAATGTGTCGGGAGCCGCCAGGATGCGCCCAGTCCGTGACAAGGTTATGGGACAAGAGAGGAATCTGCAAGGCAGCTCTTCCTCTCGAGGTTGGCCCGGGGGCCCAGTATGTCCCTTTCTTCTTTCTGTCTTACTGTTGTTGAGCTTTCTATTAATTTTTGGAAATATAATACATAATAATAAGGCCTCCCTGGAAAAGTCCAAGCCTTTTTGGAAATGCTCATGATTGCTCTGGTTCAGGACATGACCATAAACATCAAGTCAAAAAAAAAAAGAAAAGGCCACAGATATAGTTTGGCTGCTTGCTTAAAAGATTATAATGTTCTAGAATAGAAAAGAGTAGAGGCATTTAGATTTAGAAGTAGATATACTGCTTCAGTTTACTTGCTCCTTTGTTGAGAGGGTTTTCATTATTGCTATTTCTATGCTGCTATTTGTTCATTGTTTCCCTTTCTTTAAACAACATGGAAGATTATGGGTATTTTTGTAGAGTTAGGAAATGGTGTACATAGGATTTCAATAGAAGATTTATATTAACCAGCTTCACTGCCATTATCTCACTATTAATAGAGGTGTTTTGCTGCTTTAGAGATGTTTTTGCTGTTTAATAGTTAATCATTGTAAATTGAGATTTTGTGGTTTCAGGTAAAGAAAAATATCAAGGTTTTTCTCATGGTACTATTCTCAGAAATGTCAAACATGTTACTGTGACCCTTCCCATGTATTGTTTTATTGTCCAAAGAATTTACACTATACCTGAGATTTGTAGAACATTGTTTTGTTAGAATGAAAATGTTAGGGCATTGAGGCAAGAAGATTAATGTATGGGACATTTAAGAAAAAACCCTGTAATTGGAAACGTTCTAGATGAATGCATAGGGGAAAAACATGGGAAAGAAAAATATTGACAGAAGTACGAAACCAATATCTGATGTACTATGTGGTGACTTACGGGGAGGTAATGTTCATTCTATTAAAGCTGAGCTGTCCTAAAAATAAAAAAAGCTGCCTCTTCTAGGCAACCTTCTGTGTGTGTCTGTCTTCTTCGCCGACACCACTCATCCCTTGGCTATTCCTGGACCCACTGGGGCTGGACCCTGGCAGAAATGAAGTTTTCCTGATCCTTTCAGCAAAGATTGCTTCAAGAACAAAATGTTTTTACATAGTTGTGTGGTATTCTTCCACAGAACCAGTTTCATATTTGATTAGAATGTCCAGGTAAAGGAAGGGTCATCTCCATTTAAGCAAGCTCCTTGTATTCCAAATGGTTTAATTGAGATCTCTCAGGGGCTTTGAAAGGGGAGCTAGGTCTTGTTTAGCTTTTCAAAAGGTCTCTATTGGGCCATCTACCCCATGACTGTCCCTGGGCAACGATTTCTTTAACCCCCAACAGTTTTTTAAAATATTTTATGTCGGTTGAAACACTTTATTTCCTTCCCAATTTTTACCACCATTCACTGAGTGCCTGGTCCATGACAGTGCCACTCAAAGCTGTTAGTATACCATTAGGTGATTTAATTCTAACACCTTATGAAGTATGGGACTTCCTCATGGTCCAGGGGCTAAGACTCTATGCTCCCAATGCAGGGGGCCAAGGTTTGATTCCCTGGTCAGGGAATTACATCACACACGTTGTAGCTAAAGATCCTGCGTGCTACAGCTGAGACTTGGTACAGCCAAATAAATACACAAAAATATTAAAAAATAAAACCTTACGAAGTAAAAACTGACAACCCCCACTTTACAGTTAAGGAAACGGGCTCAGAGAGGTCAAGATCACTCGACTAATAAAAGACTCTCTTATCCCAGAGACTGTTCTCTTAATTCCCATTCTTGCTTTTCTTTCCAAAACCCAGTAAAACACATCTGAAACGTGTATTCATATGAATTGCAACGTAAAAGTTAGCAAAACTCCTATGGTAAAGCTCTATAGAGCTTATCTCCTCACATCTAATCCTAACAACCGCCACAAGGAGTTGACTCGTCTAAGGCAACAGCTCAGAACAGGTGGCAACCGCTGACCAGCGCCTGAGCCTAAGCCGACTCTAAAGACTCGCTCCTCCGCCCGCATCTCCTTTTCCGGTCCTGTGCCCCTGGAAGTTCTGCCCCACGCCCGCGGAAGCCCCGCCCAGACTAAGGAAGATTTCCGGAAAGAACGGCCTGGGGAAACCAGAAAGAGACCAGGGGCGGGGCCGTTCAGGGCGCTCTAGCATTCTTCCTCTCTATGACCACCGCCAATTGACAGGGCAGTGCGGAGCGGTCCCTCCCTATTGGACGTGCGGCCTCGCGTAGGCGGGCGAGCTAGGCTGGCAGCGCGCTGATTAGCTGGGGCGTCCCGCGGGGGTGAAGGGGCGGTGCTCACGGGGCACGCGGACCGAGGCCGCCGGCTGCGCTCGGGTCCGGGAAGAGGAGGCTGCGCATGTGGGCGCTCCGCTCGCTGCTGGGGCTGCGGTGCGCGGCCGGGCGCACCATGTCGCAGGGGCCGGCGCGCCGCCCGCGGCCGCCCAAGGACCCGCTGCGGCACCTGCGCACGCGGGAGAAGCGCGGCCCGTCATGGGGGCCCGGGGGCCCGAACACCGTGTACCTGCAGGTGGTGGCAGCCGGCGGCCGGGATGCGGGCGCCGCCCTCTACGTCTTCTCCGAATTCAACCGGTCCGTGCGCCACGCCGGGGCCCGGTGTGGGGAGGGGGGTGTCCCCCGGCCGATCTCCTCCTCCCTAGGCTTGGTCACCCAGTTGTCAGTGTGGATGCGAGAGCCCGCACCCCGTAATGCCCCGTCCGTGCGGCTCCGGGAGGCGCCCCTGATCTTTAGGCAGAGCCCTCTCGTGTGCGCCCCATGGCCGGGGCCTCTTAGTCCGTGTGTGAAGTGGGCAGTTGTGCGGAGGAGGTGATGGGAGAGGACCCCAGCGCCGGCCCACCCCAGCCCCCTCCCCGCGTCTGCCGAGGAGGGTTCAAAACCCAGCGTCCTAACAGCAGACACTCGGCCGGTAGCACCACATGGGTTTTCAGGGTTTTTTTTCCACCCTCTGCGGTGTACAGCAAAGCATCCGATCGGTGGCAGAAGCTTTACAAACTGACTCTCTGGTGCGATGTTCGTCTTCTAGGTATCTCTTCAACTGCGGGGAAGGCGTCCAGCGACTCATGCAGGAGCACAAGTGAGCCCGCCCTCTTCCTGCGGGGCGGGGATGACTGTGAGGCTTTGACACGGGGGTCAGCAGAAGAGAGGGTCCCCTGCCAGTGTGTTGTGTCCTGCTCCAGCGCTTTCTCTTTCTTAGGCTGAAGGTGTCCCGTTTGGACAACATATTCCTGACCCGAATGCACTGGTCTAATGTTGGCGGGTTGTGCGGTGAGTCTGTTCTTGTCCAGGTCAGGCTGGAGGGAGGTCTCTGGGATTTTAACCTGCCTCCTGCCCCCACCCCCTATTTTTTTTGCCCATCTCCGGAAGTCCAGGGGAGCTGGATTTCTTTTTATCCCTGCCCCTTCAACTACTGGCAGGAAGCATCCAAAAGTGTGGCTCAGAAGAGTTGGTGTTAATGTGGAGGCTGCGTTTAGGTGTTAACCACCCACCTCATTTATTGAGTTGCTGGACTGGAGGTGCGGGACCGACTGGAGTGTGTGGTCACAGTAAATGCGGATCACAGTAAATACTGGGTTGGCCAAGAAGATGGTTTAGGTCTTTGCGTAACAGACTTTTTGGCCAACTCATGATGTCTGCCACTGGGACCATCAGCTACACACAGAGACCCAGTATCCAGATTTGTTGCTGTTTAGTCGCTAAGAAGTGTCTGACTCTTTTGTGACCCCATGGGCTATTATAGCCCGCCAGGCTTCTCTGTCTGTGGAGTGGGTTGCCATTTCCTTCCCCAGGGGATCATCCCCATGCAGGGATCAAACCCAAGCCTCCAGCATTGGCAGGCAGGTTCTTTACCACTGAGCCACCAGGAAAGCCCGATATCCCGATTACCCCCTTGTTTCTCCCCATCAGTTAGAAAGATCGAGATTGTTTTGCTGCCATATTCTGTAACATTGTGGAGCAGATAGGAAGGAGCAGAGGCTGGACCCGTCTCATCCTCCGGGACTGAGACTCAGATGAGGCGAGGACGCGCGCAGGGTGCAGAATTGGTGTTGTCCTTTACCTCAGTGGATTTTTGCCCCCGAGGTGCCTCATTCTAGTATCAAGTCCTCCCTTGAACCTCTAGCCAGCACCAAGTCTGCCCTGCATGTGTCCCCTGTTAACTCTGGAGTGAGAACAAGTAGAAAAAGCAGCCAGTTAAGTAAGGACTGCGCTTCCTGGCGGTGACTTCGAGTCAGGGTGATGAGAGATCTGAGTTTATTCATTCTTTTTTTTTTTTTTTAGGAATGATCCTCACTTTAAAGGAAACCGGAGTTCCAAAGTGTGTGCTTTCTGGACCTCCACAACTGGTGAGTCTCAAAGCTGAGCCTTCCACTTTAACTTCCACAGGAATTTCCAGTTTTGCACATCGGCCCTCTGCCCTCCAGAGAAAACTCATAGCTGTGGAAACACTTTGCGTTTCAAGCTAAAGATAACCCGAGTCCAAGCCTTGTTGACTCTGACTGGGCTCAGGTTGCAGTCCCTCCTGGACCCTCCGTGACTGTGAAAGGGTTGCAGGGGTTACGAATTAAATGAGGTAACACAGGGCACTTGGTCACGTGGTTTCACACCACGTGGACACAGGATAGATGTCCGCTTTTATTCTTTTTTTGTTTAGAATTTATTTATTTTGTAAATTGAAGGATAATTGCTTTACAGAATTTTGTTGTTTTCTGTCAGACCTCAACATGAACAACTTTTATTCTTATTTATTAAATTTCAGACATCTCTGTTGTACCTTCCAAGCCAGCTTTACAACACTGTTGAGGTTATAAACACATTATTGGTGTAAGGGTTCACTTCACTTCCCAGGTCCTAAGGTAAAAGGCAGCCAGACACCAGCCCTGCCTGTGACATCTGTCTCCAGAATAATGCCTTGCAGCCGTATATCTGTATCCTCCTCATTAGCTCTGTCCCACTATGGTCTCCTGCCATCACTTCCCATGTCCATTCCTCCACTCCCATGACTGTCCAGCACCGCGGCCACAGGGGTCCCTCTCAAGTGGAACGGAAGGTGGGTCACCTCGTCCTAAAACCCTTCACAGGTCTCTGTAAACATAGTCTAGACACCGTCACGTGGCCCCCAGGTCCTGCTGGCCCTGGCCCTCACCTGACCTACATCTATGCCGGCCACACGGCGAGGCTGCGGGGCCAGCTCTGAGCTCTGCACAAAGCCCCCGCCTGTCTCAGGCCAAGATAACTTTCTCCCTCCTGTGTCCTCCCAAACTTCAGGGCTCAGCTCCAGGGCTTCGGCTTGGGATGCCCCCACGCCCCGCCAATGACTCTGCAGACTGGTTGGATCCTGGTCTCCTGTGTTGTTTTATGTGTGCAGGATGCTCAGCCCCATGGCGGCTTGTTGTCATTTGTATGATTTCTCTCTTCTCCCCTGGTTTCTAAGTTCTGTGAGCACAGGTACCCCATTTTCTCATTGCTGACCCCCAGGCATCTAACCTGGACACTCAGTAAGGAAGTTGGAAGTGCTCTTTGAAGTGTGTTTTACGTTGCTGCCTCCAGCACCTCTCATGAATTGACGCTTGAACATGTGTTTCATCCTCCTCGTTTTTCTTTCTTAGGAGAAGTACCTGGAAGCTATCAAAATATTTTCTGGTCCACTGAAAGGAATAGACCTGGGTAAGTCCTTGATTACTACTCACATGCCCCCTTCTCTCAAATCAGAATCCATAAAAGCTGACCAAAGTAAACCTTAAAAATCAAATGCTTCATCCATGTGAGATGAATTTTGAACCTGTTGCCGATTGCAGTTTCTCTGCCCCCACCTCATCCCCTTAAACACTGGCGGGAAGGTAGGAGTGAGTCAAAAGCTGCCAGGTATGGGGTGTGTGCAGGGTGGGGTCTCCCTTGGGGCCCTGAGGCTCCTTCCTGGCCCTGTAAGTGGGTCTCACCATTGAGTGGCCTTGGATCCCTCACAGAGAGAGGGGCTGGGAGCAGTTTTTCTCAGAGCACATGGCTGGTTGATGGGAAGAGGCCTGGGCGAGGTACCGGCCGGGCCAGGGGCATCTCCAGTTGGTTCTTCTGTAGACGGACGCTGGTGTTTAATTTCAGAACGTGTCTTGGCTCTCAGAGTTGAGAGCATAGGTTCCCTGGCCTGGCAGTGCTGAGTGTCCGCCTGTGTCTCTTACACTTAACCAACGGCTTCCTTTTCCTTTGGCCGTTCGTCACCAGTGATCCTCGTACGTCTTCTCACGTGGCTGTGCTAAACGTTAAGAGCTGAAGATGTATTTTTGCTGCTTCCCTAAATATTTTCATTTACTTAGAAATTCTCGGTTTAATGCAGATTTCTGCAAAATTCCAGAGCGCTCCCATTGCTCGTGGGTGGTGATCTGAAGGTGATTCTCGTGCCCGTGGTTGCTGCCCCGGTCACTGTCCCGCGGTCTTTTCCCCACAGCTGTGCGGCCCCACTCGGCACCAGAATACAAGGACGAGACCATGACAGTGTTCCAGATCCCCATCCACTGTGAGTACGAAGCCATATGGCGGGGACCCTTGGCGGTCCAGTGGTTAGGGCTCCGTGCTTTCACTGCAGGGGCCCAGGTTCGATCCCTGGTCAGGAAACTAAGATCCTGCAAGCTGAGCTGCACAGGCAAAAATTAAGAAAGCCATGTTTTCTTGGAGCGGGAGGAGGTGGGTCCTAGTTGAGGAAGGAGGGGGTTGGTAGAAACTACTGGTGGCCAGTGGAGGACAGGCCAGTGAGGTGGGCAACTCACTGTGAGTTGCAACTGGCTGTGAGCTCGCCCGAGGGCTGTGTCATCTGCTCATTTCCCCTACTGACCAGGCGAGCAGACGAGTGGTCAGCAGTCGCCCGCGCAGAGTCCAGAGCGGCTGAGTCCACAGCCACCTCCACACGCAGAACCAGCTGATGGGGAGCGGCGCCCGAACGGTAATGGTGCTCGGTCAGCAGCGTGCTGTCGGGGCTGGGGTGGATGTGGGGTCTGTTTTAGTCCCTTGCCTGCTTCTGCTCGTCATTCAAGATTTTGTCCTAAGGAAGCTCTCTGTGCAGAACAGACACTTTTTCCTTGTCATGTTAGGACACCTGTGGGCAGCTGAGAAGGCTGTTGTAAAGGTGGCCGCGTGGAGGCTTAAGGGCCAGTGTGTAGCCGGGGGTGGGGGCCCAAGCTTCGGGTCCAGTTTACCCAGGGAGAGCAGGGCCTGGCAAATGATTCCTACTGAGGCTTGTGTGTTTCCCATTTTCTGGTACAAAATTATGTTGTTTATTTCATTATACAGTACAGATCATTTATTAAGTCTTTACAGTTCATTACCGAGTCTTTGGAGTTTTTTGAATTCCCATTTCACATGTAGCAAGTCAGAATTTGTGTGTGCATCTGTCGTGTTTGCAAAACCGCACACACCGGAACACTGCTCTGACACTGTTGGTGTCAGCAGATGGAGAAGGCTCGGTGAACTGTTTGTGTCTCATGGAGGCAGCAGTAATGCCAGTTAATTTTTGTGACTGCAGGACCTAACAGCCAGGCCAACAAAGCGGTCAAAGACTGGCTTTGGGCCTCCTCTTCCAGAATGACAGCCCACTGGGAAACGGGATCAGAATTCCAGGATGAGACCTACCAGGGAATCAGGCTGCTTGAGGTGGTCCAGGGATGGGCAAGCTTGATAAGTTCCCGCCTCTGCCCTGAGGCCACGTCTGTCTGAGGACCGAGGGGCCCCAGCCCTGTGAACTGTCCTCCTCGGATGGCATGAGTGAGGACTGACACCCACGTCATTTTTGCAGGCCTTTCAGCTTTTATGTTATTTCTCACAGAGTTATTGATAAAGCACATTACAGCTTTTTTTTTTTTCTCTCATCTCCACTTCTTGGTAAAACAGAAAACATTTTTAAAACATTTCACTTGGTCTTCTCTGGTTTGAGTTTTTGCATTTTTGTTTCCTCGAATCTCACCACGAGTTAGAAAAAAAAGGAAGTTCTGCTTGAGGGCAAAACAAGTGTGTGCGTGTATCCAGAGTTCCTTCCGTTTACATCTGTGTGACGCCAGGTCAGGTGTCAGATGACCGCTGACCTGTGACACCTGCAAGGCTTGCCATCCACCTTGTCATGGCTGGACTGTCTCTCCTCAGGTGTTGGCCAGAAAGCACGTGGCAGGGACACCTCCTTGGTGGTTGCTTTCGTCTGCAAGGTGAGCATGCGACCTCAGGGTTTTTGGTGGTCGGAAGGCAGCAGCTTTCTCTGTGATCAGAGAAAACACACCCTGGTTCCCAGTAAACCGCTGTGCCCGCTGTGTGTGTCCAGATTGTCTTCCAGCCAGAGTCAGTCTTCAGAGACAGGTTTCATAGCTGGCCGTGAGCCTCACTCTTGAACTTCAGAAATAGTTAAGAAAGGTTAAGTTTCTGAAGTCAGTGGAAATAGAGTTGATTTACAGTGTTAATTATTGCTAATCAGCAAAGTGATTCAGTTATACACGTGTGTATGTATACTCTTTTTAAAAATATTCTTTTCAATTATGGTCTATCACAGGATATTTTCTTGTGCTATACGGTAGGACCTTATATCCATTCCATATGTAATAGTTTGCATTTGGTAATCCCAGTCTCCCAATCCTCCCCTACCCTCCCCCACCCCGGGCTTCCCGCTTGGTGACCAGTCTTTTTCTTGGGTTCATTTGTATCCTGTTTTAGATTGGACATATAAGCGATAGCATATGGTATTTGTCTTTCTCTGACTTTATATAATATGATAATCTGTAGGTCCATCTGTGTTGCTGCAAACGGCATTTCATTTTTTATGGCTGTGTAATATTCTATTATATGTATACATGTATATATTTATATACCACATCTTTTTTATCCATTCCTCCATCAGTGGATGTCTGGGTTGCTTCTGTGTCCTGGCTGTTGTAAACAGTATTGCAATGCACATTGGGGTGCATATATCTTTTTAAATTATGTTTTTCTCCTGATATACACCCAGGAATGGGATTGCTAGGTTGTATGGTAATTCTGTTTTTACTTTTCTGAGGAACCTTAATACTGTTTTCCACAGTGGCTGCACCAGCTTAGATTTTCACCAACAGTGTAGGAGGGTTCCCTTTGCTCCACATCCTCTCCAGTAGTTATTGTTTTATAGACTTTTTAATGATAACCATTCTGATTGGTGTGAGGTGGCACTTCATTGGAGGTTTGACTTGCATTTCCCTAATAGTTAGCAATGTTGAGCATTTTCATGTGCATGCCTGTGGGCTATCTGTATATCTTGTTTGGAGAAATGTCTATTTTCGTCTTCTGCCCATTGTTTTGTTAGGAGGCTTTGTTGTTGTTGTTGTTGAGTTTATGAGCTGTTTGTATATTTTGGAAATTAAACCCTTTCAGTTGCACCATTTGCAAATATTTCTACCATTGTGTAGGTTGGCTTTTCATTTTGTTTATGGTTTCCTTTGCTCCGCTAAAGCTGTGAGTTTGATTAGGTCCCATCTGTTTATTTTTACTTCTGTTACTTTGGGAGACTGACCTACGAACACATTGGTATGATTTATGTCAGAATGTTTTGCCTGTGTTCTCTTGTAGTAGTTTTATGGTATCATGTCTTATATTTAAGTCTTTAAGCCACTTTGAGTTTATTTCTGTGTATGGTGTGAGGGAGTGTTCTAACTTCCTGACTTACATGGATCTGTCCAAATTTCCCAGCACCACTTGCTGAAGAAACAGTCTTTTTCCCCCTTGTGTTAATATATTCTTGCCACCTTTGTTGAAGATCAGTTGACTGTAGGTGTGTGGATTTACTTCTGAGCTCAATTAATAACTTTTATTATCTGGAGATATATTCTCTCTATACCCACTTTGGTAAGAGGTTTTCTTTTTTAATCATAATTATATTTGTTCATTTCTGGTGGTGTTGGGTCTTCACTGCTACATGGGCCTCTCTAGTTGTGAGCAGGGGCTCCTGTCTAGTTGTGAGCGGGGACCCTTCTAGTTGTTGAGTAGGACCCCTCTAGTTGTGAGCAAGGCCCCTCTAGTTGTGCGAGTTTTTAAGTACAGAATGATGATTATGAGGTTTTGTGATAGGGTTTTTTTCCATTTTAACGTAATAATAGAACACTGGGACTTTTTTATTGTAACTTCTCTCTGGTATAAAAGCAGCAGCACAGTTTTGCCACATATGTGAAAAGTCAGCGAGAGAAACCACCCAGTCTCCCTGTCCCTGGAGCGCCGCATCGCACGGTGGATCCGTGACCGTTTCTGTGGGACTCTGTTCTGGTGACGCTCTGTTGGCCGTCGCTTGACCAGCGCAGGATAACAGAACGAGCGTCTCTCCTCCAGGTGCTTGGAGGACGCTTCTTACCTGGGATGCAATAGACGGCGTTTTATTAGATGTACAAGGAGTTATCAGGGTTGGGGAAGTAGGCAGCTCAGTTTTAAATCATTCGGTTTCCTGTGCTAAACCGATTCCAAAACTATGGTGGAAGCCAAGCTTCTCCGTCAGACCCTGGCCTCACGTGTCCTCTTCTTTGCAGCTCCACCTGAAGAAGGGAAACTTCTTGGTGCTCAAAGCGAAGGAGCTGGGTCTCCCAGTGTGAGTGGTGGGGCGTTTGGGGGGTGCTCAGCGGGCACAGGGTGACCCCGGAACCCCGTCCTCACCAAGGCCTCGCCTGTCATTTCAGCGGAACAGCCGCCATTGCCCCCATCATTGCTGCCGTCAAGGATGGGAAGAGTGTCACCTACGAAGGGAGAGAGGTGGGTGCGGTCCCGGCAGCCACAAGCCGGGCCTGGACGCTGGACAGTCGCTGTCTGGTTTGGCCCCACTTGCAGGGGAGTGAGCAGCTTGGGTTTCATCACTGAGCCGAGCTTGCCTAGGCTTGCCCCGCACGTCAGTGCTGGCCACGTGGGGGCGTTTCTGGGGGTTTCCCTTTAGGATGTGGGGGTCCTCCTCATAGGATGGGGACTGTCCCTGTCCCTGGGTTCAGGGGAGACCCCTTCAGGGTGGACTTCAGGGGTGTGGCCCCAAGGAGTGACATCCTCCCCAAGGTGGGAGAACGAGAGGACGAGACTCCGCCGAGAGCCGAGTGTGAAATGCCCTCTCGGGCCAGCCGGCCCCGACTGGTGTCAGTGGAGAGAGGGCCGGAGGTGTGGGCGCTCCCCGAGGGGGCTGCCCTGGGAGCACACGGTGACCCCGGGGACTTGACAGATTCTGCCTGAAGAGATCTGCACCCCTCCGGACCCCGGGATCGCCTTCATTGTGGTAGAATGTCCAGACGAAGGGTTCATCCAGCCGCTGTGTGAGAACACCACCTTCAGGAGGTGAGGAGGGCCCTCCGGGCGGGAGGTGAGAACCGACATTGCTCAGGAGAGCCGGACTGGGCTCCCGCCGCCCCGTTCGAGGTCTGCACTCTGCCTCCCTGGCCCCAGCAGAACCCCCGCTTGCTTCCTCCCAGTTACCAAGGGAAGGCCGACGCCCCCGTGGCCCTGGTGGTCCACATGGCCCCGGAGCACGTGCTCCTGGACAGCAGATACCAGCAGTGGATGGAGAGGTATGAGGGCCTCTGGGTTCCTGCCCTCCCTGGAGGCTGGGGGCATCTGTGCCGTGAAGACTGTCCCCGCGAGGGGGCGCTGCAGGCACACGTCCACTGGCCTGGGGCTGGCTTCCTGCCTGCACATCCACACCCTCACCTGGGGACAAACCCTGCCTGTGTTGATGATCACGTGTGTGTTTCCGAAATAAGAGACGTGGAGGATAAAGTATCAGCCTCGCTTTAGAAGCTTTATCCACATCGGGCACCTTCCTGCTCTTCCACCGCCCACCTCAGGGCCGGGTGGCTGGGGTTGGACTGGCCGTGTGGTGACTTCTCTCCCGCTGGCATCCCTGGTCCCCTGCACCTCGCGGTCTGAGTGTGTTGGCATCCGTCACCATCTTCCTTTCCTTCCCTCACCCCCAATGCTCCCTCGTGTTCCCAAGTCCCCAGCCCTGGAACTGTTCCTGGTTTCCCACAGGCCTTGAACTGGGCTCTGAGGAGGACCTGGGCTGTTTTTGGCCACTTGGGGTGACCTCTGGACAGGTCGCTTGCCCTCTTGAGCACTCCCAGTAAATGACCACTGCGTGGGCAGGAGTGCCCCCAGAAAGACACCATGATGACCGTGTGTCCATCCATCTTAGGTTCGGGCCCAACACCGAGCACCTGGTTCTGAACGAGAACTGCGAGTCAGTTCACAACCTGCGCAGCCACAAAATCCAGACCCAGCTTGGCCTCATCCACCCCGGCATCTTCCCTCCGCTCGCCGGCCCCCGCCCTCAGGTAGCCCCCACCTCCACTCGCCGGCCCCCGCCCCTGGGCAGCCCCCACCTCCACTCGCCGCCCGCCCCCCCCCCCCGGTAGCCCCCACCTCCACTTGCCGGCCCCCGCCCTTGGTTAGCCCCCCAGCCCTGCACTCACTGGTCCCCACCTTCAGGTATCATCCCAACCCACCTCCACTCGCCGGCCCCCGCCCCTGGGCAGCCCCCACCTCCACCTGCCGGCCCCTGCCCCTGGGTAGCCCCCACCTCCACTTGCCGGCCCCCGCCCTTGGGTAACCCCCACCTCCGCTTGCCGGCCCCCGCCCTGGGTAACCCCCACCTCTACTCGCCGGCCCCCGCCCTTGGTTAGCCCCCTCGCCCTCCACTCACTGGTCCCCACCTTCAGGTATCATCCCAACCCACCTCCACTCGCCGGCCCCTGCCCCCAGGTCGTGGCTCACCTCTGTCCCTGTTGCCCCCCACCCCCATGGGTCACAGCTCGTCTCTTGCAGGAAGGCAGTGCTGCCCAGGGTGTGCCCACGGTCCGAGGCCAGTGTCTCCTTAAGTACCAGCTCCGGCCCCGGCGGGAGTGGCAGAGGTCAGTGTGGTCTCAGGGTGCGGGGGCGGTTAGTGTCTTAGGTCTGCAGCCACGTGGCCTCTGCCTCCGAGCAGAAAGTCAGTCACTTGCCATCCCATCACCCTGAAACACTGCCTGTTACCAGTTTGTGATTTCTGACCAGGTGTGTGGGGGCATGTTAAGATGTGGGTTTAGGGCCTGATACACTGTCGGGCTTTTCCCAGGTCATGATGAGAGTCTTCAGGACAAGGTTGTCGCCAGGTTTCCGAGTGGGGGTGCTTGTTCATTGGAGGCACTGCAGTCCTCCTGCTATGTTAACAAAACAAGTGCCTTCCATACACATCCTTGGGTGGAACAGGGTTTCCTTGGAAAACGCTTAAGCGGGGCGGGGGGTACTGGGTCAGAGGCTGGCCCTGCCTGAAGCACCTGGTGAACCCAGCTTACCCTGCAGCCAGTCACGGAGAGGTGCTCGCTGCCCTCTGTCTCCAGTTTTTAAAAATTTGAAGTGTCCTGTGCACACCAGTGTGGTCCAAGTGGACCGCGTTTGGAAAGGTAGCTGGACCCTGGGCACCATTGTGGTGAATAGTTGGGGCCCTTTAAGAGCCCTCCTCCCCCTCCCCCAGGGGGATGCCCGGCATGACTGGGGTCTAGTGAGTAGAGGTCAGGGAGGCCCCTGCCCCGTGGATCAGTGCTGCCAGGGCCAGCCCGGCCTGCTTTGAGCTGCGAGGTTCTGAGGACCAGAGGTGTGAGACCCGCTGGGCTGGGGAGGGTCTGCCACGCCGTCACCGAGAGGTGGAAGCACTTGCAGACAGTCCCCAGGGTCAGTGCTGACTTCAGGTCTTACTCATGGCCACCGCACCCTTCCATCCCGATTCCACCTCCTTGCAGGGATGCCGTCCTGACCTGCGACCCCGAGGAGTTCATCGCCGAGGCTCTGGAGCTCCCCAACTTCCAGGAGAGCGTGCAGGAGTATAGGAAGACGGCCCAGGATGGCCCAGAGGGTGAGGCAGACCAGGGACCAGCCCCTCCTGGGCTTGCATCTCACCCCGGGACCTTCTGGTCTGTTTCCCACCAGAGCCTGCCCCACCTAGCCCATCCGCTCGGCGGTTAGGTGATGAGGCCCACGCAAGCCGAGTGGGAGGGTCCTGGGACCTTGGGTGAGGCTCTGGGCAGAACTTGGGGTCTGGTCCCAGCATTGCTTTAAGGGTCCACGGGAGGACTCTGGCCCCATCACTCACCGTCTCAGGCTTCCCCTGCCCCAGTGGGAAGACAGTTTGGGGAACTCTGTGGCCTCTCTGCAGTAGTTGGCGGTGGTCTAAGCTCACAATTGAAGTGGAAAAAGGAGGCTGGACTAGACAGTGGAGTCAGGTTCAAGCCAGTCAGCACCAGGCTGGAGTTTCAGGAATATGCCTCCCTGGCTGCGCTTGCCAGGATAGGTTTCTGGTTTGCACAGTAAAGCTCCATTATTATCATCGCTCGCACACGTGCACACGGGGCCTCTCTGGCTGGGCAAGGCCTTGCATGGCCTCAGGCTTCAGAATCCAGAAGGCTGGTCCTGCCAGAGCGTGAACCTCCCAAGCTCCTCCCAGCAGGGCGGGACCTCTGCCAGGTGGGCTCAGCCCTGAGGTCTGTGCTGATTCACAGCACCAAAAAGGGGCCCCCTGTTATATCATCTAGTAGGAGACTTGGGGGCTTCCCTGGTAGCTCGGTTGGTAAAGAATCCGCCTGCAATGCTAGAGGCCCTGGTTAGATTCCTGGGTCGGGAAGACCCAGTGGAGAAGGGATAGGCCACCCACTCCAGCATTCTTGGGTTTCCCTTGTGGCTCAGCTGGTAAAGAATCTGCCTGCAATATGGGAGGCCTGGATTTGATCCCTGGGTTGGCAAGATCCCCTGGAGAAGGGAAAGGCCACCCAGTCAAGTATTCTGGCGTGGAGAATTCCACGGACTGAGCTACTTTCACCACCAGGAGACTTGAGCCTGTGTAATTGCTCTGCTTTCTGCCCCTTCTGGTCTGACCCCAGCCCCTCCTGGGTATCTGGACTTAACCCCAGGGCTGGCTCACAATGTGTTTTTCCATAGAGACTTGCAGCCAGTACCCAGAAGTGGTCTTCCTGGGAACAGGGTCCGCGATCCCAATGAAGATCCGGAACGTGAGCTCCACGCTCGTCAATATCAGGTAGGAGCCCTTGAAGGGAGGCGCCGCCCGCAGGGGTACCCTGCCCCACTCCCCGGTGAATCAGAAGGTGCAGCCTCTCATCCCTGGAGGCCGGTCTTGGCTGGAGTGCCTGGGGCAGGGTCGGGCAGTAAGGTGATAGGTAGTCTGGGTAGCTGACTTGGATGTGGGGGGTCCGCGCAGTTGGACGCCCAGTGCATCTTTGGATGAAGCAGGTGCTGCGCTGTGAGCCATCACCTGGTCACCTGGCTGAGACACAGTCTCACCGGGCTTTCAGCTCCTCCTGTGAACTAGTCACTAACCGCCCCCACCACATCGTTGGTGTACCCGCCCCCAGGCTCCGCTTCCCACACAGACCCTCTCTCGGGTGCCCAGCGTCTGTGCGACTCCGGGGACGCTCGTGTATGTCCCGGGGCGTCGGGATGTCCTCTGATATGAGGAGGAGAGATGTGAGGCCACCTTCACCTTGAGGGCAGCCCCCCGGGTGGGGCTGAGGTGCCGCCCTGCCCTCCTCCCTGAGTGATCCCCCGCCTGCCCCCCCCACAGCCCCGACACGTCCCTGCTGCTGGACTGCGGGGAGGGCACCTTCGGGCAGCTATGCCGCCACTATGGGGACGGCGTGGACCGGGTCCTGGGCTCTCTGGCTGCTGTGTTCGTGTCTCACCTGCACGCCGACCACCACACGGTGAGTGGGCTCCCTCCTCGGGCCCCGTGCCTCCCACCCGGCGTGGTGTCTTAGGGAAACCTGGTGGCCTAATCTCAAGGCCACAGGGTCTCCCCTGGCCAGGTTGCTCGGAGCAACCTGCAGCCGGAGGCAGGCGGCAGCCGGGTGGTGGGCATCAGAAGGGGGTGGCTGATGGAGACCAGGGACTGCAAGCTGGGGCCCCAGGGCCCCAACTCAGGAGGAAGGTCAGGTCTGCATGAGGCTGATGTGTCCCCTCATCTTCCCAGGGCTTGCTGAACATCCTGCTGCAGAGAGAGCGTGCTCTGGTGAGTCCATGGGACTGCACTGCTCCCGTGTTTCTGGGGATGATACACACACACACACACACCCCTCCTCCCACTCCACACCGTTTCTGCTGAAATGTCCGCCGTGCTGGTGGCACTCTGCTCTCCCCGCTGCAGGCATCGCTGGGCAGACCCTGCCACCCCCTGCTCGTGGTCGCCCCCACCCAGCTCCGGACCTGGCTCCAGCAGTACCATAACCAGTGCCAGCCACTGCTGCACCACGTCAGGTGGGTGCTCCCCTTATAAAGGCCCTTTGCTTTCGGTTTCTCCCGGCCTCCTTTGCTTCCAATCCCGAGTCCAGATCTCTGCCAACACTTCTCCATGAAACCGTTTCCAGGCCTAGCACCCTGCTTCCTCAGTGAGAGCACCGAGTTGTTTTTTGTAATAGTGGGGCTCTGTAGTCAGTGGCTCGAACATCAAATTAAATGTCTCTTTTTCTCAAATGTTTTATCTTCTCACAGTGTAATCCCTGCCAAATGCCTTCAGAAGGGAGCTGAGGTCTCCAGCCCCGAGGTGGAAAGGTTGATAAATTTGCTGCTGGAAACCTGTGGCCTGGAGGAGGTAGGGGGAGGCCTGGGCGTGGGCAGGCAGGCAGGGGCCACGGACGTGTGTGGCTGGCCGCGAGCCCACCGCCCCTCCTCCAGTTCCAGACCTGCCTGGTCCGACACTGCAAGCACGCCTTCGGCTGTGCGCTGGTCCACATGTCCGGCTGGAAGGTGGTCTACTCGGGGGACACCATGCCCTGCGAGGCTCTGGTCCAGATGGGTGAGTAGGGGCATGTGCTGTGCGGCGCCCAGACCCCTGCGGCCCCCAGGCAGAGAGCTCATTCTCAGCATCTGTGCTGCTGCTTCAGGGAAGGATGCTACCCTCCTGATCCACGAGGCCACCTTGGAAGACGGTCTGGAAGAGGAAGCTGTGGAGAAAACACACAGGTACAGAGCGCCCGATCCCTCTGGCTCCCCAGGTGATCCTGGGTCAGCCTGCTTCCCACCGAGGGCCGTGGGGGCTTCTGACCCCAAGCGGCTGTCTCCCGAGCCTCCACTTTTATTTCTGTGGCACCTCTGAGGCAAGGCTCTGGAGGAGGTGTGGCTCAGGAAAGAACTGGAAATACGCTGAAGCCAAGGAAGGGGGCCTGGGGCAGGGTCGTGGGCGATCTGAGGGAGGAGTGTGTCGCCCCCAGTGGGAGGCCGCTGTCCCCCGAGGCCTCACTGGTGGGCAGTCCCACAATGCAGAGCCTGGGCTGCACTGGGGGTCTGGGGGGGGGACGGGCTCTGTGGTGGCTTTGTATCGGCCTGTGGCCCCCAGGTGCCCAGGCGGGCCGGGTCTGGGCCGGGTCTGGGCCGGGTTCTGCGCGGCCCGCTCCTCCAGCCTCCCGTCACCCTGTGTGTGCAGCACCACCTCCCAGGCCATCGGCGTGGGCATGCGGATGAGTGCGGCCTTCATCATGCTGACCCACTTCAGCCAGCGCTATGCCAAGATCCCACTCTTCAGCCCTGACTTCAATGAGAAAGTGGGCATCGCCTTTGACCACATGAAGGTGCGGGGACCCCTTGGGCGGGGCGGAGCGGGGAGAGACGCCTCCATCCATGTGGATGACTAGGCTTGGCCTGCTGCCCACCATGGCCGGCACAGCCTCGGGGCACAGGCCCCCGAGGGCCCCGTGGAGGCCCAGCTGGTCCCGAGTGATGACACGTGAGCCGCCCTCCACGCGGGCCCGGGAGACGGCGTTCTCCCAGCAGTAAAGCTGGGCCTTGGGAGCCTGGCTTCCTCTCCCCACAGCTGGCCCGTCTTCCAGCCGAGTCTGCCTGTGAGGGTGGGTGGTGCCTGTGAGCCCTGACGGCCTTGTCTTGCCTTGTAGGTCAGCCTGGGGGACCTCCCGACGGTGCCCCGGCTGACGGCGCCGCTGAAGGCCCTGTTCGCCGAGGACCTGGAGGAGATGGAGGGGCGCCGGGAGCGCCGGGAGCTGCGGCAGGTGCGGGCGGCCCTGCTCACAGGGGAGGACGTGGAGCCACCGCAGAAACGCGCCCCCACAGATCAGCCCCCCAGCCCGCAGAGCAAGAAGGCCAGGGCCCAGTAGACGCGGGGCCGGGGAGCACGTGGAGGGAGGCCACGGTGTCCATCAGTCTCGTGCACGAGCGCTGGGCTGGGGACGCAGCCTCAGGAATGGCGTCTTCAAGGACGAGATACTGTGAAGGTGGCATCTGGACCCTGAGTGCTGTCCCCCTGCTGCGGCCAAGCAGGGTCTTGGGGCACAGTTCTGCACCTCAGGTGCCCAGGGCGCCCAGAAGCAGCTTGATCCTGGCAACGACCTTCAGAATCCATCCCTGGGGAGCCAGCACCCCTCTGCAGCCTGGTGTCTTAGCCAAAGTCAAATCGTGTGGACTGTCAGGTGTGGATGGCACTGGGTGGGTGTGCAGTGGTTCCAGGAACGCAGAGATGGGCTGCCGTTCTTGCCGCGTAAACAGACTCACCGGAGTGTGGAGCGACACCCCGTGAGGCTGGCGGCCAGGCCTTCCCTTAGAGCTGGACAGCACTGAGGTCAGTGTCTGAAAAGGGGCTGGATTTTCACAGATGCCTCCAGTATTCGCATGTTCTTACCACCCAGGAAGAGGGGCGGAGATTTAAAGAGACACAGGTGCTGAGACAGAGACCAAGGACTGGACTCACCATGACCTCGGGGTCCCTGGCATCGCCTCCTGCGTCCTCTCAAGCTTGTTGTTAAGACAGGAAGATAGGCCACGCTCAGGGATAATAAATCTATTTTAATAACATTACTTTTGACAACTATTTGTACACGTATTGAAAGGTAACTGTCAACCCCCGGGCTCCATTACAAATTGGGTACTGAGCTGCCCTGCCAGGAAGCGAGCAAAGCCGGGAACGTCAGAAATCAGCAAGTCCCACTGTCGGAGGAGGGTTACTTTACACTTTGTTGGGAAAAATAACGAAGCATTTAAATCTCTCATTGTACACCTGTACATGGGTTTAGATTGAATGGCTCAAATTAAACAAATATAGATTTCATATATACAAATATTATATCCAGTTTAGGTATATCTATTTTAAAAGGATAAAACTGTAAGGTTGGACTCTGCATGCATGACCAGAACCTGCTTCTCTCCCCCTCGTCCCAGGTGTGACCAGAGCCCCCGGGGTCTCCTCCCCCGGGGTGGCTGGGGGCTCTGCGGAAGGGTGAGCCAAGCTCTGCACACCGCACAGCTTGGGGTGCGGGCCTGGGGGCTCCACGGGCCATGCCCCCTTCCCCTCTGGGCTTTGGGTGACAAGATTATTGCTCTTCACTTCTGACCTCCAGAAAAGGACCCCATTTCTTACTGAGCTGGGGGCCCTGGAGGGCTGCAATTACTGAGACACATCTCAAGTTTTGGGGGGGTGCCTGGGGAGCTACATTTGGGGCCCCCAGACACACTCAAGATCGTTTTTAAAATTCAGAAATAGAAAACCATAAGATAATAAAGGGAGCTTCATTCCACAGTGTGGAAGAGTAAAACTTAAATTTCATCTTCAGCCATTTCCATCAGAGCCCACGGAGGAAGGTCCGCCCCGGCCGGCCCCTCGCTGTGAAGAGGAAGGCCGGCCAGGGCCCCAGGCTTCCAGGCTCCCGAGAGCGAGGCCCCCCGCCCCCCGTCCCTTCCCCTCCCCGCTCTGCACCATCGGGCTGACCTCGCAGGACTCACGGAGGCCGTCGGCACGGGTGACAGGCAGCCCCGGGCTGACCGCCACCATGCCGTGCACGCCCACGCTGCAGGGGACGTTTCCGACACAAGCCCTCTGGTGGGGAGGGCGGTCACCTGGCGTGGAGGCCGGAAGTGGATCAAAGTAGGCACGAAGTCAAAAGGCAAAGATCAAACAGAAGGCCAGCTTCACCACCCGGAGGGGACGAAACAAGTCCGCACCACAGGAACCTGCCACACGGCCACCCGCAGGAGTCCCGCCTGGCGGCGCTGCGACGGCATGGGCCACGTGCGCACGCGTGCGCGGAGCTCCTCACAGGGCCGTGCTCTCCGACTCCTCCTCCGAGTCTCTCTTCTCAGCCACCGAGTGTCGCCGCACGTGCTCCAGGGGCCCGAGGCGCAGCGCCGACCCCAGCTCCACGTGGATGGAGGGCACGTCGAAGTGGACCAGATCTGCAAGGCGGCAGGGGCGGGGGCCGGGCTGAGAGGCGGGGGCCTGGGGTGTCACGGAAGTGCTGGGGCCAGCTGATGCGGGGGGGTCCCCTGAAGCAGCCTCTCGAGGGCCCCGCTCCGCCCGTGGGCCCAGACATCCAGATTCCTACCTGTGGTTCAGGCCCACAGGATCCTTACCCCCTGGAACCAGACTCTGCATATAGAGGATGCCCCCTGGCTGGACCAGCCGACACGGATTGGGGATGTCAGGCCTGCGTTTAGTTCCCTGGTGCTTGCAGGGATTGGGTCACAGGCTGGGGACACAGTTGCCTCCCAAGTGCGTGGAAGGACAGGGGGTCCTGACACAGTGGCCCAACTCGAGACCACACGTGTATGCCTGAGGAGCTGGCGGACGTGGGGCGAGGGTCTCCCTCAGGACCCCGGGAGTAAGGGGGGCAAGCTGCTCCCTGTGGGCACCGCCACCCCCACCCCCGCCCCGCTCGCCTCCAGTTAGGCCTCTGCTTGTACACTGAGAGGTCACTTTCTGGAAAAGGACCAGGAGGAGGGCTGGTCCCCAAGGCAACACGCGCAGTGTCTGTCCAGACCTCAGCAGGCAGCCCAGGCATTGGACGGCAGGCGCCTGACTCCCGGGGCCGCAGGGCTAAGGGGACCTGCCACTCCCTCCGGGCCTGCTGCGCTCTGGCCTCCGCTCAGCCTTGCTGTCCCCTGAGGTTGAGGGGGGCACTGAGGACCCACACCACCGGGGAGCAGGCTGGGGTGGGGCTTCCCGTTTTTGTCAACCATTCCATCCAAGGAAGACCACAGCAAGTGGACAAACAGACGCGTGGACACCGTCTTCAAAGACACACAAACATGGAAGCTCTGGGACCAAGGTCTTCCTCTCCCCTGCCCCCTCCCCCCACAAAACAGCCCCTTGCCTGACCGAGCAGAGACGGGGGGTGCAGCGCTCCTCCTGCTGCTGGCCTGCCCTGCAAGGTGTGGCACGCCCTGCGGCTTGGACTCAACGCCCCGCCTCTGTCCCCAGGCGGAGAGTGACCTTGGGCGCCTTCCGACCCCGCCTGGGCCTGGCAGTCACTGGTGACACAGGTGGGAAGGTGCCCGCAGGCGAAGCGGGTAAAGGATGCGCAGCCGGAGGAGAGCCGCCCGGAGGCCACCTTGGCTGCTCCTTAGACCACACTGAGCAGGAGGGTAACTCAGGCAGCCGGGAGGCGGTGGGAGAGAACACCCTGCAGATCGCCGAGAAAAGAGAGGCCCATCCTTGGGACAGAGGCCCCAGGAGGCCTGTCAGGGGGCCCGTGTGGGGGGTGGACACCACAAAGCCACTCCTTTCCAGAATGTGCAGCTTTCCCGGGGGGTGGAGGGGACCCCTTGCTTCACTCTGGCTGTCCCATCTGACTCAGGCCCCAACACCTGCTTCCTGCCTGTTCTTACCTCCACTTTCCTTACGAGCTTCTGACCCTTTACAGGAGCAGGAGGCCTGGCAGAAACTGCTAGGAGGGCTCCCAGAGTATTTCACTGAATTGGACAGAAAGGCCCTGGCTAGCTGCATACCTGGGACAACATGAGCTCGGAGTGAATTCTAGAACAGACATTATAGGGGTTCTTTAGAACCTGCTGACCATCCCAGAGGACCGGGCGGGTCCTCTCCCCGGGGAGCCCTCCCCTAAACCCTGGGTACTTGTGCCTCCCCCAACACTGGGCATATGTCGTCAGCCAGCAGGCCATCCAATGAAACAGGCCTGGGAGTAGGGAGGGGGCTGTCACCTCTCCCTTCTAAGCTTGTGTGGGAAGCAGCTGGGGCTGGGTGACCCTGGAGGGGGACAGTGAGGGAGAAGCTGAGCACAGCCTCTTTCTCCTCCTGTGAAAAGCAAGGAGGCGGCCGGTGAGCCCCCAGGCCGCGGGAGGCCGCCGTGCAGGTCGGGGTGCATGCAGAGCGCGGGGTGCGGCCTGGCTGCGGGCGGGAGAGGTGAGGCCGGGACCGCTTACCCTGCAATCCCCCTCACGTGTCCACAACCGCGTCCCCCGTGTCACACAGCTGCGAGAACACAGTGACAGGAGTCGGAGAGAGGAAGAAATACGATGAGACGACAACGGAACACAGAGCACGCCCAACATCACAGTCAGAGGGGCCGCAGCAAACCACGACGACCACGCCGCTCAGACCACTGCCCTGCGGGACGAGGGGCCGGGCTGCCGCCCCCCAGGGGACATCAGGATGGGACAGACTGGGCCCAGGTGACCGCTCAAGGGCAGCAGCTCTGAACCAGGGGTGGCCGGGGCCCCCTCCATCCATCAGGGACTCTTCCGGAACCACCAGTGGGAAGGAGGTGGTGCTCACTGTGGTTCTCCAGGGAGGGTTCTCCTTAATGTCTTAAGAGCCTCAGGGTGGACAGAGCAGCTGGGCCTTCAGCACTAATCACATCCAAAGAAAGCCAGATCGCCAGACGGCCGCTCCCCATGATATATACGTCTGCTCCCCCGACCCCAGGCATGCGCACTGGACTGGTGTCTTCTAGTCAGCAAAGCACTAAACCCACAGGCTCACCTTCCATCTGGTCAAGGGAACCCTCACTCCCGAGGACGGACGTGGGGATGAATAAAAGCACAACCTGGTGTAGTCGGGACCCAGGGCCAGGCTCCAGTGTGTGTGTGGCGTGTCTACGTGGAGGCAGCTGTGTTTGTATATGTGTGTGGTGTGTGTGTATATAGTAGGTGTATATATGGTGTATCTATGTGTGATTTATGTGTATCTGTGGTACAAGTGTGTGCGAGCATGCTTGCATGCATGTATCTGTGTGGTGTGTGTGGGTTATGGTTACACATTTTCCTAGAGGAAAAACAGCTCCACCTTTGATGTTAAATTTAAAGTAAAACTAATCTTAGTTGTTATGGGCCTGTCCCACAAAGCCCCTCAGAGAACCAGGCTTACAGAATCTTTTCTGAAACTGCATGCTCAGTCACTTCAGTCATGTCCGACTCTGCGTCTTCATGGAGTGGAGCCCTCCAGGCTCCTCTGTCCATGGGATTCTCCAGGCAAGAATACTGGAGTGGGTTGCCATGCCCTTCTCCAGGGTATCTTCCCGACCCAGGGATCAAACCCATTATCTCTCACATCTGCACTGGCAAGCAGGTTCTTTTCTGAGCCTTTTCTAAATATACTTTGCTAGGAAAAACCTTTTTCTAATAAGGCTTGTTTGAAGTGAAGTGAAAGTCACTCAGTCGTGTCTCTGTGACCCCATGGATTCATGGAATTCTCCAGGCCAGAAAACCAGAGTGGGTACCTGTTCCCTTTTCCAGGGGATCGTCCCAACCCAGGGATTGAACCCAGGTCTCCCGCATTGCAGGCAGATTCTTTACCACCTGAGCCCCCAGCGAAGCCCACCAATACTGGAGTGGGCAGCCTATCCCTTCTCCAGAGATATCTTCCCAAACCAGGAATCGAACCGGGGTCTCCTGCACTGCAGGTGGATTCTTTACCAACTGAACTACCAGGAAAGCCCATAGGGCTGTTTAGTTAATAGGAAAATACGTCTTTGTCTCTCAGTCTCTGTTCTCGCGATGAAAACTGGTACCTGAACTGCCAGTGCGGAGCCGAGCAAAGCCCCAGACACACCTGTGCTGTGATCCTGCTTTCTGCCATCACAGTCCAGTCCCTCCTGAAGCCTCCGCTTCCTAGGATGCAGGGTGCTCGGCCCCCAGATGCAGGATCAGAACCCAGGCTGGCGGGTGTTCAATTGGGAGAAATCCTCTAGGGAGCCCCCTCTCTGCAGGACAACTGGGCCCGGGGCTGTCCACAGCCTCAGGGGGGCTTCTAAGGTGGCCACCCCATATGGCACAAGTGGCACCAGCACAGTCATCCCCGGCAAACGGCCCACCTGCTGCAAAGTCCCCAGTGGCCCCTCCACACTGAGGCTCACAGAGGTACCACGCGCGCCAAGGTTACCTGTTGACATGCTCTCCCCGGGGGACACGCCGTCCAGTGCGGGATGCTCTGACGACTGCGGGCTGGAGGCGGCGAGGCTGACGGTGGGCGGCTGGGGTGGCGGCAGGGTGGGCCTCTGCCGGGGCTTTGGAGTGGGCCGTGACTTGCTTAGGGCGCCCGTGAAGCCAGAAGGGGAGGCCAGTGGGGGCGCCGGGGCTGCGGGGGAGAGCTGGCCCGATGCCAGGGAGTAGCCCGGGGGATAGCTGAGTCCGTAGGGTGACGGGGTGCTGGGGGGCGTGGGGGACAGGCTGAGTGGGGATGGCTGGCCGGCAGGCTGCTCAGGGAGGGGCCCTGGCTGGCCGAAGGGGACCTTGGGTGGAATGGGCGCCAGCTTCTTGGAAACTGAAAGACGAATCAGCACACAGGGTCATTAAGTGGCACTCGCCATCCATCTGTGTGGCTGTGAGCACCTTCCCCTGACCCCTCACCACCAGTGCCCCATGCCCAGCTCCTGCCATCCTGAGGGCAGCTGATGCCATTTTTAAAAATTCACCTAGAATGGCAGATTTTCATATCTGCCCACCTGTTCACTAATATTTCCTCCTCTTCTCTGGATTCCTGCTGTGATTGGCACACACACACACACCCACCCACCCCAGCCAAACGGGAGAACACAGGTCCCACCCCCAGGCAGCGGCTGAGTTCAGGGTCCTCCCATCACTTCACAGTGATACAAGTATCAGGGTGGCTCGGAGAAGGTGGGAGTCGAGGATGCACTGTCCAGGAGGGGGTGACTAGAGACTGGCCTGGACACTGGACAAAGCGACCATCCTCCAGGCAGGAAGCTCTTCTGGCTGAACCTCCAAAGGCTCTGGGATGCCGTAACAGTGACCTCTGAGCCAGAACGGAGGCCCAGAGCCTCCATCACTCAGCCTGTCTCCTCCCTGTCTTTGCCCTCAGTCCCATGTACTTGCCCCGGAAGTGTTTTCCCTTTAAGAATCCCAGGTGTAGATGTGGACAGATCTGCATTGTTCTAAGTGTACCACTGCCCCGACCCCTCTGCACTCTTACTTTTTCCCCTCTTTTCACTTTTTTTGACTCAGGATCTTAGTTCGGTGATGACCAAGGATTGAACCCGTCCCGCTGCAGTGGGAGCAGAGTCTTAACCACCAGATCCCCGGGGAAGTCCCCACACTGCCTTCTTTCATTTATTTAGTGACAAGGGTGGCGGGGACGTACCTTTCCGGAGAGTGTGAGGGCTCTGGTCTGCAGGTGGCTGGCCCGGACTCGCGCCCGGCTGTACCCCGGGCTGTGTGCCTGCACTGGGTGTCCCCTGGCTAGAACCCGGACTTCCCTTCTGCGCTGATCCTGGAGAAAGCTCTTTGCTTTTAGAAGCGCTATAACATGAGAGAGTTACAAAACAGAGTCAGTCCCTGAACTCAGGCAGCTTCAGCATCAGAATCGTGAACTGAATATATGTTCTCTGGGCAGGCGTGGTCCTCTCAGCCCTTCTTAAGGCCATCAGAGATGCCTGTGGAGGTGACTGGTCCCTCTTGGGGACTCTGAAGGCCCTGAGCTCCACTCCCATCTCCAGGTGGCCCCCTTACGGCCAGCTCCCTTTCCTGGCCTCGGCCCTCTCCCCAACAGACCATCCCAGCAAGTCTCCTCTTTGTCAGTTTCCTCCTCCAGCCAGCAGTCCCTGCTTCCTCTCTCTCCCCTCCTGCATCCTGAAACGGAACCAAAGCCCGTGATTCCATGGCCAGAGTCAGCCAAGCGGTTCCTTGTCCCCTCTGGTGGAGCCATCAGTGACTACCCCATCCAGGGTCATCATCAACCCCTGCCAACTCTATCATTTCCTATCTCACAAGGAAAATACTTTCTACACATTAAAGAAAAAAAACATTCTGCAACCCCTTCACTTAGGGGATTGGTATCTGTGTGCGTGTGTGCACACACACAGGTGCATGCAAAGACTGGCTTGAAAGGTTCAGATTTCCAAAGTCTCCAAAATATTCCCAATTCCTAACAATGCACAGTGGGCCTGGTGAAGTGGCTTTCTTAATTTTCTGAATTGTTGTTTAGAACAGAGACAAACGGTCAAGGGGTCTGTGCAACCCCGCTCGTAGAATCCCCTCTGACCATGCCCCTCTCAAGGGGGGCTGGGGGGACCTCCTCCCCTGCGCCCCTGGGGACCAGTGACCCTGTGCCGGCGCAGATCACACTTTCCATCTTTGGAGGGACAAGGGCCTTTCTCCATAAAAGCTCGTGGAACCAGCACTGGAACCAGCAGGCTCCCCAACTCTTCCTCCTCCACGAGAATGAAACACACGATCTTGTCATCTCCGTCCTTTACCTGACTTGCACCCATTTTAGCAGTAAAAATGGCCCCTATGCATCTGAAAGAAGAGGAGTGCCGAGGAGAACCACTGAAGTTCTAAATTTCGAAATAGGCAACAAGCTGTAACAGTACAGGAGGGGACAGAGGAGCTGGGAACTCAGCTTCCTCGCCTGCTTTGGCAAGCTGCCACCTTACACGTGTGCCTGGGATGCTGTTCTCAAAAAGCCTGGGCTCCCTCTGATCACACAGGGGCTGTGAATCCCTACCTGCCGCCAGCAAGAAGCAGAAGCCAAACCAGGATGCTTAGAAAGGGGACGGGGGACATGACCAACTGCACGCGGCTCTGAGCTTGTGCAGCAAACCCGAAACCCCTCATCCACGTGCACCGCAAGCTAGCCTACCCCGGGGGGTCGGGTGGGAGGCAGCGCCCCGGACCCGGACTTACCTGGTCCGTTCAGCCGCAGGCTGGAGGCCGAGGCCGGATGGAGAGAGCGCGGGAGCCACCGGGCCCTCAGGGGACTGCTCCGGGAGGGGCGACGGCAGGGGCGGGGTGAGCTCTGCGGGCGGGGCGGGGGGCTGCATGGCAGGTGGGGCGCAGGATGCCTTCCGGCCGGCCGAGGAACCTCTTCGAGCTACCCACGACGTGTCCATGACCCTCACACCCATGCTGGCCGGGGACAGAGACACCCAGGCTTAGCCGCGCGCCCAGGGCGCGGGGCTCCCGTCCCCATGAAGCGGCCAGCAGCGCAGCCCCGAGCAGCTCCTGGACAAAGGAAGCGAGGCAGCGGCCGTGCTCCACGGAGTGTCCCGCAGCTCCAGGCTGGGGTGGCCCAGGCACTGCTGGCCTTAGGACGCGGCGTGCCCATCAAGCTCCCTGGAGCCCAAGCTTCCCTCAGAGCAGAGAGCGGCTTCTCTGGGGGTGGGGGGTCACCCAATCCTCCCAAGTGGATGGTGGAGGCGAGGCGGGGCGGGGGAGGGGGGCGGGCAGCATCAGACTAGAACAGAGCACCGACCAGCAGGGACACCTGAACATCCATCCTTCTTTTTGTCACCTGGGGGTCCGGGAGCATAGGACCGACTCAGGACTCCCGGGCCAGCCCCAGGACATTGTTTTACAACCTCTGCAGGGTCTAGAGATCAGGGCGAGGCTGATCATGCTCTGGTCAGTCCCCGCCCCCGATTCCACTTCAAGAGGGGGGGACACAGCTCTGAGTACATCGGCCAAAGCAACCAGACACGCACATTCACCCCTGCAGAGCTCGCTAAGGCACCGCTCGCTATTCCCATGGACTGCACGTGGCCTCGTGGCTACCCGAGGATACTGTACCTTTGGATTTTCCTAAGGCTGCAGGGACAGAAACACACAGACATTAGTGTGGTAAACACTGCGCCTGCCTCTGGACATACAGCGGCTCTCTGTCAGGGTCAGGGGCTAAGCCTGGGGCTTCCACGGGGCCTTGGAATTGTTTGTTTAGTCCGTCTCTCCAGTTAAAGTGACTTTTCTGTCTGCACAGATGAAGAGCATCCTACCAAGCTCACAGGTGGATAAAGACAGAAGCTGAAGAGTTGACACTGGTGCTTGCGGTAGGGGTTGGGGGCATGTCACAAGGAATGGGAGAAAACCCACAGAAGCAGCCATCCACTCTTTTCTAAGTTATATGACTTAGAAGGTGGTCAATCTCCTTTCCTCTGGTCTAGGAGGTGACTGGTTCCATGATACGTAGTCAAAGCCTTCACTGACTATGGCAAGAGCTAATACTGCCAGTGTTAAGGGAGACACAGATGTTCACGCAAGGAGAACCCCGGCCAGTCCCCCGTCTCCACCGGGGATAAGCAGAGGGCTGCCCCTTGCTTACTATCACCCACGCTGGCCAGGAGCACTGAGCTCCCACACTGTGACAGTCTGCCCACCTTGCAGAGGTGCAGCGAGAGTCAAACCAAAGGTTCAAGGCTGGGGACTGGTGGTAGCAGGTGGGATGTGGTCCTTTACGGAAATGTACAGGGAGGGAGCCTCCGGGAGGGGCCCAGAGGAGGATGGTGGTACAGCAGGCACACAGAAAGGGACAGCCTCTGACACGCTTTCCCCTGGGGAGGGCGGAGGGAAGACCCCCGAAGGGGAGACACCCCCACCACCACCACGCCGCCCCTGTCTAGTGTCACTGTTAACACATTATTGACTGGGGCATTTTTGCAGAAGGTAACGCTTGTGATGTTAATACACGTCTGGTCAATAATGTGTTAATAGTTCTCTTCTCCAAGGCATTTTGGGGGCAGCTGGTCTCTCTCTGGGATCCACTACCAACCAGCTTGCAAGTTGTCTTGGCTCTGAGGACCCCCCCAAAACGGGGGGGGCACCTTCTACAGGGGATCCAGTCACCCCCATAGGTCACTCAAAACTCTGCAGCAGGGTCCAATGGCATCCCCTGGTATTTAAAGTAAGCTGTGGGCAAGTATCAAACTGTGCTCTTTGGGCTTCTAAATTTATCAGGATGAAAAAGAGCAAAAAGCTTAACATTCCACTTGGGGAAGCGAACTGACGCCACTTTGTTGCAATGGTTGGCAATGCTGTTCCCTGTGGTGCCTAGAAGAGCCGTAAAGAAGGGCGGTCTCATATGTGCAGGTTTTCTTTCTTATCATACTCTCTTTCACTTAGAAAGATCTTCCCCATTTGAGATGGGAGGCATGGGCTTTGGGATCAGGGCTGATAGAGGGAACACCTTCTATTAACAACTGCATCTCGCAGCACCATGGACCCCAGACACCAGGCTACCTGGTGATCTTCTCCTGGTTCACCAAGGGGCGGAGGCGGAGGGAGGACTGACACCACGGAGGACGCAGAGGGACGACTGATGAGACCCACTAAATATCAGCAGCAAAGCATCAGCAACCAAGAATCGGAAGGTGAATGGACGCTCCTGCTTTCATAAACAGCTAAGCTGCCTGTCATCACCACTCTTCCAGCTGAAGTGACTTTTGTGGGGCAGGCAGCATGCCCTGTGCCCAGGGAACAGGCATCAAAGGTTCACAGATGTCTTCAAAAGGCAATAAAAATCTTTACAGACCAATGAGTCACAATGGCAACAGTGACAATCTTGGAGGCATCAAAGCATGTTTATCTTCAGAGGCTAATGAAAATTTGCTTGGAACATTGGCAGATTTAAGTGTCCGAATGTCTAGCTTGAACTCCACCCAAAGACAAAATTTATAAAATTGCTTGGCATGTGGCCAAGAGCAAGGGAGCTACTCAGAGGTAGAATACAACCAGAAGGTCACAGAAGCAGGTCACAAGTTTCTGCTCATTGTTCTGTCACACAAACTAATAGTCACAAGAATCAGATAACTTTGTGTTATTTTAAATAAACACCAGATTCAGCAGCCGCCCGGCTAGCTCAGTTGGTAGAGCATGAGACTCTTAAATAAACACCGGATTCAATCCATCGAAAACAACCAACTCCCTTAGAAACTTCACAGATACCCACATTGCTTATAGATGTCAACAATTCCCCACAGCCACTGCTTCAGGTGAGAACGAGAAGAACTTGGTTTTCAGATCCTTTATAGTTGAATCAAGGCAGAGGTGAGAAGCCAGAGGCCACGAAGAATGCCCGAGAAGCAAAGGGCTTGGAGAGCAATTAGCAGAAAGCAGGATGACGTGGCAAGAGTCCAGGAGGGGACCCGTTCAAGGTTCTCATCTGCTTCCCCTTGGGATTCACACAGGGCAGGCTGGCTAGCAAGGCAGCTCCACTGAAGGCTAGTGTTCCCTGCTTCACTCCTAGCCTACTGGGACCTCGTATTGCAGAGTAGCTTATCCTAAGCTAAGCTCTTCTAGTGACTCAGAAGCTTAGGAATGTGCCTGCCAATGCAGGAAACCCAAGTTCGACCCCTGGGTCACAAAGATCCCCTGGAGAAGGGAATGACTACCCACTCCAGTATTCTTGCCCGGAGAATCCCAAGGACAGAGGAGGCTGGTGGGCTATAGTCCACAGGGTCGCAAAGAGTTAGACATGACTGAGTGACTAATACTTCACACTATAACCTGGCAGGCCACACAGGGAAAAGAAGATGCAGGACCTTAAAAATTAGGAGACAAAGGCCTACCCCAGAAAAGAAATCTGAAAGTTGGAGATTTCAGCATAAGAACAGGTGTCTACAGAAAGAATACATTTATCACTGGGAATGGAAGTTTGCTCTGGACCGTTCCAAGTGATGAATTGTCAGGGGTTAGCAGCTATATTTCTTTTTGACCTCTGTAGGATAGACATCTGTCATGCTGTTTTTATTTTTTATTTTTGGCCACATCATGTGGCATGCGGGATCTTAGTTCCCCAACCAGGGATCAAACCCACGACCCCTGCAGTGGAAGCGTGGAGTCTTGACCACTGGATCACCAGGGAAGTCCCCGTCATGCTGTTTTTGAATCCTGGTCAGGAAAGGTCTTACCCAGAGATGTTGGCCAGTGTATGGATTTACGTATACAGAGATCGGATAGGCTTTGATTTTTCATCTAGAGATTGGTTACATTTGGAATCACTGGAAAAGACCCTGATGCTGGGAAAGATTGAAGGCAGGAGGACAAGAGGGGACAGAGAATGAGATGGTTGGATAGTATCACCGACTCAATGAACATGAGTTTCAGCAAACTCCGGGAGATGAAGGACCAGGAGGCCTGATGTGCTGCAGTCCGTAGGGTCGCAAAGAGTCGGGCATGACTGAACAAGTCTATCCTCATCTGGAAGGTTTCAATTTTTGTTCTGAAGATCAGTTACATTTGGCAAATACTTGCTGAGAGAAAGGAAGCAAGAAAGCCTGGTATCTCCCCCAGGAGATACCAAAAATCCACAGGAGCTTTGGGAGCTCCTGGACCATTTAAGATGAACTTGGGGGCTGGGCAGCAGTGGCACGGTAGGTGCCAACATGAGAGATGAGTAAGAAGGATCCTAAAGATCCTGGCTCAGCCTTGCCCACACTCCCCCAGGAAGGCCAGAATCAAGTATTTCTAGCTCCTCTAGGGATCATTCTTCTCCTAAATGCATAACAAAGTTTCTTCACCTCCCCAGGACAAATAACAGCGGGAGGTACCAGCCGACATTTCACAGACCTGGTCTCAGCACCCACAAATGTGTGAATCCAGGAAATGTGGAAGCAGAGGTGAAGCCTGAGCCAAGAACACGCCTCCCAAAGGCCGAGCTGACAACCCAAGCCCCAAATATGAGTCAAGGTTTCCATGGTACCCAGAACCTCAAGCTCTGTCTGAAGGAAAATTCCTGCACCCTCTCACCACTCCACAACCCTGTTCAGAGTAGCTGCATTTGGGGTTCTCCATCTTTCTACTTGGTCTTCAGAGGACCCTAGTATCCACAATCACAACAGCAAGCTCCTTGGAACACAAGTTCTATCTCATGACAACAGGCTTTTTGATGTAATAAACTTGGGAAAGGATGCCACAGCCCCCTGTGAAGAGTGACAGATCACAGCATGTAAAAGACCCCACAAACTCATACATTCAGGAAAGAGGCTTCAACGTGTTGAATCATGTGTCTCAGGAACTCATGAGACCCGGGTGTCTATCTCTCCCCACTGCCCCAACATAACCAAGCATCAGTGGAACCTGTGTTCCATAGAGCACCTCAGGTTGCTCCTGAACCTCTCAATTACACATGCTTATTCCAAATTACAGGCTTCCCTGGTGGCTCAGGGGTAAAGAATCTGTCTGCCAGTGCAGGAGACATGGGTTCCATCCCTGGGTCAGGGAGATCCCCTGGAGTAGGAGATGGCAACGCATTCCAGTATTCTCATCTGGGAAATTCCAAGGACAGAGGAGCCTGGAGGGCTATCGTCCAGAGGGTCGCGAAGAGCCAGACGTGACTTAGCAACTGAACAACAACAACATTCCAAATCACAGCACCTCCAGGCAAAGGTCTCTGTGTGGACATGCCCGTGGATTCAGTTGCCGCTGTCAGCTGACCCGGTGAGGCCCTCTGAGGATCGGAGCAGAAGTGGTATTGCTACAGGCACGTCAAGTGGGATGGACAGAGCAGCTACACAGTGGGGCATGGCCTCGGTATCCTTTTTCTTTTTTTGGCACACTGCATGGCATGTGAGATCTTAGTTCCCTGACCAGGCATTGAACCTGCGCCCCTTGCATGGAAGCTCTGAGTCCTAACCTAAATTGACAACCTAACTTAACTACCAGGGAAGTCACCAGAGTCCTTTTTCTTTTTTTTTAAAGCTTGTTCTGATTCTCTTTTGTTGCATAACAAACCATCCTCAAAATTTAGTAGCTTATCAATCCAGGCCACAAATCCACAATTCTGACCGAACTTGGCAGGGTCAGCTTGACTAATCCACACAGCACTAGCTGTGGCTTGACTTACGTAGTTTTAGCCTCTGTACCCCTAAGGCTCCAGCAGCACCTGTGAAACTGCCTGCAGACCCTGGGGTCCCAAAGAGATGGCTCTCTATCCACAGAAATCCTGACGACCCTGGCTATTTATACTCAGAAGACCATACTCATAGGGGCCAGTGGACGCCGAATGCCCCGAGATGCCACAGTGACAACTTTCTCGTAGAGGTCACCTGGATGGCTTTTCAGAGGGGACTGGGAGTCAGACGAGGTCTGGCCAGGAAGATGGGGAGCCCAGCTCTGATGCAGTAACACCTGGGAGCGAAGGACCACAACTGACCCTCCAGGGTATCCCCCCAGCTAGAGACGCCTCACGCAGGAACCGAACTGCTTAAATAAAACCACATTTAAAAGACAAAGCCCAAAGCACTTGCTGGCATCAGGAATGAGGTGACAGGGCCACTTAAACTGCTGGTGGTTAAGTGCCGCCTTCCTGTCGTTCATCTCAGTCAACCCCTCCCTCCCCCAAAGCCGAGAAAGGGACGCAAGTTCATACCCATCCTTTTTGTAAAACTCCAACATCATGTTATCTGTGGCCACACTGAGGGGCCGGCGGGCCTGCTCGGGCTGGCGCCGGTCGGCGGGGTCCATGTCTGGGGAGGGCATTGAGCTGTAGTTGGCGTTGTGGTTCACATGCACCGGACTCCCGTAATTGCCCGTGATGTTGAACTCTATCTCTGCGGGGAAGACAGAATAGATGCACACGGTCTGTGAGTCGGCCAAGGTCTTCCTGGGCAGGAGGGAAACCAGCAGAGAAATGGCCACTCTTTTATGTGTCACCCCTGAAAATCTCATCCCATGGTTCAATGTTAGATCATCTGTTGATATTAACTCATCTTATTATATTTCATCCTATTACCAGGTGAGCCCATGCGCTCACCTAGCATGTAATAGAATAGGGACTTAATAAAGCACTTTTTCATCTGTGATTCACAAAACAAATTCAGTCAAACAGGAACAGATGGGTATTTTCTTTTTGAAAAAAAAAAAAAAAAAAAAGGCAGAATCATCTATCTCAATCCTCACATTTAAGACTGAAATAAATGCCAGAGTGGTCTAAATCAAATCAGGAAAAAGGGCAATGCCCACTCTCAACACTGTTATCTGATGTTGTTGAAGTGCTTGCCAATGAAATTAGTCAAGAAAAGAAAATAACAGTCAATATTACTATCTGTAGATGATGATGATGGGATGTCTTTTCAGAAGACCAAAGAGAAAAAAAAATTGCAGGATTAGAAACAGAAAGAGATCTCACTAACATTGCAGGCTCTCAAATGGAGTCTCATCTCATCTCCTCCTGACAACAGCCGATTTATCTGCAGTGCTCATGAGCTCAGCCACAGAACCTACAGAGTTTTACCTTGAACTCCTATCTCCTTTGTTTCTTTATCCTGATTTTCTACCACTGGCCAAAGGTGGTATGCACAGGGGGCTTAAAAACAAAACCACACACACACACACACACACACACACACCCCTTCAGCCAGTGGTAACTTGATTTCAAAGATTCAGAACTCACAGCAACCTCCCGTTCCCCACAGAAGCCTACTCCCACATCAGATGCTGCCACGTACCCCCGGGGAAGAACCAGTCTGCATGTTGAATGATGGGCTCGATGATCCCGACGATCTGCAGCGAGACCGTGGTCATCATCTCCGTGATGTTCCTGAGGGCACAGGGCAGAGGAGGGCAGGTGAGGTGAGCAGCCGAGGCAGGGAGGGGGCCCTGGACCAGAAGCCTGCACACTTGGTTCTGAGAGCATGTGTCCTCCTGGGGAGGGCACTTCACCTTTCTGAAGCTCTCCCCATGTCTACAGAATGGAGACATCCCCAGAAGTCCTCCCTACAGGAGACAAGTGAGTAACACACACAAAATCGCCAAGTCTGCGGACTGATTCTCACAACTGCCAGACTCATCCTTTCCCAGCCCTGTTCTCTCTGTCAACACAGCACTCTGTCCTTCTGTATCCCAGTGATGGGATGTGCTTTCCACAGAGGGCCCAGGGGCTGGAAGAGCTTGCCAGACCTGGTGCTGACCCAGATGAGCTCAGAAAAGACCCTGGCTACAGGCCTGGCTCTGAGACTATCAACAGGAAAGATCTGAAGAATTCTGGGCCTCCTCCTGAGTCTAAAGAAGGACCAGCTCAAGACAGGCATATGACCTGACACATAAATAAGGCTAGTGGTTATCTGGGGCCCTGACCATCCCACCCAGGCTCCCATAGCCCCCAGTGTGACCCACACACCCCTTCCTCCTTGGACTCACCCTTCTGCTTGTGGCCACAGCAGGTTGGGTCCTAATACAATGGCCATGTTACTGGGTGTCATCTTGTTGACATCTTGGTATTCTGAGAGCTTGGATAAAAACTTGATCAAGTATCTGAAAGGAAGTGAGAAGGGCCAGGTTTAATGAGGGCTTAACACCAGCCATGGTCCCCTAACACCAGCTGGAATCATCTTTTACTGACAAGAAGACTCATACATCCTACAATATAATCAAGATGTGTCACATGTCAGGACACAAGAATGCTCCAAAAACAGACAGAGCTCTTCCTGGGCTGAGTCCTGGGCTAGTTGTCAATGTCTGCTTCAACAAACTGTGGCCAGAAAAAAATTCTCCATCCTTCCTTTGACTCAGGGCATAATGCCAGAAATTCCCTCCTTCTTTTCAAACCTCTGTCATCTCCTGTCTTCCCTGTGTGCAGAGGTGAGAAGTAGTGTGTAGGTGTCACTAGTGGGGACATTTTCATGCTAGGAGCAGTGTCTCAGTGGGGCTATGAGAGCCAATGAAGAAAACGTTAGACCTAGACTTAGCACGTGGCCCAGCAATTCCACTCCTAGAGAAATGTGGACGCAAATGTTCCCAGCAGCATTATTCATCATAGCTGAAAAGGAGAGACCACCCAAATATCCATTAAGGGACAAACAGATGAATAAAACATAGTCCCATCCATAGAGTGGAGTACTACTCAGCCCTGGACAGGACTGAAATACTGACACATGCTACTACATGGATGAACCTCGGAAACTTGATGCCAATGGAGAAAAGCCAGACACAGAGACCCCAGGGTGAATGACTCCATCTGTATGAAAGGCCCGGCGCAGGCAAATGGACAGAGACAGAATATAGATGAGAGTTTGCCAGGGGCTGGGTAAGCAGAAATGGGGAGTGACTGCTGATGGGAACAGCATTTCTTTGTGGGGTGATAAAAATGTTTTCAAATTACACAGTGGTCATAGCTGCACAACTCTGCAGATTTACAAAAACCCACTTAACTGCACACTTTTAAAAGGGGACAATGGCATATGAATTGTTATGTCAATAAAGATATTATTAAAAAAAATCAGTGTGTGAGTAGCTGTGCACAAATGAAGCATAAAAAGAGCTCTCGCAAACCATACCAAACCTGCCTGGTCCCGCACAGGCCCCAGACCCCAAAGCCCATCTCTTCCCGGGCTCTTGGTTATATAGACAGTGGGTCCAGCCCCATGCTGCCTGGACCACAGTGAAGTGGCTCCTTCAGCAACTGTTGCCCACAGAGCACAAAGACCCTAAGCTGCTGATGGGCCACCTCCACCCACATCCTGCTGCATCACACCCTCCAAGAGGCCACACATGCCTTGACCAGGGTATGGGGCCTGAGCTGAGTATGGTCAATCCACGGGCTGGCCAGTGGCCCAGCATCACTTCAAGAATCATTCTTGCTCTTGATCTGATTCTTGCTCGTAGGATGCTTTCTTTCAATTTTGTATATATTTAACACTTTAAGCATTTTACAGTGTGCAGTTCATTAGCATTACTTTCCATCATGATGCAACCATCACCACCATCCATCCCCAGAATTTTTCATTACCCCAAACTAAAGCTGGACACCCATGAAATGACAGTCCACCTGCTGCTCCTGACCCCTCCCCGGTTACCCTAGCCACCATTCTACATTCTGGCAACCACTATTCACTTTATATTTTTATGAATTGACTACTGTATGTACTGCTTTTGAGTGGAATTGTTCAGAATCTCCCCTTTTGTGTTTGGCTTCTTTCATTTAGCATACAGCCTTCAAGGTTCATCCATATTGTAGCAAGAATGAGAATGTCTCTTCTATTTGAGGCTGAATACTGCATTGTATGTACTTTTTGTTCACCTATATTTATCCATTGCTGGACATGTGGGCTGTTTCCACCTCTTGGTTATTGTGAATAACGCTGGCATGAACGTAGGTGTACAAAATCAAGTCCCTACTTTCCGATCTTTTGGAAATACACCCAGAAGTGGAATTGCTGGGTCATACAGAAATCCTATGTTTGTCTTAGGACCCGCCATGAGAAGTCACTCCTGGGATTTTTAACAGGAAAACAGAAACAATCAGGCAGATGGCAGTAGGAGCTGAAGCTGAAAATATGCATCTAAGGAAGCTCCAAGGATGGGGGGAGGGCCAAGAGCATTGCTGGTGCAAAGTGATGAGGAAGCAGAAAGTGGGAAAGAGCATAAGTCTGGGAGGGAAGAGAAGCACAGAGCAGTGGGAAGTGAAACCTGGGTGAGGGTGAGAAAAGTAAGAGACAGACGCATGGAAAATTGCTGGTGACAAGTAGAAACCAGAGAACATTCTCCCAGCCTCTTCCTAAAGCCTGGCTCCAGGAAAAAACTGCCAAGTCCAGCTCAGGGTCTGGTCAGCATCGCCCCTGGGATCCACAGACACCTATCTTTACAATAAACCCTGGTATCTGAAAGCAGCCTGCATTCATCCTTGCTCCTTGCAAACCAAAGAACTGTGTCAGCCAGCAGCTGGTCAGGTAGCCCTCAACATCCCACAGCCCCATACAGTCTGTTTCCTCATCTTCAGGATGGTAATTCACAACCTCCCAGGATGGCTTGAAGTTGAAAAGAGACCCTGCGTGTTAAATATGGTTTGGACACCATGTAACGCCAAGCTTGCCAGTGCCCACGCCTTTTGGCCAGGAAACGTGTGTCTGAGGCTTAAAGAACCTTGACCCAGCATCTCCAGTGTCCACTCACCGGATGTTGTTGTGATTGGCTTTGGGCAACTTCTCACATGCATTCCACAGCGCCTGGAGCCTCTTGTCCTGGTCCTGGATGCTGGAAAATTAACAGGAAAATCGACTGGTTGAGTACAGACCAATGAAGTCTTACCAGCACTCAGACTCACCAGCCATTGAAGTATTTGAGAAGAGGAACCAGTCAGTGACCATATCAGTAAACTATTTTCATTCATATCTTCGGTTTTTGTTATTTCCCCCTCAGTAATCTTTCGGCCTTGGCAGTGCTGTTTTAACAGTACTTCCCCTGCACACATCACATGGCCCAGGTCAGCGTGTGCTGGGGCAGCAGGTGAGGGCGGAGGGCAGACACCTGCACCTGAGCGGATGGGGCTGTGATGTCATCGGGAGGTTGGTTCCATCACAAAACAGGACACCAGAAACAGCTCAGCTCCACCTTCACGCCACCATGGCAGCCAGCTGGCCAGTCCCACAGATAGTTTAATGCACATTAAGCTTCTCAGCATGTGGAATGTAACAGATGCTCAATAAACACCTTCTGAACAAGTAAATGACATGAACTCATATAGATATAAGGATATCTGACCCTTGAAGACACAACTCAGAGATGGATAGTTTCCACAACCAAAGGATTCTCCATTCTACAGAGAGACTTGCTCGCAGGGTTTCTTTATTGATAGGTCTTCTAAGGATTAAAAGAGATTACTGAAATGTCTATATATATTTTTGTTGTTGTTAGGACTACATTTTTAAATATACATTTTTATGAAAACCTACATCAGGGTTTACAGGGTTAGGAAGACCTTATGCTCAAAGAACCTTTTAACAAGAAAAACTGAAAAGCAAATACTGCCAGGAGGCTCAGCTCTGACCCTCTGACTCACAACCCAAGGTAGGGGACGGCCATCGTGGGGCCCCCAGAAGTCCCTGCTTCCATCCTGACCAAGGTGAGAAAAACTCCCTTTTCTGCTCATCAGTCCTCTCTAAGGTCAAAAGGCAGATGCTGCCAATGTCTTTCCTTCAATAAAAAAATCAACATCCATATGGGACTTTCTTCGGGGTCCAGTGGTTAAGACTACCCACTCTCAATACAGGGGGCATAGGTTTGATCCCTCTTCAGGGAACTAAGATGCCACATGCCGAGCATAGCAAAAAAAAAAAAAAAAAAAAAAAAACAGGCAAAAATAAAATAAAATTAACACCCACATACTGAGGGTCTCTGGTGTATCAGGCAGTGTCACAGGGGTTAGGGAGTGGGAGGCAGTCAGAAGAGACGGTCATCCCTCCCTGCCCCCATAAGCTCACAATCCAACCAGTCACACAAACACAGCCTTGAATTTGATCAGTCCCTGCAGAGAACCCGAGGGATGGGGCAGACCCTGACTACCAGCTGCTGGGCACCAGTTTTCAGGAAGGAGGCCTCTCTGAGGTGACCTTCAGGGTGGGACCCAAAGAGTCAGAAGGAGCCTAGGAGGCAGAAATTTTGGGGAACCAAAACTTGTTGCATGGCAGGAATGGCCAGCGTGAAGAGGGGTCTGGGAGGTGATGGGAGCCTGGGGCCTCCCTGAGTCCTCTTGAAGGCCCAGCTGGGGCTCTGGGCCACTCTGTGGCTCCAGCCTGCGACCCACACCCTGGGACCTGGCTCTCGGGCACACGTACAAGCCTCTCCCCATGACACACACCAAGATGCAGACTCGCCGGATGCGGCACACCTGCAGTTTCAATCAAGGTTCCACATAAACCGCACCCACAGGACACATGGAGACCCAGAGTACTCACTTGGAAGCCTGAATCCACTCGTCATAGAGTTCAAAGGTCATCAGAGGTTCTGGCAGCTCCCGGAGGTAAGACTTGAGAGCTCCTGGACGTGAACACCGTACGGGCCGTGAGCTGCCGGGATGCGGCAGACACCTGCTACCAGCCAGCGTCACCACGGGGGCCAGGTTTGGGGAGGGTGCCCCAACCCTCGTGACCAGGTCACATGGTGGCTGCCACATGCCTGGATCCAAGGCTCGGGCGTGGCCATGAGGGCCTCCCCTCTCATGTTACCACCATCACCGCCTCCCCTGGCACCTTGGGGATGGGGAGGCCTTCCTTCAAGGGCACAGCAACCAGGCCTAAGGTGGGGTCCTGAGTGGACATGCCCGGAGCATGGTGGGGAGCCAGGGGCTCGAGTGTCCCTGACACGGGGCTCCACCTCTTCCACTCCCACCCCTTCCCCTGGAGCTCCTCCAGCGGCGGGGCCCACCTGCGATGGCGTGGGGGTCCGCCGAGCACTCCTGTACATCCACCACACAGCAGTCCAGGGCTGCCTTGAGCTTCTTCAGCTTGGAGGCAGACGGGGCTACTCGGAAGAGGCCCTGCCGATAGGACAGGGGTCACCAGACAGCCTGCACCTTGAGGGCACCACAGCAAGACTGCCGGCAGGCAGTCTCCCCAGCCCTTTCCTCCACCATCTCCCAGGGGCCTCCTTCCCACCACCACGTGTCAACACTGGGGCAGCAGGACCAGGGTCTCATCCCTGGCTGTGGCCTCAGCACCTCGTACAGGGTGACCTGGCGTTCTGCTTCAGTATGCACTTGATTAAATGAGCCCTGGGCACTTTGACATCCCGTTCTTGTGTATTTAAGATATATTTTGGAAAAACAAAAACACTAATTTGAAAAGATACATGCACCCCTGTGTCCACAACAGCATTATTTGCAATCTAAGTGTCCACTGGCAGATGAATGGATTAAAAAAGATACGGCAGGTCTATAAAATGGAATAGTACTCAGCCATAAAAATGAATGAAAATTTTGCCATCTGCAGCAACATGGATGGACTGAGAGATTATCATACTAAGTGAAGTAAGACATAAGGAGAAATAGTGTATGGCATCCCTCATATGTGGAATCTAAAAAGAAATGATACAAATGAGCTTACTTACAAAACAGAAACAGATTCAGACTTAGAGGACAAACTTACTGAACTGATGGTTGCCGGGGGAAGGATAGGAGGAAGGGATAGTTAGGGAGTTGGGATGGACATGTACACATTGCTATATTTAAATTGGATAATCAACAAGGACCTACTGTATAGCACATGGAACTCAACTCAATGTTATGTGGAGGCCTGAATGTGAGCGGGTTTGGGGGAGAATGGATACATTTGTATGTATGGTTGAGTCTCTTTGCTGTTCATCTGAATCTATCACAGCACTGTTAATTGGCTATACCCCAATAAAAAATAGAAAGTTTTTTAAAAATGGGGAAAGAAAAGGCTCCATTCACCTCCCTCCATGAAACTTTCCCTCAGGGACTAAAAAGACCTCATCTTTTCATTGGAATTATACATGAAAATGCCTGGCATTTAAAACGGGGTTAAAAAAAAACCTTGTTTTGAATAAATCAGGCTTATTTGGCAGACACTACACTTATCTGCTCCATAAGCTCATAAGCCCCCTTTTATACTTTTTAAACAGCTCACTCTCTTATACTTTTCTTAGTAATAAATACCACTGATAAATATTGATTGGTTGATCAGATCACAGGAAAGTAGAGTCATGATTTTTAAACTGCCTGCCTAAGAAACTAAAGATGAGGTCTACCTCCCAGGAGACCACTGACATAGCAATAAAAACAATGGTTGCCAATGTCTCATAGGATTGTTTTTTAACATGTGGCTTATAAGGAGTGCTTTCTAATGTCTGTATCAATTTTCAGGATGTCTATAAAAAAAGTTATGATCTAAAGGTTAAAAGGTCTATGTTTTAAATTAAGGAGAGAGGAGGTGGAGAGTGGGGTGGAGGAGGAGGAGGAGAAAGCCCCAATCTCATTACATATGCAGAGAGGAGGGCTGGAGCGGGGCTATAAGGTCCTCAGGGCGGGGTATCATGTCCCACAATCCTCCACTGTCCCTGGAGAAGGAAGGCTCATGGGAGAAGCAGGACCAGTTTGAGGACAGGGGGCCTGTACTGCATCTTCCCAGGCTTGGGTTTGTGGGGCCGGGTGAGGACGGTAACAGAGGAGGAGAGACCCTAGAGGCTCCATATCGCGGGCGAGGAGATCTGCTCGCGGCGGAGCTCGGCTGTACCCAGACGCACCTCCTCCTGCATCCCGCATTCCAGCAGCATCGTCACGCACGCCTCGATGGGGAAGGCGATCTCCCGGCCGCTGATCGAGAGGTGCTCCTCCAGCGGCTTCCCAAAGGAAGGCTTCTCCACCCAGGCCTCTGGGGGGGGTGCAGGTGGAGCAAGAGAGGGGTCAGCGCAGGTCAGCCCCGCGGGAACCTTCCTTTCCTCCGGTCACACTGCTTCTCCTAAGTGTCCCAGGGACATGGAGCAGTGGACATGGAAGCATTGTCCGACAGTGTCCATGGAAGCACTGTCCAACTGCAGCATCGCCATTCCTGCAGTTTCAGGGGATGACGGGGACGAACTGGGGGAGGCGGTGGAAGCCAGCCCGCTGTAAGCAGAGCTGCTGGGCTTCCTGTTACACACGCACCTCCACACACGCCCATGCACACCCGTCTCATCCCCGCTGGGATGGTGTGTGTGTGTGTGTATGTGCCCTGCTGTCCTGCCACTGGTCACGGTGCCTGCAGGCGGAGGCCCCGGGCTCACGTGACGGCGGCCCTGCCGGGGAGGAGCAGGTGAACCAAGCATAGGGCCGTGGATGGCAGGCTCCCGGCCCTCCCTGCCCCAGGCCAGCTTGGCACTCACCCTGTTGTGCTTTTATCTGAGGCAACACGGCCTGCAGGAGTGTCAGGGACTTCCTATGGTACTCGGCCTGCACTTCGATGAGCTGAGGGGACATAAGGAGAAGCGTCAGCCTTTGCCGGAGGATGGAGGGCATGGGCTGCCACACCACTGCGGTGCCCTGCCCCCTCCTCCACCCATCTGCAACGACGGGCATTCGTCCCCTCAGCCTCTGCAGCAGAGGGGTGACCATAAAGGGAAGTTTTGGAGGTGGGAGACTCGGGGAGGAGGTGACGGGGACTCTCCAGAGTTAGGCCTGCCTTCACTGCCACCCCAGCTGGGGAGCACCCTGCCCCCATTTCTCACAGCAGAAGGCACTGAAGGGGTGCAACCCTGAAAAAGCTATAAACAGAGAACACATTCAGAAATCCAGGTGTCCATGAGAGGGCACCCAATGCCATGAGCCTCAATGTATCTTGATTCCCCCCACAAAAGACTTCAAGATACAACTGGTGGGAAAACATGTGCTCGATCCACAATCCTCTTCCACCTTGGGAGGCAAAACTGCTTTATCGTGATGTGATTCAAAGGACAAAGTCCTTCAAGATGCTCTATTCTGCCCCTCCCACTACTGAAAAAGCTGCTGAAATGGTAAAAACAGCAGAAGAAAAGCAGTGAATAACTGGCACTTCATTTATTTTCTAAATCTCTCCCTGCTCAAAAAAAAAAAAAAAAAAAGGAAAGAAAATTGGGTATGTAGGAGGAAAAAGGAGAGAGAGGCACTTTGCTCAAAAGTCTGGTGTGATGAGTAGCTATTATCCCCAAGGAAAACTAAAAGGGAATTTTTTCTTTTTTTAAGTCATAGTGTTGAAATAAGTGGTACCCAAAGACAATTAGGTAGTCCAATAATGCTTGAAATGCCAACAATCATTTGTTTTAGATATTTTAAAATGAAATATTATCTTCACAAATAAAACCAATGGCATTTTAGACTTGAAAGAATAGACTTGAAAAGAATCCTACTATTTTAAAGTAAACGTTTCAAGTTGGAAGGAATATGTATCAGCTCTCTCTCAGGGGGAAGAAACTCTGGACTTCTTGGCCATTGATGCTGAGCATGCAGGGGAACACTGACTACCCCCAGTTCTGCCCCACGCTTATCAAAGCATCCAGCTTCTCAGGATTCCTCTTCTCTCTTCATCTTCTTTCCCTGTCTTTGTATCACTTCCTTGACCCTAAAGAGAAACTTTGAGTTTTATTCCCAACGTTATTTTTCATTTCAGGGTCCTAATTATTTGGGCCACATGATTCAAGTATGGATGACTCAGATCCTGTGTCTCTACTCTGTAAATCTGCTCCCATAGAGGAGAGGCAGTAAACAGGCATCAAACCTCATTTACCAACTTGTCATCATCTGGGACAAAAAAAATCTCCATTAATAACCAACAGATGCTGGGGTGCGGCTAGCTTCTTCTTCCCAAGTTGCTTCCTGATGACAGACTCAGGTTTTGCAACCCTGACCCTGCTGACATCTGGGGCTGGATCACCCTCTGTCGTGGGAGCTGCCGTCCTGTGCACTGTGGGATGTTTAGCAACAAACCCGACCTCCACCCTCTGAGTGCCTGTAGCACCTTCCCCTGATAGTGACGGCCAAAAACATCTCTGCTAAGTGACTTCAGTTATGTCCGACACTTTGAGACCCTATGGACTGTACCCTTCCAGGCTCCTCTGTCCATGGAACTCTCCAGGCAAGAGTGTTGGAGTGGGTTGCCGTGCCCTTCTCCAGGGCATCTTCCTGACCCAGGGATCGACCCGGTGTCTCTTAAGTCTCCTGCAGTGGCAGGCGGGGTCTTTACCGCTAGTGCCACCTGGGAAGCCCCCCTCAAATGTCTTCAGACACAGCCAATCATCTGCTGGGAGATGACAGAATCACCTCTGGTTGAGAACCACTGCCATCGATCACAGAGGTACAAACATCTTCATGGGTGAGGCTGAACTTTATTCTCAGGGTTTTGGAGAAATCCATACAAAGGGGACTAGAAGGCAGGATTTATTTACAGGTCGGACAGTCAAAGCCCCACCTGTTCTCAGGACATGCTCAACTGAGGCATCCTTGATTCGAGGCCCGCGTTCCTTCCCGTCCCCACTGTGACACCTGCTAACAGACTCCAAGCAGCCTCACCTTTCTGGATGCTTACCGTCTGAAAGTAGTTTGCATAGTCGATTTCTTTGGCCACAAAACTGTACATGTCAGCTGACAGCTGGTCCTGTGGGGGCAAAACACAAAAGGATAGAGAGTAGGAATCCACACATCAGAGGAAAGAACCGTAACCATGGTTTAACCTCATTTTTCATAATACTAAGCAGATTACAAACTTTGCCTGTGGACGTTCCATCTCCCAACCTAAAGGCTCTAAAGGATGACTAAGTGGAGAAAGAACACCTATGCCAGTGTTTTCCTAGCGCTTTTAACGTGGGCCACGTGGAGAGTTAGGAAAGCTGATGCGGGGGAATGACACGCAAATTGCTTCCTTGCATCTCTGTGGCGCGCCCTGCTATCGGCAGCAGCCCCGCCAGGTACACACTGTGCTTCTGCTTGCCCCCCCTTGCCGCTTCTTCCCCTTGATGATGCTACTGCCTTGCTCCCTTCATCTCAATTCTGACTGGTTGATCACAGAGAAAGAGAGGCGAACACACCAAGTCGAGGGAAGCTGGTTAAGACAGGTGGGCAGGGGACGGACCGCTGATTCCAAACTTGGCAAAAAAAAAAAAACAAACCAAAACCTGGACTCAGCCAGTATCATACATGAATCTCAGTGTGAAAAGTCCTTCACCACTCAGCTCCCTGAGGGGCTGAGAATAGTGGCTGAATGCTATGTCTGGACCACATTCCCTCCAAGGAGGACAGTGGTCAGTTTCACTGAAACACCCCCAGCACAGCGCAGTAGAAGTGCATTCAAGTGGATGTAGACTCTGTCACACTAACTGTATCTTTGAGCATGTCACACTCTCTAAACGTGTTTGTACAAGTCATGTGATCTCTGACATCCCTCCCTGCTTGGTAGCCTTTGAGGCAGAGCTTCAGAAGAGGTGCTGAGTTAAGAGAAAAAGTATCTATCACGTTCAGGTTGGAATAAATAGGAAAATATCACCCCAACGCTTATAGCAGTGCTATTTCCAACTGCCAAGATATGGAAGCAGCCCAAGTGTCTACTGACAGATGAACAGATCAGGAAGATGTATTGTTTAGACAATGGAATACTACTCAATCATAAAAAAAAGAATAAAATCTTGCTGTGTGTAACAATGGACGGACCTAGAGGGTATTATGCTAAGTGAAATAAGTCAGAGAAAGACAAATACCTCATGATTTCATACATGCAATCTAAAACACAAAACGAAACAAAAACAGACTCATAGATTCATAGAACAAACAGTAGTTGCCGTAAGGGGAGGGGATGGGGGGATATGCAAAATAGGTGAGGGGGATGAAGAGGCATAAACCTTCAGTTTACTTAATAATTAAGCAATGGGGATGTAACATACAGCACAAGGAAGACAGTCAATTATACTGCAATAAATTTGCATGGGGACAGACAGTTACTAGATTTATCATGGTGATCATTTCATAATCTGTGCAAATATCAAGTCATCATGTACCACACCAGATACAAACATGGTATTGTATGTCGACTATATCTCAATAAAAAGGGGAAAAAAGCACAGGAAAGCTGACCCGAATGCTGAAGGAATTACAGCAGACAACTGCATAATTCAGGAAGAGTCTGATATACACAGAACCTCAAGCATTCTGCACAGACCCCGATAACCTCAGCAGCCCCTCCAGCTGCTAATCAAACTGTCCTCTGTGAGCAGGGGGATGGGAGGAGTAATCTGTTTCCTTTTCCAGTATCCTCAACAGGCAAACATCCTTAAAGCGTTCTTGCACACAAGATGATAGAACCAAGACACCAATTTCACATGACTAGCTACCAAAAGTTCAAGGTACTTTTCCCAAAGAATAAAATGGGCTCCAGGACCACCCACCTCAGGTCCCCTCCACTTCAGCATCCTTTGCAATGAATGCCTCCGGGAGGCGGCTGGACCTGTCAAAGGTGCTAGAGTAAGTGGTTTGGTCGGAACTCAACCTCGCCTGCCATGGCCCCAGCAGCCTTGGTCTGGAAGCATCCATCACCAGCCTGACAAGTGTGAGGGAGATAGTTCAAGTCAGGGAAAGACAAACGGTGGGGTGATAAAAAAAGAAGACTCGGTAGACAGAGGTAAGGAAGGGAGCCTTGGGAAGGACTAAATGCCACATCAGTTCAGTTCAGTGCAGTTGCTCAGTTGTGTCCAATTCTTTGCAACCCCATGAACTGCAGCATATCCATCACCAACCCCCAGAGCTTGCTCAAACTCATGTCTATTGATGCCACATCAAATCACCTTCAACCACTCAGCAGATGATCTCCGTAAAGCCAGCCCAACGGGGTACGCCCTCAGGAACATGAAGGGGTTTTCTGAAGGCACAGTCACATCACTGTCTCATAAAGTTAACAATATAGATTCCAAGTGAGCCACACAAGTGAGAAATAAAGGCGGAAACTCTAAACCAAATTTTCATTTATCTAAATAAAATACTTATAATTTAATATTATTTTATTCATAAACATTATCAATATAATTTAATATTTAAATAAAGCGTAGGGGGCCCCTACACTTTTGCTGAGTTTTTCCTCCTGGAGTACTACCAAGTTCTTACAGTGAACAGCAGAGAAAAGTCCTCTCTCGTTTTTCCCAAGGGGAAGGGAAAAGATTGCCATTTTGAAAAGGACTAGAGCATTCTACTGTTGACAAGACCTAACCTTAGGAGAATTTTTCTTTTATTCCTGGCTGTGCCATGCAGCTTGTGGGATCTTAGTTCACCAACCAGGGATTGAACAAGGGACCATAACAGTGAAAGTGTCAAGTCCTAACCACTGGACCGCCAGGAAACTTCAAGGATAAATTATTTTATCCCAGTAGAACCTGCTGGGATGCTTTCAAATTGTGATGCTGCAGAAGACTCTTGAGAGTCCCTTGGACTTCAAGGAGATCAAACCAGTCAACCTCAAAGGAAATCAACTGTGAACAGTCATTGGAAGGACTGATGCTGAAGCTCCAAGACTTTGGTCACCTGATATGAAGAGCCAACTCATTGGAAAAGGCCCTGATGCTGGGAAAGACTGAAGGCAACAGGGAAGCAGTCGGCAAAGGATGAGATGGTTGGATGGCACCATCAACTCAATGAACATAAATCTGAGCAAACTCCAGGAGACAGTGAAGGACAGAGGAGCCTGGTGTGCTGCAGTCCACGGGGTTGCAAAGAGTCAGACATGACTTAGCAACTGAGCAACAACCTGCTGGGGTTATATCAGAGCCCTACTAAACACTTGCTTTTAGCAGACCCTAGCCTTCCCCACATTGAGAAAGAATTAATCAGCTCCAGCATCCTCGAGCCATCCTGTCCTACCAAAACCAAAAACTGAGAGGCTGGAAACAGAACGAAAGACAACAGAGAAGCACTGAAGTTCAGGGCGCAGGGTCACAGGTCACCCACAAGACTCACACCCAATCACAGAGCTACGGGGGCTTCCCCTGTTCCCACACCTGACCACTACATCACCGCACGCCTACGCACCACAGGTCCCTCTACCCAATCCTTCGTGTCCACCTTTTGACAAAAATTACAAGGCATGCTAAAAGGCAAAAACACAGTTTGAAGAAACTGAACAAGCATCAGAACCAGAGTCAGAGGTGTCAAGAACACTGAAATTATCAGGCCAAGAATTTTTTTTAAAGATATGATGAATTCTGAAAGCCCCAGCTCTCAGGGTTCATCCTGGGCTCTTTCCACATGCCAGCTGACAAGTCTGGGGACACAGACTCAACCAGAGGCTCACTATTAGGGTTTTCATAGACCTCCAGCAAACAAAAGGATCCTCCCTGAGGGCCTCCTATTTTTCTTGGTGGAGAGGAGCACAGAAAGGGGGTACCCTGCAAATCTCCACTCTGTTGGCAGCCTCCTCCATCTCCTCCCTGAGGGCATCGGCTTTGGCACCCGCAGGCTGTGAGCTGCTGGACAAACCTGAAGACTTGGATGTCTGCTGCCACCTGATGAGAAAACAGGAGAAAAAGAGGAGAGGTGTGAATAGAACTTGGTCCCTGCCTTCGAGGAACTTAGATTCTAGTCAGATTAGGCATAAATATAAGTTGAATTTCAGTACAGTGTGGGTGTTTTTTTCTTTCAGCATTTTCAGACATTCTACGTCTGAGTTGATGAGCCTTACAAATTGGAGTTTGTGCACATACAAAATAGTCAAAAGCACACACCTTAGCTCTTTAGGGCTCCCACCCTTTCGCCACTGATGCACGAGGCTCCAAGCTTTCCCCCTGTGCAGCTTCAGAATTTCAGTGTCTTTTAGTGACAAGTTAGAATGGCAGTGAAAGCAAACACTCTGGGATTAGAAAGGGAAAATGCATGGTGAATTGGACTCAACGATAACTTTTGGCAAAGAACATTTTCCATGTAGCGTGTGGAATCTGATGCCTTCTCAACCCTGACAGGGCTTCCCAAGTGACTCAGTGGTAAAGAATCCACCTGCCAAAGCAGGAGACATGGATTCAATCCCTAGGTTGGGAAGATCACTTGAGAAGGAAACTGGCAACCCACTCCAGTATTCTTGCCTGGGAAATCCCATGGACAGAGGAGCCTGGCGGGCTATAGTTCATGGGGTCACAAAGAGTTGGATACGACTGAGCATGCATGCATGTGAAACAGGTAGAGAAAACTCTGGGGACACTGTGGGAGGCTGGGAAATATTTGGTTAGGGGTCTCACCCAGGGAATGACATAGCCTCATTGCCAAGAAGAGATCAGGAAAAGGTACCCAGTACCAGACCAGGAGAAAGGGGGGCCCCAGCGTCCACATGGCAGGACTAAGAGAGGCTGACAGTGGCCCCTTCAGACAGAGCAAGTGTTCTCCAATTTGCGACACCTTCCCTACTGTCTCCGGAACCCTAAGGCCGAATAACATGACCGCTACTTTCTCTGAAGCATGGTCCAGGCTGTTCCTTTTAGTTCCCTGCCCATCGGGCACTGAGTTGGGAAACCTTCGTCTACTTGGCCAAAGTCAACCATGGATACTAAGAGAGAGGATAAATGGGTAGGATGAAAACAAATGTGAAAGTCAAAATCTCCACTAGGAAGCGCCAAGCAGCCTTGGACCAGCATTCTGATGCCTCATGTAAATTTTCTTAAACATTTATCTCCGGGCAGAGAATACTGGCCTTCTAAGGAGGCCCCTTGGGAAACTTTCAAGGGGAAGCACAAATATTTCTGGTTGCTCCTCCAATTAAAAAATGAATTTAAAAAGCTATTTCCAGTTGCTAAGTTATCATCAAAGAATTACCAAAAGCAGGCCCTGACAGAAGGTTCTAATTACACTAAGATGCTAGTAGCTATCTCAGGGAACAGCAGTGGGGCCTCTCTCACTGTGGCAGTAAACTCAACAGTCTATAGACCCCAGCAAGCGGGAAAAATAAGTCAAATGGGTCATTATCTTAAAAACTCACCCACCCAATCATTTATTTCCTCCTTGTAACAGGGACACGAGATAGAAGCTGCTTCTCAGCTCTAAGGCAAATAATCAAGTCATCAGGGTGGCAAAGGCAGCTGATGCCCGGCTGCAGTCTGGGAAGACAGTGGGTAAGGGACCTGGCATGGACTCGGAGGGGGTGGGGGTGGGGATGGTGGGGCCCAACCAGGAGCCTGGGCCTTGGGGAGCTGGATGTTTCCATGGACAAGCTGGGAACTGTCAAGTGTACTCATCAGATGAAATGTGGCAACAGATTAAATAGTGTCCTCTAAACACCATGCAGCCCCGGGGTGGATGGAACAAACCTGAGAGCCCTGCCAGCTCCATCTGGCTCCTGGACCGTTCACCCAATGTGGAGGCAAAAAGTACAGTCTTACCCTCATTGTGAGAATCAATAATAGACTCACTAAGTGTTTTCTCTGCACAATTCTTTCTTATTGTGTTATGTGCAAGAAAAAGATTAAGGGAGTGGAGCTGTATCACAATACCAAAAAGGAGGAGATCAGTTCTCTTTGTCATTAGCAAAAAGTAGCAAAATGAAGAATCTTCTGTCACTTAAAAAAGTGCACCCATGGAAGAACTACTTTGAAAGGCGTTGGGACATCAAGCTGGCTTGAAGCTACAGCGATGGTCACATGTGTCCTGAGAAAGATTCCTTACTCATGATAAGAATTCAGGAAAAATTAGAAAGGAAATATTCTACTCCAAAATGTCAAAAAAAAAAAAAAAAAAACTGTAAGCTAACAGGTAAGGAGTAGTAGAAATGCCTGGGTAATTCTTTCTTATAATGGCTTGCCCTACAGAAATGATGTATTTATTATTTTTTTTAAATTAATTAACTAACTAAAGTTCTGGCTGTGCTAGGTCTTCATTGCTGTACGTGGGCCTTCTCCAGTTGCTGTGAGTGGGGGCTTCTGTTCGCTGTCGGCAGGCTTCTTTCTCATTGGTGGTGGATTCTCTTCTTGCAGAGCACAGGCTCCAGCAGGTGGAGCACGTGGGCTCAGGAGTTGCACCAGGGCTTAGTTGCTCTGTGGCCTGTGGGATCTTCTGGGACCAAGGATCAAACCCATGTCCCCTGCATTGGCAGGGGGATTCTTATCCACTGTACCACCAGGGAAGTCCAACAGAAATGATCTATTTAATGAATACCTCCAAGCCACAGCCAAATAAAATAGGGAATGTCATGGATGTAATTTGGATCTCAGATAATGAATGTACTTCCATAGTAGATTATGGGACAGACCTACAACCACCATCTGACTCATCCTGCCTGAAAAAAAGAAAGTAACCAATAAATAAGCGTAAAAAATACAGTGGCCATATATACTAAACTGATTTTTAGGGTATTATAGATCTGGATTGGTCTTTCTTTAAACCCCAAAATACATTTAATATACGTATATTATAATGAAGACATTATTTTTCCCCGCAATTCTGTCCTGGTACTTTAAAAGCATACTCCTTTCCCCTCCCTTTATAGGGAATTTTACTTGTAATGGATAACTTATCTATTCTGACATCATAAATACCCACCAAATGGTCTCTTTGTGGAAACTGAATAGCACAATATCAAGGAAAACTAGGCAACATTTTGTACAGGTAGTAATTTGTTAAGAGAAGTGCCACTAATCATGAATCTCGACGAACAATAGATGCTGGAGAGGGTATGGAGAGAAGGGAACCCTTCTGCACTATGGGTGGGAATGTAAATTGGTACAGCCACTATGGGGAACAGCATGGAGGCTCCTTAAAAAACTTAAAACAACCATATGATCCAGCAATGCCACTCCCAAGCACATATCCAGAGAAAACCATAATCCGGAAGGAGACATGCACCCCCTCACTGTTCACAGCAGCACTGTTCACAAAAGCCAAGACATGGAAGCCACATAAATGTCAATCGACAGAGGGATGGAGAAAGAAGATATGGCACATATACATACATGGAATGTGACTCAGACATAAAATGCAATGAAATAATGCCATTTGCCGCAACATGGAGGAACCTAGAGACTATCATACTAAGTGAAGTAAGTCAGACAAAGACAAGTATCATGTGGTATCACTCGTATGTGGAATCTAATTTTAAAAAACAGGGAAGTCTGGCATGCTGCCGTCCATGGGGTCGCAAAGAGTGGGACACAACTGAGTGACTAAACTGACTGAATTTTTAAAAAAAGATGCAAGTGAACTTACGTACAAGACAGAAGCAGACTCAACAGATATCAAAAACAAACATGGTTACCAAAGAGGAAACATGGGGCGGGTTAAAAATCAGGAGCTTGGGATGAACAGACACACATTACCATATATAAGATAGGTGACCAACATGGACCTGCAGGGAACTCTGCTCACTATTCTGTGATAACCTATATGAGAAAAGGATCTGAAACAGAACGAATCTATGTTCACGCATAACCGAATCCCTCTGCGGCACACCTGAAACTAACACACCACTGTGAACATCTATACTCCAATAAACTTGAAATATTTTAAGAAAATCATAAATTTCAAGGAGTGATGATATTCTCAGCCAAAGGCTCTATAAACAAACTCGACAAGTGTCCTGCTCTGTTAAGGGGAGAAATAAGGATTCTTGTCTTGTTTGAGCTTTGAAGCTGGAAGAGGTTCATTTCTTCCCACTAAGAGAGCTGAGGTGACCCACCATTCTCTGGGAAAGATGCTATCACTATGATTTAAAGAAAGCTGAGGGTCCAAGATTTGATGCTTTTCAATTGTGGTGTTGGAGAAGACTCTTCAGAGTTCCTTGGACTGCAAGGAGATCCAATCTGCCAATCCTAAAGGAAATCAGTCCTGAATATTCATTGGAAGGACTGATGCTGAAGCTGAAACTGCAATACTTTGGCCACATGATGCAAAGAACTGACTCACTGGAAAAAGACCCTGATGCTGGGAAAGATAGAAGGCAGGAGGAGAAGGGGACAACAGAGGATGAGATGGTTGGATGGCATCACTGGTGCAATGGACAAGAGTTTGAGTAGGCTCTGGGAGTTGGTGATAGACAGGGAGCCCTGGTGTGCTGCAGTCCATGGGGTCACAAAGAGTCGGACACAACTGAGCGACTGAACAGAACTGAACTGATGATTTGGGGATGATGAAGATAGAATACAAGGTTTAAGGAGGGACTTCTCTGGTGGTCCAGTGGTTAAGAATATACCTTCCAATGCAGAGGATATGGGCTCCAACCCTGGTTGGGGAGCTAAGATCCTACATGCCACAGGGCAACTTAGCCCGCACACCGCAACTGCTGAAGCCCGCCCACTGACTGCAACTAGAGAGATGTCAGAGTGCTGCAACCAAGAGCCAAGGCAAGGACAGATCCTGCAGGCTGCAACTAAGACCTGATGCAGCCAAATACATAAATATTTAAAGAAACAAAAAAGCCTTCAGGAAAGGCTAATGGAAAGAAAAGGGCTGGAAATAAGGGTAAGACTTTTCACAGACCAGGAGAAGGGTATAGAAGGCAAAGTCAAGATGACTTCAGGGTGACAGGGAGTCCAGAAGTTCCGGAAGGAAAGGGGAAAGCTGCGCTAAGAGGACATGTGTTGCTTCATCTGCCCCATCTTCTCTGCTCCTCTACCACTGGCATCCTCCATTTTCTGAGGGCCCAGGAGGAGGAAGCTGCAAGGAACAGATCCTAATGAGTACAGACTGACCAAATGTGGAAGTGGGGTGGGGCAGAGGTGGGGGCAGTGAGAACCCACCTGCTCTCCAAGAGCAGCTGGTGATGTCTGCACTTCCAGAGCACAGAACCAGGTCTCACTCTCTGCTCTATCTTGGCAGAGTGCTCATGCTGACTCAGGGTGAAGGGTTAGAGGGAAAGGCAAGAAGTTGGGGGAAGCTGGCTTCTGAAAGGCTGTCAAGGGTCTAAGTTCAAGGTGAAAAACACAGAAATTTGGATGGAGTGATATATACTACCTTACCAATCCCAATACCCAAGAGACGATAAGCTGGAGACATGAAAACACTTCATTAAATACTGGAAGAGAGGTCCCTGATGACACTTCTCTACGGTTTCAAAATCTACAAGCCACCTCTGGTGTCACCATTAAACACGAGACAGAATTAGATGGACCACGTCTGTTACCCAGAAGAAATTCTCCTTTAGGGAAGCTGAACGAATAAATGTAAGTGGGCAAGGCAAGGAAAAGCTCTGATGCTAACATCCAGCTCTGAGCAGAAGCTGAAAATTCAGGTTTTCCATACACAAACAGAGAAAAGACCTCAGAGCTAAAACCCAGGGCCTCAGGAGGAAATCACTCTGCAAACCCAGGAGCATAGTGTCCACCACCATTCTGACAGTGCAACGAACAGCATGTCTGTAATCTTCTCATGGTGGTGTTCTGTGGCTCAGTCTGACTCTTTGTGACCCCATGGACCACAGCATGCCAGGCTTCCTTATTCCTTACTACCTCCTGGAGGTTGCCCAAGTTCATGTCCATTGAGGCAGTGATGCCATCCAACCATCTCATCCTCTGTTGCCCCCTTCTCCTTATGCTTTCAATCTTTCCCAGAACCAGGGTCTTTTCCAATTAGCTCTTCACATCAGGTGGCCAAAGTATTAGAGCTTCAGCATCAGTCATTCCAATCAACATTCAGGGTTGATTTCCTTTAGGACGGACTGGTTTGATCTCCTTGCAGTCCAAGGGATTCTCAAGAGTCTTCTCCAACACCACAGTTCAAAAGCATCAATTCTTCAGCACTCAGCTTTCATTATAGTCCAACTCTCACCTCCATACATGACTACTGGGAAAACCATAGCTTTGACTAGTCGAACCCTTGTCAGCAAGGTAAGGTCTCTGCTTTTTAATATGCTATCTAGGTTTGTGATAGCTTTTCTTCCAAGGAGCAAGCATCTTCTAATTTCTCATGTGACTCCCCAGTGTGGGACTACAGAAATCTACACCATAGGAAGCAGGAAAAGGTGACTGAAAGTCCCCAGATTCAGAAATTCTCCTCTTTCTTTTTCTAGCTGAGCCATATGGCTTGCAGGATCTTAGTTTCCCATCTAGGGATGGAGTCCTGGCACTGAAAGCAGCAAGTCCTAACCACTGGACAACTGTGGAATTCCCAGAAAACCTCCTCTTATTACAGATGCTACACATCACCCAACCTTCTCTCTGATCTCTGCTCCCACCACTCTCCCTTTTCCCCTTCCACCCCCACCACGCCCGCCTTCATTCTGCTTCCTGAATACGTCACCCTTATTTCCACCCACAGGGCCTTTGCTGTTCCTATTGTCATGGACAGCTTTGCAGTGTATCTCTGCGTAGCTGCTTCTTTCTTATCAGATCTAGTGTCATCTTCTCAAAAAAAAAAAAAAAATTTTCTTCTCTGTTTCACTATTTATGCCATGGCCTGTTTCTCCAGAGCCACTTCCAAACTTACACTGTAGTGTCTTCCTGAAAGGACTTATGGCTGCTGAAATGGCCTTGTGTGTGTGTGTGTGTGTGTTCTCTTGTCCAGCGTCCAACTCCCAAATCAGGCCACAACCTCTCTAAGAGCAAGGCCCCTGTATGCCAGCGCCCAGCCCACAGCAGAGGTAAGAAACACTTAGTGGATGAACACACATACACACACACACACACACACACACACACACACACACAAGCCGCTGCCTTCCAACTAGGATCGCTGCTCTTTCAAAGAAGCAGAAACGGAAGCAAAGAAAACCCACCATACCTCGTTCGTGAAGAGTCCATGTCCAGCACCAGCTTGGCTAAGTGTTTCCTCTGTTTTTGGATATTTGGGATTTCTACCTGTGGGTACAGGAAACAAACAAAGAAAACCCAGTTGATTTGAAGTCCAATGACAGATTTTTAAAAAAATTTTAAAGACTGAAGTATAGTTGAATTTCCAATGTTTCAGGTGTAGAACAAAGTGATTCAGTTATATATATGTATTTTTTTTTTCTCAAGTTTGTCTCCATTATAGATGAACTTGAAAAAAAAAATATATGTATAAAACTGAATCACTTTGCTGTATAATAGGTTTGTCCCATTATAGGTTATTATAAGATATTGAGTACAGTTCTTTGTGCTAGACAGTAGGTCTTTGTTGGTTGTCTATTTTATACATAGTAGAGGGTGTAGGTCTATCCCAATCTCCTAATTTATCCTCTCATCTTCCCAGGGAGCAAGCCTGAGCCTCTTATGTCTCCTGTATTGGCAGGCGGGCTCTTCACCACTAGCGCCTCCTGGCCGCACTACACACATTTCAAGAGCTCAGCAGTCACAGGTGGTTAGCGGTCGCCAAGCAGTGTAGACGGGAAACATCTCCAGCACCGGGGAGGTTTGCAGGACCAGTTAAAGGGGAGGATGTGAAGAGGGCCAGGGTTCACAGCAAATAACATCCCCCAACCATTTTATCTCTTATCTGAAAAAATTTCACTTGGTTGAAGCTGGCAAAACTGTCACCTACACATTAAGGCTTCTTCTTAAAAAGACAGTTTGCTTTAGTGTCCTTTAAGGTAGACAGAGAAGGGCCCTGCCTAAACAGAGACAGTGAAGGGGCTGCACAGAGTCTCTTGGACACGAGCCCTCATATCCAAGAATAGGGGCTTGTGAATAGGGGCTGCTGTTCATCTTTTAAATTTTTTTAATTGAAGTACAGTTGATTTACAATGTTGTGTTAATTATGGCTGAACAGCAAAGTGATTCACTTACACATATACATACATACATATATACAGTTTTAAAAATATTCCTGTCCATTACGGTTTATAACAGGAGCTTGGATTTAGTTCTCTGTGCCATAGAGAAGGACTTTGTTGTTTATCCATCCTATATACACTAGCTTGTATGCTAATCCCAAACTCCCAATCCATCCTTCCTATATCCCCTCCCCCTTGGCAACCACCAGTCTGCTCTCTGAAAGGAGTCTGTCTCTGTTTCACGGATAGGTTCATTTGTGTCCTATTTGAGATTCCACTGTCATTTCACAGAAGCCTGGAGATAGGTGGAGGGCAGGGAGGAAGATGGGGCGGAGACCCTGCGCGGGATGAAGTGATGCCACCAGCCTTGGAGTTTCACCCTCAAGAACGGCACAGGTGGGAGAAGGGGACAGCCTTCAGCTCCAAGGGCTCCCGGGCTGGGGCACCCCCTGCAGCTGGGTAGTAACGCTCCCCAGTGAGACACTGTGTCACAGAGTGGGTGAGGGGCAGAAACAACCCTGAGGCTGGAGCCAAGGGACCCTAGGGACCACCACTCTGCCCACCCCAATCATATGGGCCCAGTCTCGCTCCCACTTCTGACCTCGGCCAGCAAGAACAGCGGCTCGATCACATCCCTCTCAACCTGCAGTTCAAAATGAATCAGCTCCTGAGCCAGCTTGTCCTCTGTCTCGCCGCAGAGTTTCAGCATCTTCCTGCAACAGAAGGGGAGGAAAACCATCCTGAGCACTCTGTGGAGAAAGACGTGACCCCTGTCCTAATGTGGTCACCTGCCAGCCAGGTAAACACCCTTGAGAAAAACTTGCTTCATACAGTTTTGTTTCTGAAACTGTCCACTTTCTAAAGGATGTTGAGTACCTACTATGTGTCTGGACTAAAAGGGGGTCTGTGGGGAATTAAGAGAGATATAGAGGGGCTTCCCTGGGGCAGTCCAGTGGTTGAGACTTTGCCTTCCAATGCAGGGGGCCAGGGTTTGCTCCCTGGTTGGGGAACTAAGATCCTGTATGCTGCAACGAAAGATCCTGTGTGCTGCAACCAAGACCTGGCAAGGCCAAATAAATATTTAAAAGGAAGAAAAAAAAAAAAAGAAGCTCTTTCCTCTTACCCTGTTTGCCTACAGTGAAAGTGAAAGTCACTCAGTCGAGTCCAACTCTTTGTGACCCCATGGACTATACAGTCCATGGAATTCTCCAGGCCAGAATACTGGAGTGGGTAGCCGTTCCCTTCTCCAGAGGATCTTCCCAACCCAAGGATCGAACCCAGGTCTCCCCCATTGCAGGCGGATTCTTTACCAGTGAGCCACAAGGGAAGTCCAAGAATACTGGAGTGGGTAGCCTATCCCTTCTTCAGCAGGTCTTCCTGACCAGGAATCAAACCAGGGTCTCCTGCACTGCAGGCAGATTCTTTACCAACTGAACTATGAGGGAAGCCCTAAAAGCAGGATATGAATCTGTAAAGGGGTCCCCCTCCCATCTCTACCAGATGCTAATCACCAGAGACAATTCCAGACCCTTATCAGCCCAGAGAAGGCCCCAGTGGACTCCACATTACAAACTTTACTAACTCTTATCTTCTACTAGTTCCCCATATATTTACCTTCCCACAATTTGCTGCCCTAGAGACTAACATTTCTTTGTCTTGTCCCATCTTTAAAAAATCACTGCTTTTTTGTTAAAAATGCTACATAGGACCAAGTTCAAGCCACCCCTTTGAGTTCCTCATCACTGAGTTCTCCCATGTGTTTGATAATCAAACATGTATGCTTCTTCTCTTATTCATCTGTCCTCTGTCAACTTTATTTGTAGGGTCTGTGAAAGAGCCTAAGATGGGAAGAGGGAAAAAGAATTTCTTCATCCTCTCCAGCACATTCACTTTGTTGTTTGTTGTTGTTCAGTCACTCAGTCGTGTCTGACTCTTTGCAACCCCATGGACTGCAGCACGCCAGGCTTCCCTGTCCTTCACTACCTCCAGGAATTGCTCAAACTCATGTCCATCAAGTCGGTGATGCCATCCAATCACCTTATCCTCTGTTGCCCCCTTCTCCTCCTGCCTTCAATCTTTCCCAGCATTTGCATTTCATTCTTTCCTTCTGGACATAATCTGCATCACACCACCTTAACTAGTTTTTCAGTGAGAACATGCAAATAGTAATTCCTCTAAATCTGTGCCTGAAGATACCCTATTTTCCTCTTATTCCTTAAGATTTTTAAAAAATGTTTGCTTATGTGGCTGTCAGGTCTTATTGTGGCGCACGTTGGCTCAGGAGCTGCAACGCGTGGGCTTTGCTGGCCCATGCCATGTGGGATCTCAGTTCCCCAGCCAGGGGTGGAACTCACTGTTCCCTGCATTACAAGGAGGCTTCTTAACCACTGGACCACCAGGGAAGTCCCTTCCCCTTATTCCTGAATGACCATTTAGTCCATCACTGAATCTAGATTTCTCACATTTTTCACTCACTACTTGAAGATATTCCTCCCTTATTTCCTGGCATTTATTTTGGCTCACAGTCAGTTATCAGTCTAAGTGCCCTTGTATACGTACTTGGTGACTGAACAACAAGCTTTCTCTGCTCGACTTTAAGCCTCTCTTTTGTGTCAGTGGTGTGTGGTTTTACAATGGCGTGTCCAGGGATGGATTTCTTTTTGTGGATCTCTATCAGGACTATTTGTGCTCCTTAAATCTGAAGACTCATGCTTTTCTTCAAATCTAGAAAAGGAAAATTCAACCATAAACTTACCCTTCTATTTTCTTCTTCAGGAGCAACTACTACACATTACTGCTCTATATTTATAACCTGCCGCTTGAGTTTCTCCACTTAATGTTGCCTGCATCTCTAGTGCTTCTATTGGGTCGGCCAAAACTTTCATTCAGGATTTTCTGTAAGCTCCTACAGGAAAACCCAAAGGAACTATACTTTATTCTGGTCATTCTTGTGGCAACTCTAGATCTGTTTTCAAGGTCGCTAGTTTCCATATCTGTGTGCAACTTCCAGTCTCTCTCAAGTAAGTTTTTAAAGTATAATAAATATAATTTGAAGTTTTAAAAGTTCTATTTGGTTTTCTTTGATCCTGCCTCTTCTTCCTTCCCCCCCGGTCACATATTATTTCATTTTCCTTCCTGTCAAGAATTTTTCTGTTTATTAAATTTTTAAATTTCATTTTAGACGTAATTACTGTCCATTTCCTTTCATGCCATCCCAGTAATTTTAGCTCTTAGGGTCCAATTCTCCCATCAGCTGTGCCTGCTGACCCTCTCTCATGGTGCTCCTATTTTTAGCTTGTTTTTATTGTGAGCTCAAAATCAGCAAGGGTTGTTCTTCTGGGAATCCTATAAGTTCTGACATCTGACACAGAGAGATTTCATATTTGCTTCTGCTGGGGCCCAAGGGATTTTGAGGGCTCTTCAACCATTTTTTTTTCTTTTTTTCTTTTTTGACCATGCCTCATGGCATGCAGGGTCTTGGTTCCCCAACCGGGGATCAAACCTACACCCCCTGCAGTGGAAGCATGCAGTCCTAACCACTGGACCGCCAGGAAAGGCCCTCCAGTTTTATGTTGGTTTCTCCCCTTGGGAGCTGCCTCCTGCGCAGACACTACGACTCCGGGGCCCGGGGGCTCAATTTCTCACCGGCCGCCGTCCCTTCTCCCCCATCCAGCCCCCAGCCAGGCTGCAGTGTATGCAGTGCCTTGCTGCGATGTGCACGTCCCCTCTTTAAGGACGGGGACTTTCCCAGATTTGGCACGAACCCAAGCATGGTATCTCCTTACCCAAGAAGTGTGTCATCTCCCAGGATAGCTGACCCTTCCATCAGACACTGAGCCAGTGTTGTCAAAGGCAATTTTTTCTGAAAAGGGAAGAAAGAATGTGGTGATGCAAATGACTTCAACAGTCACCCACTTGTATGAAAATAGTGAGAAGTCAAATACTTGCCTAGATACTCTGTTAGCTAAGAAACAAACCGACTTTAAAATATGTATAAAACCTAAAAGTTCAGAGGATACAAAGGTGGGTTAGATTCAGAGATGTCAAAATTCGGAAAATTAAAACAAAATCTGCTAATTTGGAAAATAAGGCTAAGGTTTACATGCTGCATTTTAAAATCTAGTAGGATAGCAACAGGGAAAAAAAGGAGACTTCAAAATTATGCTAAAGACTTGAGCCATGCTTTAATTAGAAATCAATCTCTTTCTTAAGAAGTATATTAGCCCTAATTTATAAACAAGGCAGCTTATGATCAAGACAGACAGAAAATGTTCACCTAGAATTACAATGCAAACAAAGTAATCATCAAAATAAGGCAGACTGCAAAGAAGATATAAAATGGCCAATAAGCACATGAAAAGATGCTCAACATCATTAGTCATTAAGAAAACCAAATGAAAGCTGCAATGAGATACCACCTCACCCCCACTAGGATGGCCATCATAATATTAATAACATATATTCTTGGATACATAAAATAAATATTGGTGAGCATGTGGAGAAATTGGAACCTTCATGCTTTGCCGGAAGAGATGTAAAACGGTCCAGCACTGGGGAAAAGTTTGGCAGTATTTCAATAAGTTAAACAAAATTACCATATGGCCCGGCAATTCCACTCTTGGGTATGTACCCAAAATACTCTGAGACAGATGGCTGAATAAAAACATGCATGATGTGAAGAGTGGCCCAACGCACAATAGCCAAAAGGTAGAAACAGCACCAATGTCCATCAACGGGTGAGTAAAGAAACACAATGCCGTCTATCCACGCAAAGGAACTACTACACAGCCGTAAAAAGAGAATGAAGTCCTGACACAGGCTACAATGTGGATGAACCCTGAAGGCATCGCCAGACAAAATGGGCACATGATGTATGATTCTACTTATATGAGATCTCCAGAATAAACAAATCCATAGGGATAGGAGCTAGATTTGTGGTTAGGAGATGAGGGGGAAACTCCAATACTTTGGCCACGTGATGTGAAGAACTGACTCATTTGAAAAGACCCTGATACTGGGAGAGATTGAAAGGAGGAGGAGAAGGGGACAACAGAGGATGAGATGGTTGGATGGCGTCACCGACTCAATGGACATGAGTTTGAGTAAACTATGGGAGTTGGTGATGGACAGGGAGGCCTGGCGTGCTGCAGTTCATGAGGCTGCAAAGAGTCAGACACGACTCTTCAGTCGGAGCTACTGAACTGAACTGAAGAGCTGCGGGGGAGGGGGATTAATTGATGACTATGGGGTTTCCTTTTGGGAGACGGAAATGCTCTGGAAGTAGATCATGGTGGTAGCTGCACAATACTGTCCCTGCACTAAATGTCACTGAGTTGTACTCCTTAAAATAGTTAAAATGGTAAGTTTTATGATATGTGGTAAGCGAGGGAGAGAGAGGAGGAGGGAGGCAGAAAGGCAGAATGATCTATGATCACAGAATGATACATCTTCCCTCCTTACTAAGTGTGGACAAGCCCTGTCCTTCCTGAGCCTAAACCATCCAGCACATGCTGAGAACAACAAGGTGAGAACCACCAGATCTCCCTAGATCTTCCGGTCCACACGGCCACACAGACCCCCTCCCATCCCACAGCCTTTGCCCCAGGACCCAGAGACCCTCAGCTGTCACTTACTTCCTCCCCAGAGTGAAAGGGGTGCCTACCTACCTCGGTACCACAGCTGTGATGACTGAGACCAGACGCTGCTTTCACGGAGTTTACATCCCAGGGCCGGGAGACAAATACTAAACACAGACACTATGAAGGAGACTGTTTCGAGAGTTGGAAGTGCTGTGCGGGCAACAGGAAGCAGGACAATAGGTAGAGTGGGCAGCTGTGGCGAGGGAGCGGTGATGAGAAAAGACCCTCCCCCCAGAGAGGGTACCTTTAGGAAGCACCCTGAAGAGAGAGAAAGTCAGCCAAGCCTCCAGATGACCTGGGACAGAACATGCCAGGCAGAGGAATGGCAGGTGCAAAGGTCCAGAGGTGGGCTACCTGGACCGCTCAGCATCCATCCCCAGGAGACCAGCATGACTGGAGCTACGTGAGCGAAGGGGGAGCAGTCAGGGAGGAGGCGGAGGCTAGACTGTGCATGTCTTCATCAGCCAGAGGCAGGCACTGGAGTTGGATTCTAGGGGGCCTGGGGACCACTGGGGGCTTGTTAAAGAACAAAATGATATGTTAAAAATAACTCAGTTCTGAAACATGAAACTGGATGATGTGAGAGAGGAACCAAGATGAAGGTAGATTTTTAGGAATCTGGTTTGAACATCCCCAGGAGAGCGACAGGCTCCAGGTATCTCCAGGGAAAAATCGCAGGAGACAGGTCAACCCCAAGAATGGGATGGAGTTCCTGGGGCTCCAGGAGGAGGAGAGACCAGGACACATGAGAGATTATTGCTCTCCAGCCCAGGAAAACCCAGGATACCCTGGATGGGTGCAAGCCACAGTCGCCTCCCTGCCCTCAGAGAGGACATCTAACTTCCGTGAATGGGGTGCCTACCTACCCAGGTACCACTTCCCGGTTAGACGCCTTTCACTTGAGGAATAATCCTGCTAACTCACCATTTCACATAAAATGAGGCATTCTTCTGGGTAAAAATGAGACCAGGCAACCAAGAACTAAAACATCCAAACTTAAACACCACTTTCTATCTGTCCTACAAAGCTATTGGGTCCAGGTTTCCAGAGATTTAATTAAAGGCACAGGAACAGTATCTTTGGAGAGAATCTGCTCCCCCCTCCCCCGCCACCATTCAAATGAAGTTACTTAAAGCACATTTTAGAGAAAAGTCTAAAATGGTTAAAAAAGAAAAGAAAGAAAAGCAGAAAGTCTTCTTCCATCCTTAACCCTCAGCCACTTGGTTCCTGACTCCAGAAATCATGACAGTGATCAGTTTTCTGTGTCTCCTTCCGTAAGTATTCTAAGAAGATCCAATGATGTATGGGAGTGTGTGTCCATTTTTAATGGACGCATTTTTCCCCTCACACTGTCAGCACACGATATACCCAACCCTACACTTCAATTTTCCTTTTCACATAGAGATATCGTTCATGTCATTTCCTATCAAGACACAGACAGAACTGTCTCATCCTGTTTTTTTTTCTTTTAATGGCTACACAGATCATTGAATGATGATGACAATATTTAAACAAGTCCTGTACTGATGGTGTAATGGTCACAAGACAGGGTCTGTGCCTGTGGACCGAGTGATACTCCTAAGAAAGGATTTGCTGTGGAGGAGACACTGAGGGCCTTGTGAGCACATGGATTTCAAGGGCATCAGGGTTAAAGGGGTAAAACCTCAATTAGTGAGTTTTTGCTTGTATAGATGCTGTAAGAGTCCAGAAACAAGAGAAGAAAAGAATCAAGAAATTAAAAGGAAGCTACCAAAAGAAAGAAAAGGAAGAAATGGGTTATACCTTCATGTCAAAAATGAGACAGTGACAATCTATAATCAAAGGTAGGTGAATAGAAGAAGTTAATGGACTTCAACTCACAACAGACTCCAAATCACTTCTATTCCTAAAGACATTTTCTAAGACAAAAGGAAAAGCTGAGGGTTCAGTAGACACAGGGCACCATGCTGGTTAATCTACCCTAATGCCTACCTGTTCCTGAGATATTACTTGCTCTTTTCCCCACCTTCTGCTCGCCCTCACTTCACTTAGAAAGATATTGAGACTTCGAAGGATCCAACTGCCCATGTGTCTAGAAAAGCCACCATTCTCTGGCTGACAAAGATCCAGGCTGAAAGAACCACACACTATTCCAGGGACTACTGGGTTAGTCGCTCAGTTGTGTCCAACTCTTTGTGACCCCATGGACTGTAGCCCACCAGGCTCCTCTGTCCATGGAATTCTCCAGGCAAGAATACTGGAGAGGGTTGTCAATCTCTTCTCCAGGAGATCTTCCTGACCCAGGGATCAAAACTGCATCTCTTTTGTCTCCTGCATTGTAGGCGGAATCTTTACCGTCTGAACCACCAGGGACCATTAGTGCCCATGTAAGAGATCTTAGCAAGCTTCATCCTGACCAGTGGCTTTCCAGGTCAAAGGGAAGCTGTTAGAATATACCTCCTCCTGATTCTGGAGTGCCAAGAGATGCTTAAGAGTTAAAGAAGGGGACACAGAATGTTCCAGGGTTTGCAAGCAGTCGATCTGACTTGTCTGAGATGACTGTTCTCTCCAAAATTATCTTGGGCAGAAGCAGCACAGTTTGTAGAATGACTCAGAGACAAAAAGTCTCATTCTAATATCCACCCTGCTTCCCAAACATACGCACACACGCTCACACACAGCCCCATCTCGGAGAATTGCTGTCTACTATCCTCTCATCCAGGCACACTTGTTCCCTGGGGATCAGCAGTTCTCAGGGGAGATTCTGGACCAACAACGGGGCCATAATAACAGCAGCTTCTGTTTCTTTACTATGTAGTTTAACTACAGGTCAAGCACTGTGCTAAGCATTTACATGAATGATCTCGTGGAATTCTCAAACAACCCTACTAGGTAGGGATTCACTGTTACTACGATTTTCCAAGTGAAGAAACCAAGGCTTATAGAGGTAACCAACTTGCTCTCTGTCAGGCAAAATTTGGAAACAGCAGAGCTGGGCTTCAAGCTCAGAGAGTCATATCCCAGCACTTGAACTCAGAACCATCAACCTAAATTGCTTCTGTAAAGAACAGCAAAGATTTGGGACTTCCCTGGTGGTCCAGTGGTTAAGAATACACCTTCCAATGCAGGGCTTGTAGGTTTGATCTTTGATCAGGGAACTAAGATCCCACATGCCTTGGAGCCAAAAAACCAAAACATAAAACAGAAGCAATGGGTAACAAATTAAATAAAGATTTTGAAAGAAAAGAATAGGAAAGATTCAAATTGGCTCGATGGTGTTGGGCAGGTCCTGTGCCTAAAATACTCACGGGCCATCCAGTCATGACACATCTATTTTTAGCACCGCCTTCACATGGCAGGCCCCATTAGAGGCATTAAGGATGCAGCCGTGATGGGAAGATAAGATTCCTGCTCCCATGGAGCTCACATACCAGGACTGGGAACGGACACAGGAGAAGATGAAGGAGCACAGCGATTTTAGAGAATAACACGTGCTAGGAAGAACGTGGAATCGGGGGATGTGACTGGGGGAGGAAGCAAACACATCAGATGGTGACAGAAGCTGCACCGAGAAGGTGGCCTCTGAGCTGAGAATCAAACAGTCAGATGTTGCTGGCCTGGCTAGGCTGCAGTAGCCAGGACATGGATGCAATCTAAAAGTCCATCAACAGATGATGGATAAAGACGTGGTTCATATATACAAAGGAATACCAAGTGCCATAAAACAGGAAAATAATGACATCTGCAGCACCATGGATAGACCTAGAGTTTATCACTCTAAGGGAAGCCAGACAGGGGAAGACAAATACCATATGCTATCACTTAAATGTGGAATCTAAAAGAGGACACAAATGAACCCATCTAGGAAACAAAAGCAGACTTGTGGACACAGAGAACAGAGGGACGGTTGACAAGGGGGGCGACTGTCAGGCGCCCCTTGCTGAAATCCCCAATACACATCGAATTACTTCCATAGACACTCTGCAAAGCGGTAAACATTTTATTTCTACCACTCATCAGTGCTTCCTGCTGGGAAAGTTAAGAAAGAAGAAACCAGGGCTGGGAGGAGAAAATGGAATGATCGATGGAGCAAGCAGAGTGGTCTGGCCCTGCAGTGTGAGCTGGGAGGACGCATCAGGATAGCCAAGAGAGGCGAAGTCAACAGAGCCGGGGGGCTCAGGGCGACCACCAGGAAGAGACATCAACAAGAACTCCCGGTCAGAGAAAACCAGACAGGCACCAGACATGCTGATTGTCAACTCAAGGAGGAAAGTGACCCCCTAGACTGACCCTCCCCTGGAACAAAGCCAAGTGAACGCTTAAGAATATCTTTTCAGGGGCTTCCCAGGTGGCTCAGTGGTAAAGAACCTGTTTGCCAGTGCAGGAGATGTAGGAGATGCAGGTTAGATCCCTGGGTTGGGAAGATCCCCTGGAGTAGGAAATGGCAACCCAGTATCCTTGCCTGGGAAACCCCATGGACAGAGGAGTCTGGCAGGTGACAGTCCATGAGCCCTCAAAGAGCGACTCGGCACAGTAGGCAAACAAAAAATAAATTAATATTAATAATATATATATTTTTTAATAATAATTTTTTTAAAAGAGTATCTTTTCATCTCTGTTGGATTTGAGGGAGGCGGGGGGGTCAAGACGGAAGTGAACCTTCAGCATCATCCACCCCAAGGACTGTCCAATGGAGCTGCATGATGCAATGCCTTCAGCACTAGTGCAGGTTCTAGACAGAGACCCTGGAGCCCTGTTATGCATCACGTTATCTTTACTGCATCATTGCAGCAAAAATGGTCTTCATAAGAGTCTTTATAGGTCCTTTGTAACCCCCAAAACCACAGTGTCAGTTTTTTCCCACGTGATCTTAAGACACTATGGAGGCAAATGGAATCTGTAGATGAGCAGCAGGGGTAAAGAAAGGTGGCAGCCTCCTCAGCAGTGGGATTTAAGCCCGTCCTGCTCTCCTTGGGGGCTGCCCCAGTCTGGGGAGGACAAGGATGGGGACCACATCTTGGTGAGCGTGGGAGTGCTTCCGGCAGAGGTACGATTCTCAAACACCAGCCGGGCGGTCCACAGGCAAATTCCACCTCCCCCGGGGCCAGGAGGGCACTTACGGAGCGCTTGTCAGCCTCGGCCCCTTGCTGGCCCTGCAGACATGCCGTGAGCTTCTTGTGTGTGCTGTGGGAGACCTGCTTCACCAGCTCCAGCCGCTTCTCTACCTGCGGACAGAGCAGGGGGCGGGGCCCCCGGGTGAGGCGAGGTCAGGGGGGTCGTGGCCTGGATAATCCAGGGACAAGACTGACCCCTGTTTCTGCAGAGACAACGTCCAATGCAGGAGAGAAAAGGAGGGGATCACAGACTTGGAGACACTCTGCTAACCGTGTGGTGAAATGCCTTCATATGTCTCCTGAAAAGTCCCACTGAGACTGCTGTGTACCATGCAGGGTGCTATTGTAAAGAGAAAAAGCTGCATTTCTAAAGGGACTGGGAGAGGAGCAGTGGAGAGTCTGAACATTGGGAAGGGCTCGGCTGTAAAAGGGAAGACGTCTCTGCCATCTACAAGTTACAGGCCAGTGACAATCTTACCTGAAGAAGGTCTTCGCTCAAAACTTCAGTCTTCTCGGCCCTAAAGGGAAAATGGAGACACACATCAGTTAAAAAACAAAAACTAGGAATATGGTCTCATAATTACTCCCCATCCTCTCCACTTATCGAGTGATTCAGTGTTACATCTATGCACATTCTTTCATATTCTTCTCCATTTGTGGTTTATTACAGGATACTGAACACAGTTTCTTGTGATACACAGTAGGACCTTGTTGTCTCTCCTGGATATACTAGCTTGCACCAATAGCAACGATTTCTAACAAGAGAAAATGTAGGCAGCACTGGGATTGACAAGGAACATCAAGTAACCAGCATTTCCAGCAAAAACACAGGCTCTGAGGGGTCTCCTGCTACTGTGTGGAAACCTAGATGAAGCACAACACACACACCTTTTCTGCCTCCAGGCATTCTTTCTTCAATTAATAGAATTAGGTAGGTTCCCTGACCCATTCCCCTTGGTCTCCCCCAAGCAAGCAAACGTGGCAGAGATTGATCAACAGCAAAAACAGAGAAAGCGTTGAGTTGAGTCCTGGTAACAAATGCAAATGTCACCACTGAGATCTGGCCACTAGTACGAGGCACACCCCACCCCCCCCCCCCCACCACCCCAGAAAGTGGACAGCTGAAACCAGAGGTTAACACTTTCGGGGAAGGAACCTGGATGCTGGCTGGAGTGTCCCAACCTGTAAGCAATCCCTGTCTCAGCATTAGAGGAAAATGCAAATCTTCCTGGAGCAAAGCACAAAGAGGCATACTCAAAAAAATCTAAACATAAACTAACCCACAGAAAAGAAAGAAAAAGAACACAAAGCAATTAAAAAAAAAATAGACATAATACAAAAAATTAAATGGCAGGCTTAAGTCTTAACATATTCATAATTATATTAAATGCAAATGGCCTAATAAATATGCCAATTAAAAGACAGAATGACAAGAGTGGACTGAAAGAAATCATGTGGGCCACAAGAATCTCACTTCAAATATGATAAGGGTAGACTGAAGGTAAAAGGACAGGAAAAGATATCATGCAAACATTGATCAAAAGAAAGCAAAAGTGGCAGTATTAATACAGATAAAGTAGATTCAGAGTAAAGAAAATGACCAGAAATATAAAGGAGAATATAGTGATAAAAGCATCAGTCCATAAGAAGATATGGCATCTTGAATGTGTATGCACTAAACTACAAAGCTGCAAAATATGAGAAGGAAAGTACAAATGCATGTAGAGACTTCAATATTTCTTCTCTCAACAACGGACAGACCAGCTAGAAAAAAAACAATCAGCAAGAGTATATATGAACATAATCCCAGGGGCTTCCCTGGTAGCTCAGCCAGCAAAGAATCTGTCTGTAGTGCAGGAGACCCAGTTCAATCCCTGAGTTGGGAAGATCCCCTGGAGAAGGAAACGGCAAGCCACTCCAGTATGGGCTTCCCTGAAAGCTCAGTTGGTAAAGAATCCACCTGCAATGCAGGAGACCCTGGTTCAATTCCTGGGTCTGGAAGATCTGCTGGAGAAGGGATAGGCTACCCACTCCAGTATTCCTGGGATTCCCTTGTGGCTCCTGCCTGCAACGCAGGAGACCTGGGTTCAATCCCTGGGTTAGGGAGGACGGAAAGGCTACCCACTCCAGTGTTCTGGCCTGGAGAATTCCATGGACTGTATAGTCCATGGGGTCACAAACAGTCAGACAAGACTGAGCGACTTTCACTTTTCTTTCATTCCAGTATACTTGCCTGGAAAATCCCATGGACAGAGGAGTCTGGCAGACTATAGTCCATAGGTCACAAGAGTTGGACACAACTTAGAGACTAAACAACAACCACCACAAAAGAATCTGACATTTATATAAGAATACTCCAACCAACATCAGCAGAATATTCTTTTCCAGTACATATACCAAGATACACAACATCTGGGTTCATAACATTATTAGTCTGAAAGAACTGAAATCATATACAGTACATTCTCCTATCACTAACAGAAGGACAAGAAGAAAGTATACAAACACTCAGACACTAAACAGAATGCTTCTAAATAATTCCTGGAACAGAGAAAGTCTCAAAGGAAAAAAACTAACGAACTGAATAAAAATGAAAATGCAATATATCAAAATGGCAGACACAGCCAAAGCAGTACTGGGAGGAAATTTTATAGCACTAAAATCATACATTAGAAAAGAGAAACATTTTCAAATGAGCAACCCCTAATGCAACAACTTATAAAAGAAGACCAAAAATAAGCCCAGAGCAAGCAGAAGGAATGAAATCATAAAGGGCAGAAATAAAGAAGTCTAAAACAAAATAGTAACAGAGAAAACCAAGAAACAAAGAGCTGGTTCTTTGAGAATACAGTTGAAAAAACCTCTAGCACAACTGAAAACAGGAAGAATGAGAAGACAGAATAGGAATGAAACAGGAAATATCACTACAAAATTCTGTAGATTTCAAAAGGATGTCTTTGAACAATTAAACACATACATGTAAATTTGACAAGTTATATGAAATGGACTAATGTACTTAAAAATAAATTACAATACACTCAATATGAAAAAAATAATCTAAATAGCCCTGTAACTATTAAGAAATTAAACCTGTACTATTAAAACTCTTGGAAAAAAATTCAGATCCAGAGACTTCACAAGAGAACTTTACCAAATATTTAAAGAAGAATTAGCACTGATTCTACATAAGCTCTTCCAGAATACAAAAGAGGAGGAAATACTTCCCAATTGATTTTATGAAGCTAGCAGTCCTCTGATACCAAAACCAGACAAAAAACAGTAAAAAAAAAAAAAAAAAAAAACAAAAAATACTAACTATAAACCAGTATTCCTCATGATATAGATGCCTTGATCCAAGTTTGTACTCAACACTCACTCAATATAGTGCTAGAAGTTTTACTTAGGGCAATAAAGGAAATAAAAAACATACAGATATGAAAAAAACAAATTAAAATGTCCCTATTTGCAGATGACATGTTTGTTTATGTAAAAAATACCAAGGAATCTACCAAGAAAAAAAAAATTCCTAGAGCCAATGAATTCAGCAAGGTTACATGACATAAAGTAAACAAAAAAAAATAACTTTTATTTCTATATACTAGCAATAAATATATATTAGGATTAAAAATAAAATACTATTAACAACTGCTTTGAAAAATAAAATACTTAGGTATAAATTTATAAATATATAGGCATAGAAAGTACATGTCAAAAACTATAAAACACATATGAAAGAAATAAAAAATCTACATCAAGGGAGAAATACTGTGTTTGTGGACTGGAACACTCAACATAATAAAGATATCAATATTCACAAAATTAGTTGTGATTAAATACAATCCCAATCAAAATTCCAAAAGGATTTGTTGTAGATACAAACAATCTAAAATTGATACAGAACTGCAAAGGAAGTAGAATATACAAAACAATTTTTAAAAAGAATAAATTCGCAGTACTCATTTCAAGACTTACTATGAAACTAAGTAATCAAAAGAATACGGTAGCGAAAGGATAGAAAAATAGATCAATGGGACAGAATAAGGAAAATGGACCTAGATAGATATAAGCAACTGATTTCTGACAAAGATGTAAAGAGGAAGAAGAGTCTTTTTAACAAACTATGCTGGTACAATTGGACATTCATATCAAAAAATATGAACTTTGTCCTATATATCACATCATATATAAAAATTCATAAAGGTTCACAGACCTAAATACAAAACAAGAGAAACTATAAAAGTTTTGAAGAAAATGAGAAAATATCTTTGACCTTGGGGTTAGGCAATGAATTCTCAGAAATACCAAAAGCATGATCCATAAAAGAAAAAAAAGGATACATTAGACTTCATTTAAATTAAAAGCTTCTGCTCTGTGAAAGGCATGTCTAGAAAATGAAAAGACAATCCACTGAAAGAAGAAATATTTAAATATTTGTAGTTCACATAAAAGAACGGTATCCAGAATATATGCAGAACTCTCAAATTCAACAGTAAAAAAATCCTGTTACAAAATGGGCAAAAATATCCAAACAGAGACTTTTTAAAATTTAATGTTTAGTTGAAGGATAATTGCTTTACAGAATTTTGGAACAGAAACTTTATCAAAGATGAATAAATGGCAAGTAAGCACAAGAAAAATTGTTCAATATCAGTATCCACTAGGAAAATGGAAATTAATACCCAAGTGAGATAACACAATTAATATAACAAAATGACAACAAAAAATGCAAAACCCTGACTATATCAGGTTTTGGAGAAGATGTGGAACAACTGGAATCCTTACACACAGCTAAGGGTGGGGCAAAGGAAGACAGAACAGTCACTAGGGAAAACAGCTTGGTAGTTTTTTATGAACGTGAACATACACTTGCCACATGACCCAGAAATCCCACTCTATAGAAGTGAAATTTATGTTCCCCCCTAAAAAACCCTCATAAGTGTTCATAGACACTTTATGTGTAACAAGCAAACATCCTAAATGTACTTCCTCAGGGTGAGTGGATTAATAACAGAATACACTCAACAATTTGTAAAATACTCAGTCAATCTTAAAGGAAATCAACCTTGAATATCATTGGAAGGACTGATGATGAAGCTCCAATACTTTGGTCACCTGATGTGAAGAGACAACTCAATGGAAAAGATCCCAATGCTGGGAAAAGTGAGTGAAAGCCTCTCAGCTGTGTCCAACTCTTTGCGACCCCATGGACGATACAGTCCATGGAATTCTCCAGGCCCAGAATGTGGAGTGGGTAGCCTTTGCCTTCTCCAGGGGATCTGCCCAACCCAGGGATGAAATCCAGGTCTCCCGCATTGCAGGCGGATTCTTTACCAGCTGAGCCACCAGGAAGGCCAAGAATACTGGGGTGGGGAGCCTATCCCTTCTCCAGGGGATCTTCCCAACCCAGAAACTGAGCCAGGGTCTCCTGCATTGCAGGCAGATTCTTCACCAACTGAGATGTGAGGGAAGCCGAGTGGGAAAGGTTGATGGCAAAAGGAGAAGAGGGCAGCAAAGGATGAGATGGTTAGATAGCATCACCAACTCAACGGACATGTATTTGAGCAAACTCCAGGAGATAGTGAAGGATAAGGAAGCCTGGTGTCCTGCAGTTTACGGGGTTGCAAAGAGTCAGACACAACTTAGCAACTGAACAGCAAACACTCAACAATAAGTAGGAAGGATCTATTGACACAAGTGACCATATGGATAGGTGTTTAAAGACATTATGCTCAGTAAAAAAGGCCACATGTCCTTATCTGGTACTCAAACGAAACATCTTTTAACAGAACAATGCCTATTACAATAATACTTTAGTAAGCACTGTTCCGCTAAAATATTTTCTATTATTTTCTACTGTGTTCACTGTATTAATTTCACTATCACTAATGGGTTCAATTCAGTTCAGTTGCTCAGTCATGTCCGACTCTTTGCAATCCCATGGACTGCAGCACACCAGGCCTCCTTGTCCATCACCAACTCTCAGAGTTTACTCAAACTCATGTCCATTGAGTCGGTGATGCCATCCAACCATCTCATCCTCGGTCGTACCCTTCTCCTGCCTTCAATCCTTCCAGCATCAGGATCTTTTCAAATGAGTCAGTTCTTTGCATCTGGTGGCCAAAGTATTGGAGTTTCAGCTTCAGCATCAGTCCTTCCAATGAGTGCTCAGGATTGACTTCCTTTAGGATGGACTGGTTGGATCTCCTTGCTGTCCAAGGGACTCTCAAGAGTCTTCTCCAAACCACACTTCAAAAGCATCAATTCTTCAGTGCTCAGCTTTCTTTATAGTCCAACTCTCACATTCATACATGACTACTGGAAAAATCATATCTTTGACTAGATGGACCTTTGTTGGCTAAGGTCCTGGTTTTTAATAAGCCAGTTATTATTATTTAATAATAAGTTGTCTCTGGTTTTTAATAAGCTCTCTAGGTTGGTTGTTAACTTTTCTTCCAAGGAGCAAGTGTCTTTTAATATCATGGCTTCAGTCACCATCTGCAGTGATTTTGGAGCGCTCCAAAATAAAGTCCGTCACTGTTTCCACTGTTTCCCCATCTATTTGCCAGGAAGTGTTGGGACCAGATTCCATGATCTTAGTTTTCTGAACATTGAGTTTTAAGCCAACTTGTTCACTCTCCTCTTTCACCTTGAACAAGAGGCTCTTTAATTCTTCTTCATTTTCTGCCATAAGTGTGGTGCCATCTGAATATCTGAGGTTATTGATATTTCTCCCAGGCAATCTTGATTCCAGCCTGTACTTCCTCCAGTCCAGCATTTCACATGATGTAGTCTGCATATAAGTTAAATAAGCCGGGTGACAATATACAGCCTTGATATGCTTCTTTCCCGATTTGGAACCAGTCTGTTGTTCCATGTCCAGTTCTAACTGTTGCTTCCTGACCTGCATATAGATTTCTCAGGAGGCAGGTCAGGTGGTCTGGTATTCCAATCTCTTGAAGAATTTTCCACAGTTCATGATGATCCACACAGCCAAAGGTTTTGGCATAGTCAATAAAGCAGAAGTAGATGTTTTTCTGGAACTCTCTTGCTTTTTCGATGATCCAACAGATGGTGGCAATTTGATCTCTGGTTCCTCTGCCTTTTCTAAATCCAGCTTGAACATCTGGAAGTTCAAGGTTCACGTACTGCTGAAGCCTAGCTTGGAGAATTTTGAGCATTGCTTTGCTAGCATGTGAGATGAGTGCAATTGTGTGGTAGTTTGAGCATTCTTTGGTATTGCCTTTCTTAGGGATTGGAATGAAAACTGAACTTTTCCAGTTCTGTGGCCACTGCTGAGTTTTCCAAATTTGCTGGCATATTGAGCACAGCACTTTCACAGAATCATCTTTTAGGATTTGAAATAGCTCAACTTGAATTCCATCACCTCCACTAGCTTTGTTTGTAATGATGCTTCCTAAGGCCCACTTGACTTCGCATTCCAGGATGTCTGGCTCTAGGTGAGTGATCACACCATCGAGATTGTCTGGGTCATGAAGATCTTTTTTGTACAGTTCTTCTGTGTATTCTTGCCACCTCTTCTTAATATCTTCTGCTTCTGTTATGTCCATACCATTTCTGTCATACCAACTATGGGTTGGGACTCTGCATTTTAAAGATGTTGTCTGAGAGAAACCCCTGGGCTTTTATCAGGAGACCTTTTTTAAACATTCAGCAGATTTTTCTTCTTTTTTGGTTAAACAAAAAATTAGGGGGGAAAAGGTCATCAATAAGAGAATAAAAAAATGGCATATATTTACATAATGTCATGCCATATGTTAATACACTAATAAAAATAGTTAAATAAAATTTACCCAAAACAACATTGATGAATCTAATAAGCACAGTGATTGAGGAAAAACAAAAGACTACTTTGATATGATTTTCATAAGGCTCAAAGCTAAAAACTACTAAATGACATATTGTTGTAGTATGAATACACATGTAATAAAACGAAAAACAATGCATTTCAAATGGTGGTTATCTCTAGAAAAAGAAGAGGGGTGGGATTTGAATAGGATAAACAGGTAGCTCCAACATAACTGTTAGTGTTCTGGTTCTGAATTTGTATAGTACATTCATAGCTTTAACATGTTTCAGAATATACATACGAAAATACAGGTAATATATGTTTCAAACAATTGATAATATAAAAAATAAGCACCAAGTATTAAGCATAAACTTGCATAAATGGTTCCTTGCATAAATGATTTATATACATATATAGTTACACACACACACACACATATATTTAAGCCAGAATATAGGGAATCTAATGGCTAATTTTTGTTTATTTTTCGTCTTCTGGGATTATAGGACTCATTTATGCAAGTTTATATGCACATACTGGAAAAGGGAATGGCAACCCACTCCAGCATTCTTGCCTGGAGTATCCCATGGACAGAGAAGCCCGGCAGGCTACAGTCCATGGGGTCGTAAAGAGTCGGACATGACAGTGACTTTCACTTTACTTCACTTCATAAATACATATGTTTTATATATAATAAATATATAATGTATGCAATGAACATAAACTGTGACATTATAAACATTTTCCTTAAAGATATTACTACTTTTTCTTTAAAAGTAAGAGCTGAGTTTTAGGGCATCTTGATTGCTAGCTAATTACTCACAGTTCAACTGCACATAAAATAAAATAACCAATCAAAACAATGTAACTACATAATTGATAAGGCGGCAACAAACTCCTTTAAAAGGAAAGGATCTTGTGCTGGAGACAAATTTTGCTCTTAAAGTGTGGGGTCATACATACACTTATTTGGAAAGTAAAAGGATTTAAGAAACTCCTAGAATGTTTTGCTGACCTGGGAAGACTGATCAATATTGAATTGATTGGAGGTCGCTTAGCCCGACTGTCCACTCGCAGGAGACTTCCTCCATCACACACGAAGCACTTCAACAGAGCACTCAAGACTGACCCAAGCAAGGTGGTGGGCTAAAAGGTGATGCTAATTTTAGGAAGCCTGGTAATTTTGGTCTCATCTTTGTAATCAAAACAGTTCACTACTAAGACAATGAACACTACCGTTTTCAGAGGGTGAGTCATTCTACAGAGTGATAGGCACTGTGTAGGTGACACCTGAGTACAAGTCATGTATTTTTATTTTTTACACCAAGAGACTAATGTAAAACAGAGCCTTCGGCAAATGGATCTAAAAATGGTGCACTGTTCTCCTTAGGGGCTTAAGAGAATAATCACCACCACCCACAAAAATCCTGCCTGTCGCCAGTGTCATAAATGAGCTTGTCAGGTCACAGAATGTGTTCATGGAAAAATAGTTATTAGACACTCCAAAGAAAAGGGCTCTGTGGAAAAAAAATCCTAGGAAACACTGAAGGTTATATTATCCATTAACAGAGTCTTATTAAAGCATTAAAGGCTCTGAGGCATCCTGTAGGAAATTAAATGGCTTAGCCAACTCGTCATTTCCCAAATCTATAAAAATATAGTTCACATAACACCAGTTTGCCGCCACACCCTGAGTGCGGAGTATGACAGCGAAGGAAACATTCACTACGGACATGCTGGAGATCTTACCTGACAAGCTGCCTTGGAGTTCCAGCCTCATCACAGAAAGACATTTAGTGGATAGAGAGCCAAGCAATCATTCTCAGCTGTCATTACAGAAGTCACAGAGTGAAGCTGCCTTTAAAGCAGAGACAGTCTCATTACAGGGTTTCCCTGGTGGCTCAGCGGGAAAGATTCCCTGGAGGAGGAAATGGCAACCCATTCTTGCCTGCAAAGTCCCATGAGCAGAGGAGCCTGGCAGGCTATAGTCCATGGGGTCACAAGGAGTCGGTCACATGGAGCACACACGCATTGGGCTATGGGGGTTCCCTAACAGTCCAGTACCTGAACCTGCGGTGATTCGGCAGTAGGAGAATAGTGTCCAGACCACAGGAGCCTGAGAACAGGTGAGTGGAGGTATGGATTCATGATTGGTTGTATGCCTATCAAAATCATGCTTGCAAGCAAATTGTCTGCTCTCTCCAGGGATCAGCCAGGCCTGGGAGGGGCAGTCTCTCCTGAGACAATGAGACTTCAAATGTCCAATCATGAAGTATACAGAAAATATAGTGAATACAGCCAATCACTTTTTTTTTTAAGGCAGAATATGTTATTATCTCCAATTTTTTAAAAAATTAAGTCAACTCTAAAGTCATCATCTTAGTATAATATGAAGTCCCTGGTGGCTCAGATGGTAAAGAATCTGCCAACAATGCAGGAGACCTGGGTTCAGTCCCTGGGTGAGGAAGATCCCTTGGAGAAGGGAATGGCAACCCACTCCAGTATTCTTGCCTGGAAAACCCAATGGACAGAGGAGCCTGGTGGGCTGCAGTCCATGGGGTCGCAAAGAGTCAGATACGACTTCCTGACTAACAGTACTAATACACCAAAGCGTAGTCCTGGGCCCACAGTATCAGCACTACTCCTGCCAGCATTCAGCTGGTGTTCTTTGAGAACTGTTGCACCTGCAGATGTATTCTTGATGCGTCCACGGAGAGAGATGCACTCCACGTCCACGTCCTTCTGCACCGTCCTGACTCCCTCCTCCTGGAGGCTTCTTAGAGCAGACTGCTGGAGCTCACTCCCAGAAGTTCTGACTCAGTAGGTCTGGTTGGGACTGGAGAATTGCCATTTCTAACAAGTTTGAAAGTAATGCTGATACTGTGGGGCCAGGAGTATGCTTTGGTGTATTATCCTGTTAGTCGCTAAGTTGTATCTGACTCTCTGTGACCCCACGAATTGCAGCACGCCAGGCTTCCCTGTCTTGTACAACTTCCCGGAGTTTGCTCAAACTCACATCCATTGAGCCAGTGATGCCATTCAACCATCTCATCCTCTGTTGCCCTGCTTCTCCTCTAGAAAATCCTGCTGAGTCAACAAATTTATCTCCTCCAGGTCCCCAAACTGCCCCCGTCTTCCACGCCCAGGCATCTCCCGCTCTTCATACCGATCCCCTCCAACCCTGCCTGCCTCACACACGCTATGCTGCAGGCACATCTAACTTTCCCTTGTTCACCAAACAAGCGCCCCAGGACTCCTATCATGCTCAGCACCAGCAAAGCACGCAGACACAGCACATGCTCTATAAACGCTCATTAAAATGCAGTGCCATCTTTGATACAATCGGGCACAGCGGCTTTCCCTACTCAGACTTGCTCACTTTGGTAGACTCTGTTAACTGGCTCTCTCCTAAAGCCCATCCCCACCTCTGTTGCTTTGCTCTCTCTCACCAAAGAAGGTGGGAGGTGAAAACCGTCCCAGTTTCTCCTGAAATTAGGAATACCCATGTGTCCTGGTTCTAGGCTCTAAGACAAAAGCAGGAGTGTGCTTCAGAGTCATCTGGAAAAGTTCTACTTTCCTGCTAAGAACGAAGAGGACACAGCTGTCAAGCTCTTTCTCCTCTTCCTGCTTTAAATGCAGACAAGATGGCAGGAGTGGTAGCAGCTATTTTGTAATTGTGGAGAGTTGTCAGAACTGCAGAGATGCTGGCTTGACATGACTGAATCACCGATACAACTCCACCCACCATTTACACTTGGACATATTTTTGAGAGAAATCAACTCTTTTCAAAGCCATTCTAAGTGGATTTTTCTATTACTAAGCTCAACACAATTCAGCTCAACATACTAGTTGCAGAGGGGCTATCCTATAGCTTACCTTATTCTGATTAAAAGTACAATTATTTGGTATTCCTGAAATTGTCCATAGTCCCCTCCATCTTAAAATCAGTATAGCAATTATTAATTTTTCACTGAGAATCTTCATTAACCACCAGTCTGAACATGAATACATGTGGGGGGTGGTGGTATGAGAATTACTGAGAAAGGCTTCCAAAGGAGGTAGCATCAGCAGGTACTGAGGGTTGGGTAGGATTTGCCAGACAGAAATAAGGGAGACAGTCCAAAGTGGCAGAGCAACCACGAAAGGCATTCCCTTTGCACCAAGAAAAGGCAACTAAATAAAGAGAAGCAGGGTAATGAGAAGAAAATCACCTCTTGGGAATAAGGGGAGACACACGTGGCCAAGTTATTCTAATGCCAGGACAAAGCTGTATTTTCAAAACAAGGCACAGACAATGCTTAAATTGAGAAAGAAAACACTTTATTAACTAGTTTCTTCTGAGACCTTCAAGAAGAAAAAGATACCTATTAAAAACATAGAAAGCTATGAAAATAAGAACAATTAGAACACCAGAGAGATTTCTGGAAGTAAGCCCTATAGAAGTTCTCAGGGGAAAATGATGGGAATTTAGTGAGAGAGAAAGAGAGAGAGAGGAAAATTCCTAGAGCAAAAGAGACACCAAAGACCTCAAATTTCTAGTGCCTGGACTGTGAAGGACACAGTAAAACAAAGAGATCTTAAAAGGCTGTCAGAGAAGAGGAAGCTATCAAGTCGCAACAATCAGACCATCAGCACCAATTCCAAAGTTCTGAGTGAAAATCCATCTCAATCTAAAAAATTTTTTATTATGGTAACTTATCAGTCAAGAACAGAGGCAAAATAAAATCAGTTTTAGAAACAGAAAAGGAGGTTACCTCTCTTTCTGAGAAAACTCCTGAAGGATGCACTCCAGGAAAAAAATAAGGATAAAACTTCAATCCAGCAAGAAATCATAGAAATGAACCTGAGACCAGCAAGAGGAAATCCCAGGATGTCAGACCCTCGGGAAGCTTGATGAGCAGTAAATCCAAGTCATAACTCAGTGGCCTCGAAGATGAAGAGCACAAACAAGATAATAGATGGAATGAGTAAGTTGGAAGGTATGAAGGCATATGATTCTCCCAATAAGAAGAAACAAGATAATCCCAAAGAAATTGTAGGAAAAGTGCCCAAGAAAGACAGGAGTCAAATATGAATTAAAAAAAAATATGAATTGAAGTAAAGTGACGCATGATCAACTCATTTGTAGAACATAACAGAATAGTATTCATTTAACCTTGGCACTCGGCAAAGTCTCCGTGATCTGAGTAGATATCTTTATGTTGGAACCACACAGCATGAAATATTATTGACATGTTACTGGGTTCTGCAATGAACAATATTTAAGTAGCTACAAAAGAAGTATTTAATTGACTTGAATTTTAGAATCAACCCATGATCAAAGCATAGAGTATGTAATTATGGAGATTATAGGAGAGAATGAATGTAAATTTTATCAGTCTTTGAGATATGAAAAAGAAAAAGAGGAAGGAAAGAAGGGAAAGAAAAGAAAAAGAGGGAGAAGAAAAGAGCTGAGAGAGAGAGGTGAATCAGGTTCACTAAAGCCATACAAGAGAAACTGTACTTGTGGCACCTGCAGAGAGATTTAAAAATAAGTTAAATGCTGTTTGTTATAACAACTTCAAAAATGGTAATGCAGGAGGAGGCAGGTGGTTTCATAGAATCAAAACCTCATCTCCCCAATAGGAAGGAAACTGTGTGTGTGTGCGTGTTTGAGAAAGAACCAACAGTACAAGCATATTATTTACAGATGTGGGGACAAGTTACTCAGGAATCAAATACAGAAGCCATAGCTGTCTCCCTGGCCTTCCCTGATGCCTCAGTGATTAAGAATCCTCCTACCAACACAGGGTTCAATCCCTGGTCTGGGAAGATCCCACATGCTGCGGGGTGACTAAGCCCTTGCGTCACAACTACGGAAGTCTGTGCCTAGAGTCTGCTCCTCGACAAGAGAAGCCACCGCGACATTCTCATTTAGATGTTCTCAATTAGAGAAAGCTTGCACGCACCAACCAAAACCCAGCAGAGCCAAAAATAAAAGTTATTAAAAAAAAAAAACACAACGAACTGTCTTCAGAGAGCAGGCCTGGGCGTGGGATCAGAGTAACAGGGCTGGTACCTTTCCATGATAAGTCCGTCTCTACAACTTAATTTTTTGAAGGCACATCCACCTATTATTTTAGTTTTTAAGGGACAAGGTTACCTGAGTCAGGGAATGTAGGTGTGTTGACCCACAGCTGTTGGAAACATGAAATGGTTCGATCTTCACTGAAGGCAATCTGGGGTCACAGAGTCAGACACAGCTGGGCAACCAACACACTAACACAGCTGATTAACAATGATACGCTACTTTCGGGTCACAGCAAAACATCTCCGTCATAAGCAATATCTTTTAAAAGCCTGAACATAGAGAAAATGTTTCTCCATGTTACTTAAAAGGAGGATTTCTTCCTAAAGAAATAGCTGAGGATGTAGACAAAGACTGAACTGTAAGAAAGTTATCAGAGCACTGCTGAACGGAGGTCTACATTTATACTTAATCTTTTGTCTCTGGACCTTTGGAACATGGATATACTGGAAAAAAATCCAAAGAATTACCCCCAAAATGAAAAGGAATTGTTTAAATGGATGGACTTTCAGGTAAGTATTAAAAATGACATATTTGACATGCAAAGGTATTGATATATTAAGCAAGGAGAAGCTATAAAACAGTACACGCAGTAAAACACACACACACACACACACACACACACACATATATATACATACATGGATGATGATGTTGTTTAGTCACTAAGTCATGTCCGACTCCTTGCCCTGACTGTAGCCTGCCAGGCTCCTCTGTCCATAGGATTTCCCAGGCAAGAATACTGGAGTGGGTTGCCATTTCCTTCTCCAGGGGATCTTCGTGACCCAGAAATCAGACATGTATCTCCTGCACTGGCAGGTGGATCCTTTCCCACTGAGCCACCAAGGAAGCCCCACTCAGAGGCAAAAGGAACATGCTAAGGTGTATGTCGAGGTGTTGTGAGCCCTGTGCTCCTCCTTTGTGTTAAATATTTTAATTCTTCTACAGCAAACAGTATGTATTGTAAAATGTATTGCAAGGGTGGTTACCAGGGATTACAGGGGAGTTACTGTTTCAGGGAGGCAGAGTTTCAGTTTTGCTAGATGAGGACTTCTGTGAAAGGACGGATGGTGGCGATGGTAGCACAAAACTGTGAGTGTCATTAATGCTGCTGATCTGCATACAGGATGACTGTGTGAGGATGCATGGAGGAGAAGGCTGTCTGCAAGCCAGGAAGAGGGGCCTCAGAAGGAACCATGGATACCGTGATTTAGGGGCTTCTAGCCTTGGAGAAGGCAATGGCACCCCACTCAGTACTCTTGCCTAGAAAATCCCATGATGGAGGAGCCTGGTAGGCTGCAGTCCATGGGGTCGCGAAGAGTCAGGCATGACTGAGGGACTTCACGTTCGCTTTTCACTTTTATGCATTGGAGAAGGAAATGGCAACCCACTCCAGTGTTCTTGCCTGGAGAATCCCAGGGATGGGGCCGCACAGAGTCGGACGCGACTGAAGTGACTTAGCAGCCTCTGAAACTAGGAGGAAAATAAACTTCCATTGTTAAATGCCCTGGAGATGCCACTTGGTTTAGCCGCCCCGGCAGACCCCACAGGAGCCCATTCTGCATCTTTCTACCTCCACCCGTCGTGGTCACTGAACTCTGAGTGCCGTGGACCTTCATGGTTTTAAGGATGGATTACAACACGATCTCAGGGCTGCAGAAGAGAGTCACAAACCCTGCATGACTCTCATGCTCTCCTCTGCTCACGTTTGGGGTCTGTGTTTGTCAGAGACCAGGGTCTGGTGATGTTCAGAACAAGACCTGATGTGCTTCCTGAACATGAGGGGATTGATCGGCTCAGGATGAACAGATTCCAAGCCGTCCATGGGGGCAATTTCCAGGATACCTGTCATTGCAGAAAGGTTCTCTGGGGTGGACTTTAAGTGTGATTCTCTCTGAAGTTAAAGCCTGGACTCAATGACTTGCCAAGGTCTTTTTCTGGTCTATGGTTTGGGCACGGTTTTAAAAATAAGCCTGTGATCCAGTCCAACGGAAAGTGGCTTGGAAGCACAGCTCTCTGAGGGGCCAGTCTGTGATACTGAAAATGACAGAATACCCCGGTGCCCAGCTCTGGCGTGACTGGCAGATTTTATACAGGGAGGCCGGCCCCAGGGTCCAGCAGGCAGGAATTTGGACACTATTCACTACAGCGAGGGAACCGGGGCCACAAACGTGGGTTTACACTCCTCTGGCCTTCTGCTCTTGGCAGTGCTGGTCAGGCAGGGCTTAGAGGGACCAGTAAGATGTTATTTTGTCATGATCAGTGGTATTCCAAAAGTGTGCCCATCCAGACAAAATACTGATATTGGGGCCTGTGGCCTTTCTTCTGGGGTCCTTCCCAAGCCACACTGTGAATGGTCCCAGATAGAGATGCAGCCACAAGTGAAGCCAGGCAGACCGTGGTCCAGGCTGATGCTGTGAGCTGCGGAGACAAGGGCTCCAATGATGCTCTCAAGGTTAGGGGTTGGTGTGTGTGTGCTGGGGGGAGGGGCGGACTTTTCCAAGTTCACCGGACAGGTGAGCAGGCCTCAGCATCTGAACCACCACGGCTGACATCGAGTGCAACAGAAGTGAGCTGACCCCTCTGAGCCTTGCCCAAGAGCAGATTCATGAAGAAAATATCATTGTTACTTTGTTCAGTCCCTAAGTCGTGTCCGACTCTTTGTGACCCCAAGGACCGCAGCACGCCAGGCTCCTCTGTCCTCCACTGTCTCCTGGAGTTTGCTCCAACTCACTAGGTCGGTGATGCTGTCCAACCACCTCAGCCTCTGCTGCCCCTTCTCCTTTTGCCCTCAATCTTCCAAGCATTAGGGTCTTTTCCAATGAGTCGGCTCTTCACATCAGGTGGCCAGAGAATTGGAGCTTCAGTGACAGTCTTTCCAGTGAAGGACTCATGGCTCACAGCTTCACATGAGTTGAGCCACGCCATGCCATGGTTATTGTAGACCACTAGAGTGGGGCTGGTTTGTTATACCACATTCCTAGATGACCAGAATGGTCACCATGGTTCACCACGCTAGTCCACATAACAAATAAGGGACCTGGACTCAGAGAGGATTCTCTCTAGAATCCTCCAGGATTTATATATATATTTTTTATTTCAAACTTTAAACTTTTTATTTTGTATTGGGTTATAGCCAATTAACAATGTTGTGATAGTTTCAGGTGAATAGCAATGGGACTCAGCCATACATATACATGTATCCATTTTCCCCCAAAGTCCCCTCCCATCCATGTTGCTACATAACATTGAGTAGAGTTTCATGTGCTATACTATATGTCCTGGCTGGGTATCCAAGGATTTATATTTTAATGCAAAATCTCCATAGTTTTCAAGGATTCACGTTATCTCTGGCTTTCTTGGTCTTTCTTGGTCTTATTGATATCTTGAGAAGATTCTAGAACCATCTACTTCTTTGGTACTAAAATGACTGCCATTGAGAGGTAAAATGGGAAGAAACTGGCATAATATAATAATTCTCTTTTATGCAAATACACTTAGTAGAAGAAGACATGTAAATGTTATGTCAGTTCTCGGGTTGAGATGCAAATATTTTGAGTTGGCTCAGTGAATGACATTAGATCTTACAAATTTTCGGGGAAAATACCTGTGTGTGACAAGAGTGAATTCACTTAACTAGGTCAAGGAGTTTCAGAAACAAGGTGTAATGGGATCCGAAAGCAGGGGTCCTGGCTTCTGGCTAAGCCATTGGTTCTCCAGGGAAGAGTCTCAGCTTCTCCGAGTTCCCTCATCTGTTAAGTGAGGTAATTGGACTCAGTGACCTTTAAAACAATTCTGCAAGCACGACCATTCTGCAAACCTTTAATAAGTGTTCATGTGTCAAGAACAAGAACATGCTGTCCACCCAACCCCATCATTTCCCAGATGGAAGGACTGAAGAGAGCCCGAGAGGTTAGCAGGCAAGTGAGAGATTAGGAGATGGAGGAGAGGAAGAAACAAGAATTCCCATCATCGGAGGAATACACAACCACGAAACTGCTTGTGGGGATCAACCCAGGCATTCTCAGTGATATTTCCTGTTTAATTCCTATTCATGGTAATGCAATCTCTTCTTTTCTCCTTCTTTCCAATTGCTCTAGATTACCAGTTTACCATAAAAGGACAGAACTCGGGAGCAGCCAGATGGAAGAAGTGCACAGGAGAGGTGAGGAAAGGATGAAGAGCTTCTACACTCTGAGTTCGCTACCCCACCCAGAACCTCCACCTGTTCACCAACCTGGGAGCTCTCTCAACTCCATCCTTTTGGGTCTTTATGAAGACTTCATTACACAGGCAAGACTGATTAGCTCATTGGCCAGTGATGATCAATACTACCTCAGACTCCTCTTCCCCAGAGGTCAGGGGTGGGGCTGAAAATTCCAACCCTCTGATCATAGGGTTGATTCCCCCAGCAACCAGCCCCATCCTCAGGTGCCATCCCAAAGTCACCTCATTCACACAACAAGCTAAAAAGTAAGAAGATACCTTTACAGCTCTCATTATTTCGGAAATTCCAAGGGTTTTAAAAGTTCTGTGCCAGAAAGAAAACCAAGACTAAATTTCTTATTATAAATATTATACTCCTTATTACAAATCACAATATCATAGACTGAGAGCTTCAACTGTGGGAAAGGGCCCTGGAGGGCTGCTTTATTTGACCTGATGCTAGAGCTGTGAAAGGAATCCTTGCACACTTGCAGGATCCCCACTGAAACAATTACACCCCAAGCAGTGCCACACGGACTCGCCTAGTCCAGAAGGACTCTCCTGCCTTCTGGGCACCAAAGCGGTGGCGAGGGAGGGGGCTCTGTTTGGGGGATTCCACAGCCCCATCACAACTAGCAGAGGGCAAGGCAGGAAAAGAAAGAGGGTAAGATACAGCTGCTGTGTACACAGTTCCTCTATCTGACTGACCCCAGTGTTTTTACAATAGCAGATGTGCTCAGAACCTTCCATTCACGAGATGCCTGTGCCCACATGCTGTGGGCTAATACAGCCAAAGGCTCACTACAGACTTGGCGGAAGACTTACTCCTCTTCCTCCTTCCAAGCTCAAGCCAATGCTGGCTTCGCAAAAGGATAAACTTTCCTTTTCTGATGGGGTCTGGATTCACGTTTCATTAAGCTCCTGAGTTTCATCGGAGGTGATGTTTGATATTTCAAGGCAGTTCATTCCTTACACCTTCAAAGTGCTGAGGAAGCGATGCCTAAAATACCACGATGAAACACCCAGTCCTTCGGTGGCTTAAGTCACTATCCTCTGCTAGAGATCCTTAGTCACTTCGGGGCTCCCTCAGGGAGGACTTAACCAGGTGCCTGCATAAGAACAAACTTCCAGTAAAAGAAGCAGGAAGTGGAGACAGAGGTCTCCATAGGATTCTGGGGAAATGGCTTTGCCTCTAATTAGCAGTAGGGCAACGAGGTTCAGAGAAGTGAGGCAAGCTTTTTTTAAGTCTGGCAAGAAGTGGGGGAAGATTTGCTTGAAAAGAGTATCGTCATTATACTTCTAATGATAGGTTATTTTCAGAATACAAATTACAGAAAGTAAATCTCAAAGTCTGCAGAAGGCACAGAGAGATGTAGAAAATGCAGGAATGCATAATCACAAGTATAGTCTTAATTCATTAAAAAAAAAAAACACCACCACCACCAAAACAAACAGATATTTATTAAGTCCCCACTAAGTGCTTCCCTGTTGGTTGAGATGGTAAAGAATCCACCTGCAATGCGGGAGACCCAGGTTTGATCCCTGGGTTGGGAAGATCCCCTGGAAAGGAAATAGCAACAAACTCCAGTTTTCTTGCCTGGAGAATCCCATGGACAGAGGAGCCTCGTGGGCTACAGTCCACGGGGTCACAAAAAGTTGGAGCTGACTGAGCAGTATGTTAAAACTTGACATTCGTTTAACTTTCCTAACAACCCCTGAGGTGGGGACTATTAATAACATCATTTTATTGATGGGGAAATGGAGGGTTAGTGAGTGCAGAGAACCATCCCAAGGTCACAAAGCTTGGAGAGGCAGATAATGAACCCAGCCTGAGCTCAGAACCCACTTCCGTGACCTCTATATCATCATGGCTTTTTAAAAAGTTTAAAGATCCTGGCGATCCCTAAAATACCTTCCGAATAAGACCTGACTGTGGAAGACAGTGAGGAGGGGATGGGAAAGCACAACTCAACTGTGCCTGCTTCACTGCTCAGGGCCCACTTCCGGTAGAGCTCTATATATAGTCTGGCTGCTTTTCAAAAAACAGCAGAAAATCATTGCTCTCAGGCTACCTACAGGGAAGCAGAGAGGAAGGACATTTCCCCGCCAGGTCTAACAGACTGCGGGTTTCATCTGCCCTAACAGCTCCAGAGGCAGCCACCCCACAGACAGTGTGACAACTCCCATTCCTGTAGCCAGAAAATAAACAAACAAGTACAGCAGAATGAGACCAAAAGCACAGAGAAAAATACACATATAATGTGAGTGTATTGTATACAGACGTATATGTAAAGATATACAAATGTATTACTTATAAGTATATATGTATATATTATATGCATAAATATATGTACAAATATAAAAGTATTTATAAATAATACATATTATATATAACTTATATGCTTCCCTCATGGCACTAGTGGTAAAGAATTCACCTACCAACACAGGAGGCATTAGAGACATGGGTTTGATACTTGGGTCAGGAAGATCCCCTGGAGCAGGAAACGGCAACCCACTCCAGTATTCTTGCCTGGAAAATCCCATGGACAGAGAAGTCTGGCAGGCTACAGTCCATGGGGTTGCAAAGAGTCAGATACAACTGAGCACTACTTATATATATTATACATACATATGTTTATATAATTATAAATTAATATAATGTATATATTTATAAATAATACATTTATATATGTTTATATATATATATATATGTATATAAATGGGCTTCCCAGGTGGCACAGTGGTAAAGAATCTGCCTGCCAATGCAGAAGATGCCAGAGACATGGGTTCGATCCCTGGGTTGGGAAGATCCCCTAGAGAAGGAAATGGCAACCCACTCCAGTACTTCTGTCTGGAAAATTCCGTGGACAGAGAAGCCTGACAGGCTACAGTCCACAGGGTTGCAGAGTCAGACACGACTGAGCAGCTAAGTACACATGCTAGACATTTAGCTGCAGGCTTGTAGCTGTGCCTGGAGAAGGAAATGGCAACCCACTCCAGTATTCTTACCTGGAAAACTCCATGGACAGAGAAGCCTGGAGGGCTACAGTCCATGGGGTTGCAAAGAGTCAGACACGACTGACTGACTGAGCACACATGCTAAATATGTAGCTGTCAGCTTGGAGTTGTGCCTTCATGGTCACCAAGACAGTCATGATCATGATGTATATAAACATAAAGGGAAAAAGATAATATAAGCAACAGAGAGAATTAACCAAAGCTAATATGGTTTCTTTGAAGAGAAAAGAAACAGACAAACCCCTGGGAAAACTAATCAAGAAAAACCAAGAAAGACACACATGACAAATATTGTGAATGAAAATGGAGAGTTTAAAAAAATTGCCAGAAACATAAAAATTACTCAAACTGACAAAAAGTCTCTACAAGCAAAGACTTGCTGGTGAAAATACATTTAACCAGAATGTAAAATTTATCCTCCACATGATCACCACCCCCTAAGATAAAGCAAACAGCTCACACATTTCGGTAATCTTGCAGACAAGCTGAGCACTGGCCACTTCCATCCTATCTCCTCAAACTCCTGCAAAGAACAGCCGAAGTAAGGCCCAATGCCTTCTACGTCCTTGAAGCCAGAATCAAATAAAGGCAGCACAAAGACACTGATGAGACAAGCTCATCTTTATAACCACAGAGTTTCTGCAGGGTATACTCCACTCCACTCCACCTAAAAGATTAACTACCCAACAGCCCTCTGTCCCTTCACGGATCACAGCCTTGTCAGGGCAAAGGGGCTTGTGTAACTCCACAAAGCCACGAGCCATGCTGTGGCAGGACCGCCCAAGATGGACGGGTCATAGGGGAGAGTTCCGGCAAAAGATGGTCTACTGGACTGCAAGGAGATCAAACCAGTCAATCCTAAAGACAATCAACCCTGAATATTTAATGGAAGGACTGATGCTGAAGCTCCAATAGTTTGGCCACCTGATGCAACGAGCAGATTCATTGGAAAAGACCCTGATGCTGGGAAAGACTGAAGGCAAAAGGACTCAACAACAACCGCCCTCTGACTCAGATGGTGCCTATTTGAGGCCCAGGAGATGCAGATGAAAAGGATGCACAATCTGATTTCTGGAAAGTTTTCTCCCATCGATTTCATCTATTTAGAAAGGAATTCCCTTCTTCTGTTTAGAAAGTAAGAACAATAACCTGCACAAGGGAGCCCTGAGAAAGAGTTCTGGGGTGAGAGTTTATGTTGTTCCCTAGCTTCTAGCCTTCTCTGTAGGAAATAAATAGGCTTCTGCCTTTTTCGAGGCTACCATTTTGTTTAAAGCTCTACCATTTAAGACTTCTCTCTTATATGCAACCCAAGCTGATTCCAATAGCCAGTTGAGCAGGAGAGCCCCTGAGAGAGGAGACAGGACAGCTACCAGCTTGTCCACATAGCTGAGAAAACCCTCAAAGGAGGGACCTGAGGGCTGTGCTTCCTGCGATGCTGGAGATGCTGTTCACGCCCACCCTGCATGGATGCCTGAGCACAGAAACAGGTAGCTGGGAGGGATCCAACAGACAGACACACCCAACCCTCTCATTTTACCCGTGAGCAGAGTGGAAATGACTCACAAAAGCTGAGGCACTGGCAGAATGCTGATTCCAGTTCCCATGTGCGTGTGTGGGTTCCTTCCACTCCACTGAGCAATCGTCTGCAACACCAGCCAGGTTTCCTACAACTCAACTCTGACACCTGGAGATGATGTCAGATCCCACAGGTGCAGGGCTCCGTCCCACGAGACTCCCTCCCTTCAGATGCCAACCCCAAGTCCAGGTTTTCCCCGTGCTTCAGACCAATCTGCTACAGATCCAAGGATCCCACGATCCCCTCCATGGGTTCGATAAATTGGCTAGGGGACTCACAGAATTCAGGAAAACATTTTATGGTGGACCCTTGAACGATGCAGGGGGTTGGTTCTAGGACCTGCCCTGAGACCCAAATCTGAGGATGCTCAAGTCCCAGTTGGGCATCTTACCTGCAATTCCGCCCCCCGAGAATTCAACCAATTGCAGGCGCAGATGGTATAGTACTAGAGTATTTATTGAAAGAGTCCACATATAAGTGGACCCACACAGTTTGAACTCGTTGTTCAAGGGTCACCTGTACTTAGTAGATGCTGGTTTAGAGTATGTAACTCAGGAACAGCAGAGTGGAAGCAATGCACAGGGCAAGGTATGAAGAAAGAACCCAGAGCTGCTTCCGTGACCTCTCCAAGGCTGCCATCCTCCCAACACTTCCATGTGTTCACCACCCCAGAAGCTGTCCAAACCCAGTCCTTCTGGGGCAATGTGGGGGCTTCATTACATGGTCATGGCTGAGTAAACCACTGGCCATAGGCAATGGATTCAACCTCCAGCCCCTCTCCTCTCCCTGGAGTTTAAGCAGTGGGATAGAAAGTTCTAACCCTCCAATCACAGGACTGGTTTTGCTCTACCAACCAGCCTCCAGGCTCCAGATGCTTTCCAAAGATCTTCCCACTTACATAAGCTCAGGTGTGGTTGAAAGGGGCTTGTTCTGAATATCAAGACACTTTTACCACTATTACCACCTGGGAAAGTCCAAGGGTTTTAGGGGTTCTCAATGTATATTTAGGAGCTCTAGGGTCAAAGACCAAATGCATGTTTCCTATTAAAAATCACAGTATCACAAGTGTTCAAAAGCCAAAGTGGGAAAGAAAATCCAGTTCCTCTGATTTCTACCCAGGTCCCAAGCTGTCTGTGATATGCACGAGTCTCAATGACTAGAAGTCGCTTCTCAGAGATGATCATGCTGAGTGAAGCAAGTCAGACTGAGAAGAAACAATATCATAAATATCATATGACATGCCTTATATGGTGAATCTAAAAAGAAATGATACAAGTGAACTTATTTATGAAACAGAAACAGACTCACCGATTTAGAGAATGAACTTATGGTTGCTGGGAGGCGGGGGGCAGAATCTGGGGAAGGGATAGTTAGGGAGTCTTGGATGGCCGTGTACACACTTTGATATTTAAAGTGGATAACCAACAAGGACCTACCATATAGCATAGGGAATTCTGCTCAATGTTACATGGCAGCCTGGATGGGAGCGGAGTTTGGGAGAGAATGGATACCCGTATATGTGTGGCTGAGTTGCTTTGCTGTCCACCTGAAATTATCACAATATTGTTAACAACTATACTCCAACATGAGAAGGCAAAGGATCCCAAATGGGTCAGTGAAACTAAGACAATTGCAATTTTCTAAAAAAATAGGGCTCTACTCCTGCCTCTGGCTTATTTAAAGTTAGATTCCATCAACATATAACACACACAGTGAAAAGCAATTGGCTATGTATAACTGTCATTATGAAAGCCCAACTCAAGCCAGGCTCCTTGCCTGTCAGCTCCGGGGTGGGTCTTGGGCAACTCTTTTCAACCATCTAGGCCTTCATGCCCTTGACTTTAAAACAGAGCTGGCTGGAACATATTCTCCTGAGCTTCCTTGAATCCACAACTGGATCATTTTATATTTATATTTGACTTATCCCATGACAAGTCATTATATGTCCATGACATTTTACTTTGGCAATGCTTACCAACATCCTTCCTAGCAAGCAGAAGTGAATCTGGTCCCTTGACGAAGCATAAGGACAATCTGAATGCTCTTTTATGGGCAATTTTGTTCCATCGTGGATAAAATGAACATTTCGGTAACAGACAAACTGAATCATCCCAGAGTCATACGCTCACACCAACACATTGTGGACAAGCTTGTCATCCTTGATCAAGCAGCATCAAATGCTGCCTGGAAAAAAGGAAGTAAAGGAATACATGAGAAAATGTTGCACATCATTTATTAAGTGCCATCATGTTTTTGGACATGGCAGGAATTAATATTTTCAAAAGCCAAAAATTGGCAAATACAGTAAAAATGTTATCATCAGACCCTTTGAGAGCCTGGGTTTGGGCAATTCTTTTTTTTTTTCTCCCTTGGCTGCACTTGGCATGTGAGATCTAGTTCTCCACCAGGGTTCAAATCCATGCCCCCTGCAGCGAAAGCATGGAGTCTTAACCACTGGATGGGCAGGGAAGTCCCCCTCTTTTTTAATTGTAGCTGATTTACAACATTGTGTTCATTTCCGCTGTGCAAAGTGATTCAGATACACACACACACACACACACACACACACAGAAACATTCTTTTTTTATATTCTTTTCCATTAGGGTTTATTACAGGATATTGAATATAGTTCCCTGGGCAATACAGTGAAAGTGAAGCCACTCAGTCATGTCTGACTCTTTGCGACCCCATGGACTGTAGCCTGCCAGGCTCCTACGTCCCTGGGATTTTCCAGGCAAGAATACTGGAGTGGGTTGCCATTTCCTTCTCCAGGAGATCTTCCCGACCCAGGGACTGAACCTGGGTCTCCTGCATTGTAGGCAGACACTTCACCGTCTAAGCCACCAGAGTATGACCCTGTTATTTATTCATTCTATAGATATTCATTCTATATATATTATAAAACTGCATCGGAGAACCCCAAACTTCCAATCCATCCCTTCACCCACCCCCACCTCCCCACCAACCACAAATCCGTTCTCTATATCTGTGAGTTTGTTTCTTAATGATCAGTCAACTCAGGGTTTATTGGGGCCAGAAAAGATGAAAACAAGGGCTTAAAAACAAAAATGAACAAAAATTGGAAGGAAAGACTAAGTTACTGAACTAACATCAGAAGCCAGAGAGATCCAAGCAGCAATCAGAATTCAAACCAGAAAATCAGATTCAGGTGAACAAGCCAAGCAGGGTTAGCAGCAGTGCCGACCGAGCGTCAAGCACCGTGAGCACCACGCCCAGACACGGGGTCAGGCTGGTGAGGTGGGAGATGAGCAGGATAAGGAAGACAACCCAGGGCCAGGGGAAGTGCCGGGTCACACAGCTCTGTCCTCCCAAATGCTTTTGAATGGACTCTGTAAAGCATATGAGACAGACTATGAAAAGTCCATGCACAGAAACCTCAGGGAAAGTTCCCTGACCTGCAAACTCTAGAAGTAACTCATTCTCATGACAACATAAAAGCTGTATTTTTAATGCTCTCTGCACCTAGATTCTGAGTGTCCTTTTGCAGGCTAGAATCTGAATACAGCCAACATTTAGTTTGCTGAACAAACATATTTTGTATTCCTTCTAGAAACACAGGATACAGCCCAATAAGAACCATCTCTGGGGACTTCCCTGGTAGTCCAATGGCTAAGACTCTCTGCTCCCAATGCAGTGGGGGCCCAGGTTCAATTCCTGGTCAGGGAACTAGATCAAACATGCCACAACTAAAGACTCCACATGCCACAACTAAGGCCTGGCACAGCCAAGTAAACAAATAAATAAATATTTATCTTTTTAAAAAAAGAGAGGAAGAACTCTCTCTGCCCTCATGGATCTCAGAATCGAGTAGAGATGCTGAAGTACCCCAGGGTTTCAGAGACATCTAAGTGTGCTGATACAGGTTTGACTAACCTTCCCAGAGAACTTGGTAACTAATTTCCAGAAGTAGCTTCTGACTTTAAAAAAAAAAAAAAAAAAAAAGGCAAGCTTTGGCAGGAACTGCAGGAAAAACGTATTAGCAAGAATACTTGACGGATATTCATGTTTCATACCCAATCAACAAATTTAATAAGAAGTGAGAAATGAGTGGGTTGGTGCTGCTGACAAGGTGACTGAAGAAGCACAGAGAGTTTCCATGCAGAGATAACAAATCATTTCAAAGGCTGGAAATCGACACCCAAAAAAAGGCAGAACAGGAAGTGCCCGGGAAGATGGCTACTTGAAAAATGGCACTTCTACCCTTTGATTCAAAGTTACCATTAATATAACACTGAACAGAAAGATTTCTAGGCTGTACCTCAAAGAACATGAATATGAGTTTCCCCATTTTTCATTCTATTCTTATTGCACACAGCAGGGAATAAGAAGCAGGCTGATACCTGACTTTATCCAAGAGCACCTTCTGCCATAAAAAAGAATGAGATAATGCCATTGGCAGCAACATGGATGGACCTGGAGATGGTCATACTAAGTGAAGTAAATCAGAGAAAGACAAACATCATGTGAAGTCACTTATATGTGGAATCTTAAAAAAAAAGATACAAATGAACTTATTTAAAAATCAGAAACCACAAACATAAAAAACAAACTTATGGATACCAAAGCGGATAGCAGAGGGGAGATAAATGAGGAGTTTGGGATGAATTTATACATACTACTATATATAAGAACTATATATAAAAGACAGATAAACTATAAGGACTTACTTATAGCACAGGGAACTATTTTGTAATAACCTATAAGGGAAAAGAATTTGAAAAAGAATACACACTGTCATATATATATTTATATATATATATAAATACATACAAATAGAATTCAATTATACACACACATATATATAACTTAATTGCTGTGCTGTATCCCTGAAACCAACACTAGATTGTAAATCAACTCTACAATAAAAAAGTAAACTAAAAAATAAAAATAACAGCTACAAAAAATCATTAACATGCTGGGAAAACTGGCAACAGTGCAACAACCACATTCTACAGACATCACCCCTTCGCTCACCAGTTGTGACCTAATTCACTTTTTTCCCCTGGTTTGTCCAAACATCAGTTCAGTTCAGTCGCTCAGTGGTGTTCGACTCTTTGCGACCCCATGAACCGCAGCATGCCAGGCCTCGCTGTCCATCACCAAACTCATGTCCATCGAGTTGGTGATGCCATCCAGCCATCTCATGACCTTGTAGCAAACCAGCCTGTTTCCCTAGTATTATTTTAAAGAACTTCCTGTGTCCAGTGAGATAAATCAGATTGTACCGCAGCACACTGTGCCAATGCTGGACAATAAAGATGCAGTTCAGAGTGGGGCAAAGCCCAGGTAACCCCGCGGGCCACCTCAATGACGACTGTGTCAGCTCAGCATTGCTTCGTGGGTTAACCTGAAACAACCTGAAGAGACCATGATAGAGCATTCTCAGCTCCATTCTAGCAGGATACACGTTCTCGCCTGGATGAGAGAAGATGACGTGAAACTACCTTGTAGCATAAGCAACACAACGAGGAATTACACCTGCCTAGTTAAAGGCACTATAGGAAACACACCATAAAAACGTTCCCCTGTTGAAATTATTTTAAGCAGACCCCAATCTAGCCTTTTCACTCATTCTATTTCTGTCACTTCTACTCAAGCAAGGCTTTAGGAGAGATGGCATGGCATTTGAAGGTGTCTCCGGTTGTCAAGGTAACCAGAAACACTGCAAAAAAGGAACTTACATTACAACTTCTTTGACAGACATCTTTCCCATTTAAATAAACTCTATTTTCAGCCTAAAATATTTTTCCACAGGAGACTGAATAAATGCATTATTACATAATTTGTGTAATAAGATACTTGCGTGCATGCTAAGTCGTTCCAGTCATGTCTGACTCTTTGCCACCCTATGGACTGTAGCCCACCAGGCTCCTCTGTCCGTGGGATTCTCCAGGCAAGAATGCTGGAGTGGGTTGCCAAGCCCTCCTCCAGGGATCTTCCCCACCCAAAGATCGAACCCCCGTCTCCTGCATTGACAGGTGGGTTCTTTACCTCTAGAGCCACCTGTGATGCCCGTAACCAGACACTACAAAGTCATAAAAAAAGCACAACACATTGATATGGGCTAATACACGTAAGGATGTACAGACATATGTGTAAAGCATGGATGCATATGTTTTTCAAAAAGGTTTATGGCAAACTGGGTACTGTTAAGGGCTACTGTCTCTGGAAAGGGGAACCTGGGAGCCAAAGAGTTGGGAAAATGCTTACATTTTTCTTTTTGCATTTTTTTTTTAAAAGTTACCAAGTTTATGTATTTGCTTCTCAATTTAAAATTAGTAAATGAAAAACAGTAAAGATTTTCATGTCTACCTAGACAGATCTAAGTCTGAAATCTTTCAGTTAAGCCTCCACAGGTCTTAAAATTTACCCATCCATTTGCCGGCTGAAGGTTTTCCCTAGAAAAAACTTGCACCATCTCCCTGCACCACGACTCTGAAAAAAAGAGAGAAAAAGCAAGCCTAGACAGAAGGTCAAAAGTTTTCATTAACCTATTTTTAGATATTTTTCTTTTGTAAATAGATTTTTAAATCCGGAGACTCTGTCTTCTATTTATTTCCAATCATCCTCTGAAGCTCGGGTCTTGCACACTACCCAGGGGCTAGTTTCATACTTTACACAAAGGAAATACAACACTGACATTTTCTGCACTGAAAGGAGTACAGCTTTAGAAATAAAGATGTCACAAACCGATTGCAGCCTTCCCAGTTCAGTTCAGTCACTCAGTCGTGTCCGACTGTTTGCAACCCCATGGACTGCAGCATGCCAGGCTTCCCTGTCCATCACCAACTCCCAGGGATGGATAAATATCTGGTGACTCAATGGGAGAGTTCTATGTCACATTGATCAATTTAATAAATACTGAATAAGTCAATTATAACTCAATAAACTGAAAAAAAATACTTTGAGAGACTGTTATGTACAAAGATTAAGAAGCACAGAGCACAAAGTGATGAACGAGGTAAACAATGTCACTGTCCTCATGAGTTTATGTTTTAGCAAGAAGCTGTTATTCAGTCGCCCAGTCGTGTCCGACTCTTTGCAACCCCATGGACTGCAGCACACCAGGCCTCCCTGTCCCTCACCATCTCCAGAAGTTCATGTCCACGTTCATGTCCATTGCATCAATGATGCCATCAAGCCATTTCATCCTCTGATGCCCTCTTCTTCTTCTGCCCTCAACCTTTCCCAGCATCAGCGACTTTTCCTATGAGTCCGCTATTTGTAAGAGGTGACCAAAATACTGGAGCTTCAGCCTCAGTATCAGTCCTTCAATGAATAGTTCAGGGTTGATTTCCCTTAAGATTGATTGGTTTGATCTTCTTGCTGTCCAAGTGACTCTCAGGAGTCTTCTCAGCACACACACAGAGCTTTCTTTTCCTGTTCTTAAAGGTTTTGGTAAGCCTCTACTCAATCTTTTTTCTTCCAGTTTTATTGATATAATTGGCATACAGCACTGTATAAGTTTAAGGTGTACAGCATAATGATTTCACTTGCATACATCATGAAGTGATTACAATAAGTTTACTGAACATCTGTATCTCATGGATACAAAATAAAACGAAAAAAGAAAAATTTTCCTTGTGATGAGAACTCCTAGGATTTACTCTCAACAATGTTCATATAAAACACAGTAGTGTTAATTATCTTTACCATGTTGTACATTACATCCCTAGTATTTATTTATCTTATAACTGGAAGTTTATACCTTTTGATCATTTTCATTTAATTCCCCTCACCCTTACCTCTGGTAACCACAAATCTGATCTCTTTCTATGAGTTTTTTTTTTTTTTTTTTTAAGTTAAATGACCTACAAAGCTTTGTTAGGTCCTGGTGTACGATATAGCAATTCAATACTTCTATATATTACAAAAGGATCACGACTCGTGTGGGCTTTTCCAGTTTTTTCATACTGATTGTCACCATTGGGTCATTTACAGGTTAGCTGAAAATCTCCTCTGGTTTAGTTAAGGTCTTTCTAAATTAAACTTGCAAAAGACTACAGCCGGAAAACAGAAGGGTTTCTGTGGGACGTTCTCTTTTATCTGGACCACAATGAATTAATAATAAATCTCTCTCTCTCTCTCACACTCACACACCATAATCTGGAATGAGGAAAAATGCGTCTAATTTTTCAGACCTTTCCAACCCTTTAAGCAAGCCTGCCTTTCAGTCTCCTTAGTAACCAAAACCTTGTAATAATTAGAAGCAATTAAACCTTCAATGATTAGAATAAACTGCACTTATATAAAACCTAATACACTAAATATTATGATAGAAAAAACAAAATTATATATCATGTATTTACGTGATTATTAAAAAAGGGACACCACAGCCTTATAAAAGAAACTTTAAAAAAATGTATTTGATGTTTCCCCAAGTTGTCTATTTCTCACTGATTTCAGCCAGTCTCAAACACCCAAATGTTATACCTCTTCTGAGAAGATCACTTTTACTAGAAAATAAATTCCATGAGGGAAAAGACTATTGTATCCTTAAGGTCGACCCAGCTCCAGAGATGGCAGACACCCTACTAGATGGATGAATGAGTGAAATTCACAACCTGGTGCAGGACTTTGGTTTCACATGACTAGTGTCCAAGGCCGCAGCACTTCACAGCAGCTCTGTTCCTCATGCAGAGAATGTGAACCTGACTTCTATGTTTGGTCAGTTCGCGGGAGAGTACTGTCAGTTAGGCACTTGGAAGAACAGAGGAGGAAAGGGTCAAAGTAAGGGAGTGAGTGGCTGGAGAGTTGGTGGGGAGGGGATGAATGGTCCCTGGCATTTAGGAAGTGCTTTCACCTCCTCCAAAGGAGGTGGGGAGGACGAGAATTCAAAGAAGAGGACGAACAGGACCAGGTGATGATGCCCAGGAGGCCACTGAGAAAGGAAAACTTACACACATCTCAGTGCAGATGGAATCTGAACTGTGACCACTTTCTTTTTTAGACATCCACAACAGCTGCCCAGATATGCATCAGATCCATCACTTTGCTGACAAAGGTCCCTAGAGTCAAAGCTATGGTTTTTCCAGTAGTTATGCACGGATGTGAGAGTTGGACCATAAAGAAGGCTAAGTGCTGAAGAATTGATGCTTTCAAACTGTGGTGCCGCAGAAGACTCTTGAGAGTCCCCTGGACAGCAAGGAGATCAAACCCATCAATCCTAAAGGAGATCAACCCTGAATATTCAACGGAAGGACTGATACTGACGCTGAAGTTCTAAATACTTTGGCCACCTGATGTAAAGAGCTGACTTATTAGAAAGGACCACGATGCTGGGAAAGATTAAGAGCAGGAGGAGAAGCGGGCGACAGAGGATAAGATGGTTAGATAGTATCACCAATTTAATGGACAAGAGTCTAAGCAAACTCCGGGAGACAGCGGAGGACAGGGGAGCCTGGCATGCTGTGGCCCATGGGTTGCAAAGAGTCAGACTCAACTCAGTGACTAAACAACAACAACCCTAAAATAGCTTTTGACAGCCTATCCCTTAAGGACAAATATTCCCCTTTTCCATCATCATCAATTATAGTTCTTTTTAAAATATTTATTTGACTGACTGCACTGGGTCTTAGTTGCACCACATGGGTCCTTTAGTTGTGGCACGTGGGATCTAGTTCCCTGACTAGGGATCAAAGCGGCCCCCTGCAGTGGGAGCACGGAGTCTTAGCCTCTGGACCACCAGGGAAGTCCCTCAATCAGTTCTTGAACGGCTTCATAGTTTTTGTCTTTATAAATCCCTGATCCTTCCTCTTCCTTAGAATACTTTAATACAAATCTATGTACCCCTCAAATGCAATTCTTAAGACCTCAGATAAAGCTCTCTGTTCTCTGCAGCCTCAATACTGATTACTGTTCGACTTTATGAATTAAAATCTGTCCTTACTGCTTCACTTTGGTGAAATTAAGGAATAAATGGTGCAAGAGGTGAACGGGCAGTCAGCCAGGCTCTGCCCACTGGGCTTTGTAAGGCATAGTTCCGGCGAGGCAGAAAAGGAAAGACGACCTCAACAGAAGTAGGTTACCTTTATTCAGGCAAGGGGGGGCAACAGTCGGCCTAACGACCAGGCTGAGTGCCAAAAGAGATCAGGGAGGCTTCATACTTATAGGGAGGTTTGTGGAAACGATAAGGGAAACGTCGATCAGGCGGGATATTTTGAGTATTCTTTTGTTGAGATGACACTTGTAGTTGGGCAGGGGGTGATAAGTCTTCTGAGCGGGTGGAGGGGGTGGTAGGTTTCTGGACAGGGAGTGATAAGTCCCAGAGAGATGCAACCGGCCTGGAGCATCAGGATGGAACTAAAGTTATGCTTTGTTTTCTCCGAAGTTAGACGATTTAGCAAGGGGCCTTTGAGACTGTTGTTCTCTTTTCTAGGCCCACTGACTGTGACCTCAAGATGCTTTCCTGAATGTGTGGAAGAAGACACCAGCCCTGCCTCACAGGAGCTGCTAAAGAATGAAGTGAGATATGGCACGAATTTAGGGCCATGTCTGGAATATCAGAACTGCTAAACAAATAATTAAGAAAGCAAACAGAAATTAACCTCTGGAAGGATTCACTAAAACTAGACAAGCCAGACAGGGGGCATGGGGAGGGGGTGGGGGGGGGCAGAAAACCAAAACCAGGGGCGCATAACACATTGAAAGAAAAGTCACTGTAAAGTCAAAAGACGTGTCCCTAAATAAATCAACTTTGCCCTCCATTCTCTGCTCTAAGACAAGGGATAATGTCCCTTTAAACAACCTGACCAAACCTCTTTCCTGGTTGCTAAGTGTCGCCAAGGGATACAGGCTAAGCTTGTGTGTAAATTAATCATTGTCTGCAAATTAAGCAAAACACCAGATGAGAGCAGTCTGGAATAGCTCCCTATCCAAGGGGAAAAAAATATAACAAATTTCATAGGTTTTTTTTTTTTTCTTGGTTAGCTGCTGGAAAAAAAAGAATTTACAGGGCACTCAGTCTGATTCCTGCATTATATAGGAGGGCAGCTTGAAGCCTCCAGAGGTAAAGTGACTTGGCCAAGGTCCCAAGGCAATTAGCAATGAAACGAGACCTAGAAGATAATTTAACCATGCCTTGTCGATTTCTCATAACAGTATAAAGGGAGATGTAACACAGACCTGGGAAATATCACCAATAAGGACAAGAAATTTGAGTTACAAGACTCAAATCAGTGTGAAAAGTAAAGATTTAAGAATCTTGCCGATCCCTAAATAAACTGAAGAGGGACAGAGCTGAGAGTCTGAGCTCAGAGCAGAGAATCAGGGAAAGGAAGCATCTACTCCTGTTACCAGCACCAGACAGCATGTAAGCTGAATATCTTGGCAGAGCATCTCAAGACATAAGATAAGTTCCTTGGCCTAACAGAATTTAGCAATCAGAGCAAAAAGGCCCATTGCTCTTTGGGGTCAAGAAGGAAAGCATTCAAATAAATACTTATGAAAAGATTTCAATCTCTTCAAAATCCCAAACGCCCAGAGCCCAAACAACCAATACTTCTTTGCTGCCACACAGGAGGTCTACACTGCAGGACAAGTTCTTCATTTAAAGGCTGGTAGCCTTGTAGCTCAGTCGGTAAAGAATCTGCCTGCAATGCAGGAGACCTGGGTTCAATTCCTGGGTCGGGAAGACCCCCTGAAGAAGGAAATGGCAACCCACTCCAGTATTCTTGCCTGGATAATCCCATGGACAGAGGAGCCTGGCAAGTTACAGTCTATGGGGCTGCAAGAGTTGGACACGACTGAGTGACTAAGCACACACACACATTTGATTTTATTCGTTAATTCTAATATTTATTGAGTGCCAACTACGTTATAGGCACACTTTTAGATAACAAGATAATCAGTGAATGAATACACCAAAATTTCTGCCTCTGAGGGCCTTATATGACAATGGGGAGTGGGGCTGGGGGGAGAAAGAAAATAAACATAATACACAAGTAGAGTAAGTAGGTGATAAGTGCTAAGCATGAATGCTGCAGCACTGGGATTGCAATTTCAGGACGTGGTCAAGAGAGGCTCTATCAAGAAGGTGGCCTTTGGGCAAAGATCTACTAAATGTAGGGAAATACTTGCAGGGGAGGCAGAAGAACATTCCAAGGAGAGGAAAAACATAGTGCAAAAGCCTCAATTAAAGAGAGGAGACTTTGGTGTAATTATAACATTCAATAAAGAAAAGGAATAAAGTTTGTATTCTTTAACAGTTTGTAGGAAGGACTAATAAACAGGTTTCAAGGCAATGACTGGGTATTGAAAGTTGGGGAGAAGAGAATACATTCAAGATAATATTAATACGTCAGAAGGCTCACCTGACACTGGGGGTTACAACGGAAAGCTGGAAAAGAACAGTATGAGGAGCACCAGTGATAAATCTATTACCATGGCACGGGCCCATGAATCCTCGCAGGAAGACATGGAAAAATAAAAGGACCATTTTGAGGGACCACATCAAGAAAGAATCCAAAGAATCTTGGAAGTGAGCGGGGAGAGTGGGGGTGGAAAAGACAAGGATGACTCCCAGCTTTCTCGTCTTGGTGTCTGGCACCCCTGACGGAAACAGAAAACTCTGGAGACAGGGCCAGAATGACAAGTTTGATTTTAGAAATAGAAAAATCAGCATGATGTGCTGCTGTAGCCAACATTGCCAATAAAATGTAAGCGCCTTGGGAAATTTAAATGCAACCACATCCTTAAGTAAAGTCATGGTCCAATGACACTGGGAATGAAGTCAGTGCACTGGTTACCGCCCTCAAGAAAACAGGAGAAAGGCACAAAGAGGAAGATCAGAGAAGAGGAAATCGAACAATTATGTCAAATGGCTGACACAACTTCTTTATCAGACTCTTTAAAAGAACTGGTAAAGAAACAATCTAAGAGGGGATTATAAATGAATTACAAAGAGGCAAATTTGTTAAAGGGATCTGTTGAATCAGGAAAGGGTTTACCAATAATAGACTTTAGAATGAACACAAAGAATTGCTCTAAAAGCAGTGCATGCAGCCACAAGACATCACTCCCACTGGCACTGGCTATAGGTAGAAAATCTAGAAATCTAACACTCCCAAAGCTACATAATTGATGTTTATCGAATGCCTTCTATGTATCATGCACTGTGACAAGCAATGAAGATGCAATGACGGGGTCAAACAGACATGGTCCCTGTGATGGTTAATTTTGTGTGTCAACTTGGCTTGGCTATGGTATTGAGTTTTGGGTTAAACAACAGTCTAGGTATTATAGTGAATACAATTTAAATCGGTAAACTTGAAGCCAAGCAGATTACCCTCTGAATCCATTTGGGCAGCTATAACAGAAGAGCCTAAACTAAGTGGCTTAAAAACAACAGAAATTTATCTCTCAAAGTTCCAGAGGCTGGGAAGCCCAAGATCAAGATACTGGCATAGTCCATGTCTGGTGAGAGCCCACTGCCTGGTTCTGCTGTCTTTTCCCTGTGTCCTCACACAGAAGAAGGGGAGAAGGATCTCTTTGGGATCTTTTTATAAGGGCACTCATCCCATTCATGAGGGCTCCACCCTCACGACCTAATCACCTCCCAAAGGCTCCCATTTCAAAGATCACCATCTTGGGAAATAAATTTAAACAAAAGAATTTGGGGAAGACACATTCAGCCTACAGCACTCTCCAATGTGAGTAGGCCATCTCCTTTACAGAATTGAGGGCCTTTACAGAAAAGCCTGAGTTCCTCTGAGGAAGGACGAATTCTGCTCCCAGACTGTCTTCAGACCCAAGATGGCAACATCAACCTCCCCTTAGGTCTCCAGTTTATTTGCCCTGCCTCACAGATTTCAGATTTACCAGATCCAACAATCACATGAGCCAATTCCTTAAAATAAATCTCTCTCTTTTCTACATATATACATCCAATTGGTTCTGTTTCTCTGGAGAACTCCACTGAACATAGTCCTCCATGTCATTAAAAAAACAAAACAAAACACCAATCAAATGACTCTGTAAGTGAAGTGAAAGTCACTCAGTAGTGTCCAACTCTTTGCAACTCCATGGACTATACAGTCCACACGCCAGAAAACTGGAGTGGGTAGCCGTTCCCTTCTACAGGGGATCTTCCCAACCCAGGGATCGAACACAGGCCTCTCACATTGCAGGCGGATTATTTACCAGCTGAGCCACCAGAGAAGCCCAAGAATACTGGAGTGGATAGCCTATCCCTCCTCCAATGGATCTTCCTGACCCAGGAATCAAACTGGGGCCTCCTGCATTGCAAGCGGATTCTATACCAGCTGAGCTCCCAGGGAAAGCCCCAAATGACTCTATAAAAAACATATTTGCAAACTAAGATTAGCCTACCAAAAGGAAAGAAATCAAACTCTATAGTAACAAAAAAGACGATCGACCTAAATTGGGGTCAAATGTGATGGGCAGTCTTCACCAAAAGTGGTATTTTGGCCAAGATTCTGGAAGAACGGGAGATACATTAGGCAACAGTAGTTGGGTAGGCAGAGAATGACTCAGGTGGAAGGCAGAGCAGTGAAGAAGCAGGAGGAGGCAGGTGGGAAAGGACGTCAGGAAAGGACATCAAGGCCAGACCATGAAGAACCTTATATGAGGTTCACTATCCTCGGAGCAGTGGGAAAGCACTGAAACGAATCAGCATGGGGTGACATCAGATGTGCACTGTGACGATTACTCAGGCTACTGTGTCAGAAACAGGGTGAAAGAGGATCAGAGTGCCTAAGTGAACTGAAAAGAAAGTGATGCTAGGATTTCAATGTCGGTTTTAGAAAAGGCAGAGGAACCAGAGATCAAACTGCCAACATCCGCTGGATCATCGAAAAAGCAAGAGAGTTCCAGGAAAACATCTACTTCTGCTTTATTGACTATGCCAAGCCTTTGACTGTGTGGATCACAATAAACTCTAGAAAATTCTGAAAGAGATGGGAATACCAGACCACCTGACCTGCCTCTTGAGAAACCTGTATGCAGGTCAGGAAGCAACACTTAGAATTAGACATGGAACAATAGACTGGTCCCAAATAGGAAAAGGAGTACATCAAGACTGTACATTGTCATCCTGCTTCTTTAACTTATGTGCAGAGTACATCATGAGAAACACTGGGCTGGAAGAAGCACAAGCTGGACTCAAGATTGCCAGGAGAAGTATCAATAACCTCAGATATGCAGATGACACCACCCTTATGGCATAAAGTGAAGATGAACTAAAGGACCTCTTGCTGAAAGTGAAAGAGGAGAGTGAAAAAGCTGGCTTAAAGCTCAACATTCAGAAAACTAAGATGATGGCATATGGTCCCATCACTTCATGGCAAACAGATGGGGAAACAATGGAAACAGTGAGAGACTTTATTTTGGGGGCTCCAAATCACTGCAGATGCTGACTGCAGCCATGAAATTAAAGGATGCTTCCTCCTTGGAAGAAACGTCATGACCAACCTAGACAGCATATTAAAAAGCAGAGACATTACTTTGCCAACAAAGGTCCATCTAGTCAAAGCTATGGTTTTTCCAGTAGTCATGTATGGATGTGAGAGTTGGACTATAAAGAAAGCTGAGCACTGAAGAATTGATGCTTTTTCTGTGGTGTTGGAGAAGATTCTTGAGAGTCCCTTGGAGTGCAAGGAGATCCAACCAGCCCATCCTAAAAGAAATCAGTCCTGAATATTCATTGGAAGGACTGATGCTGAAGCTGAAACTCCAATACTTTGGCCACCTGATGCAAAGAACTGACTCACTGAAAAAGACCCTGATGCTGGGAAAGATTGAAGGCAGGAGGAGAAGGGGACAACAGAGGATGAGATGGTTGGATGGTATCACTGACTCAATGGACATGAGTTTGAGCAAGCTCTGGGAGTTGGTGATGAACAGGAAGGCCTGGTGTGCTGCAACCCATGGGGTCGCAAAGAGTCAGACACGACTAAGTGACTGAACTGAACTAACCCCTAAAATTCAATGTTTAAATCCTCACTCTCAGAGATGATAGTATCAGGGGATGAAATCTTTGGAAACTGCTTTGGTCATGAGAGTAGTGCCTCTGTGCCCAACATAAATGTTCTTATAAAAGAAGCTCCAGAGAGACCACCCCTGAGCTCCTTCCAGAATGTGAGGAAACAGAAAGAAGGTGCCAGCTAGGAAAAGGAAAAGGGGTTTTACCAGAACCAGACCATGCTACTATCTTGATCTTGGACTTCCATCCTCCACAACTATGAGAACTAAATGTCTATTGTTGATAAGAGCTCCAGTCTATGGTATTTTGTTTTAGTAGCTGGGATAGACCAAAACAGGTGTGGTCAATGTCTCTAACCAACCCAACTGGGTGGATGGTGATAGCAGACATGACAATAGGGAAGCCTGGGAAGGAGACCATGAAATAGGCCTTAGAGATGCTGTGTTTAAGGCACATCTGAACACCTAATGAGGCCCCCATGGCCTCTTTTCTGGATATTAGCTTCCTAACAGGTTTCCCTGCTTCCACCTGTATCTCTCTACTAAGTATTCTGCACACATCAGGAAGACTAATTTCTTAAAAATGTCAATAAAACTGTATTATTCATTCACCCAAAATTCAAACTTTTCCACAGTGTATTAAGGACCTGGGGCTTCACCACTGGCAGCTCCAAGACAGCTTATGAGAACTCAGTCATCTGCAGAGAGTGGTCGCGGAAGTCAAGGGTATGAAGGAAATTGCATAGGGAAAGACCATAGAATCCATGAGGAAATCCATTATTTCCTGCAATGGAGATAGATAAGGAACAGTCAGAAAAACAGGAAGAATCGCAGCACAGTATCATATCACTGAAGCCAAGGGAGAGGAAAAAAAGCACTTCAGGGAAAAGTGATCAACCAAGGCTGCTGAAAGGTTAAAGTGTAAAGACTCAGAGATGTCAGTGGATTTAGCCATATGGAGTCTGGCGCCTTTTTGGTAACTCACTGAGTTCAGGCAGAGGGATGAGGGTAAGGAACAGGACCAGAGGCCAGGCAGAGGGAAACAGGGTGAAGAGGGGGCAAAGATGTTTGCACCGTCATGGATGGACCTAGGAACGATCGTACTGAGTGAAGTAAGTCAGAGAAAGACAAATACCATATGATATTACTTATATATGGAATTTAAAATATGCCACAAACGAACCTATCTATGAAACAGCAACTGACTCACAGACATACATAGAGAAGAGACTTGTGGTTGCCGAGGGGGAAGGGGGCGTAAGAAGGTGAACTGGGAGTTTTCGATTAGCAGACGCGAACTATTATATACAGGCTGGATAAACAAGGTCCTACTGTGGAGCACAGGGAACTATATTCAATATCCTACGATAAACCATGATGGAAAAGAACGTAAAAAAAAATGTGTATGTGTGTGTAACAGTCACTTAGTGTACATCAGAGACTGGCACAACACTGTAAATCAACTATACTTCAGTAAAAAGTTTATATTTACCAAAAAAGAGGAGGCAAAGAAACAGAGACTGTGAATACAGGCATCTTTCCCAAAAGTCCATCTTTAGAAGATGAGAGGTAAGTCAATGTTGGAGGGAATGTCAGGGGAAATTTTATTGTTGAGATAGAAGGGACTGAACACCTTCAACTGTTGATGGAACAAACTATTTGAAAGAGTAATTAAATATACAGGGGAAAGAAAGGAGACTTGACAACACAGCAAGGTTCTAGAGATGAGACCCAAAGCACAGATGGAAGGACAGAAAGAAGATGAGAATTCCTCCTCTGTTGGAACAGGTGAGAAGGTAGAGAAGCTACAGACAGAGGAAGTCTTGACTTTCACAGTGGAAAGTCATGGCCATCTCATTCATCTGACAGAGCATCAGCTTTCTATAGGAAGTAGAAGATGAGGTTAGTGAAAGTTCTAGGGAGGAGGCAGTTTGAGGAAAATAGAAAAAGGAAGTACTTTTGTTTTGGAGAAGGACAGAAGAAGCTGATCTGACAACAGTAGGATTTAGAGGGAGCCATGGGGGGTGGGCCCATTTGAACTGGACAGTAAAGAATTCATAAGGTACCAACAGGCCTTGTTGAGTCACCCACGACAGCAGAGTGTATTGCCTCAGTTACAGGCACAGAGCTCCCCAGGAAAGACTTTAAGAGGGTTCAATAGTCTGCAAGTTGATTGGAAGTATTAAAGAAGCCTGGAGTTCTGAAGATTCCTATTATCATAAAGACAATCCCGCACTCCCAAGGAACCAATGCTGCTGCTAATCTCCAGGGTCAAGAGTGCCAGACAGAACACTACTATATAACGAGAGAGTCTACACTAAGTTGGTATTGAACCACAGCAGATTTCTGAGTTAGAAGACTATGCAGATGAAAGAAGTTAGAAAGAAGAATCTACCCATGCAGCACAGCAGATCAGGAAAAAGGTCTACCCAGTAACCCGCCTTCCTGATACTGTAAGAAAACATGATTGATCCAGCACCTCTTGTTGGCTTTGACATTACCTAGTGCAGAACAACTGCCTCTTTCACAGACATAACATTTCCTAAGTCCAGCCTCTGAGTCACAGATGTGCCTTGGGAAGAGAAAGATGGAGTCACCAGGCAAGGAGGGTGGCCAAGGAAACCAGTATTTTAATATCTAAGATATCTTTTTTCTTGCTCTAATACTGTACACAATTGCCTTTGTTCAGCTCTCATCACTTCCTTCAGCTCTCATCACTTCCTTCAGCTCTCATCACTTATGCTCAAGACATAAAGTGATAAGACAATTCTATCCTGATTTGCAGACGGCTTGCATTCTAGACTTTGGTTTCTTTCCGTGAATAATTAACAGTAATGGTTTATTAAATAGAGTATGGTTTTCCTGGAGCTCCACACACCTACTGGCGTTGAACTCCCTGAGGCTCAGAAGTGTGAACCAAGGTACTCAAAGTGGTGCCACCACTCTCCCTCCCAAGCTAGGAAGTCTATGACAACCTACTGCAGGGTCAGCAAACTATGGCCAGCAGGCAAATCCAGACCCACATGTACTATCATCTGATTTACGACAAGGAGAACACAGCAATGTAATGGGGAAAGGATAGGTTTTTTAAATAAACGGTGCTGGAGAAACTCACTATTCATCTAGACGTATCATCTTTGTTGGTAAGCTTGGCACAAAAATATGGTTAAACCTTTTTATCCTTGTTGAAGGATAAATATGTGTTTCATTGGTTTTGTTGACTGAACTGTGTCACAAACAACCCCACCCCCACCCCCGCAGAAGTTACAGTTAGAATGTGACCTTAGCTGGGAATAGGCTTGTTGCAGGTGTAATTCACTTAAGAGGAGGGTATTTTGGGGGTATGGGCTTCCTAGGTGGCACTAGATTCTTCCTAGGTGAAGAATCCATCTGCCAATGCAGGAGACACAGGAGATGTGGGTTTGATCCTTGGGTCAGGGAGATCCCCTGGAGTAGGAAATGGCAACCCACTCCGGTATTCTTGCCTGGGAAATTTCATGGACAAAGGAGCCTGGTGGGTTACAGTCCATGGTGAAAGTGAAAGTTGCTCAGTCGTGTCTGACTCTTTGCGACCCCGTGGACTATACAGTCCATGGAATTCTCCAGGCCAGAATACTGGAGTGGGTAGCCATTCCCTTCTCCAGGGGATCTTCCCAACCCAGGGATTGAACATTGCAGGCAGATTCTTTTTACCAGCTGAGCCAAAAGGGAAGCCAAGAATACTCAAGTGGGTAGCTTACCCCTTCTCCAGCAGATCTTCCAGACCCAGAAATTGATCCAGGGTCTCCTGCATTTCAGGCAGAGTCTTTACCAGCTGAGCTACCAGGGAAGCCCATACAGAAACACAGAGTTACAAGAAAAGTCAAAAATGACTGAGCACACACTATCACATGTGCTGGGATAGGTGGACCCTTACCCCAATATGACTGGTGTACTCATAAGAAGATGAGAAGAGACAGAGTCAGTGATAATGCCATGTGATGACAGTGGTAGAGATTAGAGAAGTGTGTCTACAACCCAAGTATTAATAATACCAAGGATTGCCGGCAACACCAGAAGTTAAGAGAGAGTTCTGACACTGCTCTCTGGTACCAACCAGATGTCCTACAGTTCTGTTAGGGGAAGCACACTGATTGAAACCGCCCACCCCGGCCAGGCACCATAGTAACCATTCGCATGGGTTGTTTTATGACAGGAGATCCTGATAAGGAATACAGAACTAATAAGCCACCACCAACTGGAAGAGTTCCGGAAAGGTCGAAAGGAGACACCGCGTGTCCGTCCACTTCCCAGAATCCTTCTCGCTAGCATCCATCTTGGCTGAGTGATGTGTGCGCCACCAGGAAAGACTCTGAATTACAATGATTGGCCAAAGACCACCCAGAAACTAATCCCATCACCATAAAACCCGAGACTGCGAGTCACGTGATAGAGCAGTTCTCCTGGGTTCCCTTACCTACTGCTCTCCACCCGGGTGCCCTTTCCCAATAAAATCTCTTGCTTTGTCAGCACATGTGTCTCCTTGGACAATTCATTTCCGAGTGTTAGACAAGAGCCCGCTCTTGGGGCCCTATAGGGGGCCTCCCCCTTCCTACAACAACTGGCGACCATGAAGGGACACCCCCATTTTTACTGGGGCTGACACCCAGACTGCTCAGGGTACTCCAGGACCAGCTTGCCTGCCGATGGATCTGACCCAACGGCCGCAACTGGGACTCATCTGCCCCTGGTCTCCTCCTGACGCGGACAACTGACCAGTGTGCCCCAACCGGGTAAGGAATAAGAGATTTTGTTGACCCCTTTTATCTCACCCCTCCTTTCAACCTATCCTATTTTTCTAGTCCCCTGGTCCTGGACGCAGGAATCTGGCTGAAGGGCCTCAGCCTGAGCTGAGGATTGGAGACTGATCACCTCCTCTTGGCAGAGAACTCGAATTCTGGTAGGGCTGAGTTCCAGTCTTCCCTTACCTGGAAGCCCAGGGAAAAGTCCCGTAAACCTGGGGCAGGTGGCGGGAGGCGTCTGTAAAGCCACCCTTTTTTCCCCCCTTTCTCTCCCCCCACTCCTAGACCTTTTCTCTCAACCTGGCCTTTTCCCCTCTCTTTGAAGACCCAAGTTATTTCCGTTTACTCTGTCAATACTTGGACCTGAAGTTCTGGGTCTTTTCAAGAGATTTTCAGAGAGGCTATGCTCTCTGCTCCCCATCAATTGTGCTTTCTGTTCTTGGGGAGACAATAGGGCATTAGAAGCCCTCCATCGGGTGCCCTGTTCCTATAAATTCAGCCATTTAATTGAGCATTTGGCTGAGTGCTTCCACGTGGACGTGATTGATGGTGTTCAGTATAGTCGCACCTGGTCTTGGGTGAAAATTAACACCCTAGACACACCTTTCCGGACCAGACCTACAGCCCCACTGATTGTGCTTACTAGTGAACATTTCATTTGGCGCATATACAATCAGGCCATTTGGGATCAGGAGAGAGCTTACAATCTCTCTAAAGTCAGATATAGAGGCATCTACCCTAATAATGGTCCCCTGGGAACAAGATATAAACCATACCATGGCTAAAATGGGAAATAAGCCTAGCTTCCCTTTAGACACCCCGCTGGGTTGTCTTTTGGCCCATTGGGAGGGATACGAACTGGAAGGGCTGAAAAAGAAACAACATCAAATACTGTACTCAATACTGGCCTACTTAGTTCCTGGGAGGAGGGGGAAAATGGCCCCAGTAGGGGGCACCATTTTACAGCTGAGCACCATTTTACAGCTCAGTCTATACTGCAAACACGAGGGTAAATACAAGGAGGTTCCCTATGTCCAGGCCTTTATGGCCCTCTACCAGGGTTCCAGAAAAAAGGGAAAATATAACCTTGAGGACTTTGATGAATGCTCTTCCAAAATCCTTTTAGCAAGGTCTGAAACAGAAGATCCTCTTGACCTTCTCTTGACCTCCTCTGCTTTAGCAGAGAGACCACAAGGATAGGAGGGTCAGACATGCCCAGAAGTCACGAGCCTGGACCGGAAATCAGGAGGCTAGACCCAGAAGTCACGAGGCTGGGCCCGGAAGTTATGGGATCCGAAGGGAAGTCACCCAATCGCCTGGGCTCCTCCTCCATATGTCCCCTCCCTCATGGGGTTACAATCAGGAAGTAAGCTTTGTCCTCCACAGAAGGAAAGGTCATCCTCAGACAAAATCTGCCCCCTAAGAGAGGTACCAGATGGGGAGGGGGGATCTATGCACGTTTATGTTCCGTTCTCTATGCAAGACATTACCCAATGCAGGGAACAATTGGGCTCATATTCTGAGAACCCCCAAAAGTTTAAGAATGAATTTGAGCGTCTTGGCCTTAACTTCTCCCTCACCTGGAGGGATATAATGGTCATCCTCACCCACTGCTGTAATGATGAGGAAAAAGCTCGAATCCTAGATCAGGCTAGAAAAGTGCCTGATGAAAGACAGCGGGTAGATGTCAGTCTGGCCTCTGCCAAAGAGGCAATCCCCTCTGCAGAGTCAGACTGGGATCCTAATACAAGGGCAGGAAATGAATCCTTAAGACACCTCATTACTTGCCTACTACAGGCAATGACCCAGGGTGTCCGAAAGGTTGTTAATTATAATAAGGTAAAAGAGGTTACACAGGAAGAGAATGAAAATCCAGCTATTTTTTGGGGCAGACTCACAGAAGCCTTTAAAAACTTTACTGAGACAGATCTAAAAAGCATGGAAGGAAGAGTCCTGTTGTCCCATTCCTCCATAACCCAGGCAGCCCCAGACATAAGGAGAAAATTACAAAAACTAGGAAAAGGACCAGAGACCCCAATTTCCGATTTGGTGGAGGAGGCAAATAGGGTGTTTTTGAACAGGGACCAGGAGGAAGAAGCAAAAAGGGAGCAAAAGGAAGCCCGAAAAGACAGGAGAAGAGAGAGGCAGACCCAGGCCTTGGCCCAACAACAGGCTAAAATCCTGGCCTTGATTCATCCTGCCACTATGTGAGAGTCCCGGGGAGAGCAAGGAAGAAAAGAGGATCTTAACAATCCACCGCGGCTGAGCCACACCCAGTGTGCCTACTGCAGAGAGGATGGGCATTGGAAAAGGACGTGTCCATATCACCCTAAGGGAAGGCGTATGGAGACCCCTACACCTGCTCCCTCTGTGTTAGTCCTGGGCGACCGGGGCTGACAGTGCCCAGCGGCTCGAGAAACCCCCTCGAATGGTGAGATCCAGATCACTCCTCTGTACCAGCTCTCAAATGGACACTATTAAAACTAAATTTCCTATATGAAGAGGGTTATTGATTATCCCCCAAGAAAGCTCAGATTAGCTTAACCCAAGTAAAATACCTTGGATTTATAATTACGGAAGGAAAAAGAATGCTTGACCCTCAGAGGAAATCCCTCACCTTAAATACCCTGTACCCCCAAACAAAAAAACAGCTTAGGGGATTTTTAGGAATGAACGGGTTTGGCAGGATCTGGATTCCTAATTATGGCAATCTGGCCAGACCCCTACATGCAAAGTTAAGGGGGAAAGAGGAAGAGCCACTCGACTGGGATGAGACCTGCAAGGTGGCCTTTAATGCCCTAAAAGAGTCTATCACTGCAGCCCCAGCTTTAGGCCTCCCAAACCTGGAGAAGCCTTGCAGGCTTTATGTTTCTGAAAGGATAGGAACTGCTCTTGGGAGGTTAGGGCAAATGATGGGGCCTGTATTACAACCCGTGGCTTATCTCTCAGAACAACTAGATGAGGTGGCCAGAGGGTGGCCCACTTGCCTCCGGGCAGTAGCAGCCACCGCTCTTATGGTTAAGAAGGCATCTAAGCTCACCGTGGGTCAGCCCACCACAGTGTATACGCCTCACCAGGTGCAAGCAGTCTTGGAAACTAAAGGGGACAGGTGGATGACAGGGGGTAGGATCACCCAATACCAAGCCCTCCTCCTTGACACTCCAGAAATAAAGTTGAGGGTCTGTCAGACTTTAAATCTAGCAACCTTACTGCCAGATCCCCCTACTTCCCCTTTGGATCACCAATGCATACAAATCATAGACGAGTTACACTCTTCTCGCCCGGACCTATCAGAGACACCTTTATCTGACCCAGAGGAAAAATGGTACACAGATGGCAGCAGTTTTGTAGAAAAAGGAGAGAGGAAAGTAGGATATGCTGTAGTGAGCCTAGAAGAAACTAAGCAAAGTGGGTCTCTTCCCCCAGACACCTCAGCCCAGAAAGCGGAACTTTTTGCCCTGACAAGAGCTTTGGAATTAGGAGAAGGAAAGAGGATTAATGTGTATACAGACTCTAAGTATGCTTTCCTCAACCTGCATGCCCATGCAGCAATTTGGAAAGAAAGAGGGATGCTCAGTGCCCAAGGCTCTCCTATTAAACACAAAGAGCTCATTCTCAGGCTCCTGGAGGCAGTCAAACTTCCTGCAAAATTAGCTGTCATCCACTGCAAGGGTCACCAAAAGGTTCAAGAGGAGGAGGCCAGGGAAATAGGAAAGCTGATCAGGAGGCAAAACGAGCTGCTAGGGAAGCTACCCCTGTCACTGCTATCTGCCCCCTTTCCCCCAAGGAAACCCTGACTCCAGATTATACCCCAGAGGAACATTCCCGATATGCTGAGTAGGGCTGGGAGATTGGGTCACATGGGTGGTTTCAGACTGATCAGGCCCAAATAATACTCCCTGATTCTCAGGTTTGGAAAATTACTAACTCCTTACATAAAAGCACCCATTTTGGAAGAGATAATCTGGAAATTCTGGAAATCTTGCTCAAGCCTATTCTCTACCATCCCCAGTTAGCTAAGGTTGTGAGACAGGTCACACAGAATTGTGATACCTGTCTAAGAAATAATCCAAAAACCAGACCCTTGCCACCTCCTCTAATTAAACCTGTCCAACATCGGGGATCATACCCAGGAGAGGACGCAGGTGGATTTTACAGCCATGCCAAAGACCCAAGGGTTTTCTTATTTGCTAGTCTTTATTGACACATTCACAAGATGGATTGAAGCATTCCCTACTAAGACAGAGAGAGCCACAGAAGTCTGTAAAGCTCTGCTGAAGGAGATAGTGCCTAAATTTGGGCTGTCTCAATCACTTCAGAGCAACAGTGGGCCCTCATTTACAGCCACGATATCCCAGAACCTAGCCGCATGCTTAAGCATACAATACTGGCTCCACTCATCCTGTAGGCCTCAAGCTTTGGGAAAGGTAGAGAGCCAACCAGACTCTTAAAAGGGCTCTGGCCAAGCTATGTCAAGAAACACATAATAAGTGGATACATATGCTACCCATAGCCCTCATGAGGGTACAGACATCCCCCAAATGGCCACTATTACTAAGTCCTTATGAAATGATGTATGGACGTCCATTCTTAACTTCTGATTTGTTTTTTGATGAGGACGCCAATACACTCTTAAAACATATAATTGACCTGTGAAGGTTTCAACAAGAACTCCAACGACATGGAGAACAGATCCTCCCTAAACCACAGGAAGACTTGAAAAAATCCCCAGGTAGAGCCGGGGCACCAAGTATTAGTAAAGACCTGGCAAGAAAAAGGGAGTCCAAACCAGCTGTCCGAGAAATGGACAGGGCCATATCAGGTTGTCCTAGTAACTTCGACTGCTGTAAAAGTGAAGGGTCTACCTGCCTGGGTCCACAATTCTAGAACAAAACCCTATGGCCTACAGGAGGGGGAGACAGGGACTGAGACTCCAAAACCAGAGGACAACTATTCCTGTGAACCTGTTGAAGATCTCAGACTCTTGTTCAGGAGGAACACCATCAACTCTCCCTCAGATAAGTAAAATGCATCATATGATGTTCTTCCTCTTTCTAATCATATCTCCCTGTATGGCTATTAACCTCTCCCTAAATGAGGCATATATACTTACAAACCACACTGCTTCTCAACTCAACCTAACCAGCCCCTGCTGGATCTGCATTAATGGCAGAAGTTGGGGGTATGTCCAACCTATCCCAGGGTATCAATGGCCCACCCTTCCAGCCGAGCTACATGCTGTTACTCAGTGCACCCCATCTGGTCGCAGTATGGCCTTTGGGGAAAAAGGGGAAAAAAACTTCATGCCTTGGTATGAGCAACAGCTGTCTATATTTACCCCCTCAAGATCATCTGCAATCCCACCTGAGCCCTTATTTTCTCTCTTGACTAACATCCCCCAAGTGACCTTCCCTATCTGTCTAAAATGCGACTCCCTAACAGGGGTGTCAGTGGGAAATCCAGACAACTCACAATGTGGGGTGACCTTCACTGTTGATACTGATGGGAAAAACTGGGACCTAGAAATTTCACTAGGGTATTACGATTAAGCTCAAAGTTTGGGAACTAGAGGTTCTGGCAGAACTGACACAATATACCTATCCCCAAACATGAGGCTCTCCTTGGATGCTATTAACCAGTCTCAAAAATCCATGTTCTGTTCTGGACGACCAAAGAACCACACCCATTCCATCCTGGTTTCTAAATCGGGCAGGCAACTCTGACCCCCTGTTATTCCCTTGTAGGGATACCCACCCCTGAAAACCTAACCCTATGGTGGGAGCCTAAATGAAATACTCTCTACCTTGAGGATAAAACCCAGGATGCCTCACAACACTTAAATCCCTTCCTGAATGCCCTCACTGCTGCCGGTTTTGCAGCACGTGGAGTGACAGTCTCCTCCCAGCTGCTAAAAGACTGCCCCTGTTCCATTATGCCGTGTTCCAGTTGTAAGGCAGATGGAAATCCTGTTCCTCTTTGGCAAACCCGTTTTGCTGCCCAACTTAAACCCAGTCATGGTGTCTATTTCATATGTGGGGATGAAGCTTATTTATCCCTACCACCTTTTTGGTCAGGAACTTGCTCCCTAGGGTATGTCACGCCCCACAGAGATCTGGCCTGGAGTAATACCTCCTTGCCTTTACCAGTATATACCAACCAGAGGATACGTCGTGCGGTAATACTTACCCCTCTTTTCCTGGCATTAGGACTGAACACTGGTTTGACAGGAGCTGCCATGGGGGGAACTTCTCTACATACATTTCAGCAGCTTTCAACAGACACTGCTGTATCCATAGAAAAAAACGGCGAGGACCCTCCAACGCCTACAATCCCAGTTAGACTCCTTAGCTGCAAAGATCCTACAAAATCGTCGGTCCCTAGATTTATTGAGTGCAGGACAGGAGGGCACTTGTCTATATCTAAAGGAAGAATGTTGTTTATTATAACCAGTCTGGGCAGGTCCAAGAAGATATCAAGGGGCTTTTGGAAGAGGCCACAAAGATCTGGGATTTGAGTTCAACAGGTGTATGGAGTTCTTCTTTCCCTTCTTGGCTCCTACCATTCATGGGTCCGGTGATAACTATCTTATTAGGCCTCCTATTTGGCCCCTGTATACTCCAACTCCTTACAAAGTTTATTTCCAGCAGACTCCAGCAGTTCCCAGCCAAACTGATGTTACTACAAGGGTGAAAGCTGGTTTCAGATGTGGAACACCCCAACTTAGATCAGGTAGAGAGAGACTTCTGCTCTGCTAGGCAGGCCTACGCCCAGGCACAGCAGGAAGAAGTTACAGAAGAAAGAGACCTCCGCCCCAATTCCCAAGAAGTATCTTGAGTATGAAGTCTCTCCGGGGGGAGTTGTTAGGGGAAGCACGCTGATTGAAACCACCCACCCGGGCCAGGCACCATAGTAACCATTTGCATGAGTTGTTTTATGACAGAAGATCATGCTAAGGAATAGGGAACCAATAAGCCACCACCAACCGGAAGAGTTCCGGAAAGGTCGAAAGGAGACACCGCGTGTCCGTCCACTTCCCAGAATCCCTCTCGCTAGCATTCATCTTGGCTGAGCGACGCGTGCGCCACCAGGAGACTGAATTAGAATGATGGGCCAAAGATAACCTGGAAACTAATCCCATCACCATAAAACCCGAGATTGTGAGCCACGCGGCAGAGCAGTTCTCCTGGGCTCCCTTACCCCTCCTGCTCTCCACCCGGGCGCCCTTCCCAATAAAATCTCTTGCTTTGTCAGCACATGTCTCCTCGGACAATTCATCTCTGAGTGTTAGACAAGAGCTCGCTCTTGGGGCCCTATGGGGGCCTCCCCCTTCCTACAACAGTTCGACACTATTCTGACACTAACTACCCAAAGTCAGAGCAGACCCCAGAAGTTAAGGACAGAGGGCTACGCAAGATTTCCCCTACTTCCGGTGCCAGCCCCAGTTTTGGGTGTCCCCAAGCCGCCCATGATCTGCCCAGCTGGCTGCAAATTCAGAGCTTCCCCCATCTCCCTTAGGTGGGATCATTTCTTAGAATGACTCACAGAATGCCCTGAAAGTGTTCCTCTTAGGATTACAGCTTTGTGTATATGTATGATGGAAACAACTCAGTTGGGATTAGCAGATGCAAACTATTACATACAGGATGAATAAATAACAAGGTCCTACTGTACAGCACAGGGAACCATATTCAATCTCCTGGGATAAACCATAATGGAAAAGAACATGAAAAAGAATATACATGTGTACAACTGAGTCTCTTTGCTGCACAGCAGAAATTAAACACACAACATTGTAAATCAACCATAGCTCAATAAAATAAAGAAGGATATAACCTGGGAACAACCAGAGGAAAGGGGTACACAGAGCCAGGTGTGGGATGGGGGGAGATGCTGGGTTTCCATAGCCTCTTCTCGTGGAAATAGGTGCCCCACCCCTAGCATCTCAATATGTTCCCATCTAGGAAGCTCTACTGAGCTCCATGTCCACAGATTATATATGAGTTTCATCACATAGACAGGATGGATTGAGTCACTGGTCACAGCACTAGACACACAGCTTCTCTCTCCTCCCAGACGTTGTTGTGCCAGACCAATGTTCCAAGCCTTCAATCACAAGGTTTCTCTTTCTGGAGACCAGCCCCCATCCTGAAGCCATCTAGGGGCCCACCAAGGTCACCTCATCAACATAAGAAAGGACAACGATTAACTCAAGAAATTCCAGGGACTTTTGAAGCTTCCTGTCTGAAACAGATGAAAAGGAGATGGTGGTGGCAGTTTAGTCGCTAAGTCAAGTTCGATTCCTTTGTAACCCCAATAACTGTAGCCCTCTAGGTTCCTCTGTCCACGGGATTTCCCAGACAAGAATACTGCAGCAGGTTGCCACTTCCTTCTCCAGGGGATCTCCCCAAACCAGAGATGGAACCCGAGTCTCCTGCACTAGCAGTCAGGTTCTTTATCTGTAGGCCACCAGGGAAGCCCTGAAAAGGAGATCCTCTTCATTACATCACAGCAAGGGATCTATCCTCCCGGGAGCCTTCAGAGAGAGCATGGCCCTGCCTACACCCTGGATTTTGACTCAGTAGCCTTTAGAACTGTCAGAAAACAACGATCTGTTATTTTAAACCCCCCTCCCACCTGGGTGTGTGGTAATTGATTACAGAAGCTGTAAGAACTGACAAAGTAGTCTGGAGCAAGGCTTTCTCTGTTGTAACTCTGAGCTAAAATGGGGGCTCCAGTGTAATCCCCTCACCCCCAGACCATCTATTATTTCCTGAGGTTCCTCAGGACATTCCTCTGCACCCTTCTCTTCTTAGCAACCCACCCCCCGCTTCAACGCTTTGATTCCACCCACCTGCTGAGGACTCCTAACTCCATCACCACTAGACCTCCTCCTGAGCTCCAGACCCGGATGCCCACTGGAACATCTTCCCCTTGTGTTTCTCAGTGACTGGCAGGACTGCCCACCCTTTGCCCCAATCCCAAACCTCAGGGCAGTTTTATCTCCTGCTGCTCCCTCAAGTTCTACCAAGGTCCCCAAGTCAACAACTTAACTACCTCTGTAATCTCTCCGCATCTCCCCTCTTCAAGACCACAGATCTGATCCAGATGGTCATCACTTGGCTTGAATGACTTACCTAGTCTCCGAGTTCAATAGCGTCATCTCCTCACTGGTCCCTCTGCCCTGTGCTTGCTCCCCTCTCCATTTGGTTTCCCATTCTGCATCCAGAGTGATTAGCCTAAAACCCAATCTCCTCCCCTGTTTAAAACAATAGCAGAATCTTACGCTTACTGCCGGCTTATACTGTCCCAGAAATTATTTCAAGTGCTATGTGTGTACTAATTTATTTAAAATATTATACTTTATATCATAAAATATATTTTATCATTTAAAAATCATAAAATACCTGGCAATTATTAATATAAGCATTTTGCAAATAAGACAATTGAGGCTGACCGAGCCTAAGTGACACATCCAAGATTTTACAAATCGTTATGGGATGGAGGCAAGATCTAAACCTCTGGGAATCTGACATCAGAACCCTGGTCATGACCCCAAAAGTGTGGAAAGAGTCCAATGGTTTGGTAATTTACTGAGCAATTTACCTCTGGTCCTTGTATAAAATCCAAATTCGCTGAGTCATGACAAAAGTAGGCTATCCATACAATGTATGCCCACGCTTTGCCCCGCTGTCCCTGGCACTGAATTATGCAACCAGTCTCAGAAGTGTCCCACTTTGGACAGTAAATTAGACAGTCTAAGCCTTACTCTGACTGCCAATGACATTCCAAACACAGAGAATTTATTTGACTTCCTTGCGGTGCCACGCTCTACATCCCTTGGCATTTCCACTCCCTTATCCTGCTAGAAATGCCTTGTCCTTCAGGTCTCAGCATCCATAACATCCTCCCAAACCTCACTCCATCCAAACGCCATGATGTTCTCAGGATGCCACGAACAATGGACCTGTCACCCAAGATACCACCCACTGTCCTTGTTTAAGTGCTCTCCTCCTCATGCTCACGTTTCTAGCAAAGGACCCACCACCTGGTAGGTACAGTGGACATTAGACTCCCCTTCAGGAATGAAAGCTATAGGCCCCATCTTGTAGGAATGCTGCCATATGACGCCTTCAGCGGTCTACCCTCTGGCAATGCGCCGGCTGAAAGTCACCCTGTGTTCCAGTGAAAGGTGCGATTCCAACGACTGATCAATACAGAGATAAAAAAGGGCTCAACGCCTTCCCCCAGCCAAGGACGACTCTGAAGAGACATCCGAACTCCAGACGCCAACCCAACAGGGAACCAGCTGAGACCTTTCCTGGGACTGCATCACGGCTTCATTTCTCCTTCTGCTAAGTCCTGTTTCCATTCACTTCTTCCACACCTGCTGACATTAACCACTAATAACCACCTAATAACCACTCTGCGTGTTACTCTCAGTATCTGCTTCCTATGAACCCACCCGTCACCTACCACGACAGTAGGTGGTCAATAGTTATCTGTTAATGAATGACTTCTTTACTCAATACATTTCCATGACTACACCTTCCTCTTCGCAAATATGACAATGCAATGGTCTGGGTCTGGCTTATGGAAAATCATACTTTCAAATTAAAGGCATTATACTTACTAAGGACCAATTCTAAAGTCATGTCCTATTTTTTTGCTTGCAGAGTAAAATCCTGGTGATTAGGAAGGCAAGACTACAAGTCTCCAGCTAAATATTTAGTGTGGAAAAACCTCAATTTAGAGGACTCCAAAAACCCATTCTGACACCTGTTAGAAAAGCACACATTGCCTCACTGCCAGCCCGTTGAGAAGTGCCCGCTCCCACTGTTTGCACAGCACCTGGGACAGCTCCGGACATGGAGGTATCAGCCTGGATCCCTGCAAAGGCACAGCGCCCAGTCCAGTGAGGGGAACAGAACTGACAGCAGCTGGAGAGATCAGAGCAGGATGAGAGAAGGGGTACAGAAGAAGCAGAGTGTGTGGAAGCATAAAGCAAGACAGGATCGTGGGGAGAGACAGGCAGGGGCGGCATCCGAACTGAGCTCTGAGAGTGAACCTCCCAGCTTCCGAGCCCCTTCTGTATTCCAGACAGCGCTGGAGTCCACAGACTACAAGCTGAACTCTCATGATGATTCAGTACATCACGTTTCACATGTTGATACGAACCAGAGCTCTGGAACACGGAAGAAGGGCCCTGACAAATACAAAGCAGAAGCAATGACATTCTGACTCAAGGTGAAAACATCACCAAGGTTAAGACTTGAACTTCTCTGACCCACACTTCCAACGACAGTCTAAAAACTCTAGTTTGAAGCATGGGTGGCCCCTGAAAAATTGGTTTTCACACTCAAAATGCTGGGTTCAACCTAGCTGCAGTCTGACAAGTCTACCCAGATGCCCTTTTCCTCCTCCCTTCTGGACAAGTACCCATCCCTCCCCCATGGAGCACTCCATCTCTATTCCCCCAGGGGTCTCCCTGCCACTCATCATCACAATCCTGCCTCCCCTGCTAGGGACTGAGTCAAAGATGCAGGCTTGTGCCCACCAGCCCCCGGCACCTCCTCCCTCAGGCACATGGTAAGTCAATGGAAAACATGTAAATATGCTTCACAGGCTGCTGGGGGAAAAGAATTTGCTGTCAATGCAGGAGATACAGGAGATGCAGGTTTAATCCCTGGAGGAGGAAATAGGCAACCCACTCCAGTATTCTTGGGCTTCCCTAGTGGGTCAGACAGTAAAGAATCCGCCTGCAATGTGGAAGACCTGGGTTCGATCTCTGGATTGGGAAGATCCCTTGGAGAAGGAAATGGCAACCCACTCCAGTATTCTTGCCTGGGAAATCCCATGAACAGAGGAGCCTGGCAGGGTCCATGGGGTCACGAAGAATAAGACACGACTGAGCACATGCGTATAAACTGCCTTAGGTGAGAGGAGAGGACCCTTATCCCATGATGGGGACCCTAGGGACTGCCCCGCTTGTCTTAGTCATTTTGGGACTGCTGTAACAGAATGCCTTAGGGATTCAAGTGGCTTCACATCAGCAGAAACGTCTCCCAGCTCTAGAAATTGGCAAGTCCATGGTCAAGGCGACCAGCTGATCTGCTTCACGACAATGTCTTCTCCTTGAGTCCTCATGTAGTGGAGGGGCCAAGGGAGCTTTCGGGGGATTCTTTTTTGGCTGCACCACACTACATGTAGGATCTCAGCTCCCTGATTAGGGATTGAATCCAAATCCTTTGCGTTGGAAACTCACAGTCTTAACTACTGGATCATCAGGGAAGACCCTCCAGGGATGCCTTTATAAGGCACTAATCTCATTCATGGCGGCCCTGTCTTCATAATCTAATTAACTCCTAAAGGCCCTACATCCCAAACCACCACCTTGAGGGTCAGGATTTCAATATGAATTTGGGGGGAACACAAACATTTAGACCCAAGCATCTCTCTCCATGTCCTCTCGTGGGTTCATGAGCATGAAGACAAACTACCTCAGTTGCTGCCAGCAGCTGTATTTTGGCCATGAAAAAAAGCCAAGATGCAGGTGAAGGCAAAGCAAAGAGAAATGGTGAAGCAAAGTCTCCTTACTAAGTCTCTCTGAACTGACATCTGCTACTGTAATGAAAAGCACTCTAGGTGATACAAGTGATCCAGTTTTCTTTACTGCGGAACTTGAGAACCTTAAATAGAAATATAGATTGTAAGTCTCTAAGAAGAATCGACAGTGCACCACATTCCTTGCAGTCCAGGGATTTTTTTCCCACAGAACAAAACTTGATAAAGAAGGAAAAAGGCATTCTTCTGTCCATGAATTCAAAAATATCATCTGTCCTGTGTTGCAGGAAGCCAGAGAGGAGAGATCCCAGGCAAGAATATATATAAAGAGGACGCTGCAGTAGGCGACGGTAGGGACACAGACGACAAGGAAGAACCAGGAATGTTGGGATGGACATGTACACACTACTGTATTTAAATGGATGACCAACAAGGACCTACTGTATAGCACAGGGAATTCTGCTCCACGTTACGTGGCAGCCTGGATGGGAGGGGAGTTTGGGGGGAGAACGGATACATGTATGCAGACAGCTGAGTCCCTTTGCTGTCCACCTGAAACCATCACAACACTGTTAATCGGCTACAATTAAATACAAACATAATACGATACAAAACAAATACAATACAAAAGAAAAGGTTTTTAAAAAGATACAGGAATGAAATAACATATATAAATTATGATTCACAGAGAAATTTGGAGGAACTGACTGGACATGGAGGGGTAAGGAATGACCTCAGAATACCAGGAAACAAGCTCTCCAGGTCACTGCTAAGGTGACAGCTCCCTGGCAAAGTGACCGAGGTTGAGTCTTTGATGTCGCTGATTAGAGTCTAGTCAACCATCTGAGTGGACTGAATGGCCACCATCCTTTCTTGATCCTTTGGGTAGAAGTCCCTGGTGTTCCTTTTGGGAATTGCTTCTCCCTATTTGGTCTGTGTGGACATGGCGATGCAGTCAACTCCTTACCCTTCCCCGGTCTCCAAAGGGTTGGTCACATGACCCACACCAACCCAATCAGACTCTCTCCTGCAGTGGAATCCTGAGTGGCCCAATGACAGAAAACAACTGGGAGCTAACCCCCTTCTAAAAAAATTTTTTTCATTGAAGTACAGTTGATTTACAGTATTGTGTTAGTTTCAGGCATACAGCAAAGTAATTCAGTTATACATTTATATTGTTTAATATACGTGTGTGTGTGTATGTGTGCATGCTAAGTCGCTTCAGTCATGTCCAACTCTTTGGAACTCCATGGTCTGTAGCCCTCCAGGCTCCTCTTTCCACAGGATTCTCCAGGCAAGAATAGTGGAGTGGGTTGCCATGCCCTCCTCCCGGGGATCTTCCCAACCCAGGGATCGAACCCTGGGTCAATCTTGCATTGGCAGGCAGGTTCTTTACCACTAGTGCCACCTGGGAAGTCCTATATGTGTGTGTGTATATATATATACTTTCCAGATTCTTTACCCATATAGGTTATTACAAAATACTGAGTAGAGTTCTCTGTGCTATACAGTAGATCTTTGTTGGTTACCTGTTTTAAATATAGTAATGTGTACATGTTATTCCCAAATCCCTAATTTATCCACACCCCCCCCTTTTCCCCTTTTGGTAACCTTAAGTTTGTTTGCTAAGTCTGTGGGTCTGTTCCTGTTTTGTAAATAAGCCCATTTACAGGGAAGCAACCCTTCTGAAGGTGGCCTCTGCAAGGCTGTCCTGTGGCCCCTGCACCTGGTCACTCTGTTGATTTTTCTCAGCTGACCTCTCCTTTCCAAAGCTTCATTTTGACTTAAATTAGCTCTTCCTACTGCCACAACCAGAGAACCCCAACTGGTCACAGGGATCCACCAGACCTCAGCTCCAAGCCATGCAGACCAAGTTTCAAAACGTGATGTGTCTTTCAAAAGTAGCCATGCACAAAGGCTATTAGCTGATCACTTCCTGCTGCTGCTGCTGCTAAGTCACTTCAGTCGTGTCCAACTCTGTGCGACCCCATAGACGGCAGCCCACCAGGCTCCTCCGTCCCTGGGATTCTCCAGGCAAGAACACTGCAGTGGGTTGCCATTTCCTTCTCCGGATCACTTCCTAGGAGATGACTATTCTGTTCTGTAAAATGAGATCTAACATGAGGTCCCTTCCAGAGCATGAAGATAAGACATTGTTTCCCATGTTTGAAAATCAAGGCTGAGAAGAACTTCAAACATTTCTATTTAGACCTTCCAGGGCCCCAAACTTAACAGTATCACATAAGAACTTCCAGCTACATTTTACATTTGCCCACTTTGAAAGGGTTTGATTTTTTGTGTGTGTTTATTTTTAAAGAATGTGGAAATTTTTAGAAAGTGCAAGCAGCAAGAAACCAAACCACTCCTAATCCTACCCAGAGATAAAACACCATGCTGAACTGTCCAGGCTTTCCTGATTTCCTTCCAGTCTGTTCTGTGTACTCTTTACAAAACAAACAAACAAACAAAAAAAACTGTACAGTCTCAACTCTGAATGCCTTCTGTATCCTGTTTCCTTATCTTAAACATTTCTCCCAAGTCATTACATTTTTTTTGAATGTTAGGGAAACGCTAAGATTGTTACAACTGCATAGATGGGCCAGAATTTAGTCATCCCACTAACGTTAGACATTTCAACGTTTTCCAAATTCTTCCCTCCTGCAGACTCAAAGTGAAAAGTTAAAGTGTTAGTCCCTCAGTTGTGTCCAAGTCTTTGTGACCTCATGGACTGTAGCCAACCAGGCTCCTCTGTCCATGGAATTCTCCAAGCAAGAATCCTGGAGTGGGTAGCCACTCCTTCCCCAGGGGATCTTCCCGATGCAGGGATTGAACCCGGGTCTCCCGCATTGCAGGCAGATTCTTTATCGTCTGAGCCACCGGAGAAGCCCAGACTCAAAGCACAGCAATAAAGAACATCAGTGTCAGAACCAGCAAACCCGGGAGCAAATCTCAGCTGCCGTCCTTTCCTTACCAACTCTGCACCCAGAAGCATCACACGCTCACCTGCTTGGAGACTTGTGCAAACACTGGGGGTGTCTCCTGAGGGTGGATCTCTGCAGTCTCAGGGCCCCTCCTGCTGCTTCAGTAACTATGCTGAAGAATCATGAAGATGAAACAGCATCATCTGTAAAGTGCATTCAAGTGTCTGCCGCAAGACATAGGACACGCACCACCAAGAGCAGGTATGCACACGAAGCTCGTGCCTGCAATCCCAGCAGTATCCATGCCACACCAAGTCTCTTCAGTCGTGTCCAACTCTTTGCAGCCCACCAGGCTCCTCTGTCCGTGGGATTCTCCAGGCAAGAATACTGGAGTGGGTTGCCATTTCCTCCTGCAGGGGTTCTTCCTGTCCCAGGGATCGAACCCTCGTCTCCTGCATTGCAGGCAGATTCTTTACCATTTGAGCCACCACGGAAGCTCCGTAACAGTTTCCATAAGCAAATGACAAAATAATAAAAGTTCGGTCCGCTTTTCATTTCCCTGATATGACAAACGAGCTATGATTATATATCATAGTTTCTCCTAAGTTTTAAAATCATAAAAAAATGAATGCTTTTCTACAGCGTTTTGTAAAGGTCCCTGCTCAGTTTATTTGTCATGTAGAAGTTGGTAGAGGTTTTTGCAGATACAGAAACTGCTTTTCTTCCAATACAAAGCTTTAAAAAAAAAAAAAAGTACTTTCAAAAGGCACTCACTCCTTATCCGGCGAAACTGCAGTCAGGAAACAAAATGAAGAATTTTCTATCGGCAGATGTTCATAGTATGCTCTTTGTGAATGGCTACCAACAAGACACTCTATTACCTTGAATGAATGTGACAGTGTTATTTTTATTCATGTCAAGAGCAGTTCATTAGCATTTCCAGAACCCCCTAAACTGAAGTAACAGGAGGGACCCAGAGGCTACAGAGATCCACCTTCAGGAGAGAGCAGATGAGAGGGAAGCATTTGCCTGCACTTGACCTACTTAGGCCATAGCTCTGATGTGGTCTGCTCCTGTCTTAGTCTGCTACTTCCACAAAATGGAGCTACACGGGCCTGGTGCACCAGGAAGACCCAGAGGGATCGGGTGGAGAGGGAGTTGGGAGGGGGGATCGGGATGGGGAATACATGTAAATCCATGGCTGATTCATGTCAATGTATGACAAAAACCACTACAATAATTGTAAAGTAATTAGCCTCCAACTAATAAAAATAAATGGGAAAAAAAAAATGGAGCTAGAAAGAGCACCCAGTTTCCAACCATGCTTCCATGCTGTTGTTCAATCGCTAAGTTATGTCCCACTCTTTGTGACTCCATGGACTGCGGCATGCCAGGCCTCCCTGTCCTTCACCATCTCCTGGAGTTTGCTCAAACTCATGTCCATTGAGTCAGTGATGCCATCCAACCATCTCATCCTCTGTTGCCCTCTTCTCCTCCTGCCCTCAATCTTTCCCAGCACCAGGGTCTTTTCCAATGAGTCAGCTCTTCACATCAGATGGCCAAAGTATTGCTGCCATGAGTCAATAAAAATAAAGCCTATAAAAGACACTGCCCAGTCCTTGGTGCTGTGGCTTTTGTGTTTCTCCTTTTTTGGGTCCATGAGGGACTGCCTTTCCCTGCCCCAGCTCCAGTTGGGGTGGGACAGGAGACTTGCTCTAGCCACTGGATGTGAGCAGAAATGACATGTGTCACTTCCATAAAGAACCAGCATATGATTCATCACATCCTCCACCATCACAGAGGTGCATGTGGGGTATGGGAAGAAGGAAAACCTCTGGCAAAGCTAGTCCAGGTGAAGAGGGAAACTCAAATTTGGCTGACAAAGGGGGTATGACTATATACTCATAGATTCTACTGGGTTTTAAAATCATTAAACAAAAAAGAAGAAGAATGCTTTTCTATAACACAGGTTACTAAAAATGACTCAGGAAAAGATAGAAAACATAAATAGCCCAGTGATCACTGAAGAAACTGGGAAAGCTGCCAAAGAACCACCTCCAAAATCTGTCCTGGAAAGGTTGTTTTGAACCTTCAAAGAACAAGTAATTCCTCACCTGACCATTGCATAGGAAAAGAAGTGAAGAGTCTGTTTAACAATGTTATGGCTCAGTGGTAAAGAATCCACTGGCCAATGCAGGAGACCTGGGTTTGATCCCTAGGTCGGGAAGATGTCCTAGAGGAGGAAACGGCAACCCACTCCAGTATTCTTGCCTGGGAAATCCCATAGTCAGAGGAGCCTGGAGTCCTGCAGTACCTGGGGTCACAAAGAGTCGGAGAAGACTTAGCAACAAAAGAACACATAGGAATACTGAATGCCCAAATCCTAAACAACTAAATCGAGCATTGTATAAAAATAACTAGAAACATAGTCAAATAAGATCAACTACAGGAAAGCAGGGAGAGCTTCATACTAGAAAATCTACTGAGGCTCAAGAATGTAAAACACAAGGTCTTCATGTGTAGGAACTGAAGGAACTATCATTGGTGTTATCAGCACAGAAAACAATGCCTGGAACATAGTAAGTGCTCAATAAATATCTATGGCATAAATTATTGAGTGAATATCATAATAAATTAAAGGAGAAAAGTACATGATTACCTCTAAAGACCATGACAATATAGTCAAATTTAACTTCAGTGCCAAAGAAAAATTCAAAATAATAAATTTATGCAACATGTAACATGATTAAAAACAAAGTCTCTCAAACCAATTATCATGCATTTCCAGAGATAATAAGACAGGGAAGTTCACATTTCACCATATATTCATCAGTAGTTTAACACTGTTCTATAAGTCCTAGACAAGGCAATTAGACAAGAAAATATGGTAAGTATAATACTGGAGAGGAAGAAACAAAATTACTATTTGTAGAAAATATGATTACTACTTGGAAAGCTCAATAGACTCAATTTCTTTTAAAGTACTTATAAGCAATGAGAAAGTTTGGATGAAGGTGATTAAGATAATTACATAAGAATCAACAACTTTCCTACATTCCAACAATAAAGAGTAAGAAAATATCACTTAACAAAAGACTCCAACCATTAAGGCTACAGTAATGACAATAACAAATTACCTAAACATAAAAGCAAGATTATTCACGACCTTTGTAGATAAAAACTAGATTATAGGATCATAAACAAACTTGAATAAACATGTCATTCCCAGACAGAAAGAATTTTCATCATACTATAAAAACTGCAAAATTGTCAATTCTCCCCAACTTAATGCATACATTTTAAAATATACTAAGAATAAACCAGAGAGCAAAGCCAGAAGAATATAATCAACATTTTTTTTAACAAGGAAGCTATTTGCAGTTAGCTGTGATTAAGGCACAAGATCTTTAGGCAAAGCTGCTGAGTCCTCACTGTCAAGCCAAGGAGTTGCCCCAGATGAAGGTGGGATGAGGGGCCCAGACCAACTCCACTGCACTCCTGCCCAAAGGATGGGATGTACCGATCCACTCCTGCTCACCTGGGCAACAGAGCCCACCTCAAATCCCTGCTCAGTGCCAAAGAATTGATGCTTTTGAACTGTGGTGCTGTAGAAGATTCTTGAGAGTCCCGTGGACTGCAAGGAGATCAAACCAGTCCATCCTAAAGGAAATCCACCCTGAATACTCATTGAAGGACTGCTGCCAAAGCTCCAGTACTGTGGCCACCTGACGCGAAGAGCTGACTCACTGGAAAAGACCCTGATGCTGGGAAACATTGAGGGCAGGAGGAGAAGGGGACAAGAGAGGATGAGAGGTTAGACAGCACCACCGATTCAATGGACATGAGCTCTGGGAGCGAGTGAAGGACAGAGGAGCCTGGCGTACTGCAGTCCATGGCGTCGCCAAGAGTCAGAAACAGCTTAGCAACTGAACAACAGCTACTGTCTAGAAACAAAAACTAAACGTGACAGCTATGTGACGTCACACACCAAAATCACAGAATTTGACAAATAAAAAGATCTGGTGGCCAAATAAAATTATATAAATGGTAATGAAAATGTGTCAATATTTATGTAATCTTAGGCTGGGAAAAGTGTTCCAAAGCATAACATTTAAAGCACAAACCATAAATTGATAAGACTTGAGGTCATGAAATATTAAAAATGACATAAAATATCAAAGGCAGAGAAAACTTGTGCATGGAATAAGACAAAGTGTACATGCTTAATATATTAGCAACGACCTTAAAATCAGTAAGAAATAGTCATGAACATGACTGTAGAGAAATGGGACAAAGACCTATGCAGGCAACTCAGAAAAGGCCACAAACATCCAACAGACATAAAAAATGCTCAACCTCACTATAGAAATTTGAGAGGAAAAAGGTTTTAGTTTTATTCAGGTAATTAACAAAGTCATAAAATTAGCTACTGATGTAGTTGGGGAGAAGAAATTAACAATTCTTCTGAGGATGAAAACAGAAAATGTGAGTGCGATTCATATATATGAAATATATACTCACACAGTCTTAAAAACTCACTTATTCTTTGGTCGAGAAATTTCATTTCTAAGACATCATCCTAGGAAAGTAAACCCATAGGAAATACTTGCTACATGATTACCAAAGGACCTCAGTGGACTATAATGTAATATTATACACCTTTGAAAAATCATGCTGTAAACACAGCTATTGACATGGCATGATATTCAAAATATAACACAAAGGGGGAAAAGACAGGTTGCAAAGACAATGGTCTCTATGTCTTTAAAATTAGAAATATACCTACTAAAAACTTGGAAGACTATATGCAAAATATTACTGTGGTCTCCAGGTAGTCAGATTACTGGTTTGGGGGGTTTCTGTTTTGTTTTCTGGCCACACCATGTGGCAGGCAGGATCTAAGCTCCCAACTAGGGATTGAACCCAAGCCCCCTGCAGTGGAAGTGGGGAGTCTTAACCACTGGACCGCCCGTGAAGTCACTCCAGGTAGTGAGATTGATGATTTTTTTTTTTTTTTGCCTTTTTGCCCACCCACGGGTTTATAACTTTTCTACAATAAACAAATATCATCTACATAACCAAAAAGCTTTAAAAAAAGTAAATTGAATTCTGTGGGAAAATAAACATTTATCCTAAAAATAAACTCTGAAGTTGGAAAATGAAAGCAAAAACATCTGCTTCCTGGACAGAAAGGAGAGTTTAAAATTGCTAGACAGCCACACACTTCCCAAAGGCAGCGGTGTGTCAGGTGCCAGCTTGCTGGGACTCTCTGCACCCAACGGGAGAGCCCTGACTCTCCCCCACTACCAGTCTCCCCACACTTCTCTCCAAACTACCACTAACTCCGTGCAGAGTTGAAGCTTACCTGTATTATTTCCCATGGTCGTCAATACAGCATTTGAAACACATGTTGTTATCAACATAGCATTTGAATTTCTTGATTATTATTAAAAGAGATCAAGAGATCCTTACTAATCCCCTCTAAAAGAAACAACCTTCAACTGAATGACTGTTTTGCTCAGCTACTGATTCACTTTGTCTAGAGGGGAAACAGTTCTTATCACCCATCATGATACATTTCTTCCAATGATGGACAATGGGAGGGGGAGTTATTACCTGCTGCTGAGAATGGCTCCCTGGCGGTGACTTGCAGGTCTGGGAGAACAGTCCTGCAGGAAGTCCTGACAACTGGGAGCAGCCCACCCTGAGGCTGCAAGCTGGCAGCTCTGCATAGTGAGGAGCCTGGAAGACTCAAGCAGAGAGTAGGTTCCCGATCTGCTAGCCTGTTCATCCGTCGGTGAGTACATTCTGTTTCTCTGTCACACACATACCGCAGCAGGTGGCCTGACACAGGCATCCATAAAACTAACGAAAAACTTCACTCTGAGACCTTACAAATGTGCACAGTGCTCCTTGGGAGACAGGTTTGGGTCTGCCCAGCCCTGTTGCATAACAGAAAGACACAGGGAAATATAGGCAGGAGCTAAAGAGTCCGATGACTAATCCGGAGTTGGTTCTGACTTTTCCGTGATGCCCTATCAACTGGGCCATGGCTCTTAGGAGGCCTGCTGATGTGCAAAGTAGAGTCTCAGAGACACCTTCAAGGAAAAGATCCTCGTTGGTCTTGGCTGCTTTGGCTCAAGTCAAGATGTCTGCAGCACCAGTGCTCCTGGAGGCGGCTGCACCCTCAGCATCTCTCTGGGTACCCCTGGGGACGGCTGCATCCTCAGCATCTCTCTGGGTACCCCTGGGGACGGCTGCATCCTCAGCATCTCTCTGGGTACCCCTGGGGACGGCTGCATCCTCAGCATCTCTCTGGGTACCCCTGGGGACGGCTGCATCCTCAGCATCTCTCTGGGTACCCCTGGTGGCGGCTGCATCCTCGGCATCTTTCTAGGTACCCCTGGCGGTGGCAGTGGCATCCTGAGTGCTGCCCAGAGGCAGTGATGCTCAGCCCGCCTGGGTCTGCACCAGAAGCCAAGCCTGCTCACGGCTTGGCTGAGCAGTCTAGGAGTGGAAGACGGGGCTGTGCAGACCAAACTTGACCTTCCACTCCCCCAACTCAGAGCTTCAAGAACCAAAGAATCCAACCCAACTGGACTTGCTCCCTCCCACACTTCCAGAGCTCCTTGTCTACTCTTGAGTCCCTTGAACATCACCCCATTTTGCACATGAGCACTGAGGGCTTCCCAAGTGGCACCTGCCAATGCAGGAGACATAAGAGACGGGGGTTCGATGCCGGAGTCAGGAAGATCCCCCAGAGAAAGAAATGGCAACCCACTCCAGTATTCTTGCCTGGAGAATCCCATGGACAAAGGAGCCTGGTGGGCTATGGTTCCTGGGGTCACAAAGAGTTGGACACGACTGATGTGACTTAGCACAGAGCCCATTCACAGCCACCACTGGCCAGTGGCTGTGGGCGTCTGAGAAGCCCTTTACACTGGGGAGCCAGTGTTTTCAGAGGACTGAATGGGCACAAGGAGCCTCACCAACCATTTCCTGGGTACTCAATATAAGCCAGGCTCCCGTTAACTCTTAATAGACATCTAAGGCAGGGGCTGCTATGATATCCACCACCCCTCACTGGAGACTGAAGAAACCTCCTCCTCACCAAGTCAAGGGGCCAGTTTTACCTCCATTTTCTCAGTCACCTACTGTGTTAGTCGCTCAGTTGTGTCCGACACTTTTGTGACCCCATGGACTGTAGCCTGCCAGGATCCTCTGTTCATGGAATTCTCCAGGCAAGAATAGTGGGGTGGGTAGCCATTCTCTTCTCCATGGGGATCTTCCTGACCCAGGGATCAAACCCAGGTTTCCTGCATTGCAGGCAGCTTCTTCCATCTGAGCCACCAGGAAGGGCAGTTTTACTTCTATTTTCTGGGTCACCTAGCAGGTCTCTAAATCTTAATTCAGTGCTCTATTTTCACCCAACACAAATCACATTCCATTTGCAGAAAAAAATACTCCATGTCTTTCAGCTGTGCTCACGCATCGGTACCCCATCACCATCCCAAAAGCAGAGAGCCTCTTGCATCCTTGTCTATAACATCGGGATCTCTCGCTCATTTATGTATTCAGTTGTCAAAGAATCTCAGAGAACCAACTATATGCCAGGCATCAGGACAGCTGTCCCTGCCTACAAGGAGCTTAAAGTCTACTGGGAAAGGTAAACGAGACAAGATAAACATTACAGTACACAAGAGAAACGGGTTTTGTTTACTCTGCATGGCAACAGTTCATGAACCAGCAAATAGCACTGGCAAATAGCAGGCATCCAATAAGCATTTACTGGATGAATGAAAGAATGAGCATACAAGCCAAGAATAGCATCTGCCCAAAGGTACTTGTGGCTACTATTCATGAAGCATGCCCTGGCTGAGCATGGTTTTGGGTGCTTTCTGGGGGTAATCCCATGACCTCATTGCCACAATCACTGCATCACTGGTAGTCAGTCCAATCTTGTACTGCTCGCCACACAAGAGGCCAATAAATCGAAAGATGAGCTGATGGAGCAAGGAACAGTGACTTTATTCGGAAAGCCAGCAAACCAAGAAGATGGTGAACTCGTGTCCCAAAGAACCATCTTGCCTGAGTTAGAATTCATGCTTCTTTTACATTAATACTTTAAAAAAAAAAAGGGGGGGGGGACAGTAAAGTCAAACATTTCTTGGTTTGGGTTAGCTTCCAGAGGGGATGTGTTAATTTCTTCCTCCCTGCAGTCATTCACAGGTGGGCCTGATCAGGAAGTTTCCTGGAAGCTAAACAAAGGTATTTTGGCTTTATGTTCATGACCTGGGGGACAGGACTCCCAGAGATGAGCCATTATGTGTAATTTATGCTTATAGGCAATATCCTTTTAGTGATGAACTTGTCATAGAATACAAAAGGTCCTTACTTATTACATGACCTCAACACAACACTTATTATGCCCATTTTGCAGATGAGGAAACTAAGGAGCAGAGCCCAGCTCAAGATCCCGTAGTCAGTAACCAACCAGCCAGATCCATCCCACTCCAAAGCCAGTGCTACCTGGAACCACCAGGCACTTGGTGGTATAGTCTGGAAAGTCGAGAGATGCTTCCCAAAATCTTTTGGGAAGTGAAGTGAACGGAGAGGAGAAGGAATGTGTGCACAGATGGGAGAAGCAAACCAAGGAGGAGACGACACTTTTCCTAGTTAACTGCAGTGGGCTTGAAACTTTTCCCAGTTGCTGGCACCCTCTCTACAGAGAAGTACTCACTTCAAGAGAAAATACTGCTAACTCCATAAGGTATGTGTAAGTACAGCATTTCCTCGTTGTTAACGAGACTGGATCTAATCCCTGGCAGTTTTACATTCAGAAGACATCCAGAACCTACAACTTACAGAAGGCAAGCTGGGTTAGATGCCAATAGAACCACCCTCCAGCCCATCTCTTAGCCCTCCCTCAAAGACAAGAATGTCATCCTTTCAAAGGCACAGGGCAAGCATCCAGTGGCTTGTTAAAGCATCACTTGGTGGTCCACCAACCCCACACCTAAATTCCAAGCATCCAATCCCACTGCCTCTACCGAGTCAAGAAATCAAGAAGCAGTGCTAGGATCATGCCTTGGTACATTCTCCGTAAGAGAAAGTGAAGGCTGCCCCCTTTTACTTACCTGCATGGACCCCATGGTCAACTGGATTAATCAACCATGAACTGAGCACCAACTGCCTAGAAGGCATTGCACTATACAGACTGAGCACACAATGGCAGTCCATACATTCTACGGTTTTGTGCTAGTAAGAAGTCAAAAAAATGAAAAAGAAGAGCATTTCAAAGAGTGATGCGTGCTGTGATAAAAATGAACAAGATGATGGGGGGGAGTAGGGCCTCTCAAAGGTCTTTGAGCAAAGACCTGGATGAAGAGGAAGAGGCATGCAGGAAGAGCAGACCCTCAGCCAAGCAGGGAAAGTGGGAAACACCTGGAACAAGATCCCCAGATAGAAATGAGCTTGGTGCGTTTGGGGCAAGGAAGGCCATCGTCGATGGAGCGCGGAGGAGGAGGGGTGGGCGGAACAGAATGAGAATGAAAAGGCCAGGAGGGAATCAAGTCTGCCTGGGTCTTGTAGGCCCCTGGGAAGATTTGGGGCACTCAGTGCAATGAAAGGCCACTGGAGGCTTTCCAGCAGCAAAATAATACAAACTAGTTTTTGCCCTAAAAGGTTCACTCAACTCAGAATGTCATCAAAACAGATAGAGACTAGTGATTAACACAATAGTGGGCTAGTCCCCACACTACCTGATAGAGAGTCAGAATTCATCCACACGCCAGCAACCAGCAGCGTCTCCATAAACAAGTGGAAAGTACCTCTTAGTGACCAGCTGCTTGGAGCTCCAAGAATATGTTTTCAAATTAGTATGAACACCTGGTACCTATTCTGAAACCCAGCCTCCATTCTCCCTTGGTCATTCCATCCATGGATGAGGCTGGAAACCGGCTTTTATGCCCAAGGTTTGTAGTAAATCTTCTTACTTTGAAACAAGTCCTGAAAAGATACAGCTGTGTTTTAGGGGTACCGGGGAGAAAGCATGAACACCTGGCTAACATTTTGCTTCCATGACTGAAGTGGAACCTCAAGACCAAGTGAGAAGAGAGATTCAGGTCTAAGGTTATGGGCCCCCGGTCACGTGGTTGGTCTGGCATGAAGACCTGAGACCCATGCCAGCCCATTGGGGTGATGCAGAAGTCAATCACTAAAGACAGGTCAACTGGACCATCATCTGCTAAATGACCCAGACAGGAAAACACAGTTTCCGCATCCAACATACCGAAAGGCAGCCCACGTGAGGCTCTATCTGTGACAATACCATGCCAGAAATCTGGGCTAATCTGACGCTGCTATTCATAAATTCTCCCCCCTGTGAAAGCACATGTGTTTGGGAAAAAGGAAAATGCATCCAAGTCCATTTTAGACATGGTTGCTTGGGAGCCATCTGGAAGCCTAACAAGCCGCCCGCACCCCTCTGCCCTCAAATGCCCACCGTAATTAGGGCAGTGTGCTTACAAGGGTGTTCAGTGTCCCCCAGGAAGGTCCCCACTCCCGACTGGCCAGATGCCAGTTGGGGCTCCATTTCCCACCCAAGAAAGGTATTCGGTTTCTTGGTAAACCTAGTGGAGGGCCCTCGAGGTATTGAGCTCCTACTTGAACGGCACCCAAGACTGGGTTCTCTGCTTTTCACCGGCGTTAAGACAGCACACCCAAATTCCTTGGCCACAGAAGCAACAGAAATCTCTCTCCAGGGACAGAAGTTTCACGAAAATCCCTCTCTACCTAACCAGTCTGTGTGCAGAGCTTGGGAAGAGACCCACCGGAACCCTTATGTAACAGTAATAGACGCCGGCACCCCACACAGCGGCCCCAGGAGACACTAGCCCAGATGTAGCCCATTTTGGTGATGACAGCCGGCGGCGGGGTCTTGCGCTAGGATCAGGTTCTTCCCAACACTGGGGCCGGGGTCCAGCCCCCCGCCTCCCCTACCTGGCTGTGATCTTCTTTCTGCTTATCTCATCTTCCAGAGGAGTTGGGCCTCCTCCTTTGCAGCCTTCACCGCCAGCCCGCACCCCCCCCCCCCAACCCCGCCACTGAAATCAGTCTCAGGACCGAGCGACTGCCGCGCCATTCCACCAGCACCTTCCCTGCAGCGGCCCCCACCCCTACCGATCTCTCCCCGCCACCTAACACCTCGACAAACCCGGCCGGGAAAAGAGATTCAGCATCTCGCCCAGCCGGAGCACCCGGAGGGGCAGGCTCAGCTCTGTCAAGCCGACCCACCAGGTCCAACACGCACCTCCCGCCCCCCCCCCCCCCCGCGCCCCCGGACCCCCCGAGGAGCCCCGAACTCCGAGCAGGAGGGGCATGCATCTTCGAAGAGCTACCGCGGGTCGGCGGCCTCCAGCACGAGCAGAGCGAACACCTGTTTCCAGGACGCTCTGGGGCCAGAGGGAGAAGGGAGTCCCGGGGTGGGGGTGGGGGGGCGTACAGGGAGGACGAGGTGAAGGGGCAGCTGGGGACGCAGGTAAAGGATGCGTCATTCCTCGCGCTTGGCAACCGGAGCCCCGGAGCGGCGGGCTGAGCTCCAGAATGGCTCCGGGGTCCGAGAGAAGTTCGGGGAGGGGGGGTCGCGCCCGCGAGCGGCGCCCAGAGCGAGGGGAGAGGACCCGCGGGGGCCGGCGCGCCCGCTCCATCACCTACCTGCGCGCGCTGGGGGATACAGCCCCGCCGCGCGCCCGGCCCGCGGGTGCGGGTGACCTACCTGCCCACCGTCTGGTTGGCCAGCTGGCGCATGCGGTTGAACTGCTTCTTCATCGTGGCCCCGCTGACGCGCTAGCCCGGAGCTGGGGAGGACGGAGCAGCCCGGAGCCCGCCGCAGGGTTACATGGCTCCCGCGCCGAGCCTCCCGGGCGGCGGCACTGCGGAGCCTCCCGAGCCGTCTGGCCCGCGCGCGGCTCCCTCCCGGGGGCTCCACCGCCTACTCCTCGTGCAGCCGCGGAGCCCTCATGGCCACGCCCGGGCCGCCCTGGGCGCCGCCGCCGGGTCCGCCCCGGCCACTGCCCCCAGCCCCGCTACGGCGCGGGACCCGGGTCTCCGCAGGCTGGCCGCTGACCGGCTGGCCCGGGGAGGTGGGGTGGGGGGGGGGGGTGTCCCCGCTGCGCCTGTGCGGAGGGCGCCGTGCATTCTGGGGCCTGTAGTTCCGCGTCCGGCGCCCACCTTGCCACGGTCCCGGGTGTCCACGTGGGGCCAGCGTCTCTGCACTTCAGCGTTCTAGGGAGGGAAAGGTTTTCCTGTTTTACAAATAGCAAAGTGGAACCGAGAATAGAACAGCAAATAAGGAGCATCCATTGCCTTTTTTTTTTTTCTTTTTAATGAAATACAGGGCATGTACAATATCATGTCAGTTTCAGGTGTACTGGGCTTCCCTGGTGGCTCAGAGGGTAAAGAATCTGCCTGCAATGCACGAGACCTGGGTTCAGTCTCTGGGTTGGGAAAATTCCTTGGAGAAGGGAATGGCTACCCACTCCAGTATTCTTGCCTGGAGAATTGCATGGACAGAGGTGCTTGGCGGGCTGCAGTCGACAGGGCCGCAAGGAGTCGGACAGGACTAAGGGACTAATACTTCAGGTGTTTTACATGATGATTTGACATTTGCATGCATTATTAAAAGATCACCACCATAAATCTAGTAACCAACTGTCCCCACACAAAGCTATTACAATGTTACTGAGCATATCCCTTATGTTGCAAAGAGTGAAACAGGACTGAGCAACTGAACAACTGACATATAACTGAAGATTTGTGCCTCTTAATTCCCTTCACCTCTTTTGCCCTCTGCCTCCCACCCTCCTTCTTTCTGGCAACCACCTGTTTGTATCTTAAGAGAATGTGAGGCATTGCTGCTGAATTCCCAGGAGGAAGACATGCCTGCAAGAACATGGCTCATGAAGCTGCAGATGATTAACACTGAGGGCCAGGGTTAAGCTTGGGGTGAGAGTGTCGGGCAGATTTTGCACCAGGTGTAGCATGCATCCCAGAAATGTGATGCTTGCTTTTCAACAAACCTAGTAGGTAACCAGAAGCCAATAAAATGATAGTGGCATCATGAATACGGGTTCCAGTTTGACCAGGATCACTTTCTTGTGTGGCTTAGACTCCAGCCTCATGTCCCTTCTAGCGCTGAAGACCAAGAGCCATCAGCTGTGGCTGGCCAGCAGCATCCTACAGGGTGGCAGCGTATTAGCATCAGTTGGCTTTTGAAAAGGGGTCATGACATTCTGCAGCCTTTATCCTTTGGAAAACAATGGTGACTTCAGTTAGGTTTTATCATCAATTACCAAGTAAGGCAGTGTGTTGGGTGGGAGGGTCTTTGGATCAAAGAGATATGAGTATCTATTAGAACTCCAAATACCAGTTATATATCCTTAGGGAGAAAGTACATACCCTCTCTAAGTCAGTTTTCTCATCTCCAATAGAGAAATAAAACCGCTTGAGAGATAGCAAACTTACAGATCTATTTGCTAAATTATCAACAATCAAGTAACATCTAAATTTCTATATAGTATATTATGTCCTCTTCATTTACTACAAATAAGATTAGCATGAGTGCAATAGAGAAAAATGCTATTCCTACAGCAGAATTACTAGTCTGACAAATGAAAGAACTTTTTTTGCAATGGGATATTTTGCATAGGTTGATTATAGTTGCAAGATGTACTACATATGGCTCTAAATATCTTGCTGACCAGCTGAACAAAAGATGGTTTGAGGCATGTCTTGGCTGAATGAACATGAAATCTTTAATTAAATTGTGAATTTAGCCTCAGCTTATTAGGTCAGTAGGTCTAGCCAATTAATAAGTTAAGGCATTATTTGCTTTTAACCAACTGAGTTATGCCTATAATGTTAATATAATTTTTCTACAAACTAAAGTTATTTCCATTTTGAGAACTTTTTTAAAAACCAAGTCACAGCATGTTTTTATATGTATAAATAATAGTGAGGCAGTGAGGACACTGGGTGACTTTTATTAATAGTAGCACCGTCTCCCATAATGTCTAGAGGGTCCAGTATAGTAGTCATCAGCGGCACATGGCCATTGAAATTAAAATTTAAAATTTAATTCCTCAGGACTTCCCTGGTGGTCCAGTGGTTAAGAATTTGTACTTCCACTGCAGGAGGCATGAGTTTGATACCTGGTCAGGGAACTAAGATCCCTGCAAGCCACCTGGTGCAGCCTAAAAATTAAAAAATAATTTAAAAACATTGGGGCTTGCCTGGTGGCTCTGTGGCAAAGGATCTGCCTGCCAATGCAGGAGTCACAGGTTCGATCCCTGATCTGGGAAGATCCCTGATACTGCAGAACAACTAAGCCCTCTTGCCATAATTATTGAGCCTGTGCTCCGGAGCCCGGGAGCTGCAACTACTGAGCCCATGTGTCACAACTACTGAAACCTGAGGCCCGGAGAGTCCGAGCTGCGCCACCGCAATGAGAAGTCTGTACCGCGCATCGCGCAACAAAGGGGAGTTACCCGCTTCCCAGCAACAGAGCAAAGACCATGCAGCATCAACGACCCAAAACAGCCAAAAATAAATAAATCTTTAAAAAAATAAAAATAAAAATACTGTCCTCCAATTAAATATTTTAAAAGTTAAAAGCAATAAAGTTTAGTTCCTCCACCACCCTAGCCACATTTAAGGGCTTCATAGCCCCATGTGACTACGGGGTTGCTGTGTTGAACAGCACAGAATTAGAAGATTCCTATCATCTCAGAAAGGTCTAGTATACAGCACGTGTCCTCCAGAACTCTGGTAGACAGCTCCAATATCATGTCAGCCTCTGCCTTCAATGCTGAGATATTTCAGTTCTGTCCTGCTTCTCCTCAACAGACAGCCTACCCAGCTAGACTGTGGTGTAATAATATGTTATTAACTGATGGTTTCTTCACAAGTTTCTGTTCTCCTATGAGGTTTTCCTCCATTCAAGAAGCAGCCAGGGCTTTTTCTGCTTCCTACCCCAGGGAGGGGATGACAGGGCAGAAAAAAGAGAAAGGAGTGTCAAATCTTTTCATCTCTCAAAGCAGACTTCAGAAACACATGTGAGAGAATAGAGGTTTTTTTTTTTTTCTTTTTAAAAAAAAGGGGGTTTGGAGTTTGAAGATTATGGGCTTTGGAATGTTTATGTCTATGCCATAAATAGCAGCGTTTGAAGAGTATCCTACCCCATATATTCTAGATAAAGAACCCCCAAGCTGTGGGATACTGATGATGATGACAGGGGAGTGGGAAAGGAGACAGGGAGAGGAAAAGTAGATGATGAATGTGCTAATTTTATTATTGTTCAAAAATTTCACTGCCTATCTCCATAGGAAGGGATTTTACTTCCTCTTCTCTTTGAGGTCAAGATCAATCACGTGATTTTTTTCCTGGGACATAGAATATGCACAGAGGTGGTTTATGTTACATCAAAGTAGAAGCTCTAAGAATCATTTTGTAATCCACCCCCTTCTTTCTTCACACTGCCATGAGACCAGCAATGAGCAGTTGGGGGCTGCTGTGGACCAGAGTCATGGTGATCCACTTGGAGTGAAAAAACAATACCTTTGTTGTTGTAAGTCAGAGGTTAGTGGGCTGTTTGTTACTGCAGCGTCACTGAGTCTAAACTGACTACTACAGAAGGAATCTCTAAGAAAGCGACTTGTCCTGTGCCCTTCCCAGGGTCACAATTTAAGTAGAGTCCAGGCAGGTTGGAGACAGGTAGATTATATAGCTACGAGTCATATAGCAAAGGTCACAGATGCCCTCCACGTGGAAGACCTGGAGTGTTTTCACAGTGCCACGTGCAGTGAATGTGGGTGCTAGGAGGGCCTACAAAGGTACCAAAAGAGCTTGACATGATGCTGTTGGCAACAAAGATAAGGAGAAGGCAGCAATGGCTGAGGTATGGAATGAAGAAGCCCCAAATTACCTGAAATTTGATTTCTACCACCTGAAGAATGGACTGAACGTTTCAATTAAGTGCATTTGAAGAAGAAGATAACAATGGGGAGGAGGAGAGAGGAAGGAGAGAGCAAGGCAGGGGAGGGGAAGGAGGAGGAAGGTGAGGGAGGAGGGAAGAAAGGAAGAGAAGGTGGACAAGGAGAAGGAAGGGGAAGAGAAAGAAAGAACATTCCACTTCTTATATCCCTGACTTTGATCTATGGAAGGGTTACACTTCCTGCTCCTGTGGACCTTAAATGTGACCACATGACTTGCTTTGACCAACAAAAATAGGGGCTTCTTCCTTGCTTCAATAATGTTGCAGTATTATTTTTATCTGAGATCCCTTTCCTCTGAAATCTGATATTCCACTTGGAAGTCCCTGAATTAGTTTTAACATCTTCATTCTGTGCCCCAATATTGGCTGGAGCTGCTCTGTCCAACTCAGAAGTCACACAAGACATATTTTTATTTAAATTTAAATTAAATTCAATAAAATTAGAAATTTAGTTCCTCAGTGACACTAGCCACATTTCAAATACCCCCAAACCACATGTAGCTAGTGCCTGCCATATTAGATAGTGTAAAACAGAACACCTACATCATCACTGACAGTTCCACTGGACAGTACTGGTCGAGAACAGAATTCAAAATACAGGGCAAAAATACCATATGATATCACTTATATGTGGAATCTAAAGTATGAGACAAATGAACTTATCTACAAAACAGAAACAGAGAACAAACTAGTGGTTACCAAAGAGGAAAGGGGGTGTGAGGGAGGGATAAATCAGGAGTTTGGGATTAGCAGATATACACAACTATCTATAAAATAGAGAATCAACTCCTATATAGCACAGGGAACTATATTCAATATTCTGTAATAACCTGTAACAGAAAAGAAACTGAAAAAATAAGTATGTGTATATGTGTGTGTGTATGTGTTTGTATATGTGTGTGTGTGTGTCTGTGTGTGTGTACATATATACGGACTTCCCAGGTGGCACAGCGGTAAAGAGTCCGCCTGCCAATTCAGGAAATTCAAGAGACATAGGTTCAATCCCTGGGTTGGGAAGATCCCCTGGAGGCAACCCTCTCCAATAATCTTGCCTGGAAAATTCCATGAACAGAGGAACCTGGCAGGCTACAGTCCATGGAGTCGCAAAGAGTCAGACACTACTGAGCGCACATACACATACATATACACATACGTATATGTATATACGTATATAACTGAACCGCTTTGCTCTGCACCTGAAACTAACACAACATTGTTAATCAGTTGTGGTTCAATTAAAAAAAAGAATTTCTGCATCACAATGTGTCACATTTTCAAATTATTCTTGTGTTGCCAAATTATCCTCTAGATTAAAAAGTGGAAACATTTTGCAGGCCCACCTACCATGCATAAATGTCCTATTCTGCCTACACCCTGACCTACATGGGATATTACCACTTTTAATATTCCTGCCTGATGAATAGCTGAGAAATAGCATTATAGTGCTCTTTTAATTTGTAGGGTTTTTCTTCTTTATCACAGTAAACACATGTCTCACGTTTCAGGGCTCTGAGCATTCCTTCTTCAGTTAACCACTCACTTCTTCATGTCCTCAGCCTGGTTTTCTCTTATGGGGCTCCATATTATCTTATTGATTTTAGAAAGCTCTTTAGCTATCTTAACTACACTAATGCTATTGTTATCTTATGTCAGATATTTCCTTTAGTTTGACCTTCCCCCTTTAAAATCTCTAATGTTGATTTTTGTCTTCCAGGAAGTTTACATTTTTAATATGGTCAAAGCCATCCATCTTTTCCTTTATGTTTTATGCCTCTAGTTTAATGCTTAAAGCACCTACTCTATCCCCAAAGCGTAGAAATATTCAACTGTATTTTCATCTAAGCTCCTTCATTTGTTAATTCTCTTTATTCAGAGTAAATTTTAAATTCAGTTTTGGGGACCAAAAAGTTAACTAGAGCCAGTAGCTTTGACTCATTTCTTCCTCCAATATCATTTTGAAATAACTCAAATATATCTCTACACACACACACACACACACATATCAGAGAAATTCTATTTCACTCATGGAAATTAAGGAAAGATCCCACTTGCTATTTTGGCAGAAAATGGCAGCAGTCATTACATAGGAAACCTCAACCTTAAGAGTAGAGACTTCATCTTGGACCTCTTTTTGCCCAAAATAAGACCTGGGTATATAGAAGACATTCAACAACTGTTGATTATGATAAGGAATACACACAATGGAAATGGAAAACTGAGATGGAAAGAACTGAGAACTTTATGCAGTAAGTTCTGATGGCAACGGTGTCAAATTTTAATGAAGCAACACGACATGACAAACAAATGCAGGATCAGTCTTGGCTTGGCCACTTACTGAGTGATCCAAGACAAATTACTCCACTTCTCTAGTAACTCAGTTTCTTCCTCTGGAAAATGAAGGCAAGAATCTTGTCTCTGCTGGTCACCATTACACATTGCAGCTCCTACTTTGCAAGAATGCTATGAAGATCAAACAAACAGTAATGCACACATGTGAAATGTCTGCTACATTGAAACTAAGGAAGTGGTCATTATTATTACATTTATTAATGATAATAAATTTTGTTCTTACAGGAAAAAAAAAATTGTACCAGTGATTTCTGAGTCAAGGAAGAACTGGCCAAGAAAAAGTTACTATGTGTGGTAACCTCTTGAGGGAAATTAAATGGAGACCAACATCATCTCTGATAGATCACCTCCCCCACCATCTCAGCCACACCTGACTAATCAGACCTCTCTGAGAATGAACAGAAAAAAAAATCAGTAATTAAATATAATAGTGAAGATGATGATAAAGATGATGACTACAATGATGATGGCAAGATATGATGAAGATAATAATAAATCATATAGTTTAGTCATGTTCAACTCTTTGTGACCCCATGGACTACAGCCTGCCAGGTTCCCCTGTCCATGGAGTTCTCCAGGCAAGAATACTGAAGTGGACAGCCATTCCCTACCCAGGGGATCTTCCTGACCCGGGGATCAAACCCAGGTCTCCTGCATTGCAGGCAGATTGTTTACCATTTGAGCCACCAGGAAAGTACAATAAGCCATGTAGCTAAAAGTGAAAGTGAAAGTCACTCAGTCGTGTCCACTCTTAGCAACCCCACAGGTGATACAGTCCATGGAATTCTCTAGGCCAGAATACTAGAGTGGGTAGCCGTTCTCTCCAGGGGATCTTCCCAACCCAGGGATCAAATTCAAGTCTTCTGCATTGCAGGTGGACCCTTTACCAGCTGAACCACCAGGGAAGCCCAAGAATACTGGAGTAGGTAGCCTATCCCTTCTGCAAGGGATCTTCCCAATCCAGGAGTAGAACCGGGGTCTCCTGCATTGCAGGCAGATTTTTTCAACGTACATCATCTTATTTAATCCTTTAAAGAACTTTAGGATAAGGGTTTTATTACACCCACTGAATAAATCAAAGCTCAGAGGGTTTCAGTGAAGAGTCATTCATGCATCACCACTGAGATGCCAGCTTTTTCTAGTTCAAATGCTTGTGCTGTTATTACAGGTTATTACCTCCATAAAACAGGGAGGCTAATCTGAGAATTCAGAGAACTGTCCTCCAGTGAAAAAGTTAAGTAGGAAGTAAGGGAAATGTATTTTTAAAGTCTAATTTGTATTCCTGGTGAGAACAGAGAGAACACTGCTTTAATATGACAGAAGCGGGCTGCCATAAAAAAGAGCCATCTTAAACAAGGAAGAGTTCTTGGATAAAAAACACATGACTTCTAAACTAATGAAACTCAATAGAGGCAGGAAATAACAGATTTGCCACTGCCCGAAGCCAGACTGGTCCATTCCAGGATGAGCTGGAAGAAATCTCCCAAAATTCAGAGGAAAGAAGGAGGTAATTCCATGAAAAGAAGGGAAAAGGCAGAGATGCGGAATCTTTCTCAGAACATTGAAAAATATATATGTAATAGCATTTCCAGAGCAGATGAAGAAGAAGAAAATAGCATGGAAATTCTTGAAAAGATATTTTGCACAGCTGCAGAAAGGCCCAAATCAAACTTGAAATCATTCATCAAGTGCCAGAAACTACTGCAGTGGGTAGAGGTGGGGGCCCCATTAGTAACTGGGTCAAATTTCTAAATTTCAAAGGTAGATACATACTGTATGGTGTATTTGAAAATTGCTAAGAGAGTAGATCTTAAAAGTTCTAATCATAGGAAATAAATATAATTTGTGTGGCATGGATGTTAACTAGACTTACTGTGGTGATCATTTTGCAGTATGTACAAACATCACATCATTACATTGTACTCCTGAAACTAATATAATATTATATGTTAATTACATCTCAATGTAAACCACCACCAAGGCCAAGGGGCAGAGCGGGGAATGGGGTGAATGGTGGAGTGGGAGTCTGGGGTTAGCAGATATACATTTTTATATATGGAATGGATAAACAACAAGGTCCTACTGTATTTCATAAGGAACTAAAGTCAGTATCCTGTGATAGACCATAATGGGAAAGAATGCAAAAAAGAATGTGTATATAGTATATGTATAACTGAATCACTTTGCTGTACACAGCAGGAACTTACACATTGTAAACCCACTATACATCAATAAATGAAAACTACCACAACAATACAAATACAAAGATAGATATAAATGTATATAAGTACTGTTCAGAGAAAAGAAGTTTCTCTCTGAAGAAAAGCTGATTCCCTCAAGCTTCCTTTTTGCAATAGTGTAATAACATTTCGAGCAATATTTACAGAGCTCAATGGAAATAGATTGTAACTCAAGTGGGACCCAAAGACTCTGCATCTGGTCTAACATTCACAAACAAGGGTGAAAAATAAGGCGTTTTAAACATGCAATGAACTGAAAAAGTTTATCAGGCACCCATTCGCTAAAAAAATTATTCCTCCCAAGAGAAATAAAAATAAAAATAAAGAACAAGTAAGAAGATTTTCTATAGGATCTTCGGGTAGATTCCTTAAACATGATACCAAAAATTCTCACCTTAAAGGAAATCATTATAAATTGTATTACTTAACAATAAAAGACTTTGGTTTATGAGATAATATCATTAAGAGAATAAAAAAGCAATCCTCAGAGTGTGAGAAGTTACTTGCAAAAACCACATAATAGTCAAAGACCCAACTCCAGAATACGTAAAGAATTCTGCAATACAACAGGAAAAAGGCAGGAAACTCAAAGGAATAATGGGCAGGGGACCTGAACAGTCACCTTACCACAGAAGGAATCCAAATGGCCAAGGAAATATGAAAAGTTGCTGAACCTATAAGTCATCCAATCGATGCCAGGAGATTTTACAGGGAATACCAAAACAATCCACAGCATGGGTAAAACTGAAAACGACAGGCAAAACCAAGTGTTGATGGGGACATAGCTCAGCCAAAGCTCATGTATTTTGATGGGAGGGGGATGCGGACAAGCCCCTCAGAAAGCTGTTTTTCCATCATTGGCTACGACTTAACAGTAGGCAAACACCATGACTCAACAGTTTCACACGTTCAACAAAAATACCATGACCCAACAATTTCACATGTTCAACAAAAATGTAAGGAGACTTCCCTGGCAGTTCAGTGATTAAGACTCTGTGCTGCCACTGCAAGGAGCATGGGTTCAATCCCTGGTTGGGGAATTAAGATTCCACATGATGCAAAACTCAGCCAAAAAAATAAATTAAAAAAAATTGGTAATGTCTATACCAAAACGCATGTGCTAGGATGTTTGTATCAGCAACATTTCCAATTGTCAAAAATTGGAAACAACTGACGTGTCCATCAACAGTAGAGAGGATAAATAAAAGGTGATACAGATGTGCATGGATCCCTACCACTTTCTCTCTTGTGTGTACCAGCTTGTTCTCATTCTTTTTTTTAAAAAAAAAGCTCAAATATCTCTCCTCTTGAAAAATCGGTCCCTTAAATTTCTGTCTGCTCTGGTCTTGTGCATCTTCTTCCTCACATGGCCATGCCCCTTGATAGGCGATGCCTGGATTCAGTCTCCATTTTCTCATTCCCCCCCACCTTTTTTTCTTTTTTTGGCCATGCTGCACATGACCTGTGGGATCACAATTCCCCAATCACGGCAGTGAAAGCCCAGAATCGTAACCACCAGGCGGGCTCTTCATTGTCTTTCAATTCCTTGGTCCACATCCACTTGGCTTTACCAATGCACACATGATGCTCTCACCTTGGTTATCGACCAACCACCTCCTTAGTATTAAATCAAACAGTACTCTTTGTTCCTTACCTTACAGAAAGAGCAGCACCAGACAGGACTGAAGATTCTCTTTTTCTCCCACCTTGGAGCCTGCGATACTTCCTTCTTCCGGTCTTCTTCCTGGTTTCCTAGTCCCGCCCCTTCCTCCCCTCTGCCAATAGCGAACCGTGTTGGTGGTCTTCGGCATCCCGTTTTCTTATCACTCCACAGGCTGTGTAGATCACAGCCATCCTCATGATTTCAGTGACCTTCTGAATGCTGTTATCTCCCATCGCTAAATCTCTGTGCAAAGGACTCTGAGGTCCAGACCTCCTAGTGAATGCTTTTGACTTGAGTGTCCTACAGGCGACAGACACTCAGATTCACAATTTTTCGTATTGAGGTTACTCACTCTGGCCTTTTGCCTCTGTGAATGGAATTAACATACACTGGACATTCACCTGGGCTTTCCAGGTGAGTGATAAATAACCCGTCTGCCAATGCAGGAGACATAAGAGATGTGGATTCCATCCTGGGTGGGAAAGATCCCCTGGAAGAGGGCCTGGCAATCCACTGCAGTATTCTTGCCTGGAGAACTCCAGAACAGAGGAGCCTGGTGGATTATAGTCCATGGAGCTACAAAGAGTCAGACATGACTGAAGCAACTTAGCATGCACACACGGATATCCACCTCTCTCTCCCAGATCTGAAACCTCTCTCTCCTTTGCCATTCCCATCCCATGATCAAGTCCCATACTTTCCATTCTATCAACATGTTTCAAAACTACCTTAGTCTGTATTCTGATGACTGTTTTTCTTAGTTGAGTCACCAACTACTTGGCTGGTTTATTAAGGAATCTTAAGTTACTACTTTCACTCCAACCCCTACCATCACTCCATCATTTCTTCTGTACTGAATTCAGTATGTTGAATTTCCCTTGAAGTTCTTACATCTATAGAATAAGGAGGGCACCAGTCATTTATCAAACTAATTCACAATTTGCTCCGTGTATTTTAATAGCATATACATAATTGTAGGCTCACTAATGTCCTCATTTGATTAGTGTGGGTGAGATGTACAGTGTATGAGATCAGAAGCACTGCAGATAAGTACAATGTGATCCCTGGTTCTGCCAGGTTTCAGATGTGTAAACTTAAGTGATTAACTCAGCCTTTCTGGACTCAGTTTCTTCATCTGTAAACTGGGGGTGATTGTGATACTGTTTCATGGTACCATTGTGGGGATTTTACAAAATAACAGCACAATGCCTGGTACATTGCAGAGTCAAGAAAAAAAGCTTTCATCTCTCTCTAAAATAAACATTTTATTTAAAAATATACATATATTTTTTAAAAAAGAACACATGCCAACTTTGGTATTTAGCCATTGCTTCTTTTCTCTTCCTGGTCACCCACATTTCTTCCTAGTTATGCATAGTTGAGCGAAGGAGCCGACATGAAAGCTCCACCACACGGGGTCCCTTGCAGAGAACATATGCTGGCTCTTTGGATTTCTTTGCAAAGTGCCTCTTTGTGTTTCCAGGAGGCAGGATTTCAAGCACCCAGCTGTGCACTGCCCTCTTTCCTCGCTGCAGGCACGTTGGAGAGAACTTTGGGGAGCAGTGTGGCTTCCCTTCCTTTGGAAAACATTACAGCAGCCTCCAGGATCCCCATCATTCTATGACCTTCTCCCCAAAACCCTCTGGAGCTGTTAAAGCACACACAGGGAACTCACAAGGCCAAAGGTGATTGAAGTAAGCACAAGAGACCACCAGGAGTTTGTCTTAATCCATAAAATTCTAGAAACTTAGATTCCACCAACTCCTACCATCAGAAGGGAACTTTTTCATGTTATCAAACCCAATGAGTCTATAGCAATTTCCCTGGGAGGTAATAGAGAAATTTTTCTCGGATCTCTTCCGGTCTTAAAGTCATTTCCTAATGCATAGTCTCACCCTAGCCAGGGCTCCTCTGAAGATGTGGATTCCAGAATCAAACCCAGCTCCTCACCATGCTGAGCGGCTCTCTAGCTTATAGGACTGTCTTGTTGTGTGTCTAGCAATATCATCTAATAAAGCACTAGTTGAGTTTCCTCATCTCATCTGCCCTGCTGGTTTCTACTGGATTTATGAGAAAACTTAAGACTCCAGACTCTTTCACTCTGAGTTCTCTCACAGCTGACAGCAAACTTGGTGCATCTGTTGACCACAGCCAAGCCCTGAAGGGGGGCCAAGCTGCCCCCCAATCCTGCAGCATTTTTTCCCTAAAAGATAGAGGCTCTCCATGGACACCGTACCCTCTAAGTGTCCCTTTTGTCCAGAGAGCTTGTTCTGAAGATCAAGATGAAGGCACGGGACAAAATAATAATAAGTTTCCTTTATACTTCTCTGATTTCCCAAATGTTTCTGTATCTGGCAATGAAGACAAATCCTAAAAGCTCAAACAGATGTTTTAAGTGGTAGAAAGACATCTAAGTCATATGATGCTGCTGTTTGATCACAGAACAAAAAAAAATGTCAGCATGGGTGTAGGTTTTAGCTAAAAAGCCGCCTCCCCTTTGGGAAAAGGAAGACCCCCTTGTCATCGTAGGTAAAGGGATTCCGGTTGGAAGACTTGGAAATTAGTAGGGTTCTTGCAACCTCCCAGTCCCTCAAGATGGGAACCGTCTGTGCAGAGTCTATGTGGTACTGGACGTCTGGGACAGGGGATGTGCTCTGCACAGGTAAGACATCAAGTTATTATCTGCTGGATGAGTAAATCTGATGCAGGAGTTTTTGGCCAAACCAGCACTGGTTTCTAGAAGAGGTGATAGAAACCTCTTCAAGAGGTCTTCAGAAAAGACTGTCTTGAACGCTTGGGGTAGGTTTTTGATCCTCCCCCCTTCTTTGGTTCAGATTGGAGACAAATGTTTCTGGATGGCAAAGGCCACCAGTTCACAGACCCTTGACTGTTCAACTGAACACCCTCTTGCTTTCCTTATCTGCCGGGGCGATCACTTCATGGAGAGAATGGTTTCTCAGTCCAAGCTTTTTGATTTCTTTTTCATAACATAATGTCTCAGCTGAACTGAGAGGCTGTGACCTGACCTTCCTTCCTTTCCTCCTTCTTTCCTTCCTTCCTTCTTTCCTTTCCCCCTTCCTCTCCCTTTCCTTCTAGTAGAATGTGTATCATCTCAATAACACTGTTAGAAGCAGGGCTTCTACTGAGCACAGGCTTAATGGAAGGACAAAGGAATTTCCTGAATCCGTGGGATAAGGGTGAACCCATAGGACTGCACCAGAGTTGGCAGCAGCTGCAAATGTCTGCAGGTCACTTTACCACAGGGTAGTCCTGGGGACCTTGAGAGGAACACATGTGGTCAATTTCATGCTCTAAGAGCCTTAAGAAACTTGACCGTGGCCATCTTAAGGCTCTGAACATCTTTTAGTCATGCCCAATTTGTCACCAGAAGACACAATTAAGAGTTTAAAAGAACTTTAAAAAAAAATCCCTTATAGGAAATAGAAATTAACACAGATGATCAGGGAGCAACCAGCTTCATCAACCTTTTCCCAATTATCCTCAGTTTTATCTTTCAAATCTCGCATTTGATCTAAGGAAAGGGAGCGTGAAGATGGTGGGTGGGGGTTGTGGGTGGAGGTTGAAAGCAATGATCCTGGAGTCTGCTCCGGGTTGTGTGCCGGTTTGTAGCAGCAAATATCTTTCGTTAACTGTGAGGCATATATGTCAGTGCCAGATAATAGCCTAAAAATATCCCAATGAAAATGCATAGTCTTACAAAGACAGAGGCCTCCTAGCCAAGTCTAGCCCTTCAGACAGAAATACCCAAAGGGAAAAAATAATCGACACTCAGACCAGAGTCTCAGAGATTGCTGTGAGGTTGTTTTCCAAAGGAAGGGGAATAAAAATAAGATAAAAAAATTCACACAACTTGGCACATGAGAAGCGGACTGACCAGCGAGCTTTGTCAAGATCCCCCGCCAAAATGTCAACGTCTGAGGAACACACAAAGGTGAGGAATGTGTCAGGAAGGTTTCCTTCCCCATAGCTTCATCATCAAAGAAGAGATGGCAATTTTCCCCTCAGGATCTTTGGTTTTGATGACAGACATCAAAGCAAAGTGGAAAATGTACCGTGTGGCTCTTTTAAAGCACAAGGCCGATGAAGGAATGTAAAACGACAGTCGCCTTCCACCGCTGCTCTCTGTGAGAGGAGGCAGTACCTTTCCAGTGACCAAAGGTGAATGCTCCCTGTCTCTTCACATCACAGTCACTGTCGAGACAGGCTTGTTCATCGTAAGCAGCTGGCTGTGCGTCACTGGGTTAGAGCCATGAGTCATACGTAGAAGCAACTTGCAGTTGGGTGATGAATCGGGAACGCGCAGTGAGAAAGGCCAAGACCACTTCACAGCAGATGGAGGCTTAAAGGCTTTTGGTATAGAACTCCGTTGCACTGCCTTGAAGATACACACACATACACACATGTGTATGTATATGTACATATGGATGTGTATATATGGATACACATATCCACACATACCTATAGACACACATACATATACATATGTATATATCTATACACACATGCATATGTGTGTGTGTGTATATATATATATATATATACATATATAATATAGATATTCCCCTCCTCCCCTCCCCACCCCCCCAGTAAGATGCGGCAGCTTTCAGAGTAGCAATCACCAAAAACACTCTGTGTTCACACATGTTAACAGGTTAACAATGGAATGACTTCTAAATCTTTTTTTTTTTTTCAAAAAGAGAACTTCTAAAATCACAACATGTTTGGTTATTTTCTCCATAAGTGCACAGTGAACAATTTTTTTTTTTTTTACAAAAGAAGAAAACAGTGCCTTAGTGATTTAAATAAAAAATAAAAACAGCGAGAGCTACCTTCTACAGCATGCAACACTATGAATCTGTGCATTAGAACCACAGTGAGCCTTAGAGACGATCCTGCAATTTAAGTTTTCAACTCCCAACAAAAGCAGGGGAAGTGGTGAGGAATGCACAGGAGACCATCATCTTTTTTTCCTTCCATCCTTTTCGACATGCAATTGTGTTTTCTTTCAGAAACGCAGATCTAAAATACTCTTTCCTTGGAACTATACTTTGTATTTACCTTTACAACATAACGAGTTCCGGTTTTCCCCAGGGCAACCCAAATCAGTGACTGCCAACCCAATGGGGGTAGGGGGAGCTTCATGACTGTGGATGGAATCATTGATTTCTTTCCTTCGATTTCTTTCTTTTGACTTCCTTTTACAGCAAGTTATTATGCAGATGGAGAATGAGTTACCCAGGAGAACCTTGACTTTCAGCTTTTTAACGTATGGTTTTATTAGCAGTAGGACAGCTGGTAAATGGATGAAATCCTCTTCTCCCAATGTTGAGGCAGAGAAAGGGAGATCTTCAAAAGAGGGGAGAGAAAGGATGGAGAATTTGAAAGAAAAGTATAAAGTGGGAGAAAGATAATGGAGGTGAACCCCTCCTTCCAATAAGAAAATAAAAAGAGAAGCTGAACTTCCATAAATAATCACCCTGTTATATGAATAGTAACCCACTGTGTTTATTCCCATCATACATGAAATGATGTTCTTTCGTGCTGTCTGCCTTATTCCTGATAACAGTTTCTTGAGACCAGAGAGATACTTTTGATTTGCTCACATGGTCATCTCTAGTCTTTGACACTAAAGGAGGTTGTGCTGGAGAATGGCAGGAGGTTTTGTCTCTCTTCTTGCTTTAGGGTTCTCTCCTGTTTCACAGTGCTCAACACCATGGCGGGGATTCCCAGGTGGCTCAGGGTAAAGAATCCACCTGCCAATGCAGGAGACCCGAATTCGATCCCTGGGTGGGGAAGATCCCACGGAGGAGGACATGGCAACCCACTCCAGTATTCTTGCCTGGGAAATCCCACGGACAGAGGAGTCTGGCGGGCTACAACCCAGGGCGTCGCAGAGTCGGACACAGCTAACCGAGCGACCGAGCACACACATCACCACGGAGACAATGACAGTGATCCGGCCACTGGTTAAGAAAGGGAAATTTCAGGTGGGGTTCTTTGGGCCAAAGGTAGGTCGGTTGTTTTCAGTGACCACATGGAGTCCTGGGTATAGGGTTGGGGTCACTGTAGGGGGTGGCTTTATGGCCAAGGGATACTGAGTTCACTTCACTTCCCTGGGAATGGATTGGTCCTGTCCCTCTGTTCTGCCTTAAGAACCTGACACTGGGCCTGACCTCTATTTTGAAAGGCGGGTGACGGAGACAGGAGAAGCAGCCTTCAGGGGTACGACTTCCATCACCTTTGAAGGACTGGCTTCTGTGTGTTCCCCAGAGAGCTTACAACTTCTTTCCACGGTAAGAGTAACAAATTCATGAGAAAAGCTTACAAAGTGACATTATGCCCCAACAGTGCCTGAAAAAAAAATACAAGCTAGAAAAAAAGGTTAGTGTTTGAAAGGCATTGGAAGAAAAATTTTTTTGCATTCTTGATCTGAAAAAACATAATTTTGAAAGCATTGCTGAAATCAATAACGGTCACTGAATGTTGGCAAATATTACACTATCCATCTATTAAAAAAAAGGCTTCTGTTTGTTCTTTCTGGTCGTCACAGAAGTCTCCATGCTTGTTTTTCATTCTCTCCAGCTCCTCCTCCCCTTCTTCCTCCTCCCTCTTCTTCCTCTCCCCCTCTTCTAGCTCCTCCTTCCTTGGGAGAATGTAAATATTTGTGGTCATGTGCTTTCCCCAGTGGGATTCCTCTTGGCCTTCCTTAGCACTTCATCAGGCATTTACCACTGCTGTAAGTGGAGGTCCATGGGGGAATTCAGATTGAGATCTGTGACATCCAAGAAATCAATGTTGAAGATGCTGGGGCCCCCGGTAGATAGGGAGCTGAAGCTTGGGGTGGAGCTGGGCGGCGTGAGGTCCAGCCACTCCATGCTTTCCCAAGGAGATTCTGTGAAGCTTAAGGGCAGCCCACTGCTGTCCACAGAGGAGGGTGAAAACTGAGTCTGCATGGGGGACAGGGGACCCGGCAGGATCTCGTGTGCATTGAAGAGGTCTTCCGCAGCCTTCCCTGAGAATCCATCCATCATCCCGTCGAAAGGGGGCTCCTCACTCCCGATTTTCAGAAGGGCGGTGTCGCTCACCTTCCCCAAGGGGCTCTGGGAATTTAATAAGACTTCCAGGTGCTCGTCGCTGTCAGCACCAAAGTGATCAAAGGAGAGCTGGCCTCCTGCGGACGCCAGTTCAAAGGCTGCCGAGGACTTGGGGAGGGCACTAGTGGGGCTTCGAGAAGACCCGGGGATCTTTGGGACTCTGTGAAGACATGAATGTTCCTCTCTGGCGTCAGCGGGCATTTCTGTTGGTAAAACACAACGGGAATTGTTCAATCGCTTCTGATCGATTGTGATCATTCAAAGATTGATCATTCAAAGATCGACCAAAGATTCATTCAAGTTTGATGAATGAATGAATGACTTACAGAAGGAGATGGCCATGCTTCCTGGGTCACGGCTCTTCACCCAGTCTCACCCCTAAACCACTCTATACATTGCAAGTTCTTCCCTTGGGTCTCTCCCCAAACCCTCTCTTGCTGGAAATTCCACTCTGCGATTATCAGACGCTCAAAGCAGGTGCTTTTACCTGCTCCTTCACTGTCACCTGGCTGCCCCTGAAGACACTGCATCCTCACTAGACCCCCACTGGGGGCTCTTTGCTGCCAGCCAGATGAGTCATCAGGTCCTTTCCTGCCACCATTGTCTGATCGTTACTCCTCCTCCTTGTTATAACTCCTCAGTGGTTTGGAAGGTCATCCTGCTCTCAATGTCCCCCCACCCACACCCCCGTCTCCTGGTCCCTCCTCCTCATCCATCAAAAACTACTGCCCGGCTCACTGCCTTTCTTCCACTTCAACTCTCCGTGACTTCAGCATCCCGGAAGCGACTTGCTGTCCAGAGGCCCCCTCTGTTCCCTGACACCCCACCCCCCTCCGTGCAAGTGATGCTGCCATTGCCACTCTGCTGGACACATTCTGGATCTTGTGGCCCCAAACACTGCATCCTCTGAAAGTTCAGTTTCATTCACCATTTCCAGCAACCTGTCCATCACCTCCCACTCTTCAAGTTCACTTCGTAAGGCCCCTCTGACAACAAATTCTCAGCCATTTTGAGTCACCCCAGTCTACTGACTCCACGATTTTGTCACCATCCATCAGCTCCTTCTGGTTTTTATTTATTTATTTATTTTGGCCACTACATGCAGCATGCAGGATCTTAATTCCCTGAACCAGAGACTGAACCTGCCTTCCTTGCAGGGTAAGCACGGCATCATAAGCACTGGACCACCAGGCAACTTCCTGGCTTTCACTTCTTTCCTTGTGCAGTCTGTACTCTTGATCCACCACTCTCATTACTCTCACATATATCCTCAATCCCCCTGCCCCTTTCTTTCATCACCCTAGCCCCTTGGAAAACCCCACACCTGGATGAATCTGACCATCTGTTTTCTCTGAGCCCTTCCAGGATTGGCTGGACTTTTAAGAAAAAATCACACAATGAAGTTGCCCAGTTCATTTTTAAATTCATGATGTCAAGCCTATAAAGTGAAAGTGAAGTCGCTCAGTCCTGTCCGACTCTTTGCGGCCCCGTGGACTGCAGCGTACCAGGCTCCTCCGTCCATGGGTTTCTCCAGGCAAGAATACTGGAGTGGGTTGCAATTTCCTTCTCAAGCCTATAGTCGGCACTTAATACCGCCTAGTAGGGGGCTTCCCAGGTGGCGCTAGTGGTAAAGAACCTGCTAGTAGTAAAGAACTGGCCATCCTGCAGTGTTGTAAGATGTAAAAGACGCAGGTTGAATCCCTAGGTCGGGAAGGTCCCCCGGAGGAGCCTGGCAGACTACAGTCCATAGGGTCGCAAAGAGTCAGACACGACTGAAGCAACTTCACACGCATAAACTCAGGCACAGAGAGAGGGTGATCCTACTGTTGTTTCTTGTGATCGATTCATCACTGTTCTTCTTTCCTGGAATTCCCCAGGTTCCACTCCCACACCCTGTTTGCAGACCTTGCCACATACTTCATTAAAAACATAAGGGTGTCTTCACTGCTATATTTAAACTGGATAATCAAGGACCTACTGTATAGCACAGGGAACTCTGATCAGTGTTATCGTGTGGCAGCCAGGATGGGAGGGGAATTTGGGGGAGAATGGATACATGTATATCCATGGCTAAGTCCCTTTGCTGCTCACCTGAAACTTTCACAATGTTGTTAATCGGTTATACCCCAATACAAAATAAAAAGTTTAAATACAAAATATAATGGTGTCTGATAGGAACCTGCTCATCTTTCCATCAAGAAACTTAACAACCATACAGACACCTGTGCCCATGTTTTTCTTCTTCCCTCTTGTTACAAGGGAGGAACTGCCTGTTTCCTTGCATGGCACCCATCTCTCTTGCCAGACAGCAAACCCCCTAAAAGTGGAGACTTTGCCTGGTTCAGGGATGGACCTAGTCTGATGCCTGGCCACTTTCTCTCTGAAACTTTCAATGCTGTCACTTAAGTGCTCAGCACTGAAGAATTGATGCTTTTGAACTATGGTGTTGGAGAAGACTCTTGAGAGTCCCCTGGACAGCAAGGAGATCAAACCAATCCTAAAGGGAATCAACCCTGAATACTCATTGGAAGGACTGATGCTGAAGCTCTAGTACTTCAGTCACCTGATGCAAAGAGCTGACTCATTGGAAAAGACCTTGATGCTGTGAAAGATTGAAGGTAGGAAGAGAAGGGAATGATAGAGGATGAGATAGTTGGATGGCATCACTGACTCAATAGTCATGAGTTTGAGCAAACTCTGGGAGATACTGAAGGACAAGGAAGCCTGGCATGCTATAGTCCATGGGGTAGCAAAGAGTTGGACACGACTTAGGGACTGAAAAACAGCAACAACTTAAGGTCTCCAATATGGAGTCTTTCCTTTTTATCCACACATTCTCCTTACATGATCATTGTCACTTGTGTGCTTTCAAATTTTAGGCACAACTATGTAACTGTTTAGAAAGAAATAAATGAATGACTTAAAAGAAGGCAAAAAAGAACACACTGATCACTGTCACTGCTTGAATGACGTGTGAACGTGAAGGGCCCATCGGTGGGAGATTCATTTTGAGGGCCCATCGGTGGGAGATTCATTTTGAGTAGACTTGCTTTACCTGCTTCCTTCTTCTCATAATTAAGAAGAGAGGGACATTGGGATTAGAACAGTAAGGGGAAATGGTTTAGCAGGAAAAACATTTAGGAAAACAAGGACCAAGCTGAAAGATGAAAACTGTTAAAACGACTGCTGAAAAGTTTTCTGAGGACAATGGAACAAAGGTGATGAGGGATCACCCTCTAGGACTTCTTTTATCTGCTCCAAACACGGACAGGAGGCTCAGAGGCAGGGACGCTCCACCCCGACACGGCTCTTTGGTCCAACTCACAATGAGCATCTGACCTCGGCCCTAAGAGTCCACACCCTAGAGCGCACACAGGGGCAGAGCATCCTGATATCTTACCTCCACTTTCAATGAGGACATCCAGGAGTTCATCCATCTGCTGGCTCCGGGTCATTTGCTGTTGCCAATTAACCAAAGGAGAACAGAGAAATTAAAACGTAGCGACTGCTTCTGTGGAAAATCATCGGAAGCAGTATGGCAGGTTTTTGAATTAGGTTTGGTTAGCAGTGTTTTTTTTTTTAATTCTGGTAAACTACAAACATAAAAATTTACCATCTTAACCATTTCAGAGTATAGTGTGCAAATGCATTAAGTTCATTCATGTGGTTGTGCAACTGGCACCACTGTTCAGTTCTGGAACTCTTTCATCTTGCAAAACTGAAACTCTGACCCCATTAAACACTAACTCCCCATCCCCTCCTCCCTACAGCTCCTGGACACCACTGTTCTGTTTTCTGTCGCTGTGGATTTGATGACTCTAGGTATCTTATATAAGTGGACTGATACAGTATCTTTGGTGCTTTCCTAATAGCTCAGTTGGTAAAGAATCAGCCTGCAATGCAGGACACCCCGGTTTGATTCCTGGGTCGGGAAGATCCGCTGGAGAAGGGATAGGCTACCCACTCCGGTATTCTGGCCTGGAACATTCCATGGACTGTATAGACCACGATGGGGTCGCAGAGAGTCAGACACGACTGAGCTGCCTTCACTTTCACAGTGTCTTTCCCTTTATGGCTGGCTTATTTTACTTAGTATAATGTCTTCAAGGTTCATCCATGTTGCAGCAGCAGTCAGAATCTCCTTCCTTATTAATTCTGAGTAATATTCATTGTGGGGCTTCCCAGGTGGTCCTAGTGATAAAGAACCCACCTGGCAATGCAGGAGACTATAAGAGACTTGGGCTCAACCGCTGGATGGGGAAGATCCCCTGGAGGAGGGCATGGCACCCCACTCTAGTATTCTTGCCTGGAGAATCCCATGGACAGAGGAGGCTGGCAGGGTATAGTCTATGAGGTTGCACAGAGTCAGACATGACTGAAGCAACTTAGCATGCAGGCACAATATTCATTGTATGTATAGAATACGTATTTCATTTATCCATTCATCCATTCATCCTTCAATGAACACTTGGGTTGGTTCCACCTTTTGGCCTTCGTGAATACAGACTAAAGGTTGGCTAAAGGTTTCGGTAGCATGTGTTTTTGGACAGGAAAACACTAAATAAAACAATCTGACACAACAAGAGAAGGGGGGAAAGGAGGCAGAATGATCCCTAGCCCAGAGTTGTTCAGAGTAAATTCAGTGGTTTGAGAAGTTTCCATTCCAGGAGATGGGCACCTCAATATATAAATAGTACGGCCATTTTTATCACTTTGAATTGACTTGGCTAAGACACAAAATAAGCCTCAACAATCAAGCATCTTTTCTGATCACAATGGCATGAAACTAGAAATTAATCAGAGAAAAAGCAATGGAAAAAAATGCTTATGTGGAGGCTAAACAACATGCTACTAAAACATGAATTGGTCAGTGATGAATTCAAAGAGGAAATTAAAAGATACATAGAGACAAAGAAAAGTTGGTTTTAGTCTAAAAGTTGGACTATAAAGAAAGCTGAGCATTAAAGAATTGATGCTTTTGAACTGTGGTGCTGGAGAAGACTCTTGAGAGTTCCTTGGAGAGCAAGGAGATCCAACCAGTCCATCCTAAAGGAAATCAGTCCTGAATATTCATTGGAAGGACTGATGCTGAAGCTGAAACTCCAATACTTTGGCCACATGATGAAAGGAACTCATTGGAAAAGACCCTGATGCTGGGAAAGATTGAAGGCAGAAGGAGAAGAGGGCAACACAGGATGACATGGTTGGATGGCATCACCGACTTGATGGACATGAGTTTGAGTAAGCTCCAGGAGTTGGTGATGGACAGGGAAGCCTGGCGTGCTGCAGTCCGTGGGGTTGAAAAGAGTCAGACACGACTGAGCGACTGAACTGAACTGAGAGACAAATGGCAATAAAAACACAAGCATGCAAAATCTATGGGATGCAGCAAAAACAATTCTTAAGAGGTAGTTCATAGGGATACCGAAATTCCTCAATAAAATAAGGAGAATCTCAAATGAAGAACCTAACCTATCATCTAAAACAGTTAGAGGGACTTCCCTGGTGGTCCAGTGGTTGAGATTCTGCACTCCCAATACAGAGGGTATGGGTCCTATCCCTGGTTGGGGAATCAGATCTCTAATGCCGTGCAGTGTGGCCAAAAAAAAAAAAAGCAACTAAGGAAGGGGGCTGGGGAAAAAAAAATTAGAAAAAGAGCAAACAAAACCTAAACTCAGCAGAAGGAAGGACATTAAAGATCAGAGAGGAATTACATAAGATAGAGATGAAATAACAATAGAAAAAATAATCAATAAATCCAAGAGCTGGTTCTTTCAAACAGTGAACAAAATCAACAAACCTTTGGCTCACCAAGAAGAAAGGACCCAAATAAAGAAAATAAGAAATAAAGTGATTTGGAACTGCCTCCCGTTTGGGTGCTGAGGATGTGGCTCCTGTTTCTCTGGCTCCCCATTGCACTTGTAGTGAACACACCTTCCCTTCTGGCTCATCTGAGTTAAGTAAACTCTGTCTGTGGGAGTCCACTTTGCCTGGCCCTCTTCTTTTCTTTTGAAACCACAAAGGATCCATTTGATATTTACAGATATCAGGGGATGGGAATGAGGAGGATAACGGCATACATGGACCTCAGTCCCTGGGATCACTGAGTTTTGAAGCGAGGAAGAACCTTAGAAACAGTTACCCCAGCAATTACTCTCATGTGTTAATATTTGAGTACGTATCTTGTGTCAGGACAATGCGATCAATACTATGTCATCCAGAACCCTTATCCAGTAGATATCGTCTTCATTTCATAGAAGAGAAGTTGAATTCTTGACCAGGGTTTGTGGCAATGGCAGCTGGCACCAAGTCTGGGCATTTGGGTGCTAAGTCAACCTCCTCTCTCTCTGCCTCACACAGCGTCTCTACACACACCACGATTCTTCACAGTGAGCATCTGGACAGTCTGCTTGTTCCGGCAGGGGAGGCAACAGAATCTACACGCGTGAAGCCACATCATATAAAACAACATGCAGTGAATCAGTCTGTTCTTCCATGAAGATCAAATCGTGCGCTTACCTGCTTCACTGCATCTTCGTAGGATGGTGGCTGAGTTATTTCTGAAACTGTGGAAGTGGACTTGGAAAACGTTGGGGACGGAATTGGAAACTTTGGCCCTGCCTTATCAGAAGAGTGCAGACCCGCCATCTGCGTGAGTAAAATGCAGAGAAAGACGATCAATCCATGCATCAGACATTGTATATAGCTCCTGTTTTAGAAACTATAGAGTCAACTGTAGAAAAAATTGATTAAAAGAAAAAGAAAAAGAGCTTGGGCTTAAATATATATCACAGAGATGTTACAGATATATATCAACAACAGGGCACATCACTGCGGACGTGATGCTGGAGGCATTTCAGGATGGGAGCCTCAGAAATTCATTTCCGTTCTCTAAAGTGCACCCTGTCTGTTGGGAGAAAGCGAGATGAGAAAAGAAAATGAAGCAAAGTGTCTATCCAGTCCAACACAAAGAGCTCCATCAACCCAGGCATTTCCACAGTAATTTACCTCTCAGCCTGTGTCGTTCCTAAATGAAAGTATTAGCTGCTCAATCATATTCAGCTCTTTGCACCCCGTGGACTGTTGCCCTCCAGGCTCTTCTGTCCACGGGATTTCCCAGGCAAGAACACTGGATCCCCCTTCTCCAGGGGATCTTGCCAAACCAGGGATCGAACCCAGGTCTCTTGGATTGACAGCAGATTCTTTACCATCTGAGCCACCAGGGAAGCCCATTTCAATCCTAAGTGAGTGTATGTGCATATATTTCTGGAGTGTCTTTTCATAAGCCAGCCCTGCGTGCTGTGAGTGTGTTCTGTGAGGGTACTCGGGACATTAGAGAGTCTCCATCCCCAAGGATGCCCTGCACTATGGCATGCAGCACTTTGGTGTCATGGCCAACTCATATCTGCCACCTTTTTTTTTTTTTAAGACTAATTTTATTTAATTTTTTTGAACTTTTTATTTTGTATTGGGGTATAGCTCTTTAACAAACAATGCTGCGGTAGTTTCAGGTGAACAATGAAGGGACTCAGCCATACACATACATGTATCCTTTCTCTCCCAAGCCCCCTTCCCATCCAGGCTGCTACATAAAAAGTCTGCCTCCTTTCTGACTACCTTCCCACTGACCCTTGCATTCCCCACATCCTGCATCTTTTACCTCTCTGAGTCTCCCGCCTGCTGACATGTGTCATCTCCTCCCTTTTCCACAGCGACTCCAACTTTCTGCACCTCTCCATTCATTTCTGAGGATCCACTATTTCTCTCATTCTCCACATTTTTTTCCCCATGTGCCCTGACTCCTATCTTCAACTTCACTGAACTTGGTCTGTTTGCCACGCTCTTTTGCAAACCTGCCAAGGCCGTTTTAGTTGTCATAATTTCTGGGATGAACCCTGGAAATGATGCCTTGGAGTACTCTCACTTATATCCGTACATCCATTTCTGTCCTTTTCAAGTAGACTTGTTTCTATCCAAAATGTCATTTCTTTCTGGTTGAACCTCAACAGTGGGGAGGTGGGGAGAGGGGCCCCAGAGAGAGAAGAGGCCAAGCTGGCTCCCAGTTTGAACCTTTCCCCAGGTGCCTACCTTTTGCTGCACACCTGGGCTTTTGGGAGAAGGTTTGCCCCCGGCACCATGACTGCTGTCTGCCGCGGCTCCAGAGAAAGGGGGGTGCAGGCTGGGAGGCTGGGGAGAGAAGCTTGGAGGGTGGCCCTCGTGTGCCCCTGAGTTCTGCGGAGAGGAAGAAGGACAAATGAGAGGGCTGGTCCCTGCCCTGGTGTCTTATCTTTCCAAACCTCCCTAAATTCCATCACCAAGGTCTCAAATCCAGCTTTGGTCATTTCACCTCCTGCTCACAAACACTCCATGGTTTCCATACATCTACCATGGAGGGTCCCCACATTTAACCAGGGTGAGTCTTCAAAATGCTCCACGGTCAAGCATTATTCATTTCCCTCTGGGAACTTACATGTGTGCATGTTCAGTTGCTTCAGTCAGGTCTGATTCTTTACGACCGTATGGACTGTGGCCCACCAGGCTCCTCTGTGCATGGGAGTCTCCAGGCAAGAATACTGGAGTGGGTTGCTATGGCCTTCTCCAGGGGATCTTTCCAACCCAGGGATCAAACCCTCGTCTCCTGTATTATAGGTGGATTCTTTACCACTGGGCCACCAGGGAAGCCCTCTGTGAGCTTAAATTCTGCTAATCCAGCCACAGCTTGTACATTTTGCTTATGCTTTTTTCACATGGAATGACTTTTTCTGGATTCTCCTCTTCCAGCTCCTCTTCTCAAGTCCAATGCCTTTGCAAGTCCTCGCAAACTCCTCTAGCCCTTCACGGTCGACACCCACTCCCCTAAGTTTCCGTGTAGCATTTAACACCATGCTGCTCAGTGATGTTATCCTATACCGCTCTTTGTTTTTTTATTTATTTATTTCTTGTCATGGAATCATTCATGTCTTCAAAGAGTGCTTTGTAAGCCATCAATTACTGTACAAGTGGTGGTTCCCCTGTATCCTTCACTTGAGCACCTTCTGGTCCAGAGGTATTTCAAGAGCTACTTTTACCTTTAATGCCGAGGACACCACACTGACACCTGTTGTCAATGAGGATGAGAATCATGTTAAATTTCAGCTCCTCCCAGAGGGCTGACTCAGGAGTGAGCATCCTTCATGTGAATGTGTTGCTCTGGTGTGTTCATAAAAATGTATCTGCATTACCCCGCCTCATACTCCCAGGATAGAGAATATTCAACGTGAAAGAGGCATACATTTTATTAATAGTATCAGATAATCCTTGGTTGTTGTGGCCCTGGGCAACTGGCTTCACCTCCCTGGGCCTTATTTTCCTCAGTAGTGAAGAGTAACAAATTGGAATTCGTAAGGCTATTTTGGAATTCATAAGGACCTCCCTGCTGGCTCAGGTGGTAAAGCGTCTGCCTACAATGTGGGAGACCTGGGTTGGATCCCTGGTTGGGAAGATCCTCTGGAGAAGGAAATGGCAACCCACTCCAGTACTCTTGCCTGGAGAATCCCATGGATGGAGGAGCATGGTAGGCTGTAGTTCATAGGGTTGCAAGGAGCCAGACATGACTGAGCGACTTCACTCACTCACTCACTCAAGGCTCTTTTGACAATTAATGAGTTGCTCACATACATACCTCTTTTAAAAAATACATTGTGATTTTTTAAAAAGATCTTATTTTTATTTTTTTGACTTATTGATAGATTGATTTTGTTGCTCTGAGTATTTGTTTCAGCACATGAGATCTTCAGTGTTAGTTGTGGCATAGGGGATTTGTAGTTGCAACTTGTGGGATCTAGTTCACTGACCAGGGATCAAACCCAGGCCCCCTGCACTGGCAGCATGGAGTCTCAGCCCCTGGACCACAAGGGAAGTCCCGTACATGCCCCTTAATACCTGGCACATGGCAGGGATCCAATTAATTTTTCTTCCTATTCCCTTCCTAATAACATAGATTTCAGAACCTTTGTAATTTTCTTTCTCAAAGAGGCTTAGACTTTTCTAATAATTTTTTGGTTTCATGGACAGAGGAAGTCTTGGATGCTCCCCTTGGTCTAGTCTTTGAACCAGATATTCTTCTGAGCCATCCCTACGACTCCCCTCATTCTGCTCCAGCTACACCAGCTTCTTTCTGATCCTGGACTATCCCACGCATGCTCCTAGAACAGGGCCCTTGCACTTCCGGTTCCTCCTTTGCTTATAATGCCTTCACCCCGAACACTTACAAGGTTTTCTCCTTTACCCCCTTCAAATGTCCCTGGCCCTTCCGTTTAGACTTCCAAACGTCTCATCTTCCTTGTCTGCTTTTTCTCTGTAAGATGTTTCATCTTCTAATATATTAAATACTTTACTTAGATTTTTTTGTTTACTGTCTATCTCCCTATGAGAATAGGGATTTTTGTCTGGCTAACTCAACACTAATCCCCAGAGACTAGAACACAGCCTGGCACACCGTAGGTAAATATTTGCACTTTACAGACCATTACTCAGAGAGAACAGTAACTTTCCCTTTGGCCCTCTTGAGGAGTTAGTTTGGCCTACAATAAAGCTTGACACCCAGGAGTGCTGGGAACAGCCCCATAAGCCAAAGCTGGACCGCAGCTTGTTTTTATAAATAAAGCTTTATTGGAACAGCCATGTGCATTCATTTACCATGTTGCCTATGGCTGCTTTTGGGTTCCAGGGATAGAGCTGAGTGGCTATGACAAAGACTGTACATTCCACAAAGAAATAACATTTATCATCTAGCTCTTTACAAGTTTGCCATCCTTGTCTCGTGAGTTTGTCCAACCATAAAGGCTTGTGGATCGTGGTGCCCGGGAGTTACTATCAGACTTCTAGCAAACCCTCCCCGCGCAAAGTTCCAAGGTCAGCTAGTTAGCAGTTGCAACTTTGCATTGCACTTTCAGGAAGAGCACGGGGCCAGTTCTTACCTGCGCAGTGCACACCTGGCCGCCGGCAGGTGAGGAGACCCTGTGTTCTTCTCCCTGGGCGCCTGCTGACGGGGGAAGGAAGTAATGGTTGTTCGGCGACGGGGGCAAACTGATGTGCTGCGGGCTTTTCACAGCGCCGAGGGGCGAATGCTGCGGTGAGCACTGCGGGCTGAGGAATGTGGAAGACAGTACGTTGGTCTGACCCGCGGGCTCTGCACAGTGAGTGCTCCCCAGGGGCAGGAGCGAAGCGTCTTCGCGAGGCGGCGGCGGCGGGCCCTCCGAGCCGGTGCTCTGTCTTTTCACGGCCGTTTGCCGGGAGGAGAACGGACAGCTGGACGCGGCGTCCTCCTGCTTGATGGGGGCGGCCGGGAAGGGCGGCGGCTTCTTGTCGGGACAGCCGCTCCTCTTGTGCTTCTGCAGCTGCAGCCTCAGCTCCTCCACCTGCCTCTGTTCCTGCTGGAGCTTCCAGGTGAGCTCGTTGATCACCTTCTGCTTCTCCACCAGCATCTTGTCCTTCTCCGAGTCTAGCCCGTCCAGCTCCGGAAGCATGGAGCCGCCGTTCAGACTGCCCATGAGGGTTTCCTCGGCGCACGCGGGGACCGGGGAGGGATGCAGGCCGAAGGATGGGGAGGCGTCGTTGAAGGTGTCCGGCAGGGACCCCGCCACCGACAGGTCAGACGAGGCGGGCGAGATCGGGGGGCTGGAGCTAGTGCTGCCGAAGTGGTAGAAGCCGTTGGACAGGGCGCCGGTGGAGGGGGAGGACTGGTAACTGGGCAGCGCGTTGCTGGGCGTCACCGGAAAGGTGACCGTCGTGATGTCACCGAAGTTGGGCACAGGGTTCCCAGAGCAGTCCTGGAAGGGCCGGAGTCGGTCCATGAGGGCTGTCTTGGTACCGGACACGGGCAAACCTCGTATTCGAAGCTGTTGTCTTAACTCAGAGACCTGAAGGAGCCAGACTGGCGTTAGGGCTGGTTAGTGACAATCTGTTTTTTTCCTAAAGTATTGTTACGGCACCTTTAAGATGTCACACATGGAATCTAACATGTCCCCGTATTTGTTTCCGATTTTGATATCATCTTGCACATTTTTAATGATTTGAAAAAAAAATCATACACCATGTTTTCACAGTCTCAGATTACAGAAACATCCAGCTTAGATGAACCACAGGGGTCATCTGGTCTACTGCTTTGCAACGCCCATCCTGGTCCTTGCCCCCACTTAACAGGTGAGAAAGCTGGTACCTGCCTGGGTTTAGACATCAACACTTAACCAACAACACAGGACAGCCTGACATGCCAGGGTCTCTGTGCCCTTGGTGAACATCCTGCTCACCCCATCTTCCCCACACCTGGCAAGAGCATTAGAGCAGAGCCATGCCCCCCTATGGGGTTCCTGATTCAGCAAGTCTGGGTTGGGCACTGGGAATCTGGGTCTTGAACAAGTTCCCGGAGGATGCTGTCAGTGCCAGGACCAGGCTTTGAGCATCACGGTTCTGCGTTACCATGAATGTCCTAATTTTAGTCACTGGCTGGATAACGGTCATATACTGAGAGAAGTGTGTGCAGAGATGAGACCATCAGTTCAAATCCTGGCCCCGCCTTCTCCCAGCTTAGTGATCGCTCTGTGAAATGGGGTGACAGTATCTCTCTTACACATTTTTGTGGGGATGGAAATGGCTTAGGACTTGTAAAGGGCTTGGAGTAGTGCCTCACAATTGTTGGTGCAAGGTGCTTGCTTTATTATTATGCGGATTCACATGTATTTATTTTAACCCCACATTTATATATATAAATGTTTGTTGCTGTTGTGTTAGTCACCTCAGTCCAACTCTTTTCGACCCCATGGACTGTAGCCCACCAAGCTCCTCTGTACATGGGATTTCCCAGGCAAGAATACTGGAGTGGGTTGCCATTTCCTTCTCCAGGTGATCTTCCTGTCCCAGGGATCAAACTTGTGTTTCATGTGTTGGCAAGTGGATTCTTTACCACTGAGCCACCAGGGACGCCTATAAATATGTGTATATGTATATATTGAAACCTTTGCTTACACATGAAAACATCTGGATTAAAAATAAGCTAAAGTTCTAACAACAGTTCTCTTTATCTGTATTTCTAAAATAGCCCTCATCAGCATATTACTTTTGTAATCAAATACCTAAGTGTCAATAATTCCATACAACAGCCAGAAATTGGTAGGGATATATTCTTCTGACATTTTGTACAAAAAGGTCTTTTTGAGTCTCAAAGCTAAGAGGCTAATAATAAAAATACTGACCACAAAACTGAAAACTATAAGTCAAAAATACTGGGAGAAAATCCAAATAGCCATCTCACTAAAAAAAACCCCAAAAAACTGCAGGGTAAAAGAGTATCCAAAGGAATATCAGTGTATCCAAAGGAAAATATTGACATCCAAACTAAAACTGGGTTATGGACATGATCCAACCCTTCACAAACAAAAGATAAAATTAAAAGAAAATGGGGACTCCCCCATCAGTCCATTGGTTAAGACTTCACCTCCCAATGCAAGAGGTGTGGGTTCGATTCCTGGTTGGGAAGCTGAGATTCCACATGCCTTGTGGCCAAAACACCAAAAGATAAAACAAGCAATATTGTAACAAATTCAATAAAGACCTGAAATAAGGTTCACATCAAAAAAAAAAAAAATCCTTAAAAATATTAAAAGAAAAATGACCTATAACATCTGTGTACCAGCTAGTATTCCAAGAAATACATACATAGCTTTGTGTTCACCAGATGGACAAAGAAATGAATAATAACACTTTGTGTCAGTGAAGTAGCAGCAAAAATAACTGTATAAAAATGTTAAGAAAAAAAAAAAAGCTTTTTAAACCTTGCTATTCTGAGCGTGGCCATGGGCCCAGCAGCATCAGACAGCATCTGGGAACTTAGGATGGAAATGCAGACTCTCAGGGCCCTCGCCACACCTATCGAGTCAGAATCTGCATTTGACCACGAGCCCCAGGTGGGCCGCTGGGCACATGCCACTTGAGGAGTGTTGCCCTAACACAGTCCTTCTGGGAATAGATTGGCACAAACATTCGGGACAGGAATGTGGCAAAATGGACCAAGAGCTTTCAAAAATAGTCATGTGTTTAGGTCCAAGCGTTCCACTCCTGTGTATGCAGCCTGGGGAGATAATTAGAGAAATTAAATGTGCATGCGAATTATACTTTTAATAGCAAAAATTTGGAAGCAAAAGTCCAATAGTTGGAGGTCAATGAGGTGGAGAAATGATATGCCAGTACTAAAAAGAAAGACCTTACTGAATATTAAAAGTTATGAAAAAGTCCATGATAAATAAAATAGAAAAGTATGCCAGAAGTGTATACTCACATAATTATTTTAAAACCAAACACGTTCACAAATATTTTAAGTCTAGAAGGAAATCTATAGAATCTCTGAGTCAATTGTCTTTTGAAATACTTTTTTTATACACTATCATATTTCAGTAGTGAATATATATTACCTTAAGAGTTATTTAAAAAATTATCTTAAAAGGGATTGCAATTACTTACTGTATCACAAGCAATATAATATGCTCTCAGCCCCCTAGCGTGGCTAGTATTGTCCTACCATTTTCTTTTATATTCACTGGTTTGAAAAAGTGGAAAAATGGCAACTCATTATTGTTTTAATTTAGAATTAATTAAAATTAATGAGTTCTACATTTATTTTTAGAATCTGCTCTGGCACTGAATAATTTAAACTACATTATTAAATAATGCAGCTCGTATTCTAAAATAAAATGAATACTTGTTCAGTTCACTTTAAATTTCAGACTATTATGCTGTGTAGGCTTGCTTGGCACAAAGATTTGTATTCACCTCTTTCATACACTCACTGGTGTTTTTATTGTTGATGAATTTTTAAGTCAAACCAGCCAATCTTAAAGGAAATCAACCCTGAATATTCACTGGAAGGACTGATGCTGGAGATGAAACTCTAATACTTTGGCCACCGGATGTGAAGAGCCAACTTATTGGAAAAGACCCTGATGCTGGGAAAGGTTGAGGGCAGGAGGAGAAGGGGGCAGCAGAAGATGAGACGGTTGGATGGCATCACCAACTCAATGGACGTGAGTTTGAGCAAACTCTGGGAGATGGTGAAGGCCGGGGAACCCTGGCATGCTGCTGCAGTCTGTGGCGTCACAAAGCGTCACACATGGCTGAGCCACTGAACAGCAGGCCTTCCCTGATGGCCCAGTGGCTGAGACTCTGTGCTCCCAACGCAGGGGACCTGGGCTCCATCCCTGCTCAGGGGACTAGATCCCACACTCTGCAACTAAAGATCCTGCATGCCGCAACCAAGACCCGGCAAGGCCAAATAAACATATAAATATTTTAAAAATATTTGTTTTAAAAAACCAAAATAATGCCAAACCCTATACCTTCAGATCATCTAGGTTGGATGGGAGTGGGCCTGGCTTGAGAGAAGAGACACCAGTTTGTCCAGAAAAGCTGTTTTTGGCAGGAGACAGAGGGGTACTGCTCAACGGTGCTGAAGCAGCGTTTGGATTTCTGGCCATCTGCTCATTTGGTTCCCTGTAAAACAAACACAGAAGAGGTACTGAAAATACAGTCAAATTTATGTATGGGGATATGACATTGTGATTTATAATAGGAAATGTATATATTTGGTCTTCATCCTGGTTTCTGCACAGCTCCTAAAACCCTGGGGGTTTCCTAAGTCAGGAGAACAGGCTGTCTTTTGTTATCCTAATGAGGTGACTGTTGGAAGCCACATAAGCATGGAGGCTGGTGGCCTGGAGACTGAACCATGAGATTAGAGAGTTGGAGTTTTCAGTCCCACCCCTGACCTTTACAGAAGAGAAACAGCTGGAGGTCGAGTTGATTCACAATGGCCAATGATCTACTCAATAATGTAACGAAGCCTCTATAAAAACCCAAAAGAATGGGGTTCGGAGAGCTTCCAGGTTTTGTAGCAGATGGAAATTTGGGGAGAGTGGTGTATCTGGAGGGACATGGATGCTCTGCCTGACTCCCATGTACCCTGCCCCGAGCCTCTCTTGCATCTGGCTGTTCCCATGAGGAGCTATGTGCTTTTACAACAGACCAGTAGTCTATTAAGTAATATGTTTCTCTGAGTTCTGTGAGTAACTCTAGCAAATTAATTGGAACTCAAGGAAGAGGTTATTGGAACGTCCAGTTGATAGCTGGTCTGTCAGAAGGACAGGTGATAACTTGGACTTGTGACTGGTGCCCGGAGGGTGAGGGGCCAGTCTTGGGGGACTAAGCCCCAAGCTGTGAGACTGAGATCCAACACCATCTCTGGGGCATCAGAACTGAATTGAGCTGTGGGACCCCCCACCCCACCCCAGCTGGTGTCGGAGAGGTGTCTGGTGGTATGGCGAAGACTGGGTGACCTGGCCACCAGGACGCGGTGTGGGGTGGGACCCGCTGGGGCCTCTGATGGAGAAGCCACAGCCAGCCTCCATCCCCGGTGCCCCGCGCCCCCCACCCCCTGGGCTTGCCCGACTTACTTGAGTGGAGCTGCGCGCAGCCCGGGGTAGCTGAAGCGGTGCTGCTGCTGCTGGCTGAGGATCTGCAGCTGCAGAAAGAGCTGCTGCTGCTGGAGCAGCCGGGCGTAGGCGGAGTCCATGGGCGGAGGGGACTTCTCGGCCTTCTGGTCCGGGGGGATGTACTGGTGGTATTTGAGCTTCTTCACCTTCGGCTTGGGGTCCTTGGGCTTTTTGTGGCGGTTCTTGCTGTCACCCAAGGACTTGGACTGCAAAGTGGGTGGAGACACGGCATGTGCTTTTAGGTGGTGGATGGGAACGGCTTGGCGTCAGGAATATTATCTCTAGATTGTATCTGATGGATGCTCTTGGGCTCCCAACACACAATATAGCAAAGACAGGAGGCACAATGAGACGTTAGGACGTTAAGGTACCTAACAAACAAATCCATGCAAATACAACGCAAAGGACGGACACTCCTTAGCCAGGAAGTCTTGAGTCTTAGAAGTGGCTTCGGAGAACCTCCTTCCCAGAACAGAGAGGTTAAGTCTATGTGTCAGTGAGGCCAGCTTCCTAACCTAAAACCTAAATCTGATGACTAATGAAGACGACATTCTGTTCTTGGGTTAGATTCATAAGAAGGTTCTTTTAAAAAAAAAAAAGTTTGACATGGACCATTTTTAAAGTCTTTATTGAATCTGTTGCACTGTTGTTTCTCTTTTGGTTTTTTGGTCGTGAAGCATGTGGGATCTTTGCTGCCCAACCAGGGATCAGACCCACACTCCCCGCACTGAAAGGGGAAGTCCTAACCATTGCACCACCAGGGAGGTCCCAAGAAGGTTCTTTCGTCTGTCTATGTGTCATCATCTGTAGGGAAGCTCCTTGTGAGCTGACTTATTAACAACATGAAAGAAGATGAAATTAAGGCTGTCTCTAAAAACCCCAAAGGTGGATTCTTGTTGCTTCTAAATCAATTCCCCTTCCCACCAAATACTGATATAAGATCAGGAAGTGACACCCTCTGAACTAAAGATTCTTCACTGACTATAGGAAGGACAAGTTACCCACTGAGACCTTTCCAGAAGTTACCAATCATGGTGTACGATTTGGACCCTTGAAAAAAGTTAAGGACAGAGGCCTGGAAGTAAAGACACGTTTTTGAATGTGGTATAGTTATCCAACTTTACCACATCTCAATGACCCCGACCTGCAAGTTGGGTAAAATATTCTCTACTTTTGATCTCAGTAACCAATGGGAGGATGGTAAAGTATATTGTTGAAACAATAAGATTTCAAAGGACAGTGTGATTATATTTATAACCTGTTCCTGAAATCCAAAGACCTCCAGAGATTGAGAAGCAGTAGATGTGTATTTCAATCAGTTAAAAAAAAATGTCCAATCCCTGACTGTATTACAGAAGATTGAAATGAACAGGGATGTGATGATGGAAGGGTCTTGATCTGAGGACAAGCTGGCGGGGGAAGATGTGGTACCAGCAGTTTCCAGAAGAGGGAGCTCCTGAATAGCCAGCAGGCAGGTTGTCACCGGGCAGCTTTCCCATTTTAACTACAAAACACACATCTGAAGGTGACCTATTGGATTTGCTTTTCTCTGACTCAGCGTGCCCGTCCACCAAAGCCTTTTGTGTGTGTGTTTTCTCAGGAAGGCTTCTTCTTGTACACTTAGCTCAAGGATTCCTATGGGCCGGGGGCCCTCCTCCCTGCTCATTCATCGATGGGTTAGTGCTCCAGGCAGTGAGTCAGCCTTCTGTTCTTGGGAGAGTTTCCCCCGAGCTCCTGCAGTCAGCTCTGCCCTGCTCCCAGTCCTCCTAGGACCTGCTTGTCTGGGGAAGCTGCAGCCTTGTGTCTAAAGCAACTAAATCAGGGGCTCAGTCATCTTCTCTATTTGTTGCCTTATTATCACAGAGACTGTCTGCATTCAAAAGGTATTGTAAATCGGACCATTTTCTCCAGATAGTGAGGAGCACAGACCACTGAACCCACGGAACTCTGAATCACTGAAACTTTTACATGGGCTGCGCTCATTTGCTGAGTCATGTCTGACTCCATACAGCCCCGTGGACTGGAGCCCGCCAGGCTTCTCTGTCCATGGGCTTCTCCAGGCAAGAATGCTGGAGTGGGTTGCCATGCCCTCCTCCAGGGGATCTTCCCAACCCAGGAGTCAAACCCACATCCCTTACATCTTCATGGGCAGGCAGGTTTTTTTTTTTCACCACTAGTGCCACATGGGAAGCACACTTGTAACTGTATTATAGTTGCATATTTCTGACAAGACTCTTCATTGAAACTGATTGTCCTTTCTCAGGACTATTACTACACTTTCTTAGTATGAAGAGGCTGAAGGCTTGGCTCATTTGCATTCAGCTAAGTTCAGTCGCTCAGTTGCATCTGACTCCTTGCGACCCCATGGACTGCAGCACGCCAGGCCTCCTTGTCCATCACCAACTCCCGGAGCTTACTCAAACTCATGTCTATCGAGTCAGTGATGCCATCCAAACATCTCATCCTCTGTTGTCCCCTTCTCCTCCTGCCTTCAATCTCTCCCAGCATCAGGGTCTTTTCCAACTCATTTGCATTAGGCAAAATTTAAACACTTCAGTAGAAATATTAATACAATTTCTCTTTGCTCCCAATGGTGGAAATCACTGAATCATATTAATGTGCTCCCAAATCAATATGTTTCCTCCCTCCACCTGTAATGAACAAAATTCACCAATAGCCACATAATTTCAAAGCTGTTGAGCTGAGTGGATTGTGAAGTGAAAGTCGCTCAGTCATGTCCGACTCTTTGTGACTCCATGGACAAGTCCATGGAATTCTCCAGGTCAGAATTCTGGAGTGGGTTCCCTTCTCCAGGAAACCTTCCCAACCCAGGGATTGAACCTAGGTCTCCTGGTGTCTCCTGCGTTGGCGGGTGGATTCTTTACCAGCTGATCCACCAGGGAAGAGTGGATTGTAGGCTGGGTTTAGGCCACTGCAGTCTGGGGAGCTTCCCTGGGAATTAGAAATGCCTGCCATCCATTCAGAACATGAAAACTAGTTTTGTGGGCTTCCTGGTGGCTCCGTGGTAAATAATCTGGCTGCCAGTGCAGGAAACACGGGTTTGATCCCTGATCCAGGAAGATCCCACAGCAACTAAGCCTGAGGACCACAGCTATTGAGCCTGTGCTCTAGAGCCTGTGAGGCACAACTACTGAAGCCCGAGCGCCCTAGAGCCCGCGCTCTGCACCAGGAGAAGCCACAGCGATGAGAAGCCCACCCACTGCAACTAGAGAGTAGTTCCCACTCTCTGCAACTAGAGAAAAGCCCATCAGCATGATGACCGGCACAGCCATAAATAAACAAATAAAAAAAAAAAAAGAAAACGACTCTTGTGTATATGCAGTGGAGGGGGTGGCAGGGCCATTACTTTAACACTGATTCTTACTCAATTTACAAGCTTTTAAAAGTATTTCTTAAGAATCATCTCAGCATTAAGTGCCAGCTTTAGAACTGAGAAAATATTAATATGCCCCCAAATCAATGGGAAGTTATTTGGGATAAAATATTATGAAAAAAAGTCAAATGACTACCAGTTAACTGAGGAGAAAATACTTTGTGAACTGTTAGATATGACACTGAGAAAATTAAAACCAAACTACGCGATCCTGCTTATTCTGTGCCTCTTGCTAATATAAGCCCTCCCTTCATCTTTATGTCCACAGGGAGACTGGCTTGAATGACGGAGGTTTTACTTTAGGCAAGGCTGTCAGGCTGGCCTCCCTTGTGTAAAAGCCCCTGCTCTATACCTGTGTTAAGGCGCGTGCAAATCCTGTGTGCATTGCAGTCAGTATCTGTCTCTAGGCTAAGCTACTGGAGGTTTTCAAGTCAGGAACCTGCTGGCTGAACTGTGAGCCCGAAGAAAGGAGCGATAGATGCTTCTCTTCGGTGGGGAAGACCCCTGATGGGCAAGAGCGCCTTGGTCCACGTACACTGACGGCCCACTTCTCAACCCCTGTCTAGCGATGCTCCCAGTGGACTGAATCCATCCATCGGTCACATGACTCTCCCCGTTGCCAGACCTGACTCAGCACACCCCGCCCCACAGTGGCCCGTGAGCGGCATGCTCGGGCGGGCGTGGAGGCTGGTCCATCCTACCTTTACGGCTGTGTGCACAGGGATGGGGTTGCCCAGGGAGCCAAGCCCCTGCTTGCCCGGGTCTGGCTGGTTGCCGGGTTGTGGGGCTGAGTCACTCCTCTCATTTTCTGGATCCTGAAAATCCAAATTTGAGCCTGATTAGGATGCAGGAGTAGAAACTGTGACACGGAAATGTTGCAGTGGAGGCGCCCACCCTCACCCCCCAGGTCTGCTGTGTTAATCCCAGCTTCTTATCTGAGGAAAACCTCAGGCTCTGTCCCTGGGGGTGGAGAGTCAGGTACATGATTTGTCAACCAACTGAGGACCCTTTTTAAGAGAGAAAGCAAACATGATAAACAATCATCCCATCCAACAGGTGTAGAACTGGCTTGGGCTAGGTGAACTGGGACATCTGGTCACCCTGTGGGCAGGATCCACCTACTTGCAGTCAGGTCTACATGCTGGAATTGACAGTGGGATTGAAAAAGAGAGGAAGTGGGAGGAATGAGTGGAGGAACTTTGGGGGAAAGTTAGGACAATGAAAAGGCTAGATGAGAAGGGGGTTGGCAAATGGAAGGAAAGTGTGTAGGTATTTGTGTGTACGTGTGTCTCTGTATCTGTGTATATGTCTCTGTGTATGCCTCTGTAATGTATGTGTGCATATGTGTATGTATATACATTCCTTTGCGTGTGTGTCTCTGTGTGCATACATGTGTGTCTGTGTGAATGTCTGTGTATATAAATATGTGTGTGCATGGGTGCAGCATCAGGAAGACCTTAATGAGAGGCACGTTCCCACCCGCAGAGGATGCAGAAATGAACACAGCATCCTCTTCCTCTCCCACAATCCTATGCCGTGACTTTGAGGAAAGGCCCCTGAGCTGCCCAGTCTTTGCCTGGGCACGTATCAAAGGTTTGGAGCATCCTTTTCTCTCAGAGCCCATGCCCTCATCTATCACTTGAGGCTGCCGGGTTAACGGATGTAAAATGATTTTTGCATTTTGCCTGACACTGCTCAGTGCTCATTCACTTCTTCCCCACTTCAAGGGTGAAAAAGAAAAGTGTGTGTCTTCTTCCCAAAACATCTTTAAATCAGAAGCTGAGGAATTTACTATCAGAGAAATAAGAATACAAATGGCCCGATGTACTATTTGATGTTATCAAAGACGCTGGGCTGCAAAGAAGCTCGGGATGCAGGGAAGAAAGAATGCTTTGATTACAAACTCTTGCACAATAAGCATGCAGCTCTTTGGCTCTGCTTTTTCTGTCTTCTGTCTCCTTTTCATTCCACATTTCCTCCTGGCAGCCTTGAATTTGCCCTGATGGAGTGAAGAGGGGCCTGACAATGACCGGTAACAGTGCAGTTTCAGGAGAGAGCGTCATGGTAAATAACTCCTGAAACTGTCTCTGATCCCTCCATGCTTTACAGTTTAAAAATGTTTTCAACTAATATGGGTTTAAGTACAAACATCCAGCTATACAATAAATCGGGCTTCCCTGGTAGCTCAGCAGTAAAGAATCTACCTGCAATGTAGGAGACCCAGGTTCAATCCCTGGGTTGGGAAGACCCTCTGGAAAAGGAAATGGCAACCCACTCCAATATTCTTGCCTGGAGCATTCCATGGACTGAGGAGCCTGGCAGGCTATAGTCCATGGGGTTGCAAAGAGTTGGAAGTTTGAGCTTCTAATACACACACAAATACAATAAATAAATCCTGGGGGTATTATGTTCAGCATGGTGACCACAGTTAACAAGACTGCATGGTCTCTTTGAAAGTTCCTAAGAGAGTAGATTTTAAAGACTCTCATCACTAGAAAGAAAATTTGTAACTATACATGAAGATGGATGCTAACTAGAATTATCCTGGTGATCATTTCACAATATACATGATGATATATTGTATCTATCATATATATTGTGAAATACACATATAATTCACACATATATTATTATACATCACATGCGTATGTTATATTTCACAATATATACAGTAGATATAATATCCAACAATTATGTCCTACATCTGATATTGTATATACTGTATACATTGTGTATTTCATGACATATATGGTATCAAACAGTTGTGGTGAACACTTTAAATTAATACAATGTTAGATGCCATTATACCTCAATTAAAAACTTAAAAGTGCACACAGATATAAAATATCTATATATAATAAAAATAAGATATAAGATATCAATATAGATAATTAAAATACATAAAATAATGCATGCTCAGTTGTTAAGCTGTGTCCAACTCTTTTTCGACCTCAGGGACTATAGCCCACCAGGCTCCTTTGTCCATGATGTTTCCCAGGCAAGAATACTGGAATGGGTTACCATTTCCTTCTCCAGGGGATCTTCCTGACCCAGGGATTAAACCCGAATCACTTTTGTCTCCTACATTGGCAGGCAGGTTCTTTACCACTGAGCTACCAGGGAAGCCCCATGTAAAATAATACATGTTAATAAAAATATGCAATATATATATATATATATAGAGAGAGAGAGAGAGAGAGAGAGAGAAAGAGAGAGAGAGAGAGAGTATCTGATTTCAAGTCATTGAACAATTCCTGTGAGGCCAAGAGGAGTGAGATCTTCCTGAAGGGAAGGGGCTGAGGGTGGAGGGTTCTCTCCAGAGCCGGGATGTGGTGGAAGATTCACATCTTGCTGTCACACGAGTGTGACCCCTCCTCTCCCTCCTGTGCGGACATTCACACTCATCTTCTCTGGGGGCTCCAGAAATACAATCCTGCCAGGCAGAGGGGAGTGCCATCAAGACTGGATGTGGCCTCTAGAAGGGACGCTCCAGAGATTGGGGGAGGGGGTGGTCTGTGGTGCTCCTGGGGCCACACATTACTCAGCCTCACCAACTCATTTCCTTCTCTGTAACATCTGACAGAAAACACCTGCAAGGTGCCTATCACTGGTCCTGGTACATAGCTAGTGCTTAATCATGGCAGTAGCTGTTGACAGCTATCATCCTGCTCTTTATAAATGTGCTTTGAATAGTATTTGCAACATATTTTTATCATGTCTGGACAGTCTGTGGATTTGTTCAGAAAGAGGGGAGTGCTATGTTTGGGTTGGGGCTGGAGGCAGCCCTTGCAGGATTTGGTGGGTGGACGCCTGCTAAAGGCGAGAGCAGCTTGGGGCTCCTGCTTTTCAGCCAATCAGTTTTTCCAGTAGTCAAGGACGGATGTGAGACTTGGATCATAAAGAAGACCAAGTGCCAAAGAATCTGCTTTCCCATTGTGGTGCTAGAGAAGACTCTTAAGAGTCTCTTGGATGGCAAGAAGGTCAAACCAGTCAATCCTAAAGTAAATAAACCCTGAATATTCATTGGAAGGACTGATGCTAAAGATGAAGCTCTAATTCTTGGTCACCTGATGTGAAGAGCCAACTCATTGGAAAAGATTCCGATGCTGGGAAAGATTGAGGGCAGGAGGACAAGCGGGCAGCAGAGGATGAGATGAATGAAATAGCATCACTGACTCAGTGGACATGAATTTGAGCAAACTCCTGGAGACAGTGAAGGACAGAGGAGTCTGGCGTGCTGCAGTCCTTGGGATCACAAAGAGTTGGATGCGACTTAGCAACTGAACAACTACCAGCAGCACCTCCTACTCCTTCTCCCCCGATCCTGCAGTGGCAGCTCAATCACAGGAAGGACTGCTGGCTTTGAAACCAGTCCTGCAGTGGCCCCTTCTCTCCAGGAGACTGTCCACTGACTGCCAAATCTTGGGGAGCCTCATTTTTACCTTGTCTGCAAAAACGGAGATAAAAGACATCTACTTAGCCAAGTAGATACTGAAAATGTAAGTTGCAGGACATATTTCCAGGGACTCTCTCTCTCTTGGTGTTTTCTGGAAGCTCCTGCCCTCACACACAGAACCCTGAACTGAACACCGTGAGAATTAGCAACAGGACGATGTGTCGTGAAGAGACATCTCTGGGTCTAAAGAAACATCTCTATGCTAAACCCACCACAGCAGCCATGATTTCAAGACTGAAGAGACGAGCAGGCTGGAAGAGGGGTTTGTTTACCTGGACTGTCCCGCGAGGACCTGCCACAGGGGTCTCCGTAGCTTTTGTGTCTGGGGGGGATCCTGCTGAGCCCTGGAGGTCTTCCCCTCGAGTCTGATCCGGAGAAAGCCCCTCGCTGCTGCTGTCCTCCTCAAAGGCAAATGCATCGGCCGACTTGGAGAAAGTCACCTGGTTCCCTGAGGGAGGGGAAGCCAAGACTGGGTCAGCAGACACGCTTCCAGGTGTCACCCCCATCCGGAGCACTACCCGCTGCCTTCAGAGCTCCCAGCTCAAGGAACCCAGGTCTCCAGCACTGCACGTAGATTCTTTATTACCAGAGCTACCAGGGAAGCCCAAGGTAAGAGTAAAGGTATATTTAAAATGATGTGGTCTCTCCTCTATTTACTCCGTATAGGGGGACTTACATTTATAAAAGTGGCATGTTTGGCAGGGAGGAATGAGTGACATACTAAAGGTCTATCATCTCCTGTCAACCTTTACTTAGTGTTGATCCATTCCTGCACATTTTGTTATGTGAACCCCTATCTTTCTGAAGCTAAATCAGGGAAGATGAAGGAAAGAATATGTGTCACTGGAGGAGAAGGCCCCCTGTCTCCCTTGGGCTTTACGATTAGAGGTGAAAGTTGATGTGACAGAGTGCCATTTGCATCGTGTTCAAATACAAATCAGGCACCCAGCACGAAATGTTTTACAAACTTTGCTATTAAGGATAAGCCAGGGGAGCTCCTAAATTTAAATTTCTTAAAGTCAAAAGAGGGCTAATGTCACCAGGGTGTACTGAAGCCCCATTCAACAAACACATATCTGTTTATAAAAAGCCATAAATGTGTCTCAGAAACTGGAGCATGATCTTTATTATTTTTTTTTATTCTTTGGATTTTGTTGTTATTCCTCTTATCTTTGTGTCTATTTTGGAAATCCCCAGAGACTCGCACATGTTCAGATTCTTCCCCAGCAGCCTGTGTGGTGTCGGGAGGGGAACCCAGGCCTGGGCTTGGGAAGTGGGGTTACCAGACCAGATGGGACTGTGGTGACATCCTTGAATGTCCCTCCCATTTCTCAGTTGCCAGATCTCCTCTCTTATTATCCAAGCGCAGAGTACAAAATGTGCCGAGGCCACAGAGCCCTCCTGACCTGCTTGCAGGCACAGCTCTTGGAAAGGAATTTATGTATTATCAGCAAGTTTTCCAGTCCGGTGTTCTGCAATCACACTGACAAGAACTTTTGACTCAAGCTCTGAGCAGATAAGACAGAGGAGCTCTCACCGGTGAGATTGGAAAGAAGCTGGAAGTAATGGAACAAACGTGGTTTGGGGCTTGTCATCGCCACGGCTGCTGGCATGAGTCCCGGACCCCCACTCAGACACGCAAGCGTCAAGTCAGGAGCGAGGCCGGACACGCACAGAGCCGGTGAGAACTCCAGTCGCTGGGCAGCCTGCTAATCTGGAAAGGCTAGGGGACCAGCACTGCTGCTTCTCAGCTTCCAGGATTACTTATAAAACTCAATGTCACTTTTCTATGATTATAAAAGTAGTTTTTACTTATAAAAATTTGTATCGTATGAAATGAACATAACAAGGTATATAATAATCCCACTTGCGTTAATGCTTTATTTTTTCTTCCGGATTTAATTCTATCCATATAGCAAGATACACACGGATTTAAAAAGCATTTCATTCAGTTAGGACTGGGTGAAATAGACCATTCTGAAACTTGCTTTTTTTTTTTTAATTTTTTTTAACTCCACAGTGCTTCTTGGAGATCTTTGTATGTGAACACATAGAGATCGGCCTCAGTTTTTTGGTAACAGCTACACAGTATTCAATTGTCTTAATAGGAACTTTTAGTTTTCAACTTTTATTTCCCAAAGGGCCCTTATTTGCATCTATAAAAATTTGAAATAATGGAAACGTGCAGAGAAGAATATAAAACATCTGTTCATGTATCATCTGAAATAAATACATGCCAGTACTTTTTATATGTGCATCAGAAACCGACTCATTTGCACAAATGTCCACTCTTTCTTTGCAATCACGAAGTCACTTTTCTCTCCCACACCCTGAGGTAGTCTCAGACTACCTCACCCTTGCCCACACCCTCTATTTTAAGGGTCCAGAGTTAGCTCATACTCTCCCTTCTTTTCTCATAGCAAACCCTGGGCTCTGCAAATAAGCTCAATTTGTTGTTTTCACACAATGTGAAGGAATTTTTATACTGTTTTCCCTTTCTCCAGGGGATTGTGTGATCTTCCCAGGCAGGTCCTTCCGGAAGCCTCTATGAATATGCTTCCATTGTAACTCAACCTGTTAATTTCTTTACTTTAGAAACCAGGCTTTCACTGGCATTTCAACTCCTACTTCTATTTGTGGAATTAAGTAAAGGCTTTGTCCTGGGACTTCCCTGGTGGTTCAGTGGCTAAGACTCTGCACTCCTAATGCAGGGGCCCTGGGTTCGATCCCTGGTCAAGGAACTAGATCCCGCGTGCCACAACTAAAAGACCTGCCACAAAGACGGGAGATCTCATGTGCCACAAACAGGACACAGCACAGCCAAGGAAGTAAATAGATACATATATCTTTTTTAAGGAAGGCTTTGTCCCTGTTTAAAAGATGACATGTGTTATTCAGGGCCAGCTGGGCATAGGAGTTGGGGTTGGGTGGGTATTAAGCCTTTCTCACTGGCTTAAAGCTCAACATTCAAAAAATGAAGATCATGGTATCCAGTCCCATCACTTCATGGCAAATAGATGAGGAAACAAAGGAAACAGGGACAGACTTTATTTTGGGGGGCTCCAAAATCACTGCAGATGGTGACTGCAGCCATAAAATTAAAAGACGCTTACTTCTTGGAAGAAAAATTATGAAGAACTTAGATAGCAAATTAAAAAGCAGAGACATTACTTTGCAACAAAGGTCTGTCTAGTCAAAACTATGGTCTTTCCAGTAGTCATGTACAGATGTGAGTTGGACCATAAAGAAGGCTGAGTGCTGAAGAATTGATACTTTTGAACAGTTGGAGAAGACTCTTGAGAGTCCCTCGGACAGCAAGGAAATCAAACCAGTCAATCCTAAAGGAAATCAGTCCTAAATATTCACTGGAAGGGCTGATGCTTAAGTTGAAGCTCCAATATTTTGGGCACCTGATGCAAAGAACTGACTCATTAGAAAAGACCCTGATGCTGGGAAAGATTGAGAGCAGGAGGAGAAGGGGATGACAGAGGATGAGATGGTTGGATGGCATCACCGACTTGATGGATATGAGTTTGAGCAAGCTCTAGGAGTCGGTGATAGACCAGGGAGCCTGGTGTGCTGCAGTCCATGGGGTCACAAAGAGTCGGACACGACTGAGCAACTGAATGAACCCCAGAAATTACAGCATTTTGTAGGGGTTTACTTGGCACATGGCCTGAGCACACACCAACTCAGAGAGCCCAGCACTGACTGTGCCAGCCCACGGGGGCAGTCAGCCTCCTCTGCCCAATAGGACCCTTGATGGCCAAGCTTTAGCATCTTATATTCCCTCCCCACTTCGGATCTTGTTTGTGTGATCTGACCCTTCACGAGGCAAAGAATTCACCCCCTGCCTCCCTGCCCCCCACCCCCGCCCCCCACCCCACAGAAGAGTATCACATCTGAAATTCATACAAATGAGAGTGAACTAATTAAACCACAAGGTTGTCCAAGGGTTCTAACTCATGTAGAAATATCATAAGAAGGGTGGGGATGGAAAAAGAGAGAAAATTTCTCTTACCCCCTGACTACTCCCCTTCAATGATTTTAAGTGGAAAGATAACAAATGATGAAAATAGTAGTTTGTGCGATTTCCCTCATGGTCCAGTGGCTACGACTCCATGCTCCCAATGTGGGGTCCTGGGCTCGATCCCTGGTCAGGGAACTAGGTCTCACATGCCACAATGAGAAAGATCCCTCACGCTGCAACAAAGATCGAACAGCCTGTGTGCAACTAAGGCCCGGCTCAGCCAAATAAACAAACATTAAAAAACAAACAACTCCCCCCCACCCCCACACACACATAAAAGATAGTAGCTCAGATCAGCAGTCCACTTAGCAGTGGCAGCAGTAACAGAAACGGTCAACTTGTGTTTGGCTTCAGAATGGCCCAGGAAGTCGGAGTAAGGACTGCAATCTCTCATCCCTGTTTCGTAGAGGCGGTCATCACAAGGTCCAGGCTGGCCCCAGTTCTCTAGAGATTGAGCTAAGACTGCAGGTCCAGCCTTTGGATGCTCAGAAACCCAGCAGAGAGGGTGGCAAAATCAGTTTTCCTCCAGGGAGGTTGTCAGATGTGTGTTGTTCCGGGAACATGGGTGAGGGGGTGCTGATGGCATAGGAATCAGCTGTGCCCCTTTTTATGCACATGTGGGCTAAGGACAGCTCCATCCTTCATGACATCTTTTACGTGAGCTTTTGAGACCTGAGGGAATGAATGTGACTCCCTGACTGTGAAAATAAAGGAGCCAGGGGATCACGACAGTCTTGTTGCCATCGTCTCAGGGAAGGCGTGGGAGGACTGTGGGGCCCCAATGCCATGATCCTAAATCAGCACGTCCTTTCCACTCTGACCCTGAGTGAGTCACTCAGTCGTGTCTGACTCTTTGCGACCCCATGGGCTGTAGCCCACCAGGCTCCTCTGTCCATGGGATTCTCCAGGCAAGAATACTGGAGTGGTTTGCCAAGCCCTCCTCCAGGGGATTTTCCTGACCCAGGGATCAAACACATGTCTGTTATGTCTCCTGCATTGCAGGCAAATTCTTTACCACTAGCACCACCTGGGAAGACCAGCATGCAACAACTAATATCCAGGGCAGCCAAATTAATAAATAGGTCTTTTATAAAATCAATGAGATAGCTTTCTTACAATTAAAAAAAGCATTGAGCTTGACATATGTTTTATGTTATTCACAAGGTTCCTGACACACAAGCGTCCAATCATTTCTAGCTGTTGTTGTTGTTATTATTGGTTTTGATAGAAGTGTCTGTTTGTCTCAAGTTCACCATGATCAAAAATTGTAAAGAAGACCACCCAAGAGGCAGTTGATCCTGTGGTTAGCTGTGCAAAAGTCAGCACAACTCTGGAGCCAGGAACACTGAGAGGTTCATTCTGGGAAAGCGAAGCAGACCTTCCCCAGAGCACGAGGGAAAGGCTGTGCACTCCCCCTCTCCTGCCTGGTTCAGGCCAGGCTCCGTGAAGAGGGACAGAGGTCACCTTATCTGGCTGCTGCAGGGACACGGCTCCGTGTTGTGACCCAGGGCCCCTGCTCCAATCTCCTGGGGCTCGCTGGGAGCTGCTGGAGTGTAGGGCGCTGGCTATTGTCCCTGGAGACACGTCGGGCTGTGTGATGACAAGGACCCGCTTCGGGAAGTCCTGACATCACCCCCCAGCTATGCCCACAGGGTTGTCTCCGGGCCTGGCCTCTTGGGGATCTCAGTCTGGCCCCTTGGCGCACCCCCACCCCCCTTTCTCTCTCTCTCTCTCTCTCTCTCTCTCGGAAGTGATTAGATGAATGAGTCAGTTGGACTTTCCTCTGTGTAAACATTTAAAATTCCGAGATTACAGTAAGATAGTCAGGGCCCTGGTTACCTTTCCTCTGGATCCACACCAGGGGCTGGAATGCAGGGGGTGGAACGTGAGAACGAACCTCACTCGCTTATCTGTATGCAAGCCTGAGCGGTGCACCATGACAGCTATTTTAATTCTTGGTCAGACCTTCTCCTAACATCCTCCTGGAAGAGGTGGAAGCCAAATCCATTTCCTGAGGGAGGAGGTAGTCAGGTGCCAGTAGCTAGTTTAAATGCAGCTCCCGCCTAAAGAGTTTCCTATACACTAGGATACTACAGTCTGGAGGAGACTGATTGAACTGTCCAACAAAGACTGTGGAGCCCACAGCTCTTGAAGGGGGTCAGATGGCTTCAGGAAGAGAATTATGTGGATGTGGGACTTCGGAGGAACAAGAAGCATTCTTTTACCTCAAATTCCTGGCACTTTAGAAACTGACTTTATTGGGGGAGAATATATATACATGAAAATGTATATACATGAAAATGAAAGTGTTAGTGGCTCAGCTGTGTCCGACCCTTTGTGACCCCATGGACTGTGGTCCAGCAGGCTCCTCTGTCCATGGGATTCTTCAGGCAAGAACACTGGAGTGGGTTGCCATGCCCTCCTCCAGGGGATCTTCCTGACCCAGGGACTTCCCTGGTGACTCAGATGGTCGAGAATCTGCCTGCAATGTGGCAGACTCAGGTTCCATCCCTGAGTCAGGAAGATTCTTGCCTAGGAAAACCCATGGAGAGAGGACCCTGGCAGGCTACAATGCATGGGGTTGCAAAGAGTAGGACATGGCTGAGCGACCAACACCTTCCTTTCTATGTGCCATGCCATGTGCTTAGTCACTCAGTTGTGTCTGACTCTTTACGTACATACAAATTACAGTATACATATTCATTATATGTATGTGTATGGCCGAATCCCTTTGCTGTCTACCTGAACCTATTACAACATTGTTAACTGGCTATATTCCAACGCAAAATAAAAAGTTTAAAAAGAAAAAAAAGAGAAATTCACTTTAAGTCTCTGATGCTAAGACCCTGATGCTAAGGACTACAGGAGTTGGGAAAAAACAGATAAGCTGCATCAACACTTGTCCTGTATCAACTATTGAAACCAATTCTCCAGGGACAAAGAAGATTGTTAGGTGGGTAAAGATACATTACCGTCATCTTAGAACACCCTAACTTTCCTCCCTGACCTCCCCGACCCCCTAAGCTACCGGCTTCCTGGTTCTCTTTTCCCACCACCTTTCCTAGAATCTTCCTCAGAAAAGTATTTATCACATGTTTCTTTCCCCCACGGATCATTTGCACTTTGGAAATCCTTTCTCATTATGGAATGATAGATTCTGGTCATGAGAAAATTTTGCCAAACAAATGACCCCGCCAGCTGGTTTACGGGCCATGGTTAGTGTCTATTTGCCTTCAAAATTAATGATTAGAGAGTGTTGAGACTTCCAGAGAGTCTGAAGAATGACTGGATTTCTAGTAAACAAGAATTTTTGTTTTGTTTTATTATAAAGTCTTAGCCTTGGGGTTATAAGTGAGCTAAGACTATCGTAGGATCTTTTAGAAAAATGTACATGACACTTGTAAATGGATGATTTCTGGGCCATCCCCCAGGGACAGAAATGTTGCTTCCTATGTTGAAAGGTTACAGTGATAGAAAGAATGACTTCATCTTTGAAAGTGGGGCTGTATATTCTGAATCAGGCTTCACTGGTGGTTCAGATCATGAAAGAATCCACCTGCAATACAGGAGACCCAGGTTCGATCCCTGGGTCAGGAAGATCCCCTGGAGAAAGGAATGGCTACCCACTCCAGTATTCATGCCTGGAGAATCCCATGGACAGAGGAGCTACAGTCCATGGAGGGCTACAGTCCATGGGGTCGCAAAGAATCAGGTGTGACTGACTGAGTGAATTTCACTTTCTTTTCATACTGAATTGCAGGTTCAATTTTTTTTTTAAAGAGCTGAAAAAATGAATTCAGGCATTCAGGTGGGAAGCCTGGCTCAATCCAAGGAAAAGATGAGGACACTTTAGGGTGGAGGAGCTTGCTCACTGGAACAGGACCCCAGGACCCTTTTATTGTCTAAATAGCTGGGAAAGCCAGCCGGGGTCCTCCATTCCTCAAGCAGAAGCCAGGCCTCTGGACAATAACAGCTTCCTTGGTAGCTAAGGGATGCTCTGGCAGTGAAGGAGATACTCAGATGACCAGAGAGAGGATTAACAAGCTTGGAGGAGAGCTCTCCAAACTGAGAGTGTGAAGTGACAATGACCATACATAAGCAGAACAAAGTCAGGCTCAACTCCAGTGTACAACTTCAGGTCTCGCAAGTTATCACTCCCTCATCATGTCATATTTGTTGCATTCAGTGTTCTGGCCTAAGAGAGAGAGAGGCTGTTGGTGGTTTTCTAAGTAGGAGAAACAGGAAAACAGGTTCAGGCTATGAGATGTAGCCATGAGGCAGCCCCAAGTCTCCTTCTGTGTCAGTAAAATCAGAAAGCCTGGTATTTACCATAGCTAGGACATGGAAACAACCTAGATGTCCATCAACAGATGAGTGGATAAAGAAGCTGTGGGGCACATATACAATGGAATATTACTCAGCCATTAAAAAGGAACGCGTTTGAGTCAGTTCTAACGAGGTGGATGAACCTAGAACCAATTACATAGAGTGAAATAAGTCAGAAAGAGAAAAACAAATATTGTATATTGATGCATATATGTGGCTCTAGAAGGATGGTACTGGTGAACTTATCTGCAGGGCAGCAATGGAGACGCAGACACAGAGAACAGACTTGTGGACACAGTGAGGGGAGGAGAAGGTGGGGCGAATTGAGAGAGCAGCACGGAAACATACACGTTACCATATGTAAAATAGATCGCCAGTGGGAATTTGCTGTATGATGCGGGGAACCCAAAGCCAATGCTCTGTGACGCCCTAGAGGGGCGGGATGGGGAAGGAGGTGGGAGGAGGGTTCAGGAGCGGGGGGCATATGTACACCTTTGGCTGATTCATGATGATGTGTGGCAGAAAACAACACAGTATTGTAAAGCAATTATCCTCCAACTAAAAACAAATAAATTAAAAAACAAAACAAACCAAAAAGAACATAAAAAACAAAACGAATAAAAAAGAACATAAAAACCAAGCCCCCTTTTCTTTCACATCATATCACTATAGCCCACACAAGCCTAAGTTTCCTCCAGCTGGAATCTGTAAACTTCTGCCTGACTCAGAAAATACACCTGCAGGCTGGAAGAGTGATGGTTGGCTGGCATCTCAAAGGAGAGGAAGGTGTAGGTGGAAAGATTTGCTAGACACTCAGCTGAGAGCAAGGGTGGGGACAGCTGCCAAGGAGAAGAAAAACCCCACAGTGGGGGCTGGTTCTCTGTCAACAGCCTCCTTGCGAGATGTTCTACTTTATTTCATCTTCGTGTTGAAGAAAAATTGGTCTTGAATAAAACCTGGGTCGGGGAGCGGGGAGGAAGACAGTGAGCGTTTCACTCTGGGATTGGCAGAAACACAGATGCACAGCTGTGGAGGGAGCTGGAAAATATAAACACATCTGGAAAGGTGCGTGGTCCAAGGAGGGAAAATACACAGAGGCCAGGAGAACAATACACAGAAAACCATCACCCTGAGTCGCTGCTTTGCTGAGGGTGGAGGATGAGATCCAGAGAAGTGACAGCCAGGAGATGGGTGGGGACTACCAGTGCCATTGGAAGGGTTACTCAGAGGGCTATTTCTACAGCTTGTCTCTGGGAAGCTTCCTCTGTCCCTATGACATGTCATAAGATAGATGACATGTCATGAGATGCCACTCATTTGAAAAGACCCTGATGCTGGGAAAGATTGAAGGCGGGAGGAGAAGGGGATGACAGAGGATGAGCTGGTTCGATGGCATCACTGACTCGATGGACAAGAATTTGAGTAAGCTCTGGGAGTTGGTGATGGACAGGGAAGCCTGGTGTGCTGCAGTCCATGGGGTTGCAAAGAGTTGGACATGACTGAGAGACTGAACTGAAGATGCCATTGCCTTGCTGGTAGAAATTCATGCACGTTGAAAGATTGCTGCTGAACAGGCTGACACATGGGGCTTCCCTGGGTGAGGTCAACCTCCACCACCTTTTTCTCTAGCTTTTCCTTCTCTTTATTCTTCACAGACCCCTACCTCTGTTTATACATTATTTTCTTCACTTTTTATACTTCGTTCCATCCACCCAACCACCCTCTACTGGGCACTCTCTACCCTGCACAACTTCTATTTTCACACCATTTATCACTTTTTATTAGGATACATAATTATTCACAGGTTTTGCTGATCATCTATGTCTCCTGTACTAGAATATAAGCTCTGCTAGATCAGACATTTTTGTAGGTTTTGTTCATTAATATATTGCAAACACTTGGAATAGTGCCTGACACACAGAAGATGCTCCATAATCATTAAATGAAGAAATGAATGCATGAAAGGGATCTCTTAGCAAGTCCATCAGTTTAAATTCCCATAGTCTTCTAAGTCTTTAGCTCTAGGCCAAGACTTTCTTCTGCAGTCTAGTTTGGTAGAAACCCCTGCTTACTGAACCCCTGCCCCTCAAGTTCCTGTGGATCCCTCAGATCCAACATGAAACAGGAATTCATCCTCTCCCCCCTGATCTGCTCCTCTGCTCACAGTTCCCATCTTGATACATGGCTCCCATTTAACCAGCTGACCAACAGGGAAACCACGGTTGGTCATCTGTGACTCTTTTTTTGTCCATGCTGACACATTCTACCAGTATCAAACAATGCATATCAAGTGCCTCTCAGATGCTATTTTTTTCTGTGCCCACATCTTGACTCTTGTTCAGGTTCTTGATCAAAAGCTATTCATCAAAATTTACATCCCCCTCCCTCTTCCATAGTATAGTGATGTTTCTGTGAAACTGCTATTCCTTTCTTTTCTCTTCTCTGGCTAGATTTGGAGGATGATAAGGCTGCAGGGCACAGGTTTGCAAATTTGTAGCTGGTGAGCCTGCTGTCTGTTTGTAAATAAAGCTTTATTGGAACACAGCCATGCCCATTTGTTTATGTATTGCCTGCGGCTCCTCGTCCACTACGATGGCTGAGCTGAGTCGTTGTGACAGCTTGGAGAGCTTGCTTACTATCTAGCTCTTTAAGTTTGCTGCCTCTGTGCTAGGGAATGATGGAGTAGCAAGACCAGAGGAGTCTGTGTGCCTGAAAGGCTTGCCATAGAAGAAAACCCTCTCTGATGAATAGCTTTTGATCATTTATAAATAAGAAATAAATGTCTATTGTTAAGCAGCTGAAATTTTGTGGTTTGGTTAGCAGCTTCTGTTATCCCAACTAATAACAAAAGAGATGTAAAATTCACAAATAAAATTCTAGCAATTTCTAGGGGAAAAATATCCGTGTAGGATTTATTTCCAGAAATACAAGGATGATTAAGAAAGACAGTAGTACCACATTCCTAGAAGAGAGAGAGAAACTCAGATGGTCATCTTTTCATGAATGTGGAAAGCATTTTAAAAACTAAGCATCCATCTTAAAAGCTACTCTTAATAATGGACTAGAACAAACACTTCCTTAGAATATCTGTTTATGGCAAAAGTCAGTATCATATTTAGAGGTGAATGACTAGAGAAATTCCCAAGGAAGACTGAATCAAATAAAAGTGTTATCATCAACATCACAAATAAAACTGACTAACTTTTTGGCCAATCCAATATATAACATTATAATACTGTTTTTGAAGCACTAGCAATGTAGCAATAATAATAATTTTCTTCTATGTAATATATCAATAATTATTAAATTATATAATAAAACTGCATAATGTGAAGTTATATAAATTATATGTGCTTTATATAATTCATACATATAATTTTATAGGTTAGATACACACCTGTATATTTTATGTATAATAAAAGATATATTTGACTTGTATAATACACTCTATTGTTATCATTTATATATCATTTACAAATACAAATAGGTAATTTATAAATAAAATATACAAAATTATATATAATTTGTGCTATGCATATACTGCATGTAACTTAAAATGATATTTTGCAATTTATGATGTTTCTTTTCAACTACTAGCCAGCACTTCCAGACAGAAAGGAGGAACGAAGCAGAAGGCGCATCTTCATTATTCGCAGATGATGTGATTATATATCCAAACAATTTAAGATAAAATGAGAAACTACTGGAACTATTAAGAAAATCTTCAAGCACCCCAGTTACAAAATAAATGTGCAAAATTAATAGGTTTCCCAGAGGCAAGCAATAACTGATACGAATTTATTTTTGAAAACCTTACCAGGGGAAATTTTTTAAAAAAGGCTTGTGAAGGTGAAAAGAGATACTACCTTTTTGCCTCAGAACAATTCATATAATTTAAACATATGAATTCACCATAACTTGGCCTATAAATTCACTGCAATCCTGAACAACATTCTCACAGGATTGAAGTTGGCATATGAGAAACTGATCCTAAATTTCACCAACCAGAAACTTGTAAGAGTAGCCAAGAAACATGAGAAAAATCAGGCCAATGTAAAAGAGCCTTGTGAAGACAAGAGATCAAGACACATCATAAATAAACCGCTAAAATTGTGGAAAAAAGAAAACCAGACCTTGTCTCTTAAACCATGCACTCTCATATATAAAAGTATAAGTACTTTCATATTTCAGCATAAAGACTGAAATATAAAAATGAAGTATAAACATGTTAGAAAACAGAACAGGTGAATAACTCCATTCTTGAGGTAAGAAGTGTTTTCAGTAAGCAATAACATTCAGAAACCCAAAGAAAAAGTTTAAGAGATTGAACTATACAGAAATTAAAAACTGCTACAGGTAAAATATACTACATAGAAAATCAAAAGACAAAGAACAGAAACAAAACAAACAAAAAAGGTATAGGACATGTTGATAAAAGGATGTGTAATATTCGTGACAGAGGATCAGCTTTTTAAATATATATATTTAAATGTATATTTTAAATAAATATATATATATATTTATTTGGGGGGGGGGGCTTCCCTGGTAGCTCAGACAGTAAGGAATCTGCTTCCAATGTAGGAGACCTGGGTTTGATCCCTGGGTTGGGAAGATCCCCTGGAGAAGGGAATGGCTATCCACTCCAGTATTCTTGTCTGGAGAATTCCCTGGACAGAGGAGCCTGGCGGGCTATAGTCCATGGGGAAGCAAAGAGTCAGACACAACTGCGTAACCAACACTTCTCAGCCCACAGAGCCCAAACTGGGCTTAGCGCCCAGTTCTTCCCACTCAGGTCCAGGGCCCTTTCTGTTCTGCCAGTCTCCACCCCTTTAAAAGAGGGACCCAAGGCGCACCATGACTCGAGTGATGGATCCCCATGGGGGAGACGTTCTGACCTGCTTGACCAGAACCACCCTGGTCTATGTCAACCTGACATTGGAGGGGGATGGCTGGGAATTCTTCCTCATTCCTGGGATTTCTGGGAACATTCTGGAACAGTTACCCATGGATAGACTCTTGCTTAGTGAGCCGCCTTCACCCCCAGGACCCCAGCACTTCAGAGCCAGGGCTGCTTTCAGATCCCAGCATGGAGGAAGCCTGCCATTGGTGCTAATTACCTTTAATGGCCTCTTTCACAGCGGAGTCCACAGGGAGTATGTTCTTCTCCACCAGCTCCAGCGGCCCTGGCCGGAGAGCAATCTTTTCGTTGAGGTCATCTGCGAGACGGGCTCTTTTCAGCTTCATCTGGGCAGTCGGAACTGATCTCTCTGCAGTGGAGGCTGAGGGGTTAAAATCAAGAGGACTGGATCTAGAATTTGATGTCATTTTTGTGGTTTTATTTTTATTCTGTCTCTTGCTTCTGTAACCCAAACACTCTGACACATTGTACGCCACCATCCTAATAATTTTTCGATGCAATCATCCTCATTTCACATGAATTAGCAGCAAAGACCAGACACTTCCAAATAAAGGCAAATTGAAGAGCATAGAAGAGTTAGAGAAACTGGCTTTGTGAGGATTTTGGGGGGAAATGTGCGATTTGTTGATTCTGTAAGCAAAGAGTTCACAGGGCCTGCCTCGTTTACTGACTTTAAATGACAGCATCTGCATGCCCATCCAGTCTGTATGCGCTTCCCCGGTGGCTCAGCTGGTAAAGAATCTGCCTGAAATGCAGGAGACCTGGGTACTACCTGGCCAATGATGAGCTGGCAGTAAATATTATCTATTGTTGTAACTGGGGCTTCCCTAGGGGCTCAGCGGTAAAAAATCTGCCCGCAATATAGGAGGTGCAGGAGACGCAGGCTTGATCCCTGGGTCGGGAAGAGCCCCTGGAGAAGGAAAGGGCAACCCGTTCCAGTATTCTTGCCTGGGAAATCCCATGGATAGAGAAGCCTGGCGGGCTACAGTCCATGGGGTTGCAAAAGAGTCAGACACTTGTAATAATAGTGATAGCATGACTTCTAAGGGTTTCAGACCTGTTGAGATTGTGATACTAACTGATTCAAATGTCCTGATCTGGTTGTAAAAGAGAAACAATTTTGGAGGGAAATGGTTATTTAATTAAACAGGGATTTTAAAAAATGAATATACCCAACAGGCAGCTCAGTTTCTCATCACTGGGAGGGTAGAAAGATCACTGACAAACTCTAAATCACTCTTTATTCCTCTCTGGGCAAGGCTCTGACTTATTTCCGTGCAAGAACATGGAAGAGAGTCTTGAAGGCCAGTTGCTGCAATAAAGCAGAACCGGAAGTTAGGGTTCCATGAGACTTTGCTGCTTTCTGCTCAACTCTGAAAATTTAGAAGGTGGGATCTTTCCAGACCTCATAGTACCACTGTTCTATTAATGTGTATGTGGGCTCAGTTGCTCAGTTGTGTCCGATTCTCGGGGTTCATAGCCTGATATTTTAATTCAAGATGGTAATGATGCAACAGATAACATTCCTTTTTTGAACTGAACTGAACTGATACATATATATTACTGTAAGTGTAGAAAATACTAAAAAAAGTTATGCAAAGGAAATGAAAGCATTGGGAAACCTCCCCCACTTAGAATCTACTGTTTTTAATAATTGGGTATATTTCTTAATTATTTACACAGTAGTTATTGTTAGGTCTTTATCTTTTCATCATAGAATCTGACTATAAATACAATTTATGTATATACTTTGCTTTCCTGAATTCCACTGTGAATATCGTTTTGTTTTCTGGTCTCCTCAGTAAACATCATTTTGTAAGCCTTGCATGCACAGTTGCTTCAGTCATGTCCGACTCTTGTGACCCCATGGACTGTAGCCCGCCAGGCTCCCCTGTCCATGGGATTCTCCAGGCAAGAATACTGGACTGGGTTGCCATGCCCTCCTCCAGGGGATCTTCCCAACCCAGGGATCGAACCTGAGACTCCTGCTTTGCAGGCAGATTCTTTACTGCTGAGCCACCAGGGAAACTCTTCTGAAACTAAACGTTTATTACTAGTATGAAGGATGGACATCCTAAAGGAAGTTGATATACGTTGGATGTTCCCTATGTGCTCACAGAAAGCTGAGCAGTAGTGCAGCTCAGATTGGACCCCAAGTATGGTACCTTCTGGGCCACCGTGTGGCTTCTCGATTTGACCATCTACATGGCCTCTAATGACGAGATGACAGCTCAAAACCCACTTCAGAATGGAAGTGGCTCCTTTCTAAGCAGACTCGGCCACAGTGCAGAGACAAAGAACCTTGAACGATGGCCCACGTTCCCGTCTCCCTGACAGGCACTGGATTAGCGATTTCAGACGACCCTACCTTGGAGTATGTGCATTTTCACCACGGCCGCACGGTCAGACCTGCTTCTTGCCTTGCGCTTCAGGGTGTCTTCAGCCTGCCGGACACAAGCATCAAATCAATTCCACTCTCAGTATCATACAGCTGAATCGTCTAATTTTAACTTCTAAAGAAACCCCCTTTCTCTCAAAAGGAAAAAGCATTACCTTCTTACAAATGAAACTTGCGAATATCCCTGTTCTACATTCTGATGAAGGAGGACTCATCTAGTTAAACCGCTCTAGTAATTTCAGGATGGAGAAATAAGACAAAGATGTCAAAAGCTTTGGTCCACCTCAGCGCTCCAAAATTAAAGAGCAGACAGGTACCTATTCATAAAATATTAATAAAACTGATATCATCATGCTGCTTATATTATAGCCAACCTTATTTTGTAAAGGAATCACGAATTAACTAGAGTCAGAGATGAAATGTAACCTCATGACATCCAGTATAACATGACAACACATGCCCTCCTCCTGTTTTTCCCTTGAGTTTTGTCTCAGGATGTGAAAATGGGAATCCTGCAGATTGAGACCCACGTTGAAGCTGCAAGGACAATTACAGATGTAGTATTTATTGAGTCTTAAAGTTTTCTTGATGATGGAGTTGTCTGCAGGGATGGAGTTGGCTGCGGCAGAGCCGTAACTGGACTTCAGGGCCCTCATTTCTGGGTTCTGATCTCACTGTATTGAATCTCTCAATTGGCCCCCCAAAGAGGGGTCTGGGGCTCACTCCAGTTCTGATGAAAGGCAGTTATTCTCCAGGCAGCAGGAAGCACAGCCTCCCATGAGCAGCTCTAGGGAGTCCTGAAGCTCTGCCCCTCTTCCCCGCCCCCCAGCCCCTCACTAGCTGCCAGCCTAGACTCTCTAGCAGTGACCTCCCAGGAGGACACCTGCTGGCCTTCCTTCTAGGGGCACTGCTGATGCTCCCTAATTAGCACTTACAGTATCAATAAATTCAAGTTGCAGAGACCTCCTCTGAAGGTATAGAATACATGCTAATTTCCCCCCTCAAACGCTAAAAGAAAGAGAAATAAACAGAATTCCTTTAGCCTTCCTCTGTAGTTTAGTCACTCAGTCGTGTCCAACTTATTCGACCCCACGGACTGTAGCCCACCAGGCTCCGCTGACCATGGGATTCTCCAGACAAGAATACTGGAGTGGGTTGCCATTTCCTTCTCCGGGGGATCTTCCCAACCCAGGGATTGAGCCCGCATCTCCTGCACTGGCAGGCGGATTCTTTACCACTGAGCCACCAGGGAAACCCTTTCGCTTTTAAATAGCCTTGAGTAAGCCCCGTATCCACAGGCCTTACCCTACCACTGAATTGGATTTAAAATCATCTGATCGTTGCTGAGAAATGCCTGTCATGAAAGAGAGGCCAGCTTGCCAACCTATCTTACCTACCTCATTTCATGTCTCTCTGAAAACTCCTTGCAGGGATGCCCTGATCGACATCAGAAAGACTGGGGACATCTTTTTTTAAAAGCTCACCAATAGCAGTTTCAAAGCCAACATCGTTGATCCTATTTCCACAGTTTTCAGAGCCTAGGAGGAAGATTCCACACAGTGTGGGGGGAGGGGACCAGTCAACTGTAGGAGAAATTTGCCCAAACTTAGCACCTGGGGATCCATAGCCTAGAGTCTGATATCAGAAAGATGGGAGGTTTGCAGAAATTTACCTTGTCACTATCCAAATGCTTTCTTTGTTCATGGAATTCAGGTGGGCTTTTCAGGGCTGAAACAGAAAGATACAGATGTGAGCAGGGGGCCTTGGGGCCTGGAGCAGCGTGGTGGTGTTTACCGATGTGCTTGCTGAGCTGTGCACAGGGGCAGGGGCCGGGGGAGGTGATCGCCTTCTTCAGGCCACAAGCAGTTGAAGAGGAAAGGCCTGGAGGTCACCAGCTTCCCCGAGGCCGGAGGGCACAGAGAAAGGTGGACGTCAGCCTCAAACAGGAGGAGCAGCGCGGGCAGAATACGCGACAGGAAGAGGAGTGGCAGAGACAGGGCATTCCAAGATTCCCAAGAGGGGCAGGCCTGGGGGTGGGGACAGGTGATGCTCTAGTTTTAGGGAAATGGGGAGACTGGGGTGACCACCACTCTCTTTGACTTTGCCCTGCCCTTGAGCGCAGAAGTCTGGGTGGAGGTCAAGGTCAGTGGAAGGGCTGTGATCCATGTTGTGGGAGGCAATTTGTCCTTTTGGGTCAGGTAGGTGGCTGGTCGGGCAAGAACATGCAACCAAAGGGTGTTGAGAGAGAAGCACAGAATGAGGCTTTGAGGGCTGGAAGGGACCTTGGAGATGGTGAAATAAAGGGGAAACTTAAGGCCCTTGGAATGGGATTAACTCGCCCAGGGTCACACTGGTAGGGCTAGGAGCCTAGGTCCTCTGACCATCTAACTTCTCTTCAGCTGTGATGCTCAAAACATTGACAACCAGTAGACATGGGCACTGGTCCATCACAGTCCACAGTAGCCAGAAACAACCTGGACCGGACACCAGCCTCCCTTCTCTCCACGACCCTGCTGCTTCTCCTCCTTCCAGCTCCCAGCAATGCCTCACAGTGATGAACTTTTGACTTTGCTTTTGCAAAAATCTGCCTTTTCATTGCCTTTCCTGATCCCCTGGGACAATCACAACCCAGAGCCATAAATGGTAACTTTTCATCAGAAGTGATGAGGTTGATCAGCGGTTGCAGAATTGTATCGAATATTCTCCTGGATTGGAGGTCTGGACAAGTGAGTGGATCATGTGATCCAGGATTCTAGTATGACTTCAAAAGATGTCAACTTCCAAGCTGCAGGCAAGGAAACAGTCTTCCAAACTTTGGCTGGTATTAAAAAAAAAAAATTGGATATCTAACCAGATGGGCACTTGGGGCTGTGTGTGTGAATGTGTGAGCATGTGCATGCGTGTGAATGTGTGTGTCTCATTCAGCCTCAAAACCATGCCACATGTGAGCCCAGCTCTTGGACGGGCTTGTTGGAGACAAGGGAGCCTCCACTCTGGTGCCGGCAGCTGGTCAAGACCATTATCCTTGGATATTGCTTGGGGAGCTTGGGGAGCTACTGAGGCATCTCTCTCCAGACTTTCCTATCTCACCTGAACGACTGCAGAGTTGACCAACGGAACAGGCAGACTGGTCCCAGCAGGCTGCCCTGTGCCAAGGAGACTGGACAAGTCCTTTTCTCCTCAATTTGACCAGAGACTAAGGGGCTTCCTTTTCATAGGAGGAAAAAAATCAATTGTTGCTTGACCAACACATCTCCCATCGATCTAACACCTCCAGTTTCTTTTTGGTGCTTTTCACTCTTAAAAGGAAACTCTCTGCCAACTCTGCCCTTTTCAGTGGCCTCTTTCCCCTCCCCTGTCCCCTGACTCAGTGGCTCTGGAAAAATGTGCAGGTCTGTTGCATTGCTCATACATTTTCTCTGACTTGGGTCTGACCCCCATCCTGAGTCAGGAGGCTTGTCTTTATTTGCCTTTGATCACAGCCGCAGTTTACACTGATGGAGTTCTGAAACCATCTCCCATTTCCTCAGGCAACCAGATCCTACAAATTTGCTCGAGGGCCACTGGGTCCTGATGAGCCTGCACCATCTGGACCCATAGGTCTTCACCTCTGTCCAACAGTCTGGTGGTCACCTAGGTATTATATACTGATGTGGCTTAATCCCTTCCATAATCCAGAAAAGGAGTTGATTTTAGTCATTACTAAGTCATTAAAAAGAGTGACACAACTTTTTCCTTAAGAAGCAGCCCTAAGGGGACAGCATGAATCTATCTTGAGATGGCTTTTACATTCCAGACTCAATTGGTTTTAATTGGGCTTAGGGTTTAGGGGGAATTTATCTGCTTCTCTTATCTCTGAGGCTTTTTGATTCTTATTAGTGGAGCTTATTGACTCTTCCATGAAATGCTTCATTTCCTGTATCTTAGCCTGCAGAATTACAATTCATCACTCTTTGGTGGTAACAGTTCCCCTGTGAAATGACTGAACAGTGCAGTTCTCTGATGCCAGGTGCACAATGGTCTTCTGGAACCTTCTGCCACAAAGTGGGAGAGGCTATGACCATTCATCAAGGACTTGGGAAGGAAGCTAAAAAGATTCACACACTGGGTTGTACCCCACACTCTTCTTTCCAGGACTTAAAGGATGTTACATGGGGCACTGGATTGGCCTGCCATGGCCTCTGTGATTGACATGTATCTTTTCTGGGATTCCAGAGAAAAGAGGGTTTCAGTCCCTCCCCCCAAGGGCCAAGAAAAGTGAAACTGCATCCCCGTGCACCACATTGACTTTTTGGAAAATCCATGAAGGAACTCCTCTGCTGACAGCCCTGGGAGTATCAAATGGCAACATTCTGTATTTAAGGGACATTGACATTTAGGATTGAAAAAGGAATTTGGATTGCTAAATTAAAAAAAAATAAGTCAATGTGATTCCAAATTAAAATACGGTTGTAAATTCAGTCAGCCACACGTCTCACTCATCCCCTGGGAGGAAGATGAATCGCTTCTCACAGGGGAATTCATGTTCTCGATGAGGAGTTTAGTCACGGGCTATTCCTATTTCTGTCCAAGCAGCTCCGGCTAATTTGGGTCAGCTGTGTGTATAAACATTTGCTTACTTAGAGCTCAGGAAAAGATCCCAAGATAAGAACAGACCTCCTGTGGTGGTCCCCTGCTTCTAACCTCCTGCCTCCAACAGGGACCCGGAAAAAAGAGAAAACAGGCTGGAGGGCCGTTGACAATCTGTTAGGGAGAGGAGCCTGGGGCTGGTGGCAGTTCTGATGGTGGAGGCGGGGCCTGCCTTCTCCACTCGGGGGTGGAGGGGAGAACCCAGCTCCTCCTCCAGTATACGGGTCAAGACCAAGAGGCTGCATCCAAGAGCTGGTGTTCTGGGTCAGCAGTTGGGGCAGTGGTTCCCAAAGTGTGGCCCTGGACCAGCATCTTTGGCATCATCTGGAAACTTGCTAACAGTACCAATTTTCAGGCCCCACCCAGACCTACAGAATCCAAAGCATGGGTGAGAGGTGGAGGGACAGAGGGTCTGTGTTCGGACAAGCCCCCCAGGGGGATTCTGGTTCTCTGGCATTTCCATGGCAAGTAGGTCCTGATCTGTAGATGGGATCAGAGGTACTTGGGAATCAGAGACTTTGGAAGGGGTGGCTGATGTCTACGACAGATTTTTCAGTATTTCAGAAAACTGAAGAAAAAGGGTGTGCTTGTCCAGAGAAAGGCTGCTTAGTTTCATGAAACTGCCACTTTTCATAGTTGCTGCCTAGAAGCAGAACAACTTGGTTAAGAACTGCTTGTTCTCATCAAAAAGCACTGGCTGGTAAGTTTATATGCCATTAATTAATCAAAGACAGATATATGGATAATAATTCATATATATAGGGGCTTGGGGGGAGGAAGACAAAACTGATTTAAATACAAGTTCTACAGTAGTCTTGGGTATAATTAAAGAAGTCTTGGATGACTAAAGTTTTGGGAGCCATCCCTCTGGGTTCTGTCCTTGCTTTGCCATCTATTTCTGGTGCAGCCTTGAACAAGTCTGAGAGTCTTCCCATGTTCTCAGTTTCCCACTTACAAACAGGTTTAGCAATGCTTGTCCTCTTGACTTTGCTTTTTTTTTTTTTTTTTGGTCATGCTGTATGGCATGGGGGATCTCAGCTCACCAACCAGGGATCGAACCTGCGCCCTCCTGCATTGGGAGTGTAGAGTTTTAACCACTGGACCACCAGGGAAGTCCATTGGCTTTGCTTTTAAAGACAAATTGGACCAGGAGTATTTTTCTTCCAAATGAATGGGATCCATGCTAGGCACATGTGGTTAATACTTTGGAAACTGTTTCATCTCTTTAGGGTGGCAACAGATGGCCCGTTTAGGACCCAAAGGATAGTCTCAGGGGGTCTGAAAAGATTGCCTTTTCCCAATGGAGCTTTGTAATATGGCTTGCATGCTTAGGGAATTCAATGCCTTCTACATGAATACTCCAGAATTTCTCAGAAGGGTCCACAGATACATTCCCATGATGCCTGCATTACTAGTTGACTAATTTCTAAGGAGCAAGGAACTAGAAAATAGAACGAAAGAGCTAGGGGAAATAGAAAAGTTAGGGTTTAGGACCCAAATGGGCTTGGTATGAAAATTGAGGAGGCTTTTTTTTCTCACTCCACATTTGAGATGTTAGGAGGGAGGGAAGGGGGACAGATGAAACCCTGTGCCGTGTTCTGCTCAAACAGCCAACAGTGGGGGGGCGGGGGAGTGGGTGCTGTGGGGAGAAGCCAAGTCAGAGGAAGGCACTGAGGAAAGGAAGGAAGACTCTGCCCCGCCAACTTCTCAAAACTATCAAGAAGCTGCGTGTGCTGTGGGTGCAGGAACCGGCCCATGACGCCTCTCGCTATTCAGGAGGAGGACCACAGAACTGAGGGATTTACCAAGGCTTTGCCGTAAGAATGTGGCTGCGGAGGCCTGGATTAGTCTGCAAAACAAATAAAGGCAGCACCATTCACACACAGCTCATCGTATCTTTCCATTCATCACCATCCGTCAGACCACGGAACAAGCTGCCCAGATGCTTCTCTCTGGCCAGCGGGGCTTTCTTTGAGTCTCCGCGGAGAAGTCGCAGCCTCTTGGGTGCCCCCTGGGCTTCTGTAATCGACTTCAGTTCTCTAATGCCGTTTTCTGGATTCCAGGAGAATCAACTCAATGTTCCTGCTTCTCTCCCCTGGATTCATAGAGATCAGCCCCAGTGTACTAGCAGAAGGAGAGAGAGAGTCATTTCTTTCCTTCAGGTCTCCCAGAAACCTACTCCATGTAGTGGTGAGATGTTGTCCAATATTGTTAACAGGCATAACTAAGCAGGAGAATGGGGAGAACATTCTAGACGGTAAGCTCTTTGAAACAGAATTCACGTCTAACTTCTCTGTGTTCCATGGGGCTTTTCTCCCAAGAGATGGTCAAAATATCTACTGAACTGCTCTGTGACTTTTTCTTTTTTTCATCGAAAACTCAGAGCTGATTCTCTTTCTGCACTAAGACTTCTGAAGGGGTTGGAATAAAACAGTATTTAAGATTCAACTCAGGAGATATGTGTTAGTCACTCAGTCATGTCCAACTCTTTTGCGACCCCATGGACTGTAGCCCGTCATGCTCCTCTGTCCATGGGATTCTCCAGGCAAGAATACTGGAGTGGGTTGCCATTTCCTTCTCCAGGGGATCTTTCCCACCCAGGGATCGAGCCCACGACTCCTGCTTTGCAGGCAGATTCTTTACCATCTGACCCACAGCATTTACCCTTCAACCCGTGAGATTGGTGCCCAAAGAGAAGAATGTAGTGGAGAAAACCTGCAGGAGAAATGATGACCAGACCTGAGCCTGCCCACAGGTGTCCGGGAGGATAGGAGGTGGGGCTGTGTCCCAAAACAAGAAAAAATAAGTGAACCCTGATGTCCTCTTGCAGCCTTGAGCCTGACGGGGACATTGGCAGAGCCATGCTTCTGAATTTCAGTTGATGGTGACAAGTAGGCAATTTGAAACTTTCCTTTTGAGATTCAGAGGTGAGATTCTGGAAGGGAGTCTGAACCATAAATTCTTAAAGTAATATTTCTACACTAATGTCGAGAGGCTAGTTCACTCAGGTTTCACGACTCTTGAAAATGTGAATTCCACCACTGATACTATAAATGTGAAAGCAATCTTAGAAGCCAGCCTGCAGGTGTACTTCTGGCTGAGAGCGCTTTCATACTGCTTAAAGGGGCTCTGTGCTGGCTGCTACTCCAGGATCAAGAGAGGCAGGTTTTGGCCTCAGCTGCTGCCCCAGGAGGGGGCTGCAATTTCTTCTTTTTGCAGTGGGCAAAGGCCTTGGGTCAGTCTAATGTACAACTCAAGACTAATTCTGTCCAAGGAGAGCAGGTGTTTCTGTGAACAAACTAAAACCAGCAGGGCTACCTGGTAGTAACAGAAGGACAATGAACAATTCACCTGGCCAGCAGCTAGCCACTTGAACAATTTGTAACAGGTCTGAAAATTCAGGGGGAGCACTGCAGTTATTTCCAGTGTTATGGACAACGTGAGGCTGTGTTATCATTTTACTGTGCATGCATTTAAAGTCTCGCAGTTCAAGTTTGTAAATAGGACCGCTTTGGGCTCTGGCTTTGGGATGTTTAAAGCATCTCTGAGGCCTCTCCAATCTCAGTTTCATGAAGGTTAAAGACAGTGAGATGTGGACTAGGGCAGGGTTTTCAAACTCTCTTTGCAGAGGACCCTGGGGAAGAGAAACAGGGTTATCTAAGAGGGGTGAGGGGCGCCTAGTGAGTGGGGCAGAGGCCCCTGACCTTGTTCCAGCCAGTATATGTGTGTGTGTATGTAAATATATATATATATACACACACACACACATAACACACAATTTATCTATTAAAAAACACCGAAAATCATCAAATTAGGTGATCTCCAATGACTATCAGCTTTGCTTCCCTCCGTTCTACTCCCTTTCTTCCTCCTTTCCTCCTTCCTTCTGCTTCAGAAAATTCAGATGATAGAAGGAAGCTATAAAAAGCCCTTTTGGGAAATATAACCTGTCCCACCTTCTGTGTTTCTTGTCACCTTTCCCCCTAAAATCTCGAGCCTCTACAAAGTACAGTCGTGCTCACGGTGGTCCCCACAGAGCCCAGCATACCATGCTGCACAGAGTCTGGGTCATCATGAAATATGTTGAATCTGAATGAATAGAAAAGACCCAGAGACTGTGAGTCCTGCTTCCTTCTCTGGAGCAACTGCCTTTACACACGTGTGCCTGGTGGTGGTGGGGTGGCTGAGTAAAGGGACTGGTGTTTAGGCTCTGGGCTGATGGGGCTACCATCTGGGCTCCACATCTCAGCAGGTGCAGAGGCTTGTCTGGGTCCAGCTTCCCCAGAAGTGCTAAGTCCCTGGAGCTGAGCCTGCACTGGGCTGGGTGCACCTGCTGTAGCTTTGACAACTGTCTACAGCAGAAATGACACCCTCGGAGAGGAGGTGGCTGAAGACTATGGGAAACTGATGCTGCTTAATCTACCTTTCTCATTTTGCTGAATTAAAAAGAAACATCACTGCTTGACTCATAGGACTTTCCCCAGTAACTGTCTTCAAGACACAATGGGCTATGGGTGCAAAATTTCTGTTAAGCAGTATTTCATTAATATATACACTATCTGATTCTGGAAATCCTGGAGAAAAGTGGAAAAAAAGTGAAAATGTTAGTCACTTAGTCGTGTCTGACTCTTTGCGATCCCATGGACTGTAGCCCTCCAGGCTCCTCTGTCCGTGGGGATTCTCCAGGCGAGACTACTGGAGTGAGTTGCCATTCCCTTCTCCAGGGGATCTTCCTGACCCAGGGATTGAACCTGTTTTTCCTGCTTTGCAGGCAAATTCTTTACCATCTGAACCACTGGGGAAGCCCCACACTATCTGATTCTGGAAATCCTGGAGAACAAAATATTCTATCTCCACTGGACTCTACTCTGCAAGTGGACATTTAATTTGCATGCCTTACATAGGGGTGTTATGTAAAAATGTGCCATAGGATTCATTCCTGTTTTTATTAGGTGTCTTACTCCTGAAATTTAACTCCAGAAACCTTAAAGAAAATTTTATTCTCCTTCAAATGGCAGCTGCAAGACCCAGGTTTGGATTATTTAAACACGTAGGTTAAACTTTAAATCAGTTGTGAACAGCTTGAGCAGGTGTAAAGGTACTGGGTCTCTCTACTTCAATTGCCTTTCCAGAATTAAGGGAAAGAGATGCCCATGAAGGACTGCTGTTGTTATTGTTTAGTTGCCAAGTTGTGTCCAGCTCTGTGGGACCCTGTGGACTGTAGCCAGCAAGGCTTCTCTGTCCTTGGGGTCTCCTAGGCAAGAACACTGGAGAGGCTTGCCATTTCCTTTCCAGAGGATCTTCCCGGTCCAGAGATCGAACCCAAGTCTCCTGCATTGGTAGGTGGATTCTTTACCTCTAAGCCACCTGGGAAGCCCCCATGAAAGACCTGATTATTTTAATCCCCCTGAAACTGGTGTATTCATCTTATATTTGAGGGCATGTGGTAGAGACTGTGGTCTGCTGAGAGGATCCTGGTGGATCTACACTTGTCTACACTCCACTGTTAGTGAATCGCTCTTCTAGATGGTGGTTAAACAAATTCAATTCTACACGTTTGCAAGAGGATTCAGAAATAAGACTGGCCTGCTCGGCTTTGAGCGCCAGTGTATTTATCTGACATGAAGCCTGTAGATTCCGGGTCTCTCCTGTATTTTAACACCTGCCTTGCTGGGCTGGCAAAGATGAAACAGACCGCACAGCCTCGTGACATTGGTTTCTCATTCTAACTGTACATTTGATCGAAGCAACCTTTCAGTTGTAGGGTGAGATCTTTCTTTTGCGCTTAGCAAATCGCTAAAAAAAGTTGTTCTGCCATAGGTCACCTGCTGTTTATTCTTTGTAGGGCTGAGCCATGAACAAAGAACTTCATCTGAATTCCCAAAGGAAAGAGCTTGAAATATTCTTGGTTCTCTTCTGGTTCTGAAGCACCGACTATACTTAAAATGTTTAGACTTTGGATCACAGGGCACCAAGGTTACTAACTGTAGGACATTCAATCAAGGGCAAATGTTTGCTTGTTGCATGCTTAACTATGAAGTCACAGTCTGGACAAAGATCTGGATTTCTGCAGGAGTCATTATGGATTTTGATTTTTTAAATTTTAATTAAAAAATTAAAAATTTTAACTTCTGTGGGAAGAAGTTAGAAAGTGTGACCTAAAGGAGCTTACATGGTGATTCTGTTTATCTGGTACTTTTTCTGTTTTTATAGCTAACCAGAAGGCAGCTTCAACTGCTCAACTTGAAGTTTTCAAGTTTCAAGGTAGGAAATTTCAAATATACCTCCCAAAAGATAGGATAATCCTTCTTGTTTGACCCAAATGATGGCCAGTAATTTGTTATACCATTTATACTAGAATGGTATTGCTGCTCATTATTCCAGAAAGGAAGCAATTGACAATATTCAATTAACTGGGGACTCAAGTACTCAAACAGAAGTGAAACCAAGGAGGTGAGAGAAAGATGATACAATTAATGCTTCCAGGAAGAACAGTGATTATATCCAATTCTAAAAATAGGAGTGGGGATGGAGGCCCATAGAGTTGTGTTTGTCCTGTAATAAAATCCACTACATTAGAATTTTAGGTGCAAACCTCTGTGAGTAAAAGGAAGCCCTGGCATGTGAGTAGCATTTGGGACAAAGCCTCTAAGGTCTGGGATTCCTGCTGACCCAGAGTCCGTGAGGATCTGGGGAGACTGATCCGTGAAGTTGGATTATGACCTCTGAGGTGCTTTCCAGCTCCCAAATCACATGTTCCCCCCACCCCAGTCACCCCCATAGAGACCAGTCCATAAGAAACAGAGCTACTCACGTGGTACGATGCCTTGGTTAGCCAGCTGTTCTTGGGTCCTTCTCTGTTGGAGTCGTAACTGTAAAACTTAGAAAAGGTAGTGTTAGTATGTGAGCTGGGCTGAGACTGACTGTGATCACTTCTATTTGCCTCACATCTTTTTTTGCCTGGTCACTCTTCTCATATTATTTCTAGGACAGTTCTGAAAGTCTGAAGTGTGTGAAGGACGCTTGCCTTTTGTTGTGGGCACGGACAAGAAAGGATGAGAGAAGCTGAGGGCTTGCAGAGTTTTCCAGCAAGTGAGTGACCACCAGAGACTAGAAGTCTCATCTCCTCTTTGAAGTGAACATTCTTTTCACAGCATCGCATTCTGTCTCCCCCTGCTATATTACCTAGGAGGTGAATACCATCAAATGCTGCCATGATTTCAAAATAGGAGACAGAGTAAAGAAGGCTTCGTCTCGAAAGTGTCACCTGGGTTCAAGTCCCACATCTTGCCCCTTCCTGGATGGATAACTCTGGGCAAGTTGTTCAACCTCTTTGACCTTCAGGTTTTTCATTTGTAAATGGGAACCATGCCCTGTGGGACTGCTATTGTTTGATTAAAACATGTATGCGGGTTGCTTAGTAGAGTGCCTGGTACCATAAATCATCAATAAATGGGAGTACTGGGACTTCCCTGGAAGCCCAGTGGCTAAGACTCCACACTTCCAATGCCGGCAGCCCAGGTTTGATCCCTGCTCAGGGAACTAGATCCCTCAGGTTGCAACTAAGAGTTCATATGCCACAACATAGCTGGAAGTTCGTGTGCCACAAATAAGACCTGGCACAGCCAAATAAATAAATGAAATAAATATTAAAATAATAAATGGTACTATTATGAGAGTCTGGAATTCACCTGGAAATTCAGAGAAGGGCCAGTGGAGTCATGCTTTGGTTAGAAAATGTAAAACACTATAAATTGTACAAACTATAAATTATGGAACTTTCTGTTACTATCTGTAGCACAAGTAGATTACATATATATCACATATATTTATGTATGTAAGTAGTTACATATATGATATATGTTATAAGTGTAATATTTATGATTTCCTTCTGGTCTTCTCACTTAACCCCCTAAAAGAATCTATCTTTGGACATGTACATTTTCTCAGGGAGATTCAGAGTTTGCTGTCTTGATTTCTGGGTTTAAGCTGCTCAGGATGAGAACAGAAAGAGCAGAAATTTTCAAAGAGAGGGACTGGTTTGATCACCTTATAATGAAAAGAGAGAACAAGCATTGCTTTCATGAAGAGAAAATTAGAATGGAGAGGAGGAAAATGAAAAGGCTATACAGCTGTCTTTCAAGTTCATTTACTACTCCACAGTGAGGCTTCAGAGCAAGCGCAGTCATAAGATATACTGAGACAAGCTTCCCCGGTGGCTCAGTGGTAAAGAACCCGCCTGCCCATGCAGGAGACACGGGTTCGATCTCTGATCTGGGAAGACCCCATGTGCTATGGAGCAACTAAGCCTCTGCCTCAATTACTGAGCCTGTGCTCTATCTAGAGTCCTGGAGTTGCAGCTACTGAACCCTAGAGCCCGTGCTCCACAATAGGGGAAGCCACTGCAATGAGGAGCCTGCACACCACAAGGAATAGTAGTCCCCGCTTGCCACAACTGGAGAAAAAGCCTGTGTAATAAGGAAGACCCAGCACAAAAATAAATACATAAACATAAAAAAATAAGATATTCTGAAAGAGTAATGAAGACAGGTAATTTTTAAAGGTGTTGCTATGGGTTTTGAATTGGCTTCTCACCAACCTTCATGGGAGAGACCAATGTTGCTGAATTGCTATCAATTCCTTTTGGAGGCTAGACTGTGCTTCGCTGAACAGTCTCATGTGACTCCATTTTAGGACTGAACACACAAAACAGAATCAAATGGAAATACAAGATTTACTGTAGAATATCTGAAGTAAAAAAAATTTACCAAAAGGCCTTAAAAAAAGAATGAATATCAAGTCAGTACACTTGAACACAGAGCAAACTGAAGATGAGAAAGAAAATGAAAAAAGTGGTCAGACCCTCAGGTTCCTGCACCCCAGTATCAAAAAGTCTGTTAACAACATCAGCTCATTCAGTTCAGTTCAGTTCAGTTCAGTCGCTCAGTCGTGTCCGACTCTTTGTGACCAAATGGACTGCAGTGTGCCAGGGTTCCCTGTCCATCACCAACTCCCACAGCTTGCTCAAACTCATGTCCAAGTCAGTGATGCCATCCAACCATTTCATCCTCTGTCATCTCCTTCTCCTCCTGCCTTCAATTTTTCCCAGAGTCAGCATCTTTTCTAATGAGTCAGATCTTTACATCATGTGGCCAAAGTACTGGAGCTTCAACTTCAGCATCAGTCCTTCCAATGAATATTCAGGATTGATTTCCTTTAGGATTGACTGATTTGATCTCCTTGAAGTCCAAGGAACACTCAAGAGTCTTCTCCAACACCACAGTTCAAAGGCATCAATTAGATCATTAGATCTACTTGATCTATATATAATAATCAGCTCACTAGAGCCCCAGAAAGAGAGCAGAAAAATAAATAATTGCCACAACTCCCCAAATTTGGTGAAAAACAGAAATTTACAGATTCAGAAAGTTCAACAAACCCCAAACCAGATATAGTCACAGAAAAACCACACTTAGATTCATCATAATCCAATGGCTGAAAACCAAAGAGAAGGAGAAAATCTTGAAAGTAGCCAGGAAAAACAAAACATTACATAAAGGAAAACATTGATTTAAATAACCACAGACTTCTCAGCAGAAATCACAGTCCAGAAAATAAAACAAAATGAAAACCAAACAGAAAACTATCAACCCAGAACACAGAATATCCTCTAGAAATGAAGGTGAAATAAAGATAGTTCAGGTAAAGGAGAAAATCAGGTAATTTGTTTGCTAGCAGACTTGACTACAGTAAATACTTAGGGAAATTCTTCAGGTTGAAGGGAAATGATATCAGAAGGAAATCAGGGTATTCAAGAATGACTAGAGTATATCAGCAATGGTAACTAGCTGGGTGAACTGTAAAGATCGTGTTCGTCTCACTAGCTAAGCGAAGCATGGCTGGTCACCCAGCGCCCTTGGCGTTGCCCCTCTTGTCACCTGGGAGCTGCTGCAGTCCTTCTCTCCAGTGAAGGACTGGTGGGCAGGCTGTTGGTTCAGCGCTCCAAGCCTAGAGGGAAAGGCCAGACTGCCAAGGGCAGGATGATCCTGGCAGTGGCATTTGTCCCTGGGAGGCTTCTTCTCCAGGTCTGGCAAAGCTCCAAGGCTAGAGGTGGAGATTGAATGACCACATCCCTTTCTGAGCCTGCTTCCTGCTGCACCTGGGAGAGTCCTGACACTGGGGCCAAAACCGTACCGCCAGTGGCTTTCACCTCTGGACACCGCTGTCCTCAGTGACTGCCTGGCCTCCGTCCCTGACGGTCTCTGTGGTTCACTGCCCTCTCTGCTTTCAGCTTGCTGTGGTCATCTGCGTCCCCAGAGCCCTTGGCAAACCTCCACTGCTCCACTGTAGCTAAAAATACTCTGAGCAGAGGGCTGCTTTCCAGTCCAAGCCTAACCCCTGCTCCCAGGTCCAACCAGCTACACACTACAGGTATCCATGGAGCTCTCTCTTCGCTTCATTTGAGGCCATATGGTTATCTTTGGGAGGTGAAAGGAAGGGAGCTCTTGATGTCTTTTCCACGCCATCCCAACGTATTCTCATATGGTTCTGGCAGTCAGGTGTCAATCCATCTTAGCTTTCAGAAACAAAGCAATTTTGTTTTCTCCAGTTTTGCATTCTTCTGGTCATCATTATCAGAATTGAGAGTCCTGTGTTTATGCTCAAGTTGCTTCTTTCTTTTTAAAAAAGTAAGTTTCTTATTAAAAAAAAAATCTCTACAATGTCACATTTAAGGACAAAAAGAGATAATCGAAAACAATGTGATATGTCCCCTGAATGTTAAAATAAAGCATGGTGATTACTGTGACCAATTTGAGTTAGGCAATATTTATGTCATTCTAGAAATTTCCATAAATTGCCTAGGAACCAATAAGTAGATCTGAGAAGATATTAAGTTTAGAACAAGAAGGAATCCTCAGTACATGCTGTTCTTTTCTACACAATACTGAGATTAGTGATTTTTATCTAATCATAAAAATATCAGCTCTACTATATTAAATTCTCTTCAAGACTGACAATTAGCCCAACTTTATTTTAGTGGTGGAGAAGGAAATGGCAACCCAGCCAGTATTCTTGCCTAGAGAATCCTGTGGACAGAGGAGCCTGGTGGGCTGCTGTCCATGGGGTCACACAGAGTTGGACACGACTGAAGCGACTTAGCAGCAGCAGCGGCAGTTTTCTTGGTACAAACACAGATGTTTATACTAACCAAGTTGCTTCTTTATTCAGAAGTTCTGGGCTCTCAATTCTGATTTTTTCATCTGTCTGGCTTTTTCTGTCCCAGTTCTACACTATTTGAATTATTCTAGACTTAAGCATAGATGTTCATGCCTGGTGGTGAGGATCTTATACCAACCTTCTTTTATAAACGTATCTTGACTACTCTAGTCTGCTTTCCCACCCCCACCCCCCAAATGAATTTTAGGATGTGAGTAGCAAGTTCTGCCATCACCTCAAGAACCTACCTCTCTGGAAGCAGAGGGGATACATTCCTTTAATATTCTATAATTATAAGTGTGAACCCTAACCAGCCAGAGAAGCGTTATCCTGTTTAAGATTATCAAAGAATATATAGAAACTTCAGGGTCTAGGATAGTGCGAGATCAGGAATAGGTTCTCTGAATGCAGCTGGGACTGAGACTGGGTACCCAACTCAAGAATGGGAGCTAGAAGTACTATTCACAGTAGCCAAGAGATGGAGATAACCTGAATGACCATCTGCAGATAAACGGATAAATAAATCTGTGGTATGCACACACAATGGAGTGTTACTAAGCCGTGAGAAAGAATGAAAGACTGCTATTTGCTGCAGCATGGGTGTACCTAGAGATGATCACACTCAGAAGTAAGTCAGAAAAAGGCAAATAGCGTATGATATCACTTATATGTGGAGTCTAAAATACAACACAAATGAGCACATCTATGCGTTGGGGAAACACGTAGGAAACAGACTCCCAAACACAGAGGACAGTTGCCAAAGGGTGTTGAGGAAAGGGATGGATTGGGAGCTTAGGCTTAGTAGATGCAAACTAGTATATAAAGAATGGATAAACAACAAGGTCCTACTGTCAGATAGGGAACTATATTCAATATCCTGTGAAAAACCACTGTGGGAAACAGTATGAAAAAGATGATATCTACTTTGCTGGAGAGCAGAAATCAACACATTGTAAATCAACTATACCTCAATAAAATACATTTTTAAAAAATGGTAGGTAGAATATGTCTACACACCACTGGGTTGCAACCAGAATATGACAGAGGCCTGTGCCCAGCAGAGCAGAGCCAGCCAGGATGGGAAAGACCAGGTCTAGCTGGGCACGTCTCTCAAGAGTTTCAGGTAGAAGAGGAAGGAAATATAGGAATTGATGGATATAGTGACATTCCTCTTGTCACATAGACTTTGGACTCTAAAGTTTAGCCTCATGAGTGCAAATTTCAAATGAAACAATTTGGATGATAAAATGGTAACTTCCGCCACATTAGACCCTATGTTTTAATGTATTTCTTCCATTGGAAGATTTCCTTTCAAATGAAGAATCAGAAGCCGCTTAAACATGAAGCATGTTTCATTTTCACTGCTTCCTTGGTAACTAAGCACAAGGGACCTTCAGCTCAGTTTCACTGTCCATAGTGTCTCTATAGCAACAGTCATGTAGGGTACCATTCTCACCAACGCAGGTGAATGGCTCAGCCGAGTGTCTGCTTAGGATGAGGCTCCTGAACGATCTCAGGCTCTGACGGCATCACACAGAGTTGTTGCCATGGTTTTGGTGAGAAGTATTGCTTTTCTGAGGATTACAAAACACTTTATGTTCCAACCCCATGCTGGCTCATTCCTGACAGAGTGGAAAATGCGTCTCCTTGGCTGAAATGTTCCTCTTGAGTCCAGCCCAAAGATGACATTTTTAGGAAAGTTTGAGAAGAATCCTGGGGCTGTTACTGAGTCACGATAGAGTAGAAATGGATCTTTTCTATTTAAAGAGTTTTGTGCTACTGTTTGAAAATGTCACATTGCTAGGGAACAGTGGAAATGGAAAACTTTCCATTTGCCATCAACAAAGGAAGATCGTTACTGAATGTGGAGCAGAGGAGCTGAAGAGAAGTTCTGTTACCTGTCTGACCAAAATAGAAGGAGGCTGATGGGAATTTGATTTAATAATATTGGTCTGAACAAGCTTGGAGCTCTAAAATGGGATCACTCATCTGGAATGCAGAACACATAATTTCAACTCCCACCCCCATCTCCCGCTCCTACAAAGCTGTAGTTTGGACTGGTTCCAGAATCTCTCTGGATTGCAGTTTAATACAAAGCAAAAGAAGAGATTAGCTTAGCTTAGATCAGGATTTCCCCAATTTATCTTATATCAAGAGTCACCTGGGACCTGGGGGGAAAAAAAAACAGTATCTCTTTGGGATCTTTCCTGGAGACTATGGTCCAATAGTCCTGCGGTATATTGGAAATATATTTTAACAAACTTTCCAGGAAATTCTGAGGGAAAAAGTAGGTTTGAGAAATAGAAATAAGCAAATACACTATGTGAAAAAACGACACCATGTTTTTATACTGTTTTGTGACTTTCTTTTTCATTGGTAATATACTGTCATTTTTTTTGGGTCAGGGGTATATCTGTACACCATCATTTTTAATGACTACACAGTATCTGGTCATGCACCAATATCTGTTTAACAAATCTCCTTTTATTGTACATTTAATTTTTCTTCCTGCATAAGTGATGTATTTATTGTATTTGTACCCCTACTGGGACTATTGGAGGGTTTCCATTTCACTACATCCTTATCAATGCTATTAAAGAAGAAAAAATCCTTACTAATTTGATTGGTACCCATTATACTTTCTAATAAGTCAGACACATTTTCATAGATTTGTCGATTATTAGTATCTTTTCTTTTGTGAATGACCTGATAACATTCTTTGCGAAGTTTTCCACTGGCATTACATTTTCTTATAGGCTTTGGGAGAACTATTTTTATCTGAAGCACATTAAACATAGTCATATGTTGTAAATTCCCCCTGGGTTTTAGTTTCCACTCAGTTTTGAGTGCAATGATTTTGGCATTTAATATTTCTATATGCAAGCCTATTAAAAGCTCTTTTATGATTTCTATCTTTGGTTTATGCTTTGGAAAATCCTTTTCATCTCCAGATTATATATTCATTTAAGTGTTCTTATATCTTTAAGATTTTGGGTTTTGTATCTGACTTTGCAACGCACCTGGAATTAAATTTAGTATATAGTATTAAAAAAGGTTTTCATTATTTTTACAAATTGTTAACTAATTATTCTAACATAATTTCTAATCAGATTTTAGATATTAATTTTGTTATATACTGCATATATACCCTTGAATCTGTTTCTACTCTTTCTTTATATTCTGACCTCAATATTTTGTTTTGCTTGCTTACAGGCTGGATTTATTCCTAACTTAAATATACATTTTGTACAGCATGGGAGTCTGATTTGGGAAACCCTCAGCTCCCTAGTTGCATAATACTTGTGTAGGTGACCCAGTCCAAGCCTTTAGAATGATTCCCAAGTAATTACAAGGGTCTGGGGTTCCAAACAATAAAAGTAGCTTCTAAAAGTATACATTTTCTAGACTTTCAGCAGTAATACTAGATGCCAAAATACATGGAACTGTATCAAAGTTTTGTGTGAACATAACTTAGAAATCTAGCATTCTGATCATACTAAGTCAAACAAGTGGAATCAGAATGTCATAAATTTTTAGCTAGACAAAAATTCATAAAATTTCTAAAATATATATGTATTATATTATATATACAATATGTATGTATATATATGTATACAAAAGCTTCTCTTCACATAGCTTTTCAGGTCTATTATAGTCTTCTGGGCTTCCCATGTGGTGCTAGTGGTAAAGAATCCACCTGCCAATGCAGGAGATGTCAGAGATGTGGGTTCAATCCCTGGGATGGGAAGATTCCCTTGGAGGAGGGCATGGCAACCCAGTCCAGTATTCTTGCCTGGAGAATCCCATGGACAGAGGAGCCTGGCGGGCTACAGTCCATGGTGTTGCAAAGAGTTGGACACTACTATGCAAGCACCTGCACACATATCCATCTACTTCTCTGCATACTGTCTATTAATTTTTGAGAGCTTGATATTGAAATTCTACCTAAAAATCTCATTTTATCTATTTATAAATAATTGTAATATATAGTGAAACTATATATAACCTTGTTCTGTATTTTCTAAGTCTCCTGTAAATGTGTCTTCATACTTTCATAATTTTAAAAAAAATTGAAAAATAATACAGTAGCTTCTATCAGCAGCAGAAGTGACATATCAAGTCAAGACAGTGCCATGTATTTGTGGGCATGTTTATATATGGCAGGTAGGGAAAGCTTAATCCAGTGAAATCTGAGTCTGAATCCGTCCTGAACTTCTCATTTTATCAGAAAAGGGAGAAGACAAAAGAAGAGAAAGCAAAGATGGGCTAAAGGTAGAAAGAGGAAGTAAAGAAGAAAGAGAGTAGGACAGAGGTTTAGTTTTTTATTGTAAGAAGAGTATTTGTGTTTGTATGCATATTCCAGTGATGGCTCTCAGTTCATATGTATTGAACAGAATGTAAAAGATGGGTCAGATTAGGGGCATGTGAGGTCCCGCTCCAGAAAGGAAACAAGAGATGGGCCCTGTGTCTTAGTGTTTCCCAACTCTTTGGCAATTGTGAATTCTTGTTTATTACTTTCTGTCTAGATTGTGACATGGACCCATGCAGCTGTATCACACAAAGAATCCCAAAGAAATTGCTGGGATCTGTGTGTTAAACTTTTATTTGGTCCGTCTAAAAAAATCATTACAAAGAGCATCATCCTTATCCTTACCCACCACTCCTCTCATGCTGCCATGGAAACAGTGGCTTCCTAAGACCATCATATGATTGGTATTTGATTGGTTTTCTGTTCTACCCTTCCGCCACTAAACTTTTTTTTCTTTCTCTACCAAGTTCTCCATTTTTCTTAAGTGAATCTCTCTTAGCCTCGCCTCACCCATGATCTCTGTGCAGCTAACTCGCCATCACCTCTGCAGCCTCTAAGAATGGTCATATTTTCTAAAAGAACCTCAGAATGCATGGACTAACAAGATTTTTTTCCCCAAATTTTAAATTTTTGTATTTAAACATAATGAATATCATAACGTAACTTGCATTTATTTTACATTTAGTAAGTCATTTTTGGGTAGGAGGAGGAATAAATTAAAAAAAAAAAAACTTAAAGGAGGTGAATGATAAACAGAAGACATGTACTCACTAAACCAATCATATATTCATCATCCATATGAATATATATTCATATGGATATACATATGATGAATCATATATTCATCATCATCATCTTTCTTCTAATGTTCCACAAAATCCAGCCCAACAATGGCACTGCCATGACTACCAGGGAAGGTGAAAGCAATTCCCTAATTTTGCTGAGTGAACCCAAAAGTCTTCTTCCAACATTTCAAAATAGTAACACAAGGAGGTCATCTCTCTCGGCTCCAGTCTCCCTTCCCATGAAGGACAGGGCAGACAAAGTCAGCAATAGGTGCTCTCAAACTTTAAAAAAAAAAAAAAAAAGTCACTGAAAACTTTTTTTTTCAAACTGAAATTCTACATGGAAGGAAAAGCAAAAACAAAACAATACCCAGGACCAGGGTGCATGATAAAAGCAGAACCTCTTGTGAAATGTCAGTGTTCTATGAATCAGAGTTTGAAAAATCATTGGATTGGATCGTCTCTAAATCTCTTCCAACTTAAATATGTTACTTTTGTGATTTTGATCTCAAAAAGTCTCAACCCTCCAAGGAGACATTGCTTAGGAACAGATGGGTTGATTTCATCCACGGAGTGAGGGCTGAGGGGTGGATTATGACGCCCTCTTCGCCGCAGCAGAACCCTGTTTCTCCAGCCCTTCTCGGTCCTTTGAATGTCCTCGTGTGCTCGGTTGCTTCAGTCGTGTCTGACTCTTCGCGACCTCGTGGACTGTAGCCCACCAGGCTCCTCTGTCCATGGGATTCTCCAGGCAAGAATACTGGAGTGGGTTGCCATGTCCTTTTTCACTGAACCTCCTTGCAGGGGTACAAAGCCTCGCGAGATGCAGGAAAGCTTCGGATTCAGAGGACCACACCCAGGTTCCTTAGCAACAGCAGCACAGGGAAGCCTTTCTCACCAGCAGATGGTGGTGGGCTGTTGCTCTGTTTCTGCATCACCTTCTTACAATGGGCTCTTGGCTCCCAGTAGAATCCTCTGCGCCCTAGTTAGCAACCAGTATCCCTTGGTAACCCTAGAGCCATCTTTCTATCAGACCTATAGCTCTGCTTTTACCCTTGTTGCTCTATACTGTTTTCAAGTCCTGCATATGCAACATGCCCTCTGTCTAAACATGAATTCTTTTAATCATTTGAATATTGGATAATGGAGGTCAAAGTCCAGAATCCTAGAGAAAACCAAAGTGAATTGCATTCAAAAATTAACCTGCCTCTATACTGAATTTCTACTTTGCCCACAGGCAAAATACTTATGAGTTGCAGTTAGAAGATGACCAGAGCTCTGTCTGCTGAAATATATCAGTGGATGTCCCCTGCAAGTCACACGAGAGTTCAGGGGACCAGGCCCGGCTCTTCCCATGAAATAGCTGTGTGACCTCGGTCAAAGATACGTCACCTCTCCACAACTCGGCTCCCTCCTACTAAAACAAGAAAGATGAGCTGGTGATCCCAGAGGTCCCTTGGCGTGTTAATATTTCATGACCCTTGGCTTCATCTTTGACCAGGGTCTTTCTTTGTAAGTCTCCAAATTCAAGCCGCTGAGATGTTTCTTAATCTCAAGAGTTTTCCCCATGAGATGATGCGACATGTCTTGGAATAGTTCTAAGCATTATATTCAAACTGCAGGAAAAAGGCTGCAAGATAGAAAGCCGTCCCTCACCGATGGTTTTAAGAAGTCAGATGTGAAATGCTGGGTCTTGAAATGAACCTCCAGAAGGAAACATGACCCCCAAATACTATCACTTTTACAAGAACTCCAGAAATCTTTAGGGACCCCAGGCCAATTTGGTGATCACGCAATCTTGCATGAATCTACCGACTCAGTCTCTCAGAAAGGATTCAGTTTTTCCTTGCTATTGGCTGAGGCATCTCCAGACACTGACCATGATACACAGTAATTTAAGGCATGAATAATCTAGTGAGGAAGAGCAGACACCCACACATGAGTCAGAGAAATAAAGTGTTAGGCAACACATGATTAAAGCATCCATATTCATAGGTGGCTACCAAGGATAAAAGAACAGAACCTTTACTTTTTCAAGGGAGAATCTCATTAGAAAGAGGGCTGATAAAGGGAACTGTTGATCAAGGGAAGAAGCACGCATTAGAAACTAGAATATGGAATCAACATGGTACCACCTTTCCAGTGCCAGCTTTGTGAGCACTTCACCTGCCACCAGCATCCCACAAAGGGACCTGTGCTTAGTCTAATGCTGTGTGGTCACCACCTGAAATTGCAACCATTTACAGGGCCTCACATTATAATTCTGCATCAGGCCCCACCCACTATGGAGTGTACCCCAGAATATCACCTTGTTCCAGGAGAGGGATCCTACTGTGAGGTGGTAAGAGATGGGACTGGAGAAGGAAGTGGGGTTCATAGACAGAGAGCCTTGAATTCTACACTGAACTGCTCAGACTTTATCCTATAGGAAGATAGAAGGTTATTCTTTTTTCAAACTTTAAACTTTTTATTTTGTATTGGGCTACAGCTGATTAACAATGGTGTGGTAGTTTCAGGTGAATAGCTAAGGGTTTCAGCCATATCTGTACATGTATCCATTCTCCCCCAAACCTTCCTCCCATCCAGGCTAACATAACATTGAGTAAAGTTTTATGTGCTATACAGTAGCACTTTGTTGATTATTCATTTTAAATGGAGCAGTGTATACATGACCTTTCCAAACTCCCTAACTATTCCTTCCCCACCCCACCCCCTTAGGCAACCATAAGCCTGTGAGTCTCTTTCTGTTTTGTAAGTAAGTTCATTTGTATCATTTCTTCTTAGATTCCGCATAAAAGGGATGTCATACCATAGTTCTAGAAGGTATTTTTTGAGCAGCAGAGTTATATGGTAACATTGAGATTTGAGGACAAATAATCTTGTGATAACATGAATGGGGGAGACAGGGCTGGTGTGAAGACCCTTATCAGGATCCATTAGCAAAGTCAGGAAGTTCACTTAGACATGGTGAGAGCAGAGAGGAGAGGTAAAATTTGAGAAACAAATGGAAAAGAGGAATCACTGTGTCTTGATAATAAATTGAAGACGGAGAGACAGAGACAATTGAATCAAATTTACACAACAATTTCTTTCCCCAGGCTTTTGCAAAAAAAGATAAAAATAAAATGACAAAAACTAAAGCACTGTGACTATAATTATTGGTGGCAAAATTGGTAGGGCTGTCAGGGGCCTCTGAGGCAAGGCTTTCATTCGAGAACTTGGCAGTAAGGTGAGTGGGTGAACATTGTTCAATCCTTCATTTTATTCACTCAATATTTACTGATCTCTTCCTAAACATCTAGGTACCACTTTAGACATTAAAGATCTGGCTGCAAATAAAGCAGTCATGGGCTCTGCCTATGAAAATTTTACAGCCTAGGAGGGAAAAGATGTTAAACAATTATAATTGTGGGTATATGATGAAAGGGAAGTGGCACATCATTTTGAATCAGACTTTTCTGGTCTTTTCTCCCAGGAAACTTAAACAAATAAATGAATGGAGTTGTTAAGCCCATGACACTTAATTTGCCACCTTTCAATTTCATTGAACTACAGCCGACTTTGTGTGTTTGTGTGTGTGTGTGTGTGTCCACATGTGAGCAGGGGTAATTTCCGTTTCCAAAAGACTTGGCTTCCCTGATGAGAAAGGGGGAGATTCTGACAGAGTGAAAGAGAAAATGAGAAGCAAGTGATACTTGCCTTCCATTCCCTTCTGAATGGTTTCCCACTGAATTACAAGGCAATGCTCTTTTGATCTGCTACGGAGGTGGGTTTTGTGTAGCCAAGATGTTCCCACTGGATGGCCTCTCACCCAGCCAGGCTGGGCTTTTGCCTAGAAATTTTGGAAATAGGACTGAGAGACAGACATCTATTTTGGAGCTGTGGGGAGTGGCCATTTTCAACCACATGAACTGGACAGATGGTGAACCTGGCTGACAGGGATGCAAAGAGCCAGTGAGAGTGCGGCTAGAGGGTGTTCCAGTCTGCAATTCCAGCCCATCCTCCTCTATGGATCAACCACATTCCTGTTGCCGAGTTCCATGAGACACCCCAGTATGCTTATAAGCTTTTCTGTTTAAGCTTGTTCAAGAATTCTATTTAATTCTCTACTGTTTGCAAACCAAGATGCTCCCTACTGATTAGCATTGAAGAGGGACAGCCGGTGGCGGTGGAAAGTTACCAGGACAAGCAAGCAAAGCTCTGAGACCTATTTTTAAATCCTGGTTCACTAATCAAAATCCCTAAGGTATGGACCCAGGGTTTGTAAAGGTGGCCGAAACAAATACTGCAAAGCGTGGCATTGGCAGAGCCAGGAAGCCGGGATAGGCATGTTGCAGGAAACAACTCTGAATGGTTGTTAATGTTGCATCTTCTCTCTGTGGGGCCAGGTAAGGACCACAAGCCCTGGACAGAGCAGAGCATCAGCCAGCTGCAGGTTCTCCCCTCAGAAGGGGCAGTCGTATCTGTCTGTAATGTAGGCCTTGAACTTCTTTTTGTTGACCTCCACCCTGGGTTTTGGGCTTCCTGGGTGGCTCAGCAGTAAAGAATCCACCCACAATGCAGGGGACATGAGTTTGATCCCTGGGTTGGGAAGATCTGCTGGAGCAGAAATGGCTTCCCACTCCAGTATTCTTGCCTGGGAAATCCCATGGACAGAGGAGCCTGGTGGGCTACAGTCCATGGGGTTGAAACAAGTCAGACATGACTGAGCAGCTGAAAAACAACCACACCCTGGGTTTAGCTGAATCGACCTTCAGGTACAACCCCTGACTTTGACATCACTGTCTTCAAGGACACAGGCCAGTGGAGGGTTTTGTGAAAAGTAACAAGCAAGGGACTTCTCTGGTGGTCCAGTGGCTAAGACTCCAGGCTGCCTATGCAGGGAGCCCAGGTTTGATCCCTGGGCAGGGAACTAGATTCCACCTGCCTCGATTAAGAATTATCATGCTGCAACTAAGACCTGGTTCAGTCAAATAAATAAATATTAAAAAAAAATAAGATGTTTAAAAAAAGGAAAGTAAGTAACAAGCGGGACCACCCCGGGAAGTTTCAGTGATGTTCAGGACTGGAAGCTGATACTGTCAGACACGGACTGCTGAAATAATTGCTCTCTTCTTGCCCAATGGGTGGCCTGCCACAGAATCCTTTCCTCTACCTGCCACTTCATGGCAAATAGATGGGGAAACAATGGAAACAGTGACAGAATTTTTTTTTTTTTTTTTTTTGAGCTCCAAACTCACTGCAGATGGTGACTGCAGCCATAACGTTAAGAGACGCTTGCTCCTTGGGAGAAAAGTTATGACAAACCTAGACAGCATATTAAAAAGCAGAGACATTATTTTGCCAACAAAGGTCCATCTAGTCAAAGCTATGGCTTTCCAGTAGTCATGTATGGATGTGAGAGTTTGATGGTAAAGAAAGCTGAGCACCAACGAACTGATGCTTTTGAACTGTGGTGTTGGAGAAGACTCTTGAGAGTCCCTTGGACTGCAAGGAGATCCAACCAGTCCATCCTAAAGGAGATCAGTCCTGGGTGTTCATTGAAAGGACTGATGTTGAAGCTGAAGCTCTAATACTTTGGCCACCTGATGTGAAGAACTGACTAATTGGAAAAGACCCTGATACTAGGAAAGACTGAAGGCAAGAGGAGAAGGGGACGACAGAGGATGAGATGGTTGGATGGCATCACTGACTCAATGGACATGAATTTGAGTAAGCTCTGGCAGTTGGTGATGGACAGGGAAGCCTGGCGTGCAGCAGTCGATGGGGTTGCAAAGAGTCAGACACCAGTGAGCAACTGAACTGACTGACCTGGTATTTTCCAACTCTGGGACAAACCTCCCTCCCAGGAGCAGCCTGCATCACTCGTGGGTCTGACATTGTCTCAGTTGGAGTACACGGGCATCAACCCGCCTGGTACAGAGGAGACAAGCCAATGAGAGCTGAGAGAAGGTGGCCTTTTAGGCCCAGTTGTCTACATTGTTCCTGCCCCAATCCTGGCTATGTTTCTCAAACAAGGCTGAAAGCCAGGGATTATTTTCGTGTGTCCTGTTGACATCTGAGCACACCCTGCTCCTCACCTTCAGAGTCCAGGTACCAATAATAACTGTTCCCTTGGCCATGTGTTATCCTGTGCATTGACATGCAGCCAAGAGGTCACAGTGACTGAGGACAGAAGTGGACCATCCACCCATCCATGTCTGGGGACATCCAGAAAGAGGAGGAGAAAATGACCACTGGGTGACGGAAAGTAACCCTTTGTGGTGAGACGGAGAAGGGGATCCTGGGGGCTGCTGGACTGGCCTGAGCGGTCCTCGCAGATGAGCACGGGGAAGAGGCAGGGACCAGGGCATCACAGTTCTTTCTTCACCTCACCAGACGTCTGGACTCTGCCTCCTTCGAGACACATGAAGGAGACACACGAATTCAGGTCAGCTTCCAGCGCTGGGCACGTGTCGTTTAAAAAATCACGGGCATGTTCACATGCCAAGAGCCCCAGCGCGGGCTGACCACGCGGTTGTTTCAGTGATTAAGCCTCACGCACAGAGTCGAGTTGTTGGAGAACGCCGTCTGTTCACACAAACACTGCAAAGCGACCCTCTCCCTAAGCACCACGCTCTCAGCTTGTCAAAACATTTGAAGAAGACTAATTCAGGCCTCAAAAGGAATTCTCTCTCATGCAGCCAGCTGCCAGGTCTGTGAGCTGAAGGCTTTTGTGTCACAATATTTCAAGACACTAGAGACAGGAGGAACGTGGGCCTCGAGTGGCCATCCCGGGGGGTGATGATGTCAGTAAGCAGACAGAAGGCGCTTTTCACATGCTCTCTGGTGGTGGGGATGGGGTGAGGAAGCCAGCTGGGGCCAGTCTAGATGCCTGTGAAGAGCAGTACAGAGCAGGAGTCACAGACGTGGGTGGGTGAAGCCAGGGGTGGGTGTGTTCAAGTCCCAGCTTTTCCATTTACTACTCGTGGAGTTTTATGAGATATCCTTTGGGGCGGGGAGCTCCAATTTCTCCATCTGTGACTGCGGGGGGACAGACAGGGAGCCAAGGTGCCACCCCCAGGACTGTCGTGAGGAGTCAGGTAGCATAACATACATGTGATGTGCTGACAGCCGTGTACCCAGTAAGCAGTGAACACGAGATCATTCTTGGGGCGCTCTACAGGACCGTGGTGCGTGTCCCCAAGCCGGCCTCGGGGGCCACGTTGTCATCAGAGCTGCCCACTGAGGCCTGCCCGCTCGGCCGTGGGGAAATTTTTTCCCTCATCGCAAACAGGTCCCTGGAGCGCAGAATAGCAACTCAGCAACTGACATAAACAATTTCAAACAATCATTTCAGAAGACAAATGGCTCCATTTGGGCATCAAGATTCCTCCCAGAGGCTTTCCCTGCCTGTTTATGTGTTCCGTGGCCTCCAGCCACAAGTGAATTAGGCGGACAGCGCGCTCACGCCCAGGGAGGCGGGAGGGGCCTGTGCCGACCAGCACCTGCTATTTGACCTGCTTTCCTTGAAAGCTGATGCTGGGGTTGGGGGTTTCTGGAGGAAAGAAACTCCCATTTCCACCTGCCGGTGCCCACCCATCATGGGAAACATTGTGAGATACAGGGAAAATAGAAAATGTAGGTATATTACATTTTTTTTACACATTAGAAAATAATCTTGGCCCTGCTTTTTTTTTTTTAAATAAGGTTTTGAAACAAACATAATATTTCAGGACTTCCCTGGTGGCACAAGTGGTAAAGAAGATGCCTGTCAATGCAGGAGATCTAAGAGAGGCAGGTTCGATCCCTGGGTTGGGAAGATCCCCTGGGGGAGGACATGGCAACCCACTCCAGTATTCTAGCTGGAACATTTCCTATCTCTGGGACATTCCATGTTGCTGGGTTCTAGTCTATATGCTAAGACCAGAAACTTCTGCAGAGGGTGGTGCTTTACTGAAGCCAAAGGCTCCTTTGTTTCTATGCCTATTCAGCTCTCCTCTCTCCTCTCAGTAGAACTTGCTGAATTCCACCTCTCCTAATTCAGTCCCTTCTGTCTTGAAGCCAGGGGAGATGGCTGCTTCATGTGAAAACAGCTCTAAGCAGAAGGACCATTTATTTTGTTGAGAGTGACTGGCTCTGAAAAAGCCAGGCGTCTACCCATCGCTGCACCATCGGTGCTTCCCCGTGGCTGTGCATTCCTCAGAGGATCAAGCGGCCAACTTGGTTCTGGGAGCCCGGAGCCTGGTTCTAAACCTACTAAGTGACCTTGGGCAAATTTCTTAACATCCCTGACCCTCAGGTCTCCTCATCCAGACGACCAGTTTTGCAATCTCACAGAGTTGTTATGAAAATATAAGCACAACGACTTGAGAGTTTAATTCACCATAAAAATAAAAGGTGCTATAATTTAGCAGACTGCTGTCTGAACCCCAGGCACTGCTCCCTGTGGTCAGAGCTCTACAACTTGGTTTCAGCCTTAGACGGAATGACATTTTCAGTTGTCAAGGTGGAGGATCTGGGATCTCAGGGGAGCTGGAACGACAGCCATGAGCCATGTTCATCTTTAGAGCTGATCTTGCTAAACCTTGCAAGATCCGGCTCTCACCAGAAACACATTAAGACCTGAGCTGATGGGGCTGGTGCACTGGGATGACCCAGAGGGATGGGATGGGGAGAGAGTTGGGAGGGGGGTTCAAGATGGGGAACACATGTACACCCATGGCGGATTCAAGTCAATGTATGGCAAAACCAATACAATGTTGTAAAGTAAAATAAACAAATAATTAAAAAAAAAAAAAAGACCTGAGCTGAACAACCATCACCTCTGTCTGGAGAATGAAAATGATAACAATGTCTTCCTCAAAAAGTTTTGGTTGAAAGAGAGGGAATAAGTGATAGTATGTATATAAAACATTTACAGAATATACTGTAAACACTACAATGATAATGATTGTCTGTATTACTCGCAAACACCACCTGGGGTTGAAAAGAAATGAGGGACCTCCCTGGCTGTCCAGTGGTTAAGACTTCGTCTTCCAATGCAGAGGGTGCAGGTTCGATTCCCAGCTGTGGGAGGGCTTAGATCCCGCATGACTCACGGCCAAAAAACCAAAGCATAAGACAGAAACAATAAATTCAGTAAACAATTAATTCAGTAAAGACATTAAAATGGTCCAAGGACATCCCAATTGATCCAGTGGCTAAAACTCTACACTCCCAATACAGGGGCCTGGGTTCGATCCCTGGTCAGAGAACTAGATCCCGCATGCTGTAACTAAGACAAGGCACAGACAAATATATAAACCAATAAAAATAAATATTTTAAAAATGGTCCACATTAAAAGATATCTTAAAGAAAGGAAGCAATGAGGAGAGTTAGCAGCAAATCTTATGACATAAACATCAGAGGCTAGTGGTTGGTAATTTACAAACAATATGATATTTTATAATAATATTAAAGGTATTTAAAAATACCATAAAATAGTATATACTATATGGATGTAAGTAAGGATAAAATCATGAATATTAATCTGTGAATAAAACTGCTAGCTTTGTTGAAGTCTATAGACACATGAAGGCAAAAGGAGAAGGGGGCAGCAGAAGAAGAGATGGTTGAATGGCATCATTGATTCAATGGACATGAGTTTGACAAACTCTGGGAGAGAGTGAAGGGTAGGTGGGGCTGGTGTGCTGCAGCCCATGGGATCGCAGAGTCAGACATGACTTAGTAGCTGAACACCAACAAGCACACCCCTGGACTAGATCAAACACTTTTTATTTGCCCTCTCACTAAAGCTGCACAAAATTTCCATGGAGCAGGCATTTTTTGGTCCCATGTTCTCAGATGGAGAAGAGGAGAGCTTGAAGAACATGCTCAAGTTCACATGATCAGGAGTGGAGGAGCCAGAATCTGAACCCAGGTCAGCGAGACAGCAGGGTCTGTATCACAACATACATCTTGGAATTTTCCAACACAAATTAACCGGAGGGGTTGTGAGTGTTCAGCCTCAGCTGGGGACCGGGTTTTCTCTGTTGTAGTTTGAATGTGAACATGTTCTTGGACTGGTGGGATTTATAGCAACTTCATCCTCCCAGGTATTCAGCCAATTTGGCTCAGCAGCGGCTCCCATCAGGAGTCTTCATCCCCTGCGACTCCACAGCTTAAACGTGAACAGGCAAGCAAAGCCCACTGCTAATTTACGAATTACCCAAGTTATTCCCGATGACTACAGAAAATGCAGGAGACACCGGATAGATCATTGAAATAAGGAATAGAGGAATATAAGAAAGAACATAAGAAAAACTCAAAATGACTTATTGTCTAGACACCCAGAGATCATCACTGAGAATGGGTCATTTTAGACTTTGTTCTATGCTTTAACACTTCTGGTAGTCTCTGGTATGTGTAGATCCCTAATTTGCTGAGTTTAAAATATTTCAACTTTCAAAGTAATTTCTGTGTAAAGGGAACCCTCATGCCCTATTGGTGGTAATATAAATTGGTGCCTCCACTGAGGAAAATAGTATGGAAGTTCTTCAGAACACTAGAAATACAACAACCAAATGATTCAGCAATTCCACTCCTGGGTATACATTTTTAAAAAAACCAAAATGCTAATTTGAAAAGATACACACACCCCAACACTCACAATATTATTATCTATAAATGCCAAGATATAGAAATAACCAGAGAGTCCATCAACACATTGATAAAGATAAATAGATGAAGAAGACATGGTATTTACATACAGTGGAATATTACTCAACCATAAAGAAGAATGAAAATTTGTCACTTGCAGCAACATGGATGGACCTGGAGGGCAGTATTCTAAGTGAAATAAATCAGACAGAAAAAGATAAATACTGTATGATACCACTGATATGTGGGCTCTAAAAAATACAACAAGCTATAACACATAATATTCAACACAAAAAGCAGCAGACTCACAGATATAGAGAACAAATTGGTGGTGGGGGGGGAGCAATATAGGTGTAGGGGATTAAGAGGTACAAACTGCTGGGTATGAAATAGGCTCAAGGGTGTGTTATACAACATGAGGAATATAGTCAACATTTTGTAATAACTATAAATGGAAAGTAACTTAAAAATTGTACAAAAATTTTAAAAATACAAAAAATAAAAGAATGCTTTTTAATTGCCATTTGATCAAGAAATGAGATAATATGCAACATTTACTGACATTTCTCTGTGTGTTTGGGGGAGGGCATTAAATTTAAAACTGCCTTCTAGGGAGGTGGGAAGGAGGTTGAAGAGGGAGGGGACATAAATACACCTATGGCTGATTCATGTTGATGTTTGTCAGAAACCAATACAATTCTATAAAGCAAATAGCCTTAATTAAAAAATAAATAAATTTAAAGAAAATCATCTTCTAATATTTTATGCCTCATCAGTTACTCACTGTAAAACTGAGTATCAAAAAGTTCCATGTGGAACTTTACCGCAGATAAGAAGCCAGACCAACCAGTTGTGAGGACAACAAAATTGAATGACTTCCTGAAAGGAGAGTTCCCAGAAACAGGAAAGTAAAAAACTGCTTATGGGGTATCTTCCAGTCATTATCTGTGGAATAGGGACATACCTGGGGGCTACTGGACTGTATTTAATGAGAAAGAACGGATGACTTTGTACCATTTAAGAGTCCAAGGGGAAAGAGACGCAGATTGAGGGCTGGATAACTTATTTGAGTGGCACTTCAGATTGAGATGTTAGGCAAGACATACTGAGAATTTGAGAGGCTGTAATCACTGACCATTGCTACATATACCAAGTGATGACTGAGGTTCTAGATGGGGGACCCAATAAATACATTTTACAATATTGCAGTGGCTTAATCCATGACTTCTACTGCTCGAATCCTACCGCTTTCTCTAATGATCTAAGGTATCTGAATACAGCAAACATCAACTGGAGTGGCTGAAACGTAAGAGAAGTATTCAGTACTATCTATAGGGGAACAGGAGAATTTCTCTTCCTTCAACTAAGAGGAGAAAAGAGAGAAATGATTCTTCCTTCAATGGTTCCAGGGGGTACTTTGCTATGCTCTATAAAAATTAAAGTCAGGAATCAACCTTATTTATTGCAAATTTCTGGGAATAAATGATACATCTTATTGTAACAAAATTTGGAGACCCTTGTGTTTTACCTAAAAATATTAATTCAGAGAATTCTCTGGTGGCCCAGCAGCCAGCTTTCTGCACTCTCACTGAAGGAGGTGTGGGCTCAATTCCTGGTCAAGGAATGAAGATCCCACAAGCCATGCAGTATGACAGAAAAAAAAAATTTTTTTAAAGCAATTCAAATCTAGTTAAGTAAAGCTTGACTTACCAGCTGTTCTGGATGATGTCAGGATGGAAATGACTGAAAATCACTGATTTAAACAAAGGCTGTCTGCTCTATAAAGCTGAAAATCTGAGTACTAAAATCATAAGACTGAAAAAATCTTTTATTTGGCTAATGGCCGTTGCTGATGTCTTAAAAATCATATTTAGGACTTCCCTGGTGGTCCAGTGGTTAAGAATCCACCTGCTAATGCTGGGGACATGGGTTCAATCCCAGGTCCAGGAAGATTCCACATGCCATGGAGTAGTTAAGACCATGTACCGCAACTATTGAGGCTTGCTCTAGAGCCTGTGTTCCACAGGAGAAGCCACCACAAAGAGATGCCCATCACCGCAACTCAAGAGCAGCCTCCACTTGCTGCAATAGAGAAAGCCTATGCGTAGCAACAAAGACCCAGTGCAGCCAAAAATTAACTAATGAAAAAAAAATCCTACTTATGTCTATCAAACTCACCATTCCATGCCTCTCTCTTGTGCAATTCACAAGCCACCAGATCAAGTAATCCCTTCTCACATGGGGAATGTAAAAGAAAGCCTCAATAATTCTACAAAGGTCTTTCCTTCACAAATGGCAGGAACCATTTTGCCAGCATGGAAACAGGTACCCAGTGAGCTGAGCTGACTTTCCCAAGATTGTGAGTCAGAGAGTGGATGTGTGGGCTCCTGCATAGTTCTAAGTTCTACCCACTGGAGAGCGGGCATGAGACTTCAAAGGCTGGTACCTGGGAAATACACTTGCTGACTTCACCTTCCTGATCTGGGCAGAGATGCAAGACAGCTGGTCACCATAGAAGAGAGGACCAGTGAGCTCAAGCTAGGCACATGAGAATGAAGAAGATGAAAGACCACTTTATGCTCCAACATCTCCTAGTCAGATTCGGCTTTTTTGAGGTATATAAAACCCTATCTCTCCAGTTGAGCACTTGGACATCTGCTGTGCCAATTCTGTTAATTCTCCAGTTCAACTCAATTAGATCAGAAACCATTAAACTTGGTTCAATCCAATTTGACAAAATCTTACTGTGTCTATCATGCACTGTAGCAGATAAAAGAGGAAGGACACTCTTTATGGTCTTAAAAAACTTACATTTTCATTTTTCCAAAGATCCCAGGTACACTAAATTGGATTCATTATTATCCTTAGTACAGGTCACATTGTCATCACTGACCTATGAATGTTGTTGTTCAGCCATTAAGTTGTGTTTGATTCTTTTGACTCCATGGACTGCAGCATGCCAGGCTCCTGTGTCCTTCACTGTCTCAGATTTATGTCTATTGAGTCAGTGATGCTATCTTACCATCTCATCCTCTGCAGTCCTCTTCTCCTTTTGCTTCCAGTCCTTCCCAGCATCAGGGTCTTTTCCAGTGAGTTGGCTCTTTGCATCAGCTGGCCAAAGTATGGAGCTTCACCTTTAGCATCAGTCCTTCCAATGAATATTCAAGGTTGATTTCCTTTACTATTGACTGGTTTGATCTCCTTACAGTCCAAGGGACTCTCAAGGGTCTTTTCCAGCACCACAGTTTGAAAGGATCAATTCTTCAGCACTCAGCCTTTTTTATGGACTAACTCTCACATCTGTACATGACTACTGGAAAAACCATAGCTTTGACTATAAGGACCTGTGTTGGCAAAGCGATGTCTCTGCTTTTTAATACGCTGTCTAGGTTTGTTATAGCTTTTCTTCTAAGGAGCAAGCATCTTTCAATTTAATTCATTTGCTTAATAATCACCATGCATGTTACCACCAATCAAGCTAAAACCAGCATCACGGTAACCTTTTTCTTCTCTTGGACCACATCCATATCTACTCTCCCTGCATCTCCCACTCCAGAGGCAACTACTTTTCAGAATTCTGTATTTATATCCACTAATTCTTTTTCTGTTGTTCTAGTTGTAAGCCCCTACCCTTGATACCAATACACCTAAAAATATATAAAAACATATACTGTTTACTTTTATTGTTGCTGAATAGTCTTTGGTGGGAAAATAAAATGTACTCATTCAAGGCATTTTTATCAGTGCCTAATCTACGCGCATCCCTGTTTTAGGTGCCAGGGAAGAGATCAGAGAAAATGAAGGAACAAACAAAAATTCTTGCCCTCGTGGACAAATAAACAAATAGCCAAGTAAAAAGTTCAGTGTCTGCTGTGGTGGTAAGAGCTATGGATAATAATAAGGATGGTTAGGTGTGGAGGGGGATTTGGGGGTGTTGCCATGGTAATGAAGATGCTAGGGAAGCCAACCACCCTCCCCCACCCCCCGGTAGAGGAGGTGAAGGCAATGGTCTCAGGCAGGTGGCCTGACTGAATATTCCTCTAGTTTTTTTTAAAAAATTTATTTACTTACTTATTTTGGCTGCATCGCAACAGCTTCACTCTGGTTGTGGTGCCCTGCAGCATGTGGAATCTTAGTTCCTTGACCTGGGATTGAACCTACGTCCCCCTGCATTGGAAGGTGAATTCTTAACCACTGGACTGTCAGGAAAGTCCTCCCCCTCTAGTTTTTATAAAAGATTTAAAATTCCTATTTAGGACTTGAAATACACTCATCTTCTAGGATCCAGCTAACTGCATTGTCACTGGGCTTTTAGACAGCACAGCTTAAAAGAATCACACACAGAGAATTAGAGGATTGGCTCTAACATCCCATGGGACATGGGCTAGGTCTTTTTTGCTTCCCAAACAGACCCCCAGCTCCTAACACAGTCTCCATTACAATGGCAACAGGAAAGAGATATTCATGCATGTCTGTTGAATGAATGCATAAATAGGTAACTCTCATATAGCATTTTTCAGCACCTTCCAGGTGGCCTGTGAGTTCCTGGGGACAGGGGTTATATACAAGCCTGTGATGGATGTTCCTGGAATGGGGCATTGGTGACAATAAATAACAGAGGTTTGAGGAGTGAGGTGGGGGAAGGAAAAGCATCAGAGTTTACACCTGGCTGTTGCGGAGGACCTGTCAGTGACCTACGTGTAGAGATTAACCCCATTAGAGAAATCATGCTCGGAAACTGTGAGCCTCTCTGTCCAGAAAAAATTTTCCATGATGTGTGTCCAGATAAACTTGCCCTCCGAGGTGCAGCGTGAATAAAGGTGAAACATGGCTGGGAATCACTGCCTTTTAGAAGCTCATAATTGACATTAGAAATAGTAAAGTCTTCAGAAATTCTGCAATTAAAAATCCAATTTAATTTTTCACTATACCCTGCTTCCCTCTTTCCTTTTTTTGTTTTGATGTGAGCTATATTTTTCAGAAGCCTTTATTGAGTTTGTTTCCATATTGCTTCTGTCTTATGTTTTGTTTTTCTTGCCTGAGAGGCATGTGGGGTTGTAGTTTTCCATCCAGGGATCGAACCCAAACCCCCTGCATTAGAAGGTGAAGTCTTAATGCCTGGGCCACCAAGGAAGCCCTTGTGCCCCTTGAATTTCCTGCTGAACAACTTTAACATACTATGAAATGAGTCTTCTGGGGACCACCCTGCAGACAACAGTGGGATTAAGGCTGGATAATCCATATGCAGGGAAAAGGGCTGAAGAACAGTCTGTAGGACTGAGACATGTGGAGGGGTTACAGTGAGGAATGGCATAGTGGCTGCTACTGTCACAGGCAGAATAATGTCTCCTTCCCCAGAGATGTTCACATCCTAACCCCTGGGACCTATGAGTATGTGATCTTAGCTGTTCCTATGGACTGAACTGTGCCCCCCACATATCCACCACATACCAAATTCACATGCTGAAGCCCCAACCTCCGTATGTGACAGTATTTTTTTTTTTAACAGATTTGGTTTATTTATTTTACTTATTTGGCTGGCTGGGACTCAGTTGCAGCATGCAGGATCTAGTTTCCTGACCAGGAATCAAACCAGAATCTCTGCATTAGGAGATTGGAGTCTTAACCACTGGACCATCAGGGATGTCCTTGGAGATGAAGCCTTTGGGAATAATTAGGTTTAGACGAGGACTCAATAGTGGGGCCCTCGTGATGAGATCAGGGTCCTTGTGAGAAGAGATCAGAGAGCTCACTGTCTGTCTGCCTGTCTTCCTCTCTGCCATGTGAGGTCACAGTGAGAAAGTGACCGTCTGCAAGCCAGGGAGAGAACTCTGACCAGAAAATTACCATGATGGTAATGTTGGACTTCCAGCCCCCAGAGAAATTAAATGTCTGTTGTTTTGCTACCCAGGCTATGGTGTTTTGCTCTCGCAAAATACCAAATTATGAAAAGAACACTGAACATATGAAGCAATTGAAAAGACTGCATTCAGAATAACCTTAGAATAGTAATGGGCTAATCATAAAGTCAGGGCTTCCCTGGTGGCTCAGTGGTAAAGAACCCGCCTGCCAAAGCAGGAGACGTGGGTTCTATCCCTGAGTTGGGAAGATCACCTGAAGAAGGAAATAGCAACCTACTCCAGTATTCTTGACTGGGAAATCCCACAGATGGAGGAGCCTGGCGGGCTACAGCCCATGGGGTCACAAAAGAGTCAGACATGATTTAGTGACTGAACGAAACCAACAAATTATAAAGATGGCAGGTATGAATTATTCATCAATCCACGCAAGAAAAACTTACTGAGCATCTATTCTATGTCCAGTTCCCCAAGGATATGACAGTTAAAAAATGACATAGTGATGCTTTTATGAAGCTTATAGTCACCAAAACTTATAAAAGTACTTGGGCTATTCATTTGGGAAAATTTAAAAACTAACTGCAGAGATGAACCACTCAAATCTTCTATTTTGTAGATGAAAAAAAAAATGAGATCTGAAGAGACCAATTAAATTTGGTGAATATACAAAGTTTTATAGCCCAGCTACCAGAGAAAACGCAGCATGTCCAGTTTAGGTGAAAGTATACTCCTAATATTGTAACAGGCTAAAAAAATTAATCACTGCTTAGCTCAAATTCAACTAGATATCTTGCATTTTGATTTGCTAAATCTTGACAGCCCTAAATTTCTGAGGGATAGAGTCAAGGTCATGGCAGAAACCAGAGTCCACCTTTGTATGAGCTGCTTGAATGGGAAGAAGAGAAAAAGAGAACAAAGCAAAAGAAACACAATAGTTCTTTAAAAGGGGAGCCCACTAATGGACCTGTCTCTCTCCTTTTGATCCTTTGTGCATGGCGCGCGCGTGTGTGTGTGCACGCATGTGGGTCCTTGTGTCTTACTGGCATAGGATTATGGCAATCAAAGATTATCAACAGTGATACCAACTATAGATACTGACAACTAGAAGACGAAATACAAGAAAATATGGTTAATTCAAAAACAACACTAAAATGACTGCACTTAAGTAAACTGTCTATGATGTATGCCCAACTAACACACAGCCCGATCACAATTTTACTTATTCCCAATCTTTACATTTTCACATAACCATTTCTCCAAGGGAGGGAGAAATCACCTAGCCCAATCTAGACATTTACAGATGAAGCAATCAAGAGTCACAGGGAAGAACTGACAAGCCTAGGACCACCCTGTAAATGAATGTGAAGAACAGTATTTTTTTGTGGGCTTACTAAGTGCCAGGCATTTTTTTAAAAGCTCTACTTGTATTACCACATTTGTCACAACAATCCTATGATTCTTCTCATTATTCAAACAAAACAAATTGAGGCAGAGAAAACTATGTAATTTATCTAAGGTTTCAGGTTATACAGCTGATAAGAAGAGGTACCTGCTAAAAACCCAGGGAGTCTGGCATTCCAGTAGGATGAGTTTAGATCACTAAACATGTTTATCCATGTAAACTTTCATGTTTATTGCTCCGGTAGCAGACTTTGCAGTTCAATAACAAGGTCACTCAAATACAGTTTATAGAAAGACAGTTGGAAACTGTTACCATAATGTTAGTTTCAGAGTGGAAACAGTTATCTGCTGCCTTATAAACCAGTCCTACCATCTTACTATGATCAGAGAACAATTTTGTTTCCTTTGCTTTTTGAAACATTTTAAATGAAACACACCAGAATCTACTATCAAAGCAAACATTAGCAGTGAGATAGAGTTTTATGAGTTTACATTTTGAGCAGTTTGTGAAAGAAAAGGAAAAGAAGAAAAAAAAGAAAACAAGAGAGAGAGAGAGAGAGAGAATCAAAACAGAGAAGAGGTTCCTTGATCCATTGTTAGCGATAAAGTAAACCGAGGACTCTTGAAGAGGCCCTTATGCTCCCCAGTTGCCAGCCAGGCTTCTGTGTTCCTGCAGCTACAGAGGTAATGATCTCCAGGAAGAATAACCACATGAGAAAAATGATGTCTACTTAGTTTTACATTCAGTTTATCTTCTTTTCTATCTTTCAGGACACCATCAACTCCCTAAATCTCAGACGACCAAACCACTTTGTCCATTTTCAGACCCTCTGTTTCTCTGTGTATCGAAGTTAGAAGATTAAACCTGTCTTTGTCTGCTTTGATAGCAAGTTTCCCAAAGCAACACCTTCTGTGACACAAAAGCATGTTCAAGTTAAACAAACAAACAAACAACCAAAGTGAGGCTGCCATTGGAATTCTCAGAAGCTCCAGGGTCCAGGTCTGGAAGGCCTGCCTGGGAGACACAGGACTCCACCAACCCACCAAGGCAGGAATTAGGAGAACCGTCTGACTCTCCTCTGCACTGCAGCTGAAGGAAGCATCGTTTGACAAGCCTGTTTCAAAATTCTACTATCAAGTACATCCCCAAATCCATCCAGAGACAAACCAGGTCCTCCCCTGGCCCTACAGGAAACGGGTGAGGGTGCATCTGAGATGTGTGGAGCTTCTCACAAAACAAACTCACATCCTCTGTTCTTCAGAAAGGTGGCAGTGTTGCCCTGCGGTCCTGACCAAAATGCAAAGTGGCGGCTGTGTCTCTCTGTCTCTAGCAGATTAACGGACCAGGCACCTCACCTCACCACGGAAAGGATGGATTTACTCACTGCAGGACCTAGTGCCTCACAGACTCGCCCCGGCTCTTAGGGCGCTGAGTCTTGTTTCAGGGCGCTTTGTCTTGAGCCTAAGTTCTCAAGTTTTTACCTCGCTTTGACAGTACAGAGCCATAGAAAATCTCCATGGGATCCCACAGACATCTAAAAGCCAGGAGCACCTAAGGAGGTCCCAGAGGACCCTACTTTACAGCATCCACTCTTCTCATATTTTGTAACCTCCTTCCAAGTGACATGCTGAGTGGTCCCATGTGGAAAGGCTATGGAAAACTTAGCAAACTATGCCAGCATCCTTATAACACCTGTTACGGGAAATGTTCACATCACAGTTTAAAGTAACTCACAGCATCTTCTGGGCTTCCCAGGTGGCACTAGTGGTAAAGAACCCAGGCCTCCCAATGCAGGAGGTGCAGGTTCCATCCCTGGGTCAGGAAGATCCCTGGGAGGAGGGCATGACAACCCTCTCCAGTATTCTTGCCTGGGGAATCCCATGGAGAGAGGAGCCTGGCGAGATACAGTCCACAGCGTTGCAAAGAGTCGGTCACGACTGGAGCGACTGAGCATGCAGACATGGCATCTTCTAGGCAGAAGCTGTGCCATTTATTGAGCAGTTTGTCCCCACTTTTCTAAAACCAATATTCCACATAGAGCTGCTGAGAAAGAACTGAAGAACTGTCCTCGCCTCAGTGTGCAGACTTGCACACCAAGGTCTTCCAGGGGCGAGCACACGCGCCAGCCTGTTTGAGGGGCAGTTAAAGGCCCGATCTCCTCCCCCACTCACCTTCCCTCAGTGTCCTCGGAGAAGTTTCTCTATCGGGACAGAAATTTGGGGGGGAAAGTCTCCATTTATAAATATCGGATGGTTTGGGAAAAAATATTTGTGGCACTAGACTTTTTTTTTTTCCTACAGTGATGTCATTTTGAATACTTGGTGCGCTCCAAATTTGCTATTTTTACTTTCCCCAAGTGACTTTTTTTGGGAAATACATTTGTTTGGATTAGCTACATTTGAAGTGGCTCCTGTATGTAATGCCCAGCACCAGGTTCATCTTCTCACAGTTCTCAACTCTCAAACCTGAAATCCCCAAGAGCTCATTTTCAAGGTTATTCCTTTTTGGATGCACCCTCCCCCTCTCCCCCCCCCCCCCCCATTTTTTTTTTCTAGTCACAGATACAGAGACAAAAATAAAAGGATTGGCCTTCTCACAAACCAAACCATGCTCTGCGGCTCAAAGCATTGACAACAGAAGACATGAAAGCCACCCCCGCTCCCCCAAGGCTAATAAAATTCTTGACTTCCCAAATGTGCTTCTGGGGGAAAGAGGGGCAGGAGACAAGGCGGGCTCTGAAACGTGCCCTGGAAAGCAGTGTGCAGCTGAGACGGAGAAGAGGAGGAAGAGCTGGAGAAGGAACGCTCAGTGTCCGCCCTACCTGATCTGAACTTGGTCCTAATCAGCAAAGAGTGCTCAGACCCCAGGAGTGTCATGTTGAGTTGAGTCTCAGAGAGCCGCTGGTCCCTTAGCCAGACGCCCCCTGATGTCCACCAGGAACGGGCTCCCGGGAGCTCAGCTGACCGCAGTGAACAACCCGGAATTCATCCAACTCTCCGCGAGCTCCCCCGGGTAGGACTACAGCGCCGGCCAGGGACCGAAACCCTTCTCCCCCGGAAAGCGGCGGCTCCCCCCTCGCCGCAGCGGGGCTACTGCGCTCTCGGCCGGCGGGACCCTGCACCTCCTCGGGGTCTGGCCGGGCGCCGCGGGCATCCCAGGCGTGCGCGGCTGATGTCATAGGCTGCCCGCTCCTCGAGCATCCCCACCCCACCACGCCTTTATGAAGGTCCCCAGTTTGCTATCTGATCCTTTTTTACTACTGACAGGAGCTCAACCAATCAGGAGCAGCGAGCGGCGCCCGGGACTCGCAGCCGCCGGAGTCCCGGGAGCGGGTCTGGACTCGGCCTGCGCGGGGGTGGGAGGCAGGGATGCGGGGGCGCGGGCGGGGAGCAGAGCCGGGGTAGAGGGGCGGAGGGGAGCGGAGCCGGGGTGGCGGGGGCGGGGGGGAGCGGAGGGGAGCGGCGTCCGGCGCGTAGGTGGGAGGGCCAGGTGGGAGGGTGGGGACCCCCGGGGAGGAGGCCTTCCATGCCCGAAGCCTGGGAGACGGCGGGGGGCGGGGACGACTGTAGGCGGTGGGTGTGTCCCACCCCAGGGGGACACTTGCGTTCCCGCGCTCCCGGGGCGCACGGCGCTCTGACAAATAACCTAGGATCCCAGCGTTCCCAGGGTCCGCACGTTCTCTCCCCGTCTGCAGAGGCAGAGACCGAACAAACATCCCGCAGTTCCCGTATCAAACCTGGACACAGGTCCACGGAAAAAACAAAACGCTTTTCATTTTTCTGGGGGTCAGAATGGCTGCAGATCCAGCTGGGGCTCAATGCTCTCCCTCCAGGGGGAGAGGCAAGACTTAGAAGCCCTTTGCAGCGCTTCTTTCCCTTGGGCGGGGCTCAAGGAGGGAGAGTCTCGGGAGCAGAGGGATGTCGGAGCTGGGCTTGGGTTCAGGTTGTAAAGACTGACTTTTCCCAGGAGGGAGTCCCTCCTTCCGTAGGGGCAAATCCATCTCGATTGCGACCCCGAGGGATGGCGCATCCAGAATGTGCCAGATGTGGTGGGCGCCTCTGTAAATGAAACCTGCTCTCAAGACTTGAAGAAGTTTGCTTAATTGTTAGGCACAGAAAATAAAAACTAAACTATATACACATACAGCGTTGGGTTGAATTTATCTGCAACGTTCTATGCATGTGGGCCTCGAAGTAGCATCTGTCATTGTCTGAGATTGCAAAACCCTTCCAAGATAAGTGGGTGACAGGTGAAGACCTGATGTGACTATAGCTCCTGGGACAACCTGTAATGCTTTGAGTCTGGGCCTTGCCCAGATCCTCCAGTTCTTGGGATCTGACCAGTAGTTTGCATAACTGAGGTCTTCTGGAATAGACCATCTGACTCCTGACACATCAGAGAGGTAGAGCAGCCGGGTCCTTGTTCCTCTTGGAGCTAGGGTCCTGTCCCTGGAGGCCTGTTTTCCAAGGATGAGCTCATGAGCAGCTCAGGTTCTGTGCCACACGCTCCTGCAGAAGACCTCAGTCTCCTAGTCTTGCTGGAATAAATTACACCTTGAGTAATTTCATATAACACAGATTTATTATCTTGCAGTTCTGGTGGTCACAAGTCCACAGTGGGTCTCACCCCACTAACTTCCCAGTCTTGTCAGGACCACCTTATCTTATGGAAGATTTAGGGGAGAACTGTTTCCTTGCCCTTTACAGCTTCTAGAGGGCGCCCATGTTTTATGTCTAGTGGCTTCTTCAGGTTCAAAGTCATCTTGATGGGCCCAGTTATTCTCATGTGATGGCTCTGCCCTCTCCCCTTTGTCCCCCTCATCCATGTTTAAGGACCTTGTGATTATACTGGGCCCACCTTGGATAAACCCTGTGGTAAGCTCAGCTGATTATCAATCTTAATTCCACCTGCATCTTTTTTTTTTATAATATTAAGAAATTTTTTGTAGGTTATCATAGTGCATTGGATTTGAGCTTTCTGCATCATACAGTATATTTCCACTGGCTATCTAATTTTACCTAGAGGGTTGGGATGGCAGGCAGGTTTAGGAGGGAGGGGACATATATATATCTATGGCTGATTCCTGTTGATACATGGTGGAAGCCAACACAATATTGTAAACCAATCATCTTTCAATTAAAAATACTTTTTTGAAAAAAGAAAAAGTAGGTAAAGAGCACGCAAATATAATTCATTTTAAAAGGAAATAAATATGGAAGCAAATAAAAAAATTTTTAATTTTTCAGCCGTGCCACATGGCATGTGGGAATTTAGTTCCCCAACCAGGGGTCAAACCCACACCCTCTGCAATGGAAGCACAGAATCTCAACCACTGGACTGCAAGGAAAGTCCCCACATGCATTCTTTAACTCTTCTTCACCATGTGATGGAAAATACAGATTCCTGGGGTTAAGAGGTGAACATAGTGGGTAGTGGCATTATGTTATTTGTGACACAAAGTGACCACTTCCCCTACCAGCATGTTCTCGTCCTTGGTTGAACCTGAGGCTCCTGATCTTCAATGAAAAGAGGTCAAGGGGAGGGAGATTGGGAAATAGAGATGCCCTGGGGCCTGGAAGAACCCTGGCCAGCTTTGAGATGCCTGTGGCAAGGAGGTACTCAACAGGGGAGAGATTGGGGGAAGAAGGAATGTTGCTAAATTATCTGAGTAGAGAAAAAACTATTCTGAGTCACATTAAAAAAAAAAAAAAGTCAAACAGATTTTTATCCTGAGGGTTGTGGAGCTGAAGAGAGATACATGGCAACTTGGCAGAGAACTCTTCTTGCAGTGAAAGCCGGGATAAGGGTCTGCCTGACCCAGATGAGTTAGTTGGACAGGAGTAGATTGTTTTTCCTCTGCAGGCCTGAGAGAGGGAGAGAGAGACAGAGAGAAAGAGAGAGTGTGGGTGGGTGTGAGTGTGTGTGTGTGTCTGGGAGTGTAGTTTCTTTTTTGAGTACATTTAAGAAATACTAGTAACTGTAGCCTTCCTTAAGTTTCCCATCTGAGTGTGGAGCTGCTGACATCTGCTCTCTGGGATTTATACAGCCTATGACATGGAATATCTATGGACATAAATATGCTCATATAGAAGCTCATCCTTCCCCCTCTCTATGCAAACAATTTTTCTAAAAAAAAAAAAAAAGAAAAGAAAAAAAATTTTTTTTGGTGGAATTTAAAAGAGGGTGTCCCGAGGGAAGCTGATCTTCCAGGCTGCTGAGTTTTGAGAGCAGCGAATTAACATAGCACCGGAGACCCCAAGGCTCTGTCTTGCAATTTGATCACAGCGGCTGCACGTCTCGGGGGACTTGCTCTCCCCCTGAGGCCTGGAGGGAGCCTGGCATGTGATGTGATGTAGGGGAGAGACAGGAGCTGCCAGGGAGATCTCCATTTGAATCTAAGCTACCCTTGTGACCTGGAGTGATTCAAGTCTTCTGAGATGCGTGGTCAACTGACCGGCAATGGCAACACAGAAATGTTTACCAGTTACAACCTGGCTTCCCTTTCCCACCTGGAACTCTGGAGAATTCACAGATCCTCTAGGTACCCATACGTCCAGTGCAAGTTGGGGGACCCCCATTGCCTTCCCGGTAAATCCACCTCTGGGGCCGGTGAAACGTGTGTGAGCTCAGGGAGACTCGTGTAGTTCTGCTTGGCGACCCCTGTGATGGCATCTGTGCTCTGATCTCCAAGGGTCTCTAACTAGATCCCAGAAGGGAGGGGTGAATCTGGACTACCAATGATCTGTTTAAGGAATTCAGCCTCTGCCTATCAATTTCTCAATTTCCTATCAGTGTCAATTCCAGAAATGCGTATGAAGCACAGGGTGTGTTCTAGAACTCTAGGGGTTATAAAGATGAAGCAGACATTATCCTGGATCTCTAAGGACTGGAACAGAGTGGCAGGACCCCCCGAAACTCCCAATAAACCAGAAATCCCATGTCATTACTACACCAGTAATGAAATCTCAGATGGAACTCATATGAACCACCCTATGAACGTAGCCTGTTTTCTCTCATGAATGTGAATACAAAAGGACTTTGGCCTGATTTCAACAGAGACTGTAAGTTAAACAATTGGAGAAGGACGTGGCAACCCACTCCAGTATTCTTGCCTGGAAAATCCCATGGATGGAGGAACCTGGCAGCCTACAGTCCGTGGGGTCTCAAAGAGTCGGACACGGCTGAACGACTTCTAAGTTAAACAAGTATGAAGAAAGTAGCTTCAGTTGAGAGTTTTGGTCGCAGCTCCTTCTTCTTCCTCTGCCTGCCAGCAATGCCTCTCACCTTTCCTTCTCTGTCTCACCCCTGCCCACGACAAGGGAATCTAATTTGATACTTCAGAGTTAGAACCACTGGGTTGGGCACTTTTGCAGATCAGGGTCACTGTGCTGAAAAGTCACGCATATGCGTTTTGCCTCCTGCTCGGCTTCTTCCTTGCTGCTCTCAATTTAAGAGCTGGGGAGGAGTGTAGATCTGAAATAAAGAATGTGCATCTGGCCCCTGTGGGCTTCTCTGCTGGCACAGATGGTAAAGAATCAGCCTGCAATACAGGAAATGCAGGTTTGATCCCTGAGTTGGGAAGATCCCCTGGAGAAGGGAATGACAACCCACTCCAGTATTCTTGCTTGGGAAATGCCATGGACAGAGGGGCCTGGTGGGCTACAGTGCATGGGGTCACAAAGAGTTGGACACAACTGAGTGACTAACATCATCTCATCATCATCATCTTCCCCTATGTTCATAGCAGCAGGATTTACAAGAGCGAGGACATGGAGCCAACATAAATGTCCATTGACAGATGAATGGATTAAGAAGATGTGGTGTATACACAAAATGGAATATTACACATCCATATAAAGAACAAAGTAATGCCATTTGCAACACGTGGATGCAACTAGAGATGATCACACTAAGCGAAGTCAGGCAAAGACTAATCCCATATGATGTCACTTATATGTGGGATCTAAAATAGGACACAAACGGATGTGTCTGTGAAATAGAAACAAACTCACAGATATAGAGAACAGACATGTGGTTGCCAAGGGGGAGGGTGTTGGGGTTAGCAGATGTTACATTATTATGTATGGAATGGATAAACAACAAGGTTCTATTGTATAGCATGGGTAACTATATTCGATACCCTATGATAAACCATAATGGAAAAAAATAAAAAGAATGTGTGTGTATATATATATATATATATATATATATATATATATATGTAGTTGAATCACTTTGTTGTACAGTAGAAATTAACACAACTCTGTAAATCAACTGTGCTATGCATAGTTGCTCAGTTGTGTCTGACTCTTTGCAATGCTATGGACTGTACAGCCTGCCAGGCTCCTCTGTCCATGGGGATTCTCCAGGCAAGAATACTGGAGAGGGTTGTCATTTCCTCCTCCAGGGGATCTCCCCAACACAGGGATTGAACCCATGTCTCCTGCATTGCAGGTGGACTCTACCATCTGAGTCACTAGGGAAGTCCCAGAATACTGGAGTGGGTAGCCTATCCCTTCTCCAGGGGATCTTCCCGACCCAGGAATTGAACTGGGATCTCTAGCATTGCAGGTGGATTCTTTACCAGCTGACCTACCAGAGAAGCCAACAACTGTACCTCAATTCTAAAAAAACAGAAACAAAAACAAAAACAACAGAAAAACATACATCTAACAGTGTTTGACTCAAACTACTCCAGTCATCTCAGCTCCATTAGGCTGGTTGGTACTGAATTTAAGCTATGATGGTGTCCCTGGCCCAGGGTATATGCAAGAGCCTGCCGCACTGCTGTGACTTGCTTGCCATGGAGGGCATGGAAGATGGAAGCGCACTGCCCACAGCTGGACACAGGGTCGTCATTCAGTCTTGGGTGGGTGCCATTGATATGGTGCAAATCCTTCAGTTCCCCTTTGGATTGTCTATTCTGCAGGGGCACCGAGATGACAAGAAATGACCTATTTGTCCAATAGACACTTGTCAGTTTTTGCCTCTCTAGATTCTCCTGGGATCAGGCATTGTTGGTCCTTTCTCATGTATACAAATGGCTTCTCCACTGGGGTTTCTTTGAAAATAAGAGGTACAAAACCTAACTTGTACTCCCTCTTGCCAAGTTTCCCTACAAAACTATCCCTTTCCTGGGAGTTCCTGTCAAGTGAAGAGGAGATCTACCCCTGAGTTTCTGGCTTGGGTGACGGCTCACCGTCCACACCCCTGTGTTTTCCCCACCTCCAATCTTTCACCATGCTTTTTCCATTCTCCTCCTAAAAACCTCCTAACCTACCCCTTAATTTGCTCCTACTGTCTCTCCCTTACTTCAAGCTCTGACTCCTTGGTTTTTTCCTGGTATATTTCAAGTGTCTTTTGATTGGTCCCCTTGCTCTTTTCCTGCTCCAATTCATCTCCATGTTGTCATCAAGGTGATATTTCTGAGTCATAAGCAGAATCAGTCTGCTTCCTGCCTACAACCTTCTTTGGCTCCCTAGTGCCAAAGGATAATATCCACAACCTTAAGTATGACATGGCAAACCCCACATAATCTGTCCCCATTAGCTCTTACTCTATTTCCTGCCTTTCTTCCTACTTCATTCTCTGTATACTCACAGGAACAAAGGATTTTAAAAACACCGAGTCTTTTCTCTCTTTGTTTCTTTCCTGTTTCTATTACCTAGAATGCCTAGAATCCTTTCTCTGTCTAGAGACATCCTACATACGACTCAGCCATAAAAAGGAATGGGTCATTTGTAGTGATGTGGATTGACCTAGAGTCTGTCATACAGAGTGAAAGAGAAAAATATCGTATATTAATGCATATATAAAGAATCTAGAAAAATGGTACTGATGAATCTATCTGCAGGGCAAGATATGTGGACAAGGCAGGGGGGAGGAGTGGGATGGATGAATTGGGGGAGTAGCATGGACATATGTCCACCACCACATGTAAGAAATGGCGAGTGGGAACCTGCTGTCTGCCACAGAAAGCTCACCTTGGTGCTCTGTGATGCCCTAGAGGGCTGGGATGGGGGTGGGTGGGAGGGAGATTTAAGAGGGAGGGGATAGATATATACATACAGCTGATTCACCTTGTTGTATAGCAGAAACTAATAGCATATTTAAAAGCAGAGACATTACTTTGCCAACAAAGGTCCATCTAGTCAAGGCTATGGTTTTTCCAGTGGTAATGAATGGATGTGAGAGTTGGACAGTGAAGAAAGCTGAGCGCCGAAGAATTGATGCTTTTGAACTGTGGTGTTGGAGAAGACTCTTGAGAGTCCCTTGGACTGCAAGGAGATCCAACCAGTCCATCCTAAAGGAGATCAGTCCTGGGTGTTCATTGGAAGGACTGATGTTGAAGCTGAAACTTCAATACTTTGGCCACATCATGTGAAGAGCTGACTCATTGGAAAAGACCCTGATGCTGGGAGGGATTGGGGGCAGAAGGAGAAGAAGACGACAGAGGATGAGATGGCTGGATAGCATCATCGACTCGATGGACATGGGATTGGGTAGACTCCGGGAGTTGGTGATGGACAGGGAGGCCTGGTGTGATGCGATACATGGGGTTGCAAATAGTCGGACACGACTGAGTGACTGAACTGAACTGAATACAATATTGTAAGGCAATTATACTCCAATAAAAAAAAATTCAAATTTTACCTTATTCAGAAAACCTCTGACAGTCCCAGGCAGAATTAATCACACCTTCTTTGCTTTGCTATTTTCATATCTTGCTTATACTTCTGTTTTTGCATTTGTCAAGGAGTATTATCAATTATTTTTGACATGAAAATCTCTTCACTAGTTCCTCAGCTACTGGGGGTCAGAAATGTCATTTTCATTTATCTGTAACTCATTGTCTAATATTTTTCCTTTCGTTCTATTTTGCTATTTTCTTGCATTACTCCTGTTATCATAGACTGCCCTTTGACATACTTTGTGTTTGAATTAATGTCTACAGAGTACTGTTTTTTGTTTTTGATCGTCTCTTCTGTAACTATATTATGAATTTCTTGAGGGCTCTGGATACATCTGAGAGGCTTCATCTTTGCCAAGGCATTTTAAGTGGTGGTTTTTGAATAGTCATTGTAACAGGAGTTGGTGTAGGGACTGTTTGGTTCTGATTCACTCCATTCAGAGCCTGATACAACCTTACACACTTTCCAGAGATGATGAAACTGCTTCTGGTTCATAAAGTGTGATCTGATGTGGGAGTCTGCTTTCTCTTCCAAATCTTTTTTTTTTTTTTTTGCAACTGGTCACATTCTGTTTCCTAACTCCTCCCTTTGCTTCAGTTGTCTGCCATCTCCCCCGCTCCCCAGAAAACAGAATGGAGCTCCATAAATCCCTGACCTGCTTCAGATGACCTTACGAATCATGCATGTCTACTCTCATTAACCCTGGATGCCTGTTATGGCCAAGGAATGGAGATGCACCACCTGGGCAGGGCAGAGCGGGCAGGCCAGCATGGAGTCCTCCTGGACCCCAATCAGTCAAGAGCTTTCCAAACCCCATCTCTGTCTCACCCTCAGTTTCCAGGGCTGTGAATCAGGGAGGGGAGCTTTTAGTTTTCGGGGATGTAGTCTAGGGAGGACATTTCTCTTGCCTTGGAAATATTACTCGGGAAGTTGGAACAGGTGAACTGACATCTGACTATTATAATCAGTATGCTCCAAGTGAGAACGTCTGAGAAGGGAGAAACCCAAGCGCTGTTGCAATCAGCGATGACAACAGGCAAGACCATTCATGGTTGGAGGTTCATTAACCCGTAATATCCTCAGCTCCTCTCAGTAAAAGGAAATTAAAAAAAAATCAATTCATTTTTAGCAAATAGTCAAGGGACTTTAAAATCCACTAAATGCTTCTACCACGAAATTCCTCTTTATGAAGATGATTTTTTAAAAATTTATTTATTTTTGGCTGTGCTGGGTCTTCAGGGCTGTGCGGGCTTCTCTCTAGTTGTGGTCTTGGGCTTCTCATTGCAGTGGCTTCTCTTGTTGCAGAGCACAGGCTCAGTAGTGGAGGTGCACAGGCTTAGTTGCTCTGAGGCATGTGGTATCCTCCTGAACCAGGGATTGAACCTGTGTCTTCTGCATTGGCAGGTGGATTCTTATCCACTGAGCCACCAGGGAAGCCCTATGAATCTGATTGGAACAGGCACCCTAGCTTGATAGAAATGGATTCCTGAAACTCTCAGACTGAAACTTAACACAAAGTTCAGCCTGGAGCTGCTATCGTCAGTGGTCTTCTTTTTGCAAGATTTGTTTTTGTTAAGACGTTTTGGAGCAGTTTGAGGTTCACAGTAAAATCTGAGAGGACAGCACCGAGATTTCCTGTCGTACCTTGCTTCTACATGTGCCTGGCTCCACCTCCCCCCCGAACATTCCGCTACAGTGATGCATTTGTTACAGTTGATCACTGATGACCCTCCACTGAATCATCCTTACAACCCAGAGTCTACAGGGTTGTAGACTCCAAGGGCTCAGCCTTGGTGTTGCACATTCTCAGGGTTTGGACAAGCCCCAAATGACACAGTTCTAAAGGAAATGACACAATCCTAAAGGAAATCAACTCTGAATATGCATTGGAGGGACTGATGCTGAAGCTGAAGCTCCAATACTTGTGCCACCTGATGCGAAGAGTTGACTCATTGGAAAAGATCCTGATGCTGGGAAAGATTGAAGGTAGAAGGAGAAGGGAGTGACAGAGGATGAGATGGTTGGATATCATCACCAACTCCATGGACATGAATTTGAACAAACTTCAGGTGGTAGTGAAGGGCAGGGAAGGCTGGCGTGACGCAGTTCATGGGGTCGCAAAGAGTCAGACACAACTTAGCATCTGAACAACAACAAAATGACACAGCCCCATCATTATAGCATCATACAGAGTAGTTTCATTGCCATAAAAATCCTCTGTGTTCCTCTTTTTCATCCCTCTCCTGCCATAAGATTTTCCTGTCTTATATTTGCACTATTTTCATGCTTCTTTCACCCTAAGGACACATGTGCTTTTCACTTTTTAAAGCCCTTGAGTTTAGACAGTCTGGGAGTCATTTGAAACACTATGACAGCTGAAATAATTGATGCAGAAGAGAGGGTCTCTGGTCCATGAGAAGTTGTCCCTCTAGGTAGAGGCAAGACCAGGGCTTGGGGCTCAAGGCTTCTGCGTGTCTGTTCTTCTCCATGGCTGACGCAGCCTTTAATTAAAAAAAAAAAAATCTTTTATTTTGTATTGGGGTATAACCCCTTAACAAACAATGTTTTGATAGTTTCACAGGAACAGTGAAGGGACTTAGCCATACATATACATGTACTTATTCTCCCCCAAACTCCCCGTCCATCCAGGCTGCCACATAATAACATTGATCAGAGTTCCCTGTGCTGTACAGCAGGTTCTTGTCGGTTGGTTGTCCATTTAAATACGGCGGCAGTGGGTCCACGACCATCCCAGACCCCCTAACTTCCTCTTTTCCCCATCCCACTCCCCACCTACCCCAGCAACCGTAAGTTCACTCTCTAAGTCGTGTGTCTCTTTCCTCTGCCACATAGCCTCTGGTTTGACAGGTGACTCCGAAGCCTGCTCCAGTTTCAGCCTCTGGGTATACACGTGCCCGGGTCTTCAACAGGTGTTTTCTTTATTCCCTGGGTGGTCAGTATTCATGTCAGGGAAAATTTAAACATCTCTTCATTGCTTCCTGGCTCATGCAGTATTTTCTTACAGTACGTTGCCAATTTCTGCTTTTCTTCTGGAAAATTCTTTATTACGAACTGACCTTGGTACTGACCCATTTCAAAAAAAAAAAAATCTATAAAACCCAGGATTTTGTTACATTAGCCTTTAAAGCTAAAGGAGGGTAACTGTGTGTTGAAGTCTTTCGTGACATGAGGCTGGGGTATCTTCCAGTGTGTTTGAAATGAAATTTATTAAAAATGACCAAAGGTGAATCCCAGAAGAGTCAGTAAAATTTACACGTCTGCCGAGGTTTAGGTTTGGAAAGGTTATGGCAACATGGAGCTGTTGGTGGTGTCATTTTTCCTCGTGTTCAGGGGCGGTAGTGGCTTGAGGGCTAGTTATGGCCAAACATGTGGGTTCTGGAGTAGGATAGCTAAGTGTCATTCCTTGGCCCCACATTTTGTGAGCTGTGTGATTTCAAGCAAGTTACTTAACCTCTCTGTTCTCTGTGCCTCAGAGTCCACATCTGTAAGACAGGAAGATCCAGTTCAAAAAGTTATAGAGATGATCTGATCAGTAAATAGATACATTTAAAGCACTCAGGGAGCTTCCCTGGTGGCTCAGACAACAAAGAATCTACCTGCAATGTGGGAGACCTGGGTTCCATCCCTGGGTTGGGAAGAACCCCTGGAGGAGGGAATGGCTACTCACTCCAGTATTCTTGCCTGGAGAATTCCATGGACAGAGGAGCCTGGTGGCTATGGTTCATGGGGTTGCAAAGAGTTGGACATGACTGAGCAACTAACACACACACATAAAGCACTTAGGACAGAGCCTGGCAAGTGGCAATTTCCCATTTGAGAGTGGGAAACAAGAGAGTTCCCCCATCCCGTAGATGGCTATGAGGGTGGTGGTGATGGCTACACTGACAATCATGTATTCCTCATTGACCAACCCATTAACAGGCAAAACTAATGTACAGAAAAGTACCTCACACATGTTACAGTGCTCTACAAAGGCTGCCTATTAGAGTCTGTGAATCGTGGTCACCCTGGAATAACTGTTTTTGCTGGAAAAACTAGTTACAGCTATTCCCAAGTAGTGAAAAATTCAGCATCCTTTAAACCCCGGTTTCATCAGACCAAGCTCTCCCTTCACAGCTGATTGTGGTCCTGCAGGTGGGGACCCATTGCCAGGGATGCTGCAGTCAGACCCCTGAGTTGTAGGTTTGTGTTGGCTGGCATCTGAGTTTTTTTCCTAAAGATTCTACTGGAAATACAAATGTGGAATGACCCATGTTTAAGTAAATTCTAATAATGGGAACAATATTCAGTTTTGAGGCATTTAGACTTTGGAAGTTTTCTTCTTATCCCATTTGAGAAGGAAAAAAACCCCTGCAAATTAATATCTGCTTGGGTGAAATTTGTGCAGCTAGAACTAACAACTCCAAGGGTTTTGAGTCCCTCTTATTGTTCCTGTTGCTCTATGGGGTTTTCTGACTGGTGATTTGAAGCTGGACATACACCACACCTGCCAAAGAATACAGCCAAGTGCTAAATGCTGAGGGATCAACTGTCATCATAAAGTTTTCTGAATCTGGGGTACAACATACATACTTCTGTGTACAAAGTCATATATATGGACACATGTGTGTGTGTGTGTGAGAGAGAGAGAGTCATTCAGTTGTGTCCAACTCTTTGTGACCCCATGGACTGTAGCCTGCCAGGTTCCTCTGTCCATGAAATTCTCCAGGCAAGAATAGTGGAGTGGGTTATCATTCCCTTCTCTAAGGGATCTTCTTGACCCAGGGATCAAACCTGGGTACCAGCAGTCCTGCTCAGAGGTGAAGCGATTTGACCAAGACCATCCAGTTACTTAGAGGCAGGCTGTGATTTGACCTCAGTTGTGTCTTGAAGTGCTTCACACACTCTTTATTCTTAAAGCTACTAGAATATATACATTTTGCAAAAAAAATCCAAAAAATATCAGTTCCCTTGACTGTCCTAAGTCATTTGTTCTAAGTTATTTGCAGAATGAGCCAAAAACCTTTCCACAGTTTTCTTTGATCTGTGATCACCTACATTCTAGGCCTGTCTTCCATAAGAATATAAATTTAATAGTCTACCTAGGACTACTTATGGAACATGAGAACTTCCCAAGGAGTGAATAATGGTTTGGGATTGGTATTGGGTTGGCCAAAAACTTTGTTCGGGTTTTTGTAACATCTTTTGGGAAAAACCCAAACAAACTTTTTGGCCAATCCAGTATTATGACATCAGCCTTTAAGCTGCTCATCACTGATATAGCCTGTGATTGAAGCAACGTTGATGGGTTTTTAGAGACACTGATGGATTTTAGCTCTTTAGCTGGAAATGATACTGCATCTGGGAACACAGTGAAAGCATTTCTGATATCTGACAAAACTATCAAAGAGAGAGAGAAAGAGGGGGAAAAAAATTCTACAAACATTCATGACTGTGGAATTTAAAAATTACTGACGTTATTTGTTTAGTAAAGATTATAACTCACTTCAACATCACAAAGAGTGAAATCCCTTTGACCAGATAATAAGCACAGCATGTTCTTTACGACAATGCCAACAATAAAACTAGAAGACTTTACAATTTGTTATTTATCAGGTCCACCAGACACATCATTTTTCTACATGCCAGGCTCGGGAAATTCTTTATTTTCTCTCTCCTCTTGTAAATAAAGACAGCACAGAGCTGGCACGTTTCTCTCAGTGCACTTTGCAGTGTAAAAGCCACATGAGTTGGCACTAGTGCTGAGGTCCTAGAGTTTGCAGCTCTGGGGGTGTATGTATAGTCTTATTTCCCATCAGGGCTGGAGAAGGGTCTCCTTTATCTCATGGCAATGGCAGAATTTGCCTTTAAAATGCTTTTTTTCCCCAGCATATTTCCTGAATCTATTTTTCTTTATCTTCAGCCACCACGCTAGACCACCCCAACATACATTTTTATTTTGATGGTGTAATAACCTCGTAAATATCCTCCCAACTTCTAGTCTTGCCCATGGAAAGTCGATTCCTCATACAGAAGCCGAATCAATCTTTTTAACATAAATCAGTTTAAAGCATCCCCTTACTGGGACTTCCCTGGCGGTCCAGTGGTCAAGACTTCACCTTCCAGTGCAAGGGGTGTGGGTTCAATCCCTCGTTAGGGAGCTAAGATTCCACGTGACTCAAGGCCACAAAACCAAAACATAAAACAGAAGCAATATTGTAACAGTAAGGATTACAGTAAGGATTTTAAAAATGGTCCACATCAAAAAAAAAAAAAATCTTACAAAAAATATAGTATGCCCTTACTTAAAACTCCCCAGTGGCTTTTGAATGTCTTCAGAATTAAACCACACACCTTACCATGGCCGTTCTGGGTATATCTTCTAATATTTTGTTTTTTTCATCTCTGACCTTCCTCCTACCTCCTCTGTCCAACCGTCCACTCTGGGGTGGGGGTTGGGGGGAGAGGCAGTGTCCAGGAGGTTGCCCAATATGGCTGGCATTAATAGATTTCCTTTATCCTCTGATTTCTGGGTGTGTCCGGCCAATGTGGAGCTCTAGCGTGGATTCCAGGGAGGTGGGAGAGAGGGGTTATTGTGTTTGCTTCCCAGGGTCTTGTGACCTCCGCAGCATCCCTGTGAAGACTGCAGCTCTCAACAGGCAGTCTTATCTATTAAGATCTCTTCCTGTGGGCCCTGCTTACCATTCTATCCTTTTTCTTCAGCACTAGGAGTGCCTGAGGTGTCTTTCTCGCTGGAACATCCTTCCCCAGATCTCTACGTGCCTGGACTCCACTCACACAGGAATCAGCTTCATACAAAGTCCTTCTCTGACCTTCTTCCCTTAGGTAGCCCACTCGTCCCAGCCTCTTTCTATCAATTTCTCCGCTTTGCTTTTTTCCAGTCCCTCACCGTTAACTGGAATGGTCATAGTTAGTTACCTGGTTGTCCACTTGTGCGTCTGTTTCGTCTCTGTTACCAACACCTGAGCAGGAATCGTGTCTTTCTGGTGCCCCTTTGTGACCCCGGGGCCTAGAACTGCACCTTGCACACAGATGGTGCTCAGTATGACTGACTGACCAAGACTGATGCTCGCTCAGTCATGTCTGACGCTTTGCGACCCCATGGACTGCAGCCCACCAGGCTCCTCAGTCTATGGGATTCTCCAGGCAAGAGTACTGGAGTGGGTTGCCATGCCCTCCTCCAGGGGATCTTCCCAACCCAGGGATCAAACCTGCATCTCCTGTGTCTCCTGCATCGGCAGGTGGATTCTTTATCACTGAGCCACCTGGGAAGCCCCAAGCTAAACGTCTGTTGAATGAATGCAGTGGGGCCATCTCATTTTACAGTCAAGAAAGCTGAGATCTGTGGAAATAGACCCTGTCCAGGTCCTCACATGGGAATGGAATCAAGATTTCTGTGACCCAGGCTGCCTTTCCTGTTCTCAAGTTCCTGAGTCTCTCTCTCTCTCTTTTTTTTTTTTTAAGATTTTCAATGTGGAACATTTTTAAGCCTTTATTGAATTTGTTACAACATTGTTTCTGTTTTATGTTTTGGTTTTTTAGGCTGCAAGTGGGATCTTACCTCCCTGACTAGGGATAAAATCCCTACCACTGGCACTGGAAAATGAAGTCTTAACCACGACCACCAGAAAGGTCCCTCCTGTCTCACTTTCATTCCACTTTTCCTGTGGAAAGATCTTTCCTCTCTGGGGGGACAAACGTTTACTTAAGGCTGATTCATGTGGAGACATAGTAGAAACCAGCAGAGTATTGCAAAGCAATTATCCTCCAATTAAAAATAAAGTGAGAGTGAAAGTGTTAGTCGCCCCGTCTCGTCTCACTCCTTGGGACCTCACGGAATGCAGCCCACCAGCCTCCTCGGTCCGTGGAATTCTCCAGGCAAGAATACTGGAGTGGGCAGCCATTCCCTTCTCCAGGGGATCTTCCTGACCCAGGGATTGAACCCGGGTCTCCTGCATTGCAGGCACATTCTTTACTGTCTGAGCCAGCAGGGACGCCCAATTAAAAATACATTTAAATTTAAAACGACAATTTAAAAAAAAAGAAAGAAAGAAAGGGGCCTCTCTTCTTTACCATCTCTTTACTATGATTTTTTTAATAAATGAGTAATTTCTCCTCAAGGATGGTGCTCTAACCTGCATCTCCTCCCATCTTTCTTTATTCTCTTCTTCTCTTTCTTTCCTATGTCCCATCTCTATGCCTTATGGTAGCTATGAGCCACTGATTAAGAGTTGATGTTTAGATCCTTAGAAAAAAGGCATGCGAGGACTGGGGAGCAACTAGAGGAATTAAGACCTGGGAGATCTTGGAGGCAGTCAGAGCCTCTGTCCCTCACACAGTGATAGTAATATAGTTACCGATACTTAATTGACAAGCACTCAGTCTGGACCAAACATAACATGAAGCACTTTATGTATAATCCATGTAAGTTCTTACATATTTCTAATGGCAATCCTCTGACCTATATATCTTCCTCTTCTTTTAGGGACAGAAGTCAAAATTCAAGGTTAGGAGATGGGTGAAGACATGGGTCTGCCTCACTAAACCCTGTTTACTACTTTCTCCAAGTCTAATGAGGTTCCTGGTAAATCAAGATGGGGAACTGCAGGCAACCCTTCAAAGAGAGAGGTGAGACAGAAGTAAGACGCTGATTGGGAGATTAGCCAGAGCTTGGAAAAGTCAGATATTAGTGGAGGAATGAAGTCCATGGAATCGAGAGCATATGCAGCCAGTTTCAAGCAAAAAGTTCAAAATTAGATCTTTAAAAAAAGTTTTTCTTTTTAAAATTTGGCTGTACCAAGTTTTTGTTGCAGCATGCAAGATTGCTAATTGTGGCATGGGTGAGCTAGTTCTCTGACCAGGGATCAAACCCAGGCCCCCTGCATTGGAAGCAAGGAGTCTTAGCCACTGCTCCACCAGGGAAGTCCCTCGAAGTTAGATCTTAAGCCCGAAGTGAGACATGGGGATCCAAGGCTCACCCCAGAGACCATGTTTCCTGGCCCTTTGACTCTCTGGTGCCTTCTTTGCATCTGTAAGACTATTTTTTGGAAAGGACACTGATATTCAAGGAGGGCCTTTCTCTCGAATCCAGTAATGAGGAGACACTGGCTAGACTCTATCCAGGGCAGAGAGAAGTTGACCCTGAAACAAGGTGACTAGCTTTCAGGCCTAATAAAGCATCACCAAGGACAGAGTTAGGGAGAAGAACTCAGAAGTTAGGAGTATTTGCAAAGAAAGAAGGACCAAGCTGAGGGCTGTGTGTCCCTCAGCAGCTGCCGAACAGAAGATTTCAGACGATCGAGTGTCAGCTCTTACTTGCAGCCCCAGGTTCCATATCCAGTGTATTTCGTTGATTGAAGTCACCAGAAAATCCAGAAGACTTTCTCTGCATTTTACAAAAGGAGTGAGTGGACAGAAAGGATGGTGAGGCTGGTCCATCACGGAGGCAGCGTCCGGCCATGAAGCATTCATCTCCATTCTTCAAGCATCCCAAAGAAATGTCTTAATTTATTACCATCAGGGGCTGTTGTGCAATTGACACTGACACAAAATACTTCTGCACTTTCCTAAGTCTACTTTTGAGCCGCCCCATGTTTTCATCATAATATTTACTTCTGGGTAAATAGGCTAAATTCTCCGATTCTGATACAAAACAGAAAGATCAGAGAATGAAAATAAATAGATGACATGGCTGTTTAAAGATCATGGAAAATGTTTTCGAGCAGCATAAATATTTGATTGTAAAACTTTCAATATGTTGTGTCTATTAACTAGCAATGTACAATATTTAACTAATTCAGCCAGTTGAAATGGGCCAGGGTCATGGCGGGAGGACAGAGCGAAGGCCCGACATGGCGAGAAGCCAACCTGCAGTCTTAACATAACCCCGAGACTGGCCCCAGACACTGCCCATGCCATCTGGAGTTCTTGGGTCAGGCCGAGCCACAGACGAGAGCAGAGGGTTTGAATGAAACACTCAGGGACCTTGAACATTTCCCAGTCACTTTCCATCGCTAACGTGGTTTGCACAGAGCCTTCCGTGTGTCACTGCCACGTGGACCTTCAGATGCTCAGTTCAGTTGGCACTCTTTGGTGTGATCCTCTGATTTTGCATTTGGAGGTTGTGGGGTGAGGGTGATGTTTCTAGAATGCCTTCCAGGACTTCTGTGGAGTTACTCTGAAATTCCATCCATTCCCTCTGATATCCCTGACATGATAATCTGGCAGAGAGCATTTGATTTACAGTCAAGAGGCTTGAGTTTGGGAAGCCTCTGTAGCTATCCGAGTTCAGGCAGTTCTCTGAACATCTCTGGGCCTCACCTTCCTCATCTGTGAAATGGGACTGAGATGTTTCCTGTCTGTTACACTGGGTGGTTATCAGGGTCAAAAATCCAAGTGAGGAACTTCCCTGGTGGTCCAGCAGTTAAAAGTGTGCCTATCAATGCAGGGGACATGGGTTCCATCCCGAGTCCAAGAAGATCCCACATGCTGTGGGGCAAGGAAGCCCGAGGACTGCAACTACTGAGCCTGGACACCTAGAGCCTCTGCAATGAAAAGCCCTCTCGCCACAGCTAGAGAGTAGCCCTGTGCTCGCCACATCTAGACAAAGCCCGCATGGAGCAATGAAGACCCAGCACAGCCAAAAACAACACGTGAAAGTGAAAGTCGCTCAGTCGTGTCCGACCCTTTGCAACCCCATGGACTATACAGTCCATGGAATTCTCCAGGCCCAGAATACTGGAGTGGGTAGCCTTTCCCTTCTCCAGGGGATCTTCCCAACCCAGGGATCAGATCCAGGTCTTCCGCACTGCAGGCAGATTCTTTACCAGCTAAACAACATAAATCAGTTTTTAAAATGAAAAGTATGAAAGGTCTCTGAAAGACGGTGCTCATTTAAGGAAGCATCGCATTCACATGAGAGTGTATTCATCACTGTATGTGTGCTGCCACCTAAGACTAAGGCACACCGTAAACCTCTTTATAAGTTTGTTGATCAAATAAATGAGCATTGCTGGCAGCCTACGCAGTCCTCTCCTCACTCAGTGCTGCAAGGAGTGTGGTCAGAACTTCCAAGAATGAGGATCCCCAGCTGATCAAGATTGCAGTGGTCCCTTGTAGTTCTCAAGGGGTGTATTTTGCAAACCCAAGAAGCCTTAGGTTCCTGAAGAAACTTGAAAAGGAGAAGGACAAAGCTGTAATGAGAGGCTGAGATGCTGGGGGACAGACTGCACCCACCCCTGGCTTGGTGACGCCCAAGTGACTGAATCCCCAGGACAAAGGCAAATTTCTAGATATAGTGGACTCTAGGGTGGCTCATAAACAACGGAAAACCAGAAATCTGAAATTAACAAATGACGAGGATCTGCTGATTTGCTATTGTAAATAACTGGGGAGAAAGTGATTTCACAAAGCAGTGTGAATGATGCATTGATTATAATTTTCTGGTGTTCCTCTGCCCCCTCTCCCCCACCCCCTGCGAATCCTTGAGACAGCTCCTGGGCACATCAACACAACACAATTGCTTCATCCAGTTTTTGAATCTTTCCCTCCTGACTGAAGAAGTCCTGTAAAGATGCACACTGAGTGACCGATAAGCTAATTAGCTTCAACAGACTGTGTATTCTCTTGCGTGTGAATGTAGAACAGACTTTATTACATTATGTACACCTGTTTTTACTCCTTGTTGTTGTTCAGTCACTAAGTCATGTCCGACTCTATGTGACCCCATGGACTGCAGACGCCAGGCCTCCTTGTCCTCCACTGTCCCATTTTTACTCATCACCTCGCTTTAAATATTTAGAGTGCCTACTATGTGCAAAATTATGTGAAATAGTATGTACCAGGGGACATAAATTGCAATCCATTAATTTCTGCCTTTAGAACCTTACCATCTGTCCCAGGGGGTAAGGGCCATAAAAAGTGTGGGTACAACAAAGTATGAGCTTGAATGTAGGTGCCGTGTCTATATTGTTTGTGGACACGCTTGGTGCAGTGCTGAGCATGTGGTAGGTGATATTTACTGAGTAAATTTACTCAGGAAATATGTGCTGAGTAAATGAACGTGTGTATGAATCTCTCACTATATTTCGCTGAATCCAAGATGCACATTTCTATCTTTTGCTGTTGTTCAGTTGCGTCCAACTTTTGCAACCCTATAGACTGCGGCAGGCCAGGCTCCCCTGTCCTTCACTGTCTCCCTGCGTTTGCTGATTGGTGTCTGTTGAATCAGCGACACTATGTAACCATCTCACCCTCTGCTGCCTCCTCTGCCTTTTGCCTTCAATCGTTCCCAGCATCAGGGTCTTTTCCAATGACTCAACTCTTCATCCGGCGGCCACAGTACTGGAGCTTTAGCTCCACATCACCCCCAAAATAACACCTCTTGAAGAATCAGTGACATGCAAGGACTTCCCCAGTGGTCCAGAGGTTAAGAATCTGCCTTCCAATGCAGGGGATGTGGGTTCGATCTCTGGTTGGGAAACTAAGATCCCACATGCCTCAAGGTAACTGCTGAGCCCACACACCATCACTGGGGAGAAGCTAGTGCCACAACAAAGGCCGGACACAGCCAAAAATAAATAAATAAATAAGTAAACAAATATTAGAAAAACAAATGGAATGCAAAATGGAAAGGGGGAGGTATAAGTGAAGAGTTTGCGATTAACACACACACACTACTATTACTATATATAAAATAAATAACCAACAAGGATGTACTGTCTAGCACAGGGAAAGTGAGAGTGAAACTTGCTCAGTTGTGTCTGACTCTGTGAACTGTACAGTCCATGGAATTCTCCAGGCCAGAATACTGGAGTGGGTAGCCTTTCCCTTCTTCAGGGGATCTTCCCAACCCAGGGATGGAACCCAGGTCTCCCACACTGCAAGCAGATTCTTTATCAGCTGAGCAATCGGGGATGCCCTGATAACACAGGGAACTGTGCTCAACATTTTGTAATAACCTAGAAGAGAAAAGAATCTGAAAAGGAATATCTCTATCTCTATCTGAAACACTCTGCTGAACATCTGAAACCAATACAACATTTGTAAATCAACCATACTTCAACCAAGAAAAGGAAAAAAAAACTAACGAAATGTCACATTATACTTGGAAGTTTTTTCTCTTTCTTAGTAGTTCATACAATATTTTCTCTTACAATCAATACTTTTGAATTTGATGATGCACGATAATGACACAAGGTAGGATTTACTACTTAAGTATTAGAATACAGCACCTAACTCCTTGGACATCCTAAGAGGAACGTTTCTTTGTAGGAGGAGCTAGACTGCATTCGAAGAGGAGAAAGGAAGATCTAGCTGGGATGGAGGGGTAGAAGCAGGGACAGCTGACATGGAAATAGGCTACATGTGTGAACAAAGAAAGACACACAGAGAGAAGTGATTAAAGTACGTCTCGGGGCCAGAGAAAACGTAGACACTCCTGGGGTGGAGAGCTCATATAGGGAAGCGGTACGGCATAAGCCTGTAACGAAAGGTGGGATCACGGAAGATTTTAAAGGGCTTTGAATAACAAGCTGGAAAGTTTGGAGTTCATCTTGTATATATATTTTGAGCCAAAATGTGGCATACTAAAAATAGTGTTCTAAGAGGATTAATCTGTGCAGGGTGGATTGAAGTTTGTAAAACTGGAGACAAGGAGAGCAGATAGGGGATTATTTTTGTAACCCATCAGAAATTTAAGGAGAGATTATGTTAGGGCCATAGAAATGGGAATGGAGAACAAAGGTGAGGTCTGAGAGAAATTTTGAACAAATTGGTCAATGATGTCTCTTGTTTTACATAATCATTATTCATTTAACTCTTTTATGAACCAGGTAGCATTACACTAACTGAGATCCAACCAGTCCATCCTAAGGGAAACCAGTCCTGAATATTCATTGGAAGGACTGATGCTGAAGCTGAAGCTCCAATACTTTGGCCACCTGATGCAAACAACTGACTCATTGGAAAAGACCCTGATGCTGGGAAAGACTGAAGGAAGGATGAGAAGGGGACGACAGACAATGAGATGCTTGGATGGCAACACCAACTTGATGGGCATGAGTTTGAGCAAGCTCTGGGAGTTGGTAATGGACAGGGAAGTCTGGCATGCTGTAGTCCATGGGGTCACAAAGAATCAGACACGATTGAACGACTGAACTGAGGATTGCACTAAATACTTTCAAGCATCATCTCAGCATTCCAATAGAACTTATTATTTTCTTCATTATTTTCTTAGTGTCACTTATTATTTCCTCTGTTTTATAGCTGAGGGAACAGTAACTGATACATAATCTCTGTCACTAAACATTTCTTACCTTGGATTTGTCTTTATTTGTCGGTAGATTACTACCTCTGCATTTTCTTGTTTCTTTTCATCTGCAACTGTTATCTTTCTACATATTTTTATTTTAACCCTTTAATGTCATTTGAGTTTAGGTGTTTCTTGGTGTTCATACCCCAAATAATAGAGAAACTTCTTGATTTTGTACTATAATTAAGTTATTCAGTTTTTGTACAGGTTCCATTTGACATGTGCTGCCTTTATGAATTTTAAGTATCTGTCATTTTTCAACTGCTATTAAGTATTATCTGATGTCAGTCTGCTTCCTTTTCGGGACCAGCTTCATAAGTATAAAATCTCCCTGAAGAATGTTGAAAATGCATATTAGAGAGAGGTGATCTGTAATTACTTCAATGACTGTTATGGAAGGGGGTGCATTTCTTCTGACTTAACAAGTCAGCTCCCTTTTGGAGACTGTGGAATAATTTTATACATCTGCTTTTCCTCCCTGACGATTTAGGTGATTTGTCCAGAACAGAGAATTGAGATCAGTTCTATCAAGGGTTTTGTATATTGGTATGAAAATATCTGGGGTCCAGGTGAAAGGGAAAGGGAAACTTTTGATTCATAGATCTTCAGTTTGCCAGATTAGAGATCCAATAGGTTGTAGGGAGTGAGGAGGGACTTCAAACCAGAGGCAACTGTGGAAGAGGGAATCTGGCCCCAGTGAGACGACATCCCTGCACCACCCCAGTCTCTGCAGGTGTGCTGGAGTCAACTCGGACTGTTCATGATGTTTGTTTGCATGCGTCTCTTCCCAACTCCATCTTCAGTGACATCACGGTGTTAACTGAAATAGATGGTAGTAGGAATATTTACACCACAGACATTGTCAAGTACTACAAATCATGTCACCACAATGACAGATGGCGGTTAAACATTTACCAGCATATGGCTGCTTTTTAGAAAGCATATTTAGTTTTCCATTTTCCTGGGTCCAATGTCTAACTCTGCCTTGGGAAAATTTGTGATGAAAATGAAGCTTGATTTTGTTGTTTTTACATATTCTTCTGTTATGGGTTGAATGATATCCTCTCAAAATTCATATGTTGAAGCCTTTAACAGTTCACACACCAGAATGTGATTGTCCCCAGAGACGGGGTCTTTAAAGAGGTGATTAAATTAAAATGAGGCTGTTGTTTGTTGTTGCTGATCAGTTGCTAAGTTGTGTCCAACTCTTTGTGACCCCATGGACTACAGCATGCCAATCTCCTCTGTCCTTCACCATTTCCTGGAGTTTACTCATACTCATGTCCATTGAGTTGGTGACACTATCTAACCGTCTCATCTTCAGCCACCCCCTTCTCCTTCAATCTTTCCTAGTATCAGGGTCTTTTCCAATGAGTTGTCTCTTTGAATCAGGTGGCCAAGATATTAGAGTTTCAGCTTCAGCATCAGTGCTTCCAATGAATATTCAGGGTTGATTTTCTTTAGGATTGACTGGTTTGATCTCCTTGCAGTCCAAGGGACTGTCAAGAGTTTTCTCCAGCACCACAATTCAAAAGCATCCATTCTTTGGTTTTCAGTCTTCTTTACAGTCCAACTCTCACATTCATACATGACTACTGGAAAAACAATAGCTTTGACTAGACAGACCTTTGTTGGCAAAGTGATGTCTCTGCTTCGAGGCTGTTGTAGGGAGCCCTAATCTAATCTGACCTGAGTCCTTATAAGAGTGGGCAAATAGAACACAGAGAGATACCAGGGAGGTGTTTGCACAGAAGAAAGACTAAGTGAAGACACAGCAAAAAGACCGCCACCTCCAAGCCAAGAAGAGAGGCCCCAACAGAAACCAACCCCACTGACACTTTGATCCTTGATGTTCAACCTTCAGAACTGTAAGGACATGAATTTCTGTTGAGCCAACCAGTCTGTGGACTTTTGTCATGGCAGCCTGAGATCACTCATACATTCCCTCTCATGAGCCCAAACCATCTCATATTCCCTCCCCACCTTTACCCCACGAGAATGTCAATCAAGCCCTTCTGATTTTTTACAAACAGCAGAGAATCATGGAATGAAACCACTTCCTACTTGTCAGCGTACTTGTTTAATCAACTGTGTTAAAGATTTCTGCCCAAGGATCAGCTTAGCTCTCTGTTATGTGAAGGTGCTGACCTCTCCCTTCACCTTGTTACCTCACATTTGCCCCTGGAGTTTCTGTCTACATAGAGTCAGGCAAGAGAGTTAAGGGAACAGATAGAAGCTCGCACATAGGTGAGAACACAACCAAAGATCAAGGTGATGAGTTCATAGATGGTTGATAGAGTTATCTTGATGTAAGAAACACAGAACTTTTTTTTTTTTTTTGGCTGAAAAGAACTTGCTTCTTCCAAAATACACTATCTTAGAGGACTATGAAGTGATAGACTATTCACAGATGAAATTCTGAAACTGGCATCTTCAACTCCAAAGATGTGCCCAGCTGACCCACTTCTCATCTTATTTCCACCTAAATCTGTGGGCCAAGATATTAGAGTTTCAACTTCAGCATCAGTCCTTCCAATGAAGGGTTGGTTTCCTTTAGGATTGACTGGTTTGATCTCCTTGCCAGCACCATAATTCAAAAGCATCAATTCTTTGGTTCTCAGTCTTCTTTACAGTCCAACTCTCACATTCATACATGACTACTGGAAAAACAATAGCTTTGGGTGGTGTTACTTCAATATCGCACAAAGAATTATGGACCTCGAGATTGTCATGCTGAGGGAAGTAAGTCAGATGGAGAAAAAAAAATATATATATATGATAGCACCTTTATGTGAAATCTTAAAAAATGGTACAGATGAACCTATTTATAAAACAGAAATGGAATCACAGATGTAGACAACAAACTACGGTGACCAAGCAGGAAAGAAGGGAGGGATGAATTGGGGGGCTGGGATTGACATACACATACTACTGTATATAAAATAAATAACTAATGAGAACCTACTGCACAGCACGGGGAACTCAACTCAGTATTCTGCAATGGCCTATATGGGAAAAGAATCTAAAAAAGTGTGTACGTATGTATATGTATAACTGATTCACTATAGTGTACAGCAGAAACTAATACTAATACAACAGTGTAAATCAACCATACTCCAATACAAATTTATTAAAATAAAAAGAATTACAACCCAGTCTTCTTAATTCTATTTAGAAAGTCCGAAAACAATTGATTTTGAAATGATTAATGAATTATGATTGTGTAGAAACATTTGTACTAAAAGATTCTTTAATATAGCTAAATAAATATTTGTCTTACTCATGATGAGAAGGCATGGTGATTCACAACACTGGACTTCTTCAAATACACGCATAGTGGACTACAGTCCATGGGGCTACAGAGTCAGACATGACCGAGAGACTGAGTCTGCGGAGGCGCGCACACACACACAGAGGATAATATATAGGAAAGCCACCCCTTCAACAAATCCTTTGTAGAGCTGTATCATCTGCTTGACACAAAGATGAATAAGACACACGGCCTCTGTCCTCACGCAAGTACAAGGCATATGAATACACTCTTTCAATACAATAGATTCTCAGAGAGGCGCTATCCTTACATGCTGTGTGTGCTTGGAAAAGTTATTTGACTCCCCTGAATCTCAATTTTTCTTATCTGTAAAATGGGATCATTGAGTCCTGTTGGGCCATTGTTGAGTTATTCCTGAGTATCAATTAGGATCAAGTAAATGAGCAGGGAATGGCAACCCACTCCAATATTCTTGCCTGAAGCATTCCATGGACAGAGGAGCTTGGAGGGCTACGGCCCATGGGATTGCAGAGTCAGATATAATTGAGCAACTAACACTACTACTACTAAGTGAGAATTGGGGGCTTCCTAAGGCTATAAGTCTTCCCCTAAGACTACATTAGGGACTTCCCTGGTGGTCCGGTGGCTAAGACTCCATGCTCCCAATGGGGGTGCAGGTTTCACCCCTGGTCAGGGAACTAGATCCTGTATGCCACAACCATAGTGCCCACATGCCATAACTAAGACCTGGTGCAGTCAAATAAATAAAATTTAAAAATAATAAAATTATGTTAACGGTAGATGCCAGGCCTTCTCAGATCTCACCTTAAAGGCAGAAACACGGTGCTCATTGGTTTGGCTCCTACAGGCGGAATGGCTGTCTGGTGTGCACGGGACACTTCCAGTTACCTCGGGCTGTGGAGCCTGTGCCCGCAGAAGCAGACAGTCTGGGGCCGCCTCATTTCCGGCCTCTTCCCTTTCCTGTGTTCTTGCCCGGCGGGTCATCACTTTTGCCTCGACATCTCACAGCAGGACAGAAGAGCATGGGTCTTGAGCTCGAAGGGCACGGAAGATAGATCTTGCTTTTCTTTGCCTGGCAGTGTATTAATTTCTCTTTCGGCTACCACAGATACTTGGAAGAAGGAAAAGAGACTGTCCAGCCCATCACTAAATCAGTAACTTAAACAATCAATCTTAAAGCCAGATTCATCCACAGGGACTATAGCAGGAGGGTCCCTCCACCTTCAGGGAGACCACTTGTTTAATCAATTCTTCCCTACGTGCGGCTGCCTTTGTGAGTTCCCACCATAAATGAATTTTGCATTCGAGGAAAAGCCAAGGGAGGTTAAATGAGGTGTCCCAAATCACAGAGGTGAGGTCTGCCTGATTCCAAACTTCAGCTCTGTTCCCTCAACTCAAATTGCCTCACTATTGTCTGCAAGATCCTCATTAATTTTCAGAAGTAGCATATTCATGGAAACCCAGTTTCTAGGCTAAAATAGAACACTGCCCACCACCACTTTCTGTCCCTGCTGCTTTGGGCATACACCTTGACCCACAGGCAAATATCTCATTATCTCAATCCTGACTCTGGAATTCTGATCAGGAGGAGGGTTAATATTTAAACTAAAGGGCTCTGGATGACTAAATCCTATTCTCTTCTGATTTGCCTTGAGGCTGTGGCTAAGACACTTGCTAACCGGATCAAAATAAGAAATGTGTCAAAGAAACGACAAGGGTTGAGTTGGGTTTCAACTTCAAGAGCGGCACAGACTCAGCCCAAGCCCAGGTGGCCCACGTCCACCCAGCGGCCCTCCACTGACAGCTCTGTGTCCTGGACACGGTCCTGCTGGTGGGCAGGAGGAGAAAGGTCGGGCTGGCTCACTCCTCGGTCCCCTTTTGCCTGTTAGTTGGCAGATCCTCATAGAATAAAAGCGCCTTTTCGTGTAATTCTAATCAAAACACACTTTGAAAGGGGTGTCTGCTGCCAAAATGTTATATTTATCCCAAGAAAAATGAGAAACTATTTTTGGATTATCTGCCCATGGCTCACCCGCCTTACTGCAGATAAACTGGAATTACTTGCATGCAGACCCTGTGTTGCTCAGGACATGTGTCGTGCTCCCTCCCAGGACTCTGCCTGTAAAGAAGGAAGCTCTATGCTGCTGCTCGTCCTGGGTACCTCCTAGCTGGGGTTAGCTGATGGATGTGGGACCCACAGAGCAAGGTCTGAGTTCTGGCTTGGCTACCTCCCAGCTCTGTAGCTTCAAGCAAGTTTTTTTTTTTTTAACATATTCCGAGTCTCAGTTTTTTCATCTATAAAATGGGGACATTGTTGTTGTTCAGTCGCTCAGTCGTGTCTGACTCTTTGTGATCCCATGGACTGCAGCATGCCAGGCTCCCCTGTCCTTCACTATCTCCCAGAGTTTGCTCAAACTCATGTCCATTTAGCTGGTGATGCCTTTCAACCATCTCATCCTCTGTTGCCCTCTTCTCCTCCTGCCTTTAGTCTTTCCCAGTATCGGTGTCTTTTCCAATGAGTCGGCTCTTTGCATCAGGTGGCCAAAGTATGCTCCAGTTTCAGCATCAGTCCTCCCAATAAATATTCAGGGTCTATTTCCTTTAATACTGACTGGTCTGATCTCCTTGCAGTCAAAGGGACTCTCAAGAGTCTTCTCCAGCACCACAGTTTGAAAGCATCAATTCTTCAGTGCTCAGCTTTCATTATAGTTCAACTCTCATATCTGTACACGAATACTAGAAAAACCATAGCTTTGACTGTACTGACCTTTGTTGTCAAAGTGATATCTCCGAAGAACACCCAATTTGAAGATGGCTGTGGGAATTAAATGCAATAAAGCCTTGTTATATTGGAGGTGGGGGCTGCAGGACTCAATAATTGCTTTGCCTCTTCTCTTTCCAGATCTGTATTTGGCCCTGAAAGAAGAGATCTTAATCTACCTTGAAGAAAATGGCAGAGAAACTAGGGGAACCACACACTTGCCTTCATCTTCCACGTGTTTTGGCCAGGAAGCCCTAGCTTCCAAGAGGAAAGCAGTCATGAACAGGCTGCTGTAGAGCAGGAGACAAACTCTAATGGCCTTAGGAGCCAGGCAGATAGCAGAGATGCAGAGAGAAGACAGGAAGTGATGGGAACTGCAGCTCCGTGGGGATACGTGTACTAACCACAGGCCTTCAGATTTGAAGATTTCATAGCACCAAGCATGCTGGCTCAGCAAACACATGGGTGGGCTGAATGGGCCCCTGGGGCTCCAGTTTGTAACTCCTACTCTGGAGGGATGTATTGTCTCATTCCTTCAATAACTGTCTCACAAAGCCCACCTCCCCTGGAAATTTGTTCTTCCTTCCTTTACTTGTGGCCCTTAGTCTTTTCTAGCCCAGCCACTCATTTGCAAACATTGACTGAGCACCTATTTTGCACAAAACACTGTGGAAGAGACCAAAAAAAAAAAAAAAAAAAACCCAAATCAAACAAACAAAAAAAAAGCAAGAGTGGATGCAGCCATCCAAACTTAAAGCAAAGCATCTAGAAAAGAAAGGAGTGTTTCAGTGAGCTGTTAAATATATGCTGTTGTGATAATGTTGCAATTTGCTAGGGAAATAGTAAAGAAATTGCTTCTGTCTAGGGCAGGAGTCAGCAGGCACAGGAGAGAGAGATGTTTAATTGTGGACGTGTCACATGAGTCCTGATGGGTTCTGACAGGGAGGGTGGCTGACAGGGGGGGTGAGTGTAAGCCATCACAAGTCCATGGTTTTGGGTTTTACTTGTCTCTCACGTGTATGTTTGTTTCCTCTTTCCTGTTGGAATTTTGGAAGCTCCTTGGAGGCGACAGTGTCCCCTATGTGGTTTTCCTGATTTCCTTGACATTCTGTAACACCTATCTTAGTTTTTCTTGCTCCTGAAGAATCTTTTTCTGGTTGTTGAGAAAAGCAGATGCCAGATTTTGTATCAGTGGGAAGCAGACAGTCCAGGCATTTTCGGAACACAGATAAAGTTAGGGACATTGGTGCTGGGTCTGAACGAGCCGAGGATTCCTGAGACTGCGGCTGACAGATGATGTCTTGCCCCTGATAACAGTCCATCAGGACTTCCTCCTCAGCTGAAAGGAGAGGACAGGCAGGCACACTTGTCCCTAACTGTCCCTAATCACAGATGTTCAGAGACAACCCAGAAAGAAGACCTCCCGCGTTACAGATCCTACCAGGAAGCAGCGGATCAGGTTATCAGCAGCCTGAGGATAAGAAGTGTCGATTTAGCTGTAGGAGCTTGGACCCAGGCTGATTACACAAAACCAGTGACACGAGGGCTCATCTCTTTAACCGAGGTTCCCGGTCTTGTCTGTTTCAGAAAAGGTGGAGATGAAATGGGGAAAAGATAAGAATGTTTTCCGAACACCTGCTCTTTCTTGGACTAAATTCTTTACCTACATGAGCTCATTCACTCTTCACAGTGACCCACAATCAAATCAATAACAGACGTTGTTTTTAATTCTACTTTGGAGGAAAACTGAGCTCCTGGGGTTGCATTGCCCACCCGGCATCAAGCTTTGAGAAAGTTGCAGGGCTGAGCTTCAGTCCCAAGCTTGCTCATCACAGAAGCTGCTAAACCCTGCTGTCTCCGTGTCCTGGGGCAGCATCCTCAGGAAACAGACTCTGACAGTGTTAGGTTTGGGCATAGAAGGCATGTGTGTATTTGTGTGTGTGTGTGCACGTGTTTGCTCAGTTGTGTCCGACTCTTTGAGGTCCTATGGGCTGTGCCCTGCCAGACTCCTCTGTGTGGGACTTTCCAGGCGAGAACAGTGAGATGGGTTGCCATTTCCTTCTCCAGGAGTATGTGTGTTAGTTGCTCAGCTGTGTCCGGCTCTCTGTGATCCCATGGACTGTAGCCTGCCAGGCTCTTCTGTCCATGGGATTCTCCAGGCAAGAATACTGGAGTGGGTTGCCATTTCCTTCTCCAGGGGATCTTCCTGACCCAGGGATTGAACCCACATCGGCTGCAGTGGCAGGAGGGTTCTTTACCACTGAGCCACCGGGGATACTGATGAAGAAGATGTGACCTTAGGTTATTCTCTTTGGTTGAGGCCAAATCTCTGAGTGGGGTTCGGGCAAAAGGCATCAGCCCCCACCACTGCAAGTATCTGGGGGCTTTGGGATCACACTACTATGTCCACCACCCTACCCCTACACCCCCATCCCAGAGCAACTTACCTGGAATCCAGGGCTTTCCCTACTGTGCCTTCTGAATTAGAAGGAAAGCCTATTATTAGACTAGAACTCTTAGCAGAGGAAAGTTATTTAGAGAGGATTATCTACAAAATAAAAAATTTCAATATAGTATAGTCTTGTCCAGGAAGATGTTCAGGGCTGGGAATATTCATAGTCTATTCAAGGAGGTATTGTGTGCTGCCATGTCCAACTGCAATGATCAATACTGCTAAGACTAGAACATATACCCTGCAGTGTTTACTAGTATAGCCAAAACCTTGAGTTTTCGACAGCCACAAGATTGGAGGTGTCCACGCAATTCAGTATCCATGTCTAACCCCACCATGGAAATCCACACTGATAACTAACTCAGTTGCATTATATTTTCCCCAGGTTCTTACAAAGGTTAGGTTTCTGTTGGACCCCGGGGGCCTCAGCTCAGAGTTCAGACACACTCCTCTTGCTACATTCTTTCTGGGACTCCATTAGGTACTACACTTGATCTTAGCCAAGAGGCTGAGAAGCAATGGGATGCTTATCAGTTAACAAAAATGTCGAGGTGAGCTGCTCACGCCAGGCTTGCTCTGAGTAGGAGGCATGGGCAGTGGGATGGAGAATTCTGTGGCCTCAGCAGGGGCATCAGGCCCCATGGAGACAGGATACGAGGTCATATAGGTCAGGAGACTTAGGTGGGGCTCATAGTTGGTGAGGAGTGACCAGCTGACCTGGATGATCAGAAAAGGGTTATCAAGAGACCTCAGTGTGAGAAGAGGGTGGAGAGTACACAGCAGGGATGTTGGCGGCTGGACTCTGAATGGGATTTGGGATGGATTCCATGGTGTCTTAGTCCATTTCTGCTGCTGTAACAGGTCACCACAGACCAGGTGGCTCACGGACAATAGAAATTTATTTCTCCCAGTTCTGGAGGCTGGGAAGTCCAGGTTGAATGTGTCAGAAGATTGTATATTTGGTGAGAGCCCACTTTCTAGTTCATAAACCACTGTTCTCAAGTGGGGAGTGGGGTGAAGGGGCTCCCTGGGGTCTCTTTTATCAGGGCACTAATCCCATTTGTGAGGGACCCACCGTCATGACCTCATCACCCTTAAGGCCCCTCCTCCAAATACCATCACATTGGGGGTGAGGTTTTAGTACATGAATGTTGAGGGGATGTAAACCGTCAGCCTGGGGCCAGGAGAGCTCAGCTTTCCCAGCTCCTCAGCCACATGGGCAGTCATATCATCATCAAGGCACAGACCCTGGAATCTGACTGCTCAGGTTCAAGTCCTCTTCCTGCTAGCTATGTTGACTGGGTGAGTTACTCAACCTCTCTGTGCATCACTTCTTCACAGAGAATAATGACATTGGCCTTGAGGATATATGATTAAAACAACAAATATGAGTGAAGCACCTAAAACATGGAACAAAGGAAGTGCTGGTTCTTTTGTCCAGAAATTCCTTCTTTCTCCTTTATTTTCTCTTCTCTGTTTGGGGGCTTCCCTTGTAACTCAGATGGTTGAGAATCCACCTACAGTGAAGGAGACCCCGGTTCCATCCTCGGATTGGGAAGATCCCCTGGAGAAGAGCATGGCAACCCACTCCAGTATTCTTGCCTGGAGAATCCCACAAACAGATGAGCCTGCCTGACCACAGTTCATGGGGTCGTAAAGAGTTGGACACAACTGAACTGAGCGCCGAAGAATTGATGCTTTTGAACTGTGGTGTTGGAGAAGACTCTTGAGAGTCCCTTGGACTGCAAGGAGATGCAACCAGTCCACCCTAAAGGAGATCAGTCCTGGGTGTTCATTGGAAGGACTGATGCTGAAGCTGAAACTCCAATACTTTGGCCACCTCATGCAAAGAGTTGACTCATTGGAAAAGATCCTGATGCTGGGAGGGATTGGGGGCAGGAGGAGAAGGGGACGACAGAGGATGAGATGGCTGGATGGCATCACCGACTCGATGGACATGAGTTTGAGTAAACTCCGGGAGTTGGTGATGGACAGGGAGGCCTGACGTGCTGTGATTCATGGGGTCGCAAAGAGTCGGACACGACTGAGCCACTGAACTGAACTGAACTGAACTGAGCGACTTTCAGTTTTCTCTTCTGTTTACCACCCTTCTTTCTGTTTATCCTTCCTTTTCTTTCTCTTTTCCTTAGCTGACTCTCGTGTGAAGCTGATATAATATGCTTTGATTTATGACTCAAAATGTGGTCTCCTTTGTGCTTAATTTAAAATCAGGTAAGGGAAAGGTCCCATATTGGAACAGCCCTTTCAGTTGTTTCAGTTTTTTGTTGTTGTTAATTTTATTTTTTAATTAATTTTTATTGGAGTATGACTGCTTTACAATATATTAGTTTCTACTGAACATCTAAATGAATCAGCTATACATATACATATATTCCCTATTTCTTTCGCATTTAGGTCACCACAGAGCACTGAGAAGAGTTCCCTAAGCTATAGAGTAAGTTTTCATCAGTTATCTATTTTATACATAGTAGTGTGTGTATGTTAATCCCAATCTCCCAGTTCATCCCCCTTCTTGGTATCTGTACATTTGCTTCCTACCTCTGTGTGTCTATTCTGCTTTGCAAATAAGATCTTCTAAACAATTTTTATGTATACCATATAGGTGCATTAATATACAATATTTTTTTCTCTTTCTGACTCACTTCACTCTTTTGTTTCTTTTTGGTAGTTTATGGTCTCAAGTGAGATTTTCCCATGATCATGTAGTTCCAGATAGAAGATCTGCTTCCCTGTGCCCCCACCCCACCCCTGACCTCCATTTTCATTACCTCATCATTAAGCCTTTTCTGGACCCTGATGTTGCTGAGATTAGGCTTTAATGTGGCATGGCCAAGTACCCAAGGACCCACTCTGGATGTGATAAAAGTTTTTCCATTTCATGAGAAATCTTGAATTCATTCTGAGATGACTTCAGGAGGGTACAGAGTTTTTTTTTTTTTTAAAGCTATTTTTGCCTGTGGAACACACCATTTCCACAAGTAAGGAACCTCATCCAAACACCACGCTAGACAGGCAAGCTCCCAGCTTGGGAGATGGTAATTCTTTCCTTTCCTAATTCTTCACTTTTTCACGGCTTATCAACATGGAAGGGAGAGTTCATCAACTCTTGGGAGAAAGCTTAGACATAAGCAAATTTGCAACCTGCAAGCCAGCACTGCAAAACTTAAAAATGAACAAAACCTCAGAATGGAGACAGTTTCAAAAATCCAGTTATGATGGGGAGTGAGGATCAACAGTTGATGGAGAGCCGTGTAAAGTAGCGGAGACAAAAACGTTTTGTGAAAATAAATAAGCCTGAGACCGGAAGTTGTTTTCTTTCTCCAAAAAGGCAGAAGGATGAAACAACCCAATTAAAGAGAATAACAGCCCCCTTCCATTTGTTATTCAGGAACCAAATGAGGCTCATTTACAATATGTAGTTACAGCTCTAGAATTTGTCCAGAGAAAACAGAAATCCAAGTTTGATTAATCAGGATTGTTTATTTTAAAGCCTGAACCTTCAGCAATATTAGGCACTATAATTAACGTTAGCCCTGAGCTAATGGAATGGCAGATCTGTTAGGGTTAGGATATGTGAATAATGCAAAATTAGCAATAAAAGGAGAGACTCACTCCATCTATCCATCTATCTATCCACCCATCCATTCATCCAGCCAGTTGCCCATCCCTCCCTCCCTCCATTCACCCATTTATCCATTCCTCCATCCATCCACCCATCCATTCATTTGCCCATATGCCCACAATTCATCCATCCATGTATCCTTCATACACCCACCCACCCATTCACTCACCATTCATCCAACCACCCACCTGCCCGCCCACGGGGAACTCACTGGAACGTGCTGGTTGTCGTACTAGCTGATACATACATGAAAAGTCAATCTGAGCCTCAGAGAATTTACAGACAAATAGTAAGAAGAAACATACAAGTAATTACAATACGATATGATGAAATAAGGTGCAGGTAGCACAGCACAGCATCCCCCCTCCAAAAAAAAAATCTGCTTAGGGGTGTCAAAAAGTTCTGCAGAGAAGATAAGCTTTGTTCTGGAATATTAAGGCTGAGCAGGAGTCCACCAGGTAGACAGTGCTGCTTTCTGTCTGAAAGACTTCCTCTTCCTGTCCGCAGCAGACCTGGAGACAGGAGACAACCCTGCATGGCTAGCCTTGGAGGAAGTCTGCACTGCTCACCAGAGACCTCTCTGAGAGTCTGATGTGTACCCTGCTCCCAATGCAAACACACAAATACACACACCTGGACACACAATTTCACTGGGTCCCTGAACCTATTCATGTGCACCAGACCTCTAGGCAGAGGAGTGAGGAGGAGGCAGAAAAGAACAAGATGGCGAGGCTTTCCCGTCAATTACATCAAAAATCTCTCTACCGGAGGGTCAATATAAGGATCCTGAAAAGGTAAAACAAAAAACTTGAACCCATAGGGTAATTAGCCTCCAACTAATAAAAATTAAAAAAAAAATAAAAATAAAAATAAAATTAAATTAAAAAAAAAAAAAAAAAAAACTTGAACCCAGAAACAAAGTAGAAAAGTGGTTGCCAGGGGCTGGCGAGTGGGGGAAACAGGGGGAAGATGGTAAAAGGTACAAACTTTTAGTTACAAGATGAATAGAGTCTGAGGACCTGATGTATAACGTGATGATGACAGTTGATAGCACTGTACTGAGTAACTGAAATTTGCTAAAAGAGTAGAACTTAGGGACGTCCCTGGTGGTCCAGTGGTTAAGAATCCACCTGCAGATGCAGGGGACACAGGATGAATCCCTGATCCAGGAAAGATCCCACTTTCTGTGGGCAGCCAAGCCCCTGCACCACAGCTATGATCCTGTGTTCTAGAGCCTGTGCTCTGGAATGAGAGGCCACCAGAACGAGAAGCCTGAGCACTGCAGTGAGGAGTAGCCCCTCTCTCCGCAACTAGAGAATGCCCGAGCAGCAACCAAGACCCAGTGCAGCCAGAAGTCAAACAATGAATAAATAAAATCTTTCACAAAAGAGAACTTAAACGCAATCCCCCCACTACCACCAAAAAAAATGATAAATATATAAACCTGATGAATGGGTTAATTTACTCAATGAGGGGAATCCTTTCACAATGCATTCATATATCAAATGATCACATATACACTTTGAATGTCTTACAATCTTTTCAATCATATCTCAGTAAAAATGGGAAAATACATTAAAAAAAATCCCAGAGTCAAGTTACTGGAGTTTATTGTAGATAATGATATCAGTCAATAGTTTCAAGACCAACATGATCTTTTTTCCTTCTATAGTGTATAAATAATGGATTCAGTTATTCTCAAATAAGTACTTGATGTTTATTATTACATATTTTGGTGTGAAAGAAACCTTGTATGTATCATGTGTTAAAATGGAAAGAAATATTAAAGCCAAAAGATCCACTGAGTATTTTCGATCAAGAGTTCAGAACCTAGAACAGACATCCAGGGAAGAAGTTACTCTTGCAAAGGTGTCTGAATACAGCCTGCCTATGGTGGTGGCACCTACCATGTAGACATCTGTTGCGTAGGAACCCTGAAAAAGCTTCCAAAGCAAGACTGCCTCCAAACATGCCTTGCCATTGGAGTGGGGAAGACGCAGCTTGAAATCGACAGATTTTGCGCAAATTAGGGGCATCGTGCTTGTTAATGAAAATCACCCTCAGGACAGGCTTTACTATCTCTGTTTCCCCTTTCACTCCCACCCAGACTGGCACCCCTTAAACCATCCTGGGTAGAATCACGCAGACCTGGGTATCCGGGGATAAATGCTGCAAGCACTTGGGCTGCTTTTCTACAAGCCAGTAGTTTTCTCATTTTCCTTCAAAAGCGAATTTTGGACATCCCATCTCTATTAGACTACAGTGCAGGCTATCTTTTCATATTCATTTCTGGAGAAAGCCCAGGAGATACTTCTTGCCTACTATTTTAAGGATTAAATATTTACCATGTATTATAGGTCATGGAAAATGGCTTTCTTTTCAAATTTCTGGATTATTTTTTCACGTCCAAGGGTGAGTCAACATTCATAAAGGCCTTCTATAATCTACAATACTGAGTTTAGGCAAGTTGGTGCCCCTGGAAGACATGAGAGTACTCACCCCAGTTTCTATTTATGGAATAGACTACAAGGTAGAAACTCCTTTGTGGCTCCTAAAGGCCATGTGACCAAACCGGCCAAGGACACACAATGGAAGCATTGTATGGGACTCCTGGAACATCTCCTAAAAGAAAAGGGATCACACTCCACGCCCGCCCCCCCAACTCTTTCCTCTCTCCTTCTATGTGGAATGCAGTCATGATGGATAGTGACCTGGCAGCCTCTGGGGCCATGAGGTAAACTGGAGAATGGAAGTCATGTGTTCAAGGTGGCAGAGGGAACAGTTAAGAGCTTGGGACCCTGATGACACTGATATGTATGTATGTATGTGTTAGTTGCTCAGTTGTGTCTGACTCTTTGTGACCCCATGAACTGTAGCCCACAAGGCTTCTCTGCCCATGGACTTCTCCAGGCAAGAATACTGGAGTGGGTTGCCATTCCCTTCTCCAGGGGATCTTCCCAGCCCAGGGATGGAACCTGGGTCTCCTGCATTGCAGGCAGATTCTTTACCATCTGAGAAGGGAAGATGACACTGGGGTCCCACCATATTAGCCCTAAACCTCCTCTTTGAGACTTTTTATGATTAGATCGCAATTATAAAGGTTTTTTTTTTTTTTCTGTTTTAGCAGCAAAATCCAATTTTCACTGAGATGCCATTCATCTTGCTTTGCTAGCAGAGGTCTGTCTCCATGCCTAGGAGGACAATCATCTCAGCTCTCGGTTTTGCTGAATTATCCATGGCTGATCTTCCTGACTGGCAGTTGTCCAAGTGTATCTGTCATTCCATAGGGCGATGGCATCAGAAGATTGTGGTCATCAGCCTGATGGAAAGTTACGGCTGGCATGGTTGAGCAATGGTTCTGATGCTGATCATCTAACATCTAAGAGACTCTCCGAAGCCCTGCCTTTGATCCACTGTTTGTCAAAATCTTCTCTTTCTACCTGGTCTACTGAATAATGGGTCCGGACAGGCTTGACTCCTCCCTCTGTTGTAAATAACCTAGATATGAGAGGCATAACCCATTTTTCTTTCAATTATTATCTGACTCTTAGGGCTATTTGACTTTCCTGCGTCAAAAAACAAACATAGAACATGAGGATGAAGCCAGGACTGCCCCAAACGCAAGAAAAAAAAATCTTTCTTTCTTTTCCCCTGAATGTTTTTCTAGTGACTCCTTTTGGAATGTTATTTTGAACTTACAAAGGTTCTTTTTTTCTTTTTCCTTTTAAAAAAAAAAACTTTGTGTATTTCTTTTAAGCATCCCTTGAGAAAGTTGGATTTAAACTTAGCCAACGCGTTGGCTTTTTAAAAGCACTTGCTTAAAATAGACGATGTAAATCTTGGTGGGAAATCTTTAGGTGCCCCGAATGGACAGAAATAGAAATGTTAATGGAAATGCCATTTGTAAAGACACTGGTGGCGGCTCCATTCAGATGTACCCAATCAGAAAAGACTGGAGTTTTGCAAACTGTTCCAGTGTGAGTCTGAGTCTGACTTTCGGAGCTCAGGGAGGGGTTGTGGGGGTGGATACCAAGCCAGTGGAAGAAAGTAAAAGCGCAGGCCATAATAAAATTGTTGGGACCAGAGGGACTCCTGACTTGGTTCTTTTCTAACTCCTTTAAGGAGCAACCCCTCTTTCAGAGACTACATCTTTCAAAGATTACAAACGTTCAATGAGTCACCCTGGTAGGTCTGCAGGGTTCGGCGTGATATCAGCTGGTCAATGCAGAGGGCAGTCACAGAGCTCCACGCTATACGGGAACCCGGGGCAAAGCCCCCTGGGCTTCACGGGTGTGGACTTGACCTCCCGCTGCTCAGAGAGGGGCCCAGTCCTATGGGGGTTACTCCTTAGCAAACCCAGGCCGTGCCAGCTCGGGGGTGTGGCTTGAGGATAGCACAGCGTGGGGACAATACAGTGGCCGGGGGTGCTTTATCTCCCTCAGTTCTACCCCAGACATCCCCCAAAGCTCTCCAGATGAAAGAAAACAGTACAATTTGAAATTTTCTTAGTCCTATTTCATGAATGTTTCAAGGTCTCTTTGGAAATGCAGTTTTGAAACATGCCTCCCTCCAGCCTTGCTTACTGTTAATCGCCTCTGTTCCTCAAACCTGAGGACTCCCCTTAAACCACAAGCCCTGCAAAGTGTTTCGTATCCAGTAGATTTCCCAGCCATGGGGTTGTACACATTGTCATATTTATTGCTATGTTCACTAAGATCCTCATGCTTTAATATCACCAGGCAAACTTTTAGCCCATTCATTAATTGGTGGCTCAGACAGTAAAGAATCTGCCTGCAATGCAGTAGACCTGGGTTCGATCTCTGGGTCAGGACGATCTCCTAGAGAAGGGAACGGCAACTGCTCTAGTATTCTTGCCTGGAGAATTCCATGGACAGAGGAGCCTGGTGGGCTACAGTCCATGCAGTTGCAAAGAATCAGACATGACTGAGGGACTAACACTTTCACTTTTCAGTTTCACTATATAGGTCAAAGCTACTCTCCCAATTCGCCCCACCCCCTCCTTCCCGCACTCTGTCCACACTTCCCTTCTCTACATCTGCAACTCTACTCCTGCCCAGCAAATAGGTTCATTGTACAATTTTTCTACATTCCATATATATATATGTGTTAATATACAATATTTGTTTTTCTCATTCTGACTTCACTCTGTATGACAGACTCTAGGTCCATCCACATCACTACACATGGCTGAGTAGTATTCCATTGTATGTATGCACCACAGCTTCTGTCCATTTACCTGTAGACGGACAGTTGTGTTCACGTGCTGGTTATTGTGAATAGTGCTGCTGTAAATATGGGAGTAGAGCTCTCTCTTTGAGAGGATGATTTTATTTCCTTTGGACACATGCCCAGAGGTAGGACTGCTGGATCATACGGTAGTTATAGTTCTCATTTTTTGAGAAATCTCCATTCTGGTTTCCATAGAGGCTGCACCAGTTTCCATTTCCACTGGCAGTGTTCCCAGGCTCCCCTTTCCTCCACATCCACGCCAACACTTGTTATCGCTGGTCTTCTTAACGAAAGCCATTCTAACAAGTGTGAGGCCACACCTCATTTAGTTTCGATTTTCATTTCCATGACAACTAGTGATATTGAGCTTCTTTTCACTGTTTTTCAACTTCTAATTAATACTAATTACTAAATACAATTTTGATAAAAGGGAAAAAAAAACCTTTCAACCAATCACTCCCAGAAAATGTAGTTTTGCTATCTTAAACCCTTCCATCTTTCTAATCCATTTCAGTAATACTGTGCAGACACTCAGGCATCTTGCTCAGTGCACAGGGATAAGGAAGTGTGGATAGAGAGTCTGTTCCCCGGCTCTGCTCCTAAACCCTGCATGCTCCCTGCCCTGGAGCATGGGCCCCACTTGAGAGGCCTTTCAGCTCTTGGTGTTTTGGTTCCTCTAGACTTCTTGTCCCTGGTTGAGATTATTCAGCAGCTTGTGCACCTCTGTCTAACTTGCCTAAGAAAAAGCAGAGATAAGGAGGGCTTTCATCCATTGGCTCGAATGCTCTGAGTGGATGGACCATGAATAGCGCTGTTTGGAAACCTACTTCTGATTATCACTGTTGAAGGTGTCAGCTGTCCAGAAAACTGCCGAGAGCAAAGAACACTGAGATTAGCTAAATGCAGAGAGCCACTGGGAACTCTTCTCAGGGACAGTGGTGGGCTGAGAGCAAGCAGCACCTCACTGCCAGGTGTGATCAGAAAGTTCATTCTTTGGATTCCTCTTTAATGGCACATGCCTCAAAGCCAGAGGGAGATGACTAACTTCGTCCTGGGACCAGACACAGGGCCTTGGACTCCGTTCACTTCCTTCTCATCATGCAGCTGAATCTCATGTTTTGTTCTAATGAACCGCAGAAAGGGAAAACAATGCATATTTCAGGAACTCTGTGCCCCAAGCACCAAAGAGGTATTGTACCATGATGGCATTCTTAAAACAAGTAGACTTCCAAGGTCGTGCCCTTGGAAGTGATACATGTGTTAGAATTTATGGTTCCATTTTCAGGACCTTTGTGATTTTTATTTCTCTTTTCCTGGAATGCTGTTCTCTCCCATCTTGGCAGACTCACTCTCCCATTCCATTCATGTCTCTGCTCGAGTGTCATCGCCACACAAGATCTTCCTGCCTTCTCTATCTGAAACAACCTCCCCACCCCACCAGCCACCTGGTGACTTCCGCTGCTTTGCTGTCCCAAGCGGTGATCAGGAGACACATGGGTACTGGGCACTGGATATGCGACTTTGTTGCTTAGTCACTAAGTCATGTCCTACTCTTTGTGACTCCATGGACTGCAGCACACCAGGCTTCCCCGTCCTTTACCATCTCCTGGAGTTTGCTCAAACTCAAGTTCATTGAGTCAGTGGTACCATCCAACCATCCCCTCCTCTGTCATCCCCTTCTCCTCCTGCCTTCAATCTTTCCCAGCATCAGGGTCTTTTCCAGTGAGTCGGCTCTTTGCAGCAGGTGGCCAAAATATTGGAGCTTCAGCTTCTAGTGCCACAAATTTTTAATTATCTTTAAATTTTAAAACTGATAGTGTATAAATGATTTTCCTGTTAAACAACTTTATTATTTGTTAGAACTACCAATTTCACTTTAACCATTGAACATTTAGCATACACACTGAATTATGCTGAAAGTGTCAAATATACTTGGATTTCAAAGAACTTTTTTAATAGCTTTGTGATTTTGTATGAGAAAACAATCATATAAAATATCTTCACATGTTGACCATATTTTGGATATATTTGGTCTTCTAAAATGAATTATTAAAACTAATTCCACAACTTTTCTCTTACTTTTTAAATTTGGCTAATAGAAATCAAAAACTTCTATTGGACAGCATTACTTTCTATCTTTACCTTTTAACTTCCTGGCTTTATATGTGTAATGCATTTAATAAAATTAATGAATAAATTATATATTCCATAATATAAATATTAGGGCTTCCCTGGTGGCTCAGATGGTAAAGAATCTGTCTGCAATGCAGGAGACCTGGGTTCAATCCCTGGGTCAGGAAGATCCCCTGGAGAAGGGAATGGCTACTCACTCCAGCATTCTTGGGGCTCCTAAATTCTATACTATATAACATACATTAGGTATTATTTAATTGTCTGTTTCCTTTTCTAGAAGCCTTCCTAGGGTCTTATATTTTCAGAAGTACTGATATTGAAGTACTGGCATCACCAACTCAATGGACATGAGTTTGAGCAAACTCCAGGAGATAGTAAAGGACAGGGAGGCCTGGTGCACTCTAGTCTATGGGGTCACAGTGAATCAGACACTAGAGACTGAACAAAAACAAATTAGTGCAAGGATGGGCAAACAAAAGGCTCTCAAGAAATGGAAATGAAGATGGTGAATCAAAATCCTCTCAGATTCTCCAAATATTTCTCAGCCTGGAACACACAGCTCTGGGCCAAAAACCCACCAAGATAAGCATCTCAAAGGTCCTGATGCCAATCTGGACCACAAAAGAGCCTGGTTTCTCTAAGAAAACAGAATGAAACATTCCAAGGAAGCGTGTCTTTCACCTGAACTGAGCCAGGTTCAAGCCCTCAGGTGCCCTTAGTACACAATGAGACTCAGAAGCTTGGTTTTTCTTTTTTTTTTTCCCTAAGAAGCAGAATATTATTTTTTCCCCTTGCAAAATCTTGTGCAAAATCCAAATTATAAAGCAGATAAAAGTGCTATAGTTCTACCCTACACTGTTGGTGGAAATGTAAGTTTGTACAGCCACTACGGGAAACAGTATACAGGTTCTTCAGAAAACTGAAAATAGAACTACCATGTGATCCAGCCATCCTTCTCCTGGACATATATCTGGACAAAACTGTATTAAAAGACACACACGCACCCCTATGTTCATAGACACACTATTTACAATAGCCAAGACATGAAAACAACCTACATGTCCATCAAAGATGAACGAATAAAGAAAATGTGGTACATATATACAATGGAGTACTATTCAGCCATAAAAAAGGATGAAACAATTCCATTAGCAGCAACACAAATGCAACTAGAGATCATCACGCTGGGACTTTCCTGATGGTCCAGTGGTTAAGACTACATGCTTCCAGTGTATGAGGTGTGGGTTCAATCCCTGATGGGGGAACTAAGATCCCACATGCCATGTGGTGCAGCAAAACAAAACAAAACAAAAAGCAAGCATTAGAGATCACCATACTATGGGAAGTTAAGGCAGAAAAAGAAAGACACATATATGATATCACTTATATGTGGAATCTACAATACAACACAAATGAACTTATGCATGAAAGAGAAACAGAATCAGGGACATAGAGAACAGACTGGTGGTTGTCAAGGGAGAAGGGGTTGGGAGAGGGTAGAAGAGGAATTTTGAGGTTAGCAGATGGAAACTAGAATATAGAGAAAAGATAAACAACAAGGCCCCGCTGTACACCACAGGGAACCATATTCAATATCCTCTGATAAACCATTAATGGAAAAGAATATCCCGTTTAACTGAATCATGTTGCTGTATAGCAGAAATTAACACAACAAGGTAAATCAACTATGCTTCCATTAAAAAAAAAAAAAGTGGTGTGGTTCTATGCTGTGGGGTCCTTTAGTTTCCCCGCCCTTCCCCATCCTGGGAAATGTCCCTGGAGCTTGAAGACCATCAGGATGCATTTGGAGAACACAGTTAGGAAGTAAGGGAGGATGGGATGATAGAGAGGCTTTAGCTTGGCACAAGTGATTCGAATTAGTGTCGGGGGCTATAGCGAAAGCCAAGGTATTGTGGTGGACACTGGTGGAGATAAAGTGGGTGTTAGTCCCTGCCCTTGACCTGCTCTGAACTTTCAGAGACTAAGCTGGGGCAGGGGGCCAAAGCCCTCCCAGGAGCCTGAAGCAGGTTTATTAACAGGATAAACAAGAGTGCAGGTTAGGAACTGGGCTTTCGTACAATGAAACGGCAGAAGGTGGTCTTTTATTTAGATGTCGCCTGCCTTTCTCTTTTCACTTTCTAAAACCTCATGGAAGTTTCTATATTAACTTACAATTTATAAAGCCCACACTCCTTCACTGTCTTTTGCTTTTGCAGATTTGTATATATTAACTTTATGTGGCCCTGGATCATTTATACTGAATGTGAAATTTAATTCATCCTACTTCTAAATAATTATATTTCTTTATAGAATACACGAAATGATTTTTTTTAAATGCCTGAAGAAAAAGCCACCCCTGGGTTTCTGCTATTCTCTCTCTCTCTCTCTTTTTTTTTAAAGGATAAAATCTTTTGGTTATGGGCAATTTAAAATATATACAAAAGCTGAGAGACTAGTGTAATGAACCCTCTTACATCCATCAAACATCTTCAGTGAGCTACTCAGAGATAACCTGTTTCATTTGTCTTACTATTTCTGGTCTTCTGGATGATCTTGAGGCAAATTTCAGACACATATCAGTTAATCTGTGTTGGCAGCTGATTCTTTCATTCCTGGTGCTGATGCCCTTTAAAGTCTAGTGAATGCCAAAATAGCAAATACTGAACCATGGCTCTTGGAAACATATAGGGTTAGGTTCCTGAAAGCCTGTGGCTGCTAACTTTTTGTCAAACAATGAGTACATTCCCTTGTTTTACGTGTGTCTGTTTAAAGACACCTTATCGAATATATGTCATGAATTCATTAACATTGAACCTGTGGCCAACAGAGTGTAACTCCTGCCTGAAGGAAATTTATCTTCTTCCTGTAATGCACATCACAGCTTTCCTGTGCTTAGGGACACTGGACAGCCCTTCAGCATACGCTTGGGGACCGTTTTAAGCAATGAAGTCACAAACAGAAGGCACACAGATGCCAAACATGTGGCACTGAATGGATGGCAAAAGGGCACTGTGGACAGAATGAGCTGAGAGAGGAGGACAGGGTGGACATTGCCCTGCTGACCTCATGGGAACACACCTGTCAGGTGACATCTCCTCACATCTGCTCACATCTCCCAATAAGCGTAAGAGCACCTGAGTCTTGACTGGGGGTGGGGGGTGCAAATAAACTTTCAGTTCAGTTCAGTCGCTCAGTCGTGTCCAGCTCTTTGCGACCCCATGAATCACAGCACGCCAGGCCTCCCTGTCCATCACCAACTCCCGGAGTTTACTCAAACTCATGCCCATTGAGTCGGTGGTGCCATCCAGCCATCTCATCCTCTGTTGTCCCCTTCTCTTCCTGCCCCCTTTAGCTCCAAGGCAAATTCGTAAAGATAGAATCACAAATAATGAGGATCAACTCCGTCTCAGTATGTCAGCGCTACATTTAATAGAAAGTCCTCAGAGTTGGTTTTTTTTTCCTTCATGCAGTTAATGTCCTTCTGTATATGCTTGTTTGTTGTCTTTTTTTTTTTTTGCTAATTTTTCTTTGTGGGAGAATGGCGGTTCTATGGACATTTGGATGGAGAGAGGGACATATACACAATGGAATATTATTCAGCCATAAGAACAAACAAAATAATGCCATCTGCGGCAAGGTGGATGGACCTAGAGATCATCAAATTCAGTGAAGTAAGCCAGACAAAGACAAGGATCATATGATATTGCTTATGTGTGGAATCTAAAAAAAAAAAATGATATCGATCAACTTATTTACAAAACAGAATAAACTCACAGGCATAGAAAACAAACATGGTTACCAAAGGGAAAGAGGGGGATGGATAAATTGGAAGTTTGGGATTACAATGTACATTTTATTATATATAAAATAAATAATAAGGACCTACTATATAACACAGGGAACTATACTCAATTTCTTCAAATAAGCAATAACGGAAAATAATGTAAGAAAAGAATGTGTGTGTGTGTGTGTATTCCCTAGTAGCTCAGATGATAATTAATTTGCTTTTTCTGGGTCAGGAAGATCCCCTGGAGAAGGGAATGGCTACTTTTCTTGTCTGGAGAATCCCATGGACAGAGGAGCCTGGCAGGCCACAGACCTTGGGGTCACAAAGAGTTGGTCACAACTGAGGCAACTGAGAACACAACATAATATATATTTGTGTGTGTGCATGTGTATAACTGAATCACTTCGCTCTACAGCTGAAACTACCTCAATACTGTGAATCAACTATATTTCAATAGAAGTATATATATATATAATTAAATTTTAAAAAGCAACCTAGAAAAAAAACAGAACAAAACACATGCTTAACCAATTATTCTAAAGTAGAAAGATTCAGTTTTAAAAGACCACAGTGCTTTTCATTTCACAACCAGTAGATAAGCTTATACATTTAAAACAGACAGAAGAGCGATCCACCACGTAGGGGAACTCTCAGTCCTCTCATTTCTAGATGCCATTGAGAATTCACTCATTAAAAGCTTTTTTTTCCCCAAGGATTTCTCAAGCATATATGCCAGGTTCTACTTCAGATGCCGGAGTTAGAAAGAGGAATAAGCATAGTCCCTGTTCTCATTCTTGACACTCTCTACACAACAAGACAGTCACACCCATGACTTTTGAGGACCTGTGAGATCTCTGCTGGGCCAATGATGGGAGCAGAGGATTCTGGGAGTAGAGGAAGGTGATTCATTCTGCCTAGGGCTCTCATGTCTGGAAAGCATCACCAATGAGATGGTATTGAAGGTAAATGAATGGACAGTAGGAAGAAAGCAAACGAGGCACTTGGCCGCCAGTGGGTAAGCTGGTGTTTCTGGATCCTAAAGACATTAGACTAAAAAAGTAAGTTGTTATGTGATAAGGAGTCCTTAAATGAGAAGATTTGAGCTTTCCCTTCAAGGCAGTAGTAGAAACTCCTGGGTATTCTTAAAAACAGTATCATGGCATGATTAGAAGTCTGATGAAATAAGAAACAGCAACCAACTGAATCATTCTTATATGATCATGAAAATACTAGATTCAAATGAATTTCAAATCTAACCAAAACTCAAAAGTATTTCAGATAGGAAACTGATGGTATATAAGATGTAAGAAATCTGATTTTTTGAAGATAGAAAAAAAGAGTGCACAAGTGATTTTCATTCAAGTTCAGTCTTAAGCCTAACTTCTTATCTGTGATTTAACAGAGAAAAAGAAACTGGTCTCCCAGGTTTATATTTTGGTTCCCAAGGGTATATCTGACTTTGCAAGTTGCTAGGGCACAAAGTTTTGAAATTTCAGGTCTGAAATTCAATGCTGAACATGGACAGTTTGCCAGTCGTTGTGGACATCTGAGTAAATTCAGCCTCTCACAAAAGGTTTTACAATCATGTTACAACCATTTACAACCATGTTACCTGTTATGGTTGTAAAAAACCATGTAAAACAGGAGTGACAAACAGTTGACACCAATATCGTTTTATTTAAATTGGTAATAATTGGTAAGGTTCATCCATCCTGTGAAGGCTGCCTAGAATTAAATCCATGCTTAATACAAGGGAAATTGTTGCCCTGTAGCTGTTGATTTTCACCTTACAGTTCTAAGTGGAAAGGGTAATGAGATTTTGCTCTATCTATGAGAGTTTATAGGAAAAGTCAACTAGCTAGTGTGTGACATGAAAAACAGCATCATCTGAAAATATAAAATTTCAGGTCCCACTTCAGACCTTCTGAATGAGAATCTGCATTTTAACTATACCCCCCAGATGATTTGTAGGCACAGTACAGTTGAGAAGCACAAACATTCTGACTTGATGAGTTGCAGAAGAAGAATTTGCCCACTAAGAATGTGCCTTTGATGGTCAGCTTTGTCCTCCTCATAACTGATTTGTAGGAACTGGATGCAGAAGCTCAGTGCACTCAATAAAACCATCTGGCTGTGTTTTAGGCAGCTTATCTCTGTTATAGCATGAGAAAACAATGGGTATGCACACTGGGTGTTAGCACACCCATCTATATAGATATGCTTCCTAGAATTGATTTCAGTTTGTGAATTTTTCTTCTCCCTCTTGACTTGATGTAACTTTGTTAGACCTCTTATAGCTCTATAACCAAAGACTTCCTGCTGTTCAGCTGCTAAATGGTGTACGACTTAGACATCAGCACTGACTCAATGGACATGAATTTGCAGCAAATTAGGGGAGGTAGTGGAGAATGGTGGATGCCTGGCGTGCTATAGTCCATAGATATCCTCATGCTTTCAGACTGGATTTTACAACTTGCTTAGAGATTGTTGACTTCTCGGCCATAGCTGACTGGTTCCCATCCTTTCTGCCAAAAGACTAAATCTTCCTGCTTTCCTATAATCTCCTGCATATGAATTTTTTGCTCTTGATGGAGTTACTAAGCTGATCAAATTGTCATCTTAAGTCAAATATCAACATCAAGGATTATTTCATGTTACAAGTATTCTTTTCCCAAAAGCAAGACGATCTTATCCCAGGTTCCCAGAAGGATTTGAATATGTGTTTACTTATCTCATGTTGTCCAAATGTTTCTGGATCTCACCAGTCCAGGGTTGGTTATAGGGTTTTTGAAGTTGGACAAGACTGAGGGCAGAAGGAGAAGAGGGCGTCAGAGAATGAGATGGCTGGATGGCATCAGTGATGCAATGGAAAACTTCGGGAGATGGTGAGGGATGGGGAAGCCTGGCATGCTGCAGGCCATGGGGTCACAAAGAGTTGGACATGACTAGGCGACTGAACAACAACAATCTGTGCACAAATTCTAACCCTTGGAACTCAAGCAAGAACAAAGCCTCCTCTCCTTTGCTCATGAGTTACTTTTAAGTGCTCCCCAAGAGGTTCCTCCCAGGTATGTCAAAACCAAGCAGTCAGCTATGCTTGCTGTGCAACCTCTTCTGTCCTTCCCTGTCCTGTTGCAAAGCTTAACTATTAACTCCGTCTTCCCTAACAAGTAGGACTTCCCAGGTGGCTCAGTGGTAAAGATGCTGCCTGCCAATGCAGGGGACACGGAAGACTCAGGTTCGATCCCTGGGTTGGGAAGATCCCCTGGAGGAGGAAATGGTAAGCCACTCCAGTACTCTTGCCTGGGAAATCCCAAGGACAGAGGAGTTTGGTAGGCTACAACCCACGTGGCCACAAAAGAGCTGGACGTGACTTAGCGACTGAGCATGCATGCCTTCCTAGTAAGTAGACAAATGCATTCAGGCTTATTAGTGAATAAGATATCTGAGAAGTGTGTGGCAACTGGCACTATTTGAGCTTCAGCTCAGATGGTGCCAAATGCAAAGTACCACCCTCGGAGACTTTATGGTTGGAACTTGATGTGTGACAATAAAGGGGAAGGGACAGTGAGTGGCCTTGTTTCCATCTTTTCCAGATCTACATGTGTTCTTGAAGCAAATTCAGCCACGCTTTCAACAAAGACAGTCTTGTTCTTCCATGCTGTCAGGAGAATTACAGTTCTAGGGCCCCCTGCAACAGACCAAGCATTCGGACTGTTCTGAGAAGGGGGAACCATATGATGGTTTCTATTGACCAACAGAAGCTTAGCACGATATAGGACAGACACTGTAGGTACCTAGCAACTGCCGGTGAGTAGGGAAATCCTGAATATTCATTGGAAGGACTGATGCTGAAGCTGAAATTCCAATACTTTGGCCACCTTATGCGAAGAACTGACTCAATGGAAAAGACCCTGATGCTGGGAAAGATTGAAGCTGGAAGGAGAAGGGGATGACAGAGGATGAGATGATTGGATGGCATCACCAACTTGATGGACATGAGTTTGAGAAAGCTCTGGGAGTTGGTGATGGAGAGGGAAGCCTGGCATGCTGCTGTCCATGGGGTCACAAAGAGTCAGACACAACTAAGTGACTGAACTGAAGGGAAATCCAGGTCCTCCGGTGGACTCAACATCCCAAGCCTCCAGGAGATGGGTGTGAGGAACTGACTGGTCTGGACCCAGACGGTGGTTAGAAGACGGGAAGGAAACTGTGACATCACTTACCTTGTTTTGCGCCCTCATTTCTGTAATGAGCTTAGGAGTCTGGATGATAAAAAAAATCATGCTTATTTTTCTATTAGGCTGCTCTCTCTTTTTTTAAAAAAAATCTTTTAATTTTATATTGGATTATAGCCGATTATCAATGCTGTGAGTTTTTAGGTGAACAGTGAAGGGGGTCAGCTCTACATAAACATGTATCCATTCTCTGCCCAACCCCTCCTCCATCCAGGCTGCCACACAACATGGAGCAGAGTTCCCTGTGCTATACAGGGAACCTGTATAGGACCCTAGGACCTCGTTCGTTATCCCTTTTAAAGACATCTCTTTTGCTCTTTCCTTATTTTACACAAGACTCCTTCTGTTCCTACCAACCTCTGTTGTTTAAAATAGTGACCTTTCAATCATGATGTGTGTGAAAGTTTTATGTCTTCACACAGCCAATTTCCTATTGAAAAGTTCCACTTGGATAACCTTTCTTTGGTTTGTCAAACTCGAAGCCAAAGCAGACTCCGTCATCCTCTCCGATCCAGTTCTTCCTTCTCGGTTTCATATGTGGTTGGCAGGTGTGGCCATCCACTCACCCAATTGCCCAATACTGAAAACATCTTTACCCTTTATCCTTTCTCTCACTGGTAGCATCCAAACAATTTTCAAAAATCACTGAGTCTAGGACTTCCCTGGTGGTCCAGTGGTTAAGACTTCATGCTTTTAAAGCAAGGGGCATAGGTTTGATCCCTGGTTGGGGAAGTTCCGCATGCCATGCAGTCAAAAAAATCACTGAGGAGTCTCTAAATGTGTTTCAAATCTATTCACTTCTTTCCATTCCTTGACCTGTCTACTGGCACCAGGACTGCCTCGTATAGGTGTGGCTTGTCTGTAACCCCAAGCAGACACGAGCCATTGTGTTCTGAGGAAGGCCCTTGAAAATCATAAAGTCTCAGAGATGCACAGAAATTAATTCTAAAGCACAGCCCATGCTACTGGGAGGCCCATGGGGGGCAGATGGGTCTCTGGGCTTCTGAACACACTTTCATCTGCTTTTGCCTGATTTCCATGAACTTAAAAGCTACTGGGAACTCAATTGTCATGTGGTATTTACATTCTTCTAAGTCCAAATGACAACTTGGAAACCCTCCAGCTAATTCATTTCTGGGTAAGGCAAGCATCTGAAAAGATTGCAGGATATGGATCCATGTCCAAAATATTATAATAAATTATCAGTCACATTTGCATTCAAATGTTAGGCTATTTATTCCAAATATGGCAGGGCTGTGATTATGTGATCAACATAAAGTAGGCTAAATGGTTATTTACGTTTTTGTATTCAGTTTTCCAATAACAGTGTTTGAGCTTAGCGATCTTGTGTTTTTCTCTCTCATTCAGCTGGTTGTCATCTTCTCTGAAAAATCATATAAATAACCGACCCAGAAGGAAATAATGTTTCCTGCATTTTCTCTTTCTTTTTACTTACACCGCGACTCACAGTTTACCCTTCCATCTTATTTTTGTTTTGACCATATGACTTGGGGGATCTTAGTTCCATGACCATGGATGGAACCCAGGCCCCTGGCTGTGGAAGCACAGAGTCCCAACCACTAGATCGCCAGGGAGGTCCCTACCCTTCTTTCTTGAATGGACTGCCTTAAGCAAAGGTAAGATATGTTGGGTCATAATAGAATAATGGAATATTTATTTAAATATATCACCAGAGGAGACAAACTTTCTGTGGCCTGAAAGTTACAAGGAGCAGGTGCATGGCCAGAAAACCCTGGATCCCAATTCATGAGACCAGAGGCTTGAGAACTGCACCTGCCCCATGATCACCTTCAGGAATGTTTTAAACTTTATTCTGTATCCTATACATAATGCATATTTTTGTAATTAGAAAATCAGAGTTAAGCAAAAACAAACCACCAACGTGAAAACCATTTCAATAGAATTATGCTGTATTATTTGTTTTTTTTCACATTATTCCATGTTTACAAATAAATTTCTATAATATCACTTTATTTTTAAATGTGATCATTCTTTATTAAACAATATTGATGTGTGTGTTAAGTCACTCGTTCATGTCCATGGACTGTAGACACCAGGCTCCTCTGTCCCTGGAACTTCCCAGGCAAGAGTACTGGAGTGGGTTGCCATTCCATTCTCCAGGGGATCTTCCCGATCTAGGCACTGAACCCTGGTCTCCTGCATTGCAGGCAGATTTTTAAAAAATTTTTTAAATTTGCAGGCAGATTCTTTACCATCTGAGCCATCAGGGATCCCATGACTGCAGTACATTTGTCAAAATCAAGAACCTGATGCTGATATATTAAGCTTAACTAAACTCCAAGCTTTATTTGGACTTCATCAGTTTTCCACTGAGGTCCTCTTTCGGTTCCAGGAACCAGTCCAGGGTGTAGTGGAGTAGTCGTGCAGTTTTATCTCCCAGGCACCCCTGGTCTGTGACACCTTCTTGTTTTTCATTATTATGACAATCCTGAGGAGAATGAGTCTTGTGGGGAGAGTTGTGTTTTTTTCACTTTAAACTTTTTATTTTATATTGGGGTATAGCTGATTAACAAACAATATTGTGAACAATGAAGGGACTCAGCCATACATATACAAGTATCCGTTCTTCCCCAAACTCCCCTCCAGTCCAGGCTGCCACATAATGTTGAGCAGTGTTCCCTGTGCTATCCAGTAGGTCTCTATTGGTGGTCCATTTAAAATATAGCAGCAGTGTGTACCTGTCCATCCCAAACTACTCCTCCCCCACACTGCTCCCCCATAGCAACCATAACTTTGTTCTCTTAAGTCCGTGAGTCTCTTTCTGTTCTGTAAGTAAGTTCATTTGTATCATTACTTTTTAGATTCCATAAGGGATCATTCATCAATATTCTTCCACTCTGTGTGTTAATGTGCTAAAATATAGCAAGATAAAGAATTTTGACATGTATATATATGACATACTATACTTCTGTTTTATAATTTTTAAATTGGGATATCATCCTTTATCATCACTAAAACAAACAAACAAAAAACACCAGTTTCAGAATATTCCACTGTGAAAATTAAATCTTAATTTTTAGCCAAACTTGGATGACAGATAGCTCCTTAACTTTTTACACTACGATTCCCAACTCTGCTGCAAGGCACATCCTTGATCTACATTTCCAGGTGTGTCCCTGATCATTTTCTAAGGATAAGTATTAGAAGTTTCCAAAGACTTTTCTCTAAAAAAAAAAAAAAAAGATCTAATTGGCCCACCAGGTCTCCAAACAGTTTTTATTTACCCTGCCAGCGTCCATGTGTACACTTGCATGTCACCAAGTTATGCTTTCATCAACAACACAGGGTGTTGTTGCCCTGAAGCTTAGACAACGTGACAGAAGAAAAGCAGCTGATTACACGTGCGGCTGAATTCTCCTCACGTCTATCGGCCATAAGGCTTTCTTCCTTTTAGAGCTGTTGGGCTTCCCTGGTAGCTCAGATGGCAAATAATCTGCCTGCAGTGCAGGAGACCCAGGTTTGATCTCTGGGTCGGGAAGATCCCCTGGAGAAATGCATGACAACCCACTCCAGTATTCTTGCCCAGAGAATCCCAAGGACAGAGGAGCCGAATGAGCTGCAGTCCACTGGGTCGCAGAGTCAGGCACGACTGAAGTGACTGAGCTCTCATGTTAGGGTAGGAGAAGAAGGAGACAGGTCATCGATTCCTAAGTCATTTATAAAAATCTTATTCTGTACTGAGAGATTCTATATTGATGATATCTTGAAGTTATTTCTTCCTCAGTTACTGTTTTCCTTATTTTGCTGTATTTTTTTTATAAAGGGATCTTACAAATATATCATGCACTCAGCAATCAAGTTTCCCGTGACAATTTCTGCTAAGTATCATAGTCATAAGGCCTTTTCCCATAATATTTTTCTGTTGTTATTCACCTGTATTTTCTTCTGATATTTTTATGTCTCTTTATTTCTAAATATTTAACCCACTTGGGGTTTATTTTGGTTTGAGATCGGGTTCTAACTTTGTTTTTCCAAATGGTTCGCCAGCTGTCTCAATACTGTTTAATGAACAACCCAGCCTTTCCCCCACTGATTTGAAAGTCTATTTTAACACCTCATATTTGGGGTCTGGCAGTAGACCACCTGTTAAGCACCCAGGAGAAGATTCCAACAAGGAAAACAGGAATAGATGAGAGCTGGAAACTCTTCCAATTTTGTTTCTATGGCCATTTCCAGTTAAATTGTCAGTGTGTGCCAAAAGATAGAGTCCAAGCCAAATCCAAAAGGACATTTCTATTTCTGCTCTTTCCAGACCGAATCTCCCTCTTGTTCTATGCCTTCTCCCCAGAGGTAGAGATATCTGCCTTTGGGAGCAGCTCAGGATTTTAAGGTTTTCCTAGTGGCTCAGATAGTAAAAAGTCTGCCTGCAGTGCAAGAGACCCAGGTTCAATCCCTTGGTCAGGAAGATCCCCTGGAGAAGGGCATGGCAACCCACTCCAATATTCTTGCCTGGAAAATCCCATGGACAGAAGAGCCTGGCAGGCTACAGTCCATGGGGTCGCAAAGAGTCAGATGTGATTGAGCGACTAACACTTTCAGGACTTTAGGCACCTACTGTTTGGAAAACTGCACATGTGCTCTGGAATGAATTTTATTAAAAGCTTCCCCAAACTTTATGGTAAACTACTTTATGGCCTACTTCTGCCATTTCTATACCTTTCTGCAGAGAAGAAACTCTATTCTCCTAATTGAGAAGCCTGTCACAAGTGGTTACTAAGTACATAACAGCTTATAAGCTTAGTTGCAAATTCATTGATTTGAAGAGTTAAAATCTACCTGATAATAACTATCTAGAGACCAGGCATTAGACTAAAAATTTTAAATTTCCCCCAGTGGGTGGGGTGCCATTATTGTTCCCCATTGTACAGGTGAGAACTGGAGGCACAGAGAGGTTAAGTAACATTCTGAATGTCATGCAGTTCTAAGCAGTGGAGGAAGAATTCCAACTCTATCACAGCCTATGCTGATGGCCACCACCTTTATTCAAAACTGAAGGTTGATATGTTCCCATGGGGACAATGTCCGGTTCCTTGTATGGCCTCTGATTTAAAGACTGAAAGATTTTAGTAACTACCAGTAATAACTTCCTGATCATCACTTGTTTCACTCTTGGAGTGTTTTTTTGTTTTTTCTAGTTTGTGAAATAAAATCTGCAGGGACTCCAACTCTTGAGTCAGAGTGTGGTTTCCATAGATTGCAGTGCTAAGCCATTTCTTCAATGATACAAAAACAACATCGGTAGAGTTTTATTGAGTTCTGAGGCTTTATACCCGCTCTGGTTCCCTTGTGGACTGTACCATGTAGCAGAGCGAATGACTCCTCATGTTTCTTTCTCCAGACCTCTCTGTGTGTCCTCCTGTCTGATCACAATGAGAAGCTTTATGTGATTCAGTACCTTTGTAGTTATTCATTTTCAGAGGATATCAATTAGAATAGGATCTAGTCATTTCCTATCTTGTACAGTTCTGTGTATTCTTGCCCCCCCTTGTTAATCTTTTCTGTTTCAATTAGGTCTTTACTGTTTCTGTCATGTACAGGTCTGAGAGTTGGACCATAAAGAAGGCCGAGTGCTGAAGAATTGATGCTTTTGAACTGTGGTGCTGGAGAAGACTCTTGAGAGACCCTAGGACTGCAAGGAGACCAAATAAGTCAATCCTAAGGGAAATCAACCCTGAATACTCATTGAAAGGACTGATGCTGAAGCTTCGGCTCCAATACTTTGGCCATCTGATGCAAACAGCCAACTCATTGGAAAAGACCCTCATGCTGGGAAAGATTGATGGCAAAAACAGAAGAGGGCAGCAGAATATGAGGTGGTTAGATATCATCACCAACTCAATGGACATAAATTTGAGCAAATTCAAGGAGATAGTGGAGAAGAGAGGAGCCTGGTATGCTACAGTCCCTGGGGTCACAAAGAGTTGGACATGACTTAGCGACTGAAAAACAACAACAGTCATCTCCTGCTCAAAGTGCTTAAGGGGTCTTTTCCACCCACCCTCTGATCTTACAGATTAGGAGGCTGAAGTTGGTCAGAGTAAATGATGTGTCCAAGGGACCCCAGCCGTACAACAGCAGAGGGTGATGGATCCCTCAGATCTCCTGACCTCCGGACTTGCCTTTTTGTCTGACAGCTTGCTGCCTTCAGCCCTATGACCAATCCTGCTTTTCGATGACTTTTTTTTTTTTTTTTTGCAGTCACTGGATGGCTGACTCAGGTTTCATGTAACCAAACACAGCTTGAAAGCTCTCTTCCCTGTCGCTTACAACAAAGTGCCCGTGGAAGAGTTTATGGTGCAGACGTATGTGCTTGACATCAACCTTCTCATCTTTTCTTAGTAAAAAGACATGCAATATATACTGCTGCACTGCCCCCCTCCCTCAACTCCACAGAGGGATCAGAATCTGGATAATTTGTAAGTACATCTCCTCACTCTCTTTAATGGTACGATGTCACAAATGCTCTTTCCAAGGCCTGCGAAACACAGTTCTTGCATTTTTGGTTGTCACTGCATTCGATCAGTGCACTCTGCAAAATATGCTTTTAATTTTCTACACAAAATACTGTGTAGAAAAACTGCAGTTGGCTCACTTGGCATCCATTTCCAGCCTCTTCGTTCTTGCCATCATTCACTCTGCAGTCTGGAAAATTGAATACTTTCTCCTCGGCATCCTTTGTTGGCATGTGGGATGGAAACAAGTCTGTTGAAGGTTTACTGGGAAACGGTCCTGATGAGGAGGAGGTCGAGAGGCAGAAGGTGGGCTCTCTTCCTCTTTCTTTCTACCAGGAATGTTAGTAGTGATGCCCGGAGGTACAACAGCCATCTTGTAGCAATGAAGCAACAAACATAAAAATCAAAATAAAAAAGCTATGGAAAGCAGTATCAAAAGTTAAGAAAGGCCGGTGTCTCAGATGACATCACTAAGCATCTCAAAGAACTAGAGATCTCTAACATATATTCGTTGTTTTAAGTACAAAAGGATGGTATTAAATATATATTTTGAAAATAGGAAAATATATAAAGAGCTGGTAAAGAAAAATCATAGTTGCAGTACCTAATTTTAAAATGCTGATATTTTATATATTTTCTCAATATGGCATTTCTCTGAACATTTTTAACCTATTAAAGTAGCATGAGTGTCTAAACTGTTTTGTAACTGACTTTTTGTTTTTTATTTCATGATGATTATGAACATTTTCCGATGGCATTAAGTATTCTTATATAACATGGCTTTTAATAGCCCCAATGTATTCTATTCTGTGAATATACCAGTATTTCTTTAACCAATTTTTCATCATTGGATTCTCTAGTTTTTCACTACTTCCTGCCATTATTAATATTTACATTATAAGCACTCTTATTCACTCAACTTTATGTTAATCTTTTCTTTAGGGTCAGTTCCCCAACGTGGAATCATTCGGTCAAAAGGAATGATCTTTGTTACTTTTTGTGCTTATTGGCAAGGTTTCTGCAAAAAAGTGCATTAAGGTGTTCCCTACCATGACTGTATTTGGAAGTTAGTACCTAGCATAGAGCACAAATCTAAAGTTTTGTCACTTTCATCTTATTAAAGGACTAATTATGAGGGTTCCCTTTGTTCCACATCCTTGCTAACATTTGTTATTTGAAGACTTCTTGATAATCACCATTCTGACTAGTGTGAGGTGATAGCTCACTGTTGTTTCGATTTGCGTTTCTCTAATAATTAATTAATTAGACCTAACAGAAGCAGAAGATATTAAGAAGAGGTGGCAAGAATACACAGAGCTATATAAAAAAGATCTTCATGACCCAAAAAACCATGAAAGTGTGATCATTCACCTAGTGCCAGACATCCTGGAATGTAAAGTCAAGTGGGCCTTAACTAAGCTAGTGGAGGTGATGGAATTCCAGTTGAGCTATCAAATCCTAAAAGATGATGCTGTGAAAGTGCCGCACTCAATATGCCAGCAAAACTGGAAAACTCAGCAGTGGCCACAGGACTGGAAAAGGCCAGTTTTCATTCCAATCCCAAAGAAAGGCAATGCCAAAGAAAGCTCAAATACAATTGCACTCATCTCACACGCTAGCAAAGTAATGCTCAAAATTCTCCAAGCCAAGCTTCAACAGTATGTGAACCGTGAACTTCCAGATGTTCAAACTGGATTTAGAAAAGGCAGAAGAAACATAGATCAAATTACCAACATCTGTTGGATCATCGAGAAAGCAAGAGAGTTCCAGAAAAACATCTACTTCTGCTTTATTGACTACACCAACACTTTTGACTGTGTGGATCACAACAAACTGTGGAAAATTCTTCAAGAGATGGGAATACCAGACCACCTGACCTGCCTCCTGAGAAATCTGTATGCAGGTCAAGAAGCAACAGTTAGAACTGGACATGGAACAACAAACTGGTTCCAAATCAGGAAAGGAGTACATCAAGACTGTATATTGTCACCCTGTTTATTTAACTTATATGCAGAGTACATCATGCAAAATGCTCGGCTGAATGAAGCACAGCTGGAACCAAGATTGGTGGGAGAAATATCAATAACCTCAGATAGGTAGATGACACCACCCTTATGGCAGAAAGCAAAGAAGAACTAAAGGGCCACTTGATGAAAATGAAAGAGGAGAGTGAAAAAGTTGGCTTAAAACTCAACATTCAGAAAACTAAGATCATGGTATCTGGTCCCATCATTTCATGGCAAATAGATGGGAAAATAATGAAAACAGTGAGAGGCTTTATTTTGGGGGGTTCCAAAATCACTTCAGATGGTGACTGCAGCCATGAAATTAAAAGACGCTTGCTCCTTGGAAGAAAAGCTATGACCAACCTAGACAGCATATTAAAAAGCAGAGACATTACTTTGCAGACAAAGGTCTGTCTAGTCAAAGCTATGATTTTTCCAGTAGTCATGTATGGATGTGAGAGTTGGACTGTAAAGAAAGCTTAGCACTGAAGAATTGATGCTTTTGAACTGTGGTGTTGGAGAAGACTCTTGAGAGTCTCTTGGACTGCAAGGAGATCCAACCAGTCAATCCTCAAGAAAATCAGTCCTGAATCTTCATTGGAAGGACTGATGTTGAAGCTGAAACTCCGATATTTTGGCCACCTGATGCGAAAAACTGACTCACTTGAGAAGACCCTGATGCTGGGCAAGATGAAAGGTGGGAGAAGAAGGGAACAACAGAGGATGAGATGGTTGGATGACATCACCAACTCAATGGACAAGAGTTTGAGTAGCATCTGGGAGTTGGTGATGGACAGGGAAGCCTGTCGTGCTGCAGTCCATGGGGTCATAAAGAGTCGGACGTGACTGAGCAACTGACCTGAACTGAATAATTAGTGAGGCTGAATATCTTTTAATCTCTGTGTCTTCTTTGTTATTGATGTTTAGTTGCTAAGTCATGCCCAACTCTTTTGTGACCCCATGGATTGTAGCTCGCCAGGCTCCTCTGTCCATGGAATTTCCCAGGTAAGAATATTGGAGTGGGTTGTCATTCCCTTCAACAGGTGCATACAAGAAAACCCAAACAGAAACACAAATCAAAGCCACAAGGAGATGTCATCTCATACCTGCCACCATCAAAAAGAACACATATTGACAAGGATGTGGAGAAAAGGGAACCCTCATACACTATTGGTGGGAATGTACATTGGTGCAGCCACTGTGGAATATAATATGGAAGTGTCTGAAAAAACTAAAAATATAGCAACCATCTGACCCAGGAGTTCCACTTCCAGGTATAAAACTAAAACAACAAAGGCACTAATTTGAAAAGATACAAGTACCCCCACGTTCATAGCAGCACTACTTACAATTGCCAAGATGTGAAAGCAAGCTAAGGTCCATATAATGGATAAAGAAGCTGTGGCATACATACACAACAGAATATTACTCAACCATACAAAGAATGAAATTTTACCACTTGCAACAACATGGATGGACTTGGAGGGTATTGTGCTTAGTGAAATAAGTCAGACAGAGAAAGACAAATACTGTATGATAGTGTTTATATATGGAATCTAAAATATATGACAAACTAGTGACTCTAACCAAAAAGTAGCAGGCTCACAGACTTAGAGAACAAACTCTTGGTTGCCAAGGAGGGCTTAATATAGGGGTGGGGAGTAAGAGGTACAAACTCCTGGGTGTAAGCTCAGCTCAAGATGTATCACACAACATGAAGAATAGCCCTTTCTTATATCTGAGAAGTTGTAGAAATACGTTGCTGTAGAGATTTTAAACCCTGGTAGATTTTTTTTTCACACCTATAGGTAGTTTCTTAAAAATGTGTGTTTTATTTGCTTCTTTATTTTCAGGGTGGGTTGGAGAGCTGTATGGACGAGGATCTGGATGTTGTAGGAAACTGTAATGAACAAGGCACAACAAATTTAACAGGTACGTTTTGTTTGATTATCCTGTACCAATTCTTCTTGAAGACAGGGTACCCGTTCCATCATAAGACAGGTAATTACCTTTGCTTTATAGAATGTTCCTCTCTTGTATGTTTGAATATTTTAAATCTACTTCATTTGTTTAGTTTCCTTTTGGGGATTTCACCCACCATGTGCTTGTTTATCCCCCATGTCTCATTTTCTCTGTCACTCTTCACATATTTTGTTCATTTCTTTTTCCTAAGCCTGTCTTTCATGTCTCTCTTACTCAGCAATATTTATTTTGATTTCTGAAGATTCTGGGTTCTTGAACTGATTTTTCAAAAAGGTTTTTGGAGTGATTTTTTTTTCTCGTCCACGTTTTCCCTGGCACTCTTTCAGCTCACAATATTTCTTTCTGTTGCCTCGTCACATCTCCTTTGATCCTGTATCTCTTCTTTGAGTTCTGAGTTTCACAGATGCCATCAAAAATTCATTAACTCTGAGGATAAATGTTTGTTTGTACTGTTGTTTGCAGAGTAATTCTTCAGAGTAATTCTTCTGATGTATATTCTCCATCTGGCTTTTGTTTGGCATGTTTCTTTCTTCTTTCTCTCTAGCTGTATCCATGCCATGGCTCTTTTCAGATTATGACTAATCTCTGTATGGGGCTTCCCTAGCGGCACCTTAGTAAAGAATCCTCCTGCCAATGCAGGACATGCAAGAGGCATGTCCTGCAAATTTGTACTCATCACACATGGCAAGCCACTTCTCATGGTGGCTCGATCCCTGGGTTGTGAAGAGCCCCTGGAGAAGGAAATGGTAACCCACTCCAGTAATCTTGCCTGGAGAATTCCATGGACAGAGGAGCCTGACAGGCTCCATGGGGTCACAAAGAGTCAGACACAACTGGGCATGCACACATGGAGAGGTGAAAAAACAGGGAGCTGGGGGAACACGTTTTGTTTTTTTCCCCTTGGGTGCAGGCTATCTTTGTGTAGGAAACAGAAATAAATACAGCAGAGAACACTTTCTGCTCATTCCATTCAATTTTTGGAAGTGTCTCGACAATACAGACATTTGTCAGATTTGAGGATAGTTTTTGGGTTCAGGGACCCATGCGCAGTTTTAATTAAACCTGTCCTTTCTAGATAAGCAGTGACATAATTGCCATAAATAACATCATATCTCTTTTCAAATGCAATTGCTGGGGTTTTTTTTGTTGTTGTTTGAAGGGAGCCTGCCCATTTGAAACAATAAAACAAATGAGTGTTGGCATCTGCAGCACCACTGCTGTAAGGCGCAGCTGATAACGCTAATGTGGTTTAGATAATAGTCGCCATTTATTGTTTCAGTATGTACTATTTGAATAACTACATTCATAAGGTTGGAAGGAACTGTGGAAACCAAGAAATAATCGGCAGGAGCCTGAAATCACGTTGAGAAGACAAGATACAGTAGTGATGAATTAATTGGTTAATTAATCAATTCTTGTATCTAGTCACTGAGTGTTTGCTGCCAGACATCATGGTAAATAATGCAAAAACAGACTCCATCTTTGAAGCCTTCAGCCTGATGCTGGAGACAGGAATCAAATGACCATAGACACAGACATAAAATTAAACTGTGAGACAGCCAAAAATTAAAAATAAATTGTAAAAAAATTATTAAAAAGTAGTAAACCATGAGAAGTGGCTTGCCATGTGTGATAAGAGTACAAATTTGCAGTTACTGCCTCATATTTGCATGCAGTGCTAAGTCACTGCAGTCATGTCCAACTCTTTGGGACCCCGTGAACTGTAGCCCGCCAGGCTCCTCTGTCCTGGGATTCTCCAGACAGGAATACTGGCGTGGGTTGCCATGCTCTCCTCCAGAGGATCTTCCTGACTGAGGGATGGATCCCGGGTCTCTTTCGTCACCTGCACTCGCAGGCGGGTTCTTTACCATGAGTGCCACCTGTTAAGATAATAATATTTGCGTGAGGTTTTGTCAAGTGTTATGAGAATAGTGTTTTAGCAGTTTCAGAGGTGTCCAGATTAAGACATGGTGAGCTGATTCCTTCAATAAACAAACACTACTTAAAAAATACATATGAGATGAGAAGTCTGAGAAGTCGTTAGAAAAGCTGGGGTCTGTACTTAGGACAAAGGTTTGGAAGTGAGGGTGTCGGCATGTAGTTGAGGATCAGTCACAAAACAAGAGGACTAGAACTCAAAAGTGTTTTACAGAAGAGGAGAAAGAATTCATGCTGGAGGGGTCAGGCTATATGGAGGTTTGAGTGCCAAGCTCAAAGTTTTGTGCACAAACTCTAAACGTTAAGTTTCCCCAAACTTGGTGCTTTCAAATCACTGAGATAATTTTTTTTTTTTAAAAAAAGATACAGCTGTTCAGGTGTCAAGTTAACCCAGTTAAGGAAGCTCAGGTGTCAAGTTAACCTCGGGCGATTTTGCACCAGAAGACATTTGGGAATTGCTTTAAATTTAATGCATTCATAGCAGATTTGAGGCACAAGAGGGCCAAGAGATCAGAAAACGATGTCCGTAAAAGATACTCACAGTTCCCAAGGGGAGGGGGCACACCATGGTGGGAGGTCAATCGGGAAAGCACCAGGGTCAACCAGGGGACAAAAGGAGAAGCGGAACCATGGAGTCGAGCCTTTATTGGGATTTCCATGGGAAGGAATGAGAGGCAAGGTAAGCAGGTTTAGAACTGGATTTGGCGTGAATCATTTCACCAGGCTCAGGGGCTACGGGGTGTCCCTAACTGTCTGGTACCTGGTCCTGGAATGAGCAGAGCAGGTGGATAGTGGCCTGAAGTGTGGGGATTCCATACAAGAGGTAGATGGAGTGTGGGCTCGGGTTTGGCGGATTTGTAATTGAAAAGTATGCCTGTGGGTGACCTGTTTATTATTTCTTAGAATTAGCTAACCAGTATTTGGAGGAGCATTTCCAGAGTTAGCAAGACCCTGGATGTCAAACCATCAGAACGACAGAAAATAGAAGATATGGTTGTGATGGGGTGAATGCTACTGGCGTCCAGGGAGAGGAGGCTGGCGCTGTCACTAGACATTCCACGATGCACGGAATGGTCCTTCTGCAAACAGCTGTGCAGCCTCAAGGGTCAACGTTTCCCAGGACAAGGCACCTTGGAAAATCGAGAAGTCCTCAAGGGCAATCCTGGAATTTCTTCATGTAATTTTGAAACTCCCAAGGGGATTCAGGAAATTGTGAAATCCATCAGAAGTCAGTGTTTCTCTATATCCTAATATGAGAGATCGCAGCGAGCTGTGACATTTTACGCATAGATGTTTATCATGAAGGAATTAACCCTCCGTCCTTTCATTGCACCCCATTGAGAGATACCTCTTCTACCAGCATCACTCTTCTCATGAGATGCAATGTATGAAAAGTGCCTCGTCAGTGTTTACGTGAGTCCAAGGTGGCACTTGTGGTTTTACTTTCATGATGCACATCGAAGCTCTAACTGTGGCTGGAATTTCACATAGTTTGAAGGATGACTTCATCTGTGTCTGCCTGCTGGAATATAAGCTGCCTGAGGTCAGGACAAGTACGTTTTGCTCACAGTAGCATTCAGAATACTTATCACAGTACCTGAACGCTTGAGGGAAAGTAAAGTGAACAAATAAGGAGAGACCAAGGGGCGTATAAAAAATAGAAAGATGTCAAGAACAGTGCCTAAATAGGGCTTCCCTGGTGGATCAGTGGTGAAAAGAACCCTCCTGCCAATGCAAGAGACACGGGTTCAATCCCTGGGTTGGGAAGATCCTACACGCCACAGAGAAACTAAGCCTGTGCACCGCAACTTCTGAGCCTGAGCTCTAGAGCCCAGGAGCTGCAACTACTGAAGCCCACGCGCCCTCAGAGCCTGTGCTCTGCAACGAGAGGAGCCGCACGGACGCGAAGCCCTCACACCGAAACTAGAGAGCAACCCCCACTCTTGGCAGCTAGGGAAAAGCCCGCTCAGCAACAAGACCCAGCACAGCCAAAAAAGAAATAAATATAATTATGAAAAGTTACAGACTTACTAAATAAACCATGTGACCATAAAATCAAACAAGCTATCCTCTTTGATTACAATTCTTCAATTATCCTTTTGTTTGAAAAATTCAGTGAATGCTGTTTAATGCTAGCATTAGTTGGTATTTCATGAGCATTTTCTATGTGCCAAATACTACACTAGTTTTAATTGTATTATCTCACTGAACCCTTAAAACTGCTATAAGAAATAGGTATTATTAGTCCATTTCCTTAAAGACAACGCATTTTAAGTGAAGTTACTCAGAACAGCTAAAAGGAAAGCTGAGAAAGATTCACACACACTGACAAAGACAGATAATTGCAAATATTTGTACTGAAGTAAAATGAAAGATGCACCACTTTACACAGGAGAAAAGGAATAGTATTATGTCCTATTATATTTCAAGAAGAACACTCCACCATGAAAATATAACACATACACACAACTGAAAACATCAAATTAAAGCATATAAAGAACATCAATTAAAAATACAAGGAGAAGGGAATAGAAACACAATAATATACTATTCTTTTTTATAGATGAAGGAAGTCACAAATAATTAAGATTATAGTGAATTTAAGTACTAAAACTAATGATATTATAAGCATACCAAATCTGAACCCTAAAGATGGGAATCCTCTTTATTTTAATAAATGCTCATGACATATTAATACAAACTGATGATACACTTTTTAAGCCAACCTTAGTATATTTCTGCCCCAAAGTGGAAATTTTATGATAACATCATCTAAACATACTATGGGACTTTCCTGGTGGTCCTTAGTCTCAATGCAGGGGCCCTGGTCCAATCCCTGGTCAGGGAACTGGATCCCATATCCCACAGCTAAAGATCCCCCAGGCCACAACTAAGACCGGCACAGCCAAATAAATAAAATTTTTAAAAAGCCACACTATGCTTTAAAAAAAAAACCCTGTAAATTAGTAATGCCAGTTAAAATAACACAAGCTCAGTCTCATAAAATTAAGATAAGATAGTATATAAATAGCTATTGTGCTTTTGAGGGGAAAAACTGTAATTCTGAACTACAGCCATCCCTTGGTACTAGATCCAGGACCTTCTGTGGAGACCAAAATCCACAGATGGCTCAAGCCTCCTCATCAGTATCTATATCCATGGTTCTAATATTTGAACCTTATTAGTATTGTAACTGGACCAATAACATGAACAAACTCAACACAGCTAATTGAAACAACACAGCTAATTGAAACAAGAGAGAAAAAACAAATGTACAAAATCAATCACAAGGGAATGATGCTGTGGACAAGAGTTTAAAAGCATTATAAGAGAACACTAGGTTACTGCTCTATGCTAATCAATTTGAAAATCTCAATGAAATGATGATTTTCTAGGAAAACAGAAATGACCAAAAGGGACTCAGGATAAAAGCAGATGACCTGAATAGGAAAAAAAAAAAAAAAAACAGGGAAGAAATTGAAAGTGTCAAAGGCTCACCTCCAAAAAAGGCTCCTGACTCACATGTTTTTATGAACAATTTTTTCCAACTTTTAAGAACAGATAATTCTCGGACTCTGTAAACTGTTTGAAAGGGAAGAAGATCTGAAACTTCCTAGTTAGTAAAGCTATCTTAACCCTGGTTCTAAAACTTGACAACCACAGCATGAGAGAAGAAAAACACAAACTCTGTTCCCATTGTACAGAGAGAAAACATCAGGAATGTGAGTCTGATATGACATCGAAAAATAACATTAGAGGCCAAGTTGCATTTTCTTCTATAGAATGAAAGGGTATGTTAAAGCTACTATTAAAATATATTACATAAACAGACCAGGGGGCGGAAATCTTCTAAGTATGATAAGAAAAAAAACATATTAGGTAGAATCAAATACCGGTATTAACATATCAAAAAAAATTTGATGTAAGGAAAAAGGATATGTTTGAACCTAGTGGAGATTACATGCGATGGTGAAGCACCTGAGGAGTTTTCATTGAATCAGGTACATCTGCCATCACCACAATTACACACTATTTTTTGGAAGTTCTACCCAGAGCAATAAAACCAATGACTGAAAACAGAGTGAGTTTTAGTGGCAACAGGACCAACTTGTCATTTCCAGGTGATGAAGGATTTTTCTCCTTGGAAAATCAAGAGAATCTACTAAAAATCTACTCGGACTAAAAAGTTACATAGAAAGTTGGGTGAAACAAAATAAATAAGCACAAATTGAAAGTCACTCAGTCGTGTCCAAATCTTTGTGACCCCATGGTCTATACAGTCCATGGAATTCTCCAGGCCAAAATACTGGAGTGGGTAGCCTTTTCCTTCTCCAGGGGATCTTCCCAACCCAGGGATCAAATCCAGGTCTCCTACACTGCAGGCAGATTCTTTACCAGCTGAGCCACAAGGAAAGCCCAAACTAAGCCTCCATGACCGTTTTAAAACTTCAAAAAGCTAGGAAGCATTTTTTAAAAAGAGATTTAGTCAAAGGAATAAAAAATACACAGAGCAGCTAGGAATGAATTGTAAAAGAAACATTAAGGGTCTATGTAAAAAAAGTACATGACCAAGCTTTATCACAATGTAGTAAAGAAAGGAAGAAAAGTAAAATAAATTTTATTCCTAGAAGGAAAGAAATTATTTTATAAATGTAATTCTTCCCTCCAGTATTAGGTAACTTTAAGGCTTTTCTAATAGATTTCATAATGGCATTACTTTATAACCTGGAAATGTGATTCTGAAGATTATCCGAAAACGTAAAAGAAAAAATGCAGGCAATTTTACTTAAAAGAGGAGCAATTCAGAGACATGGCTAAACTGTTTACAAGACTACACTCATCAGAAAAACCTGGTAATATCATAGGATAAAGAGCACCATAGGAGAGAACAGAAAGCCATAAAAAAGCATGTGATGGAAGAAAATTTTCAAGAAACTGGAGAAATGATGCATTAATTAGTAAATGTTACTGCAAAACTTGGTTATTACATACTCAAAGAACATTTAAAGACATGAACAATGCTTACAATAAAATATTTTGAAAAAAGCTAGATAAAAAATTATATATGAAGCATGAGTTTTATTTTCTAAATATGAACACATGTCCTTATATGTGTACATACTTATCAGAAATACTGTAAGCATAGAATTAAATATTAATTATGGTTATCTCTCGGTTGTGAGGCTATGAATGAATTCAATCGCTACTTTTTTGTAATGCTTTGTTTCAGTTTTCCAATACACAAAAATGATTTTTATAATCTGGGGAGGGGTGTCACACTCTCACTTAACCACTAATCCTCTATCATGAACGTCCCCTATACCTCTGCTCTGATAATGTTCAGATTCCACGTTGCTGCCATGTCTGATTCCAACTCAGGACTTCTCCTTGAGAACAGCCAGGAGCAGACCCTTCAGGGAACCGCATAGTCTTTGCAATCTTGTTTTTAGCCACCTTTCCCATCAACTGCTCTGCTCAAAAGGCCACCTAAACATTTAATTACTACACCCAATTCAACATACAGTTTACCTACCACTGCTCATAGCCTGGACATTAGGGTCTGTGGGTTACAATTCCAAAGGACATAGCTCCTGTCTCTAGGAGTGACACACACATAGGAAAAGACCTGCCCAAAATTCTATTCGGTGTCACATCAACGCTGACAAAGGTCACCCCATTATCTACCTCGCAACCGATAACCTCAACTTCTGGAGTGCCAGGGTGGCCAAATTTAGCAAACATCACGTGGGGCACCCTTAAACGATTATTCAAATTTATTCGAAATTCAAGTTTAACAGGACCTCCTGTATTTTATCTGGCAACTTGCTCCGTTCTCATATCTAATCAGCAGAGTCTAAATTCGAACCTAATCTCTTGCTTTTAGTCTAATTGCCCTCAGAACTGCTGCATTTGGGGGTCTCGTTTGCTTTTGCAATTGTGTGTGTGTCTGAACATTTCAACAGGTTTGGAGCAGCCGAATTCTTGTTCGGCTTCTGCAGTGGCGTCAGGCGTCACCTCTGGTTAATGGCCCTCCGTGAATTAGCTGAGTAATCTCAGGGGCCCTCAGGGCACTCAGAGGAGAATGCAGGTCAGGGGAGCTCTGTGCTGTCCTGTGCCCTGTAGGCGGGCAGTGCGCCTTCCTGCGTCTCCTGGAGAGCTCTTCACCCGACTGCCGGACTGTGACTCCCACAGAGAGCAGCGCTTTCCCTGCAAAGACGCCTTGTTGTCCACGTCCAGCTCTGTGGGGTCTGGTCTGACAAGATGCTCAACACTGCCAGGAGCAGCAGCCCCCATCTGCTACCTGCACCCCCTGCCTAAAGTCCAGGAGTGGAATGAACAAAGAAACGCTTCCAATGGCATCCATGTGGCTGCAAATGGCATTATTTCATCTCCTCCCCACACTTTTTTAAATAGCTGAGTATTCCATTGGTCTTCCCTGGTGGCTGAGTGGTAAAGAATCTGCCTGCAACCCAGGAGACTCCAGGTTCAATCCCTGGGTGGGGAAGATCTCCTGGAGAAGGAAATGGCAACCCACCCCAGTATTCTTGTCTGGAGAATTCCATGGACAGAGGAACCTGATGGGCTACAGTCCATGGGGTCGCACAAGAGTCTAACAGTGACTAAACAAAAAGTATTCCATGGCATATGCACATGACATGTTTTTTAAAAATGGAGAATAAAGCAGAGCTTTACACTTCTGTATCAGCTTCTGCCCCACGGCCAAGCGAATCAGCCACACGCACCCGGGTACCCCCTCTCCTTTGGATTTGCTTCCTGTTTAAACATACTAAGTGAAATAAGTCAGAAAGAGAAAGACAGACACCTTTTGATATCACTCATATGTAGAATCTGAACTGTGACACAAATGAATTTATCTACAAAACAGAAAGAGACTCACAGAGAACAGACTCGTGGCTGCCAAGGGAGTAGGGGGAGGGGAAAGGCCTGGACTGGGAGTCTGGGATTAGCAGGCACAATCCTCTGCATCCTATATTACATACAGGATGGATAAGCAGCAAGGTCCTAATGTATAGCCAAAGGAACTATAATCAATATCCTATGATTAAACATAATAGAAAAGAATATTTTTTTTTAAAAAAAGAATGTATTTAAAAAATTAAGAAATGCTTCCTGTTGAGCTGGGATCTCATTCCTGTGCTGGGCTTTGCCTCCCAGCATTCTCATTTGTTCTCTGAGAGACGGACCCTTATCCCAGTGATCTAAGATGAACTGCTTCAGGAAGCGGGGAGGGCACCATCTGGGAAGCCCCCACTTGAGTGGTGGACTCGATTCTGAGGGATGGCATTTCAGGGGTCTGTTGAATCTACAGCGCTGGTGGGTCCCATTCCAGGCAGCAGGATACACACGGGGATCCATGCAGCTCAAGGCCCCACCCGGCCCATGGCCAGCAGGAGCGTCATCGTAAACCCTGAGGTTTAACTGGACCTGGGAGTGTGGCTTGCATATTGGCAGAAATCATCCACTCCCTTCCTCACGCTCAGGAAGCATGAGATCCCTTATGTATCAGGTGACCTCAATATTCAGAGAAGTCCGGAGGCCAAGGAGGAAAAGCCACACCTCTTAAATTGTGCTGACTTTGTGCCCAGAGCAGGGACACCCAGGGCCCCGAGGTGGCAGGGGCTGTTTCATCATCCTCGTCCATTTCTCACCATCCATCTCGTGTACTAGAACCTGCTAGAGGGGCCAGCCCTCCCCTCTCTGTTGTTCTCTATAATGTCTGGTGTAGGGTGCAGGTGGTGTAGGACAGGTACAGTTATCTCTGAGCCTAGCAGGTGGGAGTCCAGAGGTGTTGTTTGCGCTTTTTCAAGTCCTCTGCCAGGGACAGCCTTGGCATCAGTTTGCTGGCTGCCTGGCTGGCATGCCGAGATTCTTGGCTGGGAAAGTAGCATTTCAGGGTCAACCAGGAGGACAGAGTGCAGAGATGGTGGCCTGGTGCCAACCTGGCATGCAAGTTGAGTGCTTGGTCACCTGGAGCGATGCTCAGCCACCTGCCCATCGGTCTCTCCGTCCCCACCCGCTTCTTCCGGCAGTGGAGGGGGTGCTTAAGCGTCTGTTACACCTCAGTAGACAGGGGGTGGGCGGGCCTCAGACCCTGCTCTGTCTCAGAGCTGTTATCACTTCAGCATTCAAGTTCTATCAGGTAGGCGCTGAGCCTGAGACGTGTGTGCTGTTTCCAGGACACGGGCGCCGGGGGACAAAGCCAGCGTGAGAGGCAGTGACACTTCTGGTCAGGGCGGCCCCTCTCTCTGTCTCTGTCTGTCTGTCTGAAGTCAGGGCTGGTGAGCGGCAGGCTGGGGAGGGTGGTGGGCAGGGTCTCGCTAGAATTTCATAAGCTGAGCTTTGAGAGAGATTTGGAAAACAGCCGAATAAAACCCCTGAACCTGTGGCGAGCCTTGTGTTCATTAAAAGAGGGTTGATTCTGCTCCTACAAAAACAAACAACTCCTCCAGGCTCGGGCTCTTTCGTGTTATTGTTAAATGCCAGGATACTGTGACTTTTTGAGAAAAGAATTATTTTAAGGCCAGCCCCAGGAGGTGTGGCTGACTTCAGCTGCAAACATAAATTTAAAATGACAGAGTCCTTAGATTTATGGTTTGGCCTTTTGCAGTTCTTTAAGATGCTGCATTTAATAAAAATAATGGGGTCAGATTGAAGTTGTATGTACATCAAAGCTGAGTTCAACTCCTCTGACTTGACCTCTACTGTTTGTTACTGAACAAACAGTAACACCCTTCTGTTGTGTGGCTCAAAAAAAAGTTCACTATTTGAGGTTGACAACTCTTATCTTTCTCTATCTCTGTCATTCTATGACTTAATGAGCATCTTCCTTGTGTTGAAATCAGCCTTGCTATCAGTCAATCCTAGAGAAGCTCGTGAAGGGACACAGATTCAAACAACTATGAGAAATGAAGTATTAAAAATGCAAGGCTGGAACCATGACTGGGGAACAATGGCAATTCTGGTGACTTAGTGATCCAAACAGTATTTTTACTCTCTTCTTTAAAATTATCAAGAACAAGGATTACTTTTATAAGTGATTACTGCCTCCCACTCAGCTAGCATATCTTTGGGTAGTTGGTAATGAATTATAGATAAGGGCTCTGTGAAAGTCTCTGTTGGTTAAGTCTAAGAAAATTGTGTTCTGATGATGATGGTGGTGATGGGGATGCTGCTGCTGCTGACACAGTTTACTGAAAACTCAGCATGTACCAGGGATTTGTTCCAAGTGATTTATGACAGTCAAACTATGAGAGAGACAGTGTGTGTGTGTGTGTGTGTGTGTGTGTGTGTGTGTGAGTGTGTATGCACTTGGCTGTGTCCAACTATTTGCAACCCCATGGACGGGAGCCCACCAGGCTCCTCTGTCCATGGGATTTCCCAGGCAAGAATACTGGAGTGGGTAGCCATTTCCTGCTCCATGGGATCTTCCCGACCCAAGGACAGAACCCACCTCTCCTTCATTGGCAGGTGGATTCTTTACCAGTAGTGCAACCTGGGATAACATAAACCATGAATAACTATTATTATTTCCATTTTGCAGTTAAGGCAACTAACCAGAGGTCAAGTAACTAGCCCAAGGTCACATAACTGGGAAGTGACAGATTTGCTGTTTCATTCAAGACTATTTGACTCCAGAGGGCTCATTGTTGACTACTATACTGCTAAAGAGGATGTTGATGGAAGAGGAGAATAAAAGAGGTAAATCATTTCCTGAGAGTTTCAAAAGTGGAATATGGCAGGTTTCCACATGATAAAGAAAGTCTAAAGGTCATTGGGATTAAAAAGTCTCATTGAAGAGAACGTGAGTAAACGCTACTTGTTTTCAATTAGTATCAAGTAGTGTAGAAAGGAAGGGTTAAGGTTTCTTGTCATGGAAAAGGTGCTTACTTGTATCTAGGAACTTGTATTTTTACATCTCACTCTAAATCTTCTAAAATGGAATGCCATGGTAACAGGAGTATTATGTTTTGCTGTTCAAATAAACTGCAAAGTTCTATTTTTGACAGAAAAAACAATTATTGAGAGCAAAATCAGGCTTATCTCTCTTTCTCAGTGAAATACTCTTAGGGGATGTTCAGCCTTTGGCACCCAAAGCTGTTGACTGTCGTGGTTAAGACTTGTTCTCGTTTTAGTTGGAATCCTGGCTCCAGTCATGGTGGTGCAACCTTGGCTAGGCTACTGAACCTCCTTGTGTTTCAGTTTCGAAGGCTGTGAAATATGGAGAATAATGAGACCTGCTACACAGGTTGTTAGAAGACCTAATAGGTAAGGTGCTTAGAATGGGGCTTGGCAAGAAGGAAGGAGAGATGTTAAATATCATTAACTTTCACTATTATTTGCCACCTGGCAATAAATAATCTGACTTGAAGATACTTTCCCTCAGGGAAAAGCAATCACAATATTTAAAAATCATACTTTGAAAACCCATACTTCTTAATGTGATAGTAAATACGCCACGGGTCATATTTTTTTTTTTTTTTTTGCCTAGGAACTTATGCCTGAGTGCTGCAGGGGAGACAGATTTAGGAACAGGGAGAAATGAAGATGAGAATGCAGATTCGAAGAGAAACCAGGCATGGTATGCAAGTTGAAGACAGAACTTTTTCTGCCTGAAAAACCACAACACCCCAGTTCTCTTGCTTTTCTTCTAAGGTGGAAAACAGCTAATAATGCAGATTCCAGGGCACTGATGGGCCACCTTCACTGGGAACCAGTGGTTCAGGACCTTCATGAATTAGTTTTCTTTGTCCTCGTCCACATATTACCCTGTATTTTCCCTTTGTGAACCCCCTCTTTTCTCTGCTGCCTAGAGGGACCGAGCCACTAGGTTTGGGGGACAAGGACTTGCTCTCTGTAACAGAGACTGACTAGCTGTTCACCTTTTCTCTTTCCTTCTGGGCACGCAGCAAGGTGACTCGTTTACAATCCTGGCTTGCCCTGTGGCTGGGTTCTTGAAGGTGGGTCCAAGTGACCTATACTCTTCTCAAACCAGAAATTGCTCAACAATCTTTCTTTTCCTCCAGAACTTCCAGCAGGACTCCATTATATGAGTGCACTGTAGATAGCCGAAGTGGCTTAAACTGTGCAGGACATCTTTACTGTCTCCAAAAGATACACGTGAGAAAAGCAAGAAATCTTAATGCTAAGGGTCAGTTAGCATTCTGTTATTTAAGACAGTCTTTTTTTTAAAAACATTGCACAGAGCTCCAAGGAAGTAAGTAACTTAAGGGCTAGTAGGGGAGTTTGGTGGGAAGAAAGATACACATCAAACTGAGAATCAAAACAGTTTTGCTTTCATCTGTTTAAATAATGAGGGGAAAGGTTTAGATAATTGCTTGGAAATTCTTAAAATCTTTTTTTTTTTTTTTTTTTTTTGACCTCACCAAAAGGCCTCTAGCATTCTAGTTTCCTGATCAGGGACTGAATCCATGCTCCCTGCATTTGAAGCTAAAAGTCTTAATTACTGGACCACCAGGGAAGTCCCTAGATAACTGTTTTTAAAAGTTTTTTTTTTTTCTTTTAAGAATTTGAGCCATTGCTTAAAAGAAAGAAAATCTTTCACAGGGAAGGGACCTACTCTGTGTCAGCTACTTTATATCCATTATTTTCAATAACTATTACCACACCCTTGCCAGTAACAAGGGCTTCCCTGCTGGCTCAGCAGTAGAGAATCTGCCTGCCAACACAAGAGACACAGGCTCGATCCCTGGGTGATTCCAGGGAGAAGGAAATGTCAACCCACTGCAGTATTCTTGCCTGGGAAATCCCATGGACGGGGGAGCATGGTGGGCTCCAGTCCACAGGTCACAAAGAGTCAGACACCACTGAGCGACTGAACAACAACCAGTGATAACCACCTAGTTTGTAGATGAAGAAACTGAGGTGTAGAGATTAAACATTTTGAAGGCCAGAACATGTTATCAGCTAGAGCCAGAATCAGAATCCCCGGTTTATGTATCCTTGAACCCAAAACTTAAGGACTGAGTCTGTTAATTCTTTCTTGTATGTATAATAAGCTTGTTTGTTTAAATGAATCACCCTGTGATGATGGTAGCAATGATGAAAATGGTACCGTAAAAATAACTACTCTTTATTGACTTTCTGGTATTGTAAAAGCATCATTTCCCTAATTTCCCTGGATATAAGAATTTCTGTGCTTGGCAAATACACAGATTCTCGGGTTCCAACCCATGTCTGCACTATCAGAATTCTCAGGCAGGGGAATTTGGGAAGTTTGGGAACCACTGCACTAGGCTGGCTACATGCTGTGTGCTCTCCATCCATTATCATATTTGATCCTGTAACAATTGCATGAGAGTTACTATTTAGCCCATCAAACAGATGAGAAACCCAAGGCAGAGAGAAGTTAAGTGCATCGCTCCCGCTGGTAGCTGTGAAAGTGCATCAAAGTCGCTCGGTCGTGTCTGATTCTTTGCAACGCCATGGACTGTAGCCTGCAAGGCTCGGGCTCTGGCTGTGAAATTCTCCAGGCAAGAACACTGGAGTGGGTAGTCATTCCCAATCTGCAGGAGATCTCGACCCAGGGATCAAACCTGGGCCTCCTGCACTGCAGGCTGGCTCCCTACCATCTGAGCTGCTAGAGAAGCGTAAGCTGTAGCGAGGGCCATCTCAGGTGTCTTCCAGGTCTGAGGTTACACCCCAATAGAAGGGCTTAACTGGCCTCCAGGGGAACTGACATGAGAGTCCCTACTGCTTGGTGTCCTGTGCGGGACAGAGAACATGCCAGCTTGGCCCTCTGCCCCATCCTTCCTGGTTCCTGAAAGATCTATTCCTACGCTGCTGCTTCTCCTCCAGCACCTCAAGTTCCCCTCTCTCCACTGGCTTCTTCCTCTTGAGTCGTAAGACCGAGATTTAAAGAGCTGGTCCTTTAGGAGGAGAGAAGTGACTTGTAAATACAAGACTGCCTTGAGCGCCACTGAAGGGGAGCAGATGGGCTTGGCAGCAACAGTGCTAAAGAAGCCGGCTGCCACTGAAGGAGATGTAAGAGATGGGGGTTCAATCCCTGGGTCAGGAAGATCCCCCGGAGAAGGAAATGACAACCCTCTCCAGTACTCTTGCCTGGAGAATCCCATGGACAGAGGAGCCTGGAGGTCTACAGTCCACAGGGTCTCAAAGAGCCGGCCACGACTGAAGCAATGTAGCACGCATACACGAAGGTGAGCAAAGACAAAAGGGACCATGAGACTCTGGAAGAGAGACGTAAGTCCTGCTTTGGAATATTTGAGATGGTGTGGTATGGCCCCATTCCCACAGGCCAGTTCTAGGACATGGGTAGGTTTTCCACTGGCAGCAGTGGGGTGAGGTCACCAAGAAAATATTCTGCCCTCTTCTTTACTTTGCAAGTTGGGTCTCTGGAACTTAGACCAAGGAAGGGAAATAAATCTCAACCCTAGAGATGGGCTAGTTGTCTTTGTCATCTGTTTCAAAATAGGACAGAATTACAACCAGCTGGTCGTGACTTTCCATCCTGACCTCTGCAGGAGGGGGTGCGAAGCCACTAGAAAGTCCACTGCTTGTCCAGGGCACCAGCCTGCATCTCCCTCTTGGGGTGGCATGGTCGCTGTGGGGCTTTCTGCTTTTATTTTTAATTTTGTTAGTAACTGCAAGCCTCATTGTTTCGGTATTTTGAATACAACATTTTGTAAGTTGAAAATAGAAGGAGAGGACAGAATGTGCAACGTTTTCTAGTTCATTGTTCCATGTCCATAAAAAAAAACAAAAAACACTCCAAAAAGGAAAATTCTACACTCTCCAAGGTGGCAGCTTTAATCGCACTGTTCTCTCAGTAATTTACAGTGAAGGGTAAGAAATGAAGCTCCTTTAGGCCTCTCATATTGGCACACACCAGGGCAGCCTTGCCCATCCTCACCACTTCTAACATTCTAACATTTCACAGCTCTTCCATACGAATGGACCACCACCATGTGCTGATCATCACCTGCTGTGGACTCAGGGTTCACCACACCCCCACACTTCAAAAAAGAAACGTTGAGCTGCTAACCCCCAGTAGCTGGGAACATGATTTTATTCAGAAATAGGGTCTTTGTAGATTTCATCAAGTCAGAAGAGGCTGTCCAGAGTGGGCCCCGATCTAACAGGAAGATGGCCTTGTGATAACACAGAGACACGGGGGAAAGCCACGTGAAGATGGAGGCAGAGACTGGAGTCAAGCATCTACAAGGGGAGGACACCAAGAACCGCTACTGTCACTGGGGGCTTGGAGAAAGGCCTGGACCAGACTCTCCCCCAGACCCCTAGAGGAAATCAATGCTGCTGATGCTCTGCTTTGGGACTCCTGGCCTCCAGAACTCTGAGAATAATTTTCTCTTATTTTAAGTCACTCAGTTTGTGGCCCTTTGTAACAGCCACTCTCCAGGACATAATATGCATCTCAACTAAGAACTGTCCACAAAAGAATTCTGTGTAATGTTACATATAAAATTTAACAAAAATGCTGAACCTGACAACCATTCTAAGTATGAAAATGATGATCATGTGAGAGTGTGGGACCTTATAGAGTGGTTGCTAGGCTACTTGGATGGAGAAAAATAAGGTTTATCAGAGAGAAGTTTGTTTCATCTTCAGAAGGAACCTCAGAGATAGATGGTCGAATCCACGAGAGGGGGAACTATGTCCTGCAGGGCAGAATCAGCCCAAGGTCCATCACTGCACAGAATGGTTTGTTTATTTTTAAACCATTCTTAATGTGGGTCCATCTCTCTTTCCCTTCCATCCAGCAGAGGCCTCCCGATGGATGGGGAACCACCAGATGGAAGGACTTTTGGTCCCCAGAAGACTTTGTGGCGTATGCCCCCTGACCCCCAACTCACGTTTTACTGGTACATGGCAGTGCTAAGTCACTTTCAGTCGTGTCCGACTCTTTGTGATCCCATGGACTGTATCCCACCAGGCTCCTCTGTCCATGGGATTCTCCAGGCAAGAATAATGGAGTGGGTTGCCATTTCCTTCTCCAGGAGATCTTCCCAACCCAGAGATTGAAGCTGTGTCTCTTAAAACTCCTGCATTGGCAGGAGTTCTTTACTGCTAGCGGCCCTGAGAAATACCTCCTAACTGTGTTCAGCCACTGACATGTTCTATGTTGTGACTGTTGCCCAGTCCCAACAAATACTCTTATTCTCTGTGCGAGTCTGACCCTACTTCTACTCTAACCCTAATAAAAGCATTAACTTTTATCCTTTTATTAACTCTAATAAAAGAAAATGCAATGGAGACCACATGTGGCCCAGGAAGCTTAAGCTACTTACTCTCCAGCTCTTTACAGCAAGCTTGCCAACCCTTGATCTAGTCCAGAGATTTATAGTATCATCATTATTTTTTAGTGTGGAGCATTTATGTTTATTAAAAATAAAACATAGACACAAAGAGGCTGTGAATGAAGCAGGCACACCAACTTGAGCTCTCCTACCACTGAGCTGATTGGGCCTAACTGTGAAAGTGAAAGTGTTAGTCGCTCAGTTGTGTCCAACTCTTTGTGACTCCTTGGACAGTAGCCTGTTAGGCTCCTCTGTCCTTGGAGTTCTCCAGGTAACAATACAGGTTGGGTTGCCATTCCCTTCTCCAGGGGATCTTCCCAACACAGGGATCAAACCTGGGTCTCCTGCGTCGCAGATGGATTCTTTACCGTCTGAGCCAGCAAGGAAGGCCTGAAGGAACCCATGGTTCCTCTAAATGATCACTGCTCTGATACAGGCAATGAACGATCAGGCCCTCAGTGTCTCAGCAGTCCTGAGCCCAACACTTCGCACGCATTCTTAAATTTAATTTTCCAAGTAATCACAGAAGTGCATTATCAGTATCCCCATTGTTATGCATGAGGGAAGGGAAGCTTTGAAAAATTAAATACATTAACTGTCCTATATTTAGAGTTACAAGAATACTGGAGTGGGTAGTCACTTCCTTCTTTGGGGGATCTTCCCTACCCAGGATTAAACCCATCTGGGTCTCCTGCATTGCAGGCAGAGTCTTTACTATCTGTGCCACCAGGGATGCCCATATTTACATCTAGTCAATGACAAAGACAGGATTCACATTAACAGCCTTCTGGCTCCAAACCTCCCCACTTTTAACAGTGTCGCATTGCTCTCCCCAAGTGCAGCTGCTGTCTAAGAGCTCTCCCACCTTCTGGGGGGTGGGTGTGCATGGCCGTGCCCAGGTCTAGAGAGGTGAAGGGTGTGTCCAAGGCCAGAGGCTCACTGGCCATGTAACTGGATCTCCAGTCCAGGTCTTCTGACTTCTGACTTGCAGTCCTGTCATCCTGATCTGACTGGCCCTGGGATGCAGGGACGGGCAGGTGGGAGGGTTGAGGTCCCCACCTTCTCCTTCTCATCAGTTTGGTGGGCTGCAGAACGAGACTATGTAGAAGGTGCTTGCCAGACCATTGTCTCTTCCTCAGTTTCCTGTCTGGTTCTGGCTCACACAAGTAGCACCTCCCTCAGCAAAGCCCCTTGCAAAACTCACATCTCCGGGGATGGGGGCGAGGTTGGGGGGATGGGGCAGAGGGTGAGCTCTGATCTCCAGGAGCTGCCAGTAAGGTCAGCAGAGCAGCCCCCGCCCCGCACGGACTTGGCCAGCCTTCCTCCAACTCTGTGCCTCCCCACCCCACACCGTTTCTTTCATGTCCCCTGCCCTGAAAGCACGGATCTGTCTTCTGATGCCAACTCTTGCTCCCTGAGAATCTGCCTCTCCACGCCGGCACCTCAGCACAGGCTTGACTGACATCAGCAGATTCCTTCTGAACCCAGCCCGGAGGACTGCCCAGGTTTTACCCCAGGGGCTACATTTCCAAGACTCTCGCCGCCCCCACCCCACCTCCGGGGAGCAGCAGCCCCTTCCTCCCCTGTGAACAGGGATTTGTGTTCATGGCATTGACTCCAGTGGCTTTAAGAGACAAGGAGTCAGGAGCAGTGGTAATAATAACAGAATTATTTCACGAGTGAGGCATACACAGAGTCCCTTGTAAGGCAGGTGCTATTATAATCTCTGTTTTGCAGATGCGGTAACGTGTTCAAGGACACAGAGTCAGGAAAGCTTGGAGTCAGACTCTGACTTCCACAGCCTGGGTTCTTATCGCTCCTCTAATGTGCCTGGAGTCAAGACAGCAGTCACCTTTGTGGATGCCAGGCCTGCCTCTCGGTGCCCTGTCATCATGGCGGGGAATCACCGGGAGGCGTGTGCTCACATGTTTTCCGTGGCATTGCCTATGTTTTCTCCCCACTGGGCAGCTAGGCCGTCTGTCTTCACTGCTCCAGGGAAGGGAAAACCAGCAATGTGGAGATAACGTAAGAGTCATATTTTTAGCTTTCGAGTCTCAAATCCCAGGCTTTCGGCATAAACCAGACTGGGAAATTTACATGGATGGCTGGGAAACTCTTAATCTGGGCCTGATAAGACTTTTCAGAACTGGGAGCTGGAGGAGCTGGGGAGCTGATCTGATGGTGGGGTCTCTGGGAAGGAGCCCTGGGGGCCTCCACTGCCCTGCAGCCCAGCATCCCCCAGGAGGGGTGAGATGTAGCAGTCAGACAATTCTGGAGATGGCAAGTCAGAAACCTGGCCTCCCTTGGATCTGCCTGAGGACAGACACCCTGATTTGACTGAGGTTGCCTCTCCATGACTAAGAAATACTGGTGTTCAGAAGAGAAATTAAGTACATTTATAAAAACAAAAACCAATAAGGACCATTGCATTTCTTACACAGCTGAACCTGGGGCCCTGTGAACCCACCACGGGTGCAAGATCTTCTCTGGTAGTCCAGTGGTTAAGGTGCCACACTCTCAATGCAGGGAGTGCAGGTTTGATCCCTGGTTGGGGAATTAAGATCCCACACATCACGTGTGCAACCAAAACAACAAAAAAGGAAAAGATCTCACTCTGCTGCACTGATCCTACAGAATTCATCTTTATTCTCCCCATAGGATAGGTTCTTCCCTAGTGCCTCAGATGGTAAAGAATCTGCCTGCAATGCAGGAGACCCAGGTTCAATACCTGGGTTGGGAAGATTACCTGGAGAAGGGAATGGCAACCCACTCCAGTAGTCTTGCCTGAAGAATCCCACGGACAGAGGGACCCGGTGGGCTATAGTCCATGGGGTCACAAAGAGTTGGACACGACTGAGCAATTACCACTTTCATGGATAGCATTTGATTACAGAGTGCAAACATTACTTCCCCGGGGAGCCACAGCTATAAGTAGAGGGAAAAAACAGCAGGAGAAAAGTGGAAAATAAACCATGAAGGAAAAAGAAAATCGAAGGAACAGTCAGAGGCAGGTAGAGACTGCCTCACAGAGTCTCAAAGGTACAACCATCCCAGAAAGAGCATTCGCTTTCATCCCCCAGTCCGAGTGAGTGCTCCATCAGGATATACTTACATTTTATTTGGCGGACTAGTTATTCCCTCCATCCTTTTCCCCGAAGCTGTAGCTTGGGGTCGGACATTGTGAAAACGGAGCCAGCCTCCACGAAGGAGGTATTTCAACTGCGTCGTTTCGGTGAAGAAAAAAAAAAATGGCGTGTGGATCAGAGTTCTGTCTTGGAAATTATGCTTTGTGACAAATATGTTACGAATGACTCCCCCCGTAACCCGCGCCAGTGTGTAGGCTAACACAGCATTCAATTATTTTAACCTGCCATGAACTCGCCTGTGATAAATCATGGGAAACTGCAGAGAAGGCTTCGGTCACTGCACTGCTTCACTCGCTGGAGTCATTCACGGCTCTAAAAATACAGTTTCTATCATCGGATTCCTGGGATTCCTGCAGTGCTTACATTCTGATTTAAGTGGCATTAAAGCCGGGGTGATTAAGCGGAGAAGTCCAAGGCTACCAACCAACACAACGTGCCCTGAGTATCAGCCGTATATCGGTGGAGCGCACGGTTTAGCTGACACGCAGCTGGAGTGCGGTCAGAGCCTGGCCTCTGGGTTTGGGAAGAGGCTGGGGGTTCTCAGCCTGAAAAAGGACCTGTTGGTGAAAGTGTGGACAAGGCTTTTGGTGGAACCAATCTTGAGAGTAAGGGGATCAGATCGTGTCAAGTCCAATTTGGAACATGTTTGGAAGTGATGGGGGGTTGAATGTTCATATTTAAGCCCCAACTCAAGCATAACCTAGGGCTGTTTTGTTCAAACAGGCAAGGATTCTAATAATGGACTAATGTTGTAGAATAAGGCTGCATCTACTTCATCTTTAAGACTACCTTCTCCACGCTCCATCTGCGGAGAGAGATGGATCCTTTCGCCACTTTTCCTTGTGGTCCTGACAGTTCCACCCTGATTCTATGGCCCCTCCATCTCCTGGAGGATTCTTGGGAAGGCTTGAGTGGCTGCTGCTAACTCAATTTATAGCACGTGTATTTGCAAGAGGCTTTCCCTGGTGGCTCAGTGGTAAAGAATTGACCTGCCAGTGCAGGAGATGTGGGTTCAGTCCCTGGGTTGGGAAGATCCCTAGGAGAAGGAAATGGCAACGCATTGTATTTTTGCCTGGGAAGTGCCACAGACAGAGGAGCCTGGTGGGTTGCAGTCCATAGGGCTGGACACATCTTAGTAACTAAACAACAACTATTTGCAGGAAAAGAAAGAGAGGAGGGGGAGAGATTTGGGTTTGTTGCTTTTATAAATAAAGGGTTATAAGATTTGAGACATGAAGTTCAGTAGTGCTACAGCAAGAGAACCACCACTGTACTGGAAATCCATTGTTTGGGGTGGTCATTCCTCCAGGCTCAATTTCCTCTCCCAGTAAAATTAGTTAGCTGGGTTAGTTCTCAACCTGAGCTCTATATTAAAATCCCAGGGAGAATTTTAAAAGCATGCCAATGTTCTAGCCCATCTCCAGATCTTATTTAATTACTCTGGGGTGGGGGGTTTCTCTAAGTAGTTCTGATGTCAAGTCTGAGGTCTCCATCAGCTTTTATGCCAAAGCCTCTGTGATGGTCTGAGCTTTTAAGGAAAAGGAGCAAAAGTAACCCATGATAAATGGCACTGGCCTGTTACAGCTGGGACCATTCTGATACAGTATTTTTCTAGGATGCTTTGCAGAAGTTTTCTACCCCACCAAGTGGTTGGGGACAAAACAGTAGTAAAATACATGATTTTGATACATTCACTACTAGGAATACAGAGGGTATGGCTCTGCACATGACAGGGGTTAAGTCTTGAGCACTTATCCGTAGAGCTGACATTCCCAACTTGTGATAAAATATATATAGAGAGAGACAGACAGACAGACAGAGCTCTTCCCGGGACTCCAGTTTGATGCTCCGCATTGACCAGGGTCTGATTTTGAAGAGCACATGAGTTATTCCAGGTCTGAGACTTACTCCACCATCGTTACACATCTCGTATACTGCTATAGGATGCTGTCTGTGACGTAGTGCTGTGAGAAATGGTTGTGGACGTAAAAACGCTATTAATGAGAAAAATCCTTGTCACCAGCCATCCTCTGGGGGTTTCTGGATTTGATTACCACTTTTTCTCTGCTTGACAATCTGACTGGTGTTTAATGCTTTCTCATCTTTCCTGATAGGGACCGCTAAGCACATTATGTTCTCCCAGTTGGCAACGCCACAAAGGCCGCAATAAAACCCCCCGCTTGTGTAATAAACCGTTGTACAATCTACTGCTTATGAACAAGGTCCCTGAAAGTGTGCAACCTTTCTGCACGTTAAACACAAAACAGATGGAGGGTTGAAAATAACTTTCCTCTTCAGGGGAGGGGGAAAGCCGAAGGACAGAGGGCCAGGCTCGTGGTTGAAGTCCTGAGTTACTAAGCTGGAGGTTGAACTCTGGTTCCAGGCTGTCAGGGGCAGGTGCATTCTTTCAAGGATGCTCCAGACCTCGGGGACCCGCTGGGTGGGGGGAGGGGCAGCGGGGCTTCAAGGAAACGTGTGTGCAGCAGTGGGGTGGGCGGCCTCATCCAACACTTGCTAGCCGGGTAACCTGGGCAACTAACTCGCTCAGAGCCTGTCTTGTCAACCTCCTGCATCAAACGATGAACTTGAACCTTATTCCCCAAGCACACCAGAAAATGGAGTCGCTGGAAATGGAAATAATCATATTTTGTTGCTATTGCTGTATATTTGCTTTTGTTTACTTGTGTGTACACACACACACACACACACACACATATATAATATATAAAGGGCTTCCCTGGTGGCTCAGATGGTAAAGACTGTGCCTGCAATGCAGGAGACCAGGGTTTGATCCCTGGGTCAGGAAGGTCCCCTGGAGAAGGGAATGGCAACCCACTCCTGTATTCTTGCCTGGAGAATCCCATGGACAGGGTAATCTGGTGGGTAGTAGTCCATGGGATCGCAAAGAGTCAGACATAACTAACACATACACACACATAATATATATACAAAAAATAATATATATATATACGTTTATATATATTACATAAAATTCATGAGACAGGAGAAGGGATGGAGCCAAGAATTTATAAATGATTATTTACATATACATGCATGTATGTATTAATCTAGATTTGTTTTCTCCCTTGTTTTAGGGGAAAATAGTGGCTGTTTATAATACACATTTATCATATGCTGTTTTATAGTTTATGGTGTTATTTGTGGACATGACTGAGATTTAGTTATTAAAGAGAACTAAAAATTCACTTCAGGGTAACCAAATAGCCACCTTCCATTTGTACCCTGCTCCCAAAGACAGGAAAATTGCTGACCCCATGGTAAAGTGTCGGGTCTGAAAGGCAGGCAGCAAGTGTTTTATTGACATACACACTATTGACACTGTGCATAAAACAGGTAGCTGATGAGAGCCTACTGTGCGCACAGGGAACTCTACTCAGTTCTCCATGGTGACCTAAAAGGGAAGGAAATCCAAAAAAGAGAGGACATGTGTGTTTGTAGAGCTTATTCACTTTGCTGACTAACAAAACATTGTTTTGCAAAAACTAACACAACATTGGAAAGCAGATATACTTCAATAAAAAATAATTAAAAGCAAAACATAATAATGACACAGAAAACTTTCCTTAAAATATAGAATCTTTTGAAGTGCTGATGAGGCATCTGCTAAAGGAATGAGATTTGGGGGAAAGAGAGGGCTTTCAACTAGTTTTACTTGTCAGGGTCCAGTCAGGAAATCAGAGCTCACACAAGGAATTTCGAAGGATGGGATTTTTAAGAGAAATCGATCACTCAGTTGGGGAGGCAGCTGCCACGCCTGAGCTGAATGCAGCTAAAGGAAGAAGAGGCAGGCGGCTGAAGCAAAGATGCTCAGGTCCCTGGGGTGGGGGCATGGCCAGGGCCGGTGGCTCTCAGAGGCAGAAGGTTCTGTCAGAGCAGCTCTGACGAGGGGAAGCCGGAAGCTCCCTTCCCTCCTCGGGAATTCATTCTCTCTCTAGCACCACCTATCGGCAGCGTTAACAAGAGACCAACTCCCAGGGAAAGCAGGTTGCTGGAGGGATGGGTTTGGAGCTGAGATACAAGAAGGGGGACGACCCGTTAGTTCAGGAGGCCAGCGGTTCGTTAGAGATTCCCAGCAGGTAGAATGGTGGGCAAAGAATCATTGACACAGGAGGAAAAAGAAGAGATTTAATAAGCTCTGTGGTCAGATTCCCCCAGCAGAGAAAAGAGCCTGCAAGAAGCTAGATGGAATGCAGGCAAACAGATCACATCAGTTCCCAAGTCCCGGGGAGATCTGGTGGGGCTTCCCTCGTGGCTCAGATGCTAAAGAATATGCCTGCAGTGTGGGAGACCTGGATTTAATCCCTAGGTCAGGAAGATCCCCTGGGGAGGGAATGGCTACCCACTCCAGGATTCTGGCCTGGAGAATTCCAGGGACAGAGGAGTCTGGTGGGCTACAGTCCATGGGGCTGCAAAAGAGCTGGACACGACTGAGTGACTGAGCAACAAGGAGATCTCATCCCTGTTCTCTCTTCCCCGTCCGGTCCTCTGACCCTTGGTCAGTAAGCGGGAGATATCTGTTCTCTGCGGCCACTGGCTTCCTCCTGTGAATGGTCAGAGGCTAGAGCCAGTGACCGTATTTCGTGTATACGACCCCTTTCAAGGATCACAGCCTTGCTGTGGTGGAAGGGGCTTGTGTAACTCAATGAGCCACGCGGTGCAGAGCCATCTAAGATGGACAGGTCATAGTAGAGAGTTCTGACAAAACCTGGTCCACTGGAAGAGGGAATGGCCAACCACTCCAGTATTCTTGCCTCGAGAACTCCATGAACAGTATATATTAAACGTGCATTATTTTTTTCCAAAGTTATTATTTTATTTAATCCTCCTGTAATCCATTAGAGGTAAACCAGACCATTTTTGTTTATTTTTTTTTATTGACATATAGTTGCTATTGGAGAAGGAAGTGGCAACTCACTCCAGTACTCTTGCTTGGAGAATCCCATGGATGGAAGAGCCTGGCAGGCTACATACAGTCCATGGGGTCGCAAGAGCCGGACATGACTTAGCGGCTAAACCACCATATTTGCTATGCAATATTATTTGTTACAAGGTGCACAATATAGCGACCAGCCTGAAAGGCAGGTATGCATGAGTCCATTCATACAACATTCTGGAAAAGGTAAAACTACACGGATGGACTATCCTCTATCAGTGGGTGCCTGGACCATGGGGGAAAGAGGCAGCAGCCGATTACAAAGGGGACACCTAGGGGGATGTTTAAGGATCGTTATGTATGGCTGTGCAGTGGCAACTAAACAGCACATACATCTGTGTCAATGGGAACTTGCTGTATTACTCAGGGAACTCAAACGGGGGCTCTGTGACAGGTTGAAGGGAGGGATGGGGAGGGAGATGGGAGGGAAGTGGGGAGGGAGGGGACATGGGTGTACCTGTGGTTGATTCTTGTTGATGTTTGACAGAAAATCACAAAATTCTGTAAAGCGATTATCCTTCAATTAAAATTTTTTCTAAAAATAAAAAAAAAACCACCCACCAAACTTGATGACACAAAAAGTGAACTTTAATGTATGAAAATCAAAAATAAAAATTTTTAAGCAACACAACAAATAGGAATCAGAGAATCAACGTATATCATAACTTCACTGAAGGGGCTGGGGGAAAAGGGTGGACATAAGTAACCTTGGAAAATAGTCTTCTTTTGTTTTTTTACATTTTAAAAAATTGAAGTGTAATTGCTTTAGAATGTTGTGTTGGTCTCTGCGGTACAATGAAGTGAATCAGCCATAAGTGTACATATATCCCCTCCCTGCTGAACCAGCCCCGCCATCCCACCCCTCTAGGTCTTCACAGCACCAAGCTGAGCTCCCGTGCTAGGCAGCGGTTCCCACGAGCTGTCTGTTCTACACCTGGTAGTGGATAGATGTCAATGCTACTCTCCCAGTTCATTTCACCTCCCCTTCCCCCACTGTGTCCACACGTCCATTCTCTACATCTGCATCTATTCCTGCCCTGCAAACAGGAAACAGTCTTCTGACTGAAAACTGGGAGGCTAAGACAGAAACAACTGTAAACAAACACCACACTTCAGTTGGGGACGTGGTTTCTCCTGGTTAATGCTGGCTACCAGCTCTGAAATTGTGTTCCCCGTCTACTGGGCTGGACAAGTAAGTCAGTGGATGGTGGCTGGCTGGAGCCCCCTTTCCCACTGTTGGAGAGGGAATGTCTAAAAAAGCAACGGAACCAGGCTAGAATGAAATCAGTTGTGCTGCCCTGGAGTTGGTGACACTGCTATGAACTCAGTTGAGCTCGAGACAGATACGGATGGATGCATTTGGAATTGATTCCAGATCTGTGTGTCTCCAGATCTGTGTATCTCCAGAATGCTTACTTTTTTTTTTTTTTTTTTTTTTGCTGTTAGTAGTTTTTATTTCCACTGCTTTTAAGATATCAAACCTAGGAGTTAACTAACCTAACTGGGAAAAGACATATTTGGGACCTCTAAATACTATTTCAACTTGAAAATACTGTTTCATTGCATTTGTTATTGATAACATATCTTAAGTGTCTACCTCCATCTTAAACCTAGAACTCAGAACAAATGCAGAATAGATGATTTTAACCTTCAGCTTTAAATATCATTTGGTTTTCTTCTGTTTTCCTACATGAACACTTTCTGTAAAGTGAGGGCCTTGTTACTGCATTTTAAATATGCCTTACACTGTGCAAAAAAATTACAGTAAAAACATTTTTTAAAAAAGAAAATAAACAATCCATATCTTATATCCTGTGAAAACTCAGTCTTGGCATTGCCATGGTAACAAGACTTTTAAAGGGAGTTAACTGAAATTTAACTGCACGTGTTATTTCTTTGTGATTCATACTTCATAAAAATGCAAATACAACACTAACACATGTTTTACCTTAATGTTTTATATCACCCTTTAGTCTTACGTGGAATTTTTTATGTTAAAATGACTAAAGCCATTTTTAAAAATTGAAGTACAGTTGATTATGAAGTTGTATGAGTTTCAGACATATAGCTCAGTTATACATGCATAAGTATTCTTAGCACAGGAAACTATTCATTATTTTGTAATAACCTATAAGGGCAAAGAATCTGAAAAAGATTACAGGTATTTCTTAGCTCTGTCCACTGAGAGATCCTAGAGGCTGTTAACACCAGAGTAGCCATGAGCGCACAAAGTACCCAGTTATTCTTCTCCGGTAAAGGAACCAAGGCTCCTTGGGGGAAAATAGCAGATCCCAGGGCATCCTGTAGGGCCAGAAAATACTTTTAAAAAAAAAAAGAAAGAAAGAAAACAAAGGACAAGGACACAGGAGCCATATTGAAAAAATCTCCCAATGGCCAAAGCTGGAACAATTTGATAACAAAATAATGTAAAGATTTGGTTATAACCCTCCAACTAAAATAATGATCCATGAGTCCATGCTGGTCTTAATAAGTGAATAAACAAACAAATAAATGAGAAGAGACGTCTCTTTTTGCAGAAGAATTACAGTAATTTATGCAGATACTGCCCCCTTAAAGGGGTAATGTGCTTTCACATGCAAAGGCAGGTGACTTAGTGGAGGAAACTGGCAGGGGCTTCTTTGGCCAGATGATCAAAGTTGACATCACCAGTGATGTCTCACTGATAATATGTGGCTCTAATATGTGATGAGAAGGGTGCTTTACTTCTGTAGCATCCTTTCCAAAAGCCCATTGTTGTTGTTTAGTCAAGTTCAACTCTTTTGCAACCCCATGGACTGTAGCCCACCCAGGCTCCTCTATCCATGGGATTCTCCAGGCAAGAATACTGGTGTAGGTTGCCATTTCCTCCTCCAGGGGATCTTCCCGACCCAGGGATTGAACTATAGTCTCCTGCATTTGCAGGCGGCTTCTTTATCACTGAACCACCCTGGAAGCCCCCCAAAGCCTATAATCCCAGTCTAACAGTGAGGAGAAAAACAAACAAATGAACAAACATAAAACAGACACACCCCAGTTGAGGAAAACCCAGCTAAATACCTGACTGATACTCTTTAAAACTATCATGGTCACAAGAAACAAAGAAAGACTAAGAAATTTTTGAAAATGAAAAGAAATTGAAGAGAAATCTGTAAGTAGATGTTACATGGTAACCTGGAGCAGAAAAAAGGCTGCTAGTTGAAAAATAGATGAAATCTGAATAAAGTCTGAGTTTAGTTCACAATAATGTTCCAGTGTTGGTTTCTTGGCTGTGGCAAATATAAGATGTTAACAGTAAGGGAAAGTGGGTCAAGGGCATAGGGAATTTGTACCTTCTTTGTGACTTTTCTATACATCTGAAACTATTCTAAATAAAAGAATGGGTTAAAATATCATTTTCAAAATACCCCCAAAGCTTTAATACAAGATGTGAGAGATTGCTACCAGGAAAACTATAAAACACTCTTAAGCAGGAAATTACATTCAATATCCTGAGATAAACCACAACGGAAAAGAATATTAAAAAGAATTTACATATATATATATATATAGATATAGATATATATATATGGGCTTCCCTGGTGGCTCAGATGGTGAAGAATCTGCCTCTAATAGCAGGAGTCCCAGGTTGATGCCTGGGTCAGGAAGATCTCCTGGAGGAGAAAATGGCAACCCACTCCAGTATTCTTGCCTGGAGAATCCCAGAGACACAGAAGCCTGGCAGGCTATAGTTCATGGGATCACAAAGAGCTGGATATGACTGAGTGATTAAAATGAAATAAATTTTAAAAATATATAAAACTGAATCACTTTGCTTTACAGCAGAAATTTAAAAATTAAGACATTATAAATCATCTGTACTTCAATAAAATAAAATATAAAATATTGCTAAGAAGCATTCAACATAATCTAAGTAACTAGAAAGATATTGTATACTTGGATCAAAAGGCTCAATATTGGTAACATGGCAATTCTCCCAAACCTAGCCTGTATATCTGAAAATACTTTAAAAAAAAATTTGTAGAAATTAAGGCAACCCTAAAATTTGTGTGTGTGTGTGTGTGTGTGTGTGTTCAGTAGTGTTGGCCTCTTTGAGACCCTATGGGCTGCAGCCCTCCAGGTTCCTCTGTCTGTGAGATTTCCCAGGCAAGAATACTGGAGTGGGTTGCCATTTCCTTCTCCAGGGGATCTTCCTGACCCAGGGATCGAACCCACATCTCTTGTATCTCCTGCATTGGCAGGTGGATTCTTTACCATAAGCACCACCTGGGAAGCCCCCAAATTTTTGTGGACATGCCAAATTATCCAAAACAATTATAAAAAAATGGAGAGTTGCAGCACTTATTCCACTCTTCAAGATTCTACTCTTGATGACAATCAACAGCACAGTAGTATTAAAAGGATTGACAGATGAAGCAGAACTGATAGCCCACAAATAGGTCCATGTACACAGTCAAACAGTTTTTGACAAAAAGGCCAAAAAAATTCAGTGAAAAAGGAAAGTTTCTTCAACAAATGAGGCTGGAACAAGCAAACTTTTGTATCATAAAAAAATAACTTAATCCCTATCTCACAACATTATCACAAATTAATATAAGATGGATCACAGATCTGAAGGTAAAAACTGGAACTCTGAAGCCCCTTTAAAAAAAGAAGGTAAAAAATCTCCTCAACCTAGAGATAGAAAGATTTCATAGAGAGAACACAGAAAACACTAACCATTAAAGAATGATAAATTGGACTTCACCAAAATTTAAACCTTAAGACTCATCAAAGAAACGATTAAGAAAATTAATGGTCAGGCCACAGATTGGAAGAAAATATTCACAACACATATATTTCACTAAGGGTCTGTATCCACAATATATAAAAGCTTTTACAGCTCAATAATAAAACACAAATGACCTCATAAAAATGGGCAAAAGATTCGAACAGATACTGAAAAAAATAAGACAAGAGGATGGAAAAAGGTGCATGAAAAAGTTCTCTCAAGACTGTTAGTGACTTGGAAAATGCTAACAAAAACCACAACAAGATGGTACCACACAACCAGTAAAATGGCTGAAACAGAAATAATTGATCACACCCAATGCTGAAGAGGATGCGGAGCAAGTGGGATTCTCCTGCATGGCTGGTGGGAGAGTCAAATCAGACTGTCACTAAAATTTGTATGGGAGTTTCTTAGAAACATACCCCTACCTTATGAGCTAAAAATCTCATTTCTAGGTCTTTACTAAAAGCAATGAAAACATACATCCACAGAAAGCCTTGTCCAAGGATATTCAAAGCAACTTCATTCCCAGTAGCCCTAGACTTGAAACTGCTCACCGTCATCAATCTAGAACGGAATCATCATGCAATGGACTATTACTCGGTAGTAAGACGGAATGAGCTATTGATGACACTTACGTATGAATCTTAAAAACATTATGCAGAGTGGAAAGCCAGATGGGTGGTTCCTTCTGAGGATGAATGACTGGGAAGGGGCAGTTGGGCTCCTCTGGAGTAAAACAAACAAACGGCATCTTGGGACGAGTAAGGGTCACTCAGCTGTATACGTTTGTCAAAAGAGACTGAAATTATATGGACTTTATGTGAATTATACTTCATTTAAAAAAACTGACACAAACTAGGCATTGTTGGTCCAGTGGCTAAGACTCTGTGCTCCCAATACGGGGGGTCTGGGTTCAATCCCTGGTCAGGGAACTAGATCCCACATGCTACAGCTAAGACCTGGCGCAGCCAAATCCATGGGAGGTGAAGCGCCCATGAATGAGATTAACGCCCTTTTGAATGAGACTCTAGAGAGCTCCCCAGCCCCTGACTCCTGGGTAAGGATACAACAAGACATCCACAACTTAGATGCAGTCCCTCACCCAACCCTGCTGGCACCCTGATCTCAGACTTCCAGCCTCCAGAACTATGAGAAGTTTCTCATGTTCACAAGCTGCCAAGTCTGAGGTATTTTGTGACAGTGGCCTGAATGGACTAAGACACTTGGATGAGCCATTTCCTCTTTCATCTTCAATGGAAGATCACTTGCTTACACTTCTCATGGGGTGATTATGAATAGCAGTGTGGGTAAACACTCGTTAGAACTAGCACAAGTTCTCCTTCAGTATAATTCAACAAATTCCACAGCTGGTTTACCTTGACGAATAAACACTCTTCATCGTAGCCCGATACCATTTCTTAGCAGCATGCCTGAGCCTCACAGATGCTTCTGGAGGGACAGGTCATAAAATAATGTAGCAACCCCATGTGGAGAAACAAAACGTGGCATTGCTCTGCCTATTCTGTGTCACATTGAAAAGGGATCTGATAGGAGCAGAGGAAATGTCTTGTTCAATTTAATTACCCTCCTTTGTTGTTGTTCAGTCACTAAGCCACGTCTGACTCTTTGTGAGCTCATGGACTGCAGCATGCCAGGTCCTGTCCTTCACTATCTCCTGGAGTTTGCTCAAACTCATGTCCATGATGCCATCTTACCATCTCATCCTCTGTTGCCCCCTTCTCCTCCTGCCCTCAATCTTTCCCAGCATCAGGGTCTTTTCCAATGGATCAGCTCTTCATATCAGGTGACCAAGTTATTGGAGCTTCAGCTTCAGCATCAGTCCTTCCAATGAATATTCAGGGTTGATTTCCTTTAGGATTGACTGGTTTGATCTCCATGCTGCCCAAGGTACTATTAAAGTGTCTTCTCTAGCACCATAATTAGAAAGCATCAATGTTTTACTTTCTTTAGCATTCATTTTTCATTGCTGCAAAACAAATGACCACACCCTCAATGGTACATTTATTTCATGCTTTCTGTCAGGTAGGAATCTGGGCACATCTAGCTGTGAACTTTGCTCAGGCTTACAAGGTAATAACCAAGGTATCTGTCAGCCAACATTCTCATCTGGCAGCTTAACTGGGAAGAATCTGCTTTTGAATTCACTCTGAATGTTGGCAGAATTCTGTGGGCTGCTGAAGACTCTCTCAAATGATAAATCACCTCCTATCTTTTTGTACCTCTCATGTTCCATATATTCAGTTCAGTTCAGTCACTCAGTGTCCAACTCTGAGACCCCATGGACTGCAGCATGCCAGGCTTCCCTGTCCAACACCAACTCCCAGAGCTTGCTCAAACATGTCCATTGAATCAGTGATGTCACCCAACCATCTCATCCTCTGTCATCCCCTTCTCCTCCTGCCTTCAATCTTTCCCAGCATCAGGGTCTTTTCTAATGAGTCAGTTCTTTGCATCAGTTGGCCAAAATATTGGAGTTTCAGCTTCAGCATCAGTCTTTCCAATGAATATTCAGGACTGATTTCCTTGAGGATTGACTGATTGGATCTCTTTGCAGTCCAAGGGACTCTCAAGAGTCTTCTCCAGCACCACAGTTCAAAAGCATCAATTTTTCAGCGCTCAGCTTTCTTTATAGTCCAACTTTCACATCCATATGTGACTACCAGAAAAACCGTATCTTTGACTAGATGGACCTTTGTTGGCAAAGTAATGTCTCTGCTTTTTAATACGCTGTCTAGGTTGATCATAGCTTTTCTTCCAAGGAGGATCTTTCAATTTCATGGCTGCAGTCACCATCTGCAGTGATTTTGGAGCCCCCCAAAATAAAGTCTCTCACTGTTTCCATTATTTCCCCATCTATTTGCCATGAAGTGATGGGACTGGATGCTATAATCTTAGTTTTCTGAATGTTGAGCTTTAAGCCAGCTTTTTCACTCTCCTTGTTCACATTCAATAAGAAGCTTTTAACTTCTTCACTTTCTGCCAAAAGGGTGGTGTTATTTGCATATCCGAGGTTATTGATATTTCTCCCAACAGTCTTGATTTCAGCTTCTGCTTCATCCAGTCTGGCATTTCACATGATGTACTCTGCATATAAGTTAAATAAACAGGATGACAATATACAGCCTTGATGTACTCCTTTCCCAATTTGGAACCAGCTTGATGTTCCATTGTCCAGTTCTAACTGTTGCTTCTTGACCTGCATACAGATTTCTCAGGAGGCAGGTAAGGTGGTCTGGTATTCTCATCTCTTGAAGAGTCTTCCACAGTTTGTTGTGATCTACACAGTCAAAGGCTTTGGCATAGTCAATAATGCAGCAGCAGATGTTTTTCTGGAACTCTCTTGCTTTCTTGATGATCCAATGGATGTTGCCAACTTAATCTATGGTTCCTCTGCCTTTCCTGAATCCAGCTTGAACATCTATAAGTTCATGGTTCACATACTGTTGAAGCCTGGCTTGGAGAATTTTGAGCATTACTTTGCTAGTGTGTGAGATGAGTGCAATTGTGCAGTAGTTTGAACATTTTTTGGCATCGCCTTTTTTGGTATTGGAATAAAAACTGACCTTTTCCAGTCCTGTGGCTACTGCTGGGTTTTCCAAATTTTCTGGCATATTGAGTGCAGCACTTTCACAGCATCATCTTTTAGGATCTGAAATAGCTCAACTGGAATTCCATCACCTCTACTAGCATTGTTCGTAGTGATGCTTCCTAAGGCCCACTTGACTTCACATTCCAGGATGTCTGGCTCTAGGTGAGTGATCACACCATCATGATTATCTGAGTCATGAAGATCTTTTTTGTGTAGTTCTTCTATGTATTCTGGCCACCTCTTCTTAATATCTTGTGCTTCTGTTAGGTCTATACCATTTCTGCCCTTTATTGTGCCCATCTTTGCATGAAATTCTCTCTTGGTATCTCTAATTTTTTGAAGAGATCTCTAGTCTTTCCCTTTCTTTTGCTTTCTTCTATTTTTTGCATTGGTCACTTAGGAAGCCTTTCTTATCTCTCCTTACTATTATTTGGAATTCTGAATTCAAATGGGTGTATCTTTCCTTTTCTCCTTTGCCTTTAGCTTTTCTTCTTTTCTCAGTTATTAGTAAGTCCTCTTCAGACAATCATTTTGCTTTTTTGCATTTCTTTCTCTTGAGGATGGTCTTGATCCCTGCTTCCTGTTCAGTGTCACAAACTTCCGTCCATAGTACTTCAGGCACTCTGTCTATCAGCTCTAATCCCTTGAATCTACTTGCCACTTCCACTGCATAATCATAAGGGTTTTGATTTAGGTCATACTGAAATGGTCTACTGGTTTTCCCTACTTTCTTCAATTTCAGTCTGAATTTGGCAATAAGGAGTTCATGATCTGAGCTACAGTCAGCTCCTGGTCTTATTTTTGCTGACTCTATAGAGCTTTTCCATCTTTGGCTACAAAGAATATAATCAATCTGATTCTGGTATTGACCATCTGGTGATATCCATGTGTAGAGTCATCTCTTATGTTGTTGGAAGAAGGTGTTTGCTATGACCAGTGTATTCTCTTGGCAAAACTCTGTTAGCCTTTGCCCTGCTTCATTTTATACTCCAATGCTAAACTTGCCTATTACTCCAGATATCTCTTGACTTCCTACTTTTGCATTCCAGTCCCCTATGATGAAAAGGACATCTTTTTTGGGTGTTAGTTCTAGAAGGTGTTGTAGGTCTTCATAGAATCGTTCAACTTCAGCTTCTTCAGCATTACTGGTTAGGGCATAGACTTGGTTTACTGTGATATTGAATGGTTTGCCTTGGAAATGAACAGAGATCAGTCTCATTTTTGAGATTGCATCCAAGTACTGCATTTCAGACTCTTTCGTTGACTATGGGATTCTTGTCCACAATAGTAGAAATAATGGTCATCTGAGTTAAATTCACCCATTCCAGTCTATTTTAGTTCACTGGTTCCTAAAATGTGGATGTTCATTCTTGTCATTTCCTGTTTGGCCACTTTCAATTTACCTTGCTTCATGGACTAACATTCCAGATTCCTATGCAACATTGTTCTTTGCAGCATCGGACTTTACTTTCATCACCAGTCACATCCACACCTGGGTGTTGTTTTTGCCTTGGCTCTGCCTCTTCATTCTTTCTGGAGTTATTTCTCCACTATTGTCCAGTAGCATGTTGGGCATCTAATGACCTGGGGAGTTCATCTTTCAGTGTCAAATCTTTTTGCCTTTTCATACTGTTCATGGGGTTCTCAAGGCAAGCCTACTGAAGTGGTTTGCCATTCCCTTCTCCAGTAGACCACGTTTTGTCAGAGCTCTCCACCATGACCCACCCATCTTGGGTGGCCCTACACAGCATGGCTGATAGTTTCATTGAGTTAGACAAAGCTGTGGTCCATGTGATCAGTTTGATTCATTTTCTGTGACTGTGGTTTTCATTCTGTCCGCCCTGTTCATTTCATTCTGTCCATTCCATGTATTAGGTGCTCAATTAAAATGGAATGAATGATCAAACAAATGTTTCCCCCCTCATCAAGACTTCCATCTTTCCTGGGTATGAAGGAGAGAAACAAACCTTTCTGTCTCTTCTTTGGGCTTCCCAGGTAGTGCTAGTTAAGAATCTGCCTGCCAGTGAAGGAGACACAAGAGATGCGGGTTTGATCCCTGATTCGGGAAGATCCCCTGGAGTAGGAAATGGCAACCCACTCCCATATCCTCGCTCCGAGAATCCCATGGACAGAGGAGCCTAGCGGGCTACAGTGCATGGGGCCCCAGAGAGTCTTACACCACTGAGCACACACACAGTGTCTCTTCTTTTCAATGCCCCTGCCACCTCTATGCATGATAATATTAAGGACCAGAAAACAAAGAGTGAAAACCTATCCAGACTCTGGGAAATGAATCAAGTGCAAGGAAGGGTGTAAGTAGAAACATTCGCATAATGCATCAAACAGAATGAGCAAGAACAAAAGTACTATGTAAAGTGACTTGGGTGAGAAATACATTTACAGTTATTTTAGCATTTCGCAGATATTTCATCCTCTGCGTGCACTTTCATCTCTCTCTTTTTTCTTATTTAATTATGCAAGCATCTGTATTAAGCCTAGGTGTAAACTCAATTCTGCCTGGAGAGCCCAGCTACTGTTTAGCATGCCTTGGCTGGTGTAAAGACAATGAGAAGTAATGAGTCTGGTCCTCAGAGATGTGCAGACAGGGACCCAACCCCTATCCTCTGTAACTTCCAGGAATGCCCTCCCTCCTTCCGGCAGGGCCCCAGAGATGGCCCGGGAGCTGTTCTAAAGGACTGTACCAAATTCCAAGGACGGAAAGGAAACCACAGATATCAGAGTTGAGCTCTTCAATTAGCTGCCTCTCCATCACCTTTTGATCCCAGGATCCTGACACTGCCTGCAGCCCCACCAGAGCCCCATCGTCCGGCTTAGCAATACTCCACTCCTCCCCTCCCAGCCTCTGACTGACAACATTTTCATTACAGTACTTTTAACGCTCTAGCAAATTCCTCAGTTGCGGTTAGGACACCAGACTATTTAGACAGAGTTCACAAACTGTTTGGACTGTGGGGGAGGTTCTGGCATTTGCCTTTTCAAATGGGTTCAGATGGCAGAGGACCTAATGTTTGCAGGAGGATCTACAAATGGGCTTTGCTAATTAAAACATCATCCACAAGGCAATCTGGAAAATCAAGATGCTCAAAAACCATGGATGGTGTTAGCACTCCAGCAGAGGTTTTTAAATAAAATCACATCATACATCATCTGATTTTGCCACAGGGAGGGGAAAAAAAAAAAACCCGACTCATAGATGTGCTGTGGCAACAAGGGAATTATTAGGAACTTCAGGCAAACGGTACACCCTGGGGCTTCCCTGGTAGCTCAGCTGGTAAAGAATCTGCCTGCAATGCAGGAGACCCTGGTTCAATTCCTGGGTGGGTAAGATCCCCTGGAGAAGAGAATAGCTACCCACTCCAGTATTCTTGGGCTTCCCTGGTGGCTTAGCTGGTTAAGAATCTGCTTGCAATGTGGGAGACCTGAGTTTGATCCCTGGGTTGGAAAAATCCCCTGGAGAAGGGAAAGGCTACCCACTCCAATATTCTGGCTTGGAGAATTCCTTGGACTATTCCATGGGGTTGCAAAGAGTCGGACACGACTGAATGGCTTTCACTTTCTTGCTTTATCTTGGTACACTCTGTTGATCCCAGACCCAAGAAGGCCAACATTGTTTGTAGGTTTGTCTCATTAGTCTTGTTTGGTTAAGAGGATTTTAGATGCTCCAAAGACTATCCAGGTCTGGAATGAGGCTGTTGAGTACTTGAAATATGCCTGTTAGGGAATGAAGAGCTTAGTTTTTTGTTTTACTGAATATTAATTCCAGTGCAAAAAAACTCTATTCAATTCAGTTCTTGGAAAATCCTTAAATATATCTTGATAAAACTTGAGTATGTGAATCTACTTTTTCAACTGCAAATTTTATAAACACAAAATCAAGTATTTCTGGTGAAATTTAGTAATCAGTCTGAAATGTGTAGGCCTTCCCTGGCGGCTCAGATGGTAAAGAATCTGCCTGCAATGCAGGAGACACAGGTTCAATCCTTGGGTTGGGAAGGTCCCCTGGAGAAGGGACTGGCTACCCACTCCAGTACTCTTGCCTGAAGAATTCCATGGACAGAGGAGCCTGGCAGGCTACTGCCCATGGGATTGCAAAGAGTCAGACATGACTGAGTGACTAACACTTTTTTCCTCTGAGATGTGTGCTAAATATATAATACACTCCAGATTTTGAAGATTCCATATGAAAAATACATATAATATTTTGAGATTTCTTTTTGACAATAAAGAAATGATGTTGCAATTATAATATTTTAGATAAATTGAGTTAAAGGAAATACATAATTTAAATGGATTTCATCTATTTCTTTCTCACTTAAAAGTGGTTACTAGGAAAATTTAAATTATAGGTGAGGCCCACACTACATTCCTATTGGACCACATTGCACTAAAACATTGCTACTCCCGTTGGCTGAAAAGGATAGGCAGTGCGTACAGCATCATTTCTGTATCAGATACCTATAGACATCTTTAGATCATATGAACTGGGTCCTCTAATGCTCTTGGCAATTTCAAACCTGTTGCCTAGAGTGATATGAAGACATCCATATTAAACTGAATTAATACATTAAGCAGAACATCAGAAACGCTGCCTTGATTTCACAGATGGACTACTGTGCACCCTCACATACCTTTTTCATTACCAGTCCTGCCTTTTTAAACATCTGCTGAATGTGAGCAGGTGGTAGCACTCGAGTGCCTGCAGAATGTTGTGTTTCACTCAGATCCTTGAGCTGACTGCTTTATCTCATTTATGTGATTCTTTCCTTGAATATGTCATATTCGAGATTGTCTGGGCATTTCAAAGAAACTCTCCAGAATCCAAAAAGAAGATCAGTTTGATTTAGAATTTTAGAATTTAATTTTTAATTAGGATGCATGACGTGCTGGCGAGTAGGATCGTCTTCAAACAAAATCCCACAATTCCAGATGAAAGCATCCTCTGTGCCTGAGTTTCTGAGTCATCCTCATCACCACTTTGGTGGCCCACTGTCACACCATGTGTCAGACTACAGGCTTTTATATTTTGGTTCAGGAATGCCCACAATGACTAGGCTGTAAATTCAAAGGGATTACAAAACACTGTTAAAGATTTTTAAGTCATACTCTTCTTCATCCATTTACCCCAAAGGAACATAAAACTTAGGTTTGTAGCTATTTGAATATAAATATGGAAACCTTTTTTAAACATAAAAGGTGTATAAATATGTGGGCACATTTATATGAATTTTGACTCTATAAATCAATAATGATAATGTCTCAATACGTTTTTTTATATTTATTTCATTTATTTGTTTGGCTTTGCCAGGTCTTAGCTGTGGCACGTGGGATCTTTAGTTGTGGCGTGTGGACTTTTAGTTGCAGCACGTGGGATCTAGTTCCCTGACCGGGGATGGAACCCTGGTCCATCTCTGCATTAGTGAGGAGTCTTAGCCACTGGACCACCAGGGGAGTCCCTTAGTGAGTTTTATTTTCTTAATATTTATTTATTTTTTATTTGACTGTACTGGGTCTTAGTTGCTGCATATGCGATCTAGTTCCCTGACCAGGGATCAAACCCTGGCTCCCTACATTGGGAGCACAAAGTCTTACCCACTGAACCACCAGGGAAGTCCCTTAGTAAGTTTTAAAACATAGAAAGAATCGAGATGGAATGGAATCAGCAATGGGTAAGGAGTCAAGAAGTACTTAGAGTGTCTTATGGGTTTTGCTCTTCTCAGTAGGAGGGTGAAAATATCAACTAATATTAGGTGTTTGATACATTATAAATATGTGATATATTCTCATATCCTTCATATTCTCATATCATATACATATGATATATATCTCATATCTCATAACCTCTCACTTTTATCTCCAAGGTAAGAGAAGAATGAAAGTGGAATAATAAAAAGTAACCTGAAAGAAGGCAAGAAGAAAGGAAAAAAAAAAACAAACAGATCGGAGGAATAGAAAGCACATAGAATAGAAAGTAAGATGGGAAAGTTTTTCAACTGAAGTATATTTGGCATTTAACATTGTGTCAGGTTTAAGATGCACATGCGATCTGATACATTTACATACTGCAGTATAATGGCCACTGTAGTGTTAGCTAACACCTCTACACATATAATGATCATTTCTTTTCATGGTGGGGATAGTTAAGATTGGGTCTCTCCACAATGATGTCTATAATATTGTTGTCTATAACCACTATAATGTACTTTAGAGCTCTAGAACTTATTTATCTGCCAGTTGCTAGTTTGTAGCCTTAATGTCTCTCCCATTCACCCATTCACAACCCCTGGTAACCACAAACCCACTCTGTTTTTACAAGTCTGGCATTTTTGGATTTCACACGTAAGTGATATCAAACAACATCTGCCTTTTTCTGCCTGACTTATCTCACTTAGCATATTGTTTTCAAGGTCCATCCGTGTTGTTGCCAATGGCAGGCTTTCCTTCCTCCTCATGGCTGAGTAAGACTCCACTGTGCTTATATGCCATATCTTCTAAACCCATTAATCGATAGGCTCTTAGATTGTCTCCATATCTTTGCTGTTGTGAATAATGTTGCAATAAATACGAGAGTGCATTTCTATCTTTTTAATATATATTTTTATTGAGGTATAGTTAATGCAAAATATTATGTAAGTTTCAGGTGTACAACTTAGTGATTCACAATTTTTAAAGGTTATATTCCAATCATGGTTATTATAAAATCTTATCTATCTTCCCTGTGTTGCACTATATATTCTTATAACTTATTTACTTTTAAAATTTATTTTTAATTGGGAGATAATTGCTTTGCAATGTTGTATCGGTTTCTGTTGTGTAAGAACATGAATCAGCTGCAAGTAAACATCTATCTCCTCCCTGCTGAGCATCCCTCCCATCCCTCTAGGTTGTCACAGGTCACTAAGCTGAGCTCCCTGTTCTACACAGGAGTTCCCCACTAGCTAGCTACTTTTTACAAGGTAGTGTATATATGTCAGCGCTACTATCTCAACTCACCCTACCCTCTTTCTCCCACTGTGTCCACAAGTCCGTTCTCTACATCTGTGGCTCTATTTCAGGAGTGCAGATGTCTCTTTATATGGAGAAATGGAAACGCTAGATGATATCATAGTTCCATTTATTTGGGGCGGGAACCTCCATATTGTTTTCCATAGTAGCTGAGCCAACTTCAATGAAGCCTAGACAGGAAAGGGTGTGAAATCTAGAATTGAGTGATTTATGCTGAAATGAGTTTCCTGAGAATTGACTAAGTTCTGTTTCCTGCCAGCAGAAGAGATAAGGTATTGAGATAGCAAGTAAGTGAACACAATAAATAAAGTTGCCCATCTCCAGTGGGATTTCTTGGATGTCCAACTTTAGGAATCTGGACTCAGAGGGAAGAAGCATAGATGTGGTAGTCCAAGGTCATGGTTACATTGTAACAATCAGGATAAGGGGAGGAGTAGCGCAGGGTTAGTCCCTCAGTCCCGTCACTCTTTTTCTGATGCCAGGCTCTGCTAGTTCAAGGGATTCTCCAGGCAAGAGTACTGGAATGGGTTGCCATTCCTTTCTCCAGGGGATCTTCCTGATCCAGAGATCAAGCCCAGGTCTACTGCAGTGCAGGTGGATTCTTTACCATTTGAGCTGCCAGGGAAGTCTCTAACATTGCAAGGTCATGGCTATGCTGTAACAGGATGTGCATGTGTCTTAGTTGCTCAGGGGTGTCCAACTCCTTGAAAACCCACGGACTGGAGCCCACCAGGCTTCTCTCTCCATGGGATTTTCCAGGCAAGAATACTAGAGTGGGTTTCCATTCCCTTCTCCAGGGGATCTTTCCAACCCAGGGATCCAACCTCAGTCTCGTGCATTGCAAGCAGATTCTTTACCATCTGAGTCACCAAGGAAGCCAGGATAAAGACCAAGAAATGGCACTTTGAGAAACACAGACTGGGGTCATGGTCCTCCAATTGTGGTCCTGGAACTGTGTGTCTTGAAGGTTCACTCCTTCCCTACATCTTGTTAAGCTTGCCTCTGAGTTCCACTCAGGACATATTTAAGCTTACCACGCACGGGTGATCTTCATTGTCATTATTCCTTTCTAATTACTCTTTGATTCTACAGTTTTCTTGGCTCTTTCCTCATTTTCTTCCCCAAAGAAGACATTTAAGTTCCCCCTAAATTTCATTGTAGTTTTTTTTTAATTGCTTTGGACTTACAGATTATTGAGGCAAAAACAGATGTCTTCTAAGAGGAAAGGGGAAAAGCTGGCTTAAAACTCAACATTCAGAAAACTAAAATTACGGCATCTGGTCCCATCACTTCATGGCAAATAGGTGGGGAAACAGTGGAAACAGTGAGAGACTTTATTTTGGGGGGGCCCAAAATCACTGCAGATGGTGATTGCAGCCATGAAATTAAAAGACGCTTGCTCCTTGGAAAAAAAGTTATGACAAACCTAGACAGCATGTTAAAAAGCAGACATTACTTTGCCAACAAAGGTCCATCTAGTCAAAGGTATGGTTTTTCCAGCAGTCTTGTATGGATGTGAGAGTTGGACTCTAAAGAAAGCCGGGCAGAATTCATGCTTTTGAACTGTGGGGTTGGAGAAGACTCTTGAGAGTCCCTTGGATAGCAAGGAGATCCAACCAGTCCATCCTAAAGGAAATCAATCCTGAATCTTCATTAGAAGGACTGATGCTGAAGCTGAAACTCTAGTACTTTGGCCACCTGATGCAAAGAACTGACTCCTTAGAAAAGACCCTGATGCTGGGAAAGATTGCAGGTGGGAGGAGAAGGGGATGACAGAGGATGAGATGGTTGGATGGCATCACCGACTCAATAGACATGAGTTTGAGTTAGCTCCAGGAGTTGGTTATGGATAGGGAAACCTGGCGTGCTGCAGTCTGTGGGGTTGCAAAGAGTCGGACACGACTGAGTGACTGAACTAAACTGATCCTCCAAACAGGATCTGAGTTTCAATATATTTAAATCCCATTCTAAATTCTTCAGTGAACTTTTATGGTTTTTCTTCATCTGTACTTTTATTTTGGAGCATATTCCCAGGCAGTTTATATTTGAGGATTGTTTTAGTGATTAGGATCTTTTCCCACTGTACTTTCTAAATGCTCCCTGGTGATAAATTGGGAAAGCTATTGCCTTTTTTCCCTCTGTATTTATTTTATTTCTCTGTTTTGATACTTGAGATTTTATTTGTGGCTTAATACATAATACTTAAAGTTCCATGTTCCCTGGAAAAGTGCATACTCTCTGTTTGTAGAAATATAGCTCAAAATGTACCTTTTAAATAAACTTACTCATTTTATTAATTTTTTCTACATCATCATTTACTACTTTGAGATAGGTATGTTTCTATAAATTTCTTCATATATTTTTAAGAGTGTGAGTTTCACATTATTTGATCCACTGATTTTGGAACATAAAGGTTACTTGGTACTCTATTACCTTTTAGTTTTTACAATAAAAATGGTGGTCTTTGTTCATAGTCCCATTTGATGCTATATTAAATTCTATATAACCTATTAATATTATAACTTTTTTTTCCTTTTGTGTTTGCTATACTTTTTACCTGGATTCATTTTAGGTATGTCTTTAGTCAACAGTAGATAACTGGACTTGGTTTCATTACATATCAATTTCCGGATCTCTTTAATAACTGAATTTATCTTATTTGCAATCACTCTTCCAAGTACTATATTTGGTTTGTGTCTACTTTCCTTTTTCTGTTTTTGCTTCCTGAGCTCTCCTTTCTTTACTTTCTTTTTTTCCTAACCAAGTCAGCACTTTTTTTTCCACTTTGCTTTTCTCTGATGAATTACTTTTGAGTTTTCAAATGTTTTCTTTAAACTACAATTTGAAATTATTAGAATTAAGAAATGTAATTTGTTGGCCACTCTAATTTAAGCAAAATGTTTAACACACTTCCATTTCTTTTCCTCCATTCAGAGTATGGCCCCTGTTAATGTAGTTTCATAGATGGAGATTATTCATATCACTCTATGTTAAAGTGTTTTATCTTCTTTTATGTGGAAAATTCTCATTTATAACACTTTTAGGACAAGTTTACAATTATTTGGCTTTCCTGGTGACTCAACAATAAAGAGTTCACCTGTAGTGTAGGCAACATGGGTTTGAGACGCCAGTTTGACCCCTGGGTCAAAAAGATCCCCTGGAGAAGCAAATGGCAACCAACTCCAATATTCTTGCCTGGGAAATGCCATGGGTAGAGGAGCCTGGCAGGCTACAGTCCATGGGGTCACAAGAGTCAGACACGACTTAGCAACTAAACCACCACCACCATTATGATCATTTGGATCCCTCTTAATTTGACTTCTGGAGAAGCAAATGGCAACCCACTCCAGTACCCTTGCCTGGAAAATCCCATGAACGGAGGAGCCTGGTAGGCTACAGTCCATGGGGTCGCAAAGAGTCAGTCAGTGCAGATTGCGGATCATTTTTTATTGTTATTTTCCCAGCTTCAAACATTTAATTCTGACTTTCTATTGATGGTAATTGTTTCTTCAAGGGACATTTTCCCATGAAGCTTACATGGCTGATATTTTCTCACTTCTCCTATTTGAGGATGCATTTTTGTTACCTTCACATACAAAAGGCAGACTGACAAGGTATAAAATTCCTGATTCACAACCTTTTCTCTCAAAATTGTTATGCGGTCTCCACCACATTTTGGCATTTAGTGTTGCCCTAAAGAAGTCTGACATCAGCTTAATTCTTTCTTGTTTATCCATGGGTTACCTTTTCCTTATTATTTCCTTATATAGAAGCTTAATAAATTTTCTTCATTTAGGTAGTCAAACCGTTTTCTAGAGTATATCTCAATGTGAAAAGTTCACTCATACAGTGAACTTTATGCTGCAGAGACAACTCTTTCTTGGACTCAAGAAATATCCTATCATGTCATTTTTACTATGTCTTTCAGGTGCAGGCTAGATGAGGACAAACAAACAAAACAAAATCTTTATTTTCATGGAGCTAGTTATTATTAATAGTCCTGTAAGCAAAAAACTTAATAGAGGCGGAAGCCTCCACCATACCTGTACTAGTGTTATTACTGAAAGTGAAAGTGAAGTCGTTCAGTCGTGTCCGACTCTTTGCGACCCTGTGGACTGTAGCCTACCAGGCTCTTCCCTCCATGGGATTCTCCAGGCAAGAATACTGGAGTGGGTTGCCATTTCCTTCTCCAGGGGATCTTCCTGACCCAGGGATCGAATCCGGGTCTCCCGTATTGGAGGCAGACTCTTTAACCTCTGAGCCTCCAGGGAAGATAGTGTTATTACTACCTAATGTGTATTGAACACTTGCTACATACTGAGTTTTGTGTTAAGTTCTATATATGGTCTGTTTAATTCTCATGACAAGAATGAGAAGAAGATTCTGTTATCAATCAGATTTACAGATGGGGAGACTGGGCTGGGATTTGAACCCAGCCAAGTGAAGAATAAGGCAGCAGTCTGGTCAGAAGAAACAGCTGTCTTGGAAAGCAATGAGATGGGTGAATTTGAGAAAGAGAAAACAAAACCTGTGGCTGAAGAATTGAGGGGCGAGTGGTAAAAAGTGAGCCTAAAGAGGAAGGTAGGCGTCAGATCATGCCCTTTCTGGGAAATGCCCAAAGTTGGCTGCTGTGCCATTGTTTTGCTTTTTCCTGCCTTTGAGGCTAATTTTAATTCTACTACCATGTCTTTAATTTCTTGCAGACCTTCTACATCCCAGTTTCAACATCCTGAAAGCAATTCCATCTTCTCTTTCTTGAATTTCATTGCTCAAGCCCAAGTCCCCTTTTATCTCAGGATCTCCTCTCTTTATGATACTATGTAGAGATTATGGCATCTTTAAGCAAGTTGAGAAATCCAAACAGTTGTCTGAATTTTTCACATGGATTCGACATGAGATAATCTTCTGACTTCTCCCGCTTCGTCATCTGAATGCTGTCCTTGTATGTTGTCCCAGAGTATTTTTTTAAAACCATCCTAGTTTCAGACTTTGGGAGGAGAGGTTTCTCTCTTCATATCCTTGAACAAGATGAAACCTGCCCAGATTCCATTCTCATCTGAAGATTAGAGGAGTGTTAAGGATGCAGGTCTTATCTACCCACCATGTGATGGTGAATCCATGTTCGACAACTAGAGTGGGTAGGATACTTTGATGTTGTAGCCTAATCCTGCTTCTCATCACACATTATTTTCTGTTCTTTAAGGTGGGGGTTGGGGGGAGCATCTTTTACCATTCCAGTTGGTTCTTGGATTGTTTTAAGCTGATGCAGGATTTGCACAAAAAATCCCCCATATGTATAGTCCCTGAGAGTTCTCCCTGCTTTCATCTTCACTTGGATCAATTTCCTTTTAAAGATGGCACCTCTGGAGTCCCTTGGACAGCAAGGAGATTGAACCAGTCAATCCTAAAGGAAATCAACCCCGAATATTCATTGTAAGGACTGATACTGAAGTTGAAGCTTCAGTACTTTGGCCACCTGATTCAAAGAGCCAACTCATTGGAAAAGGCTTGATGCTGGGGAAGATTGAGGACGGGAGGAGAAGGGGACGACAGAGGTTGAAATAGTTGGATGGCATCACTGACTCAATGGACATGAGTTTGAGCCAACTCCAGGAGTTAGCTAAGGATACGGAAGCCTGGTGTGCTGCAGTCCACGGGTTGCAAAGAGTCAGACACGACTTAGCGACTGAACAACAACTGGTAACAGACAAGGCCACCCCCAGACTTCCCTGTGCTGCCCAGATACTCTTCGAGATTAAAAAAAACACAAATCTTTACAGGGACACAGGTTGATGGGTGTGAAATTAGAAGCATAATTTTCTTGCCCTGTAGAAGCACACTTACAGGTGTGGGAGGGACTCCTGCTCTGCTTTTTCATTAGTATTGATCAACAACATGTTCCTGAGACAAGATGCAGATGTGGGAGGGAAAGAGGGAATAAAATCATCTTCTTAGTTCTTTGTTAAGGATAAAACTTTATAATTTTGGGTTGCCATAAACTGCAGCCTGAATGGGGTTTTACTCAACCTGGCTCCCTGTAGATTATAATTAGGTCAGTTGCTATCAGAATCTGACATTTTTGCCTCTTGTTGATTTTAATTCTCAGTGTTACTCTGAATTATTCCCTTTATACAAGTATTCAGAGGAGCCTGCTGACCTTCTACCATGTTTTCAAAACTTTTATTTCTGGCCGCTCTGTGAATGCAGCGTAAGGTCTTCTCATCGTGGTGACTTCTCTCGTTTCAGAGCTTGGGCCTTAGGGCTCTAGGGCGCTTAGTCGTCCCTTGGCATGTGGGATCCTAGTTCTTGCACCAGGGGCTGAACCCATTTCCCCCGCATTGGTAAGTGGATTCTTAACCACTGGACCATTAGGGAAGCCCCCTTCTACCATTTTTCATTTGTAACTTATTTTAGTAAAAATTTGAATTTGACGAAAGCACAAAGAAAGTTTTCTGGAGGGTCATACCTAACTTCTAATCCTTTGTATTATTAAAAGGACCACTCCCCTCAAAAGAAAGGCAAAAGAAACCTTTCAGGTTTCAAGTCTCAATCAATGTAACTTGAATTGGGAGCCTTTCTTGATGGTTATCTGATCAAAGGCAAAATTGACGGAGAATTTTTCCAGCCTACAAATTTATTAACTGTGAAAAAATGTAGAAATGGAATTTCTTAATCTTTGCAAATGTGGTTTATTCCTCCATTCTTTACTGCTAACTTTTGGAGTCAAACACTCAGTTTGGAGTGACACATCCTATTTTGTCTTTTCAGCCAGTGATGACCTCTAAAATCTGATCAGTATTATTGAATCTCTTACCTTACATATAAGATTTTTTAAATAACATTTTCTATGTAACATGGGCTTCCCTTGTGGCTCAGCTGGTAAAGAATCCAACTGCAACTTGGGAGACCTAGGTTTGATACCTGGGTTGGGAAGATCCCCTGGAGAAGGGATAGACTACCCACTCCAGTATTCTGGCCTGGAGAATTCCATGGACTGTACAGTCCATGGGGTCACAAACAGTTGGACACGACTAAGTGACTTTCATATCATTTCATATAACATTGCTTTTCTAACACCTTCACTTTTCTGCCTTAAGCTTCCTTCTTCACCTACCCCATTCTGGCTCCCTGGTTTATTTGCTTTTTTGATCCTGGGCTTTCTCTAAGACTTTTCTGTTGAAATCCGAAAGAACTAAGCAAGTGAGTCAGAAATCACTTCTTGTCAAGCACAGTGCCAGAAAACTAGAGGTTTTGTGTTCAGTGGGAAAGCATTTACCCTTTCTTCACTTCTTGCCACTTGAAAGGAAATCCATCTCTTTCCCCTCTTTGAATTTAATTCCCCAATCTCTATTCCAAAATAGAAAAAGATCAGGAAGAACATACAAGTGTTGGACATCCAGTCTCAGCCACATATCATATTTATCACCTTTAATGTCTCCTTAATGTCTTTGTGTATTGCCTTCCTAACTGAGCTATGACTCCGCTAGTAAAAATTATGTGACTCATGTCCAAGTCCACATTTAGCAAAATTTCTAAAGCTTTGTTAGTGTGCAAGGCAATGAATATGAAATGAGGTCTGTGTTCTTTATTTGGATTAAGTTTAAAGCTTTTCAAATAACACCATCTGAAAATGTCAGTATGACAGAACCGCTATCCCTATGTGGGGCCGGGGGTGGGGGGAACATACTCACGGGGTGCAGGACCGAGGGGGGAGACCCACTGTTTATCTTACTATCTTATAGCGCTCTTATACTTGCTGCCACACGGCATTTTATGTATGAATGAAGTAAGGTTACAGATAAACATCAGGGGAAATTTTCAGATGGAGAACAATCTGGCTTAATCGTTAAGTCGTGTCCAACTCGCAGTCCCAAGGACTATAGCCCGCCAGGCTCCTCTGTCCATGGGATTCTCCAGGCAAGAATACTGGGGTGGGTTGAACGATCTAGAGAAGGCTCAAATGATAGTATGAGATAGTGTGGGTCAGGGGCCAAAAAATTCTGGTCCAAGGGCCAAGTTGGGCCTATTTTTGTAAATAAAGTTTTATTGGAACACAGCCATGCTTATTCATTTACATATTGTTTTCTGGCTGCTTTCCTATTATAAGGCAGGGTTGAGTAGTGGTGACAGAGACTGTGTGACCCACACTGCTTAAAGTATTTACCATGTATCTCTTCAAAGAAAAAGCTTACCAACCCTGGTGTAGAAGATTGTAGGTTCCTACCCAGAATCTATTCTCTCTTTCTTTCCCAACAGGGTCTTGATTTATCTATGTTCCTCCTCTTCCCCCAAGCAGCTCAAGTGTTCCAAGGCATGTGCACCCTCCTTCAACTCTGACTGGTCCACAGGTGGGTCTATCAAGTTTGCCAATTCCAGAAGGATGAGAGCCAGTCAGTGCATGGAAATCTCCCAACCACAGAGATGGTTTCAAAAATGGGTATAGACTCCAACTGGAATTATGTGAGGAGAAGACAGCATTGTCTCAGATATTATGCAGTGCTGCAGCCATTTTGCCACCGTGAAGAAAGCCAGGAGGAGCTGTAGACAGTTACAGAGGGGGCTGCAGCTGAGAGAAATGCAGAGAAAGAGAGCTGGAAGCCACAGATTCGGATATCTTTGGTGATTGCCTTATTACTGGACTTCCAATTACTTGAACCAATTTTTTAAAGTCATTTGCATACTAGGTTTTTCTGTTATCTTCAACACAAAGACTTTGAACCAATAGAAATATTCTATTTATCTCATAAAAGTATCACAGGAGTTTGAGTTCACCTTAGTTTTTTGTAATGGGCTTCCCAGGTGGTACAGTCGTAAAGAATCCGCCTCCAATGCGGGAGATGCAGGAAACATGGATTCAATCCCTGTCAGGAAGATCCCCTGGAGAAGGAAATGGCAACCTACTCCAGTATTCTTGCCTGGAAAATCCCATGGACAGAGGAGCCTGGCAGGCTACAGTCCATGGGGTTGCAAAGAGTTGGACAGGACTGAGCTCACGTATTTCTTTGTAGCCCGAACAATGTCTCCCCATCTGGACAGAACCTCCACCCACTCCTTTCTATTGGTATCTCCTGGCAGCTGCCTCTTTGAGTGATTCTTCAGCAATATGTTTAAAGGAGGACACCCTGGCCCAACTCTTCAAATCTCAGGATCCAAAGTGGTCACTCTTTGGTATCCCTTTAGGTCTCACAACTGTTGTCCTCATAACTCCTTGACTGCAGATCAGGATACCTGTGTGTAATGCCCCAGGTTTGCATCTTCCGCTAGCTTCCTAGTTGTTACTCTCAGAAGTCCAACAGTCTTAATATGGTTCACAGGATGCTCTGTGTTCTGTCCACCTCCCTAGCCTCATTCTGAAGCCATTTCCCTCTTCCAATCTACTTTCCAGTTACACTGCTTTTCTAGTACTTTCTCAAAGGACCCACACTCTTGGGTCTCTAAACATTTAAGCATTACTGTTTTATTTGCCCAGCATTCTCTTCTTTCCAATTTTCACCTACTTTGGTTCATCCTTCCAATTTCAGCCCAATAGTTGCTTCCGCAAAGATGACTGATGTGACACCAGGACTAGTGTAGCTCTATGACCAGCTCCCATCCACTGCACCCTTCCATCTTCATAACATCCTCATCTTTGTAGCTGCTAACTCAAAATCCATATTCACAAGCATGCTGGAAGCTCCAGAAAAGCACAGTCCTAGTTATGTTGTTCTTGTTCCCTATCAGGTCCTGGTTCTCAGCACAGTGTCTGGCACAGAGGTGACCCTCAATATATATGGCTCATGACTAAATGAATAGTTTTGACTATTTTAAAATGGAAGTTATGGACCTGATCCATGTTTAAAGGCAGAGTACATTTCTGATGACTCATGTCTAGTGACTTGAAGAGAATGTTGAGAGTAATAAATATTCCCTGACTCCCTGTTTTCTAGAAAACATGCAGAGCATCAGCCTTATGACAACCACTTATATCTTAATTATAAGATATCAGGCTCTCAACCAGTCCTTCAGTACGCATGAGTTCCAGTTTCTAAAGTTCCTCAAAGTACATTGTATTCATCTTGCTCTTCCGATGAGAAAACTGAGATGTAAAGAGAAGTAACTTAACTTGCTAGTTATGTGCAAATCTTTTCACTGCCACAGACCATCATGTTGATTTTCAAACCTAGAGAACAACTTTGCTCGTCTAGTAAGTGAAGAGTCTGTGGTTGCTTGGGTTACCTTGCATCCAGGTCTGGACTCATGTGTGTGTGTCTGCACAAGCTGCCATGGACTGTATTATACCCTCTCAAAATTCCTATGCTGAAACTCTCTGAATGTACTAAGATTTGTGTTTTTTAAAATAATTTTTATTAGAGTACAATTGATTTAAAATGTTGTGTTAGTTTCAGATGTACAGCAAGGTGAATCAGTCATACATAGATCCACTCTTTTTTAGATTCTTTTCCCATATAGGCCATTACCGAGTATTGAGTAGAGTTCCCTGGGTTCATAATACATTTGAAAATACATAGAGCTTAAAAATTTCATTGATCAGAGGTATAGACTGTCTCAGTTTCAGCCTCAGCTTTATGGACTCCCAAGATTCATGTGTGTTAGAACACGCTCTTGTGGGTCAACCAGATGTCAGTTTGCCTGTGGAAAGGTAGAACCCCTTGAATGAGTTTATTCTAAGACAAAGAAAATCCAGGGGTATGGGATTTTTTGAATAAGCTTCTTAAAGTTTCAAGTCAATATAGAAGCAGGACCATTCTGAGTTTTTTAGACTCTTTTACTCTGCCGAACCAAATGGACCATTTGGCCCATGTCTGAGTCCTCTGTTAAAGGGAGGACAATAAATGGAAATAGAATGAGCCAGTCCAATAAAACCTTTTAAGAGAATACAGCACAAATGATATTAAATAAGATCTATTCCAACTGACTATTATAATACACTGGAGAAGGCAATGGCACCCCACTCCAGTACTCTTGCTTGGAAAATCCCATGGATGGAGAAGCCTGGTAGGCTACAGTCCATGGGGTAACACAGAATCAGACATGACTGAAGCGACTTAGTAGCAGCAGCAGCATTATAATACACAGTCTACTCATTACACATCCTAGGAAGTGCTGATACATTGAAGATGGAGAAAGTGATGCTTATCAAGAGATGCCTGTGCATGGTAGGATGGCAAGTACTGAGGTGTGCTCAGGAGAAATAAAGGTGTTCAGCAGATGATGGGCAGAAGACAAAGGAGCCCAGTGGGAGATAGAAGCACCTGGTAGCCAGGACAGGCAGAAATGGGACTAGAAAGGAGAATGGAAAGGAAAAGCAAGCTGAAGATGGTACCTAACAAGATGGTTGACTTATTTATGGAAATACGTGAGCCACACCACCATAACATGCTTGGGGTGGATTTTCTGGGGTCTGCAGTCTGTGTGGATAGAGGGCAAGCAGCAAGACTTGGACATGAGCTGAAGAAACTCGTTTTAGTCAGGTTACTGAAGAAGTAGTTTACAGAGTGATGGGGGAAGAGATACAAAAAGCAGGTGTGGAGCACTGGAAAATTTCTTAATTCTCTTTAAAAATTAAGCACTTACTCGGAATATTGATATCCTCAATAAAATAACTTTAATAATGGAATTTATTTTTAAAATAGAAGAGCTAATAACAGATTCTGGGGAACCGGGACTTCTAAGTGAATGAGGAAGGTAAAAGAGTAAAATCAAAAGAATGGACCAGAAGGAAATTCAAGAGAACCTGAGCTCCCAGGAGGAAGCACAGAAAGGAGCTCAGAAGTTGGGGGGTGGGTAGATGATGCCTGCCCTATGATCACTGTCAAGGTAACCAACTGTCATGGCAATCAACATGGAGCAGGCATGCTTCCCCTTGGGTGGATTCACAAGAAAGGAGTTTTACAGACACATCCAGTATAATTTGGTTGCCTAAATATTCTATGAAGTATTAGGAACGTTGAACCCTGTTCAACATTCCTGGGGAATTTTCATTCACATAATAAAAAAATACAAGCTGCGACGTGGGTGATGTGACAACCCCGGAAAGCCCATTGGATCCAAGCATCCAGACTTCACTGCAGCAGAGGATAATCTTTGAAAAATTAGTCCGGGATTTGGTGATGTACAAATTCAGCTAAAGTGACAGATTTATGTGGCCCGGGATGATCCTGGTTTTGAAATGTAACATGAAATGCCAGACAGTGAGTGTTCCGAGACCACCAGCATCGGAGAGGCCTCTCCACTGGGCTGACGCATTATTTACGTTCAGCCCGTTTTGCACATCGAGCAGTTTCATTTTCAAAGTGAAGACCGGGGTCCTTGACTTCTAAACGGGAATTCTAGGCTGACCTCGGAGACATGTGCTTTCCTAACACACCCGGTTGGCACTGGTTCTAGGGTTGAGTTTGGGCAGAAGACACACCACACACTGTTTGCTTGTCATTGTTTGACTTTATTTACAAATCGTAAGCACGGCTGGGCCGCCGAGCACATCTCTCAGAAAGGCTCTTGCCAGCCCAGAACAGATGGAGACATAAGTCAGGCCCAACTTTCTTCCTCTGCACCATCCCATGGGAGGCTCCCAGGTCCCTTTGTACCATGTAAGTAGTTACTCTCTCTCCCCATGCACGTCCAGGGCCGACCCCACTTTGGGGCTGGAAGGAGAACAAGGGCTGCCAACTCGAGAGAGTGTTAAAAAGATGTTGATGCTTTACATGTATTGTTTATTTTTAAAAAAAGTACACTAAAAAAAAAAACCTAAATGTCTGAGGGGAAAATAGAATGGATATGATTTATTCAATCCTTCAAAAGAAGAAAAGAAATGCGTGTAATAAAATGGCAGAAATAAACTCAGGCTTATCAATAATCACAATAAGTATAATTGAGTAAAAGTCCTCATTGAAAAATGAAGTTAAAAATATAAAAATAAAATATTTTTTTTGCTTTAGAAGAAAAACATATGAACACCAAAAAGAAAATATTGAAAGATAAAGATGGAAAAAGAGGCAAATACAAACTATACAAACTATTTCCGTTTGTATATAGAAGAAAAATGTAATTTGATAATTCACAGAGGAGATAAACCAGAAGGCCATGAAACAATGGGGAAAATAGTTCAGCTCTACTAACTCTACTAACAAGTAGCCAAATACTAACCACTCCAGTGTTCTTGCCTGGAGAATCCCAGCCTGATGGGCTGACGTCTGTGGGGTCGCAGAGATTTGGACACGACTGGAGTGACTTAGCAGCAGCAGCAGTCAAATTAGAGAGAGGAAAGAGAGGAGGGAGAAGGGACGGTGAGGAGAACAGAGAAAGAGCAGAGATGGGGGGGAGGCGGGGCAAGGGGGTGGTGGCACGTGTCAGCAGTCTCATTTCAAGGCAGTTAAAGTTAAGCAGTTGATTCTACTTTAAATAAAATTATACCTTGCTCAATGAAAACCCAACAGGAAATATACATAACATGGTTATATACATAACTGGCAAAATGACCAAGCAGAGCTAGAGCTCCATCACTAGAACCCATGTGGTCTGAGATCTAGCTCCGTGCTTCTCCTGCACCACAGGCCTCCCAGGTGCCAAAAGTGGTAAAGAATCCACCCGCTGATGCAGGAGATGCAAGAGACACGGGTTCGATCCCTGGGTCGGCAAGTACCCTGGAGTAGGAAGTGACAATCCACTCCAGTGTTCTTACCTGAAAACATCTCATGGACAGAGTAGCCTAGTGGGCTACAGTCCATAGGGTCACAAGGAGTGGGACACAACTGAACACCCCTTTCTTCCTTCTGCATTACAGTAGCTCCAAAACGTAGCCAGAGAGAATAGTCAGGAACCTTCATTAAAATTCCCAGTTACATGATCTGTTCTTTTTCAGATGTTTAAACCACAGATGTGAAATGTTCACTCATTTTTGATATCTGTCCAGTTCTACCAAGATACCTAGCATCTATTTTTAAAGAGATTGCTGGGGAGCCCTCGACAGTGGGTGATAGAGAGCCAAAAGATTAAATATTTATCTTCCAAAAGGTTCCGACTTCAGATATTGGCTAAACAATGAGATTCCTGAACTGGAAGGCTGGGACAAGGTCTTGCAATATGGAAAATTTGCTCCCTTCCACCTGGTAAACCCTGCCAGGCTGGTGGTGGCATCTGAGTGAATAGATCCAGAAACCAGTTTCTAATAAACAGGGACTCTTGAGTGACAAAACTCTAGGCAAAGGGTCATCAGGGATGGCTATTAAGAGAGAGTCTGGAGCCATGTCCCCCTACCATGGGTTTAGAGGAAACTTTCAAGTAATTTCCATGTATTTGGTCTAAGGAGGGTATTTATTAAAAGAAAGCTGCATGCTGTCACCCAAGTGGAGATGTGGTTTCTGAAGATACCAAGAGGGCAAGGACTGAGATGAGTATTTCATAATTTCTCAAGCTTTAAACTAAATTGTGAATAAAATGGTGAGTTGATCAGCCTTGTTTATCAAATCAGAAAGTGTCATGAAACAGAATTAATGAGTTTATCACAGTGCTTTCTCTCTAATCATGGGATGATCAAAATACCAAGGAAATTTCGAATTCTCAGACACAGAAATGAGGATTTGCTTATAAAGGAAGCGATTATGTTTGAAAGGACTTACTGACCCTGTAAGCCACATCAATAAGAATGAACACTCAAGTAACCCTGAATCCACACTGACAACCAGAGATGCAAAGGTGCTTTGCTTCAAAATGCAATGGTTTTCCTGAGTGTTTATTTCACGCTGTGTCTCAAGGAATCCTTGATACGGGCAATTTAACTGCCTAACCTATCTAACTGGGGCAGCTTTAAATAAAATACAATACACTGTCAACAGTTTTAGAAAAGTACAGTGCTGGAAAGAATATGAGAAAGAATAGTGATACATATGCATAGGCTTCTCCGGCGGCTCAGACAGTAAAGAATCCGCCCACAATGCAGGAGACCCACCGCATTCACTGACTGACTGCACTCTGCTTCAGTCACAGCAAATTAAGACAATAACAGGAGGCTCTGTGCTTAGGACAAGCAGGCCCCTTAGATAGTTAGATGTATATTTCAGTAACCATTTTAATGAAATCAAGTGCTTCCATATTCCCATACATTGCTGTTTTTGTTCAGTCACTAAGTTGTGTCCGACTCTTTGTGACCCCATGGACTATAGCCAGGCTCCTCTATCCTTTGCTACTTCCCGGAGTTTGCTCAAATTCATGTCCATTGAGTCAGAGATGCTATCTAAACATCTCATGTTCTGCCTCCCCCTTCTCCTGCCCTCAATCTTTCCCAGCATCAAGGTCTTTTCCAATGGGTCGGCTCTTCACATCAGGTGGCCCAAGTATTCGTCAGTCTTTCCAATGAATGTTCAGGGCTGATTTCCTTCAGTATTGACTGCTCTGGAATGCTTGCTGTCCAAAGGACTCTCAAGAGTGATCTCCAGCACCACAATTCCAAAGCATTAATTTTTCGGTGCTCTGCCTTCCTTATGCTCCCATACCTAGAAAAGCACTAGAAGCACTGAGATGTCAGTCCTTTGTGACCAGCATTAATCTTTAGCCGTGACATATTCCCTAGCCCTGTCCCCCACTTCCCCCCAAAAAAACAAATATGAACTGGCTTCTCCCTCTACCTCTTTGGAACAGTTCCCTCAAGCTGCTGAGAGGCTATCTTCCAGGCTCTGATTCCCAGTCAGGCCCCAGAGGGGCTTCCCTGGTGGCTCAGGTGGTCGAGAACCCACCTGTCGATGCAGGAACCACGGGTTCGATTCCTGGGTCGGGAAGATCCCCTGGAGGAGAAAATGGCAACCCACTCCAGTATTCCTACCTGGGAAATCCCATGGACAGAGCAGCCTGGTAGGCTGCAGTCCACGGGGTCACAAAAGAGTCAGACATGACTCAGAGGCTCAGACAACAACAAAGGCCCTGGCTAAGACAAACTCACAGCTCTGACACTGTGCACTTCTCTTTCAGCTGACAGTACAATACTGAAACCAGGAAACTGACACTGGTATAATACTGTTAACCGGGCTACAGATGTTATTCAGTTATCGCCAGCTTTTACCTGCACTCATGTGTGTGTGTCTATGCAGTGGGATCCCATGTGTAGATTCTTGTGATCACCATGGTAATCAGTGTGCAGGACAGTCAGTCACCACGAAGGAACTGCCTCACGTTGCCCCTTGCTGGCCCCACCTAGTCCCCACTCAATTTCTTTGAAATCACATCTATTCTCCATTTTTATAGTTTTGTCCTTTAGAGAATGCTTCATAAACAGAATGTATGCCACCTTTTAAGACTGGCATTTCTCAGTAAGCACAAGCTCATTGAGAGGCATCTAAAATGTTCCTTTTCTTCTTTTTAAAAATATTTATTTGGCTGCACCAGGTCTTAGTTGCAGAACTCTGGATCTTCAACCTTCATCGTGACATGTAGGATCTAGTTCCCTGACCAGGGATTGAACCTGGGGCCTTTGCATTAGGAGTGCAGAGTCTCGGCCACCAGACCACCAGGGAACTCGCTGTTTCCCATCTTTCTATCACAGATTAGTATTCCATTATTTAAATGTACCAGAGTTTCTTTAACCATTCCCTTGTTGAAGGACATTTTTGGATTTTATGAATAAAGCTGCTATGAACATTAGTGTACAGGTCCTTGAGTGAAGCTTTTATTTCTCTGGGATGAATGTCCAGGAGTAAGATGGCTGGGCTGCATGCTAAGTGTATGTTTACTCTGGTGAGAGCCGGCCAGTTTGTCCAGCAGCTGTCACATCTTACATTCCCACCAGCGAAGAGGAAGAGATCCAGATTCTCCACATCTTCACCAGCATTTTGTGTTATCGCTACTTTTTCTTTTAGCTGTAACAGGTGGTGTTGTTTCATCATGGTTTTAGCCCACATTTCCCTAGTGGCTAGTCATGTGGACACCTTTTCATATGCTTTTCTGCTTTCTGTATGCTCTTTGTTGAAATGCCTCTTCTTGTCTGTATGTGTTTGCTAAGGGTACTGTAACAAAATACCAGAGACTGGATAGCTTCAGCAATCAGTTTTTCTGCAATTCTGGAGACTAGAAGCCTCAGATCAAGGTGCTGGTGGGTTCAGTTTCTCCGGGGGCCCCTCTCCTTGGCTTGCAGGATGCTGCCTTCTCACTGTCCTCACATAGGCTTTCCTGTGTATGTCCAGATTTCCTCATCTTATGAGGACACCCCAGTCAGATCGGAGCAGGACCCACCCTAATGGCCTCGTTTTAAACTCATTCGCCTCTTTCAAGGCCCTACTTCCAATTACAGTCATATACAGAGGTCCTGGCTGTCAGGGCTTCTTCAATTTCTATCAGTTTCTAGCTGCTCATTTGCTCAGTCGTGTCTGACTCTTTGCGACCCCACGGACTGTAGCACACCAGGCCCCTCTGTTCTCTACTATCTCCCGGAGTTTGCTCAAATTCATGTCGGTTGAGTCAGTGATGCCATCTAACCATCTCATCCTTTGCCACCCCCTTATCCTTTTGCTTTCAGTCTTTCCCAGCATCAGGGTCTTTTCCAATGAGTAGGCTCTTCACATCAGGTGGCCAAAGTATTGGAGCTTCAGCTTCAGCATCAGTCCTTTCAATGAATATTCAGGGTTGATCGCCTTTAGAATGGACTGGTTTGATTCCTTGCAGTCCAGGGGACTCTCAAGAGTCTTCTCCAGCACAGTTCAAAAGCATCAGTTCTTCGGTTCTCAACCTTCTTTATGGTCCAACACTCATATCTGTGCATGACAACTGGAAAAACCTTAGCTTTGATTATACCAATGTTTGTTGGCAAAGTGATGTCTCTGCTTTTTAAGAATAGGACTTTTAGAATAGGACTCCTCAAACTCAAATGTCTACATGAACCAACTGAGATCTTTTAAAAATGAAAATTCTCTTCCAGTAGGTCTTGGGTTGCCTTGATAGTTTTCATTTCTAACAGTCTCCCCATTGATGCCATTGCTGCTGGTCCAAGAACCACATTTTGAGCAACAGAGTTTTAGAATTCAATGTTTCTCTGATATCCAGTAATAGCAACTAGGTAGCAAATTGTGGCTTCTTTTTTTATCAGTGAAAAGAACACCTAAATTCAAAGTATCACTAGAACACATGGGTTAACTTATGTTTGGCATCTTTGTGTCCTTATTTCCATGGTTCTAATTTTCTATTTTTATTTCTAGTCTTTATTTCTGTACATGTATTCTTGTAAATTTTCTCAAAACCTTTCTAGAACAAGGTGAACTATAAATAAAGATACATGATTAAATGTACCCAGGAAGAATTCCATCCATTTTTCCCTTCAACTTTCAAAATTGACGTTTCTTGGCTTATATTATAAATGAAGAAATACATCATTTTGTACAGTATTAGGGATTTGGAGTACACCGTGGCTATTTTTCCTAAATTATTCATGACTTCCATATTGACAATTACTTTCTCCTTGTTAAAAGAGGTTCTGGTGTGCTAGGTGATGCTTAGGACAAAATCTTCAGTATGATATTGCTTAATACATATTTGCAAGATGAATTACTTGCTACAAATATTGTATCCTTATTGTTAGCAACACAGTTCAAAATGCATTTGGTTGGAGCCCTTGTGGGACTTTCCTGGTGGCTCAGTTGGTAAAGAACCCACCTGCCAGTGCAGGAGATGCAAGAGATGCAGGTTCGATCCCTGGGTTGGGAAGATCCCCTGGAGGAGGGAATGGCAACCCACTCTAGTATTTTTGCCTGGGAAGTCCCATGGACAGGGGAGCCTGGTGGGCTACAGTCCACGGGGTCACAAATGAGTCTGACATGACTGAGCTCGCATGCACGCGTGGAGCCCTTGTGCACCATTGGTAGAAATGTAAAATGGCACGGCCACTGTGGAAAACATTATGGTAGTTCCCCCCAAAATTAAAAACTAGATTGACCATGTTATCCACAAATTCTACTTCTGGGTATAAATACAAAAAAACTGAAAGCAGCTTCTCAGAGATATGTGTACACCAATACTCATAGCAGCCTCATTCACAATAGCTTAAACATGGCAATAACCCAAGTGTCCGCTGATGGATGGATAAAGAACAATGTGGTCTGTACATGCAATGGAGTGTTATTCAGCCTTAAAAAAGGAAAGAAATTCTGACAGCTATTACTGCTACAATGGATGAAACTTGAGGACAATATTCTCAGTGAAATAGGCCAGTCACAAAAGACAAATGGTATTATTCCACTTAGATACGATACTTAAACCATTCAAATTCCTAGAGACAGAAATTAGGATGGTGGTTCCCAGGGGATTAGGAGAAAAGGGAGAGTTATTATTTAAAGGAGACAGAATTGTTTTGCAAGATGAAAGGAGTTCTGGAGATGGTTCACAAAACAGGAATCTTTAATAGCACTGAAGTGTACAGTTAAACATAACTATAGTGGTACATCTTATGTATGTGTGTGTGTGCGCTCAGTAGCTCTGTCATGTCTGACTCTTTGTGACCCTTTGTACTGTAGCCCGCCACGCTCTCTGTCCATGGGATTTCCCAGGCAATGATACTGGAGTGGGTTGCCATTCCCTCCTTCAGGGGATCTTCCCAACCCAGGGATTGAACCCACACCTCCTGTGTCTTCTGCATTTCAGGCAGATTCTTTACCACTTGAGCCACGAGGGAAACCCCATCTTACATATACTTTGCCACAATTAAAAAAAGGGGGAAATGTATTAGGTATTCAGTGTTTTTAAATGAAATCTAACGTTCATCAGTTGCACAAAGAGATGCTTCCATCATGATAATACTTGGCGTCTGTGCCCATTTTTAAATTGTATTTGCACCGCCTTGGTCTAGCCATGCAATTCACAATGGATTTTAACAACAACTTAACTTCTTTCTTTCTTCTTTTGCCAGATGACTTCCCATTAGGATGCTCTGCCTATGAAAATCTCTTCCATTTGCTTTTTGTTTAGTGGTAAAAGCCAATTTTAAAAATTATTTTTTTAACTGAAGTACAGTTGATTTATAATGTGTTAATTATTGCTGTATAGCCAAGTGATTCCGTTATACATGTATATATACCCTGCTTTTAAAAATATTCTTTTCCACTGTGGTTTATCACAGGATATTGAATATAGTTCCCTGTGCTCTACAGTAGGACCTTAAAAAAAATTAGCTGCACCTAATCCTTCAAGAAAATTGCTTTACGAAGTTGTGTTAATTTCTGCTATTCAACAGCATGACTTAAGTGTAAGTATACATATACCCCCTCCCTCTTGAGCTTCCATCCCACTCCCCGCATCCCAGCCCTCTCAGTCATCACAGAGCAGAGAGCTGAGCTCCCCGTGCTATAGAGCAGCTTCCCACTAGCTGTCCACTTTACACATGGTAGTGGACACACGTCAATCCTAATTTCCCAGTGAGTCCCACCCTCGCCTTTGCGCCACGTCCACAAGTCTGTTCTCTACATCTGTCTCTCTTCCTGCCCTGCAAGTAAGTTCACCAGTATCATGTTGTTTATCCATTCTATATATAAAAGCTTACATCTGCTACCCCCAACCTCTCATCCCCTTGACAACCACAAATCTCTTCTCTATGTCCATGATTCTATTTCTGTTTCCTAGATAGGTTCATTTTGTGCCCTATTTAGGACTCCACATATAAGTGATTTCATATGGTCTTTGTCACTTTCTGACGTACTTCACTTAGCATGATAATGTCCAGTTGCACCCATGTTGCTGTAAATGGCATGATTTCATTCTTTTTTATGGCTGAATAGTATTCCATTGCTAATCCTAGCATTTGGCAAAGTGAGTTGAGCTTAGTTGCTGCTTAATAATGTTTAAATAAGCAAGTGAATAACTATGCCTTTTAAAACCAAGGAATGCAACTTTCTGCCCTTCTATTTGACCCAATTCTTATAAAAGGCTTTATACTTTCAAAAGGAATGTCTTATCACAAATTTGAAAATGTCTTTCACAGTCTCTTCAACAAATGGTTCTGGGAAAATGGGACAGACACATGTAAAAGAAACAACATTAGATCATTCATTAACTCCATACACAAAAATAAGCTCAAAATGGATTAAAGACCTAAATGTGAACCCGGATACTATAAAACTCCTAGAGGAAAAGAGAGGCTGAGCACTCTCTGACATAAATCACAGTAGCCTCTCTTCTCATCCATCTCCCAGAATAATGGTAATAAAAGCAAAAATAAATGAAAATGTCTTTCGGATTATAAATTCATGCCTGTGATGTATTTCTGAATTTGCTGGGCTGTATTGTTTTCTCACACTCTTTGCCTTAGGATACACAGATCTCTGAGACCACAGAATCGTCCTCACGTTAAGAACCATGCAGACTGTCCTACTGTCACCCTAGGTACTAGTCTGCATTTTTATGTGATTTTTTTCTGTACAGAAAGCCCAGTGTTGAGTGATTAGTAAGTGGTCTATGGACAGGCCTTTGAAATCACTGTGAATGCTGGAAGAGACTCCTTTTCATTTACTAAGACCACTTTACAGCTTTTTAAATGTTCAAAGGAGTTAGCAGCAAGTCACGTCTGCATATTGAAAACATCATGAATGCATGGAGAACTTCCCATTGTTCTACCTCGAAGTTCATCCCAGCGACACATGTCCTTTGGCTTCCTTTCAGATGTGGCATTTATTCATTCACTTCTGATCCTGCAGCTGCAATGAAGGGACGGGTGAGGCTTGGCACATCACGCTCTTCTTGTTAAAAAATACAGGCCCCTTCTCAACCTAGCCAGAGGATCTTCACACAGCTCTCCTGAAGCAGACATGTCTGATCCAGCATGACTCTTCCTCAGGCGCAGGGACAAGTTTCCTTCTCTGTAGGTGATCCATAGAGTTTTTAAATTTTTTATTGGGCTATAGTTGGTTTACAATGTTGTGCTAGTTTCTTCTGCACTGCAAAGTGAATCAGTTAATATACCCACTCGTTTTTAGTTCTTCTCCCATCCAGGTCATCACAGAGCATTGAGCAGACTTCCCTGTGCTACACAGCAGGTCCTTATTAGTTATCTGTTTTATGTAGAGTCGTGTGTACATGTCAGTCCCAGTCTATCAACTTATCCCTCCCTCGTCCCCTCCCCATAATCATGTCTGTTTTCCACATCAGTGACTATTTCTGCTTTGTAATAACTTCATTTTGTATACGACTCGCAGAGCACACATTGATGTCTATTTTTCCCAGGTCCTAGAAATGTGAACGATGGGCAGAGCCCCTTACATAGCCTATAGCTTCAAGGACATGAGCCTCCTTTTCAATGTGTCCCAAGCCAGTTTTTGTTTTTCTTTTTTTAACATCAGTGTCCTTGTACAAACACAGAACATTTCTTTTAGTCCAAGTACTTTCGCTTTCAGACCAAGTAAGTGGGATTAACTAATGTTGATCTTCAGGGATATGACAAACGTTTTCTTTCCCCATAATAGCTGCCAGGTTTCCCCAGAGTTCCACTTAGCTTGAATCTCCAAATGGGCAATAGACTTCATGACCAGGCCCCTGCTCCTTCTGGGAACCCTAAATTGAATGAACCAAGATCTCTTGGCCATAAAGGGCACCAATGACCAAGGATGTCTGATTCTGGTCTAATATAAAGCCCCTTTGGAGCCAGTCACCTTGACAATGACATCAAGGCTTTGGGAACAAAGATTGGATTATACCCAATAAATTAAAAGAAACCAGAATCTTGGGAACTTATACATGGGAAGAAAAAAACATTTCAGCTTGTGTAGTGATATAAACTAGCAAGTTATCATTCTAAAGGGGATTGTTGTTGTTCAATCATTAAGTCATGTCCAATTCCACAAACCCATGTCTGCAGCATGCCACGCTTCCCTGTTCTTCACTATCTCCTGGAGTTTCCACAAACTTGTGTCCATTGAGTCAGTGATGCCATCCAACCATTCATTCTTTGTCGCCCCCGTCTCCTCCTGCCCTCAGTCTTTCCCAGCATTAGGGTCTTTTTCAATGAGTTGGCTCTTTGCATCCAGTGGTCAAAGTATGAGACTCATCAAATTAGGCAGGACCAGTTTCCAACGGAGTTTCGCTAGTAGGATGACACAACAGTCAGAAAATTCTAGAGTTCTCCATGCCTCTCACTGAGAAGGAGAAGTTACCCCTTTGGACTGAGACATACATTTCAAACATGAAGGAGATGCTTCACTGGAGGGTCTCATGAGTGGGTGCAAGCTCTTAAGTTTAAAATGCCATTTTACCTATGCATCAAGTTGATGAGCCCACATGTAATGATTCATATTGAAAATTTTATATTAATACAGTTTACAAACAATGTTATACAAATAACATGAATGCTAAGAGTATGTGCTTAGTAGCTCAGCTATGTCTGACTCCTTGTGACCCCATGGACTGTAGCCTGTCCATGAGTCCATGAGACTGTCTCCTCTGTCCATGAGATTTTCCAGGCAAGAATACTGGAGTGAGCCGTTCATTTCCTTCTCCAACAAGAATGCTAAGTAAGCATCAATGTAATAAAACCCCCTCAGATGACTTGCAGTTCTAAGGTAGTCTCTGTGTAAGGAACTCAGACAGACAGCAGTAGGTCATAGTCCTAGGAAGGTCAAAGTCAATTTAGAAGGTAATTCTAGATGGATTCCAACTACCCATACTTATCTCTAAGCATTGACTCAACTGGAAAAAACCCACAAAGCTATGTGTAAAATTAAAATAATAGATAAAGATATAGATGGTTCAAGTACAGATACAGATGATCTCATGTGCCTGGGAAGGGATTTCTTGTTACTTGTAAATCAAAGGAAAGGCTGAGGGAACCAACATCTGGACCTTGGGACTTGGACTCTGAAGGGCCAGGAAAGAGACGCTGGTCGAGTGCGCAGACCCTGGGGCCAGAGGTCCTGTTCAGCAGCTGGGCCCGTTACTTAGCAACCGTGTGATTCTGGACAGTTACTCAGGATTTTCGTGCCCAGTGTCTTTGTCTTTAAAATTTTTATGGGATGGCTGGGGATTCCCTGGCAGTTCAGTGATTAGAACTCACGGCTTTCAATGCCCTTGAGCATGGGTTTGATTCCTGGTCAGGGAACTAAGATCCTGAAAATTGTGCAGCATGGCCAAAAATAAATAAATAAAATGAGGATGGGTAACATCGGCAGTTACCTCAAGGGTTACGAGCAAGCATTAAATGTTTGTGCAGGATGGAGTTCCAATATTATTCACGATGTCTCTTTTTCTCACAATTGCTTTTTCCCCACAGGTTGACCTCATTCTCTCCTGCAGAGAGGGGTTCTCTACCTGATAGGCTTCTGAGTAGCTCCCAAGTCAGAATTTCCCGAAGGGAAAAAGCATCTTTCACTCACAGTTAACATGCGGGTCTGAGAGGACTCAGATTGCCTGTGCCTGTGTCACATGCTCAACTCTTGAGCCAGTCCCAGCTGCTAGAATCTGCCTGAAATGCAGGAGGCCCCAGTTTGATTCCCGGGTGAGGAAGATGCCCTGGAGAAGGGATAGGCTTCCCACTCCAGTATTCTTGGGTTCCCTGGTGACTCACTCAGTCAAGAATCCACCTGCAATGTGGGAACCTGGGCTCAACCCCTGGGTTGGGAAGATCCCCTGGAGGAGGGCAAGGCAACCCACTCCAGTATCGCTGCCTGGAGGATCCCCATGGACAGAGAAGCCTGGTGGGATGCAGCCCATAGGGTCACAAAGAGTCAGACATGACTGAGCGACTAAGCACAGGTGCTAGAAGGATGGAATACTGGACCACATCACATGGCAAAGGTGGGGACAGACTATTATTGGAAGAGAAATGGAAACTACTGGATACACAGAACAATAGCTATCACAAGTCCTCAAAGGCCCCTTCAGGGCTATGCACCCCTCCCTGCAGATGATGATCACCAAATAGTGACTATGTTGCTACAGGTCACTGTATTTAGCTAATGCAGCTGAATATTTACCAAAGGAAAGATGTTACATTCTTTTGTTTTTTGAATTGTCATTGATTTATAATGTTACTGTGCTACATTCTTTGCTTTGTTCTTTTTTCTGATATTTTTTAATTATAGTATAATTGCATTCTTATCTAATGCTGACAACATCACTAGGAAGGAAATATTATTATTCACACTTAACTCGTGCAAAAGCAAATGCTTAGAGAATTGAAAACCTCTATGAAATTTTGTTGAATTTTCCGCATTCCCCATGGAATTCAAGATCTAGGAGAGCAGGTATTTTGTTTTGCAAATCTCTATATCCATGGTGGCTGGGACAGAGACTCATAAGTAGTTCATGCTCAAAACTTTGTGGTGGAGTGAATGAACAAATGAATGAAACTGCCTCGGATCCTGGAGCTAGTGAGCTGTGCTGGAGAGATTGGCCGAAGCCACAACTCTCAGGTCCTGGGTCACGCTTTTAACCATGGTTCAGGTAGAGGTTGGCATGTGGTATGGCTCAAGGGAATTAAGACTGAAAAATGGTTCACATGTTCTCTATGGAAAACCAGACACTCCTCACCTGGGAGGGTAACACACTGGACACCTTAATAGCCTTTGTCCACAGAGCAGCACACGTGGTCCTACATGCAGGGATGGGGCCCGGGACAGAGATGCTGAAACGGGGGAGATGAGGGTGGTGGGGCGGGGAGGGAAGGGTTCTTATAAAAGACTGGCGAATTCTCACACACACAGAGGAGTCTGCGGAGAGCTAGGACGAGGGCAGGTGCAGGAGGAGGAAGGATCCTGAAAAGCTAGAGGAGACAGAAAGGGAGGACACAGGAAGAGGAGGAAAGCAGGGGCCCCCAACGCTCCCCTCGGTTCAGAAGAGGCCCCCGGAGTTGAGCTCAGCTGTCCCTCTTTGCATGCCCCTGGCCAGGCCCCAGGCCATCCCTCCGCGTCTGAAACAGTGATGAAAGAACTTGATGATCTTGTTTGGCAGCACGTCTTGAGGACGGTTTAGCTGGAAGGAGGCATCTGCTTTATGCCAAGTAACACGTTCTCTGGGCTTAGAGGGAGTTGTCCTACAAGGGTGCCACAGAGGAGGGGTGAGCCAGGCTGCCCAGCCAGCTCTCTGCTGTGGATTAAGGCCCTGGAAGGATTGGGGGATTGCAGGCAGTTTACAAGTTACACAATGAGCAGATTAACTGTACAAGAGATGACTATCCCAAACTTTTTCTACACCACCCACTGGAGAAATGTGAACCCCAGATTCATAACCAAAATGGTGATTATGTCAAGCTGGTATTAAATTCTTATTCAGAGGGAAAATGTATATATATTCTCATTTACACAAGAGTGTATTATATGTATTACATATACATACATATTATCTCTACACATTCTCTCTACATATATATTCTCTCTCTACATATATATATAAACACATGTTAGAATGTATATATCTATTCTCATTATATATAATGAAAATATGTATACATTCCCCCTGCATGAGTTTTTAATGATAAATACATTTATAATTTATAAACACTATGTTTATATTATATAACAATTTATATATTTAATATGTATTATTTTTATTAAACAGTAAGTGTACATAGGCATTTACTCCCATTACATAAACATCTTATCTAGAGACGCACACACACTTTCTCATTATGAGTAGAAACATTTCTGCTTCCTTCTCTGCCCATTTCACAGGTGCACTCCCTCCAAATAGAGCTTTCAGTTTCCAGAAAGAGGCAGAAGGGCAGGAAGAGGGGAATGAGGAAAGAAAAGTAGAGAAAATGTGGCTGATGAGAGAGGGAGAAGATGGGCAGGCAGACCTTCCACTGCTCAGCACATCTTAAAGCTCAACTTGGAGGTCAGCAGCAGAATTTTGAGATGAAGGTCATTCTGAGATTTCCTCTGAGAACATCTGTGAGGAAACTACTTTGAACATCACATCATTAAATAACTGTTCTGCCTGCTTAAACAGCTTTGAACTAGCCAGAGAGGATAAGCGTTAAGCATTTTTGAGAAGCCCAGAGACCACGGTTCTACATAAAAGGAAGCAATAAAGCCGAATGGAGATGTGGTTCTTTGCCACCTGCCCAACTATAAACTTCTCTGTCTTTAGAACTCACTTTCCGTGTGAATGAAACGTTTATCGCTAGGGTCCAAGAAGTGAAGATAAAGGGGATTAGACATGGAGACAACCGCAGGGTACTTTCCGGCACGTCAGAGCCCTGTGGGTCCCGGAGGAGAGGGGCGGGAGCAGTAGAGAGCCCAGTGCTTGGAATGTGTGCACCTTTCCTCCGAAAAGGGAGACTGAATCTCAGATAAGTGAAAAAGGAAGCCCAGGTGCCTTCCAAGCCCCTCATGTATTTGGGATGGAGAGACCCCGAGGTGCGAGGAGGAGAAGCCTGACCTGAAGCTTCTCTCCACTCCTGCATCCTCAGCTTCTTTGCCCTGGACCACGGATGGCTTAGCTGTCATCATCCATGTCCCCCCTAACGCCTGTCATCTGTGTTAGTCACCCAGTCGTGTCCCACTCCTTGTGACCCCATGGACTGTATGTAGCCCACCAGGCTCCTCTGTCCATGGGATTCTCCAGGCAAGAATCCTGGAGTGGGTAGCCATTCCCTTCTCCAGGGGATCTTCCCGACCCAGGGATCAAACCTGGCTCTCTTGCACTGCAGGCAGATTCTTTACCATCTGAGCCACTAGAAAGGAACCACTGATTCGCATGCCAGTGAATTTATTTATTTACCAATAAATAAACTTGAAAACCCACTGAAAACCCAATAAGATGATGGTGTTTGATATCTTCATGAGAGTCATGAAGGACGTAATAAGCCACCAGCCTCACAGGGCTTGGAAACTTTTCACCTATCTTGGAGGACTTGGTAGTTTTTCCTGCCTTCAGTTGCATTGTTTAGCTTACAACAGGCACCATCTACTCCATATTCTTTCCTTAGGTTCCACAAAGCCTGACTGTTTTGAGAGAAAAGATGGAATGGTACCCATTTCTCTGACCATAAGCATCTGCTTCTTTAATACTCAATGTATGTATTCCCCAACTGCTGTGTCTTTGGTCCTATAAAAAACTTTGTTTCAAAGCCAAATCATAATGTAGTCTTTCTGAAGATATTTTAAAAGATCGTTAAATTAGACATGGGTAACATCAGCAAACATGCCGCTAACTCAACTGGACGGATGACAGCATAGGAGTTTTGGCCAAGTCTGTACACGCAGACTATGAGAGAGGCTTCTCACATAGCTCAGTTGGTAAAGAATCTACCTGCAGTGCAGGAGACCTGGGTTCGACTTCTGGGTCCCAAATATACCCTGGAGAAGGAAATGGCAACCTACTCCAGTATTCTTGTCTGGAAAATCCCACGGACAGAGGAGCCTGGTGGGCCACAGTCTATGGGGTCACCAGAGTCCAACTTAACGACTAAAACCACCACCACCAGACTGTGAGAGCTGTGTCATGACCTGGGTCTGACAGCAGTGATGTGATGTTATCTACTGTAAGATACATCCCAATTTCAGAGATGTTAAAATGGAAAACTCCTTCTATGGAACACTGTTACTTGCAGACACAGGACACAGTTTTGGAAGGTGTCTGAACATATACCAGCTAAGAGTTCCGTATACTGAGTCTTCTGGCTTTAGAAGATATCTAAGTAACATCCTCTCCTGCGTTTTTAAAAATCAGATTCTCACTAAAATTACAAGAGAAAACTTCACAGTAATGTTGACAAACAAAACAGCTGTAGAATTTAATGCCAATGTATAGGAAAGAGTTGGGTCTACTATAAGACAGATGGAGCAAGGTTGAGAAAATCTTGTGCAGGACTCATTGTGTGGTGTGGTTTAGCTTTGCTTTATAAGACCAAGTCTACCTGAAATGATTCTGGACTCAGACATCCCACAGATGTAGCCTCCGACTCAGAGATGAAAGAACTTGGCCAGTTAGACTGAGGCAGATCTAGGCTTTCTTGGGGCTTGAACTTGTATAATGTTTTCAGTTTCTTTAGGTAAAAGAAGACAAAACTAGACACAATTGAGAGCATGCACACATGCACGCACGAGATTCTGTTTAGAATGAGAAAATAAATCACAGCAAATTACAAATTTAAAAAAATGTGTAAAGCAATTGTCCTTCAATAAAAATAAATTTTAAAAAGTGAGAATAAATATCACAAAGAGACAAAAATTTGCATAGTATTTTAATAATTGCTCAACATGATTCTGTAATACTTTCATTACATTTCTTGTCAGTACCTTCTTTGATCACCTTCTCAATTAATGACAACTGAAAGCTTTTTTCAGCTTCCCAGGAACACTTGGGAATATCATGTAAATTGTTAGGATTAGTGTGAATTTGGGAAATCTTTATTTTTTTACACTGGTAAGATTTAGAACTTTCCATGGACCAGCTTTGGTTGCATACATCTTTATCTTCTCATTCTAGGTGGCATGTTCTGGTATGAAGTGATCTACAACTACTGTCTCCTTCAAGAGTAGTTGGCACAGTCACCCGCAAGGGTCCCCTAGAAGCCATTCCTATAGCTGGACAGCTAAGCAGTAACCTAACTCATGCCAAACACAGAAACACAGGCTGTGAAGTTAAAATGAAATGAACTCCCCTTAGACCTCCAAATCCCTATGGCCATGCCCTTGTCATTCTATAGGAGGCAAAGTATGATGGAAGAGTAGGTGTGGAAAGAGACAGTTTGTTATAAGTAAAAGATTGAAATATTGTACAGATGGAAATTTTATAAAAACATATGAGAATGTGGACACTCGTCCAGGGCCTCCTCCAGGACGGTGGAAAGGGCCACTGTAAGTAGAGGCCTTGTAGTGTAAGCTTCATGAGTTAAACTTGACTTTGCAGCTGGGACTGATACTTCTGCCACCAATATGCCATGGCCCCAGCTTCAAATGCAATGAGGACACCAGGCTTCTACGTATGTAACGAGATCAACAGCCAACAGGAGAAAAGAGGCTGGGGTGAGAGCAGAAAAACAATAGAGGAAAAATGATGCAAAATTAAAGAGGCAACTGTACAAAAAGAAGGAGGAAAAGACATAGCCGAGAAGATAGAATTGAAAGCTTTTACCTCAAATAGCATCCTCCTGTTTTCGGGTAAGGGCCTAAGTGGGTGATATAGGAAAGCACAGGTGGGTCTAGTGATCGGCAACACCGGTGATTAAGTTACAATCACGTTGTCTACAGGCACTAAGAAGAATGTCTCATCTACACAGCTGTCCAAATGGCCTTTTTTTTCGCTCTGAGGATGAGAACCGGGTTGATTTAGGAGCCATGTCTTGGATTTCATGTTTCTTAATCTCATGCTCTGCCTGATAGCTCCGGGTCAAGATCTCCAGGCCAGAACGGCAGTTCCCCAGGGGCAGTGGACATTGGGAGATGGTCTCGGAGAAGAAAGCCCACCTCCCACGTTCACACCTCACCTTCCTGACTTGGAAAACACCTCCAGTTAATGAGCAAACCTGGCATCTGTCAGCTTTCTGTAAGCAAGCATTTCACAAGGTTTACAGAAAAGTAAAGTAAACAAAGTTCTGAGTAACAAAAGAGTGGCGTTTATGCATTCTTTGATTCACTTTAAAGGATGGTATAAACTGACTTTTTAACCAAGCATTAGGCAAGATCTGGGCCCAAGCCATTCTATAATAAACAGTGACATGGCTATATTAAAATATTTACTTAGTGTGTTAAAGTGACTTATAGGAAGAGTGGCTACTACATAGAAGGCCTAAGTATTAAGGCGTCAGGTGCCACGGGCGGCATAAATATTCCATGCGCACTTGTTTATAGGAAAACCCCATCTGGATTTGGCTAAAACAGCAGGCACCCCGTTGACCCCAGTTTTGCTATTGGAAAATATAACACAAGTGTTCACTCATCTGGAATAACTACAGTGCTAAGTGCCAAATGACAGATGGGAGGGGATTGGCTTTTCTCAATAAAGCGCAGGCACTCACTCCATTGTGAAGGGCTTCATTGTCAGGGCTCCTCGGCATTTATAGACTCTTGGAATCGATGGGGCAAGGTGCTGGGTCAGGCTGACCACAACCTGCCTAGTTGGGATCACTGGGCCTAGATGCATCCATGCAAGCTGGACAGGCTTTGGAAGACTTGGCCTGGGAGAGCCCATTAACACAAATGCCATCAACTCTTACCCTACTCCCACTCTCCCCTCAACTCAGTTATGTCGATCATGCAGCCCAGTGGGATCAAAAGAGCACAGTGTCTTGAGACAGAAAATCTGGACTTGGAGCATGGCTCTCCCACTTACATGAGTATAGCTTTCAGGGTTAAAATGGAGAAGAAAGAAGGCAGTGCCTGTTGACAGGGCTATTGGAGGCTTTTCTTTGACAGGGATATTGGAGGATATTGGAGGTTACCTCATTGATATCCTTATGTTCACACTATGGCTTGGGGATGACCTCCCCCTTTTACAGATTCACTTAAAGCTGAGGAAGATTTCCAGGGAATGAAAGGTCTCCCTGGGTTGGGTCTCAGCCATCTGTTTATATGAGCCCATCAACCTCCTTGGAAGGTTGACTTGAGCGTAGTGGGAGCAGTAAGAACACAGTAGGGGCGGAGCTGCCCTCTGGGATGGACAGTTGATCGGGGAGAAACCGAACGTCTCTGTGTAACAACATGCCTATCCAACACAGCGCTCGGGGAGACAAACCCCCAGACTGAAACCCAACTGTTACCTGAAACCTACCGTCTCTGTGTGACTGGATCAAGGAGCTCCCTCTTCCCCACTTTCACCCATGGCAAGCTTTCCCCAGTTGAGCTTGATTAATAGATTCCTTTCACTCATCTGCTCACTCAACAAAGTTGTAACGAGCACCAATCACGCCCAGAGTTCTTTATACACAGTGAGAACACAGTGATGAGCAAAGTCCCTGATTCCTCCCAGTTGATCTAGTGGAGGAACAGATAAATGTACAATTGCATAAACATTTAACAGGATTGGAGGCAATGGTAAGGAAAGAAACACTGAGCCGGAAACAGAAATAAGGGATGACTAAGAAAGTCATTTTATGTAGGGTGGTTAGGTAAACCAAAGCGATTAGCTTAAAAGGCATAGAAACTGGGGTGGGGGTGGGGGGAATGGGGGAGAATTAATCTAATTAACCATCTTTGGCATCATAGCTCAAAGTTTAAACTATTCACATGCGTCATAACACAAAGGAATCCATGCTGAGAACGATGTAAGCCTCTGGTCTAAGCTTTAACATGAAACTATTATGCAGTCCTCAGAAAGTGGTATTATTCATTGATGGGGAAATGGAGACCTGGAAAGGTAAGGTGCTGTGTTCATGGCAGCAAAACTGGTATGAGTCTTGAAGGCTTCTTTCTGCTCTGTATTTCTATAGTCGTGTAGTCCAATAGGGAAATCATAAGCTTCCCCTAGCCACATGTGAATATTTACATTCAAAGTGACTCAAAACAATTCAAATTCAATTCCTTGTTGCGGAAGGAGGCTGGTGGCTGCCATGCTGAATAGTGCAGGCAATAAACATTTCCGCCCCTCTAGAGAGTTCTCTTGCCTGGAAAATCCCACAGACGGAGGAGCCTGCTAGGCTGCAGTCCATGGAGTCGCAAAGAGTCAGACATGACTGACTGAGCGACTTCACTTTCACTTTTCACTTTTATGCATTGGAGAAGGAAATGGCAACCCACTCCAGTGTTCTTGCCTGGAGAATCCCAGGGATGGGGTCGCACAGAGTCGGATACAACTGGTGACTTAGCAGTAGCAGTAATAGAGAGTTCTACTGGAGAGCTCTGTTCTGGCGTTCTATGGGTTTTTGAGTTCTTGAGGAGAAAACACAAGTATTTGCTTATACATTTTCTATTTCTACTGGATGGTTTGGCATCTGAGAGATAAATCATGTTGGGTGGTTTTAAACCAAGCATTTTATGGCCAGCTGTCTTTTACATGTGGAAGTGACAAAAAGCTTAAGAACTCATACCACCTATAAGACCTTGAGGGGGAAAAGTTGACCATGTAGTCGAACTGTTTGAATATGACAAAGAGTGAGCCCAAGTATGGGAAATCAGAGTACAAAAGACTGGATGGCGTGCACCGAAAGCAATTAACACAAAGATTCATATAAATAAATGTGAATGCACGTTAAATAAAACCTCTGGAACACTCAAAACAAATAAAACGCAAAGATGATTTAACATAAAGTTGGGATTTTAAAATGAGAAAAATTAATTACATTTCATGATGACACTTGAGGTTGACCTTGACAGTGAAGGGGTCACACTGACATAATTGTGGTAAGGGAGCATACAGGTGCAACTCTTTAATATGTACTAATAACTTTGAAAACTGTCAAACTCTTCCCACTTCATTATTCCACTTATAGGAAACAATCCTGAGACCCAAATAAATTAATTGTGTCACCAAAAAATAATCCATCTTTTAAGATTTTCAAGGCAACATCAAGTACAGAATTCATAAAAATTGAAAGGATATTCAATAAGAGAGGAATAATTAAATTCTAGTATACCCATAGAATAAAAGTTCATGCAGCCGTGAAAATCATGATGGAGAAAAAATTTAGTAACATGGAAAATGTGTGTGATATGAGGGGACTAGTGATAACAGCTAACATTTATCATTATAAGAGTCCAGCAAGTGTCAGGTACTTCTCGAAAGGCCTTAGGTCTTTGCATCATTTACTCCTCAAAAGACCTAAAAGCAGTTGTATAAGTATCATCCCCAGTGAAGTACCGAAGAAACAAAGTCTTAGAACTGATTTGCCCTGTGCCCCACAAATCGCAAAGTGATGTGCTAAGTCATGACTGCCAGCCCACCTGATGCAAAGTCTGTGCTCCTGAGAGCCCTTCTGCCCAGAAGACTCTCAGAACACCATGCTCTCAGCTACGTTAAAAAAAAAAAAAAAGTATATGCACATTCAGAAAAAATCCTGGCTGGACATACACTGAAACCTTAACAGCGATTGCCTCTGAGTGATGAGGTTACAGATCACTTTCATTTTCTTCTTCAAATCAGTCTTTCATTTTAAATCAACCTGGCAGCAAACATTAGTCAATAATCAAGAAGAAAAATTTTCATGAAGTGGAGAGGCCATTTCCATACACAGATTTGTACACCCGGGGGAAAAAAATAATAACTCAAAAGGCAGAGCTAAAAATGGAATTCCAAAGTGTTGCCTGGAAATTAGTGGGAGTTCAAAGGAGTTAAATAAAAGATGGAAAATTGGAGAAGGGCCATTGCTAAATCTTTAAGCTCTTCCAAAAGGTTTCTGTGTGCGGTTGTTGGTTTCTATCTCTCAGCCCTCAGCTTAACTGATGAGCGTTTACGCAGTTATGGAGAACTAAGGAGCCATTCTGAGGCTCCAAACGTAGGAGTCTGCTGGTCACTGTTGTTATTTTGTTTTAATGGATTTGTTTATTGGCCTGACAAGTGAATTTACTATCAACGGGCCCTTTTTTCCCCTTTCAGTTTTATTATCTTTTTTTTTTTAAATCAGGCAACACTTTGTTGAACAATCCTGACCCTGAAGAATGCTTGCTGGCACGTTGTCCAAGAAATCTAGCAGAAGTTTGTATGATTATCTTTATGAGTGAGTACAGTTTAGTCTAGTGCCTTTTTTGTTGAATAACACCATCACCCAGAGCCCCTCAACAAATAGAAGAGTTGGTCTTACCTTTGATTGGTAGTTCACTAGCCATCATGGTCCAGAGAGGTCCTGGAAGAGAACTTGACATGGTGCAGTCAAACTACCATCAAGTCTGTATTTGTCAACCTCTAGATCACCCTTCAGCTTCTCTGTGACATCTGGAGGTCTGTTCCAATGCTGCCGCCCATGTTCAGTGTTCAGATCCAGGGAGGCAAACTCGAGCATCAAAACAATGCCATGCTAGCCTCCTTGCTTTTTAGACCCAACCGAACAACTCATGTGGGAGGAAGAATGGGTCATGCAAAAAGGTCAGGAATTAAAGTCACCCAGACTTGGGTTTAATTCCTGCTCCATCATTTACTAGGTAAAACCTTTAACGAAGGGTTGAACTGCTTTGGGGCTCCTGTGTTTTTTTGTTTTTTTTTTTTAGAAGTGAGAGTGTTAGCATTAAGACACAAGAGCTAACACATATGTATATGAAGTTGAGTATGAGCCTGGCACATAGTATATGTTTAATAAACATGCTGTCTCTACCCATTGTCTTCCTCTCAGCAATGCACCTGCCCTACAATAAGCTTTCTGGAAGCACAGGAGGGATGGTTTCAAGCCATGGTTCTCTGTTTTCCACTTCACTGGCCTTGCAAGAGCCTCTTTGAGATGCTAAGCATTCCATCCTAAAGCTGGAAGAAAGTAGAAATTCTGCTGCTCTTTCCTCTTGGCTCCAGTTTATTTCCATGCAACATCATTCCCTAAACAGTGAGACTGTCACCCATGCATAGAAATCAGTGTTATCTGTACAATGAGATGGCCCACCAGCACCCAGAGCCAGTGCCCTGGAGGACTCTGGTCCCTCTCTTTTCCTTTCCACTCCTCATCCTGTATCAGGAGTGGGAGATGCTGCAGATCCTTAGTCACTGTGGGTCCACTCAACGTGGGCCACCTTGGAACTCAGTCTCACTCCTTCATTTCACAGCAGGTAAGATCCTTTAAAATCATCCTATCTTTCTGAATTTGGTAGACAACTGGATTGGTTGGGTCATTGTGGTGGTTGTTGTTCAGTCACCAAGTCATGTCTAACTCTTTCGCAACCCTATGGACTGTACCCCACCAGGCTCCTCTGTCCATGGAGTTTTCCAGGCAAGAATACTGGAGCAGATTGTCATTTCCTTCTCCAGGGCATCTTCCCAACCCAGGGATCAAACCCATGTCACCTGAATTGGTTGGCAGATTCTTCACCACTGAGCCACCAGGGAAGCCCTGTTGGGTTATGTTGAAGTAACAAACATCTTGAAATTCTCAGTGGTCTAAAGTGACAAGAGTTGACTTCTTGGCTATGTGATGTGTCCACTGCAGATGGCCTAGAGGCTCTGTTTGAGTCTCTCTCACTCCAGGATCCAGGCTAATGTAACATCCACTCAATGGGACATTGCTAATATCTGTGACAGAAAGAAAAGAGCAAGTCAGGTTGATCCTTGCAAGTTACACCTGGAAGACAACATGTCATCTTTTAGTGATGAAAATAAGACATAAAACCATGCTGGACTTTGAGAGAACAGAAACACCCACCACCATCATGTGTCTTAAGAAAAAAAAAACACACTGTTATACTATACTTGTCACACACCTGTAAGAAAAGTTAATCAGGAGATAATAGCCCCATTTAAAAATATATTCCCCTGAAAGAAAGAATTGGTAAGCTTCACTTCATTAAAATTAAAAATTTCAGCTATGCAAAAGACATCGTTAGGAGAATGAAAAGGCAAGCCATAGACTAGCAGAAAATATTTGCAAAAGATGTATCTGAAAAAGGACTGTTGCCCAAAATATACAAACAATTCTTAAAACTCAACAGTAAGAAAATAAACATGATTAAAAAAACAGTCAAAAGACTGTAATAGCCACCTCATGAAAGATGATATATAGATGGCAAATAAGCATATGAAAAGATGCTTGGCTTTACATGTCATTAGGAAACTGCAAATTAAAACAACAATGAGATACCATTGCATACCTATTCAGTTCAGTTCAGTCACTCAGTCTTACCCTACCCTTCACAACCCCATGGACTTCAGCACACCAGGCTTCCCTGTCCTTTACCATCTCCCAGAGCTTGCTCAAACTCATGTCCATCGAATCAGTGATGCCATCCAACCATCACATCCTCTGTCATCTCCTTCTCCTCCTGCCTTCAATCTTTCCCATTATCAGGGTCTTTTCTAATGAGTCGACTCTTCGCGTCAGGAGGACAAAGCATTGAAGCTTCAGTTTCACCGTCAGTCCTTCTAATGAATATTCAGGATTGATTTCCCTTAGGATTGACTGGTTGGATCTCCTTGCACTGCAAGAGACTCTCAAGAGTCTTCTCCAACACCACAGTTCAAAAGCATCAATGCTTTGGCTCTCAGCACATCTATTAGGGTGGCCAAAATTCAAAATACTGATAACACCAAATGCTGGTGAGGATGCTGAGCAACAGGAATTCTCATTCATTGCTGGTGGGAGTGCAAAATGGAACAGTCACTTTGGGAGGCAGTTTTGCAGTTTCTTAACATATAGTCCAAAAATCACTCTCCCTGGTGTTTACCCAAATGAATTGGAAACTTACATGGACACCAAAACCTGCACACAGATGTTTATAGCAGCTTTATTCATAATTGCCAAAACTTGGAAGCAACTACAATGTCCTTCTGTGGGAGAATGAATAAACTGTGGTACATCCTAACAATGGAATATTAGTCAGTGTTAAAAAGAAATGAGCTATTAAGCTATGAAAAGACATGGAGGAACCTTAAATGCATACTACTAAGTGAAAGAAGTTAGTATGAAAAGGCTCATGTTGTATGATTCCGACTATATGACATTTTGGAAAAAGCAGAATTACGGAGACAGTTAAAAAACCAAGTCAGTGGTTGCCAGGGTAGAGAAGGATGCAGAGAGGAATTTTGGAGCAGTGAAACTCCTCTGTGAGATATTATAATGATGGGCACATGTCATTACAAAGCTTTCCAAATCCATGGAATGTACAACAGTATGAGTGAGCCCTAAAATAAACTATGGACTTTGGACGTAATGACATGTCACTATAGGTTCATCAACTCTTTTAATAAACACATCGTTCTGGAGGGGATGTTGATAATGGGGGAGGCTGAGCATGAGTGTATGGGGGGATTGTAGAGGAAATCTCTATATCTTCCACTTACTTTTGCTGTGAACCTAAAACTGCTCTTAAAAGAAAAAAAATCAAGCCTATTAAAAAAAAATGTACATGTCATAAAGGTTAAGTGGCATGAGTAAGGTCATACAAAAGAGTGCCTTGCATACAGGAGATAATAAATATTTGTTGAACCAGTGAGTGCATGCACGTGTGAACAAATGAGAAAGTAAAATGATGAAAGCCAGGGTGCAAATCCAGGTGACCTGATTCTTGATACAGGACCCTCTGTTTCCAGCCTATGATTACCCAGCTCCTCCCCCACCCCTGCCCCCAGCCAGGCTACTAGCAACTAAATTCCACCCACAGAAAGTTTCTGAGTTTTATTTCTCTGTGTTTGTAAAAATAACTAGGATTTCCTGAGTTATAGACTAGGAACTAGTAAGCAATTACCCTTGTAATAAGACACAAGCACGTGGACATACTCCCATAGACACCCCAAAATCATCAAGTTATCATGAGAGCCAGAAGGGCATAAGGTAAAGGAGAGATTAACCCACACAATTCAGGCTGAAACCTGCTACCGAGGACGAGGCTGCAACAGAGATGCCGGAGTCCCCAGGTTGTTATCATTGGGAATTTTGCTTCACTTGGGCAGTGACACCAAGTTTCCAGAAGTGGTCTAAGTCTTGAAGATATAACTGTGGCACCCAGGGTTAAACTGAGAACAGAAGACTACAAAAAAATGAAAGAGACAGTGTGTTTAACTGAAAACGCCTCCAGAACCAGGCAGAACAGAGAAGATAGAAGATTCCTCATCTCTCAGAATCAAAGACGGCCTGTGAGCCAAATGCATCTGCTGGATGTTGAAAGTGACAAAAGACAGCTCGGAGAGAGAATGCACTGAATCATTAAAAAAATTCCTAAGAAACTTAACAAGTACATCAAGACACTGCTCAAGTATGCACTTCTATGGCTCATGGAAATGTCCTGGGGAAGTGATTCAAAAGGTCTGTAAGATACAGCCTCTCTGTGTGGATGATTCACTGGTCAAAGAGGTGGCAGAAAGTTAAAGTACTAGTAATTTGGAGTTTCATGGGATGAGGTAGAACCCTGTAGGCTGTGCCCACTGAAGCACCTAGACATTCAGGTAAATAGCATGCAAGGCAGGCGGATGAAAGAAAGAAAGGTGGATTATCTCCTTTTGAATTTTCAACTTATTTTTAATGGATAAATGTTATGATCCCCAATTTTTGAAGCACAAAGCAGGGCACAGTGAAAAGTTCCCCTGCAACTCCCATCCCAGTCTCTCAATCCTCCTTCTCAGAACCAAGGATCAATCCCTAGTTTGTTCTTCCACACATATTTCTATGCAAATGCAAACAAATCAATGTTTTACATTTTCTTTCTTTTAATTCAAATACTAACAAGATTGAAGGCAGGAGGAGAAGGGGATGACAGAGGATGAGATGGTTGGATGGCATCACTGACTCAATGGACATGAGTTTGAGCAAGGTCTGGGAGTTGGTGATGGGCAGGGAAGCCTGGTGCGCTGCAGTCCATGGGCTTGCAAAGAGTCAGACACAACTGAGTGACTGAACTGAACTGAACCAAATGTTAACCACCTAAAACAGAGCTTGGAAGTGAATCTTAAAATTAAACACATATAAAAGAACCAATAAAATGACTGCCTCAGATTGCTATCATGTCAGTACAGAGAAAGAAAAAGGAATTTCACTAACTTATAAACCCAATATATTCTGACTCTATATACTTACAGAGATATGTATTAAAGAGTTAAAAAACTGTAAAGAAATCTGAATATTACTTTTTATTTGTTGTTTGGTAATGGTACAGGGTAGTTATTCTGAATGATTTTGAGTATATTGTGGAATACAGAAAAATAGACAAATTGATGTAATTGATAATGTGAGAGAGGGATTCCCTGATAGCTCAGCTGGTAAAGAATCTGCCTGCAATGCAGAAGACCCCGGTTTGATTCCTGGGTCAGGAAGATTCCCTGGAGAAGGGATAGGTTACCTACTCCAGTATTCTTGGGCTTCCCTGGTGGTTCAGCTGGTAAAGAATCCACCTGCAATATGGGAGACCTGGTTTTGATCCCTGGGCTGGGAAGACCCCCTGGAGAAGGGAATGGTTACCCACTCCAGATTTCTGGCCTAGAGAATTCCATGGACTGTATAGTCACTTCATGTGAGACAGGGAGATACAGATAAGAGAAAAGTGAGAAAGAAAACCCTGTGCCACTGTATTAAAATGATATTGTGGACTGAACTTTTGTGTCTCCATCCCCCATTTAGATTTTAAAGCCCGAGCATCAATGTGATGGTGTTTGCAGCTGGGACCTTTGGGAGGTGAGCAGGCTTTAATGAGGTTACAAGGGTTGGGCCTTGGTCATGAGATTAGCGTTCTTGTAAGAGGAATAAAGACCCAAGCTTGTCCTTTCTCCAGAATGTGAAGACACAGTGAGAAGGTGGCCATTACAAAGCCTTCACTGGGGGGACTGAACTGGCCAGCACCTTGCTCTTGGACGTTCCAAACTTCAGAACTGTGAGAAGTAAGTGTCTGCTATTTAAGACAGTTGACTATGGTATTTTGTTATGGCAGCCTGAGCAGATGAAGACAAATGAGAGTTATTAATATAAACTAATTCCATTCACTGAAAACCATTGAAACTGTGGCCAGTCCGCAAGCAACGAGTACCTCTTGGGTGTGCCCAGATCTTGGTTTCAAAATTCTTTTACCTACTTTAAAAAAACAACAGAATAAAGAAAAACCTTGGAAATCTTGGGAAATGACTCTTTCTGGGTCAAGAGCACAGAAAATTTAAAGAAGTTCTGGAACATTTTATCACCGTGTCAGAAAATAAGGAAGTGTCCAGAGACTCCTGCAGAAATGTCAACGTACACACAAGACAGCATGAGATGCTTCTGATGGTCAGGTTTGGAGTAATCCAAGCATTAAAAATGTTAGCAGTGGATGATAACATACTGAATTGTAAAAAACAATTAATGTATATTACAGTAAAAGAAAATAATAAAAAGAGGGTGGTACCCTCCTCTCACAAAAATATCAGACAATAAAATTAGATTAGTGGATTTAGAAAATGACTATTTTGCCACCTCCAGTATACTCATTGGTCCAGACAAGAATCCACAGAGACTGGAGTCAGTCGAGTCCAGGGGCTCGTTCAAATCTAAGATCACATAACCCAAGTTTTGACAAATTTCTGTGAAGAGTAACCAGAACCCGCTGAGAGAAGTGTTGCGGGCATATTCACATGTCCAAGGACCACCCCTCAGATGCCGTATTCCTTTGCTCAGGCTACCATATAGCTAAGCACCAGAGACGGTGGTGGGAGGGGTCCTTCAACAATTGAAAATTATTTTCTCACAGCTCTGGAGGCTGGAAGTCCAAGGTGACAGCCGAGCTGGTTTTGCCTGAGGCCTCTCTCCTTGGCCTGCGGGTGGCTGGCTGCCCACCCTCCCCTTCTGCCTCTTCCATGAGCTTCCCTCTGTGCCCAGAGGACCCTGGTATCTCCTAGTATATTTTCTTCTTCTTTAAAGGATACCAGTCATATTGGACTGAAGCCTGCCCATACAACCTCATTTAATTTTGATTACCTTTTTTAAAAACCCCAACTACAACTACGCTCACATTCTTAGGAACTTTTTGGGTGGGGGATACAATCAGTCTGTATCAGACGTGTTAAATGCATAGGGAATTACAATTAAGTCTGGGAGCCACTGGCTTAACCAAATGAGGAAACTTATAATTAAGAGGACCTCCAGATTTCTTGACAAAAATGTTTCCCTGGAATGTATTCGTGAGACAACAATCAGATAAATCCAGATGATGAAAGTTTCTATAAGACAGCGGCTGGTGTTCTCCGAAAAGATCACGGTTATGAAATACAGAAGGCAGGTAGGCTAGATAAACAGAAGCTAAAGAAACCTGATAACCAAATTCAACAAAAAAAGAAAAAGCCATCAGATCTCAAAAAAAAAAAAAAAGAGCTGTAATTTTTTGTGAGTGATAACCAAGAAGATGTAAAGAAATTTCTTAGGTTTGTGGTGGTGTGGCTTTGTAATTAGATTATGTTTGACAACAAACCATGAATGTTATGGTTTCTACAGTTTGAAAATAAACTAGTTCCCCAAAGATGTCTGCAATTAGTAATGAGTGAGTCTACAGACATACAGAGCAGACTTGTGGTTGCCAAGGTGAGGTGGGTAGTGGGGGAGGTAAGTATTGAGAGTTTGGGATTAGCAGATACAAACTATAATACAAAGAACTGATAAACAAGGTCCTACTATATAGCACAGGGAACTATATTCAATATCCTGCAGTAAACCATAATGGGAAAGAATATGAAAAACAATATACATGTGTAACTGAATCACTTTTACATACAGCAGAAATTACACAGAATTGTAAGTCAACTATGTTATCAAAACTAACCAATTAGTGAGTATACTGGGAAAGTATATATTTATTTATCTGATTATACTGATAACATTTCTATTTTTTTCAAAATATAAAGTTAGAGGGGATGATGGATAGATAGATAACACCTACGTCACTGGAGGTAATTCCCTATCATTTATAAAGAATATACTGGCTCTGTTTCATATCTATATTTTTCCCATGTATATCCATTAATTAACCAGTTCTCTATTACTGAATATTAAGATTAACTTTAATCCTTTTTTATTAAAAACAATGGTGTGAAAATAATCTTGTACATACCTCTTTTTGGACATGTATAAGTATATCTTTAGGATAAATTCCTAGGAGAGGAATTGCTTAAGCTCGTTTCTTGAAAACTGTAAGCAGGCACTGAATTTCTAGGCAAAAGTTATTTTTTTCAGTTTGCTGGTGTTCAGAAATGAAGTAAAAGAAGTGGTTTAAAAAGCAAGCCTCCTTAATTCACAGTGAAGGGCCGATCTCTTCACCTTAATGGTTTAATTCAAGGCTTGAATTATTTAGCTTTAAATGCAAAACATCTAACACAGTGTGTTGTACAGAATGGATATGGGCATTCATCAAATGCATTTGAATGAATGAGTGAATGAATGAATGGAAGTTCTAGACACCAGAAGCATTAACTGTGGAATTATAAAATAAACACGTCCTCCCTCCCCACATTCCAGAGAGGCTGCGAGAATCTTAATGGCATCTCACTGTAACACACACACACACAAATTAGATGTCAAGGCACATCTCCTATGGACCTCATCCAAGTCACCAAAATGACTTCCTTATAATGGACTCCCAAGACAGAATTATAGTGTAGCGGTTGGGAATTTAAAAGTTTATAAAACACTGTGAATTCTCTAGCTCCTCGTCTACTGCCTGCTGCTGCTTTTCTCCCTGCTGGTCTGACTCTTCCATCACTGCTCCACGTCGAGGCTATTCAGAGGGAATGGCAAATTTAGAGCTCACTGTCGCCCAAGTCCATGAAGGATGGAGGATTAAGGGACCGTGAGCCAAGTCACTTGATCCCTCAAGGGTTCTATTTTATCATCTATAAAACAAAGGGGTTGAAGCACTGAGATTTTTTTCACACATCCTGTAGCTCTTGGTGGAAACCATTTATTATCCAAATCTTAAAGAGTTAGACCATAAAGAAGGCTGAGCGCTGAAGAATTGATGCTTTCAAACTGTGGTGTTGGAGAAGACTCTTGAGAATCCTTGGACAGCAAGGAAATCAAACCAGTCAAACCTAAAGGAAATCAACCCTGAATATTCATGGGAAGGACTGATGCTGAAGCTCCAATACTTTGGCCACGTGATGGAAAGAGCTGACTCACTGGGAAAGACCCTGATCCTGGGAAAGATGGAGGGCAGAAGGAGCATGAGGTGACAGAGGATGAGATGGTTGAATGGCATCACTGACTCAACAGACATGAGTTTGAGTGAACAAACTCTGGGAGAGTTTGAGTGAACTATCTCTGGGAGATAGTGAAGGACAGGGAAGTCTGGCGTGCCGCAGTCCACGGGGTGGCAGAGAGTCGGACATGACAGCAACTGAACAACAACAACACTGAGATTACCTCCTCAGGCCAAGACAGGTTAGCTCAAGGAATCAAATATAACTCTTTTCATATTTTAAAAGAACAGTTAAAAGTGGTTTCTAGAGTAGAAGAGCCAAAATAATAAAGAAGATGGGAAGCCACGTCTTTTCAGGAATAACTCAAGGTACTGGCATGATTAACCCAGTAAAAAGAGAGACTGGAGAAGGAAACAAGATAGTTGATTACAAATATACAAAGAGCTAACAGATGGAAAATAAATGAAGGCTGTTTCTTTACGGATCTGGAGCACAGAATTTTGAGAGGTGAAATTTTCAGAGTGGTGGATCTTGATTCAGTTAGATGAAGGACTTTCTAAAAAGTAGAGATCTTCAACAATGGAATATATTTTCTTTGACTTACTGAGTTCTGGAGCATGTGAAGAATTCAAGATAATGTTTGATAGTAATTCTCAGGTGTAGAGGAGGTTGGGAGATAAAGCCAGTAAATTTTAACATATATCAAATCCTACAACAGAAGTAAAATTTGACATATATCTTCCATGAAGTAATAATCAGATGTCAGTAATATTTTCCATCTTCACAAAAGAGAAAAATAGAATTTATTTTTTTTTCCATTTATTTTTATTAGTTGGAGGCTAATTACTTTACAATATTGTAGTGGTTTTTGCCATACATTGACAGGATGGCTGCTATCCAAAAGTCTACAAAATATAGAATTTATTATAAGATTGTTCAGATTATGAAAAAGAAAGCAAAATGTAATGATCCAAGTAGAGAATTGAAAGTAATAAAATATGACTACAAAATTCATGGCCAAACAGAAGCATAATCCTGAAAGCAAAGTGGGAGGGTACATTGAGGATGACAAAGATCCAGAACCTGCAAAACAAGAAATATAAATCTTTCATACTGAAAAAGTATGACTCATTGAAAACTGAAGGGTAGTTTTTCCATGAATTAAAAATGATATATTTTATTACAAAAGATTTAAAACTAATGCAAATCAAACATGAACAAAACAACATGAACAAAGTTAAAAGGAAAGCATTAATACAATGAGATAAGGAAATAAGATGAACACAGATTGGGGAGGAAGAAATAAAACTGTCTTTGTTCACTGATGACATAATTGTCTATGTAGAAAATCCAAAAAAATTGACAAGAACTAGTAAGATTTTCTTAAAAAGGTGTAAAATCGAGTTTAATGCATAAAAGTAAAGTCAGTCACTTTTCTATATACCGACAATGAATACATGAAACTGAAATTTAAAAACACGACACTATTTACATTAGCACCCCCAAAGATGAATACTCAGTTACAACTCTAACAAAATAAGTATAAGATCTATATGAGGAACACTAAAAAATTGATGGAAAAAAAAAATCAAAGAACTAAACAAATGGACAAACATTCCATGTTCATGGATAGGAAAAATCAATATTATTAACATAACAGTTCTGTACTACTTAATCCATAGATTAAACACATTTCCAATCAAAATCCAGCAAATTATTTTATGGATATCAGCAATCTAATTCCAAAGTTTATCTGGAGTGATAGAAGACCCAGAGCAGCCAACACAACATGGAGGGAAATGAACCAAGTCAGAGGACTGAGGTTAATTTGACTTAAGACTTGCTGGAAAGCAACAATAATCAGGACAGATGTGGTACTGGCAAAAGTAGAGACAAATAGATCAGTGGAACGGAATGGAGAGCCCAGAAACAGAGCCACATAAGTATAGTTAGCGGATCACTGAAAAAGATGAAAAGATAATCTTTTCAACAAATGATACTGAAATAACTAGATCTCTACAGGCAAAATGAAAGAAGTCTGGATACAGACCTTACACTTTTCATAAAAATAAAAAAATGGAGTACAGACCTAAATGTTAAACGCAAAACTTGAAGACTCCTAAAAAATAACTTAAGACAAAATCTGAATGAACTTGGCTCTAGTGATGCCTTTTTATCTACAACTCCAAAGGCATGATCCATGAAAGAAAGGAATGATTAGCTGGACTTCATTAAAAGAAATTTGGCACATAGGACTCTTTGTCTGACTCTTTGTGACCCCGTGGACTGTAGGCCATCAGGCTCCTCTGTCCGTGGGATTTCCCAGGCAAGAATACTGGAGTGGGTTGCCACTTCCTTCTCCAGGGGATCTTCCCGACCAAGGGATCGAAGCCGGGTCTCCCGCATTGCAGGCAGACACTTTAACCTCTGAAGGGAAGCCCTGGCACATAGGAAGCACCTCTTAAATGCCAGTTGTTCACGTTCTTATTAGTAACAATTGTGTATCTTCTAAAAAAGCTACCAGAACTATCAAGAAAAGCCTTTGATTTGGATATATCCAAATTCTTATATTTAATAGGTTTTGTGTTGATTCTCAAGTATTTTCCAAGTATCCAATTTTCAAACAGCAGTTCTATTTGCTTTTAATTGTCCCACCATTTTATTTTCTTGCTTAAATTGTACTGCCTGAAGTTTATGGTGAGATGTTCAGTAAAGGAAGTAAGAATGAGACTCTCAGATTTCTGACCTCAAACTCCGTGAAAATGGACATAGGTCTCCAACTTCCCTATTAAGCCAATGGCTGGATTTCAGGGTGTATGTGAGGGCGCAGGCACACATGTGTATAAAATAGCGGTAAGAAAGTACCCGCTGCTGTTATTTTACTAACAAGTTTTCAGTATGAATGCATGCTGGTCTTATCCAACACAATTTAGGCATTAATCGCTCTGATAATATACTTTTTCCCCCTTTGACCAGTTAAAATGCTAACTCAGTGATTTTTCCTAGAACTAAATGCATTTGGTTGTAATGTCATATTCGATTAGTTTATTGGAGAATTGCATTTAATATGCTAACAATTTTTGCCTCAATATAATTGATTTTGTTCCCAGTTTTGGGCTGGTGTGTGTACCACATTATCATAGCTTTGAAGAAGAAATCTGACACCTTCCGTTTCCTGTGTTCAGGGATGTTCTGTAACAATAAATAGTTCTTTTTACTCACTGAAAGTTACAAAGAATTTCCTTGTGAAACTGAGTTTGACACAACCTCTTTAATTTTTGAAAACTTGCAAATCTTGTCCATGATTATAGATTCTATTTGGGTTTTCTCTCTCTTCTGGGGTCAATTTGGGCCATTTACATTTCTCAGGGAAAAAAAAAATCATTGCATCAGGTTTTCAAATTTTGCCTGAAGTTTTAAACACATCCTCTTCTATTTTCTTAACATTGTCTTTATCTGCTTTCCCTTCACTCATTGCTAAATTTGCCTATTTGTGCTTTCTTCCCCTTTCCTTAATTAATATAGATTTATCTGTTTTTTTTTTTAATTTAAACTTGCCACAGATTGGTTTTATTTACTAGATCTAGGTTTTCTTTCCTCAACCCCACAATTCGAATGCCTAATTTGTTTATTCTCATTTTACTTTTTTGTGATGTATGCAGACTGTGAGTGTTGTTTTTTCCACAAGAGTATTCTCTTCCCAGTGTTGTTTGTTGTTGTTTTATTTAAGAAATGAGCAATTCTGCTTTGAATTTCCTCATTGAATTAAAAGTAACCTGAGTTTTTCTTTTCTTTTTTATCACCAAGTACTTGGGATTTTTGTTGGTTGGATTCTATTTTTGCTATTCCATGCTTTATTGCAATGTAGTTGAGAGAAAGAGGTCTGCATTATTTCTACTTATTAGAATTTGTTGAGTTGTTTTTTAATGTCCTAATATATCATGACACTTGGGGGTAAATGTCTATTTTTTGCTTCACCAGGATCTGGAGTTTGTTCTACATTTATTAGATGGTCCTCGTTATGCTGATCAGACCCACTACACACTTACTTCTTTGTGTCCCAAGCTGTGTTGTATGCTGAAAAGGGTGAGGCAAGCTGCATGTCACTCTGTGTTTCTGCCTACCGCTCCCTGTCTTCAGTTATCACCTTGTACATGGGGAGTCTGTTGGGTTTGGATTTATGACAGTTATTGTTATAAAGTACCACTCTGTTCTTTTATGTTTTTTACCTTACATTCAGTCTTGATTCTAATTCTTCCTTGATTTTTTTTAAATGAAGTGTCTTCTGCTTTATGATCCCCATTGTTTTTTGTTAAAAAACAAAAAAGAGGATCTTCCTTTTTGATAATTTCTAACATTTATACTCTTTTTCCATTCCTGTAGTGGTTATAACTTTAGACGTGACATGTACCTGCAGTGTTTCCCTTAAATGTACTGTATTAGACATGGTCTTAAAAGAGGGGAAAATCAATATTATTTTAAATAGAGAGGGTCAGGGACTTCCCTTGTGGTCCAGGGGCTAAGACTCCCCACTCCCAATGCAGGATGCCAGGGTTCAGTCCTAATCAGAGAATTAGATTCCACATGTCATAACTAAGAGTTTGCATGCCACAACTAAGATCTGGAAAAGACAAATAAGTAAGCAAATAAAAAAGTTTTGTTTTTTTTTAAATAAGGAAGGTCATTTCCCCGGTCTCTTATTCAGTGATCACATGACTCAGAAGGAGAACTACTGTCCCCATTATACTGGAATCACTGGAATAGTATTTCAGGTGGACATTCTTTACATAACATGGCACCTAAAAGTAGGCATATGATCCTGGAACTAGAGAATATTATACTCAGTGACATAAGTCAGACAGAGAAAGACAAATACTGTTTGACATCACTTACATATGGAAACTAAAATATAATATGAATGAACCTACATACAAAACAGAAATAGACTCACTGGAATAGAAAACAAATTATAGTTACCAAAGGGAAAAGGGGTAGGGGTAGGGACAAATTATGAGTATGGGATTAGCAGATATGAACTACTATACATGAAGTAAACAAGCAATAAGGGTTTACTATATAGCCCAGGGAATTATAACTAATATCTTGTAATAACCTATCATGTAGTATAATCTGCAAAATTCAAACAAAAAGAACAACTGACTTGCTATGTTGTACACCTGAAACTAAAGCAATAATGTATATCAACTATACTTCAATTAATTTTTTTAATTAACAAAAGAAAAAACAACATATTTTAAGACTAGAGAGAAATTTCACTATGATGAACTTATCAAGAGATAAGAGATTGATTTCTAACAATCCACCTTCCTTACAGCATTTCAGAACAACCCTGATTAGGTTTTCAGATCTTGATTATGTTTTAGGATCAGTATGTCCCACTTTTTAAAGTACAAGTATGTTCTAAATAATATATGGGACATACTGATCCTAAAATATTAGTCCATATTTATCTAAAATTCAAATTTCACTGAAAATCCTATATTATGTCTGTAGTTTACCTGGAAACCTTATCTTGTATGAACCGTGTTCTGAGTTCTTGATTATGTGGACATGCTAGGTAACTGCCTTTCATATCTAAATGACAATTTAGCTGGGCTTAAAAATTCTAGGGCCATTTTTTTCCCCATTTAGAATCCTATAGATATGACTCCACTATCTCTTGACGGTGACTTTTTTAACAGAGAGTATGAGGCTGTACTTTTTTTTTTCTCTCTCTCTTTTTTCCTTCATATAGTGAACTTGCTTTTTGCAGCTGGACACTTACTTAGAGAATTCTTTATCCTTGAAGCTCAGAGAATTCTTTGGCTATGTCTCATTTGTGATTGTTTGTTCTATTTCCCTAGAACATAGCACGCCTTTTCATTTGCAGATTAAATTCTTTTATTTCAATTCATTTCTCCCTATACCTATGAATATTTTCCTGTTGCATTTTTCCATTCTCCATTTGTTAAATCATCACTATCTGTCCTATGTATTTATTAACTAGTCTTCGAATCCATTCATCTCTTTGCTTTTTTTCCCCCTTCACTTTTGGTGCTACTGTCTCAAGCCTTTTCTCCATCTTACTGACCTGTTTCTCAGCTGGATCTATTTTTTGTTTGTGTGTTTGTAACGTTTCCCTTATTTTCTAATCGTCCTCTTTCTCTAATGCCCCATTGTTTCCTTGTCGTTTAAGTCATTCAGTCATGTCTGACTCTTTGAGACCCCATGGACTCTAGCCCACCATGCTCCTCTGTTCATGGGATTCTCCAGGCAAGGACACTGGAGTAGGTTGCCATTTCTTAGTTTTTCAGTTTCTCCTTTTCATCTCATTTCGTCTGGTTGTATATCCCTTGCTTCAAAGGTTTCTTGTCTATTCAAATTCTTGGAGAGAAGAAAGAATTTGTTGCAGAATTTTTGGTCATATTTCCCGGGGTAAATTGGAATGGATTCTTCATTGGCCTTTTGTAGACTACATTCATTTTGTGGGTATAAGAGCAGGGCATCTCCATGGCTGCCACTGAGATTCACATTCATCTCACTCATTTTTGACATGGGAAGCTCTGTGGGCACTTTCCAGAGTGGAGTGTGCCTTATTTCTTTGTTGGCAGGGCTCAGCACTGAGAGAAGCAGAGTGGGGCTCACCTGGGGCCATCGACATTTACGACAGTGATTTCAGTTCCTTTTACTTTCCATTATGAATTTGTATCAATTCCTATGCTTGAAACTGGGCCGGAAGCTTTGTTAGGGTCAAATGAGATAATATAGGCAGAAAGTTTTAGCACGGTTCCTGGCCTGGAAAAACAGTGCTCATAGATGTCAGCTAATTATTATCTTCATTCCAATTATGTCTTTGTAAAATCAAAAGGAACAGGCAAATGGTGTCAATGTGCCATTTCTATTCTTTTATCCTGAAATATTTGTTCAGGTTCCCCCATGTGTGTACAGTATTCCTGCGACAACTGGATTTTAAGCCTGTATTTAATTTTCCTTCTAACCAGTCTAGTACAGGGCCTTATGTTTAAATAGAAAGGATGTGCCTTTATTTCACCTACTAAATCAATAAACCAACGGATTTAGGCTCACAAGACACAAATGAGAAGGCATTGAGCTAGGACTGGATGGATAAAACTGCTTTGACATATGATTCTGTCACCAGAGAGAAATGAACATTCCCTTGGGCTCTGATGGGAGAAAGATTGGGGCACTTGAAGCAGCTGAACAGTTTAGACGTGAGCTTCAGCCGCGGTCAGACCTCCCAGGACAATTAGACTGTTGATGACCCACATGCAGGAGTTTACAAACAGTCCCCATAAAACCAGGCATTCTGATACAGCGTCCAGAGTTGGGAGGGGTTGGTGGGGAAGGGTAAGCAAGAAAAGTTAACATGATTCCTGGAAAATAGGGCGGGGGGGAGGCACAGTAAAGAAACCAGCATAATTAGAGTAAGAACAAATGCCACTTGTGGTTGCCGAGAGGCGGGGGGTGGGGTGGAGCAGGAGGAAAGGAGGAGAGGACTGGGAGTTCAGGATTAACAGAGGCAAACTAGTATATATAGGATGGATAAACAGCCAGGTTCTACTGTATAGCACAGAGAACTATATTCAATGCCCTATGAAACACCATAATGGAGAATACAAAAAAGAATATATATATATATATACACACACACACATACACACACACACACTATATATATATATATATATATATATATATATATAAACTAAGTCTTTTTGCTATACAGCAGAAATTAACACAACATTGTAAATCAACTATGCTTCAATAGAATTAAAAAAAAATACTATTAGCAAACAGAAATAACAATAGAAAGTATTTACATAGCATTTACTATATACTAGATCCTGTTCTAAGATATGCATAGAGATAAATATAGATAAATATTCATTTAATCCTATAAAAATTCTACCACAAAGGTCAAAATACATAGAGATGAGGTAACTAAGACACATAAAGAGTTAAGTGCCTAATAAACATGGGCTCATGCTAGCTCTCTGGGGGGGCAGCTTTATTATTCAAGGCTTACAAGGTAACACAGGGGAGATGACAGGCAGCAGGTGGTCTAAGATGACTTTGGGGGAAAAACAACTTTCTAATGAGGATTTCATTTATGCCTCATAGATAGAACTGACTCATTGGAAAAGACCCTCATGGTGGGAAAGACTGAAGGCAGGAGGACAAGGGTGCGACAGAGGAAGAGATGGTTGTATGGCATCACCGACTTGGTGAGCATGAAGTTTAAGCAAGCTCCGGGAGTTGGCGATGGAAAGGGAAGCCTGGTGTGCTGCAGTCCATGGGGTCACAAAGAGTCAGACTTGACTGAGTGACTGGACTGACTGAAGAAACAAAGGAGTCTTCCAGCCATAAGTTCTGCTTCCTGGAGAAATGGTCATCTTGAAAGCCAGTCTTTGTTGAGAAATAAAAAGAATTACCAACTGCCGAGATTTCCTCTGACCTATTAAAAGCAGAGTTTAGAGATTCCATTTCAAGTTTTGCTGCCTGCCATTTGTAAGTAGATAAAACCCAAAACCGTGTGAGTGAGGTTTCCCCTCTGCCCAGGGAGGACATGGAGAATGAACCTGGGTGCAGGTGGAAGAGCTGTGAAGGCAAGAAGAGCAACAGGAAGTCAGAATCATGAGTCTTGATCATCCCCTTTGAGTTCAAAATCCTCCTAAGGGTCTTCATAGAAAAAAAAAGATGAATGATGGGGGTTATTCCATGGCAGGGCTCACTTCTCTTCTCTAGCCACACAGTGGCCACCCTTTAGGCATCCTTCCCAATGCTTTATGTTTCATGGAGCCCATGAGCTGAGGCAGACATCTATGCAAATGGGTTACAGGTAGACTCTGGGTTCTCTATGCTTGGTGTATGGTGTGGAGAGTATTAGAGGTCCTGTAAGTTCTGATGGGGGGGGGGGGGGGCGCAATACAGAAAGGCTGAAAATTCCAGTAGATTAGCAAAAGGATCAGAAGAGAATGTAGAAACTTTATGACCAAAGGCCAGGACCAGGACATGAAGAGTAAATGCAGCAAGATGTTCTAATGGATGGGACTGGACCTATGGGAGTGGTCACTGGTATGTGGGTGCCCCAGGGCCAGGTCAATCAACTGGGGGCAGAGACCAGTGAGGACCCAGAGATTGTCATGGACTGAGGCGTCTTGAAGCATGGCCATAGGGACACACAAACTTTCCATTATCGTCATATGCAAGCATCTTGATCAGAGGAGAGGGATGAGGGTGCTTGTGAGGAAGTAGGCAGGGAAAGCCTGAAAGGCTGAGCAGTTCTCCAGGAAGTTCAGTTCAGTCGCTCAGTCATGTCCAACTCTTCATGACCCTATGGACTGCAGCACACCAGGCTTCCCTGTCCATCACCAACTCCCAGAGCTTACTCAAACTCATGTCCATTGAGTCAGTGATGGCATCCAACCATCTCATCCTCTGTCGTCCCCTTCTCCTCCCGCCTTCAATCTTTCCCAGCATCAGGGTCTTTCCCAAGGAGTCAGTTCTTCGCATCAGGTGGCCAAAGTATTCAGCTTCAGCATCAGTCCTTCCACTGAATATTCAGGACTGATTTCCTTTAGGATTGACTGGTTTGATCTTCTTGGAGGAGGCAAAACTAATCCTCCAATCACCATCAACGACAATAGGAACTCAAGAAACACCATAGATACACAGCACGAGTGTGAAAACATAAAATATAGATGATGAATGTTTGACCTTGTTATGTAAATCAAAACAGTGATTTGATGATTACAAGTCAGTCTGGAAGCAGAAAAAAGAAAAAAAAAATAAGGCACAGCTTCTTTTCACTATGAATAGGTGATAATAAGCAACCTTTAAAAAAAAAATCTTAAAAGATGGAAAAAAATTCTCGCACATTTCTTTGTTCTTAATTATATGAGCATACTTCACACATCCTCTACACTGTCACTGTAGTATCATGATGCCAAATTAAGATGAGCACCCAGAAGCTCTTGACCAGAAGTCAAGTTTGAAGGGGGCAACTCTGCACATTGCCCGTGTCGCTACGGGAAACACCTGGGTCAGTTAGCAGGATTAAGGGAAGAAGCACGTTATTCACCCAGGGGTTGGGATGGTGGGAGACTCTTTTCAGTTCAGTTCAGTCGCTCAGTCGTGTCTGACTCTTTGCGACCCCATGGACTGCAGCATGCTAGGCTTCCCTGTTCATCACTATCTCCTGGCGTTTGCTCAAACTCATGTCCATTGAGTTGGTGATGCCATCCAGCCATCTCATCCTCTGTTGCACCCTTCTCCTCCTGCCCTCAACCTTTCTCAGCATCAGGGTCTTTTCCAATGAGTTAGACCTTCACATCAGTTGGCCAAAGTATTGGAGCATCAGCATCAGTCCTTCCAATGAATGTTTAGGGTTGATTTCCTTCAGGATTGGCTGGTTTGATCTCCTTTCTGTCCAAGGAACTCTCAAGAATCTTCTCCAGCACCAGTTTGAAAGCATCAATTCTTCAGGACTCAGCCTTCTTTATGGTCCAACTCTCACATCCATACATGACTCCTAGAAAAACCATAGCTTTGACTATACAGACCTTTGTTGGCAAAGTGACGTTTCTGCTTTTTAACATGCTACCTAAATTTGTCATAGCTTTTCTTCCAAGCTTTTACCTTGGCCAAAAAGGGACAGTGGGGCGGGGGGAGGGGACTATGTAGGGAGTCTGGACAGGGCTGGAGGCCTGGAAGAGGAGAAGAACAGTCCCTGACCTCTCTCATCTCCTGCCCACCAGTTTCTTGCTGTGGTTTCTGCTGGCCAAATCCAACCAAAAGTCCAAGGTAAGGGGAGCCTGGGTCACATGGTCCATCAGGGCCAGTCTCCAAGGGCACAGAGGGAAGCAGAGAAAGACAGGGAAAGAACTGGGGGGCGGGGGCAGGTTTGGAGGGAGGTACGCAGAAAACACCCAGCATGTCTGATACCCATGATCATTAGACGTGGCCAACACCTTCTGCATCTCTGTGTGATTTTCTAAAACTGAAGAACAGCAGCCCAAGAGCTGCACTTGGGTGGCCAATCGAACACCTGAGAGGAATCTGCTTTTTTCAGTTTTCCGAAGAAATGGAGAAATTTCCATCATCTCCCCCAAGGCTGTGATGTCAGACTGTTTTAGTGTCAGCTCAGCTACTTCAAACACTGTCACGTATTTCTGTAAACTTGAGTCATGGGAGTTCTGTGTTCGCAGTTTCCTTACACAGTCCAGACGCAAAGGCTGTGTTGGCGTGTCACAGGCACCCTGGCCACAGGGCACACTGCCACCCAGCCCGGACGACGAGCCCGCGGGTCCTGCCAGGCCCCGCTGGCCCTGTTCTGCGACGCTGGCCTGGGGGGACTTTATTTTAAAACCTGAGTATTTATACAGTTTGCATTCTTCGGGAGGTGGGAGATTCTATGAACCTTCAAGAGCTCTCTCGTTTGCTTTATCTTCTTGCTAAGAGAGGCAAGGCAGCCTGGCGGAGGGGACCTAGCCGACTTGGCTTGGCTGAGCCATACCTGTTGTTATTAAACACAGAGCAGGATTATTTGAAGTTCAATTTCTATGTTAAACATAATAATTTTGCTCTGTTTGGATTCCTGAGGGTTCTTTGGACACTGTAATTTATTTCATTGTTCTGATGCCGTGCCTGCCCCTAACCCCACCCCCCTTGAATTCCACCCTCTTCCCTAAGGGGGTTGTGGGGAAGGGGTGGGGGAAGGGGTAGGGAAGGGGCAGCTGCAGTGGGAGATGGAATGGAAAGAAGATTCCAGAACCATCACCAAGATCTCTGGCCTTCCCTGGAAGGGCTGAAGTTCACAGGCTTCATCAGTTTGTAGAAGTGGGACTGCAAAACTCAGGCAAGTGGCACATTGTCCTGACTTCCGTGGGACTTTTCCCCACGGAAAATTCATTTGAAATCTGGCAGCTCTGGCATAGTTGCTTCCACAGCCTTTCTCACTGTTGCTAAACTATAAGTGCTGGAGTTATCCTGACCTGATCTACAGGACCACAGGCAGGTGGCTGACTTCCTCTGACCCTTGTGCGCATCTTGTTGTTACGCAGAGGGCTGCTGATGCAGAAGGAAAACCCCTGGTCTTCCCCCGGAGACAGTTTGAGGAGCAGGGTAAGGATGACAGCCTCCACATCTCTCAGATAACGCATGGGAGGCCTGGCCAGTGTCTGGCACATTGTAGGAGTTCAAGAAAGGGCAGTTCCTTCCTTCTCTCTGTCCCCAAAAAGACTTATGAGGATCTTGCAGTCAATACCTGAGACCTATGAGCCCTGACCTTGCTCAGAAAAGGTGGGGAGAAAGCTTGCCAGAATGCATGGTTAGAAGCCTTTGTTGGGGAGGGAAAATGTGCTTGTGAATCCCTGTTCCCAAACTCCTTGAGAACATAGCAAGGTCTCCCTATCTGGGAAGAAGCCCCTCACGGGGCCGCCAGATAGTTTCAAATCAAGCTTCAGTTTCTATAACTCCATCTTTTCCCAAGAGTGAGGATTTTTCCCAACTGAGCCCTGTGTTCTCTCCATAGGTAGTTCCTTCATTTGCACTGAACAATCTCTTCTAGGCTTCCTTTAAAAAAAAGAAACTGAGTAGCAAAGAGAAAACAAAGGTTCAGACACAACCACCAAAGTCCACTTTTATCGGAGCAGTGACCGTGTGTGCTCAGTCGTTTCAGTCATGTCCAGCTCTTTGCAACGCTGTGGACTGTAGCCCACCAGGCTCCTCTGTCCACGGGATTCTCCAGGTAAGAATACCGGAGTGGGTTGCCATGCCCTCCTCCAGGGCATCTTTCCCAACCCAGGGATTGAACCCCCATCTCTTATGTCTCCTGCATTGGCAGGTGGGTGCTTTACCACTAGTGCCACCTGGGGCCACCAAAGTCCACTTTTATCATAGTAGTAACCCTAGTATACCTATTTTTTTCTAAAGATTTTACTTTCTTAGAGAAATGTTTGGGACACAGCAGAAATGAGCAAAAGGTACAGGCCCACACATGCAGGGCACCTTATAAACCTTTGGTCTTTTCTTTCTTCCCACTCTGATACAGCTCAGTTATGAGATGTCAAAGCTACAGGCAAACTGCCTACTCGACACAGCACAATGCAGGCCCCAGACCATGTCTAATCTTGTGCAGAAAATAAGTGTCTAAAGCTGATGACCAGCTTGCTGATGGAGGGGAAACTTGTCTTCCACCTGGTAGGTTCGCGGGCTGTGTCAGTGTTGCCTCGTACGTACCACACAGTCACCATGAACGCAGACCTGGAAAACTTTGAGAAGCTCAGCAAGGCTCTGGCCAGAGCATCTGAGATTCCCCACTTTCCAATGACTGCTCGTGTTCACCACTTCAGAGGGAAATAATGAGCATGAAATTCAATTATTCAGGCGCCCGCTTAGCCATCTCAACCAGAACTGTGTCCCTAATCTTTTATTTGGAAGATAAAGTGAAAAATCTAAAGCTACTCTCCTTAGGATGGCATTTTCTTCCCTTTGTGCCTCGGCCAAGAGAATCCCTTCAACCTATGGCTCTCGACTTCAAAGTCAGCGCCCCTCTCCTGCTGGCCTGCACTTGAACCTGCCATCATGGCCTCTGTGTGCCGAGAGGAGGTGGCTCAAGCGGACTGAGCCCGAGGGGGCAGGAGCTGCTGCCCAGGGCTGGGACATGCCGGCTGGGCCTTGGAGAGGGGACTGGGCCTCATGCTCTGCGTGTGCAGCTGCCACGCTGGGACAGAGGGGGTCAGGCCCTTGTCTCTGGGCTCTGGAAGGCACTGGCCCAGCCATGACGCACCCCAGGCTGAGGCCGGCGGTCCAGAGCTCCTGAAAAGGCGCTGCCCTGAGGACCCTATCTGGCCTCCTTTCACAGCCTTTTCTTCCTGCCCTGCCCTGTGTCATTCTCCATGCTTAAGTCCCACCCACAGGGCTCACAGTTCACATCACCTGCCTGGTGGGGGACCCTGTTTCATTTGCCTCCATGGGTGAGTCCCCACCAAGCACAAGGTCCAGCCTCAGAGCCACACCTTGAACTGCTTGTGGGAGGCGGACTTCCCTGGGGGCGCCGTGGATTGGAATCTGCCTGCCAAAGCAGGGGACGTGAGTTCGATCCCTGGTCCAGGAAGATAAGCCCATGGGCCACAACTACTGAGCCTGCTTGCCTGGAGCCCAGGCTCCGCAATAAGGGAAGCCACCGCAATGAGAAGCCTGCACAGAGCAGCACAACCAGAATAGCCTCTGCTCGCCACAAGTAGAGAAAGCCCATGGACAGCGATGAAGGCTCAGTGCAGTCAGAGATAAATAAATTAATATCTAAAAAAAAATTGTGGGATGCGCGTTGCACAGCCAAGCTTCCAGAACAGCCCCCCCCACCAGAGTGTGAGAAATAAATTTCCATGCTCTATGATACTGTGTTATAGTAGCCTAAGCTAATATAGGTGACTAGTATGTTTGGCACTCTATTAAGAGTCTGAATTCTCTTTAATGAACAAGTAATGGAGTCAGGGGACCATGACCCATGCCCCCCGGGTCCTGCATGACTTGCGCCCCATCCTGCCTCAGAGGGACCTAGAACCCTCCACTCAAATCTTCAGCAGATGTTTTCTGGAGATCCTGAGGGAGCCTCCCGCAAACCACATAAAGTCATGGTACACTCTTCCACTCCAGGCTTGCAGCCTGGCCAAGCCGCTTTCGAAAACTGGGCCACACCTCTGTCCCCATAACTAAGACTCAGGTGTGCACACCAAGGGTGACAGCCACCCTCTAGTCTCCAAGGCTCCGAGTGCCAGCTGGAGGCCAAATTCCCTGCAGACCCCCTGAGGCATGAGGCAGGCCTGGGGAGAACCACAGGTTCCAATTGTACCCTTCTCACCTGACCGGGCACTTCTCCTTGTGTGTCTGCTGAATTCCCCTGGAAAATAGCTGCTTCCATCTCTGCCTGTATTTGAGCGTGATCCCCGCTGAGTTCTCCAGCCCACAGCGGCTGTGTCCACCAGCCCATCAGGTTATGTCTGGGGGCAGTACCTGCAGGTACCCAGTCACCCCTCACCAACTGGTCAGTCATGTACAACGTGACTGACTCCCACAGTCAAGCTACACGTTGAATAAGAGACCTAACATCCCTGGGTTCTTGGACTCTGTTCAGGTCTAGCCAAGAACCCCAGCAGGCTCTCTGGTACATGGGGAAAACAATGAACAAACCGACTCTTCCTGCAGGAGAAAGTGTATAAGTCTGTGTGTGTCTGTATGTGTGCGTGCTCTGTAGCTCTGTGGGGCTAGAATCAGGATATATGTCCTCGGCAAGCTGTTGCCAGTAGACGTTTGACTCGCACCCCCACACATGACATTTGTTTGCTCAAACGTCACACAATTCATGGTCCGAGAGGGAGCATGGCGGGGCTGTGACACTGAGCAGCTGAGGACTCTGAGCCTGGCGGCCTCCCGGGCGTGCTGCGCCATGGCCGGCGGCCAGAGCTGCACGGCAGAGCGCGTGGGTCCCCACACACGTGCACACCCCACACGCGCATGCACACACACACATACACACAGGCGAGCAGGTGAGAGGCACCCTGCCCTCCGCAGACGCTGCGCTTCTTCTGTATAATTTACACCCCCACACCATGCTCCGTCCGGTCTTGTCCTGGGGACTTGATTTCTTTCATGTGGTTCTCTGCACTAACGAGATTAAATCAGCTCCAATAGGTACCGGTTTAATGGAGATGATAAACTTTTATTGAACTTGAGCACATTAAAATGAAATGTAAGCAGTAGGTGATCTTGGCATTCTCCAGGGGTCTCTTCCAATTTGAATGAAGCCAGTGTGCTTCTCTGGAAAATAACAGCTTGCTTTATGCACTTAATTAAAAGCTATTTTTGTGGTATAAAAAAGGAGCTCAGCTCTTCCATGGAAGTCTAGAGAAACCGTGTCTCTAACTGTGAAAACGGCGATGGACCGGTCCTTTCCTGAAAACTGTAAAAGCAGATCTTTACACTGCACGCGAAGTGCAGGTAAGGCGCTGTTTTACAGCGGCCTGTCTGCTCATCTGAGATGTTTTGTCTGTGAATGGGATTATCATGGTGGTTTATTGAGAAGGAGCCAAAAACTATGTTAAGTAAACTGTTTACACAAAGCCACCAGGCTGAAAAAGCCAAACTCAGACTCATTTCAGGTTCTAACCAAAATAAACTTTACTATCGTTTCAACTGGACAGTTAAACCTTTCGGACTCTGTTCAACTTGCTGAAATGTGTAGAACCCCAGCCCACAGCTCTCCATGAAGACGATGAGATTGTAAATGTTGCGGTTCTCCACTGAAGGTTGACCTTCTCTGCAGCACCCTGCGAGGCTCTCCCTCGGGCCAGGCCATCACTGTCCCTGCCAATCTGGCAGGTCAAGAGAGGAAGGCTTGGAGCTCCTGCTCAGCTAGGGAGTCAATGCCAAGCTGTCAATAACCCTTCATGGGACAGCTTTATGTCTCTGGAGGGCTGGAAAGGTTGTACCTGGTTTCTTTCGACCCTCATGATGGCCCCTTGGTTCACCAGGGTCAAAGTGATTTCTTTTCTTTTTTTTTTTTTTAATGAAAGTCAACTCTTGACCTTTTCACATCTTAAATTCTAATCTGGGGCCAGAACATTTCACAAGATAGACTGTGATCTGCTTGAAAACAGAGAAAAGCCCAGAAGAATAGAAACTTCCACTGACGAAGCCCGAGGTGAACACGTTTTGTCTCCTTGAGGTTCTGTAACAGGCAGCCAGAGGGTTTCCATCTGTGTTCACCAAATCCATGAAGGAACAAGACAGCTCTGTTGTCCAGGCCTTGTGGTTCCTTGATGAGGAAATGGGCTCACAGCAATGTTCCTGGACCATTTCATTTTCCTGACCTGTCTGATTTTCCCCAGAATTGTCTTCTGGAGCCCCTTGACTCTGCAAAGGCTGTGTCCCTTTGTCTCCATGCCAATCATCTCCTAACCTCCTCCATTCATTCATCTGAAGGATCCATTGAAGGATTCCCTCATTTGAATAATTCATTCATTTCAATGGGCCATCTGTCCATTCACTTCTTTAAAGAATTCATTTGAAAAATGCTAGACACTGAGTTAGAAATCAGTGATACAAATTAAGACAGCTTAAGACAAATTAAACCTCAGGGGCTCATGGTCCAGTTGAGTGACAGGTGGCTCTACAGAAACTGCAATAAGGAATGATAGTTAAATGAAAGTACTAAGTATCATAGGAAAACATGTGCTGCTTCATCTCCATATCAGTTCCTCCTCTTCCCTGGCCTCTAGACTCCTTCAGATTCAGTCCTGGATCTTCCTTTCTCCTTTATCTACATTCTTCCCCTAGGTGATCTCATGAGGTTCTAGAGTTTTGAACAATTGCATGTTGATGACTATTCTGTCTCCAGCCCTAACCTGTCTCCAGAGCTCCACATGCTTACTGCCCTCTTCCTGTGTGGCCAGCTCCACTTGAATGATTAAAGAGGCAAGTCTCTGTACAATGGAAAGTCTTGATGCCTGTCTTCCCACTATGGCCCTACCAGGGCTTTCCCCACTGGCACAGTTGTTCTAGGAAAACACTCAGGAGGCAGCTTTGACTCTTCCCTTCCCTTTCCTCTTTCCCTTTTCTCTCCATATCCAAGTCCAGTGGATTCTGTCTCCAAAGGCACCTGGACCTGTTCTCTGTTTGCACATTCCCTGAAAAAAATGTGGCTTCAAGACCCATTACACTTTCAATCTGCTTTCTACATTGCAGTTTGTATGATCTTTTTAAAAACTTCAACTGGTATAACAAGATTCCTCTATTTAAAACCCTTCAAAGAAATGAGACTTTCATTTCTGATAGAGAAGGAATAACTGGACTTATCCTCCCATATGAAATAACTAAAATACAATATAAAGTAAGACATGGAAGCTACCTAAGTGTCCATCGACAGATGAATGCGGTACATGGAATTCTGTGTGTGCTCAGTTGTGTCTGACTCTTTGTGACCCTATGGGCTGTAGCCCACCAGGCTCCTCTGTCCATGGAGTTTTCCAGGCAAGAATACTGGAGTGGGGTTGCCATTTCCTACTCCAGGGGGCCTTCCTGACCCAGAGATCGAACCCATGTCTCTTGTGTGCTTTGAATTGGCAGGTGGATTCTTTACCACTATCACCACCTGGGAAGCCCACATGGAACATCAGTTCAGTTCAGTTCAGTTCAGTTGCTCAGTCGTGTCTGACTCTTTGCCACCCTATGAATTGCAGCACGCCAGGCCTCCCTGTCCATCACCAACTCCCGGAGTTTACTCAAACTCATGCGCATAGAGTCGGTGATGCCATCCAGCCATCTCATCCTCTGTCTTCCCCTTCTCCTCCTGCCCTCAATCCCTCCCAGCATCAGGGTCTTTTCCAATGAGTTAACTCTTCGCATGAGGTGGCCAAAGTACTGGAGTTTCAGCTTCAGCATCAGTTCTTCCAATGAACACCCAGGACAGATCTTCTTTAGAATGGACTGGTTGGATCTCCTTGCAGTCCAAGGGACTCTCGAGAGTCTTCTCCAACACCACATTCAAAAGCATCAATTCTTCGGCACTCAGCTTTCTTTATAGTCCAACTCTCACATCCATATGTGACCACTGGAAAAACCATAGCCTTGACCAGATGGACCTTTGTTGGCAAAGTAATGTCTCTGCTTTTTAATATGCTATCCAGGTTGGCCATAACTTTCCTTCCAAGGAGTAAGCGTCTTTTAATTTCATGGTTGCAGTCACCATCTGCAGTGATTCTGAACATCAGTCAGCCATAAAAAAGAAAAGAATGAAATAATATCATTTGAAGAAAAATGGATGGACCTAGATTATCATATTTATGGCAAATAGCGGGGGAAACAATGGAAACAGTGACAGACTTTATTTTGGGGGGCTCCAAAATCACTGCAGATGGTGACTGCAGCCATGAAATTAAAAGACACTTGCTCCTTGGAAGAAAAGCTATGACAAACCTAGACAGCATATTAAAAAGCAGAGACATTACTGACAAAGGTTCATCTAGTCAAAGCTATGGTTTTTCCAGTAGTCATGAATGGATGTGAGAGTTGGACTATAAACAAAGCTGAGCGCCAAAGAATTGATGCTTTTGAACTGTGGTGTCGAGAGACTCTTGAGAGTCCCTTGGACTGCAAGGAGATCAAACCAGTCAATCCTAAAGAAAATCAGTCCTGAATACTCATTGGAAGAACTGATGCTGAAGCCACTGACTGATACTTTGGCCACCTGATGCGAAGAACTGACTCATTTGCAAAGACCCTGATGCTGGGAAAGATTGAAGGCAGGAGGAGAAGGGGGCGACAGAGGATGAGATGGTTGGATGGCATCACTGACTTGATGGATATAAGTTTGAGCAAGCTCCAGGAGTTGGTGATGGACAGAGAAGCCTGGAGCACTGCAGTCCATGGGGTTGCAAAGGGTCAGACATAACTGAGCAACTGAACTGAACTGAGATTATCATAAGTTAAATAAGCCAGACAGAGAAAAACAAATATATGGTATCACTTATATGTGGAATCTAAAAAAAAAATAAAATGACACAAATGAATGAAACAGAAACAGACTCAGAGACAGAAAAACAAACTTATGGTTACCAAGGGGAAAGGGAAGGAGATAAACTAGGAATTTATCAGAAAAGAAATGGAATACATAAGTAATAAGATAAGAGCAAAATCATTAAATATAAAACAAAACACAAAAAATAAAAATTAATGAGATCAAAACCTGGTTAATTGGGAAAATCAATAAATTCGGTAAACCAGACTCATAGGGGTGGGGTGATATCAACACTGTCAGGAATGAGAGGCATGGCATTACTACAGAAGTTAAAAGGATTATTTCTTATGTACAACTTTATGCCAATAAATTTGACAACTTAGAAGAAATGTATAAATTCCTTAAAAGGCATAGATCAAAACTTGCTCAAGAAGGAAGAGATAACCTGAAAAGATACCCCTTTATCTATTTTTAAAAATTGAATTTGTAATTTAAAGCCTTCTAACAAAAGAAGCTCCAGCTACAGATAGCTCTGCTAGTTAATTATACTGAACATTAGGAAGAAATAACATTCATTTGAACAAACTCTTTAAGAATACTGAAGAGACACAAGGCTTCCCAAACCATGCTACAAACTCAGCATTACTCTGATAGCAAATGCAAAAAAAAGATATTACAGGAAAAGCAAACTACCTAGGTACAGATTTTTGAAACACAATCTTAGCAAATTTAAGCCAATAATACATAAAAAGGATACTACATAATAGTCAAGTAAGGATTACTTCAGGAATGCATTTTTGGCTTAACAATCAAAACAATCAATTAAAAGCCTTAAAAAAAAGAGATGACTGTCTCAAAAGATTGAGAACAAACATCTGACAAAACACAGCACCCAATCCTGATAAAAACTTTCAGTAAAGAATAGGAGACTTCCTTAACCTGATAAAAGATACCTGTAAAAAGTCTACAAGTAACACACATGCAAAAGTATGTATGTTAGAGACCCAAGTAATCAACCCTATTTACACAAAGTGCTAAAAAATGCAAAGTTATTTACAGTGATAGGAAGAAAATCAGTGGTTGTCTGAGGCTGTGGTTAGGGAACATTCCTAGTGGGGGGTTACAAAGCACCATGACAAAACTGTGGGAGATGACGGGTATGCTTACTATCTTGAGTATGATGATAATTTCATGAGTGCACATGTGTGTTTAAACTTGTCAAATTGTGCCCTTCACGTATTTTCAGTTTAGTGTATGTTAATTATACATCCACAAAGCCCTTCTAAAAAATCCTTCCAACTCTTGCATTGCTTTAAAAAAAAATCCAAAGTGACCTCAGAGTTCAACATAATCTGGTACCAATCTACCTTTTCAATCTTATCTGTTACCACTTCAATAAAAGTATCCCCCCAACATACCAAGTTCTTGCCTGTCCCAGGACCTTTGCACACACTTCTCCTTGTGTGTGAAGTGTTCATCCTCCAAGATGTATTTTAGCTCTTTCTCATTTTCTCAGGGGCCTTTCCTGATTCTCTGAATTTTAAATCGGCTCCTTGTAGATACTATCACCTGCAGCTACCTTACCTGTTACTGCCACAGAGTTTACCCCACTAGTTTTCTTCGTTATTTGTTTAACAGTATATTATCCATCCCCCCATAAGAATGGAAGCTCCTTGAGGGCAAGAATGTGTTCTGTCTTATTCCTGCTCTTGGACCAAGCATTGTACCTGGCATAAAGCACATTCTCACCAAATACTCATACATCAATATATATAAATAACGGAATGAGAGCAATGAATTAGGAGCAAGTGGAAAGAGATTTCATGAAAAACTGACATGTGAGCTCAGTTGTGGAGAGTTTTTTATTAATTCCGTATTTTCAGACAGGACTATTTAAACCATCTATATTCTTATATATAAAACAGGGCTGCAAGTAAAGGTTTTAAGGTCTATTGACAGATGTGAACTAATCACACACACACACACACACACACACACACACACACACACACACACTCCAGGCATACTCCAGTGCTCAGAGTATAGCAGCAGCTCAACAAACCAGTTTCCCTTTTCCTTCCCCAACTCCAGCCATGGAGAAGGCAACTGCATGGGGGGACAGCCATGATCCCATCAGAGGACAGAGCACATCTGGAGGATCGGGACAACACAGAAAACTTTCGGAGCACCATGGGGAGAAATCAAAGTCAAAAGTGAAAGCACACTTTAGTGCCAGGTTGTACAGGGACTTAGTGATGCGCTTACCTGTTCTGGATTTCTGTTTGCGAATAACAGGAGGCTGCAAAGGAGCGTGGGGAGGGGTAGGGTGGGGGAATCAGGCTTGGGAGACTTAGAGTTGACAAGGGTAAACCTAGTAACAGAGCGAATAGAGAAGTGAAAGGGGGTAAAGTCAACGGAAGAGGAGAAGCAGAGAGAACTGCAATTTTTTTTTAACTGCCTAGATTCCAGGGCTGGTGATGAACAGAGGTAAAAATTCTAACTCAGACCCTGGGCCTTCACCTCCAAGCATGTGTTCTGCTTTAGTCACCGCTACTTCCTTTTCTTAGGAGATCCCCCCCCTGCCTCCCCCAAACCCACAGCATCAAAGCCGAGACTGTGTATTAGCACGGAGGGAGCTCTTAACAGTTGCTTGAAGACAAAATCAGAAAAGGAGATGGGGAAGACATTTGAATGGTCATGACCTTTTGATATAATTATTTACACCCAGAGGTTACTGACGAGAGTCATGCAGAACATCAATTCCTTGATTAAGGACAAAGAGAAAGGGGTGAAGTGTTTAAAATCCCCAAGGCTACCAAGACACAAAACAAGAGAATTGGCAGCAGAGACCCAAGCAGTCAGCCTCGCACAGAACAAGGGGATCAACAGGGGAAGAAGGGACTTAGTGTCAGACATGGAAACCGGGGGCCTTGAAGGTCATGACTTGCGCTTCCTTAGCAGGCCCGTGAAATGGGAACGTTCCCTAATGACAGACTCAACAGGGACTTAGTTGGTGAGCCTGGAGGTGGCTCCACTTCTCAGGAGGAGAGAGAACTAATGAAAGAGAAACCGTCATGACAAATAAAAACGTTTTGTTGGGATTTACTCCCAGTGGAGCTACAGAGAAGACTAGAGTTTCCTAAGTCCAAAGTTAGAAGACATGCCCGTCAGGGGCTGTTTACATCCCTGGAGGTGGCACTGGCATTTCTGACAACCTGTTACCAGGAGCCCTGTGAACCTAGTTATGGACGAGAACCACGGGTGAAGCTTGAGAAAAGTGCTGATGGCCTGGCAGCTCTGACTTAGCACATCTGGAACAGATCCTGATGTTAGGCTGTTAAATAAGTCCCTCAAGCTCTAGTGATGTGCTACCCAGTTTGAGAATCGCTAAGTTTTTAAAAAAGATGTTTTCTGATGCAGACCATTTTTAAAGTCTTTATTAAATTTGTGATAATATTGCCTCTGTTTTATGCTTTGGTGTTTTGGCTACAAGGCTTGTGGGATCTTAGCTTCCTGACTGGGGATCAAACCCGCACCCCCTGCATTGGAAGGTGATGTCTTAAAGACTGGACCACCAGGGAAGTCCCTGAGAATCATTCGTTTAGATCATGGTCTTGTTCAAACAGAGAGATTTTGCACAAGTATAGACAACTGCCTTAGAAAGTATATAGCCTGATTAATCCTTAGGATACATTGCTAAGAAGAAATGCAATTCCTAATTATACTACATAATTTACAGAGTAGTATAATTTCAAGGAAAACTATGGGTATCTTTAAATCAGTTAAGAATTCTCAGTTAAAATTTTTTTTTAAATTTCTAATTGGGCTGCCCTGGTAGCTCAGATGGTAAAGAATCTGCCTGCAATGCAGGGAACCTGGGTTCGATCCCTGGGTTGGGAAGAGTCCCTGGAGAAGGAAATGGCTACCCATTCTAGTATTCTTGCCTGGAGAATCCCACAGACAGAGGAACCTGGGGGACTAGAATCCATGGGGTCGCAAAGAGTTGGACGTGTCTGAGTGACTCATTGGTCGGTTGATTTTTAATTAGAGGATAATTACTTTACCATATTGTGATGGTTTCTGCCATACATCAACATGAATCAGCCATAGATACATACATATGTCCCCTTCCTCTTGAACTCCCCCACAAAATCTCTTCCTATCCCACCCCTCTAGGTTGTCTCAGAGTTCTCACTTTTGACATGAAAATGGAAGTTCTGATGATAAGACTTGGGGGGATAGAGGATTCAGAGGAAATTCGAGAGTGTGCATTTCCACAGCTCCACTGCAAAGAGAAAGGGAAGACTTCCAGGGGAAAAGATGCTGCTGGACTAGATTCCACTGACCACAGATGGGGCGGGGATAGGTGGTTCTTCTAAACCCGAGTCTGGTGGGGATGGCTGGAATGAGACCACTCAGAGCTTTCCAGATGAGCTTCCTGTCATTGGAAGGAATGTGCAAGAAGGCAGAGCAGCCTGGGTGTCTGGGAGCTGATCTGCTCTTCCCAGTGGAAGGGGATCAGACCTAAATCTTAAAAAGGCATGTTGTCCTGAAGCTACTTTAAATCCTATATATGAGTATGGCTTGAGTCCTACAAGATAGTTATTGGGATTTTCTAACTGCGTGGGCACTGCAAGCACTTCAAAGAAGCCATTTGGGCAGGATTGTTGTTGTTCGTTGTTCAGTCACTAAGTCATGTCTGACTCTGCAACTCTATGGACTGCAGCACTCCAGGCTTTCCTGTCCTTCACTAACTCTCGGAGTTTGTTCGAACTCATGTTCATTGAGTGGAGGATGCCATCCAACCATCTCATCCTCTGTCATCTTTTCCTCCTGCCCTCAATCTTTCCCAGCATCAGGGTCTTTTCTAATGAGTTGGCTCTTTGCATCAGGTGGCCAAAGTATTGGAATTTCATCTTCAGCATCAGTCCTTCCAATGAATATTTGGAACTGATTTCCTTTAGGATTGACTGGTTTGATCTCCCTGCAGGTTCAAGGGACTCTCAAAAGTTTTCTCCAGCACTACAATGCAAAAGCATTAATTCTTCAGCAGGTCAGGGAAAAAGAGACAAAGAAATCTGTTGATGAAGAAATAGTATCAGATGGTGCAGAATGCTTTGCACTCATCATATGAAAGACAAAAAGGAAAGCAAGCAAGCAGTGTAACTTCAGTAAGATGGTAGATAAGACAGAAGTTATTGTACTGTGTGAGATTTGTTTTTGTTTTAATGGACAAGAGAAATAAATGTGCTAGTAGACAGGAGAGAAGAGACCAAGGCGGGGAGAGAGAGATCTAAGAGATTGGCCTGCATTCCTGAGGGACTTGGACCAGCCTTGGTTTCTGACAGCACGGAAGTGGACATTAGGGCTCCCACCAAGACAATGCATTTATCTGAGCTCACATGGCTATCACAGGGCCAGTGGAGATTGCGGTCAGCTGGCCCGTGTGCAAGGCTGTAATGCTAGAGAGCTCTCATCTGGGGCTTGTCTTTGTCTGTGTCTGATTTCCTGCATTCTGCATATAGAAGGCTCAATAGATTAGAAAAAAGAGAGGAATGTTCCTCTCATGTGGGAAGGGTGCATTAGTGTCCTGATCCATTTTTTTTTTCCCATGTTGAGAATATGTTTATGGAGGTAAAGCCTTTATGAACCACACCCAGAATAAAACTCAACCAACCTTTGTTTAGAGCAATGATGATAAGTTGGCAAAATCACTGGGGTTTGATGAAGAGAGCCTCTTCAAGAATGTCAACCCTAACAGGCCCTTAGATGCCATAAAGAAAGAAAATGTTAGCTGCTCAGTCATGTCTGACTCTGTGACCCCAGGGACTGCAGCCCACCAGGCTCCTCTGTCTCTGGGATTTCCCAGGCAAGAACACCGGACAGGATTGCCATTTCCTTCTCCAGGAGATCTTCTCAACCCAGGGATCAAACCCAGGTCTCTTACATCGCAGGCAGATTCTTTACCATCTGAGCCACCAGGGAAACCCAGGCTGAGTGCTTATCCTCAGAGCCAGCTTGTGCTTAATCAATACACCCTCCTCCCTCCTCAGACTGCTTACTATCTCTTATACCTTGCTGTAAATACATAAAAGCACCTCTCGACAGACATGGAAACTTACCCATTATAGGTCAAAAAAAGAAAACAAAACAAGTGTCAACCTATTTTGTTCACTCCTATAAAGATCACCATCTCCATTTCATCAAGAAACCATACCAATGCCACAAAGACAATAAGAAATTTCCTTTTGAATATGTTTTTAAAATTCACCAAGCGTTTTCCAATGTTATTTCATTTAAATCTCTCTGAGTCCGGTCATAAGTCCCATGATCGCTATTTTACAGAGAAGTCAGGTTGGGAGAGTTCTGTGTAAGAAGGTACTGAAACCTCTCTGTGAGAAGGGCTGGAACATGCTAGAACACGAGTATAAACATGGGATGTAGATGCTAACTGACAGGACTGGAGGAGGAAATCTCCAGAAATGCCCTTTGCCCAGGGGTGTCCTGAGACAAGGGTCAACATGAAAAGCGACAGCACATGAGCTTCGCGAGCTTGATTTCTAATGGGGAATTCAGGCTGGAGCATGACTCTGGGGCCAGCTTACACAAAATGGACAAGGAGAGAAGAGCCAGAGAGAGTGGTGTTGAGTCACTCTATTTGCCACTAATGAACAGGGCGAGGCTGACTTTGTCTCTAGACAGCCCCCGGCTTGTTGGGCATGTGAGTGATCAAAAGGCAGACAGAGAGGCCTTCACACTCTACACGTACTCCTGCCTCTGCCTGGGAGGGTATGATAGACACACGCACACACATGCACACATACGCAACCAACATACATGCACAGACCCACAAATCTACACACACATTCACATGTATGCATATACAAACATGCATACATTTGTGTGTAAGCATACATGCACAGACCTACAAACATACATATGCACACAAACACGCATGCAAATTCTCTCACCTGCAGACTGGGTCTTTTTACGCATGGCCCCTAACGCCTATTTTGATCCCTGGGTTGGGAAGATTCCCTGGAGGAGGGCATGGCAACCCAATCCAGGATTCTTGGCCTGGGAAATCCCATGGACGGAGGAGCCTGGCGGACTACAGTCCATGGGGTCGCAAAGAGTCAGGCACGACCGAGCAACTAAGCGCAGCACAGTACCCAACACTTGGCATCTGACATGGCCAGATTCAAACTGCCATCCCCCGGAAGGACCTGGGGGGCCTGAAAGGAGTGTTTCTCTCCTTCCCTCCATTAGAACTCAGACAAAAAGCCAGGACCTCTGACTCAGATCCTGGGCTTTTTCTACCAGGAAGACAAAAACAAGTGTAATGAGGACTTCTGCCATCATCTTAACGATCAGGAGAGGAAACGATCCAATAAAAGGGGAGCCCGAGAGAAGGGGTCCAAGTCAGTAACACAAACCAGCGGTTTAGGAGGAGTGCACACTTGGGCTGCATCTCCACAACGCCCCCCCACCCCGGCAGAGGTGGGGCTCCTTTTAGTCTCAAAGCATCAGTTTCCACTGACCCAGAAAGGCCCACGTGTCCGCACAGAATGGATGCGGCCGCTGTGGCCAGCCTCCTGCTTGCCTGCCGCCGCCTCACTGGAGCTTCGGGCCAGAGCATCTCCTTCTCAGGGAGCCAAGCGTGCACAGCAAGAGCATCTGAACTTGGAAGGACCTTTCGTCCGGGAGAAAGCGAACCATGACAGAGTCTGGCACAGAGCTGGGCTGAAGCTCCAGACGTCCAGAGCCCTAATCATCCACAGACGTTTCAGGACCCATCCCAGGACAGCGGAGGGTTCTCAGGAAAGAGGGGGAGGGCCGCTCTCCTCCCCAGGGCCCCTTGCCCCGCTCCAACGCGCCCTGACTAATCATCTTAGTAGGTGTTGGGTTGGAGTCAGCAAGGGGTTTGCCGAAGGTCACTGACTTGCTTTGTTTACACGGCTAATTTTATCGCTGCTTGGAAGGCTAATGGTATTATTTATACTTTAACTGTGATAAATGTCCAGTTAAAGCAGAGTTGGGGCAAGTGAAAGACCAAGGCAACAAATCCCAAACTTCTTCGCACAGGAAATATTCCCATTTGTGAGCTCCCCAATCTCTCCTGAGCCTTGTGTTCCAGTGGGAGGAGCAGTGCTTCTAGACCAGAGCGTCTCAGACTCTGGTCTCAGAACAGCCAGCATCAGAGCCCCTGGGAGTGGTGGCGGGCAGGCCGTGAGAACCTGCCCTTGTCTGTGAGACCCTCTGAGACCCCATCTCCACAGAGGATATGGGGAGATGCTGGAGAAAGGCAGGGTCCGGGCCATGACTCAAAACCCAGTTGTGAAGCCATTATTTCAGAGTCATCTGTTCTTGTTTAAGACTTCAGGGGAGGCTTGGACTTTTAATCGTCTGTGCGATAGACCAGTGCTTGTCAGCATTTAATGTGCACGCAAGTCACCTGGGAAAACACAGATTCTGTTTGGAGAGGTCTGGGGTGGGGCCTGAGATTGTGCATTTTAACAAACTCCCATGGGAGGCAATGCTGCTGGTCCACGGACCACACCTGGATCCTCAGGTCACAGGAGAACACTGGGGTATGGAGACGTCATTCCAGACATCACTGTGTGTTGGCCTCCTGAGCCTCCCAGCCGCTCCTCACCCTCTGCCTGCCCACAGCTCTCCCCACCCCACCGCTGTCCACACCTTCAACAAAACGGACTTCTTAATGCGGAGCAAACCATGTGATTCCATATCCATGAACTGACCTCTCACAGCATTCTCCTTTTCTTGACTAGTCTCCTCCTGGCCAATTCAAATACTAGAACATCCACTCAGCCTCAGAGACCTAGCTTGAATGCTTCTTGCCACATGATGACCTGGGTCCCACCCCGGGTGAGCTTTTGGCTTGTTTTCTTTTTTTCCCCTTATAACAGGAAGTTGGTACCTTTTGGCCACCATTCATCCAATTTTCCCTAGTCCATTCTGCCTCCATTAACCATTCATCTGATCTCTTCCTATGAGTCTGTTTGTTCATTTGCTTTTAGATTTCACATGTGAGATCATATAGGTTCTGTCTTCCTCTTTGTCTAACTCAATAAAACTAAGCCATGCCATGTGGGGCCACCCAAGACAGACAGGGTCATGGTGGAGAGTTCTGACAGAATGTGGTCCACTGGAGAACGGAATGGCAAACCACTTCAGTATTCTTGCCTTGAGAACCCCATGAACAGTATGGTTATGACCAACCTAGACAGCATATTAAAAAGCAGAGACATTACTTTGCCAACAAAGGTCCGTCTAGTCAAGGCTATGGTTTTTCCAGTGGTCATGTAGGGATGTGAGAGTTGGACTATAAAGAAAGCTGAGTGCCGAAGAATTGATGCTTTTGAACTGTGGTGTTCAGGTCGCAAAGACTCAGACATGACTGAGCAACTGAACTGAGCTGAACCGAACATTTCACTTAGCATGATATCCACAAGATCCATCTGCATTGTCATAAATGCAAGATTTAGTTATTTTTTATGGTTAAATAATATTCTATTGCATGTATGTGTGTGTATATACATCACAACTTCTTCAGTCATTCATCTATCAATGGAAACTCAGGTTGTTTCCGTGTCTTGGCCATTATGGTTGTTGAGTCACTAAGTCGCGTCTGACTGTTTGGGATCCCATGGACTGCAGCATGTCAGGCTTCCCTATCCTTCACTGTCTCCTGGAGTTTGCTCAAACTCATGTCATTGTTATTTTGGCTATTATATCTCTTCCCTTTTTAATGATGACCATTCTAACAGGCAGGAGGTGAAACCTACTGTGGTTTCCATCTCCCTTTCTGAGTTCTGTTGAGAAGATGAGGTGTATAACATGCCCCCTACCACGTGCTGGATCACAGGTGAGGAAGCTAGCGTGGCAGAGCCAGGTTCCTGTTTGCTAAGTGACTAGATTTCAAAACAACTTGACATTAAAGCAGGATGAGCCACTGGCTGAGTGAGTCGTGCAGACCGTGAATGCTAAGGTGCTCTGGGTGTCCAGAATGGTTCCTGAGGACCAGTGAAAGAGACAGGGGAAGGGGAATGGAGGCGCCTGAGCTCTGACGTCAGGCCTGGGTGCTGGCACCCACAGCAAACGGGAACTGGTCTGCTGCTTTATTAGTGGTTGGGCAGATCTCCCAGTCTCCCTCACATTCTACCTGCCCCCAGTGTAAGCCACAGCAGGACTCTCTGCCTGAGGTGGAGCTCCTCAGCTGACCCGCTCACACAACAGGGGGAGTCCATCTTCTGTGACCTGGGGCCCAGGCCACAAAATCCTTCTTGGGGTGAGAGAAGACACACACTCAGGCCTACAACCCTTCCCGAGGGAGGCCCGGCACTGGGGCCGTGGGGTGCTGGCGAGGAGGCCTGCTGAGATGGAAAGGCCTCAGCCTGTGGCCTGACTCCCCCTTCCCAGGTGACCAGGTAGGGCAGGCAGGGTCCCCAGCTCCTCTGGTGGGGCTTCCCTCCTTCACCTTCTACCCTCACCTCCTCCCCCAGGCTCTCTGCCCAGGATCCGCCCTGGGAGCACCACCTGATTAAATTCTGGGGGAGGGGGCCACACTCTCCCAGCAGAGGTGAATGTTTGTGGCAGGGGGAGGGTGGGCTGGGGCTGGAGTGTGGGGTATCTCCCAGCCTCTCCTAAGGCAGCGGCCCAGTTCCCAACCCTAGGGTCTGGATGCCCAAGCTAGCTGTGACCCCCTGGTCTGCCCCTCCCCAGCTCACTTCCCCTGGGCCTCAACGACCATTTCCTCCGCCCCCAGGACACCATCATCTGGGGCCTTCACCCCTCACGCAGCCCTCGGCCTGCTTTTCCTGGATGTGGTTTGCGAATCAGGATTGCGCAACGAAGACTATAAACTCCTCCATCACAGAAACCACGTCTTAGACATTTGCCCCTTTAGCTCCCAGTCCTGTTCCCTGGACATGGATGGTACTCAATAAATACTTCTAGGGGCAAAGAAAGCATCCTTGGAGGATCTGGAGAATAACATCCAGTGTAAGAACTACCAGCCTGGGGATCATATGAACTGAGAAAAGACAGAAAAAAAATCTATGTCTGAAAGATAAGGAGGAAATGGATCAAGATGGGATGGGGCCACATTCCAGTGGATGGTATGTGTATGAAATTCATCATAGCCTGTTCTGCAGAATCGGCCACCTCAGGGCCCTCAGCCCCATGGGTGGCAGGGTACAATTCTGGCCTGGGGGAAGTTGTGTTAAAAATCCCATGTCCCTACTGGGCTCACTTACTTTGGAAGCTGTGTTTCAGGACCAAATTCTGGGATAGAAGGGTGTTTCCAATTCCCACTAGATGATAAAGCAGCAGCTAAATGGGGACTCTGAGGAAGCAGCTGGAATCTGGCACTCGCTGATGTCATGGTTTTTAGTGGTTTTTTTTTTCTTTTTAGGAACACAGATCCCTGGGAATGGACATCCACCCTCATCTCGGAGATGTGTTATGTCTAATCGCATGTCCTCGGCAGCTGCCCCAAACGCCAGACCACTGGTGGAGATGCTGCTTTGCTCCTGCCTCTTGGGAGGTCCCCTTGTGCCTGCTTAGTGGCCTCATCCTGAGAATCCTCATGTACTTAATTTATATGAGTCACCGTTTGGGCAAAAGAGGCAATCTCTTTTGTGTAGGGGTGTCTCCCAGCCTCTCTTAAGGCAGTATGTTTGCTCATCAGAGTTTGGTAGAAAACTAAACTTACTACAAATGAGAAAACTGTATGAAAGGAGATATTCCCCTTCACTGAGAATCACAGAAATTATCTTGACCAAGACTTTCATACAAATCAAAGTGCAAAGGCAAATTCCACAGAAACATTACAAATTCAGTATCACACTGCCCACGTACTTCATGTTTTCCAGAATGAAATCACATCATCATGCCTCTAATCATAAATCACCATCTTTCTATTTATTCAAGTTTCCTTTTGTGTCTCTCAGTACATCAGTGCACCCTGTACCACCGCCTTGTCATTTTGTTTTCTGAGGACTCATGTGAATGGGACTTGTTACATCTTCCAAAGACAACTGTTCTCTTATAATGGCATTAAGATTTCATATATTTATTTTATAATTGACCACATTACTGTAGTTTCTTGGAGAAGGAAACGGCAACCCACTCCAGTATCCTTGCCTGGGAAATCCCAAGGATGGAGGAGTCTGGAGGGCCACAGTCCATGGGGTTGCAAAGAGTTGGAGACGACTCAGCAACTAAACAACAACTGTAGTTTCTACCAAGTCTATTTTTTTTTAAGTGTATTTTAGAAAGGATAAGTGTATCTTATACCATGGACAGAGGAGCCTGGTGGGCTACAGTCCATAGAGTTGCACAGAGTCGGGCACGACTGAAACGACTTATCACGCATGCACGCACGATTCCTTAGTCAGGTATATTTATTGCTATTATTTTGACTCCAATAGTTAAGAAACTGAGGTTCAGAGAGATTGTTTTTCCAATATACAATATACAATCAGAAAGTGATAGAATGTGGAAGAGTTTTTACCTGATGGAGGTTATTCGTCCCTTGAGAGTTTGAAAGGATTCACCTATCTAGAGTTGACACATTTATTGGTGGTAATACCTTGACTTTTTTCAATTTTTCTCTTAAGTATTTATTTCAGATTTCTTGTTAAGTAAACTTTTATATCTTTCTAATATTTTCACATTTATTAACTTTAGACTTTATAGTATCATCAGACTTTATACTATTTAGACTTTATACTGTTATTCTCATAGTATTTTATCTCTTTAATCTCTGATTATACATATTTTCTAATGCTTAAAGTTACTTTTTTGAGTGTGTTTCCTTTTTTACTTGACAAACTAAATGTCACCATTTACTGTTGTAGTATTTCTAAATTCAAATTTATTGATTTCTGCTTTTATGTTTTGTAATTATTCCTCTTTCATTTTTTCTATATTCTTTGGTTTATTTCTTGTTTTAGTTCCTTGTTTGTTTTTCTTCTTCCAATTTCTTGAGTTAGTCTATTTTTTATTCCATTTTGGGTATTAAAGTATTTATGATTATGAATTTGTCTCTGAACAATGCTCTGCTTGCCATTTCCCATAAACTTTTAATTTGTTGTGTTCACAGCACTATTGCTTTCTAAATATACTTTAATTGAAGATCCATGTTTCCCTTTCTTCCGAGAGCTACTTAGGACAGTGCATTAAAGTTTCCAGATGATTGAGATTATTCTATTATTATGTTTTGGTTATTTCTAGCTTTACAGATTCATAATTAGAATGCATAGTCCATAGAATTTCTGTTTAATAGATACCATGCTGATTAAAACCACATTATTAATCATTTTATATAAATTTTCTTTCTATCCTTTCCCTCCTGTTTCTTTTGCTTAACAGTGAGAAAAGAGCTTTGCTAATGCCTCCAGAGTTTCTGTTTCCACCAACTGTTCCTTCAACACTTTTTATCTGTTTTAATGGTGTTTGGGAGGCACAAATACTCATAATTTTATATTTCCCTTGTGGACTACAAGCTTCAATTTAAAATAATATTTGTCCTATGTAATTTTTTTTTGCCTTGAATTCTACTTTTGTTTTAGTATCACAGTGTTTTCCCTTGGCTTGTATTCACATGATTTATATTACCATCTCCTTTATTTTTAGAGTTTTAAACAAAGTATTCTATTCCAATCATGTTAAAAGTTAAATAATGCTAAAAGGCATTTAGGAAAACAAACAAACAGAAAACCCCACAGATAGTGAAGAATCATATATATGGAGGGCTGACTGTAAGTCACACTCAGATTTTCATTGTGCACTTATAAGTTGCATAGTATTATACATCAATATGCACTCGCCCTCTGTGATGGCCCACTCTAGAGTGTGCTCCTCTCTGTATCCAAAGAAATCCACTCCTTGCCTATCACTTTGTCTCTCACTGAATTCTTACTGCGATGAGACATCAAGAACCTGAGGTTCATTAGGTCCTGAAACCAGGTACCGTGGGTTTTGGCTGGGCTTGAGTCCCAGCCATGTAGGTTCAAGACCCAGTCTGAGGTAAACGGTTTCAGTACCAAAGCCTGTTCTACAGGTACAAGAAAAGAATGATTCTTTATCATTTAAGTACAAACTCCAAGTTGAACAAAATTGAACAATGGACAATTCAAGAGACATTAAGCATTACACCTCAGTTTTGCATCATTCCTTACTTAAAAAGCTTCTGGAAACAACAGGGATAGAAAAGGACTATTAGTTCAATCGGTAAAGAATCTGCCTGCAGTGCAGGAGATCGGGGTCTGATCCCTGGATCTGGATGATCCCCTGGAGAAGGAAATGGCAACCCACTCCAGTATCCTTACCTGGAAAATCTCATGGACAGAAGAGCCTGGTGGGCTGCAGTCCATGGGGTCACAAAGAGTCGGGCACAACTGGGCGACTAACACTTACACTTACTTATACATCAACATAACTTCAATGAAAAGTCAGTTGGACTCAGATTTTCAAGTATGAGGGTCAATACCCCAACCCTTTATTGTTCAAAGGTCAACTGTGTGTATATACACAAACACACATACACATTATATACATTGTGTGTGTGTGCGTATATAAGTACAGGTTTATGAACTGGATTGCTGATAATGCTGATAAAAATTGCTGATAATGTTCTTCTCAGGAGGAAGGAAGGATGAGCATAGGTATTTTAGTATTGCACGCATGACCAGGGTCATGTATCAGCAGGAAAAAAAGAAGTGAATATAAAAATGGGTTTCCCAGGGATGCAGTGGTAAAAATCCACCTGCCAAGGCAGGAGTCACAGGAGTTGCAGGTTGGATCGATCCCTGGGTCAAGAAGATACCCTGGCATAGGAACTGGCAACCCACCTCAGTATTCTTGCCTGGAAAACCCCATGGGCAGTGGAACTTGGCAGACTATAGTCTGTGGGGTCGCAAAGAGTTGAACATACTCAGTACATAGGCATGAATATGAAGACTATGCAAAAGGATGAACTTACAGGACCTGATGCTATTCCACACTCTTGTACATACATATGTGTCAAGAAAGCCACATTTCTAGCTTAGAGACTGAGAGAGATCATTGTAATGCCTTTTACTGATACTGGAAATTTGGGAACAGGCACCAATTTTTGGAAAAGTGATGAAGAACATAGATATGTTTAAATTTGATTTACATGACTCAGTCCATCAACAAATCTACTGAGCACCGGAGTATACCCAGAGCCTTGTCCAATGACAGACACATGGCAACTTTTCAAGAATTATTAACTTATGCTCAAGGCCACACAGTCCTGTGCTGCTGGCTGGGCATGGAGACGTGAACCAGCCAGGCTTGGGGCCATCTTCATGGAACTCTGGAGACTAGAAGATAAAAGCAGCCCCAAGAATGCACACGGAGGGCTGTTTTTGTAAAACAATGGATCTCCAAGGTTGCTATCAAGGCCAATAATGGGGAGGTGACCTAGCGAAGGGAGGACCCAGCAGAGGCGCCAGTGTGGAAGAGGCCTTTCAGCAGAGGTTGAAGGAGGCCCAGTCTGCCCCACCTTGGGCAGAAGTTCCATGCGAGAGACTGAGATCTCAGGCCAGGTGAAGCTGGTGGGAGAAACGGGCCCCAGGTGGAGGGGACTCCTGCACAGAGACCCTGAAGCACAAGATGGCAGGCAGGTCCCTGGACTTAAGAAGTGAGGGCTGAGAGAGAGCAGTGACAGGACAGAGACAGAAGGAGCTTCCTCGTCCACCTGGACCAAGCCTTAGCCTAGTGCGTGCCAGACTCGGGGCGGGGGAGGCGCCCAGCCAGAGGCAGCGACACTTGAATGTCTGGGTGGTGATTTATAGGACGAAGACTCAGCCTCCTGAGGTCAGAGTAACGCAGTGTTTGTCCCGCTGTGCGAACGCTGCACGCGGGCTGTTCTGAAGCTGTCAGTGCCTCATCAGGAAGATGGGAGAGGGAGGGAGCAGAGAGGAGAAACAGCTGGATTCACTTACACTTAAGATACATATAGTTTAGAAATAAATGACCTGTCAAAGTGTGTCTCGTTTCTTGCTTATTCCAACATGTTTGAAAAGGTTTAAATTGTTTGGTTGAGGCCAGAATTTTCTAAGGATCAGGCTTGCTTCGTGTCTCTGTTAACACTTGGGGTCCTTTTCTGCTTGGCCTTGTGTGATCTGAATCAAATAAAAATGATTTCTAATCAACCCTCTGACTGGATGGAGCCTAGATCTCCAAAATAGACTGTATGAAAACTGTCATGAGGACAGCAAGGAGATCAAGTCAGTCAGCCCTAAAGGAAATCAACCCTGAATATTCATTGGAAGGACTGATGCTGAAGTTGAAGCTCCAAATACTTCGGCCACCTGATGCGAAGAGCCCACTCACTGGAAAAGACCCTGAGGCTGGGAAAGCTGGAGGGCAGGAGGAGACAGGGGCGACAGGATGAGACAGTTAGATGACAGGATGAGACGGTTAGATGGCCATGGACATGAGAGTGAGCAAGCTCCGGGAGATACTGAAAGACAGGGAAACCTGGTGTGCTGCAGTCCATGGGGTCGCAAGGGGTCAGACATGACTGAGCGACTGAACAACAACATGAACCCAACAGCAAACACTGATGGCCCTACCTTCAGAGACAAGGCATACTCCTCCAATTTTCCAGCAGCTCCCTGCCACCTCTTGCCTGGGTAGCTACAGTGTTTTCTCAAGTACTCTTCTTGCTTTTACCCTTGACTCTTCTATGGTCTAAGTTTAGGATGGTAACCAGAGATTTAATCCAAGAGTTAACCAGACTTTAATCCCTTCTCTGCTTATATTCCTCCTGTATTATGGTTCTTCTGAGAGAGGGCTTCCCTGATAGCTCAGTTGGTAAAGAATCTGCCTGCAATGCAGGAGACCCTGGTTTGATTCTTGGATCAGGAAGATCCACTGGAGAAGGGATAGGCTACTCACTCCAATATTCTTGAGCTTCCCTTGTGGGCTCAGCTGGTAAAGAATACACCTGCAATGTGGGAGACCTGGGTTTGATCGCTGGGTTAGGAAGATCCCCTGGAGAAAGAGTCAGACATGACTGAGCAACTTTCACTTTCACTTCTGAGAAACAGTACAAGTAGAACACGTAAATAGAGAGGGATGTAAGGGATTGGCTCGTGAATTTCTGGAGGCTGACAAGACCAAAATCTGCAGGGTGGGCCAGCAGGCTGGAGAGTCGGGGACAGTCAATGGTGCATTACAAGCCCAAAATTCTGCTGGCAGAATCCCGTCTTGCTCTGGAGAGAGGTCAGTCTTTTGTTCCACTCAGGCCTTCCACTGATGGGATGAGGCCCACCCACATTATGGACAGCAATCTGCTTTACTCAAAGTCCACCAATTGAAATATAAATCTCCTCCAAAACACCCTCATGGAGACATCCAGAATAATGTGTGGTTACCTGTCTAGGCACTGTGGTCCAGTTGGGTTGCCAGACATAATGAACCATCACATCTCCTAACAATGGCCCATAGGCTCCTCACTGCTAGTTCTCAGCCATGGCTGCATGATGGAATCACCAGGAAGACTTCGGAAACCACTGACCACTGGGGTCTCAACCCCACAAAGTTGAATCAGTAGTATGAGCTGGACATGAGGATTTTTATAAGGTCTTGGGTGGTTTTCATGTATAGGAAAGTTTGAGAGCAATCACCAGGCACAAATGGCCCCTCCCACCACTATGACCTGCCACCCTGCTCTTCACTGAATTCCCTGCAGCCATACTGGGCTTTCTTTGACCATTCTAAATACACACACACGCGTGCATGCGTGCCCACCAGGGATGCATGGCTCACTTCCTTCAGAACCATCCTCCAACACCCTACTCCAATCCCATCACATCTGTGAAACCTTTCTTGATCACTCCAAGCAACAGAGCAGTCTCACTTCTCACCCTGGCTTATTTTTCTCCATTACACTATCAATACCTGAAACACTCATATTTCTAGTTATTCACTATTATATCTGTCCATCTTCCACTAGAATATAAATGCCATAAGGATAGAGACCATGTTTGTCCTACTCACTGCTGAGTTCCCATGGCTTAGAACAATGCCTGGTATTGTGTAGGAGCTTAGTAGATATTTGTTGAATGAACAAATGAGTGATAAGTGATATGATTTTTTTTTCTCCAACAATTCAACTTTTATACACTGTGGGATGCCTCACTGTGACACATTTGAACCCATTTCTGCTATGTGAGAGTTCTCAAATACAGTCAGATGGAGGTGCTTTGGACAAACCAACTATTTGGTGCTTTAGAGATGCCACATCTTCTCAGAGATTAGAAGGGTGGTTACCAGAGACAAGATGAAGTGGGAAATGGGGATGAATTCTCCAAAGTGTAGAAAGTCTCAGTTAAACAAGAAGAGTAAGTTATGGAGATCTAATGTATAGCACAATGATGTTAATGAACAAGACTGTATTGGATACTTGAAATTTACTAAGAAGGTAAAACATAAGTGTAGAAAGAGAGAGAAGGAATGGGAGGGATGAAAGGAGGGAAAGAAGAAAGGAGAGACGGAAAGAAGGAAGGGAGCAAGGTGGGGATATCTAAGATAATGGTTGTATTAATCAGCTTCACCATGGAGATCATTTCACCGTGTATATGTATATCAAGACATCAAGTTGTACACCTTAATAATACAAGTTCTATTTGTCAAGTGTACCTTAATAAAACTGAAAAAAAAATAAAGAAAAAAGAAGAAAAAGATGCCTGACTTTCTAACTGGAATCTTGAGTTACTTTGCCGACACTCATTTTAGCAGAGTCAGGGGCTGGACAGGGAGGAAGTGCATTTTTTATTTCTATTCTTGACTGCTGTCTCCTTCAGCCCAAGAGGTGCACATTTCCATTATGTATAGAAGCACATGTGAAACCCTAAGTCAACTAATGATCCTATTTCCACTTTACACCAGTGTTGGTTGGCGTCCTCTTGGCTGGGCATGGTGGCTTTGCTGACTCAAGACTCAAGCTTGTTATCACAGCTGGGAATCTCCCAGAAGAAGTTCTGCAACTTTATCTCCCTGTTCTTAGCCTGGAAGGCTCTCACTGGGCATTTGTTAAATTGATGTTACACTACTTAGTTGTGCCAAACAGTCTCAGGAAAGCTTTTGAAGGGACTCATGTAAGGCCACCACTAGACAAAACCAGAGCTCAGACAGAATGTTCTTGACTGTCAGGTTCTCTCTCTGCATCTTCACAACACAAAGGAAACTTCTGGGTTAAGAGAAGCCCAGAATCTCCTCCCCTCATTTCAGTTTATCCCGGGAGCATGTTCTTAATAATAAAAGACTTGCATGGAATCCTTGACTCAGGTCTTCTGGGGAATCTGAACAAAAAACATCCAGCACCAAATAAAGTACATTTGCTCAGTATGCGTTTTCTATATGAAGGAACAAATGAATCACTGATACTTTTTCCTTAAAACACAGTCTTGGTGTCACTGTGTGATCAAATTCCTCTACTAGGATCATTGGCATGTGCAATAACACACATGTAATTGAGGGAAAGATACTTTTCACAAGCCACACATGATGACATGCAATTTTCTTGGAAAATAAGCTTCTGTTACTACCCCTGTTCTTTTTTTTTTTCCATTTATTTTTATTAGTTGGAGGCTAATTACTTTACATCATTACAGTAGTTTTTGTTATACATTGAAATGAATTAGCCATGGATTTACATGTATTCCCCATCCCAGTCCCCCCTCCCACCTCCCTCTCCACTCGATCCCTCTGGGTCTTCCCAGTGCACCAGGCCCGAGCACTTGTCTCATGTACCCAACCTGGGCTGGTTATCTGTTTCACCCTAGATAATATACATGTTTCAATGCTGTTCTCTTGAAACATCCCACCCTCGCCTTCTCCCAGAGTCCACAAGTCTGTTCTATACATCTGAGTCTCTTTTTCTGCTTTGCATATAGGGTTATCGTTACCATCTTTCTAAAGTCCATATATATGTGTTAGTATACTGTAATGGTCTTTATCTTTCTGGCTTACTTCGCTCTGTATAATGGGCTCCAGTTTCATCCATCTCATTAGAACTGATTCAAATGAATTCTTTTTAATGGCTGAGTAATATTCCATGGTGTATATGTACCACAGCTTCCTCATCCATTCGTCTGCTGATGGGCATCTGGGTTGATTCCATGTCCTGGCTATTATAAACAATGCTGTGATGAACATTGGGGTGCACGTGTCTCTTTCAGATCTGGTTTCCTCGGTGTGTATGCCCAGAAGTGGGATTGCTGGGTCATATGGCAGTTCTATTTCCAGCTTTTTAAGAAATCTCCACACTGTTTTCCATAGTGGCTGTACTAATTTGCATTCCCACCAACAGTGTAAGAGGGTTCCCTTTTCTCCACACCCTCTCCAGCATTTATTGCTTGTAGACTTTTGGATAGCAGCCATCCTGACTGGCGTATAATGGTACCTCATTGTGGTTTTGATTTGCATTTCTCTGATAATGAGTGATGTTGAGCATCTTTTCATGTGTTTGTTAGCCATCTGTATGTCTTTCTTGGAGAAATGTCTGTTGAGTTCTTTGGCCCATTTTTTGATTGGGTCATTTATTTTTCTGGAGTTGAGCTGGAGGAGTTGCTTGTATATTTTTGAGATTAATCCTTTGTCTGTTGCTTCGTTTGCTATTATTTTCTCCCAATCTGAGGGCTGTCTTTTCACCTTGCTTATAGTTTCCTTTGTTGTGCAAAAGCTTTTAAGTTTCATTAGGTCCCATTTGTTTATTTTTGCTTTTATTTCTGAAATTCTGGGATGTGGGTCATAGAGGAGCCTGCTGTGATTTATGTCGGAGAGTGTTTTGCCTATGTTCTCCTCTAGGAGTTTGATAGTTTCTGGTCTTACATTTAGATCTTTAATCCATTTTGAGTTTATTTTTGTGTATGGTGTTAGAAAGTGTTCTAGTTTCATTCTTTTACAGGTGGTTGACCAGTTTTCCCAGCACCACTTGTTAAAGAGGTTATCTTTTTTCCATTGTATATCCTTGCCTCCTTTGTCGAAGATAAGGTGACCATAGGTTCGTGGATTTATCTCTGGGCTTTCTATTCTGTTCCATTGATCTATATTTCTGTCTTTGTGCCAGTAGCATACTGTCTTGATGACTGTGGCTTTGTAGTAGAGTCTGAAGTCAGGCAGATTGATTCCTCCAGTTCCATTCTTCTTTCTCAGGATTACTTTGGCTATTCGAGGTTTTTTGTATTTCCATACAAATTGTGAAATTATTTGTTCTAATTCTGTGAAAAATACCGTTGACTACCCCTGTTCTTTTGGTTCACCGGGCAGGTACTGCAAGGCCTATCCAACTGTCTATTCATTTGCATCAGAGAATTATCCATTCTGAGCTCGTGGAACATAATACCAGCTTCTGAAAAGCTGGACCCATGGGAAGCTGTAGAGTAACACGCATTGAAGACACCTGCTCTCCAATACTTGCTCCAGTCCCCCTGCTTCTCTGATGCCCGTTGGTCCTGCCACGTAAGGGAACCATCTTGGACCTCTCTTCCACTCGGCTCAATGTCTTCAGCAGCAGCATTTTGGCTCATCAAGTCAGACAAGCCCACGGAGGATCCAGAGTCCATCTGCGTGTGAATATGTGTGTAGGTTAGGGATGACACAGCGATACTAACAATGCAAAAGAAAGATGATTTAGCTTTCAGAGATGACGTGATGGGAGAGAAGGAGAAAGCGAGGTGAGTTTTGGACTGGAGCCTTGAAAGAGAAGATAAAGTAGATAAATACAAAAATAGGGAGAGATCAGTCATTTAAAAAAAAAGAATGGAATAATGCTATCTGTAGCAACATGGATGGACCTAGAGATGATCATACTGAATGAAGGAAGTCAGACAGAGAAAGAAAAGTATACAGGATATTGCTCATATGTGGAATCAAGAAAAAAAAAGATACAAATGAACTTATCCACAAAACAGAAACAGACTCACAAACATAGAAAACCAACTTATAGTTTCCAAAGAAGAAAGGTTGGGGTGGAGGGAGGGATAGATTAGGAATTTGGGATTAACAAATATTTACTACTATATAAAAAATAACACAGGGAAGTATACTCAATTTTTTGTAATAACCTATATAGGAAAAGAATCTGAAAAACACCTCACTACCTATACACACACATATAACTGAATCACTTTGCTATATACCTGAAGCTAACACAATATTGTAAATCAACTATACTTCAATTTTAGAAAGCAAAAATGATTTTAAAAATATAGGGGCAGGTAATTTTCAAAAATAGCAACCTTATACACAAGGATCCGGGCTGTTTAAGAGTGACAGGGAAATTAGGTTGGAATAAAACATGAAATAATTAGACTGATCTCATAATTCATTCCTTCTCTAGCATTTCATTCTGCCTCACCCCAAATCCATATCAACTACGCAGCTCCACCTTCAATTCCTATCTCCCTACCCCCAATTCCACTGCAGGTATGATGGGTCCAGGTCATACCTGTTTGATGCTCAGCACAAGCCAGTGACAAGATGGAGCCAAACCCTTACAGTGAGGGGAGATGCTGAGGGGAGATGGTGCGAACCCATGAAGGGAAGAAGGGGCTCACCAGAAATCTGTGGCTGTTGTAGGGCCAGACATCCACCAGAGATGTAGAAAAGGGAGGCAGGAAGAGAAAACATTGGCATCTGAGATTGTGGAAGGCTTTGAAGTTATACTGGAACAACCACTTTGGGAAAGTAGAAAAGGACATGACCCCAGTACAAATTTGCATGGGGCCAAAATTAGGAGGGACTAGAAATAAGAGATGGAAAAGGAAATGGCAACCTACTCCAGTACTTTTGCCTGGGAAATCCAATGAATGGAGGAGCCTTGTAGGCTACAGTCCATGGGGTCTCGAAGAGTCAGACACAACTGAGCAACTTAACTTTCACTTCACTTTCATGCATTGGAGAAGGAAATGGCAACCCACTCCAGTGATCTTGCCTGGAGAATCCCAGGGACAGAAGAGCCTGGTGGGCTGCTGTCTATGGGGTCGCACAGAGTCTGACACGACTGAAGCAACTTAGCAGCAGCAGAAATAAGAGAAGTGGGATTGTGGGCATTAGCATTCCCTCTGGTGGGAATCGTCTGGAGAGGAAACAGTGATGGAGAGAAAGAAGTGCCATGCATATCAGGGGACGGTGGGACAGCACCTAGGGGTCCCACTATTTACTAGCACATGACAAGGTAATCCCAACTCAGGGGCTAAAGACTACAATCAGTACGTTTATTTGCTCATGATTCTGCAGTGAGAGCTGAGCTCAATGTGGACAGTCTCTAGTGAGTTAAATAGTGCCCCTCCTGGAAAATAGGTTGTGGTTCTAACCCCCAGGACCAAGGAATGCGTCTTAATTAGGAAACTGGGGCTTTGCAGATGCAATGTAGTCAAGGTGAGCTCCTTAGGGTGGGCTCAACTCCAATGACAGTTTCCTTACACGAAGACAGAACTTTGGGCACGGACACAGAAGGGAGACAGCCACGTGACGCCTGGAGTGGCGTGAGGCTGCCAAATGCTGAAGGATACTCGGGGCTACCAGAAGTGGGAAGAGGCAGAGAGGGAACCTCCCCCAGAGCCCTGGGAGGGAGCAGAGCCCTGCCAACTCCTTGATTCCAGACTTCTAGCCTCCAGAACTGTAAGAGAAGAAATGCATGTTGTTTTAAGTCTTTCAGTTTGTGGTTCTTTATTACAGCTACTCTAGGAGGCTAACACGCAGCTCATCAGCATTCCACGTGGCATCAACTGAGGAGGCTCAAGTGGGGCAAGAGGATTCATGTCCGAGATGGCGCTCCCCCCATGGCTGAGTTGGCGGTGCCAAGTACCAGCCATGAAGTAGCTGGACCCGCCGAATGGGAACTTCGGCTATCCTCCACATAGACGCTCAGCATGGCTGGCTTGGGCCTCTCACAGTGCTAAGGTCTTGGGATCTGAGGACTTTTTACATGGTGGATGGCTTTCCCCCTCTTTTAGGCCTGCTAAAGATAACAGCTGAAGAGCTGGACCCACTTCATTTCTCACCCATGCCACTGATTAAAGCAGGTCACAGGGGAGCTGAGGTTCAACCAGCAAGGATACTCTAGAACTTGTGAAGGCCAGGAGCCAAAACAGCCCAGAATTCAAAATATTAAAGAGGTTAAGTGGTAGACATGGAGAATGTAGTGAGAAATAATTGAGGGAGGAAAGGGGAAGCGGCCAATGGAGCAGATGGATAATAATCATTATTCCTTCTATCCACATGGCATTTTAACAGCTTACAAAAATCTGAGCAAATCCAATCCCCACTCAAGTTCTACCACATGCATGTATAAACATGGTGAGTAGATAGGCTACTAATGACCATCTTTCAACAGGCTTGACCCAATACATATGTGTGTGTGTGAGAGAGATACAAGCTATTCTTTTTTTGCTTTCCTAGATTCTAAATGGAAAGGTGTGTTGGGGTTGGCATATTGCATGAGGATGAAGTGTGTGAAAATGGCAAAAAATTAGTTTCATTTGTTTTGTATCCTTCAAGTTCCAATAAGGAAGAAGGCCAAGCAGAGCTGGCTTAGACAACAATGATGTAAAGAGGTCTCTCCCACCCTGGGTGTTTTTGAATTGATGACATGTAACAGAGTTTGGACCATGGAATGAGAAGCCATGAGAGGTTTCCCATATACCAGACCCCATGTCTCAGGTCAAGAGTTCCACTGCGAGATACAGTTCAGGTGCCTGCGTAAACTGCCATGGCCTATTCTCTGCACTGAGGCCAAAGTTTCCCAACAGAGACGACACACCTCCTAGACAGCCCTTCCTGCATCCACAAGATAACCCAGCCCCAGCATATCAGCTCCCTCCCTCTGTTCCTGCCTGTCATCCCACTGCAGCTTCTGAATCCCTTTCAATTTCAAAGGAGAAACATTCTCCTTCAGAAATTATCAGGATACTAAAGGAAACATCTTCAAAGGTTTCAGCCTATTAAATTCAAGAAACGTCGGCGATCACCAGCTTGGTGTCAGGCGCTGGTACATCATCCTCGGCCAAAATAAACACATAAGTTGTGTCTGTGATGGCAGCTCCAGAGAGAAAAGTCCATAAAAATTTATGCTTTTCTATGGGGTGATCACCTTCCACGCATCCATAAAAACCCATTTAACATATTATATGTTAATGTTCTGCAAGACAAACTTACGATTACATGTTTGGCAGAAGTCAGGGTTTGCCAGTCCTGAGACGAGGCTGGGCCAGACACCTCCGAGAACCTTCCTCTTCCCCTTCCAGCTCAGCAGAAACGACCTCAAGCCCCAGAAATGACTGTTCTCTGAGATTCTGACAACCTAGTGCAGTGTGTTCTCAAAACATGGGACAGACTCTGGAAAGGGTTTTCCAGCGGCACACGGACAAACGTTTTCCATTTTGATGGTTATGTACTTATTTTAATATGCATCTACAAATGATTACTGGTAAGTTAAGTCAACTTTATCTTCCATGTTATTACTTAGAATCAGGACAAGAAAGTGCTTGCCTTTCTACAAAGAGTCTATTTAAATGACAAAAGTTAAGTCATCTCACAGATGGCACAGATGTTAAAAATCACAAAGGTGGTCCGTGGATGTAATTATTTTGTCAGAAGTTTCAGCATAGAGACTTCCCTGGTGGTCCAATGGTAAAGACTCTGCACTTCCAATGCAAGGTGGCTGGGTTTGATCCCAGGCTGGGGAACTAAGATCCTACATGCCACACAGCCTGACCAGAAAAAAAAAAAAAAGAAGTTGTTGCATAACCTTGGCATCTCTCAAGTGGTCCTGAGTCTTCAAAAGCATGGAAATACCTACATTTATGGTGATTATATAGGTCACATTTTCTAAAATGTCTTTATTTTCTTGAATGTCTTCTGTATTATCCCCATAAATAACTTAAGTGTCCTGTAAATTTAGATATTTCAGCATCTAAACTACAGTTCTGAGACTGTATACTGGAGTGGGTAGTATACTGAATACTGGAGTGGGTGGCCATTCCCTTCTCCAGGGGATCTTCCCAACCCAGGGATCGAACCCAGGTCTCCCACATTGTAGGCAGATTCTTTATCAGTTGAACCACTAGGGAAGCCCGTGTTCTGAGACAGACCAAACAGAACGTACATCCTTGAAAGACCCTGTGCCCTGAGTCTTGGAAACACAAACACATCCATTGACATCTTGAAATACTCACTAACCAGGGCTGGAATCCAAGCTCCCATGGATTGTGTGTGTAGCAAAGCTACACAAAGCCATTCTACCCATCTGCCCCAGGAGTCCCCCATTCCTCTTATGCTGAAGATTAAAGACACTGTAAAGCATTTTTCCTCAAATTAGGAGAATCATCTGCTTTATCCCATTACAAAAGCAAATAATGGTCACTATAGAAAAATAAGATAGCCAATATGAACAAAAAGAAATGTATACCACTTATAATCCTCACACCAAACTACCCACTTAAAGATCTCAGTGATTATCTCTTGCTGTTGTTCAGTCTCTAAGTCATGTCTGACTCTCTGTGGAACTCCATGGACTGCAGCACGTCAGGCTTCTCTGTCTCACTGTTTCCTGGAGTTTGCCTAAACTCATGTCCATTGAGTCGATGATGTCATCCAGCCATCTCATCTTCTGTCACCCCCTTCTCCTCCTGCCCTCAGTCTTTCCCAACATCAGGATCTTTTCCAGCAAGTCAGCCCTTCACATCAGGTGGCCAGAGAATTGCAGCTGCAGCCTCAGCATCAGTCCTTCCAATGAGTATTCAGGGTTGATTTCCTCTAGGATAGACTGGTTTGATCTCCTTGCTGCCCAAGGGACTCTCAAGACCCTTCTTACGATGTGTGTATCATAAGATCTCTTATAAGACATGTATTTCGTACACATATATTCACAGAGATCATTTTAATGATTCTCTTGCACTCACGGCTTTGTAACTGGCATTTTTCACTTAGTGAAATATTTCCTCCTCTTCTGACTCTGTCTTTGTTCCATCTGTGGACTTCCTCTTAACCCCAACTTACACAGGTTAGAAAGCCCAGGGCTCAGCCCTGGTAGCAATTCTCTTCTACCTCTGCATCCCTCTCCAGTGAGCTCACTGGGTCTCATAGCTTCTAAGTAAATCAGCACACTAAAAATTCCCACAACTATACCTCTAAATTCCAGTCTCGGGTCCAACTTCCTCCATGACATTTCTTATGTCTAATATTCACTTTAAACTTTACCAGTTGAGCCACAAGGGAAGCCCAAGAATCCTGGAGTGGGTAGCCTATCCCTTCTCCAGTGGATCTTCCTGACCTGGGAATTGAACGGGGGTCTCCTGCATTGCAGGTGGATTCTTTACCAACTGAGCTCTCAGGGAAGCCCTTCACTTTTAAACTAAAAGTGCCCAAAACCAAACTCCTGATCTTCCTCATTAAATCCATTCTACTGCCCTTCACATCTCACTTAATAGTAACTCTTTTATTCTAGTTTTTGAGGTCAAAATACTCAGGATCCTGCACTATCTCTTGCTCTCATAACTCACATCCAATCTACCAGGAAAGCACATATGCTCTGCCTTCAAAGCGTGTCCTGAGTCCTTCCACTTCTTACTGCTTCAAAGCGTGTCCTGAGTCCTTCCACTTCTTGGACCACTCTGGTCCCACCCATCCTCATCATCCCTCTTAACAGTGACTATCATCTCAGCAGCCAGAGGGACTTTTTTTTTATCTTCATCATTATATTTTTATTGAAGTATGGTTGATGTACAATATAAATTAGAGGTTTACAATATTGGCTGTACATTTGCAACTAACACAATATCGTTAATCAACTATACTCCAATATAAAATAAAAATGAAATAATCAAAAATAAGTAGTATAAGGGCTTCATTTGTGGCTTAGTAGTAAAGAACACCTACAATGCAGGGGCTGCAGGAGACTCAATTTCTAGCCCTGGAGTGGGAAGATCCCCTGGAGGAGGAAATGGCAACCCACTCCAGTGTTCTTGCCTGGAGAATCCCATGGACAGAGGAGCCTGGTGGGCTACAGTACATGGGGGTCTCCCAAAGAATCGGACACGACTGAAGTGACTTAGCATGCACAGTATAAGGTAAGCTACAAGGATGTATTGTACAACACAGAAAATAGAGTCAATATTTTATAATAACTATAAATGGAGTGTAACCTGTAAGAACTGAATCACTATACTGTGCAAAGTTTAAATGTTTAAGTCAAGTGAGGTCACCGCTCTGTTCACGGCCCTCCATGACTCATGGCCAAAGCACAAACCCTTACAGACTCAGTGGGGTCCGGTCCCTGCGACCTCAACCTCATCTTCTCCTCTAACCCAAGCTCCTCCCCTTCCAGGCCTCCTCCACGGCTCTGCCTGAGCCTGACACCCTCACCCCCTGAGACCTCGGATGCTCTTTCTATCTTGATAGCCACTCAGCTCACCCTCAACCTCTTTACAGTCTTTGCTTAAATATCACTTACACAGTGAGGCCAGCACTGCGCCTCCCACTTTAAACTTCAGCCCTGCGGCCATCACTTAGGGCCACCAGGCCGACGCCGGCCGTCCACTTGACCTCAGCATACTTTGGAAGCACTTCCAGTGTCCCTGCCAAGCGCATGCCCCGGCACCTCCTCTATGTCGCTGCCCTAGAGCCACAGAGCAGCCCTCCTTCTCCTCAAGCACAACCTGGAAGTTCAGAGGAGTTACGTTTCCACAGGAGCAGCCCTTAACCAGTGAAGGGTAAGAGCCCTGAGCCCCCCGTTTTGCCACAGGCCAAGTCTGGGCACATTCTACGTGGCTTCTTTCTTTCTTAGTTGAGAGAAGCAGTTGGGGTCAACTGGTTTTTTTAATGAGGTCTTTCTTGGCCTTTTTTCTTACCGTGGGTCACTTTTCCCACTCCCTCACTATGTGTCCTGGGATCACCTCCCAAATAAACTACCCACTTTCGAGTCCTTGCCACAGACTCTGCTGGGGGTGGGAAACTCAAACTAAAATAAATCCTTTCACAACATTCCTGAATCCCATACCTAGATCTGTCTTTCTCTCACAGCACTCACCCACTTCTGCCTACCACGCAGATTACTGTTTACTGTCATCCTACTGTGCTAGAATACAAGCTCTGTGAAGACAGGGAAATTCGACTGCTTGGTCTGTTGATTCCTCCTCAGCATCTAGGTTATGATCCATCCTCAACATCTAGGTCCTGGCACGTATCAAGAGTAGGTCCTCCATAAATATTTGATGCCTAATAAGCTGCCTTGCCCATTCTTTAAAAGCAAGGACAACACTTCTAACGTTAGACAAGCATCCATTTAAATCTCAGACCTATCACTGATCAGTCAAGCGATCTTAAGCAAATGAACCTCTGAGACGGTATCTTCCTGAGTAGAGGAGGGTGAAGATATTTATTTTGCCACTGTTGTTGTTAAGTCGTTCAGTCATGTCTGACTGTTTGTGACCCCATGGACTGCAGCATGCCAGGCTTCCCTGTCCATCACTATCTCCTAGAGCTTGCTCAAACTCATGTCCTTTGAGTCAGTGATGGCATCCAACCATCTCATCCTCTGTCATCCCCTTCTCCTCCTGCCTTCAATCTTTCCCAGCATCAGGGTCTTTTCCAGTGAGTCAGTTCTTGGCATCAGGTGACCAAAGTATTGGAGCTTCAGCTTCAGCATCAGTCCTTCCAAAGAATATTCAGGGTTGATGTCCTTTAGGATGGACTAATTTGATCTCCTTGCAGTCCAAGGGACTCTCAAGAGTCTTCACCAACACCACAGCTGGAAAGCATCAATTCTTTGACACTCAGCCTCTTTTATGGTCCAACTCTCACATCTATACACGATTATTGAAAAAACCATAGCTTTGACTGTACGAACCTTTGTCGCCAAATGTTTTGCCATAAATGCCTTCATTTGGAGAAAACATCTAGGAAAGTCCTGGTCCAGTAACTGAGTTCCCTTTCCCCTTCCACCTGCTCCCTGTGATCAGTGAGTTGTGGTTGAAGGGAGCTAAATCCATGACTCAGCATCTTCTCCTTCTGGGGGATCCTGACCATGTGAGGATTCTTCTGAAACATCTCCTGACGCCCAGCAAAGGTCAGGAAGCCAGGCTTCTTTCAATCCCCCAGCGAAATGCCAATTAGAAGGACATTACTAGCAGGAAGAGCTACTGGGGAAAATCACACACTTGTTCCAAAACAAAGATCACTCTGCATGTCATAAAAGCCCAGAAATGTCTTCCAGATGTTGCCTAGTGGGCCTGCACAGATGTTTCCGATGTCAAACCATGAATGTGGGAAACGTAAAACACTTGTGCCCCACAGATGCAGATATTTCATTATACAGCACATGTGATCAATCTCTGGGTAATAAAAAAGACCACAAACTGGCCGTGTTACACTTTGAAAAACATGGTCCTCCCCCTACACTGGAGTCCTACTGAGATACTTCAAGATTTTTATTTTTTGTTGTTAAATTGTGGCAATTCATGGGGGAAAGTTGGAATATGTGACGATATCTATTAACAGCCATTCTGGATCCTTCTGGTTTGATGTTTACATGGCATGTGACAGCTAGGAAGCAACATTGTGACCAATGACAGGTCACTCCAGGGCTTCCCCACCTCCATCATTGTCCTTCCGTGAATTCCATGACTGTGTAACTGAATGCTCTGGGTGCACTGGGAATGGATTTCACTGTGAACTCAATACTGCAGCTTTTAATTCTGTCCAAGCCACTCTGTTTCTGACATCTAGAAAAATTCAGATCTTTCATCACCTCCAAGTATACAAATATATGTGTATACCTATGAGAAGTAAGGGCTTCCCTGGTAGCTCAGCTGGTAAAGAATTCACCTGCAATGCAGGAGACCCCCATTTGATTCCTGAGTCAGGAAGATCCCCTGCAGAGGGGATAGGCTAACCACTCTAGTATCCTTGGGCTTCCCTGGTAGCTCAGACGGTAAAGAATCTGCCTACAATGTGAGAGACCTGGGTTTGATCCCTGGGTTGGGAAGATCCCCTGGAGGAGGGCATGGCAACCCACTCCAGTATTCTTGCCTGGAGAATCCCCATGGACAGAGGAGCCTGGAGGGCTACAGACCATGGGGGTCTCGAAGAGTCAGACTGAGCGACTAAGCACAGCATAGCACATGAGAATTAAAGAGGAAAAAATGTACATGCAGGGTTTACACCCACACATGCACACACTGGCCACACAGAGACAAAACAGCCAAAGAAATGCTCCACTACAGACCCAGGAGGGTAAGGCAGGAAGCTAACAAATGTTATCACATGATCCTCTATTTCCTCATGCTCCTCCTCTAATTGGACACTCTCTTCTCCTTTGACAAATTAATATGGCTAAAAACGGAAATTTTTCTTCTACGCTTTTTGTTCAAAACATTTATTAATATGTTAGTAGCAGAAAAAGATAACCCTAACCCTAAGTCCCATATCTGCCCTGAAAATGGTTAAACAATAAGTGTTAATATCCAAATATACAAAGAACTCATACAATTAAAAGAACAACCTGGTTTAAAAAATGGGCAAAAGAACTGAATAGACGTTTTCCAAGGAAGACTTACAGATGGCCAACAGACACATGAAAAGACAATCAATAGGACTAATTGGAGAAATTCAATTCAAAACCACAGTGAGATCTCACCTCACACCTGTCAGAATGGTTATTATCAAGAAGACAACACATATCAGGTGCTACAGAGGGCTTGGAGGAAAGGGAACCCTCCTAAACTGTTGGTGGGAATGTAAATTGGTGCAGCCCCTATGAAAACACTATGGAGGTTCCTCAAAAAATTAAAAATAGAACTACCATGTGATTAGCAGTGCCACACCTGGATATTTATCTGAAGAAAACAAAGATACTAATTAGAAAAAATATATGCACCCTTATGTTCATTGTGGCATTATTTAAGATGTGGAAACAAGTGCTCATCAATAGATGAATGGATAAAGATGCCACACACACATACATGGACTATTTCTCAGCCACAAAAAATAATGATATCTTGCCATTTGTGACAACACGGATCTAGAGAGTATAATGCTAAGTGAAATAAGTTTGACAGATCCATGATTTCACTTACATGTGGAATCTGCACAAAACAAATGAACAGACCTAACAAAACAGAAAGAGCCATAGGACAGAGAACAAGCAGGTTGTTGTCAGAAAGGAAGAGACTAGGAGGATGAAAGAAATAGATGAGAGATATTAAAAGGTACAAATTTCCAGTTGCCAAATAAATCAGTCACCAGTGTGAAATGCACAGTGTGGGGAATAGAGTTGATAACCATGTAGTATCTTTGCATGGTGATATAATGTAACTAGACTTATTTTGGTGATCAGTTTGAAGTGTGCAGAAATGTCAAATCACTATGTTGTGTAAAAGGAACTAACAATGTCGTAGGTCAGTTATACTTCCAAAACAAAGACACTCTGCAAAAGAGACCAGATTTGTAGTTATCAGAGATGGGAGTAGGCAGGATCCTTTAAAGGTGATCAGAAGGTACAAACTCTCAGTTATAAGATAAATAAGCATTAGGGATGTAACATACAATATGATAAACATAATTAACTGCTGTATGTTATATATGAAAGTTAAAAGAGTTCTTGCTACAAGAAAAAAAAATTTATATTTAATTTTGTATCTATAGGAGATGATGAATGTCCATTAAACCAGCTGTGGTAGCCATATCATGGTGTTCGTAGGTCAAATCATTATGCTATGCACCTTAAACATACACAGTGCTGAATGTCAACTATATCTCGATAAAACTAGAGAAAAAGGTTTTTTAAAAATTAAAATCAGTATACACAGCAAGCAAAAAAAAGGTTAAACTATAAAAGGAAGCATGAAAAGTATTATAAAAATAATTGTATAGCTGGGAAACATGGGTTAAATGATCTCTACCATGAGATTTATTTAAAATTTTTCTGTATTAGATTTAAAAATGGTAATTTGTGCATATATATATATATACACACACATATTAGCTTTAATGAGGTATAACTGATAAAATTATGATATTTAAAGTATACATTGTGATGATTTGAGATATATACACACACACACACAGTGAAAAGACTCCCCCTTCGTTGAATTAATTAACATACCTTTCACCTCACACATTTACTTTGCTTGTTCATTGAAAACATGTAAGTTCTTCTGTCTTAGCAAATTTCAATTATATAAGTCAAAGCTGTGGCTTTTCTAGTAGTCATGTATGGATTTGAGAATTGGACCATAAAGAAGGCTGAGAGCCAAACAATTGATGCTTTTGAACTGTGGTGCTTGAGAAGACTCTTGAGAATTCCTTGGACAGCAAGGAGATCAAACAAGTTAATCCTAAAAGAAATCAACCCTGAATATTCATTGGAAGGACTGATGCTGAAGCTCCAATACTTTGGCCACCTCATGCAAAGAACTGACTCATTGGAAAAGACCCTGATGCTGGGAAAAACTGAGGGAAAAGGAGAAGGGGGTGATAGAGGATGAGATGATTGAATGGCATCACTGACGCAATGGACAGGAGTTTCAGCAAACTCAGGGAGATAGTTAAGCACAGGGACGCCTGGGTGTGCTGCAGTCCATGGAGTAGCAAAGAGTCAGACATGACTTAGTGACTGAACAACAACATTATCAACTATAGTCAGCATGTTATACATTAGATAGAAAAGATATGTATGTATATCACAATGTAATATTATTCAGTCAAGAGAAAGAATAAAATCCTTCCATTTGCAACAGCATGGATGGAACTTGAGGGCATTATGTAAGTGAGGTAAGTCAGGCATTGAAAGCCAAATATTGCTTGATGTCACTTACATGTGGAATCTTTAAAAAAAAGTCAAACATAATTTTAAAATCAAGAACAAGATGCAGATTTGGCACCTGTTTGGGGAAATAAGGTAGGTCCTTTATGCCACCTGGCACAGCCAAGAAGTAAAGAAAAAAATAAAATCAAGTACAGGAAAAATTCCACTTCCAGAAATTTTCTTAAAACACTGATAATCCTCTTGTTCTTTATTATTCAGCTTCATGGAAGGAAAAGAGAAATGGAGAGATGGCAGGTGCAGGATGTAGAAGCACAAGAAACCCTTTGTGACACTCATATCAGATGTGGGTTCTAGGAGGCCCAAAGGTAAGCAAGTTACAGAGATTTTCTCATTTTGATTTAAAGCAAGAGAAAGAATTTTAAAGATGATGAAACTGGGGCACATTAAATAATAAAGACACTAAATAATTTTCCTTCAGTCACCCAGCTAAAATGTGAAATGACAGGGACAGAGACAGCCCTTCCTGGAGAGCATCCTCACACTGTCACCTCTTAGAACAGTACAGCTAAGGACATTCAGCATTTCTGAACAATCAGACTTACCAGCGTATGTTGACCCCCCTCCCCCAAGCCCCAAGATTGTGACCTTGACCAGGACATTTACTGTCTTGTTCCCACTGCCAAAAACTTCCCGCCCACGCTACTCGCCGTACACATTAGTCACTTGGTAAATATTTATTGAGCAAACAAAACACCCTGTTAACCTCTTCTTAACACTCTTTCAGTAGTTGTTGAACCAACTCTGCCAATTCCTCCTGCAGTGTGCCTCAACGCGGTGGATCATTTTTTCTGCTTCCCAGTGCCACCACTGTCCCAGCACGCAGCACTCCAAGTAGAAAGCACCTATCAGTTGTAAAAATGGTAAGCCCCAAGGGCTCTATCTGTCAGCCAGTAATCCAAAGACGGCAGTTTGGTGACAGTAAAATTCTTGACTTAATAGTCATTGTTTCTTTTTTAGCTTTTGTCATGGCTGGGAATGACCAATCAAATAAATCTGAATAAAACAAAACCCGGGACAGATACAGTCACTTAAAATGATGTCAGCTCTGCAGAGCCTTCCCTGTAACTCCTGAACTTCTTTCCAGCGTCAGTTCACATGCGTCGAGACGGACATTTACAGTCAGAAATATATACATTAGAAAAGAATAGAGGCTGAAAACAAATCAGAGATCCATTTCAAAAGACTAGGAAAAAATAAATTTACAGAAAATGGAAGACTGGAAGTAGTTTAGATAAAGGCAGAAGAAGACAAAGAGGTTAAAAGTACAATACAAAAATGCTATGAAAACCTCATGTCAACACATATGAAAATTTAGGTAAAAGTGAGAAATTCCTAGTGAAACCAAAACCTTTCAAGAGTCATAAACTATATTAAAAATATGAATGGTTATATATCTTCTAAAGAAATTGAGTCTATAACTAAAAGTCTTCTAGCAGAGAAACCTGAAGAAATCAGAGAGCTTCAGCATTTCATGTTTTCAAATATATGGAGATGAAATAGATCTTACAAATTCTTGCAGATAATTCATAATATGTGAAACTTCAAAAATCCTGTTATAATACCTTAAACTTGATAGTGATAAGAACAGGCTCTGAAAGGAAGATTACAAGTCAGTGTGTCTCATCAACAAAAATACAGAATCCTAGATAAAACATTAGGAAAACAATGATACAGAAAACAAATAATGCATTATGGCTAAGTTGAGATTATTTCAGAACTGTAAAATTTGTTTAACACTCAAAACTCCACCCTTGTATATCATAAAATTAGCATAACAGAGGAGAAAATTATGTGATAATCTCAAGAGAAGCAAAAAAAAAAATTGAATAAAATTAAACACTCTTTCATGATTTAAAAAAATTGCCAACACTTGGCAAAGTATGCACAGAAGAGAACTTTCTTAATCTAATAGAGGGTATTTATCAGAGCCCACAGCAAACATCAGACTTAGTGGTGAAACAGTAAAAACTTCATCCAGAAATCCAAAACAAGACAAGCTTGACAATGGAGCTCATCCAGCTCCATAAGGAAAGAAAACAAAAACAACACAGGTTAGAAAGAATCTAAGAATCACAGACAATGTAATTTTTGTTCTTATACAATCTCAAGAAATCTATAGGTACACTACCAGAATCAAATTTATTTCAGCAAAATTGCTGGGTAAAGGGTTAACTTATAAATATCAAAAGCATTCTATATTATCAAGAAAGAATTAGAAAATAATTTTAAATATTCAAAACAGAATCAAAGACAAAAAATGAAATAAATAGGAATATGTCTTACAAAAAGCTGGTCAAGATCTCTGCACAAAAAGGTTATAGAACATTGAGGACTAAATAAACTTAAGGAATAAATGGATATACCATGTTCATGGATTAGAAGATTCAGGTATAAATAGATTTCAACTTCCGCAAAGTGATGAACAGATTTATTGTTCACTCCAAATCTGAACAAGTTTTTGTGGAAATTAACAAACATATTCTAAACTTCCTAAGAGAACATAAAGGGCCAAATATAGCCAAGAAAAGCTATGACAAACCTAGACAGTATATTAAAAAGCAGAAACATTACTTTGCCAACAAAAGTCCATGTAGTCAAAGCTACCATTTTCCAGTAGTCATGTATGGATGTGAGAGTTAGACCATAAAGGCTGAACAATGAAGAACTGATGCTTTTGAACTGTGTTGTTGTAGAAGACTCTTGAGAATCCCTTGGACAGCAAGGAGATCAAACCAGTCAATGCTAAAGGAAATCAATCCTGAATATTTGTTAGAAGGACTGATGCAAAGCTGAAGTTCCAATACTTTGGCCACCTAATGTGAAGAGTCAACTCATTAGAAAAGACCCTAATGCTGGGAAAGATTGAAGGCAGAAGGAAAAGGGATGACAGAGGATAAAATGGTTGGATAGCATCACTGATTCAATGAACATGAGTCCGAGCAAGCTCCAGGAGATGGTGATGGACAAGGAAGCCTGGCGTGCTTCAGTCCATGGGGTCACAAAGAGTCAGACATGACTGAGCAACTGAATGATGATGATAGCCAAGGAAATCACAAAGAAGAATAAACTTGGAAGATGAATGCTATCAGGTATGGAGTTCATTACAAAGCTACGATAATAAGTGAAATATTGAGAAAATAGGAAAGCATATCTATGCAAAACAAAATGGAGGATTCCAAAAGAGATCCATGTATACAGACAGTTGGTTTGTAATGGCAGTGCTGAGTCAAATGGACATCAACATAGAAAAGAAAATACCAGGTCTTTCTTCATATTCTACTCCAAACTCAAAGCTAGCAAGCAATCACCTGTGTATTTTCATCCCCACCACCTAGCTACGTTCTTCAGCAGTCAATAGTTTGTTCCCAAATACATTTTGTCAGTTTCACTTGTTAAGGTACTTATCTAATTCATTTAAATAAAAACACACACTCCACACACACACACACAAACAAGGCCACAAATGCAAACGACACTATGTATAATAGCCAAAACCTAAAAACAACTCAAATGTCTATCAAACATAAAATGGATGGATGAATTACAGAATGTTTACACAACAAGATATTATACTGCAGTAGAAGTGAACTGCTATATGTAACTATGGGTAAATTTCACTGAGCAATTGCTGAGCAATTAAAAAAAATGTAGACAGGAAAGAATTAAGTTTCATGTGTTAAACCGAATGTAAGCAGGATGAATTATCCCATTAAATCACAGAGACTGTCATGTTGAGTTAAAAAACAAAACCCAGATATATGTTGTTTATAAGAAACATTTTTTAAAATGGAAAAGAAACGTTGAAAATCAAGGGATGAGCAAAGAGATGTCAAGCAAATGCAAACAAAATGAAAGCAGGGATGACAATATTAATATCAGATGGGGTAAAACTTAAGGTTAAAAGCCCAAGACGAGGAGGAACATTGTGTAATAATAAAAGACAATTTATGAAGAAGAAACAATGGTGGTAAACCTGCATGTTAGATAAAAACATAGCACCTAAGTATATACTATTGATGATTAGAGATACTAAGAAACATCGATTAAAAGAAAAAACAACAATAATCCTTTTAGAAAATTTTAATGTCTCTCTTCCAAAATCAGATAGCTCTGGAGTACAGAAAGTAAGAGTTTTCTTTCTTTCTTTTTTTTTTTAAACACAATTGAATAGTACATAAAGATATATATGTATATATGTGTGTGTATATATATATATATATATATATATATATATATCCACCGCCCCCCCCCCATCCATGGACCATTCACAGAAATCAATTACATACTTGGCCACAAAGAAAGCACAACAAATTCAAAGAAGCAGAAAGTTTTCAAGTTATAGTCTCTGATCATAATCCAATACAACTGGAAATTAAAAAATATGACTGAAAAACCCTCACTGCTTAGAAATGAAGAAACATTCTCCTAAATAACTCTTGGCCAAAGAAATAAGAAATCAAAATTGAAACTGCAAGTTAGAGAAAAGAAAAAACTGCATCATACCAAAATGTGTATAGCAGTGGAAGCTATGCTCCAAGGAAAATGAACACCCCTAAATGCTTTTATTATTACAGATAAAAATTAGCATTTATTTAAAAATAAAAATAGAAGAAAAGCAATAAATCAATAAGCTTAACCTTGGAGGAACATAAACAAAAAAATAGGCAAATTTCCAACAAGTTTAATCAGGAAAAATGAAGACTAAAGTAAGTGAAATTAGAATCAAGAAATGGAGGAACACAGCAACAAATACAGAATATAAGTAAATACCACAATCCAATCAATCCATTAGGCTTCTAAATCTGCTGAAATTTACAATCATATGGAAAAAGTAAAATTACTAAAGAACTCCCTCCCCACAAACCAAAAAGACCAAAAGGATTGAAAAAGCTTCCAAAGAATTGACCATCTAAAAAGGATTGGGATTGAAAGTGAATCAAGGCCTGCCAGGCTCCTCTGTTCATAGGATTCTCCAGGCTGGTAAACTGGAGAGGGTTGCCATGTTGTTCTTCAGGACCCAGGGATTGAACCCAGGTCTCCCACATTACAGGCAGATTCTTTACCATCTGAGCCATCAGGGAAGTCCCAAAACTTGCAAGAACATACAAACTCTTCAAGGTTCTGATCCATTGTTTGGGGAAAAAAATACCTCAGCAGAAAAGAAAAATTATAGGTCGGTATAATACAGAAGGCAAAGCGAATAAAACACTCAAAAATTCTTCAGGATGTTAAAAGAACACACTTCCTCAATGAAGTCTGACTTAGATAAAGGATACAAAACAATTAAGAAGAAATCTAACAATCAAATACATCACATACTTCTTTTCAGCAGTGGTAAGACCACTATTGAAATTAACATCCATAAATAGTAAGAATTAGGGGCTGGGGGGAGAATCATTCTTAACGTGACAAACTGCAGAAAACATTCTGTAAGGACTCCTGCCCTCACATTATTTAGGGGAATTCTCGGCACATGGGGTGGGTCCCTAACAAACGCTTGCTCAAGGAACTGAACACTATGGCCAGATGAACGTCTGGTGGTGAGCATGATATGGTTTCCAAGCAGAGAGGCTCAGAGAGTCCACACTGCTCGGGGGGGTGGGTGGTCAGATTTAAGACATTTAGAGAGAAAAGAGGAGAGAGGCATCAGAGACAGGGCTCAGAGTAGCAGGATGAAGGAACAGCTAGGAGACTGGTCTGTCTCCCATGGGCACCTGTGAGGGGTGTGGAATGTGTGTCTGAAAGGAGAGTGGACTTGAAACGCAGAGCCTGCCGCAAGAGAAGCAACTAATAGCCTTGTGTAATAGCTCAGCTCCTGGTCAGAAGGGGCAGGATGAGAAGGGGGAGGGGACAGAAGGAGACAGAGGACGGTGGGGACCCAGAGCTGAATGGGTCCTGTCCTCTGAAGGCTGCAGCCCCCTCACCCTCCTCGAGGTCAGGTCAGACACGCCCCCTCCCCCGGTTCTCAGAGCCCATCTGTCACCAACCTTCCTGATGTTACCCCAAAATCTCTCTCGGATCCCTGAGGTCCACATCTCTCTCCTGCCATGACTTTACCCTCTCCTCCTAGACGTCCTCATCTGGTAGCCTGGATTAACCCTCCCAGGTGCTGTTCCACTTTCTACAGCCCCTTCAAATCTGCTCTTCGAACCAAGCTTGAACCGTTTTTAACTGAAAATATACTATTTCCTCTGTCTCATTCTCTTTGTCTCTCACACACACACCCCAGAGCACGTATCTGTTGAGCTCCTAATATGCTCCTCACAATTCCAGACAATGCAAACAGCCTTCAGTCTTCCGTCCCTTGCAGAAGTTCTACCTGGTAAGCTGGCAGAGATGAAACAAGGAAGCTGTCAGCTCTTCATCCTCATAACAGGGGGAATTGAGGGCTATACCACATCTGCCTTCGCCCTCTGAGATCCTGTGCTTTCTCAAGGGGTTTACCCAATTTTTGAAAGATTTTAAAGCCTGCAGCTCAGTTTCAGTCACTCCAAGAGCACTTGTGCTCCAAGCACTGAAAAGGTAATAAAATTCTTCTCGGGATCAAGTGATCAGGTTTGCCTCGCTAATTTTAGAATGTTAAAAAATGTTGGACCATAAGAATAGGAACTCTATTGGAAGCTACATTCTCAAGTAGGCTCTTTTTTAGGTAAATAAAAGCCACTTGGCTCTTGGTGACTGTATTACACATACTTTCCTCAGATTCGTCTAGGACTGAACCCTCGGAAATATATATAACTGGCTTAGAAAAACAAAATGTGGCTCTCTTTCTGTCTATCCCTTTGTTGTTGTTGGTTTTTCCACTTCTAGAAGCTTTTATAAACAATTCTCAGGGCAACTCAAATGAGGCTCAAAAAGTCTCCAGCCTTTAGACTGACCTCAGCTTTCAGTTTAATTCTAGAAATATTGTCACAATCTAAATGAGAAAATTAACTCTTAGGGACTCCCTGTCCTCTATTAAAACCAAACTTTGCCTACAGGTGTGCAAAGGAAATGGGCTTCCCAGGTAGCTCAGTAGTAAAGAGTCTGCCTGCCAATGTAAGGAGACGCAGGAGACATGGGTTTGATCCCTGGCTTGGCAAGATTTCCTGGAGGAGACGGCAGTATTCTTGCCTGGAGAGTCCCATGGAGACAGAAGCCTGGAGGGCTATGGTCCATGGGGCCACAAAGTGTTGGACACAAATGAAGCGACTGAGCACGGGGCAGGAAGGGGCTGAATGAGTCTTTGCATCTCACTTTGTCTGTATCTTGTCTGCTTCTTCCCTGAGTGCCTCTTCTCCACTGTCCACTATTTTTTTTCCCAGAAATTTCTCTTCCGAGTTGCCAGTGTTGTCCTGATTGATCTTAATGTCTCTTAATATTGAATTATGGATGTGCTACCTATTATTCATCTTTTGAAGTTCTTAATTCCCCAGCTAGATGTGAAAATCTCACATATTTGTTTTGTTGCTGCTGTTATTTTTGTTGTTTTATCACTGTTTTGTTTTAATTAAACTATATGAGCTTTTTTTTTCTTCTGGGCAACAGTAGATTTTGGGTGTGTGTGCTTCAGAAAAACTCAATTCAGAATGATGCCATATTAAACATCTCAGAGTATTTTTTTTTTTAATCCACAAGTAGGTTATGTCATTTGGGGAGTTCAATCAGGAAAACTGAGACAGGTCATTTTCTTGATTTAAAAGATGTCAGAATTATTTCTGAGTCTCAGATACTTGCAAGGAACCATGAATATTTGAGCTCGGGCCACATGAAACTCACTTTGCATCATACTCAATTCCTTAGACAGGATTCCTCCCCTTAAATAGGATTATTCTTTTAAAACCCAGAGTTCAAGCTTAGAAAACAATTTGCACCAGAAGGAGAGTCCTTGCTGGGTCAAAGGACTCGGTGTCAGAGACATCTATGGTAGTGAACTTGTGTCATAAATCCTTCCCATGCAAATGAAGTCACTGGACTTACTGGAAAATGTAGCTAAAAACCCCTATTTTATAAGATTATGGTAGTTTTGTTGGAAGGGGAATGAGAGGCTTCCCTCCCTTTTCTTCCCTCCCGCCTCCCTCCAGAACAAACTGGCCCCATGAGAAACCCTCCCTCCCCGAAGGTCCATCATTTCATTAAGGCTTTTTTCTTCCTTTTTTTCAGGCATGAGCTCATTGCTTTCAGTTAAATGGTAATAAGTGATTTGTAGGGAGCAACTGACATCAGTGCCTTATAAATAACCACCATCTGACTTCCTTGAAATGTTGACTCAGACGCTGGACGCACACACGGGTACCAGCTCTGCAATCTCCCAGTCCCTTGGTGCCAGACCAGTTAGAAGAAGCCCGTAGAGGGAGCCTGCCAAAGGGCTGGGTGGCGTGGAATGTCACAGATGTATGGCCATTTCAGACGGTGTCACCATGCCCTGGGAGGAACGACAGAAGACCAATGGACCACCTTCCTGGGGTCAGGCAGTCCCCACGGACTTTCCTGGCGAGTCTGCTTGTAGTAAGTGGCAGGAAGCTCCTTTCTCACCACCAGAGTCCTTCAGATGGGGCAGGCCTCTCCGGCTGTGCCCAAGCATCCTCAGGTGGAGAGGGCAGGGTTTGCTGTTATCAGTCATGCAGGTGACAGTGCTTAGCATTGTGTACCAAGCAGGGACCTCGGCTGCTGGCACGTGAGGAAGAGTGCTTGTACTTATCTGCACGCAAGTCTAGGATTGGAGGGTTTGGAAGGGGCAGAATAGGGCTTCTCGGCTTAATCCTTTCATCCACTTGTTAGGGTACTGCTGACCGAAACTTCCCGCCTTGGCCAGACATGGTAATAACTGCTTGCCTGAGTTGTCTCACACTAGGAGTTTCCAACGAAGAGCACAGTGCTGCCACTGAAAACTAACTGGGAGAATGCAGGAGAGGCCCAAAGGAAGGAGGAGCTGCCAGCCCATAATACGTCCTGCCAACCTCCCAGAATCCTCACACTGGAATCCACCTTGGCCGGGAGATGTGAACCACCAGAAAGAACCTGAGTCAAACTATGGGCCAAGCAAGCTAACTGGCCAGAGACAACCCAGAAACTAACCTTATCACCATAAAAACCAAGGCTGTGAGCCACGCAGCAGAGCAGATCTCCTGGGTTCCCATACCCTACTGTGCTCTACCCGGCGCCCCTTTCCCAATAAAGTCATTTGCTTTGTCACTTCACGTGTCCCCTTGGACAAGTTGTTTCTGAGTGCTGGATAAGAGTCCACTCTCAGGGATCCCCTTCTAGGAACACGATGACCCCCAAACTTTCATCAAAAAGAATTTTTTTTTTTTTTTTTTGTGAAAGAGTGTAAAGGCTAGAGGCTTAGAATCAAAAGACCTGAGCTTGAGGACCACCTATTCTTTAAGAATTGAGGCTTTGAGTGGGTTGCGCTCCAAGGTTAAGACATGTAGGCTCCTGACACTGTTTCCTCAAAGTCGACAGGGATGGCCTAAGACGCCTCTCCTACCACCTCAGATGAGGGTGCAAACGTGCCTTGAATCTATAAAGTGCTGTGCAAATCTGTTAGGTAGATTGACCGTAAACCCACCTAGAACCTGAAGCCACTTCCAACACGTGGGCAGAGAACCCCTACCCATGGAACCCAGTCTTCCATCCTGTGGGAGCTGTATTATTAAATTCCTAAAAACCAACTCCCTATGAGTCCTCCAATACACAGCAAGCATACAATACAATGAATGAGTATGGAGACACAGTTATTAAAATCGCGCTTTGAACGGATATGAAATAAGTCGGCCAGGTGTCCATGATCTACTCAGAAAGCAGATTACAGGACAGGGCCATCCCACTTGGGGGGAACTATCAGTGTGTGCACACGGAGGGAGAGACACAGGACAGGTAAAAGTGGTTCCTGCTTGGAGCTACAAAAGTACGTCTCGTTTATTTTGCTCTTTTCTCTTCATTTGATTTTTTCAGCTTTTCCAAAAATTATGTATTTGTACTATTGAAAAAAAAAAGTTAAGGAAAACACAAGGCACTTGAAAGAGTCACAGCTTCATCTTTGGCTCTGCTCTTCCCCAAGGACTCCAGAAGCAGGGAAGTTTTTTTGATCACCTGCCTGCACTCCCTGCCAGACCAGGACCTTCTCCCAAGTTCAGGGCTCCGTTCTCTTCCACCTCCAGCCAGGTGGGACTCAGAGGTCAGTCTCCCTGGTGGTCTTTACAGCGTGCATGCATGCTCAGTCGTGTCTGACTGTGATCCTAGGGACTGTAACCCGCCAGGCTCCTCTGTCCATGGGATTTTCCAGGCAAGAATACTGGGAGTGGTTGCCATTTCCTACTCCAGGGAATCTTCTCAACTCAGGGGTCAAACTTCATCTCCTGAATTGGCAGGTGGGTTCTTTAGCACTTGAACAACCACGGATGCCCCATGTGGTCCTTGATGGGATTCAAAACGTTCAGAAATGGAGAGAGGCCTTCTCTCGTGGGAGGGGCAGGACTGCTAAGGGAAAGAGAAGCCACTGTCAGGGAATCAAACTAGAACCCTGTCTTTTAAGGTAGATGTGCGTGCGCGTGTATACAGCATTAATTCAGTGTCACTGAGAATTGCTAACCTTGGCTTTGTTTCTGGGTTACTGGACCCCTAACAGAGCAGAGACAATCTGTAAAGGCTCAGCTTCACTGTGTAAAGAAACACAAGCTCCAGGCATTTATGGGATCTGGTCACCATTCACTGGGAAAAGCTTCCCAACACAGCAACAATTACCCATATTGTTCAATGCATGGCTGTTGCCAGATTAACTCTGTTGTAAATTTTAATTAATTGCAACACAAAACTGTTGGCAGGGGCTCAGGCATCATCCGTGAAGCACTATCAACTGCTCTCCACTTTGAGAAACTTCAGAGAATCTTGGCCACGATGGCAAGAAGGGTCCAGAGGTTTAAGCCCAGTTTGTGGCTTCTTGTGTGATTATAGCTATGGAAGGAATCTAACCCATTTCCCCCGATTTTAAACAGCAGAATGGTGGCACTCTTCTGAAGCTAAAATGCATTTCTGATTGTTTTCGACATGTCTCTCCATTACTTATTGTTCGACCATTTTGCACCAACTACCAACCAGATGGCTTATATTCATCTTATTTACACTATTTTTTTCAGCCAAACAGTATTAATCCAATCATATAAACTGATCCATGTAAACTTCTTGCTTCCCCAGACCTACAGCAGGCTCTTCTCTTCCTTCTTGCCCCGGTTGGGTCACCTTGTGGTCCTCTGTCCATCTGTCCCAGCTCTGCATCCTCAGGACCGTTTCATCACTCTCCAGCGCCTCCTCTCCTTTCCCTCTGAAGCCTCAGTGGGTGGTCCAGAGAGTCCAAGATTGGCACCCTCTCTATTTCTGAGCATTTCCTTGCATTGGTGTGGCTGTTGAAAAGATTGTTGGCTGAAGCAAAATCACCCATGAGGATGAAGTTCTGACCCAGCAGATGGAGGATAAATGGAATTTAAAATGTCTCTTTGTCCTTCTTTACACATTTCCTGTCCCTGATATTGTAGAGCTTAATCAATTTATCAGCACAAATTTACCAAGCAGCTAAGAGGAACCAAATGCTTAGCGTGAGTTCTAGGGGAATATTAAAAAGCACAGACTCCCAACTAGAGAACCGTGTATTCATCTATTTAGTTGGGAAAGGGGAACTTGCGGGGAGGGGTAGAGATAAACCTGCAAGAAACTAAGAGGGAAAAACCACACACACACACACACACACACACACCCTCAGTCAAACTGATCATATAAGATACAGTGAAGTACAATGGGGTGATGAGAGAGAAGCAAGCTGGAGAAAGATGGATCTGACAGGACCCTGAAAGATGGAGAAGATGTAAACATGAACTTGAGAGAACTCTGATCTTCAGTTCAGTTGCTCAGTCATGTCCGACTCTTTACAACCCCAAGACCTGCAGCACGCCAGGCTTCTCTGTCCATCACCAACTCCCGAAGCTTGCTCAAACTCATGTCCATTGAGCCGGGGATGCCATCCAACCATCTCATCCTTTGTCATCCCCTTCTCCTCCCACCTTCAATCTTTCCTGGTATCAGAGTCTTTTTCAATGAGTCAGTTCTTCACATCAGGTAGTCAAGTATTGGAGTTTCAGCATCAGTGTCAGTCCTTTCAATGAATATTCAGGACTGATTTTCTTGGGATAGATGGGTTTGATATCCTTGCAGTCCAAGGGACTTTTAAGAGCCTTCTCCAACACCACAGTTCAAAAGCATTAATTCTTTGGTGCTCAGCTTTCTTTATAGTCCAACTCTCACATCCATACATGACTACTGGAAAAACCATAGCTTTGACTAGATGAACCTCTGTAAGCAAAGTAATGTCTCTGCTTTTAAATATGCTGTCTAGGTTGGTTATAGCTTTTCTTTCAAGGAGCAGGCATCTTTTAATTTAAAGGCTGCAGTCACCATGTGCAGTGATTTTGGAGCCCCCCAAAATAAAGTCTCTCACTGTTTCCATTGTTTCCCCACCTATTTGTCAAGAAATGATGGGGCCAGATGTCATGATCTTAGTTTTCTGAATGCTGAGTTTTAAGCCAACTTTTTCACTCTCCTCTTTCACTTTCATCAAGAGGCTCTTTAGTTCCTCTTTGCTTTCTGCCATAAGGGTAGTGTCATCTGCATATCTGATGTTACTGATATTTTTCCCAGCAATCTTGATTCCAGCTTGTGCTCATTCCAGCCTGGCATTTCGCATGATATACTCTGCATATAAGTTAAATGAGCATAAGAACCCAGTGAACAATATGAAAAGGCAAAAAGATACGACTCTGAAAGACAAACTCCCCAGGTCAGTAGATGCCCAATATGCTACTGGAGATCAGTGGGGAAATAACACCAGAAAGAATAAAGAGATGGAGCCAAAGTGAAAACAATGCTCAGTTGCAGATGTGATTGGTGATGGAAGTAAAGTCCGATCCTATAAAGAACAATATTGTATAGGAACCCGAAATGTTAGGCCCATGAATGAAGGTAAATTGGAAGTGGTCAAACAGGAGATGGTAAGAGTGAACATTGACATTTTAGGAATCAGTGAACTAAAATGGACTGGAATGGGCTAATTTAACTCAGGTGACCATTATATCTACTAATGTGGGCAAGAATCCCTTAGAAGAAACAGAGTAGCCATCATAGTCAACAAAAGAGTCCAAAATGCAGTACTTGGATGCAATCTCAAAAACGACAGAATGGTTTCTTTTCATTTCCAAGGCAAACTTTTCAATATCACGTAATCCAAGTCTATGCCCCAAACAGTAATGCTGAAGAAGCTGAAGTTGAATGGTTCTATGAAGACCTATGACGCCTTCTAGAACTAACACCCAAAAAAGATATCCTTTTCATTATAGGGGACTGGAATGCAAAAGTAGGAAGTCAAGAGATACCTGAAGTAACAGGCAAATTTGGTCTTAGAATACAAAATGAAGCAGGGCAAAGGCTAACAGAGTTTTGCCAAGAGAATACACTGGTTATAGCAAACACTTTCTTTCAACAACACAAGAGAAGACATGGACACCACCAGATCGTCAATACCGAAATCAGATTGATTATATTCTTTGCAGCCAAAGATGGAGAAGCTCTACATGGTCTGCAAAAACAAGACTGGGAGCTGACTGTAGCTCAGATCATGAACTCCTTATTGCCAAATTCAGATTGAAATTGAAGAAAGTAGGGAAAACCACTAGACCATTCAGGTATGACCTAAATCAAATTCCTTACAATTATACAGTGGAAGTGACAAATAGATTCAAGGGATTAGATCTGACAGACAGAGTGCCTGATGCAGGTTCATGACATTATACAAGAGGCAGTGATCAAGACCATCCCCAAGAAAAAGAAATGCAAAAAGGCAAAATGGTTGTCTGAGGAGGCCTTACAAATAGCTGAGAAAAGAAGAGAAGCTAAAGGCAAAGGAGAAAAGGAAAGATAAACCCATTTGAATGAGGAGATCCAGAGAATAGCACAGAGAGATAAGAAAGCCTTCCTCAGTGATCAGTGCAAAGAAATAGAGGAAAACAGTCGAATGGGAAAAACTAGAGATCTCTTCAAGAAAATTAGAGACACCAAGGGAACATTTCATGCAAAGATGGGCACAATAAAGGACAGAAATGCTGTGGACCTAACAGAAGCAGAAGATATTAAAAAGAGATGGCAAGAATACACAAAAGAACTATACAAAAAAGATCTTCATGACCCCGATAACCACGATGGTGTGATCACTCACCTAGAGCCAGATATTCTGGAAGTGGGCCTTAGGAAGAAACACTACGAACAAAGCTAGTGGAGGTGATGGAATTCCAGCTGAGCTATTTCTAATCCTAAAAGATGATGCTGTGAAAGTGCTGCACTCAGTATGCCAGCAAATTTGGAAAACTCAGCAGTGGCCACAGGACTGGAAAATGTCAGTTTTCATTCCAATACCAAAGAAAGGCAATGCCAAAGAATGTTCAAACTACCGCACAATTGCACTCATCTCACACACTAGCAAAGTTAATGCTTAAAATTCTCCAAGCCAGGCTTTAGCAGTACGTGAAGCGTGAACTTCTAGATGTTCAAGCTGGATTTCGAAAAGGCAGAAGAACCAGAGATCAAATTGCCAACATCCTCTGGACCATCGAAAAAGCAATAGAGTTCCAGAAAAACATCTATTTCTGTTTTATTGACTATGTCAAAGCCTTTGACTGTATGGATCACAACAAACTGTGGAAAATTCTTCAAGAGATTGGAATACCAGACCACCTGACCTGCCTCCTGAGAAGCCTGTATGCAGGTCAAGAAGCAACAGTTAGAACTGGACATGGAACAACAGACTGGTTCCAAATTGGGAAAGGAGCACATCAAGGTTGTACATTGCCAGTCTGATTCTAGAAGAGCTGAAAGAGACCCCAGAGAATCCCCAGTCAAGGACTGTTGGTGCGCTGCAAGTTCTGTCTTGAGAAGACCCCTCCTTTTCTTTGTCCATACATAACAATGGAAGTTGAGATGCTGGGGAAGCCAGTTTAGACATGCCCCTGCTAGGAACCCTCCCACAGCCTCTCTGGACCCACCCATTCAAACCCTGTCCCTGAGCATCCACACCTGATAGAAAGGGGGCTTGGTTTTTAGGTCTGAGATTGAAGCAACTGGATTTCAGTTTTTATACAACATCATCAGACCATAGGGCTTAGGTCTTAAAAAAAGACAAAACAACCAAGTAACTTATTCTTCTCGTTATACAGGTGAAAGAGAAATGTGCAAAGAACTTAATAAATTCACCCAAAGTGTCTTGAGGCCTGGGACCCAGTAGTCTGCATCCTCAATAATCCTGAAGTTAGTACATGAATGAACCTCAGGTTCAGTAGGGGAATACATCTGCAAGAAAGATTCCTTACATAAATTCTCCTTATATGACTTGTTATATGAATTTTCTTAATTGAAGAAACATCTTAAGAGTTCCTCAAGCAAAGGGATTTCAGGGTCATCACATAACAGGTGTTTCCAGGGAACCAATGATGCTTTCAGTTGAGGTAACCACACACAAACCTAAACTCAAGTGTTACCTTATGACATGAAGAGTGGAGGATAGGAGACACAGTTTCAAAAACACAGGCCACCAAGGAACATCTCAGCAAAAAGTAAAAGAAAAACAGAGACAAAATATAGGAACACCTTGAAGGACCAGATGAAATATTGATCAAGGTGATGACACATCTCTGAAAAAAGTGCCAGGAAGTAGGATCTTTCTCTTCTTAGGTGCTCATCCTGGAGTCAGGGTATATCCTCAAATGGTTAGGAATTCTAGACACCCAAACAACAAGTTCTTCCTGTTCACAAGTTGTTGTCCAGTTGCTCAGTCATGTCTGACTCTTTGAGACCCCAGGGCCAGCATCACAGCACACTCCTCTGTCGTTCGCTATCTCCCAGTTTGCTCAGATTCATATGCATTGAGAGTCAGTGACGCTATCTAACCATCTCATCTTCTGCTACCCCTTTCTCCTTTTGCCCTCAATCTTTCCCAGCACCAGGGTCTTTCCAATGAGTCAGCTCTTCACATCAGGCAACCAAAGTATTGGAGCTTCAGCATCAGTCCTTCCTATGAATATTCAGGGTTGCTCTCCTTTAGGATTGACTGGTTTGATCTCCTTGGTGTCCAGAGGACTCTCGGGAGTCCTCTAGCACAACAGTTTGAAGGCTTCAATTCTTCATCGCTCAGCCTTCTTTATGGTCACAGGGGCTCTCCACCGTCTGACTCTGTCTTATCTCTCTGTCCACGTGTCCCCTAAACCGCCAACTGCCGCTGCCTCTATCTTTGACCCAAACCAGGTTTCACCTGTGCAACCAAATCTACTTACATTTCCAGGGCTTTGTCCTCCTCTTCCCAAATGCTTACTCCTTCCACTCTGTTTAAAACTCCTCAGAGTCCAATTCAAGTCCAACCTTCTCAGGAAGTTATTCCAGTCAACACTGGCTAAAGCACCTCGCCATCCTGCATGGCTCCCTGGGTTCTACGCACCCATCTTTCCAGCTCAGCGTATCAGCTCTTTCAAGGCAGGGAGAGCAGCTAACTCATTTTCCAAATACCCCACTGTGAAGGAGCCCGGTGTCAGCCTTCTAATTCATTTCAGACCCAGACTCGTGCATAAATCCCTCAAGGCATCATCGAGTAGGTATTTTGTAAACAGAAAGACATGAAACTTGAACAGCCTTTAGCCTGCTGGGGTTTCCAAATCTTACACACAATTTATGCAAAACAAGTCATTCTGCTGGACCCTGTTAAACCTGCTTCGAATCTATGTAACTACATTTAGCTCCCTGTTTTTGGACTCGGAGAAGTAGCCAAATTATAATGTCCTCCCCCTCAGCACCCGCCCCACAAGAAAATCAGCAAACAGAAAGAAGCTGGAGTTGATATTTGTTGGATGAAGGCTGAGAGGATGGTGTTTCCTAAGTATGTATTTCTGATGGCCAGGACAAGAAGGGAGAACTTGATGTTAGGTCAAAGACAGCGGGGCCGTGAGAGGTTCAGGGGTGCTGCAGGGTGCTGACCACCACCCAGTGGACTGCTCAAAGGTCAGCTTGAAAACACTTGGGAAACGGACCAGACACGGAGGGCAGTTTCCCCAGCTCGTTAGCCAGGGCCCGGGGAGAGAGAGAGAGAGAGCTTGATAACGAAGGGCCAGTCAAGAGAGGGAGAGGCCTTATGTCAATATTTAGACTACCCCAGAGAGACAGATGAGACCTGGAAGAGAGGGGCCGATTTGTGGTCCAGAAAGAACGAACGAAGCCACCCAGGGCCCGGCACGAGAGGAAACGAGCTCATTGGTTGGTCTGAGGCTGACCGAAGGCTGGAACGGCCAAGACCCACACTCATGCCTGATACCGCCCTCAACAGGCTCAAGGAGCAGGAGAGTGGGGCTCGTTTAGACCTCCCCAGCTTCCTCCAACTCTAAGATGCTTATTTCTGGCCTCCCAGCCAGCAAACCTCAGTGTCTTTGCAGAAGACCTGTGGATGGTAGAACATAAGCTATTGCAACTGGGGGTTTCCTAGAAGCCCCTTTCTCCTGGAAGCGTTTGCACAGAGTGTCATTGGCATCAGCGGTCTTTCCCCATGACTGCTGCTGCGGCTGCTAAGTCACTTGAGTCGTGTCCGACTCTGTGTGACCCCATAGACAGCAGCCCACCAGGCTCCTCTGTCCCTGGGATTCTCCAGGCAAGAATACTGGAGTGGGTTGCCATTTCCTTCTCCAGTGCAGACATGCATGCTAAGTCACTTCAGTTGTGTCCGACTCTGTGTGACCCCACAGACAGCAGCCCACCAGGTTCATCTGTCCCTGGGATTCTCCAGGCAAGAATACTGGAGTGGGTTGCCATTTCCTTCTCCAGTGCAGACATGCATGCTAAGTCGCTTCAGTCGTGTCCGACTCTGTGTGACCCTGTGGACAGCAGCCCACCAGGCTCCTCTGTCCACCGGATTCTCTAGGCAAGAATACTGGAGTGGGTTGCCATTTCCTTCTCCCCTCCCCATGGCTAGGAATGCTCTAAGCGTTGCTCTGGTGTCTTCAGCGACGGCACGAACGCCGGAGAGGACTCTGGGCTGCTGTGAGGAGCACGTGCCCGAACGTCCTCAGACGGGCTGGCTGCCGTCCGGAGAGGGGCTGGGCGCGCGGGGCGGGCCACACTGCAGGCTTTGGCAGCGCAGGCTGGCCACCCGGGGCCGAGCCCCGAAGGAATGAGCCGGGGATGAAGCCACCATCAATCTCTGTTTCAAAATCCTTGTTAAGTTTTTGGTTTGGTTTTGTTTTGTTTAAATGTTGTTTAAACATCTCGGGTTCTGGGAGAGACGCGAGCTAAGTCCCTCACTTCTAAGGAACTCCCTGACTGCAGCCGAGTGTGTCTGATGAAGTATGACGATCTTGATAAAGAGGACATTAAACAGAAACTAAGTGTTTAATGTAAAAGCCTGGCAGCTGTGTGTTCCTTTCACTTAGTAATCTACCTGTCGGGGGATGGAGGTTTTCCCTTTGTTTTGATTGAAAATTCCTCTCTTTTGATTGGAAAAACACTGTCACTGAGGTTCATTCCCCAGCCCCCTCTTCCCTCTGCCCCATAGAGAGATACATCTCTGTAAATGTTAGGTGTCCTGTTTGTATACCTCACAGAAAATACACAGGATTTCTTAGGGAACACAGGAGGGTAATTAAAGGACAATTAATATCTGCTCTGACTTATTTTTACCAGTGTAATGGGAAAATGTACCCACAGTTAAGGGGGAGATAGGAAAAAACAGAGGCAGCTCTAAGGATACAACCAAAACAATGTAAAATCTTTTGATGCCAACATGAGCTTGAAGGTCAAGGCTTACAAGTCTGCGCGGAAACAGTGTCTGGTATACAATCAGTGCTCAACGGATGCTTGCTGGGTGAGGGGGAGGTTGAGGCTTGAAAATAAAATAAGTGATGGCATATTAAGCCCTGACTGGTGCTGGGAAAGGATACAGAATTGTTATCTAATTGTGAGATTAGCAACGTGTGAGGTTTTTAAAAAACCACTCTGCGCATGTCTTTACATAGAGAAATGCTTCCGCGTCAAGGCTCACACAGGTGGCACCACCACCCTGGGTTAAAATGAGATGTAATCCATGCAGACAAAGGCAGCTTGCTCCCACGTTGCAGCCACACTGGGCCTTACCTATCACCCCAGCAGCTAAGGAGCTATATCCTGCCGGAATCTGAAGCCGCTCTGGGGAGCACCACTATGGGCTTCGTTTCTCTGCTTTTCACGTTGACAGGGGTTCTTTTTTAAGGATACGAATCATGGTTATCCCAGTGCCAGAAGTCCCATCACCACATAATGAGGGCCTCTGCTCATTACCGACCATCTCAGAGGGAGTGAATTATCCTGAAACTAAATCTAAAAATGTAATGGCCTCAGAATTATTTAACCCCCGCCTCCAGCACCCCATGTGCTGTCCGTAACACTGTTACCAAGAAGAACCTGAGGCCATTTCCGCCTCTGACTTTGTAAACCATTCTTTCTATCCCAAGTCTGAGTCCCAGGGGTGGGGGCTCAGGCCCAGATCGGCTCACATCCAGTAAGTATCGACTGTGACGAAGCTGCAACCAAGTACCAGCCTTCTCCTCTGCCTCCTGACACACGGGCAGTGCTCTGCCCTGTAGCCCTCTTGCCACTAACGTGCCTGAGTTTGGCTCTCAGCGATGCCAAGGGTTGATAACCATGTGACTGCATAAGGGACAAAGAAACTAGAATAGCTATGCCTCCTCTGTTCTCTTTCCCTAAAGGCAGGCCGGAGGGAGATCACAGGATGGAAGGAACCTGGGGCCCTGAATCACCACCTGGAGGAGAGCTGACCATTGCCTGGGAGCAGTTGCCTCAAACTGTCAAGGGAGGGAGAGAGAAACTTGCACTGCCTTTGAGCTATGGAACAATTTGGAGCCCATTGGTTACAGCAGCTAGATTGACCCTAACATGACCCCATCAGTCCGCAAAGCCCTACTCTGAGTCACTGAGTATTTCATGGCTACCTGGGCCTCTGGCGTTGCAGTATTTCAGCCAATTCTACAATATTTCCTGGACCCAAGAGCTGACTGATCAGATCGACCCCAAAGGGTGACCCCCCGCAGTTGCCCCTCTATTACTTGGGCCAGAACTGAACTCCCAGCTCTGGGGTCCAGGGCCACACAGCTTTATCCCAGGCTCATTCAAATGAGTAGAATCTCCCATCTGCTTTATTGGCTGACACCGTAAAATGTCCTGACCTCAAATGAATTTTATGTATTTCTACAAACATAACATTTCTTGCCATTGTTTAATTTGAGATGTCTTGGGGATTTATTAATAGTTTCATAAAGATATTTTCTGTTTTATCTGACTGAAGTATTTGCCTGGGATAAAAAATAGTCTTTTTTCCATGAATTTTTTTTTTTTAATTCTCTCTTTGCTCTCAACATTTGGGGGCCATTAACCCTACATTTGACCAAGCTTCAGGTAGGACACTCATTCCGGGGCAGGCGAAGCAATCAAATCAGAACCCCGGAAGAAAGGAAGAGAACACAGAAAAAGCGTTTTCTCATAGGAACATGATAAAAATGACAATCACTCAAAAACAAGTTGAGAAGAGGTACCAGAATTGTCTAAAACCGTCTCTACTCAAAGTGGGCCAGCATGGCACAGGCACTTGTTGGACATGCAGACTCTCTGGCTTACCCAGACCTCCTGAATCAGAATCTGCATTCTAACAGCCTCCCCATGTGATGCATGTGTACTTTCTATTGTGAGAAGTTCTGGTCCAACCATCACAAAGATCTGGAGGTATAATTATTCCCTTTAAATGTTTTCCTGTCTGGTGTCATTAATCTGAATTAAAAAAAAATCAGGGTCCACTCTTTACATGCATGTGTGCTCACTCGCTCAGTCGTGTATGACTCTTGGTGATTCCATCGACTGTAGCCCACCAGGCTCCTCTCTCCATGGGATTTCCCAGGCAAAAATACTGGAGTGAGTGGCCCTTTCCTTCCCCAGGGGATCTTCCCAACAGGGATCGAATCAGCATCTCTCAAGTCGCCTGTATTGCAGGTGGATTCTTTCACCACTGAACCTCCTGGGAAACCCCCCTCTCTATGTAGCCTGACTAATTTTACTGAAGTTGAACTCGTCTCCGGATGCACAGAACCCAACCAACCTCCGTCTAAGTACCTTAGATCCTGAATCTGTGCCTTAAAATTATTTCCACTGAAAAGCCCAAAATGATTAAAAAGCTGGAGGAATCTCTCAGTCCCCATCTTCCTGTTGTCCATATGAACTTGAGATAACTCTGGATCAGCACTGGCAGAGGGGTGACAAACCAGTCTTGAGGGGAGGAGAGAAGGAAATATTGTAAACATGGTGGTATAAGTCCTACAAGTGTTTTTTTTTTTTTTTTTCCATATGTACTTTTAAATGGCAAAGGTACACATATACGGTTTAAATGATCTTTTTACTTAATATAAAACTAAAAATTCCCCGTATAAGTAAATATAACATTTTTTAAAGGCAGTGTGGCACCCCATTCTAAGGATCTGCTATGATTTCTGAATCTACATCCTAAGGCTGGAGTTAGTTACTAGTTTTTCTCTCTGGAAGCACTGCTCTTCCGCAGAAACTTCACCAGCCTGGAAGCTCTCAGAACCCCACCCTTTCAGGTTTTTACGGAGGCTGTGTTACACAGGTGCGGTTGACAGGATCCTTGCCCACTGGCAATGAATTCAACCTCCAGCTCCTCTCCCCGCTCCCCTAGAGGTCGGGGGTGGGGCTGAATCTTCCAGCCTCCGGTCACTGCCTAGTTCTCCTGGCCACCAGCCCCCGTCCTCATTGACACCCAAAAGTCACCTCATTAACAAATACATCTTTGGAGCGCCCATCAACTAAGAAATTCCAAGGGTTTTAAGTGCTCTGTGCCAGAAACAGGACAAAGACCAAATATATATTTCTTATTATAAATCACAATATCACACTGTTCATAGTTTTCAAACAGAATAAATGGCATGTTTAGTATTCTTTCTCTTAATTGTATACATGTATGTGCATATTTATTTGTATCATATATTAAGCTCTAATAATTTGGCTACCTGATGCAAACAGACAGCTCATTGGAAAAGACCCTGATGCTGGGCAAGATTGAAGGAAAAAGGAAAGAGTGTGGCAGAGGATGAGATGGTTGGACAGCATCACTGACTCAAGGGATATGAATGTGAACAAACTCTGGGAGATAGTGAGGGACAGGGACGCCTGGCATGCTTCAGTCCATGCAGTCCAAAAGAGTCAAATATGACTTGGTAACTGAACAATTAAATATATGTCCTCATATTTTTGTAAAACAATTCTACTATATTATACTTTTACAACCCCTGACTTTTTTCCAGAGGTATGACTCTTAACAGTAAAGAGTTTCTCACTTTACAGAAGCTTCTGGTCTATGAGAGCAAGCGCACCATGGTAATAATCTTTACGGCATTTAAATAACTGCCTGTGCTCTAACCATTCAACTCAGAGCAACCGTCTCCTATCCCAAAGTTGACAGTTCCCAAACTTCTTAGGAAAGAGGCTCTTCACTGCTGACTAGTTTAAGGAGGAAAAAAATCAAAACCAAAGCCCACTTCAAGTACATTAGCAGAGGAAATGGACAGTAGAGAATGGACTGCCAGGTGATGGAGGTGAGCCACTTGATGATGAGCCACAGCAGGAGGCCGGGACCAGCTGTGGCTACAGAGACCAAGGACATGGTGGTGGCGGGGGCACCTGATGGCCTCGGAGGACCTGCCGGTCCAGAGCGCCAGAGCCTGGAGCCGGGAGGAAGATGCAGCCCTGGAGGGCAGCCCCTCCACGAGGGGCAGCAAACAGGCCAAGGCCGATGACCGGGAAGGGATCCAAGGGCAGACAGACCTCATGCTGGCCTGGGGCCTTAGCGAGAGCAAGCAGACTGCTTTGTGTTTCTGGCTTTCAAAACTGAAGGAAGGGGTTCACTAGACATTAAATCAATTTTTGGTCCATTGGCCTTAAAAGTCAATCTTGCAGTTAAGTCATCTTTGCTTTTTAAATGATTCTATTTTTATTTATTTTTGGCTGTGCTGGGTCTTCATTGCTTCGCTCCAGCTTTCTCTAGCTGCGGCAAGTGGAGGCCACTCTTGGCTGTGGCGTGTGGGCTTCTCAGTGCAGTGGCTTCTCTTCATGCAGAGCTCTAGGGTGCTCAGACTTCAAGAATTGCAGCATGAGGGCTCAGCAGTTGCAGCTCGTGGGCCCCAGAGCATGGGCTCAGTAGTTGTGGCACATGGGCTTAGTTACTCTGAGGCAGGTGGAATCTTCCCGGACTAGGGATCGAACCTGTGTCCCCTGCACCACCAGGGAAATCCATCTTTGCTCTGTCTAGGTGACATGATACCAAGTAGACTCACCAGGAAACTCAACTTTGGGGACCATCACCCACAGAGGTGCCTTTCACGTCCTAGCTGGGAATGTGGCCGTGTGAACACACCACTGCTGTTATATTAAAAATACACTGTGACTACTGTTTTTCCACTCTGACCCCCTGCTATCACACTTATCCTGGTGCTGGGTCACCCTGGGTGGCATCTTTTAATTTAAACTAAAAGATAGGTTTAGCTAGAGAGGCATTCCATTTTTATTTAGTGGGATGCATTTATGGGGTCCACGGTCACTTCTAGAAATAGCTGAATTGTTGCTTGTCATGCTGGTGCAGGAGTGGTTTTCAGGAATTCGCCTACTGTCCACTGTGCTGACTTGCCCAGCATCGCGAAATGAACGTGAGGGACCAGGGGTTGCATTGCAATCTATGTGTCCTGCAACACTTGATACCAGAAATACGTGACGAGTGAAGACAAGTAAGGTTTGAAATGCCACACAGGATATCTGCCAACCATCTTCTGCGCAAAATCCTGAACATCTGATCCCAGCTGAAGTCCCCTCCTTTCTGAAGTATATTGAATAATGCACCATATGTATTTTTAACTTCTTTGATAGGAATAGTGTGAAGTGTCATTTGCCAGAATTCCTGTGTATGGAGGGGCCAGGTCTGCAGAAGAAGGCAGTGGTGACAGTCAAGGAAAAGTAGCTCGAGCAACTTCACGAGCTGGGGACAGAGAGGCGACAGGAAGCGAGGGCAGAAGCAGCCACCCTGGGTTGAGGAGCAATTGAGGGGACACAGGGTGTTGTGTTAAAGAACCCTGAAGGGAGAAATCCCATGACTACAAAGTCAAAGGCGTTCAGGATCTAGGGGTGAGGTTACTTTCATTTAATAGAAAAAGGGTGACTTAAGACTATTTTTATTTGGTGGTTAAGAGAAGATAGAGATGTAGTGGCTGGGGACACAGGGGAGAACTGGGGGCCTCAGTAGCGTCCATTTCCTGAGTGAACTGGAGAAAGTCACACTCTCTCTGAGCCGATCTGGAAAGCTGAGGCCAGGCTAGCTGTCTCATCTTCCTCCCAGCATTGTTGTGAGAATCAGATGGTATATTTTAAGAGCACACACGTTGTAAATGATAAAGTACCTTATAATGCTAACAAACGCAGGTGGGGCAAGACCTCCTCAGATTAACTATAAAAACTAGCGGTTCAAACGATAATTCATGGAGGCAGAGTTCTGCACAGTCTCCCAGAATCATAGCTCTCATGTCCTGATTGATTTTCTGAGTTAGGTAGAAAATAAGGATGTTAGTGGCAGGTTTGGGCAGTCCCCATTCCAAATTTATCTGCTTGAAAGTGTGCCCTGACTTAGGGACTCAACTTATCCAGGTTTGATAAAGAGAATTTACCTATCACAAGGAAGCTTCACAACACCTTATCTTGCTTCCCTTAAATTCTCAAGTAACTGCCCACAGCCAAAGAAACCACTGGCTACAATTGGCTTCTCCTGAAATTCTACACATGAAGAAAGCACATGCTAACCATGTTGACTTGAGATGCTCTTGTCCATGTTGCAGCAGTCACCTTCTATGAACTTCTATCACCAATCTCTGTCCGATGCACCAGAAATACAGTATATGCTACACAACTCTGGGGGCATCGTTTATACCACAGTCTGTGTAAAAATGTACCTCCTGCAACACAACTATAATGGCAGGGACTGCTGATCAAAATTCAAGATTTTGATCTCCTTTGCTGGCACATACTGGAAAACAAGCCTGCCTTGCACTAACTAACAAGAACACAGGTGACGTGCTTTCATGCTTTACTCCCCAAACCTCCGACGTGTTCTTCAGTTTTTCTCCCTTTCTCTTTGGAAGGATAGGACAATTTTCAGGAGACCTTGAGAACTGCATCTGCAGTTGGAGCCGCAGTTGTCCTGGGTCTCTGAATGACTCTGTGGAGCAGGGTCTGACCTGTCTGCCTGCTCCTTGTTTGTTACAGGAGCCCAAATTTTGACCTTCTAGTGTGCTTTGAGTCACGCTACATTGTTTTGGTTTATTTCCTACAGAATTATCCTAAGAAAGTAGCATCTTGAGCCATGAACCTGAGACGGAAATAAAGGGAAGGAACCATCTGTGTGGAACCTGCTGGGCAGAAGGGGAAATGGGGCAGCGTGTCAGGCAGATATAACAGCAAGTAGCAAGGTGAGGATGGCCTCGGGGTACTGTCTCTCATTCACACCTACATACGTCAGTCCAGTTTTATCTATCAATCTCAGGAAGTTTTGTTAATGCGAATCGGCCTCTAAGAGAAATCATTACATATGTCAACAAAACTAGGATTCTGAAGCCAGATTTGATATCTCCATGTGTGATTCACTTAGATGGATCCAACTTCATAAAGCCATTTTCGAGACTGCGGCCGCTGCACCTGGCCTCCGTTTGATCTGCAGTTACGGTCAGGAATGCAGACATGCTTGCCGAGTCACATCTTCCCTGTTGCTCTCATCCAGTATTGGGGGCATCTCCATGCTCTAATCTGGACCACTGCAAGCCCACAATTGGTCTTGTGTTTCACACGGTCCAGCGATCTCAGGACCACAATTCTCAATCCAAAAAGGCATGGCAGTGCAAGAGGAGTGACACAAACGGACACATTTTTTTCCATATGGCCACGATCAGCCTCTCCTACAGCGCCACGGAGACTGTGGCTCACACATGGGGCCCGTGGACAGAGCCAAGATTTTTACATATAATCTCTTTGGAGATCTCATCAGGCTCTCATTTGAAGGAACTCAAGGGGAATTTTCCCAGTTTTCTATCTCCCTCGTCCCTGCCTCTCTGCAAAGATAAATCTGATGGAAAGCACACCCGGACCACAAGCTGAGCTCCCAGGAATGACAGCCCAGAGCCAGCCGCACTCAGGGCCGCAGGCAAGCTGTAGGGGCCAGCGCTCCCTGGAGAGAAGCGGGCTCCTGGGGAGTGGGCAGGTCGCCAGGCCTGAAGGGTGGCCTCAGCCAGGGTCAAGAGCTTCCCATCGCATCTCTTTTTTCACTATAAAATAAAAGCCAGTGTGGACAGACTACCTGCTTTATGGTCTCTTAGGGTTATGCCATCCTACAAAGCTATTTCAAATGTCATTTCCTCCATAAAGCTTTCTCAAATTCTACCTGTTAGACTGAATCTCTTCTGTGATTTTCTACTAATTATTTAGGTTTACAGCACCTAACAGTTGTACACATGTCATCAGTGGTGGGTAGCTTATCCAACACTGGACTGCGAGTTTCTTAAAGATAGGAATTGTGTTCTGTGGCTCTCAAGCCTGGTCAAATTTATTTCTTTGATAGTAGGCATGTGGAAAAAAATGTTTATTCAATGAAATAAAAATAATGTTAAAAAGTTTGGTCCTAGGGAACTACCTAAGTCCATTAAAAGTCAGCAATTCTCAACCAACTTGAATACCATTGATAGCTTATGGTGAATGATGTCAGATTCATGATCTCCACAGAAGATTTAGCTTTGGGACCAGGGACCAGGCTTAATCACTCAAGAGCTTTTGTGTATCAGAGTTTTATTAAAGTGAGAGAGAATAGAGAAAGCTTCTGACATAGACATCAGAAAGGGGACAGAGAGGGCACCCACTCACTAGTCTTATCAAGGCCTTATATACTTTTATCAGACCCACTCCTACTACAAACATCTTAAACTAACAAGACTAGAAATAACAATAGGAAGATTTTATCAGACCCACTCCTACTACAAACATCTTAAACTAACAAGACTAGAAATAACAATAGGAAGATCTTACCAGACCCACTCCCAGTCTTAAGATAACAAGATTAGTCAGAAGATTCTTGTTAAGGAGATGTTTCTGACTCCTTGGTCCTCTTGACTAAGACAAAGCAATATAGGAAAAAACGTTGTCCTTTTCTCCTCTTTGAAAACCCCAGACCCCTTTCTCTTCCACAAGGGCCCCGGACTCCTTATCAACCTATCTAAGAATTAATTCTCTCACCATCATCACAAAACTGCTGCCTAATTACTAGGCAAAATCTTCTGTAATTTGGATATTTTGTTCTAAAATGTTGGCTTTTGAATACAGTGCTTCAAAGAATAACTGTTTAGTTTTTTATCTTTTGTGAACCACCTTAATCATTTCTACAAGTGAAATACCTGGATCAAAGGATATTCAAAACACTCAGGCTTTACATTTATATTGCCAAATCACCTTCAGGAAAGTTGTAGTCATTTATAGCACCATTAAAAATGATTGGGATTGTAAGTTTTCTGGCAATGACACTGAAAATTATTACTTTGGTCAAGACTGTCAGTTTCATATGCAAGAAAACAGTATCTTTTGGTTTAATTTGCACTTCTCGATGAATAATGAGGTTTTTCTTTCCCATGCACCAGTTTTATATACCACTTCTTTTATGAATTGCTTGATCATGTTCTTTGCCCATCTCTCTATCAATATGATGGGCAGAAAGGCTGTCTGACTTGAGATTACTAGGAGAATCAAAAGACTTTTCATTCAACAAGATATCTTGCTTTTGATATCCTAAAATGTCCAGCTGTAAGGAAAGGGGATCTATCAGTTCCAATTCTTTTGATGGCAAAAGTCAAAAATCTAGTTCAAACTACTCAAGACAGAAAGAACCGCCCCCCTACTCCCAAAAGAAATTCTTCAGTCTTGTAATAGATACACAAAAACTCTTTCAGCTTCAGGTATGTGTTGATCAAGAGTCTCAAACAATGCCCTAAGACTCAAAGGTTCCCTCCTCGTGGTGCTGCTGTCTGCAGATTCCACGTGAGGACTCATGACAGCATCCACTCTGAAGAGCTGTGACTCCCCTACAGTCCCATCACAGTTCTCTTTGCATCTCATTGTCTCGAATTTGCTTGTACCCATCTCTGGATCAACCCCGCTGTGGCCAGGGCACTGTGATGTTCTGTATGGTTATGTTTATGTGTGATGTCCACCCCTGCAGCTGAGATGGGGTCAACTCCACTGCACAGTATGTTGGCCTGACAGTTTCCCAAATGAAACTACAGCAGACAAGTCCTGTGCCATCCAAAACAGCAAATATCCATTATAGAGCCTGCTGTGAGTGAGCTGGAGAGGCTCAAGTTTGGGGATTAGTAAAGAAGAAATGAAAAATATTAAGGGAAGGAGATTCAACAGACCATCAGGAAGAGCACATTGACTTACCATGGAAAGAAAACATGTTAATCACAAAGGGTGCGTTGAATTAAGACCATCAGGTAAAACTGGGGAATTAGTGAAAACACTATCTTAAGAAGAAAGAACAGATAGAGTGGACTTCAACAAGGGAAAGAGGCTGTAATGATGAGAAAAGACATGTACATGCCTACATTGTTTAAAATTCTAGAATGATGACTGACACAGTATCAGAAGTTCCTGAGAAAGACGGCACAAAAGAAGACTAAGCCAGAACATGAATCATTGGTCAAAGTTATTCTGACCTTGGAGGAAGCACTGCCGAGGATGCTAACGGAGTCAGTTGAATGGGTGACAGATTTCCAAGGAGATCAGAACCTGGAGCAGCCATGGTAGAGCAGTGTTTTGAAAATGTCAGGAGCAAAGTTTAAGAAGATAGTTGTTTTGTTTCATTTTCCTGCTGAAGGAAGGGAATAAATCAAATGGAATGAAATGAGTAACTAAAAGTCACAAGAAAAATGAAGAGAATCAGAAATTGTAAATAAAGTCAATGAAACAAACTCTATAAATATATTCCTGATTTTTTTCTCCCCATTTCTTTAAAAGATAAAATTTTATAAAGTACCAATTACAATGACGCAGCATGTAATCAATAATGACACTAAAAAGGAGGAGGGTAGACACACAGTCAAGATTCTGCATCTGCCTGAAATTGAGTTAGTGTAAATCTGAAGGAGATTCTGATGACTTACGCTTGCATATTGTGAGTCTAGAGCAACCATTTGGCTTCCCTGGTGGTTCAGACAGCAAAGAATCTTCCTGCTATATGGAAGTCCGATCCCTGGGTTGGGGAGATCTCCTGGAGGAGGGCATGGCAACCCACTCCAGTATTCTTGCCTGGAGAATCTCCATGGACAGAGGAGCCTGGCAGGACTACAGTCCATGGGGTCACAAAGAGTCGGACACGACTGAGAGACTAAGTACAGCATAGAGTAACCATTAAGAAAATAACTCAAAATATACAGTTAAAAAAGCATTAAAGAAATTAATATGCTACACTAGGAAAATAGCAACTATAGAAGAGCCAGAGTGGCTATATTAATATCAGACAACATAGAGTTTAAAAATTTTAATTGTTACTAGAGATAAAGAGGGATATTTTATAATGATAAAAGAGGCAATCTGTTAGGAAGATACAACAACTATAAGAATATATGCACCACACAAGAGAACCCCAAAATAGATGAAGTAAAAACTGACAGAATTGTAGGGAGAAATAACAACTCAACAATAATGGTTGGAAATTTCAATATTCCCCTATGATAAAGGACAGAACAACTAGACAAGATATCAAGAAAGATATAGACAAACTGAGCACTATAAATGCACCAGACCTGATAGATACCTATAGATCACCCCACACACCAGCAGAGGTGTATATCATACTCTCCAGGGCACGTAGAATAAACCACATGCTAAACTATAAAACAAACCTCATTACATTTGAAAAGATTTAAATCCTACATTTTCTGACCACAGTGGAAATAAATTAGGAATGGACTGATATGGAACAGAGTTTAATTCAGGGCTCCTATCAAGGAGGATGAAATGGGGAAAGAGAAACAATTTCTCAAAGAGAAAACAATTCAGTAAGAGGACAGAAGTAGCTTTGATGTAAGAGGTTGAGCACATAGGGTAGGATCCCTCAAACTGTGACCCTCAGTCCTGTGACCCACAAGAGGAATGGGCTTTAGGGAGAGAAGCCTCAGGAGTAATAATCTGCTAAAATTGCCTATGGTAAGTGGAGGTCCCCTTCTGGGGTGGGGGGTGGAGGGGAGGGTTCCCCAATTTTATGAGATCTTTTTCAAAGGGACCCTATGATCCCAAAGAGGTTAAAAATCCCTGATGTGCTTCCACAAGCCACAGAAGGAGCGGAGAAGGGCCCCTAGAAGGGAGGGAAGGGAGAGAGAGCTGGGTGCAGACTCGGCATCAGGGTGGGGAGCAGGGGGAGTCTCTGCCCCCAGATGCGGTGCATGTATCACAGCGCTGGAAGCAAGGGTGGACAAGGCACAGGATGACTTTGTTATGAAAAAACCCTCTGACCACCGAACACGCATCCACACGGTCCTTGTCATGTGCTTTGGAAGACACTGCATCCCAAGCGTTCAGTGACCACCACAGGGTATCATCAGCGGGTCCTCAGTCCCTGGTCCAGAGAGAGGCCCCACCGCACCCCCGCCCCACAATAACAAGCTATTATCTCAAATGTCCTTTTTTATCTTGACATATAGAAGGTGAAGAAAGGTTTAAAGTATTTACAAAATGTCACTGGTAATATCTGAAGCGCACAAATGAGGACATGGAAATTATTTCCAGCCTTTTCATCTTCCAGCCAAATTTATTTTTTAAACATTCCAATATATAAAACTTGGAAGTCGGTTAACGTCTTGGAGCCGTGAAATCTGTAGGACTGTGCAGGCCCTCCATGTAAACATGTGTCCAGCAGATCCCAGAGCCCAATTTTCCAAGCCTTCTGTCCAAGAAGAGGCTTAAGGCAGTTTGGGGCCCGCGGCTCCCTGCAGGGTGCTGGGCTTTGCGGAGAGAAGTCTGGCCAAGGCGGCTCCCCAAACAATGCCCAGTGTCCAGGCAATTGTGGCTCTTTCTTATCAGAAAGTCTTACCCGCTGGGATCTAACCAGAAAACAAACCCTCTGGAAGGGTTACAACAGAGAGGCTTTCGGGCAGGAGACTGGTTTCCAGGTGATGAATGAGCTGAGAGTATGGGGGTGCAACTTCAAGACCAGCAAGAGCAAGAAGCTCCTGTGGCCCCAAACTGGAAGGGCAGGGGAGGAGGCAAGAGATGAGAACCCAGGGGCTGGGGTCACCTCCAGAAGTTTAGAATCATGGGGGCCTGTCTGATGGCAACTGGGGCCACGGAGGCTAAGCAAGGGCTACTGGAGAAACCTTCAGAAATGGTGAGGTGGGGAAACACACCCAAGCCTGTCCTTCCTACCCCCACCCTTTGCCTCTTGCGGGTGAGGCACTCAGTGATCCCGGTTGGAAGTCAGCCAAGCCAGGACCCTGGCAACACTAGGGTTGAGATTGGCTCCTGTAACAAAGAATGGACCTGAAGTTAGACAGACAGTCTTGGCAACACACACACACCCCTTCAGGACCAGTGTGTACTGACCCATCCAGGCAAGAGTTATCATGCCTTCTCATTTGCATGAAGGATTCAGAACATAAACTCAGTCCAGCCATTCTGGTCCAGGAATCACATCCTCACCACCAGCCGTGGAGACATTTGTTTGGCCTCAGGGAGCTCACAGGAAACCATGAAGCTGCTGGGCAGACACCTAAGTTCTTCCCCACCCTGCCCTTTTATTTCTGGTCCAGTGCGTTTCCTGAAGAACTGCACCTTGCCCTCTTTTCATCTACAAAGTCCTTAAGGCCTGGGGACACACATCACTGATCCTGCCTTCAGTGCCCCTGAAAGAGCTTGCCAAGTACCCTGAGATTCCTTAAGGCTGCAGCTCTCCCAAGAGGGCTGAGGGGGCCCCAGGGCAGGTCCGGCCGAGCATCTCTGAGGCCACACCTTCGTTGTCCCGCATAAAAAACTTGTCCTCCATCAGCCCTTTGTGAATTTGCTTTGAGGTGTCGCAGCTTTTCCCCTCCCCTTGGTTCCTTCATAAAGATCTCCTTGTAAAAGGTCTGTCTTATCTATTTCAACAATAAGATTATGCAAATGAAAGAACAGCATAAACTGTTGGGATACCACACAAAGATAAGCTGTCATTTTTATAGTCACTGGTATTCTTCTATGCTCTGGATGCAAGGGGAAGAGATCCTGGTTCCTTCCATGGCCCTGAGAGCAAGTTGGCAGGGGGTTGGGGGCGGGGGGCGGTGGCAAAAGGGGTAACTAGAATGCCCAGCTTTACCAGCAGAGAAGCAGTGGGATGAAAGGGAGTATTAGAAAAGCTACAGCCTTGGAAGGGAACACAGGAGGGGAAGGATAGCAGCTGAGGATGCCAACTGTCCCCCCAGGCTGCTTCCCCATCCCTTTATTGTGAGAATATTTGATTCACATAAAAGGCATTCCCCCACCGTACTCCCACCCCGCCCCCATGTGTGTCTTCCAGACCATCACTCCTTCCCCACCACAGCCTCCTCCAACCAGAGCTTGTCTGAGCCTTCAGAGGGCCTTTGGTCCCTCGGGTCCCCCACACTTATTCAATTTAAACCTGACTTCCTATTTCCAGCCTTGAGGAACGAGCAGCCCAAGAGAAGAGCCACAGGACGTGTGATGAACATGTGGTGGAAAAGAAGCGCAGGGCACGAGGGGGAACTGGGGCTGGGAAAGGAATCCCGATTCCAGGCCAACCCAGCACCCCCAGGAACGCCCTGCTCCTTCCCTCACCCTCAACGCCCATCCATATATTCAAGGATCTGATGGCGTCCATTTCAGGTTTCTGAGACTGCGAGCTGGTGTCCCCGGAACAATTGGAGACCACAAGGGAAGACCTCCTCAGAAGAAAGAAGTAAGTCAATTCCAAGAAGGTGGAAAACACAGATCTCCTGACCTTCAGGAGATGGTAAGTGAAAGAGGCTACACAGGCAGTTTCCCTGACAACTGGAGAAGCCATCCATATGGAATATAAAACCTTCAGCTTGTGACTTTGGATGTGTAAAAAGGAACTCAAAGTAAGGGGAAGATTACTGTGGGATCAAGTCCATCGTAGGGGAGGGAGGATCCACACTGAGCCTTGTTATGGACTGAATTCTGTCCCCTCACCCTCCAGGCCTCAGAGCATGACCCTATAGAGATCAAGGGTCATGCTCTGGTCTCTACAGAGATCAAGTTAAAATAAGGCCATGACCACGGGCCTGAATACAATAGGACAGCTGTCCTTCACAAGGGAAATGTGGTTTTAGAGACAGACACACAGGGAGCCCCAGGTCACTCAGGACAGCCCAGATCTGACCCCCATGAAGCTGACCCCATGTGAAGAACAGGAAGGTAATTCCACCACCCCTGGGTCAGATTCTCTTGTATTTTGCAAACTCTTTGTGCTTTCATTTTGCATTAATTCTTTCATCAGTCTGGCGTTGGTCTTGTATGTGGTTTGAAGTGTAAACTAATCTGGTTTTGTCTGAAATGGCTTACCGAAGGTCCTGACATGTCTCCCTACAGATGTTAAATGCCATATTCCAAACTCTGGTCTTACTCTTCTTCTAGCCAGTCCATTCTTGTACCAGTTTCATACCATTTTTTTTTTTTTTTACTGTATCCCTATAAACCATTTTAAAGTTTGGCAGTGTGCATGCCCCATCATTTTTTTCTGAATCTTCATGGTCAGCTTGCCTTTTATTGCCCCTGTCAAACTTTAAAACCACTTTGTCAGGTTTAAAAAAATAATAAATCCTTCCTGTTTTAAGTAGACTTGCATTAACTTTAGCAATTAATCTAGGAGGAATAAACATCTTTACAATTGTCTTAGGTTCATTTACTTTCAAAGAATAGAGGCTCATTAAAATTGCCTTAAGCAATAGCCTAGCAACCCCACTCCAGTAGTCTTGCCGGGAGAATCCCATGGACAGAGGAGCCCGGTGGGCTACAGTCCATGCGGTCACAGAGAATCGGGCACAACTGATTATCTGAGCACATAGCAAGTGTAAGTATCCAAAGAGAAATGAAGAGAAAGAAAAATTTCTCTGGAATCCAGACAGCACTCATGTCAGACTTTGTGGGAAGTGAAATGTCAACTAGGCTTTGGGCTTTGGAAGGGGCTTCCAGACCAAGAAGATTTAGTTTCTGTAACAACCATACATACCCCATCACTGAGGTGACTTGGCTCCTATCAAACACTGCTTCTTTCACTCCCGATGTTACATATCGATGGCCTCACTGTGTTCTCGCAGCTCACTACGGCTTTCTCTTACTTGAGGTTTCTTGTTCCCCAATTTCTGCTCAGCTTCTGCTCACTCTTGGCTCCTTATCAGCCCTTGCTGTTTGATGGCTCAGAATTTAATAACATAGTTTTATGGCAATGATACTTCTTTTTAAGGTGACCTTCTATTTATGGCAAATGATAATACTAGCCTTCCATTTATGGCAATAAACTGAAAATTCCTTGGAAATCAACATTTTTAAGTTTAAAACATGATGGATTTAAACAAAAAATATTATATAAACCAAGACATGAGTATACACAGACCAGTTTTTTTTTTTTAATTGTGGAAGAAGGTAATAAATGGTTACAGTTTGAAAATTGCTGTCTGGTCTAGTAGAAATCTATGGAAGGAGATTAAGAAATTTTTAGATCCTTCCCTCACTTTACCACCAGCAAGCTATGCAGCTCCACCCACATCATCCTGGCTCTCCAGCGACCTTTTTTTCCCCTCACCATCCATTCAAATTGATCTGACTATTCTGTCTACCCCACCTTCCTGAAGGAGAGGATTCAGTGAGATGGAAATGAGCGACAGCACTTTGGAGAGCCCTGGGCACATGCAAGGACTGGTCGGCGCGGGATGGAAGCTGTTGGCATGGCAATGGGATGGTTTCCTACTGCTCCATATGAAGGGGACCCAAATGACGCATTGTTCATCAGGCCTGTCCCATTCCTGCCCTCTATATGCAGAAAGACTAACCCCAGCAGAATACTTTTTTGTAAGAATAATGCAGAGGCATTATGATGTCCCTGACAAATTAGTAAAGTGAAACACCAGAACTTTACAGAATGATCTCTGAGAAAGGATTGTGAAGTCAAGTTAAGACATAAAGCACCACTTGCCACTGCACTGCACTAGGCACGGCCTGTCTAAAGGTTAGCCATATGACCTTGGCTCTCAAGAGGGTCTGACTCAGTAAAGATGAAATACATATTTTAAACTATATAGACAGTAAAGAATCTGCCTGCAGTGCGGGAGACTTGAGTTGGATCCCTCGGTCAGGAACAGCCCCCTGGAGATAGGGATGGCAACCCACTCCAGTGTTCTTACCTGGAGAATCCCACGGACAGAGGAGCCTGGTGGGTTACAGTCCATGGAGTTGCAAAAGAGTCAGACATGACTGAGTGACTAACACTTATATTTTTCACTGAGAAAAATGTGATGTGACCTGATGAAAGAACGGATTAAGTGCTGGAGGAAGAGAGAAGAGGAAGATGACGCTTCTGGGTGAGGAAGGTAATATCTCCACTACATGGTGAAGGCTGAGTAGCATTTATAGGTAAGGAGAGGAAGGAAAAGCGTTTCTGTGGTGGGGGGAAGCAGGCACTGAGGACAATGGTACAGAGGTAAGGCATCCCTGAGCACAAGCATGCAAGAGTCCACAGTCTCAGGTAGCCCTGGGCACGGAAATCAGGGAGGAATCGGATCCCCCTTGAAAAAGACCTTGGGCACAGGGCTGCAGAGATACTGAGCACCAGTTAAAAGCTTCATTAGAATGATGTCATGATCAAATTACTTGTTTCAGTAAGACTGACAATAATGGCACATCAGATGAATGATGGGCACAGGAAGTTAACGTGACTGGAGGTAAGGCAGTTTAGGAAGCGGTGGTCATGACAATGATAATGAGGAAGATGGCAACGGCAAGCAGCAGATGGGAGAGGAAAGGAGGAAGTCAGTCTTTAGGGTCTCTAACTTTTCAAGATCTGTCTCACAACTTCTGCAGTAGGTCCTCTCCTACCTGTATGCAGCAGGAAAGGATAATACCAACTATCATAAAGAGGGTTGAAGTCCTGCCAAAAATCACACCACCACTCGGTGCTCAGATAGAAACTAGGTTTAGTGCTAGGATTAAAAACTGACGGTAACTTACCCCAGTGCCTAATTTGTCATCTCCCTTGCCAAAAATTGAGCCAAAACATTGTCAAAGGACCCATAGGTTATGTTGTGTATCCCAGAGAAAGTGGACTTGCATTCCCAGCATTACCTTAGATATGATCAAAATTATCAGGCTGGACTCCTCCCCAATAACTTCCATCCAGACCCCCTGCTCCTTCACCAGCATGATGATGACAAGATTTGTACAGGGGTCGTAGGTTCTACATGAGCTCTCCAGCCACCAACATGCCACCTCCCAGAGGGAGCCTGGCTTTGATTATTTGGGGACAAAAATAAGCTCGGCTTGAAGAGAGATCCCCACATTCTAAATAACAGACACCGAAATATCCAGCACTCTAAATAGAGGAACTCAAGCCCTTCTCCTTAGGGGAGAGGCGACGGATGGATGTCACCGGGAGCTTCGATGCCAAGAACGCGTGATGCTTCCCAGATGCCCAGATTGACACACTGCGCAAACTATTTATGAAATTTCTCTGGAAGAGTCAAGGAACATAACAGCCTGCCCGCTGCCCCCACCATCGCCACCCAAGTTCACTGGAGAAGCTCTGCTCAGAATGACAGAGACGGCCGGCTCTGGGGAGGTTTGCTGTCTGTTAGCCTCTGATTTCTCTCCCCAATAACGCCAACTGTTCTTTTTTTCCCTTTAATTCCAATACCTTAAATAGTTGGCTACGTCACCATTGCCAAATTGGATGCCCAATTCCCTCTGATCTTTGTCACCATCATCTCCGACAGCCACAAGGAGCTGTTATTCTGTGCCAGACTTAAGGGGACTAAATACAGGGGTACACTTCCCCCATTTTCAGCCACACACACACACACACACACACACACACACACCACCAGTGATAAACATTTAGCAACTCATAGATGTTGTGATCTCATAAGGCAAGACTTCATCAAAGCGTGTTTTAAGACACTGATTGATTGCGTAATTAAATAACCACTATCTCCCTTGCCCCCAGGGCTGACTCACTGCAACTGCTTTTTCCTGTTATGGCTGCTCTCGAATAAGGGAACAGGCATGATCCCGTATGATTTGTCTTTGGAATTCATCCTTGGAGGAGAGGTTTGTCTGGACTCAGGGTCGCTCAGGATCATTCCAAGCCTCACACGCCAGGTACCACCAGAAAGCCACACACCCAGGTGAATTCAAAGTCAGAGGGTATCCATTCTCAGATAAAGGGATTTCCCCCAGGGGTGTTACTACCAATGCTGCTTTCCTTCCACCCCCTATGCTTAACTCCCAAGTGAAGATGGAGGTGTTGTGAGCATTTGGTTTGGCTGACTGCTTAGTTTCTATAGAACTGTTTCCCCTAAGGGCTTAACGTCAGAATAGCAACAACAACAAACATCCCACACAAACAAGAAAAGCATTTCTGAGCAGGACATCACTGAAAACGACTATGAGTGAAAAGGAAAGAAACTCATCTTCTCCTCTGGGGCTGTCTTGTCCAACACTTCCTCACCTCATCACCCTCCCCCCAACCCCAACATCACCCCACCACCCTGCTTCTCCCAAGCACAGCATCAAACCTGTGGTTTTTCTCTTTTTTAAGTGTGAATTTCCTTTGAACTGGGAAGAAAGCTAAGGGTCAGCAGAGCTCAGATTCACTTGAGAAATGCTGCCTTCATTCCTGTCTTGGAGAATGACAATGTGTAGTGTAAAGACTCTTGTCTAAGAAAGTAACCCAGTAAATAAACCTGGTTGTTTAACTTTGCGCTTTCACCCAGGAACCCTCCCCTATCACTGTGCATCCCACGGCCTTGCTATTTAACATATTAAGTATGCTAACCATGTGATTTCTCCGGTGGGTCAGACAGTAAAGAGTCCGCCTGCAATGCAGGAGACCTGGGTTCAATGCCTGGGTTGGGAAGATTCCCTGGAGAGGAAATGCAACTCACTCCAGTATTCTTGCTTGGAGAATCCCGTGGATAGAGGAACCTGATGGGCTACAGTCCATGGGTTCACAAAGAGTTGGACACGACTGAGCAACTAAGCACAGCACAGCACATGTTAACCATACTGAGAGCACCTACAAAATACTTTGGGAAGCAATCTCTAGTAATTTTGAAGCAAAAAAATCTAAAGTTAATCACTATTTAGGGAAATGCAATCCTAACACTCATTCTGCAGAAAAGGCAGCTGGTCCCTTTCAGACACCAGGAGGGGAAGGCGTGTGCATACTTAGCTCTGAACTGCCACCAGAAATGATATCTTCAACTTCAAAAACTCTCAACTAATAACTATGATTCTATACAAGGAGAATCCATCTTCATGCACAGATGCATGTAAAGAACGTGAGATCCAAAACAGCCCCCCAAACAAACCAAACTCAAACTTGAAGAAGGAATTCTCCTTCACTGTTGGTGGGAATGTAAATTGCTACAACCACTATGGAGAAAAGCATGGAGGTTCCTCAAGAAACAAAAACAAGAGTTGCCATATGATCCTGCAGTCCCACTCTTGGGCATGTATCTGGACAAAACTCTAATTTGAAAAGATATACACACCCCAATATCCACAGAAGCACTACTCACAATAACCAAAACATGGAAGCAGCCTAAATGTCCATTGACAGAGGAATGGATAAAGATGTAATGTTATTAATGGAATATTACTCAGCCACAAAAAAGAATGAAAGAATGGCATTTGCAGCAACATGGATGGACCGAGAGATTGTCATACTAAGTGAAGTCAGTCAGAGAAAGACAAATATCATATGATATCACTTAAATATGGAATCTGAAAAATGATACCAACAACTTATTTACAAAACAGAAACAGACTCACTGACATTGGAGAACTATCTGGTGGTCACTGCTGTTTTAGTAGCTAAGTCATGTCTAACTCTCTTGTGACCCCATGGACTGTAGCCTGCCAGTCTCCTCTGTCCATGGAATTTCCCAGGCAAGAATACTGGAGTGGGTTGCCATTTCCTTCTCCAGGGGATCTTCCTGACCCAGGGATCAAACCCAGTCTCCTGCATTGGCGTGTAGATTCTTGACCACTGGGCCACCTGGGAAGCCTAACCAAAGGGTAAAGGTAGGAGGGATAAATTAGGAGTTTGGGATTAACAGACACACACTACTATATATAAAATAAACAACAAGAGCCTACTCTACAGTACATGGAACTATACTCAGTATCTTATAATAACCTATAATGGAAAAGATATGAAAAAGAATATATGTATGTAATGCATAATTGAATCATTTTATCATTTCAGGCTTTATGCCTGAAACTAACACAATATTGCAAATCAACTACAATTTTAAAAAGCTAACCCAAACAGGACATGACAGAGTCCAAGACTGAGTTTCAGAAACACATTCTCTGGTCTTATGGTTCTACATAAGTCTGTGAGAGCTCTTCTCCCACCAACCTGTTATTTCTCAGTTCATGGAATATTGAGAAAGCCAGTATTTGTCCCCATTAATAGAAACCACAAGATCCACATCTCTAATATAAAATGTTAATTAAAAAAAAACTAAAGAGAAATTTGGAAAATGTAAATACTTCTAGTGTGATGGAAGACTGAAAAACCCATCTTTTCAAGAACTCAATGTTGGTGAATTCTGCTTCACAATTATAGGAAGAGCTGACATCCAAGGATCAAAAAGCAGCATGACTATGAACACTTGGCCACCACAACCCAGATATCCCTGTGGTAACTTTTCTGAGGCCTCCTGCTTAAAACTCCAAAGGTCAACCTATGGCTGATTCATGTTGATGTTTGGTAGAAATCAACACAATACTATAAAGCAATTATCTTTAAATTAAAAAGAAATAAATTTTTTAAAAAAGAACTCAATATTGAGAGACTCATCCAACAGGAATATATTTTAAATTATTTCCATGACTGTGCTGATACACTGCAGAAATCAAGAAAAGAAAAATAAAAAATCCACAACCAAATGGGAGATTTAAATACATTTCTTTCAGTAACTGATAAAACAGGCAGAGAGAATGTGAGGTAAAATACAGATTTGCACAAACCTAACCTGATTGATTAAAAGATTCTGTAGAATACATATTTCCAGTTCACATGGAACATTATAAAGTTAATCCACATACTATAAGCTACCTTATAAAGTTTCAGTAAGTTCCAAAAATCTGAAGCCATGCAGAATACCTTCTCCAAGTTCAGAGAAATTACTAGAAATAGATTTACAAGACACAAAATATCCTCAAATCCTGAGAAATTAGGCAACACTAATAGCTAATGGGTCAAAGAAGGAATAAGAAGGGAAATTATAAAATATGTTTAGTAGATGATTGTGAAAACACAGCATATTAAAACCTGAGGCTACTCCTGGGGCTTCCCTGGTGGCTCAGATGGTAAAGAACACCCACAATGTGGGAGATCTGGGTTCAATCCCTGGGTCAGGAGGATCCCTTGAAAAGGGAATGGTCACCCATTCCAGTATTCTTGCCTAGAGAATTCTGTGGACAGAGGAGCCTGGCAAGCTACAGTCCATGGGTTGGATATGACCAAGCAACTAACACTTTCAGTTTTATCATACTTGAAGGGAAGTTGTACCTTTAAATACATGTATTAGGAGAGAAAAAGGCTAAAACCTTGATGTATGTATCTGTCTCAAGGGTATAGGAATAAAAAGCATATTAAACCCAAGAGAATAAAAAGAAAAAAAATTATGACCAGAAGAGAAAAATTGATGAAACAAAAAGTAAATGTAATAAAATCAAAGTCAAAAACTGTCCCTTTGAAAAAACAACTGACAAAGATGCAGTTTAACAAATACAACTGATTAAGAAAAGAGAAGGTATAAATTCCCAGTATTGGACCTCAAAAGAGAGGTATTACTACAGATCCTACAGATAATAAAGAAACAGCAAAAGTATATGTTTGAACTTTATATAAATAAATGTGAAATTTCAGGCCAGACACAGCCCTAGAAAATAACAATCTATAAACTGGCATAATCTAAATAAACTTATATTTTTTAGAGTGGAATTCATAATTTAAAACCTCTCCACAAAGAAAACTTCAATCTCAGAGAGCTTCAGTGTCAAGATCTACTGAATGTGTAAGGAAGAATTAACAATTTTAATCACAACTTCTAGAGGCTAGGAAAAAGAAAAGGGAACACTTCCCAACTATTTTATGAGGCCAATATAATCTTATTACCAAAACTTGGCAAGGAAATTACAAGTAAGGAAATTGTAGGCCAAGAACTCTCATGAGCAAAATTGTACAAGTTCTAAACAAAGGGTAGCACATCAAATTCAGCAATATAAAAATAATCCATCACAGTCAAATTGGGCTTGCTCCAGGAACAGAGAATTGGTTTAACATTTCAAAATCCAATAACAGAATTTTCAAAAATCATTTGATCATCTGAAGAGATACCAAAAAAGCATGTAATAACCCTCAATATCCAGTCACTGATAAAACATAGTAAACTGGGAATAGATGTAATTTTTCTTAATTCTGCCAAAGGTATCTATAGAAGAATCTATATCAATCATAATACTTAATATTTAAAGATTTTCCCCTTTATCAGGAACAAAACAATGATGCCCACGCTCACTCTATTCAACACTGTGCTAAAGATACTAGCCAGTATAGCAAAACAAAATAAAATTATAAAGATTGAAAGGGAAGGAATATTGTCATAATCCACAGCTGGCAGTATTGTATGTAGAGAAAATCCCCCCAAATCTCTAGCTACATCATTAAAATCAGTAAGTGAACTTAGCAAGGTCACTAGATACAAATTCAGTATGCAAAGTTACACTGCATTTCTATTCACTGGCAATAAAAATGAGAAAAGTAAACATTAAACATGGTTTTAATACAACAGCACCAAAAATATATCCAACAGCTGAGGATAAACCAAATAAAAGATGCAAAAAGCTACCCAGAAAACTAAAACATTGAGAGAAATTAAAGACAGTCTATATAGTAAAATTCATGTTCATGAATTTAAAGGCCCAATATTAGAGATTAAATCTGTATAGTCTCTCCAGACTGGGCTAAAGATTCAATAGTCCTTCAGTATCCTAGCAGGGGAGTGTGGGTGGGTAGGTTGGTGGGTGGGTGGGTGTGTGTGTGTAGATAAACAGAGTGATTCTAATGCTAAAGACCATGACAATCTTGAAGAAGAACAGAGCTGGAGGACTTATACTGTCAGAGGTCAATGTGTGTTATAAAGCTACAATAATTAAAACAATATGGTATTGGCACAAAAGAACACCAAGATGGCTGGCAACACCATGAGCTAAGAAAAAGGTGTGGAACAGACCCTCCTCTAGAGCTTTTATGAGCACGGTCTTGTTGAGATCTTGATTTCAGGCTTCTGACTTCCAGAATTGTGAGATGTGTGCAAACTAAGTCACTTCAGTCATGTCTGACTCTGTGCAACCCTGTGGACTATAGCCTGCCAGGCTCCTGTGTCCATGGAATTCTCCAGGCAAGAATACTGGAGTGGGTTTCCCTGCTCTCCTACAGGGATCCCAACCCAGGGATCGAACCCGTGTCTCTAACATCTCCAGCACTGGCAGGCGGGTTCTTCACCACGAATGCCTAAGAAGCCCAACTGTGAAATGATCCATTCTTACTGCTTTAGGGCACCCATTTCCAGGTGGTATAGTGGTAAAGAATCCACCTACCAATGCAGGAGATGCAAGAGCATGGACAGGGTCAGAGGGTCATAAAGAGACAACAGAGGGTGATGCGTGACTTACGTATCATGACACCGAGAACTCACCCACTCCACATTCTTTCATCCTGGGCCTGACATGCCACCATCAGCCACCCCTCTGGGTTACCAAATTATAGGCCCTGGTACAACACAGGAAAAAGCATGTCATTGGATGACCCTAGAGAGGAACTGGTCAGTTGTATTTTTCAGTGGGGTGGGACTCCTATTGGCAAGCCTGGGACTGGAGACCCTGGGAAGACAGGAGAAGGGAGAGAGCCTGTGAGTGGTGGGCAGCCTTGTGGGATGGAGAGAATGATTTCTCCAAAGGAATTCAGAGACTCAAATCCTGGCAACCATCTTTCAGCAGATTAAGATGCAGAATTTGACTCCCAGGTAAAAGGAAGGATCACAGCCTCCAACTAATAAAAATAAATGAAAAAAAAAAAGAAAGGATCAGTGAGGCCCATTTTTTCTGGAATTTGCCAAATACATTAGGATGGGGTGAAGGAGCTTCAATTTAACTCGAAATATAATTGTTGAGCTCCTTTTAAACCCAAGGTTCTATGCTAAGGTTTAGCTACCAGAGGATAAGCGGCTAGAGTCGTGGTCCTAGAGATGACCTCCATGCAGAAGGGCAGCATGGGTCAAGTTTCTAAGGCAGAGTGGGAGGCGGAGGGTGAGGGACAGACAAGGATGTTCACACTGAGTGCTCCTCAGGTACCGGGCCTGAGTCTAAGCAGTTTTAGTTCTCTTTATGCCTGTTCATTCCTTTTACACTCACCTCAAACCTCTCATGTTATTACGGACCTCATTTCACAACCGAGACCAGAAAAGTGAAGTTACCTGCCCAGAGAACACAGCCAGCTGGTGCCCGGCAGAGACTCGAGCACCTGCAGTTCATCCCGAGCCCAGGTGCTGAGCCCTGAGTTAACCCCTGCACAACGTTGTTTCTGTCTGGCCTTGGCTGGGGGTTGAGGCTGGTGAAGATGGGGCAGTTCTAATCACACAGAATGTCCTTTGAGGGGTGCTCTGAGGCCACAGTACGTAACACAGCACCCAGGTCTGCCCACACCATGTGTGAGGAAGGCCCCCACCACCCCCCCCCACACACATGCAACTGGAATCCTAATCAATCTTGTGACATTCGAACACACAGTTTGCCTTAAAGGAAACCAATGGATAAACCATCAATTGACAAAGTCCCTTCTATTTCCAAGACCATACACCTATGAAGCCTGGAATGCCAAAGCCCTCGGACTGTAAGGGAGTCTGGCGTCCCTTTTCTGAGAGGCAGAAGGTTGAGAGGTGGATACAAACCCTGGATTCTGAACTGGTGAGAGCTACCATAGGGGTGAATTTGAAGAACAACTCATCCAAGCTGCGAACCAATTTTGACTTCAAGTAGCATAGTGAACTTCCAGATGTTCAAGCCGGTTTTAGAAAAGGCAGAGGAACCAGAGATCAAATTGTCAATATCTGCTGGATCATTGAAAAAGCAACAGAGGTCCAGAAAAACATCTGTTTCTGCTTTATTGACTACACCAAAGCCTTCAACTGTGTGGATCACAACAAACTGTGGAAAATTCTGAAAGAGATGGGAATACCAGACCACCTGACCTGCCTCTTGAGAAACCTGTATGCAGGTCAGGAAGCAACAGTTAGAACTGGACATGGAACAGACCGGTTCCAAATAGGAAAAGGAGTACATCAAGGCTGTATATTGTAACCCTGCTTATTTAACTTACATGCAGAGTACATCATGAGAAATGCTGGGCTGGAAGAAGCACAAGCTGGAATTAAGAATGCTGGGAAAAATATCAATAACCTCAGATATGCAGATGACACCACCCTTATGGCAGAAAGTGAAGAAGAACTAAAAAGCCTCTTGATGAAAGTGAAAGAGGAGAGTGAAAAAGTTGGCTTAAAGCTTAACATTCAGAAAACTAAGATCATGGCATCTGGTCCCATCACCTCATGGGAAATAGATGGGGAGACAGTGAAAACAGTGACAGACTTTATTTTTTGGGGCTCCAAAATCACTGCAGATGGTGACTGCAGCCATGAAATTAAAAGACGCTTACTCCTTGGAAGGAAAGTTATGACCAACCTGGATAGTGTATTAAAAAGCAGAGACATTACTTTGCCAACAAAGGTCCATCTGGTCAAGGCTATGGTTTTTCCAGTGGTCATGTATGGATGTGAGAGTTGGACTGTGAAGAAAGCTGAGCAGTGAAAAATTGATTCTTTTGAACTGTGGTGTTGGAGAAGACTCTTGAGAGTCCTTTGGACTGCAAGGAGATCCAACCAGTCCATCCTAAAGGAGATCAATCCTGGGTGTTCATTGAAAGGACTGATGCTGAAGCTGAAACTCCAGTACTTTGGCCACCTTATGTGAAGAGTTGACTCATTGGAAAAGACCCTGATGCTGGGAGGGATTGGGAGCAGGAGGATAAGGGGTCGACAGAGGATGAGATGGCTGGATGACATCACCGACTCGATGGGCATGAGTTTGAGTAAACTCCGGGAGTTGGTGATGGACAGGGAGGCCTGGAGTGCTGCGATTCATGGGGTCGCAAAGAGTCGGACACGACTGAGCGACTGAACTGAACTGAGCTGAGCACAGTCAGAAGCAGAAAATGGCCCCTTTCACGTCCCTCGGGCTGTTTTTCCAATGTTCATCTTTCCCAGTAAGCGTTACATTGAGACACTTTCTATCTGAGAGGATTCTATTGGGCGCGAGCCATCCATGAAGGCAACAACAGCTGATTTTAAAAGTGAGGGTCTGATTTTGGGACCAAAGGCACCAGCGAGGGCAGCCTAAAGAAACAGAAAACCAGAGGATGGGACTCCCCACCCCACCCCTCTGGAGCCATTCAGTCTAAGACCAGCTCGGTTTGAGAAGGGGAAGGGAACTCTGAGCCCCTCGTTTTCCTACTGGGTTGAGGGCCCAGTACCACCATGGGGGTGACATTCACTCCAGTTCTTTATTTAGTAAAACGAAAACTTCATGAACGTTCTGGCACTAAGAGGCCTGAGTTGGCTCCTTCAAATGAGACCTCTGCTATTTAGGGACTTCACAAAACAGAAAAATGTGTATTACCAAATAACTATTTAGAGAAAATATTGAAAAAAAAATCCAGAGAGAACTGTTTGTTTTAATAGGGTCTGTTTACAATGCATTATTACTGGACGGCAGAGTGTGTGCTAAGGGAACAAAAATGTATGTGCATTTTTCCAGGGTCAAAATAGCCATGTTCAGACAGCCCACAGAGATCCCTCTTACAGTTATTTTTCTCCTCTCTCTCTTTCTGGCATTTGATAGAGTCTCCAAGTTCATCTAACTTGACCTTTGGCTAAACTGCCCTCATTGCTATGAAAATATATTCTCCCTCCAACCAGGCCTCTTTCTCAGAAGGAGTCCGTTTCTCTAAGCCAGTGGTTCCCAAACTTTAATCGGCACTAAAACTGGAGGGTTTGTGAAAGTACCAATGGGGTCCCATCCCTAGATTTTCTGCTTTAGGATGTCTGGGGAGGGGCCTCAGAATTCTCTTCCCCACTAGTCCCCAGGTGGGTGCTGATGGCCCTGGGGACACCTTTAATACCCGCAGTTCTCCGTGCCATGCAGGACAGAGTGTGTAGCCATGGATACGCCAAGACGATTCCCAGGGAAGGGAGTGAGTGGGCTAGCTGAGTGTCCTGGGGTCTGTCTGGACACTGGCTGATCTGAACCAGCCAATGAATCACATCTCATGACCCCTGGGATTGGTGTGAAGACACCACGTGACCCTGACTCAGTTCAAAGATCCAGGCTCTAAGCTTTTGCTTCACTGTTTGGAGAGAAAGTTCTTTCTTTTCCTCCCAGACCATCAAGCTCAAAGAATGCAATAACACGATCGGAGAGTACACTTCTCCCCTAGGACGACGTAGGGGGAAAATGAACCCATAAGGGATGGAAAACGGAAGCAAGTGAGACGAAGAGACACCAAGCCAACTGACAACACCACCTCCACTGCACCTGGACTGGCCAACTCTGTGAGTCAACGCATTCGCTTTCCACTAAAGCAGTTTGGGTTGGGTCAGCTGCCATCTTTACTTTTTCTCAGCACTTAACCCAACTCAAGAACTTTCAATACACATGCTCACACTGCCCAATCGCGAACTTCATTTTTCTAGCTCTAGTAATAGACACATTCCTTCACTTCTCTGCTTCACTGCCTGGGTTCCACATGCTCTGAACCTTAACGCTATGCAGACACAAAAACAGGAGAACTGCACATCACCTTATTCCAATAAAGCTGAAGGGTCCTGACTGCTGTACTTTCAGTTCTTGATTCCATCGATTTAGTCAAAAGCACCAGTAAGGTTCACTTTTGAGTATTTCTGATGTTTCTATAATTGCCAAGGTTTTGTGATTAATTCAGAGACTCCTTCAGCCAGACTTGATAGCTAAGAGCATTCTGGCATGCTTTACAGCTATCCTATGGCTATCCCAGCAAACACGCCACATCCGTAGTCACCCATGAATGTGTAAGGTACTAAGCAAGGCCAGCTACACACCATGGATAATACACATGGAATTACACTGATTTCCATTTAATCATTACATAGACATGTCCTTCATGCCTACAAGATACAGAGTTCTCTATCCACAGCAGCATAAAAAATACTGTCCTTATCTTAAGGAAAAACATAACTTGAGGACAAAGATCAAAATACTAATAATTGGAAAGTGAATAAAGGCATGGCTATTAGTTCTTTAACAAAGTACCAGAGCATATATGACCAAATTGAGGCATTCTTCAAATGTCCTAAAAAGGCTGCCACTGTTTATTGTATAACTCTTTTTGCAACTTTCCTCACAGACCGCCTACCACCATACCTATGTGTGGCAGACGCAGTTGGTGGCCTTCCCGTGAGCATTTTGTCCCAGTCATCAGAACCCCTATTTTGTTTCAGAAACTCCTATCTGGGTTATGGGTGATGATGGTCTGAGCTGATCAAAGCACACCTGCCCCTGCTCTCCCACAGCTCTTGCTGATGGGATGGCAGTGCAAGCAAGTTCTGACCAGTGATATCGGAACAATGATTGGCTTTCCTGATCAGTAAGACCCAAGCATGGCTCTTGCGTATCCCCTTGCTTTCAGCCTTGTACGTAGAAGTGGGGCCTAAAGACACATTAGCCACCTGGTAACCGTGGGCAGCAGTCAGGAGAGACCGACTGAAATATTCCGAGCAATGCAGGTCCTGGTGTCAGGGAGAAACCGAAACCCAGGCCAGCAACCAGGGACGTTTCAATGCATCATAAACAAAAGGTCATTAGTTTCAGCCACCATACCTACTTTTTATATTCCTCAAGGCTAAATATACTATTATAAATGATACAACACGACAGTCTATTTTTTTTGTTAAATCAATCCAGCAGATCCAACAAATGTATTCCCCAAACTTTAATCCAAATTTCTTAGACGATTGCCAAAAATTACACTGTCCCTCAAAGTGTACTGAGAATGGTTTGAAAAAAAACAAAAGGCGTATATTGTCAGCCCTGAAGACAATTTTACAAGACAACTTTGAGAGATGTTTTAAATGATGATAAGTTTATGACAATGAGTGACAGCATTAAATGAAACAAGCCTCACTTTGTTATAACACTTGGTCAAAAGAGAGTGATTTATTTTAGTCCATCTCAGAGCTAAGGAAAACCAAATGCTGATTAAACCCATAGTAGGATGATCTATGAGTATAATCATTAATTAGCTCCTTAATTTCAGTTTGGTTGTCTAAAAAATATTTAATTAGCTTAAAACCATGTGAGGGTTGCCGGGCTGAATTTGGACTCTGATTTATTTTCACTCTATTTTAGAAAATGTTGAGATCATTTCTAGATGAATTTCCAATGTACAACCTGTGTTTCAAATTTTCAGCAGAAAATTTCAAAATTTTACTAGATGAATCTAGTATAATGTTTTCTCTAATCTGTCCTACAGTGTTGTCATAACCTGGTGATTCTTTATTTTTCTTAATGCAGAAATTGAATTGTTTAGTCATAGATGATTTGGAAAATATAAAATTTAAAAAATCAAGCATATATCACTTCACATTGCCATCAGAGCTACCTCTAAGAAAGTGTTTTTCAAGTAATAAAACAAAATAGAAAATTTAGTTCTAAAATAAAAAAATATCCTAAATAAGTTCCAGAAGAGGTAGAGTCATGTGTACATTAAAGCAACAAGAAAAAAAAAGAGCATTCACCTGATCTCAAATGGGGGAAGACTGGGCAGAAAATTAAAAGAAAAAACTTTGAAAGATAGTAACAAATACAACAGCATTATGAAAATATTTAAACTTCTGTGTATCACAGGTTACAAAAAATAAACTAGGAAAATAATTTTAACAAATGTAATAGATGGAAAAAATGTACTCTAATCAACAGAAAGAACTGGGCAAGGTCATGAGTATGACTCTTAGCTGAGAAAAAAATACAGGTTGCCAATAAGCAATTATTTAGCAAATGCCAGACTTGAGGACAGAGTAGTGAATACAAAGCTCTACCACCTGTAGCTGACAAACAACAATTAAGGTATAAGAAATATATTTAAATTATACAGGTAACTTTTGGAAGAACTAAGAAAAATAATATAATCAGCTACAGTGGAGTATTAGAGGAAATGAAAGGAAAATAGGATGAAGGGAAAATATATCAATTATCACTACAAACACAATCATCATAAACAGGAGTCAAAAGCTTCTGTCTAAAGAAATAATGAATTAAACATATAAAGTTGAGTTCTAAAAACAAAAACGTGAATTTGAATTTTCAGAAGGAACACATACAAACATGTGCAAAAATTTTTAGAAAGCAAGATAATATTCTTAAAGAAGTACTCTCTCCCAAGGAGTTTTTTTTTTCTCTCTCTCTCTGTTACGGAAACTCATCACTATTCCTCTCCCATTTTACACCTCTTTGACTATAAGTCAACTAGAATACATCAAGTATAATATAACAGGCTCCTGTCCTTTCAATTTATAACCATAAAGCCCACTGTTAGGCACCAATCAGCAATCAGTCTGAGCTTTCAGAACATGTCTGAGTCAATGTTTCAGTTAATGCAAGATATTTGGCTGCCTAGCTTTTACATTAAGGTCTATGGAAAAATCCTATGAAAGGTCGCCTTTATGTCCCCAAACATTGTTCACTTGCAAACATTTAATGGTGAGAGTTGTGGTCCTCTTTCTATAAAATTGAAAAGAAAAGTAACAAATTTAAATGAATCAGGCAAATCCAAATCTTCTTTAAACTCTGCTCCAATCACATTGGCTACATGGGTATCTATGAAGATGCATATGTGTGTCTGCTTCTTCATAATGTAAGTACAATACAGCCTCACACAATATCTATTCTGCAGTTCAAATACAACAGAGATTTGGAAGCATGATCCAGATATGTATCAAGAGTTTTTGAAGGAATATTTTTACTCCAATTATCCAACTACGCAAGAAAGAGAAGAAATTAAAAAAAAAAAAAACTGAGGAAAGAGCAAATTCAGTTATATTTCTCTACTGTATATAAGAATCAGACTTAAAAGAAAATGATTAAGAATGGTTGAAAATAAAAGATAGGCAAATGCTATCAAGCAACATACATAAAACAATTTTCAAATGAAGTAAGCTTGAATTTTGGACAAAAAGTATTAAACAAGGTAAGTAAGGCCACATTTATAAAAAATATACCCAATAAGCTCTTAATAACTATGCATCAGATAAGAGACCATCACAATCATAAAGCAGAACTACCAGGAGTAAAAGGAAAACTGCATTAGTAAAAGGAAATTTTACTTTACCTCTGTCAGTTCAGGAAATATTAGGTGAAATGAAAATTACTGAGGATGTGGGTAATATAACAATAGGGATAAAAAGCTAAGATAGACCTAATTTACATATACCCAAATTCATTATCTACAAACAACTGGATAATTTGTAAGTTCTCATAAACACTGACCATGGAATAGCCCACATTGAAATGAAATCTGAGAAATCAAACCCCTTATATAAAATGGCGGTGGTGTTTGCATAGATTCTATGCACATCCCCTTGTATATGTTAAGTCATCTCTAGATTACTTACAAACCCAATATTATGTAAATACAATGCAAATAATTGTAGCATGGGGCAAGTTCAAATGTTGCTTTGGGGAATTATTTTTTCTGGATATTTTTAAAATATCTTAAATCCCCGTATAGCATGGTGATGGGGCCCTTGTGAGGGTATCAGTGCCCTTACAAAGACAGACATGAGAGCTTGCCTCTCCATCCCCTCTACAAGAGGTCATGTGAATTCACTGTGAGAGGACAGCTGACTGACTGCAAGCCAAGAGGAGAGGGCTCTGAATGAAAACCACCTTCCTAGCATCTTGGCCTTGGACTTCCCAGCCTCTAGTGTGTGAGAAGTACACTTCTGTAGTTTAGGTCACCCAGTGTATGGTCCTGTGTTATGGCAGTCTCTGAGCTGATAAATACAAGCATTTTCACCAATCCAGCCACCTAACTGTCTCAGGGTCCAGGACATCTTAAACCATAATTAATCTGGAGATGAATGGTGGTGATGATTGCACAATAATGTGAATGAACTTAAAGCCACGGACCTGTAACCTTAACAATGGTTAAGATGGTAAATGTTATATCTTTTTGTTTTCTTTTAAACCACACACAAAAAAAGCTAACTCATTTTCTCATTTTAAGCTCAATTACTCCACTCCATTCCCTTCCCCACTTGCCAGGTCTACAGCCTCCATGGAATAGGATACTATAGAAAAGACGTTCATCACATAGTTATTTAATGTTTGAAAATAGAACCATGAAAAAGAAATGTGTAGGCACGAGGGTTGCAGGGTAAGTGAACCGTCACACTGTAAGTTAATAACCCCCAGGAATCCTGAGAAGCTATTTTAAAACATGGTATAGGAGCCCTGGAAGAATCTGTGATGAAGATCAAAAATACAAGACTCCAGGAAAACAAACCCTGCTTGCTAGCCATCAAAGGCAAAGAAATTAGAAGAGCAGCCCTCAGAGACATAAAGAGCAGGGGAACAGGATGCTTCCAAATGGAGAAGTTTCAGTAGAAATGAGAAGAGTAGGCAGGTCATAAAATAAGAGCCTTAAGAACTGCCTCCTGGAGTCTCACAGAACCATCACGGTATTCACTCGTTAAGGTCCCCTTGAAATTAACCACTAGTCTTTGAGGAGATGCCTTGATCTTGCAGGTAAATTACTGCACCCATTCATATTTTTAATATGTACGTTTTCCTGCACTTTATGGCATTTATATGGTTCCCCTGGGATAGGATGTCAGTGGATCCTAGCTCTTGGTGGAAATTTCCAACCAGCAGCGAATCCTTCTCCATTTCATTACTTTGGCAAGGTAGACTGGAGAGGTATGGAATTCCGAGAGAAGCTGGAAGTCTGTGCGTGGCCTCTGGTCCCTGGCAGGCTGTGGCTACTGTGTCACTGGAACCGGGGGAAACCATAGTGCAACTAGGTATTGGCGGTGTTCTGTCTGGCAGGGCACCCAGCATCGCTGAACCTCAGACACCCCAGCTGTGAAAAGTGCATAATATGGGATATGCTGGGAAGGAGGAAGCAGAGGTCGACAGGAAGCAGTGTTGTGAAACTGCACTTTGCAAAATACAGAAAGAAAACTTTTGCAGTGCAAATCTCTTAACTTAGCACCAATGAAAAGGGATGCCAAAGGCCACAAAGTCTATAATGCCAGAAGACGGAGAAAAATTGAGCTGCTGGCAAGAGGTTTTGAAAACAATGCACCAAGCCATTTCATCCTGTTATGTAGATGACGGGATGGCTAGAAGATATTTGCAAGATGTTTACCTCGAACTTATGAAGAATTTAAACATTAAGCCAGTTTCTTTGAAGGTCCTTTTCTTGCCACATTTATAGCTATTCTGTGTCTTGTCATCGTAAAATTCAGTAGTTTGTTTACAAAAAACCATCCTGTGAAACTCTACTTTAACTGCGATGGTTACTTGTTACATTTCTATTATCCCATAATATTTATTTACCTGTTTGAAAAGTACACTGAAGTTACGATTCACCCATCCAGTATATTTTTTTAAAAGTGGTCAGATTCTACTGTCAGGGGGAAATCTATAAATCTTGTAAGAATTGAAATCGTATTTCAATTATGATGGAAGTATTTTTAAATAATGCAGAGTCTCATTATTTTCATCAAGAAAATACATGTAAATATTATTTATCTTAAAGTCAGGAAGTCATCTATAATACTTTCATAAGTTAAGTTCATGTAGTGTACCTTCCATCAGCATGAAACTTTACTGGTTATGGGGCACTAAAAGAAAACTTCTATAAGCTAAGTTTTAACCTGATACTTAAGAGAGGAGAGGGGCAAAAGAACAAAGTTGAAAAGAAATTAGCAAAGTGTGAGCAAAGAATGGAGGAAATGAGTCAAGAGAAACACCTAAGCTGGTCTGGCATCCTATTGATGTCAGATCCTTGTGGTTGGAGATGGACAAGATAATCTTCCTGCTGTGTTGATTAGAAACTTGCTACCAGTTCTAACCACATCAGAGACCAAATTCAAGAAGTTCCATAATAAGCAGCATAAACGGCAACGCAAGCCATCTGGAGCTGGGGAGAGGCAGTCGGTAGTGCCCCCACCAGCCCCTGGCAGGAGGATGGAAGGGTATCGTGGGTCCTATGGGCAGCTGAGCCAGAGGAACCCCTGGCCCCTTGAAAGAGGAGGGGTGTGGCTGGTGGACTCCAGCACAGACTTCGGGGTTGGTTGGTTTCTTCTACCTTCTTCATGCAAGGTTGGTGGACTATTGCACTGTTTCTGTTGACTGTATAGCTTCAACATCACTGATTTCCTCAATCTTAAATTACCTCTAACTGTTCACATTAGCTAGACAAACCAAGAATTGATTCTGATTAGGTTACAGGCTAACTAACCAGACCTACAGGGTTGAATAACTTGCTCTTACCCATCACAAGAGTCACGCTAAAGTATTTCAGTAGGACAGTACTAATAATGGGGTTTAGCCATTGTTTTAGATCCAGTGGAGGGGTTAGGGACCACAATAATGGCTGGAAAGCTGACATTTATTAAACACTACCCATGTGCTAAGTACTACACTACAGATTGACTTTCTTACTTAATTACAGAAACAAACCTGTAACATGTACAGGATTATCCCCATTTTACAAGTGAGAAAACTGAGGCTCAGAGAGATTAAGTATCACTCAAAGTCACTTAATTAACTAGTCTTAGAGCCACAGTTCAAATCTAGGGTTGCTAAACACCAGAAAACACACTGTTAAACTAAATCATTTGAATTTAGACTCCAGACCAAACTGTCCACAGAAGAAACACATTTTTCTACCTGAAGTAGACAAACGGGCAGAAATCTCCAGTTATCTCAGGTTTGAAAGGTTGAGACTCAGGCTTTCACAGTTAAAAGTTCCCTCATTTTACAGCAAACTGAAGAAAGGGAAAGGAAATGATGCAGAAGAAGTCTATGAAGCTTCTGGACCAGCCGGGTAAGCGGGTCTGTGGAGCCCACTGTATTTGGTGACAGGGTGCTTGCTACGCTGTAGCAATGTGGGGACACTGCTCTTCTCCCCTGCCCACAGGGGATGGAGATGAAGCCTGCTTCTTTGTTACATGCCCCATAAGACAAATACCAGGAGCCAAGCAAGCCAATAAATGCCGAATAAATGACTGCGTTTATTTAATTAAGCGCTAAGTAGCATTTAGCGCGGGGAGATGGGAAAGGAGTTTACTGTCTATGCGGCAGCGTGTTAAGTGCCCTGACAGATGCCAGCTCCCGGCGCATGGAAGGACACAGGAAAAGCACTTAAGAGATTCTGAGGGTAGGGCCGGCAGCTGGGGAGAGACGGCTCCAGGTGAGGGTGATCCAGGTGGAGGAAAGTCCACCTGTGAAAGAAACAGATGCTAGGGCTTGGGAGGAGGTAGTGGGCAAAGCCCGGGTGCTGAGATGCTTACTTAGGTGTACATTTAAGGGACTTGAACTCATCTTGTAAGCTATGGGGGTGGGGGATGGGGGGAGTGGTCCATGAAAGACTTCATGCTAACAACCTTATCCCTTCTGTAAGCCTGATTATCTTGGAGGGAAGAAGTCCTGCTCTATAATTTGAGGGGATTCAGTGCTAACAATTAACACCCCACTGAGGACTTCTCTTGAGGGTCCTAGAATAATTGAGGGCATCAGAAAAGGGGAGCTTTAGAACCGTCTGCTGTGTTGATGGCTCAGCAGTTAAAAAAAAAAAATCCACCTGTCAATGCAGGAGACATGGGTTCGATCCCTGGGTTGGGAAGATCCACGGGAGAAGAAAATGGCAACCCACTCCAGTAATCTTGCCTGGGAAACCCCATGGACAGAGGAGGCTGGCGGGCTGCAGTCCACGGGGTCACTAAGAGTCAACAGGACTTAGCAACTGAACAACAACAACAGAGCTGTGTTGAAGCCTGAAGCAAAGGCTGGCGAATCTGTCGGGGTATCTATTTAAGAGAATCTCTCCTACAGAAAGCAGGAATCTTTCAGGGTCTGATGCTCATGCCAAGAGAGCCAGCCCGTGTTGCATCTGAGTGCAATGTAAGTGTCTCTATGCCCAAATTATAAATCACAGAAGTCAGGAGCCGTTTTCCTCCAACTCACCCATTACTGCCACAGCACCCTAACCCCATGCAACGAGGCCAGGCCTGCTGTGTGGGACATCCAGCTGCCCAACAGGAGTTCCAGGTCACCAGTCAGCATATCTAGCTGCATTCAAAGCTAAGGTTTCTTCTTTGTTTTTAATCCTCTGCTAACTGCCCGCAGGAACAGATGTTGTTATTCTCAGCCTGGCATGTTACTGGAGTGACTTAACCACCTCTCCTGCTGCCAGCTCGTTGTGTTTAGGGTTGGAAGGCACTGCGTTGTTTCCTTTTCTCCTTCTGAGTAAAAAAATGTGCCAGAAGCCGTATGGAAATCAGAGACCGCAAGCCTTCCCAGGCAGCCTTAGCGGGCACAGAGAAGTCTCTCCCGGGAGCAGGGCTTGCTCCCCTGGGTGTAGCCTGACCCGCCGTGTCTAAATGACAGTGACGCGGGCTCACGACAGCTGAAAGAGACAGCTTTCTGCTCCACGCCAGCCTGAGGGCCAGATCCCAGCCTCTGGATGTCAGGTATCACTTTCGACTGGGCTTCCCTGCTCAGGTGGAGCACCACGAAGCTCTCTCCCTGGGTCTCTCTCCATATAATCTCTGCCATTTCTCGCGAATCACACAGCCCTATTTCCACTTTTCACAAACACACAGGTAGTGTGTTTTTCTAACCACAGGAGACACCAACCAAGGTGGCTCAGTGACAACCGGCCACTGACAACTCAGCCGACTTTAGGGAATGGGGGTGCACTGTGGTGAACTGGTGAGTTTTCCACCCAGTTGGGCAAACCACCCGGCATGGGCCCACCGTGGCTTTGTGGAACTGGTGTGCAGACACAGTTTTAACAAATCCTTCTTTTTAGGAAAACCATACTGGTTTTTCTGTTGTCAGATGTTTAAGGAGAGGTCCAGGTGAGAGGGTTAGGGGGTAGGTTTCACCTACTGGCTCCCCCACTGTTTCAGTCACAATCTAGTTACACACTACCATTTTGCAGATGAGAAAACTGAGGTCTAGAGAAGTGAGTTGACCACCTGGGGCAGAGTCTTGGTTTCCCTTCAAGAAATATGCATAACAGTATCTCTGAGCTCTTCTGCAGAATGAAGCCCCAACCAATGGAAGATGTGAACTGCCAGATGAAGCGCTCTTCATTCCAGAGAGAAGTTTGATAACCTTGAGAACCACAGTTTATCAGGCGATGGCGTGAGGCCAGATTAAAGGATGCAGGCCCTGCATCTACCCTGATCTTCATCATAACGGCACCCTTGAACCCCTGCTAGAAATCAATCACAAATCCCCCCAGGCGGACACACAGCTTTGAGGGGGATGAGCCCACTGTGTCCCCTTTGCCTGGCAGAGCAATACAGCTATTCTTCCCTACTCCACCTAAAACTCTGTTTCCAAGATTCACTTCAGCACCGGTGCACAGAGACCGAGCTTTCGGCATCAAATTCCCAGATGGAAAAATGTGACATACACATAAAATTAAGGAGCCTAGTAGGCTACAGTCCACAGGGTCGCAAAGAGTCAGACATGACTGAAGTGACTTAGCATGTATACAGCCTGGCTCTTTATCCACAATTCTGATCACCAATCCACTATCTACATCAAGCAGTTCTTCCACACTAGCTGGGTGTCTTAACTCAACTCGATGCTGACTCGATCTACTTGGATGGAGATAACTCAGATTCTACAGATGCAGGATTCAGTCCCACAAAACTGCTCCGGTGCCCACTTCAGATGCCAACTGCAAGTCCAGGCTGTCACCTGTGCTTCTAAGCGCTTCTACTCTCTGGAGCGTTGTTTGAACTGCACCTTTGGGCTGAAAATTCTCAAGAGTTTCAAAAGTGTCTAGTGAACAACCAGGAAATCTCCCTCAAGGCTGCTTGCATGACAACTGATGGATAAAATTGGAGAAAGCCAGAATGTGCGCTAAACATGAAGATTCAAGTTCCAAAACGCCGTACTCTTCAGCTGCTCGAAGACAGAGGAGAGCAGAGAGGCGAATGTCATTCTCTGTTATGCAACTTTGGCCGAAGCATCCATTTCATAAACTGTCAACCTTCAGAAGATAAGAGAGTTATGAGCAACAGAGGAGGCTGGGGAATTCCCCAGGAAATCATTTGCTAGCTCTCTCTCCCCGAGAATTAAAGTTAGCCAACACTCAAGAGGCACAGGAGCAGTTCACACCTGAACAAGGCTTGCAGTATCTGCTGAGAACGGAACGTGGCCAGGAGCATGCTCGGCTGGCACAGGGTGCCTGGGGAGGTCTCTGGATGGGCAGGCACCGGGGCTTGGGGACACTGGCAGAATTGTTGTGCCTGACGGTGCCTGCAACATCTTCACCAAAGCATTATCAGATTTCCTCCATACCATTCAGCACAGGGTGGCAAACTTTATCTTTACAGGAGGCAGATAGTGAATGTTTTAGGCTTCATGGGCCGAGGGATCATACACACTTCCTATCTCAGCCGCTGGGCTCTGTAGCTGGAGGTTCAGGTGGCCTCCGTTGAGTCATGAATGAGTTGGCCCTTGGGCTGTAGTCTGTGGACCCCTGGGCTCCAGCAGGAATGATTTCAAGGTTCTTAGCTCAGCCAGTGAAGACTCCGCACCCTCAGGCCCTGGTCTACCTTCACAGTCTTACAGGCCGTCCCTCCTTTCAAAGAGCAGCCTGGTCCCTGTTATGCTTGCTACCAAGCAGTGGGGATGCCCAGGGAAACACATCAAAGTCACCAACCTTAGAGCTGCTGTTGCTTGCTGGATCAGAAATTAAGATCTACCCTACAATTCAGTGATCCCGTGCCTGGCATATATCCAGAAAAGACAAAAGCGAACTCAAAAGATACATGTACCCCGGTGCTCATAACAATATTATTTACAACAGTCAAAACCTAAATGTTTGAGAAGTGGATAAAGAAGATGTGGTGTATATATACACAATGGAATGTTGCTCAGCCATTACAAAGAATGAAATAATGGCATTTGAAGCAACATACATGGACCTAGAGATAATATCATACTAAGTGAAGTCAGTCAGAAGGAGAAAGACAATTACCATATGATATCATTTATATGTGGAATCTAAAAAAGAGATACAAATAAACTTATTTGTTTGATAAATCACTTCAGTTATGTCCAACTCTTTGCCACCCCATGTACTGTAGCCTGCCAGGCTTCTCTGTCCATGGAATTCTCCAGGCAACAACACTGGAGTGGGTCGCCATGCCCTCCTCCAGGGGATCTTCCCGACTGAGGGAACGCGTCTTTTACATCTCCTGCGTTAGCAAGTGGATTCTTTACCATTAGTGCCACCTGGGAAGCCCTAAACTTAATTTACAAAACACAAAAAGACTCACAGAAAATGAATTTACCATTACCAAAAGGAAAAGTTCAGTTCAGTTCAGTCACTCAGTCGTGTCCGACTCTTTGCGACCCCATGGACTGCAGCTCGCCAGGCCTCCCTGTCCATCACCAACTCCCGGAGTTTACTCAAACTCATGTCCACTGAATCGGTGATGTCATCCAACCATCTCATCCTCTGTCGTCCCCTTCTCCTCCTGCCTTCAATCGTTCCCAGCATCAGGGTCTTTTCCAATGAGTCAGTTCTTCAGGTCAGGTGGTCGAAGTGTTAGAGTTTCAGCTTCAGCATCAGTCCTTCCAATGAATATTCAGGACTGATTTCCTTTAGGATGGACTGGTTGGATCTCCTTGCAGTCCAAAGGACTCTCAAGAGTCTTCTCCAACACCACACTTCAAAAGCATCAATTCTTCGGCACTCAGCTTTCTTTATAGTCCAACTCTCACATCCATATGTGACCACTGGAAAAACCATAGCTTTGACTAGACAGACCTATGTTGGCAAAATAATGTCTGCTTTTTAATATGCTGTCTAGGTTGGTCATAACTTTTCTTCCAAGGAGCAAGCGTCTTTTAATTTCATGGCTGTAGTCACTATCTGCAGTGATTTTGGAGCCTAGAAAAATAAAGTCTGTCACTGTTTCCACTGTCTCCCCATCTATTTCCCATGAGGTGATGGGACCAGATGCCATAATCTTAGTTTTCTGAATGTTGAGCTTTAAGCCAACCTTTTCACTCTCCTCTTTCACTTTTATCAAGAGGCTCTTTATAGTTTTTCTTCACTTTCTCCTATAAGGGTGGTGTCATCTGCATTTCTGAGGTTATTGATATTTCTCCCAGAAATCTTGATTCCAGCTTGTGCTTCTTCCAGCTTGGTATTTCGCATAATGTACTCTGCATATAAGTTAAATAAGCAGAGTGACAATATACAGCCTTTACCTACTCCTTTCGCAATTTGGAATCAGTCTGTTGTTCCATGTCCAGTTCTAACTGTTGCTTCCTGACCTGCATACAGATTTCTCAGGAGGCAGGTCAGGTGGTCTGGTATTCCCATCTCTTGAAGAATTTTCCACAGTTTGTTGTGATGTGCACAGTCAAAGGCTTTGGCATAGTCAATAAAACAGAAGCAGGTGTTTTTCTGGAATACTCTTGCTTTTCTGATGATCCAGTAGATGTTGGCAATTTGATCTCTGGTTCCTCTGCCTTTTTTGAAACCAGTTTGAACATCTGGAAGTTCACAGTTCACATACTGTTGAAGCCTGGCTTGGAGAATTTTGAGCATTACTTTACTAGCATATGAGATGAGTGCAATTGTGCAGTACTTTGAGCATTCTTTGGCATTGCCTTTCTTTGGGATTGGAATGAAAACAATTTTTCCAGTCCTGTGGCCACTGCTGAGTTTTCCAAATTTGCTGGCATATTGAGTGCAGCACTTTCACAGCATCATCTTTTAGAATTAGAAATAGCTCAGCTGGAATTCCATCACCTCCACTAGCTTTGTTCATAGTGATGCTTCCTAAGGCCCACTTGACTTCACATTCCAGGATGGCTGGCTCTAGGTGAGTGATCACAGCATTGTGGTTATCTGGGTCATGAAGATCTTTTTTGTATAGTTCTTCTGTGTATTCTTGCCACCTCTTCTTAATATCTTCTGCTTCTGTTAGGTCCATACGATTTATGTCCTTTATTGTGCCCATCTTTGCATAAAATATTCCCTTGGTATCTCTAATTTTCTTGAAGGAAAAGGGGGAGGGATAAATTAGGAGTTTGGGATTAATAGATACACACTAGTATATATAAAGGGCTTCCCTGATGGCTCAGATGGTCAAGAATCTGCCTGCAATGCAGGAGACCTGGGATTGATCCCTGGATTGGGAAGGTCTCTTGGAGAAAGGAATGACTACCCACTCCAGTAGTCTTGCCTGGAGAATCGCATGGACAGAGGTACCTGACGGGCTACAGTCCATGGGGTCACAAAGAGTCAGACACGATTGAGTGACTCACACACACACTGTATGTATAAAACAGGTAAACAATGACCTACGGTATAGCACAGAGAACTACGTTCAGTACCTTGTAATAACCTTAATGGAAAAGAATCTGAAAAAGAGCACACATATAATTGAATCACTTTGCTATACACCTGAAACTAACACCACATTGTAAATCAATTATATTTCAACTAAAAAAGATTAAGTCATGTATGATACCCTAACAGTGATACACGGGATTACGCATTTGTCCAAAAGCATAATTTGTCTGCTCTGCTCTGTTTCACTGTGAACTTAACATTTCTCTAAAAATAAAGTCTATTATAAATTAATTAAACCAACTGTTGGGCTTCCCAGGTGGCTCAGTGGGTAAAGAATCTGCCTGCCAATGCAGGAGACACAGGAGATGCAGATTTGATTATCCCCTGGAGGAGGAAATGGCACCCCACTCCAGTATTCTTGCCTGGAGAATTCCATGGAAGGAGGAGCCTGGTGGGCTACAGTCTATGGGGTCGCAAAGACTCAGACACAACTGAGCTCACACACCAGCAGTCATTAGTTCATCTCACCGATAGTGAACGCTTTGAAGATATAGCTAGGTTGCTGCTAAGTCACTTCCGTCGTGTCCGACTCTGTGTGACCCCATAGATGGCAGTCCACCAGGCTCCCCCGTCCCTGGGATTCTCCAGGCAAGAACACTGGAGTGGGTTGCCATTACCTTCTCATAGCTAGGTTATCCCCTTACAAATAAGCCTACATGCCAAGAAAGCACTGTCTCTTCTCCTATTTATTCCAATCCTACTCACTTCTTCAAATCTCAGCAGAAGCCCCATTTCCTTCCCAAGATCATCCTCATTTGTTTACAAGTTCAGTTCAGGCACCTGTGGTTGATGCTGAGAGCAGCTCCCTGGCCTCATGAGGCTTCCTGTCTAGGCCTGAAGGACCCTCCTCCTGCCTAACTCAAGTCAGTACTGACTGTATATACTATTCACTGCCCATGTGGTACCAACATATATTTGATGAAAAGCTCCTCTCTTCCCAAATAAACTGTAAGGGACAGGTTATAACACATGGTGTCTGTTGCTCAGTGCCCAAAAGAGAAAGGAAAATCCCAGGGAATAGGAAGCAGCAGCTTCTAATATCCAAAAGAACCATCTCAGATCCATGTTTAAAAAATTAAGTAAAGAGATGACAAACCCGGGTGTCAGAAAAAAAGATGGAGGGTGAGCGAATTTTTTAAGTGGATAAAGGGAGACAGATATCCAGACCGGGGCGTGCAGACTTTTCCTGTAAAGGGTCAGAGAGTAAATAGTTGAGACTGTGCAGACCATGCATGGGTCTCTGTCACACAGCCTTTTCTTCTTCTTCTTCTTTAAACAGCCCTTTAAAAATGTGAAAACCATTCTTAGGCCAGCAAGAGCCAGCCGTGGAGGCAAGACTTTCCCAGCCCCTGATCTGCACAGCCGAGCAGTAAATGGTAAGCTGTCAGTTCCTCCCCTCAGTTGAACCTGGGAAGGCCCCGGGGAGGAGGTGGCAGTACTCTGAGGTCTCCAGTGAGAGCTGAGAGCTGGCCCTGCCACGAGGCAGCAGGGAGGAGGGTGACCTCGTGGAAGGGAGCCGGGGAGAGTGGAACCTAAACTGCAGTGCTGGCTCCTCCACCATCCGTGTGGCAACAGCCAATTCACCCCTGTGCCTCCAGTAACTTCTGTGAGTTATCGCCGTGAAAAAATGAGCAGAAAAGCCACTTATTGTGAGACGATGAGATCACATGGGGGCACTCTGGAAACCAACGAGCATCCCAGAAGACCTTGATACAATTAGTCAAAGCCAAAAATGTAGGCTGAACTTGAAGAGTCCAAATCTGAAATGTCACATTATTTAGCCAGTGAGGGGGGAAGCAAAGTGAGAGTCAAATATGATTACTGGATGGCTGGGGCCAAAAGAGCTGCTTTACAAGCTGCAGGACTCCAGAAGACGATGGAGATGTGAACACGAGAGACAGCCAGGGACCTGCAGAAAACCACACAGTGACACCCGAGTGTGCAGGAAAGCTCTGGAAACCCACAATGGTCACCCACAAAAGTCTCTGCCTCCGTGCTGTGTGTGATGGATACTCTCCCTGGGCTGCTCCCTGCCTCACCTGGTCCCTGTGGCAGAGGTGCTGTCAGACGTGTGGTCTGCTGTGACCACTAGCTCATTCTCAGACCAGGCTGAAGGACAAGGCAGAAAAACAGAACCTGGACACAGGACAATGTCCCATGAACAACTTCTGGCTTCTAACCTAGCAGGGCCTGAAGTAGCCCCTCTCCTCGTTCCAGAAAAACACTGTTAAAGACCAAAAAAAAAAAAAAAAAAAAAACCTGGAGCCCCAAATTCCCCCAAAATTTCACATTGGGAAGATTGGAACTGTCTGTGAACTGAATTTGAAAAAAACTACCTACTAAGATGGCTGACGCAGGGGATTAAGAAAGGCCAGCGGTGGCCTACCCGCTTGTGCTTGCTGTGTGACATGGACGGCATCCGTCCCCATGACGTAGGGGAAGCCCTCTGATTCTGCTTCCATGGGCAGCCTTACTCACTGTTTTGGGTTGAACCGTGTTTCCCCAAAGGGTACGTTGGAGCCTACACCCACAGTGAGGACTGAGAGTGTGGCCTGAGGTGGGCACAGGCCTTTCTAGAGGTAACTGTATTAACATCAGGTCATTAGGAGGGCCCCACTTGCTGTCAGTTACCCCAAATGGAAAGAGAGCTGTCTTGAATCTCCAACAAGAAGGTGCTTCTACTCCATTTTCTTGACCAGCAAATGGAAAACACAGAAGCTCAGTCAATGAGACACCGTTGCCACTCTGAACTCTTACTTTCCTCCAGTGAAGTTTCATTTAGAAAAGCCTATCCCAATTTCCCCCTTTCTCTATAAAAGCAGCCTTCCCTCCCTTATTTGCCAATGGCCCACCATCACTTGCCTTTCCTGAATTGCAATTACTCTGGTTATTTCCAAACAAACTCACTTTGCTGGTAAGGTAACTGGCTGTTTTATTTTTGAAGCTGACAGTACTTAGAAGGAAATTTTCACTCCAAGCAAACTCAATTCTAGAGGCAGAATTCAACTGAAGATCTAGTCTGAGCAGGTGAGGGAACCACCCCACCCCCCATCACGTGATGGACTCAGGTCTGAACCCAGGCCTCATCTGAAGGAGTTCCTGCAGAGTTGACTTAAAAAGTACCAAACCTGATCTGAAATCTGAGCCCTTTGAATAAGTTGAGAAAGTTATTCAAGCATTACCTCTTCAAGAGAAGCTCACCCTGACAGTGTCATATCAAGTCAGCTAAAACTGTCAAGGAACAGATAATCCCTATGCAATGTAAACTATTCCTGAATAGTAATAAATAAATAAATAAATAAAATTTAAATTGTCTACTGCAAGTAAGAATCATCTTGATAACAAAACCTCACAAAGACAGGACCCATAGAAAAGAACTAAGCTTCACAAAAATAGCACCCACAACAGAGGAACTATAAGCCAAATCAATTATGAACACAAATTCCAAAATGCTTAATAAAGTAGGAGCCAGTTGGGGACTTTCCAGGAGGTACAGTGGTTAAGACTCTGCTCTTCCACAGCAGGGGGTACATGTTTGATCCCTGCTTGGGGAACTAAGATCCCGCATGCCTCGTGGCCAGAAAATAGAGAAAACAAAAGAACATTTCTTGAACTGAATAAAATAAAAATGAAAATATAACATACCAACTTAAAAAAAATTTTTTTAAATAGCAGCCAGTTGAATGAAGGTGTATATTAAAAGATTGCCCATCATGACCAACGGGGTTGTCAAGGAATGCTGAAGTATTTTAATATTAGGAAGACAATTAACAAAGATAGACATGCAATCATCATCTCAGTAGACACTACAAAAGCACTTACAAAAATGCAACACGTGGTTAGAAAAAAACTCAAAGAAAATGAGAAACAGAAAATGATCTTCTCAACAAGGCACTCAAACAGGTAAGTCATCTCCAAAGAGTCAAATGCTGGACACTTCCCTACTAGAATAAAAAACAATAGCAAAAACATTCGCTGCTGCTGCTAAGTCGCTTCAGTCATGTCAGACTCTGTGCAACCCCGTAGACGGCAGCCCACCAGGCTCCCCCGTCCCTGGGATTCTCCAGGCAAGATCACTGGAGTGGGTTGCCATTTCCTTCTCCAATGCATGAAAGTGAAAAGTGAAAGTGAAGTCACTCAGTCGTGTCTGACTCTTAGCGACCCCATAGACTGCAGCCTACCAGGCTCCTCCATCCATGGAATTTTCCAGGCAAGAGTACTGGAGTGGGGTGCCATTGCCTTATCTGAATACCACCATTATTACTTAACATTTTTTAAAAACCTGGCCAATTAAATGAGCTATAAATAGAAATTAGTTGTAATCATTGCAAAAAAGCAAATTTATTATTAGAAATATGATTATATACCTAGGAACTTCAATGAGAAGCTATGTAACTGCTTGAATGTGAAAGCTTAATAAAATGCTTAGATAATCCAATCCTTTGGCCAACTGATGTGAAGACCTGACTCATTGGAAAAGACCCGGATACTGGGAAAGATTGAAGGCAAGAGGAGAAGGGGATGACAGAGAATGAGATGGTTGGATGGCATCACCGATTCAGTGGACATGAGTTTGAGTAAACTCTGGGAGTTGGTGATGGTCAGGGAGGCCTGGTGTGCTGCCGTCCATGGGGTTGCAAAGAGTTGGACATGACTGCGTGACTGAACTGAACTGAATACATATAGATACCAAATCTGTAGACTTCCCACATACCACATGGGCTCAGACAACATAATGGGAAAGGTTATATCTACAGGAAAAAGATACAGAGTATTTTGGAAAACTCTAACAAGAAATGCACAGATTCTATCTGAAGAAAACAATCAAATATTGCTGAGACCAATATAAATGTAGCTAGTGACACTTCTTACAGACATTTTCAACTTCCCAAGAAGCTGCAAAGGGGGTCACAAGAGAAGGAGCTTTATCCATTTTAGATCTTTGACCTCAAAGGATAAAACAGGTCCTGATGCACACAGTACACAGCAGTCAGTCATCACTATGTCTGCTGTGTTAACAAACAAACCCAAAGTCTCCAGGGCTACAACACAAAGGTGGGTTTCCCACTCCCACTCCCCTTCATGTGAGTGGAACGGGATGCTCCCTGCTGGGCTGGGATGCTCCCTGCTGACCCCATTCTAGGACTGTGAGTGAGTCCACACTCCCATCTGCACCTGCAGAGAACAGAACAATGTCACATTAAGGAGTGGCGCTTAGTCAGAAAAACAAACAGCTCAATCAAAAAATAGGCAAAAGATCTAAACAGACGCTTCTCTAAAGAAGACATACAGATGGCCAATAAATACATGAGGATGCTCAACATCACTAATTAGTGAAGTGAAGTGAAGTCGCTCAGTCGTGTCCAACTCTTTGTGACCCCATAGACTGTAGAGAAATACAAATCAAACCCACAAGGAGGTATCACCTCACATCAGTCAGAATGACCAGCATAAAAAAAAAATCTACAACCAAAAATAAATGGAAAGGATGTGGAGAAGAGGGAACCCTTTCACACTGTTGGTGGGAATGTTAATTGATACAGCCACTGTGGAGAACAGTATGGAGATTCCTTAAAAAACTAGGAATAAAACTACCATATGACCCTACAATCCCACTACTGGGCATATACCTTGAGAAAACCATAATTGAAAAAGACACATGTACCCCAATGTTCATAGCAGCATTATTTACAATAGTTAGGACATGGAAGAAACCTAGATGTCCATTAACAGATGAATGGATAAAGATGTGGTACACAAACATGATGAAATATTACTTAGCCATAAAGAAGAGTGGATTTGAGTCAGTTCTAGTGAGGTGGATGAATATAGAGTCTGTTTACAGAGTGAAGTCAGAAAAACATAGTATATTAACACATATGTATGAAATCTAGACAAACGGTATAGATGAACCTATTTGTAGGGAAGGAATGGAGACACAGACATAGAGAATGGACTTGTGGACACAGCAGGGGAAGGAGAGGATGGGGAGAACGGACAAACTAGCATCGACATTAATACACCACCACGTGTAAAACAGATCACTGGTGAGAAGTTGCTGGGTAACAGGAAGCCCAGTCTGGCATTCTGATGACCAAGAGGGATACGATGGGGGGAGCGGGGGGACGCTCAAGATGGAGGTGATATATGTATAACTACGGCTGATTTGCAGAAACCAACACTGTAAAGCAGTCTTCCTCCCATTACAAAATAGATTTTTAAACAGTGACACGCACACACAAAAGCAGTGACCTTTGAAGCATGATGCTTTCATGTGGTGTACATCGCTTCAGATCACAGTCACTGGACAAAGCAAGTGACAGGGCAGAACTGGATTTCTTTGGGGTGGGACAGAAGAACCCACTCACAGGCAGGGTTGCATATAATTTTAGATGGTTCGCAATGAATAGGTATTCAGTGTTCAATGGAGATACACAGAAGATGTCTAAGTGGATGTATGCTCAAGGATTAAAGAAGCAAAAATGTAGGAAAACATGAAAATTCACATAATGATGTTGACCAGCTCCGTGTTGGAATATGGTCTAAATTTCCCCTAATATAATACCAATCAAACCAGACTTAATAAAAATTAAGCTACGCTTTGTTTTGTAACATACCTGTTCTTTGCAGCACCCTATAGAACACAGCTAAAGAAATGTTGGAAGACACTTGATTCTACTTATGAAATAGAGCAAAAGTGGTTGGAAACCCAAGGAGAAGCTAACAAAACCAAAGTTACAGGGAGAGTCATTAATATATGTGCTCAGACTGTCAGTTCTAGTAGACCAGATACACGCACACATATGTGGGGGGAAAAGGATAAAAATAAGCTACATCATATGTTTGATTTAATAGATATACACAAGCCTCAGAAATATTCAGATCACACATATTCTTTCCAAATGGGCATGGAACATTAACAAAAATTGATCATATATTAGGCCACAAAGAAAACCCTGCTAGTTTTCAAAAACTGGAAATAATGCAGACTTCATTCTCACATTCTCTAACCACACTGTAATAAACCCAGAAATTCATAACACAGGAATTTTTTTAAAAAAACACTAGAAATGTTAGAGTCTCTTAAATAACTCAAGACAAAGAAAAAACCAAAGCTACAAGTACAGAGTACTTTTTTTAAGTGATGACAAAAAGAACAGAACATGTAAACTGTCAGGGCCAAGGCCAAAGATATACTGGGAAAAACTAACGGCATTATAATAAACAAGACTGACTATGTGAACAGAGTATCTGATTCATTAACCCTTGAAAGAGATCAAGAAAATCAGTCTTTAAAATGCAGATAAGAGAAATAGATGAATATAAAATTATTTTTTTAAATTTATTTAGAAAACATTTAAATTGATAAAGAACTTTGTTTTTTAAAAAAATAATGAAGCAGAACAAGTTCTGGACAAGGTTAAGGCACGAAAAGAAACTCATCCGAGTCCTCTTATTAAACAGGCATATATATTACTTCTAGATCAGAAAGGAGCAGAAATTGCAAAAACAGCAAAAACACAAATACAAAAAGCATCAAGAGTATAAAGAGCAATATAACCATAATTACAAAAGACTGTAATTTATAAGAAATATTTTGTTGTTAGATTTGAACAGTAATGATTTTCTCAAAAAACATTTTCAGTATAAAAATTTCCCAATAAGAGGCCAAAAATAGACTCATAGTGATGGGAGAGAACTGAGTGTGTGTGTGTGTGTGTGTGTGTGTGTGTGTCTAACAACTATTCGCTAAATGATACCAGGTACAAATAGGCTTTATGGATGATGTTTTTCAAACTTTCAAGGAATAAGTATTTCACATAGGTTACACTTTGCCAAAATATTAAAAAATAAAACACAGCATTCCTTCAGTCTTTCTTAATGGAGCTGGCATAACCATGGATGCCACATCTGAAGAGTTAAAGAAATCACATGTGGGGACACACCCACAGAGGACTGCGCAGCAGAAACAGTGAGGGTGAGTCCTGACTGCACAGGGCTTAGTCTAAGAAGTGTGAGATCTGTACAACAATAACAATGCATGCTCTATGGCTATAAGACACATTGCTAATGGACCCAGTCCCATAAACAAACGCACATTTAAAATGTTAAAATAGTTGTGTACGTGGGTGGGGTGGGGGGGCTGGAAGGGAGGAGGGGATGACAGTGGGGCACAGGGATAGACGGGAAAAAATAAGCAAACAAACAAATACATGATGGTGTCTGGCACAGAAGAATAACAAAAAACGTGCTATAAATTAAAGAGTCTGAGTAAACCCTCTACTCTGGAGTTTTTTTTGTTTTTTTTTTTAAGTTTCCCTGTGTCCCTTTGTTGTTGTTGTTGTTGTTGTTTCCATTTATTTTTATTAGTTGGAGGCTAATTACTTTACAATATTGTAGTGGTTTTTGCCATACATTGACATGAATCAGCCATGGATTTACATGTGTTCCCCTTCCCGATCCCCCCTCCTGCCTCCCTCCCCATCCGATCCCTCTGGGTCTTCCCAGTGCACCAGCCCTGAGCACTTGTCTCTTGCATCCAACCTGGGCTGGTGATCTAAAGATAAAGACCAATACTGTATACTAATGCATATATATGGAATTTAAAAAAATGGTAATGATAACCCTATATGCAAAACAGAAAAAGAGACACAGATGTACAGAACAGACTTTGGAACTCTGTGGGAGAAGGCGAGGGTGGGATGTTCTGAGAGAATAGCATTGAAACATGTGTACTATCAAGGGTGGAGTTTTTTTAAAAAAAGGAAAAAAGAAAATGAAAAACCAAGAAAGCTATAGATTAAACCTCCCTTATGAATAAAGAGAACAGATGTTACTTGTACCTATGGCTGATTCATGTTGCTACATGGCAGAAACCAATACAATCCTGTAAAGTAATTATCCTCCAATTAAAAACAAATACATTTAAATTTTAAAAAAAGATACAGATGTTAAACATTCACTAATATGACACCCAAAAGCAGAGTCAAGTTTATAGAGAAATTAAAACTTGGCCAAAGGCTTAAAAATCTACTTAACAAGTTAAAAACAAAGAAACCATGGTAAGTTCTTGAGAGAGGCAAAGGCATATTAAATAATTTTTCAACACTTAATCCTAATTAAAACTCTTGAAAAAAGCAGTGTATCTCCTTAACAAGACAGAAAATCACCTACCTCAGATCAATAGCCATCATTGGGAATAATTAAACACCTAAAGCATTTTTATTAAAGTCAGATACAACATTAAAAATACATTCAATACTCAATTAATACACAATTGGAAAACTAGACCAAACCATGGGGGAAATGTATATTTATGCAAATAATTACAAAACGTAAATAATTATTATAATTATTCATTATAATATAAAAATCAAGTTAAGTATCAATATTATTAATATGTTATTTCACATTTATTATAAATTTAATGCACGGCTGAAGAATGGTGATAGGATAGGAGGAACTCATTTTGAAGATCACATAGAAAAACAGAAGGACAAGATTAGATTAAAAATAATAAAGTTCCAGATATCAAAAGAAATTTTAATTCATCACTATTAAAATAACATGCTGCAAAATAGGTCAGTCCAAGATGATAGAAAGCTCAGGAACAGCTAAGTAAGTAGGACAGTTTGGTACCATATTTCTTGATTGTGGTTCTTAAAAAAAAAATTTGAAAATTCTTAATATTTCTGGTATCAGGATGTGACTCAAGAATTTTAAATGGCTATGATTTCTAAGTCAAAGGTGAATCTTACAATCAATCACAAGAAACCAAGAAAATTACATGAAATTCCTAATGAGTTGAGAAAGAATGGATAGAGGGCAGATGATTCTGGGACAATATCTGAAAATTTTAGGGGAAATATGTTAAGGTTCAATTCCTTCCTTATGCCATTCATCAAAATTAATTCCACAGGATCTATGGAAATAAACTGGAAAGGAAAAGATAAATCCAAGTGTCTTCATTATTTTCATGAAACTAAATCATTCATCTGAAGAGTCAATGGTAAGTATTTGGCAATTTGGGGCCACCTAGCGAAACATCACTTCCACTGTGAGGACGCAGACATTACGTGACAAAGGAGCAGAGTTCCTCCCTCCCCCTACTGCAGACCCCAAGAAATGCCCAGTGATGCTGAAATTGTGAAATAAACTGGCAACTCAGTTGGTAAAGAATCCGCCTGCAATGCAAGAGACCTCAGTTCAATCCATGGGTCAGAAAGCTCCACTGGAGAAGGGATAGGCTACCCACTCCAGTATTCTTGGGCTTCCCTTGTGGCTCAGCCGGTTAAGAATCCGCCTGCAAAGTGGGAGACCTGGGTTCGATCCCTGGGTTGGGAAGATCCCCTGGAGAAGAGAAAGGCTATGCAGTCCAGTTTTCTGGCCTGGAGAATTCCAAGGACTCTATAGTCCACGGGGTCTCAGAGTCAGACACAACTGAGCCACTTTCACTTTCATGCCCATAAAGTGAACCCTGTATACAACAACAAATCAGGTTTTAGAAAACAAAGGTAAAATGTAAGAAAATGTTCATAATCTAATGCTTGGCTAAAAAATGGCACATGGTCACATTTCTCCCCCTAGCCTGCCTCCTCCCCAAGCATGCCTGTGTTCACATCCACCCGTCCCAGACTAGCAGCTTCTGCCCACATTTTTTAAATAAATCCTTTCTCAAACCAATATTATAAAGCAATCATCCTTCAAGTTAAAACAAATATAAAAAAAAGAAAGACTATGCACAGGCGTACACATGCCCGTGCACGTGTCATATAAAAATGACTGAAAGGAAAAAAAAATCACGAAAATATTAACAGTGTTTATTAGAGAATAAAGGAGCAGCAGAATGTGGGGTGATTTTCACTGTCTTCCCTATTATTTTCTAGATGTTACCTGAATCTCATCATCTAGCCATACCCGACCAGAGCAGAGAGGTAACCAACCCGGCTGCCCAGCAATTTATGGCAAAGCCCAGGTGCCCAGCTGTGCTCGACAGAGATAAGAGTCACTAACGGAATAAATCAGTTTCTCTCTGACGAGTTTGAGCTGGAAAATGTCACACAAATGGTATGTGAACAGTTGAGGCCAGGAGGTAGAAGGGGGTTGTGCGTGAGCCAAAACATAAGAAATGAGAAACCATGTGTGAGAAGAAGCCGGAAGGTAGAGGGAAAAATTGAGATTGCTAGTTATTTGTGGAAAGAAAAGTGAAAAGGCAGAAAGGGGAAACAAGTGTGGAGAAGGAACAGTCATGAACTTCAGCTGTCGTGGGTCCTACAAATGCTGTGGACCTCATTCCAGATCTGGAGACCCACCAGAACCACAGCTACTGGTCTTTAGGTGCTCATGAAACGTTCTCCTTTTGACAGTGCACAACATCTGAAAATAGTATATTTTGCACACACAAAAAATAAAAGTCTATAAACCCACCCGAAAGACAGGAAACGTGCAAATGTTTAATGTTAACGTTGGTTATCTCTAAGTAGTGGAATTATAAGTAATTTATCTTTTCTTCTTTATACTTTTGGCATTTTTCAACTTTTCTACCACAAACATATAGTACTTTTATAATCACTTATAAAACAAATGCTATTTTAAATGGCATGTGTGTGACTATGTTCTGTTGACCTCATTCTGATAAAAACCTTCATAAATTTCACCACAAGTTTCTTTGCTGAACAAAGACCAAGACCTTTGCTGATATGCATCTATTTCCCACATTTTTTTACAACCAAACTAAACAGCCGAGTGGAGCTGATCTGGACCAGAGTTTGGGTCCAAGGTCAATAGATTTCCCCTGCAGTGGCTGTGTGGACCCAACATACTTAGAATGGTCACCCATTGACTCATCTAATAAATGCTAGTGTTCTGGGGAAGGAAACGTAGTCCATCTGAGTGCTGCAGTCATCTGGGTGCAGGGTAACCTCAGAGTATTCCACCCTCCCCATAGGACACCCTTCTGGTTTATGGCTATGAAAGCCCATTCCTCTTGAGTCCTCTTTTACGCTCCTCTTCCCAAGAGGAGAAACAACCCCAAGCAGGCAATTTCAAAGGGACAGACTCAAAGAGGGCACTCGCTGCGGAAGTGAGTGTGCAGCCTCCGTCTTCACCCTGCAGAGACTGTCACCCCCCCAGTCCCGACTCTGAGTCTTTGAAGAGCGCCCCTGTGTGTTGTGCTGTTGCCCAGTTGAGTCCGACTCTGCGACCCCATGGACTGGAGCCCGCCAGACTCCTCTGTCCGTGGGATTTCCCAGGCAAGAATACTGGAGTGGGTTGCCATTTCCTCCTCCAGGAGACCTTCCCCACCCAGAGACTGAACCCAAGTCCCCTGCATCTCCTACACTGGCAGGTGGATTATTTACCACTGAGCTACCTGGGAAGCCCAAAGTGACCTTGACTACCAACAAATATTCTTCTCCTTGGAATAAAATAGATGAGGTGAAAGCTTGCAGAAGTTCTAAAACCAAAGTGTGTGAAATCTTGAATAAGACACTGAACCTTTTGGAACTTCCATTTTTAGCTACAAGATGACGGAGTGGAACTAGTCCCGGAGGTGATCTGGAATGTTCCAGCAGCTCAAAGATCTATGCTTTGAGAAGCTATAAAAAGAAGCAGGACAACCCCGGTGGACAGAGATGCCATGATGCTTCCCAGGCCTTCTGTCTCTGGGACCAATTGTAGCCCCCCAGATGCTGCTCCTAGACACACAGATGCCCCCTTCTCCACCACCCTTTAAGCGTCAGCATCCTTGCTTACAGGTGTGCTGTTGCAGATACATTGCTGAGAGCTGGGTGCTTGCTATGTTCACATGACCCTCCAAACTCTGGGGTTTGCTCTTAAGAAAATTTCTGATATGTGTTTAAGACACAGCTAGCAAAATAACTAGCTGGTTCTCAAAGTCCTGAACTTTAAAAGGCTTCTCAAGTACCAACTCAGGCTCCAAAGATAAATTTGAAAGGACTGGAGTTGAAATGAATCATAAACATGTGGATTAAATTTCCCACAAGGACCCAACCTTTTGAAAACTGAGAGAAATATGCTTGGGGAGAAAAAAAAAGTCTTAATTCTACAAAAATCAAAATCTTCTCTAAAAAGAATGAGATGTTTGCCAAATGCTTGAGTTAAGGGGGAAATACGTCAGTGTAATATCTCCTTTGATCTGATCTGCAGATAATCCGAACGGCTGCTCGCTGTGTTCAACAGAGCCCTATGGGCGCTTGCCAGCCTCGGGGGTGACCTCAGGGTCCCCAGGCGATGTGCGAGCTCCAAATGGGGAACCCACCCTGGCCTTCCAATCTGTTCATCAACCCTGGCCTTCCAAACTGGTCATCAAACCTTAGAACTTGGGTCAACTTCCTAGTCCCACATGGTTAGTGATGACATCAGATGAAACTGTACCTTCAGGTTTTTTGATTTTAGGAAAGATCCCCCACCAATCATGTGGATGAAAAGCTCATTCAGAATCCTAGGACCCATGCTCGGGGGTCCGAATCCTTCACAACTGCTGCTTTCCTCGTCCCCTCAGAACATCCCCTGCAGACTGTTTCCTCACACACTCTATCTCCAGAGCTTTTCTTACTAGCAAACTACTCATCAGAATTTCCCATGGGCTGTCTCTGCACTCACATCAACCACTCCTTGCCAAACCCCTGAAATTGGGCTCCTACCCCAATGTTTTCCATCATTCCCTGTCCTCTTAGAAGCACTGGATACCCTGAGCCACGGACCACTTTCAAATCTTTTCTCCCTTGAACTCTGGGAGAGGATGAGTTTCCCTTCACCCTCCTGTTCTTGCTGTTCCCATCTCACCCACCCCTGCCCCAGGAAAAGCCCTGGCGGCCAGCACTGCCCCTAACTAAGCTGCACCGGCCACTCCAGCCTTCAGGGAGCGGTCGCCGAGCCACGCCTGTCCCTCCAACCTTCCTTCTTACACTTTCCCTATTGTCCTTTCCTCTCTGACTCAACTCGATGTCCTAGTGTTTCCTTTTCATACCAGGATTTCCCATTCCAGTATGTTTACTCTTAGCTACCATGCCGACAGGGCAAAAATCCTCCCCATTCATCAGACTGCCCCTAAATACCAACTATTGATACGTCATAACAATCACCAGTTTGCTCTCCCATTCCCCGCCCCCCAAAAAAGGGCTGATTTCCTTCTAAATACACAACCCCCCACAGGATGCATCTTATTTATGGCTTTCATCCTTGTAGTTGTTCAGTTGCTAAGTTGTATCTGACTCTCTGCGACCCCATGGACTGCAGCACGCCAGGCTTCCCTGTCCTTGACTGTCTCCCTGAGTTTCCTCAACTCAGGTCCATTGAATTGGTGATGCCACCCAACCGTCTCATCTTCTGTCACCCCCTTCTCCTCCTGCCCTCAATCTTTCCCAGCATCAGGGTCTTCTCCAATAAGTCGGCTCTTCGCATCAGGTGTCCAGACTACTGGAGCTTCAGCTTCAGCATCAGTCCTTCCAGTGAACACCCAGGGTTGACTGCCTTTAGAATGGACTAGTTTTATGCTAATTGTTTGTTTATTTGTGTCATTTCCTTTATCAGAAACACTCCCTGAGGACGAGGACACCGGCCCCTGTGTTTGTGCGTCCCACAGAGGGCCCAGCACCGTGCTCTGCATGCAGTGATGTCTGTGGAAAGGAGAGCCCCCTCTGGGCATCAGCCTCCCCACCTACTGGAATCGGCAGGCTTGGCAGGACCAGCATCAGCGGCACTGCCAGCACAGGACTCCTGGCTTAGGCCAGCTCTCCCGGCCTTCACGGAGGCTGGGGAACCCAGTGGGACTCCTCGCAGACTGGAAATGGGGGAGGGGGCAGGGGAGGAACAGCAGCCCTGAGCTTTGAGACCCACTAATGAGCTTTTCACAGAGGCTCCCCTGTCCTTTGGCAGTGGCACCGTAAGGCAGGCCTCCGAGCGCGTCGGGAGCCCCAGATGAGCGGTCCTGTTTTGTTGAATGAACTGGATGGGGCCAGGCGAGGTGACAGAACATCATTCCCCACATAAGCCACTTCTGTAAATAACCTCCTATCGATTTTCTAAGAATGAACCTATAAAAGTTGTTTTCTAAGCTTTGCAGATAGACTCTGTCTATTTTATAAACACTTTCTCAGATTTATGTCTGGCCTATAAAAACCAGGCCTGGCCTTTGCTTGAGGGCAGGAGAATCCTCTTTGGCTCTGATGCCCCAGAGCTCCCCTCTCGTGCTAGTGGCTGAGTCGATGCCGGGGCCTTCCTCGAGGTGAATCTTCCTTATAAGGAGGTCTTTTTTTTTTTTTCTTTTAATACTTCAGCAACCATCTCCACTTTGGAGAGCCTCCAAGGCAGACTGCCCATATACCTAGCTCTAAAGCCAAGACAGCTACAGCACGGTCCCAGCTTATTTAGACGAAGCTTTGATAACCAGAGTCCACTCTTCTGTCTCGGACCAAGGCTCACAGTGCAGCCAGAAGTCTGCCAGGAGCAAAGGCACATGGAAGACGGTAAGTTTACTATCACCTGTAAAAAGGCACAGGCGTGTTCTGCCTGAGTCATCTGAGTTACAGGAATGGACTTTTGATCGAAGGCAGTGGCGTGTGTGCAGACTCCTCCTGAGGCCACAGTGAACGCATTAGGTTTTCAGGAAAGATAAGCCTGTTCTGCAGGTCTCTTTGGGGATGCAGCACAGAGTTCTTGGGGGCAGGGCGGGGGGGGAACGGGGAGTGGACAGGGGACAAACAGAACACAATGTCTTTGATCTCCCTTCATTAAAGGTTTCTTGTATCCTGGCTTGCCCTGTTCATTTTAGAAGGTCGTCATTGGTTACTGTGAACCCTGGAAAGACTTGCCTTTTAAAGGAGCTAAGCAGAGAGAACGTGAACCCCATCGCCACTGGAAAATAAAGTCAAAAGGGAAGCTCCATCTAGATCTAGACAGCATGCCAGGCTCAGGCTGCAACCTTTTCCTCATGCCCCTAAGCCTGGAATCAGCAGAAGAAGGTAGTTCATTGTAAAACTGAAACAACTGCTGCCCTCAGGAGACCAGAAATTAGAAGAAGACACTGACAAAAGACATGGATAATGTAATGGCAGATGTAGTCAGCGGCTGCCTCCCCCTCCCCCAACCCCTTCCCCACAAGCCCCCTCACCGTCTTGTTAAGTTTGAAGACCACAGCTCAAACTGACCACTCATCAGCTCTCTGCCAGACCACACAACAGGAGCAGTCATGCCCACCTGCCTGGGGACCAGTCCCTTCCAGGTGGCCAAGTCAGAAGAATCCAGTGCCACTAGGACTTGGCTCCCACTTTACCACCCAGCCCCCTGTTGCACAGCCCTCTCAGCATTACCTCTGCAGCTCAGGGTCTGTGACCCGGAAGCTCTCCTGTGTCCCCAGTCTCTTCTCAGAAAACCCTGGCCTCCTCCTTGCACAACAGAGTCCTTAATGACAGGTATCACCACCACTGTCTCAAGGTGGCGCTTTCCTCCTAAATCCATTTGTATTAAAACTACAAAATAGAAAGCTTACTTTCTCTCCATCGCCACTTCCAAACCATTTCCCTGCTCCAAAAACCCAAACTTTCTGTAAGTAAAACACAGCCCTGGCATGGGTTCCATCACTTCATAAAAAACTGGAAGGATGTGCACCAAAATATTAACAGAGAGCATCTGTGCATAATGAGATGGGTGGGTGACTTAATTTCTTTGTGCTGTTCTTTTTTACTGAATATGCATTGCTTTTGTCACCTTCTTACTTTTTGTCATCTATTTCTTCTACATATAATTTCTTTTTCTGGTTTTCTCTCGCTAACCTTATGACTTGAATAATCCATTCACTCACTTTTTAATCTTTTGTTTTTTCTATTAAATAAATCTGATCCTCACCTTTTGGCACATATTGCAATGATATTGAAGAGGTTCTAGTTATTTCACAATTTCCAATACAATTTCATCTTTAACCACTTCTTGTAAGTATATTTATTTCACTTCCAAAGAATAGGAGATTTTCATCTTTACTTTAAAAATGTGCATTGTGATCAAGGAATATATTCTTATATTTATTTTTTAATTGGGAAATAATTGCTTTACAATATTGTGTTGGTTTCTGCCACATATCAACATGAATCAGCCACAAGTATACACAGGTTCCCTTCCTCTTGAACCTCCCTCCCAAGGAATATATTTTATATGATATCAATTATGTGGTGTTTATAGTCAGTAAATATGTACTTTTAAAAAAGTGGCGAGAGGTTTGTATCCAAGAATATGTATTTTGACATTAAGTCATCTTTGTTAATCATGACTGAAGCATTAAGTCATCTTTGTTAATCATGTTGCTCATATCTAGTATAGCCTTACTAATATTTTGTCTTCTTTCATTAGTTTCTGGTACAGATATATTAACATCTCTTACCATCATTACAAATTTGTTAATTTTTCTTTGAAGTTCTGTCCATTGTTTCCTTATATCTTTGAGTCTAGGTTATAAGACTAGCATTGTTGTACTTTACCTGTGAATTCTTTCACTTATCACTCATATAATCTTCATCTCCACCAGTGCTATTTGCTTTCAAATTAATTTTATCTGATAAGAACACCACTAATCAAATTTCCTCTCTTTAGTGCTTTCCTGGTTCATGTTTTTTTTCTCAATTTTTGACCATTTTTCTCTCTTCTGACTTCTATTAAATGGATAATGTTTTCTTCATTCTTCTCTGCCCCTTCACCAGCTTGAAAATTATACATTTTAATTTATGCTTATGCATACTTGACACCTTAAAAAAAAAAAAGTCAGTCAAAATCTCTCACCGCCAGGTCTTAGAACCATTCAATTCTGATTTCCCTTCTCCCATCTGCTACTTTATTATTTTAGTATTTTAATTTCTCCCTGTTTGTAATCCTCTCCTCTTGTTTGTAAGTCAATGTTTAGCACTATGAGAGCATTCAATTTGTTTCATAGCACTGTAACTCCAACCCTTCTCCAACCCTCTGTATTCAATTTTCTCCTTACTGATGTACATACTTTAGTTATTTCAGCAAAGCTTCTTTGCTAAAGAGCTGAAAATGGTCTTATTCCCCCCACCCCATTGTTGAATGATACTTTTAGCTGGGTATAGAATTCTAGGATAATGGTTGTTTCTATTAGGTGACTGACAACATATTTACATTGTATCCTGACAAATAATATTACTTATGAAGAATCTGCTGTCAGTCTCACAGTTATTAGCACTCTTATTCTGTCACTATATTTGAAATTTTTCCCTTCCCAATATCTTATAGTTTTACTTCAGTGTGTCTAGATATAGATTACAGTCCTGCTTGGGACTCTATTATTTTAGTCTAAAGGTTTCTGTTTTGTTTCAGATCTGGAGAATTTTCTGCCATGGTCTTTTAAATTATCACCTCTTCCACACTGTCACTGCTTTCTTCTGGTGAAACTTCTATTTGGGACCTATGCCAGACCTTCTCATTCCAGGTTTCAATTTCTTTTTTCATGATTTTAATCTTATCCTATCTCTGTGCCCCCTTCTGAGTGGCTTCCACAGATCTGTCTTCTAACTCTAATTCCTTATGGTCTTTTTACATTTTAGTTGCTATTGTTCTCATTTCTGGAAGTATTATTCAATTCTTTTTCAAGTCTGAGTGATTTAAACAGTACCTTTTTTCATGCTTCTCCTTTCACTTCTAATAATTTTTAAAGTACTTTAGGATATTTTAGATTTTCCTCTTTTACAAACAGCATGATATTACTTTCTGTTTACATTGTTTACTTTTTCAAAAAATATTTGCAGGCCCATAGACATATTTTGAAGACACTGTGTGTTTGGTTCTAGATCAGCACAATAAGGTGAATAATACAATGAGTCACATGAATTTTTTGGTTTCCCAGTGCATATAAAAGTGATGTTTACACTATACTGTAGTCAAATAAGTGTGCAATAAAGTAGCATTGTGTCTAGAAAAACAATGAGTATACCTTAATTTTAAGATACTGCTAAAAAAGGCTAGCCATCATCTGAACATTTAGCAAGTCATAGTGCTAATATTAAAGATCACTGATCATGGATCACCGTAACAGATATATTAATGAAAATGCTTGAAATATGGCATGGATTACCAAAAGATGACACAGAGACCAAAGTCTGCAAATGGTGTTGGAAAAATAGCAGTGACAGACCTGTTCAACACGGGATTGCCACAGACCTTCAGTACGTAAAATATGAGGTTATCTGCAAAGCACAGTAAAGCTATAGCAGAAACCGGGCATTGCTCCTGGGATTTGAAATGCATCAGTGTGCAGAAGAGACAAAGTTCCCCGGGGCTTGCCCTCTAGTGGAGGGAGAGACACAAGATACACAAGATCTGAAGTACAGGATCAGATGATGATAAAGCTAAGAGAAAAAAAAAGCACGAAAGGTGGAGGGCAGGGATGGAGGCTACAATTTCAAATAGAATTGTCCTCAAGGAGACTTGTATAAAATAGAACAAGAAAAAAGACCCCGTGGTTATCAAAAAGAACATGATTCCTGGCAGAGGGGACCATAAGTGTAAAGTCTAAGACAGCATTGTTCCTTCCCTATTGGGAGTAAAAATAATGGTACCAGTGTGGTTAGAGGAAAGAGAGCCAGAGGGAAGGTACAAGGTGGGATCAGAGGAAGAACAAATAACAGATATCAGAACCCCTGGAAGGACTGTGGCTTTTGTCTTAGGTGAGATTGGAAGCCTTTAGAGAGATTTAATCAGAGGAATGACATAATCTGATCTATATTGTTAAGATAACTTTGGATGCTTTATTGTGAATGTACAAATTGGACAAGGTCAGAATTAGAGAAACCAACAGGAGCTGTTGCCATAAGCCAGTCAAGAGAGGACAGTGGTTTAGAGTCTAAGCCATTAGACAACTTCAGAGGTAGTAAGTGGTCAGATTACGCATGAAGACAGAGCCAGCATGGATTTGGTGAAAAAGTGGATGTGGGACTTGAGAAACATAGGGAAGACTCCACCTCATCATTCAAAGATGATGCCAGTGTTTCTGGTCTGAGCTTTTTTGAAAGGACAGGATTACCATTAACAACAACAGGAAAGAATGCAGGAGGAAGTTTGGGGAAGATTGGGAGTTTGTTTTAGATGCACTGTATCTGTTTTCCATTGCTGTATAACAAATGACCCCAAAACTTTGTAGATTAAACAGCCCAACTTCACTATCTCAGTGTCTGATTCCCACTAACTTGGATGGTTCTGATCAGGGTCATTCACAGGGCCAAGTGAGAGGGGCAGAAGCTTGGATCCTTAGGGCCATATTGGAGGCTAGCTGCCCCATGAGTCATATTTGAGATTCTCACTATACACCTCAATAAAGCTATCTGGAAGGAAATCATGAGTTGAGGCCCATCCAGAGTGAAGAGGGGCTTCTCAGGTGTCACAGTGGTAAAGAATCTGCCTGCCAAGGCAGGAGACAAAAGAGACACAGGTTCAATTCCTAGTTCAGGAAGATTCCCTGGAATAGGAAATGACAACTCACTCCAAAATTCTTGCCTGGGAAATCCCATGGCAGGCTACAGTCCACTGGGGTCGCAAAGAATGGGACACAACTGAGTACACACACACGCGCGTGCACGCACACTGAAGAGGAGTGATCCAGGCTGGAGATAGAAATACAGAAGTCAGAAGGACAGAGGGAGTATTTAGTAGTACCCTGAGACGTCACCCAGGGAGCGAGCATAGACGTTTGAAGATATGGACAGACGCTCCCTTGTGGCGCTCCATTGTCCACTTCTCCCGTGGAAATGCCGCGTGCCCTGAGTCATGAGACCACCCCCACACACAGCAGTACTGAGCATTTATGCTGTGACCCCAGAGGCTTCATTCCTTCTATAGCAGTTTTGTTAATGTTCATTTCTTGGCTGAGTTTCCTCACATCAAATGACCCTCTATTGTTTACATGTTCGATCCTGGGTCAGGAAGATCCCCTGGAGGAGGAAATGGCTACCCACTCCAGAATTCTTGCCTGGAAACTCTCATGGACAGACTAGGGTGGCAGGCTACAGTCCATGGGGTTGCAAAGAGTTAGGCTCACCTGAGCAGCCGAGTGCGTTCACGCGCGCGCACACACACACACACACACACACACACACACACATACACACACACACACACACACAGCTGATTCACTTTGCTATACAGTAAAAGCTAATACACTGTAAAGCAATGATACTCCAATAAAAAAATTTTAAAGTAAATCTAAATACTGTCCATAAAAGGCTCAATAAAATACTTCCCATTTCAAGCCCTCTACTCAAATTCTGCTCATTACTCCCTCCATTTAATTTTCAGCATGTTAGTCGCTCAGTCATGTCTGACTCTTTGCAATGTGGTGGGGACCCCATGGACTGTAGTCTTCCAGGCTCCTCTGTCCATGACATTTTCCAGGCAAGAATACTGGAGTGGGTAGCCATTCCCTTCTCCATGGGATCTCCCCAACCCAGGGGTTGAACCCAGGTCTCCTGCATTGCAGGCAGATTCTTTACCATCTGAGCCACCGGGAAAGCCCTTAATTCCCAGGCATCACCCTAAACGCTTCCCACCCTAAACGGCCTATTTCATAAATGATCTTCTCAGAATCTCTTCCCTGTGTTAGTATAAAGTTAAGTAGCGGCTCTCTCCTCTGAAATCACTTCAGAAAAAGAAGAAAAACCCAAGAAGAGATATCTCAGCCCTTCTATGGAGCGGACTCTGGTTCTTACGTTTTTTTCTGTTCAGGTCACATATGTGTGTTGAAATTGCTTTCATAAACTATATTTACTGAACCCAAAACTCTACCTTTTTTAATTGCTATAAATGGTAAAAACCAAAGTTTCTTCTATCAAAGGTTTGAAGACAAAACATGATGAATAACAGTTTAACCTTTTTTTCAGTTGAGAAAACATTCTTTTGTTTATCATTAGGGAGAAGTGATCTTTTATCTTCCAATCGTGAAACCAAATGTGAATCTATTTGGACAATTAGAATCTATTTAGAGAACGAACAGAATCTGGAGGTCCGTTCACTAAGGACAATAACTAAACCTCAAACGTGATGTTTCAGGCTTGCGAGCCCACCTGCCAATCCAGCCAACTGTTACTTTCAACAACCGTCTCATTTTAAAGCAACTTCCAAAAAGGAGGCTGCTCTGTGTCTTATCTACAGGACTTGAGAACGTGATGGCAACCCCCTTTTGTGGCCCTAACACAGCCAGGAAGGAGGGTCCCAGAGTTCAAGCTGTAACATTGTCCCTCCAGGCTGCAAAGTACCAGAAGCAGAGTGAAGATGGGGGCCCAGGGACTCCCCCCGCCCCCGGGCTCTTGGCAAAGGCCCGCCCAACATGGCCCCATGTTGTTCCAATGGCCTTATTCTCCCCCTATCAGCCTTGGAAGGCACCATGGCCCATCTCCTGGCTGAAATTCAGCACCACAGGGAGCCAGGGTTCTCCGGCCCCTACTCCTCACACTTCTGCTCTGGACATCATCTGGTACAGCCCCATCTCCCTACCCTCATCCAACACTGTATGCTGTAAGTAAAACCTGGCTTCCCCTGAGGACACAGCTTTCCCTCGAGACCTCCCGGGTGTTAAGCACCTTCTTCTTCACACACCTCAGGCCAAGGACCTGCAGATGGGATCCGTATTTCCTGCTCCTCACAGCTGGTCCCTCTCTGCCCCCCACCCCAGCACCCTCAGTAGCAAAGCTCAAGCCTTCAGATCTTACCACTGGGTAGCCCTCTATGTCTCTGCTGCCAGAAGATTTCTAGAAGACTTCCCGAAGACTTCCCTTAGTTCCTTGAAGACTTATTCTTAATCCTCTTCATTAACACTCCCGCATCGTTCTTGGTTATCATCCACATGTGGATGATCCAGGGTGATCCAGTTCTTTCTTTAACTGTGCCCACCAGCCCCCAGCCTTAATTGCTTCTCCCAGTGAGACGGTCATGACTGCCACCTGCTGCCCCAAGCTCATTCCTTGTAGCTGTCTGGACACTAACAATCCTGCAACCCCTCCAGGACCTCCATCCATCCATCCAACAAGCTCCCTCCATCCTCGTTCTTCTCATCCTCACTTCCCCTTCTCACTAAGTTTAGAACCCGGAGTCCATCATGACCACTTCCTCCCCTGTTACCTCGACTCCCCTCCTGTCCCTCCTTTAGTGCCCTTGTCCCCTCCTGAGCCTTAACCTGTGCAACTGAACAGGCCAGAGGAAAACGTCTGACCGCGAGGACCAGTCACTTTACATGAATGGCCATGAGAGGGAGGGGATACCTGTGCGCTGACAGCTGATTCACACTCTTGAACAGCAGAAACGAACACAACATTGTAAAGCAACCCGACTCCAAGTAAAATTAGAAAACGAAACAGACGAACGGCCACCCAGCCCAAGTGGGTGCACTCGGCCCTCCGCCATGTCGCCTCGATCCCTTCATTCTGTGCAACATCACCACCTCTGCCTTCAAACCATCCACATCCCCTCCGCTAGTGCCCTTGCTTCTACTTTTTCTGACAACATAGAAGAAACCAAAACCAAAAACAGAAGACAAACCCTTCCGTGCATTCTTATCGCCCCACTTACCAAGCTAATGGGTATATTTGTGTCCATTTAAACCTTTCCTGGCACCTTCCTATTTTTATGGATTAATTATCTGTCCTCTTAGATAAAGCCCATTCTTCCATTGAACCTGGATCCCACAAGTTCTTACCTGTTCAGAGCTATCAATTCAACAACCCTGCCATCACTCCCCATCATCCATTTTTCCATCCCTCTTGCATCGTCTCTATCAGGATATACAATGCTACATTATCTCCCACCTTGAAAAGAAGATCCCTTCTCTGACCCCACCTTCATGCAGGAGACTCCGGCTCGATTTCTGGGTTGGGAAGATCTCCTGGAAAAGGGAAAGGCTACCCATTCCAGTATTCTGGCCTTGAGTATATAGCCTGTATAGCCCATGGGGTTGCAAAGAGTCGGAAATGACTGAGCCACTTTTGCATTCACTTTCACTTTCATGTTTAGTTACTGGAATTTTTCTGCTTTTCTTTAAAAGGTAAATTCCTGAAGGAGTCGGGGACACTAAGTTTGGACAGTCGGTCTCCCAGGCCCTCTTGAACCCGTGACCATCTGGTTCTGACCTCACTTACTCCTCCAATGAAGGTCATGCTCCTATGAAGGTCACATCCCATGATCAGTTCTCAGAGCCTGCTGTACTTGACACAGATCCCCCCACCCCATCTCCACTCTCTCCACTACTCATGTGCTCCCACCCTACTGACCATGCCCCTTTCACCTCCTCCTTTGGTTCTGTTTCACCCTTCCAGCCTCTAAATGCTGGAGGACCCAAGGGCCCATCCTGGAAACTCTTCTCTGGCTGGCTGATTAAATCCCAAATCATGACTTCCTAAACCATCTGCAGCTGACACTCTATTCCTGAACTCTAGACTCCTGCCTCTCCACCTGGACACCAAAGATCCTCTCCAACTGAACATGTCTTAAATCAAACTCTCATTTCTATGTCGGCAGAACCTATTCTTCACTTCAACAAGCGGCAGCTCCATCCTTTCAGCACCAGAAGCCTAAAGAGCATCCTCCCGGCACCCTCTGCCCTCACAGTCCGTGCCCACTCTACCCATGATCCCACTAGCTCTTTAAAGGAAACTAATACTGTCCCCCTCCCCAGATTTATTTCTTTTTCTCTAGACCACACAGCTATCTGATATTTTTGTTTGTTTATTGACTGCCTTCATCAGTAATTATTTCTTTAGAGAAGGGGCTATATTCTCTGATAGACACATGAACGCATGCCAAGTGGCTTCAGACTCTTTCCGACCCCGTGGATAGTAGCCCACCAGGCTCCTCTGTCCGTGGGATTCTCCAGGCAGGAGGACTGGAGTGGGCAGCCCTTGCCTTCTCCAGGGGATCTTCCCAAACCACGTCTCTTGTGTCTCCTGCATCAACAGGCAGGTTCCCTTCCACTAGCGCCAGCTGGGAAGCCCAAGATATAAATATACATACACATTCACCACTACGTCCCCAGAGTCTGGAGAAGTGTCTACTACCTAGGGCGTGCTCAATGCTATTTGAATGAATGAAAAAATAAGGAGACGAATACATTTCTTCAACGAAATCTGACGCGCTACTTTGCATGAAGAGCTGAGCTGAGACTGCTGCTTTGTGTGAATAAGACAAGAGAAATGTGTTTAGTGACAGAAGGTTTCTTGTACTTTACCATCCACCCCAGTCTCAACTTCTTATAATTAACCTCAGGATTCTTCCCCAAGCTGTCAGGCCTCAACTGTTCCTGGCTTTCAGACTAGACCAATCATTTCTTTGTTGTATGGAAGAATATGGTTCGAGTGCTCTTATTTTGATGTCCCAGGTCATCCTGCGAGCATCCTTTACATTTCTGTTGAATCTTCACTTGACCAAACTGCCCTCCACTGCCCACCCATTAACACCTTTTTCTCATTCCTATCCTGCTCTTCATAAAAGTTTTGCCAGCAAACTCTCTGGTCACATCTTTGCTGGAGCACCAGTCCCTTAGTTTCTCAAATTCCCTTACGATTACAGGATTAAGGGTCAAAGATGGGAATCTGGGGAAAAGAAAATGCTTTGATATAAACCTGACAGAGAAAAGGAGAAATGTATAAGCCTTTTTTCCATACCTGTTTCTTTTCAACTGTACTGCAAGCTTGCAGCTCAGTTCCTACTCTGAAAACTCTGTAAAAATCAAATCTTAAAACTGAAAGGTTTCAGTGACTTCCCTGGTGGTCCAGTGGCTAAGACTCCACGCTCCCAATGCAAGGGGCCCAGGTTCCATCCCTGGTCAGGGAATGAGATCCCACATGCTGCAACTAAGACCTGATGTAGCCAAATAAATAAAATAAATGTTTTTTAAAACAACTAAAAGGCCTCTGACAGTCTCAAACTTTCATATCAAGACAACAAATATCAATGGCCAAATCCCAGTTGTACCAGCAGTTAATTTGCAGAATCAACCATCTTTTTTTTTTTTTTTCCTTTCCCTAGCTGAGAAATCCAAGTGTCCCTAATGAGGAAATATACCAGTACGGACTCAGAGAGGCATTCCAAGGAACCCAACGAAAATGTGCTGCCTCCTCCAAGCAGCTCTCCCAGATTGCATCTGGGACTAAAGACTTTTCCCCATAAGGTGTACTGAGGTCACTGATTTCGAGTATCTTGGACTCAATCCCGTCTGCTTCGGTCACCATTTTCCTCTGTGCCACCTTGGTCTTTCTAAACAATGGGCTCTGTGAGGTATGAAATCTCTGCATGTTTAAATATCCACCTTCTGCAGTACAGAACAGACCCCTAACAAGGCTTTGATAAGTGAACACAAGAACAGAAAAGGTAAGAGGGAACAGATCACCTGATCATCTCAGATAAAGCAAATTATATTCTGACTTTGGGATTCCCTCGGGGGATGGGGGATGTTTTGATGACCACTGTCTCCTGTACTTGTCTCAGAACCCATCTTTCTCCTTCTCATAGTTTATCACTGAGGTTCAGCTCCACCACAAATCACAGAGCAGCCTCCAGATGCATCTCTTATATTAGAATTTTGTTCCAAAATCCTGTGTCACTTGAAGTGCTTTAACAAGCAGCCTCCAGTCTCAAAGGGATGTGGCTGAGTCTCACTCCTCTGAAATGGAAGAAACAGTAACCCAGGACTGAGGACAGTCGGGGCATCCGCATTCATCATGAGGAGGGTGAAGGGGCCCAGGGAGGGAGGACCCAGTCCCTGGCCCCTGGAGAGAAGCCATCCCTCCCTCTTCATGCCTTAAGCTCCAATTCCATATCCTTGGCTGCCCGATGCTGCCTCCAGGAGAAGACATATCTATCCAACAAGGCAGAAACAAGTTGGTTCTACAGCAGCATTAGTCATAATAGCCCAGAATTGGAAGCACCTCAAGTGTAGCTATCAGCAAATGAACATAGAAACAAGGTGTTGTGGATCCATACCATAGAATATTCAGTTTAGTTCAGTTCAGTTCAGTCTCTCAGTCATGTCTGACCCTTTGTTACTGCATGGACAGCAGCACTCCAGGCCTCCCTGTCCATCACCAACTCCCGGAGTTTACCCAAACCCAAGTCCATTGAGTCGGTGATGAGATCCAACCATCTCTTTCTCTGTCGTCCCCTTCTCCTGTCCTCAGTCTTTCCCAGCATCAGGGTCTTTTCCAGTGAGTCAGCTCTTTGCATCAGGTGGCCAAAGCATTGGAGTTTCAGCTTCAGCATCAGTCCTTCCAATGAACACCCAGGACTGATCTCCTTCAGGATGGACTGGTTGGATCTCCTTGCAGTCCAAGGGACTCTCAAGAGTCTTCTCCAATACCACAGTTCAAAAGCATCAATTCTTTGGCGCTCAGCTTTCTTTATAGTCCAATTCTCATATCCATACATGATTACTGGAAAAACCATAGCCTTGATTAGGTGGACCTTTGTTGGCAAAGTAATGTCTCTGCTTTTTAATATGCTGTCTAGGTTGGTCATAACTTAACCTGCCAAGGAGTAAGTGTCTTTTAATTTCATGGCTGCAGTCAGCATCTGTGGTGATTTTGGAGCCCAAGAAACTAATAAGTCTGACACTGTTTCCACTGTTTCCCCATCTATTTCCCATGAAGTGATGGGACCAGATGACATGATCTTAGTTTTCTGAATGTTGAGCTTTAAGCCAACTTTTTCACTCTCCTCTTTCACTTTCATCAAGAGGCTCATTAGTTCTTCAATTTCTGCCATAAGGGTGATGTCATCTGCATATCTGAGGTTATTGATATTTCTCCTGGCAATCTTGATTCCAGCTTTTGCTTCTTCCAGCCTAGCGTTTCTCATAATGTACTCTGCATATATGTTAAATAAGAAGGGTGACAATATACAGCCTTGACGTACTCCTTTCCCGACTTGGAATCAGTCTGTTGTTTCATGTCCAGTTCTAACTGTTGCTTCCTGACCTGCATACAGATTTCTCAGGAGGCAGGTCAGGTGGTCTGGTATTCCCATCTCTTTTAAGAATTTTCCATAGTTTATTGTGATCCACACAGTCAAAGGCTTTGGCATAGTCAATAAAGCAGAAGTAGGTGTTTTTCTGGAACTCTCTTGCTTTTTCAATGATCCAGCGGATGTTGGCAATTTGATCTTTGGTTCCTCTGCCTTTTCTAAAACCAGCTTGAACATCTGGAAGTTCACAGTTCACGTATTGTTGAACCCTGGCTTGGAGAATTTTGAGCATTACTTTACTAGTGTGTGAGATGCGTGCAATTGTGCATTACTTTGAGCATTCTTTGGCATTGTCTTTCTTTGTGATTGGAATGAAAACTGACCTTTTCCAGTCCTGTGGCCACTGCTGAGTTTTCCAAACTTTCTGGCATATTGAGTGCAGCACTTTCACAGCATCATCTTTCAGGATTTGAAACAGCTCAACTGGAAGTCCATCACCTCCTCTAGCTTTGTTCATAGTGATGCTTTCTAAGGCCCACTTGACTTCAAATTCCAGGATGTCTGGCTCTAGGTGATCATACCATCATGATTATCTGGGTCATGAAGATCTTTTTCGTACAGTTCTTCTGTGTATTCTTGCCATCTCTTCTTAATATCTTCTGCTTCTGTTAGGTCCACAGCATTTCTGTCCTTTATTGAGCCCATCTTTGCATGAAATATTCCCTTGGTATCTCTAATTTTCTTGAAGAGATATCTAGTCTTTCCCATTCTACTGTTTTCCTCTATTTCTTTGCACTGATCACTGAGGAAGGCTTTCTTATCTCTCCTTGCTATTCTTTGTATCTCTGCATTCAAATGGGTATATCTTTCCTTTTCTCCTTTGCCTTTAGCTTCTCTTCTTTTCACAGCTATTTGTAAGGCCTCCTCAGACAGCCATTTTGCTTTTTTGCATTTGTTTTTCCTGGAGATGGTCTTGATCCCTGCCTCCTGTACAATGTCACAAACTTCTGTCCATAGTTCATCAAGCACTCTATCAGATCTAGCCCGTTAAATCTATTTCTCACTTCCATGTATAATCGTAAGGGATTTGATTTAGGTCATGACTGAATGGTCTAGTGGTTTTCCCTTCTTTCTTCAATTTAAGTGAGAATTTGGCAATAAGGAGTTCATGATCTGAGCCACAGTCAGCTCCCCGTCTTGTTTTTGCTGACTTTATAGAGCTTCTCCATCTTTGGCTGCAAAGAATACAATAAATATGATTTCGGTGTTGACCATCTGGTGATGTCCATGTCTAGAGTCTTCTCTTATGTTGTTGTAAAAGAGTGTTTGCCACGACCAGTGCATTCTCTTGGCAAAACTCTATTAACCTTTGCCCTGTTTCATTCTGTACTCCAAGGCCAAATTTGTCTGTTACTCCAGTTATCTCTTGACTTCCTACTTTGGCATTCCAGTCCCCTACAATGAGAAGGTCATCTTTTGGGGGGTGTTAGTTCTAAAAGGTCTTGTAGGTCTTCATAGAACTGTTCAACTTCAGCTTCTTCAGCATTACTGGTCAGGGCATAGACTTGTGATAGTGAATGGTTTGCCTTGGAAACGAACAGAGGTCTTTCTGTCATTTTTGAGATTGCACCCAAGTATTGCATTTCAGACTCTTTTGTTGACTATGATGGCTACTCCATTTCTTCTAAGGGCTTCTTGCCCACAGTAGTAGATATAATGGTCATCTGAGTTAAATGGAATATTATTCACCATTAAAAAGGAGGGACACTCTGACATGTGCCACAACACTAATGAATCTGAGTGAAATAAGCCAGTCCCTGAAATATAAGTATGGTATGATGCCACTTATGAGGTGTAATCGGTCAAATGCACAGAGGCAGAGAGCAGAATGGTGGGAGACAGGGGTGGGGAGGGGGCAGAGGGAATTAGGAGCTGTTTAGCATGGACAGAGTTTCAGTTTTGCAAAGTGGTCAGTGGTCAGTGGTCAGTGCCACTTACGTGCACATTTAAAAATAGTTTAAGTTTAAATTTTATGTTCTGTGTGTTTTGCCATGATTTTTTTCAATTGAAAAAATTGGATTCAGGAAAAAAAATCATTTTGGATCAGTAAGAGCAGAAAAGGCCACAGGTGAGCATATATTTGGGTATCTTGACTTGATGTCCAGGGTCAGGGGAGATCCAGCAGTGAAAGGTGAGGGAGAAGCACATTCCAGGAAAGGAGAAAAGTACAAGAGAAGGCAGCATGACTGGGGACCCCGGGGAAGCCTGGGTAGCTGGTGGGGATGGCCTGCATGGAGGGATGATAGGAGGAAAGAATGGGGGAAAAGGCACCCAGGGGAGAGTGTGGAAGACTGTTCACATCAGGAGCCTACCCCTTCCTCAAGGAGAAGATCCCACTCAGGTCCCCAAGGCCTCCAGGGCTCCCTCCATCCCTTGAGAGAGTCAGGCCTGACTTTGTCCCAAGACTGAATTAGGACATCACATAGATCAGAAACTAGGATTTGAGTCCCAGCTCTATAGCCAACTAGCTGTCTGAATTTAATTAACCAAGTTGTTTACCTTCTGAGACTTGAATTATTCATCTTTACAACAGAGATTGTCATCATTGTTACATACAGTTGTTGGAAGGTCTAAGTAAAAGGAGTGTGTAATAAGACCCTAAAAGTCTTAGGGAGCCCCAGAGGCTCCCTAAAGGTTGTAGTTTGTGTTGTCTGTTGTTCCATTTTTCAATGCCAGATGCATTAGCCAAGAGGATTCAAACTCCGAACAACATGAAACTCCAATCTGGTCTCATAAGCACTACAGCACGGCCTGAGGAAACGTTATCTTCACAAGATCCCACCTTTGCCCACATAAGGGTAGCCTCCTAATTAGAAATAAATTTTCAATAAATATAGTATATACAATATATTTAAATTATACAAAATTGTAAGTCTGAATCATAAAGTCATCCAGAGTGCTTCTTGTGAGCTCATCCAAGTAGCATGCAGACATGTCCCCTCCTTCTTTGTCCCTGGCAAAGAAGCCAGGTCCTAGGTGACCCTGCACAACTGAGATAACCACTGCTCCCCATGTCCCCACTAACTCTGGCTCGGAAGTGAGCTTTGCAATGAAAGGTGCAGGGCAGCAACTCTGCCACCCTCTGCAGCAGCACGTGTCTGCCGGGGATGTGATTCATGCACTCTGCCCAGGGGCCCAGTGCGTCCTCCAAGCCTGCTTCATTCCCGGGGCCACTGGTCTTCCTGACTCTCAGTATTTCCAACACTCCCTTCATATGCAAAACACAGCTTCATCTTTGCCAGTTACAAACTTAGGTACATGACTACGGCAGCACATACAAGGATGAGCACATGTGTTCAGAAGGTGTGACCAGCTTCCAAAATCACCCTTTTCCCTCCCACATCCTACCAAACCGCCCCTCCAGAGGACATCAGTTGATGTCCTGTGGGTTTAGATTTTCCCAGAGACAGAAACACCCCTGGTTCCTTTCAGAATTGTTTTGGAATTACTTTCTCAGCAAACAGAAAATTTTACATGGACCTCCTTGCTGATTTATAAAATCTATACGTAAGGGAGAGGTCTATCAGTCTACTCATACAAACACTTTATCTTAAATATTTAAAACATTCTTAATGAAACTTAATTTTTACAATGAAAAAAAAAAAACACTAGTTATTAGCTTCCTGGCTTTTCTTCACAAGATCTGTACATCTCTATTCTCCAGCCATAAGTAAAGAAAAATTAGGATGTATTTATCAGGGGAACAGTGACATTCCCAAAGAGGGTGACTTTAGAAAGCATTTAAGTATATGGTGCTGTACCAGAAGCTCTGTCACTAAAATAGAATCCAGATATGGGTTGTTACTGTCACCTCATAACTTCTGGTTTGTAGTTTTAGCACTTATCAGAGCCCAGGATTCTCTTTGACAAAGTCTTGTCATTGGGGTACACTGCCACCAAGTGGTGGTAAATGCCAACCTCACGTTAAAATTAACCCAATCTGTGCCTGAGATTCATGGGCCATCTCTTCAACAAACACATAAACTGAGGATTGTCTACTTCTGAATAGCAAAAAATTTAAGTCTTTATCAAAATAGTTTAAGATTATAGGTATTGTTTTCAAGGTAATATCAAGCAATTTCAGAAAGAGAAAAGTGTGACAACCACTATCATTTAATTCCAGCAGCCAGACAATAGTCTGAGTTCAAACTTGCCTCAGGTAGAATTCCTCAGAATTGATTTCTGAAAGACACTAAGCCATGAACACAACAGCACATTTTAAGTGACTTCTTTACACAGATCGAGACCGTAACCATGACTGAAAAATGGCAATAGACAGGTCATCACAAAGCTGACAGTTTAAGGAAGTGAAGAAGACCACTGCTTTTGCTGGCCCATCCATGACTGCCTTTCCTTCCCAGCAGATGCCCACTGCCGACAACTGGGCATGCTCCCCAGATGGAGGCAAGGATGGAGCCTCTATTGGAGACAATAGGCAGAGACCAGATGGCGCCCGGAGGCCCCCTCTGCCTACGATTCCCACAGCAGCAGCGCTGGCATCACAGGCTCTGGCAAAAGCCAGAAAAGTCCATCTTGCTTCCTGGGAGTCCACCAGCGGGAGAACATGAGTGAGGTTGTTTCAGGTAACAGGAAAGTCTCAGAACCAAAGGCCCTCCACCCATCTTCTCCCCGATGACTTCCAGGGGCCAGAGCAGCTGCAATCCAGTGAGCACACCCCAGGCAGGAAGCACTCGCATGAGTTCTGTCCTGCAGGAGCCCACTGAGCTCTTCCCTGAGGAAGGTGGGGGTCGTAACCAGGCTTCCTGAGCCCAGCTCCAGGCCTCCCGGCAGAGGAGGAAGTGCCAGGGGATGTGAGTCCCCCAAGGGGCTCCAGAAGGCGGGGCTTCCGGGAGGGGACCGTCTGGGATCAGACCGTCCAGGGCTTGTGTCCGCTGTCCCCCATGAGCCAGCCCATCCCTGAGGACTGCTGGCCCCCATCTCCTCATCTGTGAGGCCGGGGGCAGTGATGCCACAGCTCCGCAGAGCACCGAGGACCAAGCTCTGTGAGACCCCAGCCAGCAGCCCCTGGGGACTCATGACATTTAAGTGCCATCACCCTGGAGGTGGACGGGCATCAGGGGCTCCCCCTGCCCAGCTTCACTGCCTTCTGAGTGATAGGCTGTGAAGGGACCACCTGGGGGTTGAGGTGCATCTTTGACACACGTCATCGACTTTTCCATCAAGTAGACCTGCCTGGGGGGGAGGACACACAGGTCGAGCGTGTCGCCTCGGGGATACAGTCACATACAGGCAGCTGTGCCTGCCGGGGCCAGCTTCTCCCACTCAGTGAGGGGACAGCGCCCACGGGGTCGGCACCTCCACCCCCCGGTCACACCCAGATCGGCTGCCTCACTGGGGCACTGGTGACATCGGGCGACCCAGTGGCCACTGCTTTCCCCGGGGGCCACGTGAGGCAGGAGATGCCGTGAATTCCCTGAAGAAGGAGAAGCCGTGATGGCGACTGGAGATGCTCATAAGCCCTCCGGCCCATCTCCTCAACAGGTCTGAGTTGCTTCCTCTCCCCATCCATGAATCCACCTGGCCCACACTGCTCTGCCCAGGAAATGACGTGAAGGTCATGCCGCTGCAGCAGGGCCCCTGGCGCCCTGAGCCATTTGCTGGCAAGAACCCTCAGAGAAGCCAATACCTGGCTGGCCCGGAGCACCCAGCCTCCCTGCCAGCGTGCCAGGGGTGCGGAGAAGCCACGCTGGACCAGGGAAGCATTGGGTCAACGCCCATGAGGTGCTGGATAGACACAGGCCAGCAACGCAGCCATGCCCTGCCTGCCTGACCTCCTCACCCAAAAAAACAGGAGAACTAATACAACAGGCATGTCAGGACATGAACATGAGGGACAGGCTGTCAGGTGGCAACAGGTCACCCAACCAACCTCTCCTCACCATCCTTGTTCCGTTTCACACTGACAGCGTGGTGATGTCATTTATGCTGGGCCTTGGTTGCAAAGAGCTGGACACAGCTGAGCAGGCAAGCTCACATGCTTGTGATTTTAGGTCGCTGGGGTTTATTTCATAACCACAGCCCTGTTAGACATCCACCCCCACACACATCCTGACCATGATGACGTGAGGCTGGGAGATTAAAACAAGGACCACGTTCTGCGCTCAGAACCACCCCCCACCCCCCTACAGCTGGGCATCTATTCAGACAACAGAGCAAGTGTCTGAGCCTCCGCGCGTCAGGATCAGTGTTCTCCGAGGCTCTCAGCCCCTCACGTCAAGGCTCCCATCCCAGCAGAGCACACAGCCCAGGGTGAAGCTGGAAGTCTGCTACACACACCACTCCATCTGTGAGCAGGGGAGAAAGGGGACGCCCAAGGCTTCCTCTGGACCCAGGGGGGTCCGTTACCCCCACCTCCAGGTCTCTTGCAGGAGAAAAGAGGCATCTCAGGCCCTCGTCCTCCCAGAACAGGCCTGGGTTTCAGGACTTGAAAGGGCGCTGCTGGCACCGTGCTGGCCGAGGGTTTTCAATAGCTTCTGGCATGTCAACCGGACACTTTGGAAGACTGTCAGCAGGGACCCTGGAGCCGCTGAGGGGTGGGGCGGCAGCAGGTCAGATAAGATCTGTCTGGCATGCATCCCACAGGCACAGAGTCCTCTGGAATCAGTTCCTGTCCATCTTGAGAGACATACAAGGTCCTTCACAGGAAAGTCAGGGGGGCAGGTGTCCACAGTTGTATCATGGACTCAACTCCAATGGGGGATGCAGGGCCTAAACCCGTATTAGATTAGAGCATGCAGGCATGTCCCCAGGACTTGTGAAGGCTTTATGTTTCACTGCCACCCAGGTGAGCATCTTCATAAGGAGGTCCTCGACACACAGAGACTGAGACCCGCCACCTACAGGGCCATGGAGACATGGAACAGAAGGCGGGACCTAGCTTGTCCTCAGGCCATACAATAATGTGGGGGCTTGTCATCTTTGTAGCGTTCAGTGACTTGTTGCCACCATCTGACGAGGGCTATTGCCGCCCTCTGCAGCTGCGAACAATGCAGTCTATAGAAACCGGGACCAAATTAATCTGAGATGGACTCAAAGATGGCCTTTCTGAAGTCACATCTGTGTTCTTTGCACTCCCCTGTCCCCCTGTGGTGAACGGGTTTTGTTTTTGCCCTGTTTGTTAAGGTAGAAGTCACAACCTCTTGTTTTAGAAGCAAGTGTCCTGGGAGCCACCCCCTTTTTCTCCACGGGGCAGGCTTGTGATGCAAAAGTCCCGGGCCTCTGGCGGGGATTCCCCTCATTAGAATTTGGCTCCTGGATGCAGAGGACACTGGTGCAGGCCTGTGCCTGTTCGGAAGCCCTTCCTTCTACACAAGTCCCTCCGTATCCTTCTTTCTGTCTCAATCAGGCACTTGGGGATTGGCGCTAGGGACCAAGAAGTGTAGACACAGAGACCCTGTCAAACGTGGAGTTCATTTCAGCCTATGCTGCTTTAATTTCCAATTCATTTCTAAGAGGGATGCTAGATAATCATAAGCAGGAACTACTTGACGTAGCAGGATGTTAGGTTATTTCCTGTTGCCTCAGAATTGACAGCCAGGACCCAGAGCTGGGATCGACAAGGACTGAAGTTTCATACATTCTAAGAAGCACTGAAAATAACCAGAAACCTCCTGCAATGCTTACTAGGAAACAGCCAGTATTTCTGCTGTGTTAACCATGTCCTTCATTCTCTGTATTGACACTTTGACAGCAGTGGGCTCTTGCTGACCCTGAAGGGACTTAGTTCCTAGAGATGGTGGAATCAATGGTCCCTGAGAAAACCATTCAAATGCAAACCAGCCAACCCAGAGGCCACACTCCTAACTGCTGCTTCTACATCTCACACTCTGGATCACTGTCCACCCGCCCTAATCACCCAGGTCTGGGTACCAGACAACTGGGTCAGCCCCTGTGCCCTACAACCTACTGGAATCATCCAAACCAGCAAGACCTAAGCTGGCTTGGCCCGCCCTGCCTGTTCCTCCCTGCAGAAACCCCAAAAAAGGCTCTTGCCTACCGCACTCCGACCCTTCCTCCCCATGGATGACCCTGGTACCCCCCATGTGGCCCTGTCTTCTGGGCTTCCTGTTTCTAGGGAGCTTCGAGGATAATAAACACTTGACTTCTGGATGGGCATGTCTGTGTCTGCATGTCTCAGCGCATGGGATTAAAACAAATCTAGATACCTTTAAAACCCTGGCTCTGCTCCCCAGACACCCCATACCACACTCCCTTTGGAGGAGGAAAAGAGAGCAGAGCTGTAGCTATGGGCTGCCACCAGCCTTGTGCTGAACAAGTCACTTTTCCTGTCTCCTCTCCAGAGTCCAGCGAGGGGAGAGGACTCTGATACACTCTCACGGGAAGTGGACTGGCCCTCCTGCTCCAGTGGGAATCTCTATCCTTAATAAACTCGTGCCTATGTGAATGGGAGAAGAGAGAACAGGGGCTCATGCAAGAGGGGATTGGCCACCGTGGGCCTAACCGGGACCCACGAGTTTCCCATGGGCCCAGCGGACACTGGAATGCAGCTGGGCTCGAGCCATCTTTCCGGTATCCCACCAAGAGGGCTGCCTGCCAGCCGGGCGGGCCTTACCAATGGGGCTGACGGAGAACGGACAGCGGGCCCGAGCCAGGATGCCCATGTCAGGGAATCGGGCAGTGGGGAGGCCCCACAGGGTGTTCCGAAGAATTCTAGTGGCACCCCGAGAGCGTCAGCCTCTGGGCCTCTGCCAGCCACCCAGAGCTCGTAACTGCCGCTCGGAGCTGACCTGAGAAGCGGCAGCAGCCGCCTGCGGAGAGGACTGGAAGTGTCCAGGTGAGGGGACGAGGGGTCACCGGGGGGTGGGGTGGGGCACGGGAGGGGCTTAATGACCGGGGGCAACAACAACAACAGCAAAAGAGCTTCTGCGAGCTATTTCTTGATCTGGTTTGCTCGAGTGCATTAGTGAAAATTCAATAAACCCACTATGATTTGCCCACATTTCTATGTATATGCTATATTCCAATTAAAAAATAAAAACCAACCTTCGAAAGCACACCCAGGACAACACACTTCCTCTCCAGGCCCTGCTCATGCTCCAGGCCCTGGTCTTACTGCTCCCTTAACATCTCCACCCGGCATCTCCCCAACACAGGCACCGTGTCCTTAACCCTTAGGGGGGTTCCTTCTCCAGCTCTGGGGAGGGACATTTCTTCGCACTTGGGGAATGTTCAGCCCCGACTCGAGAGCCAAGCGGAACGCCTGGAAGCTTCTCTCCGTGTGGTCTGTCCTCTCTTGGGCATGTGCCCTGTGACACGCAGCCAGGGTGTCCCTGCCCTCCCTCTCCGACTCCCCAGCCCCCGGTTCCCCACCCTGGGCTGCGCCTGCACCTCCCGGCACTCCTTGGGGCAGTCACGGGGCTCACCTCCTGTTTCCCCTTCAAGGCCCCTGACCTCCAACTTTTCGGGACTTCCCTTGGTGGTCCAGTGGCTAAGACTCTGTGCTCCCAATGCAGAGGGCCCAGGCTCTACCCCTGGTCCGGGAACTAGACCTCACAAGCCACAACTAGAAAAGATCCCATATGCTGTAACTAAGACCCAATGCAGCCCAATAAATAAAAACAATGATCTAGTATTATTTAGAAAAATTAGCAAAACCTTAATTTACCAGTTATCATCAAGTAAAAAGGGAAAGTAGCCCCCCCCCACCCTCGCAACAGATTGGTGGTGGGAAGATAAACCTACACCCCTTGTAGGCAACACTGTTATGGGTGTTACATACATTTTCATCCATCGACCCTACTTCCAGGAATTTATCTTAAGGAAATAATAAAGATAACATGCAAACAGCACAGTGACTGTCATTATGGGACCACAGCATTCCCAGTGACAGCCAAGCACGGGAACAACCTAGGTCTCCAACAGTAGGGCACTGATTAAATAAGTTACAGCTTATCTGTAGGATGAAATTATATTTACCCATTAAGATATTACGGTAGGCAAAAAAGAAAAAAGTTTACAATAAAGTATGTAAAAATATGACTTTAAAGAGACTATTTTAAGTGATCCCATTTTATAAATTTCATGGGTATATGTGTGTGTTTATATGTACACACACACACCCTAGTATTGTTATAAGTATTCAAATCTGGATGGGGAATTCATGGGTGGCTATCTTTTTAAATTTTATTCTTTCTAAAAATTCTAAATTATTAACTTAAAAAAAAAAAAAGCTTTTCTGAGAGAATAGAGTTGAAACATAAGTAAAACAGCCAGTCGGAGTCTGTTGTTATGACACAGGGAACCCAAAGCCGGTGCTCTGTGACAACCTAGAGGGGTGAGATGGAGACTGAAGAATGAGGAAACATATGTATACCTAAGGCCGATCCATGCTGATTATGGCAGAAACCATCTCACGTGCGCGCGCACACACACACACACACACACACACACACATCTTAAGCCAAAGTTAATTCAAAGTAAATGACAGAAAAAGGCTACCTTTAATACTCTTCCCTGAGGTCTCTCTCATAGCTGCATTTTTAAATTAGAATGACAGATGTGACAGAATTCTGAATACAGAGTAAGGATATAGTTCACCTCCAGTTTGGAAGATTTTACACATGGTTGGGTCTTTTATCTGCAAAGTCATAAAGAGATAAAGGACTTGAAGATAGCAGCCTGAAAATGTGAGTCTCTGAAGATTTGACCTTACACTTAATGAGAAGCACAAAAATATATGCCTATAGATAAGAGGTTATCAGAGTCAGGAAAAAAAAGAACTTTTATGACCTTGACAATCTTTTTTTTTTCTGTTTACGTATCAGTTGAGTAAGTCAGCCACTGGATAAGGTCCCCTCATATGGAAACATCCTCAGAGCTCGGCCGATTCTAAGCCTGAGAAAAACACTCACTTCTCTGACTTTTTCTGTGGTCTCTACCCGCCCTGCCCCACTGTCTTGCTCATGTCTTGGGAAGCCACAGAAGTCACATGATCTGATCCGGTACATGGAGATGCTGGGCATAGGAGGAGGGTGGTATTTAGGGCCCATTTGATTGGTACAGCTTGTCTGACACACCAAAGATGTGTCAGGGGGAGCATTGGCTTAAGTCACTTGTCCTTCCCTTACTCCATTAGAGTCTGCACACGTCACTAGAGGACCGGGATTAATTTTACACAGTGTAGCCTCTGCCCACAACTTACTCACCCGGGGCCCCAGCAATGAATCCCGTCAGTCATTTCGTCTCAGCCAGGGCTAGAAAAGGATGTGGGGACATCACTTACAAAAGCCAGAGTATGCTGGGAATACATTTTACAGTGCACACATTCACAAGAGTGTGTCTTTTTAACCTTTGTAGGTTTCCTCTGAGTGTGCATCTGTGTTGACCGAATGCTTCCCTGGAGGCAGTCAGTTTACCTGCCTCGTGAACAGACATTTAAGATGACCCCACATGGGCCATCAGGAATCAAAGCCACTGGTGCTGAAAGGAAAAGCCAGATCTGGTTTGGGCTTCATGCCAGGAGCCCAGAACTTCGTCTAAGATCTGTTACACTACCACGTGACTTCATAGACAGCTGGAATGTGGTAAGAACAAATCAACAAGCTCCAGGTCCTAGAGGTCGGGGAGGGAACAGACGATCTTCCCTGTACTGAACTCTTGTCATCCCAGGCCAGCTGTTTGTGCATTTCCCACAAGAAGCTTTCTTGCGAACACTGACTTCACATGGGCACTGCACAGACCATTGACCCATAGGCGGCTCTGGATGCGTTCTGCACAAATAGAGGGAAGGGAACTTTCCAAGCTAGGCATCAGCCTACTGGACTCCATCACCCTCCAAGATGGAGCCAAACACACCCTCCAACACTTGGCTTCTGCCCCGTCAGAGCCTGTTCCCCAGGAGTGCAGACAGACACAAGCGGAGAGGTCCTGGATCCGAGAACGGCCCTTTTCCACTAACGTCAAACACGACTCCCTGCTGACCTGCCAGGAATGTGGATCCCGCTTCAAGATACACAGCCTGAGCCGGCAGCCGAAAGAGGGAATCTCCACACAGCCTGAGTTCTGGTGTCTCCCCTGTGGATGGACAGTGTGTATACAGACTGGCAAGGAGCCCGGCCTCGGCCTCAAGCTCGAGGTTCAGGATTACTTGAGAAGTAGATCGGAGAGATAAAGCAGCACCTCCAAATATGCTTTTGTTTTCCAGGGGGATTTGCAAAGTGCAGATCCAAAGGGGGAGTCTCAGGTCACCCTCCTGATGACTGTCTGACCAGGACAGGTCCCACGGTGATCACATGCCCACCATGAAGAGTGCAGACACCCCTGGCTATGCAAACCGGCCCCCCCACCCCCAGAATTAGCACAGCTAAACTTCGGACTGTTAGAATGGCCTTTAGGTCCCGTGGTGATCACACACCCACCATGAAGAGTGCAGACACTCCCAGCTATGCAAACCGCGCCAGCTCCCCAACCCAGAATTAGCATAGCTAAACTTCTGACTGTCTGAATGGCCTCTAGATCTGCTTGGTCCAAAGTCAGTCGGGGAGAGGGGAGGTGATGGGGTTCCTGAAAGATGGCTCTACCAAAAGGAAAGAAACATGAACTCAGAGCCCGGGTGTCATCGCTGATTGTCTCTATGCTTGGGAAATTTGTCTTGCCAGCTTCACCCCTATTTTCACAGCCTTGAAATGAGGGGATGGTGAACCAACTTTGAGCTGAGGTCCCACGCAGACTGTACTGTTAGGGTTCACAAGGGGCTCACAGCGGTATAGTTAAAATATGACCCATTGTGGTGACCTGACAAACAAGGGATGAAGTCACAGTGGCCACATTGCCCGGGTGGGCATCCTGCTTCTCCCTGCTAGTGCCAGTTTCTCAAGACTATGTGACCACCTGCCCGTGAGACCCCTTCAACTATGTGACCCCAAGACCCCAGCTGTGGGCTTAAGACAAACTAAGGCCCCCTCCCTTCAGGGCACAATTTCCCATCAATAGGGTATAAGAAGGGTTGGTTACAAAGGGAGGGCACTGGTTTTTCTCCAAAGCCAGTCACTTTCGTTCTTTCTTCCTGTAATAAATCTTTCTTTGCCTGACTGCCCAGCTTGCTCTCTTTTTCTCCATGCTTGCCTTAAACGTACAGTCTGTGATTTCTCCTGCCCCAAATATCCCCAAATCCCCACTCCCAGCAGGGTGGTCAGGCAGAAGGGCGCTGGTTCTCAAGCTAGCAAGAGGCCCCTCGTGGATGGCATGACCAGGTCCCACATGATGGTTAGGGGAAAACACAGGGAGAGGGTAGAAAGCATACTCTCTTCTCTCCCCAGAGCACTGTGCTCCTTTCTGCTCCTCCAACTAGAATACCTGCCCAGAAGAGGGCTAAGAGAAGTGAGCATAAACTTAGTCTTGGACGCTCATGGCTCACCATCATCTTAGACCTGCCCTGAGGACCCAACAAGGCTCTTTCCCTGGGCTCTAGTGAAGTCTCTAGCTCGCTATTTCAAGAAACAAATTTTATTAATTCTCATTCCTGGGCTTTCCCGTGTTAGGAGTTACAAATCCAAAGTGCCCTACCATTTCCTTTGTAAATTAAGCAACATAAATAATGTGCCGACTCGGGGAAAGAAAATGCAGATCTGTATTAGTCAGAAGGAAAGGTATCAAGTGTACAAAAAGAGAGGATGCTAGACAAAACAGTATCTAGTGAATTTTAAGATCACAATGCAATGGCTTGTTTTACTTTAATTACCAAAAAATCTGACATTAGAAAATGTAGAAGACCTCAATAGACTCAGAACCAAGTCTGATTGAAAGTCTTTAAAATTTATCTCTAAGAAGACTAAGCCCAGAAAGTGTTATAAGTGGATATTTTAGAACATTCACAGAAAAAAAAAAAAGGAATTGTCTAACCCAATCCAGAGAATGGAGACAGAAATGAGAACTCACTCAGTGATTCAATTACAAAGAAGAGAAGTTAAAAGGGAAAATAGCAACTGTGCAGCCGAGTAACCAGCAAACACACCTCAAAGAAGAGATGAAATTTCACACCACCAGCTATGCTGTGTACCCTTCACATGATGTGCCCATGAGAAGGGCACAGAAAAACCCGTAAGCCCACTCAAATCATGAGAATACCAGACAAACCCTGATTGGGAGAAACTGTATAGGATACTCAGCCTGTACTATCCAGGAACTGTCAAGGTTCTTAAGAACTAGGAATGACAAACCAAAGTGATCACAGACCATAGGAACCTGACAACTGAATGCAATATGGTACCCTGCATTTGCTCCGACGATAGAAAGAACTTGAATAGAAAAAAAGAGTTGAAGTCAAAAGAAAGTCTGGAGTTTAGTGAATAGTAATGCTTCTGAGTTTTGACCAATTTGCCATAGTAATGCCAGACACTGCATGAGGGACACACAGGGGCTCTGTTATACAAATCTGAAATTCCCATATTAAAAGTGTAAATAAAAAGCTACAGGGTAAAATGTTTCATGACTATATGAGTAGACAGGAGAGATTTAGAGCAAAAACATTTTCTGCGGGCTATGACTTAGCTGGTCATGAGATCGGAGGTGTGTCTCTGCTCCGAGAGACTCTGACCCATGACTTAAAAGGTAGAGACAGAGGAGGGACGCTCTAGACGCCTCAAGCGAGTAAGAGGTGACAACAGTGCGAGGGTCCCCCTGTTAAAAGATGAGAACTTAGGGAAATCGGACCCGAATCAGGCTCCAGTTTAGGAACCAAACACCCATCCACCTCTGTAGAGGGTTTTCTTTTTTTCTTCCTCCACAGATTTTCCTCAACACACAGCCCAAACAACCCACTCTGTGAAAGAACAGGATCTCTGGCACTCCCCTATCAAAGCTGACATCTTACGTGGCCCCAGACCAAGGACCGCAGCGCTCAGCCCCTCCACTATCCCGCCAAACGCTCCTCATACTATTCCCTAGGTATCATCAGCTGGGCTTCCCCACACACACCTGATGGAAGAAGCCCTTCCACTTAACCCACTTCCTCCTCTCCCCCAGCCATCTGACCCCTTTAATTATAACCGGTGCTTTTCACCATGTCTTCAGGTATCAGGAAATACCCAGCTGCTCAATTCCTGCCTGAAACTCACATTTTGACTCAGCACAGATATTTAGGAAAAATGTTAGAAGGCTTGGAAATGAGCAAAAAAGTTTCATGGACGTCTTTTCCATTAAAGACTAAGTATACCCTTCCAGGAGCTTCCTAGGTGGCTCAGTGGCAGAGAATCCACCTGCCATCGCAGGAGACATGGCCTTCGTCCCTGGGCCGGGAATATCTCCTGAAGAAGCAAATGGCACCCCACTCCAGCATTCTTGCCTGGAGAATCCCATGGACAGAGGAGCCTGGTGGGCTACAGTCCATGGGGTCACAAAGAGTCGGACACAACCGAGTATGCACACAGCCTTCTGGGTGACTGGATTCTCTCTACAAGGATCTGAGCTATGTTACCGCTCTGTGAGCTGAGGAGAGTAATGCGGAGGATTCTTGAACCTAGAAATACAAATTAATTTTGCCTGCTGAAGATACACTTGGTCGGGATTTCCTTGGTGGTCCAGTTGTTAAGACTTTGCCTTCCAGTTCAGGAGGTACCAGTTTGATCCCTGGTCAGGGAACTAAGATCCCACATTCCTCTCAGTCAGAAAACCAAACATAAAGCTGAAGCAAAATTGTAACAAATTCAATAAAGACTTTAAAAATGGTCCTCAAAAAAAAAAATCTTTCAAAAATTTTTAAAAAGTGATGCACTTGGTTAATTTACCTGTGGATAATGACCAGTTTCGTATCTACTAGAAAACTTTAGTATTTCTGATTGCTTACTTACACATAATATTCTTTGACTTCTCCTCTGAACTGATTTTTTTCCTCTTACTAGATACTTCACTAATTAACAAGTTACATAAAAATTGACACCTACTTATTTTATGTTTGTGTTGTGAATTTTTCACTTTTAAGAAAAAAAAAATTTTTTTTAAACACAGCTTATTATCCTCAGACCAATAATCAGAAGCAGTACATAACCTGAGTATTTGAAGCGATGCAAGCTTACTATAAATGGCTCAGTTGTACAGTTTGGGGAAATTATATACACTAAAGTGCCAGTTTCAGCAAAGATTTTCACGTCAAAAAACAGGCAAAACCATCAAACATTGAGAGGCCACATAAATTTTTGCAACAAGCGCCATAGAACAGGAGTGGACCAAAATCCAAAGAGATCTTGCAGCTCTCTTGCTCTATGCAAGGCCTTTGAAGGCATTAGAAGGCCCTGAGGTCCTGGTCAGGGGACCTCAGTGCTATCTGAGATAGACTTTCCAGCCACAGAGAAAGGAGGCCCTTGGGCGATTGTAATCTGAATAGAGAACCAGCATTCATCAGCTCCACTGTCCCTTGGGAAGAAAAAGGAGAAGATCCCACGCTACTGGTGAATTTACAGATTCTGAAGGGTTGGGATCTTTTCAGCCAGACTTTGGGTCAGAAGCCCAACCCCACCTTGCTTTGTTCTCTGACAATATGACTTTGTTCTCTGCTTTGTTCTCTGTTTACTATATGTAAAACACTCTGGATCATCTTTCCATCCAGTTTTTTTTTAAGGGGTAACGAAAAAATCTTCACCCTGCCTGGAAGGTGTAGGTTTCAGACGAAGCCGCTCGCTGTATTAACAGAACCCTTCAGGATCCTTTGCCAGGAAGGTCCCCGCAGTGAACAGTACCCATCCCTCCCCTCCAAACCCACAAGCCATTTCCCTCTCTTCTCTCTCATAAAACAATCCCCCACTGACTCTAAACGTTTCAGAGATTATTTGAATGTCAAATTCGATATTCAACAGTACTTGGAGATGTAATTTACATTCACTTGCAAAAAGCTTAAGCGCCAGTTAGACCTTTTTATTGTTTGAGAAAATGCTCATAAATGTTATGCAACGTCCCTTGGGGATCTGTGCCTTTCCCTCAGTTGTTTGTTTGTTTCAGGGAGGTTACATGGGTTTTCCCTAGAGGGTCCGCACAGCCTGGCTCTCTGTTCACTCCACAAGGTCCCCAGGTCACTTCTCAAACTTGCTGCCCCAGAAAGAGCAGGATGTTGGAGGCGGGGCGGGGTGGGGGGATGGATATTTTTCTATGCAGTGTTCCCTTTAATCCCTGGGGCAGCATCCAGACTGTGAGGTGACAGTCACATGCCCTGGGGACTCTGTCATAGTTTTTGGCAGTTCCGTGTAAAAGCAGAGAAGCAGCACAGTGTGGTGACGATCACAGGTTCTGTCGCTTGGATTTAACAGCCCTGTGATATACCCTAACCCATGATTCCAAACCTCTTTGAGCCTCAGCTTCCTCATCTGTTAAATGGTGCTAGTATCAACCTCATCAGACTTTCTCAGAATCGACTTAATTTGGCTCAGATGGTAAAGAATCTGCCTGCAGTGCAGGAGACCTGGGTTCAATCCCTGGTCTGGAAGATCCCCTCAAGAAGGGAATGGCTACCCACTCCAGTATTCTTGCCTGGAGGATTCCACAGACAGAGGAGCCTGGGCAGGTACGGTCCATGGGGTCACAAACAGTCAGACACAACTGAGGGACTAACACACATAAAACTCTAAATCAGTGCAGGACACCCACTTAACTCTTTAAGACTTAAAAACTTATACAAACTGCCGTACTGCCTAAATTTTCCATTTGAGTTGATTCATTCTTACTAGAGACAGGCCAAAGTATCGAGGTAACATCAAGCTCTTGCAACATAGCAAGACAACATCCAAAATCAAAACGAGCATGGAGCTCGCCTCTAAGACACAGAAACCACTTCCTGGTTGAGTGAGAAAAATCAGTTGTGTAGCTTAGATGTTACCCTAGCGAGGCTTACGCTTTTCAGTTATTAGCAGCAGAAACTTGATAAGGACTTATTACAAGACAGCTAACTGGAACCCCAGACTGACTCAGATACTTCAAGTGGCCCATTACATCTCTGAAGATTTTTGAAGATTCTTTTTTCCATGACTGCAAATCTTTTGACTGCTGGATACTTTAGTCAATGCTATGCCCACATCTGCCAAATGACTCTTCGCCCATCATCGTGTTCCTATTTCAGGGACTCAGGGGTCTTCCTGGTACCAGGCAGGCCAGTTCTGAACCCCATGCCACATGCAAAGCTGTCGCTCCATCAGCGGCTCCGCTCTCTCCCGACGCCTTGTGCCAACCTTTTCACACATACCTGTCTTCAGGAGGCTTTCTGCGAGGTCTTCAGTCTCCAGCCTGTCCCTTTCCTCTCTCTCCATCATTTTGTCCTCCACCTTTAACTCAAGCCAACACACACAGCTCTCCTAGCAAAAGCAACAACCAAAAAAACAACAACCCCAAAAACTTGTATTTTTTTTTCTCTTCTCACAACACTTGTGAGAGCAAATGCATGGAGGTTTTCCCAAACCAACCTCCCCACCCAAGTCTCCAGACACCAATTGCTGATCATTAATTCAACTCTGACCCTAACTCCCCAGGGTCAGCACAGACCCCACAGGTTAAGGACTCAGTCCCCTGAGACTGTTCCCATTTCAGAGGTTAGATGCAAGGCCCAGGTTGGCGACTGTACTTAGGTGGGGACGTCTCCTTTCTCTAAAAATGTGTCCTGAGAACCAGGTGATGGTGAGAGGTCCATGCATTGGCATCAAGAGTCTAACTTATAAGTTCAGAACTCTTTATAATTCAATAAGACACCCACATCACCCATGAATTCTTCCTCTCCTGTGTGCACAAAGTACTTTGCTAGCTTGTTTTGTCATGCATTGTTTTTCTCTTTGTTTGGCTATGACTTCATTGAAGAAAGAGACTGCATGTCTTAATTTGGCTGTATCAATGAAAAAAAATCCATTTAGCTACAAGCGGTAATTTGGTTACAGTGGCTTTGAAAAATACATGCTAACTTTTCTCATTTGGTAAGAAGTTTGGGGGTAGATAATCTGGTGGTGTTACTTAAATATACCCTTAAAGACTGGGTTCTTTTTTTTTTTAAATCACCTTTAGCACAACAGCCTTTGTCTTCATTCTGTGACCTCAGAATCATGAAATGGCTGCCATACCTCCAAGCATCATAAAGGTGTTCCAGGCCAAAAGGTCTTCTGGTTTTTGTTGTTGTTTGGGCTTAGATCAGGAAAACAAGATTTTACATGAGTGTCAGCAAGAAGGTACCCATTTGTATCTCTTTGGCCAGAACTCTGCCTCAGGGCCATTCCTAGACCACCGGCCAGCCAAAGAGAATGACGTGATCATGACTAGTTATGAGACCCAGGACAAGTCTCTTATATCATGACTTAGAACAAGGTTCTGCCAAGCAATAACCCTGAATCTTACCTCTGCGGACAAGAGCCTGCCCTTTCCGAGATCCAAGTATCTGTACAGCAGCTGTGTACCTGCTGTAACAGCTGACACTGCTGAGTACTTACTAAATGTCAGACGTCATCCCTGAGCAGGCCCGTGAATTCTCGCTGAATCCTCACAACCACCGCATGCTTTTGGTCCTATTTCACAAAAGAATGGAACCCACTAGGCTTTCACAGGTGCACAGCTAATGAACGGGCCACAGAGCTGAGAGCGGGGTCTGGGCAGACTGGCCACAGAAGCCGCGTCTCCAGCTTCTGCGTCCCACCGCTGCTCCCCTTACAGCGGGCAGTGACGTTGGTTGAATGAACAGTTGAAACAATGAATGCCTTTTTCCCAGAAGAAGCTCTAACCTGCTCGGGGCTTCCCGTGCTGTTTGAAATCACTGTTCTCATCCATCTTCTTACTGGGGTCAGAGTGTTAGTACATGGACAGGATTTATGTCGGTTCATTGTGCTCTGAGGGAGAACAACAACAAAAAAAAACCGTGATTTTCTTGCTGGGCTTCTTACATCACAGAGACTAAGTAGAAGTCTGGAGGAGCCTGAGCTTTATCAGCAGACTGAAGTAAAACAACTGTATGTACATCGGAGTCCAGGGCCAAGAAACGAACAAAATGCAAAGCATGTCCAGACTTCGGCTGCATCCTTGAAGAATCTAGTAGCATGTCCCAGGTCTGGTGGGAGAGGATGTGGGGGTCAGGGGGAGCCGGGGCCTCACAGATCAGAGAACTGAGTGGAATACACTGTCCCAGCACAGGGTGAGCTGGAAACCTGTGGCCATGAGATGCCAGACTTCCAGGGGACAGCCGGGCGGCCCTGCCAAACATCTCAGTATTTTGTCTACCGGCTGTGAACATCAGGACTGTGGACAAGGGACTGAAATGCTCTGGTCTCACATGGAGGTTTGGCACTGCTCCAAAACAGCCGTGGTCCTAAGAACTCCCAGAAAAGACGCAGACTCTGCCTCTAAGTGCAGACCCAGGACATGGCTGCGCAGCCGTAATTCAGTCTGATAAACATTTTCAGTGTGAATTTCTTCTTTGGTGGGGTTGCCAGATTTAGCAAAATGTAAGCGTAGGACATGCCATTCCACTGGAATTTCGGATAAGCAGTAAATGCTTGGCATCAAAAAAGGTGAAAGTTGTTAGTCTCTGCATCTGACTCTTTGTGACCCCATGGACTGTAGCCTACCAGGCTCAGGCAAGAATACTGGAGTGGGTTGCCGTTCCCTTCTCCAGGGGATCTTTCTGACCCAGGGATCAAACCCGGGTCTCCTGCACTGCAGGTGGACTCTTTATCATCTGAGCCACCAGAGACGCCCAAAAGTCTATCTCAAACACATACTTGAGATACGCTTACACCAAACATTCATTCAACAATGATCTGAAATGCGAGTTATTAAACTTCCTGTGCTTTACCTGGAAGCCCTAATCTTTGGGACACAGAAACCCTGCCGTGTTTCTGTCACTGTGCTCTATCCTGGCTATAAAAATGGGACAGACACTTGTCTCCTTGTGTTCTCGGCCAAATAGAAGCCAGAAAAGCACCCCAGCAGGAAACCAGGACCTCTGTCCTAGTCTTGCCTGCTGCCAACTGTCTGAGCCAGGACCGGTGGTGGGTGGAGGCCCACATCCTGAGAGCACATGACACTTCCATCACGCTCCTCTGACCGTGTCCGGGGCTCACCACTGCCAGGCACGGCCACCCTGAATCTTCAGAAGCAGCCCTGGCCCAGCTTGCACCTTTGATGGGTGTAGAGCCTGGAAGGTCACTAAGGTCCCAGCATCCACCTCTTTTTCTGGACACGGAAATCCAGATGCATACAGCAAAGACAGAGTTGCTTCCACTACTGTGGAAATGATATTCTACATGAAGAGAGGAGGAAGGCAGTTAGGAGAGGAGGCTAGGTTCCCTCTGAGTGCCTTCGAGCCTCACAGGCGGCCTGCTCTGGGCAGCGGTGGGGGAGGAGCCGGGCCCAGGGCCAGACCACACAGCAGGCACTCCGCCTGCCAACGCTGGGAGGACGGAGCAGGGTCTCCACCACCACCTCCCATCCTCTTCCACCAGCTCAAGCCTGTTGCTTCTGCAGGCTTCCCTTCTCTTCCTGGCGGCTCGAAGCTGCTAGAACAAAGTGTTAGGAACATTCTCTCACTGCCTCCTCGGCTGCCAGGAACACCTAGTATTCTGAGTACAACTCAGATTTAGATTCTCACAACTGTTTCAATGCAGTTGCGAGGTTGGCCTGGTCCTCTCTCCACATCCAAGATGTGGAAAGGAGAAGTTTAGAATGTAGCAAAGCCACAACAGCCGCCCCAGCTGTTCAGATTCTAGTCCTGGACTCCACACCGCCACCCCTCCCCCTGCATCTCTGCTAAGCCCCCGCTGGATGAGCTGTGTCTGGAGGACAGGACACACACAGAAACTGCCATCTACCAGGCAAGTGACCACACAGGGCAAGAAGCCAGCCAACCCAAGTAGTAGACAGGACGGCGGGTACCGAGAGCAAGTGAAGGGGCAGGTGGCCGGGGGGGCGTCTGGCCGGGGGGGCGTCTGGCCAGGGAACCCCACGAGCTAGGGCTGGGTGGCTTTCACATTCAGACCAAATGAGAAGCGGCCACACTGGGTCCTGATATTAGTGATGCAAGGACACAGAAGAGTCTGAGCAAGATCCTACCGCCCTGGAGCTGAAGTGCCCCCACCCACCAGGGGACTTTCCTGTTCATGGGCATATGTTTATAAAATGCCAGGAGATCTCACAAATGAAACAGGATTAGAGAAAGACTCCTCCCAGAACAAACATCGCTGAACCAGGAACGAAAGTCACAGGCACAAGGCACCCCCACCTCTCTCCAGATAACGCCCATCATAAGTCAGAGGATGGGTTGTTAAATGGAAAAGAGTGAATGGAATTGATGAGCCAGGAGGAAGATTCAAAAATGCCACAGTGCATGAGAAGGGTCAGGGCGTCCACGTGGACTTCTAGGATCTGAATTTGAAGTGTGACCAGGGCTGTTCTCGTAATGCTGGTGAGCATGTGAAGACAATGGCATTCCCGCCGCTCGAGTCGTCCAAGAACCCGGGAAGAACAGAACCAGGGGGACACACGGTAAAAATGGGAAAGCCACAGGTGCCCATGGGGGCAACACTGAGCAGTAACAACACCAGACCCTGGCGTCAGCAACCAGAAGGGGGAAGCTCATTGGAGAGTCCACCGACCTCCTGGTGCGACTCGTCTCCGTCTCCCTGTGCTCTGTGACCACGTCCGGTGAGACCTCCCTCCAAATGGCCTCCGGCCTCCACGCAGCACTCAGATTCTCAGGGCAGCTGTCCTCCTTGACAGAAGAACAGTCACCAACAGTGAGATGCAGGTGGAAGGAACAGCTGGTTAATAAAAACAAGCCTATGGAGTAGAAGGGCCTGCAGAGGCTGCTCGGGCCGAAAGCAGGGCCCCTGCGGCCCGGCTGCTGCCGCTGCCCTGGTCAGGACGGCGAGTCGGTGGCCCCCTTGAAACAGCACCAGCTCCAACTGGTTTTGTCTCCTTCAACGGGTTGTTGCTGTAGTTAAGACCCAGGTTATTAGACGTTACACAGACAGCACCGCACCTGTGAGACAGAAACCCGCATCTCCGGGACGCCATAGAACCAAGAACCCTCCATTTCTAGAACTGAAGCAAGTAGAAGCTTTGCCACCACTGCCTTTTATGAAGTGAAGAGTCCTTCGAGATGGAAATTCAGCTTCCAGTGGCTCAAGTAGCTTCTGTAGACCGATTCCAGGCCGGCCCATTAGCTTCTGAACCAGGTTCGCTCTCCTAACATGCAACAAACCTAATGCTGAGACACCCAGGTTTGCAGCAGAGGGTTTTATTTGCAAAGCCACCCAGCACATGGACAGAAGAATAGACCTGAAATTGACCTTCTAGAACACCAGGGACAGTGCAGTGCAGTTCAGTTTCTCAGTCGTGTCCGACTCTCTGAGACCTCATGGACTGCAGCATCCCAGGCCTCCCTGTCCATCACCAACTCCCAGAGTTTACTCAAACTCATTTCCAACGAGTCGGTGATACCATCCAACCATCTCATCCTCTGTCTTCCCTTTTCCTCACACCTTCAATGTTTCCCAGGATCGGGGTCTTTTCAAATGAGTCAGTTCTTCATATCAGGTGGCCAAAGTATTAGAGTTTCAGCTTCAGGATCAGTCCTTCCAATGAATTGGGATGAAATGGAATTTCAGTGAAATTAGGATTGATTTCCTTTAGGATAGACTGGTTGGATCTCCTTGCATTCTGAGGGATTCTCAAGAGTCTTCTCCAACACCACAGTTCAAAAGCATCAATTTTTCGGCACTCGGTTTTCTTTATAGTCCAACTCTCACATCCATACATGACTACTGGAAAAACCATAGCCTTGACTAGATGGACCTTTGTTGGCAAAGTAATGCCTCTGCTTTTTAATATGCTGTCTAGGTTGGTTATAGCTTTTCTTCCAAGGAGCAAGCATCTTTTAATTTAATGGCTGCAGTCACCATCTGCAGTGATTTTGGAACCCAAAAAATAAAGTCTGTCACTGTTTCCATTGTTTCTCCATATATTTGCCATGAAGTGATGGGACTGGATGCCATGATCTTAGTTTTCTGAACGTTGAGCTTTAAGCCAACTTTTTCACTCTCCTCTTTCACTTTCATCAAGAGATTCTCTAGTTCTTCTTCACTTTCTGCCATGAGGGTGGTGACATCTGCATATTTGAGGTTATTGATATTTCTTCTGGCAATCTAGATTCCAGCTTGTGTCTCATCCAGACCAGTGTCTCTCATGATGTATTCTGCATACAAGTTAAATAAGCAGGGTGACAATATACAGCCTTGACATACTCCTTTCCTGATTGGAAACCAGTCTGTTATTCCAAGTTCGGTTCTAACTGTTGCTTCTTGACCTGCATACAAATTTCTCAGGAGGCATATCAGGTGGTCTGATAGTCCCGTCTCTTTAAGAATTGTCCACAGTTTGTTGTGATCCATACAGTCAAAGGCTTTGGCATATTCAATAAAGCAGAAATAGACATTTTTCTGGAAATCTCTTGCTTTTTCGATGATCCAACCAATGTTGGCAATTTGATCTCTGGTTCCTCTGCCTTTTCTAGATCCAATTTGAACATCTGGAAGTTCATGCTTCACATAATGTTGAAGTCTGGCTTGGAGAATTTTGAGAATTACTTAGCGAGTGTGTAAGATGAGTGAAATTGTGCAGTGGTTTGAACATTCTTTGGCATTGTCTTTCTTCGGGACTGGAACGAAAACTGACTTTTTCCAGTCCTGTGGCCACTGCTGAGCTTTCCAAATTTACTGTGAAAGTGCAGCACTTTCACAGCATCATCTTTTAGGATCTGAAATAGCTCAACTGGAATTCCATCACTTCCACTAGCTTTGTTCATAGTGATGCTTCCTAAGGCCCACTTGACTTCACATTCCAGGATGTCTGGCTCTAGGTGAGTGATCACACCATCATGATTATCTGGGTCATGAAGATCTTTTCTGTATAGTTCTTCTGTGTATTCTTGCCACCTCTTCTTAATATCTTCTGCTTCTATTAGGTCCATACCATTTCTGTCCTTCCCATCTTTGCATGAAATGTTCCCTTAGTACCTCTAATTTTCTTGAAGAGATCTCTAGTCTTTCCCAGTCTATTGTTTTCTTTTATTTCTTTGCATTGATCACTGAGGAAGGCTTTCTTATCTCTCCTAGCTATTCTTTGGAACTCTGCATTCACATGGGTATAGCTTTCCTTTCCTCCTTTGCCTTTCTCTTCTCTTCTTTTCACAGCTATTTGTAAGGCCTCCTCAGACAACCATTTTACCTTTTTGTTTCTTTTTCTTGGGGATGGTCTTGATCCTTGCCTCTTGTACAATGTTGCAAACCTCCATCCATAGCTCTTCAGGCCCTCTGTCTATCAGATCTAATTCCTTGAATCTATTTGTCACTTCCACTGTATAGCTGTAAGGGATTTGATTTAGGTCATAGCTGAGTAGTCTAGTGGATTTCCCTACTTTCTTCAGTTTAAGTCTGAATTTGGCAATAAGGAGTTCATGATCTGAGCCACAGTCAGCTCCCAGTCTTGTTTTTGCGGACTGTGTAGAGCTTCTCCATCTTTGGCTGCAAAGAATATAGTCAATCTGATTTCAATATTGACCATCGGGTGATGTCCATGTGTAGAGTCATCTCTTGTATTGTTGGAAGAGGGTGTTTACTATGACCAGTGTGTTCTCTTGGCAAAACTCTATTAGCCTTTACCCTGCTTCATTCTATATTCTATTTGACTGTTACTCCAGGTATCTCTTGACTTCCTACTTTTGCACTCCAGTCCCCTGTAATGAAAAGGACATTTTTGGGGGGTTTAGTTCTAGAAGGTGTTGTAGGTTTTCATAGGAACATTCAACGTCAGCTTCTTCAGCATTACTGGTCAGGGCATAGCCTTGGATTACTGTGATATTGTAATATTACAAGGCAAACCTGCTTTGGAAACAGACATCATTTTGTAATTTTTGAGACTGCATCCAAGTACTATATTTTGGACTCTTTTGTTGACTCTGATGACTACTCCATTTCTTCTATGGGATTCTTGCCCACAGTAGTAGATATAATGGTCATCTGAGTTAAATTCACTCATTCCAGTCCATTTTAATTCACTGATTCTTAAAATGTTGATGCTCAGTCTTGCCATCTAGTGTTTAACCACTTTCAATTTGCCTTGATTCATGGACCTAACATTCCAGGTTCCTATGCAATATTGCTCTTTATAGCATCGGACTTTACTTCCAACACCAGTCACATCCACAACTGGGTGGTGGTGTTACTTTGGCTCCATCTCTTCATTCTTTCTGGAGTTATTTCTCCACTGAACTCCAGTAGCATATTGGGCACTTACTGTCCTGGGGAGTTCATCTTTCAGTGTCATATCTTTTTGCCTTGTCATACTGTTCATGGGATTCTCAAGGCAAGAATACTGAAGTGGTTTGCCATTCCCTTCTCCAATGGACCACATTTTATCAGAACTCTCCACCATGACCCATCTGTCTTGGGTGGCCCTACACAGCATGGCTCATAGTTTCATTGGGTTAGACAAGGCTGTGGTCCATGTGATCAGATTGGTTATTTTCTGGGACTGTGGTTTTCAGTCTGTCTGCTATCGGTCTATCCTTCTCTGATGGAGAAGGATAAGAGGCTTATAAGAGCTTCCTGATGGGGAAAATGGGTCTTGCTCTGATGGGTGGGGCCATGCTCAGTAAATCTTGACGCCAGGGACAGCGGTATTTACTTAAGGGGGCAGGGCCCAGGGAGGCATGGGGAAAGCTGATTGTAGGGGTGAGAATCCTCCCACACAGGCCCTGGGCACTCGTGCATGACCAGAAGAAAGGTCAGTGGTCCTGTCCAGTCCTAACTGGTTCAGCCCAAATTAGACCCAGCTGACCCCAGTCTTCCTGATCAGGCTGCATAGGGACCCTGGGACCCACTTCCCAGGTGGCTCTGCAATAAAGAATCTGTCTACAATGCAGGAGTAGCGGTTCCATTCCTGGAGGAGGGCATGCCAACCCGCTCCACTATTCTTACCTGGAGGATCCCACGGACAGAGGAGCCTGGAGGATTACAGTCCACACAGTCACAAAAGAGTTGGCCATGACTGAGTGTACACACAAACACACACCCCTTGGAGAACATGCAAGTCTTAAAGCAATCTTGATTAGTGATGCCCGGTGAAATGATTCTAACGCATGACTTTACTTCCAAGTTTGAAATTTCCCCCAGTCCCTTAGATTTCATCCCAAACCCTGGATCTGGAGATGGATTCGAGCCCTGCTTCCTGACTCCTTGCCTATAGTTGACCTGCAATAAAGCTCTTTCCTCAGGAGCTGGTGCTCTAGTCAGGACTCGGGCAGCGGGCTCTCTGCTGGTAACAGCCTTGGTGCTGCATCCCGGCTCACCTCCCACTCCTTCCCTGTTTGCCCCTCTCTCCCATCCTCCACTCTTAGCTTAACCACTCACACTGACACCTGTCTCGGGCTCTGCTCCCCAGGAACGCAGGCCGAGACAGGGAGGAAGAAGACAGCCTGACTGTCTTTGGGCTCAGCACCTTCCCACTCCCTTGACCACACTGCTCTGTACCCATGTCCTCCCCACCCCAGACACCTGGTACAGAGCAGCTTCCAGTGCCCAGCCCGCCCCCATCACAAGCCTGGCTCCTTGTCTCTGGTTCCGTCTATCTTGCCTCTTTTGCTCCTTTTCTTAAGCATTTTTGTTTGTTTGTTTGTTTCCATTTTTTTTTCTTACATCAATCCGCCATGGTTTCTCTCTTTGTATGAGTTTCCTCTGGCTGCTGTAACAAATTGTTACACACTTCGTGGCTTAAGACGGCCAAGAAGTATTATCTTACATACATTTGGAAGTCAGGAGTCCAGAATGGGTTTTCCTGGGTCAAGAGAAGGGTCAGGGGATCACACTGCCTCCACCAGCTCTAAGGGAGAATCTGTATGCTTGTCCTTTCCAGGTTCGGGGACTCCTGAATCCTCGGCTTATGCCCTTTCCAGCAGTCACGCCCCTCCAACCTCTGTTTCCATCCTCACGTCTCCTTTTCTGACCCTCCTGGCACTCTCTTCCGTCTTTTAAGGACCCCTGGGATTATACCAGGTCCATCTGAGTGACCCAGGACAGACTTGTCATCTGAGACTCCTCTATAGAATCTCTTTGTGTGCATATGTGTGAACTCACTTCAGTCGTATCTGACTGTTTGGGACCCCATGGACTGTGTAGCCTCTGTGCATAAGATTCTCCGGGCAAGAATACTGGAATGGGTTGCCATGCCCTCCTCCAGGGGATCTTCCCAATCTAATGATCAAACCCGCGACTCTTAGGTCTCCTGCATCGGCAGGCAGGTTCTTTACCACCAGCGCCACCTGGGAAACCCTGCAGAATCTCTTTAGCCACTTGAAATATTCACACCCCCCTAGGATTAGGACTTGGACATCTTGGGGGTCATTAACTCTTTCCCACACCCTTTAAACTCAGAGCATTGTTTTAGTAAAAGAAAGAAACTCTAATGCTCCCCAATCTTCATCTTTGCCCTCACAGCATCATAAACCCCACGTGCCCAGCTTGGAGCACACCCCCTTTTAAGAGGGATTCATAGCCTCGATGCTTTTATTTATTTTTAATTAATTAATTAATTTTTTTGCCTTGATGCTTTTAAAATGCACAGCGAACATGTTAAGAGAAGTCATCTCAGACCTCCCTGTTACTGTGCAAGAACTTTTTTTTATGAACTTAAGACGCTGTATTTACATTTTAGATTATTAACCTCCAGGCAATTCAAGTTCACACTTTTAGGGAATGGATTCTTGGGATTATTCCATCCCAGAAAAATAACAAGGTATCGTTTTCTGATATATTTCTGGGAATTGGGATTTTAAAACTCCATTTTCTTCCACTAGTGCAACAGCTCTCAAGGTCAAGAAATTTGGCCTACAGTCTCTTTTTTTCTTTCTTCTGTTGCAATGGAGTCAGAAACACAGCCACCTCCTTGTGCATAAATATTCTTATACATGTGGATTTTGCTCCCAGGATCACGGAGTTTGGGGCTGAAAACCACTGTGTGGATCACAGTTTATCCACTTCATTTTCCAGATAAGCAAACAGAAAAGAGACAAGGTCTCCCAGTCCGGCTACTATGGCAGTTGTCTCCTTTTCTGCTCCTCTTCTCCAGGAGAAATAGTCTTGATTCTTTTCATCTTTCTTTCACCATCCTTGCCTTCATCCATCACTTTTCTCTAGGGTTCCCTGACCTTCTTGCGAAGACCAGGCCCTCCACATGGTGGAACGACAGCAGGCAGGGTGGGGCCGTCATAGCATCGCCACCCCCCACCCCCAGCCCCGCACACAGCTGTGGAAAGTCTGCCATCCAGACCACATTCCTTGGCAGGCCTGTGAGCAGGAGAAGCTGTGAGATGGATGTGTCTTTTTCTCTTTTCCAGCTCACACCATCTAAGTGTGAGGCAGGGGCCTTTCTGCTTTTTGTGCATATGCTCCTTTGTGGTAAACTGCAAAAGCCGAAAAGTTTGTCCACAGAAGGGAACAAGACACTGCACAGGATTGTGGTGCTCGAGACCAGGAGGGCTGTGAGGGGTCGGGCAGGTCCTCAGGTCACAATCAAGAAATTGGCCTGTACGTATTTGATGCTGAAGTCTGCTGCAAAGGCACATGGGAAATTCCCCCAACAGCATGAAATGACTCTTGTTTAGCTCCAAGCTTTCATGGTAGGCCTGTGGTACAGGCTTCTCTGCCCATTCAGTCACAGGCGTGGTCCCATCCCCTGGTCACCACCCATCGCATGACCCTGGTTAATTTATTTGTGTGCATCTGCGTTGATTTGTTTATGTTTATTGTCTGTTCCTCTCTACTCCCACTCCCCCCACAAGATCCCCTGCATTTATTTTTTCATTTTTTCCCAGATCAAGTTTATCCTCAGATGTACTTCCGTCCTGATGGTAAAGTGGCTGCTGGCAGCAGGAACGGGGCTCTGTGCTTCCTCATCACAGCCACAGATGAGAGTTGCGTCCCATAAAAGGACTGATTTTCATACCCCCCTGAGCCCTTGGTAGCAGTCCCCGTGGACAAAGGAGCACTGTGGGCCAACAAACTGAAGCAAGGGAGATGGGGTGTCCTGGACTGGCTTACTCCACACAGGGCTAGCCCTGGAGCTCCAAACAAAATGTGGAGTAGACAGGCCATGCAGGCGGGAGGCTTCCCAGAGGGACATCTGGCTGCCATTGCGGGGAAGAGGGAGACAGATGGATGCTAAATGCACAAGCGACAAACCCCTGCAGAACCAGTCAACCCCACCCCTTCCTAGCTACCAACCTGCCCCTGAAGCCACATCAGCCATATGTTTCAAGCCAAAACATGAGTCTAGGCACACACGTGCTGTGCCATGCCGCGCTTGGCCGCTCGCTCCGCTGTGTCTGACGCTGTGACCCTGTGGACTGTAGCCCGCCAGGCTTCTCTGTCCATGGGATTCTCCAGGCAAGAATACTGGAGTGGACTGCCATGCCCTTCTCCAAGGCACACATATATTGTCTCATATTGTATAATTTGTTTCAAGCAAAGAATTAGTTTTCCAGGAGATTCTGTTACAGACTGAAAATATTGTTACAAAACTCTACTTTGAATGGCCCTATCTGGAAGTCCCTGGGCTTCCCAGAGGCTCAGCAATAAAGAACCCACCTGCCAATGCAGGAGACATAAGAGGTTTGATCCCTGGGTCAGGGAAGATCCCCTGGAAGAGGGCATGGCAACCCACTCCAGTATTCTTGCCTGAAGAATCCCAAGGACAGAGGAGCCTGGCAGGCTACAGTCCATGGGGTCGCAGAGTCAGACACGACTGACGTGACTTAGCACACACACATGCATCCGGATGTCCCTACAGTGGTGCAGAACTGTCCAAGAACTTTTCCAAAATTTTAAACCACAGCTTCATTAGGGCAGATGAGAAGGGCAGTCTCGTGTCTGAATGGCTTTTTTGTAGCATCTGAAAATGGTTCTTTCAACTGTGAGTCATTTTTTTTTTAAGTTGGTTTTGATTCAGAGAATTGCTTTACAGGGAGGAAGGAGCTGTTGGCTGCATTCCTTCAAGAGAGGGATGGGTCGAGATATATCTGGACAATGTGTTCAGATGAAAAACAGAAAAATTCAGACTGGCTCACAAGTTTAGGGGAGAAAGATGAAAACGGGAATTTTGTGTTTGAATTCTGGTTCTCCGCTGAGGCTCATTCACTCCACACAGATTTCCTAACATTGTTTCTCCAGCTCTGTCCACCCCCTTTAAAAGCCCTGGTCCCTGTGTTTTGATAAATGTGCATCATGCCACACCAGCCCTGAAGGAAAAACACCGACCATCTCAAGGACTACAGTGAGAACTTCCTCACCCGGGATGCTAAGCTCTGAGACGCAGAAGCGGTTCTCCAGCAGATGGCCAGGGTTCAGCGTCCAGGAGATGGTTTGATCGGGGAGGTCAGGGAGGAAAGGGACTCTGGGGCAAGGCTTCTGGAGCTGGGAGGCTCACTGTGTGCTGGGAACACTGCCCGAGAGGAAAAGGTCTGTACGCTGCAGGAGGGGAAGGAGGGTCAGGGCTGTGACTTTGCATGGCTGGCTGAGTAAGGAAGGTGAGCAGGAACTGGGCAGGGAGACCAGGGGTGTGGTGGGGGGCAGGTGAAGGAAGGAAGGCAGTCTGCAGCAATGGGGCACAAGAATCAGGCAGGAGGTGGAAGGGTCAGGAGTTTTTAAAGGAGAAAGTTTACACTGAAACTTCATTGAGTCACTAGGGAACTGGACCAGCCCAGCAGAGGAGAAGCAGGGCTTATGGGAAGCAGAACCAAGATGATGGACTTCTCATCCTTCTTGTGGATGAGAATGTGGAATGCTCATCCCCCACCCCTTCTACTTTTCCTCTCTGTGTTATGGGTGGAATTGTGTCTTCAAAAGATATGTTGAAGCCTTCACTCCCAGCATCACATGACCCTACTTGGAAATAGGGTTGCTGCAGACGTGAGCAGTTTAGACAAGACTGTGCCAGAGTGGGCAGGCCCCTAATCCAACATGACTGGGATCCTTGTCAGAAGAGGAAATCTGGACCCAGATACATGCACAGAGGAGAAAGACATGAACTCCCTGAAGACAGGGAGGCAGAAGTTGGAGTCATGTTGCCATAAGTCAAAGAACATTTGGGGCTCCAAGAAGCTGGAAGAAACAAAGAAAATCTGCCTTTAGAGCCTTCAGGGGGCATGTGGCTCTGCTGACACCTTGAATTTAGACTTTCAGCCTCCAGAACTATGAAGCAACAGATTTCTGTGGTTTTAAGGTACCCGGTTTGTTGTGCTTTTTAATGGAAGCCCTAGAAAACAAATACTGACTGTTTTGATGATGTTCAGTCTCAGCCGATTCAAGGAGAGAGAAACAAAGAGATCTTCAACCAATGTTTACATGCGTTAGCCAAAGTCCACCAGACACCCACTGTCCCCAAGGCCGGCCTTTGTTCCGTTCACCACCGATTTTGATGCGGGATCCTCTCTGGTGCGGACAGAAAATGGAGCCTTCGATATTGGTTTTTCTAAAGAGCTCTCTGTCATAGAAACCTTTTCTCGCCATCTCTCTGAATCCTTTTCTATTCTTGAAGTAGTTGAAAGAGGACTTCCCTGGTGGTCCAGTGGTTAAGAATCTGCCTGCCAACGCAGGAGACATGGGTTCGATCCCTGGGAAAGATTCCATGTACCACACAGAAGATTCCATGTGCTGCAAGGCAACTAAGCCTGTGCGTCACAACTACTAAGACTGCACTCTGGAGCCCGAGAGCCACAGCTACTGAGTCCACATGCCCGGAGCCTGTGCTCCACCACAATGAAGCCACTGCAGGGAGAAACCTGAGCACCGCTACTTGCGAGTAGCCCCACTTGCTGCAACTACAGAAAGCCCACGCACAGCCAAAAATAAATAAAAATAAATATATTTTTTAAGTAGTTGAAAGAATCTAAGTGTTGCAGAAAAAGTTCTCAGAAGTTTCTGATGAGTATCTGCATCTGGTGATATTTCACCTCTGTCTGAAAGTTTGTATCTGCTGTATCTTGATGCTGAAGACTTTATTTCGGCAAATGTTGAAAGATTAAAAGAAAACAGAGGCTTTCAAACATGATTGAGGAAGGAGAACCTATTTAAAAAAAAAAAAAAAAAAACAACCAGAGAGATTTGAAAAAAGGACAAAATATAATTTTCAGAAGTCAAATGCAGACTCAGTAGAATGAAAATCATGATGGACATGTACTGGGTAAGGCTCAGTGGCCACAGGAAGAGATCTGTCAATAATTCAATCCACTAAAAAAGAGGAGGGCGCATCTTGCTCTGAGGTAATGGACTGAGCTGAGCATCCCATGTTGGCGGGCATCTCCGCTCCACACAGCTCTTCAGGGTCACAGGCCCCGCCCTCTTGCTTCTCATCCAGCCCCTAAGACATTAACATCATCTGGTCATGGGCACAGATGGCAGAATACTTTTTTCTTCCAATCCTTTTTAAACTATTACTTCTATAAAATACCTCCCCCTCAGAAAAAAAAAAAAAAAATGAACGACTTGAAAAATGATTACATGCTTAGGTATTGTGACAAGGCTGAATTGTTATAAAGGGTCAAAATGCTCTTTCCTCCATTTTTAAACTAATCCCATTGTAAGCCATGAGTTTATGGGCCGTGGAGCTCTACACACTTTTTGTCTTACAAAGAGGAGACAGGCTGTGGAAGAGACACGCCCCTTGTGCACAGCACATCCACTGACATCGACTAAAGGTTCAGTGACCCAGCCACACCAACTGCAAAGCTCTCTGGGAAATGCCATGGAGCTGAGGAGGCAGGAGTCCAACCACAGGCCTATTAACACAAAAGAAGGAGAGAATGATTTACTGCGTACAGCTAGTGGTCCCCATCACAAATGGGTTACAGAGCATACTGGATGGAGTACGTCAGAATCTCAGTGAACTGAAGGATGGAGCCAAAGACGTTATCCAGAAGACCCTCTAAAGACAAAGAAATGGAAATATAAAAGACATGCTACGAGTCTTGGAAAAGGCCCAGTGGAACAGGGAAGAGACAATATTTAAAACAATATAGACCAAGAATCTTCTAAAATTGATGAGAGATTCATGAAGCACAGTGAATCCCACAGTGGGTGCTGTTGCAAAGGTTTTATATATTAACACAGTCAGGGTGCACAAGGGAAGGTACTGTTATCACTATTTTACAGAGAGGGATATTCAAGGCTCAGAGAGGTTAAGTGATTTGCCCAATGTCACACAGCTATCAGGAGGTTTCCCAAATGGTTAAGAATCCAAGTCCCAATAGGAGATGTAAGAGACCTGGGCTGAATCCCTGGGTCAGGAAGATCCCCTGGAAAAAGAAATGCCAACCCACTCCAGTATTCTTGCCTGGAAAATCCCATGGAAAGAGGAGCCTGGCAGGCTACAGTCCATGGCGTCGCAAAGAGTCAGACACGACTGAATTGACTTAACACACACAGCTATCAGGGAGCAAAGATGAGTTTCCAGAGTCTCTAACCACAGAATTCTATTAACTCTTGAAAATTCTGCTTTGCTTTAATAAGAGTAACAAAGGCAATGATTTCAAAAATATGCTGAGCATTTTTATTTATGTCTAATTTTTTACTTTAAAACTTACCCTAGGTCAATAGACCTAAATATAACTTCATCCCCAAAACTAAATTCATTCTACTGGGAAATATGGTAAAATTGGTGTCCATTTTCATAAATATTTTCCAGAAATCCACCCCTAAAATAACAACACATTTTTTAAAAATAGAGAACTTCATTTACAGTGAAATTGGGAGCCAGCTCAGGTCTGACACCACAAACCCTGAAGCCTCGCGAGCAGGCACTGCCTGTGTTCATCCAGTAATTAGACAGATCACAGAGCCAGGTCACTTTTGCACTGTTCTCAGTGATCACACTAAGACACCACCACCTGTAGCCCGGGAGGTGTTTCAAGAAGCCATCTTGCTCTGCATGCCAGAAGAGAGACAAGGACACCTGACCACCTTCCTCCTTCCCACTTTCTCTCTCTCCTCTGGGTTCCTCTCTCCATCCTAAGCCCCGCAACAGGGAGAGGACAGGCCTCCTAGTTCGGACTCCCTTACTAAGAAGCCATGCAACCCCAGGAAAGTCACTCTACCTCTCTGGACCTTAGCATCCTCACCTGTAAATGAGAGGCCTGATTTGCATCAGTGGTTTTTAGACCTTCCCGGGACTCCAGTCTTTTTCTCCTTACAAAACCTGCTCCTGAAATCGCACACGTGCAAAGGGAACTGGAATCAGGTCACAGGAGCTGAACCAGAGAGGCAGGGGCCTTGCCCACCAAGCCATGCCATCCCATCCCAGAGGCTGAGTATGAAAACCCTCAGACTCCTCGGAGCGGTTTGGAAATCACCTGACTGTGATCTCTGACATCCTGTCCAGCTGTAATAGCTGCTGGTTCTCTCAGGAGCCAGACAACAGTCTGGGCTCTCTTCTTTGGAGAAGAGCTGTCCAGAGGGGTTGGGGTAGGGGGGAGGGAAGGGGGAAAGAAAAAGCTCAAGGAGCATTCAAACCAGAGCTCCAAGTTAAAACTGCCTCTGCTTAGGGAATAATTAACATGAGGTAACTAAATAAGACATTTATTAACAAGAATTATGCAGCCATATCCCTTTCATGCCCCATGCCATTAAACTGTCTTGCCAAGAAAGGGCCATTTGTGGCCATAGGTCTCACCTGGAGGGCAGGCAGAGGGGAAGCCAAGAAGCCCATCCCTCCTGGGCCCTGGAGACAGCTCTGGCTTAAACCAAACAAACGTGTCAGCATTGCGCTTCTCCACCTGAAAATTTATATCAGCCCCCTGGGTAAGCCAACCTGAAGGATACCAGCAATCTGGAAACATGGAACAGGATCAAAAAGCCTCTTCTGTCCTGAGGGGCCACACGATAAAAAAAGGTTTCTTTGCTTGGGCCATAAGAAAAGGATTCCTTCAAGAGCTCAAGCTGACATTTTCATGAGAAAACAAATTGGTACAGTTGCATTTACTGCTTGCAGTTTCTGCTTGACCTGGAGAGAGAATGCAGCAATGTCTGGACAGACGGCTCCCCCACCTCCCCAACCACAGCTGTTAGCTCGCACTTGCCTTTTTCTCTTCCCTACACATCCCTCGGGGGCCTCAAACATTCTTCTGTTTATTTGGAGTCGTTTGGAGAGCGGGAATTGGGTCTATCTGCCATGTGCTTCTTCTCAATGTCGGTAGCAAAGTCATTCTTACACTTAAGTGGCCCGGAGGGCTGTTCCGATGACAGAGCAGTGACGTCACAGAGAGGAGCCCAGCTGGGAGGAGCGGCCCCTTCCTGAGCGACTTCTGCTCCTGCGGGACCCCCAGCCCTCCCCCCGTGGCCCCGGTGCCCCCACCGCTTGCCCCATCACCCAGCGCCACTCCGCTCTCAGGCTTTCACACTCATTGTACTCATCGCACTCCATCAAATCTGCAATCTCCCTGATTCTGGCTTATTTTCTATAACTTGGTGGTTGTTCAGTTGCTCAGTCATGTTTGATTCTCTGTGAAGGCTCCTCTGTCCTTCACTGTCACCCAGAGCTTGTCAAATTCATGACCCATTGATTCAGTGATATTATCTAGCCATCTCATCCTCTGTTGCCCCCTTCTCCTTTTGCCTTCAGTCTTTCCCAGCATCAGTCTTTTCCAATGAGTTGGCTCTTCACATCAGGAGGCCAAAGTATTGGAGCTTCAGCATCAGCCCTTCCAATGAATATTTAGGGTTGATTTCCTTTAAGATTGACTGGTTTGATCTCCCTGCAGTCCAAGGGACTCTCAAACTGTGGTCTTCTCCAGCACCACAGCTCGAAAGCATCAGTTTTTCAGTGCTCAACCTTCTCTATGGTGCAACTCACACACCCGTACATGACTACTGGAAAAACCACAGCTTTGACTATATGGGACCTTTGTCAGCAAAGTGATGTCTCTGCTTTTCAATACACCATCTAGGTTTGTCATAGCTTTCCTTCCAAAGAGCAAGCGTCTTTTAATTTCATGGCTGTAGTCACTGTCCGCAGTGACTTTAGAGTCCAAGAAAATAAACTCTGTCACTGCTTCCACATTTTCCCCTTGTGTTTGCCATGAAGTGACGGGACCGGATGTCATGATCTTAGTTTTTTGAATGTTGAGCTTTAAGCAAGCTTTTCCACTCTCCTCTTTCACCCTCATCAAGAGGCTCTTTAGTTTCTCTTTGCTTTCTACCATTAGAGCAGCAGCATCTGCATATCTGAGGCTGCTGATATTTCTGCCAGCAATCTTGATTCAAAGAAATACAAATTCCTGCCCATGGAATTTTGACGCTATGCCTTCTTATGCATTCTTCTTGAGAATGGTTGTCATACTTATTATGAGGCATTCTTTTAGGCTTAGCTACACCTAAGACTGGGTTGTTTTCTTGTGCATAAAAATGAACATCCGTGCTCCATTAATTGATGGTGGTGTTTCTACAATCTCTCTACGTTGGGAGGCCAGCTATTCTAAGTTGCTTTTCAGCTCTGAGTCATCAGGAAAATAGATAACAACAAAGATATGACATGGTGTAATGTGATCTATAATAGGTAGTAATGAGTTAAATCAAAGGAGATAAAGCAGGGAGATGGTATTAAATTTAAAACAGCAGTTGTAGAATGGCTTCAGGAAAGCTTCTCAGAGTAGGCAACATCTGAACTGACCTCTAAGTGAAAAGTAGAAGGCTGTAAAAGTACCAGATGGAACAGCTTGCCAGGGGGCAGAAGGCAAAGGTCCAGAGATGCAGGACTGGGGGTATCTGAAGGACAAAGGGCTGGAGTGAGAGAAGCACGTGGGCAAGGAGAGTGGTCCTGAGCTGGGTGAGGGAGGCAGCCAGAGGATAGATGTGTGTGTGGCCTGAAGCCACTTGAGAAACTCTGGGCCAGTTAAAATGGCCATTTGTCCTGGCATGTTCTCCAGAGCCCTTTACCTTGATGGTGCTGACTTCCTCAGGAATCTATCTAGAGGGGGTGCCCAAACAGGACCATGAGTGACCCCCCCCCCACTCTCCTCCCCTGACCTGGTCATCTTTCGCCTGCATCGCCAGCTACCCAGAGCTCCTATGGGCAGATGTGTTTGTGCTCTGAGGAACCTTCTCACACGCAGGGCAGGATGCTTGCAAGGAAGCCCTTTTCCTTCTCCCCTTTTCCCAGTCAGTCCTGCCCAGCAGGACCCCAGTGCTGCGTGAAACTTCAAGGGGAAGTGACAGACCCTCGTCCTCCGTCTGGATGGGAAAGGGGCAGACACACAGGTCAGAGAGCCCGGGGTCTCCGAGGAGCATGAAGTCACCTCTGAAGTCAGTTGGCCTCTGGGGCCTCAGCTCAGCCCCTGGGAGTAGATGACGGTATTGCGTCTATATCCAGCCCGGGCAGCTTCAAGAGTCTGCCACGACTTCAGACGCAGAGACTGGCCTCCTGTTTCCACTGAGGGGCCAAGAATGGGGCTGGGGGTGCAGGACCAACCGACACTCAGGTGAGCTCTGACTTTGGAAGATGCTACCAGGCTTGCACATGGGCTTATGTGTTCTTTCAGTTTTCAAATGATTCCAAACAAACCCAAATTTATATTTCTATATTTAGCGGCCCCCAGTTTGATTCTGATCCTGTCTGGAAGCTGTGTGGCCTTCTGCCAAGGATGAAATTAGTCTGTGGGCTATCTGTTGCTCTGAGCTCACCCGTGGTCGTGGAGTATTTTTAGCAACTGTAATATAACATTGGTAGGATGGTGCATTTGGGGGACTTTGTGATTTCTAATAAGTGTGAAAGCTGCATCCTTTATTAACCCCAAAAATCCCACAGACCTCTGTGGTAAGACAGAGAAACAGACTGGGTTCCTGGTTATGGAGACAGGTGAGATCAGAGTACGTCCATGTAGGAAACCTCCTACAGAGCACATTCTCAGGGTGGGTCCAGCAAAGGGCATCTCCTTTCCCACATTAGAAAAGAACCACGCCTGTGTGCCCAGAACAATCCGCTTACTGCATGAAAAGCCTCCCCTGTCAGCCTACACCCAGCCCCACTGGGCTCCCCATGTCCCCTGAGCTCACCCCACTCAGGCCCAACTCCCTGGCCCTTCACACACCATGCCTTCTCCTGGGGTGCTCCATCCTCACCCTGCCTATTGAGGCCCTGCTCGAGACCACACTCCCCAGTTTTCTCACCTCAGCTCATCGACTATAACAAATACACCACATGTACGTCGGAGGTTACTGGAAGGGGTCACTGGGTGTGGGGTACATGGGAACCCTCTGTGCTATTTTTAAGGCTTTTGTGTAAATCTGAAACTGCTGTAAAATAAAAGGTTTATTACTACAGTCCATGGGTCGTAAAGAGTCAGACTGAAGCAACTTAGCATTGGACACACACACACGCACACACAACTCTATCAGCCTGCTGATTCACTGCTACCGAAGAACGGGACAGGCCCACCACAGTTAAACCTGCTGAAAATGAGTTCCATAGATGGTCAGTGCCAAACACAGCCACCTCAGGAGGGCTCAGAAAACCCCAGAGCCCAGGGACCAGGCCGTCCCTGGGGCAAACCCTCTTGTCCACTCCAGTCTTGTGTACACATGCTCAGCCGTGTCCGACTCTTTGTGACCCCCATGGACTCTGTCTGTGGGATTCTCCAGGCAAGAACACTGGAGTGGGTTGCCATGCCCTCCTCCGGGGGATCTTCCTGACTCAGGGATCAAAGCCGCGTCTGGCGGGTTCTTTACCAGCAGCGCCGCCTGGGTAGCCCTGTTCATAGGGTAGGAGAATGTTCATAAGGAACTTGTGAACTGTTTTCCAGACTGGTCAGACAAGTGTGCACTCCCACAGCCTCTGAGCAAAACTTGGAGGAAGATGAGGATGAGAAGGACCCCTGGGCACCTGTGATGTGGGACGGAGCAAAAGTCATCTGTCCTCTTGTGACTTCCTTTAGGAAGATGAGGCAGAACTGAAGTACAGAGCAAACCAATACCCACTCTGTGAACCCAAACCAAAGGCGGGGCTTCGTGAGGGGTGGGGGCGGGTCTCAACACATTAAGCGCAAGAGAAGGCCGTTTTCTTCCTCTCCAAGCTCACATTCTTCATCCGTGTGCTTACTGTTAGGCGAGCAGAATCACAAATATTTAGGAAACAAGAGGATGGGGACTGTTTTACAGACACTTCCTCATGAGGGAATTGAGTGAATCAATTGAGTATTTGATTCATTTTTGCCTGATTTGTTTAAAATTCATTATGTGGGGGACTGAGGGCCCCAAGAAACCCAACAATTCTGTAAAATGCTGGAGGAAACACAAAGAGCAGTGGAGCATTATGCAGAAGTGTCCCCTGCAAGTCCCTCGCTGACTTCATCGGCTGTGCAGACCCAGACACCAAGGCTGTGATCACACAGGCAGAGGAAAGAGAGTGTCGCGGGCTGGACGAGGCTGGGGTGGCGGCATGCGGGCAGGTCTGGAGGCCTGGTTGGTTGCTGCTTGTGGTGACAGGTGGTCAGGCTAGAATCAGTAGGTGGCTGCAGGATCAGAGTGTAGACAGACCCCAGGGGCTGTGGCAGGGCCTTTCCGTGTACGCCCTGCAGAGTACCAAGGCTCCCACTGGGGACGCAAGGGTCTAGGGGGCTCCTGGCTCTTCTGCCTTCAACTAAAGCAACTCTTGCTTTCTAAAAGCATTTTCTTTCTAAAAGAGAAAAAAAGAATTTGAAAATGTGTAGTTTAGAACTAGGTCCCCAAATCAAGCCTCTACAGAGGGAGTCAGGAAACATACATGTGATGTCATGGGACCATCCGGAGCTGGGAGGACTCTGTGTGGAGTGTGTCAGGAATCTTCCACCTTCCTACGTGGTGCCTCTGTCTAAATGTGAGAAGCTGTAACTCTCGACCCAAAGAGGAAGACGTATCCACCCATGTCGGGACAGAGAGTGTGCCTAGGGAAGCACTTAGGCACTGCCTGGGAGGTCTGCCGGGAGGCATGAGGGCTCCACTAGAGAGGGGGTGTTGGACTTGCACCCCTAAGGGCAGAGGATGGCATCACTGACTCAATGGACATGAGTTAGAACAAACTCTGGGAGATGGTGAAGGACAGGGAAGCCTAGCATGCTACAGTCCAGAGAGTCACAAAGAGTCAGACAGGAGTTAGCAACTCAACAATAACAAGCCAACTCCCAGACGGGAGGAACTGGGGACCAGGAAAAGTCAAAGGGGAAACTTCTTGGAGTTTGGGCAAGAGGGAACTAAATGGTCCTATAACCTAGTTGTGGACTAGAGAAGGAGGAGGCATTTGGAAGCAAAGTCTGGAGTTTCGTTTCAGGTCAGTTGGGCTTGAGTTGCTGTCAGCCGGGCATTCTTGAGGAGACATCTGAGAGGCAGGGAGAAGTTCTGGTCTTGAACCCCAGAGAGGTCAGGGCTAGTGCAAGGGAGGCCCCTTCTCCCAGCTCAACGGCCTCCTCCCGGGAACAACTCCAGCATGAGGCATTCATCCACCCTTGGAAAATTCTCCCAGTTATCTATTAGCCCAGCTTAGCAGTAGAGGAGAAAAATGGATCTTCTTTTAACGTTTTCATTACGTTCATTCTAAAATTATACTCTCCTGATTTCCAAGGACTTCCAGGGCTCGGTGTTGATACATCACCACATAACTTCACCCTCTGTATATAATGCGGAATTACTTTCACCTCGTCCAGGGCTCACTCCTGACACGGGATGTCAAACAGAAATAGAACATGCGTCTCCTGCATCTGGGGCTGAAACCTTACAGAGAATGCTGTGGGCTGCCATAAATAACCTCTGATGGCCCTGGAGAAGAGCTGGGCGTGCAGGCAGGGGAGGGTCACTGCAGATTTATGGCAGCAGGTCTGAAGGGCCCGGGGCGGCGGCCGGTGGCCTGTGGGAGGTCCAAGGAGCAGACCTGCGGGGGGACACCTGGGCATCTTGAGAGCCCATAACAGATGTTTCCATTTTCTGTTTTATTTTTTCCCTAACAGTGACTTTCACTGTCAGAAGAACTGGGGGTTTACGGAAATCCGGGTGTGCTTTCTGACAGGCATGTTCAAGCCTGATACCAAGAACACAGAGACACCTTGTACTCTCATGGCTAAGACGTCCCCCGCTTGGCCTTAGATGAGCGAGGCCCTCCTGGCGGGGAGAAGATTCCCCACATCCCAGCTCTTGGTTCATGTTTTCTCATCTCCCGCCCCCTTGTCTTTTCTTTCCTCTTCCTCCCCACCCTCCCCGTCACCTCTTAGTGTTCCTACGTGAAGCCCCTTCTGGGGGGTACGTTGCCTCTCAAGCCCTTTATGTTCTTACCTGCAAGATGAAGGTGTCAGACCAAGTGCTTCTCAAACCTGAATGTGCAAATGGTTCCCTGAGGATGCTGTTAACATACAGGTTGTGATTTAGGATCAGGACACTGGGATGGGGTCCCAAGAGCCTGTGGATCTGACAGACCCATAGGTGATTTCAACGCTGTTAATTCCCCAGACTCACTTTAAGCAGGAAAAAGAACCAACGAACGGATCCTACCTGTTGGCAAAGGGCTACCTGCCAACATCTCAGGCTCTAGTGGTCAATGCCACTGAGAGAACTCTGCTGGGGGTTCTGAGGAAGAGAAGAGAGTAGGAAAACCACAGAGGTGATCAATGAAACTGAAAGCTGGCCTGCTGGAAGTTTGACAAAATTGACAAATCTTTAACTAGACTGACCACGCATGAAGGAGAAAAGACTTGACTAAAAATCAGGACTAAAAGAAGCAGTATCACCAATGATGTTACCAAAATTAAAAGGATTATAAGTGAATACTCTGAGCAACCACAGACCCAAAACTTAAATAATTTAGATGAAATGGGTAAATTTCTGGAAAAATACAAGATAGATACAAATACAAAATATACAAAATACAAAAAATACAAAACTGATAGAAGAAATGGTAAATATAAATTGTTGTTGTTTAGTCGCTAAGTTGTGTCTGACTCTTTTGCAACCTCATGGACTGTAGCCTGCCAGATTCCTCTGTCCATGCCATTTACCAGGCAAGAATACCAGAGTAGGTTGCCATTCCCTTCTCCAGGGGATTTTACCAACCCAGTGATCAAACCCAGGTCTCCCGCATTGCAGGCAAATTCTTTACCATCTGAGCCACCAGGGGGAGATAAGAATAGTGGGAGAAGGTATTAAAAATTATAGATATCAGCTATAACCTCAGGACCAGTGAGGACTATAATTGTTATGAGAATTATCATTGTTATGGAGTGCATCTTCCTTAAGTTCAGTTCAGTCGTTCAGTTGCTCAGTTGTTTCCAACTCTCTGCAACCCCATGGACTGCAGCATGCCAGGCTTCCCTGTTCATCACCAACTCCTGGAGCTTGCTCAAATTCATGTTGGTGATGCCATCCAACCATCTCATCCTTTGTCATCCCCATCTCCTCCTGGTTCAATCTTTCCCAGCATCAGAGTCTTTTCCAGTGAGTCATTTCTTTGCAATGGGTGGCCAAAGTATTGGAGTTTCAGCTTCAGCATTAGTCCTTCCAATGAATATTCAGGATTGATTTCCTTTAGGATTGACTTGTTGGATCTCCTTTCAGTCCAAGGGACTCTCAAGAGTCTTCTCCAACACCACAGTTCAAAAGCATCAATTCTTTGGAGCTCAGCTTTCTTTATAGTCCAACTCTCACATCCATCTTCCTTATTGTTATGAATATGTCTGTGTGTATGTATCAACTATTTTTGTTCTTTCTCCTTATCATCTAATATAGATATATTAGTAACAACTCACTTGATATCACATTATTTAAGATACAGGACATCAAGAAGAGTGGACATCACCCACAGACTTTGTATCCTGGTCTGTAGAAAGAGTAAGCACATTTTTTATTGTACATAGTATCACTGTATCACATAAGCTCGTGTGGGTGCAGAACGGGTCAAGAGCTGGGTGGGATAAAGAGTGATATTATATCAGGGTTATGGTTCAGAAACCAAACAGACAATGAAGAGGGGAAAGACAATGATTTCAGTGATTGACCACGGATTTTAAGCAGGCTCTAAAGGAAGCAAGAATAGGAGACAAGTGAGGAACAATGAGAAGATGGTAAGATCAACGGATGGACGGGTCTGTGGGATCCAAGTGCCAGGTTCCACACTCTCTTCAGCAAGCCTTGATCCCTCTTCTGCATCTTATCCCACCCTTGCCAGAGAACTGTGCTTCCTTCTTCCCCAGAAGCATCGTGAGCAGTAAGCTCCTTCCGGTTTCCTTATCTCTGCCTTCAAACATTTTCTCTTTCTCCAGCCTGCCCAGATTCCCTCTGGCCTCAGCAAGCTAGAGACCTCTCTCCTTGGAAAGAACCACCTCTCCATCTTGCTCCTTACCTGGCACATTTGATCTACTCCTCGCTATCCTGGTTTCTTCCCTCTTGCCTTCAAAAAATCACAGATCTCCCACCATGTGGACAAGAATCTTCTCTCGAACTTCCGTCCTTTGCTCCTGAACACCCAGAAAGAGACCTCAACCCTGACCCTCCTCACCTAGTGAGTGCTGAGCGTCCATGCTGTGGACTGATGTTGGTGTCCACCCAAGACCCATGTGTTGAAACTCTCATCCCCAGTGGGAGAGAATTTGGAGGTGGCCTTTGGGAATAATGAGGGTTAATGAGCTTGTGAGGGTGGGGCCCCACGATGGGATTAGTGAAAGAGGAGACGACACAGGATCTCTGTCTGCCATGTGAAGACACGGGGAGAAGGTGGCCATGGCAAGCCAGGAGTCAGCTTGACCATGGACTTTCCAGCCTCCAGAACTGCGAGAGAGAAAAGTTTATGGTTGAAGTTCCCCTGGAGTCACTAAGACAGACCTTGCAATACTCATCTTCCTCCACAATTTAGCTTCCTCTCTGGCCTTCCACTTTCTTCCTTTCTTTGTCTACATATCTTAGTGAATTTTCTCTTTTCCTTTTTCTTTAGTTGCAGCTCTCTACTTCCAAGTCTTTTCCTGATGTTCCCTTGTCTTTCCAAGTCTATTCCTGCTGCTGCCCTGAGAGTCCATGCTGTCACCATCTGAGATTAAAACTCTTTAATGACCTCCTGACTCAGAATCACCTCCCTTTAATCCATTTAATCCCTTTAATAGACGAATCTTTCTAGACCATTTGGGTCTTCTCTTGCTCAAAATCAGTTGTGCCTCACCCACAGAATTCCAGACTAAGGAGTCTAGACTTTGACCTGGAGACAAGTCTCTGCAAACATGGCCTCGACCTGTCTTTCTAGATGTCCTTCCCATCACACCCCTCAAGGACCTTTCTGCCTCTGTCTGACCTGCCTTCCCCATCTCGACACTTCCTGCACAAAGGATCACTGTCTGCTTCGTCACATCTTACTGTCTCATAGCCAGTGACTTTCTAGCCAGGAAGCATCGCCTCCTGCCTCATAATAACCAGAGGCCCTGCAGGGTCTGGGTGCAGTTCATCAACATTTGCAGGGTCTTAACTCGTTCCACCGACATTTTAGAACAACAACAAGCAGGACACTCGCACCCTCATGTGTAAGATCAAAGACAGAGAACTGCCCATGCCAAGAGGGATTCAGTAACTTCAGGGATAAGCAGGTAAAAATCCCTTTATTCCTACCCTAGCACCCTTTGCCTCACACAGACTAGCTTCTGAAGTCTGTGTCTTTCATTCCGACAATGTGCTAAGCATTGCTCTGTGCTGGAAATAAACAACAGAAAGTGCTGCCCTCATGGAGCTACCATTCCCCAGGAGGGAGACAGACCATGAGCAAAATAAGTGGAATAGGTAGAATCTGGGGGGTTATATGTCATGGGAGAAGGAAAGGAAGTGGGGTGGGGTGCTGCAGTTGTGGGAAGAGTGGCAAGGGGTGACGTGGGTACAGACAGGAAGGGAGGAGGTGAGGGACCTCTGTAGGCGTCTGGGGTCAGAGCGTGGCAGGTCACAGAGACAGGGGCTGAGTGGGAGCTTCCTGGAATAGTCAATGGACAGCAAAGAGGTCCATGCCGCCAAGCTGAGAGGCCGAGTGGGGAACGAGTAGGAGACAGTCAGAGGTACATGGAGACACCCCGGAGAGGCAGTGAGGTGGGACACAGGGGAGGTTCCTGAGCCAAGGACTGAGTGACACTGCTGAGATCTGTAACAGCAGCCCTCTGCCACTCTGCAGAGAGTAAGCTACAGAAGAACAGACATGGGGGAATCTGGGAGGAGCCCTGGAGACGGCCGGAGAGGAGATGATGGTGGCATGAGCCGCGAGGGGAGCTGTGGAGGCAGGAAGAAGTGGTCAGATTCTGGATTTATCCTGAAGAACACGGCCAACACACCTGCTGGTGAGTTCAGTGTGGAGAAGGAGAGAACAGGTTTAAAGGCAACGGGAAGTTTGGTTGAGCAAACGGAAGAATGAGGTTGCCCTGAACTAAGTCTGTTGGAGGAACAGGACAGGAGGAGATTAGGAGCTCAATTTTAAACAAGAACACGAGATGCCTCACAGGCTCCCAAGTGGAAATGTTGTGTAAGAAGTTAGATAAATGAGCCTGAAGTCCAGGAGGATGATCTAGGTGGAAATATAAAGTTGAGATTTATCCATTTGCAGGGCATACTTAAAGCTTGGAAACTGGGTGAGCTCGCCAAGAGAGAGTGTGTGTGTGTGAGTGTGTGAGTGTGTGTGTCCTTATTCTCGTGTGTCAGTACGCTTCTTTTTCATAGTGCCAATTGCCTGTACACTGTAAGAACTGTGCATATCAGGGCATGAGATGTATCCAACAATATCTGGTAACCTACTCCTTTTTCAGCACAGATCTTAATGAAATGAAAAGTACAACATGAATTCATCAGCTGAGAAATGGAGAAGGATGAGCTGCCTTTCAACTCCGCACAGACTTAGCCATGCTCGGACCTTAGTAGGCTTGTGACTAAAGTTGATTTTTTTCAAGTGATTTGTTAATTAGCTAGTAAGTAAAAAGACTCTCATCTTTAGATTACCAGTTACTTGCACAACAGTGAGCAAATAATTTCTTTTCTCTGAGCCTCTGTTTCCCAAAATGCAAAAATGAGAGCCTAAAACTAGAGGAGACTCAACTCTGGCTCTCAGTCAGAGAGGAGAACCTCTGATTAACTTGCTGGGAACTTGTTTGTTTTCAGCTATCTAGCTCCACCAAGTGGTCTGTGGAATGAAAGCAACTCGCATTTTGTTCAGTTGCTCAGTCATGTCTGACCCTTTGCGACCCCAGGGACTGCAGCTAGCCAGGCTTCCCAGTCCTTCACCATCTCCCAGAGCTTGCTCAAACTCATGTCCATTGAGTCAGTGATGCAATCCAACCATCTCGTCCTCTGTCGTCCCCTTCTCCTCCTGCTTTCAACCTTTCCCAGCAGCAGGTTATTTTCTAATGAGTTGGCTCTTTGCATCAGGTAGCCAAAGTATTGGAGCTTCAGCTTCAGCATCAGTCCTTCCAATGAATATTCAGGATTGATTTCCTTTAGGATTGACTGGTTTGAGCTCCTTGCAGTCCTAAGGACTCTCAAGAGTCTTCTCCAACAACACAGTTCAAAAGCATCAATTCTTCTGCGTTCAGCCTTCTTTATGGTCCAACTCTCACACCCATAGATGACTACTGGAAAAACCATAGCTTTGACCATACAGACATTTTTTGGTAAAGTAACACTTTAATATGCTGTCTAGGTTTGTCATAGCTTTCGTTCCAAGGGGCAAGCATCTTTTAATTTTATGGCTGCAGTCACCATCTGCAGTGATTTTGGAGCCCAAGAAAATAAAATCTGTCACTGTTTCCATTGTTTCTCCATCTAATTGTCATGAAGTGATGGGACTGGATGCCATGAGCTTCGTTTCATGGATGTAGAGTTTTAAGCCAGTTTTTTCAGTCTCCTCTTTCACTTTCATCAAAAGGCTCTTTAGTTCCTCTTTGCTTTTTGCCGTAAGGGTGGTATCATCTGCATATCTGAGGTTATTGATATTTCTCCTGGCAATCCTGATTCCAGCTTGTGCTTCATCCAGCTCAGCATTTCGCATGATGTACTCTGCACACAAGTTAAATAAGCAAGGTGACAATATACAGCTTTGATGTACTCCTTTCCCAATTTGGAACCAGTCCACCAGTCAACCACTGTGATTACCATTTTGGATGCATTTTCTCACTAAAATTTTCACCAAAACACTATGAGGCAGTTATTTCTTGTATTTCTAGCTCACATACTAGGAATCCAAGACACAGGACTCAAGGTGGCAACAGGAAGGGATGATCCAGGATCTAAACCCAGGCAGTCTGAGAAAAGAGAGGGAAAACTCCCCAATTCATTCTATCAGGCAACCATAACTCAACAAAGAAGAAAAGATGAGGAGGACGAGGGAAGGGAGGGGGAAGAGGAAACAGCAGCAGCAGAAGGAAAAATCTTGGAGGAAAGTTGAAGACTACAGGTCTGTATCACTCTGGATTATGGATGTGAAAATTTTACACACAACTGTGGTTATTCTTGTAATTAAATAATTGTTTAAAGGGTGGTTTGATTATATAATGGTTTAAATGGTTCGATCCCTGGGTTGGGAAGACCCCCTGGAGAAGGGAAAGACTACCTACTCCAGTATTCTGACCTAGAGAATTCCATGACCTGTACTGTCCAGGGGGTCGCAAAGAGGCAGACATGACTGAGCGACTTTCACTTAAAGGGTAGTTAAATATTAGAAAAATCCATAAGTAATTAACCACAGTAATAGATTAAATAAGAAAAATCATATACTCTGAAACAACCACAACATTGTTAATCAGCTATATGCCAATATAACATAAAAAGTTTACAGCTTGGGAAAAAAAGAAAAATCAATACTGACCTCAGCAAATGCAAACACATCATTTGATAAAGTTTAACCTCATTTACTAAAAACAAAACAAACTGTTCATAATTCTAGATAAAAGGAAACTTTCTCATTTAGTGAAAGAATATATACTAAAACAACAAACAAAACAGGGCAAATGTCATGCTAAATGTGGAGATGTTAGTTCTACTCTCATTACAATAAGAAATAAGACAAATGTGACTGCTATCCCCATTCTGTTTACTATCGGATTAGAGGTTACAACCAGTATAATAAGATAATAAAAATGAAATTAAGGTTTAAGGGAAAAAGGAAGGAAATAAGACATTCATTATCTGGAGATGTTATAACCAGTTAAACAGAAAACCCAAAAAAACTATAGGCCAATGATCAGAGGGAAAAAAGGGGGAGTTCAGCAATGTGATGGGTGTAGGATTAATACATGAAAATTCAATTAATTTCTATACTCAGTCATGTCCATGAGACCCCATGGACTGTAGCCTGCCAGGTTTCTCTGTCCATGGAATTCTCCAGGCAAGAATACTGGAGTGGCTTGCCATTTCCTTCTCCAGGGGATCTTCCTGACCCAGGAATTGAACCCACATCTTCTGCATTGGCAGACAGGTTCTTTACCACTAAGCCACCTGTAAAGTCCATACATAATTAATTTCTATATACAAATAAAAATATAATTAAACAGTAGATCATATTATAATCATACCAGATAATCTCAACTACCTAGTAATAATCTAAAATGTGCTAGACCTCTAGAAAACATGATTTTATTAACATATCAAAGATTTAAACAAAGGGAAAGACATATCATGTTTATGATGAAAGTAAAAGTGAAAGTCGCTCACCTGTGTCTGACTCTTTGCAACCCTGTGGACTATACAGTCCATGGAATTCTCCAGGCCAGAATACTTGAGTGGGAAGCATTTCCCTTCTCCAGGGGATCTTCCCAAAACAGGGATTGAACCCAGGTCTCCCACATTGCAGGCGGATTCTTTACCAGCTGAGCCACAAGAGAAGCCCAAGAACACTGGAGTGGGTAGCCTATCCCTTCTCCAGGGCATCTTCCCAACCCAGGAAAGCTATCAGCTAAGAAATGGAGAAGGGTGGGGTGATTTTCAACTTCGCACAGACTTAGCCATGCTCACAACTTAGCAGGCTTGTTGATTTTTTTCAAGTGATTCGTTAATGAGCTGGTAAGTAAAAACAGTCTCATCTTTAGTTACCAGTTACTTGCACAACAGTGAGCAAATCATGTCTTCTCTCTGAGCCTCTGTTTTCAGAAATGTGAAAATAAGAGCCTGGAACTAGAGGAGCCTCAACTCTCACTCTCAGAGAGGAGAACCTCTGCTTAACTTGCTGGGAACTTGCTTGTTTTCAGCCGTCTGGCTCCCCCAAGTGGTCCATGGAACGAAGGCAACTTGCTTTTTGCTGTTCAATCATTGACGTAAAGTGACTGAGAAGGACTAATGTATGCCTTCACCGCAATTCAGTAAGAAGGCAAACAAAGTTTCAAAGAACTTGATGAGATTATTCTAAAATCAGAGGAGAGAGCAACACCCGGCATAACATCGAGAGGGGCTCCACTGACCCCTCCTGAGCAAAACTAGCGAAAATTATTTTCTTGTTTATCTTAAGCCTCTGCAAATAGTCTTAGGCAAAGAAAACACAAACATCTGATCAGGAAAACCTACAAAAACTCAGCAAGAAAGGTGTCAGTGGTATTTGAACCAAGACCTGTTCACTCCCCGCCCCCCTACCCCAACACAGTTCAACAAAGGAGAGACTCCACCGCACAATGCTGCAACCAGAGCCACAGGGTCCCTCTTCCCTGGTCCCCACTTAGGTGGCTTTCTTCCCCAAAAAGTAGGACTTGAACATTTCCCATGCTGCCCACAGCCACCTGGGCCAAGTCCCAGGTGAGTGTGATCAAGACGGGTGGGCTCCCCTCCTGCAACATGAACCTTGATGGCTAGGATCCCCTCCCAGCTGAAAAGGCCACGATCATCACAAGGAAAAGGTGAAATTATATTTCTACCCCACACCATTTACAAAAATCAATTCCGAATGAGTTCAGAACTTGAATGTCCAAAGTAAAACTTTAAAACTCTTAGTATAAGATGCAAAGTCAACAGTTTTAAACCTTGCAATTAAAATCTTAGTCTTTCAAATAAGACGCAAAAACCATGAATTATAAAATACTGATGTCCGTCTGAATACCTGATGTTTGTAACATTTGTTCATCAAGATACCTTTTAAAATGTGAAAAAATAAGTTACCAAGAGAAGGTATTTTCAGTATACACACCCAGGAGCAATTTGGATCAATAATATAGAAATGACAATAACTAAAAATAAGGCATAAGTAACCCAATGAGAAAACGAGCAGAAACATGAATGAGGAAATACATCTGGCCAATAAATGTGTCTACAAGCATCTCGTCATTAGTGATTAAGTCATATCAAGGTCACCTTTTAAACTTCTTCAATTGGAAAAAAACTTAAAAGTCTGAAATATCAAATGTTGGAGAAGATGTAGAGAGTAAATTAGCGCAATTACTTGGAAAACAGTTTGGTATTATCTCTCAAAGCTGAACATTCAACGCATGCTTTACGATCCAGCGATTTGACTCCAGCATAGGTCCAAAGGAAATTCTAGTCCTTGTGGAGCAGGACACAAGGACAAGAATATTTACAGTGGTACTGTTCACCTGAGAAAAATCTGGAAATAACCAAAAGGCCCATGAATGGGAGAATGGATTTTTTTTTTTTTTATGCAATGGAATATTACATTACACAGCAATCAAACAGCAATATGGATATTAGGAGGAAAAATCCCCAAATAGTATAAACAGCATGACTTTTTGACAAAATATAAGACCTAAACTCAGAAATATGCTCATCTATCTATGGAAGGAAAGGAAGAAGGGGAAGGAAAGGAGGAGAGGGAAGGAGGGAAGACAAAGAAAGCAAATGAACAACCATCATGGGACTTCAAGAGGATTATGGTGTCAGGGAAGGCTGGGAAATGTGATTAACTGTGAGGTTAGAAACAGATAATTGCTAGTTATGACTTTTTATTTACACACGAGTTTTCATCATATTCCTGTTAGTTATTAACTAATTATTTAGGGCCTTCCTTGGTGGTCCAGTGGTTAGGACTCCACCGTCCACTGCAGGAGGCATGAGTTCAATCCCTGGTTGGGGAACTAAGATCACACATGCCACAAGATGTGACCCAAAAAACAGTAATAGCCAATCATTTAAATAAAGTGAGGAGGAAAATACTCACTAGCTAGGTCACCACATGTCCCATAAAACTCAATGCTTTTAGGGCTAAAGGGAAGGAAAGGAGAAGAGATGTTGGGTGTGGGTTGGGGAGGATGAAGAGCAGTCTCCACCACACCGCTTGCCCTGTTAGTTCAGTCTCTGTATTGAGGATGAGACGGCTGGATGGCAGCACCACTCAAGAGACATGAGTTTGAGCAAGCTCCAGGAGCTGCTGGACAGGGAAGCCCGGCGCGCTGCCGTCCGCAGGGCCGCAGAGAGCGGGACAGGACTTGGCAACTGAAGGACGATGGCTGTACTGTTCAGTTCAGCACACTTTATTTCACCCTTTTTACTTCTCTTAATAGTTCTGATAGTCTCTTATTTCCAGACTCATATTTTCCATCTCCCCACTTGATTTCTTTAACATGTTAAACATTTATTTTATATTCTTTATTTGATAAGTTCAAATAGTTCACACTGCTTATGGTCTCTGATGGTTCTCATTTAGCATGTTGCTTGTGTTTGATATTTTTTTAAATTTCTTTACTTGTTATATAGGTCTGTTGAGACTTTAAGCTTTTTTATATTGGAGTATAGCTGATTAACAATGCTGTGATAGCTTCAGGTGGAGAGCAAAGGGACTCAGCCATACAAATACAAGTATCCATTCTCCCCCAAACCCTCCTCCCATCCATCAGCCATACATTTTTGACTGTGAGCTAGTCATTTTCCTTTGAGCCTTACCTGTCATAATTCTTTGAACCTGAGTTGAAGATGTCCAACAGAGACAATTACTTCTAGCTTCTGCCAATCACCTGGGGATGATACTAACCCAGGTCTGTTTAATTTAAACCCTCTGTTTGGGGTTCTGGGACCACAGTGGGAATTCAGACCATGAATCCACATGGGAGTTGACCACAGTTAGAATGCAGACCATGAATCCCCATGGAAGTTGATTTGTGGTTATGGCTTCTTGGAGATCTTAAAAATTTTCCTGCATATAGTGCCAGGATGAAGGCAAGTATGTTTCCATTTCTTTTCCCACCACTTGGCAGATCTCTGTCCACCTTAGACTTCATACAAAGCCCTTCAAGGTCTCAGCCTTGTTGGAGCACTGGTACCAAGCCTTACTTCCTGAGCCCTGAACCCCACATAATTTTAAATACAAAAGCTCAAGCTCGAGGTTCAAAACTCTCAGCAAAGAAGACTTACCTGTCATCACATCGTTCCACAACTTCCAAAGAAAGGCACACTCTCAGGAACAAAAGTTGCTCCTGCCAAGTTCTTAACACTTTCTGTTCTCAAGTGAAGCAACTCTTCAATCTTTGAAAATGGATTTACTTTCTAGAAACAGAAAAAAGTTTGGAATCAAGAGTTCCTGCTGCTTCTCTATGGGGGCTGAGGGTGAGGGTGCCTCAGAGATTCCTTACTTTTGTGTCAACTTAGGGGAAAGCATTTGAAAATAAAGAGTTTTCTTTTGTGATTACCAGTATAGTTACTCCAGTTAGGAGTACCATTAACAGTATCCAAGCTAATGTCCTGTCAGAAACAGAAGTCACCAGTACTTTGTTAATGACAATTGACTACTTCTATTTACATAGGACCTAAAATTGGGTTCCTAACCATTGAGTGTGTGGTTCCACAACCAAGGTCTGTCTTCACCTCCTTGCTTTTAGCAGAAATACCCAATGGATATGTAAATCCAATTTAGTTGGCGCAATTCTGGGGAAAAAATCAATTAGGCTCAATAGGATGAGACACTGCCGTCAGGAGTGAAAATGTCAGGCCTACAAGTCCTTTTTACCTGAAAAAGACCATCACTGTAGGACCGCTACACTGACTCTAGCACTGGGCCACCAAGAGGTCTGAGAACAAACTCAAACAACTCACAAACAAAGAAGGAGACAATTCACAAAACACAGTTAGGCGCTGCATAGGGATGTGTTTAAAAGGAAAAGTGATTAGAGCTCAGAGGACAGAACTGGGAAAGGCTTCCCAGAGGGTGTGACATTTAACCCAGGTCTTAAAGAACCAGCAGGTGTTTTCAAAAGACAAGTGAAGAAAGGAATTCCACATGGAAGGGGCCAGCTTAGGCACCAAGAAGGTGTGATAGAGCAGAGCAGGTTCGGCAAACCATGAAAGGCTGTGAATATGGCACAGATTCTGCACGGCAACCCCAATCTCTCAAGCCAGAAGACAACTTTCCTCCAGGCCCTCCAATGCTTCTTCCCCTCATCAGGAGCCAGTCAGCTCATTCCACCCAAGCTCACTCTTAAATTCATTCCATTCCACTACTTCACTTCCCCCCAATTTTTGTGCAGAATAGTCCAAGTTTCTCGACTGGCCTTCAGATCCACCACTTCCATTCCAGCCTACCCAGTCCCTGAGATATTTTTGGAAAGGACCAATCAGATCAGGTCACTTCCCTGCTTAAAATCACTTAAGAGATAAAAGTCCATCTTTGAACACAGAACTCAGTGCATCCTTATCTATATAAAAATGTCAAATGTGCTCTTGGTGTTATGAGAATTACCACCAAGAGTTCAAAATTGGGTCTTAAGAGACAAGCAACATGGAACCTACTTGCTAACTGAGTAACTGACATAAAGATTTCTATTTTCAATTTTATATAGCCAGGCCCCAACTTGGCTTCGCTGGTGGCTTACTGGTAAAGAATCTGCCTGCGTTGCAGGAGCCACTGGAGATACAAGTTCCATCCCTGGGTCAGGAAGATGCCCTGGAGGAGGGAATGGAAACCCAGTCCAGTATTCTTGCCTGGAGAATCCCACAGACAGAAGAGCCTGGTGGGCTACAGTCCATGGTGTTGCAAAGAGTTGGATACCACTGAAGCGACTTAGCATGCCCACACGCACACACGCTGTATCTTTTAAAAAGTAAGCTTAAAATAAATTTTTCACATACCAAAAAAAAAAAAAAGTCCATCTGTGGCATGATGTACAATTCCCTACATAAGTATGACCTTAAGCAAATTATCTATTTCAGGCTGGCCTCCAGTGAGTAGGACTGAGGTAACTTTCTACCTCAGAGAGTTGTCTTCACATTAAATCTGTGGGTAGTGTTGTGAAAAACTAGAAGACCTGTTTCATGGTTCTTCAGCAAAATGTGTAGGTAGAGAGAAATTTCAAATGCAGATAGAAATCTGACTCACTGTGCACTGGGATGACTCAATTTTAACTTTACACTTTATGCTATACATGGGTTGACAACTTGAGAGAGCAAGATCACATTTTACATTCAAGAAATATGAACACACTTTGGCATAGCATCAGGAAAGAAACTTGTTACTGAGGATGTTGAACTACTGACCTAAATAATGATTTCAAGGTTTGAGATGAGAATTCCTGGATATCCATTTACTCAAAGATGGGGAAGACCAAACAATATGTCACTTTAGTCTTCAGCAAATCCCTAGGAGGCAACGGAAACGGATGCTTCAGACTAGAGAAACTCCTTACACCACACTGTCTAACACCAACTCTTCAGGACACCTCACAGAGGACCCTCGGAAGGGCGTCACCACTGACTGCACTTGCCCTCAAGCCACTTAATGAGGTATTTAAGGAAGACAACAAGTTCAAGGCCAACGGTGTGTGGGTTCTCTACCCCTCACCTCTCAGATATCAAGCACTGATGCTATGGATGTAACTGGACTATAAGAGCTCTGGCCAAGAGCTGGGGGCACAAGCCCCCTCTGGGACTCTGAGACCAGCAGCCAGCATCCGGGTGCTTTCAAGCCTTCATGCATCCCTAAGCTATCCTCCTGCATCTAAGATGGATGGAATTGAGAAACAAAAGGGCATTTCAATAATAAAAAAGCCAGCTCAAGTCCATTTCCTGCCACAATGACGGCCACGTTACATCATCACAAGGCTTCTCACATGTCGTGGATGAGAATCAGCACTGAGTTCTCTGGTTAGTCGTAAGAAACACCCTTCTGCACAACTGCCTTCACAGTGCTCACTAAGCCCCACTGAGGCCCCGGAACCTCAGACTCCAAGGCAGCACAGCAGGCCATGGTAAGGCTTGTGAGCAGAGCATGCCCCAGGCATGGCTCACTCTCCCAGTGCTCAGCTCAACATTTCCTCAATGGCAGTTTTAATTAATGTCATTTCTCAGGCTAAGTGCCACAGCCTTGGAGATGAATCTCAGCTCTCCACCCTCTGTTGTCAGAGCTCTGAGTCTGGTTTTCCTCTAATCTCTAAAAAGGGCGACTGCCACCTGACTCTGGAAGGCTACAGTTATGATCAGATAAGATCAGCAAACACAGGTAGTGTCCACAAAGTGTGGTATGCATGGTCCATCTACGATGCTCCGTCCTGCACACAGCTGGTGCTCAGCCAGGACCTGGCACCTTCTTGGAGTCTCCGTCCCGGAAGCTAAGGCTTGGCTGGAGGAGAGGATTCCTCTAGCCACGCCCTTCCTAGGTCAGCGCTTGATTACTCATTACACCTGCTCCTGTAATGGCATCTCCTGCATCAGAGACCAGGCTGGCCGTGGGCACAGGAGAAGGGTAAGGTGCTGGCTTAGTCTATGCTCAGTGAGTCAGGATGTCAGCAATGAGTGACAGGTGGAAGCATGACAGGTCAGCCTGGGGTGGGTGCCCCAAATTCTTCTAGTTTCCAGGCCTCCATGGCTTTCCACTCACTCCTATGTCCTCCACCGATAAGCCTCCCAGGTCTGACTTCTGTGGGGCTTCCACCCCTGCGATCTCCCTACCCCCGTCTCTCGGGAAGCAGTGAGTGGCTACATCTGAGCTGACCTCTCACCTCCACCTGGCAGTCAGAGCGCCAGGAGCAGACCAATGGCCTTGTGGCCAGACATCGGGCCAAGGCAGGAGGCTGTGTTCTTACAAGCTGTCTCTCCACTGTGACACAGGGTCAAACACTCTCAGCTGTCAGCAGCAAGAAAGCTGGGGCAGGTCTTCCTGTGCTCAGTCACATCCAACTCTGCAATCCCATGGACTGCAGCCCACCAGGCTCCTCTGTCCATGGGATTCTCCAGGCAAGAATACTGGAATGGGACTGACATTTCCTCCTCGAGGGAATCTTCCCGGCCCAGGGATCGAACCTGCATCTCCTGTGTCTCCAATATTGCAGGCGGGTTCTTTACCGCTGAGCCGCTGTGGGAAAGATCAGGGAGAACAATGAAGAAATCAACCTGGAAAGACCCCAACACATCTGCTCCAACAGAAAGCAAAGCTTTCTTCCAAAAAGAATAAGCGGAGAGAAGGCAACCACGAGAAGCGGGGAGAAGAAGAAAGAAGCCATAAACACTTGCGGAACAAGAGAATTTTTCCCAATGTGAAATGCACAGATAATTTAATGGAATTTACTTGATTTTCCCCTCTCAGGGTCTGACTTCAGAAAATCGAATTACAAAGTCATCATCACATCCTAGATTTATTACAACTGACCTGCAGGCAAGAGAAGAGAACTATTACATCGACACTTCGATTCCATGGATACATCTTAAATAGAGGGAGAATTCAAACAAGAATACATGATAAACTATTCCCAAGCTCCAGGAAGCAGTCATGTGACTGAGCTGCACTTTTTACAGACAAATAAGGCAGTAGCCCTTCACATCAGCTTTCCGACAGTTTTTATACAATATGCTTTTGTGGTACAGGAGAGAAATAACCAGAGCTCACAATGTACAGTTCTTACACTATTGTCACAGTGTGTGAACACTGTACACCCTTTTGTTTTCATAAAGATACACTGTAATAAACTCCTTGCCCTTGAGTTTATAGTTTATAATAATCTATGATTAATACACTAAAATTGCCTTTTTTATGTGGTCGTCCACATGAGAGAACGGTCAGATCAGCTCCTGACGGTCAGCACTGTGTTCCTCTCTATCTGCATATGGCAAAGTGACCCCACGTGGAGTCCTCCTGAGTCCCGGGGAGCCGTGGGGATGGGGGGCGATGGCTTGGCGTGGTCAGGGGCAGGCGCTGCGGGGCTTCCCCTCCAAGGCTGGGAAATCTGGGGTTTCAATGCCACGGGGGAGAAAACAGGAAGATCAGCGAGTGGACCAAAGCGAGAAACCACTGGTGAATTCAGAAATTGACAGGATGTAACTGTAAACAGCACCATTCTCCCTTTGTTGTTGAAAAGTGTCCGTGACCGTCACCTGGGAGGAGACACAGCGACACCCACCGCTGTTTCGTTCCGTCACAGCATCTGCCGCGTCTCAGACCTCGGCCGCTTTACGCTCCAGTGGGCGTGAGCTGCTCACGGCGCTGCTGGACAGACCTGACCGTCACACCTACGCGAGGCATCCGGGGGCCTGGAGGGAGGCCATGGAGACCCAGCTCACGGGGAAGGGAGGAAGGACAGCAGAAGATGCAGATTTCAACGGCCTCCTAGAACTATTCTGGTGTTCTTTGGGGGGTTTTTGGTTTTACGGTTGTTTTTTGTAAAATTCCAATCCTAAGAAATGTGGTGAACTGCTAGAGTCTTGTAGGTGAGGAACTCATGTAAAAGAAATCCTCCTCTGGTCAAGTGTTCTCTCTAGAAGAGATGCTCTTCCATCACCCACCACATCAGCTGGGCCCACCTTCTCAGCCTTTTAAACTTGAGATCATGTGATATGCTGGAGGCTGTACAAATCCTTGGTAAGGAACATCCCCGGAAGGTTTCCATTATAGGGAAAAAGGCGAGATACTGGATCAAGCAAAAGTCACGTAGGGGCAACAAACCACACAGGTGGGGAAAGAGACGCAGAAGCTGCAGACCTGGACCAGTCATGTCGCACAGCTGAGATCTGGTCTTTCGCTGCCTAAAAGACATCTTTATCTGATCAGTCAAGGCACACTGCTACCAGCTACTTCTCCCCATCAGTGAGTTACAGAGGCTAGAGCATCAGGCTTGGGACCAGGGGAAATACATAGCTGCTATGAGTTGTTCCAGACAGGATTCTAGGATTAAAAACATCTGTAAACTTTGCCCTCCGTATTCTTCCCTTCTCAGCCCGGGTGGTTTGTGGCAGGTGGAACATCCAATTGGCAGCACACCGAACTCTGAGAATCAGCACCTTCTCTGACGCGTGGCCCTGTCTCCCCGACGGAGGGCAGAGGACTGGGGGTGGGGGCGGGGGAGAAAAGAACACATTCTGTCCCGTCTCGGTATTTTCACGTTCTCCTCTCTGAACGCAGCACGGTTTTTGGTAAAGATAAACGTGCTCTAATTTAACATGATATTTCAAACAGGGAATTTGGCTGAGCACATGGATCCCCAAGCGTGGACAGTGACTGTCAAACAACAAAAGGTCCAATCAGTCAACCTATTGCACTTGGTGAAGAAGTCTACCTCTCCTCCGTCTCCCAGCTCCGGAAGGCAAGGTGTCTCGCTGGCCGTGCCCGCTGCATGCTCCAGCCCAGAGCCTGCATTCAGACACGGCGCGGCCTCCACCGCGTCCATCCAGCATTCGGAAGCCTGACGAAACACCCTTCCAGCAGCTGCGTCTCCAGGCTTCGAGTCTAGAAATGAGTTTACAATGTGGTCTCATCACAGCAAGCTGATCGTACTGACATCCGGGTTCACGGGAGAGCGGGCGAGGCCTCTGGCCGGCGCTGACGCTGCGCGGGCGCGCGGGGCCGCGCATTCGGGGTGGCGGGAGTATACAGACGGGATGAAAGAACACCAGTCATGGTGTGCGCGGTGTCTGGCGAGCAACAGAAACACTGTGGTGGGGGTGAAGGTTCTGGACGTCTTGCTTCCTCTCAGCCCTTTGTCTAGAGTCTGACGGAGCGGCGACATCAATCGACATACATGGGGGAGCTCGGGGTGGCTGGCATCTGATCCAGGATTTTACACACATAGCATGCGACCTCAACGGCGCGCTCCTCATACATCAAAATAAAGGGGTGTTTCTGCAAGAGGATGGAAAACAAGAAAAAGAAACGTGATCAAGATTCACATCAGAGCTCAGAGGGAACTGTTCCCGGTTGCCATGTAGCGCAGCTCTGCAGGCTCCAGCCAGGCTGAACTGTAAGGGGCTGCAGTGAGGCAAGCCAGGCGGGGCTCCAGGCACAGGTTAGTGAGACATACCACACACGGTGTTGGCTCTGGAGGAGCCGCCCTGGCTGCAGGGTCTGGAAGCTTATCTGCGTATTGGAGCCCCTGTGTATCCAGCACAAATCGGAGCTGGAGCCTCTGCTGCCCTCCAAGAGCCCAGAAGCAGCGCAGGAACCCAGAGTTGTCATTCTCCTGGACGCAGGACGTCCCCATGAGCAGCAGAGGGACCTTACAGCAAGGTTTCCACTTTGATCCTCTGACCCTCCCCCGAACTCTGAAACAGGCTCAGCAGCAGCTCCTCCCGGGTGCTAGTGCCTGCACCTTCCAAATGCCATGGCTGCGTATCTGCCTCCCAAACCCCCTTCTTCGTCCTCCATCCCCAGCGATGTTTTTCTTCCATAGCTTCACTAAGTACACTAACTCAGTAAGCTCAGTCAGTGCTGGGGTGGACCAGAGTTCTACCTAATATCCTTGGAAAGCTAGAAGCTAAGAGTGACAAGTGGGTTTTTTCCTAAAATATTCCCACATTATTAGGTCACAGTATTTTCTTCGCTCCCAGGGCCAAGGCCAGATCTGGTACTGCTTAGAAAGCCCCAGGTCTACAGAAGGGTGAGAACTTTCTGAGAAGTGGGAACGGGCCATGGGACGTAAATTTGCATCGGAGCTTTTAGTCAAGGCAAAATGAACACAATAAATGGTTACAGACGCGTCTCTCTCACACACACAGGCTGTGGGGTGCGAAATAGCTCCTGAAGGCGAAGGTTAAAGTTCCTTAGCGAAGGTTAAAGTTCCTTGCGGGTAGTTTTTATAACAGGCCGAAGCAAAATTTCCCATGAGAATCCAGCTAGTATATTAGTAGGAAAATCAGACACAACTTCTGTCTTCCCAAATCTCCTTGTTTTAAAACATCTTTAAAAACACTCAATAAGGTCAAGCTGTCTCCGACAGCACAGCTGGTGGCTTGCTCAGTTGAGCCCGAATCCTGGAGGGTTTAAGCATGAGGAAACACCTCCTATCCCCAAAGTCTCAGACTCACCAGGAGTTCTTTATACTTTGGCCTTTTGGATTCATCCTTCGTAAGGCTAAAATAACACAGAAATTAACATCATTAAAATGGAGACACAATTATTCAAGTATTTTTATTTTCACAAGCAAAAGTATTCCAAGAGGTCAGTTGTGGTTGTTTTTTTTTTTCCTTCAGATACAAAGTCACAAAGCAGACAAGCTGCCAAACATAAAAGACAAAAAAACTTCAACAATCTGGACCATGAAATGTTAAAGCCTTATAGGACCTAAAAAGAATAGAAAGAAGCTGCATTTCCAGAGAGGAAAAAAAATGAGAAAAAGAAAAGCATTTTCAAGAATGAAAAGAAGAATATACAAAACACTCTAGCTCTTTGCTCACAAACCTTACTTCTAAATCATGTCGGAAAAACAGAATAATTATAAAAAATATTCAAATGATAATGAAACAGGTTTTATTTAAAATATAGATTGAAATAGTACAAGGCACAACTGTACTCTTGCCACATCAGTATGTATTTATTCTTACGTGACATACACACACATACACACATACACACACATGTTAAAAGATGAACACATAAAAACATCTGGCATGGTGTTCACACCTTCCGTGGCATAAATCTCCTTGAGCCAATGTATGGTTCTACCAGTCGAGCTCTGGGCCTGACCCAACTATGTTACATGTTTATATGACAGCAGAGACCTACCCCTGAAAGTGTGACCTGGGAGGATCTTCACTTAGTAAAAGTGTGCATGTGATTCTGGTACAAGTTCACCGTGAGAACCACACCAGAGTAAGAGGGTGAGTCTCAGAGAGGCTGTGTCTCTTGCACAAGGTACGAGAAACTGGAGGCAGCAGCTGCTCCCCCACCCACATCTGCTCTTCCTCGGCGCCTGAGTAGCAGAATAAGGGTGACGCCCCTCCAGGCTCGCTGGGACCTTCCATGTAGCCACAGTGACCAGAGTCCCAGCTCAGAGGGCACAGTGATACGAATAAGGCCCCCTTCCCCAGTGTAAAGTGCCAGCACTGCTGAGAGGAAGTAATTACCTCACTGCCCCCTCACCATACAGTTTTGAGTATTCATAAGTCAAATACTCACCACAAGTTGACAAAGTTGATGAAACTTGGGGAGAACTCCCTTTCCTCAGAGTTACTCAGCTGTGGTGGATCCCCTTTCACGACTTGCGTTAGTTGATCAAATACGCTATTCCACTTTGGATAAGGAAATCGGCCAGTGGCCAATTCGTACTAAAGAAAACAGAGGAAAAAGCAAAATACGCTGGGCATTATTTGTTACCACACATTACAATTCTAAAACTCCTGACACTCCTAAAAAAGGCTTGAATCAAATCAAAGTGAGGCTGAGGTGCAATCTTTCAGAACGTCTACAGCCAAGTACAAGTGATATTTAGAAATCAGGATGGCAAGTCCTCACCGGCCCCAGGTCAAATAGATTTGTGAACTGTGTTCTCATCTTCCACTCTGTTCCGAGGGTAATGCAAATCCAGAAATTGTGTGCTTTTCCTAAGAACTAGGTTTAAATCTGGAGCATGGCCTAAATGAACCCCATTTTATGTGCACCTGCAGGTGACTGATATGAGGGGATGGCCCCAAGCTCATCAGAGACAGCATGTGAGAGAGTGTGCTGGGAAGACTGTCTCAGAGCTTCCTTGGCTGAGATTTGATTCTGTTGGTCCAGTCAAATGTCAAAAGTCCTAGTTTACACCATGAAAGGAAGGCGATCAAGAAGATGTAAAGCCCCCCTCCAACAGGGAGCTGCAGAGGAAAGCCTTCTTCTCCAAAAGATGCTCCTCCAGCTGGGCACTGTCTGCTCTGCACAAGTGCCTGGGGGAACCAGGCCAGCAGGCACACACACAGGCACACAAAAATCCACTCCTTTGCCTGTAGTTTCTTTTTGATGAAATATAAAGGCTTGGGAAGAAGCAAACCTCACTGACCATTCACAGCAATGGGAATAACTTCATTAGATTTAATTCTGAGAACAGGTTTTAATAAGAGAAGGAAAGAGCAGGATGCATGTTATTAGGTGAAAGACTTCGGATCTCAGAAGTTAATTTCATCTCATCCTTTTTATGGAATTATGAGAATAACATCTATGAACAGTAAATTATAAAGCAATTATAAGTACTGAATGCCTTGCTTTTAAACAAAGTTTGAAAGTGAAAATGAAGTCGCTCAGTCATGTCCGACTCTTTGGGACCCCATGGACTGTAACCTACCAGGCTCCTCCATCCATGGGATTTTCCAGGCAAGAGTACTGGAGTGGGTTGCCATTTCCTTCTCCAGGGGTTCTTCCTGAACCAGGAATCGAACCTGGGTCTCCCACTTTGTTGGCAGACGCTTTACCATCTGAGCTACCTTTAATGTAAACAAAGTTTAGCCAGATGTAGTAAAGGAAACTGCCAAAAAAAAAAAAATTTCTATGTTAAAACTTTTCACAGAACAAAAATTTTACTTTACAGTAAAGTAAAAACTTGCTTGCTAAGCATAACTGGCTTGGACACTGATGGATTTTTCTGAATATTGAATATTCTTATTCTATGCAATGGACATCCTTCTATGCAAATAGCTGTCTCAGTTGGAAACTACAAGTCTTGCTCCAGTCACCAGACCTAATAAAGTCCCAAGTTCCGTGTTCTCTCCTGAGTAACTGGGAAGGAATCCTCTTCATCAGCGGCTTCATGCTGAGAAAAGACTCCCAGAGGTGTCTCCCATGTTTGGTCACAAGGGAAGCCGGATGGAGCTTTCCGCAGAGCTGAGCTGTCAACCTGCATGTCTGTCTCTAGACAGAGAGTTCACTAGGTGTGGTGCCATGACTCACCAAGGACAGCTCACAGGGCATGTGGTCCTCAGCAAGAGGATCTCAGTACATACAGTGCTGGTGAGCAAATGGAGACTGTTTAATAAGCTCCAGGAAGAGTCTCCTGCCCTGAAACCTGTGGTCTCAGTGCTCTGGGGTCTTAAGAAGATGGGGGAAAAATGGCAGGATAAGCTCTGGGTTGCCTACCAAAAAGGATATAGCAACCTCCCCACCCTGAGTGATAGAAAATTCACATACAATGTGGAAGAAGCTGCTCTGTCTGAAGTCAGAAAAATGTCCTTCAGCCCTGGTAAAACAGCACACACAAGAAAATAAATCTGAGACTTCAAAACAAATCTTGGTATAGGTGAATAGCAAATAAATATATTTTAAAAATAGAACCAAAATTTCAATATAGCCCAGAAATGAGACAGTTCTTTCTTGGTTGTTCTAAGGCAGAACTTTCATTGAGAATTATCACCTCGGTAGTTCTCGTTCCTCAAACAATGGAATCACTATCAGAATTTGTGACTTTTCTGTTCAGGGAGTAGAAGATTCTAAGTAGTAACTATCTTCATACAGATAAGCATGCGTGCTAACACACGCACACCGTCCACAGTATCAGTGGACCCACGACTCCTGCTGGAGCCAAGGGAGCGCCGGCCTCCTGCTCCTGCTCAGAGTGCAGTTCTGACTCCTAGTGTCTGTGGCCAAGAGATCCAGAGGCACAGCATTAAAGAGCCCCAGGCGCTTCACAGAGCCATGAGGGAAACCATCAACTCTAGTTTGATTTTTAAGGTAAAAACTTGTTTTCAACAATTAGAAAATAGAGTCTCTGCGATTACAGTCATGGGGTGAGGGGTGGGGGACAGGAAGAAACAGCAATATAGAAAGCAAAGTCTAGAAGACATGGGATGTGTTCTTAAGAGTGGTGGAAGATTGGTTAACTTCTCTTTCACTTCTAAATTTCTTGTCATACTACCATGACAAGGTGGAGTCAACGTGAACTTACCAATGTGATCCCCAGACTCCAGACATCAGATCGGACATCATAGCCTTGTCGTGATGCACTTGGGTCTATTCTTTCAGGCTGAAACACAAAGAGAAGCCACAGTCATTCACGACACACACACCCCAGGGGCAGGTGATGGAAGCAGGGCTGAGTAGGCAGCCAGAATGCCAGCACAGTCCTCGAGGAACCCGTGCCCAAGGACAGACAGGGAGGAAGAGGACATCAACATTATACTGAAAACAAACGGGAAGACCCAACTCAGTGGCTTCCTCCATAAAGGGAAGACAAGGCTAATTCTTCCCCCTAAGGATTCACAAGGGTTTACAAAACTGAAGCTGAGAACAGATGAAGGGAGAAAGGGGAAGAAAAAGGAAAAAACAAAGAATTACAACGAGGCCAGATTAGTAGTAAATAATGGTAAAAAGAAGGTGGGGGGGAGTAAGTCTTTGGATCTTATCCCTCTTTGCTTCAGTGAATCAGGACACAGCACAGTATATTTGAGACAAATACAAGCCAATACAAGCCAAATTTATTATAATTGTTCTATTCACTCTTCATCATAATGTTAAATTTGTATTTCTATCAAATAAAGATACTTGTCCAACTAGTCTGTTACCCAAATTAAGGCACTGCCAGTAACACAGTAATATTATCCTACCATAAAAACAGCAAAAATCACTTTTAGTAATTTCTATGAAGGAAGCATCTTTAAATCTTCTTGAAATAAGGGACCATTATCCACAAAGAGTGTCAGGGATGGAGAAGAAAAGAGAGAGAGGCCGTCAATAGCACAGAGCTGACAATGGGGCCTCAGCTAAGACTGACAGTAACTGCTGTTGAAAGAAATGTCCAGAGAAGCACAATAGTCACTGCGTAATGTTCTCTGCCTGTCGGCAACACTTAGTTTAAAAACCTATGCATTTTGTTTTCAACATGAGTACTGTGTCGCATAAATACTCATTGGAAGCTTTTCACTTTTACTTTTAGTTGTAAATATATGTATTTACCTGATAACATACATATTACATAATAATCCCCGATAATCAACCAAGAAAGAAAATACTCCATCCAACAACAGCAGAATACACATTCTTCTACTCACATGGAACATTCACTAACATAAACTATGTTGGTTTATGGTAAAACATAAAACACACTTTATGTTAAAAAACTGAAATCATGCAAGGCATGTTCTCAGACCACAAATTATATTAGAAATCAATAACAGAAAGAAAACCTGAAAAATCCCCAAGTATTTGGAGATTAAACAACACACTTCTAAATAATAACACATGGATCACAGAAGAAGTCTCAAGAAAAAGCTTTAAAATATTTTGAACTATATAAAATAAAATAACCAAATGAAGTAATCAATGAAAGGGTACTTGTTTCATTAGGGTCCAGACCCTTAAGTCACAATAACCTGCATATTTTGTTAGGTAGGGATGCACACGTTTCTAACAACCCCAAAAGTTATTTCATTGACCTGGAGGTAATCAGCAATGTTATATTTTGATTAGCCATTTCATTCCAATATTCTTTCTTTAGTGACTGTAAATACTGAATTATGCAAACATTCTTTGAGCCAGTTTCACCAACCTGCCTGTCCAGTTTTCTCATGAATGAGTTAAATACATTTTTGACACATGTTCATTCTTTATTTGTATGGGTAGTATTTTTAAAATTTTGAAAAGTATTCTTTGAGAGGAGACGACACTTAAGATCCATAAAACGAATTAAAGATCCTGTATACTAAAACTAAGTAAGAAGTATGGGTTTGAAAAACAAAAAGCTTTTTAAAACTAACACATTTGGGCAAACTCTGGGAGATGGTGAGATGGTGAAGGACAGAGAAGCCTGGTGTGCTGCAGTCCATGGGGTCGCGAAGAGGAGGACATGACTCGGTGACTGAACAATAACAACACAAGAGGAAAATATCAACTTAGAGAATAGGGTCTGTAACACGAACCAAAACAGCAAAAAAGTAACAGATAAAAAAATTTTATATCCAAAACATATAATTTATAATAAATATACAACTCAATTTACTCTGTATTGAAGTATATAAAATAAAAACCAAGGAATAAGGAGAAAGTGATAATCGCAATGTTATCAAATTTTGAATTCAATTTTTTTAAAGAGGCAAAAAAGTGCTGAACAAATGTGATTAGTAACACAGAACAGACCTTTTCCAATATTTCATTTTTTAACTGATCATTTATTATGTTAAAAAAAAAGAATTTTAATATGTGCCAAAAGGCAGGTACATACAGGCTAAAAATTAAAAAAGCAAGGAATAAGCAAGAAGATTAACATGAATCACTTTGTACTAGTTAGCTATTTGTGTAACAAAGCACCCAAAAACTTAACAGTTGAAACCAACAGACATTTATTATTTCAGGTTTCTGTGAGTCAGGCATCAGCGAGTATTTGTGATGGGGGTTTGGACTCAGGGTCCCTCATGAGGCTTCAGTCGAGCAGCCAGCCAGGGCTGTTGGCCTCCCCAGGGCTGGAAGACGCATCACTAAGCTCACACACAGTTACTGCAGGAAGTCCCTGATCCTCAGCCCATGAGTGTCTCTGTGATGCTGCTTGTTGAAAGTCTTTACAACATGGCAGCTGGGCTCCCCCCAAGTAGCTATCCAAGAAAGAAAACAGAAAAGAAGCCATCTGCTTCTTTAGGACTTGTCCTCAGAGGGATGTGTTCATTTCTGCCATACGCGATTCATGAGAAGTGAGCCACTGAGATCAGTCCACGCTCAAGGCCACACTTAGTCATTGCCTTTTGAAGGGAGAAGCATTTAAAGAGACTGGACAGACTCTAAAACGACTACATATTTGGTACTTAAAAAATACTTCAGTATACAGCTCTGACACTTAAAACAATAAGAAAAGGAAAGTACGCATATGTATACACATGCACATGCAACCACACATATGTGTGATGCTAAGGAAACAGTAAAATTTCAGCTTTCATATAATTATGTATCTTTCCCCAAAAACACCTGCCAAGATGGATTTCAGCCTCAAAGAACAGAAAACTACACTAGCACAATGGTTCTGAGCTCTAGGGAAAATTTTCTGAGCTCAAGGAGGTCAAAGTTATGTTTTTGATCACTAGATGATCAATACTTTAATGTAGAATAAAGATAAAAGAATTTTCCCAATTTGATTTTTAAAACTAGCATAACCCATCTAACACCTTTACAATGTATACTATAAACCAATCTCAAACGTTTTTATGTAGCAATCATAAATATTAACATGGCACATGTAAAAAACATATTAAGCATATCAACTATGAACCATGTAGGGATTACCTCTGGAATGCCAGCATGGTTCAACCACCACTGAAAATATATGTTACTATGATGTGTCATGTCAACAGCTACACAGAAACATTTCATCATATACTGAATGATGTCAAAAAGGCATTTAATAAAATTTAATAGCCCTTCCTGATTCATTCTTCTCTCTCTCTCTCATACACACACACACACTCTCACTCACAGATATAGACATATACACTTAGTAAACCAGAAAAAGACATTTGCCTTCAAGTCAAGCAACAGATGAATCCTACTATCACCATTGTCAATCAACACTGATATAATTCTAGGCAAAGCAAGAAAAATAAACACAAGAAAAGTAAAAAAAAATATATATATATATACACATATATATGATTATAAGTAGGTAGATGGATAGATATGAAAAAGATCAATAAATATGAAGAAGGCAAAAATTATTACAGAATGGTATCTTGAGTACCATCTGAAACCTATTAAAAAAAGAGGTCCATGAGTATTTTGGCTGGTTATAAAATAAACCTATCAGTGTAAGCAGCTTCCCAGGTTGGGAAACACCTGAGGCCTTCACCCTTGTATGTGTCAGTGAGCTTCCTCCACCCCTAAAGACTCTATGAAACATACTGAGTTCTGAGAGGAACTTGTTTTCCCATTCTCCTCTAACTGGAAATGGCACCACTTACATTATCCGTGTATCTACTACAGTATCACCTCCTACAGTCAAGAGAGCATGGGGGGAGGGTTGGTCTAGAAACACAAAGAGGCCTTTTGAGAACTAACTAGAATATAATGAAAAAACAATAATCAGAGGAGACCATATGTGCTAAGTGCCAGGCAAGAGGAACAGAGCAAGCCCACGAAGCAGGAGCTCACTGGGAAAACTCCGACAAGTTTTGCAGCAAAGCTAGAACTGAGTTTTGTCTTCGTGGAAGAGGCAAATACTCTAGTATAGTGAAACTGTGTGACTAAAGTGGATTCCCTGGAAGTCCAGCACCAAAGGGCACAGGTTCTCTGTGCAATGACTGTCAGGCAAGGAGGCTTGGACTTGCACTTACTGCCATGTAAGGCCTGCAGCCAGCATCTCTCGTCTTGGCGATCGAGTCCACAAGCTGTCCACTGATGCCAAAGTCACAGAGTTTAATATTTCCACTTCTGTCCAGAAGAATATTGGAAGGTTTGATATCTGCAAGACACAGATGTCATTCAACAGTCAAGTAATTAAGCAAATGAGCTATATTCTAAAGAAGTCCAAGGAAGTGTTGAAAAATGTTAGAAAGCATAAGTGATCAAGTCCATAAAATTCAGATAGATAAGATGATAAAATTTTCTGAATGCTAAAAACGCATTATAAAAAAATGCCTTATATTAAATTTAGGCATTCTATAAAGTTTTCTTTGTTCTCATCAAGAGACATTCATTTACTTGTTTCAGATTCATTACTGAACATATAACATGCACAATGAATTTAATCTGTAAGAGTATACTAAGCTACTTTATGAGTTTGAGTGAGTGAAAGTTGCACAGTCGTGTCCGACTCTTCGTGAGCCCAAGGACTATACAGACCATGGAATTCTCCAGGCCAGAATACTGGAGTGGGTAGCTGTTCCCTTCTCCAGGGAATCTTCTCAACCCAGGGATCAAACCCAGGTCTCCTGCATTGCAGGCAGATTCTTTACCATCTGAGCCACCAGGGAAGCCCAAGCCAAAATGCAAAGTACATAAATTTTAAACCCACAATTTTGTTTAAGCAGAGCTTCATATAACTAAGGACAGTATCCAACCCAGTACACTCACCAGACCACAAGCTCTGGGGTCAGAAAAGCAAAGGTTTGAGCCCTAGGTCTGATATTCACAACTCTACCTAGAGCAAGCTTCTGAACTCTCACTCAGCACCCATAATCCCCTCGTCTACTAAATCTAAGCAACAATTCCTAACTTACGGGGTTGTGGAAAGGAAAACACCTATTACAGAGTGAGCGTGCTTTTCTGCACACATGGGAAAGCTAAGTCCTTTCCATTTGCTTCACCAGATTTTACACAATTTGGCCACAACGGCCCTAGGTTACCACCTTCTCCTCACTGACCGTCACCTAATTCAGCCAGTCAGTGCAAATCAGCTAGTTGGCCAATTCTCCCCCTCACTCACTAATTCTCTGTACCTTTCTCAATCTTTCAATCCATTTCATTGTCACTGTCATGGCTCTATGAATAAAAAGACAGGATAAAAATAAATAAAGGATACAAAAGTATCTGTCTGTAACTCAGAAGGTTATCCACAAAAACTCCAGAGAAGAGCGCTCACTATCACTGACACGGCTGACTGCCCATCAAGCATCCGCTCCTAACCAGGCCATCCTTACTGAGGGCACTCCGGCTTTACGAGATCTCCAGCCTCCTCCATGCGGCTCCACCCATACCACCAAGCACTGGGTCCTGACTGGCCTGAGCTGAGCAGGGTGGACTAAGGCTTCTCACCAGGGCCTCATTCAGTGAGGGCATGAGGACACTCTGGCGAATGAGAGAAGAGAAGACACTAGAGACACATAAGGAAGATTTCTCTGCTCCTAAGACAGCCACATGAGAGAAAGCTGCTTCTTCAAGGAGCCGACGCGTCCAGATGTGACACAGGATCTGCTGCAGCTGTGACTCCCCTGGGAACGGAGCGCAGAGCCAAATGGAGAGCGCTTCAGCCTGACCACGCTGTGCTGGGAGCCACCCCGCCTCTGGACTCACTATGGCAGACAATGAGTTTCTCTGAACTTCAAGCCAGTCAACAGGATTTTCTACTACTTGTAATCAAAAGCACTCTAATCACAGCAAAAAAGCTAACTGATCCTAGTTGGTAAAAAGGCTGCTATAGTCATACCCACCTCTGTGGATGATTTTCAAGTTTTCTTTTAAGTGGTTTAGTGCTTTCACAGTCTAGGGAGAAAAAGCAGAGAAAGACAGGACAAGCAATCAGCTCCCTTCCAATCAAACAGCATTGCAGTTGATCATAAAGTTACAGCTCAGGTAGTTCTTGGCATTCTTTTAAGCTGAGTATTTTGATATCCTGTCCATGTTCTGTGTTAACCGAAGATGCTAAATTATGATTTTAGATGTGAAAACTTAGCTTTCTTTATATACTCTTCTCTGACAGCTTAAAAAATAACAGGTAACTTACAAATTTTCAAATGAGTCATTAAAAAGCTGTAAAATCTTTCTCATACCATCTAACTTTTCAAGAATAGATATTAATATATTTAATACAAAAAGATCCCATAGTCATGGTTCCTGTTTAGCACGTTTTTCCAAATTCTCAATTTCTCACAATCACTCACCCTCATTGGATGTGAAGCCCGCAAAGTTATGTTTGCAGAGCCAGAATTTATCCTACTGTTTGATCACTGCTCATGATCAGGAAATCAAAGATTTTTCAATGATTAGAGGAAACAGACTTGAATTAAAATTTCTACAGTCTCAAACTAAAAGAGAAGTGACAAACTGGCCAACCATTAGGAAGGTGAAGTCTCCACTGCCATCAAGTATTAGGAGAGTGAAACACAAGCTCAAATGTGTCACACAGTCAGGCTTGTTCAAGGGGGTTTTAGCAAGGAGGGATTTAACACAAAGTAATTGTGAATGCTGTGCTTAATATAAAGGATGATAACCAAATCTAGAAACACAGGCAAATATGTAATAAATGATTTATTAGTACATACTACACATATTATAATATTTTTAATATAGGATTACAAATATTACAGGATTGTAAAATAATATAGGATTGTAATATTGTAATATAGGATAAAATCATTTTATGTTTTCCAGTTTCTAGATCATCCTGTTACGGAGTGGTTAGCAACTGGATTCTAGGGTCTGGCTGCCTGGACTTAAATCATTTACGCTTACAAATTATGAATTTCACAGCAAATTAAGTTACTTAACCTCTTCATGCTTTAGATCTGTCATCTGCAAAAAGGGGGTTACACTATATACCACTGAGAGTTGCTATGAACATAAAATGTCATGAGATCTTGGCCTGACACAAATAAACACTCAATAACCATAGCTATTATTATTCTACTGTTATTCTATTATAATTATTATGAATAGTAACAAGCTCCAAAATAAAGCTCGGTTTGGTATATTGGAGAGATGACTAAATTGAACATAAAATTTCATATATGTGTTTGAATAATGAACAAGTTTCTAGTATAAGGCTGTTTGTACTAGACAGCTTTTTATAAAATTATATGAAAGGGTATATATCTTAACATTTAGCTCATAAAACATTTAAATTAAGCATTAATTCAGATAAATAAAATATTAACATGGGATCTATGAATCTTAAGATTATAATGACTAGATTTAATCTGACTTTTTAAAGCCCAATTATACACACACATCTCTTACAACTAAAAAACAGCTCAGAGGCTATCTATATATTGCAACATTAACCTTTAATGATTAAGCAAATAAATTGACAATTAACAGTAGACCATACTGGATGTGGAGGCAGCAGGAAAGAAAGAGGGAATTACCTGAAACCAGAATACCTATCTTACAGTTGCCTATAAAGTTTCATTTACACATCCACTAACCTGGGTCACCATTAATTCAGATTCTCAGGGGATTCTAAGAAATCTCATACCCTTCTACCCTATTAAAAAAATGTTTTTCTTTTTATGAAAAAATTGTGAATGACCTTTGTTAGTTAGCTAAAAGAACAGGAAAGAAAATGATCATGAATTTACTTTCAAAACTATAAATACATAAGCAAAACAGTACTTCTTTTCTTTTTTTGAACTATGGTAAAAGTGATTTTACCAAATTAGTAGTAATGTTGGTTACTGAAATTGCTGGGCAACAATTTTAGTTTAGACAGAACCGGCCAAATCTTAAAGCAAAAGAAAATAGACTTTGGCTAAGAATTTCAATTAAGGAACTTCAAGGAAACTGCTGCAATTCTAATTAATTTAAGGGGAACTGTAATAATATAACCTATTTAAAAATAGTTAAAGTAATAAGGGAAAGAGGAACAGAAAATTGCTTTTTCCTAGCCTTATTTACAGCACAATCTATTATGGCTCACTATGATTTTCATGACAGAACACTGCAGTATTTACTATTGAAATGTATGATTTCAATATGTACTTGTCAACAATGAAAAGTATCTGTAGATCAGTACTTTGAAAATTGTTCTTATGACTTATTTTGTTAATGACCCCACAGAAGCAACTTTGTCTCTTTTCCTATTACAAATGAGTTTCCAGGAAGGTCAGTAACATTTTGTGAACTCTAGCAGCATCTTTATACAAGTATACATAGCCCGAACAATTTGAAAACCAGGTACTTACTGCTAAAGTGATTTTGCCTAAAATTTCTTCTGGAATAACATCATCTAATACACTATATACATATTTGTAAAACTTATCAAACGAGGTAGACATGAGTTCCATACAGATCCAACAGTCACCCTACAAAATAATAAACATAAGTCACTCTTACACAGTTTAACATTAAGCACACCTTTTCTTCACTTAAAACTGAAATACAATGGGAGAAGAATCTTTGTTTTTTTTAACTTTAAATGAGTGGTAATTTTTGTTCCTTATTAAAGCCCTGGACTGAATATTCTCATGTTCAAACACAAATTTAGTTGCCCAACTTTCCCCACTCTTAATTTTAAGGACAGGCACAGTCTTACATAGAAAACCTTTGTATTTTCATGAAATTTTCAACCTTTGCCAAAATTAAATATAAAAATAGAAAATATGTGGGAAACTGTTCTAAGAAAGTAAACAGATTACAGTAATCTTGGGATATTATATCAGCTTCTCAAATTCATAAAAAAAAAGAAAAAATATACATAAAGCAAGCCCAATGCCTGGAGTCCTTGCTCAAATGCTGCCTTCTCAGTGGCCAACAATGAAAATGCCTAAATCCCAGGGCAAGTCATCCTCCTCACATCCCACTGCCTGCTCTACTCGTAGAGCACTCCCCCTCTTCTAATATAAAATACCATTCTTCTCTGCTTATGTCTTTCACTCATCTTCCCTACTGGAACATACACTCCACCAGGACAAGGGCTCAATAAACACTCTTTAAATGAGCAAGGAAATGGCAACCCACTCTAGTATTCTTGCCTGGAAAATCCCACGGACGGAGGAACCTGGTGGGCTACAGTCCATGGGGTCGCAAAGGGTCAGACACGACTGAGCAACTTCACTTTAAATAAACAAATGCTGGCTATAATCAAACCAAACCACTCAAAACCTACTGGCAGCACTGTAGGGTGTTTTAAACCAGCGAGAATGCAATTTGACAATAAAACAACAGAAATAAAAGTGCCCATACTCTTTGATAGGCTCACTCCCTGACTAGAGATCTAACTTAAATAGTTCACAAATTACAAAAGGAAAAAAGAAACAGAAACAAACTAGAAACCTCTGAACTACCTCACAAGAAAAAGTGGTACATTATTAAAAGGATTAGATACAATTATTGTGAAAACCGTACAGCTCACTAGGCATGCATGAGAAACGACTGTAAGCAAACACCAGGTTTATAGCACTGCCAACTGTGTGCACATATAAACAAGGACTACGAAGTACCTGTGAGAATGGAAAGAGATATTGGGATGATGACAAAAATTACCTTGACAAAATTCTGAGTGTGATTACTAATTTTTGGATCCAGCTGTATCCTCACAGATTTTCTTGTATGGACCTCCCACCCCAACACTTGGCCCGGATTATTTGAGAGATCAATGTCCGCTGAAGAAAAGCGGCTTGTTTGGAATGACACTGCTAATCAGTGACAGAGCCGTGAACAGAATCCAATTGACTTAATTCTGCTCTCCTAACAACACCTACAGTGCAGGACACCTCATCTACACACAGAGACGGCACATGCGGTCATGACTGCTGAGATGAATAATCTCTCTTAGAACCAGCTGCTACCATAGTAACATAGCTCCACGCCTTTGCAGAATGATGATTTGTAAAGCATATCTGACACAGGGAACCTGCACTTATAGTTATTCCAAACTTTCCTCTTTAGGTCTCTTTCTCTTTTCAGTGCTCTTGCAGAATAGCCTTTATAAGAGACTAACACTATTAACCTAACACACACACTTGAATTTATTTTTGTCTAAAGACACCATTTCAATAGATTTACTAGAATTTCTTAATTAGAGAGAAAGTACATTTAACCCACCTACTTAGAAAAACGGTGACAGGAGGGAACTTAACTGTAGTAACAGAGCAAAGTGGGAAAAATCACTGTTAAGAGTGTGAAGGCCTGATGTACTGGTTCAGGCTCTCCCACTTTCTACTTGCATCAGCTTGGGCCCCATCAACTCTACATCCATGACATGGGATGGCCCCATCCTCAGCGGACTCTGATGAGGATCAAGTGAGTTAACTTATGTAGAGAACAAAGTAAAGTGCCAGCAGGGGCTAAAAACAAGAGTTAAGAAAATGAGGGGAAAAGGGAAAGGACGGAAAATACAAAAGCAACCAAAAGACAAAGAGCGGTCATAGAATGAGGGAGAAATCCTCGTAGTTTCTAAGGCACGTAACTCATGGAAATATTTTTCTCCTGGCAGCTCCTCTGAGCCGTAACTGAGGACAGCAGTAATGAGCTGCATTTACAAAAAAAAAGAGGAATGGTCAGAGCTGCCTCAAAAGGCACTGACAGCAACATTACTTCCATGTTCAAGCAAAACACGGGATGACCACACAATTGAAACATAAAAATAAAAATTACTGAATATGGATTTACTGAACAGGAAGGTGGAGGTTAGCGAAATTTAGCTACTAAGATCAAGATAAGGTTTTCAGAGACAATATCCAGACAAAACCAATAACATAACTTTTATACCAACTGGAAGCACCCAGAAAATGAAATGTTTAAAAAGACACCACTCATTTGGAAAGGAAAAAACACCTGGGAATACATCTAACAAAAGAGGCAAGATGTCTAGCCAAGTTAATCAGGAAAAAATAAAGAAGATACAAATTATACCAGGAGTGAGAGAGAGAGGGAGGTAACATCACTAAAGATTCCACAGGTACTACAGTGATAGTATACAGCTGTTATGGAAAACTTTATAGCAACTAACTTGACAGGTTAGATAAAAGGCACAGATTTCTGAAAATATAATCAAACAACCAAGTATCACTCAAGGAGAAACAGATAACCTGAAAAGAACTCTGGAAGAAACTGAACTGCAAAATATTAACGATTATGCTGAATGAAAGACAACAAACAAAAGAGTGGGACATGCTGTACGGTTCCATTTACATAAAACTGTAGAGAATGCAAATTGATTCACAAGGCAGAAAGTGGGCCTGCGGCTGCCTGAGGGTAGTGGAGTAGGGAGGAGTGCGTGCTACTTACGGGGCACAAGGAAGCTGAGGAGAGATGGAGACGTTCATTACCCTGATTATGGTGATAACCCCACAGTGTAGCCAACTGTCAATTCTACTTCCATAGTTTTACTAAAAACTTCTGTGTGTATGTGGGGGTTGGGGAGATGTGGGGAAGGAAATGGAAAAGATATGACACAAGTAGGGTCAGAAAGGGAGGAGGTGACTAAATTCAGCCAATGTCACTGCCTCTAATATAACCTGTGCAACATGAAGAGATTTATCATCTCGCAAACAGAATGACAGTGTATAATACTTCAGTCCAGGGTACAGCTCTGTGTCTGCAGACTTGACTGTGTGCTGATGTGATTGATGTAACACTATGTGAAATGGGGAAGAAAGTTAACAAATTCAATAGACCTGGTCATAAAAATGAACACTCACATCAAAAGTACAAGGGTAGGAGTAGAAGCAGCTAAGGAAGTCTAGAACTACCTAGTGATTAACTAGTGATTCAACAAAGGGATGGCAGTATCATGAAGAAGAATGCTACCAGTTACTATCATTTTCTATTAAGAGTACAGAAAAATACATAAAAATTTCAGGACTAGCAAAGAATTAACTGCCAAACCTCTAAGGTCTTCTCTAATTTTAAGAGTTCATACTTCTATTAGTACACACCTCAGTGTAACATTCAGTCCGGTCTTAAAACATAGTATTTTTTAAGTCAATAACAATAACAAAACCAAGACTATACCCTCTGTGATCCAGTACCAAAAAGGAGAAGGGGTGGGGCACATATTTTCCTCACCAGTTCATAACAAACCCACCGGTATCGGCTCATCCTAACGTTTTCAAAATGAGAATGAGTATTTAAAATGCTTAAGAGTTCAGCTCAAGTCCCATTCCCCTAAATGAACATCACAGGTGTGTGACAACTGTCCAGGACACCACACGTATTCACTGATAGCTCCAGCTCTACTTCCTGACCTAACTCACTTCCTGCTTTAGGTAGCAGGATGCCAGAAGCCAATAAGTGTGCTGACAGCTGGAGGCAGAAGTGATAACCTACATCAGGACACAGAATAGGCAGAGGCCAAAAGAGAAACATGATCCTGAAACCAAGAAATTGAAGCTCCAGTTTCTATATAAAAGTCTGGAAAATGGAATAAAACGAATGGATTTCTACCATAGTGTTAATTTCCCTGTCTGATGGATTATACTCAGGATTGTGGGTGGACATGAATAAATGCTTGTGTTAAAGGCAGATACATTTGATGACGGAAATGAATAAAGGTTTAAAAAGGGGGTGGGGGGGTACTGAGGGAGCTCAAAGACAAAAGAGATAGATCTAAAAACAGTAACATATTTAGAAGCCAGCTGATGTGCCAGGTTCTTAAAAAACTGAAAATATTTATAAATGAAGAAGGAAATATGGCATTCACAAATGGCAGTCACAAAATAATTAACTAGCTAGCTAAGGTATGAAATTCACCCCCAGCCCAAGGAACTTGAGCAGCAGAAATTAAGAGTAAATTACCACAGTGATATACTAAAATGTTGAGAAATCAACATATTACTAACATTAGGCATTTAACTGAAGATGAGAATTAAATGCTGCCATTCCTTACTTATTCCAAGCAGCTGTCTGCTGGTCCCCTAAGACCCACATGGCCTGTTCCTACCTCTCGGAAGAGCGCGCCATAGAACTGAACAATGTACGGGCAGTCACTGCTCCGCATCACTACATCCAAATCCATGAGGAGCTGCTTCTGCTCTTTTTCATCCACTGTCGACCGGATTCTCTGAAAAAGAAGGACAAAAGATATCACAAAAACACAAAACGACTTTAGAGAAAAGCCAGTTCCGCAAGACTGAAAATTTCCAAGCAAACTTCACAGATACTAAATAACCACACATAAAAATTATAATCTTCCTTATACTTTATAAGAAAATTTTATCACTGAAAAACACAATAGCACTTAGAAAAAAAACCTGGACAGTACGGCCCTTAGGAATGCTTTGAGGGACCCAGGCTTTTAATCACAAGTGCTCACTGATCACGTTGGCAGGAATGCAACCAAGTTGTGGAGCGCTGAACACCAGCCCCATATGCAAATACAAAGAAAGTCCTGAGGAGCCAGCCTTTAAACAGTTCACATGGAACAATCCTCAGGAGCTCTGAGGACTCTACATACTGTCAATCACCATTTCAGAACGGTATGGAAGCAAGGCTTTCAGTGCAAGAACGGCCCCCTCTGCTCCCAGTGTCCTTATGCCCTGCCTCCTCCTTCTTTACACTTGGAAAGGTAAAAGTGAGAACCAGCCCACAGACTACAACCCGAGCCTCCCAAGCCCTATACTGGCACCCCCTCTTCACCACCCTTCCTGTTTGTTAGAAACAAAGCTCCACCTGACCCTCCAACCCGTGACTCAGACTGCAGGGCACACAAACAAGTGGAAGCAAACCTAACCGTGAGGGAGCAGAAGGCTGCCTGTTTGCTCCTCAGGTGACGGGTCCCCTCCATCCCCACAGTGCAGACCTGGGGGACATCCCCGCACCCCCGCAGTAACTCTGCACAATACCAGCAGACAGCCACAGACCAGGACCCCACCTCCCGTCACCCACCCAGGATCTGTGCTGAACACGGAGATGTTCAGAGGACAGTTCCCAGTACGGACAGCAAAGAAACAGGTTCAGAAGGTGTGAAACAGTGACAAAGTTAGAGGTTCATGTCGAGGCATGCAAACAGCAGCTGTTCTCATAAAATAAGTGTACAATGTCACACCATGCCACTGTGTACAATACCCAGCACATACTTACAAGGCAAGTTAGCATACAAAAATACACCAGGTGGCATTTAGTCTTCCAAAGACCTCAAGGCATGTGTCCTCGATGTTCTCGAAAGGAGTGAAGGCGTCAATGATAATTCTTGAGTGCATTTTACAGAAGAGAAGCCAGAGGCATAGATGTATTTCACGTGACAAGACAACAAGCAGGTATGTATGGAAAAGAAGTCGGTCTCTCATTTTCATTTTCCCACACTAAATGAGGAATTCCATATATTCCAAACACAAACAAATTTGATTTTATAACTTAAAATCTATAGCCTGCTTGCTAGGTACAGTACCTCATACCAAATAAAATTTACAAATTAAAATTCATCTTGTATATACTGATTTTAAACTCTCACACTGAATGTCCTGCCCAGAGAAATAAGAAAAAAAGAGGAAGAATGAAAAATAAAAACAAGTAAGACTGGTACTTTTAAAATTAAGAAACACCCCCCACCATTTATGTATTTTCATAGTTTGGAGAATAATATTCTTGCTTTTCTATCAACACTGGCATAATGTCTGCTCAAAAGAGATATTTCTAAAAAGTCAAATTAGTCCAGAAATGTAATTTATATTTGTTCAAAACATGACACTGATAATTTTTATAAACATTTTAATTACATTAACTCCTGTTTTAAAAATACAACTTTTAAAAGTGTGACTCTCCTGGTAGCTCAGGTGGTCTCCTGTAATGCGGGAGACTGGGGTTCAATCCCTGGATTGGGAAGATCCCCTGGAGAAGGAAATAGCAACCACTCCAGGACTCTTGTCTGGAAAATCCCATGGACGGAGGAGCCTGGCAGGCTACAGCCCATGGGGTCGCAAAGAGTCGGGACACGACTGAGCAACTAACACTTTACACTTCACTTTAAAAGTGTAGCTGTGAAAATACTAATTTGGGAAGGTAATCCTTTTTAAAAACATTTAACAATCCTATGTTTCTAAATTTCAAGGACAAAGAACTAATAATTATAAAACAAATAGGAAACAAACGACCCTCTGGTTGGGAAAGACTTTGATCTACTAAAGAATTGTCACTATTAATATATTTAAAGATTTTTTTTTTCCCACTTTCACTATTTTTTTCTACTTTTCTATATTTACAAGTGTACATATACTAACACACACACTTACAAAACACTGTTTTAAAAGACACCCTCCTTGCTAGTTTGTTTTTTCTTTCCGTCTACTGATTAGATGGCTTTCTAAATTTACAATAAACCTTAGTAGTTATCAACATTTGGCTCTTGAGGATCAATTTCTAAAAATGCTGCTGCTGTTGCAGAAAGGATACATGTTACTACGTGAGCTGCAGGCCTAACTGAAGCTCCAGTATCTGACTGATACACAAGACTATTACTAACCAAACTGGAGACAGAGCTCCTGGCACAGCTGTAATTGGAGATCGTGAGCATGGAAGGAAAATCTATTCATCTGTAAAACATTCTTGAGCACTACTGCCAGCGCAGAAGAGAAACTGGCTGCTGGAGGGCCTGCTGCTCAAACACGAAACAGATTCTGCTCCTGGACACTTGTCGTCACCTCTGCACGCTTCCTGAACATCTCGTCCAAGTGACGGGCAGAGCAAGGGGAGCGACTGCTATTACATCCCAACTGTTTGAGCAAGAGCAGCTAGCTCTCAGTTACACTGAAGCTTTAGGGTCGCACGGCAACATTTGTTATATGTGAGCAATTAATAAAATAAACTAACTCAAAAGTCCTAAAGGACTCAAAGAGGGGATTAACTATAAGCACACATCTCCTACAACAGCAAGTAGCTTCAAATTAATGATTTTAGTTCATAATTCAGTAAGTGATTCACATTGGACAACACTTAAGTAACCAATGAGTCATGTGACAGAATACTTAATAATAAAAGTCCCTACCAGGAAAGTTTTTCTAAATGAACATCAAAGCAATGTGTATGGAAAAGATTTCTCCCATCTGAAATAAGTAAGTGGAGCATGTCAGGGAGAACAAACTTCTTCCCCCTATAAAGCTGTCCTTAACGAGGACACTGGAAATGCAAGCAAAGGTGAAGCCAACTATAGTACCTAAATTCTCTTATAATTTGAATGTTTAGAAATCAAATGTGTTGATAAATGCCTCAAGTTACAAGAAATTTTCATTTATTGATATCAAAAACTTAAAAGCTAGATAAGGCGCGACTTCCCTGGTGGTCCAGTGGTCACGACTGCGCTTCCACTGCAGGGTGTGCAGGTTCAAGGTCTGGCCGGGTAACTGAGACCCCAGGCAGCCACGAGGCATGGGATCTCGGGCAGACTCCCCTCCACAGAAACTAAAGAGGGACAGAGTGAGGGTTCCACAGCACTTCATTTAAATCAAACAATGAAGAGGATAAGGATTTCTTAATCAATGTAATTGGAATAAACATATTTTCAAAGTGTCTATTTCCAACAAACACCAACACTTCTATGCCAGACGTGCAACCTCATTCATGAAGCTTTCCCTGCCAAACACCCCTCCTAAGGTTCATATCTGAGAATAAAATACAAAGGAGACTCGCCTGCCACTCAGTGGCTGCCTTCAGATCAACCTCAGTCAGTGAGGTGAGGGCTAGGACAGCAAGGATCACATTCAGATCCCCAAGACCCCCTGGATTCTTACAAACATTAGATCCTTACAAAGAAATATGCTGCTTTCCCAGCAGCAACGTCTAGAATGCACTTCAGAGGCAAAGGTGGAAACCCCAGAAACCACCGCAGCGCGTCAGTGGGCTGCCCCCTTCCTCTGAGTTGCAGGAAATCCTAGGCATTCTCAGTTTCCTCATTTCAAAACAAGGATTCTCTGCCCCATAGTGGCAGCAAGAATCTCAGCCTTCATTGCTAGTCTTCTAAACAGACCACACACAAAAATGTCCCTGATACCTCACAAAACTGTCACTAATAAGGTCAAAGCAGATGGCAACATTAGCCAAAACAAACCATTTTTAAAAAAGGAAAAAAGAGTATTTGTAATGCTGATCACAAATGCAAAACTGCCTTTAATGTCAAGGAATAACAAATTGTGTGTGTTAAATCATTTGTTTTAAATTATGAAAACAGACGCTTTTACTAAGGCAGGAAGAAAGAATACTAATTCTTAATTGCAAAACCACCCAAGTCCTTCCCTACCAAGGGATCGAACAGGCATCTTACCACTCCTGCACTGCCAGCTGGGTTCTTCACCACCAGCGCCACCTGGGAAGCCCATCTGAGTCCTTAGAATCTACGTAATGAACTTTCAAATGTGTATTGATCAAATTAATAGCAGGACCTCCCCTTCTTCTCACTGAGGATGCTCAATTCCTTCTACGTATTTCTGCTGTGCATCATCAGACAACTTGTGAGATCAGTTCCAAAAACACGTGCGACCACATCATGGGATGAGCTGCCCTGAGGACAAGCTTGATATGTCTTGACAAGTGTGGTATCATCTTCCCCTTCACTAATGACATCACCCAGATGTAAAGAGCACACTGTTAACCTCACCACTGAAGTATGTAAGGGCCTGAAGATCATAAATGACAGATCACCACTTTGCCAGCCATGGCAATACAATGAGACAAGAGAGAAATCTGATACACAGTTTCAGAGGCATGGTTGTGAGACAACAAAGAATGGTAGAAAATGTGCAGAGGTATATCAAACATCATTCTAGACAATCCTCACTTAAGAGAGAGGTGTGGTAAGACAGCTGCTTCTCCAAATAACCATTATATACAAGCTGTGATACAGTCCTACATCACAATTCGGTCAGGTCAGTCAAGTGAAAACAAAGGCTTTCAGAAACTAGGTATCCAGAATCCTCAAAAACACTGAATGGCTGATTAGATTCACCTACAGCGACCATTTTCAAACCATCCCACTTGGACACCAAAGGTTCCTCAGAGCTGTTGCCCCGGGGGCTTCTGATATGGATAGGCATCACCACACACATTAACCAGAAGAGTACAAACACATCACAACCCCGCTCCATCACAACAACCAGAAGAGCACTAATGCTGTCTACTGTATTTGCTGGGGGTTACATATAATTCTGTCAACAGAAAGAACCCACAGTCAGCAAAACACTAGGAGCAACAGCAAAATAAACCGTGCACACGAGGCATTCTAGCCCCACAGCACCAGGGACTGGGGGGCAGGGCGCACAGCCCTGCCACTTCCTCAGGATCTGCCCTCCTAGGAAGCGCTCCACTGACATGTTTCACTCACAACACTCAAGCAACATTAGCAACATGAAATCATATGGGGCAATCAATTTGGTCTTCCTAATGAGCCCCCTGATCTAATCAAATGAGAGCTTCAGACACTGGAATTCAGTATCAATTCAAAAAAAGATAGCCATAGCTTCTGCATCCCACAGGTGATCCAGATAATCAAATACTACCACTGTGGGCCCTTGAGAATCAACAAAACTGCCCGCGGTGGCAGGGAAATGAAACCCAGCCCTGCTCTGCAGACTCCCACCTCTTCCCACAGCAGCCCCGTCCACACAGGAGGCCTGCAAGTGAGCAGATCACGTGGCCCAGGGAGGGCGGGGCTGTGGGTGCTGACACCGCACGTGGAAGCTCTTGCCCTTCCCAGCAGTCATCGGGTTAACCTAGGTCTCAATTCTAGGTCAGGGACACTGGTGTCAAGAGCCAGATACCAAGGAGAGGCAAGAATGCAGGAATCAAGATCAGGTTACCAGCTCAGGATCAGGAACAATTAAACCAATGCAACAGGAGAGTTGGAAGAGTACAGAAAAACACTGAGGGTGGAAGGAACAAGTCAGGCAGACCACCAAGAAATGGAAAACACCTGAAACCCTTCAATGTACTATACGGTCACATCACTAACTCGGTGTGGCCTATGCAGCAAATTTCAAAGAGCTGGTCTGTTTTCCCAATCAACTCAGATAACTTTTCAATTAGAAGACTCAAAGCTCATCTTAACAATGACAATCCTAACACCTCCCATCTGACCCAATGGTCAGATCAGGTCCATTCTGCACTGAGATGAGAACCTGACTTCCCTGTTAACCCCACTGCCTTCCATCTTCACTCTCTTTTATTCCCTCTCCCTCCAATTTTCATTCTTTCCTACTCTCCCTACAAACAAGAACCGGGCAGGCTCCTTTAAGAAGTCAATCTGGACCTACCAACAGGGCAGTGGTGGTCCAGGCCTGCATGAGGTCACTCCTCCAGCCCTTGGGAGGTGATCCTAGTTAGCCGTGCCTCCCCACTCCAGCCACAGACAGCTCCTCTTCTTGATTCTTCTCTCCGGTGTCCCTGGATTTGCCTGGATCAGATTCTGATCATCTGGGACTAACTCCGCTGGGGGTTTCTCCCAGATCCGAATTTCTCTAACCCTGATTGCTTTCTCAGCTGTTTGGTCTGAACCCTGGGCTCCTTCCCCATGACAACCAGCCCTGCCAGAGAGCTAAGCAGACACCTACTTCCCTCCCAGAGGATGGTGACTGCGTGTCTCATGTGTTCATCTAGTGGTTATTCCACCATCATGCAAATTGGGGCATGAAATGTTATTGCAGAGGATGCTGATCCAAGCCCAAAGGGCCAGTGTCAGAGGATGACCTTCCTGACCTCTAAAAAACCCTGTGGCAATACATTCCCAAAGTGCATCAAACGACAGTGTGCAGTTACTTCAAGTGGCTGTCTCATTTCCCCAACATCAAGGAGGACTCACAGGAGTGTGAACCAGTTCCTTTAAATCTCCATATTCCTCTTCTCAGAGCTAAACCCAGTGCGTGATCAGGAATAGAGCCATCCACGTGAAAAAGTCACACCTAAATCCTTAATCACACAATGCTTCTGTGTATCTGTACTTGTCGATCTGGTCTGTGAGCTGAAGTGAAAAGCGAATAGACTCTCGGATGTGAGGAAAAGCTAAGTATTTTCAAAGAGACCAACAACAATACATTTTAAAGTGTGCAGTTATGGCATGCATCAGTCATCAAACGGGTGTCAATTTTTAATTACACAAATGCACAAACACTTACTCTTCCATTATTATTTGAACTCACAGATTCCAGTCGTTACACCCCATCAATATCCTGACTGGAATGTCACATTACCCAGTTAAATGAAAGCATGGCCATGTCTCATTTTTTCCTTCTTTCTAAATTGCCCTCCCAACAGCCCCAATGCTAAACTATCATGATTGCTCAAGAATTCAAGGTGATAAAGAGACAGTATCACCTGGTGAGTACAGATGTGACAGGCATCCGTCTGTAGGTCCCAAGACCACCTGAGAAATACTTCTCAAAGTCAGATGATGAATGGCAGATAGTTTCCTATTTTCACTCTTAAATTCTTTCAAAACTTGAGTAAGCATTATACAGTTGCAAATGTTAGCAAATTAAAATTAAAATCTTCAACATCAAAATGAAGCAACTTCTTTGTTTTCCTTTAAAACTTATTAACCATGGCTGCAGTCTATCCATGTTACCAAAACAGATTATGATGCTGATCAACAGAGTGAAGCACAGAACAGCACAGACTGAAAAAAGCAGGACATAATTACTAAAAGTACCTTCCCTGGCATCTGGGAAAAAAGTCTAGAACTTTAGTTTACAGGATAGTTTTCCCTTCAACCTCTGACACGTAAAAGTGAGTGTCATGCACAGACAGTACATAAGGACAATGCAATGCTTGTGCAGAGCAGTCTAAATAAAATGACTTTCTTTCCACTCACACAACAGTGCACAGCATAGAGAGAAGTTATTTTACATTCCAAGGAAAACAACATTTTAATTCAACAGATAATCCAAAGCAGAGGTTCCAGCCTGTGCATATTGAGAGGTCTGTGGTTACATGCAAAATGCTGTATATGTAAGCATCTTCCCAAGAAAAAGTCTATAGTTCTCACCACACTGTAAAAGAAATACGGCCAAAAATAGGTTAGGCTCCATAGGGAGAATCCTAAGATTTCGCCCCACCATCAATTTTTCATTAGTTTTACACAACCCAGCAAAGAAAACTGCTTAACAGTGAAGGAGGCTAAAAGAATAACACTTCACTCACAATAAACTTCAATACAGGAAGCATTTTTACATTAATGTGACACAAATCCACTTCCAAAAGTCAAGCAGGAAACAGGCAACTCCTCTCATCAAGTCATTTTGATAACCTTTCAAATTGGGGGGCTAACAGAAAGATGATTCACTTAGACTGTCTGCAAATTCATTCTCAATTCTTACAAACTAGGAAAGTATTTGTTCCCATAAGAATTTTAAGTTCGATGAGAGTGTGGCCTTATCTCATGTTTCCCTTTTTCATTTTAAATTGCCCCCAGCCATCATCAATTTTCCTGAAGTTTCTTACAGAGAGGGAACATTCAGTTAAACATCTGAATGAACAGATGAACAAACTACACTGACATGGGTCTGCTGGGGAGTCAGGTGGAAACCATGGGCTCCTCCCAGGTGCCAACGTCAGCCTGCCAGGTACCGTGTACAGGCCAATCTGCACGTGTGGCCACTCACGACAGTCACAGTACTGACAGACGTGACAGCACCATCACGGAGGACGCGTGTCAGCACACCTCGCGGGGCCCTACGGAGTGGAGATGAAACACACACAGAGCAGCCGAGCCGGTCAGGACCGAGTAAGGTTGAGGTTAGTGGCAACAGCATGTGCGTGGTTTCCGGGAAACCGTCAGTAAGCCTGCTGTTAGCCCTAGCCCCGCACCCCGCCCAACCCAGAGCGCAGCCTCCTCGTCTGGCTCCCGCCTGGCGCCCCGCAGCACCGCCCAGGTCCCCAGGGTGCGGCCGCCCGACCAGAACTCACCTTGGTAGTGGAAGGGCCTGAAGTTCAAAACACATTAATGCATCATGCCAGGGGTGCAGGGCACATGCACGGGTCACAACTCGTATTTCCAGAGGGGAGCAAACAAGCCAGCAGTGAAGACCACCACCCGCAGAGCAACTGGGAGAGGAGCTGCATGAGCCCCATGCGCGCCCAGGACGGCAGGAACAGAGCAGTGGTGCTGCCGCCCCCAGACACTCCGTCTCACGGATTAAAGTACCCAAAATAATCACGGGCTTCACCTACTTTAACTGCCATTATTTGCCCACTTGGTTTGTGGACCATTTTGTTGACAGAACCGTAAGCTCCTCGTCCAATCTCTCCGAGGTCTTTCAAGTCCTCTGCAGTGAAATCCCAGTGCTGCTCAGGGGAGATCTTCAGTTTTCCTGACGACTCAATGCTGTGGGTTCTCAGTCTCTCTCTGTTAAAATATTAGGAAGCAATTTTTCCACATTTTAAATAGGCTTTGACTTTTTCTTTTTTAGCTAGCACTGATTAATGCGTGGGAAAATTTCTTTCCTCGTTAGTTACGAAAACAGTCTGAGCTCCAGGTTTCTGGGGATTTGTTTGTTCCTTTGTTTGTGCCATTTTGGTTTTTCATACCAAGTTAAGAAAGGCCTAAACTTAGGGAGTTGACAAACACAGCTTTAATGGGACTCATAAAGCCAAACTTCCATTTGTGGAAGAAACTCCTACTGCAGACCAGTTTCATTTCCAGATACAAGATCTTTTCCAGACTTTGCAAAACTGCATTATCAAATGCAGAATCCCAGGTGCTATGAACCTCATTTTCAAAAATCTCTTATCCTGCTTGACCCAACATGGATTTTTCCAGGTCCTCAGTCCTTAATACAGCTGTTCACAAACTCTGCCACCCATCAGAAGCACCTGGGGAGATGTATTAACTCCCAATGCCCGGGCACCATCATATGGCTATCAAATCAGAATATGTGGGCACAGAGGTCAGAAAACAAGAGTATTTTAGGACACCCAGGTGATGCCAGCAAAGTTTGAGAACTAGCACCTCAGGGTACTGCCCTGCTCCTGTTAACGCCATGCTGTGGAAGGAGAACAGTTAAACAGCTAGCCAGCTGGCTCCAAGAGGAACACTGCCACGTGAGCCTCTCAGACCTTGATGAGCAGACAGAGCAATGGATGGAAAAAAAAAAAAGATTCATGGACAGAAGAACTCACTTGTTACAGATTTTCATTAAATAAAAAAAGCACCTAACCGGAGATCAAGTATTAACTTCTAACTATACTTTGTAAAAAACCAAATCCAGTGAAAAATGTTACATCAATCATGTTTGTCGGTTTCTCTCTTGCACACACACCCATGTGTAGGAATGAACTGTATCAAACCAAAGAGTGCAGCAGACATAAAGAAAAAGACTCCACTGAATATTATCTACAGTTTTTCCATTTCATATTAAATGATCAGAAACTTTTAAAACCTGATCTAGTGATACAAGTAAGGACATGATTGGTTATCTATTTCTTCTTCCAAAATTTAGGAAATGTTTTCTCAGATTAGCACAACTGTTTTTTGTAGTTACTTTTAAGCTTCTCATGTACTTAGAATTTTAAAATCACTCTCCCAGAATAATCATTTATACCAGTATTAATAATAACTGAATCAAGGTTATAGTTAAAAAGTTAATACACTTTGTCTAAATAAAAACTTAGTAAACCAGCATTCCAAATGCCAGATTCTCAAACCATAACTTTAATAAGTCATAGTACCAGCTTTCATCTATACAAGTTCTTTTTAGTTTACAAAACACTTTTACCAGTACTATATATACCTAGCATCTTGAGTCACAGGAAGCCCAGAAACCAGTGGCATAAGTGACCATTCAGGTGTGAAGCTTGAACTGCCTAAGATGGAATCAGATCTAAGCAAGTGGGTCTCTACCTACTTTTCCATTGAAGTACGTAGGGATTAAGCCAGGAAATATTCTAACATAAAGAAGTTCCATATATAATGACTGCTGTTCTGTGACCACTGACAAGAAAATCTCTATGGCTCAGTTTAATCACTGGTGAAATAGTCAGCACTGGCCTACTGCTCAGGGTCATGGCAGACAAGCTCTGAGGTGGTGCCTGTGACTCTACTTTCCCAGGATTCATATCTCTAGGTAAGCACCTCTCTTTGAACACAGGGGACCTGTGGCTTGTTTCCAGCCAACAGAACACAGCAAAGGCTATCACTCATGATTACACTGTATCACGTAACATTTACCATTAGCATTCCTGAGAAATGAAATGAATATTTCATTGCTACATAAAGTCACACAAAAACAACAGTTATTATACTGCCACAAAGATCAAATTTTAGAATTATGGAATATCTCTGCAACAGTTTAGCTTATTGTAGGCCTGCTGTATGGCTTCTGGATAAGCTCCTTTTTTTCTTTTTGAAAGTGAACAGATTGACAGATAAGGGATATGGGTTATCTTCTCGGGCTAATGAAAACATTCACAAATTGAGTAAGGTGACAGATGTACAACTCTGAATATATTCAAAGCGATAGAATCATACAGCTTAAATGGGTGATACCTCCTCAATAAAGCTGCTGAAAGAAAAAGATGAACAGAAGAATCTGATTTTTACCCAGAGATCCACTTTCTCAGTTAGACAGGAATAGAGCTATGAAAATCACAGAAAAACATGCTACGGTTGTGCCATCCCCAAGGCGGGGGGGTCAGCACCATAAATTTGTTTTCTACGTTACTCTGTCTCTGTTTTGTATATAGATTCATTTGTATTATTTCTTTAGATTCCACACATGCGTATATTTGCCCTTCTCTATCTGACTTACTTTGGCAAGTATAATATTCTCTAGATTCATTCAGGGTGCTGCAAATCGCAGTCATTTATTCTTTGTCATGGCTGAGTAAGCCAACCATCTGTTGATGGGCACTTGGGTTGGTTCCATGTCTTGGCTATTATAAATAGTGCTGCTATGAACCTTGGGGTGCACATATCTTCTTAAATTAGAGGGTTTTTTCCTCGAGATATATACCCAGGAGTAGGACTGATAGATCATATGGTAGCTTTTTTGGTTTTTTAAGGAATCACCATACTGTTTTCCATGGCTGTGACACGGATTTACATTCCCACCAACATTATACGAGAATTCCCTTTTCTCCACCCCTCTCCAGCATTTACTACTTGTACACTTTGATGACGGCCATTCTGACAGGTGTGAGGTGATACATCATTGTAGTTTAGATTTGTGTTTCTCTCATAATTAGTGATATTGAGCATCTTTTCAAGTGCCTGTTGGCCATCTGTATGGCTGAGTACGTTCTCTGATAATTGTTCTTTGGGACAGAAATGAGCAACTTGTCCATTAATACTAAATCATCACTACCGTATTTTAATTACTGTTCCTTCTTTAACCTAGACTAATCTATGAGTTTCTGAAATCCTACTGATGCCTAAAAAGTCAAAGAACTGTGACATAATGCTCTGGAGCATAATCAGACTGGGCATGGAGAAAAGCTTTATTTCTATCTAATGTGTCTAACCGGAGAAGGCAATGGCAACCCACTCCAGTACTCGTGCCTGGAGAATCCCGTGGACAGAGGAGCCTAGTAGGCTGTGGTCCATGGGTTCGCTGAGAGTTGGACACGACTGGGCGACTTCACTTTCACTTTTCACATTCATGCATTGGAGAAGGAAATGGCAACCCACTCCAGTGTTCTTGCCTGGAGGATCCCAGGGACAGGAGAGCCTGATGGGCTGCCGACTGAAGTGACTTAGCAGCAGCAGCAGCAGCAGCGTGTCTAATAAAGCTGCCCATGCCCACAGGAAGGTGGGCTTGTTTTTTAAAGAAACAGAATTGCACAGCCAAAGTGACCTGGGATGGCTGTAGCGCCACACTTCACCACCACGTCTATTACATACAGGGATTTGCTGTGCAAATTCAGCAGCAGGACATGCACCTGAATCCCTTCTTCCAACTGGATTATCCAATCCCTTCTGCAGCCTCACAGGCAGAAGAGAAATTTAAGAAAGGAAATCAATCATAATGGGAGAAAAGCACTATGAACAATTCTGTGTACACTCTTCTTTTCCTGTGCTATTACACAGTGACCTGTCTGTCGCACTTCCTGCTTTACAGATGTCAATGAACGCACTGTTGCCGTGAGTGCAACTCACTGCATCTCACTGCCTGGGTAGTCTGTCTGCGCTAACCACGCAGGACCAGGGACAGGAGCCCCCTGGGCCGGCCTTTTCCCTCAGGCCAACCTGAACGGTGACTAGATCCCTCTTTAAGAGGTGTTTTGATCTATTACTCTTAGAGTCGGACGTTCTTAGCTATTCGGTAAACAACTGCTTCTGCTTTGGTTAGCCACCTGAGATGACATCCCCTTAACCACAGCTCTCTACACGGGTGTTTGTTTTGCTGTTGCTGCTTCTGCTATGCTGTACTAAGTCACTTGGGCAGCGTTCAACTCGTTGCAACCCCATGGACTGTAGCCCTCCAGGCTCCTCTGTCCATGGGATTCTGCAGGCAAGAATACTGGAATGGACAGCCATGCCCTCCTCCAGGAGCTCTTCCCGACTCAGGATCAAACCCTCATCTTTTACATCTCCTGCATTGGCAAGTGGGTTCTTTACCACAAGCACCACCTGGGAAGTCCACTGCTTCTGCTAAAAAATTCTTTTTCTGTTAACATCCCTATCAACCCTTTCTTCTATACTGCACATATTTCTCCAGGGTGCTGTTTACTTTCCGATTGTATTTAAGAAATTACATATGCAAAAAATGCAGTAATTGAGGCATTTTAGAATCAGTCATTCCTACTACATTCTTTTGCCATCCTGCAGTATCATCTAAGTTCACTTTCACATGCAATATGGATTTCACTCCACCACTGCATTTTCAGTTTCCTAGCACTGTCTTTTTTTTCTCATGAATCACCCTTTTCAGTAATTCTGTTGCCTATTTATCCAAATTTGTTCTTTCCTCAATACTTTCCAATCCTTTTTAGAAGTGCCATGATTTCTTCTACTTTATTACAAATACTAATATCATCCACGCAAGTTGTGATTTTGAATGCTATGCAATATCATATTCAGAGATGTTCTTTCTCAAAGCATCGAAGATATGATTCCCTAATTCCATACCTCTCCTCCCATCTCACGATGAGTATCTTATGAAACTTGTGTTCAGGGTACTATGGAGCATCAGGAGACAGACTGACAACTAAAAAAACAGACAATAAATGGAAAGGTCCTGAAGACCCTGGACAGCAGGCAGCAAAGGGCAGCGAGCACTGGGAGACAGGAAGTACACAAGCTGAGCCCTACAGCGCCCCAACCTGCTGCCAAGAGAAGACTGCACAGACTCCAACACAGGGAGGGCAGACTCAGGCAGACCCTCACGTGGAGGTGACGTGTCTGCGAGTCTGGGGAGATCGGTTCTCAAGGCAGAGTGCTGGATAACAGAGCTGCACAGAACCCCAGAGACATGCAGGTGGCGGGGGTGGGGGGGGTGTCCCTTGATCAGCACAAGGTTATGAGGAACCTATATAAGCCCGAGGAAAATGCTACCCAAAAGCATTACAGGGAAGGATATCTAAGCTCATACAACAATCCCTACCGGCAAAGTAGAAAACTCCATATTCACGGGGGATTCAAGAAAGCACACAGGAAGGATCCAGTCTCACCCACCAAAGCTAAAGAGTGAGAACCAAAAGGATCCAAGTATTTCTGAGTAACTTAACCAAAGAAGAAAGCTCAAAAATACTAAGATATAAAAACAGCAGGCATTCCATATCTGGCACACAATATAAAATCAAGTATGCAAAGAAGCAGGATACTAGGAACCATCTCAAGGAGAAAAAGCAATCAACTCAAAGTGACCCAGAGATGACAGAGAGGCAAGAATGAGCAGATAAGGACAATGAAACAGTGCTTATGACTGCATTCCATGTGCTCAAGAAAAAGAATGGAGAGAAGAACCAAATCAAATGTCTAGATATAAAAATCACAAGGGGGCAGGAGGAAACTTTGGGGATGATGAACATGTCTGCCTTCTTGCTTGTGGTGATGGCTTCATGGGCGCATACAGCAAAACCTAGCAAACGTATACTGTACATACGTGCAGATTATTCTGTGTCAGTTAGCCCTTGATAAAACTGTTCAGACGGAGAGAGACAGACTGGCTTCCCTGGACCCCACTCTGTGTGAAAGGGGTGTGCCTGTCACATGTCTACAGTTGGAAGCATGCAGATAGTCTGAGGCATCCAGAGCTCAGCGCATCACCAATCAGAGCACTGGCTGCTCCCCAGTCTCCTTGTTTTTCAGCACTGTGCTCCCCACTGACAGCAGCAAGTACAGACCACATCTCTCAGTCCATCTGCTGCTCCAATCCTTCCCTGCATCCACCTGCAACACACCTCAGAATGACCATGCTACCCAGCAGAATAGGTCAGCATCCATGTCTCCTCCTACTCCCACCCTTCCCCAGTTACTTTCTGTAGTTAGCAAGAGGGGGCAGGACAGAAAAGGGAATGAAGATGCTCTCTGCATTTGAGACTAGGGGCTCAGGGGGGCCCCCTACCACGGGCAGTCTCTGCAGCAATCTAGGAAGAGAAACCCCGGGTACCTTTTTTCTTTATCCTGTTACTGTTATTAGTAATCAGACACAGCATTTAGCATTAAGTTGTCTTAATTGTCTATGTTTCATATTTTCACCTTTGTTTCTTAAGTGTTTTAGCAGGTGGCTGCTACTCACTTATCATTTTGTACTACAAATATGAAATTACTTTTACAAAATCAGAATTTTAGTTCCTCAAGCAAATATGAACCAAGAGTCTGAACCACTTTTCATTCCTAACCTATAGCTAATGTTTGACACTATTACTATGTGAACTGTCTTTTAAACACATAACTATGAAACTATATTCTCAAGCTTTTAATATTTTGGGGGAGCATTTATTCAAATAAGCCAGTGAAAAAAGATTTTATAGAAATAAATTTTATTAGCAGACACATTTAGCATGTATTTTATATATCTACTGAAATCTAGTGTATTTTTGAACCTTGAAGTGTTAAATTGCTACTGTGTGTAAACTATGATCAACCAGCTTAATCGCAACCTATGCTTTAAACCTTATCTCATCCTATTTCCTTATGTATACTCTAGATGCCAATAGAAACATTTAAAGTTAAAGTCATTGTAGGTGGGTTTGAATTCTTCTCTAAAGCATACAATTCACCATGGGTGGCACTTAACACATAAAATATCTTGTTAAAGGAAGAAGAGAACTCCCATTCCTACTGCTTCCTGACTTCTCAGTTTGGTATTCAAGATCCAGAGTCACAGACTAACAAAATCCCATTAGAAATAAAATATGAACTTCGTCTAGTCTCATCCTTCAGGAAACTGCCCGAGAGCCTGGAATGGGCTGAGTGTTCCTCCTCTGTACCCACATATGGTGAGACCAAGACACACCTAAATAGTAGGCTGGCTTGTATTGCTTATTCTTGGTGAACCCTAATTTGGATCCACTTCTAACCATCTTTGCTGAGTTCTGCTTAATTCTGTGATTATCTCCATTAGTCCGCACCAGGGGCCTCACTTTCAGGCGCACAGGTGAGGATGCAGGCACCAGGCGGGGGTCCCTGAGATCACAGAGCAAAGGGAGTTTTCTGTGCAGCTCCATCACTCCCACAAGAATCCCATTCTGCATTTGCTTCTTTGCTACAGGCAGTTATCACTGCTGAAACATCTCCAAGTAGACCCAAACACGCTGACTGAGGCTTCCAAGGGCTGCAGGGACAGAAATCCACCATCAGGACCATGGCTCATAAATGTGTTCAGAAGGTAGAGACATCCCTGGCCTCACCTGCCCAAGCCAACAGTCTATACACTCACATGACAATACAGAGGCTCTCCAACCAGAGTCAAGCCTGCAACTAATGGTTCTGTTCACTCGCTCGTGTATGAAATTTACTTATTTTAAATCATGTACACACTTCCCATTGTCATAATCTAGTCTAATCTCTCAAAATGCTGGTTCTTATTTTGGTTGCAACCACCTCTCAATACATTTCCAGATTCACTCTGCTGTTTCCTAAGGGGTGGGAGTTGAGGAGAGATGGATGGCGATGTTTAACAGCAGACGATTCTCATGGTTTCCCAGGAATGTTTTAGCACTTCTCCTGCGAATATTCCGGGACCACCTCCACCCAGCTGCTTCTGTCTGCATCACAGAGACCGTGTGCTGTGACTGTAACTGCGCCTGTGTGTCCTGTCCTTGAGAAGTTAGTTTAACATCCTCGCCAGCAGGTCAACAGTCTACTTCAGAGTATCTGCCTCATAGGTTTCCCAAGGAAACTTGCCAGGAACTGGCTTTTCTTAACGCAGCACATGGTCCAAGAAGCCGAAGCTCAGCTCTCCAACACCACGTGCAGTGAGCTCAATCACGGCCCCAACAGAAAACATGTCCCCCTGCAACCTCAGAAGGTGACCTTATCTTTACATGTGTAAGTAGGAAAATAGTCTCTAGAGAAGACTGTCCCGGAGTAGGGAGGACTCTAAATATAAGGATGAGTGTCCTTATAAGAGACGGAAAAGGAGAAAACAGAGAAGCACAGGGAGGTCTGGAAGGCGGCAACTGGAATTTTGCAACCAAAACCCAAGGGACGCCAGGAGCTCCCAGAGCTGGAAACAGGACTGGGCGGAGGGGGGGCCCCCTCTGGAGCCTCCGGATGAGGCACAGCCCCATCAGCACTGAGACTTCAGATTTCGGCCTCCCAAACCTGAAAGGACACACTCCTGTTGCTTGAAGCCAAGTCTGTGGTAATTTGTTCCGGCAGCCCTAGGAATCCCACACGCCATCTGAATCACAAGTCACCAAGCTTCTTCTGTCAAGGGACAGACAATAAATACGTCAGGCTTTGCCATCTATACAAGTGTCTGCAGCAAATATATGACTACATGGGTATGGCTACATCCCAATTAAACTTGATTTTCAAAAACACAGCAGCAGGCCACACCTGGCCCATGGGCCGCAGTCTCCTGACTGCATAATCTAAATGACATCTAGTCAGCTAAATATCACTCATCATTTAAATGATCTGAGTCCTATCAATTCATTTCTCACATTGCTTCTCTTTCAAATTTACAATTATGCTCTGGAGGAGAAGAAATTTCAATATCTACCCAAATCCTACAGTTTTATTTCCCGGATTTAATCTTGAGATACACTTCCTGCTTTTTCTGGAAAAGCCTGCCCAGATGCCCCGAGAGAGACCCCTCTGTGGCTCTCCCTCTCTCCCTGCGCAGGGCAGTGAGGGCATGAGGCCGCACGTGCCACCTGGCCCGGGTGCCCTCACAGCGGCGGGGCCTCCAGCAGCAGTCGTTACCTCAGCAGTGGCCTTCTGCTTGCACGGGAAAGTGTGACTCCCCGAACCTGCCAAGGCCTGCTCATTTTCCCCTGATAAATAAGTATCTTCTTGTGTCCACAGCTACCTCTAGTAAGACCCCTTTATTATCTAATCAGCTGGAAATGTGTTTTCTCCTCTTATTTCATTATCACGTTCTTCTACTTCATTTACTGTTACCCTGACTTCCTCCCAATGCTGTCAAACATTTCTTTCTTCCCAAATTATCCCTTCCACCTCCTTCCCAGAGCTTCCTTGACTTTAGCAGGCACACACTAAAATGCCTCAAGCTGTTTCACTCTCTCCTCAGCATATAAATAGATATAACGCGTAAGCATCCTCAGACAGGAAAACAAATGGAACACATACCCTGCACCGCACTGCAACTGTTCTTCTGTGTCCATGCTCTTAGGATCTCTAGATGAACACTGCTTTATGCATCCTTCTGCAATGCAGCTCTGTTAATTCAGGAAATTTCCACAGTAAACGCAATCTGTCGGTTGCCATGGAAACTGCCTGCTTCCTGGCACTACTAACAAAATGAGTATCTTTGCTAAGATTCAAGATGAGGCAAAAGGAAAAGCTGAAAAAAGAAAGATTTCTAGAAGAATCACTCAAACAATCCAAAGATAAACATTCAAATTCTGATATTCATATTCAATGAACAGAAAGTACTGATTGTACAAGTCTGCAGTATTTTGAAGTAGTAGTGATTTACAAAGTAGAAGTACTTTGTTTTTAGTCACAAAGGAAGAGAGTAATAGAGAGAATGCAACAGATGTTCACATTTACATCTTGCTGTGCGTCCCCTAAGAGCTCATCATTGTCGGCTGTACTTAAGGCTTATTACTGGAATGGCTTTCCTGGGCTCTGCTCCTTACAGGAAAGGTAGAAAGCACAAGTTTTTGTAAGATCCTTTCCCTATTTGGGCTCCAATCTCCACTGGCAGCTAATACCCCATCCCCCCAAGCAGGATAAGTTAAAAGTGTGCCTCAGGAGTCTCCGCCAGTAGAAATAGCCTTCCCAGTACCCTCAGAACACTGGGCCTGGCGGACCCCCCGACCCCCATCCTGGAAACGATGCTCCATTCTCAGATATGCTTCCTGCCTCTCAAGTGTCTTTCCGATCTCGGCCGGCCTGTTGCTCCTCCTGTATCCAAGCTCTGAACGCCATGTTTCTTCAGGGCCCAGCCCTGGACCAATGGTCTCACCCACTGTTGACAACTCCTCACTTCTCACCCCTCAGCACCCCGTTTTTAGTTTCAACACCAGAGTGTGTGTCACGTGTACCTCCCTGGGATCTCCATTGGGAGCTTCTGCAGTCAGTTCACACTTAACACACCTAAAGCTGAACTCCTGCTTTTCCGCGCTCCTTCGTCCCTGAAGCTCCAGAACCAATGGTCCCCATCTTAGTAACAGCCACTGAACCTCTCATTCAATCCAGAATTCTGGAAGTCACCATGAAAGCTTTCCCCTCTTCACAACCCATGTTCGAATTATTACCAGTTTCATTTATGCTACCTCCCCAAATCTCTGGAATCTGTCCATTTCCCTGTACCTCCCCTGCCATCCACCTAACATCATGACCACCCGTTACATCTCAGCTACACCAGTGCAGTCTTACTGGGTCTCTCTAAGTCTGTTCTACCCTCTCTCCAATACACTCCACTCAGCAGCCAGAATCATTACTGCAGAACACAAGTCAGATGCTGTCATTCGCCTGCTTCTAACCTGCCACAGCCTCCCATGCTGTGGGAACAACAACAAAGTGTCAGTCGCTCAGTCGTGTCCAACTCTTTGTGACCCCTTGGGCTGCAGCCCACCAGGCTCCTCTTGTCCATAGGACTTCCCAGGTAAGAACACTGGAGTGCGTTACCGTTTTATTCTCCCAGGGAGCAAACGCGCGTCTCTTGCATTGCAGGCAGATCCTTTACCATATGAACCACCAGGGATTTAGTTTAGTTAGTGGGAACAACAAACTAAACACCAAAATGAAATTCATTTTCAGGAGACAGGCAAGTCAACAGCATTTATCATATTCGTTTCTTTAAATAAATATCCCAGACTTAACATCCAGCACCTCAGCCATAAAGGTCCAGCTTAAGATGACACGAGTGCCTCTGCAGGGTGGCGGGGAACAGAGGACCCGCTCAGTCAGGCCTGGCAGGATGACCCTGCGGGCACCACGGCTGCCAGGGGCACGGCGGCCGAGCAGGAGAGGGGGATTGGGGACGAGATCAAACCCCTCTGAACTGTGAGACGCACCACAACAAAAGCTGGGAAAGATTACCTCACACAGTCACTATTCACCAGAGTCAAAAGTCAGCAACACCAAAAGGCCCATCAGTGGATAATGGATAACAAAATGTTATATATACATATAATAAAATATCATTCAGCCTTCAGACGGAAATTCTGACACATATCAGAACACAGATGGAGTGTAACATTATGTCAAGTGAAATAAGCCAGACACAAAAGAACAAGTACTGTATAATTCCACTCATATGAGGTATCTACAGTGATCAGATTCATAAAGACAGAGAATAAAATTAAAATGGTGACTATCAGAGACCAGAAAAAGAGGAATGGGGAGTTAGTGTTCAATGGACACAGAGTCACAGTTTGAGAAAATAAAAGAGTTCTGGAGATGAATGGTAGTGATGGATACACAACAATATGAATGCATAATGTTACTAAACTGTACACTAAGAAATGGGTAGAATGGTCAATTTTATGTTATCTATATTTTGCTACAGTAAAAAAATAAAGTTTGCTGCAGTAAATCTAAGCCAGCCAAAAATAAGTAGATTACCCCACAGAATTTGACACATTTGGCATTTTTTAACTGGGGGTATTCTTGCCTGGAAAATTCCATGGACAGAGGAGCCTGGCAGGCCACAGTCCGTGGAGCTACAGAGCACTGGACACGGCGAAGCACAGAGGGGCATGGGCCTCCAGGTGGCACCAGTGGTGAAGAACCCACCTGCACACTGTTTGCAACAGCCAGGGCAAGGAAGCAACCTGGATGTCCATCAGCAGACAAACGGATAAAAAAGCTGTGGTACATCACAGCAATGGAATATTACTCAGCTATTAAAAAGAACACATTTGAATCCATTCTAGTGAGGTGGATAAAACTGGAGTCTATTATACAGAGTGAAGTAAGTCAGAAAGAAAAACACCAATACAGTATATTAACGCATATACATGGAATTTAGAAAGATGGTAACGATGACCCTATATGTAAGAGAGCAAAAGAGACACAGATGTAAAGAACAGACTTTTGGACTCTGTGGGAGAAGGCAAGGGGGGGATGATTTGAGAGGATAGCACTGAAACATGTATATTACCATATGTGAAACAGATGACCAGTCTAAGTTCGATTCATGAAACAGGGCACTCAAAGCTGGTGCACTGGGACAACCCAGAGGTATGGGGTGGGGAGGGAGGTGGGAGGGGGGTTCAGGACGGGGGGACTCATGTACACCTGTGGCTGATTCAAGTCAATGTATGGCAACAACCACCACAATATTGTAAAGTCATTAGCCTCCAATTAAAATAAGTTTAAAAAAAAAGAAAAAAGAATCCACCTGCAATGCAGGCAATGAGGGTTCAATCCCTGGGTCGGGAAGATCCCCTGGAGAAGGAAATGGCAACTCACTCCAGTATTCCGGCCTGGGAAATCCCATGGACTAGAGAAGTCTGGTGGGCTACAGTCCTGGTGGGTCATAAAAAGTCGGACACAACTTAGCAACTGAACATGCACTAATTTGTACCTATAAATATCTCTGCCATCATGTGAAAGAGCCCCATCACAGAAACGTACAGACTCCAAATGACTGTGATTACATTAAAAACTTCAGATGGAGAAAAACCCTTCTATGCTCATGCTGACTGATGGTTTTCATACTTAGGAACTGGCCAGAGATGTCCTGGGACTATTCTGGGGAACAAAGGTAGACAATACCACAGAAACCTCTCCCACCTCCACAAACAACCTGTCAGGCTCATGCATAAGAATTTTACTTCAAGAAAGGAGCACGACACTGGCTTGATTCCTATTCATTTTCTCTCTCCCGTTCCCTGCCATTCACCATATAAAATAATGTAAGTCCTTATCCCAATTCAATGCCTGAACTGACACCAGAGGTGAGTGACACCCTGATGCTCACAGGGACCATCATCATGCTTAGGTAGAAACCAGGACTCCCGTATTAATGAAAAGGTTAACCCATGATAGTAAGTTGAGAACATAAAGAATAAGTTGAGAAGATAAAGCTCCCACAATTTAACCAGGAATAAGAGCCTACGTCATTTATAATCACATTCTAAGATGTAGCTCTACTAAGTAGGCACAGCATGGAATTAATACTAGTGATTAACTGGTGACTTCAAAACTCCTTTTAAAACTACTTCCTAGATGTTCCAGGGCACAACTGAGCCTTTTTCTGTTCCAATGTAACAAAGATAAATGAGACCCTAGAGATCCTCTTGGTCTCGACAGATAAAGAGCCCCTTAAATTTACAACATATGGTTTCAAAATGTTTAGCTTAAACCCCCAAATGTATCTTTACTCATCATTATTTATTTCCAATGTTAGCTTTTGGGTTAGTGTTTCTTCTTTACAATCCTGATATGCTGTGAAGATAAAGGGCTGTTTTTTAGAATCACGATGTTATGTGGTGCGCTCCAAATAATTCAGCACACTGAGAGCACTCGCAAGTCACTCAGATGTGATGCGATGAAAGCACAGTACCAGCAGTGGAGTACCTACTTCTGTTCCTGTCAAGTTTTATATACAGAACATGACTTCAGCGTACGTCTGCCACATGTGTCAAACCACCCCTGGGGTATCAGAAAGACGTACGGTGCTGAGTATGATCCAACCCTGATAGAAGTGTAAAGAAAGACAGACACACATTTTTTCCTTTCATTTTTCTTTCTACTCTGTAATTTTACAGCTTAATCTTTCATTTAAAGAGCGAAAGGGCAAAATGTTATAGATTTGTTATATCTAGGTAGTAGGTACAAGAATCTCTACTATACCACTCATTTTTTTGTGTGTATGTAGGAAATATTTCTAATTTTAACCAATGATAATTAAAAACCAAGGTTTCTTGTTCGGGTGGTCTTATTCTTTAAGGACAAACATGAAAAGAATGACTTAAAAAAACAAAAGGAAATAAAGAAACAGAGATTTAGGCAAATTTCTGAATACCCTGAAGCACACCGAAATATGCAGACAAAGCAAAACTAACAAATTCCAAGAGAAGGGACTCTACAGTTTCAAAAACTTGTTAGCCAAGAGCAGTACAAAACCTTGTTTAGCTCCTGCTTCAAACTACTGGGGAAAAAAAAGATGATGAAGTAATCACTTATTTGATATTAAAATGATAATATTATAATTGTGTTTTTTAAAAGGAGTCCTTATCTCTTAAAAACACATCCTGAAATATTTATAGATAGAATAACATGTCTGAGGTTTGGTTAAAACTAAGGAGGGCAGAGGAATAATAGTGGCCATATTAACTGCTAAAGCTGATTGATAAATACATAAAAATTCATCTACCACATTCCAGTTTTGGATATATTTATAGCTTCCCATAATAAGGAGTTAAAAAAAAAAAAACTGAAATATAGAAAAGTGCCATCCACAACACACAGGAAGAGAGGAGCACCGAGCAGAGGCCAGAGGCAGGCCTCTCCCAGCATGGCCTCAGAGAGGAGCCACGGCTGGGCAGGAAGAGACCCAGAGGCTCAAGGTGAGAGCCCTTTCTAGAAGAAAGGTTTATCCAGCATCTCCTGTCCCCACACTCAGCCCATAATGGAAAGAGAGCATGTCTCTAAGGAAAACAAACATACTATCTGGAAAAAACAAAGCCTCCTAGCGCAAATGTTGGCCTACTCAGTATCGCCTCTAGAATATTCCTGGCCTAACAACCAGTACTCAAACCATTCACAGAAATGTCAAAGCAACCCGCCAGCTGACCGTCTATGATCAGAGCCTCCAGTAAGTTTTCTAAGTTCCTCATCCTTAACTATCGATGGACAAGCAAGAATTACTAGACATGTGGAAAAAAGCTAACATGATAGAGAAAGACAAGAGAAACAGTGCCCCTTGAGGAAACAGATTACCTAGAGAACAGAAGAGAATGATTTTACATCCATAAATTAAGAATAAAATACCAAGAAAAAAGCCAGAATCAACTCTTAGACATAAAAGTCAATTGCCAAAACAGAACATTTTAGAGAAGGGCCAGAAAATTTTTAAAAATCTCCTAGGATATAAAGCAAGAAAACAAAGATTAAAAAATAGAACAGTCAAACACTCGGGGAATTCAGAGATATGAATTCAGAATACAAATTCAGAAAAACGAAATAACACACATTTCAGGAGGAGAGAACAGGAGAAACATGAAGGAATCTTCAAAAGAAAAGCAGCAGTAACTCGGAAACAGGTAACATGAATCTTCAGACTAAAACCATTCATCCGGTACACAGCAGGGTGGCCCAAACCTAAGCATACTCTGATAAAACTGAAGAACACCAACAATAAAGACAAAGTGGAAAAGCGAGAGAGGAATAATGGGTCATCTCTAAGTAACATCTCCGCTGCAGTAAAACGGACCTAACATGGCTCCCTCAAATTTATCCTGCGCAGACACTCACCAGAATGCCCTTCTTCCGCTTTTCTCCACCTGAGCTCCTCCACGGGGCTTTCAAAACCCAGTTCAAACCTTGGTCCTCAGGGACACTTCTCCACGTTGTTTATCTGAACTGCTCTTGCCCTTCCTGCACCACTCATTTGACATTTGATCTGTATTACCCCTTGCCTTACTTCTTGAAGGGCTGCCTTCTTGAAATTTTATTTAAATTGCTATTTCTCAGAAAGTAAGGATACTGTCTTGTTTGTTGGTTTGTTTTTTAATCTTTCACAGAATCCTGCACCCAAACAATGCCAAAAAGGATCTGAAACTAGTGCTGTGATGAATCTTAACTTCATAAGTTGCTTATGTTTCATCTAATCTTGCTCTAAGTTCATTTTTAAAGTTTTATATTTATATTTACAACTAAAGTTAAAAAAAAAAAAAAACTGAATGCAAGGATATTTTAGGAGAAAGAAACATTTTGGCACAGAGGTGCTGCTATCTTCCCTCAGTGGGGAAGATCCCCTGGAGAAGGAAATGGCAACCTATTCCAGTATTCTTGCCTGGAAAATCCCAAGGAAAGAGGAGCCTGGTGGGCCACAGTCTATGGAGTCACCAAGAGTCACACACGACTGAGAAACTATGCATCTTTTTCAAAGCCCCTACATACTGCAAGCAGTATTTTCTAGCTGCAAACTTATCCTGAACAGTGATGAGCTGTGGATTTTGGTGCCTGAGATGACACAGAACGAGCCCCACAGAGGCGGGTGGGAGGTAGGAGATGTGCCAGTCCACTAAGCAGGGAAAAATTGTCTTTGACGAGTATCAATTTTAGTAGTTGCCTATTCCCAAAACAGACCAGTGCAATAACAAAACTCAACGGCAGGGTCTAAACCGTGTACATACCAGAATCAAATTCCAAAGATTCTACCACAAAGTAAAAATGTCTGTTACTGTCTCCTCTCTAACTTTTAACACCTGAGAAGAGACAAGAAAGAAACCCAGCTGGTTACAGGACTGCTATGAAGTAGTAGGTTTAAAAAAGAGAAAGGGCAGAGGGGAAGGAGGGACCTGACTGACTTAAATTTTGGAAGAACGTTTACTTTCACACTGATAACTGTTTAAAAAAAAAAAAAAAAAAATTTGTCCACGAATTCCCCTAGACATGAAGAAAGTCATGAGAGAAGAAAGTACAGATACGGGAATGTTTTTCTAAGTTCTAAATGCAAATCAGGTTGTGTTTCTCTTTGTCCAAGGGGCTTTAAAAAAAAAAAAAAAAAGGGAAAGAAAGATTTGTTAAGTTTGGTGATTACTACATATCTTTTCTTTCTCAGATGTCAAACATGCAGTTGAGTTAGCAACCAAGGTAACAGAAAAGAACTTTGTTCAGGAATTAGCTTTGTACTAGCTTTCACTAGAAATTCTAGGAAAAGAGGAAGGAGGTTCTTTTGAGAGTGTTTCCTTGCTGCTGGAGCTCGGACTAATTAAGCAATACTAAGAATTTCCTTTCTCAGTATGTTTCAGAGAAGGTAAAAAGGTTGAGCTCTGACAAGATACCTCATTGCGAACAGCGGTCTAATAAAGTAGTCTAATAAAGCTGACAGACGCCACACCAAGCCAAATGAACTGCTATCGGTTTCCATTTAAAATACGTTTCAATTCCCTTAAGGTGGCAGTTGCAAGCCTGAGAGCATACATACACATATATTCCTTCCTTCTAGACACTGATGCTTTAAAAATATTTTCAGCATCTCTTTGCAATACACTCTTCTACCAATGTGTAACTGTGCAAATATTGTGCATGCCAAATTTCAAAAGAAAACAGCAATAAACATGCCTCTTTGGGAAAAATAAACATATTTGTAGTCTAATAAAGTCTGAATGCAAATTGTTGAGGAATTATTACAAAGCTATAAAATAATGGATCTGAAAGCTTTTTAAACTGTGTCTTCCACCACTTGCTTTATAGTTCGCAATATTAGAAATGGGTGAAAATGTTTTCTTTTCTGGACATGAGTAGAAATGTAAATCTGTGGCTCTGACCCTTTATGTTCCTGCCAGGTTTGAGGAGAAGACATTATTATTTAACACATCACTTCATTTCGATTCAAAGGTTTCTGTAAAATATTATTGTAATAAGATTGTTTTAAATTAACTAATACATTTCTACTACTTTTCAGTGAAGTGCTATTACTATAATGTCATTTATATTTTTCAGTTTTAAAGAATCACTAACACCTGCACACTGACATGTACAAACTCTTTCCATTTACCTTGACACGGAAATCTGACGGGCACTAGGTATATTCAGAATGGGAGTCAGCTTTGTCACCTAGTGAGTGGGGGTGATTTGTGCTCATCTCCAGGGGAGTGTTAAGTGTTCTGAATACTACTCACAACTCAACTGGAAATCCAGGAGGAGGGGTATTAAACAATACTCTCATTGTTCAATGAGAGAAATTAAAACAGTATAAATATATCTGAATCTTCAGCTCTTTTCTTACCTTCAAGTAAAACTTTAGAAAGGAAAATTGTGTTTGCCTACTTCAGACTACAGGATCAACAGCTTTTGTAAGTTCAAACAGCAATATTTCAAATGGCCCATAAAATAAAAGAAATACCAGCCCCTAGACTTGCAAAACTTGATAAAATACAATAGCTTTAAAACCTCTGCTTGAGTTGAGCCTTTTATTGGTTACCGGAAATACTCACATGTGTGGGTTTTGAACTCCTGCAGGGTTGGGATTCAGAGTAAACCTTGCTGTAGATTTGAAAGGTGGATTTGCAAAATTCAACTTCAGTGCTTTGCGTTTACCTAAGAAATAACAAATAGAAAGTAAAAGTTTCAAGGACTATAAAACAGGCAGGATTCTGGGGGCACAGGAAATTCACACCAAGACGTAGGAAATTTTGCTTTAACATACATTAATATAATATTTTGAGAGGTGGCAAAGAATTTCTCAGAATTAAGAAAAAGTAAATAAAAATGATCCAAAGTTGTTACTAACCACAAATCACTCATTGTCTCCAAAAGAACAGAAAACAGTGCTCAGTGCTTTCAGTTTATATTGTTCAGAGGTGCTAAGGCTTTTGCATGTAAAAATACCACTATAAAAATCATTCTCCTCGGCAGATATATTGAAAAATACTAAAATATCAGCACCTTTCCAGTGTTACATTCTAATTCTTTAGTTTAATAAAAATCATTTCCCCTCAAATGTAATATAAACAACTGAGTGAAGAATATAAAGCATTTCACAACCATGATGCTAAAAACATCATGGAACAGTCCATTTCAAATTAATAACACAGGTAAGCCAAACCATCATTTCTCTGGGGCAATTTATTTGGCTTGGGAAGGGAGAAATTATCAATGTTTTATGTTTTATTATTTTTTTAAAGTCCTTTAAAAGCCAGAAAATTCAGAAAAGATAAACAAAAATATATAATTATACACCTGTAAGTATATTACAGGGTTTTAAAAACTTGTATATACACTTAAAAGTCCAATTATCCCAAAATAATCATTGTCTATTGCAGACTATTTTCTACACATTTTTTTTTTTCCTCTACAATCAAAATCAGACCACAGTACTGATTTGCAACATGCTTTAGTCACAGATCCTATTTTTTTCTATGTCAATAAATCTTACAAAATCACTAGTGGAGGGGTTTACTATATGGAAATTTTGTAACAGAGTTGGGTTTTTCCACATTTTTAGTACATCTTGGTTGCATGTACATCTTGAGGATACATTTTCCAGCACTCATTTTTCACAGTGTATCATACACGTATCTACCTATTCCAACAACATCTCTCCCATCCAAACCCCTTCCCACCTCAGTGGATTCAGAAGAGGGGTCAGAGGGCTCAGCCCACTGGGCCCGGGCTTTGAGGAGCCTGGACCGAGAGCACCAGGCTGGCGGGGAGGCCCCCAGGGCAGCAGCACCGGCTCCTCCGGGGCTCCAGGGGCGGCTCTCAGGGACGCGCCTTGCCACAGGAGAACAGTGGTTCCTAAGGAGCCCACTGTCAGAAATAAGCGGAGTACAATGTGAACTTTCCACAGAAGTTGTCCTTCTGGGTGCCTTTTTAAAAAAAATAATTTTTAATTTGATCGCAAGTAGAGAAGGGATATTCAAACTATACATGCAAAAGGTATTAAAAAAGCAAACTCTATATTTACAAAAAAAAAATCTGTAAAAAATTAAAGACTTGGAAAATTCTTGCAATATAAAATCAAAAACTTAACTATATAAGGACATCACACAAATCAAGAAAAAAATACAAAAAATGGCAAGGGTATGAAAAGTTAAGCAAAACTGAGAAAAAAATTATGAAAGGTACTTAGTGACACCAAAAACAATTAAAACTTTTGTTCATGTGAAACTGGAAAAGTTTAGAGGTTTTATTTTTGTACACATACATTTATTCTTTTAATGATATATGGTGATCAGATGACCAGGTAAAAGAATCACTAGCAAAATACACTGTTGGTAGAAGAAAAACCGTTGGGAAGAGGTTCAGCAGCAAACAAGAAGCAGCTTTAAATGAGTAAGTTCTTTCATGTCCTGCAAACCTGTCTTTAAGGAAGGTTTAAAGGTGGAGGACCACTTGCAGGCACTGCTAGATTCTGAAATTGTTTGGGACTGCTTGCTCACTCCTTTCTGCCTTCAGTTTTCTCCCTTTTTGAATGAAAATCTCCCTAATGGTTATCCAATGCCTGACCTACCACTGTAATGTTTTTGGAAGCAGATAATTCATCATCTAGTTACCAGGTTCACAGACAGAGAAGAAATTGGTGTCGTGATGGATCATACTTAAGAGTCTCACTCATACCTGACTGAGATGCTTCCAATGATGAGATTTGGGACTGGTGAGCTGATGATGTCTAGACAAAGTCTGGACTTGAGCTGATTTTGTAATGAGCCATGACTTCTGGGAAATGTTGAGGCAGATGAATGTATTTTGCATGTAGGACAGATGTAATTACATAGGGACCAGAGGCATATGGTAGTGGGCAGAAAAGGTGGCTCCCAAAATACCAGAATCTATGAATGCTACTTTATATGGCAAATTAAGAACCTTTGCTATCATAAATTTGAATTAGCTCAGTGCTAACAAGCTCCCCAAATCAAAGGCTGAACACCACCTGTCATGCGTGTGTGTTTGAAACTGACTGGTACATCACCCATGTTCTCTGCATGGTGAAAAAGTGATAAAAGATTAAATGCTAAGGACAATAACAGAACACAGAATCATTGTGAAAACTATCCACAGACAGACACTAAAACTGGTCCTCTCTGCAAAAGCCCAATTTGACAGAACAGTAGCTAACCTTTGCAGGCAAATAAAACATGTCACTATAATTAAAACTTACTCAAATTGCTCTTTTGAAAATAAATATTTCTATATAATACACACACACACACACACACACAGATTCCTTTTCACACTGCATTCACATTAAACAAAGATAAATTAGGGTCCTTAAAGGACATTTACTATATCAACAAACACTCACACAAGGAACAGAATGTGACTTACATAAATGAGATTTAAACACACTCTCTACTTCAGAAACATCTGCAGCTATCTTAAAAACAGTCCGAGTATATATTTTGATCTTTCACCAACAAAATACACTAAAGAATTCTATAAAAGTTCAAAGTATCTATAAGCAACAATGACTCAGAGTCTGAGATTGAGTTACATGACCTGTTCTCAGCAGTGCACCCTACATTTAAGAGGAGCTCATAAGGCAGTCAGTCTAGGGGAGGACAATAACACCCCAGAAAGGCCAGCAAAGATGAGGTGGATGGTAAGGTACAAAGAGGCAGCTTCTACAATACTTTAAGGGCTATTTCTGAATCTCTGTAGGCATGAGCCTTTTTGTTTGCTTGTTTAAGCATCTCTTCCTCTATATTCAATCTCTAAGTAAGAACCTTTCTCAGTTCTGATCTTTCTTGTCTTTACCTCTCTTTCTCAAGGGCCCCAAAAAACTAAACCCTAAAAGCAACCTGTCACCATGTATTCAGATATTTTGACAAAACTACAAACAAACAGGATATTGGATCAATATGGATTTTTTTTTCAAGTGCCTGCAACAGGCAAAAAAGAGTATAAGGATACTATAGATGGCTCGAGGAGATTTTTAGAAGCTAACAGGGATTAAAATAGCTTTACAAGTAATTTAAAGTCATTATCAAAAAAGACTATAAATTTGTGATTATAATCCTCCCTTTGGTAAGACTGTCACCAAATAATAAATTCCTAACCAATCAACAGAAATAAACAGACCGTCCCCTTTATCTGCAGTAGGATAGAAACAAGGCAGGTCAAACACCTTATTTATATGGAAGGAGTTTCCCATAGAGAAGACTGTCTTTGTATACCTGAAACCCAAGTTCGGTGCCTGATACAGAAAATATGCTCACATATTTACTGATCTGGGAATAAATCTGACAGGGACAGACCCAGACAATGAAAAGCATGGGTTAAATCAGCTGGAATCAGTTTCTGCTGTTTGCACCCAGGAACCCTGACTGATAAGGAAAACAGTATGTGTCCTCATCCAGTCATATTCCCAGAGTGCTGCTGTGTCCTTTAGGGCAAGGCTGTCTGACTTTTTTCATGCCATAATTTATATGACAATGAGGACATCTGTTCAATGCAGGGAGAAAATGAGAACCACAGTTGGCCTCGAAGCTGGCCGAGGTGGTTCAGCAGCCTCAAGCCCTACTCAGCTGCTCCAAGGACCGAGAGGTCAACCTTTCTGCATCACCCTTGAAATTCTGGTTTCCAAGTTCTGCCTTAAGAGGATGCCAGTGACATTTACACAACCTTTCCAGTATCATCACTCTACAATTTATTCTTCACAGTTCTCACGGGAGGAGCATTCCCAAGCATGGGATCTTCAAGAATATTCAGAACAGCGATTCTGAAGCAGGAGAATCTGTCCAAGCATATCCATACTCACTATGGCCCAGGAGTATCTTTTGCTCTAAATCTGACCACAGAACAACTCAGAAAATTGCAGCTGAAAGGAAGACATCTTTCAGCTTTCAGATCTCTGTGGTTTCTGCAGTGGACTGTTACAGAAATAGCCGCCAATGAACCACAGCTCCGTGTCCGTGCCTCTCTGCAACGTGACTCTGCTGCTCCTGCCATCACAGGGGGAATCTGTGTCCCTCCTCCTGAACCCAGGCAGGCCTGGGATTTGCCCTTGCCGGTTCCACTCACACGCTCCTGCAGAGTTCCTGAGTCTAAACGGAAAGCAGGTCAGTCAGGCTTCCTGGACGATGAAGGGGCAATGGAGTGGGAGGCCTGAAGGCCCGGCCAGTCCAGCTAAGCTGAAGCAGCCCCAGCAGACCAAGGAGCTGAATGCAGACATGTGAGTAACAAACAGAATCATGAAGAATTAAACAGTTGGTGTTTTAAGCCACTACTCACATGCCAAAGGAGCTGGCAGAAATGGAAAGGTGATTGGATCAGTCTATCTGGAGGAAGCCCCCTGACACCACAGGGGACTCCCCAAAACCAAGGCCGGGAGTAGGTGGGAACCTTAACTACAACAGACAGAGCACTCCGATCATACCTCCAGGAATACTGGTGACTGATCTACAAGTATTCAGAGCAGCCCACCAGGGGTGGGGGAAAAGAACTGCCTTAAATGCTCATTTCTCCCTTGGCTCTGAGTAACCTCATTTGCAAAACAGAAAGAATATCCAGAGTAATTTTTCAAGTTATCTGTAATCACCAGAAAACAGGAAGACAATTCCAACTATGCAACCTCAAACAACTTCAGAAATGAGGAAATAAAGTGGCAGACAAGAGTTTACTTTCATCCCGTTTTCTGCCTCCATTAGCACTGTGACAAGTGCTCTCTCTTACATATCGTGAACTCAAGAGAGTAAGAGAGGAAGGACATTGACTTGAAATCAAGAGAAATGGGCAACGTTGTCCATTCTAGGCTCACAGTCCCAGGCATTCCAAGCATTAAATGAGCCACTATCAGCTAACATTACATTGCTTCCTTCTCCTCCAGACTTCAGCACATAAGGGTAAGCAACATCCAAAAATTAATAAGATCTCACTTAGAACTCTGAACCCTCATCAATAAAACAAAACACTGTCACTCACTCATGCACGTAAGCATTCTGGAAACTGGACTGCTGAGTTTAAGAAACCAACAGCCCCTTCATCACATTTTAACACTTCTGTGTGTAAGATGGATTTGGGGGAAGTCCAATGAAAGAAGTTATGTAGCCAGAGGTGCAGAAATGTCACACTTACACGCAAGCCAGTCTGCCAGGCAGAGGGGACAAAAGGACAAAGCAGTGACCTACCCATAAAGACTACTGTCTTTGGCATCCTGCCAAAATTAAAAGAGACTGTGGTTGGAGGAAGTTAAAGGGTAGGAATAGGGAAGAAAAGCACTTTTGCTAGATATTAAGTGAGCACCAATGAAATACTGATGAAGATAAAAACAAGGATATTTCTGTGGTCTAGTAATCCACACATCTGTAAAACCAAGATTACAAACTGTCCCTTCCTTGTCGGAACTGCTGTGGTAAGGACTAACACAGGCCAGATGTCAATAACCAGCAAACAAATGTAACTCCTCCAACTAAACTGGCCAAATCCTGATTAGTCCAAACTCCTCAAAAATACCCAGGAAGCCAGCCAGTTCAGGAAGACCCTCCCGGGATTGCCAGTACAGCACAAATGTCCAGGCTCTACTGAAATTAACAGGACTTGAGAAGCCTGTCCGTACCACCATGCAGACAGAATCTCGGCTCTGGACCTCTACAGACCCAAGTTCTGCTGTGAAGACCCCAGGGTCACTGAGAGGCAAAGAGGGAAGCCCTCTGTCTGAACTGCAGAGCCTCAGTTAAAGCCACTACACTCTCTCTCTGCAATGAGAGAGTATAAGGGCCTTACCAATCAGTGACAGCAAATATCCCCCTTAGAAAATACACAAACGGCATGAACGGGCCATTAACAAAAGAAGGGATACAAATAGATTAGAAATAAGCCATTAACATGAAAAAAATTTTCAAATTCTTCTAGTCATCCAAAAAAATAAAATTCAATTTTTGCCTTAAATACCACACATAAATAGGGAGCCCTAATATCAAAGTTCACACAGGTATGATAAGCAGCAGTCCCCAAGGGACTTTACCACAGCTATACTTTCACAGTTGTGTGTAGTCAGATGGTGTCCCTTACCCACCTCAGTTCCAGCAAGGCAGAAACTACTTCTCATGTGCCTCAGTGGCCTAAGAATTACACCAGACACATAAACCCTCAACACTTCTTCAGTCAACAGATGAACACAGACAAACGAAAGAACAAACAATGCACTGCTGTGAATGAATATTAACTGGCCCAGTTTCTAGAGGGCAATACCTACAGAACACCTCAAAATGTCCTGCTGCCTAAGCCAGTAACTCTATCCCTAAGAATCTGTCCTTTAGGAAGTTAAAGATGACACAAAGAAAGTTATCCAAAGCAGAGATATTTCTGTTCAGTTCAGTTCAGTCGCTCAGTCGTGTCCGACTCTTTGCAACCCCATGAATTGCAGCATGCCAGGCCTCCCTGTCCATCACCAACTCCCGGAGTTTACTCAAACTCATGCCCATCGAGTCGGTGATGTCATCCAGCCATCTCATCCTCTGTTGTCCCCTTCTCCTCCTGCCCCCAATCCCTCCCAGCATCAGGGTCTTTTCCAACGAGTCAACTCTTCGCATGAGGTGGCCAAGGTATTGGAGTTTCAGCTTCAGCATCAGTTCTTCCAATGAACACCCAGGACTGATCTCCTTCAGGATGGACTGGTTGGATCTCCTTGCAGTCCAAGGGACTCTCAAGAGTCTTCTCCAACACCATAGTTCAAAAGCATCAATTTTTCGGCACTCAGCTTTCCTCACAGTCCAACTCTCATATCCATACATGACCACTGGAACCATAACCTTGACCAGACGGACCTTTGTTGGCAAAGTAATGTCTCTGCTTTTTTAATATGCTGTCTAGGTTGGTCATACCTTTCCTTCCAAGGAGTAAGTGTCTTTTAATTTCATGGCTGCAATCACCATCTGCAGTGATTTTGGAGCCCAAAAAAATAAAGTCTGACACTGTTTCCACTGTCTCCCCATCTATTTTCCATGAAGTGATGGGACCAGATGCCATGATCTTAGTTTTCTGAATGTTGAGCTTTAAGCCAACTTTTTCACTCTCCTCTTTCACTTTCATCAAGAGGCTTTTTAGTTCCTCTTCACTTTCTGCCATAAGGGTGGTGTCGTCTGCATGTCTGAGGTTATTGATATTTCTCCCGGCAATCGTGATTCCAGCTTGTGCTTCCTCCAGCCCAGCATTTCTCATGATGTACTCTGCATGTAAGTTAAATAAGCAGGGTGACAATATACAGCCTTGAGGTACTCCTTTCCCTATTTGGAACCAGTCTGTTGTTCCATGTCCAGTTCTAACTGTAGCTTCCTGACCTGCCTACAGGTTTCTCAAGAGGCAGGTCAGGTTAGATGATTTATAAAAATTATGGCACACCCATATTGGTAATACCACACTACCACCAAGAAAACACACCATAAAAGACTACTAACATTAGAACTAACATTAATAGTTTAAAGGCTTTTTTTTCCTTTTAATCAGGCAATACATAATGTGTCTAATAAACTATCATTTTAGTAAAGCACATGTGCATATAACTTATAATACACACTCTCCAGAACATCACTGGTAATTAATTCATAGTGCTAAAATCATCAGTGATTTTTAAATTTTTTTTTCTGCTTTTCTCTTTCGGTTTTTCTACACTAAGGGTTTTTTTTCCTCTTTTCTTTTCTATTTTAATTATAACGTCCTTGCTCCTGACACCAAAACTTTCTAAAAGGGACCAATCTATTCTCTAAACCTAACCTTGCTGAGGCCAAGAGAACAAGTTTAAAAAAAATGGCTTTAAAAATACAAGTACGCAGACTTCCCTGGTGGTCCAATGATTGGGGATCACTTAAATTAACAATATTTTAATCTCCAGGAAAACAGGAAACGCTATCCAATGCAATCCCCTCCCTCCACAATGCCATGCTCCAATGGCCGTGCAAGCACAGCCGCCATGGGACCCTAACAGTGGGAATTCCAGCTACACACCTACCTTGAGAAGGTTCCAAATGGATACGGAGTGGTGGCAGCCATGACCGTCAGCACACCTCTGCCCCAGTGTAGAGAGAGAGGCAGACGCACTAAGAACTATGAGTCCTTCACGTGTCTCTAGCTTACTGAGCATCTCCTTTAAGCTTTCCTACTTCACGGTCCCCATACAAAAGGCCTACACCTACACTACTTCCCTCCATAGAGAAGCTAGGAGGCCACACGCGCTGAGAACCCTGGTCAGGGAGGGGAATATTCACGGCACACAAGTCAGTAACGGCGCCCAGCACCTTGTCCAGGCACCAGAACACTTTAAACCCACGTAATCCCCCAAACTCAGCCAAATCCACAGGGCATTTTTGCTCTCAAGCCTCAAATGTGTGAACATACCAACAGGGGCCCCATGGAGATAAGTGAGACATAAATGCCAAGTCAACTCCAACAAAACTTTCTACACTGATAGTCAGAGAGCTCCCTTCTCCTGAGATGGGCAGGCCTCCCCATCAGACCCCTCAGCATTTAATGAAACTCCTCCACAGTTTACCAAAGTCTGAAGTTACTGTCTCAGCACACACCAAGAGCAATCTGTTAGGATTTCTGGAAAACCATCCACAGTGGCCCTCCTCCTAGTGGGACAAGGCACATAATATGCAAACTTAGGAACTGTGCCAGAAAGAGTCACAGGGCTTGTTTGGGTCTCCGACACCTTGAGCCCAGGCAGAAGCCTCCACCAGGTTCACTGTGGAGGCACGTGCAGGTGTTCTCACAGCAGCTTGCTTGAGCTCTAACAGGGAACAAAGTGCCGTCTGGTCTTATATCACACTTATTTTTCCTGCGTGGCAAACCCACAACATCCTACCATCACCATTTTAACTTCCCACCACCTATAAATGAAACAAGCACATTCACCGTATTTTCTAACAATACAGTCAGTATTTTTCCCATCAGTGCTTCACACCTTTTTTATATGCACCACAGTGCTAAGAAGAGAACATGTGTATGACACAATGAAAGCAAAGCAAGTGCCGGTTCCAGGCCACAGGGCTAAGGAGGTGACCATTTCAGCCAAAAGCAGGACCTCAACTGGGCAGCTCCTAAAAAAACCGGATCTGACTTCTCCTTACAGAGTTTACTTAGAATAATACCATTATCAGTTCAGTTCAGTTGCTCAGTTGTGTCTGCCTCTTTGCGGCCCCTCCATGGACCGCAGCACACCAGACTTCCCTGTCCATCACCAACTCCCGGAGCTTGCTCAAACTCATGTCCATCGAGTCAGTGATGCCATCCAATCATCTCATCCTCTGTCATCCCCTTCTCCTCCTGCCTTCAATCTTTCCCAGCATCAGGGTCTTTTCCATGAGTCATTTCTTTGCATCAGGTGGCCAAAGTATTGGAGCTTCAGTATCAGTCCTTCCAATGAATATTTGCGACTGATTTCCTTTAGGACTGACTGGTTTGATCTCCTTCCAGTTCAAGAGACTCTCATGCAACAAAGCCAGATTTTTGTCAAATGTTAATTTCTTCCTTTATCTAATTCATTTCCTTATCAGCTTAAAATACTAATAAGGATTCCCACACAGTCATAAATAATTAACTCTTCTAAACTAATCCTATAAGTTAGCAAGCAGATTAGGATAAAGAAAGCTGTTTCTTTCACAATTTAGCATCACACTGCAGGTACCACTCAGTCCTCAGACAGGACATCTTGATCCTTTTCACAACAGAAAACCAACTACCCACTGGCCAAAGGACAGTGGGGACCCACTCTTCCTTCCAGGTACCTTCAGATTAGCCTGTCTAGACACTGTACTGATTCAAAGCTATGTGTCTGCTGTATGCACGCGGTTTTGCTACAGACGCAATTTGTGATATATCAATAATTTTTAAAAAATGAATGTGATATTTGTCTGAGGCTCCTAGGACAGAGCTCCTACAACCCGTGGAATTTCCTAAGTAATAAACATCTTTTATTATATATAACAAGCCTCCTTCCACTACATCAGGGTTTATGCTAATTAGGTGGAGGGTGGGGAGGGCGTACAGAACTTCACGATGGGGGGCGCTGGTGTCCAGAAAAACCAGTCAAATCATCAGAGGGTGATAACTTTCAGCCCCACCCACCAACCACCACAGAAGGGAGAGGGTGTGGAGACTGAGTTCAATCTCCAAAGGTCAACGATTTAATCAGTCATACCTTTGCAATGAAAGTTTCATAAAAACTCCCCAAAATTAGCTCTGAGCTTCCTGGTTGGCAAACACACAGAAGAGACAGAAGGATGATGCACCCAGAGAAGGCAGGGAAGCTATGGCCTCCTCTCTCTCCGTCCCTTGCCCTATGCCTCTGCTATTTGGCTCTTCCTGAGTTACACACGTTTATAATAAATTGGTGAACAACTGAGTTCTGTGAGCTGTTCTAGCAAATAAGTGAACTCTGGTAGGGGGTGGGGGTGTGGTGCTAAGGGAACCCTGTAACATGCAGTCGGCCAGGGAGAAGTGTGAGCAGCCTGGGCACCACATTTGCAGCTGGCTCTGAAGTCAGGGTCACTTTATGGGGCTAAAACCTTTAACCTGTGAGATCTGATGCTAACCCCAGGCAGTGTCAGAACTGAGTTTCACAGTTGACGTTGGAAGACTGTGTGGGGTCAGAAAACACCTCGGTGTCAAAATGTGAAACAGTGAAAAGCGAGGAATATTAAGATTTCCTAAAGGCAAAAGAAATTAACGTCAAGAAGTAAATCTTTCCTTATTTTCATCAATATTTATAAATTGATATTTTTATGCAACCCAAAACTGTGAGCAAGCCTGCAGCTTGTGCCACCTAAAGCAGAAGGGACGCTATATCTCAAGGGTAGTTTCTCCAATTCTAAAATATCATCCATAGTTAGAGGAGGGGCCAAAAGCCCTACAACATATAATGTTCAACTAGTCCTCAAGAGCATACCTCATTTATTATATAACAACCCCTTGCTTCTTTGGGGACACGGTCAACATCTGAACAAAAGCATTCTCATGCTCAGAACCTACATATTCATATGGATGACTTCTGACCACTGGAATTTAGATTTAGCACTCCGGTGACTTCATAATAGCACCTGCGTATCACAGGAACTCAAATATTTCTTGAATAAGTGAATAATCTGAGCTCAAGCTTTGATTTAACACCCTTAGGACAAATAGCTTCACTCAGACGTCTAGATTGGGGGTTTTGTCCGTACTTCCTGATAGATCTAATTTGTTGCTTCTTTGGTTCACATTAATCAAAAGCAGCATAGCTAGAAGTTAGGTAGGTTCTCTTAAAAAGTCAACCAGCAAACTTTAACTAAAGAAATGCACCTAACTGATAGAACTTCATGACACAAGCATTAGTCACCATCCTCCGGCTTAAAAAAAAAAAACAAACTGGCATTTTTAACTGCCTTCAGTTGCAAGATTTGTGATCATCTTTTATACACTCAACCAACTTTTTCCATTTCAACGTTGCATTACCCTAGACATCTGATGGAGGTGTCTCGGGTTTGTTATTCACAACTGTGCAAGGTCAAAGCCATATCAGAATACCACCACAGGGAGACATTCATCCTGTAGTTACGAGATGGGTGACTGAATAGGACAGTGACAGGTAAAAGCTCCTTAAGAAACTGTCATTAATGAAAGGTGAAAAACAACACGTGTTGAACAAGCATAAACCAGTCACTGAGAAGGTGACTGCCAACTGGAACACAAGGTGTTCATGGCTTTTGTGGGGTTTTTTTTATATATCTTGGATGAGAACTCCTATTTCCTTCTATTCTCACCAAACTGACTTTCGATGACTAATCCTGGCTCCCAAGTCCTGGGAAGGGAATGCCTGGAGGACCTGAGCACTCTAAGTGCTGAATATCAATTAATGAGCAAAGCTGGCATCAGTTCGGGACCAATCTTTTTGGCAGAACTGGTCTCACATACCCACTGCTTCCTCAACTTCATCAAAAAAAAAAAAAAAAAAGAGAGAGAGAGACAAGAATTATTATTTGACATGCTTTTTATTACCTGCAGAGATTGAGAGATCTTTAAAAAGTTGAAAAGAACCCTGGTTAGGGAATAGATTAACTCATGTTCCAGGGTAAGAAGAGACAGATGTCCAGTTCTAATTCTCTTGGAGTATAGAAAAGTGCAATTAGGGCTTGTGTACGTGCGTGTGCATATATATACATGTACCTCACATCCGGCACTGGTGCAGTTAAGTCATACATGATCAGTGCAGTAACACACATTCAAGAGTATGCCCCAAACACAAACTATTTGCTGGCTGAAGACAGCAACTATTTGCAGAAAACCACAAATGTTTAGAAACACAAGTTAGCCAGTCCCAAATGAAGAATCAGTCTAGACGAAAATCAGTGATGGCGGCCAGAAGCATCAGGAGAAAGGCTGATGGGGAAGTTTATTCCACACGAATCACAGTGACAGCACTGAAGCCCACTGATCAGCCGTAAGGAGAGCTGCAGCCAGAAACCACGTGCCTCCTGGTGTGATGCAACAAACACACACAGCACCACCTGTCAAGCGTTCTTGTCCAAAACCTGAAGTTCTACATGATCAAAGCTTCTGTAGCTAACTATCAAGTAACAGGAAATGCAGGGCAACAAGGAACATGTGAAACACTAATTACTAAAGGGATGTAATCAGTCAAATCCAAAGTGTACAAAATGCTACAAAAGAGATGACCCAAGTTTTTCAATGAATAAGTGGGGAGAAAAAAGGAGAGAAGATGGAGCTGCTTCAAGGAAATTTAAGAGACATATCAACCAAATGCAGTGGGGGCCTTGTTGAGAGCTCAACTTGAAAAAAATCAACTGTGAATAAGGCACCTGTAGGACACTTGAGGAAATCTGAACACTGAGTTGCTGTCTGATAATACTGTTTTGTTTAATTAACAGTGTGATAAGGCACTGAAGTTATAGGAGTCTAACCCTTATCATTTAGAAGATGTGTGACTGACACATCTGTGGATGAACTAACGATAATCAGAACTTGCTTCACAGTGTTTTAGTAGAGACAGGTAAAGGGAAGAACAACAAATGCAGTAAAGTTGGCCATAAGTCTGTAATCAGTGATGCTATGTAATGGGTACATGGGGTTTATTATACTATTCTAAGTTGGAAAATGTCTATCATCAAAAGTTTTTTTAAAAATAATGTTCTTTCTTCCACTCTCATTACAAGAATGTAGATGGGACATAAATCTCTTGCTAAAAGTATCACAAGCCTGTCCTCAAGCAGTGCGTGGCTACACCACCACCGTGTTCACTGAAACCCCCAGTCTCCCGACCTACTCATCTGTCAGCTGTTCTGCAAAAAGTCGTCCGACAATCCCACCCAAAGCACTCCATTCTCTGCATCTGTCTAGGTCAGAATTTAGAGTTTTCATTGACCATTTCTTCCCTAGTGGTATATCCCTTCTGTCCCTTCATTCAGGGCCGCAAGAAGGAATCTCTCCATTTAATGTTTAGTCAGACTTTACAGATAACATTTTGAAACACTCTGGGGACAAAAAGAAAAATCAAAAGTGATATAAATGTAAGTCCAGATCTCATGACCATTTTCAACTGAAGACCCCTCAAAAGCCATCTGGTTTAGAGCATCATTCCTATGAGTGCACACTGCTTTCTTTCAAGAATCAATAAAAAAAAAAAAAGAATCAATAAAATGCTACGGTTGACAGCATGTAACCTGTGACCAGGCCAGCATCACACAGTCAACCACTCTGTAGCTGCATGACTTTGGAAAATGCCCTTCACTTTTCTGGGCTTCAGTCTCATCAATGTATCTACTTCATAAGGTTGTTGGAAGAAACGGTGTTAATAATTTAAAGATAATTTAAAGTGACAGAGAAGATTAGGTAAGAGACATAAAAAGCTTAGAACAGGGTTTGGCAAGCACGAAGTGAGAGTTACCTACTGTTATTATTTCTACCACGCAGTCTGCCTCTGCGTGTGCAATTTCTCAAAGAACAGAAGCTTCTTCAGAGCAGGCTCAAGATTTAATCCATCTTTAAAGACAGCGGTGCCTCTCACCACTAGTGGCATATATATATATTTATTAACTGTTATACCATGCCTCTGTTTATTTAACCTTTTTAAGATGTTCTCTAAAGAGGAGTAAGTATGTATACACTTCATTTTCATTTCTGAATAATATTCACTGAATTCTACCTAAAGAAAGACGAACACCAACATGGCCCCTGCACATTTCCTCTGGAACATGTTTTCATCCAGACACTTGTGTCTGGATTTTCAAAGCACTCAAGGTCATGCAGTAAGAATTCAAGTATTTACTGCACCTGGTTTAAAAACCATCACCCTAAATTTATAAGCGAAATTGAAAGTCACTTTGATTAACTGGAGAATTAGTTGGGAATACCTTCTGGAAACTTCTCATAAAAGTTGTATCAAATATTCCCTCATTGCTCAGAGTAAAGCTGGACAGGAAGATGAAGGGAGACCCTGCAGTGTGGGAGAGCCATGCACTTTTTTCTCATTCAAAAACACACAGTAAGCGTCTCCAAATGATCTTTAAGGTGCAACAGGTATTTGAAACCTTTCTTCTTCTAGCAACAAAACCATTTTCAGAAAGAATTAATGTTCCCCTCACTCCCAAGACCAGAGATAATTAGGTAACATTCTCCTTGGAACGGTAATTGGTTTAAAGGGAACATGTAAAGTTGACTCTGCCAAGACTACAATTCATGGGCTTCAATTAGTATAAAAGTAGAAGCCCACTCCAGTGTTCTTGCCTGGAGAATCCCAGGGATGGGAGCCTGGTGGGCTGCCGTCTATGGGGTCACACAGAGTTGGACACGACTGATGTGACTTAGCAGCAGCAGCAGCAGTTTCTAAGCAGAAGGGCTTTCCATTGACAGTTTATCAGGGTCCACAAAGATAGCGATGAATAGAATAGACGTTTAGTCCTAAGGACTTGTGGCAAATCCTATAAAAGTCTCATTTTTCAACTAACTTCAGCATGTATGTAAATTTAAATAACCCATGTTAACCTCCAATTGTAGCAAATGTGGTCATTCTGTTTCTTAGGATGGCTGAGTATTTCAAGCAATAAAATTTTAGTCACTGGATATAGATTTTTGCTAATAAAGTGGAAAATTAGAAGTTTAATCAATCAAGTAAGTGTTCTAAGCTCTAGTTCTAAATGCAGGAGGGCTTGACCCTCCCTCCACTCCTTCCTCACCTGTTTTCTACACTCCACCTCCAACAAAGTCAAATACTCTCCTGAGGGAAACATCATCTTTCACAGAACTTACCAAGTCAGTAAACTTACAAATGACTTCCTCAAACTTCTGGGAAGACTCACAAAACATCCTTTCTCCTCTTTATTGGCTCATTCTTATTATTACCAATTTAAAAACAATCCAGGGTGCTTATTCAAAAGAATAGTTTCACAATAAAATCTGTCATTAGGATATTGCCATTTCCCCCCAAATACTTAGCTGTGCGGTATTATCCAAAGCAATCAATACTTGTAATCTAATTTCTACTATTAACTTCAAGGATAACAGTCAGTTCTGGAACATGAAATTTTCTAAATAAACATCTTGTCGCTGTGCAAACATTCTCAAGGAAAACAATTTTTTAAAGCCACTAAATCTTTTCAGAGCTACAGAAAGTATAAAAGGCAAAGGTACAGAAATTCAACACTCCCAGAAGTTGTCTTCAGCCGTCAAGAATTCTCCAGACATGGGCTGAAAATATACTGCAGCACATGGTGGGGGAAAAAAAGCTAAAGTGCTCTTGTATGAAATTATCTGCCAGATTCCCAACTGCTCTCACTTTGATGGGCACAGGATTCTAGTAGGTGTTTTATGAGGAAAATCCCTATGCACTAGGGTCTTAAAATTCTCATAGAAATAAAAAATCAAAATGAGGACACATGGAGGTAAATTTAACACTCACAAAACCATATCTCAAAAACTTTGTTTCGAGCAAATCTCCTGCTCCCCCCAATCCAAAGAGAAACTGGTTTTATAAAGCAAGGCAAATCATATTTTAAAGAACTATGTTTACAAGTTAGCTCATTACAGTCACCGAGATATCAAACTTGCTCATAAATCACATAAACATATTTACAAGTACAAAATTATTATCTCCAAACAATAAATGATGAACTAATCAAACTTCTAAATGTAGGAGCTCTACATCGGAAAAAAGTATTTTCCCCTGATGTAGTCTTACATTCAGACTTTAGGAAAATTCAATAATCCAACAGTGTTAAAAAGAAATATTAACACTGTTGTCTCAAATAATAACTTTATTTATCTTAAGATAAATAAGATAATATGTATTCTTATATATATTTAGAAAACCAAATAAAGACAGAAGCTATAACTGATAAAAGATCATGAGGTATAACGTGGATTTTTATTGAATTTCTATAAAAATCTGGTTCCAAAATTAAATATGCAATCTCACACTTGTGTGTGTGTATGTTATAAACCTACACACACACGGCCAATAAAACTCCACTAACTGATAACAGGCAATTGTAATAAACTACTGGAATAGTGATACAGCAATATAAAAAAAAACAAAAACTATGTGTAAGTCAAACAATGGGGAAAAATTAATCCTTCAGAGCTTCCATTAGTCATCAGAACCATCTTACAATAAGTCTTTCTGATTTGTGATGGAGAACTGAACATTGAAGCAGCATTCACACTTAGTGGAGTTTTAACAAAATGTACTTGTGTTCTCTGCACTCCATCCCCTCCTACAACCACTGTCTGCTATATAATTATTTTTAATGAATTAAATTATAGTTTTTCTGATCATTTGAAACACCTTCAGAATGAAACTGTAGCTTTTGGCACTACAGTATACCCTAATAAGTAAGAAAATGCTGTTTTGGTGATTTCAAGCCCTTCATTGGCAAAGAAATGAGTGGCTATGTTAACAAACAGTTAACGGCTATGTTCCAGAGCAAACTGGAAGACCGATTCTCTGCAAACATTACCAAACTGCACTTATAAATTTTAAGTTACACAGATCACAGGACTAGTCTTGGGTAAAAGTGTTAATAGATGTCAACAACTGAAAACTTACCCTAAAACACAGGTACCAACTGTACAAAAACAAGAGCCATCAACTTAGAGCTGGCCTCCACACCACGATCCCAGCTCCCACCTTCCCTCGTGAGACATCCTCTGAGGTCCCGGCCCACACAGACGGCTCTGCCTGACGCCACGGCAGGACAGGCCACGGCAGGACCTCTGAGCCATGGTCTTCAACCAGGAAGGCAGCCACCAGGGGACCCCACAGCAGCCCGCATGCTGGTCCTCTCCTGAGAGAGCAGTGGGAGCAGAGGTGCCCACTGCGTAGCAGCGCCACTGCACTAAGAGCCTGCAGGGGCAGGGGACTGTTCGATTCACTTCTGCCCCAGCAATCTCCATCACTGGATGGAGCCCCAGTGTCCAACACATGCTCTGTGAATGCACACACAAGACTGTATGTGTGCATGCTAAAGTCATTTCAGTCATGTCCGACTCTCTGTGACCCCAAGGACTTTAGCCCATCACCAGGCTCCTATGTCCAAGGGCTTCTCCAGGCGGGAACACTGGAGTGGGTTGCCATTTCCTTCTCCAGGGGATCTTCCTGACCAGGGGTCGAACCTGAGTCTCCTACGGCTCCTGCACAGCAAGGTGGGTTCTTTACCACTGAGCCCGCAGGGAATTCCAAAAGCCGGAAACTGAAAGGAGACCTCCCAAACAGAGATGAGAAATAAAAAGGGAGAGCGCAGTAAGTGTGAAGGAGTGGTGAAGGCAACCAAAGGTGGGCATGTACATACTTCCCATATAGGTTCTGTCGCTGCAGTAAAGCATGCGACACCTAAAACCTGGTATTTCCAGAGCAAATGGCAAGAGACAGCACCGCACCGTTTAGGCAGTCCGAAGGCGTCTTACTTAAAGAGCTTTATAGTCACTGTATACACAATTTAAACTTAATACGATCAACATTTCTCATACTGTGGACTATTCTCTACAGTCCACAAGAGGACTAAGAGAAAAAAGCAACAGTGTAAATGCAATTCTAAATTTTTTTAATGGCAACATTTTTCTTAAATTAGATTTTATGTCCATACATAAATAAAAGTTTAAAAATTAAATATCAGAACAATGTTTTATGTTAAAGTAAAATGAAAGCTAAAAACTGTCACAATAAATGTGTCATATACATTTAAAACATAGTATAAATTAGAAGCTGTAACTTCATTACATGGAGGTATGTATCATATGTGTAGGTTCCCTATAAGCAGGAAATCATGTACTATTTTTAGTTTAAGGTAAGACAAGGATGACAATATGGACCAATTAAAAAATTTTTATCTTAGGGTCTAGCATACTCTATTACTCATTATAGATTTATATCACAGGTAAACCATTCAAGAGATAAATTTTTGTTAACTACTTTTCCAAGGAAGTCATAATGTTCAACCAACGGAAGTTAAGCATGTTGCTTCCACTAACTTCCCTGGTAGCTCAGTTGGTAAAGAATCCCCCAGCAATGCAGGAGAACCGAGTTCAATTCCTGAGTCGGAAAGATCCACTGGAGAAGGGGTAGGCTACCGCTCCAGTATTCTTGGGCTTCTCTTGTGACTCAGCTAGTAAAGAATATGCCCGCTCCAGTATTCTGGCCTGGAGAATTCCATGGACTGTATGGTCCACAGGGTCACAAAGATTTGGACATGACTGAGCGACTTTCACTCACTCACTTCCATCAGAAAGTTTTAAAACAGCAGAAATGTTTTCTCCAGCTTAAACTATTTCATTTGAACTAACTTAAAAAGATATATATCAGAGGATCTAAAATGTACAGCATGGTGACTATAGCTAACAACACTGTATTATATACTTGAAAGCTGTTAAGACAGTAAATCTTAAAGGTTCTCACTCTTAGTTACGTGAGGTGATGGAGGTGTTAACTAACCCTACTGTGGTAATCATTTCACAATATGTAAGTGCATCAGACTGCAAACTCACACAGTGACATATATCAATTACATCTAATAAAGCTGGAGGAAAGAGAATGGTGTATATAAAAAAGTGGTCATGGAGTTCCCTAGTTGCCCAGTGGTTAAGGACTCCACACTTTCACTGCCAGGTCCTGGGTTCAATCCGTGCTCAGGGAACTGATATTCTGGCAAATGGAATAGCCAGAAAGTAAAAAAAGCACGACTGTTATTCTTCTCCACTCTATGAAACAACAAGCAGAAGATGAACACACTGTATTTGGGGATATATTTGTGGTAACTAAAGAACAGTCTTCTTGAATTGGGACTTTTTTATATTGCATTTTATACAAATGACATTTAACTTTAAAAAGTATTCGTTTTAGCTTTAGAAATTTTGCTTTCCTATAGAAAACCTATTCTGTAGTCTATGAAGACCGGTGCTCTAATATACAACCCTGGTCTATTTTGAGGGGAGTGGAAAGGAGAAAGAAAAAAAGCTTTGTTTTTAAAGAAAAAAATTTAAAATTCATTAAATGCATGCTTTAAAATAAGTCAACTTTAAAGCATGAAGTCTCAGAGTGCAGTTATACTACATACTTTGCTGCACTCCAATAGTAAAAGTGAACTTTTTTCAACTTGTAATTTAAATTGGCTAAGTCCAAGTATCTCTGTACATCTTTCTATACAACTATATACTATGAACATATATCTTTCTAAATCTAGTATATCTGTCTATGTCTATATCTATATATCTCTTTCTATACTTATATACATTTGAATACCTACATGTTTCTCCTAGGTCAACTGCAAGTGAAAGCAAGAACAATTTACAATCAAGAATATAACACAGATTTTTTTTTTTAATTTGGGAGACTAATGAAAAATGGAAGCTCTTTCAAAGTAAGACTGCTATGGTTGGTTAGTTGAAACAATAGTGGACACACTCCCAATACCAAGATGGATATGAAAACAGTAAGCAGCATAATATCATAAAATGTGTAGCTTACTTTGTGCCTTTTCAGAGAAGTTTATCTGAAAGCCTAAAGTAAAAGAGATAAGTTCCAGTTCATTTACTGTAAATCAAACAAACCAAAATTAGACATGACATTGCATTTTTATATTACATTCAAGAACAGTTCAAAGCATATAACCTCCACCATCACAGAGATAACTATAACACATGGGCTTTCTTTAAAAACTCAGCTCTTTCTGATGTAGATGTACTTTTATAATTATATGGAACTGAAATCCAGTTCAAATTATAAGAGTTACATTGTCTTTAACGTTACTTTTCACATCTATTCAATAAAAAGAATAGCTATTAGCCCTTAGATGTTAATAGTAACTTTTAAGGCAGTTTCATCTATTTTTTCAGTCTACAAGTTCAGAACAAATCACATTTTATTAACTCAAATTACAGACTTGAAACTATTTGATTACTACCCCGATTCAAAAGCTTTGGTAGTTAATAAATTGTAAAAGCTAAACACACATAGCAATATTCTGCCAATGAGCTAACTTCAAATGATAAGACAGTGAACTACTAAAGAGGTGCTGAAATTCTCTAAAGTAGGCCTGAAAAAAGACCATGTCCCTAGAAATGATAAGTAAGACTATAGGAGTTACAGGAAGAAAACCTGTGAATTCTCCTTAGATACATCAACATATTTTCAAATTCAATTAGGTCTGGTTATACCTTCCACATACATTTACATAGATGTAATTTTGTAAAATGCACCCAGTCAAATAAGCTGTTCAAAACAAAAGCCTTCCAAAATACAAATGAATATGTATTCATTTGCCCTCAAAGTCTATTGGGTGAATTTCCAGTTTTCTTAGTGGTCTACCTATACCTATTTTTTTTTTTTTTTTTTTACATTTAAAGTGGGTGTGCTTTATTGTATCCAAATTGTACTTCAAGAATTTATTTTTCAGAAAGCAGCTACGGGAAAAGGAAAGATTAGCTTGAAAATAAAAATAGTTAGACTGACAGTAACTTCTCAATACAAACTATGTAAGCCAGAAGACAATATAAGGATATAATCAAAGTGCTGAAAGAAAATAACTGCCTACTTAGATTTCTTTTTTTTTTTTTTTTTTTTAATTTTTATTAGTTGGAGGCTAATTACTTTACATCATTACAGTAGTTTTTGTTATACATTGATATGAATTAGCCATGGATTTACATGCCTATACCTATTTTTTATTGCTTTGGGGAACAAAATGGAGAAGTCAAATTTAGAATGAGTATTGCTCAAGTGTATTTATACAAATTCAATCAAAACTTGTAGGAAAAAGAGCCAGGACAAAAAAGGATTATCTCTCCCATCCAGCTATCAAAATTCTTAGGATTTTAAGTTATAGGACTTCCCTGATAGCGCAGTGGATAGGAAACGGCCTGCCAATGAAGAAGACATAGGTTTGATCCCTGGTCCAGAAAGACCCCACATGCTGTAGGGAGAAAGGATTCTGTGGGTCTTATGAACCTAAGCAACTAAAAGCCAGCCAGCGTCCCACCAGGCACAAGTCAGGAGGAATAGGAGCTGGCAGTGTGCATTCTGGAAGCAACTGCAGAAAAGGAACATGAAGGAGCTCAGAGGCCCATCTCCCATCCCGCCACTGGAAGAGGGAGGGGGAAGTTCAGCTGCAGACTGCAGAGGCACTGGTAAAACAATGAAACAATCTGATAGTTACTATTCTCTTGTTAGCTCTAAATACACTCAGTAGTTGCTACTAGGTGGTAAAACAATGAAACAATCTGATAGTTACTATTCTCTTGTTAGCTCTAAATACACTCAGTAGTTGCTACTAGGTAGCAAAAATAAAAGGGGAGAGAAGAGGTGAACTGAACAGCAATATGAATGGGGAAAGGAGCAGGAAAAATAAATCTGAAAGGTATGTGAAGAAGAATGAGAAGGATCTGTATGGTAGTATTAAAAATAAGTTACAGGATAAAAGTATAATGAATAGTTAAAAATTTAAGGCATATGTAACTGGGAATGTTAGAAATGTCACCAATTACTCCCCAAACACATTAGAAGTTAAGCCCTTTAAATGCTAAAAAGTTCTCAAAACTTGGAAGTTCTGTAATCAGTACAGAATCCATGCATGTAGCTAAAAACAGAGGGGGTAGCATTCTTGAAGTAAAACTACAAGTTTTACTAACCTAGTTATGGATGAAGTGACCAGGTGAACAGATTCTAAGGACTCATACCTACATCCCTCTCATATCTACATTCCTCATTCAGAAAAGATCTGCTAACTGACCTGGGGTTTGTGGGCAAGCACAGACTAAAGAAACTGGAACAGAACGACTTGCCTTTTCCTTGAAATTCCATTTCATCTTACCGATGAAGTCAGATAAAAAGTTATTAGCTAAATCTTTCTAGACTTCTAAGACTATACATATACATATATACATATACAACACATACACACACACACATATGTAGAGAGAGAAACTATATAGGGAGAGATTACATAAACATGGAGAAGAAACCACCAAGGTCAGAGAATTGGTGCTTACAGTACAGATGAGAAAAAGCTTATGATGTTCAACGGGCAGGGCAGGGCAGGGTCAAGGGAGCCACCACCAACCTTGTACAATAAAAGAAAGATGGTGAGAAAAAAATGGGGAGGAAAACTTCCAATATCCTCAACTTCATAAAAAGCAAATTTGAGATTGTTGTAATTAGTCCATTAATATTCATTCACATATGCTCAGTTTTTGAGGTCTCACAAATTATGTCTAAATTCTGTCTTTCCATGCATACGCTCTGAGCCCTGCATCTCCGAGAGTAGTAGGTAGCAGCTGAATCCACTGCTAGTAACAGGTTAAATTTTCAAATCTCAGGTGCTGCACTCTTTAACTTTGTATCTGTACCCAGGGCCTTAATTTTACTTGATCTCCTGCTTCAAATTTTAGTCCTTTTCATTTTATCTGGCCCCAACCAAATTTCTTTTCACCAAATCTCAGAAACCAAGAATGAAATACAGAGATACACAGGGAAGGGTGCTAGCAAGCCAACAAAAGAAATAAAGATTGGGGGGGGGGGCGATGGTTTCTTCTCCTTTTACTCACCAGGCTTCTCCTCCATGTTCCCCTCATTCTCACCCTCTAGCCCCAATCCTGAGAACCCTTAACTGGTCATAACTGGAAACCTACAATTTACTGTACTTACCAGATAAAGCAAGCTTGTCTGCAACACTTTAAAAGGCTGTTTAGGATGTGTGTAAGTGTATATTAAAACCAAAGGCATAACGGCATTTGAGAAAGTAGAAAACAAAATGAAGAATGTCAGGCCTGGGTTCTAGTTCCAACTGAAACTCAAAACGAGTCATCTCACTTGAGCCCCAGTTTCCTCATTTATAAGATTAACAATAACATCAAGAGATGTCAGAATTGAAACAGCGTGTCCACATGTAAAGCTGCTTGTCAAATGGCCTTCGTGGGGCACAGCAACCATCCCCTCTTCTCTTCGTCTGGGCGAGGGTATAATGGGGGGAGGGGGCGGGCAGGGCAGGGGTCTCAGTAGTTGCCCACCTCCTCAGTAGCACCTTATGGTTTCCGGACACCCTGGATTCTAGAAATGCTGAAAAGGGATGACGACTACAGTACGAAGCCAACCTGACATATAACCACAGCTGCCTGCTTCCTGGGTCAGGCCACAGATGAAGTGCCCATACCCGCCTCCTACACAGCCAAAGACGCCGGCAGTGGGTCGCCTTGCAACTCCAACTTCGGAATTCTGGCGCATGCCTTCAATTGTAAAGTCACTCACACACCATGGCGGCTCTAACATCTAAACACCTATCTAAGCCTATCCAGACCTTGTATTTTCACTGTACTTAGATGGAGTTCCACAGACTTCCTGCTGGGTTACTTCCTTGAGTTTTCCTGACTTCACCTTTCTCAAACCGCAAAGGGGCCCACCTTAATCAAGTAACTCCAGGTTATCTGTATTATCCAGAACTACTCACTCACGATTAACATTGAGGATCTTGTCAGTCCCGTATGCCCACCTCCTTTCCTCGCTGTGGCTGGTGACTACCTTACTGACTCCGGTTTTGTAACTAAGCGCTGAAATACCATCTTGCCTCATGCTGGGAAGCCTAGGAAAGAAGAGCAAAGGCTGCCTGTCACCAGGTGGATTAAAACCCACTTTCACCAGGGCAAATCCCTCAGTTTAAATGTTTATTCCCTTACCTAAGAAAGGGGACCATGCCCACCTACCCTTAAAAAGAGCTTATGAGCATCAACTTAAGCAAAGACAGTGAAAAAAGAGCTGTGATAACTATTAGTTTCCCTTCCAGACTTTAAATCTGAATTATACTTCCTCAGATTGTATCACATGGGCTTTTCAGATCTCCAAGTGATAGAGGTCCATCTGAATTATGTGCAATAGAGTTGATCTGATTTCCAGACCCCTAAAAATAAGAAAAGCTCTATGGGCCCAAGTCAATCCAACCTTCTCAAATCAGGTTAACAGAAATAGAATAGGAAAAGAGAAATTTACAAAAAAAGAAACACGACTCAAAATACAGGGTCTCATACACCACTTTAAACAAGTGTCAATACACACTCTGATAAGGGACATTAAGGAAAACATGAGAAAATAAGTATCTTGAAAGCATTACATTTTTCTACTTTCTTAAATTTAATACTAGGGTTACTCTCCTTTTTAAGGAATATAGAGAAAAACATCACATGCTTTAAGGGGGCACCAATTTCCTGAGCTGAATTTTACTTTTCAGGTCATGTCAAACAAACGGTGACAGAAAGTGTGTTCCAACACACTAGGAAAAGCAAGCCACTCCAAGGTTTGGAAACTTATCCCTGTGTACCATTCAGTTTTTTAAAATTAGGATTAAGGCACACCCCTCTGGTAAATGGTACAGACAGAAAGACAGTCAAATAGAATCACAATTAGGGCATTTCATACTAATTTTGTATATGCAAATATTACTGGGAGAAAAAAAGCATACCAATTCAAATTTTCACTTTTCCTCAACAGATATGTTTCGTTACGCTTGTAAGTTTTGTGTGTGTGTTTGTGTTTTCTTCCTATAAAATTTTTAACGAGGTGTAACTGACATAACGTTCTATTAGTATCAAGTATACAACTTGATTCGATGTTTATATTGAGAAATGATCACCACACAGTAAGTCAAATTAACAATCATCATTGTACATAAAAAAACTTTCCTGTGATGAGAACTTTTAAGATCTATTCTGTTAGCAACTTTCAAATATGTGATACAATATTATTAACTATGGTTGCTATGCTGTGCATTATTTTGTATATTTTTTAAAAGCAGAATCAAATTATCATCTTTTTACTTAAATTGACATTTGTAAAATGTTCAGCTGTGGGTAAATGGGTAAGGAATGGGCTAGTCTATAAGCTTACTGTTATATAAATATACATGTTATACATTAGAGACTCAAAAAAAGAAAAACTGCCTAGATAAGCACTGAATCAGAGTCACCTACAACATAATTTATAACCATTTCCTGTGACAAGTACTTTACAGATGCCTCTGTTTTTCACACACATTTACAGATTCTAACTATTCTAATCATTTTTTAAAAACTGACATTTCTCAGCTACCCAAGTAAAGTTTAAGATGTTTTATTTTTTCCCTGCTTTAAGTTTTCCATAATAAATTTAACTTCTCGTTTTTTAAACTCTATTAATTTTTAAGGGACTACTAACTGAAGTATTTAACAAACCATGTTTAATAGCAATCCTTACATACGTATGTGTGCGTGCATGTTAAGTCGCTTCAATCATGTCCAACTCTTTATGACCCTACGGCCCACCAGCCTCCTCCGTCCATGGGATTCTCCAGGCAAGAAGACTGGAGTGGGTTGTCATGCCCTTTTCCAGGGAATCTTCCCGACACAGGGATCGAACCTGTGTCTCTTAGCCGCCTGCACTGGCAGATGGGTTCTTTACCACTACCAGGGAAGGCCCTTTATATATGTGTAGAGATTTTATAATTTTCAAAGCACTTTCATAAGCATTAATCTAATAATGTGATTCTCACAACAGGCTTGTAAGTATTATCCCTACTTTAACAAATGAGAAACAGATGAGTTCAGAAAAGGTCAGTAATTTTGCCAAGGTCACAGAGCTTGCACATGGCAGAGCAGTTACCTGAACGCAGGAAGACTACTCATCGAGAATATTCTGAACAGAAATGCTCAATAATGAAAAATGGAAATAAACAGTTCACAGGAAAGGGTAGAACCCAATGATAACGAAGCTAAAGAAACTCCATGATGAGGGGTTTGGGACTCATCTGCTAATAATGAAAGAGACAATTAATTAGACTATAATAAGTAAGAGCATTGTTGCTATTAACAATGATGATGGCTAATATGTATTGATCACATACTTAATTGTATGTCAGGCCCACGCTGTATCTGCATTCTAGAAGTTCCTGTAAAGTAAGGTGTATTCCTACTTTCCAATGGAGAAACCGACCCTTGGAAAGTTAAGTATCTTGCCCAAGATCACAGAATTCATAAATCCTGATGAAGAGATTCAAATCCAGGACTCCAGACTCTGGCTTAACTCAAGCATTACATTAAAAAACAATAATTCTCAACTGAGACCACTCCTGGGTCACAAACCTCAGACCATGAAAAAGTGTGAAGAGTGATCCAGCGTCCAGCACAATGCTCATCACACAGATCGACCACGATATCTGTTAGATGTGTATTCCACGTGGCCCCTCAACTGAACCCCACTACTCAAATGAGCACGGTCATTAACAACTCCAGAGAGACAGTACTTTGGGGTGGCAACTGACCATGTTCGGAGGGGGGGTGGGGGAAGGAGTGGCATTTACCAAACAACCAAGGATCACAAGTTTGACCTAAAGCCAAAGATCTGGTAGGTGAAGGAGGGGAGGTGAGGCTCTAACATCACAAGACAAATGAAAATCCTATCCAGCTGCTTAAGCCCATGGTTTGTAACCTGGGTTGTACGAGAGAACATCCCGAGAGCTTCAAGTGCTTCTCTTCATTCTGAGTAATCGAGATCAGTTCAAGAAGATGTAACAGGTTCCTGAATCAATCAAGGCTACACACAGCACTGACTAAAGAAAATTCATTAGGAGCTCAAAGAGAAGTCTTGAAGTCCTCCCTCTCCCTTTTAAACTGGGTTCTGCTTACTAGGGGCTTCCCCAGTGGCTCAGCAGTAAAGAATCTGCCTGCACTGCAGGAGACTTGGGTTCAATCCCTGGGTGGGGAAGATCCCCTGGAGAAGGAAGATGGCAACCCACTCCAGGATCTTGCCTGGGAAATCCCACGGACAGAGAAGCCTGGCCAGCTACAGCTCATGGGGTTGCAAAGAGTCAGATACGACTGAGTGACTAAACAACAACGAAACTGCTTATTAGAAAGGTCAGCTGACTGGATATCAAAACCCAGGGGTTGGGAGGAGGAGAATGGAGAGCATCAGAGTAACCCCTAACCACGACACTTTTCTTTGAGTTCCTAGAATACTCCAGGCTCTTTTCCACTTTTTGGAATCTTCACATGTATGGTTCCCTTTGCCTAGAACCCTCTTCTTTATCACAAGAGTCATCTTACCAGATGGGTTCTCTGAGACCACCTTATCAAAGCAGACTCCCCCCTCCCCTATCAAATTCTACCCCAGCCTGTTACTTTCATTACACTTTTCTCAATTAGCAGTTTTTATTTACCTGCACACTGTCTTCCCTCCCCAATCCTACCTGAAGAATAAGCTCCATCAAGAATAACGCTTTCTGATTCACTCTTTCCTATAAAGAGCACTATGAGATAGAGCACTATGCCTGGCACTAAACAGATGCTCAAGTAATATTTTTTGGAAACTAAATGTCTACAGCTTTTTCAAACTATCAGCCTCCCTACTCTCAAACCTCCAAAACTTGCATACTTATAAGCTCTATAAGTCACTCATTTTGGATATGCAATACAATCTTAAGTTGTCATTTTACTGTTTCATTTCACCACCAACTAGACTGCCCAATGGAAAGATCAGGAAGTGCATCCTGCATTCATCCATATACTGTGCAACACAGTGGCATCCAGGAACTAATTCAACTCCAATTAATCATCTGAGGGCCTGCACAGAAAGTGTCCTCTCTGTTCCTTATGTATATCCCAAGAGGAGGGGGACAGGGAGGTAAAAATGACAAAAATCCCCAACTCTTGCTTCCTGAATCACACTCGCATAAACCCGAAAGACTCAATAAATGTCAAACCTAACTAGATACACGCGTAAGACAGATCTCAAAGCCCTTTAGATAAATGTTCATTAAAGAGTAACCATGGTCACCCTGACCATGAAGGGTACCCCCAACTGATTCTGTTAGCTACTGAAGAAGGCAAGTAATTTGCGAAAGTTGTCAGGAGATTTCTGAGATTCCCTGTTTTCGAAAATAATGTGGCTGCTCAAAATTCCCCAGTAAACTCAAGGAAACCGCCCCTGATGGGCTGGGGCCTAGTATTTTTAAACAACACCGCCAGTCGAGAGCTACAGAGAGCGCACAGGCGTTCCCGGTAGGGCAAGTCACTCATCAGGAGGGCAGGTCCAGGTGCGCAGCCCCACGCTGACCCACTCTTGACCCCCGCCTTTCGAGGTCCCGGATCTCTCCGTTTAAACCCAATTCCCGGTTTTATTTATTTATTTGGTCCGCATGCAACGCTAGCACAGAAACCCCCGGCCAGAAACAAATCGCCGCTCCCGGGCAAAGGACTGTCTCGTTACCTTCACAGGTGGCACAGGTCAGAGTCACCCCGCGCCCCGCCCGGCGCGCGGAAACCCTGCAAAAGTTTGCAAACCGAGGGTCCAGAGGGCCCGCGCGAAGCGCAGAGGTCAGCGCGGCGGCCGGTCTCGGCGGCGCCCGCGGGACCAAGATGGCCCTGCGCGGGCCCCACGGCGGCGGGGAGAGGGCCGGGGCGCCGCAGAGGGGCGCGGGGCCCGGACGCCGCCGCCGCCCTCAGCGGCCGGGACCGCAGGCCAGGCCCGGGCGCCTCCAGCCGCCGCCCGGCCGCGCGTTCCCGGAAAGGCGGGCGGGGCGCGCCAGGTAAGCGGGGCCGCGGCGGGGCGGCCGCGGGGGCGGGTCGGACTCTAGGTGGGCCCGGCGGCCGGCGGCGGGGGGAGCCCCGGGCCGCGCGGGCGCAGGCGGAGGCCGCGGCCCGCCACCGGGAACCAGGCCGAGCCCGGGAAGGCAGGGGAGGAGGGAGGTTGGCCGGCGCGGGCGGCACGGCCGCTTCCTCAGCCGGGTCCGGGGGCGTCCGCAGCGCGGAGACAGGCCGCGACGACGCGGACGGCCGAGCCGGGGGGGACCGGGGTCTCGGCGCCGCCGCCTTCCTTACCCTGCATGCTGCTGACGGCCGGGTGGCCGGGCGCCGGGGACCCCGCGGGGCCCGGGGTGCCGCTGCCGCCCCCGGAGCCACCACCGCCGCCGCCGCCGCTGGGGCTCGGAGCCGCCATTGTTGGGAGTGAGGAGCCGAGCGGCGCCGCGGCGGCTGCAATGCAGCAAGCTCGGCCTCTCGCACGGCCGAGGGGCGTGGCCATCACCGCCTTGGTCCCGCCTCCGGGCACGCCCCCGGCACGCCCCCGCCCGCGCCTGACGCGGAGCCGCACCAGATGCCCAGCCGCACAGCGACTCGAGTCGCCGATGCCCGGTCCAAGAGGCCGGCAGACGTCCCGCTCCCGGGCTGCTGGCCCCCGAGAGGCCTACAGCGGTCTGAAAGTGTGTGCATCTGGGGGATAAAAGGGTACATAGTTTTTATCATTCCCACAGTGGTCTGTGACCCCGGAAGTTCAAGAAGCCCCTTGTTGGAATCTCAGAATTTAAAATCAGAATCTTAAAACTGAAACAGTGTCACTGAGGTCGTGCTTCTTGTCCAGTCTCTGACAGGGCATTTCCAGAGGGGAGCTGACTCGAGCTATGGAGCTGCCTAACACCCCAACCCTCTACATTGCCAAGGGAGATCCTAGAGAATACTAGTGAAAGTACTACCAATGGACCCACCCCAAGAAGATCAAATCACAATCTATATTTTAATAATATCCCCAGGTGATCTGCATGCACATTACATTTAAAAACAGTATCTTCAGCACCCAAGCTTCCTGACCTCCTAAAATGTGTGTGTGCTCAATCCTGTCTGATTCTTTGTGATCCCGAGGACTGTAGTCTGCCAGGCTCCTCTGTCCATGGGATTTACCAGGCAAGAATACTGGAGCGGGTTGCCATTTCCTTCTCCTGGGGATCTTCCCAACCTAGGGATGGAACCCATGTCTCTCAAGTCTGCTCCTTTGGCAGGCAGGTTCTTTACCACTAGCACCACCTCATCATCTGTATCACCATCTGGCTTCCCAGGTGGCTTAGTGGTAAAGAATCTGCCTGTCAATGTAGCAGACACAAGAGACAAGAGTGCAGTCCCTGGCTTGGGAAAATCGCCTGGAGGAGGAAATGGCAACCCACTCCAGGATTCTTTGCTGGAAAATCCCATAGACAGAGGAGTCTGGCAGGCTCAAGTCCACGGGGTCACAAAGAGTCAGGCACAACTGAGCAACTGAGCTCACACATCACCATATTCCCCTAAATACACACTGGGTTCTCTCCCTCATCTCCTTTACGCCTTAAAGACCAGCTATAGAAATATATAATTTATATATGAATTATATAAGATGGCAACCTCATAGAACAAAGTCAGGTTTCTTCCAATGCTTGGCACAGACTGATTTTAGGAAGGTAGCAGCTAAAAAGAAAAAAAAAAGTCCCTTGTGAGACTAGGGGCTTGTGGACCAACAGAAATGTAATTGGAATGGTAAGGTGTGGATCTCTGGGCAGAGGTATGTCTCGCCTATACATAGAATGACCAGCTATACAACATACCAGGCAATCTGAAACATGGAGCCAGATGATTCCTGCCCTTTGGAAGTATTGAGCAATCTGTACCAGGACATCCTTCCAACAGACCTTATCTGTGCTAGAACTTCCTCCTAGCATATTGGTAATCCGTCCTCCATCAAAAGGAACCTGCCTTTTTGCTCTGAAAACCACCCTCAGCCATCATCTTGATTGCTCACAGTGGGTTCAGATAGGGCTTGTGATTTAGTTGTCCAGTCATCTCCAACTCTTTTGCGACATCATGGACTGTAGCCTGCCAGGCTTGCCCTATCAATAAGATTCCCCAGGCAAGAATACTGGAGTGGGTTGCTATTTCCTCCTCCAGGAGATCTTCCTGACCCAGGGATCGAACCTGCATCAGCAGGCAGATTCATTATCACTGAGCCACCTGGGAAGCCCCAGAGATAGGGCTTAGGGAAAGTTGCCGCTGCTAAGTCACTTCATTCGTGTCCGACTCTGTGCGACCCCTTTGACAGCAGCCCACCAGGCTCCCCCATCCCTGGGATTCTCTAGGCAAGAACACTGGAGTGGGTTGCCATTTCCTTCTCCAATGCATGAAAGTGAAAAGTGAAAGTGAAGTCGCTTAGTCGTGTCCAACTCTTAGCGACCCCATGGACTGTAGCCTACCAGGCTTCTCCGTCCATGGGATTTTCCAGGCAAGAGTACTGGAGTGGGGTGCCATTGCCTTCTCCGTTAGGGAAAGTTAAGTGAAGGCAAATAGAAGGTGAGAGCAGGTGGGTGTGCTTAAGTGGAGAGCCTCGCATTTCCAGCCCTCCAGAACTCTCCTCCAAGGGCCTGGCAGACGGAGCAGTATCTCCAATTCCAGGTCATTATAAACATTGCCAAATTCCCATCTGGGAATCAGTATACCAGCTTGCTCTTTTTAGTCCTGGGAAATCCTAATCAGAAGCTAGAAGGAAAGTACCCCATCCAGGCTGTTTAGCCCAGAGTGAAGGCTAAATACTCTATGGGCATCCTTGGCATGGTGCTGATGGGAAGAGAAGCAACAAAGGACAGAGAAAAGGACAAGCTGAGGCTCCCTAAACTCTCTTCTTTGGGAGTACAGATTCAAAGATGGCTTTCCTTTCTTTGAGGTTTATATTTTAGTACTCAAAGAGGTTAGTATAAAAAATCAAATGAAATTCATCTCTCAAAACATCAACAAAACTTGCCAACAATTAGCAAAGACTGATAAAAAAAAAAAATAGGGACCCCATCCCACCTCCAGCCTTGTGCTAATTTTGCATTTCCATTGACTTGGCCTCTTTAACATACAGGGGAAAGGCATCAACAGCCTCATAGTTTTTTGGCAAACAATCCAAATGTCATCATCAGACTCCAGATGAAGGGTTACTGACACCAAACAATTCTATTTGAGCAATTTTCTAACACTTTATTCCAGTACCTGCCAGTAGGTTTCACAACCAGTTCCTGTGGTCTAAATGTCACTGTTGTGTATGTTATCTCATTTTTCACTTGCAATTTCTTGGGTCTTGGAATGGTACCAAGAAATGGCTTGGAGGACTTCTCATCTCCCTACCCCCATAAGTACCACAAGCATCTCTCCCCTATTCTTTGCTGTAGACCACTGATAATACTTACAGTCTTATGTAAAGTGTTACTAGCCCCCTTTTCCAATTATAAATATTTCTCTAATAGAAACTTAAGAAAAACATTGACCTCATACAGTTTAATGAACTTGAATAAGAAAAATATATGCAACAAATATACCTAAAGGAAAAACATTCAAACTAGGAAATTCATTCAAGAAAGTTGAATTAAAAGAGTAAATACATTGTGGAATATAAAATGATACAAAATATCTTATTTACAAAACAGAAATAGACTCACAGACATAAACATTTATTGTTACCAAAGTGGAAAGGGGGTAGGGGAGGGATCAATAAGGTGTTTGGGATGAGCAGATGCAAACTAGTATATACAGAATGGACAAACAACAAGGTCCTATGTATATAGAGACACAAACTCCCATTCATTTGAAGAAAGATTGCTTTTACCTGAACTCAGTTCATTTATTGAAAATCATTCTCTCCCTGATCTTGTCTTAGCTCTTAGATAAAGATGGCCCCTGATTGCTCACAAAACATAGGTACATTCCAATATCAATTTTGAGTTGTAAGACTTTCACATAATACAGCATCAAAATTTGTTGTAAAGAGCTAAAATATCATAAAGAACTCGAATTTTACTACTTCTTATTGGTTTTATTCATCTTTTCTTTCTCCATGTAAGTTGCTGAGCAACACAATTTGGAGAAAGTCTATTGATAACAAACCTTTGGTAGCTTATGAATTGTGAATATTATGAATGTAATATCTAAATGAAAATTATTTAATATGTAGCTAAATTGAGAATGATAGCTATCCTTTTGTTGTTGTAATAAGCATTCTTTTATAAGTAACAAAATATGACTGTATGTTTATATTCTTGTAAGCAGCTTCATTTAAAAATTAATCAGAAACAAATTACATTTGAAAAGTCTGTCTTATAAAAAGACATGTCTTTTTCCTTACATATTCTATTTTACTTACACAAAATGTTTCTTTTTTCACCCTATTGAGCAGAAAATAAATGTACCAAGTTTCTGTTCTCTGCTCAGATTCTACTTGAATAGCAATGAATTACAAGATACATAGATGATAAATCCTGTAAGAATTTGTTCAGTGAACATTTCTTACTATATCAATAGAGTAAAATTTTTGATAGAACATCTTTACTTAACAGTCTTTATTGGTTCACTTCAAATCTGAAAATCAGGTTTTGTTAAGCTACTCTCCCATTTCTCTCCAGTGATTCTAACCTATTCTTGACAAGTGCTACTCTAGAGCTTTCACCCTATTTTTGGTCTTTTATGCCTTATTAAATCCAAGCCACAAGTGCAGTCAAAGAAAAGGGAATATTCTTTTAATCATCTCAATCCTAAAGGGAATCAACCCTGAATGTTCATTTGAAGGACTGACACTGAAGCTGAAGCTCCAATACTTTGGCCACCTGATGCGAAGAGCCAACTCATTGAAAAGACCCTGATGCTGGGAAAGATTGAAGGCAGAAGGAGAAGGGGGCGACAGAGGATGAGATGGTTAGATGCTTAGCATCACCAACTCAATGGGCATGAATTTGAGCAAATTCCAGGAAATAGCAGAGGACTGAAGAACCTGGCGTGCTGCAGTCCATAGGGTCTCAAGGAGTTGGGCACAACGAGTGAACAACAAACTACTCTCTCCTGATGTTCATATATAAACCATATTTTAGCAGAGCTTTTTCCCGTCCCATCTCATGAGTCTGTGTGTTAGAATTTAGGAATCTATTTTTAGACAGTTTGGTATAGTTCATTGGTTTTCAGGAAGCAAAATTAAAGGATTTCTTGTTTCTTTCCCTCTCAGACATCCTGGACCAAGGAGACATGATCTTAAAAGCTCAGGAGTGTATGCGGACACAGAGATGGGTAGCATCTGGTGATGGACAGGATGCTCCGGGACTTTGGGGGGACCCACATCATTGCTTCATCAGCTCCAAATGATGCCACTTAGAGTAAAAAAGAATGTAAAAGGCATTTGTATTCAAAATGAGAATTTCAGAACTTGTGCTGGTCAAATGAAATACATGCTTCCAGCTCCTGGTTTGGAGGGTCCATAGCAGCATAAGAGGCAAGAAGGGGTCATGGGTAAAATCCTGCAAGCTTTAATGAAGACACTCTATGCCTGATTCTTGGTGACCACGCTTCTTCCAAGATGAGGTTGTGCTCTGTGCTGCTTCTTTTGCACCTCTCCATGGGCAGCCTGAATCTCTCTTCAATGGCCCTCCAAGCCTTCCTAAAATAGACTACCGCTGCCAATTAATTTTCTCTGTGTTCTCCTAACACCACATCATGAATAGACTGCACTCTGGAAAGTAGCTTTTTGTGTGTTTTCTTTTAAACCCCAGTGTCTGGTTCATCCCAACCCTTTTCTCTCCATGTGTTGCCTGACGTTCAGACCCCTCGTTCTAATTAGCAGTGAAAGATGACTCACCCATCTTGCTGGCTCCCCAGAGGAAGAAATGATTGCTTCTTTTATTGATCTCAAGCCCTTCAAGAGTCACCACATGCTCCTGGAAGCTTCCGTTAGAGAGAGGAAAGTTCAACCTGAAAACCCCAGTGCCGACAGAAGCTCGGCTTGGGCAGTGGTCCAGCCTCCCTCACATCTGACAGCAGGGACAGATGGGCCTCCCACTGCCCCATGATGGTGGGTTTTCAAGAACCCTGGCCATCAAGAAGAGTGAAATGTCACAGATTTAACAAGGGCAGGGACTGGCTGTCCAAAGCCGGAGGGTCATCAGCTCAGCAAGGGATCAAGCAACCTGAACTGAAGGAGGCCAATTGGGGTCAGAAGTGACCATGTGCAATGTGGAAGTCAGTAACAAGGGTTAAGGTGAGGCATCTAAAGACCAAAGAAGGAGAGTTCTGGATGGTAGAATGTTTGAGAGAGTCTGAGGCCTCTTGGTTAATCTCTCTAAAATTGTTAACCAGATAGAACCCTCCAAGCTTTAAAGGGCCCCTGGTCAGTTAATGGATAAAGACTCATCTATGCATCATATAAGCAAACTAAGTCAGAAAGAGAACAAATACCTCATGATATCACTAACATGTGGAATCTAAAATACAGCACAAATCAACACATCTATGAAACAGAAACAGACTTCCAGACATAGAGAACAAACTTGTGGCTGCCAAGTGGGGGAACGTTGGGGAGGGATGGATTGGGAGTCTGGGATAAGCAGATGCCAACTAGTATATACTGGATAGATAAACAAAGTCCTACTGTTACAGCACAAGGAACTATGTCCAACATCCTGTGATAAACCAGAATGGAAAAGAATATGAGAATGTATGTGTATGTGTATGTGTATGTATATCAATCACTTTGCTGTACAGCAGAAGTTAACACAACGTTGTAAATCAACTATATTTCAATAAAATTGAGAAAACCCACAAAAATGATAAATACAGTTCAGAAGCTTTCCAGATCTGTACCTGAAGGCAGGAGTTCTTTTCCTGGCATCAACAAAAGATAGATTGATGTTACAGAGACTTTTGATGACATCGAGATCCTGGCATTCGGTAAAATTGAGGCTCTGTGGTTGAAACCCTATCCAGAACATGAAGATAATTTTCAGTGATGCGTAACATCATACAGTATCCTACCAGGTACTTTATGGAGTTGCTTAGTAGTCACATTTCATCAAAAATTGCTTAATTAGCAGATGGCATTGAAAATGAATATGTTCTGCTAATGATGTACTTTTTCTATTTGGAAGGTTTGTAAAGTTTCTTTATTTCATTTATGAAAACCATTAAAACTAAGTGCTGGGGGAAAAAAAAAACTAAAGTTAGAACCAGACCTGAAAAAAATCTCTGTGTAACTAGAGTATTAAACCAAGATTTGCTCACATATTGAGGCCCATCAAATCTCATTTTAAATGGGAACTTTATTCAATAAGTAAAATAAGTATTTTGAAATATTACTTCTTCATCCTTATATCTATCTTTCTTAACTGTTATAGTCACATGTTTTATTATGTAGAATAGGTAGGCAAAATAATACATGTATGTTACTTATTAATAAATATATATACAACTAGTGGCTCTCTAACCTCAAAATAGTTTTACTGGTGAAGAGTGCTTGATCTAAAAAGTGTAGTGACCACCATTCTAAACCAGGGTTTCTGAGATGTGGCTACACATGAGACTTATAAAGAGGGCACGTTAAGCCAGATTTCTTGCCTTCTCTGATCAGATGCTCTGAGAAGTGGGGCCTGGAAATACAATTTTTAAACAAACTGCCAAAATGATGCTTTTGGCAGTGGTCTAAGGAGAAGCATTACAATACACAATTAATAATCAATAATTTTAAGCATAATAATAATTAATTGTTTCTTAACTCATACTTCAAGAAACTAACTGACCTAGTTAACTGCCAAAACTTTGGGCAGGAATGATGATCCTATATCACAAGGAGCAAGTTGCCAGTTTATGAAGACATTAAAGTGCCAAGTGTTACTTCCTTATCAGGAACCATCTACCAGAGTAAGAATTTTCAACCTGAAATTCATGAGTTCCAAGAATGCACTTCAGGGTTCTGTGAACTCCCTGAATCTGTGTACAAAATTATCTGTGTAGAGATGTATGTGTATTTTCCTTGGGAACGGATTTATAGCTTCCATCAGATTCAAGAGGGCTCTGTGACCCCAACTTAAGCTTCCAAATTACTGTTATGTTGTTTGGATGTTGATCAGCTAAAAACTAACATGTTGAAGATAGAAATCCATCATCCTCGTTTTCCAAACCAGCTCACCTCTTGACTTTCTTAGAAGCAAAGCACCTTGGCATTGGGAGTAACACCCTAGGCAAGTGTCACTCTAAATGTCTCTGACAAATTGCTACCATGCTCTGTCCAGAAAGTAAAAAAACAGCATTGTTATACAAGTCAACGTCAGAAACTCCCACCTGGGTTAAGCTGAAATAGTAGTTTTCACACAGTGGATTTCGCTTAGGCCCTGGGACCTAGAAAAACACACAGGATGACTGAGTGGTAGAGTGCAGGATGACCTGGAAATGGACAGTTGTTATCCACTTAGAAATGACTTGGAAGGAGGTAGGGGTAGAGAATGGAGAGAGGAAAGGTGTCGGAGAGATGAACAAGGCGGTAAAATCCTAGGGCTTGGAGATTATTGTCAAGTGGAAAGGGAAGAAGGGGAGGGAGGAGGCAAGGAAGACATCACCTTGAAGGAGTGAGAATGGGGGTGGGGTGGGGAAGCGGGGGCAGACAGACAACACGAGGTGGGAAGAGAACTGCAACACTGAAAGGGGAACAGTGGAAGAAGAGAGCCGAGGAAACGCAGAGTCAGTGAGAGCTGGAGAAGCCTGACAGAGAAAGGTCAGGGCAAATGAAACGCCCCTGGGAGTTCTAAGTGAGGTGAGGACCACAAGGAGGAGAGACTGCAGTTAAGAGCCGGGGTTAGGGGCCGAAGAGTTTGGGACAGACACGAGAACGACCTCTGCATCCTTCACAGTGCTTGGCCCAGTGCCCGACCCAGACCTGGGGTTCCCTAAAGGTCCAGCGAGGACTGAGCGACCGCACGGAGCTCAAATGAATGAGAGACCCGCCAGCTGCGTGACGCACAGCCGCCTCAGAGGCGCAAGTGGGGCGGGGCTATCTGGATAGCCAATCAGAGCCTGTGTGTCAGCCCCGCCCCCGCCCCGCCCCAGCGCCTCGCCCCGCCCCGCCCCGTCGGACCCAGAGTCGTGCGCAGCCGCCCGACTCCCGGAAGTGCGCCCGAAGCCGGCGCCGCGGGCCGAGGTGAGCGCACGCTGGCTGGAGTGGCCTGGAAGCCGCTGCAGGGGGTCGGGCATGGCGCCGCCCGCGTCCGCGCCGGATTCGGCCGGGCCTGCGGGAGCGGCGTCCGAACCGTCGGACGCGCGCGGGGGCGCCGCGAGTGCGGGGGCGCCGCGAGTGCGGGGGGAGGGGCAGCGGGGCTGTGAGTGGACTCTGGTGGAGGCACGGTGCCCCGACCGGGCTGGGCCCCCGAGCCTGTGGGCCCCGCCGGACTCTCCAGCCACGTCTCTGGCCTGGGACGAGAAGGGGCCCCTCTCTCCTGCCTCCCCTAGAAGGCTGGAAGTGAGCCTCGGGAAGAGGGAACCCGTATGGGCTGATGCCCGCAGTCTGTTTCCTGGGTGCGGTCGGCGTCGTGGGCAGAGGGTGGAGGGCGCAGTGGGTAGCGCTGCCCGGCGCCTGGCAGGGCCGGATCCCCTCCCGGCCTCAGTGCTTGTAGCTCCTCCTCCCTTCCAGCTGTTCGTGACAGCTCCTAAGCCCGCCCCCTTCCCACCCCCAACCAAGTTACCAAAGGTTTGCCGCTCTCCTCCCAAAGGCACAGGAAGTTAGAGCTTCTGGGTTTGAATTTGGCCGCCTCGGTGAGCCTCAGAGATTCAGACCTGTACACTGTAATACTCGCCTTGCTGGGTATTTGTGAGGGTTGTTAATTAATCGCTAAGTCGTGTCCGACTCTTCGTGACCCCAGGGGCTGCAGCCTGCCAGTCTCCCCTGGCCATGGAAATTTCCAGGCAAGAATACTTGGAGTGGATTGCCATTTCCTTCTCCAGGGGATTTCCCCCCACCCAGGGATGGAACCTGCGTTGTCCGTTATTGGCAGACATGTTCTTTACTGCTGAGCCTCCAGGGAAGCCCATTTCTGAGTATTTGCTTGAACCATGCCTAACATGGAACTTAATAGAGAAAAAAGTTACTCAGACACTCCTTAAAAACAATAAGGTGGACATTATTCAGAGAGACTTCCATGGGGTTTTGAGGTATGGGAGGGAGAGTGAATACAAGGACAAGTGGAGATTTATAGCCACGGTTTGGGGTGGGGTCAGTGGATGGAAAATTACTTAGAGGAAACGTCTGGCTTAAGGGGGTCATTCTGGCTAAACTAACTTGACCAGCTTTGCTGAAGGCAGGTCAGGGTGATAGGGAATTTGATCAGATATCAAGGATGGTCAAGAGATGTTGAATTTGATCAAATATAAAATGTAGGGGATTTTCCCTAAACTGGAGTCGGAAAGATTCTTGCTAAACTAGACAAGAAGGGCCAAGGACAGAGTCCAAGGGCCAGCCCTACTCAAGATGACTCAGAAGCTTGACTGACGTTTAAGGAGACCGTCTTTGTGCTCTGTAAATCGCTGCTCATATGTGAATGGATAAGTATCTGAACCTAGATGTTCATTTAAAAACGCACTCTAATTTGTTATAGCTTTAATAAGTATAATAACTATACATTTGGGATAACTTTACATTTTTTTTTTCAAAACTAAAAGGAGTACAGTCTCATGAAGTATATGCAGTACCAACCTATGAACCATTTATGTGCGTGCTGTGCTTAACTTGCTCAGTCGTATCTGACTCTTTGTGACCCCATGGACTGTAACTGGCCAGTCTCCTCTGTCCATGGGGATTCTTCAGGCAATACCGGAGTGGGTTGCCATGCCCTCCTCCAGGGAATCTTCTCAACCTAGGGATCGAACCCAGGTCTCCCACATTGCAGGTAGATTCTTTACCATGTGAAACACCAGGGAAGCCCAGAAAGTAATTTAATTATGAATACCGGAGGCATTTTCCCTACCATTATGTGAAAGTATAATAGCTGAAATCAGAGTTAAATATTTTATGAGACATAGTTTTCCCTGAAAGTCGCTTTCCCTAGGTGTTATCTAAACTGCTATCTAGACTGCTATCTTAATTCAGGAACTAAGTAAATATGAATAAGTCCACAGATCAGACTCTTGCTATCTAAAATCTTGCTACTTGTTATTTGAAATTCAGGAGCCATATCTAGATAGTGAAGGATGCATATATATTTAAAAATTTTAACATGTTTATTTATTTTCAATAGAGTTAGTTTATTTTTCTCAGGGTCGGAATTAAGTTGTAAAATTCACTCAGCAGTTGTTTGATTATGAGACAAAGTACTTCCACTAATAATAATTTGTTTATAAAAGACATTCCTGGAAAAGTTAACTCTAATCCATTCTGTAAAAGTATCTCCTTCTCTGGCTTTGCATTAAGCCCTGCAGATTAAGCCTTTTGCAATTCACTTAGTTCCCAACCTAACATATTTACTTAAAGCTGTTCAATTCTCTCTAAGCAGCCTTTAGCCATTTCCTATAAATTTTAATATGTTGTGTTTTCATTATCAGTCAATATGAAAATGTTTTAATTTCCTATCTGGTTTTTTTCTTTGACAGTAGGTTATTTAATATTTCCACATATTAGGATATTCTAGGTATCTTATTGTTTTCTGGTTCAGTTATTCTGTGGAAGAGAATCAATACTTTAAGATTCTGGTGTTTTGAAACATAATTATACACATACTCTGTTTTCATGAGTGCTTCCTGTGCGTTTGACATGGGTGTGTACTCTGCAGTTGTTGTTTTAAATGACAGTTATATCAACTTGGGTCACAGTGTTGTTTAGATTTTCTATTTCCTTCAGTTCAGTTCAGTCGTGTCCGACTCTTTGTGACCCCATGGACTGCAGCACGCCAGGCCTCCCTGTCCATCAGCAACTCCCGGAGCTTACTCAAACTCATGTCCATTGAGTTGGTGATGCCATCCATCCATCTCATCCTCTGTCATCCCCTTCTCCTCCCGCCTTCAGTCATTCCCAGCATCAGGGTCTTTTCACATGAGTCAGTTCTTCGCATCAGGTGGCCAAAGTATTGGAGCTTCAACTTCAACATCAGTCCTTCCAATGAACATTTAGGACTAATTTCCTTTAGGATGGACTGGTTGGATCTCCTTGCAGTCCAAGGGAATCTCAAGAGTCTTCTCCAACACCACAGTTCAAAAGCATCAAATTCTTTGGTGCTTAGCTTTCTTTATAGTCCAACTCTCACATCCATACATGACTACTGGAAAAACCATAACCTTGACTAGATGGACCTTTGTTGGCAAAGTAATGTCTCTGCTTTTTAATATACTGTGTAGGTTGGTCATAACTTTTCTTCCAAGGGGCAAGCGTCTTTTAATTTCATGGCAGCAGTCACCATCTACAGTGATTTTGGAGCCCCCCAAAATAAAGTATGTCACTGTTTCCATTGTTTCCCCATCTATTTGCAATGAAGTAATGGGACCAGATGCCATGATCTTAGTTTTCTGAATGTTGAGCTTTAAGCCAACTTTTTCACTCCTCTTTCACTTTCATCAAGAGGCTCTTTAGTTGTTCGCTTTCTGCCACAAGTGTGGTATCATCTGCATATCTGAGGTTATTAATATTTCTCCTGGGAATCTTGATTCCAGCTTGTGCTTCATCCAGTCCAGCGTTTCTTATGATGTACTCTGCATATAAGTTAAATAAGCAGGTGATGTACTCCTTTTCCTATTTGGAACCAGTCTGTTGTTCCATGTCCAGGTCTAACTCTTGCTTCTTGACCTGCATACAGATTTCTCAAGAGGCAGGTCAGGTGATCTGGTATTCCCATCTCTTTCAGAATTTTCCACAGTTTGTTGGGATCCACACAGTCAAAGGCTTTGACATAGTCAATAAAACAGATGTTTTTCTGAAACTCTTTTACTTTTTCGATGATCCAGTGGATGTTGGCAATTTGATCTCTGGTTCCTCTGCCTTTGTAAAATCCAGCTTGAACATGTGGAAGTTCCTGGTTCATGTAATGTTGAAGCCTGGCTTGGAGAATTTTGAGCATTACTTTGCTAGTGTTTGAGATGAGTGCAATTGTGTGGTAGTTTAAACATTCTTTGGCATTGCCTTTCTTTGGGATTGGAATGAAAACTGACCTTTTTCCAGTCCTGTGGCCATTGCTGAGTTTTCCAAACTTGCTGGCATATTGAGTGCAGCATTTTCACAGCACTGTCTTTTAGGATTAGAAATAGCTCAACTGGAATTCCATCACCTCCACTAGCTTTGTTCATCGTGATGCTTCCTAAGGCCCACTTGACTTCACATTCCAGGATGTCTAGCTTTAGGTGAGTGATCACACCATTGTCATTATCTGGGTCGTGAAGATCTTTTTTGTATAGTTCTTCTGTGTATTCTTGCCACCTCTTAATGTCTTCTGCTTCTGTTAGGTCTGTACCATTTCTGTCCTTTATTGAGCCCATCTTTGCATGAAATGTTCCCTTAGTATCTCTAATTTTCTTGAAGAGATCTCTAGTCTTTCCCATTCTGTTGTTTTCCTCTATTTCTTTGCATTGATCACTGAAGAAGGCTTTCTTTTCTCCTTGCTATTCTTTGGAACTCTGCATTCAGTTGCATATATCTTTCCTTTTCTCCTTTGCCTTTCGCTTCTCTTCTTTTCACAGCTATTTGTAAGGCCTCCTCAGACAACCATTTTGCCCTTTTGCATTTGTTTTTCTTGGGGATGGTCTTGATCACTGCCTCCTGTACAATGTCATGAACCTCCATCCATAGTTCTTCAGGCACACTATCAGATCTAATCCCTTGAATCTATTCTTCACTTCCACTGTATAGTTGTAAGGGATTTGATTTAGGTCATACCTGAATGGTCTAGTGGTTTCCCCTTCTTTCTTCAATTTAAGTCTGAATGTGGCAATAAGGAGTTCATTATCTGAGCCACAAGCTCCCAGTCTTGATTTTGCTGACTGTGTAGAGCTTCTCCATCTTTGGTTGCAAAAAATATAATCAGTCTGATTTTGGTATTGACCATCTGGTGATGTCCATGTGTAGAGTCGTCTCTTGTGTTGTTGGAAGAGGATGTTTGCTATGACCAGTGCATTCTTTTGGCAAGACTCTATTAGCCTTTTCCCTGCTTCATTCTGTACTCCAAGGCCAAATTTGCCTGTTAACTCCAGGTATCTCTTGTCTTCCTACTTTTGCATTCCAGTCCCCTATGATGAAAAGGACATCTTTTTGGGGTGTTAATTCTAGAAGGTCTTGTAGGTCTTCATTGAACCGTTCATCTTCAGCTTCTTCAGCATTACTGGTTGGAGCATAGACTTGGATTACTGTGATATTGAATAGTTTGCCTTAGAAATGAACAGAGATCATTCTGTTGTTTTTGAGACTGCATCCAAGTACTGCATTTCAGACTCTCTTGTTGACTATGATGGCTACTCCATTTCTTCTAAGAGATTTTTGCCCACAGTAGTAGATATCTATTTCCTTACTCATATATATTTTATATACATGTATATATATAATATGTGTGTGTGTGTCTATTTTTCTATCATTTACTGAGAGAACAGTGTTAAAATCTCCAGTGATGATTGAGGAGTTTTCCCTTTAGACCTGATATTAGGTGCCTACACTTTTAGGGTGCTTTGTGTTCTAGGTGATTTGACCCAATTATCATAATAAAATGTCTCTCCTTTTCTCTTTGTCATGAAGTTTCTTGGTTAGATACTAATGTAACTATACCAGCTTTCATGTGCTTGCTGTTTGCATGGAATGTCTTTTCTCCTCCATTTTATTTCCAAACTATCTGTGTCCTTATATATAAAATGTCTCTTGTAGATAGCATATAGTTGAGTCTTGCTTTTTTAAATCTGACAATCTGTACCTTATAATTGTAGTGTTTAGTCCACTTACAGTTAATGTACTTATTGATTGGTTGGGTGTTAGTCTGTCATATTGTCTTTTTTTCCACTTGACCTTTCTGTTTTTATTCTTCTCTTGATTCTTTCCTGTATATTATTGACTGCTTTTCATTGTTTGGCTCTTGGCTTTTTAGCTATACCTCTTTCTATAATCCTTTAACAGCTAGCATTATGCATCCTTAAATTATCAAAGGTTAACTTATCATAGTATGCTTTAATATTGTTCCACTTTATAACTCACATTTCTCATTTCTTACCCCTCACTTAACACCTTTACATTTCCCATCTGTCACCTCACTTGACATTACTTCTTCCTTTCAATTTTCTATTTCTGCATTAGCACCTCATAAATGTAATAACCTGATAACAGATTAATTCCATTTACCCCCTTCTTTGTGCTGTATTTATATATTTCACTTCTACTTATGTTCTGCTTATACTGGTGCTTTTTTGCCTTAACAGTCAGTTGCTTCTTTTAAGGAAGTTAGAAGAAATATAAGCATAGTATCTTACATTTATTCACCACGTGCTTACCATTTTCGGAGATTTCATTCCTTTCTGTAGATATGAGTTTTCCTTCAACTAAAGGAAGAATGTCCTTTAGCATTTCTTGCAGTACGCATCATTGGGGGAAAATTCTCGTGGCTTTTTTTTATCTGAAATATGTCTTTATTTTAATTCTTTCTTTGAAAGGTGTTTTTGTTGGATGTGGAATTCTGGGTTGACAGTTCATTTTCTAGAATTTTCATTTGTTTCTCTTTATGATTTCTAGTTCTCTGTGAAAAGTCACAGTCTGTTCTATCATTAAAATTATGTTGTTTTTAAATCCACAGGCCATCAGGGCCTGGATTCTCTTGACTTCTTTCCCCTTGGTTTTGAGTCACATTTTCCTACTTCTTTACATATCTAGTAATTTTGGATCACATCGTGAATATTGTGGATGGCACATTGCAGACACTAAGGATTCCGTTATCTTCTTCTGAAGAGTGTTGGGTTTTCTTCTGGCAGGCAGTTCAATTACTGATTGATCACCTTTGGGTCGTGTTAGTTTTGTTTTTATCTCCTTGCAATCCAAGGGACTCTTAAGAGTCTTCTCCAGCACCACAATACAAAAGCATCAATCTTCAGTGCTCAATTTTCTTTATGGTCCAACTCTCACATCCATAAATGACTATTGGAAAAACCATAGTTTTGACTATATGGACATTTGTTGGCAAAGTGATGCCTTTGCTTTTGAATACTCTGTCTAGGTTTGTCATACCTTTCCAAGGAGATCAAACCAGTCAGTCCTAAAGAAAATCAACCCTAAATATTCATTGGAAGGATTAATGCTGAAGCTCCAATACTTTGGCCACTGATGCAAAGAGCTGTCTTATTGAAAAAGACACTGATGCTGAGAAAGATTAAAGGCAAAAGGAGAAGGGCACAGCAGAGGATGAGATGGCTAGATAACATCACCCACTCAATGGACATGAATTTGAGAAAATTCCAGGAGATAGTGAAGGACAGGGAAGCCTGGCATGCTATAGTCTGTGGGATCGCAAAGAGTCGGACATGACTTAGTGACTGAACAATAACCAGCCTGGTTTTAGGGTACATCTTTGGAAAACCCAAAGTGTTTCCCAAATTCTTTTCTTCTTTGGCTGTTCTGCATAGCTTGTGGGATCTTAGTTCTCTTATCAGGAATTGAACCTGGGCTGTTGGCAGTGAAAGCATGGAGTCCTAACCACTGGACTGCCAAGGAATTCCCTCAAATTCTTCTAACTGGATCAGAATAGACCAACAGACTGGGCCTCCTTGGTGGACATTGTTGAAGCTTGGCTTTAGGTTTTGGGGGGCATGTTTAGAGTAGGTAGGTCTTACTCTTGAGCATGGTCCTTACTCCTAACATGACCTTTCAGATAACTCAGGATGCATTAAATGTTTCTCTACTTTTGGGATCAGAAATGTAAATGTCTTTCATCATTGGTTGGTCTTCTGTATCCTTCATTTGCTCTTTTAACATGGTAGCAACTGCTCCCTGTTGAACCTTGGATAGTTCCACCATGCTGAGTGCAGTCCAACCCTTGGCCAAAATTCATCACAAGGCAGCCCCCCCTCCCTCCACACCTGTCTGCCTCCATCGCCACAGCTTCCTCCTCCCCACTGCCCTGCTCTTTACGATTCTAGCCGCTTCAGTAGCCCCTGGTCTCTGCTTGAGTTCCAGCTTCCTGCACTGGGCTTGGGAAATCATTCCTTTGCAGACAGCTGTGATGACCATGGGACCCTCCTCTGAGCTTTTAATCTCTCAGGGATTCCTTTCTTGCCTGAAAAGAGTGGCCTCTTAGGCTTTCTCCAGTATTGTTGTTATTTACAGTGGGTAGGCTGCCATGAAAAGAAATAGAATTCCTGAATTATTGAGCACATGTTGCTGTAGCCCTCTGGGTGCTGGATGAATATGTGAATGAAATATCAGGTAGGCCAAAAAGTTTGTTCAGCTTTTTCTGTAAGATGTTATGGAAAAACCCAATGAACTCTTTGACCAGCTCAATACATGGGTCTCTTTGTAAGCACAAAGGACAGTTAGTGGACACACAAGACAAAGGACAAAGGACACACAAGAAACATATTCTTCTTACCTTTCTATTTTGTGCCCTCAAAAAAAAATTTGCTTTGTTTTTCTGGTTTAGTTCTTCTGAATCTTTGTTAAACCTTTTTATGTCGTCTTAATCTGTGCCTCCATGTTTTCTTTTCTTTTTTTTTTTTTTTGGATCCTGGATCATCTTCAGTATCATTATTCTGAATTGTTTTTCTGGTAGGTTGCCTATCTCCACTTCATTTAGTTGTTTTTCTGGGGTTTTTATCTTGTTCCTTCATCTGTGATATAATCCTCTGCCTTTTCATTTTGATTAACTTTCTGTGATTGTGGTTTTTGTTCTGGAGGCTGCAGGAATATAGTTGTTCTTGCTTCTGCTCTCTGCCCTCTGGTAGATGAGGCTAAAAGGCTTGTGTAAGCTTCCTGATGGGAGGAACTGGGGGAAAACTGGGTCTTGCTCTGACAGGGTCTTGCTCAGTAAAACTATAATCCAATTATCTGCTAATGGATGAGACTGTGCTCCCTCCCTGTTAGTTTGGCCTGAGGGGACCCAGCCCTGGAATCTATAGGCTCTATGGTAGACCAGCCTCAGTTCAGTTCAGTCGCTCAATGTCCGACTCTTTGCGACCCCATGAATCGCAGTACGCCAGGCCTCCCTGTCCATCACCAACTCCCGGACTTTGCTGAAACTCATGCCCTTCGAGTTGGTGATGCCATCTCATCCTCTGTCGTGCCCTTCTCCTCCTGCCCCCAATCCCTCCCAGCATCAGGGTCTTTTCCAATGAGTTGACTCTTCGCATGAGGTGGCCAAGGTATTGGAGTTTCAGCTTCAGTATCAGTCCTTCCAATGAACACCCAGGACTGATCTCCTTTGCCTAGACAGCATTAAAAAGCAGAGACATAACTTTGTCAACAAAGGTCTGTCTAGTGAAAGCTATGGTTTTTCCAGTAGTCATGTATGGATGTGAGAGTTGAACTAGAAAGAAAGCTGAGCGCCGAAGAATTGATGCTTTTGAACTGTAGTATTGGAGAAGACTCTTGAGAGTCCCTTGGACTGCAAGGAGATCGAACCAGTCCATCCTAAAGGAAATCAGCCTTGAATATTCACTGGAAGGACTGATGCTGAAATTGAAACTCCAATACTTTGGCCGCCTGATGCAAAGAACTGACTCATTTGAAAAGACCCTGATGCTGGGAAAGATTGAACGACAGAGGATAAGATGTTGGATGGCATCACTGACTCAATGGTCATGAGTTTGAGTAAGCTCTGGGAGTTGGTGATGGACAGGGAAGCCTGGTGTGTGCTGCAGTCCACGGGGTCACAAAGAGTTGGACATGACTGAGCGACTAAACTGAACTGAACTGATGGTAGCATGACTGAGCAACTGAACTGAACTGATGGTGGGGCTATTGGCAAACACCAAGAGGGCTCATGCCAAGGTGCCCCTCCCAGGACTGCAGCTGCCAGTGTCCCCATCCCTATGGTGAGCCCCTGCTGACCTGCACCTCTACAGGGAACCCTCTAACACTAGCAGGCAGGTCTGGTTCGGTCTCCTGTGGGGTCAATGTTTCTTTCCCCGGGTCTTGGTACACACAAGATTTTGTGCCCTCCGAGAGTGGAGTCTTCGTTTCTCCCAGTCCTATGGAAGTCCTGCAGTCGAGTCCTACTGGCCTTCAATGTCAGATTCCCTGGGGATTCCTAGTCCCTTTGCCAAATTCCCAGATTGGGAAGCCTGACTTGGGGTTCAGAACCTTCCCAACAGTGAGAGAACTCTGTGGTACAATTGTTTTCCAGTTTGTGGGTTGCCCACCCAGCAAGTATGAGGTTTGATTTTTTCTTGATTGTGTCCCTTCTGCCCTCTCATTGTGGTTTCTCCTTTGTCTTTGGACATGCGGTACCTTTTTTGGTGGGTTCCAGTGTCCGCCTGTCAATGATTGTTCAACAGTTGTCTGTGACTTTGGCACTCTCACAGGAGGAGGTGAACACGTGGCCTTCTACTCCACCATCTTGAAGCAATCTCCAGCTTGTTTTATTTTTAAATGATGCTGTGATATAGAGTGAACCGTTTGGGTGAAGTCATGGGGATAAAGACATTGCTCTTACACCCCAAGGACAAAAGTGAAAAAATTGAAAGTGAAAGTTGGTCAGTCATGTCCAACTTTTTGCGACCCCATAGACTATACAGTCCATGGAATACTCCAGGCCAGAATACTGGAATGGGTAGCCTTTCCCTTCTCCAGGGGATCTTCCCAACCCAGGGATCAAACCTAGGTTTCCTGCTTGCAGGCAGATTTTTACCAGCTGAGCCACAAGGGAAGCCCAAGAATACTGGAGTGGGTAGCCTATCCCTTCTCCAGGGGATCTTCCTGAGCCAGGAATCTTCTGCATTGCAGGCAGATTCTTTACCAACTGAGCTATCAGGGAAGCCCCATTAAGCATAAAGCAGCCATCAAAAGCTAGAGTATTGTACTGATCTCTGATTAACCCTGGCACCCGAGTGATTGGGTGTTTTTATGGTTGTTGTGGTTCATGTTATGGAGAAATGATGACCTCCAGCTACTTTATAATATTTTAAGATAGACCAAATAATCCAATATTAGGATTACATGAAGAAAGCCAGCTAGAAATATTGCATGCTCCTTTTAAAATATCTTAATATTAACTTTGCCATTTCCTAATTCTCTTTTCCTTGTCTTAGTTCCTGCCTTCTGAATTTTGATACCACTTGCCATAAAACTTGCTTCATGTCTGTAGGAATGTTTTTGCAGTAGTCAGTATTTATTCTAAGACTTTTTTCAGCTTAGGGTTGAAAATTTTAGTATGACAGATTTTTCATAAATTCCCAGTTGTCAACACAGCACTCAAAAGAAGTCAGTTAGAATTTTCATTGCACCTTTTGGGGAAAAAGTTCTCTTCAACTTCATATTTATTTTGGAAGCATCTAATCATTTCAACCTTGGGCTTCCAGGTGGCATAGTGGTAAAGAATCTACCTGCCAATGCAGGAGACATGGGTTTGATTGTTGGGTCGGGAAGATCCCCTGAAGAAGGAAATGGCAACCCATTCCAGTATTCTTGCCTGAAAAATTGCATGGACAGAGGAGCCTGGTGGGCTACAGTCTATGGGGTTGCCAAGAGTCAGACACAACTCAGCATGCACACACTCATGCAATCATTTCAACCTTAGTCTTCAATCCTAGAGCATCAGTGTCTCTGTTGAGCTGTCTGTTTTAGTCTGCAGACCTATGGATGCAGATATTGGAGTGTTGTGGAGAAGAGCTATTTACCTGGAAACCTAGTGAACACGCTTCACGTGGTGCATTTCATTCTTGTACTTGGTCTGGCCATTTGAAGACCAAGAGGGAACACTGGAAAAATGGTCAGAGTACTGACAGTCCAGCTATGGTTCTAGTAGTTTGCTTTGCAGCTTCAGGTTTACCATATTTCAAAGTAAAATAGTGCATCCATTGATTTCAGAAGACCCACAACTCCCTCCAAGGCTTCTCAGGCAGGGCAAGTGATTCTGTTCTCTGTGAAAGTGCATCCCCTAGCCCATGTAATGTCGCTCTTGCTGCCCCTCCAGGGTCCCTGTGAGAGGCTCTGAGAAGACTTGGTTCTCCCAGGAACAGCTCCGTCCCAGAAGCACATCCTCTAAAAGGACTCGCTGCGCCAGACGATGCCCGTGGAGTTGGGGCAGGCTCCCGTCCTGCTGCCGCCACCACCCAAGGCTGAGGAGCTCCCGTTCCCTGGCCCCGATGCCACCCCCCGAGGGGAGCCCCCTAGCCCCGAGACTGCACGCCAGCTCTTCAGGCAGTTTCCCTACCAGGTGATGTCCGGGCCCCACGAAACCCTCCAGCAGCTTCGGAAGCTCTGTTTCCAGTGGCTGCAGCCAGAGGTTCACACCAAGGAGCAGATCCTGGAGATGCTGATGCTGGAGCAGTTCCTGAGCATTCTGCCCGGGGAGATCCAGACGTGGGTGCGGAAGCAGTGCCCAGGCAGCGGGGAGGAGGCCGTGACCCTCGTGGAGAGCTTGAAGGGAGACCCCCAGAGGCTGTGGCAGTGGGTGAGCAGAGAGTGCTGTGATCTGTGAGGGAAGCACCAGGTCCTCTGGGGTCTTAGCAGGGGTGTTTTTTTTTTAATTAATCAATTTATTTACTTTTGGTTGCGCTGGGTCTTTGCTGCTGCGTGCAGGTGTTCTCTAGCTGCGGAGATTACTCTGTAGTTGCTGAGGCTGCTCTAGCTGCGGGGGCTACTGTCTAGCTGCGGAGTTACTCTAGTTGTGGAGGCCTCTCCCTAGTGGCGGGGGCTCCTCTAGTTGCGGTGCATGGGCTTCTGGTTGCAGTGGTTACTCTTGTTGCAGAGCATCGGCTCTAGGGCGTGTGGGCTCAGTAGTTGTGATGCACAGGCTTTGTTGCCCCACAGCATGTGGGATCTTTCTGGACCAGGGGTCGAACCTGTGTCCCCTGCATTGGCGCCACCAGGGAAGTGGTTAACCACAGAACCACCAGGGAAGTCCCAGGGGTGTTATCTTTTTTCTGGCATTGAATATGTCAGGTTTTTCACGCCAACAACCAATTCTCCAAGCCTCTGATCTCAACTCGGTGTCCTCCTATTCAGTTCAGTTGTGACAGCAGCGGTCTGCTTGGCTCAACCCAGAGGATCAGGGCTGGTCCCGTAAGGCTTCCCCTGTTTCAGCCACCAGTCACAAGCTGCAGGGGTCACTCAGACTTACGGCCAGCTGGCTACAGATTGGGAGGTTCCCGTGGCCCCTTCCTCAGGTTTGACAACTTGCTCGGATGACTGAGATCTCAGGGAAACACTTTGCTTCCATTTTCCAGTTTGTTCTAAAGGATGTGATTGAGGAGCAGCCAAATAGAAGAGATGGGGGATACTCCATGCCCTCCTGAGCTTCCATGCCCTCCTCTGGGCACTCCATCCTCCTGACCCTTATATGTGTTCACGGGGTTGGAGCTCCCTGAACCCCGCAGCTTAGGAGTTACTATGGCGTTCTCAGTACTCAGGCATGATAGGTTGATCATTGGCCATTAGTGGTTGAAGAGCTCCAGCCCCTCTCCATCCCCTAGAGGTTGAGGGGCGGGGCTGAATGTTCTGGCCCTCCAGTCACCAGGTTCGTTCCCCTGACAACGGGCCTCCATCCTAAAGCTGTCTGGGGCCACCAAGAGTCACCCTGTCATGATCAACTCAGGGACGGTTGGGAAGGGCTCATTCTGAACCACAGAAGTGGCTCCTGGACGTCCTGTCCTTCAGGACATTACAGGGTTTTCAGAACTCTATGCCAGGAGCCTGGGATGAAGACTCATTATACCTCTTCTGTGTATCCTCGTGCCACCCCTGATCCTAGTTCTCCCTGTGACACTACACTTTTTGGCCATTAGGGCTTGAAGATAAAGTCTCCCCTCCCATCCCATCTTTAGAGTGTTGGGGGAGTTGTCCCAAAGATGCCTGCATCTTAACTGGTGGAGGCTGTCCAGTAGAAACAGCCCCAGTGGCCTGTCTGAAGGGCTCCCAGGTCTCCCTCTGGCCTCGTCCTCCAGCTGCTCTCAGGATGCTTTCCTGCCCAGTTCCTGCTGGACCAGAAATAAACGCTGGCCTTTTCTTTCCCTGCCCCGTGTCCCTAAGGCCTGCCTTAGGATGCGTTCTGGAAGGGTACCTGTGTGTTTTTCAGAAACCCTCACTCTGGGTCTTTCAGTAATCAGCACTGTGTTGTCTCTAGATCAGCATCCAAGTTCTGGGACAAGAAGTCTCAGAGAAGGCAGAGCCCACGAGCTGCCCGGCGGGGGACGCAAAGTCTCCTGCTGAAGAACCCCAGGAGCTTGGGCTCCAGAACACAGCCCTTGGGCCCAGGGAGCCGCTGAGCTGCGTGGTGAAAGAGGAGTCTGACGCAGAGCAGGGTCCAGGTGAGGGGTGGTTCCTGGCGGTGGTGTGTGTGCTGTGTCCTGGAGAAACCAGGGGACTGTGATCAGCAGGCCAACAGGGAATTGATACCATAGGCCGCTCCAACTGGGGTTTGTCTGGACATGTGGGAAGCAGGGTGCACCTACAGGAATCAACTGCGATTGGGGATTCAAAGTCTGCAATGTAAACCACTTTATGACAGGGCCGGGCCTTTCGGATCTGGGGTCTGAGGAAGGTGGGAGGAGATGTCAGGGGCAGCTGTCGGGAAGGTTGGAGGAGCCGGAGTTGGTTAGGGAGGTAAACGTGGGTCTGAGCTCATGGATGGTGGGACCAGTGTGGGTTCTCGGGGGGAGGTTTTTCCCTGTGCCCTCTGTGAGTGGTCGAGAAGGACATCAGGATGCTCAGTCTTCTGTCTCTGCCTTCAGCAGCGGCCGCCACCCAGCTGCCTGCCCAACCTGAGCAAATGCCTGTCGGGGACCAGGACTTCGGAGCCTCCCTTCTCCACACAGCATCTCAGGTGAGTGTGGTCCCCTGCTTCTTGACCCCAGAACCTTGCCCTCGGGGTTTCAGCAGGAAGGTAAACCCAGCCCCCACTCCACCCTGGCCTCAAACAGAAGTCTCAGAAACAGATCTATTTTGATTATGTGTGAGTGATTCTGGAAAGTTGCATTTGATAAAAATGAAGTTTTTCAAGCACCTGTAGACTTTAGTCGAACCATTGTTCCAAACCTCTAGAGAACTCCTTCTTCTCAGGACTCTCCTTCTGGGGTCCTTTAGAGTGCAGGTAAGGAGACGGAAGGTGATGTGTGCTGAATGTGGTGTGAAGCCAGGTCTGAGCTTCAGCTCTCCAGGCCCAGAGATCTAGAAACCAGAGTCCCAGCTTCACATTGTACTTGGGGTAGGGGGTGGGGAGTGGGCACGGGGATATACTTTTTTCAGTGACTCAAGAGTACCCTTCTTCCTGCTTTCAGGGTACTCAGGAACCAGACTGTTAGGCAGGAGGCTGCTTGAGGGAAAAGAACTGGGTATTCCGCCAAGGATCGCAAGCAGACCTGGCGGCTTCTTGTTGCTTCTACAGTAAATACAGGGTATCCCTGTGAAAGGTGTATATATTAACATACTTCAACTAGTGGGGTTACCTGTTAGCTCTGTGGTACTTATATACTGACATTAGCCATGACCTGTTCTGGATAGCTCGAGGTCCAAAGATTCTTAATGTTCACCAGCAATACCATATATGTGTGTGTGTGTGTGTGTGTGTGTGTATATATGTATGTATGTATTTATATATATAAACATGTGGTATGTTCTCAGTTGTGTCTGACTCTGCAACCCCATACACTGTAGCCTGCGAGGCTCCTCTGTCCATGGGATTCTCCAGGCAAGAATACTGGAGTGGGTCACCATGTCCTCCTCCAGTGGATCTTCCCGACCCAGGGATCGGACTTGTGTCTCCTGCATCGGCAGGTGGATTCTTTACCAGGGTGCACTACCTGGGAAGCCCTATGTAAATATATGTAATGTATAAATAAATTTCCTGTATATAGCCAATTCCTGATGAACAGCAACTCAGCCCTGACAGACCATCCCTACCCAGTGCCCCTCCCTAAACTAACAACACTTGTTTATATCAGAAGGCCCTCAATGTTCAACGGAATCTTTTATAACTGAAGGGAATGCTTAAATGTAAGGAATCACGTCCTCTACTCTCTTCCCTGAGTTGGGAACCTCGAGAACAGCGGCAGGGTGTGAAGTCCACGTGGCAGACGTGTGACTGAATCAGAGACAGAGCCTCCCAGACTCCAGGATGCGTGGCATCCGTTCCTGTCTGTTCAGACCTCCAGAGGGGAACGCAGTCCACACATCTCTGTGTAAGTCGGTTGTGGCAGTGCCCCAGAAACCCACAAGGTGGTGCTGTTTCCACATGAAATCCAGACTATGTCCCCATCCAACCCATCCAATCTCATTCTTCTGTCCTCCCAGAGTAGGAAGTTAGATTTTTTTCTGCTCTTGTGAAAATGAGAGGGAGTGGGAGTGCTGTAGTTGGCGTCTTGTCTCTTAAGTCAAGGGTTTCATTCAAGCATCCCTGGCTTCTGGCAGTTCCTCAAGTAAGTCTGGCTTTCAGGTTGGAGGTATGCTATTCAGAGACTCTTTTCTGGCTTTGAAAGGGTCGACTGTTGCCCTGGAGGGTTTTGGTGGATGTCTTATCCGCCTTGTACAGCACTTAGTGGCTACTCCTTTGGTGCCCGTGTGTCCGGGGGGCCAGGCCGCCTCATGGGTATTACTGCCAGCGCCAAAGCGGGGGTCTGTGTGTTCTGACCTGAAAGACCAAGGACTCCTGCATTCGGCAGTGTTTGCTCAAGCTGGTTATTTCCAGACAGTTGTTAAGGTAACTTCACTCACAGAAGATCAACAAAGTAGGCTGCTAAAAATTCCTACTTTAGAAAATTTTAAATTAAAATCCATATTTAAAATGTGGTTATGATCAATAGTTAAACATACAGAGGTCACTTTTCACCTTTGCAGTTTCTTCCACCCGAAAACATTTAACTCCTCCTTTTCTTCTTTTTTTTTTTTAAGCTTAATATCTGCTAATCAGAAATACATTGCAAAACTTCTTTCCTTTCCCTCCTGAATTTTTAGACATCAATGACGTCTTGGGAATATCAGGCTCTTTCTTTTGCCCAAAGATCTCTTGAATGAGCACTGAGAGTTAAACACAAGCCCAGTGGAGAAAGGGCTCCCCCAAACAGGCAACTTAAAAGAGAACGCAGGACCTAAAACCCACGTGTTTTTCCTCCATGGCAAGAAGTACAGAGGCAGGGCCTGTCGACTCCGTCTGGAGGTGCCTCCCGCGGTTTCTCAGACCTTCCGATGGCTGGGACCCTAAGGCCCATTCCTTTCTCCTCAGCCCTGCACAGGCGGAGGAATGGTTCGGGACCCTCCCCTGGACCCATGCCTTGTCTTTCTCTCTAGGAGCAGTGGAGGCACCTGGATTCCACCCAGAAGGAGCAGTACTGGGATCTCATGCTGGAGACCTATGGGAAGATGGTCTCAGGAGGTGCAGGTGGGTCAGCCTGGTGGAAGGGGCACCTCCCGTCTGCTCTAGGGGTGACCAGCCACTCTGCTCAGCGTTCTCCGGGTGACGGAAACCCTCGGAGACACGGCTAGGAGCTGGGGAGCTGAAGGGGGCGGACAACAGTGTCAGCTCCCGTGTATTAAACATGCTGCGTGCGCCTGGCCCCGTGGTGGCTCCTCTCCTCTGTGAAGTGGGTGCCAGGTGCCGGGTGTAAGATGGTGACAGTGAGCGGCAGATCTAGTCACTTTCTCACTGTTCGGAGCTTGCAGGTGCTGAGTTACGATGGGGCTCAACTGTGGCCAACTGTGCCTGCTCTCTGCTGCTAACCATATCCCAGCCAGCTACGGGTGGGGTCCCAGTCACAACCCCGGCACCAGCCTGCCAGAGGTCTGACCCCTCCCACCCAGAGCCTTCTTTTTGTGGCCTTTGCCGTCATCCGGCCATCCCGGGGGTGCTGGTGTCTTAGCAGTTCCCCATGTCCCTGCAAGACGGGCTCCTCAGTGGTGTCCAGAGCCTCTCAGTTCCCTTTCCACTCAGGGCCCTCCTGTGAACAGACAGTGTGGGCCCCAGTCCTCCCCGTTCATCCAGGCCCACAGATCCCCTCTCTGTTCCAGGCATTTCCAATGCCAGGCCTGACCTGACTGATCCAGCTGGGTATGGGGCAGAGCTGGCAGGGCCACACCTGCAGGCCAGCGAGAAGATCCCAAGACCCACCTGCATAGGTGAGTGACCTGTCCCCAGCCATTTCTGACCCCCAGTCATTAAATTGGAGGTGGTGGGGGGAGAGGTTAGGACTTGGTTTCTATTACATCAGTCATAACTAGCCATGACCTGGTGAGTCCAGGTTGAATACTGAGGTTGGGTCTCCTTATCTCTAGCTGTCAGGTTGTTGACAGATGTTTAATTATAGAAGAGGGACCCTGAATGTGATATGCTGCCTCACTCCAGCCTGTTGTGATGGCTTCCTTTCTTAGAGAGAATTAAGATTGTACAGGCTGAGAGCAAATCAGATATGGATTGAGTTCTGTTATTAAAAAAAAAAGATCATCTAACAGATTACTGTTATGCTTACTAAGAAGAAGGTCCAGAGTAACTGGACCTTTTTTCTTTTTTTTTTTTTACTCTGGTTATGGTAAATGGTAACCCACTAACTCCCAACAAAATAAACAAGACACACAAGCAGAAAAACATGTTTCAGCTATTTTCTATGCACTCCAAGTTTCATTAAACAGCAGCAACAACAAATACTTCATATCAGTCACATATTTTAAGGTTGGTACAAAGAAATATGAACTTGGTCTGTTGTAAAACAGCGGTCACCCTTTGCCTTCTGAATTCTTTTAAAAACATTGCAGTTATGTAAAATCGACTGTCAAATCTACCTACACACCCACACGCGCACACACACACACACCCCCTCCATCTCATTTTCTAACAGTCCCGTTAGATCTTACCTTGAACCAAACTGTGGAGAGGGTGTAAAGCCAGCCTGCCTTGATAAGGCAAAGAAACGCCATTGTAGGTTCTTGAGAGAGGATCTGTGGGGAGAGAGACTTAGGAAGCAGCCACCTGCAGGACAGGCTGGGAGGGTGCCCTGCAAGGAGGAGAGTCCTGGGGGCCACTGACATAGGAGTCAAGGTGTGCAGGGACGAGACAGTAATAACAGGACAAGAAAGGAGTGGTCTGGTCCCTAGGTTACCAGAATTAACAGCCTGCCAGACCTAGATTCAGTTGTTGCTGTTCAGTCTCTAAGTTATATCTGACTCTGCAACCCCATGGACTCCAGCTCGCCAGGCTCCTCTGTCCATGGGATTCTCCAGGCAAGAATACTGGAGTGGGTTGCCATTTCCTTCTCCAGGGGATCTTCCCAACCCAGGGATGGAACCTGCATCTCCTGTAGTGGCAGGCGTATTCTTTACCACTGAGCCACCAGGGAAGCCTGACCTGGGCTCAGAGCAAGTGGGGCACACGCCCCAGGAGAGAGAGGATATGCTCTTCTGTTTGACCACATGGAAGAACAGCTCACAGGAAAAGCAGGTCAGCAGGGAAGTGAGCTTCAAAAGTCTCACACTCATACCTCTAATCACGATTTCAGAGGATGAAACATACACATACAGTTAGCGCTTGAATAGTAAGGGTTTGGACTGTGCAGGAATGCTTATTCTCAAGAGTTTTTTCAATAAATTTGTACATAATCCACATTTGGTTGAAGTCATAGGTGCAGAACCTGGATACAGAGGGCTGACTGTAAAGTTACACTTGGATTTTGACTGCACTGGGGTGGGTGCCCCAACCCCCACATTGTTTGAGAATCAACTATATTTGGAAAAATGATTCTTAAGCACTTATTGGGAGGAATACTGCAAGAATAGTAAAAAGGTTTGAAAGAAGAGTGTTTCATCAATATTGGGTTTGTAAATATTCAAAATATGTCATTTCTGAAAGGTAAACTCATTCACATAGTGCAATATTGATAGTATACAAGCCAGTGGAACTGACAAGGGAGCCGGGGACCAGAGGCTGGTCTGTGAAGGACTGATGGAGGAGGAAGCAACACAAGTCCACGGGAAGAGTCACTCTTCTCTGAGCAGAATCAGGAGGAAACGCTCCAGGAAGAGTAGTCTGCTTCAACGTCTACCAAAATAAGTTGGAAGCAGATGGAAAAGACATAAAATATGAAAATAAAATAATAGTAATAGGGAAGAAAATGGGTAAATATTTGACTCATGTCAAGCTGGGGATGCTTTTTATAAGTATAAAAGCGACAGAAAAAAAAATCACTAGGTAAATGATTAACAGACTGGACTATATTTAAAAAGAAAGAAACCACAACTTCTACACATAAAAATAACTCCAAACAAGGGGCTTCTTCCCACTCCCGATGGCTCAGCTGTAAAGAATTTGCCTTCAGTGCAGGAGATACAGGAGACTCAGGTTCTATCTCTGGGTCAGAGGGATCTCCTGGAGGAGGAAATGGCAACCCGCTGCAGTATCCTTGCCTGGAAAACCCCATGGACAGAGGAGCCTGGCAGGCTATAGTCCATGGGGTGGCAGAGAGTCAGACACAACTGAGCCACGGAGCACAGAACCCCAAACAAAATAAAGGTAATGACTAAACTGGTGAAAAACTCTTCTCATGGACATGACAGACAAGTGACTATTTTTCTTAAAATAGAAAGAGTGAGTGCAAGTTGATAAGAGAAAAGTGACTTTCCCAGTTTACAAATAATGGACAGCAGTTTTGGAGTATAAGAAGTAACTCATGATGTGAAATGTGAAAAAAATTGATCCTTTAATAACTAAAGAATTAACGTTTACACCAACAAGAAGCCGTTTCCCACCAATCTGAGCAGCAGATTCTTGAAACAGTCAGTAGGTAGGCGTTGAACACTTGCCTCCTCCCTCCCCAGCCTCTGGGACCTGAGGACGGCACCGTTGTTCTAGAAGTTGATCTGCCAGTCTGTGTCAGCAGCCTTAATAACACCACTCATGCCTGTTGACACAGTAATTGTACTTTGGGGATCCTTTAAGGTACTGATCAGAAATGTGGGCAGAATTTGTGAAGAAAAAAGCTTCTCACATCATTATTTACAGTACCCAAACATAACAAACAACTTAGATTCCCACAGTAGGAGAAGTCTTAAATAAATTACCATGTTTTAGTCTACTGTGTTTATTATCATATCTCCATGGTGAGCCGTTTTTCAGCTCTTTAAAATGATACCTATAAAGGCTTCTTCAAAGACAAGAGAGAGTACCTTGGCCTTCCAAGAGGAGTGAGTTCTAAGGCTCTGAATTAACAAGCTCCGGTCTGGCTCTCCAGCAGATTCCTGGGTCTCTAGCCGATAATGTGAAAGACACCAATATAGGAGAGAGAAGGGCAAACAGCTCCAAAGACACTGACATGGCAGAGAGAAGGGCAGACGGCTCCTTCAGATCTGCAGGAATAAAGTCATATATAAAAGCTGAAGATAAATTCTACCCTCCACATAAAGATCTTTATCACACGGGTCACTGAGTAGTAACCACCAAAACTCCAAGTTATGAGAAAAAGAAAATGCAACTGTTTCATGAGTTAATGAAGTTAGTGAAGCACCAGTGAAGCTGGATTCTTGTACACACCAAGGGTGCAGACTTTCACACAGCAGCTTCTCTGGGCACCACAGCCCCAGGGACATGACACGAACTTCGGGGTGACTTGTGGACGGGAGGACCCATGTGAAATTGATAACCACCACCCTTTACCATTGGAAGGCTACAGAGCGAGGTAGAGAACTATTTATACAGTTATGGTACTGGTCGTGTCAGCCAAAAACATACACATGTACATGCGTGCGTGCATGCTACGTCCCTTCAGTTGTGTCTGACTCTGTGCAACCCCATGGACTGTAGCACGCCAGTCTCCTCTGTCCATGGGGATTCTCCAGGCAAGAATACTGGAGCGGGTTGCTATGCCCTCAACAGGGTATCTTCCTGACATACGTGTTTAAATGAAAGATTGGAAGGAAATGTACACTCACAGTAGCTGCCTCCAGGTGCTATCATTAAGGCTGATTTTTTTCTTTCATATGCTTTTCAAATTATTTTTCATGATCATATTTATCCTTTTTATATAATCAGATAAAAACCAATACTCTTTAGCGTAGTGCTGTCCTATACAGACTTGCTCCTCCTGGGCTTCAGAAGCTGGCTGCTGCTCTTCCGAGGCGGCCACTGCGGCCTCTGGAAGCCGTCCTCTGCTGTCTCTCGTTCTCCTCCTGTCCAGAGCTGAGTCACGGCCTGGACACACGCGAAATGAGTGCCGGGTGCTCAGGTCCGACCGCATTTTCCTTCTTCTTGGTAAAGAGAAGTCATTATGTCTTGTGCTGACTCTTTCTCTGACACACAGGTTGGCAAGCAGGGCGGACCGCTGACTGAGCTATCCTGCATCTTCTTTGTCCTTCCAGGGGACGGAGGGGAGAATGACAAAGAGAACCTGAACTTGGAGAACTACAGGGCCCAGGACCCTCCGGCCTCAGGAGAGCCTCCCCCTCAGACTCCCTTGAGCGGCCTCTTCGGTGAGGACGAGCCAAGACCCTTTGGAGAAGGAGAGGACCTCTCGGTGGTCCGGGGGAACCTGCAGGGCGAGGGGGCGGGCGGTCAGCTCTGCCCCCGGGAGACAAATTCCAGGACGCTGCCAGGCCCGCACCTGCTGCCCCCGCTTCCCGGGGAGCCGCCCGCACCATGGCTTGAGGAGAAGAGAGAGGCCGCCCCGCGGGGGCAGGCAAGGGCCCCCATGGCCCAGAGACTCCACACCTGCAGGGAGTGTGGCAAGACCTTCTACCGGAACTCACAGCTGGTTTTCCACCAAAGAACTCACAGCCGGGAGACATATTTCCAGTGCCCCACCTGCCAAAAGGCCTTCCTGCGGAGCTCCAGCTTCGTGAAGCACCAGCGGATTCACACGGGGGAGAAGCCCTGCAAGTGCGACTACTGCGGGAAGGGCTTCAGTGACTTCTCGGGGCTGCGCTACCACAAGAAAATCCACACGGGTGAGAAGCCCTACAAGTGCCCCATGTGTGAGAAGAGCTTCATCCAGAGGTCCAACTTCAACCGGCACCAGAGGGTGCACACAGGCGAGAAGCCCTACAAGTGCACCCGCTGTGGCAAGAGCTTCAGCTGGAGCTCGAGCCTCGACAAGCATCAGAGGTCCCACCTGGGAAAGAAGCCCCACCCGTAGCCGGGCTCAAAGAGCCCCATTCTGTCCCATGGTCCGTTCGAGAAGACTTGGCTCCATCCCAAGGAACTGCATCCCTTAGAAAGCACCCCTATCCTCTCAGTCTTCCGTGGACTGCAGAGCAGAGACCAGAACACGGCTTTAGGCAAGGAGAAGCGCTCGGCCTCTGGGTCGGATCTCACATGGGTTAACTTTCTTGCTTCTGCATCAGGAGAAAGAGAAGTCTTCCTCTTTCCACTCGTCTGTCCTCCCAGACCCCTTGGGAAAGACGTGTCATTTGGAGGTCCCGTTTTAGGAGTGCTCTCTGGAAAGAGTTTCACTGGATCTGCCCTCAGAACTATGGTCCTAGAGCAGGTCTTCTGTTCCAGAAGGGGAAGCAAAGAGGCCAGTGGGCTCACGTGTGGTCTCTGTCGTATGGGTGCAAAGCTAACTTTCAATAAACTGGGTGGTCACTCCCTATCTCGTCTGTGTGTGCAGTATCCACTGTGAGCTGACTGAAACTCACAAACCCTCAGTGGTGCTCGAGCTCCCAGATTAACTCAAACAAACTCCCCAAATTTACCATCAGAGGGACAGTGACAGGAACATAGCAGCCTGGTGCAAGGGTAAGAGCTCGCCCACTGCCGGGCATCCTGGTGTCCTCTTCCCAGGCCTGCCTCCCATCTGCTCTGGGGCTTCCAGTTGCCCCTCTTTCTCCCAGTGTCCCCCTTTGGCCATCCATCATTTTTGCCAAAGTGTCCTGGGCTATAAAATTGTCTTCGTTATCTCATTTAGTCTGTATGTGTTAGGAAGAAATCAATAGCATCAATTCAATTTATAGAGTGTCTAGACCCCTGGTGGCTCAGCAATAAAGAACCCGCCTGCCAATGCAGGAGACTGGGTTCGATCTCTGGGTAGGGAGAATCCTCTGGAGGAGGAAATGGCAATCCACTCCAGTATTCTTGCCTGGAAAATCCCTTGGACAGAGAAGCCTGGTAGGCTACAGTCCATGGGGTCGCAAAAAGTCAGATGTGACTTAGCGACTCAACAACTCAGGTTTGTTAACAGATACATCTAACCTCTCCACTTGTCCTTGTCCTCGAAAGTGACGTGACCCAGGGTGTCCTGCTCTGGTTCAGCGAGACCACTCCCCTTCCATCTTGGTCCTACTCTGCCCGCTCTTAGCATACTGTTCCCAGTGACAGGGCAGGCAGGATGACGCTGATGAGGAGGACAGAGCTGACTCCCCAGAAACATGACCTCTAGGCAAGAGACTGTAAACTGCAGGCAAAGAGCAGAAAGTGCTTTTCTGGTTGATGCACAAGAGATGACTCTTAAGTTGGAATCCCTGGATTCCGGAGGAATGTATCACCTCCCTTTTGGCACAAAGATGAGGAGGGAGGGCCCTCTTTTGAGGTTGTGGGAACCACAAGGCAGAAAGCAGGGAGATCATGGTGGAGTCGGCATTAGATTCTGTCCTCTCATAGCAGAGGTTTGTAGGAGGGTGGGATTTTACATTTGGAGTAAGCAGTTCTCAAAGTGCGGTCCTGAGACCTGCAGCATCGGCAGTTTCTTACCAGGTCAAACGCTGAAGGATGCCCACAGAACTTTGTTTTAATGAGTCCTCCAGGGGATTCTGATACCTGCTCAAAATTAAGAACCACTTTTCTAAGTAGTGATTAATTAAAAAATGTTTCTCCAAGGATACACGGGAATAAAGATCCTAGAAGGAACAGGGAGCCTGCCCAGACAACAAACAAGCCCCACAAAGGGAGCTTTACAACTCATGAAAACACATAGGTTTTGTTGGGCATCCAGCAAGAATGTGTTCCACAGGAAAATTGAGGAAAATTGTACGTGAGAAAGCTTTCGGTGAAATGTTTCTCCTTGGGCCCCTCTTAAATGATCTGACAGATGACGGAGAGACAAGGAAACAACCTACCTTGTTTGTGGCTTTGTCCTCAGCAAGAAGTAGTTAGATGTTAGATAAAAACACTTGATAGATGTTTGTGGGGATTAACTGAAGATATGTATTGCATATTTGTTGTCATTCAGTCACCAAGTCATATCTGACTCTTCGTGACCCAGTAGCCCGCCAGGCTCCTCTGTACCTGTGATTCTCCAGGTAAGAATACTAGAGCAGGTTGCCATTTCCTTCTCCAGGGGATCTTCCCGACCTAGGGATTGAACCTGTGTCTCCTGAATTGACTGGGGGATTCTTTAACGCTGAGCCACCAGGGAAGCCCAAATATTGCACGTATACCTCCCTTATCCTCTAGAGCAGTGATCAGCAAAACATGGCTTTTTGTAAATAAAGTTTTAATGAAATGTGGCCACATCTACTTATGTATGTATGTCTGTGGCTCCTTTGGGGTTACAGTGGCAGAGCTAAGCAGTTGGACAGAAACAATATGCCCTGCAAAGCCTAAAATATTTGCTCTATGATCCTTAACAGAAAAAAGTCTGGTGACCCCCTGATCCAGAGTAACATGCATATAGATCACCTGGGGTGCTTGTTAAAATGTAGACTCTGCCTCACAGGTGAGCCTGGGGCTGCTGGCCCACAGACTAGCCAGAAACCAGAGCACTGGATGTGGGGTCATGTAATGTCAGGGCTCAGGGATCTGTGGCTTCTTTCTCTCGGGCTTGTCACGATAACTTCTGACCCTGCAACACTCAGAGCCTGGGCCAAACACAGTTGAAGAGCAAATCACTTTATTAGGAAAGGGCCAGTGTTAGGAAACTCTTCTATCCTAGTTCCTAGGTCCATTCTCCTCCAGCTCAACCTCACTTTAGGCACTTCTCTCGAGTTCCCCAAAGGAAGTCTTCAGAACTGTGAGTACTATCCATTTCTTATCTTTCTCTATGGCTGTGGTCTTAGCCCTCACCCACCAGTCCCTCTGGGCAGCCTCCAGCCCAACTTTGCTTCCTCGGGGGTTCTGCAGGAAGCTAAACCTGCAGAAGCAAGGCGACTCCGGCCAGAACCCACTTGGATGGCTTCTCCTTAGTCTTCAGCTGGAAAGTCCACACGTAGGTGGGTCCCCGCTGACGGGTCTTGTACACAGGACAGAGATAGACACCGCGGCAGTCCTGCTTCTCCACAGGGACAGCCCTGATGAACATCACAGGCAGGGGGGGTGTCAGCTCCTTCAGCTTCCCCTCGGCGATGATCCCAGCCTGAGGACAAGGATTCAAGAGAGCACCTCTCAGGTCAGGCCCCGAGCCCGGACAGGCAGCCTCACTCCTGTCGGGAGATCCAGGAGAGAGAGAGACAGATGGCCAGGCTGCCCCCAGGCCCACCCCCCTGCAAGGTTCTCTCAACAACCCAAGGTGGCGTGCACCAGTGTATGCTAAGTCACTTCAGTTGTGTCCAACTCTGTATGACGCTATGGACTGTAGCCCACCAGGTTCCTCTGTCCATGCGATTCTCCAGGCAAGAATACTGGAGTGCATTGCCACGTCCTCCTCCAGGAGATCTTCCCAACCCAGGGATCCAACCCTTGTCGCCTATGTCTCCTGCATTAGCAGGCAGGTTCTTTACCACTGAGCCACCGGGGAAGCCCATGCACTGGAGGGGGTGCATAACATATTCCTACTGGTTTTCAGCCTGAATATCTTCTCAAAGCAGAGTTCCAAAAGCTGTCATATATCATATGTAAATGAATCTCTTTAGGGCTTGAATCTCTGTTTTATTTGATCATTCATTTCGTAAGCATGCTGAATGCAGCTATTTGCCAGATGTCATGCTAGGTGCTAGGGACATAAAGCTGAGCAAGACAGAGCCTACTGGCATTACCATACACTGTACGTGAAGCTTTATCACACACAATGAAGGCAAGAAGACCTGACAGTAAAGAAAAAAGTTTCACTTTATTTATCCCAGTGTTTCCCAAACTTTGACCACAGGGCCCCTTTCTTGCAACCTAGCCATCTCCCATCACTAGTGTCTTCCGAACACACTTGGGGAGATGATCATCCAGAGAGATTCACAGATTCCTCGCCTCTGTCTAGGTGATGCTGAACCCCTTATGCTGATGACAGAAGTTGTTATATCTAATATATACATATTTTTTTCTTTTTGCTAATGCCCTTGTTTTATGGAGGATAGGAATTTTGGATATCCTTACCATTCCCTTTTTGCTCAGTGCTTTCTGGGATATAGACTTTGAGTTATTTTTGGTTTTATTATCATTCGGAAACAAGGTAATGAAAAAATGGGAGGTAGTCTCTTGGACTGGAAAAGGTCAGTTTTCATTCCAATCCCAAAGAAGGGCAATGCCAAAGAATGTTCTAACTACCACACACTTATGCTCATTTCACATGCTAGCAAGGTAATGTTCAAAATCCTTCAAGTGAGGCTTCAATAGTACATGAACTGAGAAATTCCAGGTATACAAGCTGGATTTAGAAAAGGCAGAGGAGCCAGAGATCAAATTTCTAACACCCATTGGATCATAGAAAAAGCAAAGAAATTCCAGAAAAACATCCACTTCTGCTTCATTGACTACACTAAAACCTTTGACTGGGTGGATCACAACAAACTGGAAAATTCTTAAAGAGATGGCAATATCAGAAGATAACCTTACTTGCCTCCTGCAAAACCTGTATGCAGGTCAAGAAGCAACAATTAGAACCAGACATGGAACAAAGGTCTAGTTCAGAATTGGGAAATGAGTATGTCACAGCTGTATATTGTCACCCTGTTTATTTAACTTATACGCAGATTACCTCATGCAAAATGCCAGACTGAATGACACAGAAGCTGGAGTCAAGATTGCTGAGAGAAATATCAATAATAACCTCAGATATGCAGATGACACCCTAATGGCAGAAAGCAAAGAGGAACTATAGAGTCTCTTGATGAAGGTGAAAGAAGAGAGTGAAAAAGCTGACTTAAAACTCAACATTCAAAAAACTAAGATCATTGCATCCGGTCCCATCACTTCATGGCACATAGATGGGGAAACAATGGAAACAGTGATACACTTTATTTTGGGGGGCTCCAAAATACTGTGGATGGTGACTGCAGCCATGAAATTAAAAGATGCTTGTTCCTTGGAAGAAAAGCTATGACAAACCTTGACAGCGCATTAAAAAGCAGAGACATTACTTTGCCAACAAAGGTCCATATAGTCCAAGCTCTGGTTTCTCCAGTAGTCACATATGGATGTGAGAGTTGGACCATAAAGAAGGCTGAGTGCCGAAGAATTGATGCTTTCAAACTGTGGCTGCAGGGAAATGATCTGACAGCCTCAAGGAGAGGTTATCCAGGGCAGAAGTCTCCAGGGCGCCCCTTTAAGCAACTGGACCTTACAGGAGGAGGCAGTGTGTGTGCAATCAGCCTACAGGTGATAACCTTTGCCCCTCCACCCCAACCCAGGGTCTACCTGGGTGTCCCAGCGAGCGCCTTCCATGAAGAGGCCATGCACGTAGGCCCCTTCCCGCGGGGGACTCCTGAACTCCTCCCTGTTCTTCTTCGTCACATCACACTGCAGGGTCATCTGGTCCAGGGGCCACTCGTTCCGGCGGGCCGTGGACTGCATGATGGCCGTCAGGAAGGACTGGGGGTTGAAGAAGCCCGTCAGCCACACAGTCGAGGGCATGGCAAAGTCGCCTGTCCAGGCCTCCAGCTCCTTGATCCGGTTAAGCAGGTCCATAAACCAGGCTGCCAGGCCTGCCGTGGAGGGGTAGGCTCGTCTGGCCCAGGACTCTGGCACCATGTCCAGGTACAGGGCATTCTGTAAGCTCTCCATGTCACTGGTCATGGTCAGCTCTCCCTGAAGACAAACAGCCAGAGGGGAAAAAGTGAAGGGTGGCAGGTCCCTGGAAACAGCTGGCCTTGGGGATGTTGGGGAAGGCAGGAGATGACTGCAGAGGTGGGCAACCCAATGATGGTCCCTGTCTAGCACTTGATTTGTAGGTTTGTCTCATAGAGGCTGGTCCTTTAAAACTTTCCCTGCTCCAGTGATATCGGAGTCTACACCTATCCACCGACAGTAGTTTAGGTTCACTCTGGACCTAAAACTCCCTGTGGGTTCCACACTAATTCCGCGCTCAGTTGCTCACTTGAGTTCAACTCTTTGTGACCCCATGGACTGCAAGCTGCCAGGCTCCTCTGTCCATGGAATTTTCCAGTCAAAAATACTGGAGTGGGTTGCCATTTCCTTTTCCAGGTAATCTTCCAGACCCAGATCAAACCTGTGTCTCCTGCATTGGCAGGCAGATTCTTTAGCACTGAACCACCAGGGAAGCCCATACTGATTCCACCCGACCCTCAAGTTTGGGCTCCTCTGTTCTCCTCCAGCCTTGGCAGCAGCCTCTGCTGGCCCAGGACTCTGGCATTGTGTCCAGGTACAGGGCGTTCTGTAAGCTCTCCATGCCGCTGGTCATGGTCAGCTCTCCCTGAAGACAAACAGCCAGAGGGGAAGGGGCAATGTGTGTGTAATCAGCCTGCAGGTGATGCACTTTGCACTGCCTCCCCACCCCCCTCCCCACCCTGGGGTCTACCCAGGTGTCCCAGTGAGCACCTTCCATGAAGGGCACCTTTCTTCAGTAAATGCAAGAAGCCAAAGCCAGGAGGATCTATATCCCCCCAAATCAAGAATTTCCTTCAGAAACCAAGCTATTAGAGACATAGCCAACTAATAGAGACCCTCTTGCATTTGCTGGATGAAAATTTGTGAAGGAACACTGACATTGAAAACCATCTTTAAACTTTGTAACCTTAGTTATGCCAAGGATCGACAGTTTCTTGAAGCCGTCATCTCTATTTCAGTGGTTTCTACACAGGAAATATGGTACCCAACAAGGCCTGCCATGTCTGATATGATGACCATCAGTATTATGAAGCTATTTAAGCACAAGTGACTTAAAATTGAGGCTTCCCAGGTGACTCAGTGGTAAAGAATCCTCCTGCCCACGTAGGAGATGGTTTAATCCCTGGGTCAAGAAGATCCCCTGGAGGAGGAAATGGCAACCCATCCAGTATTCCTGCCTGGGAAATCCCATGGACAGAGGAGCCTGGCGGCTACAGTCCATGGGGTCACAAAGAGTTGGACACGACTTAGTGACTGAGCATGCATGCATGACTTAGAACTATAAAATTAAATATCCGTTCCTTCCTGGCAGTTCATGTCCTCAGCAGTCACATGTGCCCTTATTAGCACAGACATGGAATCTTCCCATCATCACAGAGAGTTCTATTGGACAGCACTGTTCTAAACAGAAAGGCCTAGTTTTCTGTTTGCTAATTAAGCTGCACTGTGTATGTTTTTGTCAGGGTTGTGTTAAAAATCCTCTATGTTGCAGTTTTAATAAAATTTGTTTATGGACATATAAGAGTACATGCTTATTAAACTGTGCATAAAAAGATACATAAACAAACCAGGATTCATTACAAAAAAAAAAAATAGTCCAATAGACTGAAAAAAAGACACAGGATGTATTTAATTTTCCTTTTAAAATAAAAATTTTAAGTTTTCAATGGCCCGTACACTCACATAAAGTGCTTTTATAAATAATACACCAAATACATTTGCTTCTCCACCACAGTGTTGCGGGTTCTCTTGAGTCTGGGTGCATCTGTGGAAGTATGTTGTACTTGTGAATGCTGTTATAAGTCGATGGGAAGGTAAGGGCTCCCACCCTGGATTCATCCTACAACATGACCTAACAGAACTGGGTCAGCACCACTGGAAAAACTAGGATGAAAATGTCCCAGTCCTTTGGCGCGTCTCTGAGGGCTGTGGCAGGGAGACTGGCAGAGATGAGCTCAGATGGAGCCCTGGGCTCTGCCAGCCACTGTCACTTGCTGGCACAGAGGAGCCCTTTGTTGCCTGGTTATCTCCTCTAGCCACTTCAACCCCTTAACCCTGTGTGACCTCGTCTCACACAGAGATGTGCCACTTCTGAAAACGGAGGCCCTGTAAACCTCCGTTTCTCTGATATGTGTTGTAAGAAGTCCTGTGCTTAAGAATAAAGTTAATGCAATATTAGGGCAGTGAGACTCTTCTGTAAGACACTGTAATGGTGGGTCATGTCTTCATGTTGTTGTTTAGTCAATAAGTCGTGTCCAACCCTTTGCGACCCCATGGACTGTAGCTCGCCAGGCTCCTCTGTCCATGGGACTTCCCAGGCAAGAATACTGGAGTGGGTTGCCATTTCCTTCTTCAGGAGATCTTCCCAACACAGGGATCGAACCTACGTCTCCTGTGTCTCCTGCATCGGTGGGTGCATTTACCACTGAGCCACCATTTGCCATGGGAAGCCCCCATGTCATTATCCATTTGTCCAAATCCATAGAATGTACAACACCAAGAGTGAATCCTAAGGTAAACCATAGGTGACTTTGAGGATTGTGATGGAAGTGTTGATTCAGCTGTAACTAACAGACCGCTCTGGTGGCGATGTTGATGGTGGGGAGGCTGTGCATGGTGGGGAGTGGGGCGGGGGGAGGAGTAAACGGGAACTCTCTGTACCTTCTGTTCAATTTTGCTGTAAACCTAAAACTGCTCTAAAAAATAAAGTCAGACAATAAAAAATGTGTACGCAACACTTAATTGTTAACACTCTCCGGAAATCTAAAGTTGTTTTGACAGCAGGGAAGCACAAAATGTATAACTTGGCTTTCTTAAAAATTTCTCACATCCGCTTATAAGTTATTCTGACAGCGAGCTCGCATTTACTAACTGAATGTGAGAGTGATGGAACCTTAAGGAAGGTGTCATCTCTTAGGTTCTGCTCGTTTGAGAGCAAAACCAGGAACAACTTAGGAAAAGAAGAAGCCATTCATCTGGTGATTAGGGTTCTGAACTCGGATCTGTCCATGACCTCGAGTGGAAGTAGAAATAGCTCATTTTCAGAGGCGAGAAGAGAAGAACCCAGAGAGAGCCCTACACTAAATTAGCGCAGTGTAACTTAAATCCCTTTCTTAGAAGAAGAGGAATAAACCTACAGACTGGGACAGCATTTCCTGAAAAGTGTGCAGAGAAGATTAGTCTCCTCAGGCACAGCCAGATCAGTACAGGCTGGGGTTGCGGGGTGGGGGTTGGGGGTGCACAGAGGAAGTCTCTGGGGCCAAATGGTGGGTAAGGAAGCCTTTTGTGAAGATTCCAGCTACCCACATAAGGAAACCTGCTTCCGTCTGCTCACCCCGACATCCTCAAACTCCTCCTGCCTCGGTCGCTTGGAACACAGACAGATTAAATGCTTATTATTTTGCTTATTATTTGCTCACAGGTCAAGAGTCAATAGAAAGAAAACGTACAAAGAAAACACTAAATCCTTAAAAAGACGCCACACTTCGGGTCCTGTGATTGGCCTGTCCCATGTCCACACTGCAGGGAAACTGGAGAACTGAAGACTGGCGGGAGCTTTATCACGGGCACAAGGGCTACCTGGATGTGGCCTTAAGCACTTTTTCTCATCCCTATAAATAAATGTTTTCAGTCTTTCTTTGATATCAGGAGAAGAAGGGGGCAACAGAGGATGAGATGGTTGCATGGCATCATCGATTCAATGGACATGAATTCGAGCAAACCCCGGGAGATGGAGAAGGACAGGGAAGCCTGGCATGCTGCAGTCCATGGGGTCACAAAGAGTTGGACATGACTGAGCATCAGCAAAAATAAAAATATGATTTTCCCTCTAAGCCTTCATCGCTTTAAGTGAGGAAGCTTGTGAAGAGTGCAGATTCACAGACTCCAGTCCAAACTGAAGGACTCTGGATGGCCAGAAACAGTCCCTTCTTGGGGGTGGGAAGTGGCCAGTGCTCTGGGCTCACATGCATGTGGCCAGTGTCCACACCACGGCATCAGCAATGCCCACACATGCCCTTCTCCAGGGGCTACAGGCTGCCCCCTGACCTGAAGGTCAGCCTTGGTCCTCCCTTCCTTCCCTACGAAGATGGTCTTTGCAACCAGCTGTCATTCGTAAGAGATGCAGGGGGTGATGAGATGGGGAGGGAAGCCAGGGAATTATGTGGGTTCCACCCCAGCCAGTCTGGCGCCCAGACTGTGAGTGACAGCAGCTGGTCCATCCATGTACTCCAGCAGGCACACGGGCCAGGGCAGTTGCCTGTGTGGTGGTGACATCAGTCACTAAATGGCCAGAGCAAGAGCTGAACTATTAAGTCAACATACAATGGATGAAAGTAAAGTGCCAGAGCAGTCCCTCAAATCGTTGAGCTGGGCTTTAAGCCTGAACATCTTTCACATGTTTAGAAAAACAGAATCTGTCAGTCAGGAGGGGCGTTAGCCACTGAAGCATAGTGGCAGGGTGCGGGGGGCGAGGGGGAAATGTTTGATGCCATCAAACATCTGAATAATAAAAAACAGCTCCTGGTCCCAGACGCTGGACTGGCCAGGACACCATCTAAGAGAGCATGACCCAAATGAAATGTAACACAAGTTGTGAATGGGTAATTTTACATTTAAAATTCACAAAACTGGGACTTCCCTCATGGTCCAGTGGTTTAGAATCTGCCTGGCAAAACAGGGGATGCAGTTTCGATCCCTGCTTGGGGAACTAAGAGCCCACATGCCTTGGAGCCACTAAGCCTGCAGGAGGCAACAAAGGTCCTGTGTGCTGCAGCCAAGACTGGATGCAGCCAAATAAGTAAAAAATAAATACGAAAAAATTCAAAATATTGCATGTGTGTCATTTTACATCTTCTGGTAGCCACTTTAAAAAATTTAAAAGAGGTGAATTTAATTTTCATAATATGTTACCTAATGTGATATATTTAAAATGTCAAATATTCTAATATGCAACCAATATAAAAATTATTAATAGGGTATTTTCCCTTTTTTGCCCTATATTTCTGAAATCTGGCATTTAACTGGCACTTGTAGCACATCTCGGTGTGGACTGAGCACATTTCAAGCGCTAACCTGTCGTTCATGGCTACCATCCTGGATGTGTATGCTCAGTTGCTCAATCATGTCAGATTCTTTGTGACCCCATGGACTGTAGCCTGCCCGACTCCTCTGTCCATGGCGATTCTCCAGGCAAGAATACTGGAGTGGGTTGCCATTCCCATCTCCAGGGGATCTTCCCGGCCCAGGAACCGAAGCTGGGTCTCCCGCATTGGCAAGTGGATTCTTTACCATCTGAGCTACCAGTGAAGCCCACCGTCCTGGACAGTGCATAAGAATGTAGCTTCTCCTGTAGTTTTCTTGCACAGGCAGAGATTTTCTGGGCAAGCTGCCACCAGTAGATCCTTTGAAAGTTATAACCTAGTTGATTGTAAAGGAATAAAGTGACAGCTGACAGTTTTGTACATCAGGCTTTTGTGCGTTTGGTTAATATGAGTCAGTACTTTTGGCCAATCAGCTCTGGTATACTCACAGGACCTGGCTCTTCACTGTGAAAGGCTGAGAGCCAGATGCCTGTCTCTTTCCTGTACTCCTCTCTGTGGGAACACGGCTGTGGATGGCAGCCCTCGCACAGAGGGTTACTTCTGCGTGCTGTGTGCTGTGGGTTCCCACAGTCCGCGGGGGTTTGAGTGCTGTGCCCCTCAGTTCAGCTAGTACCTTTTGGGTAGCAAAGGAGTTGCTCTTTTCCTCTTTTTGAAGTTTACCATATCACTCTTACGCATCTGAGTGGACTCTCTGCTCCAGCCAAAGCAAGTTAACTCTTAGAACAGGCTTAGGGCTACTCAGCAGATTCTTCTTATCATCAGCTGTCATAATTCTACCCTTCCTCCAAAGCCCCTCTGGATGCCGCTTCTCCTCCCACACACTTGTCTCTTCCCTTTTCCTCCCACCTCCCTGCAATCAGCCGTGTCTGGTACTGTGATCATTCTCTGTGTTTCTTTTCCCACCAGACTCTCCACCCGGAAAGGAAGGCTCCCATCAGTTTCCACTGCCTCCTCCAGGCTGAAGTGAGAGCCAAGGCTGCCTGTCCACCAGCCCTCTCAAGCTAGACTGGAAGAAAAGAGCAACTCCCTCCTCACCCCCTCCATCTTCACGCAGGCACGCGCTGAAATTCATGACACCAAACCCCAGCAAAAGCTCTTGGAAGAAAAATGAGCAAGTGAATTGGAAGCTGATGGGTAAACAGACTGCGCCAAACTGCATGGATTCAATAAACTAAGATTGCAACACGCCAACTCAAGATAATTACTAATATCGACCTGCGTATCTCAGGAATCGAGCCACATAAAATGACAGCCAAGGTCCTTATTTACATCTGAGGTTGTTCTGTGAAATTCTGTATTTCCTTTGATACAGGATGTAAGCTGGTGTGTAATTTTAAAACATTATGGAGCAGCATCAATCTTCAGCATCTCTTCCCATCCCTCTTTTCTCCTTATTTCCTTCTATCCATATTGGGGCAGAAGGCAAATTAACAGATTAAAAAAAAAAAACACCTCACTCAGGTTTCTCAGCCTACTTCACAGTTTCTATGTGACTACACGTGAAGACGCTCACAGCTGCGTGTCCTCTGCACGCCTGATGGTGGTCATATAACTCCAAGAGCCAAATTCAAGGGTGGTGGCACATCACAGCCCTGGATGTCCAGGGCTGGACTGAGCTTCCACCTCCAGCTATGAAACTGGGTTCGCCCTGCCCCTCTGCCTGGAGATACAGCGCTTTTAATACGTGTGCCATTGTAAGCTGACAGTAGCTGCATTCCTCAGCTCCTAAAGGGCAGCAGGCCCTCCCAGGTGAATGGTTTTAACAGGGCTTTTCCATTAGGCTTTGTGCTGGGCACCTGATGGAATTTTCTGATGGTGAATGAAGTAGATGTGTTGAATAACTGGTGGTATAAATAACGGACTCTCATTGCTCGTGGGAACTATCAGAGCCTGTGTAGCATCTTGGATGTTTCACATAACCGTGAGGTTGCAAAAGATTAAGATTCTTTCCTTTCCTCTGATCATTGTTGTCGTTCAGTTGCTCAGTCAGGTCTGACTCCTTGCGACCCTGTGGACTCCAGCAAGCCAAGTTTCCCTTTTCTTCACTATCTCCCAGAGTTTGCTCAAACTCATGTCCATCGAGTTGGCAATGCCATTCAACCATCTAATCCTGTTTCCCCCTTCTCCTCCTGCCCTCAGTTTTTCCCAGCATCAGGATCCTTTCCTGTGAGTCGGCTCTTCACATCAGGTGGGCACAGTATTGAAGCTTCAGCTTCAGCATCAGTCCTTCCAATGAAGGACTTCCCCCAATGGGGCAGTAATAATACAGTAAGTCCCCTACATATGAACCTTCAAGTTGTGAACTTTCAAAGATGCTGATGTCAGGCATCCATCCACGTCAGGCATGCGTGACATTACAGCTTGCCCTCCGTCGCCTATTGCTGACGACCCTTCAGCTCTACCATCTCCTTCCTCCTCTCCCTCCTCCATCAGTAACTTTTCCTGCCTGTTCACTTGATACCAGCCCTGTGTCCCGGCTGTTGTGCTGGACAACTGTACTTTTCAAAGTACTGTGATGTAAGATTAAAAATGCTTTATTTTTTGTGTTAGTTTTTATGTATTATTGGTGTGAAAAGTATTATAAAACTATTACAGCACAGTACTTTATAGCCATTTGTGTTAGTTGGGTACCTAGGCTAACTTTGTTGGTTTTATGAGCCGAGTGGACTTATAAATGCGTTCTCGGAATGGAACTCATTTGTACGTACTTACACTTCTGGGTACTTGCCACATGTAGGCATTGTCCTACAACATACTATGATGTTATCATTTAGTCACTGACTCTTTGCAACCAACCCTGTGGACTGTAGCCCGCCAGGCCCCTCTGTCGATGGGGATTCTCCAGCCAAGAATACTGGAGTGGGTTGCCATGCCCTCCTCCAGGGGATCTCCCTACCCAGGGATGGAACCTGTGTCTCCTGCATTGGCAAGTAGATTCCTTACCACCGGGAAACCCATGCAAATAGATTTATTGAATCCTTCCCAAAGCCCCCATAGGCAGGACCACTCCCCCTGGTTTACGGGTAAAGGAACTGGGACGCAGTGGGGCTTAAGTCACTCTGGGGCCACACGCTGAGGACGCAGCAGAGCGGGGAGGTGGTCCGGGATGTCTAGACCCTGTGCTTCAATGCAGCAGCACACACACTTCTACCTCCTGTGAAAGCCACGCCACCCACGTCAGCAGAAGACACTGGGTGTAGACTTCTCTCCTGCCTGGAGCTCAGAGCGCGTGGGCTCTGGGCAGCTTGCCCCTCACAGCTCAGTCCACCTTCCCAGATTCCAGCTACGGAGCCTGTCTCACCCACCCCTGTGGCCCAGCCACACTCTGTTTCTAGAAGGGGCACCTTCCTGGGTAGTGAGGCTGCTGCTCCCCGGTGCCCTGTCCCCAGCCTGGCCTCACCCACCTTTAGTCCAAGGTCCAGCTCCCGCAAGGAGTGCTGCATCTGTCTGGTGAGCAAGTTCATCCGCTCGCACTCCTGGAGTGTCACGACCACGTAGGGGGTGCGCTCCTCCGCCCTGGCCATCAGCTCTGGGAGGTTAAACTCATCTGTCACCCGCTCCAGTATTTCCTCCAGGACTGCCTTGACCTGCCCCAGGACGGGAAACACGTGGTTAGGACGAGGCTCCAGCTTCTCCCTGGAGGAGGACAGGGCAGCCCACTCCAGTGTTCTTGCCTGGAGAATCCCACGGACAGAGGAGCCTGGTGGGCTACAGTCCAGGGGGTCACAAAAGAGTCAGACATGACGGAGCGACTCACAAACACATTGGGAGGCCGAGTCTGCCATTTAGAAGTAGGCCTAGGAGCTCTGTCAGCAGACAAAGAAAAATGAGACAGTGCAGGTTTAATAGAGCATGTGGCTGGCAGGGGCGCTGGAAGGTAGAGAGAAGGGGCCAGGGAACAGTGCCAGCCCGGAGTCGGGCGAGCGGGTGGACGTGTGTGGTGGACGCCGTTCTGGCTCCATCTCATCCCCCTTTTCTAGTAACAGGGCCATGTCTCCTTTTGTGAAATTACCTTTTCCCCGCTGTTTGCTGTTCGGGAGCACAGTCCATGCCCAGCCCTCCCATGACACAAGTGGGCCAATCAGATGATATTTTCCAGGAGCGTGAGAATTGAACCTCAAGTCAGGATTCAGGCGCATAAAGCGGAGGGAAGTGCTCTGAAAGGATGATCCACCCTTCCTCCTCCCAGGGACCCGGAGTTACTGTGGTTTCTGTCCTTTCTTCGGTGTATTCCTTCAATACAATGAGCTATTTCTTGCCTGTTTCAGCCAAATTGGTCTCTGTTCTTCACAACCAAAGAACCCTGACTGAGTTAACACCAAGCTGTTGTGTATTACACGTGTGAATTTAAGCAAGTCATTTAGGCCTCCATTTCCTCATCTATAAAAATTTCTAAGGTGTCTTTCTCCCCCATCAGCTCCTGGGGCTTGTGAAGAGATCAAAACCAAAAGATGTCTGATGAATGTGGTGGCATCTGAAAGCTAGAAAGAACTCTATATATGTACACGATTATTAATATTCACTTTGCCTTGTGTTGTTAACAAACAATGTGTTCTCTAGGAAAAGAGCTGATGTCAGAAAAAAGAAAGTTAAAAACTCATTGCCGTGTCACAAATGGGTCTCTGGTGCTGTCATAGCGAAAACTGGGATGGAATTTTAATGGCACCTGGAAGCTGCTGCTGGACCAGAAGACAAATTGCTAAAACTACAGCACATCTCTGTCTGCTGAGCTGAATTGGAAGAAACAGCCCTGTATCAGCGAGCTGCCATTTGGACATTAGTCACAAAGAAAGGAAAAGACAGTCTGGAGTTAACTGTTTCAAAACACGGTGAAGGTGGGGACACAGAATTCTCTCTGTCACTGATCAGGTGGTGGAGGGTTTGGACAGCCAGCCTGAGGAGGGAGGGATCCACAGACATAAAGAGGACCCTTCAGACGAGAGCAGAGGGTGTCCATGGGTGTGGTCTACCTCGTTTCTGCAAGCAAACCTCTGATAATAAGTGCTTATCATGAAAATCTAAATACTACATATTTCATCTAAATATTTAATCTGATATTAAAAGTAAAATTCTCCCCCAAATTTGCCTCTTCCCTCAAAGAGGGAAAGAAAACCCACTGTGAATTATTGGTTTATAATTTCTGCAGGTGTTCTTCAATGCATATAACTCTATCTGTCCCTCACCCCCATCCATCCATCCATCCATCCATCCACCCATCCATCCACCCACCCATCCATCCATCCATCCACCCACCCACCCATCTCCATATTTACATGTCTGTCATATCTTCCTTCCTGCCTCACTTCTTCCCTCTATCCCTTCCTCTCGCTTCTTCTCCACTTCTTTCTCTATCAATCACTAATGGAATCATAATACACATAGCTTTTGTCAGCTTGTTTTTTTTTTTCTGTTTTCTTTTGAATGCTCTTCATGGCATGTAGGCTGTTAGTTTCCCTACTAGGGATCAATCCCTATCCCTCTGCAGTGGAAGATCAGAGTTTTAACCCCTGGACACCAGGAAAGTCCCTCAGCTTGCTTTATTCGCCTAAGAATAGATCTTGAACACGTTCCCTTGGTAGTATATATGGATTTTCCTTGTTTTTTTTTAGTAGTATATATTATTTCACTGTTTTGGCATGTGCCAAAATAATTTATTGAGTCATTTCTCCACTGATGGATATTTGGTTTACTTGTTTATCATTTCTGCTACTATAAACAACTCTGCAATAAAGATATCTGTCATAAAATCTGTGCCCTTTTGAGTGTTTCCACTGGTTGAAATCCTAGGAATAGAATTATGAGAAACACATATGAACATTTAAAATTTTAGTGGCTATTGTCAAATTGTTTTACAGTGTAAATCTGTATAGCAGACATGAGAGGGCCTGTTTTCTTAGGCTCTTACCACTGGATATCCTCAAATGGAAAAAAAAATGTTACCATTGTGTGAAAAATATTTCACTTAACTTCATTTACTTACAAGTGATGTTGAGAATATTTAATTATTTTTATTGGCCATTTGTATCATCACGTGAATTTCTTTTGTGTCCTTTTCCCCTTTTCTCTCCTTCTTTTCCTTCCATAGGTTAGAACTCTGTGTATTAGTAAAAATCTGCACAGTTCCTGATAGCTGTGTTGCAAATGGGTTCTTCTAGTTTGGCAAGTGATCATAGTTCGTTCATCTCTCTGTCACATACACACATACACACGCACACACACACACACATACACACACTGTTTCTTGAAGTGGTTAGAAGGGGATAAGGAAATGACAAGAACTAGAAACTTATTTGAACGCTGCCTGAAGAACCCTAAGCCTATTAGTTATATAGTCCCAGTCTTTTCATTTTTAAAAAAGCTAGGAACTTTTAAAAATTAATTAGTTAATTTTATTTATTTATATTTTGGCTGCACTGGGTCTTTTTGTGTTCTTGCATGCAGGCTTTCTCCAGTTTCGGTGAGTGGAGGCTGCTCTTTATTGTGGTGAACATTTTTGTTGTTCATTATTGTGTAGGAACATTTTTGATACTAGGTGGTTTGAGTTTTGGGCCACATAAGCTTTCTTATCTTCCTTTAGTTCTCAAGTTACACCCTATGCATCAAAGAATCAAAGAGGCTGAGTCACGGGCTTTAGAGCAGCTTTCTCCAAGTAGGTTCACCAGCATCACCATCGCAAGACTACACATTCCTGGGCGTCACCCTAGACCCCAGAATCTATCTGAAGCTCCCCAGCTCACTCCAAAGCATATTAAAATTTGAGTCACTTAAATGACATCACTCTGTACCTTTAAACAAGTATCCAGCTCCTTTACCATCAGTCAGTTTGTTTTCCTGAAATCAGTCTTTGGAGCCAAAATGTTTGATAGCTCCCCAGGTTTCTTAATCCATAATCTTCCAAGTATCAGGGAACCTCTAATTAAGGGAAACCAGGCAGGACTGCAGAGGGGAGGCAGGTGAAGGAGATGCAACCTTTGGAAACTGAGTTGCCTTGTCCTGGGAAGCATCACAGGCAAGTTGCACTTTGAGCTCCCTCCTTTTCTGCCTTCTGCTCAGCCCTCATCAGGAACAGAGCTCCCAAGTTGCCTCTGGTCACCCTAAACTCACTCCGCGCCCTCCTCTGCCCTTCTGCCCAAGAATTCTCCTCCATCTTCCTTTAGTTTCGGTAAGTGCTGCACTTAGTAGCACTTACTTGTATGTTAGGAGGCTCTGGGACTAAGTGTCATTCATACAAAGAGACCACATTTTCATCTGAAACACGAGCGAGTTTGGCAGAGTGAGGGTGGGGTGTTTAAGAACAGCTCCCCACCCATCATTACTTAGTTTGCCAAAGAACCTTTTGAGGTCCTTTTCAAGGTCCCCAAACCACAGCTGTTCAGCCCTGCCTTTTCTTCACTTGGGCTGACAAACAGGAATAAAACCTGCCTTGGGGTTAGCAGTCCAGTTGGTACAGAATCTGCCTGCAATGCAGGAGACCCAGGTTTGATTCCTGGGCTGGGAACAGCCCCTGGAGAAGGAAATGGCAACCCACTCCAGTATTCTTGCCTGGAGAATCCCCTGGACAGAGGAGCCTGGCGGGCTACAGTCCATGGGGTCGCAGAGAGTTGGGCACGACTTGCACATTTTTTGGGTGGATGAGCAGAACACCAACACACGGAAAGCGGGTGCCTCCTAGTAGGTAACCTGAGGGCCCGCCAGGTCACCTGACGGGCAGGGCCCTAGAAGAGGAACGCTGCAGCGTTCGTGGCAGCGGAACATGCGCGCCCTGACGTCTGCACTGTGCATCGCATCAAGGCCCACGGCGGATGTGCCGCCCTGGGCAGTATTGGGACCCCAGAATATCTTGGGCAAGCCTTCCATGTACCTTTTCTTCTCTCGTGGCTCCTGCTCCTTCTCTGGCCTGGCTGTCCCGGGGCTGCAGCTCCAGCACCGTGCGAAAGAGCTTCTCCGACGTCTGGGTCAGGAAGCCGATCTCAGCGTTCGGGTGGAGGCCGTACAGGTAGGGCGACTCTGGGGGCAGCTGGGCATCGATGTACTGAAAGTCAAGGGCAAGCCCACTTGAAAACCAGCCAGACGTATCTCCCTTCTCCCACCTGAGCCGTCCTCTGCAGGGCAGTCAGCGGGTCGGAGCAGGGCCCATCTGGAGCTAAGTGGGATTTCCCAGGTGGCTCAGTAGTTGGGAAAGAATCTGCCTGCAATCCAAGAGCCTTGGGTTTGATCCTTGGGTCGGGATCAAAGGGCATGGCAACCCACTCCAGTATTCTTGCCTGGGAAATCCCATGGACAGAGGAGCCTGGTGGGTTATGGTCCATGGGGTCGCAAGAGTCAGACGTGACTGAGCACACAACAGCAACAGAGCCGAGTCTAAGTGACAGATGGCTCATTCCTTAAAGGCAAATCCACGTGTTTATTTTCGCATTTCTTCCAGCACCCAGCACACGCTCCTGGACTCTTGGTAGGTGCCCTATAACCATCTATTAGCTGACAGATTACAGAGAGGGAAGCCTGCAAACCACCGTATCCTCCAACACCTTCTCCAGCCTCTGGTCAAGTTGTTCCACCGACCAACAGTAGGGGACGCTCTTATACAACTTTCGTGGCTAAAGCCTTCAAAGTGTTTATTTAAAAAATTCCCTTTATTTACTTTCAAGAGTCTTATTGTTTTTAATTTCTTCTCATAGACTTAGTTTTATGGATTGAGTAACTTATATGACTCACATTCTTAAATTTTAGGAAATAAAAATTTGTGTAAAGCTTGTAGCTAATGTTCCTATGACCAGTGTTTCCCTTAAATTTGTTATTCAAGGGTTCTTTTAGGAATCTTAAAAGTCAAGCAACAAAAAAGTTCTTTTTGTTTGTTCTAATTGCCTTTTAATACATTTTCATGGTGGGCTAAACAGGCAAAGATGCATACCTTAAAAATAACTGAAGTAAAAGTAAAATGACCCTGATGCTGGGGAAGACTGAAGGCAGGAGGAGAAGGGGATGACAGAGGATGAGACGGTTGGATGGCATCACCGACTCGATCTCCAGGAGTTGGTGTTGGACAGAGAAGCCTGGAGTGCTGCAGTCCATGGGAGTCGCAAATGAGTCGGACACAACTGAGCAACTGAACTGAACAGTAAAATGAAAACCCAATAACAGTATGAAAAAGCTCCATGAAAATGTTCTCTAGGTGTGTGTACGTGCCTCTGAGAATAGGAGGGGTGAGTGGTCTGCCCATAAGACCGTGTCCCTCTGAAGGTATTCTGAACCACTAATAGAAACTTAACCAAAAAGTTGGCTAAGTTCTTACCTGAATTTTCGCTCCTAATGGTTTTATCAATATCTTGAATGAAAACGATCAAGTAAGTGCCTGAGATGTTGTTTGTAGAAAAGAGCAACAAATAGAATTATTGAACCGAACGTCAAGAATAAAAAGATCTCTGAAAGTTCAATTTTGTCATTAATTGGAGGCTAGAAATCCTATAGGAGCCCTCAAATTGAGCAGGCTGACAGCCACGCTCCATGAGCTCAGCTCTTTCAGCCGTCCTCCCCTGGCCCTGCCCGGGTGTCTCCAGTCCTCCTGGGCCGCACAGGAGGGAGACCCAGGTCCCCACCTGGTGGTAGGCACTGTAGTCCATGTTGCCGGGCAGTGGGAACCCTGGGGCCAGGGCCAGCTCTCCCTCTAGCATCTCTGGTTTGATGAACTCCTCCAGGTAGGTTCTGCAGAGTCTCCGGTCCCAGTCATCGGTGATGTGGCCCCCATACAGGATCTCACCGAAGAGGTACCGCAGGTCATCGTAGGGGACCTGAGAGACAGGAAGGGAGGAAGCCCTGTACGTGGGCCTCGGGCCGACCCACCCGACGTGAGCCACAAGATGTGGTGGGTCTGGAGATGAGGAGCGATGTCTTTTTTAAAAAGCCTTTTTGACTAAACTGCACTGCACAGGGGATCTTAGTTCTCTGACCAAGGATTGAACCCGTACCCCCTGTATTGGAAGCATGGAGTCTTAACCACCAGACCACCAGGGAAGTCCCAGGAGCAGTGTCTTATTCATCCATGTTTCTCTGGTACTTAGCAGGGTCGAGCACCTCTGGGAGGGAAGAGTTAGATCAAAGGGCGAGAAGAGGTAAGACACAGGCGCTCTTGCACACACGCCTGCCCTCATTCACCGTCTTTAACTGTGGCAGTGAAGTCAGGCTCTACCTACGGGTCCTTTCAATACGCCAAGGTCAAGCAGAAGAGAGCAAAGACATGGGTACTTTTCTCATTCCCTGCTGTTGATTAGCTTATCAGTTAATCGTCTCCTTGGAAAGTTCAGAGTGAATGAAATGCAGCACACAAGTTCATGGATGTTAGAGTTAGGCAGGAAAGCCACTTAGAAGAAAGCCCTGGGTCCTCGTGGCAGGTGAAGCGATGGTGTGTTCTGTGGTGGACTTCCCAGGACCCTGGAGCCAGAGCCAGAGGCATTGCTTCTGGGCCCGATTCACTGTCCCCAAAGAAAGAGGGAGAGGGCTTGCAGAGGCTGTGTTTGGTCTTCCCTAAACTGGAAGAGCGTGAAGCGTCAGTGTCAGTGTTTCGTAAAATGGAGGCATCAGGCGGGATAAAGGAGGTGAGGTGAAGGAAGAAGGAAGAATTTGGCTTCTTCAACTTTGGCAAGACCGTGCTTAAGACTGTGCTTATGCGAGGAGCTGCGTGCACCACCACGAGAAGCTCTCTGTCTTTGGTGAATTAAATTGGGAGCTTGTAGCAGATGAGGGTGGGTCTCTTCCTGCCAATCACCACCCCCAGCAATGCTGGGAGTACACGGGGTGATCTGGGGCGGGGCCCTGGGACAGACACCCATGGGACTGACTGACACCAAGCGTGAGTCACTGTTAGTAGTTTGGTTTCCTGAGCTTTCTTTCTACCCTCACTATATCCCTCTCGCATCATGGTACTTCCTCCTCAGCCTCACGCTGCTCTTGGGGTTGACCATGCAGTAAACCTGCACTTCCTCACACCCCCTGGGGGTGTGGGGGTGTGAGTGCACCCCATCTCCCCGTGCAGATGCCCCATCATCTTTCTCAGAGGCACCCTACTGATCTGCCCCTCTGCTGACTGGAACTGTACCTTGGCGTTGGCCTCCAGGAAGTTGTAGAGCACGTTCACAGAGATGGTGAGGTCCCCGGTGTTGAAGGGGTAGGAGCGATTCCACCCCTGGGGTCCAAACTTGCGTCTTTCTGCCACCACAGCGTGAAAGTAACAAAGTGCAAAGAGGATGCTCTTAAACTCCGTCTCCCGGGAACACATCTCCAGGGTGTCCTGGAAGGAGATGATGCTCAGTGTCAGAGCAGAGCAGCCGTGATGCGGGGCAGGCGGGGCGGGGGTGAGAAGGGCAGGCCTGACATGTCCTGGTGGAGATCTGAGTGACAGCAGGACTGTGGGTTGCGCTGCAGACAGGCATGGAGTCAGGTTTGAGAGGACCTTGCAAAGGGGCTGGGTTTTAGTTTAGATTCAGCCTATAACAGAACTTGTCTACAGATACAGTTTGCACACACGGACATGCTAATGAGGTTCCCAAGTGTAGCTAACAGAGAAAAGGATAGGGGGCCACAGAAGTATTACATTTGTCCTGTTGACGGCACTTGGTGCTGGGGTGTGGGTGGGGACACCCACAGCATCATCTCTGACTCCCCTCCTTCCCGTCATGCTTCCTTGACCATGATGGAATCTTAGTAAGTGTAATTACTGCCTGTGTGACTGACAACCCCGAGGCTCATCTGCTGGGGGGACTGCCGAAGCAGAGGGCGGTGGGAATTGGAGCCACAAGAAACAGAGGGGTGTCCTGTCCTTTACATCCTAACGGACTTGTGGCTGCAGAAGCAAGACCCCCGAGGGGTCCCAGCTGCAGAGCAGAAGGCAGGGGAAATGGTCTGACTCATGAAGAGAGGATGAAAGACGGGAAGATGGAAGAAAAGAAGCAAGAGAGAGTCCAGAGGAAGTCGGTAGAATTGTTCTTAGATGTTAATGGGCATGGGGATGATGGTGGGGAGGGAGAAAACTGCATTGTGAAGGGCTGTTAGGATGTGAACCCTGGATTCTTTGGAAAGAAACAAATCCTCTGAGTGAGCTCCTCTGTTTAGGAAGGAGCAAGATGCTGCAGCTAGAGCCCGAGAGGCACTTTTAAAGCTCACACAACTGGATTGGGTTCAGTCCTGGCATTTCTTCTAGGAGGTGGACCTTAGACTTTGCTTGCAACAACGAGGGGAAGCAGAGGAGATCGCAGAGATTAAGCTGCTGGTGGGTCTGATTTTTTTCCCCAGTGAGCCCGTGACACAGTTTTCTCTCTGGTTCCTTGATTGGGCACCACACTTGCCATGAAGATATGAATGTGAAAGGTCAGAGGTGGTACAGGGAACAAAGTCACTGCCTCATGCAAGCAGGAACTTATTATAATAATGGCTTTTTGGACAGAGTTTTTCTCTGCAGACATGTAGGGAGCTTCCTTTGTTACCTCTGACACACGTGGAAAATTAAGTCCTGCTGAAAAATGCCTTTAAGCACAAAGACGAGAAGCCACACTTGTGAAGCTGGTTGACAGCGGGTTCGCTCAAATGAGAAGTCAGAATGAAATGATCATCTCCAAACAGCACAATGGTCAGGGAAGAGGGGATGGATGAAAAGACCCCAGTTCTGCGATTTGTCCCATAAACAGTGAAAATAGGGCTCTGGAGGAACAGAACGAATCCTAGAAGGTATTAAGCGGGCCACTGTCCCCGGGCATTTGCAAATGCAGAATGGAGCAATTGACACTCTTGTAGCAATGAAGAGACTCCTGAATCTGTCCCTCTTCCCCCGAATGATCTACTGCAGAGGCCGGTAAAGTCCCAAACGACAACCATTGTGTATCCTTCTGCAGCAGAACCGGGACAAGCCAGCATCTTTTGGGATATACGTCCCAACTGCTCGATAACCAAGACTGGACATTGGGCTTGCACAGGGGTAAGCCCAAAGACAAGGGCCCCTGGGGAGGCTGACAAGATGATACTAAACCTACCGAGGCATAGTTTTATCATCTTAATAATTAGGAACTGTACCACTGAAGCAGCTGCCGTCCCTTCCCTGTCTCTGCCAGGACCCTCCAGGCAGGCGAGCAGGGCATGCCCTGCCACTGACTCCTTCAAAAGAGTGTGTTCCTCTCCTGCCCTCGGGGGGGCGGGGAAGGCGTCTGCTCTTTGTGAGAGGAGGTGCCCCGCTGCCCTCCCTCCAGGGCCCCACCTGAGTGAAGTTGTCCAGGGCCTTGTGCAGGTTGGCATGCATGCCCGTGGGTGGCTCGCTGGTGATCTTGATGGCGTTCTCCAGGAGGCCCTGGGGGACGATGTGGCTCCCGGGCGAGGGGGCGGGCTCCGCACTCATGAAGACCCTGAACTCTGTGTGGCTGTTCTCACTGTGCTCCTCCAGCTTCTTCTCCAGGGCGCCGAGCCACTTGGCCACCAGGTGGATGTTCTGGTGGGAAGGAAGGAGCCCCCCCCCCCATGCAAGCCTCTGCTTAAGTGGTAATCAGGAAGGAGGATCGGGGCTGGGCGGTGGGGGGGGGCGGGGCCGGGAATACCTGGCATTTTCTTCAAACGAATCACATCCTAGCAAGTGTCTTGGGGTTCTCAGTCATGAGGACCCCTTTTTCCTGCCATTCAATCTATCCCTCCATGTCCTAAGGACCTCAGACTTGACCTTGAGGCTTCGGAATCCCCTGGATGACTTGTTGAAACAAAGGTTCTTGGGCCCCACCCCAGAGCGGCTGGTCCATGAAGGATCCTGAGTGCTTGCACTTCTAACAAGTTCTTAGGTGATGCCGCTGCTGCTGGTCTGGGGGTCACACTTGAAGTGTCTCATGCATGGTTACCCTCCAACTTCAGATCCCCACAGCTGACACCTGGATTTTTTTGAACCTCTGACACTCAAATGTGGGGCCCGTGGACCACAATGTTACCATTACCTGGAAGCCAGTTAGAAATGCTGACTCAGACTTACTGAATTCGTGCACTTTAATAAGATCTTCCAGTGATTTGTCTGCATGTTCAGGCTTGAAAAGTATTTATTTACACTTCTAGCTAGCTCTCCTTCCTCCTCATCCCTCTCCAAATCATTCTGCTGATTGTTGTCAAACTTATCTTTCTAAAACACACTGGGACATCGTGGCTCTCATAGAGGGAAGGCTCCTCGTCCATGCCCAAGCCCCTCTGGTCTTTGAGCCTGTCTCCTCCTTCCTGAGATTCCTATCTGTCCGTCTGTCTATGTGAAATGACATTAATTTCTTAGCACCACCTTGCAGCATGGACTTTTTACTTTAGCAATGATAGTCACTTTGCTTCATTGCAATATGTTTCATTATGATGGACAGATAAAAGCTCCTTGATAAATATTTGAGGAAGCCTGCTTGCAGAGCCTTAAATACACAGGTTGGCACAGAACACAGTGCTGAGGCCACAGCCATCTGGTCTACTTTCTCTTCTATGAAAAGAGAAATAACAGTAATATATGCCATACTTATTTCCCAGGGTTGCTGCAAATAACCAAAGGTAATGGATTTGAGAGGGCTTTGTATACTGTGAAATGCTATGTAGGAGTTAGTAGTGGATGCCGAAATGAAAATCTGTTAGAGGAAAGAATTCCGTTGTCATCACTTATCAGAGCAGGGAGGGTGGGTGACTGGAGAGCTGCGGCTCCGTGAGCCGGGCAGCCTGGCCACTCCCCAGTGAGAAACTCTGCCGCTGTATCAGGAATCCCGGCTTCCAAGTTTGATCTTGGAGATCTTTCAGAAACCACATCGGGACAAGATGTGATGGTCCAGGGCAGCAGATAGGTACGGCTCGTTGTCTTGGGAGGGGGCTGGGTTCCTGAAGGTGCTAGTGCGCAGGGTGAAGTGAAGTGAAAAAGTCGCTCAGTTGTGTCCGACTCTTTGTGATCCCATGGACTGTAGCCCGCCAGGCTTCTCTGTGGGGATTCTCCAGGCAAGAATACTGGAGTGGGTTGCCATGCCCTCCTCCAGGGGATCTTCCTGACCCAGGGATCGAACCTGGGTCTCCTACATTGCCAGTAAAGATGGATTCTTCACCATCTGTGCCATCAGGGAAAACCCAGTGGCCAGAATGGGGTCACTTTGACAGATGAGCCTGAGACAACTGGGGAGGTCACACCCTCCCATCACTGAGCTGATCCAGTGGGAGAAGGCAGGGACCCTGCAATCATTCTCTTTCCTCCTTAGAGTCCCACTGCTCCTGGAAAAGGAGTCCTAGGAAACAACAGGTGCTTCCGCTGCTAGGCTCAAACAAACAGTGGGATAATGAAGACCCAGTGGCATGAAGTGTTCACTGAGTCATCAGGTAAGGAGAAGTTCTGGGTGATCAAAGTCAGATGGGAGGGGAGGGACTGGCTTTTCCATCTGATCCTTTCCTCCATTGCTTTCTTCACTGATTCTTTTACCCAACAGGCTCTGGTTGAGTGTCTACTGTGTTCACAGTAGTGTGAAAGTAGTGAAAGTGTTAGTCTCTCAGTGGTATCCGACTCTTTGCAACCCCATGGACTGTAGCCCACCAGGCTCCTATGTCCATGGAATTCTCCAGGCAAGAATACTGGAGTGGGTTGCCATGTCCTCCTCCAGGGGCTCTTCCCGACCCAGGGATTGAACTTGGGTCTCCCGCATTGCAGGCGGATTCTTTCCCATCTGAGCCAGCATCTGAGGGAAGCAGTGTGCTGGGTCCAAAGGCAGATGGGGGTGCCTCTTTCCCTAAAAAAATGCAGCGGAGGACACAGGTATATGGTAAGCTGTTCCTACAGAGCTATGGATGCGCTCATAGAGGCGGCGGCAGGGTGTTACGGGAGGAGAGGGGTCCGCTGCTCGCTCTGCCACAGCCCTAGCATCCATGCAAGTTGCATGAACAGGAATGAGGACAGGCTGTGACGGAAGAAGGGCAGCCTTTACTTCATGTGTTTAGCGAAACTCGACAGTAGGTGTTCCAGACTCCAGATGCCAACATGAGCTCTCAATGAAGAGGCTGCGTTCTGGTTGCATGTGTGGCATTCTAGTCGTGAATGTGATGGAGAACATGGACCATGTGGCCCAGAGGAAAGGTGGAGCAGAGGAGAGTTCTGTGGAAGGCATGGGAAGAGATCAGCAGCGGGAAAGATCCAGCTGAAAGCCAGCGTCCTGAGAAGATTAGGAAGTCAGAGGAGGAGGGTGTGGACAGAAAGGCGGCCCAGGAGGTCCACACAGGGATGGGTCAAGAGTGAGCCCCATCAGGGCAGAGTGGGCATACCTGCAAAATAACCCAGTGGCCTTTCTTGGCAGCCAGGTCCAGCGCGGCCTCAGCCACGACCTCCTGTCCTTGCCCCAAAGACACATTGTGGAAGTTCCGGTTGTTGAAGGTATATCCGAGTTTTTTGCCTGAAAGGAGCGTGGAGTGGTCATTAGCACCTCTTATGTCACTGAGTGTTCACCCCACACAGCACCCCTATTGCCAGCGGCAGGGAGCCATACATTCCAACCTCATGCACAGACCTTTTTTCTTCCCAGGGTGGGGTTGCTACATCTTCCAACTTTTTGTTCCCAATTAAAAGGAAGCACACGTGTCAAGACAAAGAGACTTCTCCCCTCCCTCTTCACTGAATCCCTGCCAACTAAAAATCGTCAGTTGCTATCTGTTTCTACAAGGCCACTGTAGCTGCTGACCTTCCAAACTCCCTGAAAAGAATTCAGGGTGGAGATGAGGAATGGTGTGCTCTGTACTCTGGGAAAAACTGGCAGAACAGACGTTCACACAGATATTTTCAGGAGATTTTAGGAGCCCAAATTCTTGAATCTCCTCATATCTGGAAAAGCACTGCAATCATTAACGGAGACATCACTCCTTGTGACCAGCACCTAGCCTCGGCCAACCGCATGCTTGAGTGCATGTACTGCCTTCACTAAAACCATATAAGACACTGACCTCCTTCCCTCACCTCTTTGGAGCAGCTCCTCAGAGCTCTCTGAGAGGCTGTGTCCCAGGCTCTAGGCCTCATTTTGCCCCAAATGAAACTCAACTCACAACTCTCATGTTGGACTTTTTTTTTTCAGTTAACAGCCCCAAGAGTGGACAGACATGCCCCTGCCATTTTGTGTAGCCTCCACTCCAAGACCAGGCATTGGGCCACCATCCTAGAGTGAAAAGGCCCAAAGAGTGGCAAGTGTGTGGATATGGCTGGGTCCAGCTTGCTTGGTCCCCTGATGCATATTAATAATAATATGTATTTTCCCTGGACACCTACTGAGAGGTGTGGCCCCAAGAGGCAGGACACAGGTGGTTTTTAGCTTCCTGTACTTTACTCCATAGGAACCTCCTCCTTGTTATTCCCACCGCATAGGACATTTACTGTCACCATCTTGCATGAATTCGAGTGAAGAGAGGCATGCCAAGGCAGGGCCGGGCTGCGTGGGTGTGAATGTTGTGCATCTCAGTGTTGGGAGTGGAGTGAGGGAACGGCCGCGTGAACATGCATGTCACAGCTGTGTCACTGGAGCAAGGTTGAGCCCCCTGTGCCCTACAGTGACTTCCCACTAGGCGTCTGTTCTGCACATGGTAGTACATATATGTCAATGCTATGATGACCTGGAGGGGTGGAATGGCGGGGTGTGAGGGAGACTCGGGAGGGAGGGGGTATATGTGTACTTACGGCTGATTCTCACTGTTGTACAGCAGAAACCAACACAACACTGTAAAGCAATTATCCTCTGATTTAAAAAAAAAGCAATGGAAAAATAAATAATAATAATGTCATGTGACAGAGGTGTGAGCTAATGCTGTGGTGATAATCACATTGCAATACATGTTGCAAAACATGGTGTACATCTGAAACTTACACAATATTCTATGTCAATTATATCTCAATTTAAAAAAAATGAAAATCAATGAAAAAGAGTTGCTCTGTAAGCCTGCGAAAGACTTCACACAAAGAAATAACCTTACTAAAGAACACCAGTTCTGTTTGGATACCAGCTATTCACCAATCCAATAAAGTTTAGAGAAAGTACACAGTGTTCTTTAGACAAAGGATCACAAAAGGGTGCAATACCATGAAGGAGTTGTTGGGCAATTTTTCTCAGAAGATAAGGAACGCAAGAGAGAAGAGGAGAAATTTTAAAAAGAAAAAGAATCAAAGTCTGTACTTAAATTTAGTCTCAGGGGAACTAAAACTGAAGATGCAATTTGAAATCTCTGCAAAAAAATTTAAAGAACACTGTCAATATCGGAAGTGTCTTTAAAGCACTAAAAAAAAAAAAATATGGCGTGTTCTTGAACTGTATAGGACAAAACTGTATGATGACTTTTTGTACTGATGAATGGTTATTACAGATTCAACAGAGATGAACCCAAGCAATACCCTTATTAAACTCTACAAATCCTAGCTGGCAATGGATTTGATGGCAGCTTTAGAACTGGGAATATAAACAACGGATTCCAAAGAAAATACTAGGATAAGGGTGCTGGGATTATTAGATAGTCTTGGTGACATTTCTGCACATAAAAGAGCCTATTTCTTTTCTTTATTCACAAACAAAGGATAAAGGAAAAAAAGGGGCTTAGGTTTAGATTACTTTGAATACTGTGTGCTATGACTTCCAGCCTTCCCCTCCCCCACCCCCCACCTTTAGCTCATCTTTCCCTTTCTGATCTTCTGTCCAGTGCTCCTTATGGTGGGGTCACCAGGACCCGAGTCCCACTGTAAACCTCCTTGACCATCCTGGCAGCTGTGTTTCCTCTAACGCCAGTCTCTTTGAGGACATGACAACTCCTGTGGCCCTGTCCCTCGCTCCGCACACCCCCGGAGCTGGGAGGAAGGTGAACGTTTGTCTAGCCTTCTCTTAGAACTTGCAGGCTATCTTTCCTCCACTCTTATAAAAAACCCTTTCTCTTCTAAAGCACACGGATGAGTTATACAAACTATGTATAGTTAGTATACTATACAGTTAGTTAAACAAACTAACTTGTATGTTTTCTGCCTTCTATCAACTTCCCAGAGAGAGTCACTTTTATTAGGGCTTTGGAACTTGGAACTTTGGAATTTTTGGAACTTTAAAATCTTGCATCTTTTCTTGCTTCACCATTAACTTGGTGAACTTTGCTGTCACTGTGGATGACTCGGCCCACACCCAGCCTCACATTTCCTCATCTTTCAAAGAACTTCATTCCATTTCTGCTACCCACTTTCAGAGGCTGCACCAAGGACTTTATCAGTAGGAATGATTCTGTGTCTCAAACATTATTCTTTCATACTTATTCACAATGATGACGTCCTGCTCTCCAGATTTTTTAATCTTCTTAAAAAAATTATTTTAAAACATTTATTTATGTGTTTGCTTTTAGCTGTGCTGGGTCTTTGTGGTGGTGCTCGGGCTTCTCACTGTGGCGGCTCCTCTTGTTTCAGGGCACAGGATCCAGGCGAGCGGGCTCGGTAGTTGTGGCAGAGGGTAGATGCTCAGTAGCTGCTCCTCGGCACGTGGAAACCCAGACGAGGGATCGAGCCTGTGTCCCCTGCACTGGAAGGCAGATTCTTAGCCAGCGGACCACCAGGGAGGCCCTGGACTGTTTATTCGATTACTCCCTGCTCATGTGATTCTATGTCAGTAAAACGCCCAGTGCGTCGGCTCCTCTGTTTATCCTAACCCTCATCTTTACCTCCCTGTTATTTTAATATGGATCCAATAATCCTTCATTTGAGCCCTGATCTTATAAGACTCTTAACTCTTGTCCATTCTACACCTGCATCACCCAACTTTTGTAGAACCGTAACCCTGGCCGGCTACAGTTCATGAGGTTTCAGAGAGTTGGACACAACTGAGCAATTGATACTTTTGAACTATGGTGTTGGAGAAGACTCTTGAGAGTCCCTTGGACTGCAAGGAGATAAAACCAGTCAATATTAAAGGAAATCAGTCCTGTATACTCATTGGAAGGACTGATGCTGAAGCTGAAGCTCCAATATTTTGGCCACCCGATGTGAAGAACTGATTCCTTAGAAAAGACCCTGATTCTGGGAAAGATTGAAGGCAGGAGGAGAAGGGGACAACAGAGGATGAGATGGTTGGATGGTATCACCAATTCAAAGGACATTAGTTTGAGCAAGCTCCGGGAGTTGGTGATGGACAGGAAAGCCTGGCGTGCTACAGTCCACGGGGTCACAAAGAGTCGGACATGACTAATCGACTGAATTGAACTGAGAGACTAAACACACACACATACACACAAAATCCTGCACAAATCTGAGCGTTACTGCAAGAGAAAAATAACACACTGGGTGAACTGGGGCCACAGCAAGTTGACAATTCTCAATCTCAGGAGACTGGTAATCTTTCCATGTGTCCCAGAGTTGCTACATTGCCCATTCCTCTCTTCCTTTAACCTTCGAAGGGGGATTTCCCTGGAAGTCCAGTGGTTAAGACTCCATGCTTCCACTGTAGCGGCCGAGGGATCAGTCCCTGGTTGGGGAATTAAGATCCTGCATGCTGCACAGTGCAGCAAAGTAAATAAATAAATAAATATAAAAAAAAGAAAGCTTTTTTAAAAGAGAAAGTATTTAAAAATAAATAAACTTCCTAATGGAACCCCCCACTTCTTATGCTCAGCACTTGGCTCCACTCCCTACTGCTCCCCCAGCCGGAGAAGACATCTGCCATCTGGTAGAACACCTTCTATTACTGCCATTGTATCTGACACTGCCCACGTCCCTGTTCCATCCCCTTCCACAGCCCCCCCAATGGAAGAGGTGCCCCCCACTCTCCTAGTATAAGAACAGAGAGAGGACTGCCTCTCCACACAGAAACAACACTCTGCTGATCTTGAAGCTGCTCTGTAGAGACTGGACTTGCTCCAACCTGGCCAACTTCAACTGGTGCTTAAGAAAAAGAGAATGGGGTCGGGAGGTGAAAAAGAGACTCTAATCAAAGTGTTGATAATCTAGCTGCAAAGATGCTGAATTGAAAACTGTTTCTTTGAACACCCCTGGTAGCAGGCTGACAAAAATCTAAAGGAGCCTGTTGTTCTGACCAGCACACTGGAAAGAGAAAGAGAAGGCAGTGGAAGACCGAGGTGGTAGATAAATGGAAATGTCAGGATTCATTGTGTCAGTGCCAGATAACTGGACAAAGGAGGACGGAGACTGAGCAAGATCATGTACGCGTCAAGCGAAAGAAGGACTAGAGACGATGCCTTGTGAGGGTGGAAAGGGGAGGTCCTCTGCCAGGAGGGCCAAGGAGGATGCTGTGCTTTGAAAGGATGTGAGGAAAGGGTATAAAGGAAAATCAAACCGAGCTGCCTCAAAGAACAGGAGAATCATCATTGTCATTGTAGTGCCCTATGATGCTACTGGAGTCTTAGTGTTTCAAAGCCTTTTTGCACCTGAGATTGCATGTTTATCCTCACAGTAACCCTAGGAGGAAGGTAATAGGGTGAGTGGAAACAACGGGTGATTGCTTTTAGATGAACCAAAAGCAAAAACAATGGTGCCAATAAGCAAGTGTGGCTCGTTCTGGAAGCAGGTGATGAGAAGAGGAGGGACTTCCCTGGTGGTCCAGTGGTTAAGACTTTGTGCTCCCACTGCAGGGCGCATGGGTTCCATCCCTGATCAGGGAACTATGATCCCGAACTCTGCACGGCGTGGTCAAAATAGATAAAATGAAGAGACATGATGAGAAAAGAGAGAGAGGAGGGTAAAATTAAACGCGTGTTAAAGGATAGATCTGTGAAGGCAAGAAGGATGCAGTGTGGGTGGGTGGTGGCAGGTTCATGTTCAAACAGAGGCCAAAGACAGTGGATGGAATTTCCTCTTCCTCCTCCTCTACTGAGGATGGAAAATCCTGGAGGAGACACAAGTGTCAGAAAAGCACAGATGCTTTTTTAAAAAATTTATTTAATTAAACATTTTTATTTTATATTGGAGTATAGTTGGTTTACAATGTTGTGTCAGTTTCAGGTATATGTGTATATATCTATCTTTCACTTTTCAGATTCTCAGGAAAGCACACATCATTAATCAACTGTCAACAGATGAGCTTTGGAAGCTGAGAGAACTCCCAAGATCATACAGAGAATTCTGTTCGCCTGTGGGTTCATGCATTTTGGGAGAAGGGCTGGAGGGAGGGTGGGAGAAATAAAATCTTTCATCTGACTTTCAGGGCGTTAAAACCTGGCCCAGTATTAAGAACTGCCTTGGGGCTTCCCCGGTGGCTCAGTAGTAAAGACTCTACCTGCCAGTACGGGACACACGGGTTCGATCCCTGGTCTGGAAAGACCTCACATGCTGCAGGGACAGCTAAGCCCGTGCGCCACGACGACGAGGGCTGTGCTCTAGAGCCTGGGAGCTGCAGCTACTGAGGCCCACACCCCCTAGAGCCCTTGTTCTGCAACAAGTGAAGCCACCGCAGTGAGAGGCCCTTGCACTACAGCTAGAGAGGAGCCCCTGCTCGGGGACTAGAGAAAAGCAGTGAAGACCCACCACAGCCAAGTAAATAAATAATAACTGCCATGATGAGACAAAGGGATAGAGGCATGAAGGAGTGAAGAGCATGGATCACACACTCAAAGGCGGGGAAGTATCCCAGGTTTTCTAAGAGGCTACTTGGAGTAAAGCAGTGGACGGTTTGATGTACAGATTCTGCCCAAGTGCAGATGGTGAGTTTCCTTTATAAGTGGAGGCCTAGCAGACACGGGGGAAAGTGTTTGAGTCAGTCGTGTGGATTCCAAACCTGAGAACAGGAGTCCATCAGACAAAATGATTAGACCCAAGATGGGGAGCGCATGATGAACCCAGAGTGTATGTTCTAACTGGGTGCAGGAGAAAACAAGTCAAGCCACCCCGAAAGTGGCACAGGTGCGTAGGTAATCACTAGCTGATGAGCGGCAATATTGCCTCTGCCAAGGGAATGTGCGTGAAGGTTAAACCAAGGGCAGGGCTGAGATGATACATTCAGAGACAAATAACCAATATGGTTCAGAGACGGGTCAGTTTGCCTGGAATGACAGCAATCTTCAATCTACATGATGAAATAGTTGGAGGTCACTTGGCAAAGAACAGGAGGACATTGCTCATAAACAGGGTATATGAAAGCTCCCAAAAAGGAAAACATTGACTAAAAATGAGGAGGCTAGATTTGTTAATATGAAAGGAATAAAACCTCCATGGGACAGAAGAATACAGAACTCTATTAAAAAAAAACTGAAAGTCAGGAACAACTTTGCAATGACAACAGTTCTTTTATGTGCATTCATCCGTTTGCTAATTCATCCGACTGATATTTACTGAGCCCCGCTCTGTGGCACTCAGACTTTTAGGCACAGATAAAATCCTAAGCAAGATGATGTGGTCCTTGATCTCCAGGGTCTTAGTGAGAAGTAGGTAGGCAAATGTAAGTTAAATAATAAAAGAAAGGTTTAGTTAGAATTGCATCGGGATTTCCTTGGTGGTCCAGTGGTTAAGTATCCACCTGCCAATGCAGCTGACTTGGGTTCTATCCCTGGTCCAGGAACTAGGAGCCTCCATGCTACAGGGCAACAAAGTCTGTGCGCCCTAGAGCCTGTGCTCTGCAACAAGAGAAGCCAGTGCAGTGGGAAGCCCACACGTCACAACTGGAGAGTAGCCCCTGCCCGCTGCCACTGGAGAAGGCCCGCAATCAAGAGCCCACGTGCCGCAACAAAGGCCCAGCACAGCCAAATGAATAAATAAATACAAATTTTAAAAGAATTGTACTAAATGCTCTGATGCAAATACATGTGTAAGGGAGACCCAGATGGTCTTGCAGGGAGAAGTTCAGGAGATGATCCATGCAGGACAGGAGGCACTGGACCAAAGAACTGGGGAGAAGTATTTCAGATAAAAGGGATTGCTTGGTTCAGGATGGAGAACACATGTATACCCATGGTGGATTTATGTCAATGTATGGCAAAACCAATATAATATTGTAAAGAAAATTTAAAAAAGGGACTGCTTGTGAAAATGCCCTGGGCTGGGAGGGCTCATGAGGTGATGGCCCTAAGAAAGCCATGTGGCTGGAGTATTGGTGTGAGTTTGGGGGAAGTTAAGATCTAAAGCTGAGGGCTTCCATGATGGCTTAGTGGTAAAGAATCCACCTGCCAATGCAGGAGATGTGGGTTTGATACATGGGTTGGGAAGATGCCCTGGAGAAGGAAATGGCAATCCACTTCAGTATTCTTGCCTGGGAAATCCCATGGACAGAGGAGCCTGGTGGGCTACAGTCCATGAGTCAAAAGAAGAGTTAGACATGACTGAGCAATTAAACGACAACAAAAGATCCAAGGCTGGACAGAAAGACTTCAGCTTGCAGGTCACGGAGACCATGTCAGTGGCATTGGACCTTACCTTTACAACAGTGGGGAGCCACTAGGTTTTGGTAGAAGTGCATTATAATCAGATCTGAGATTTAGCAAGATGAGTCTGGCTGTGAGTGGCAAAAGATTGCAGATGGAGGAGAAGAACAGGGATGTTAATAGGCTCTTGGGATAGTCCAGGGGACAGTTCGGTGACTCAGATGAGGAAGGCACAATGAAACAATTAGACCCATTTGAAACACACTTAGGAGGTAGAATCAATAGGACTAAGTGTGATGGGTGGGAGGAGGTGTCGAGGGTGACTGAATCTCGGGTTTCTGACATGAGCAATTTGGTGAATCGTGGTGATATTTACAAAAAATGACAGAGCAAGATTACCAGAGATAAAGAGAGGTATGACTCTCCCACATGAAAAAGCAGGCTGAGTGCTGAGCAGGTGAATGAAAAAGACCTGCACCTAACTCAGCTCATGAAATGTCACAACACAAGGTAGAGAGATGATTTGAAAGTTCCCAGGGAATAAAAACAGGTCACCAACAAAGAAACAAGGGCAGGGGATTTCCCTGTGGTCCAATGGTTAAGACTCCAAGTTTCCTTTTTTTTTTCATGCCTAAAATTCTTTTTTTTTTAATTAGTTGGAGGCTAATTACTTTACATTATTGTAGTGGTTTTTGTCACATTGACATGAATCAGCCATGGATATACATGTATTCCCCATCCCGATCCCCGCTCCCACCTCCCTCTCCACCCGATTCCTCTGGGTCTTCCCAGTGCACCAGGTCTGAGCACTTGTCTCATGCATCCAACCTGGGCTGGTGATCTGTTTCACCCTAGATAATATACATGTTTCGATGCTGTTCTCTTGAAACATCCCACCCTCGCCTTCTCCCACAGAGTCCAAAAGTCTGTTCTATTCATCTGTGTCTCTTTTTCTGTTTTGCATATAGGGTTATCATTACCATCTTTCTAAATTCCATATATATGTGTTAGTATACTGTAATGGTCTTTATCTTTCTGGCTTACTTCACTCTGTATAATGGGCTCCAGTTTCATCCATCTCATTAGAACTGATTCAAATGAATTCTTTTTAATGGCTGAGTAATATTCCATGGTGTATATGTACCACAGCTTCCTCATCCATTCATCTGCTGATGGGCATCTAGGTTGCTTCCATGTCCTGGCTATTATAAACAGTGCTGCGATGAACATTGGGGTGCACGTGTCTCTTTCAGATCTGGTTTCCTCGGCGTGTATGCCCAGAAGTGGGACTGCTGGGTCATATGGCAGTTCTATTTCCAGCTTTTTAAATCTCCACACTGTTTTCCATAGCGGCTGTACTAGTTTGCATTCCCACCAACAGTGTAAGAGGGTTCCCTTTTCTCCACACCCTCTCCAGCATTTATTGCTTGTAGACTTTTGGATAGCAGCCATCCTGACTGGCGTGTAATGGTACCTCATTGTGGTTTTGATTTGCATTTCTCTGATAATGAGTGATGTTGAGCATCTTTTCATAAGACTCCAAGTTTCCAATGCAGGAGACGTGGGTTCAATCCCTGGTCAGAGAACTAAGATCCCATATGCCATGTGGCCAAAAATTAAATGCTTAGAAAAAAAGAAAAAAGAAACAAGGGAAGAATAACACCCTACTAGCATATGGTCTCATAGGAATAAAACTGAGTTCTAGAGGACAATCGAGCATTGTGGACACATTCTGAGTAAAAACAATCATTTTGGACCTAGCAGAACTCATCAAATGAGTGTGTGGGCAAAACTTAAGTCTTTTCACACACCCAAAGATTCAGAAATTTTACTTTCCATGATTTTTTTCCTGATGACCTATGCTAGCAAAATTAGGATGAAGCCAATTGATTGTCAGTAATGGGAGCTAAGTTCTTATTTTTCCTATCAGAGGGTAAGTAGATACTGAAACTTGATAAACCCAGAAAGAGTGATATAAACTACTAATAGGAAATAGAGAAGAAATTATTAGAAGGAATAAATTCAGAAATAGGCAAAAGCCCAGGGTCTGGGAAAGGATACTGGGTGCGGGGAGGGCTAGACTGAGAGCTGTCACTTTTCTGAGTTTTTTGTTATTGGTATTTAAAAAATATGCTACTTGAACTTTTGGGAGATTATGAAAATATACATTAAATTAGTGAATAAGATGATCCTCTCCCTTAAGCAGGTATCTACTCTTTGGAGTCAAACACCAGGTATATGGTACATATTCCTTTCATTGTTGTTGTCGTTTAGTCTCTGAAGTCATGTCATGCTCTTTATGTGACTCCATGGACTATAGCCCTCCAGGATCTTCTGTCCTTGGGATTCCCCTGGCAAGAATACTGGAGATTACTCCAGGTAATCTTCCTGACCCAGGGATTGAACTCACGCCTCCTACATCGGTAGGTGGATTCTTTACTGCTGAGCCGCCAGGAAAGCCCATTCCTTTCATTACATATGGAATAACAGGTTGCTTGTGGAGGTATAGTACTTGGTCCGTATTCTTACCTATAAAGACCCGTATCTATAAAAACCCACTGAGTCTTGGTTTAACTTTGCAATATATTGCAATTTTGTTAGTTTTACAGTTTTGATTAGTCATTTATTTGCTCACCCCCTCATTTACTTACTGAGTACCTATCATATGAAAAGCACTAGGAACTTGAATACTATGCTGAAAAGGACATTTATCCCCAGGGAGCTCTCACTGTCACATAAAGACACCACAGTCATTAGATGGTCACAATGTGACATAGATAGAAGGGTGCTCTAAGAGTACATGGGAGGGATACCAAGCACCCTGGAAGTCAAGTAGGGCTTCCTGGAGGTGGTGACAGTGAAATGGTATTTAAAGGATGAGTAGAAGGTAGTCTGGTGAAGGGGAGGCCAGAGGGGAAACAGACTATTCAGGAGAATGGAACGGCTTCTGTGTTGAGTGAGAAAGAGGGCAGTAGGGAAATACAGGCAGAATAAGGAGCTCCCAAAGATGTCCATGTCCTAAATCCCAGAATTGGTGAATAGATGTGACTTTACCTAGAAAAAGAGATTCTACAGATGTGATTAAAGATCTCCAGATGGGGAGATGACCATGGGCTGTCTGAGTGGGCCTGATAGTAGGTGTCCTTATGAGGGAATGGGGTAGACAGTAAGCCCCATTTGTGATTCCTGACCTCCAGAACTGTAAAATAATGGTGTTACCTTAAGCCTCTACGTTTGTGGTCATTTATTACAGAAGAAACAAGAAACCATTAATGGAAACTAGGCTGGAGAGATAGGGAGAGACTGGAGCATGAAGCTCCCTATAAGTCAAGCTAAGGAGTTTGGACTTTATCGTGAAGGCAGTAGGAGCTGTAAAAGGATTGTACTCGTATTTCAGAATCACTGCTCCAACTACAGGCAGGGGAATGGCTGGCAGGGAGGGTGGTGAGACAAAGTCTCCTCATGAATCTGCTACTTTATATCCCAGAACAGTCCTCCGGCTGGTGGAGACCCCCTGGGGTGGGTTCGGCAGTGACCCAGATCTCTGTATGCTTAGCAAATATTAAGCACTGCAAAACGAGCCTTGAATCAGGAAAACTGAAGCTGACAGAGGCAGAGCAACAGTGCGTGGGGCCGGTGCGGCCTAGGCTCCAGGGTGAGGTTTTCATACCTTGACTTTCCACATCCTTTAGGGGGTCCACCCCTGGAGACAGGATGAAGAACATGGGCGTGGCTGGTCCTGATTCTTCAAAAGAGGCTGCGAAGTCCAGGGCTCTTCCCACCACGTATTTGCTTCCTAACTTCTCCTCAATAAAATCTCTGCCGGGGGGAGGGGGGGAAGGTCTATGTGTATACATCAGTCACAGAATGATAACATATGAGCAACAGAGGTCTGTGGAAATGGAAATATGCACTCATGGTCACGGCATGGCAGTTACAGAGCTGGGAGCAACACCAACGCTACTTATTAAGTCAGCACTCACAACCTGTGTTACTAGTTATGCACCTGCTCACCTAGATCAGGGCTCCTTCTGGATCCCCATCCATCCAGGCCACTGCTGACTCCTCTATGGAACCTAGATGTCCTGTTACATCACCACCGCCCATCAGAAGACTGCCAGGAGCCATGTCTTCAGAAAGCAGCTAAACCCTCCACACCTGATATCCCTGAGCTCTTCCATGCCTGTGTATGCATGTTTAGTTGCTCAGTTGTGTCCGACTCTTTGCAGCCCTGTAGCATGCCAGGCTTCTATGGGATTTTTTTTTTTTCAGGCAAGAATACTGGAGTGCATTGCCAGTCCTTTCCACCAGGGGTTCTTCCCAACCCAGGGATCGAAGCCGCATCTCCTGCATTAGCAGGAAGATTCTTTACCCCTGAGATGTCAATGAGCACCTACCTCTTCCCAAATGGTTCACTTAGATTTTAAGGCAATACTGCAATATGTTGTCAATACACGTGTGTTGACAATACATGTGTTTAAGAACACAGAGCAACAGGCCTCATGGGATTCTGGATGTTGGTACAAAGGTTTCTGTCATGGTAAACTCGTGGCTTTGGGCTCAGCCCTGCTGGCCTGGCCACACTTGCCCAGCCTTCCCTGCTGCCCCTGGCCTCCTCGCCACCCCTGGCCTCCCCATGGCCACCTGTGCCTACCGCAGGGCATAGGTCATCCGGTCGGGTCGCAGGACTCTTATCATGCAGAGGCGCTGCAGGGCTGTCTTGTTCTTCCACTCCTGGGGGAACTTTTCCTTCTCAGGACATTCTGATTCCACAAACTTCTTCCAGCTCTTGGCGGATCCCTCAATGTCCCGATCCAGATTACAGAATTCTTCCATTGATGAAAGTGCCTGAAAAAGGTCAGGGAACCTGGCTCTGGATGCAGTTTCTCCTGAAAGCTGTCATTTGCATCATCATTGGGGGTGAGGGAGCAGGATGGTCTTATAGACACAATTCTGTTTCATCTATCCTCCTCTTCTGGATTCTTGACTACTCCCCCCAGCACACCAAGGAAGAAGACGGATTTTGATCAACTCACCTCCATCAAAAGCCCCAGGGATATGTAAGGTTTAGCAAACAAAGTGTTTGGGAAGTGGTCAGCAGTGGGACTGAGAGCACCTCCCAGGAGGGGACCACACGGGAAGAGGGACAAGAGGATGCTGTGAGTTTTCTGGTCACAGAGCTCTGGTACTGAAGTCTCTGCTGCCTCCCTTTCAATCCCATTCTCATGCTGCCAGCAACCCCTGTCAATTCCATCCCTCAAAATGTCTCTAGGATCTAGGATCATTGACTTTGTGTTAATGCCAACTCTAAAATTTCCATATGTCTCTTACTTTCATAAAGATTAAGTCCAAATATATGAATCAACTCTCTTCCTTTAGGGTTTCCCTCCCATCCATCCAGTTAACCACCCAGCCCACGTCCTTCCCCCTCTGTCCACCCACATCTGACTTAACCCTGGAAATGTGCCAGGCGCTCTTGCAGCTTGATGCCTGGTTCACACTTCTTGCATCACAGGAGCGGTCCTTTCCTCCACAAATTCTACTCCTTTCCTTTCTCGTGTTGGGCATAATTATTTATCAAGGTTCTACAAGTTGTTAAAATGTTAGTCACTCAGTCATGTCTGACTCTTTGAGACCCCATGGATAGAGAAGCCTAGTGGGTTACAGGCAAGAATACTGGAGTGGGTTGCCATTCCCTTCTCCAGGGGATCTTCCTGACCCAGGGATTGAACCTGGGTCTCCTGCTTTGCAGGCAGAGTCTTTAAATTCTTTACTGTCTGAATCACCAGGGAAAGCTTTACAAATTGCTAACAAATTGTTTAAGTCCAGTCCAAAATCAGCCACCCCATTCACATCCATCTTCTCTAACCTGGAACACACAGCTCTCCCACTCCCCTTTGTGGACCGCTCAGAACTACTCACAGTTGATATATTTAATAAAGACTGACTCACTTTATGGATGTGTGACTGCTGATCACTTTTAAGCCTTATCTCTCCCTCTTCCTCTTCTGTTCCACGAGGCAAGCTGGTAGGTAATCTGGGTGCCCCTTTCTTTGTGCTGAAGGGAAGTTGTATCATGCAAGCCTTTGCCCCCACTCCCCAGCAATCACAAAAAGCCCAAGACACCACCTTTCCTTGTATTCTCAAGCCATTTTCACACTGCTTGGGAACTCCCCTACTCTGCCCAGAAAGTCTCATTGTGTGAGCAACAAATTCTTTCATGCCTTCTGGGTATGCATGAGGCATTGTCAATCTAGACAGGGGAACTGCATTTTGGGTGGGGGTCCATCCTGTTTCTTCAGAGTGCCCAGGTGAATCTCACTGACTTAGTCGCCTACATGAAGCCTTTCCACAGTCACTCAACTCCGCCTGTGGTTCCATCTCTCCAATGAGATTAAAAGCTACACTGGGTCCAGGGCACCTACCACAGTGCTGTGAACTTTAAGGAACCCACACATTCTCATTATGTGAAATCTTTCACTCATTCTTTGGTATTTATGAGATGCCTGATACATGCCAAGTACTTGGGAATACAAAGGCAAATCCCAAAATACATGCACCTTCAAGGCACTTACAATCCTAAACTAAACAGAAAGAGATGAGGGAGGCCTTAGATGTAAAATTCTGTTGGGCAAAGAGGGAGGTGGAGAGAAGGGAAGGGCGTTTCATGGGGAAGGGTCCACAGAGCCCATGTCTGAAGCAGGGAGGGTATGGTGCATGGCAGAGGCCATGTGACTGCAGTGAAGGGGTGACAGGCGACGAGGGGAAGGTCAGGCTGGAGAAGACATGTACACTCGAGCTGGGCTTGCCCAGGCTCTTCTGAGTGGATGAACACATGTCCTGTCTTTTTAGTTGCCCTTTCACCAGGGCTCTGCAGCTTCCCAACGTCACTCTGATCACTCAGAGCAGGGAGCGCACCTGTGGTGCCTAGACGTGACCTGGGCTGGAGTGGGGGTGGCAGGGGAGAGGGGGCGTGGGGAATGCAGGGGGAGGAGGAGCGTGGTGCGTGGGGAGGGCAGTTTGGGGGATGGACGGGGGAGGAGGGAGTGGAGTGTATGATGGTGGTCGAGGCACCAGAAGACGAGAGCTCTGGTCCCAGGGCCACCTCTTACGAGCCTCTTTTGACTCAGAGCCTGTTCTTAAACCTTTGTGGGCTTTGATTTTCTCATTTGGAAAATGAGGCCATGTAATCATCGTCTGCCTAGCTCAGGCTCTAATGTACATATGGGTGCTCAGAAGACTGTAAAGCCCCTCTATGTGCTCTTTGGGGGCTCCTACGTTATCAGATTGCAATTGCTGGTCTGCTTGTCTGTGACTCCCACAAGATTGCGAGTTCCCTGTGGGCAAGAACATTCTGTGCCGTCTCTGTAGCCTCAGGCTTCGCAGGCTGCCTGGCACTTAGGAAGCACTGCATTAAAAAAGTTGGACATCTGGGCGGCTGTTGGGGGGGCCCTTGGCAGGCCGAGCAAAGCTGCAGACGTGGTGCTTAGCTCTCTCTGAGCTGAGGACCAAACTTCCCATCCTCCTTCAGGCGGCCACTTTCCCCCTCTTCCCAGCTTGTGTCCCCATTAACCCTCCTGCAGGCCCATTACCCTCCTCTGAAGTCACCACAAAGCTGAGGACATTACAGGGTGATCAGGGCTCCCAGCTGGTGTGACTGGGTCTGAAACACGCTTTCCTGAAGCTCTGGGTTGAACACAATTGCAATGTTTAATCTTCCAAATGAGGGAAAGGGATTTCTAGCCTTCTAATAAGCTAAATGGAAATGACTAATTAACCTAATTACGTTGGACTGGGTACCAAAGTACAACTGCGCTAAATTGGCATCGGGAGAGGTGGGAGGGGCCTTTTCAGAGGCATACAAAGCTGGGTAGCGCAGATGAGGTCTCCTGATGGAGAAGAGAACATGCCTGTTACCTGAAAGTTCAGCATGGGATGAGACCTTGAAACTCCTTAAGGAAGTTACTAATAAAAGCAGTACTTGATCACAGATTTCATTCATTACCTGTTTATTAGGCCTTCTGGAGAATCAAGGAAATGCATTTTCCTCATCAGTTAGGATGCTTAAAAATGTTTTGTTTAATCATGTCCTATTCAATTCTACTTCTTTTGTTTCTTTGGACTAAAATCCAACTGAACATTTAAAAAAGAGCATTTGTCAGAGGCTACATAGTGCCTTGTGCTTCACCAGCCCGCATCCTGCACTGGGCTGGATCTGGAAGGGGCTGGACGTAGTGGCTCCCGTAACAAAACTTGGGGAGAGAGAGAAGAGAGAAAGCTTCACTCATGTGCAGAAGCCGTTGAACAGCCAGATGAGCTTAGCTCCCAAAACAAAATAGCAAAGCAAAGTGAAGAAAAGCAAAGCAGACCAGACAAAAGAGGGAGAAGACCAAACTGCACAGTAGCTTTTGAGTGGAGTGATGTACAATGAGCGCAGTATAGAGTGCGCTCGAATCACTTCTCTGTGACTTGTGCTTCAGAGGGCTTCGTGGGATTACAAAGAAAAAGGCAACGGGACTGGACTCAGCTGGGCAACTCACAGGTCCTCAAAGGTTTTCCTTCGATGGCCAATTCTATCGGGCACAACGATGTCAACCACAGCATATACACCCCTTGTTGTTGTTTAGTCACTAAGCCATGTCCAACTCTTGTGGTCCTGGGGATTGTAGCCTGCCAGGCTCCTCTGCCCATGGGAATCTCCAGGCAAGAATACTGGAGTGGGTTGACATTTCCTTCTCTAGGGGATCTTTCCAACCCACGTATTCTGCATTGGCAGGTAGGTTCTTTACCACTCAGCCACCAGGGAAGCCCATATATACCTGAGACCTGGTTAATTAATAATCATAATTGCAATAAGGTGAATTCAGTCCCCCAAAAAGATATGTTGAAAATCTAACCTCTCAGATTTGTGAATATGACCTTATTTGGAAATGACTCTTTGCAGAGGTGATCCAGTAAAGATGAGGTCAGGAGGGTGGCCAATGTGACTGACGTTCTTGTAAGAAGAGAAGAGATGCAAAGACACAGGGGGAAGATGACCATGTAAGGACGGTAGAGATGGAAGCAGAGATTGGAACGGTCCTGCCACAATCCAAGGAATGCCTGGGGTTCCCAGAAGCTGGAAGAGGTAAAAAAGGATGCTCTCCTTGAGCCTTTAGAGGGAACATGACCTGTCAACGCCTTAATTTCAAACGTCTAGCCTCCAGAACTCTGGGGGAATAAGTGTCTGTGTTTTTAAGCCACCCAGCTTATGGCACTTTGTTATGGGTGTTCTAGGAAACAAAATACAATAACGATAATCAGCTTCCAGTTACTGAACATTTATGTGCATCACATAACAGATAAGAAAACAAGGATAACCTGTCAGAAGTCACAAGCTCAAACCTGAAACTGAACCCAGGAGCATCTGACTTCAGAGCCTGCGTCAACTGGTCTATCTCCATTACTGGTCCAGTTCAGCAAATAAGCGTATTCAGAACTGCTCTCCAGAATTCATTTCCCATAAGGGCATCAGACTCTGAGCCATTATTCTCGAGCTCCATGACCTATACTTCCAACAAGGACGCCATTGGCCACCTGTGAGTACTGAGCAAACAAAATGTGGCCAGTGTGACTGAAGAAGAGGGTTTTTTTTTTCCATTTATTTTTATTAGTTGGAGGCTAATTACTTTACAACATTGCAGTGGTTTTTGTCATACATTGAAATGAATTAGCCATGGATTTACATGTATTCCCCATCCTGGTCCCCCCTCCCACCTCCCTCTCCACCCTATCCCTCTGGGTCTTCCCAGTGCACCAGCCCTGAGCACTTGTCTCATGCATCCAACCTGGGCTGGTGATCTGTTTCACCCTAGATAATATACATGTTTCGATGCTGTTCTCTTGAGACATCCCACCCTCGCCTTCTCCCACAGAGTCCAAAAGTCTGTTCTATATATCTGAGTCTCTTTTTCTGTTTTGCATATAGGGTTATCGTTACCATCTTTCTAAATTCCATATATATGTGTTAGTATACTGTAATGGTCTTTATCTTTCTGGCTTACTTCGCTCTGTATAATGGGCTCCAGTTTCATCCATCTCATTAGAACTGATTCAAATGAATTTTTTTAATGGCTGAGTAATATTCCATGGTGTATATGTACCTCAGCTTCCTCATCCATTCATCTGCTGATGGGCATCTAGCTTGCTTCCATGTCCTGGCTATTATAAACAGTGCTGCGATGAACATTGGGGTGCACGTGTCTCTTTCAGATCTGGTTTCCTCAGTGTGTATGCCCAGAAGTGGAATTGCTGGGTCATATGGCAGTTCTATTTCCAGCTTTTTAAGAAATCTCCACACTGTTTTCCATAGTGGCTGTACTAGTTTGCATTCCCACCAACAGTGTAAGAGGGTTCCCTTTTCTCCACACCCTCTCCAGCATTTATTGCTTGTAGACTTTTGGATAGCAGCCATCCTGACTGGCATGTAATGGTACCTCATTGTGGTTTTGATTTGCATTTCTCTGATAATGAGTGATGTTGAGCATCTTTTCATGTGTTTTTTTTGCCATCTGTATGTCTTCCTTGGAGAAATGTCTGTTTAGTTCTTTGGCCCATTTTTTGATTGGGTCATTTATTTTTCTGGAGTTGAGCTGGAGGAGTTGCTTGTATATTTTTGAGATTAATCTTTTGTCTGTTGCTTCGTTTGCTATTATTTTCTCCCAATCTGAGGGCTGTCTTTTCACCTTGCTTATAGTTAGAAGAGGGTTTTTATTTGCTTTTAATTTTATTTATTTAAATTTTTAATGCATTTACTATTTTCTGGTATAGTGGATTTTTTCTACATAGGATCTAGTTTTGTTTTTGGTTTTTACAAATTTAACACATTCTTTTTGTTTATTTTAATTATCTTAAAATTTAAATTTAGAAACTGGAACTTGCTTTAGTAGTTGGAGAACTTTTGAGTACATTTGAAATAACTTGGGTATATGAATCAACTGCTATAACTCTATATTTTATAGAATCTAAATTCAAGCCAAGTATTTCTGATGAAGATTTAATATCTGAATTGAGAGGTACTGTGAGTGCAAAAAAATATACACTGGGATTCATACTTACTTCAAAAATGTAAAATATCTCATTCATAATTTTTGTAAAAATTACATATTAAAAGGATAATATTTTGGTTGTACTGGGTTAAGGAAATACATTATTAACGTTATTTTCATTTATTTCATTTTAGATTATTTTTTTACATTTTGCATTTTAATGTGGTTAGTAGAAAAATTTAGATGACACATGTGACATGCTTTCTATTTTTTTTTCACAGCACTACTCTAAGTTTTGTCTATTCATATCTTATGTGGCCTAGAAAAGCTGATTTTCCACACATATGCTTGACACATTATAATTATTCTTAGGCATTTTGTGACTTTGTGGTCTGGTTGCTGTTATGAATGGAGTTTCTCTGTTTTCTTTCCCAACATAGTCTTCCCCTTCTCACTTACCAGATTGGATTCAGAATTTCAAATGAAGTTAATATATAAAAATCAAATCACACCTTTATTATTTAGATCAGGGATAAGGAAATGGAGGCTGCAGGGACAGTCTGGCCCACCAGCTGTGTTTGTAAATAAAGTTTTATTGGAACGCAGCCACTTCCATTTGCTTACCTATGGTGTATGACTTTGGCAGAGTTGAATAGTTGTGACACAGTGTGACCCTCAAAGCCTAGATATTTGCTGTATGGCCCTGTGCAGGAAATGTTTGATGACTCTTGATTTAGACATAGTTCTAAAGATGACTAAAAGAATAGCTGCAGACTCTGAGAAAAGTTAGAAAAACATTTTGGGCCACGGCAGCATTTCGCAAGATGACTCCTTTGAAGAGGACAGCATGCATATAAATGATTATGTGCTGGGCTTTTGTTCTAAAGTAAATCAACTTGGATGGATCTCAAGGGAGTTGGGCTGAGTGATCAAGCCAGTCCCCAAAGGTTGCATACTGTATAATTCCATTTATATAACAGCCTTGAGATGACAGAATTATACAAATGGAGAACAGATTAGTGGTTGCCAGGAATTAGGTTGGGGGAGGGAGGAGGTTGTTGTTTCTATAACAAGCGACCTACACACCAGTTGGAGTTTTCTAGATCTTGACTGTGGTGCTGACTACATGAATCTTCACGTGTGATAAAACTAAACACACACGTGCATGAAAACCAGGTGCAATCAGAATAGAGTGGACTGTATCAGTGTCAGCTTCCTGGATGTGACATCATGCTGCAGAAAAGCTAGATGTGACTGCCGAGGGGATGCGGTGCAAAGAATCTATTTCACATAATTGCATGTGAATCATTGTCTCAAAAAACTTTTAGTAAAAAATATAAAGAGAGAGAGCCAATCACATTACTTCAGACTCAGGCTTCTTTGTGCTATGAAACATGTAGGAAAGGGAGCAAACATGGACGGTCATAGGGACTTTGCTGGGGGTCCAGTGGTTAAGACTTCACTTTACAATGCTGGGAGTGTGGATTCAATCCCTGCTGGGGGAGCTAAGATCCCATATGTCTAGTGGCCAAAAAACATAAAACAGAAGCAATATTGTAACAAATTCACTAAAGGCTTTAAAAAAAATGGCCCACATCCCCCCCAAAAAATCTTTAAAAGCAAACAAAACAAAACAAAACAAAAACAAAAAACGCAGGAAGGTAATAAATAGGATTCACTTTGTGCTGGTAGATGCTGGTCCTCGTACAGCTCCAGCACCTACTGGGGAGCTCCTCCAAGTGGGGACCCGACCGCTGCCCACCTGGAGAGAGAGTCTGGACCCTGGGACTGACGTTCACCCAGTACACGCTTACCACAGTGCCAGCCCGTGTGAACGCAGGCGTGGTCCCTACTGGACGGAGCTCATCGCTTGTGATCTTTTCAATGTTCATAGAATCCCACTGAAGCTAAGCTGAATAACATGGAAGGGGAAAATGGGCTTTGCCGTCAGACAGACCAGAACTCGATTCTTGATTCTTAGGTTTGCTACTTATAAAATGAGTGATCGTAGTTTCTTTACATGTTAAATGAGAACAAACAGTACTTCTCGCCCAGGGAAACATGAGGATAACATAAGGGAAAGTGTTTCTGCTCGGAAAGATCGAAGGCAAAAGGAGAGGAGGGCGGCAGAGGATGAGATGGTTAGATGGTATCACTGACTCAATGGACATGAATCTGAGCAAACTTCTGGAGACAGTGAAGGAGAGGGAGGCCTGGCGTGCCGCAGTCCATGGGGTCGCAGAGAGTCGGACACAACTTAGTGACTGAAAGGCGACAACAATGTGCTTCTAAGGTGCTCAGTAAACGTGAGCTGTTACTAGCCACTAGAATACCAGGCTGGGATGTGTCCCCTGCTTTGAGGCTGTTAGGACTCACATGGAGATGGACAGCTGGCAGCACCCTGGTAACTGTCCCCTCCATGGACACAGCATCTCCACACTGGCCTGGGTCGCACAGAGGAGCCTGAACTCTGCACCTCACAGAGGAGCTGGCCCTGAACACCGGCAGGAGGAAAGCTGCTCAGCTGAGTCAGACACTTGCAGGTTCCTCCTGTTCCCCGACATCCTAGAGACAGAGCCCACGCACAAGCATGCACCTGCTCCTTCTCGGCAGCGCCCTTCCAGCAGGCCTGGGAAGGGGGAGTTCTGCCGGAGGGGTGCCGGCAAGGGGCCCCACCTACGTCTAACACAGCTCATGTTATTGTTGTTTAGTCTCTAAGTCAAGTCTGACTGTCCTGCGATACCACGGGCTGTAGACTCCCAGGCTCCTCTGTCCATGGACTTTTCCAAGCAAGAACACTGGAGTAGGTTGCCATTACCTTCTCTAGGGGATCTTCCCCACCCAGGGATCGAACCCATGTCTCCTACATTGACAGGCAGATTCTTTACCACTGAGCCACTGGGGAAGCCCCCAACACAGCTCAGGGTGAAACCCTCAAAGACAGCCCCGCTGGTTTCCTAGGGATAAGCGTCAGAACAGCAGTCCAGGAGAGGACAAGGTGGATTTTTTTTTTCCCGAGGGGCTGGTACGGACCTTGATGCCACCCCAGGCCTGATGGGAGAGGAACTCCACTGGACTGGTGACTCCTGTCTGTGCTGGAGATCGAAGCAGGAAGTCCAGCTCGGCTGCACTCACTTCCTGGTTCATGAGGAGGATCTGCAACGTGGAAGGACAGTGTTCTTATTCATCTATTGGCTTCACTGGGTCTTAGTTGTGGCACATGGGATCTTTAGCTGCAGCATGTGGGATCTAGTTCCCTGGGCTCAGACGCTCAGTCTCGTCTGACTCTTTGCCACCCCTCATGGACTGTAGCCCACCAGGTTCCTCTGTGGATGGGCTTTTCCAGGCAAGAGTACTGGAGTGGGTTGCCACTTCCTACTCTAGGGTCTAGTTCCCTGAGCAGGGATCAAACCTGTGTCCCCTGCATTGGGAGCCCTGAGTCTTAGTCAGTGGACCATCAGGGAAGTCCCAGCGCTGAGTTTTGTTACCTGGCGGCAGTCGTGGGTCCTGGAGCCCCTCGGAGTCGCCACCAGTGTAACTAGTGCTACTTCTGACCCGAGAGTGCACTCCTCCGTCTTGGTTGTTGACCCGTCTTGGTTGTTGAAATCGGGTGGAGGGGAAGAAAGTCTGTATCTATGCTGATCACCTCTGGGTACATCTGACTTCACCCCAAATACCAGTGTGACTAAAGCACACACAGTGAATGACTGTTTGTCTTAGTAAGCAAGGAACTGATGGATCAATCCTAAATGCCATGAAGTACATTCCTGCAATCTCACAGAGAAGATGGCAGTGGCGAATGACATGATTTGAAGAGAGGGTCAAAGTAACAGACGAATGTATGCAAAACAGAAGTGCATGTGTGAATGAGTGATGCTAATAGGGGACTTCCCTGGTGGCTAAGAATCCACCTTCCAATGCAGGGGACTTGGGTTCCATTCCATTCCTGGTCAGGGAACTAGGATCCCACGTGCTTCCAGGCAACTAGACAGAAGCCCACATGCCACCACTGGAGAGCCCATGCAGACTAATGAGATCCTGCATGCCACAGCTAAGACCTGATGCAGCCAAAAATAAATAAATAAAAAATTACTGCTAAGGGGGACCCAGAACAGGGGAGTGGCTAGGAAGCAGGGTAGGGAGATGCATTTGACTGAACTTCCTGTAAGTGGTTTTGAATCGGCTTTTGGAGAAGCTGAGCATGAGATTTAGACAGGCTTCCCAGGGAGGGGGGAGTGGAAACTGCAGAGACTTGGGAGGGAATTAGTGCTGTGTGTGCAGGGAGGGCAAAGCATTTGACTGGGTTAGAACTAACAGCTCCTGCTGAGAGGCGCTCAGGAGATTGTTCTTCCCCCTTCAAATGGTGTTCTCCGCTGAGAAGTTACAGATGGGAATATTCACAGAGAAAAAAATAATTTTATTAGTTCGAGAAAAAGTCTTTAAGGAAAAAATGGGCTAGAAATCACAGATGAGGTGAAGCAGCCTTTGTAAAACGAGGTTGAAATATTTATGAGGGGAGAGGAGTGAAAGCCAGAAGCAGAAGCTCCTTGGGCTTTGGGGGAAATGTGTGGCAGGAGGAAAATTCATCTGGGGTGGGGCTCAAGTTCCCTCTGACATGGCCAAGCTGTTATCCGGCCAGGGAGGGGAACACATAGGGGGAGAGGGACAAGCCATGCTAATGCTCCTCTGTGAATTCAGACCAGAACATGCAAACAGAGTCCGAGCAGAAGCAATGTTAGAATAACTGACTTTCAGAACTGGTAGAGTCCTACAGGATAATCTGGTCTGTGCTTCTTATTTATAATCGGGAAAAATCCCAATTCTAAAATGGTTAGAGAGTTAGGTGCATGCATGCATGCATGGTCAGTCATGTCTGACTCTTTGCAAACCCATGCACAGTAGTCTGTCAGGCTCTTCTGTCCATGGGATTTTCCAGGCAAGAATACTGGAGTGGATTGCCATTTCCTTCTCCAGAGGATCTTCCCAACCAGGGGTCAAACCCATGTCTCTTGAAGTTCTTGCATTGGCAGGTAGATTCTTTTTACCACTAAGCCACCCAGGAAGTCCCTAGAGAGTTAGGTGCAAGGAAATCAATTTCCATGGTTTTTCTGATGTTGAGAATAAGCAGAATGCAATGGTTTCTTATTAACCCTGGAAGCCCTGATGCTTCTGAGCCCTTGAGAACCAGAGTTCTTAAGGACTTTTCTAAGACCAAGGTTGCAGCTATAGAAGGACATTTGCAGTTTCTTATTCCAGGGGAAGGTTTGGACATTAAACTTGCAGCCTTGTGCTGTGTGCTAGGTTGCTTCACTTGTGCCCGACTCTTTGCGGCCCCCTGGACTATAACCTGTCAGGCTTCTCTGTCCATGGGATTCTCCAGTCAAGAACACTGGAGTGGGTTGCCATTTCCTCCTCCAGGGGATCTTGCCTACCCAGGGATTGGACCAGCGTCTCCTATGGTTCCTGCATTGGCAGGCAGATTCTTTTCTGCTAGTGCTACCTGCAACCTTGAAGGTACATAAATAAGGAGGGATACTTTAAGTTCTTACTGAATCTCAGGAAGTATCCAGTTTGTGGTATGGCCATCCAGTTTCATCCTCAGGGCTAGTTTGGATTGATTGGTAGTGGCTGCTGGAGGGGCCCTTTGGGGAAGGATCTTCCTCATCCAGAATCACCACGAAAAAGTACAATGGTTGATTAAGCAAGTCTGCCATGAGTGGGACAATGGAGTGGATGGCCTGCGTGCACCATGCTGGATTTTCTTGTCTGATGCCGCTGCTTAGAGCTCAATAATCTTCACAAACTATGGGAACTGATGTTAAAAAAAAGCAAGTTTCTAGGACTTCCTTGGTATTCAGTGGTAAGACTCCGAGCTCCCGATGCAGGGGGCTCAGGTTCAGTCCCTAGCCAGGGAACTAGATCCCACATGCTACAGCTAAGACTTGGCACAGCTAAATAAATAGATAAATATTAAATTTTTTTTTTAAAGGAAAAAAGTTTCTTTATATCTGCTGGTTGGGCATATAAATTGACCTGTTTTCTGGAAATGTCTTCAATCTTCTCTTACCTGAAAGGTGAGCTGGGCAAGGTAGGTCAGCTTATGGCACTCGAAGAGCCCCCGGGTGGTGTACTGGCACAGAGAAAAGGTGATGCTGTCTATTAGGTTGGCCACCCGTGCCTTGAGGGTCTCATCAGGGGCCGCCTTCTCCACGGCCTTCCGGAAGACGATGCTGAAGGCCTGCGGGCAGGAGATAGGACACCGGTAGCTTACCTGGCTTTCTGTATGTAACTAGTAGTCCCACCTCTGGTGAGCATTATAATTCACCAATCACGGAAATGTCTTCCCAGCATAACCTGCCAAGGAAGGCCAGTGGCAACAGGAAAACTCCTGTCTTAGTTGCCCGTATAAATTGCTATGTTGTCACAAAGGGGGCCAAGCTATGAAGCATACAGCAAAGAGCCTACTGTGTAGGTCCAGTGACCAAAATAATTAAATTAAATCCAGTAAGTTTTGTTGGAAACTGAACACAGTGAACAATAACCAGTTTGGGTGATTCTATCTTTTAGATTTTAAAATTCCCAATGGTAGAATCAACATCTTGCACAACTTTGCTGTCTAAAAGAGACCTTTGTACATAATAGGTACTCAGAATATTTTTAATTAATTACTTTTCCTCTTGGTAATGATCAGAATATCAGCTGTTCTTGGTTTTTCTTTCTAGTAATTCCACATCATTTGATGAGTCCTCTTACAAATGCTTTTCTCTTATGGACACTTCTTATGCAACTGGGAGAGCAGAGCCTGCTTTCGTTACATCTTCCAAATTGTACCTTATGGGTATAATATGAATCCATTTTCATATTGATCACATGAATCAATTTTCCATCGCTTTAAACTTAGATATAGACTATTTATAAAAATTGATATTGGGAATGAATGTATCATTAAAGAATGAATGATAAAGAAACTAATAATTAAAGAAAACAAAGGCCAATGATGAATCTTTAAAGAAAATAAAAATCAAGATACTCTTGGGTCTTTTCAATTTTTGGCTAGGCAGACTTCCAGTCTTCTTGTTTGGCTTTTTTTTTTTTTTTCGGAACACATATTTTCATCGGCTTCATCTAATTTCCCTTCTTCAGGAAGAGTCACTGCAGTAGATTTCAACTACTGTCAAAACTAGGGAGGTGATTCCATAGTTATTAGGCTTATCACATTAACTTCTATACTGTTTTTTAAATTCCTTATATAGCTCAGTGGGGAAAGAATCAGCCTGCAATGCAGGAGACCTGGGTTCAATTCCTGGGTCGGGAAGATCCCATGGAGAAGGAAATGGCAACCCACTCTAGTATTCTTGCCGGGAAAATCTCATGAACAGAGGAGCCTAGCAGGCTCCATGGGGTCTCATGAACAGAGGAGCCTAGCAGGCTCCATGGGGTCGCAAGTCGGACACGACTTAGCAACTAAACCACCACCACCATATTTCTTTCACGTGGGGCTTTGACCTGAATATAATGCCAAGTATTGGATTTCTTTTAAAAACAATCACTATTACAGAGGGGAGGGGATAGGGACAGGCTGGAATGCCACTTCCACCCTAGTGAGTTCCAGGTGCGGAAGCCCTCTGCCTTCTCAGTGGCTCAGCTTCATCCCCACACCTTGGCCTCCAGGCAGCAGCTAGATGAGGTGTGTGCCCTGAATATGAGTGTCCTCTCTGTTGGATTAAACCAGAGAAGTTGTTCAGAGGCCCCTACAGACTCTGCAGCTGTGGTCTTTTGGAGACTCCTTACGGGAGAAAGATATACTTTCAGAGATGTACTTAAAATTTATAGGTCTTTATTATTTCATGAGTAAGATAAGCTTAGTTAGCACTTACAATCTGCTAACATCTTTGATTTTAGAAATATATCAGCACCACAGAGCAGTAGCTTTGAGGATGTGAGGGTAATTGTGTGTGTATTCTCCGTTGTGTCTCTTTGCGAACCCCCTCGACTGTAGCTCACCAGGTTCCTCTGTCCATGGGATTCTCCAGGCGAGAATACTAGAGTGGGTTGCCGTGCCCTCCTCTAGGAGATCTTCCCGGCCCAAGGATCGAACCCACATCTCTTGCATCTCTGGCATCAGCAGGTGGATTCTTTACCACTGCACCACGTGGGAAGCCCATTAGGGTCACAGGGAAACTAACTTAAAGTTGGACTATTAGCATGGCCTTCTTTGGTTTTAACAGATACAGATGAGGCTCACATTTGATCAGCCGTATTAGCTGCGCAGCTCTCTGGGGCAGGGCTTCCTGCCGATGTTTCCTCTTCCACACGGTCAGGAAGCAGAGTGCTGGCTGGACCATATATACTCGCTGAGCGAGCGAGGCTGAGACCTGCCACGGCCTCTCCCTCTGTTTCTGCCAAACAACTGATGAGTCATGAAAGTTATAACCAGTGAGACCAATGAGTCTCTCCCAATCAGAGAGACGAGGCCTGTCAGGCCAAGTCGCTGCCCTCCTGGGCCTGATCTCAAAGCCTTGCCACGGCCAACGAAGCCCACAGACAAGCCCTTGTGCAGAGCCGCGCGGGGCGAGTCACGCTGCTGTGCTGACTACGCGGAGGGCTCTGGGGGTCAGTCACCTTGAGGGAAAACTGGTACATGGGGTGGATCCTGCCCAGGTCGTTCATGATGAAGTAGAGCAGGGAGGCCCGGGCGGCGGCCGGCCGGTAATGCTCCCGGGCCTCGTTTATCTTCGCCTCGGTCACCTTGGCCTCCTGCACCTGTTAGAAAAATCAAGAGCAGTCCATTGTTCGAACCAGCCAGGGCTCCCTGACAATCAGCGTGGCCGCTCTGTGTCAGCGCCTTGTGTCCCTGGGTGGGCTGGCTGGATCAGGATGGGGGGAGCAGGAGAGGGCAGACAGTGGCTGTGATTTTCCTTAACTGAGCTCGAGTGAGGAAGAGAGGACACACTCCTAGTGCTTCAAAGGTCAGCGTGTCAGCCCCTCCAGCTGGGGACATGTGGGAGATACACACACACATACACACACATCAGTATATCTAACTTGAAAAGTAAGCCAGGCAGTAGGACTTCAGTAAAAGCAGCATAATCTAATTTTCTGTTTTCTTTGTTACACAGATGGCTGTTTCTTAATTAATTGATTAATTAATGAGTTAATTAACCCTTGGCTGCGCTGGGTCTTAGTTGCTGTCTCTAGTTGTGGCGCACAGAGGCTTCTGTCTAGTTGTGGTTCGGGACTTCTTATTGCGTGGCTTTCTTATTGCAGAGCACAGGCACCAGGACCAGGATGGAACCTGTGTCCCCTGCATTGCAAGGCAGATTCTCAGCCACTGGACCATCACAGAAGTCCATAGTTTTCTGTTCTACTTGCTTTTACGAACTAACATGTAAATTCACAAAGAAGATCTCTTTCAATGAAAATATTTTTTTCAGAAAATTTCTTATCAGAGGTAAAAATAAGAAGAGACCTAATCATCAGAGAGGGATTCTGTAAGAATATCCTGTTAAATATAACCTCAGTACAACCTGCCTTATACTCCAGGATAGAGTGAAACTGCTGATAATTCATACAAATCCCACAGGAAAAACAAACCCTACTGAAGATGAGCTCACAATAAACAACTACAAAGTTCAAGAGGAAGTGTTACCTTTGGGGATAATTAGAAGACCTCCCTCTCAAAATTCCCAGAAGGATTAGCATCCCAAGAGCTGAAGATGATTGAACTATCTACCATTAACTAACACCATTATCTACCAACACCATTGGTGTTATCTAGATAACATTATCTGAAAAAGAACTAAATAGAACTTCCAAAGATAAGAATACAGTTATTTAAATAGGAAACTCAGTACACTGGTTAAATAATGAACTTGAGTTGAAAGAGAATAAGCAAACTAACAAATAAATCTGAGGAAACTGTTTAAAAAGCAGCTCAGAGAGAAAGAAAGTTGGAAAATATGTAAAGGAAGTTATTAGACCCGGCAGATAAAATAAAGAGATTCAAAATGTATGTAACAGAAATAAGTAGAGAACAGACAGAATGTGGGAGAAGCAATGTTTGAGCTATAATGGTTAGGAATTTTCCAAAGTTGATTAAAGACCAGAGGTTTTACTTTGAAGAGGCAGTCAATGTCAAAGAAAGCTTACTATGCACAGGCCCTTGAAGAAGTAATTATTTTCTTTGATTAGAAAACTGAATCCAAAAGAAGTGAATGAGATGCAAGAATTTCTTAAATGTACAGTCAATTTAAATAACAAAGACTATAAAAAACATGACCAGTTTGGAAGTAGCAGATGAAAGCAAGGTAGAAGTAAAATGCTATAAAACAATAAGAGAAGATAAAAAAAAATAATCAAAGTTTCTAACATCCTTATAATGTTTTGAAAGAGGCTAGATATAGTGCTTAATTTTAGACTTTGTTAAGTTAATATATGTATCGTTAAGTCACATATGAAATGAAATATATTTTTCATATATTGATGAAAAAGTAAGGTTAATCAATAAAATAAAACAGTAAATAACTTTAAAACTAGCAATGGATAAAAGAGGAGGATAAAGAAAAATCAAGAAAGGAGAAAAAATAAACAAGAGGATTGTTAACAGGAAGCATAAATCAAGATAGTAGAAAGAAATCCATTTGTATCAGTAATGTTTAAAAATGTAAAACTTGGTTAAACCAGTAGTTAAAAGAGATTCTCAGAAGAGAGTGGAACTGAATAGAAACCACATAGTTGCTCCGATTGGTGTTTTCACTGACTTACATTTTTCATGTCACCTGGGTCCTTCATGCTGTCCGTTAACCTGTGTCGCTTTCCTTCCCGCGTCCTCCAACAGCTATTGAAAACCTTCTCTCCTCTCCCCAGGCGCCCTGTCTCAACACCACACGCTCACTCTCAGCAGAGGAGCTTGACTCATGCTCTCATAGACTGTATAGAGACCGCTGGGCTCCCCTGGTGACCCAGATGGTAAAGAATATTTGCCTGCAATGCGGGAGACCTGGGTTCGATCCCTGGGTTGGGAAGATCCCCTGCAGAAGGGAATGGCTGCCCACTCCAGTATTCTTGCCTGGGAAATCTCATGGACCGAGGAGGCTGGTGGGCTGCAATCCTCGGCGTCACAAAGAGTTGGACATGACTGAGGGATTAACACATACAGACACACACTCACATAGAGACCATCAGGAAGGGTTTCCTTAATTTCCACTTTCCTTTCCACACCCTTAAAGGAAGGAAACATATGCTAAGTAATTTTGCAGGATGATACTGTTTTATTTTTTAATTTTATTTTGAGAGCTCAGTTTACTGGGACATCACTGAAATTTTCTCATTGAAATCAGACTTGTCGGATTTTTGCAGGCTGTGGGTTTTCTGGGGGGGTGTAGACATGCCTGAACTTGTACACCCGTGTGATTCCTTAGCTTCAGGGCAACTCCACGGACTCACTAAGGTATTCCGTTTGAGCCACTATTTCCTGCACAGAACACAAGCCCCTGCACAGATCTAAGCGCTGGTCAAACGTTTGCAGAGTAAGTTGTCAAGAGCGTTTTATAGTAGGTGAGGGCTCTGTCATGCAGGCGGTGAGGTGGTCATTTCCGGAATCCTGCCGAGCTGGATTTCCCAGGAGAAACTCAGGAAGATGGATCAGCCATCTCTTACTCTGACATTTGTCCCTGGACGTTGGACTCAGGGACCAGGAGGAGGGTCCCTGCCCACCCTCACCCCCCCACCCCCATTCCCAGCCCAGGCTGCGGGGTCTTACCTTTTTCTCAACTTCTGCGGCAGTCTGCTTGGTGGTCTCAAGGTTCTCCACCAGGGCCGTTTCTCCCAGGAAGTTCCCGGAGGCCGAGGAGAGGCGAGAGAGCAGGTCGTCCTCCAATGTTTTGAGGGTGATTTTGAACCCATTCTGCTGCTTCGTGAGTTCTGACTGCAGTATCACATAAGGGAGAGTCAGGTATGGGGGTCCAGGGCATCCGTTCTCAGGCACGTCTGAATAGACAGAGGGCTATGGGGCCGGAGCCCCTGCCCTTAGCAAACAGGAAGCAGAGCAGAGGAGTGCTCAGGACCACAAGCACATCAGATCAGCCAAGGACTTGAACCCCAACTGCACCAGTTACTGATCATGTGATCTTGGGCTGAATGCCCCTTTCACAGTAACCTTAGCTGGGTTAAGCCTGGCTGTCCACATAGCGGTGCTGTGCAAGGCTTAGCAGAATGCTGGGACACGATCTAGTCATCAAAAGGAAGTTATTTTAGGGAATAGCTAGAGGATGGGGTCAAGTTTTACTTCTCTGTCACGACTTTACTGTCCTCAAAAGGAATAGCTCTCCTTTGTGAAAAGTAAAAGTGTTGGTTGCTCAGTCATGTCTGACTCTTGGTGATCTGACGGACTATATAGCCGGCCAGGCTCCTCTGTTCATGGGATTCTCCAGGCAAGAATACTGGAGTGAGTTACCATTCCTTTCTCCAAGGGATCTTTCTGACCCAGGGATCGGACCTGGGTTTCCTGCACTGCAGGTGGATTCTTTACCATCTGAGCCTCCAAGGAAGCCCTAATCAGTTATACTTCAATACAAAATAAAAAGCCTAAAGAAAAATCACATGTCTCAATCTGGCCTTATAACCAGGATTCACTCTTGACTCTCCTGGGAGTGCTCCATGCCAAAGGCTTATGCCACCTGCTTATAGAATCTTTTTCTGACCTTCCCAATTTAAATCAGCCCCCTGGCTCTCTAATATCCCCCTGCTCTTACAATGCAGTCACATCTAAGGAGTCGGGGAAAGGACACTACTCGCTCTGCACAAAATTGTGTTCCCTCCCAATTCATATGTTGAAGCCCTAAGTGCCCCGCCCCCCCGCATATGACTATATTGGTGTGTTAGTCCTTCAGTCATGTCTGACTCTTTGAGACCCCCATGGACATGGACTGTAGCCCACAAGGCTCCTCTGTCCATAGAATTCTCCAGGCAAGAATACTGGAGTGGGTTGCCATTTCCTTGAGGGGAGTATTTACAGAAGGAGGTAATTAAGGTTAAATGAGGTCCTGAGGATGGGGTCCCTATGGTGGGATCCGTGCCCTTATAAGCAGAGGCACCAGAGAGCTTGCTCTCTCTCTGTGGACACAAGGAAGAGGTCTGTGAATGCATAAGCTAGGAAGAGAGGTCTCACCAGAAACGACCCTGAACTCTGCTTTCCAGCTTCCAGACTGTGACAAAATAAATATCTGTTGTCCCAGCTGCTCAGCCTCTGGTATTTTGTGATGGCAGCTCAAGCTAAGATGTTCCCCTAATGTGGTTGAGTCTATTTCTATTGCCCCTGCAGGAATGAATCCCATTTAGTTCTGGACATAGACACATGAACACTTGTGATGAGCGGTCCAAAAGTGTCTTGGACAGGACCGCAGGTTCTCCCAGCTGCCTTCCGCTTGCTGATCTTCAGCCTGCTCTACCTTCTGCTTCCCAACAGATGTTCCAGGTAACTGGTTGGTATTGGTGCTCCTCTGAGCTCCAGAAGAACCACACAGCTCAACTTCTGAAGGAACACCCCCTACCCCCACATCCAGAGGAGGGCGCAGGGCAGGGTCAGGTGGCAGAGCGTCTCTCTCCTCCCTCCCTTGCTGGGTGGGCACCTCACGTACCTTCAGCTGCTCCAGGTCTGGTCTCTCCATGCTGACCACAGCGGCCAGCAGCTGGTCCTCCAGGCCATCCCTGGTCACGGTGAAGTTGATCAGGGTGGCCTGAGCTTGCAGCTCGGGTTGGTAGTGAGGGTTGGCCAGCTTGGTATGAAGGATGAGCCGGAACCTGGGGTTATACTCACACTCTTTGTCTCCAATTTTAATGAACCTGGAACAAAGAGGCTCAGGTTAAGGGTGCCTTCCTGGGAGCTTTGGTCAGGGAAAGAATCCTGCATGGGATTTTTTGCAAGGTCGTAGCAAATGATATTGCCATACTCAGATGGACAGGCATGTCTAGACTGAGCTTTCACACAGGGAACAGGGTGGAGGGTGACAGACCTTCTCCCATGGCCATCACGTTTATTTTTTCGGGGTAAGGCTGGAGGAAGAGCTCTCCACTTAGTGGGGCATGTACACGGGAGCGCATCATAAAACGTTTCCAGCAGATGGCAGTAAAGCACTTGCAGGAAGGGGCACCTTCTTAAGAGTTTGCACAAAGGTGAGTTCCGGGCTAACAGAAGAGCTTACTTTGTCTTGTGGCTGGTGCAACATTACTTCTACGGGAGAAAATGCTTAATTAAGTAATTAAGTGCCTCCTAAGGACATGCAAGGGGACTTCCCTGGTGGCTCCTTGGTAAAGAATCTGCCTGCTAATGCAGGAGACGTGGGTTTGATCCCTGGGTCTGGAAGATCCCCTGGAGAAGGAAATGGTAACCCATTCCAATATTCTTGCCTGGGAAATGCCATGGACAGAGGAGCCTGGCAGGTTACGGCCCACGGGGTCACAAAGAGTAGGACGTGACTTAGCGATTAAACAAGGACATGCAAAGGTGGCTTAAGGTCTGAGCAGTGGGAGAGGCTCTTGAGTCTGACCAGTCCTTCCCGATAATTCTCACCCCCTCTCCTATGTGCCTGTAGCCCTTCCCTGTCTCTCTCTTCCTCCTGCTTCTCCTAGACCCTTGCTAAGCCGGGATCAACTACTGGCACCCAAAGCAACAGGCACTCATCGAATAGACAAAGACTTGAGTTCTCAGAACTCAGACAGCTGGCTTAGATGAAATCCGTGTGGTTAAAATTCAGCCTGGGGCTTCCCTGGTGGCTCAGCGGTAAAGAATCAGCCTGCCAGTGCAGGAGACATGGGTTTAATCCTTGATCCAGGAAGATCCCACATGCCGTGGAGCCACAACTATAGAGCCTGTGCTCTTGAGCCCGGGAGCTGCAACCACTGAAGCCTGCAAGCCCTAGAGCCCGTGTTCTACAGCAAGAGAATCCAGTGCAGTGAGAAGCTTACACTACTAGAGAGAAGCCCCCATTCACTTCAGCTGGAGAAAGCTCAAGCAGCAAGACCCAGCACAGCCAAAATATAAAAATAAATACATAAATTTATATATTAAAAAAGAGCCTGCTTTTCTATCATGTTCCCTCTCAAGTTCCTCCAGAGGAGTGTGCTGTGGTTGTTGAGAAGCAGGCCGGTGAGCTGGCTGATGGAAGTTCCTCCAGGAAACTTTCTCCAGGGCAGGAGGGCAGTTAGGGGTTCCTCTTTTGGAAGAATGAGGAGGTGCTTCGGGAGAGCTAGCTAGCTGGGAGAGGAGGCCCTAGGGAGAGCAGGTCTGTGCACGGCTCTACAGGGGCCGGGGAGCAGCCCCTTGAAGGCCCGCAGGACAGCTGGGTCTCACCGTCCCTTCTTAACGACGTCTCTCCCCAGCAGGGGTCCTAGCACAGGATCGATGGACTCTTCCAGATTTTCAATCAGCACCATGTCCCCGGCTTCCACCGCATGCTCTACTGTCTGAAGGTAGCTGAGGAGAGAGTGGGCAGGTGAGAGAGAGGCAAGCTGTGGATGTGAGGCAACTTAACAAGGTGGCCGTGGGCCTCTGGGACGCAGGGGTCGTCTTGCAGGCATAGCTCTCTGGGATGACTTCAGGGGCGTGTGTTTCTTTATTTAACATGGCATTTATGTGATCTTGCCCATCGAGAGATGAATAGATAAAGAAGTTGTGGTACATATATACAGTGGAATGTTACTCAGCCATTAAGAGGAATGCATTTGTGTCAGTTCTAATGAGGTGGATGAACCAAAAGCCTGTTACACAGAGTGAAGCAATTGAGAGAGAGAAAGAACTAATATCACATATTAATGCATATATATGGATGCGAGAAAAATGGTACTGATGGACTAATTTGCAGGGCAGGAATAGAGGTGCAGGCAGAGGAGAGACTTGTGGATGCAGCGGGGGAAGGAGAGGGTGGGAGGGATTGAAGGAGGAGCACTGAAACACTTACATTGCCATCTGTAAAATAGATAGCTAGTGGGAAGCTGCTGTGTAATGCAGGGAACTCAACCAGATGCTCTGTGATAACCCGGGGGGGTGGGATGGGATGAGGGTTGGGCGGAAGGTTCCAGAGGAATGGGACATATGTATATTTATGGCTGGTTCACATTGTTGTATGGCAGAAACCAACACAACACTGTAAAGCAATTCTCTTCCAATTTAAAAAATGGTATTTATGTGATTTGTTTTTAGGAAAAGAAACAAATAACAAAATGCATAAAAGAACATGAAAATTAACTGTGATCCTCGTGTCATTTACATTCTGGTGTTGAATGTTCTTGTCTGGATATATGATACTTTCAAGTTTATTATTACTATTTCTATTTATATTATTCATATTTTTATTTATGCCTGCATTTGTATTTATGTTTATTTATTACTTTATCCATGCAACTCATTTAATTTACAACCCTGGGTTTGGTACACGAAATGTACTGTAAATATTTTCCCATGTCATTAAATATTCTTCTATAACAATATTTATGTGACTGGGTATTAGAGTTTACTGATACACCTTAATTTGCTTAACAACCAATTACCAAAAGCTAGGCTATTTTTAATTTTTCAGTGTTATGCAGAGTTTAATAAGCACATAAAAAGATGATTTCGCCTAAACAGATTTACAAGTTTGATGTGATTCAATTCACACAATAAATAACAATATAATTTTTTAAACCTTGACCAAAAATCTTAAAGTTAATCTAAAAGAAAACAATAAGAACGGTTTAAGAAATAAATAAATGATGATGAAGAATAACAGGAGAGATTTACATTAGCTGATAATAAAATATTTTCTATAGCTTGAACAATACAGATATATAGAAAGAAGTCATTACAGACCAAAAGTTCAGACTGTTGGACAAAATGATGAATTACAGGGCTCATTTATTTATTTGGGTAACTTCAAATAAGTAGACTGATTCAGGCTTCCCCGGTGACTTAGTGGTGAAGAATCCACCTGCTAATGCAGGGCCTCGAGTTCGATCCCTGGGTCAGGAAGATCCCTTAGAGAAGGAAATGGCAAACCGCTCCAGTATTCTTGCCTGGAAAAATCCCATGGTCAGAGGAGCCTGGAGGGCTATAGACCATGGGGTCGCAAAGAGTCAGACGTGATTTATCAACTAAACAACAACATAACTGATTCCTTTTGCTATACACCTGAAAGTAACTCAACCTTGTAAACTAGCTGTACTCCAAAAGAAACAAAAAAGAAAGAAAAGCAGACTCAGCACCCAAGCATCTCTCGCTGAGATGTTTCTTAAATTGAGAGGACAATCAGGAGAAAACTCCTGGGGGGATCAGGAGGGTAGAAACAATCTTCAGTGATTTAAAACCCGCTCATCACACTTTTTCCTTCTGCATAGTTGGCAAAGTGGGAACTTCTGTGTGCAGACACCTACCCCTTCTGGCCGATCTGGGTGACCCGGAGGTCCTCAGCATACTTGTTCTTGATCCATTTGATGCCTTGTAGCTGAGGGTCCACCATGAGCGGCCAGCGCTCGCAGTTGAGGAGGATGGCGGCATTCTCCGTGGACATGCGGTCTGCAGGGAGGCCCTCATTCTGCCAGGTGGCCACATCAGCATCATCCATCAGCGTCCGCAGGGGGTCCAGGGTGGGGGTCATAGGGATTGGAACCTGGTGGGAAAGAAAGGGCATAGGCACTCAGAATGGAAGCAGGTGCCCTCGGCCGAGGGTGGGGCCAGAGCTCACTGAAAAGACAGAGCTCCTCTAAAAAGCAAGACCAAAATCCCCCTGAGGATAGTTTTCCTGGCTGTGTGATTGTTTGCGGAAGCATGTTTTCTCAGCTTCCTGATAGTCTTTTCTTTTGATGGATGAACAGCAGCAGAAATTCCACCCTTGTCATCCTCAGTTCCTCGGTATAGTTTCTAAGTCAAATGACTACCATAGATCATCAAATCAAATCAAAGTTTGCTCGGTTGTGTCTGACTCTTTGCAACCCTTTGGACTAGCCCACCAGGTTCCTTTGTCCAAGGGATTTTTCAGGCAAGAATACTGGAGTGAATTGCCATTTCCTCCTCCAGGGGATCTTCCCAACCCAGGGATCAAACCTATGTCTTCTTTGTCTCCTGCATTGCAGGTGGATTCAGTCCAGTGGTATAGAATCTGCCTGCCAATGCAGGAGCCACAGGAGATGCAAGTTTGATCCTTGGGTCAGAAAGATTCCCCTGGAGGAGGAAATGGCAACTCACTCCAGTATTCTTACCAGGATCATCTCATGGACAGAGGAACCTGGCAGGCTGTAGTCCATGGGGTCGCAAAGAGTCAGATACGACTGAGCAACCAAGTATCATTTGCATGTTAATCAGCAGTCTCTATCCTCCTTACCCATGTTAGCAGAGTCATTTCTGTTGCATCTCTGTGCTTCATGGCCCAGCCCCACACCAGTGCACACCGATCACCCTCTCCTCTCACTGGCATCACCACTTGCTGCCAATGCCCAGCTCACAAAGGACTGCGGACCCTCTCCTTTCTCCTGCTGCAGACCACCCCCCTCAACACAAGGCTGCCTGCAGGACCTCATCCCGCAAACCTGTCCATTGTCCCTGTTGGGAACCCTACTTTTTCTTCTGTCTACCTCTTTCAATTCATTTAACTCTTCTTGGAATAATCATTTTCATTGGAAATTTTTTTTTTTAATTGGGGCAAAATTCACATTCCTTAGCCATTTCAGCGGAGAAGGCAATGGCACCCCACTCCAGTACTCTTGCCTGGAAAATCCCATGGACGGAGGAGCCTGGTAGGCTGCAGTCCATGGGGTCACGAAGAGTCAGACATGACTGAGCGACTTCACTTTCACTTTTCACTTTAATGCATTGGAGAAGGAAATGGCAACCCACTCCAGTGTTCTTGCCTGGAGAATCCCAGGGATGGGGTCGCACAGAGTCAGACACGACTGAAGTGACTCAGCAGCAGTAGCAGTAGCCATTTCAGAGTGCATTAAGTCAACAGCATTTAGTCGTTCAACCACCAGCTCTGTCTTTTCCCAAAACATTTTTTTCGCCCCAAAAGGAAACCCCACATCTACAAGCAGTCACTCCCCATTCCCCACTACCCCCAGGTCTTAGCAACCTCTAATCTGTTCTCTGTCTGTGTGGATTTACCTATTCTGGATGTTTCCCATAAATGGAATCATGCAATACATGTGACCCTTTGTGTTGGCTGCAGAACGCTCTCGAGGCTCACACATGTGCCCTGTTGTTAATATTAACCTCTCCATCCTTCTCTTCTCTGCAGTTTGTCCTCCCAGTTATCTCAGGAAAGCCTCTCCAGATCATCTCCTTTCCCTTTAATTATATCTGCTAAGAGCACGAATGGCCAATTCTATACCTTCGAGCAGATCTTGAAGGGAAAAACAAACCCTGGCGGTGCTTATCCTGGGATCAGAAATGTAATTCAATACAATCATTTTCCTTTGTAATTGTATTCATTCCATTTTACATGCTACAAAACATTACTGTGAGAAGGGATGCATTGGTTTTATCAGACTGCCAAAAGGGTCCATGGCACAAAAATACTTGAGACCCCAAAGCAAAGCCAGAAAACGCCTTGTGAACCTGCTACTGCGCTCCTTGTCTTCATTTGTTCAGCTAGTGACTGTCCTTTGAACAATTTCCTTTCCACAAGTGTTCAAAGTGAATAAATAACAGCTTAATTTGTTGTTTATTTCCCAGAAATGTAGCTGGGTTTTTTTTTAATTTTTAAAAAAATTAAAAGTTTTTTTTGGCTGTGCCATGTGGCATGTGGGATTTTAGTTCCCCCACAAGGGATCAAACCTGTGCCCCCTGCCTTGGAAGCGCAGAGTCTTAACTGCTGGACCACCAGGGAAATGCACTCTTAACAGTTTTTAAACTACTGTTCAGCAAATTATCAGGTGGGTGGGATTTTATGAGCTGATCTGAGAAGCCAACCATCACTAGACGGTATGGGCTTTGTGTTCCACAGAGACACCTACAAATGTATTCTGGAACACAACCCTAACTGTACGTGGTGATCCTTCTGTGTTGACTCTCAGGCAGCTGCTTCTTATGACTCTCATCCTGTCTGCTGGACTAAGACTGTCCTGCTGACACCCTGGTACAGACTGTCTTCTGTGTCTCCTGCCAGTGGTGTGTAAGACAGGCTGAAGACTCGGCACGATTTGTGGGCTGACGACCATGAGTGATGAGGGAGCGCCGAGGGCCAACACACCCTGAGTCCTCTTCAGTTGGAAACTGGATTTCCCCACCAGGTCATGTCAGCGTGGAGGGAGAAGTTGGGAGTAAGATCCACCCACTCACACTGCGAGCTGTGGATGTTGGACCAAAGGAGATGAACGCCTTCATAGGGGTGTCTGTGGGTCACAGACACGGACGGCGGGGCTCCGGGCGCAGTGACCGGGGCAGTGCAGCGTTTGGGGAAGGAGGCTTGCCCTCCACTGCTGCTGCTAAGTTTGGCACAAGAGCAGGAAGGTTGGAGGGAAATACAGGATGTGTCTGGTGCCTCGTGGGTTTGACAGTTTTGAGAACTGTCAGGAGACAGCACGGAGGTGGTGGACCAGCGCTCCCACGCAGACCCCAGAAGGAGGACAGGTGCTATCCCCAGGTGGCCTGGGAGGCAGTGGATGGCGGTACATAGAAGTGTGGAAGGACCTGGGTACCCAGGTCTCCCTCCTGGATCCCGGAGGTCACTAGAGGATGCTCTGGTGGTGATGGGAGGAAGAACGCAGGAAGGAACTAGAAGATTTGGATTGTTACTGTCACGTGAGCTCATGAGTGTAGTGGGCCAGAACACACCTGTAGCTGGCTCAGGTAGGGCCTCCAAGTCGCGTCCAGGAGGCTCTGACGGTATTGCTTTGTGAAGAAGCCCAGGTACGAGATGGAAGCTGCGGTAAGCAAAATGTCTCCACATAATTTCCTTTCCTGTTGCTTGAAGTTCTGCACAGCTTCTGCCCATCTCACGTTTTCAGAGGCCAGGCCTCCCACCTGCCATTTCAAAGAGCAGAGAGGGGAGAAGGCACATCATACCATGGGCCACAGAGCCATGATTCAGCCACGGAGATCCCACAGCTCACGTTTCCCAGCGCACAGCTCACGTTTCCCAGCGGGGGACCCGGGACATCATCTGCGTGGCCCTTGTGATCAATGCGGGTTTGCACCAGCCGCAGCAAACACTGCAGCAAATGAGCCCCTCTTCTCTACCCTGAACCCGACGGGCTGTTGGAGAGACGGGGTCTGAATGCAGGCTTCGGCGCTCTGCCCTTGACAGGCATAGAGATGAACATGCCCGCCTCGAAGGGCCGTGAAGAGGATCTAGTGTGACTGCATGTGATCATCACTTGGGATCATGTCTGGTCCTCAAAACATTGCAGAAAATCATGCACCTCTCCCTTCTCTTCAAATACGGAGGATATGAAAATCAATTGCACTATAAATCACTTGCAATGGGTGGGATGGGCATTCATTATGCCACAGATGCGCAGAAACAAAGTCCCAAGACTGCAGAGCAGGGCCTGACTCTGCCGGTCCACGTCAGAGGCACCCTCTCTGGAGGAGAGACCGTTTCCTAATGGGAGGACTGTGAGGTGGGTTGTTCGGTGAAGCTCGGCTTCTGTGCTACACACATGCATGCATATTTAGTCATGTCCGACTCTGCATCCCCATGGACTGTAGCCTGCCAAGCTCCTCTGTCCATGGGATTCTCCAGCAAAAACACTGGAATGGGTTGCCATTTCCTTCTCCAGGGGATCTTCCTGACCCAGGGATCAAATCCAGATCTCCTGCATTGCAGGCAGATTCTTTACCACTTAGTCACCTGGGAAGCCCTCTGTGCTATGGTGTGATGACAGGTTGCTTTTTCTTCCTTGAAAGATGACATCCAAGGATGTCAGAGCTGAGAGACTTGAGGGACTTACCCCACCTGACCATCCTCACCCCGTCTTAGATCACACAGATAAAGACCAGCAAATCCAAGTGTCTTGTCAGAACCCCCAGGGCAGTGGACGTGGGGGGGCTTCAGAGACCACCTGTCCTGAGTCCTAGAGCAGAGCCCCACCTCACCTCCTACAAGGACCAATGCAGAAAAGTCTCCAACCGGGCAGAGAGAGGCCAAGGGGAATTCTGGGGACCAGGCAGGGGGGTGAACGGACGACAGGCCGGCGGGGAGGCCCTGACTGCCTCGCGCTCGTCCGTGGAGGAGCTGCCTCTCCACCCCGCCGCGCAGTGAGGGTGGGGATCTCAGAGCTGTGCCGTAGCAGGTTCAACACACAAGGGCTCAGACACACCTGAGGCTCCACCTCCCGTCACTGGAGCGCAGCTGGTTCAGTGATGGTGGTGACTCATCTGTCCCTGAACTGGGAGACCTGGCTTTGTCATATACGTAAATGGTGGCTGCAATAAACATGAGTGAAAAGGGGTGGATTCCACTTCCTTACGCTGGTAAGGGAGGTGTGTAAGGGCTCTCCATAGAGACATCACGTCCAGTGGGGGCTGCTCTGCAGGCTCTGAGCTGATGATTCACGAAGAGAAATGTCAGCCACGGGGGATGAAAACAGCTACAGATCCTGTGATTCTCTTGTCAGGGGCTGGGGCCTGTGGTCCCTCTCCCCGGATCTGTCACTGCTTTGACTAGTAGAAAGCGAGGAAGGATGCTGTGCTGGCTTTTGGTCCCAGGCCTTAAGAGAGTGGGGCCTTCTACTTTCTGTCCCTGGGACACTTGCTCTTGGAGCCCTGAGTGGCCATGTAGGTGATGACCCTGCTGGAGAGACCAAGGTCATGGGTGGCCATGCTCCGAGTCAGCTGTCTGTCTGGTTCCTTTCTGCTTCTGTCTCAGCACCTCATCCAGTCCACACCCTTGTTATCAAATGCCCCACAGGGAAGAATGCCTGGGTTTGCCTATCGAAGGCTAGCTTTGTCTTCAACAATGCCCATGGCTATTGCAGGTACAGGTTAAGCATGTCATGCCTCTTGAAAGCTGCCTGGTGGATCCCACACCCCTTCCTCCTGACCATCCCTGTAGGAAATCTCCTTTGATCAGATCAGGGTGTGCATTCGGAGTCAGCCTCTGCTGTCTGGAGCATTTTAATATTTCTTGCCCCTCTTGGCAAAGCGGGGCTCAGCTGTGTTCATCTACTGTGTACCTCTGAGGCATCCAATAAGCTCAGCTTGTGTAATTAAATCCCTCCTCTTCCCCCGCCCCCTCCCTGGAAGCTCACACTTACCAGGCGGTTTGCAAGGGAGATGGTGCCTGCAGTCGCTTCAGCTTCTTGCTGACATTTGAGTTTGTCGGCTGTTGCTTTCTCAAACTTGGCCGTGAGTTTGGCCAGGTTCTCATTAAGGTGCTGTTGAGGAAGGAAAGCAAGGTCTGTCAGTAATTCCAGTGCTTCAGAGATAAGGGTCCACGTGCAGGGCGTTTTTAAAGAAGCCCTCTGCTACACGGAAGAAGCTGTGAGGGACTGGGGAAACATGCAGGGAAGGGAAGGAAGGCAGGTTGGGGGGCTCTCAGGCAGATCCCTGTGGGAGTCCAAAGGGTTCTGATCCAAGCGAGAGAATCCAGCTTTCATGTCCCTCACCCAGTCAACGGTCCAGGAGCAAGAGTGGGTGATGGACCAGGAGAAATGAAATGAAATGTTAGTTGCTCACTTGTGTCTGACTCTTTGTGACCCCAGGGACTGTAGCCCGTCAGAATCCTCGGTCTATGGACTTTTCCAGGCAAGAATACTAGAGTGGGTTGCCATTTCCTTCTCCAAGGGATCTTCTTGACCCAGGGAATGGACCAGGAGAGAGAGACTTAAATTCTGTCTCTCTCTGTACTGGGGAAAATGAGTTCCAGTACTCTGAGAAAAAAGTGAAAGTGCTGCTTTGCTTTTAGAAGCAGAAGTTCACTGGAGCCTGGGGAGGCCTGGAAATGGACAGAAGGATCCCAGGATTGGGGGTGGGGGTGCAAGGAGGAGCCAGACTGTCTGCTGCAGTTGGTTTGCAGGTTGGAGTCGGTCTGCAACCTGGGTCCTCCCCTTGCTTCAAGGTCTCAGGAGTACAAGACAACTTCACCTAACCTCCTCCATTCTCTGCAATTATGCCAAAGTAGAGGAATATTTTTTAAAAGACATGGTTCTGATTTTTTCTAAATGCTTTAAGAATTTAGAATGTAAGTGCACAGTCTTTATTGCCCCTACCACGCCTGTTTGCACCCACAAAGCCACCTCGTTGCATGGAAGACGCCTCCAGATAAGTCTCGCATCTGTGTCACAGCAGGGCTTCAGGCTGCTCTGTTCATCATCACCAAGTCACAAGAGGAAGAAATGAAGAGCCAGGCTTATACAGCCAAGCAGCTTAATGAGTAGATGGTGAGGCATCCAGTTAATGGTGGCAGGCTGCCCACATTCTTCTACCTCCGCTTCTTCCCAAAACGTCTCTAACATGATCATAAGTGAAAGTTGTTCAGTCATGTCTGACTCTTTGTGACCCCATGAACTGTAGCCTGCCAGGCTCCTCAGTCCATGGAATTCTCCAGGCAGGAATACTAGAGTGGGTTACATCCTTCTCCAGGGGATCTTCCTGACCCAGGGACTGAACCTGGGTCTACCACATTGCAGCCAGACTCTTTACCGATGGAGCCACCAGGGAATAAATTCAAGGGAAGGATTAGAACATGAACTTGAGGAAATCTAGACAGTATAAGAAAATACAAAGTGACAAAAAAATGAAAGTGGAGGACCCATCAGAAGTTTTGATGGGCTTCCCTGGTGGCTCAGATGGTTAAGAATCTGCCTGCAAGGCAGAGTTGATCTGAGTTTTATCCTTGGGTTGGGAAGATTCCCTGGAGAAGGGAATGGCTACCCATTCCAGTATTCTTACCTGGAGAATCCACGGACAGAGGAGTCTGGCAGGCTACAGTCCATGGGGTTGCAGAGTTGGACACAACTGAAGCGACTTTCACTTTCTTTGAGAAGTTCCAACATCTAATCAATATTCATTACAGAAATAAGGTTAAAAAGGAAACAGAAGAGAGACTACAAATCACCTTGTGAAACTGAAGAAAATAAGTCTCTACAACCCAAGCACAAAGAATAAAAAAAGAATGACAGCTAAGTACATCAATGTAACGTATCAGATGCCAAGAATAAAGAAAAAAATCGAAAGACTTCCAGAAAGGCAGAAACACAGTGCACCAACAGAGGAATGGGACCCTGACTTCTCACCAGACCAAAAGATAAAGCACTCAGTGTTCTAAGAGGAAAATATTAGCATCAGAATTTAATACTCAGTGAAACTGTCAATTCAGTTTAGAAACAAAAAGATGTGTCCAGACCAGAATATTAGATAATTTACCTCTTATGTAACATTTCTGGAAAAGTTATTTAAGAATGAGCCAAAGCAAAACAAGAGAAGAAATCAGGAAAGAAGCCATGGGGTCCAGAAGTCTGTGGAATGAACCCAAGAGAGCAGTGAACGTGATTACGCTTTGTCACAGGAGCTTTGAGTTGTAAACAAGAGAGAAAGGTCTTAGGAACAAAGGCGGGCTCAGCAGAACACTGGATTGGATGGAGATTTAATTTTTTTTTAAAGATTTTTTTTTTAATGTGAACCATTTTTCAAAAGTTTTTATTCAATTCATTACTATATTTCTTTTTTTAAAAATGTTTTGTTTCTTTGGCCACAAAGCATGTGGGATCTTAGCTCTCTGACCAGGAATTGAACCTGCACACTCTGTTGGAAAGTGAAATCTTAACCACTGACCACCAGGGAAATCCCTAGAGAGATTCCCCCACCCCCCTCAAAGGAGCTAATTGAGAGAGAGAGAAAGAGAAAGTAGAAATTCCAGGGAGAAAGGCATTTTAAAAAGGAAATGTAACTGTACTTTGATCTGCTATGAACAAGATAGACAGATTCATAGAATATAAATATAATTTACTGTTCTTTCAGTTTTTTGAATCAGTCAATGGGGAGGGCGTGAGACAACTGATTTTGGTTACAATGTAGAGATTTTCAGTGTTGGTGATTCAAAAACCAAATAATGGTAAGTAATGATAAGGGAAGTGGGAGGTAGGAGGGAGGGGGTGAACTAAAGGCAAGGGCACTAACTGCATCTTGAACAGGAGGGCTCCAAGGAAGCGGCCTCTACGTGATTGAACAAGGAACTGAGGTCACGTTGGCGAAACAGAGTCACTCTAACAAGATAGGAGATGATTGTCGTCCAGGCACCTGGAGCAGAAAGTCAACTGTCTAAAGAAGGTACATGGCAAATGGATGTGGCACAGTACGTAGACAGGGCTCAGAAATCCAGATGTGCAGAACAGGAAGACGATGTAAACCAGCCAGATGAGTCTAATGTTAAAAGAAATAGGGGCCGGTGGGGACTGTGACAAAACGCAGCAAAACTGCCTGCTTGAGTGGGAAGCCACTGCTTAAGGCCAGGGTCAGTCAGTGATATTCAGGAAGCTTGTGATTGTTATAAGACTGGCCAGAAATCAGATTTTTTGTTTTAAATACTGACCACCAGTTAAATAATTTCCAAGCAGTATGTGCAGGACAGATGAAAGACATTTAAGCCATTGGGTTGCAAGCTCTGAGTGGTGTCAACAATTAGTTCAGTTTAGTTCAGTCCAGTTGCTCAGTCATGTAGAACTCTTTGTCACCCCATGGACTGCAGCACTCCACGCTTCCTTGTCCTCCACTATCTCCTGAAGCTTACTCAAACTCATGTCCATCAAGTCGGTGATGCCATCTAACCATCTCATCCTTTGTCATCCCCTTCTCCTCCTGCTTTCAATCTTTCCCAGCATCAGGTCTTTTCCAATGAGTCAGTTCTTCCAATGAGCATTAGGTGACCAAAATATTGGAGCTTCAGCTTCAGCATCAGTCCTTCCAATGAATATTTAGGACTGATTTCCTTTAGGATGGAGTGGTCTGATCTCCTTGCAGTCTAAGGAACCCTCGAGAGTCTTCTCCAAAACCACAGTTCAAAAGCATCAATTCTTCAGCACTCAGCTTTCTTTATGGCTCAACAATCAGTAGAAACAGACAAAAGAATGAAAAGGTCAGGAGACTGTCCTTTCTCACCCGAAGCTCTTCTCTGCTCTCTGTTATTTTGCTTAATGAGTGAATAAATGCCCAATGAAGATGCCTTCCTTGTTTTTACTCTATTATTTTTTTAAATTGTCAACTTCATATGTGTTTGTGACAGAAAAAAAGAAAATACAAGTTAACAAAACCCATCCAAAATCTACTACTTGGAAATAACCACTAGTATTCATATTCGTGTGTATTTTAATTATCTGTGTAGTTGCTAATTTGTGTCCGACTCTTTGCGACCAAATGGACTATAGCCTGCCAGGCTCCCCTGTCCATGGGATTCTCCAGACAAGAATACTGGAGTGGACTGCAATTTCCTCCTCTGGGGATTTTAATTATCTATGTAATCAAATTGAAATTACCTTGTAGAATGTGTTCTGAAAGACGCTTTTTTTTTTTTAACTTTATGCATTGTGAATTAAAATTCTTGGTACAGCAGAAATGAATACAACATTATAAAGAAACTATACTCTGATTCTAAAAAAAAGTTCTTTACTTGGAATTATGCTAAAATCCTAAAAACAGGCATCCTCTTCTGGGTGAGGGGGGGATGCGACTGGAGAGGGCTGGCCGTGGCCTCAGTGACACAGAGGGAGGCTCTCTCCTGCCTGGGTGGGCGTCCATGTGCACAATGGGTATCAGTCCACCCTCCTGTTATTGGTAGGTGAATGTCATGCCTATGTTGATAGGCATGTGGATGAGCAAAGGATGGAGAGGAGGCTGTTCAAAGCGAGAAGGCATCTTTTTAATTTCAAAAAATATTTTGGCAGAAGAGAAGCGCCTTCCTAAGGTAGCCAAGTATTTTAAAAATATTCTGATTGCTTTCACAGGTTGAATGAGCCCATCATGTGCGTGTTGGCTAACTGAAAAGGTATAAACATTTTGAAAACATTCCCTTCGCACCAAATGTTCCTTTCGTTAAAATAACTTGAGTAAGAGAGAGAGAGAGCTTTGAAAATGTAGTTCCTGTAACACTTTTCTGAGAGAGACTAAAGAATATGAAAATGATCAGAAGGTCTTTTCCCCCCCAGAAGCAGTCAACAGGGTGGTAGAGTGTTTTGCTCTTGGTGTTCCTTTAAGAGGGCCGTTATGAGGTTGATTATCAGTAATCTGGCCCGTGAATATCTGGGTTTTGTAAAGCAAACATACTGGGAGATTCTTTGCTTTGCCAAAGCATTTTTTTTTTTTTAAATACAGAGTCTGGTTGCAAGGATCTTTGAACTGGGGTCTTTAGCTGAGGAACTTAATCTATGGATCAATAAACCTATGAAACTTGAAGCATGAAGCATGTCTGCGATCTTGCTTTTCATAATTTGTAAAACCCTTTTTATCATCACGAGAAATGTGCAGTAAGAATCTTATCTGCCTAGAATGCACATGTAGAGATGAGAGATCCAGGGAAAGTTTCGGCTTGAGCTTGACTGTGGTGGTGACTAGGGCTTGGACACAGACATGATGACACATGCAGCCAATGGAAGGAGCAGGTGGAGGTCATGCAGGGGTCAGGGGTCACGGGAACCCTGGTGGCAGCGACAGCTCCCTGTGTTCCTGTGGGCTGGGCTCTGGGCTTCTGCTAGGCCTGCTTTTCTCCTTTGATCCTCACGGCAGACTCACAAAGTGGAGGCTATTACTGTGTCCATTTTATGTCAGGAAACTGAAGTCTGGGCACTTGAAAGCCCTTTCTATATGTCACACACTGGTGAACAGCGCAGCGTGGATTGGAAGGTCTGCCGATGGGGTTTTAGCTGCCATGTCATTCTGCAGGATTCTGATTTCCACCCCTCACATTGGCGATACCCATTGTAATGGCTTCCCAGGTGGCGCAGTGTTAAAGAATCTGCTTGTCGATGCAGGAGATGCAGGTTCAATTCCTAGCTTGGGAAGATCCCCCAGAAGGAAATGGCAACCTACTCCAGTATTCTTGCCTGGAGCATCCCATGGGCAGAGGAGCCTAGCAGGCTACAGTCCATGGGGTCACAAAGAGTTGGACAAGACTGAAGGGGCACATATGTCATTTTAATGGCAAAGGTGAAGTTCAAGGGGAATCTCTTAAATAGGGGTGAATCCAAGGTCACCTCCATCCCCCAATCCTGGGTGAGGGACATACAATAAAAATATCAATAAGAGGCTAATAATTACATATTTATTGCCAAGGGACCCCCACCCCCCACCCCAAACCACAACACGCTAGGTGCTCTCACAGACTTCCATAAGGCAGTGCAGTCTGCGGGATGTCCCGCAGACCCACATGTCCACACCAGTGAGAGTGAGGGGGTGGACAGTGGCCAGTATGGAAGCTCCTGATGCACAAGGTGGGTGAAAAACTATGTCTCAAAGAGGAAAAAGGATCTCCCATTTTTGAACTTATCTACAAAACAGACTCACAGAGAACAGGCTTGTGGTTGCCAAGGGGGAAGAGGTGGGGGGAGGGATGGATTGGGAGTTTGGGATTAGCAGATGCAAACTACCAGGATATTAACTCTCAGTTAACTATCAATATTAACTATTAGGATGGATAAACAATGAGGTCCTACTGTACAGCACAGGGAACTACAGTCAATATCCTGTGACAAACCATAATGGAAAAGAATATATGTGTGTGTGTATGTGTAATTGAATCACTTTTCTGTATAGCAGAAAATAACACAACATTGTAAATCAATTATACTTCAATAAAATAAGCTAAAGAATCTCCCTTGTTTGACCTTTTGTTCTTAACTATCAGATGTGCAAAAATATTAGATTCACTTGTGGCTACTAAGATAGCAGCTGGTTCCATGAATAATACCGTTCATCTATTATACGTATCCATCTGTCATCTTTTCTTTCCTTGGAGGAAATGGAAAAAAACCTTTTAGGACCAAAGCTTAAACCCATGGCCCAGTGGATCTGTCTTGTTTGGACTACACGGTGTTTGAGAAAGAAAATTTAAAAGTTTCCTCTATTAAAAAATTAGATTTTACATAACAATTTGGTTTTCTTTCAAAGTCAGGTCCGAGGCGCTGGGGCCTGGGGGAGAGGGCTGTTTGCCTCAGCTGGGGGTCACTTACAGTGATCTTGGCTTTAACGGCCGCCAGCTTCTCCTGGGCAGCAGTGAGGTCCGAGGTGGCCTTGTTCAGCGCTTGGCGCTTGGGTTCCACGTCACAGAACACCTCGTGGAACTTCACGATGTTTATGACCCAAGAGCAGAGGCCTGCAGCCGCGTAGGACTTGGTGGCCACAAACTCCGGATTGAACTCGGGGTCCTGCAGATATGGCCTGATGGCCTTGAGGCAGTTCTCGTGAATGTTCTCCTTGTCAAAGTGGACGAGGGAGTCCAGGAAACCATCCACCTTGGCCATGGTGACCTTGGCGGCCTTCCAGCTGCGGTCCTTGGGCACCTTGCCCCTGGGGGCTATGAGCACCATCACCGCTGCGCTGACATTGCTCACCGCCGGTGGTGGGGAACCAAAGGACTTCAGCTCGGTCAGATTGGTCTGCAAGAGAGAGGCACATTGTTAGAGGAAAATGCATGGGTTCTCTTTGTCATCGACCACTCATGGAGCCTGGCTCGGAGAGATCTGAGAGGGCCCTTTTGAAGCCTTTATCTGCCCTTGGAATTTTAAATATCATGACTCATCAGAAGGGAACCGAGAACTCCCCAGTGGCTCCAGAATGCTCCGAATGGCTAATTGAGACTCAGAGGTTCTATCAGCACTTTGACCTACAGCCCATCAGAAACACACAATTATTTCACATTTGACTGAAATGTATAAGGATGCCAACATGCTCTGAAACAGGCAGCGTGCCATGAATAAAAGATAAGGTTATTGTAAATTAATTTCCATCTTGGATTGAAGAGAATAGCATGTAACCCAACGATTTTTTTTTCTTTAATTAAACTGCTTTGTTCCATGAGCCTGTTCTAACTACAGCTGACCGTCCTGATAGCAAAGAGGCATCTTCTGCCAAGAAATAATGCAGACAGAAAGCCAGGCACAGCGTGTGCTCTTACTGCCTCTGCCTAGACATGGGTTGGAGCTTTGCGACAAGTTTCACTTGCTCTAGAAAGATAGGACTGAAAGGCTTGACCTCGAAAGGCCACTTGAACTTCTCAGGCTTTAGTGTTTTCATCTGTAGGTTGGGAGCAGTACATCTGCAATGAAATTTGGTCGGAAATGCATATAAAGTTGATTTAAGGTTTGTTGTGACCGACAGTGAGGGACATGTGATCTCAAAAGCACTTGCTTTCAAGGCTGATTTTATGAATAGGGGAAAATCTTGATTTCAAAGATTAGATCCTTGTGCCAAATTAACTTGGGGGTGTTCTCAGGCTGGGAAGTCAAAACAGGAGGGGGATTATTTCTGGCACCTAATGGAAGTGCCTAGGAAGATGCTCCGTTTATTCGTGCCACTGTTCACACTTTGGGTCACGACAGTCTTGTCAGGGCCAGGAATGAAGGACAGCACAGGTGTGGCAGGTGGGCTTGGGCACCTGTCCAAGTGGCCTCCCCTGAGCCAGAGGACAAAGAGGGAAAATACAGGCAGAAACAAAACCCCCACAATGTTAATATAATTTAAGTTGAGCATGTATGTGCAATGTACTGAATTAAGAAAAGATAAAAATGGATACAGATGAAATTGAATTCTATAACCTAGATACATCATTGTTAATATTTCAATGTAATTCCTTCTAACTTTAAAAAAAATTTATGTATGTATATATATGTGTATATATATATATATATATATATATAATTTGGGGATATGCTGGGCCTTTGTTGCTACATGGGTTTTTCTCTAGCTGTGGTGTGCAGGCTTCTCATTGTGGTAGCTTCTCTTATGGCAGAGCACAGGAGCAAGTGTCTTTTGATTTCATGACTGCAGTCACCATCCACAGTGATTTTGGAGCCCAAGAAAATAAAGTCTGTCACTGTTTCCATTTTTCCCCCATCTATTTGCCATGAAGTGATGGTAGGCTGGATGCCCTGCTCTTAGTTTTTTGAACATCTAAATATAAGTATATACATACATGTATACACACACACGCACACACACTGCATACAGTGCTTTTTCGTGATGCTCATTGTCTCTCGCCCCTGCCCAGTGCTAAACAGAATCTTCATAGAGACAGAATCTTTGTCTCTATGAAGGCAAATAGAGGCATCACGGGCACCCAGAACAGTGTCTGGCATGAAGTGCAGTCAGGGATTCTCTGCTGAGTGGATAAATTTGTCTGCACAGTCATTCATTTGGCAAAGGGGGGATGCAGTGTTAAATAAAAAGTCAGTCCTTTCGCTCATGCAGGTGGGAGGGGCGGACACAAAAGAGTCAATCTTTGGTATATTAGAGAGTGAGAAGTGCTCTGAAAAAAGCAAAAAGCAGGGCTAGTAGGCTAGTGGATTCTTGAATAGTGATGGTATCAGTTTGGCCAGGGAGGGGGTTCTGGGAGGACCACTTAGAGAACCTACTGTTTCAGGATGGGGAAGGGCAGAGAGTAAATGAGTGGGCAGAGGCCGACACAAATGCCAGTTCCAGCACGATTTATAAGAGCTCTTCACACACACACACACACACACACACACACATATGAGGATACTCTCTTTTTAGTTTAAAAAATTTAAGATATTCTGTGACAGGTAGAAATTTAGTTTTCCTATAGCCGAACTGAGTAATCCTTTTCCAGATGACATCATGCTATCATCCTTCGCTTTTATGGTTAGAAGGGTCTTTCATATGTATTAAGATGATGTGACCTTATAATAACTTTTCTAGTTCTTTTACAATTTCTTTCTTATTGTTCACTGGTTTACAAGGTTACATTATTCAGTCCTTCCAGTAAAATAATACATATTTACTGTGAAATATTTAGCAGAGACGAAGACAAAAACCAGACTCACTTATTTTACCACCCAGAGATAAACACTGTCCTGGTATGGTTAATGATATATGCTTAACAAACTAACAAAGAGGCACAGAAAAAAAGATAATGAGCGAATATTGTGTGAATATATATGAATGTGGTATATGTCTGGCTCATTCATTTATGCACACATATACATATATATAGGCTTCCCAGGTGGCATTAGTGGTAAAGAATCCACCTACCAATGGAGGAGACAAAAGATGCTAGTTCGATCCCTGGACTGGGAAGATCCCTTGGGGGAGGAAATGGCAACCCACTCCAAGTATCCTTGCCTGGCAAATCCCATGACAGGGCAGCCAGGTGGGTTATAGTCCATAGGTTCACAAAGAGTCAGACACGACTGAAGTGACTTAACACACACACATGCATACATATATGTACATACATATACATATATCAATCACTGTTTACACTATTTTTTGAATCTGCTTTCACTGAAAATTGTATCTTAAACTCTTTCATGTTATGAATTATTTTTGCAAAATACGATTTTAAATAAAGTATGTGCAAATTTCTCTCATTTAGATGAGCCACAATTTAGCCAACTCCATATTGTTAAGTATTTAGGTTATTAAATTTTTAATAGCTGCTTAAATGATATGAACTTTTAATGAAATTAGAAATAAATAAGCCCCAAATCAGAGTCAAATTAGGCTTGGATTTAATGTATAAAGTATTTGAAGAATAGTGACATCCTTAAAATATTAAATCTTGCCTTACCCAAACTTGGTACATCTATTTCCCTATTCAGATCTTATTTTACACTACTCAACAAAGATGTGCAGTTTTCTTCACATAGTTTCAATAAATTTATTTATGTTTACTCGTGCCGAGAGTTTTGGTTGCTATCTTGAAAATGTTATATTTTCTAACTGGATACTGTTGATATTAGGAAAGCTATTAAATTTTGTAATGGGCCCTTAACCCTCCCCTTTTATTTGTTTTATTATATTTTTATGACATCTATGAATAATAACACATTTGTCTGCTACTTTACAACATTTGCACGATTACCATTTTTCATTTATCATTGCATTGGCTAGAAACTTTAGGGCAATTGTTTTATAATAGGAGCAAAGGGGGTCATTATTGTGCTTTTTTTTTGCTAATGGGAATTCGGGTAATGCTCGACCATTAGACGGGATGTTTCATTCTTGGACTGGGATTGATTGCTATGTGTTAGCAAATTATCCAAATATCCTTTTGGTCTTACTATACTGAGAGTCTTAATAGGAATGGATGTTGAATTGTGTTAGGTATCATTTTTAACATTTCTCTAAACTGCAGAATTTTTTGCCTTTTTTTTTTTTAAAGATTTTTTGTGTGTGAACCATTTTTAAAGTCTTTACTGAATTTGTTACAATATTGCTTCTGTTTTACGTTTTGTTTTTTTGGCCTCAAGGCTTTTGGGATCTTAGCTCCCAGACCAGGGATCGAACCCACACTCCCTGCATTGGAAGGTGGTCTTAACCACTGGACCACAAGGAAGTCCCCCCAAAACTATTCTTCTTTAATCTACAGTTGGGTATGTTCACAGGAGTAGCCCTACATAGGCAAAACTTTCCTTGGTAGCATACTGTTGTTTGAATAAATTGCTAGGCTTGATTTACCAGGATTTTGTATGGATATCTTAAATCACTATTCATAAATTTGTATAATCTGAGGTTTTATTTTCTTGTGCTATCTCTATCACTTCTAGTATCAAGCTTATCATATAATAAAGGTCTTAAAAAGTTCTGTAGGAAAGAAGTCTGTTAAACTCTGTAACCCTAGAATTCTCAAAATCATTTAATTATAAAATATACCTTTTATATAACTTGTTAATATTAAGTTACAAGTCAAAGGACAGGAAGAAAATATTTACAACATATATAACAAGACATATAGTAAAAATTTATCTTAAAAACCCTATAAATCAATAAAGAAAAGGGAAATTATCTCATCAGAAAATGGACAAAGAATCTGAGCAAATAATGAAGGAAGTAATCCAAGTATTAGAATCAAACTATTTCACAAATTTTTTAAACGAAAAAATTTTTATGTTCTTAATGAGAAAAATTAGAATGATTGAAAATACTTAAGACTGGAAAGGATGTGGGGGAAAGCAGAGCTTACAACTATAAACAAGAGAAGCTATTTTGGATAGAAATTGAGTGTTATTTATATAAAAAAGAGAATTATTGTTAGAGTTTCCTAATGCTTCTGTGGGGCTTCCCAGGTGGAGCTAGTGGCAAAGAACCCACCTGCCGATCCAAGGGACAGAAGAGACAGGGGCTTGATCTTGGCTTAGGAAGATCCCGTGGAGGAGGGCATGGCAACCCACCCCCGTGTTCTTGCCTGGAGACTCCCATGGACAGAGGAGCCTGGCGGGCTACAGTCCCTGGGGTTGCAAAGAGTCGGATGTGACTGAAGCGACTGAGCACACGCATTGCTTCTGTAAGAAATTATCATAAACCCAGTGACTCAACGTGGATGCATAATCTTCCTATTCTGGAGGCAGGATTCCTAAGCTGAAGATGTTGGAGGGGCTGGTTCTTTCCGGAGGCTGGAGCAGAGTCTGAGCCTTTCTGAACCCAGTGTCTACAGCCAGCCTCACCCCTTGGCTCAGAGTCCCACATCAAGTGAGCTGTGTACCCGCTCTGCTCCCACCACCATGCCTCCTTCTTCCAACCCTCCTGTCTCCCTCTTATTGGGATCCTTGCGACGACATTTAGGACCCAGCTGGGGCTTCCCTGGTGGCTCAGATGGTTAAGAATCTGCCTGCAATACAGGAGACCTGGGTTCCATCCCTGAATGGGGAAGATCCCCTGGAGAAAGGAATGGCAACCCACTCCAGTATTCTTGCCTCTAGAATTGCACGGACAGAAGAGGCTGGTGGGCTACAGTCCATGGGGTCAAAAAGAGTTGGACATGACTGAGTGACTAACACTCTCACTGTCACTGGATAATCCAGAGTCATCTCCCCACTTTGAGAACCTTGATTTAATCACACACACAGAGTCACCATATGAAGTAAAATCCACAGGTTCCAGAGGTTAGGACGTGGGTATTTTGAGGGGTGGAGGAGGTATGATTCAACCTGCCATGTTGTTCTCTCAAACAATTGTATTTCTTATTTGGCCCAGAGAAATATTTGAACATATGGAGTAAAGATATATGCACAAGAATATTTGTATTAGAGAAAAAGAAACTAATTACACACTCAAGAGTAAATAGCTAAAAGATATAGAGTACATTATAGCCTGGAATACTACGAAGCATTAAATAAATATGGTTTCAATGTATGTATTGGCGTGACACAGTCTTGTTTCATGAGGAAGAGTAAGTTGTCATTATATATCTGTATTTAAAATATGATATATTTTATATGTGTATAAACATATAATGCAGTGCATATAAAATATATCATGTTTTAAATACAAATCTCCTGCATTGCAGCCTGAGCCTCCAGGGAAGCCCGAGGTGTTAGTCATGTCCGACTCTTTGTGACCCACTGGACTGTAGCCCACCAGGTTCCTCTGTCCATGGAATTCTCCAGGCAAGAATACTGGAGAGGGTTGCCATTCCCTTCTCCAGGGGATCTTCCCAACCCAGGGATTGAACTTGGGTCTCCTGCCTTGCAGGTGAATTCTTTACTGTCTGAACCACCAGGAAAGCCCTGATGTACACGTATTTCATACGTGTATTTGCACAGAAATAAATACACAGAAAAATTGCTGGACAAGATATAGCTCAAGCTTTTCCAGGAGTGCTGTTTTAGGAGAGGACTGGGGGTGGAGTGCAAAGAAGGGTGACTTTATGTTTCATCCTGTACATTCTATACTCTTTGAATTATTGTAATGATAAAAACGCCATTTTATGTTATTTGTATAATAAAAAATAAGCTTACTGGATAAAATGCATAGGAAATAAATAGAAAATTTCAAGTAACTCTGCAAGGAGAAAAAAAAAGCCATGAAATTGTAAGCAAAACCATTCTTCAACTAGGGCAGGGAAAGCTATACCGGATTTGCTTCAGTTTAGCTATAAAAGTGAAATAAAACTGCCAAAGCAGAGACTTAAAATGTACAGAGACTTACTACTACGCTCTGATTTACAGGTGTTCTTTATGTATTAACTAAAGATTCATTGTTAACTTTGAAAATGATGAGAAAATAGGAATACAGTCCTTAAATACCAGAGTCCTGAGGACGCAAAAAAATTTGAGGATACTCAAGGGGTCCTTGTGTTCGTGAAGAAACATCTCTGTTCTGTGTGGTACAATCTGATCCATTCTTTGAGCAGGGGGTGGGGGCTGGGAGAAATGGGTGAAGGTGGTTCAAAAGGTACAAATTTCTAGGTTTAAAATAAATAAGTCCTGGGGATGTAGTGTATAGCTCACTATGTGGTATATTTGAAAGTTGCTGAGAGAGTAAATCTGAAAAGAAGAAGAAAAACAAAATACAAGAAAAAATTGCAACTATGCATGGTGATACATGCTAACCAGACTTAGTGCGGTGATCACTTCACAATATATTTGTATATATCGAATTGTTACATTGTACACATGAGGCTAAGAAACATTATATGTCATTGTGAGAGATGAAGAAGTTCAGTGACTGGTGCCATGCTAGTTTGAAGACAGTACCCATCATGTTATCTGGCACACAGTAGCTATTGTTTAGTTGCTAAGTTGTGTCCAACTCTTTGTGACCCCACAGACTGCAACTGGCCAGGCTCTTCTGCCTATGGGATTTTCCAGGCAAGAATACTGGAGCAAGTTGCCATTTTCTCCTTCAGGGGATCTTCCTGACCCAGGGATAGAATCCTCATCTCCTGCGTTGGCAGGCGGATTCTTTACCACTGAGCTACCATACATGGTAGGCATTCATTAAAAATGATTTTCATGGGCTTTGCTGGTGGTGCAGTGGTAAGGAATCCACCCGTCAATGCAGGAGACAGGGGTTCAATCTCTAATCTGGGAATATCCCACATGTCGGGGAGCAGCTAAGCCCATGAGCCCCAGCAATTGAGCCTGTGCTCTAGAGCCCAGGAACCACAACTACTGAGTCTGCCTGCCCTAGAGCCTGTGCTCCGCAACAAGAGAAGCCACCGCAGTTGAGAAACCTGCCCGCCACAACTAGAGTAGCCCGAGAAGAAACGGAGACCCAGCATGGACAAAAGTACATAAATAAATTATCAAGAAAACTTCATGAGTTTCACTTCCTTCGTGGCAGAGATATCTAGACCTCAAATCCAGTGCTTTTTTTCAGAATCCAATCCCATCACTTCCATGAGTTACACCTCTATGTGTTTATTTCTACCAGCAAAGGTCACCTAACTAATCAGCCATAAAATTAACCAAGAGTATTCATAGGTTTTCACTGTTTCCAGCCTGTTTCCCTGTCCTTCACAGCCTGATGCGGACTATATTACTACCACCTCCACTTTACAGGTGAGGAAACAGAGGTTCAGAGAACATAAAGTCATTCCTAGGGTCACACACTGTGAATAGTCCAGCCAGAACTTGGACTCAGCTCATCTTAGAAAATAAAATCTCTGTGTCAAAAGATCTTATGAAAGACATTCATCTTTTTGGCAAGAAGTGATCACTGAACACTACAGAAGGGTGCATAAATAAAGCAGTCTCTCTTCTGTGCTCTGGAAGACAGGAAAGGGAGAGGTTGCTCTTGAAAGTAAGTTTGATTTTGCAATATGGGTGTTGTTTAGACAGAGTGATGATCCTAGATGGCTGCTGTAGCACTGTCTGATTAAAGTCCTCGCAGTTGAAATGATGCTGCTATGAGGGGTCAGGGAGACCCTGGCCTGGCTGTATAGAAAAGTTCAGACGGAATAAAAGGGAACAAGTTTGAGTCAGTTGAACTGAGGTGGGTAAACCTAGAGCCTATTATACAGAGTGAAATCAGAAAGAGAAAAACAAATATCATATATTAATGTATATATATGGAATCTAGAAAAAATAGTGCTGATGAACCTACTTGCAGGGAAGGAATGGAGACGCAGAGAATGGACCTGTGAACACAGTGGGGAAGGAGAGGGTGGGACAGATTGGGAGAGTAGCAGGGACATATATACACTGCTGCTGCTGCTGCTGCTGAGTCGCTTCAGTCGTGTCCGACTCTGCGACCCCACAGACGGCAGCTCACCAGGCTCCCCTGTCCCTGGGATTCTGCAGGCAAGAACACTGGAGTGGGTTGCCGTCTCCTTCTCCGATATATACACTACCGTGTGTAAAATAGATAGCTAGCGGGCAGCAGCGAGTAGCACAGGGAGCTCAGCTTGGTGCTGTGATGGCCTAGAGGGGTGGGATGGGGTCAGAGGAGGGAGACCAACAGGGAAGATGTGTGTGTGTGTGTGTGTGTGTGTGTGTGTGTACAATTATGACTGATTCGCACTGTTGTATGGCAGAGACCAACACAGCATTGTAAAGCAATTTTCCTCCAGTGAAATTTTCCTCCAGCTTTAAGCAGAGAGAAAAGCTTTCAGGCTGAGAAGTGGTGGCATAATTGGGCTATACCTCCACTCCCCAGTCTATCCACAGTTCCCAAAATTTTCCTGGAGAAATCTTGCGTTTTCTATGGAGGTGGGATAGAGGCCCACTTAAGGCTTTTACAGGTCCTTCCTATTAGGGACCTCCCACCACATGTCATAAAAAACACATAAAAATGCACTCATATCTCACATTAAATACAATTTATACATAACTCTACATCACAGGATTGTCCAGTGTCCTCAGCTTAGACTCAGATGTGCTGAGGCTCTAAGCCAAGAGATGCTACCTTCCAAAGTGAGGTGTGCGCTGACTACATAGAACCCATAAAAGAAAGCTTCAAAGGGACTTTCTTGGTGGTCCAGCGGCTAAGACTCCACACTCCCAAAGCAGGGGACCCAGGTTCGGTTTCTGGTCAGGGGCCTAGATCCCACAAGCTGCAATTAAGAGTATTCAATGTTGCAGCTAGGGCTTCCCTGGTGACCCAGGGGTGAAGAGTGTGCCGGTCAATGCAGGAGACTCGAGTTCCATCCCTGTATTGGGAAGATCCCCTGGAGAGGGAAATGGCAACCCATTCCAGTATTCTTGTCTGGGAAATCCCAAGGACAGAGGAGCCTGGTGGGCTACAGTCCATGGGGTCGCAGAGAGTTGGACATGACCGAGCAACTCACATTTTAACGCCTTCAGTGAGATAGGCTGCTGAGTCCCATCCACTCTGCCTTTAAGGGAGGATGGCGGGGGGCGGGGCATGTGTCCCTTCACATGAAGTCTAGAGAGAGGAGGGCTTTAAGGAGACCACTCAGAGAGCTCAAATGCAACTTGAGTGACACCAGACTGGGGGTCTAACTTACAGAAATCTACAGGGTGCGAATGGCAGGCTAGTCCCCTGGTGGTGGAACTTCGGGGGCATTTCCTACATGGGTGACCAACACTCTCAGAGTCCATCTGGAAGAAGGAGGCATAGGTGTCGCCCGTGGAGCAGAGGCGAGCTCCTGGCATGGCCCACCTGGCATGGGCTGTCTGAGACCTTGATCAAATGGCCCCTGTGAAGGGGCAAGTGAGTAGCTAGATTCTCAGCAGAAAGAGGAGCCAGTGGAGGGTCTGCAAAGAGATGACATGAACTCCCAAGTAAACATCAGCTTTTCTCTGTGATGCCAACTCCTGATGACCTGAGTCTGTCTGCCCTGCTTTCCATCTTCCTCGCTCAGTCTCTCAGCCATGGTCATCCAAATGGGAAAGAAAGTTAATCGTGAAAACTATAAAAGGAAGAAGTACTAACCACAGGCACCTTCCAACACACAGAGTATCTTTAAAGGGAACCAAAATAAAACTCCCAATGAACACATCTCAAGAGTCATGCTTGTTCCACTTAAAGCTCATGTGTATGAGCTGAATTTAGTCGACACACAGTTACATGCTGTCGACAACTGAGTACTTGCCAAGTTTGATTTTGTAGATTTTTTTTCTCTTACTTTGGAGGCAATATCTTACTTTAGTATCCTATCTTAAACAATTTCATAGGGCCTGCATGCATGTGTATGCTAAGTCGCTTTAGTCAAGTCCGACTCTGTGCTACCCCATGGACCGTAGCCCGCCAGGCTCCTCTGTCCACGGGGTTCTCCAGGTAAGAATACTGGAGTGAGTTGGCATGCCCAGGAGATCTTTCCAATCCAGGGATCAAACTCAAGTCTCTTACGTGTCCCGCACTGGGGAGTGTTCTTTACCACTAGCACCACCTGGGAAGCTTCGACCCAAGGTTTGAACCCAGGCCTCCTGTGTTGCAGGCAGATTCTCTACCACCTGAGCCACCGGGGAAGCCCTTGAGAGGCCTACGTGTCCTCTAGCACAGAAGGAGTTAAAGTGACCATGGACTGCATAGTCAGAAGGTCTCCGGGCCTGCATTTTGAAGATGTGAGTTCAAGTCTGGCTCTAACATTGAGATCTGTGACTCTGGGCCCTGGCTTTCTCATCAGTGAAGCAAGGAGGCTGGACAGTTGGCCCCTCCTGTTCCAATAAGTTTGAGACTCACCTCTCTCGGATTTCACTAGTAGCCCGTGCATCCTGACATATATTCAGCGTATATAAATGTCTGCTTGCTCAATGAATAAACCAGTGACAGCTGGTCCCAGCTGAGCCCTCTGGACTGTGCCCCTGTGCCCCTCAGAACACCAGGGTGGTGGGCTGCGTTTGGGTTGGAGGAGAGGCTGCTCCTCCCGGGAGGGATGAGCAGGCACGCACACGTTCCTCCTACCTTGTTGAGGGTGTTGAGGGCGGCCTGGGCTGCCGTGAGCGCCGGTTCTGCCTTGGCCAGGTCTTCCTCACAGTCCTTCTGCTTCCGCTGCACCTCCAGCATGATGAGGGCCACCTTCCGCTCCTCCTCGTCGGCGATGGCTTTCTCTCTGCTCACCTTGTCCGTCTCCACGCCCACCACCTGAATCAGCTTGTCGGCATCTTCATTCTTCTGCCTTAGCTCCACTTCCTGGGTGGCCAGCTTGGCTTTCAGCTCATCCACCTGCAACGGAGAAGCGGCAGGTTTTTTTAGACGGGACCATGATGGGGTCTGACCCTGCAGGGCAGGGAAGAAGGCCAGCTCCTGATGCAAAGGCGCGAAGCTGAGCTCTCAGCTGGGACCAAGCTCCCTGACATGGGAAAGGAAAGGAACCCTGGCCGCCCTCTTCTTCTCTCCCCTGCAACAAATGTGGTGGAAGATTCTAAGCAACAGATGCCATGAACTTTCTTTCTCCTTGATGCCCAAATGACATAGGTGACTTCTCACTGACATCGTGTCTGTGTCTTATAAAAACCTCATGCCTAACATAACACTTCACACATAGTAGGGCTTTACTGAGCAACAGTTTTCCTTTCATTGAATTTGGCCAGTTTGGAATTAGCAAACTATAAAAAGTGAGTGTCCACTGAGTATCCTGAAAGATGGAATATATGAACAGAGAGTGGCCGGACCATAAAAGCAGAACTCTGATCTAGAACCTGCAGCAACCTACCCAGGAGACCAGCCCATTATCCACAGCAACCAGCTCAGAAAGCCAGCATGCCATAAGTCAGATTGAAATGGAACAGGACCCTATGGTCCTTGTCACACAGTGTCTGCAGCCTGACTTTTGTCGGTAGAAGAACATTAGCCAAAAAATAAATTTAATCAGAGAGGTGAGAACATGCACAAACAAAGGAAGACAGTCAAGGGAGACCAAATAACATAGTCATTAAACATAGTCAAGGACCTTTGGTTTCTTCTCAAGGGCTACAGATAATATTCTGAGCTATATCCTGTGTAGATACTGAAATCCCTACCAGGTTAAGAAGTCAGCCTCAGGATGACCAGACTGTAGCCATGATATAAGCTGCCATAATTCTGAGAACTGGCCTCAAGGAAATGGGAACACACTGACCCTGGAATTGAAGATTAACTGTATTTAATTAAGATGATGCTGGTCACACCAGCGATGACCAATTTCAAGTTGACTGTCAGAGCTGTGCTGTCTCTGCACAGAGCCCCCTTCCTCAGCCTACAAAGACTCTTGCCCATGGACAGTTACCAGGCAGGGGTATTAGGCCTTTGAACAGACATCCGCTCTCCTCCCCAGTTGCTGGCATCCAAATTATGCAAATTTTCCTTTCCACCAACCTGGCCTCTTTACTGGCTTTTGAGCAGCCAGTGACTAGACCTTGGTTTGGAAACAAGTCTACTGTCTAAGTAACAGTCCAGGAAGACAGGCAATAACCTCTATAAGAATCAGTTCAAAATGGCAGGGACTTGATTAATAACTGACAACCTTCTTAACTTTATCCCAGTGTAGGACCAGAAATGAGAGAAATTCATGAGAGAAATTCAAACACCCACCCCTAAACGACTAAAGACGCACAGCTTCTGATCTGCCCTCCTCTGCCTCCCGACAGCCAACAGCCTCTGTCCGTGAAGGTCCTTTCTTCCAACCATTTAGCTTCCCCACTCCTCTGCCTGTCTTTGTGTTTCCTCTTGTTGCTGCTTAGTTGCTAAATCATGTCTAACTCTTTGTGACCCTATGGACTGTAGCCGGCCAGGCTCCTCGGTTCATGGGATTTCCCAGGCAAGAATACTGGAGTGGGTTGCCATTTCCTTCTCCAGGGGATCTTCTGGACCCAAGAATCAAACTCATGTCCCCTGCATTGGCAGGCAGATTCTTTACTGCTGAGCCATCAGGGAAACCTTTTATGTCTCTACCAAAGCGCAAATGATGGTGGCTGACTGCCTTGCTAGAGCGAGCTCTGAATAAAGAGCCTTTGCTTGTCCTCATTTAGTTGGACTTCATCTATTCCCACAGTCCTTTCAAGGAGTAGATGACTAGGTTGAAGTGGAACAGCACGGATTCCGATGGTCCAGACCATCTGTGTTCTCCGCCTAGCTCTATGTCCACGCACATTTGGGGACAATGATGGAGTGGTGGGAATACCAGCTCCTAGGAATCCTTCTATGTTCCCAATCAGCTAGGAAGAGGTGAATGGCTTTCTATGTGCTCAGGAGGGGGTTAAGGTTCTCAGAATGTGGTCCTCGGATCCCAGAAGGTGGTACCCAGCATCAGCACCACCTGTGAAATGCAAAGTCTGGGGTTTCCCTAGTGGTCCAGTGGTAAAGAACCCACCTGTCAAAGCATGGGACATGGGTTCCATCCCTGGTCCAGGAAGACCCCGCATGCGGCGGAGCCACTAAACCAGTGTGCTGCAACGACTGAGGCCCATGTGCCCTGGAGTCTGTGCTCCGCAACAACGGAAGCCACCGCAATGAGAAGCCTGCTTGCTGCAACTAGAGAAAGCCCACACGCAATAATGAAGACCCAGCACAGCCAATACATAAAATAAAATAAATAAATACAATCTTAAACAGGAAAAGAAAGAAATCAAGTTGTCTGGTCCACTCTGGACCAGAATTAGAAATTCTGGTGGTGGGGCCCTGCAATCTGTGTTTTAATAGGCCCTCTGGGTGAATCTGATGCCTGCCTAGGTTTGACAATCTCAAGCCTAACTCACACCCTGTTCACGTGCAAAGAGAAGACTTAGATCTATTTATTTCTGGAAAGTAAAAAAAAAAGTCAATTGTATTTGCAATATGGCCCATAAACTTTGCATCCCAAGATGACCTCTTGTCTCTCATTTTTCTGAAGTCTATTTCATGCAACCACCAAAGATTACTTCAGAGCTCCTAGAACATGTCAAACAGATTCAAATGCTTTATGCTGCAAAAATAAAACGGGGGCTTAGACGTTGCTGATAATTCCCTTTTCATGGCAGATCAAAGGAAAAGAAAATGAAGGCAGAAGAAAAAAAGAATGCGCTTTAATTTTCTGTATTCATAGAAATCGGAGACTTTGCTTAACCTCAGATGGAGGCCTGCTCCCTAGAATGGGTCTTGTATTCTCGTGTTGGAAGGTTAATCCCTTTCCATCTCCCGTTGTTCAGCTGCAGAGTAATTTCTACAAGGACAAAGATGCAATTGTAAATCAAAATGATTGAACCACATAATCACTCCAGTCAGCAAACACACCAGTAACTTTGTGTTCCTTTCCAAATCTTGGGAGATTTGAGAAAATTGAAGTGGGTTTTTTTTGTTATTGTTGTTATTGTTGTTTATGGATTGCAGATTTGCCCTATGGCCTCAGGCCCCGGGTAAATAATCACCAGTGCTGTGGATGGAAGCTCGATAACTCTTAAGCTGTGACATGGAGTGACACAAGGGGCCAGCCAGGCAGAAGTAGGCTGTGACTGCTCACACAGCCGCATCCAACTCTTTGCAACCCCATGGACTGTGGCCCACCAGGCTCCTCTGTCCGTGGGGTTTCCCAGGCAAGAATACTGGAGTGGGTGGCCATTTCCTACTCCAGGGGATCCTCCTGATCCAGGGATTGAACCCATGTCTCCTGCATCTCCTGCATTGGCAGGCAGGTTCTTTGCCACTGAACCACCCGGGAAGGAATCAGAAGTAGGCTACAGACAAGGCAGAACCCAGGATCATTTTGTGGCTCTTCTTCAGTAGAACAGGACATTGAGATAAGTGACTTAAACATTTTCCCTTCCCTTTCCCCCTTATTCAAAGCATTCAGGCTACACTCTGGGTTTCTTGTCACATAGACACTCCCACACTTGGATAGGAAGATTAAGAGGGGAGGTGCTACCAACACTGATGAGACCCTCTCCCCACAAGTACCGACCATATATGCTGACTCTGGGAGGTGGGGGGGATGCTGGCTGAGTCCAGTGAGGGTAAGATGGTGGTGGAAGACCCTCCCTTCTTCAAGGTCCAGGCACAATGATGTTCAGAGAGAGGACCTTCTCCCCAGAGCTCCAGAAGATAGAGAAGGAATCTAGAATAATCAGTCACAAATAACACTCCATCAAAAGTTGGAGGCCTAGAGATAGCTTCCTTCTTGACTCAGAATCCATGGAGTCTCCAAACACTTTCTTTTTTTTATTATTAAAAAGAAAATTTAATGGTTTATATAACTTAATTCTGGGGCTATACTGGCTTCATCCTAGAACACAAATGACATCATGTCTCTCAACTCTGTTCTACTTTAAAGTGAATACATTTCTAGTCAGTGACTCCCATCAGGATGGCAAGATAATGGCCAAGAACTTGAGATTATACCCTCATACCTCCAACCACAGAAAGTAAAGGAAGAAAAGGATCTTAGAATTAGTATCAGTATGCCTGAGTCAATCACTTGAGGTCATGGGTCCATACCTGAAAGAGACTCAAGACCAAATGTCTCTGAGACCCTATGCCTACGTTACAAATCCAATCCAAGAGCCAGGGATAAAGTCAAAACCTGCAACAATTTCTGATACTAATTTGAACTTCAAGCAGGCTTTCCTCTTAGATACAGATATTTTCCGTCTAGAGTAGACATCTGTTAGGTTTGCCTGCCTAACAATAATAATAATATAACAACTAATAATAATATAAAAACTATGTTCTGGTAACACAACTTGGTTTTCTTTTGGAGACCTCTCCTTTGCAAGCCCTTGTATTTTGGGTGGGGCCAACTTTGATGGTTGTCATGGATCCTGGCTCGGCCAATGAGAGGGTCCACGCTATAGATTGGCTCAATATGGGCAAACCAAAGCCCCAAAAAGCTCTCTCAGAGCCAACCCAGGAACTCGGCTGAAAATACTGGAAAAGAAAGAAAGAAAGGACTTCCCTGACAGTCCAGTGGTTAAGAATCCACCTTCCAATGCAGGGGACAAGGGGTCCCTGGTCAGGAAACTAAGACCCCACATGCCTCTGAGAAACTAAGCCAGCCCATCACAAATAGAGAAGCCTGACAGCTGCGGCAAACACCCAGAGCAGACAAAAAACACAATAAATAAGGAGCAACGCAGACAGAATACTTGTCTGAGGTTTCAGAGCCATGGGGGTTGCCTGCCTGAACAAGGACATCTAGTGAGTATCTAACTCCAGCCCTATCCGTGTTAAACCCTATCCCTCACTTTTCAGGGATATGAATTCATCCACTCCTTTATATTTTGCTTTGTCTAATCAACTTCAGTTGGATTTTGGTTAGTTGCCATCAAAAGGGTTCTGATAAACTTCTGATGCAATCTCAAAGTTATCTTTCCTATTCTCCCTCCCCCTACCCCTGCACTTTCCACTTTTTCACTTTTTTTTTCTTTTCATTGGGTGAATTTGAGTTAGTTTTCTTTTTCACTTGCAAACAAAAACGTCTTGACAAATATATCATCATAAATTTTAACTGTCAACTCCAGGTGACTTGAGGTTATTTTAAACCCCAGGATAAAAAGAATTTAAAAGTTTCCAAGTTATACATATATATGTATTCATTCTCCCCCAAACTTCCCTCTCATCCAGGCTGCCACATAACATTGAGCAGAGTTCCCTGTGCTATACAGTAGGTCCTTGTAGGTTATTCATTTTAAATATAGCTGTGCGTACATGACCATCCGAAACTCCCTAACTATCCTTTGCCCCTATCCTTCATGCTGGCAACTGAGTCTCTTTACTGTTCCTCTGAAACTATCACACATTTTAATCAGGTATACTCTAATATAAAATAAAAAATTAAATAAAATATTAACAAAAATAAAGGTTTCCAGGTTGATAGATTTGTGGATCAAATCCAACAGTCCCTTTTTCTCATGATCACACCTGAGTTAAACACAGAATTGAAGTTGATTGTGAGAGAAGTGAGACCCCAGTCAAGGTGGGGGCTCTGATTGTGTCAAGACAGGGAACTGACTGCCCTCCAAAGACTGAGTTTTTAACATGAGATGACCAACTCAACCTGAAATGCAAGGTTAAGAGGTTTCTACTGTTAAAGGAAAAAAGATGGATCCAGGGCCAAGTTAAATTCAGCTACTGAAAAAGAAAGTTATATTCTGACTAGCTGAGTCAAAGCTTGAAATTGTAAGTCTAAAGTCTGTTTACCTTTAGGTTACCACATAATTGTTAATTATTGTCATTACTACTACTTCTAATACTGCTTGTTGCTGTTGAGTCATTAAGTTGTGTCTGACTCTTTGCAACCGCATGGACTGTAGTTCACCATGTTCCTCTGTCCAAGGGGCTTTGCAGGCATGAATACTGGAATTGGTTACAATTTCCTTCTCCAGGGGATCTTCCTGACCCAGGGGTTGAACTGTCTCCTACAGTGGCAGGGGGGTTCTTTCCATTGAGCCACCTGGGAAAGTTAGTTAGTTAGGTCGCTCAGTCGTGTCCAACTCTTTGCGACCCTGTGGACTGTAGCCCACCAAGCTCCTCCATCCATGGGATTTTCCCAGGCAAGAATACTGGAGTGGGTTGCCATTTCCTTCTCCAGGGGATCTTCCCGACCCAGGAATCAAACCCGGGTCTCCTGCATTGCAGGCAGATGCTTTAACCTCTGAGCCACCAGGGAAGCCCTGGGAAGTAACTGCTAAATAAATCTGGAATCTGAGCCCAAGCTGTGAGATCCATTTAGCTTACTCCTACCAGATTATGTGCATCAAAAGCTGTAATCAAGCAGAAGATACTATAGAATATATTAATAATTCAAGTCATCATTCTTTTACCAAGATTATGGTGATATATACTTCAGTGCTTTTCTATCAAAGGAATAGTTCCAGATGAAGGGTTTATATCAGAGTTAGGTACCTCAGATCATTCCATTCAAAAGACCCATTCTCCATCCCCTCTTTGAGCTTGTAGCTGATTTTTGAACCTGTTCATTCATTTGCCTATCTATCAACCTATCGTCTACCTAGCTATTCATTTGTAGATCACCTACTATGTGCCAATAAATCTTGATTTCTACCCTTGAAGGACTAATAGCAGAATTTCACTATGTATGCAAGAGAAGAAACATAATGTAAGAATGAATTCATGACAGTGTAAATCAATCATACTCCAATTTTTTAAAAAAGGATGAATAATTCAAGGAACATAGAGAAGGGAATGTACACTGCTCAGAGCTTAGAGAGGGCTTGTGGGCAGGGGGTAGGAAATTTTTTTAGGTCCTGACAGTGATAAGTTGACAAGGTAGGGACATATGTGAAGACGTGGAGATGTGAACAAGCTGTGGAGAGAGAGAGAACTATTTGGGGAGAACTTCAAATAGTACTGTTGGACTTCAGGGTGCAGTGTGATCAAAAAGAGAAAGAAGAGAATGGAGCTATATGCAATTTTAAAAGTTCTGGAAAAGTTTAGAGAATCTGAATGGCAATGTCTAAGATCATTAAGGCTTACTCAAGTGAATACTCAGACTTGAGGTTTGAACAAAGATCACGTCTGTTGCATACATCGTGAAATACTGCTATTAGTCCTTCTAAGAGCAGGAGACAGGTTGGTCTGAAGGTGTGCTGTCTAGTTTGGCAGCCACCAGCCACACGTGGTTAATAAGCACTTAAAATGTACTTTAAAATGTAGCATCCTACTTGGTCTCCCTGCTTGGTCTCCCTGATTGTATTCTGGCAGCATTCCAGGCAGAAAGCATTTAAAACATGGCTTGTCTCAACTGAGATGCCCTGTAAGTATAATTATATACATGAGCTTTTAAAGCCTTATAGAAAAAAAGGGAAAATATTTTATGGGCAACTTTTTTAAACAACATTTTTCTTACACTGATTACATGTTAAAATGACAATATTTTGAATATACTGGGTTAAATAAAATGCTATTAAATTATGTGATGACTTATATACTATTAAAGTATACGATTAAAATAAAATCCACTTCTTTTATACTTTTTTTGATGCAGCTACTAGAAAATTTAAATTTGGACTTTTTTGGGGGGTTGTATTGCACAGCTTGTGGGATCTTAATTCCCCAACCAGGAATTGAACCCTGGGCCCACAACAGTGAAGGCACTGAGTCTTAACCACTGGACCATCAGGGAATTCCCTAGAAAATTTAGATTTGTGGCTCTGACTTGCAGGCTATTTCTATTGGGTAGTGCTGAAAGAATATAGAGTGCTGCCAGAATACAGTCAGGGAGACTAGGTAGAATGCTATTACTTCATTAAACAAATATTTATGGAGTGCCTGCTCCATCCAGGCACTGTTTTAGGTGCTTGGAATACATCAGCAAACAAAACAGACAAGGATCCCTTTTCTTATAGAGCTTGAATCCAACAGGTGGAGATAGACAGCAAAAAAAATAAACATAAGTAAATTATATAATATGTCATTGCTGTTGTTTAGTCACTAAGCTGTGTCCGACTCTTTGTGACCCCATGGACTGCAGCCTGCCAGGCTCCTCTTTCCATAATTTCCCAGGCAAGAATCCTGCCATTTCCTTCTCCAAGGGATCTTTCTGACTCAGGGATCAAATCTGTGTCTCCTGCACTGGCAGGCAGATTCTTTGCCACTGAGCTACCAGGGAAGCCCACATAACATGTTTGCTGTTGTTTAGTCGCTAAGTTATGTCTGTTTCTTTTGCGACCCCGTGGACTGTAACCCAGCAGGCTTCTCTGTCCATGGGATTCCCCAGGCAAGATACTGGAGTGGGTTGCCACTTGGATATATCCTGTGGGAGAGAGATACAGGAGAGCAGAATAAGGGGCTCAGGAATGGTGTGGGGGCTGCAATTTTAAATGAGTCATAGGGTAGGACCCCTTGAGAAGGCGGCGCTGAAATAAAGGATTGAAGCAGATGAGAGAGGAAGTCACGGGGATGTTACAGGGAAGAGCATTCCAGGGCGCGGACTAGCCAGTGCAACGGCCTGGGGTGTCTGAGGAGAGAACAGAGACGCAGCGAGGTTCAGGGGGGCATGCCTGGGGACGGGGCAGTAGGAGATGAGATCTCAGGGTTGGGGAGGAGACTCGGTGTAATGAGGAAAATAGGGGCCATTTCAGGGTGCGGAGCAAAAAAGTGACATATCTATGCTTTAAACTGATGGCTCTGGGACTTCCCTGGTTGTCCAGTGGTTGAGAATCTGTCTGCTAATGCAGGTGACACGGGTTCGATCCCTGGTCTGGGAAGATTCCACATGCCGCTAAGCCAAGGCACCACAGCTAATGAGCCTGTGTTCTGGAGCCTGGGAGCTGCAACTACTGAGCCTGCAGGCCCTGGAGCCCGTGATCCACAACAGGAGAAGACACCACAATGAGAAGCCAAAGCACCCAGCTAGAGAGTAGCCCCTCCCCACTTAAACTAGAGAAAGCGCGCATGCAGCAATGAAGACCCAGTGCAGCCAAAAATAAACAAGCAAATACATAAACTGATCACTGTGGCTGCTCAGTTGATGACAGACTATTTGAGGGAAGCAGACAAACTAGTGAAAGGGTATTGGGGCTACCCGGGAGAAAAGGTATCAGTGGCTCAGATCAGGGTGGTAGCAAGAGGTGCAAGGCAATGGCATTCTGGGCATCTTTTCAGCTGGAGCCAACGGTGATTTTCTGATGCCCCGGGTGCGGGTAGAGAGAGAAAATGAGATGTGAGCAGAGTCAGGGGTGACTTTGAAGATTTTGGTTGAGGCGAGAGGATGTGGGTGAAGTGGGCTTGGGGTGGGGAAGAGACTTGAAGGTTCAGTTTATTGAAATAATCCAGGTAAGAAGTGTCTAAATAGGGGACAGTGAGAGGCGTGCCTCTGAAAGGTACTTGGAAAACCTGTAGAAGCTGTTAAGGCTTAAATATGAGCAGTGAGGGAAGAGGAGGTTTATAAAATTACACTGCAGTTTCTGGGCAAGGTAACTGGGTAGATAGACATATTATTCATTGGAGTAGAGAAAATAGAAGGAGAAGAAAAAACATGGAAGGACACAGGAGGACTCTCCACTGATGGCAGGCAGAGAGAGCTGGATTCACCTAATGGTATCATCAGGGTTCTTCATATTAAAGAGATTGCTTAAAGCAGGAACACAGATTGTCTTTATTGTCTGCTCAGACACCCAGGGTTGGTACAAGATAGAACACTGGGTGCTGCTCTGTGGATGTTCCGTTGATGGTTCCCCAGCAATGATCCTTAGAGTATACTAAGAAATTCCCAGAGGAGAGATGGGCATTCTGCAGAACAGGGGTGAGTGGGGATACAGGATGTTCTGAGGGCACTGTAGGCGGGGTGGGGGAGACGGGAAGAGGAAGAGATGAGAGACGGCAAAATAAATCTGGTAGTACTGCATTCTGGGAGTCTGTCTTACTCTTGTTTTCTAGAGGCTCCGAGATGGAGATAATAAGAAAGTGACTAGGGTGAGAAGACACTACCTTTCTGCAACAAAGGTATGCCCAAGTAAGCTGCTGGGGATACTGTGTACCTCAAGCTGCTTTGAACTGTAGCTCTAAGAAGGAGTTTTGGTTACAAGAACACTAGTAGAAAGAGAGTAGCATTGCAGATAATTGTCACACTTGCCATTTGTTGACAAACATTGAGTTTGAATAGATCTCATCATGCCTGGAGGTAAACAAAGGGGTAAGAAGGTCTTTACATAATTACAGAACAAGAGAAGGAATAGCCTCCAGAAGACTAAGAGGAACAATGTAACTAAAAAACAACCCATGACTGGATTTAGAGAAGACATCAAGAAAGCTGTTTGGCATCATCAGTAGAATGATTCCTGTGATATACGGTTGCAGAAAAATAGGCTGAAATACAAAAGCAATGTGAGAAAGGGAAAAGGATGAGATGAGGAAGATCTGTGGGGATACTGAAAATGTAATAGCATAATTAAAATCTTCACTGGAGGCGTAAGAAACAGAAGCAATATTGCCCACAATTAGATCAGTATCATTGAGGATAAACTTCCTAGAATATAGAGGAAAAGGCCAAAGGGAAGGAAAGCAATGAGGGAGAAGACAATAGACATGAAGCGCAAAGAACCCATCCAGCTCATCACTGCTCCTGCAGGAAAGGCCCAACCAGATGAGCAAAATCATCACAGGAGGAAGATTTCCTGAGCAGAAAAATCCTATATGTGTAGATTGCAAGGGTTGACTGCATTCCACTGAATAAACTGCAATCCTTTAGATATATTACGTATATGAATTGAGAAGGTGAATTGGAGGTTGTCCCTGTTCCTCAGTGGTTAGGAGTCCACCTGAAAATGCAGGGGATACAGGTTTGATCCCTGGTCCAGGAAGATCTCACAGAGAAGCCACTGCAACGAGAAGCCCGTGCATCACAACTAGAGAAAGCCTGTGCACAGCAACAAAGACCCAGTGCAACCAAAAATAAATACATAAATAAGTACAAATTTTAAAAATAAAAATGTTTAAAGTTAAAAAAATATTTAAGAAAAGAAAAAAAAAGTGGAGAAAAAGGACAAGTCAGGAGGAAGTTCAACAGAGCTATTTCGAAGGCAGAGTTCTAAAAAAAATGACAGTAAATGAAAGGCTCAGAAATCTGCAGAAACATGCCATGCTCAAGAATTAAACTGATTACAATGCTAGTTTAATTGTGCAAATGCATGGAATTCCACCACCTTAATGAGAGGCCAGGTCTGCTGCTGGTAAACAGAGCACCAAGGGGGGCCATAGAGAGACCAGCAATATCTGATGGGCATGAGCAGGGCAGAAGAGGTGCCAGAGTCCCCAGTTCTCCAAAGGTAAATTAACTGAAATGGACTTGTTCCATTCGGAAGAGGAAGTAGAATAATAAAACAAGGACAGGATGACAGGGGCCTTCTTCTGAGGTATAACCATTTAGGACCATAGAGTAAAATGCATGACAAGGGACAGGGTTTGTGTAAGAAATTTGGTTCCAAAGTCTCTTTGATCGATAACATCATAAGATGCAAGAAATGAAAGAAAATCGGTCTAACCCTGCAACCATTGCTCCCAGCCATTCAACTCTTTGGATTTTGAAGATGAAGAGACTGTGGGTAGGAGAGGAAAAGAAAGTAGAGGAAAAGGAAGATGTGATAAAGAAAAAAAGGGAATATTTCCAGGGATTTTGGTATCCGTGAGAGGGAACCTCCTAAACTGAAGCTGAGGGTGTGCACTTCCACCAAGAGCAGGCTCAGTCCGGGCTCATGGTGAGGCAGGAAAGACAGGACCAGGCATTTAGGCAGAGTCAATATCACCTGGAGAAGACTCTTGAGAGTCCCTTGGGCTGCAAGGAGATCAAATCAGTCAATCCTAAAGGAAATCAACCCTGAATACTCATTGGAAGGACTGATGCTGAAGCTCCAGCACTTTGGCGACATGATGTGAAGAACCAGCTCATTGGAAAAGACCCTGATGCTGGGAAAGATTGAGGGCAGGAGGAGAAGGAGGCGGCAGAGGATGAGATGGTTGGATGCCATCACTGACTCAATGGACATGACTCTGAGCAAATTCCAGGAGATAGTGAAGGACAGGGAAGCCTGGTGTGCTGCGGTCCATGGGGTCGCAAAGAGTCGGGCACATGCTACCAACTGAACAAAAACGTCACCTCTTTGTTTTGCTTTTAATGAGGCCATGATACTTGCAGGAATGGCATCTAAGACAGAAACCTTATAACATCTGAGCAAGCAAATGGATTGTGAAAACTGTGGAACAGATGCAAATAAAAATGCAGGCCAGGAGTAAAGAAGCAGGCATGGAGGATGGACTTGTGGACACAGTGCGGGAAGGAGAGTCTGGGATGAACAGAGAGAGCAGCACTGATGTGTATACACTCCCATGCATAAAACAGATCGCTAGTGGGAAGCTGCTGTCTAGCACAGGGGGCTCAGTTCGATGCTCTGTGACAATCTGAGGGCTGGGATGGGGGGGTGGAGTGGGAGGGAAGTTCAAGAAGGAGGAGATATGTGTATACATATAGCTGATTCACATCATTGTACAGCAGGAACTCACACAACATTGTAAAGCAATTATATTCCAATAAAAACACAGACAGGTTGCTGATGACCCTGTAAGACCTTTTATGTGTGATGCTGGACTAGTATGTAGAGCTGAAGGGAAAGCATCTCTTTGAATAGTGACTTCAGGAGATGAATGGACAGGACCATGGTAGCTGATGCCACCTGGTGCAATCCAGGCCACTCCTCGACCTTCCCCCAGTGACCCTCCAGCCCTAATCAGAAAGACCCCACGTAGTCAAAGGGCTAAAAATAAAATAAAAGGGGATCAACAAACCCTGCGGTGTTCCCCTCACTCTGAGCCTGCCTGAACTCTTCTCTGAGTGTGTGACTTCTGCTTCTGCCCTGAACAAACTGCTTCTTTGTTCTCTTTGCTCCTCGGTGTGTGTATGTGTTTTGCCTTTGCATTCCTTGACCAGATTCTTTTGGATGAGTTGAACAAGAGTTTGGGGCTTCCCAGGTGGGGCTAGTGGTAAAGAACCCACTTGCCAATGCAGGAGACATAAGAGACACAGGTTCGATCCCTGGGTCAAGAAGATCCCCTGGAGGAGGGCATGGCAACCCACTCCAGTGTTCTTGCCTGGAGAATCCCATGGACAGAGGAGCCTGGCGGGCTACAGTCCACAGGGTTGCAAAGAGTCAGACAGGACTGAAGAGACTTAGCACACAGCACAGAAGAAGAGCTTGGACTTCTGATAAAGCTTTTTGGGCTCCACAGGCACTGTGTGGGGCCTCTGGAGATCCGTGCTTCGTCTTCAGTGCGTGACTGTGGTCTCCATCCTCTGGGAAGGGGCTGCCCTTCCCTCCCTCCTAGCCCGTCGTGGACAGGAGGACTGGAAGGACGCTGCTTACCTGCGCAGAGGTGCTGTGGAGCTTCAGCAATCCGTTCTCTAGCCGCTCCATCTTGGAGCGGAGCTCCCCCCCGTTCCTGCGCAGCAGGCTCTGGTACAGCCTGATGAACTCCAGGAACGATTTGGGCGTTGTGTAGTTGTAGCGCTGCTCGTTGCTCAGATAGGACTGGGAGGTGAGGTTGACACTTGTGTGGACGAAAGCCATGAACTCGCTAATTGATGGCTTGACTGTGGTCTAGAATCAAATGGTGGGAAATAAAGAGGTCGTCTGGCCATGCCGATGGCAGGTGACTGCCCACTTGGCTCAACAGGCCGGACGGGGGACTCCTCGCTCCCTGAGGCGGAGGGGAGCATGAGGGGTGTCTCCTCTGCCCTCTCACCTCAATGCCTTCCGTGTTCTGCAGGAAGCGGAGGCTGACGGACTCCAGAGCCTGCTTCGGCCACTCGTGGAACCAGTCAATGGCCGTGCAGTTCACGATGGCGGGGAACTTCCTGCTGCGGACCCTCAGCTTGGTCCCCACCGGGGAGAAGCAGAGAGTCACCTGAGAAGGCAGAAAGGTGGGGAGAACCCAGAAGGTACTTAGAGAGAGATTCATACAGCCTTGGAGTCTTTATTTCCCAGGACATTGGGAGGCATATCAACAGAAACAATATCTGTAAACTCTTAGCCAGCCTTTCTAGCCAAGGGATTAGGAACGTTGGGACTCAGCAATCCCCATTCCTGGGCACATAAGCTGAGCAAACCGTAATTGAAAAAGACACATGCACTCCAATATTCACTGAAGCAATATTTATAATAGCCAGGACATGGAAGCAACCTAGACATCCATCAACAGATGAATGGATAAAGAAGATGTGGTACACATATACAATGGGATGTTGCTCAGCCATAAAAAAGGAAATGGAGTCATTTGTAGTGATGTGGATGGACCGACTAGAGTCTGTCATACAGAGTGAAGTAAGTCAGAAAGAGAAAAACAAACATTGTGTATTAAAGTGCATATGTGGAATCTAGAACAATGGCACTGATGAGCCTGTTTGCTGGGCAGGAAGAGAAATATAGACATAGAGAACGGACACGGGGATCCAGCAGGGGAAGGAGGGGAGGGGACGGAATGGGAGAGTAGCGCTGACATACATCCACTACCATGCATAAAATGGACAGCTAGTGGGAAGCTGCTATATAGCACAGGGAGCTCAGGTCTCTGCTCTGTGACGACCCCGAGAGGGCTGGGATGGCGGGTGGAGTGGGAGGGAAGTTCAAGAAGGAGGAGGTGTATGTAAGCATACAGTTGATTCACTTCATTGTACAGCAGGAACTAGCAGAACACTGTAAAGCAATTACACTCCAATTTAAAATTCTTTAGAAAAAAGGAATGCTGGCACTGCAGGAGGCAGGCTACTGCCCTTGAAGCAGCAGGTGAGAAGAGCATCCTCACACAGGTGCTCGGGATCAGAAGGGAACCTCGCCCCCACCCCACCCCGAGCTCCCAAGGCGGCCAACAAGGACGGCTGTGTCCAACATGTCCTCAGAGGCTCCTGGGAGTCACCTCTTTTCCTGTGCACCCCGAGCAGCCACCTCGCACCTTCAGCTGCCGTCGGACTCGCTCTATGAAAAACTTCCAGCAGTTTTCTCTGTTGTCAACCAGACCTTGGCTCTTGACCTCATTTCTCACGTTGCTTATGATGTTTTCGACCTCATCGTCAGAGTAGAGATCTGGGATCTCTCCTAGCAAGAGTTGGAGCACAGATGCCTAATTATTATTATTATTTTTTACCAGGTTGGCTAAGTTCTGAAAATTAGATAAACTAGTGTTATTATCGAGGCAGTATATAATGGACAAATTTTTTTAAAGAATTTTTAAAGAATTTAAAATATTTTTTTAATTTTAAAGAATTAAAAATTTAAAAATTTTAAATTTAAAGAATTAAAATTTTTTTTTTAAATTTTTTAAAGAATTTAATCTGAACTTAATATATAAAGATAAATATATGATGGTCAATCAGAAAAGCAATTAGAATTTTCAATTAGGATTTCAGTCAATTAGAAATGTTTATCTTTGAAATGCAAGGATGCTTAAATATTAGAAAAATCTGTGAGAATAATTTACTGCATTAATGGATTAAAGAAGTAAAATAATACGATCATCAAAAAAGTTGTACACAATTTCCAAAAACTTAGTTTGTTAGCAAACTATAAATTAACCAGATCATAGGTATCCATAGCAGAACCAAAGCAAACATCACATCTGTCTACTAGTGAAATGCTAAAATATTCTCTTTTGAATCAAGAACAAGACAAGGAGGACTTTTCTGGTAGTCCAGTGATTAAGACTCTGTGATTGCAAAACAGGGGGCCCAGGCTTGATCCCTGGCCAGAGAACAAGATTCCACACGCCATTCAGTGCCAGAAATAAACAAATAAATTCTCACTATAGTCCTATAAAGTAGATAGTTTAAAAAAAGAGAAAACAAGACAAGCATGACTGCTATTCATGTTTTCTAATCAATATTATACAGAGGTCCTAGGTTTTGTCTTCTTGGACTCCAAAATCACTGCAGATGGGGACTGCAGCCATGAAATTAAAAGTCGCTTGTGTCTTGGAAGAAAAGCTATGACAAACCTAGATAGGATATTAAAAAACAGAGACCTTACTTTGCCCACAAAGGTCCGTATAGTCAAGGCTATGGTTTTTCCAGTAGTCATCTCTGAATGTGAGAGTTGGACCATAAAGAAGGCTGAATGCTGAAGGATTGATGCTTTTGAACTGTGGTGTTGGAGAAGACTCTTGAGAGTCCCTTGGACTGGAAGGAGATCCAGCCAGTCCATCCTAAAGGAAATCAATCCTGAATATTCATTGGAAGGACTGATGCTGAAGCTGAAACTCCAATACTTTGGCTACCTGAAGTGAAGAGCCAACTCATTAGAAAAGACCCTGATGCTGGGAAAGATTGAGCGCAAGAGGAGAATGGGGAGATAGAGGATGAGATGGATGGATGGCATCAAGGATTCAAGGGACATGAGTTTGACATAGTGAAGGACAGGAAGCCTGGCATGCTGTAGTCCCTGGGATCACAAAGAGTAAGACACGACTGAGCAACTGAACATCAAAGGCTAAAAGTCAAGGAAAACAAATAAACTGTACACAGATAATTAAGGAAACAATAAAACTATTATCATCAAAATCTAAGTTTCCATATAGAAAATTGTAGAAAATATACACATAACAGAACTCATTAGTGTGTTAAACAAAAGCTTGCTGGATACAAAATCAACATTGGAAATAGACGACACTTCTGTGCTTTAGCATATAAAAAAGTTATTTTAAAAGTTACTTTAGAATACCAACAACAATCATAAGACAGGCAATAATAAATAAATAAGATATGCAAAATCTTGATGTGAAAACTGTAACATACTACTAAAGGGCATAAATAAAACCCCAAAACAACTGTTGTGTTCATGAGTGGATGACTCAGTATTACCAATATCATAAGGATGCAGTTCCAAAATAAATAAATGGGTTTCTTTTACAATCTTGACAATCATATTCTAAAATTTATGTGGAAGAGCAAAGGGTAAAGAGTGGCAAAGATAATTGTGAAAAACAGGATGGAGGGATTTATTTGTTCTATCAGGAATTGTTTCCTTATAAAGCTATGTTAGGGCTTCCCTGGTGACTCAGCAGTAAAGACTGCCTGCAACGCAGGAGACTCAGGTTTGACCCCTGGGTTGGGAAGATCCCCTGGAGGAGGGCATGGCAACCCACTCTAGAACTACTCCCTAGAGAGTCCCATGGACAGAGAAGCCTGGCAGGCTGCAGTTCATGGGGTCGTAGAGTCAGACACGACTGAAGCAGCAGCAAAGTAATGTTAGTTAAAAACGTGAAATTGATTCTTGGGTAAATAAATAGAACTGTAAGTGAAACACTTAGAAATGGACCCAGATGTAAACAGGAAATTCATATTCAAAACCAGTATGCTGAAAAGAGATGAGCAGATCAATAAGCATGTTAGCATAACTCAATACTAATAACAAAAAATAAAATTAGAATACTGTGCAAAAATACAGGCTGGGTGGATTAAAGACATGAATATGAAACAGTAGTATTTTAAAGATGAAACACAAAAGATTATTTTTATGGTGTTGGCTAGGATGCGATTTCTGAAACAGTACATAAAGCATGAAACATAAAAAGACTGTCTTGCAACATTTAAAACTAAATCAGCATGACAAAAGTCAGAAGCAGACTTCGAAAAGATATTTACCAACTACATAATGAACAAAGGTATCCAGAAAATACAGAGAACTCCCACAAATCCATGAGAAAAAGAAAGACCCAAAAAGCACAATACATAAAAAGGCAAGGAACAAGATGCATGGCCAATAGACACTTGAAAAGATGCCCAATGTCACAAGTGAGAAGTGAAAGGACGAGACCGAGATTCTATTTCACACTCCCTGGCAAAAACTGGTGTGTCAGAAGAACCAACTTTTCGTGAGGTTGGGAAGAAACAGGTATCTGTGTGGAAAGTAAATTTATACAACGACGCTGGAAGGCAACTCGCAATTTTTTTTTTTCCTCAGCCTCGCCTCAGGGCATGTAGGATCCTAGTTCCCCATTGTTGCTGTTATTTAATTGCTAAATCCCTTCAGACTCTGCAACCCCACGGACTGTAGCCCACAAGGCTCCTTAGTCCATGGGATTTCCCAGGCAAGAATACTGGAGTGGGATTTCCATTTCCTTCTCCAGGGGATCTTCCCAGACCAGGGATCGAACCCGTGTCTTTTAGCGTCTCCTGCATTGGCAGGGGAAAAGGGGATTCTTTAACAAAGAGTCACCAGGGAAGCCCCTCTAAGTGATGGAAATTATGAATATTTACCACCGATGCAGTTGCACTCCCTTGAACTAATGTATCTGGAAGGAACTCATGCCAACTTTTTAACAAATTTCTGGTCTTTAGAGTCTGACAACACTAATCCAGCCAGGAGTTGGGTAGTAGTTTATACTAATTAAGCTTAATTATTTAAATGGGAAAAATGAAAAAAAAAAAAAGAATTATCATGAAAATGATCATTTACTTTCTTCCCTTAATTGGACAAATTTGATTTAATTTCCATTCATTAAGATATTTCATAGCATGCATATAAAATACCCAGTGCTATCACTTGTCAAAATCGAGGTCTTATTAGTGGAATAATCCATTTCAGCCTGATTTGATAAAAATATGGGGTGAGAGAAAACTGCTAGAGAAATGAAATGATACTTAGCATGTGTTGGAGTTAAGGGGACTTCCCAAGTTGTGCTAGTAGTAGAGAACCCACCTGCCAATGCAGGAGACATTAAGAGACTCAGGTTCGATCCCTGGGCCAGGAAGATCCCCTGGAGGAGGACAAGGCAACCCATTTCAGTATTCTTGCCTGGAGAATCCCCTGGACAGAGGAGCCTGGTGGGCTACAGCCCATTGGGTTGCAAAGGACTGGATCAACTGCAGGGACTGAGCACACACACGGGAGTTACGGAGCTCAGGAAAGTTTGAAAATACTCCAGTGGAATCGATGTGGGCGTACTCCCACTTCTGGGGCTGGCTGCCTGCAGTGGTCTGAATTTCTTTCTCCTTTGTCCCTCTGAGAGTCTGCATTTTCTTATCTGTAAATGTGTTATAGTCCTCCAGTGAGAACTTGGATTCCCTGTGGTCTGCATTCTTCACCTTTCTATTATTTAAAAAAGGTAGAATTTATGTCCTTTGGTGGTGTTTTATGGATAACGTGCTGGGCATTTTAAAAAGTTTTTATTTATTTTTGGCTTGGCTGGGTCTTCACTGCAGCGCACCGGCTTTCTGTAGGTGCAGGGAGCAGGGGCTCCTCTCCAGTTTCCGTGCCCGGGGTTTTTCATTGCAGTGGCTTCTCTTGCTGGGAAGCACGGGGCTCTCGGTGCACGGGCTTCAGTAGCTGGGGTGCAAGGGCTTAGCTGCCCCTCAGCACGTGGGATCTTCCCTGAGCGGGGATCAAACCTGTGCCCCTGCATTGCAAGGTGGCTTCTTAGCCACTGAGCAATTAGTGAAGCCCTTCACGTTGGGTGTTGAGGAGGCAAGCTATGATTTATTGGCTAAATCTGACCCTTTGTCTCTGCCCGCAAGCTGGGCATGGGTTTTACAATTTTTAATGGTTGGTAAAATTAAAATAATAATGTTTAATGACATGAAAATTACATGATGTGTGAACTTTACTGTCCATAAATAAAGTTTTATTGGTCACAGCCATAGTCCTTCGTTTATACATTGTCTCTGGCTATTTTTTCCCACTACAATGACAGAGCCGAGTATTTGCAACAGACGCCGTGTGGTCTGCAAAGCTGAAAATGTTAACTTTCTGACCCTTTATAGAAAGCGTGTCTCTGTAAGGCTCACCCAGGTTTATGTGATACCTTTTCTAAAAAAATTTATTTTACTGAAGTATAGTTGATTCACAAGGTTGTGGTAGTTTCTGTTGTATAGCAAAGTGTTCAGTTATACATATATATACTTTCTTTCTCATATTCTCTCAAATTATGGCTTATTTCAGGATATTGAATGTGGTTCTCTGCTCTGTACAGTAGGACCTTGCTGTTTATCGATTCTGTATACGATAGTTTCCATCTGCTAATTCCAAATTCCTAGTCCATCCCTCCCCTTGCCTCCCCCCTTGACAGCCGGTCTGCTCTCTATGTCTGTGAGTCTGTTTTTGTTTCGGAGATTAAGTTCATTTGTATTCTGTGATACCTTAAAGTGCCAGGATATTGAAAACACTCAGGCCATTGTCACATGATTCCCAAAATCCCTTAAGAAGAGCACCAGATGGAATCGAGCATCTCTGAATTGGGAGCAAAGTTTGCATTTTCAGGCTGTTCCTCCAGTTTCTCCTGACAACATTCCTGTCACTCACTGCTCGATGCAGGTAGTCATGCTGAAAGCAGGAGACTGAACTGCCAGAGGGGATTTTGTGATGTGAACAGAGGCAGAGACTATTTAAATGTTTGAAAATTTTCGTCCTGAGACCTAAAGTTGGGAAATCTTACTTCTGCCGCCAAGTGCAGAAAGGCTCCATGCGGTCATTAAGATGTCCTGATATTTTGCAAGTCTGACTCATCATCATTTTTGTGTGGTCTGGGGCTCTCAGAGCCCACAGCTGCTTTGGGCGGAGGAGATCCGGATAGTTTAACATGGATCTTGTCTGGAGCTTGGTGATAAAAAAAAGGGCAAAGCTGAGGGTTACTCTCCGTGAAGCAGTCAGCTTTGCACTGGCTTAAGGTCTTTGACCCCACCCAGGAATAATATTTTTCAAAGACATTTCCCTGGTTTCAAGGGAGGAAAAAGAGGGGGTGTGGTGACTGTCTCAGGACCCTTGCCTCTCTGTCTACGTGGCTGAAAACTTTCTCAAAGTACAAGTCCAAAAATAATACCTAGGGGCTTCCCTGGTGGTCCAGTGGTTAAGAATCTGAGCTTCCAATGCAGATGACATGTTGGATGGGGAACTAAGATCCTACATGGCACAGGACAACTAAGGTTTAGCAGAGCCAAAAAATAAAAGGTAATACATAACATGGCAAATCATTTGTACGACATTACACACCTTAGTTCAACAAATACCGCTTGAAAGCTAATTATGGGCCAGGAGTTCTGTTCAGAACCGACAATATAAGTGATGACAATAACAGTCTTTACAGAGGGTTATAATTACACCAGCCATGTTTTACTACCTAAGTTGGGTGGTAAGCATTTAATCCTTGCATTTTGTATCTCTGGATTATTTCATAGCAAAAAATGCACCAATAACAGACACCACAGTCTCTGCCTTTCGTTAAGTTTGCAATGTCGTTGCAGTACAATGGTGGTGTGTGCAGCCCCTGAGTTCCAGGGAAACACACAAGGATGTTTCCTGTTCTCGAGGTGACAGTGGATGAGTGAAGATTTGCCAGAGAGATATTATAACACCCAAGGTAAGTCTTGTACTACAGGTAGAAGCTAATATAGACAAAGAAGGAGAAGGGCATGAGGTTCAAAAGGAACAGTGTGAGTCAGTAAGGACGTCAGGGTGCAGTAGAGTATGTTATTTCAAGGAGGTAGGAACTGCTGGATTATAATGGGCAGGTAAGCCAGCAAGGCAGGAAGGAAGCAGGTCAAAGGCAGATTTGTTTTGTTTCGTGTTTCTGTACAAAACAGCTTATCCTGCACTCACTTAGGAACTAATGAGGGAATCATGGTTTAAACAGAGCTTTTTGGAAGCAGTGAGGAGAATGGATTGTAGTGGAGCTCCCTGGAAGGTAGGGAGGTGAGTTAAGAAGTGTCTGTAGTGTAAGCTTTTATATATAGGATGGATGAATAAGGTCCTACTGTATAGCACAGGGGATTCCCAGGTGGCTCAGTGGTAAAGAAACTGCCTGCTACTGCAGGAGGTGCAGGAGACACTGGTTCAATCCCTGGGTCAGGAAGGTCCCCTGGAAGAGAAAATGGCAAACCCACTCCAGTATTTTAGCAGGAAAAACCCAGGGATAGAGGAACCTAGTGGGCTACAGTTCATGGGGTTGCAAAGAGTCAGACACAACTGAACACGCACACACACACACTCATTGTGTAGCACAGGGAACTATATTCAGTATCCTGTGATTAACGATAATGGAAAAGAATATAATATATATACAAAAAAATGTATATATTTCTAGATCACTAATTACCGCTGTACAGTGGTAATTAACACAACATTGTAAATGAACTATTCTGTTGTTGTTTGTTGTTGTTTAGTCACTAATTCATGTCTGACTTTTTTGAGACCCCATGGACTGTAGCCCGCCAGGCTCCTCTGTCCATGGGGTTTCCCAGGCAAGAATACTGGAGTGGGTAGCCCCTTTCTCCCTCCAGGGCATCTTCCCAACCCAGGGAGGATCCCCTGCACTGGCAGGCAGATTCTTTACCACAGAGCCACCAGGGCAGCCCAACTATACTTCAATAAGGTAAATTAAAAAGAACAAGACGTGTCTGCATTTGTTGAAGCAAGAGATGAAAAAACCAGTGGTAGCCATGACAGAGAAGGATGGATTCGGAAACAGGGGTTGAAATTGGTGGCAACTGCTTACCTGTTGGGTACAGGTGGTGAGGGAGAGGTTAGTAATGTAGGAGAATGCAGAGGCATGGTCTCAGTGTGTATGAGGGTTTAGTATCACGTGAATCAAAGACAGGTTGGTTACTCAAGCATCTTTTTGCATTATCCTTTGGGCATTTGTGTTTGGCAGCTGGAGCCAGCCCGGTGCTGGCTTAGACTTCCATGGCTTATGGGTTGGATGCATCTTATAAACAGATCCACCGAGACCAGAAAGGGCGTTTAGGAGATCTGGTGCATGTTTGACAGCTTCTCTTTTGCCCTATACTTTGTTCTTTCCAGGGAAATTGCATCAGAATACAATTTGTGTAAAATATAGATGGTCCATCAGGAAATCCAGTTCCAACTGCTCAGTGCCAATACTGTTACAAAAACCTCCAGGCTCCACGTTCTCATGGGATGTGTGCAGATCACTAATGCATCATCCCAGCATCTAATCCGAGAGCACCTGGAAGACCAGGGGAATCACTTTATGTTTTAACTGGTTGGCCAAAAAGTTCATCCAGGTTTTGCACACAATGTTAACAGAAAAACCCAGACAGACTTTTTGGCCAACTCAATATATTCCAAGAGGAGATTTGGCCCAAATGTACAAAGGACAATCTGTTTCAGATATGAAGAAGCACATGGCTTTACAAGAGAGGAGACTCAACTGTTCATAAACTATTTCAATAGACCACATAGAGGCTACTGACTGGAACATGGAAGCTTAATAAATGATTTTTGAAGATGTGAGTAGATGCAAAGTGATTTAATCTGGGCCATGGAAGAGAAGCATTAATTTTTGAGTGAACAAGTAAACCGTTTGAAAAGCAAAAGGAAATTACAAAATAAGATCCTGAAGTAAAATGAAGTACGAAATCTGGGAAAGTAAGGAGAGGAAAAGATACCATACCTGGTGCAGACCAGGTCTCTTAGCTGGGACTGCAGCAGAATGGGCTTTCTGGAATGCTGGAAACATGGAGACAGGTGTACGCTACCAAAAAGCCAGGGAAAGATTCTATTTTCTCCATTTAGACTAAGATGCGGCCTTGCTGATGCTGAATTTGGTTCAAGGACCAAGACAGAGCAAATTTTGTAGACTTTTAAAATATCTGGATTTGATGGTCAAGGTACATTACTCAGGAATTATTACACGGGACAACAAGGACATAGTAGGAATTGAACTTTTCAGATTCAGCAAGGGCCAATATTTCATGCATCATTTCATCAGCAGCTTCAAGAGCCCCTTTAAGGACTCTGGCAGCCAAAGAAAGAGACTAGAAGGCTTTGTTCGCTGATTTGGGTAGCCACCCTGCTTCTTACACAGCTATATGGCTTTTGCTAATTGAATCAGAAACTTGATTTAAATTTTAACTTTGACTATAGGATTTCTAACTGCCAGTCTGCAACCAATCTGAGATGCAAGTGGCATAATGATGGGTTCTGAAATGTTTGGCTAGTGTCAGAAGTGGGATTTACCAATCAAGTGCTGAATTAAAAATACACTTTGATCTTGGAAATGGTGTCAGGAATCCAAGGGATGAAAGAGTGAGCTAAAGAAGTGTGGGAGGAAAGTAGATAGCCCATGACATGAGATCTTTAGGTCACTGAGGAAGATGAATCAGTGGAGTGTTGAATCAGTGGAATTCACTCACTGTACCTTATCCTCAATCTAACAAGATTTGCAGATAACTAGAGAGAGATGAGCTGATGACAAGATAGCCCAATGCATAGTTTTCTGATAGTTTCCTTGTCTCTACTTGTTATCTTTTGGAAGAAAAGCTATGACAAACCTAGACAGCATATTAAAAAGCAGAGACATTACTTTGCCAATGAAGATCTATATAGTCAAAGCTATGGTTTTTCCAGTAGTCATGTATGGATGTGAGAGTTAGACCATAAAGAAGGCTGAGTGCTGAAGAATTGATGCTTTTGAACTGCGGTGTTGGAGAAGACTCTTGAGATTCCCTCTTTAGAGTCTCAAGTCCCTTGACAGTCCCTTGCTTGAGATACAGCAAGGAGATCCAATCAGTCCATCCTAAAGGAAATCAGTCCTGAATATTCATTGGAAGGACTGATGCTGAAGCTGAAGCTCCAATACTTTGGCCACCTGATGTGAAGAGCTGACTCATTAGAAAAGACCCTTATGCTGGGAAAGATTGAAGGCAGGAGGAGAAGGGGGACAGCAGAGGACGAGATGGTTGGATGGCATCATGATTCAATGGACATGAGTTTGAGCAAGCTCCAGGAGATGGTGAAGGATAGGGAAGCCTGGTGTGCTGCAGTCCATGGGGTTGCAAACAGTTGGACATGACTGAGCGACTGAGAAACACTATGTTATCTGGGCTTCCCCGGTGGCTCAGTGATAAAGAACCCAGCTGCCAATGCAGAGATGCAGAAGACTTAGGTTTGATCCCTGGGTTGGGAAGATACCCTGGATTAGGAAATGGCAACCCACTTCAGTATCCTTACTGGAAAAATCCCATGGACAGAGAAGCCTGGTGGGCTACAGTCCACAGGGTCACAGTCAGACACGACTTAATGACTGAGCGTGCACACACACGCACTGTGATATCTAAGAACGGAGCGATTGCACAATCCCATAAAATTAAAAAACTAAGGGGGAATGACAAGGCTCTGAGGAACCTCTGTAACTCTGCCTGGACTGGCAGTAAGTTAATTTCTAGTCAGAAATGATCTGACAGGGAAAATTATAACTCAGATGTGCTCAATTCTCCCTGTCAAAATAGTAAGAAAAACAGGAGGAAGATTAGAAAAGTATTACTTTTCATTGTATCTCCATATAGACATCTTTAATACAAATCCTGCTTTTGTCTAAAAGCCATACAAAAGAAATAAGAGCTTGAAATTCCATGACTTTGGAGCAGATTGACTGCAGTAAGTTTTCACTGGGCAGGGTTTCAGAAATTCATTTGAACTTGAAACAAGTTGTCTTCCAAATGCAAAACTAAAAATATTTCATTGAGGAATAAAATTTCAATTAGTAAAAGTGTAACGTCTCCTGTCTCGGACATTATTATAGAAGAAGGTGACCTGGCTGGAATGGAGCCAAATGAGATACAGGGTGAGTCTGTGACATGCCTGGCATCTCCAAAGCTATAAGTCTTAAGAAGCACAATTCAATCCTTTTGATTGTTTTAGAAATTAGGCTTTAGGGCACAGCTTCAGGGTGGGAGGGCAGTTAGACCCGTATCTCATTATTTGGTGAAATAATAAAAGGTGAGGCAGTGTTGGAGCCAAAATACTGTTGTAGAAGGTGGTGGGATGTTAAAAAGAGAGTATTTAAGAAAAGGACAGGCTTTCAAGGGCTTCCCTCATGGCACAGTTGGTAAATAATTCTCCTGCAACTCAGGAGACCCCGGTTCAATTCCTGGGTCAGGAAGATCTGCTGGAGAAGGGATAGCTACTGACTCCAGTATTCTTGGGCTTCCCTGTGGCTCAGCTGGTAAAGAATCCGCCTGCAATGAGGGAGACCTGGGATGGATCCCTGGGTTGGGAAGGATCCCCTGGAGAAGGGAAAGGCTACCCACTCCAGTATTTTGGCCTGGAGAATTCCATGGACTACACAGTCCATGGGGTTGCAAAGAGTCGGACACAACTGAGTGACTTTCCCTCTCACTTTCTCCGGTAACTCAGTGGTAAAGAATCTGCCTGCCAATGCAGGAGACATAGGTTCAATCCCTGGTCTGGGAAGACCCCACATGCCTGGGAGCAGCTAAGCCCATGCGCCATAACTATTGAACCTGTGCTCTATAGAGCCTGGGAACCGCAACTATCGCAGCCCACAAGCCCTAGAGTCCACACTCCACAGCAAGAGAAGCATTGTGGTGAGAAGCCTGTGCACTGCAACTAGAGAAAAACCCACGTGGCAACAAAGCCCCAGCACAGCTACAAATAAATAAACTATAAAAAAGAGAAAAGAACCATTTACTGGATCGGAGGAGGAAAGGTGTAAGAGTTAATAGGCCAATTCCCAGACAGAAAGGTAACTTAAATTGGGCAGGTTGGGAAAGAAATGAGAATGTGGTGTAATGGTTGGAACCAGCACAGTAAGGAACCTGGGACTCTGGTCCTCATCAGAGAGAAACCAAAGTCTTCTCACAGAGCCTGCTAGTGCACGGTCCAAACCAGGGACAGTGGCTCATCATGGAAGTGATAGTGAAATGGCCCTGGGTACAAGGGAACAAAATCTGAAGCAATCAACGATTGTGAAGCTGTGAAGTTCCTAGAGACTGCATGGGAGGAGCCATCCTGAAAGATCTTCTATAGGACATGGAACAGACTTTGGAGAATCACACTGTGATCTTGGCCCTTGGACTTTATAAACTAAGGGAGATTTAGTCAGAGAGCCTGGAGGTGGGGAGAAACAGGCTTTCTGAAACACTAGAAATCTGGAGGCAGAAATTGTGTTAGAACACCTGTGCATAGGCTATTTTATCAGCCCAGATAAAGAGGTGGCTTTGTAGACGTGAAATTTGGATTGAGTCAAGAAATAATACTCTCTTTTGAATTAATATAAATATATACATCTCCCCCCAAATTTCTGAAAATGCATAATTTTTGTACTATATTGTCTTGTCTTCTTGGGTATACATATATAAATACAAATACCTTAAAATTTTTTTCCTAACATTTAATATTTGTTTATTTGGCTGCATCGGGACTTGGTTGCTGTCATTTGCTCCAAGGCATGTGTGATCTTAGCTCCCTGATCAAAGATTGAACCTATATCCCTTGCTTTGTAAGGCAGATTCTTACTAGACTACCAGGGAAGTCCTTAAATACACACACACACACTCATATATCTTGTGTATGCATATATACATATTTTTATATGTTAGTATATGTTTATAGATACATATACATGTGTACATAAACTTTTTTTCCCTTGAATGGCTGACATAAGTCCTGAATCCCTAAAGAAATAAGGACAGCAAAGTATCAAGAATTGAACTTCTTAGTGAAGTCCTATTTTGCATTCACATTGTCAGAGGGACATTGAGACAGCCTTTGTCAAGTTCTTTGTAATCTAAGAAAACCATCCTCTGTCTCCTGCTTCTACTTTGTTTGCATAAAGTTCTGAGTCCTTGATTAATTAAACTGGTAACCTAACCTTGCCCTATTGTGTAAGTTTTGTGTGTGCATGTTTTCTGTGTATCCTGCAACTAACACCTAACCTCCCTGAAATATTGCACACGTTCCAGTTCCTCTGTCTTAGGTGCGGGAGGGAACAGCACCTTCTCTCTGGCCTCGGCAGGTCAGCCGGCCCTTAACCTGTTCTTCTTCCTATTGTCATATCTGGTCCCACCTAAGGAAGCCCCAAGACTACTGCCTGTTTTGCAGTGTAAGAACAATGGAAGACAGCAGGCCCAGCACCAGTCCTAGAAGGACCTTCATGAACCAATTCTCCCCTGTATCGGTTTTCTCCCTCATTTCTGTGGCCTTGCTCTTCTGACCTTTAACCAAACCTCCACCTGGGAATGACTCTGACTCCAGCAGGAATTCATTAGAGATATTCAAGTGCAAAGAGTCTCTTACCAGATGCCAAGAGGTCGTTGATGAATACGAGGAACTTCTCGTCAGCCACCTGGGCGTCGGTCATGAGAAACACGGTGCTAAGGTTCTTGACCCCGGCTCTCAGGCACAAGCCTGCCAGGTCCGCCTGCAGAAACCACGTCAGAGACCTCTGAGAAGAGGGCCTCCTTGAAAAGAGACCCCCACCCACTTTTTAGGAACGGGACTGTTTTTGGTTTTTTTTTTTGTCTGCTCTCACAGGAAATAAGGAAAGACGGCAACAGGAGGGAGGGAGGAGTGTGACTTTGCATTCACAGGCAGAAAAAGATGCCTCATTCCCAGGCCTTGACCCCATAGATGGAAAAGTAGAATAAATAGTGATGATCTTTAATTCACACAACCACCGTGGCTCCTGAATTAGTTTCTAGGACTCCTGCCTTGTGCAAAGAGACAACAGCTTTCCAAAGACAAGGATGGTCCCCTGTTCATCTGTGTTAACTTATCACACAAGTCACTCATCACACGAGTGAATGACTTGCCCCAGGAGGAAAGCAAAAGCTCTTAGTCCTGACAGAAGAGTCACCACGTACTTGGGCCTCCAGGCCTGGGTAGATGACTATATCTAATGATAGCAGAGTTTTGTGTCCTTATGACTAGCTCCAGGAAAAGACTTGCATTGCAAAAAATATATGTATATAGGGGAACACACAAACACACTCACACATAAGCACACACAATCATTTTAGGAAATTTGTTGTTATTGACTTTGATGTATTAATAGATGTGCTTCCTATTCGGGTGAGAGCTGAGACTCTACAGATGTCTCTAAAGCAGCTGAGGTCTCCGAGATACAGAGCTTGGGAAGGCCAGGTTCTCAGGCAGGGTCTAATGAGCCCCTCCATGCACCAGCCCAGAGTCTAAGAAGAAGGTGGACAGACCGCGAAGGGGAGGTTCTGGGCGAGGGAGCCGAAGAGCTAACGCAGGGTGACAGGGAGCGTCTGGGCAGCTCGGGAGAGGCTGGGTCTCCTCCTGCAGCCGCCGGCCCTCCTACCTTGAAGTCCGGGATCTGGTAGCCTCTCCGCAACGTGATCTGGAATACGTCCATGGAGCTGACGAAAGCCGCCAGCCGAGTCAGGCTCTGCTTGCCACTACCCCCCACGCCGACCAGCAGAGCGTTTCCCCGAGGGGACTCCAGGATGCGATTAATGTGGCAGCTGAGAGGGAAGCAGAGACACAGGGCTTCGATCAGATTGCCCTCCGTCAGAAGCAGGTGGAATGGTCTGGGGGGAGCTGAAACCCTTGCAGGCACATCCTGGGCTGAGCTTGGGAAAACTCAGTTAAGAGGTGTTGACTAAGAAATGATGCATAAGGTGAGAGTTGCAAGTTAAGTTTTATTTGGGGCAAAATGAGGACTGCAGCTCAGGAGACAGCAGCTCTGAGAGACTGCTCCAAAGAGGCCGCGGGGAGAGGCCGATACATAAGATCTTGGTGAAGAGGGAGTTCAGAGCAATCCGGGGCTTACTTTACGAAAGGTTTTCTGCTAGTCTTGAGGAGCTGATGTCACCGTGAAGGGATTTAGTGCTTTTCTAGATAAGAGGTGATGCAAGGATTGGGATTATGAAATCAATTTCTGAAAATATTTATCTAAAGGCCAGTTCCACCCGTTTCCTGGGGCACAGAGTGCCTCACTCTCTAACCTGGACTCCCTTCAGGGAGTGTTGAAGGTCCACAGCTATAACAGCACAGGGTTCAATCTCCGCAGAGGCAGAGGGCGAATGCCCTTGGCAAGCACCAATTTGTAGTTGACAATGGTCCCCAAGCTTGGCCTCGCCTCTGGCCCGACTGGACTAAAGTCTCCCTACTCTGCTTTAAGCCAAAGCCTCAGGCGAAGCACAGGTGGTGGAGGAAGAGCCCAAGGCCGCCAGGAGGGGGTCTGTGATGGCAACAGGAAGGGCCTGGGGTTAGATCTCTAATTATGTGCACAGGATGAATTCCGAGTGAGACAGTTTTCACGGCTTTTGATAAATGCTGAAAAACCGCACTCCCCCACCCCATTATGGTGGCACCAATTTCTTCTTAGGTGGAAGTAGTCAAAGGTTGAGTCTACTATATTGGAGCATAAGAATATGTCAGATTGTATTAGTTGAATTTGAAAATTAAGCCCGTATATTTGGGGATGGATAGCACAGTGATGCAGCCACTGTGAAGGGGTCGTATGTCACTAAATTTATCTAGTGACATTTTATTCCCCTAAATATTCTTTCCAGGTGCCCCAGTGGTAAAGAATCTGTGTGCCAATGCAGAAGAGGAAAGAGACTGGAATTCAATCCCTGGATCAGGAAGATCCCCTAGAGAAGGAAATGGCAATCCATTCCAGTATTCTTGCCTGGAAAATTGCAGGCAAGAAAACGAAAGCTGAAGATGTACGGCAGCACAGCTGGAGGAAACTGGCTTACTGAAGACTAGACACACACACACACACACACACACATACACGGACAGAAGAGCCTCGAATGCTACAGTCCATGGGGTTGCAAAGAGTTGGACATGACTGAGCACTCAATACCACAAATATTCAGGAGACTTTTACTGACCTATCTTAGCTCATTTTATGATTTTACTTTTCTATTTATAATTACTCAGTTTTGATACTCTATCTTGTATCAGACAGATGCATACTTCTCCTCATCCATTATTAAACCAGAGTTTCTAGACATCTGACGAGTGTGTTTACCCAGCTTGCTTTCTCTATAGTGCTAGCGCATTGAAGGGATTCAAGAAAATTTTGTTAAATTGAAGCAGAACACCCCAGACCTTATACTAAGCATCACATTTGGGGGTGAAGAAGTTGCAAGGAATCATCTGCTTTGTGTCTACACGAGAAAGCAGTTGCCTATGGTGACAAAAGGAGAAATGATGGTGCTGAAATGTCCAGGCTCTCTCTTCAGATTCAAAAAAAGGCGGGGGACGGGGTCAGGGATAAACTGATGAAGGTGAAAGAGGAGAGTGAAAAGGTTGGCTTAAAACTCAACATTCAAAAAACTAAGATCATGGCATCTGATCCCATGGTAAATAGATGGTGAAAAATGGAAACAGTGACATTTTCTTAGGTTCCAAAATCACTGCAGATGGTGACTGCAGCCATGAAGTTAAAAGACGCTTGCTCCTTGGAAGAAAAGATAAGACAAACCTAGACAGCATATTCAAAAGCAGAGATATCACTTTGTCATTGAAGGTCTGGATAGTCAAAGCTATGGTTTTTCCAGAAGTTATGTATGGATGTGAGAGTTGGACCTTAAAGAAGACTGAGCTTTGAAGAATTGATGCTTTCAAACTGTGATGCTGGAGAAGACTCTTGAGAGCCTCTTGGACAGCGAGGAGATCAAACCAGTCAATCTTAAAGGAAATCTATGCTGAATATTCATTGGCAGGACTGATGCTAAAGCTCCAATACTTTGGCCACCTGATGCAAAGAACCAACTCATTGGAAAAGACCTTGATGCTGGGAAAGACTGAGGGCAGGAGGAGGAGGGGATGACAACCATGGACAATGCCATGGTTGGATGGCATCACTGACTCTGTGGACATGAATTTGAACAAACTCAGGGTGACAGTGATGGACAGGGAGGCCTGGCGTGCTTCAGTCCATGGGGTCATAAACAGTCGGACATGACTGAGCAACTTTACCACAACAAGGGATAAATTGATGAGGAGAGAGTCAGGCAAGGGGAAGGAGAAACTCAAGTAAGTTCTGTGGGCCGCCCAACACCCAGCTCTATTCTGGAAGGCCTGAAGTCAGCTCAGCATGGTCCATGCTATTCGATAGCTAAGTGGAAATGCATCATTAGAGCTGAAGCTTTCAAAGAAGAATGGTGAAGTCTGCAACTGTCAGCATCGGATGCCAGCTGGGGGATTCATTAACAACCTCTGACGAGGGCAAAGGACTCTGCATTTAAATCACAAAATCTAAAAGGAAGATCAATATTCTAAAGGGTGCCTGGGCTAGAAAACCAAGGCAGTCTGAGTTAAGCCCATTACTGAGCTTCTGGGAGATTAAAAACAAAAGCTGAAGATGTACCGCAGCACAGCTGGAGGAAACTGGCTTATTGAAGACTGGACACACACACACACACACACACACACACACACACACACACGAGAGAGAGAGAGAGAACCAATAAGATGCACAAAAGAAGGGGCAGGAGAGAAATTCCTTTTTTTTGTTAATAAACAAGAAGTGATTCTAAGAGGAAGAAGAGGAGGCAGAAAAACATACATCAGAGCAAAAGAACAAAGAAAAAGACAAAGATTATGCCAAAAGCAGGAGGAACAATCTAGTGTGAAGCTTTGAGACAAAGCAGAACAAGAATGTGCTGGAATGGTTTAGGAAGTTGGTAGGAGAGAAAAGGTGCTTTCAGGGAAAGAAAACAACAGCAAAAAGACAAAGTCTCTAATCTCAGCGACTCTCAGGCAGCGCAAAGCCCTCGACAGGCAGGACTTTCAAAAATCCTTACTTTCTGGAGGAGCAAACTGAGGCTTGGGGCAGCCGTGTCCTCTGCAGAGAACTACTAGCCATCAGTGGCCGGACGAGGACCTGAATTCGGGCCTGGCTCTTGGCCGGGCCTCTGGGTTCCTGGGAAAGTGTGTAGAGACTTCATCCTGGGCGCTGTGTGCAGTGGTGCCCAGAAGCTTAGTGACCTGTGCTTCTCACTATATTGATCGGTGCAGAGAAATGTCACCGGCATGGAGTAGGGGAGAAGGAGGGTCCCCACCTCTTTCCAGGCCCCTGGGGCATATAGAAGGGGGAAGAAAAAAACACTTTCCTCAACCTAGGGATCAGTTAGGTCTCAGTAAGAATTCATCAGTGAGGAAGTTCAGGGAGGTGGAAAACTAAGTGGATTTTGCTGGGCAGCAGGGGGCGGGGTGGAGAGATTGTAGGAGGCAGGAGGGGTGGTAAATGCAGCTCAGGTGTGAGTACAGACTGTCTGGGAGGTTTGGAGACCATTCTCCGTGGTTTACTTGATAGCCCGCGTGCTCAGGGCGCACTCAGTCACTAAGTCATGTCTGACTCTTTGTGACCCCACGGACTGTAGCCCACCAGGCTCTTCTGTCCATGGGATTTCCCAGGCAAGGATACTGGAGTGGGTTGCATTTCCTTCCCCAGGGGATCGTCCCGATCCAGGGATGGAACCTGTGTCTCCTGCATTGGCAGGTGATTCTTTACCACTGAGCCACCTGGGAAGCCCATTCACTGGACAGGAAGACTTAAAAGGACAGTTAGTTTTTGAAACACGTGTGCACTTAAAACTTGCGATCTCACTGGACGAGGGTGGGTTGGGAATGGAGGTCCTCAGCCCTTCTGCTGCCTTGTTTGATGACCTCCCATTCTGTCACTGTGGTCAGGACCAGGACTGTAAGCGGCAACCATGTAAACAAGTACCATTCCTCCAGAGTTTAACACGACCCTGCCCCCCAAGGTCAGCGGCAGAAGCTGCTCTACCAGCCGCCACCTTGACCTTCATGGCAGAAGCAGTAGCTGCTTTCCTGGTTTTATCTAGGTGTCCTCAAATGCCCCCGTGAGACCTCACACTGGGAAGGGGAGACAGCTGAAGAAAGGCAAGAGGAGAACCACACTTACACATGGCGCACGGCGTCCTCGAAGAGCACCAGGTCCATCACTGTGTTGACTTCGTTGTGGTTCTCCAGGGCCTCCACCAGAGTCTGGGTCAGAAGTTCCCACGACTGGACGGGCATGTACTTGGGCTCCCCGATACCGTGTGCAAAATGGCAATACACGTTCAGGCTTCGGGTCTGCTCCACAGTCTCTTCGAGGTCCTGGTGATGAGATACACGGGCAAGGACCCTCCTGACCGACTCTTGGGTCTGGTTCCACACAAAGTGGAGACAAACCTTATTATGGATAAGAAAATAAAATACCCAGTACAACTCCACTGACTTAAAAGATAGGGAGTCTTTGTCTCGTCACTACCAAGCTATCCTTGAAGTTTCAAAAGGACAGCTATTCTTTTTTAATCCAGAAGGGAATTGTTTACTTATCAAAACCAAAATATTTGAGATTTTGAGAGGTGGAGATTGTTATGAAAGTGAGTCCAAGAAAGAACAGGCTTTCTAATGCATCAGGAAGAGTTTATGTCAGCATGAGCAATTGTTCCACCTGCCACTCTTTCCTTCTAAGGTTCAGACTGGAGGACTCACTTGGGAAGGGGGTGATTAGCATGCTGTTCAACAGCAGAGGAATAACCCAGGAAATAAATTTTGAATCACTATTTAAATAAATCTTCAGTCTTTAGAGTTGTTCCAAATGTTCCAAGTTTCAAACTTGTTCCAAATTTCCAACCAATAGCAGTTCCAAAGTGGCTGGCTCTGCAGAGACAAGACTGTGAATTTCCAAGGATGCTGGTGTGTCAGCTGGGATAACCAATTTGAGGAAAAGACAAGGATATGGTCAGATGGTCTTCACAGACCTCACAACACCGAGATTCTATGGTTAATTTGTGTCTCTTCTTGCTCCAGAATTTTCCACTTTGTCACACTAAGGACAGACTTTCTTTCTTTACCTAAACATGATTTTCTTCAATTTAAGGGCTAGATTTTTGTCATTTGGGTGATCCTTGCATAATCACCATTCTTTTTCAGATGTAAGCATAAATTCACAGGGCAATACTCACATCAAAAATTTTCTTGACCACATCTACCTGGATCTTATCAAAAAGATCAAGGTCCTTCTCTTCCACCATCTTATCCCGATAAACCCTATTCGATTCGTGCAGATAGAGGTTTACTAGGTCCTGTGTGGACTTGACACATTCCACGGAGGAGAAGAGAATACCCTATAAGGAGAATAAACAGCAACAAAAATAACATGAATAGCAACTTAAAACTTCAACAGTTACTATTGATGGAAACCAGTTATGCAACAGGCACTGAACTAGATGTTCTGCCAGACAAAGCTCATTTAACCACCATGATGAACCCACAAAGTGATTTTTACAAGTCATTCAGCATAAGGTGAAGGGTGCGATTCAGAAAGAAAGAAAGCATGCTCTATGGTATAAGTGCATGCTCTATGGTATAGGGTAATAAGTGGCCTTAGTTCAAAACCACACAGCTTTGAAGCCAGGTCTGTCTGACCTGAGATCCTGGAATTTCAACCACTACTTTCCAAATCACCACAGGAATGGGTGAGGAGGCTTCTCTGCTGTATTTCAACTCTATAAGTGCCATTTTGAAAGCGAATCTGGGTGATGACTGTTTCTTCAAATCAGAAGGACAACAGAGGGCTGGAAGGAATATAGCTAACTTTTACAGGTCAGCAATCTAGCTATTCATCTCTAGTAAGTTCTCCTTCCTATATACCTCAGGGATCATTCTAAATATTTACTATTCTTTTCAAATTTCCATCACTCGCCTGTTATTATTGGCCAATGCTCCAAGCTTCTTTATGGAAAAATGGAGACCGCTGAGATCAGAGCCTCTTGACAACTTCAAATCCTATAACTTAAAACTCATCAATGCCTTGTTTGCTCTCACTGATTTCTGTCTTGTCTTACAAGAAAAGGAGTCCTTTAATTGTACGTCATTACAGACAGAATGGGCTTCCCCGGTGGCTCAGATAGTAAAGAATCTGCCTGCTATGAGGAAAACTTGGGTTCAATCCCTGGGTTGGGAAGATTCCCCTGGAGAAGGGAATGGCCACCCACTCCAGTATTCTTGCCTGGAGAAATCCATGGACAGAGGAGCCTGGTGGGCTACAGTCCATTGGGTCAACAGAGTCAAGACACAGCTGAGCAACTAACACTCTCACTACAGACAGAATGATGCTCAGATTCACCTGCATGGCATGATGATCTGGTCATAACAAGAGGTGAAAGGCTGACAATTAATGATCTAAGTAGCCATGTCAAGAAGATAGAAGAACAAGAACAAACTCACCCCGATCCTAGAGTAACTAGGAAGAAAGAGATTTTAAAGAGAAGAGCAAATCTTAATAAATTTGCATACTAAAATGTATCAAATAGAGATAACCAATAAAATCAAACACATAATATTGACATACTTCTCTTTTTCGGTTTCTTTTGAAAAGACTAGCACAATTAGCCCTACTCTCTAGCAGGGCTGATTGAAGATAAAAAGAGAAAAACAGAGAAGGTACACATAATCAATAGCCAGAACAAAAAAACAGAGCACATGTCAGATAAAACAGATACTTAAAAGATAACAACAAGACACTATAAACAATTTTATGCTAATAAATTAGAAGCTGATGACACTGACATCTGACCACAACTGATGCAAAAAGAAGTAGAAAATGTGAGTTGCCTAATATGTACTTAAAAAATGGAATTTATAATGGAAAATCTTTCACAAAAAAACTCCAGATGGTTTCATCATTAAATTCTTCTGACATTTAAGGAAGGCACAATACAGTGTCTTAAAAAATCTTCCTGAGAGTAGAAACAGAGAAAACAATTCCCAATGCATTTTATGAGGACTTCATAACCTTAGAACACTGGAAGAAAGAAAAATGATAGGAAAATCACATTAATATAGATGCAAACATTATAGAGAAAAAAATAATGAATGGAATCCAGAAAATAAAGTAAGTTCACCATGTTAACAACTAAGTTGGGTTGATTGCTCAAAAACAATCAACATAATTTATCCCATTTCCAGAAAAAAGGAGAAAAAAAAATAGATATAATGATTTCAACAGATATAGAAAAATCATTTAAGTTTTAACATATATTCATGATAAAAAAACTCTTAGTAAACTATAAATTGAAAGAAATTTTCTTAAACTGGTAAAGAGCATCCACGAAAATCTATAGTAAGCATCACACTTAACAGCCAACTATTGTAAAGCTTTTCGCTTAAAATTAGGAATGCTGTGAAAGGCCACTCTCCCAATGTCTATTCCTTGTGGTGGCAGGTAAGAAAAAGCAATGGGAAGGTTTAAGGGTCAGAAAGAAAGAAATTGTTACTATGATTCATTTTTCCCAATGGCATGATTGTGTATATAGGTGCAAACATAATACTGAACAAAGGTACACAAGCATATTTACCATACAATTTGCATTTATATAAAGTCCCAAAATAGGCTGAAATAATGTATGGGGTTAGAAGTTCAGACAGTATTTTAGCTCTGAGAGGAGGAGAAAAAGAGTGAGTGGAGAACTTCCCTGGTGGCCCAGTGGTTAAGAATCCATCTGCTAAAGCAGGAGACCCAGGCTCTGTCTCTGGTCTGGGAAGATCCCACATGCCATGGCTCAACTAAAGTGGTTTGCCGCCAACTACTGACCGCATGCTCTAGAGTTCAAGAGCCACAACTACTGAAGCCTGCACAACTTGGAGCTCATGAACTGCAACAAGAGAAGTCACCACAATGAGAAGTCACTGCACCACAACTAGAGGAAGCCTGCATGCAGCAACAAAGACCCAATGCAGCCAAATAAACAGGTAAGTACAATTAAAAGAAAAGCTCCATTTTTTTTTTTTAAGGGTAAACAGAAGAAAGAAAAATGAGGGGTTTCAGGGATGCTGGGAACATACTTCTGTTTTTTTAAATATATTTATTGGGAAAGTAGTTCTTGACTTGAGTTATGGTTACGTAGCTGTGATGACTTTGTGACAATTAACTGAGCTTGACTTTGAGCGCCATGACTTTGGCGCTTTTCGACTTGGATGTGAGACTTTAAAAAAAAGTTTATTTTAGAAAAAGAAAGAAATCTCACTAGGTCCCTTCGGCCCCTCCCACACATACATCTCGGCCCCTGTCGGCTTCCTGAATCTCCTGGGTACCAGCCCCGTGTGAGGTGTGGACGGTGGAGAAGGAGGCCTGCCACCAGAGCTGACTCTGGGAGAGAGGAGAGCCATCAGCTGAAGTTTACAAGCCCCGTTACAGCCGGATGCTCAGGCTGACTGACAATTAAGGGCTGAGTCGATGAGAGCGTGTCAAGGACAAACTTTGTACCAACTCAGACAGTTTTGTGTAGCACTGAGATGGGAATGCTTAATGATTTCTGCTCAGAGCACGATCAAGTTCTGTCCTGACGTCCGGATCCTGGACAGAGTGAGTGAAGCGCAGAGAAGGGCTGAATGATGGAAACTTGGATCAAGCTGGATGGAGGAAAACGGCATGTTCTCCAGACAGCGCCTGTCTCCTTGGGGGCTTTCAACCCTCCTTACAGCTCTCCTGTCAGGCCTTTAGGCAAGCGGTCTGGGAAAGGGGTAGGAGGGGGAGGCTGTAGCCAAGCTGTGGGCTTAAAACTCCGTTCTGGAGGAGGAGGGTGAGGGGCTGCGTGGATGGACGGAGGCAGTTCTCCAGTGGGGGTGCACTTCCCACATTTGGGGCTGGGAGCTGACAGCGGGCAGGCTGCAGTGGTCGGGCTCAGACATAGAGCCTGGGGGTCGCTACTCAGGCTGGCTGAGTCTGGAAAAGAAACAGACTTAGCCCCGCACCATACCTCTCCTCCTAGTTCCTCCCTGACCAGGGAGGACCTAACACAGGCTGAACTGGGACCCTCCTTCCTCAGGACACCTTGGCAGCCTGAATCCCCACACAAGAGAGCTGGCCCCCACACTCATCTGGGATACGAGGCTTCTGCTTGGCAGTTATGCGAACATACTCGAGCTACTGACTTGCCTGTGACACAGTTTTGTCATTTCCAAATTGGAAGCGATCAGTGTTGCACCTGAAGTGGTTGTCCTGAGGATTCAATCACTAGCTAACAGATGCAGAGGGCATAGGACTGGCTCAATAAATGCCAGCTTTATTACAGACTGAAGTTGGACCTTTTATAAAGATCCTCTCTGATCTCAAAGTTCCCTCCCCGATCTTGTGGCTTGGCGACATCTCTGAGGCCCATTCCCGCCTACTTGTTATTGCACCAACACCGTGTGTACCTTTCTACCTCCCCGAGCATTCATGCTGTCATCTATGAGCTGGCAACTTCTCCCAGCCTTTATTAAATTGGGATAATAATGTGCATCCCAAAGGGCTGTTGTGAGTATGAATTTCAGGTCGCACAGGTGACAAGGCGCTGTCCAGGCAGGAGCCGGCCCAGTGCATTGTGTGAGGGAGACCTGATGCTTCTTCTCCCTTTCATTCTGCCACTACGAGCAACGGGAATTTGATCTAACGACTTAACTCCTTTTTGTTCATTTGGAAAATGCAGACAGTGACACCTGTGTCTCATTCCGATTCAGTGAGATTTAAGAGATGGCTTGTGTGATTAAAAAAAAAAAAAAAGTGCCTGCCCTGGTAGTCCAATGGTTAAGAATCCACCTGCCAAAGCAGAAGACACAAGTTCAATCCTCGGTCCAGGAAGAGCCCCCGTGCTGTGGGGCAACTAAGCGCGTGTGCCCCACAGGCTCTGCTCCAGCATCTGTGCTCAGCAACAGGAGAAGCCCCCGCAGCGAGAAGCCCGTGCGCCACAATTAGACAGCAGCCCCCGCCTGCCGCCACTAGAGAAAGCCCGAGAGCAGCCACAAAGACCCAGAGCAGCCAAAAATAAACACATAAATAAACAACATTTTTAAAAAGTCTTTCTCAATTAATACTTGATAAATGGGAGAGGAGGGTGGAGATGCTCAAACATTGCCATTGTCCAGGGCTGAGGGCCATGGAGCTGGGTCCTTCTTGCTGCCTTAACTGTTTTAGGCTGTTTCATCAAAAGGATGGGTGAGGACAGAATGGCATGGTGGGAGGGGGACCTGGAGACCTAGGTTCTATTCCAGTTTCTTCTCTGGCTGGCTGTGTGCCCTTAGGCAAATCAGCGTAAGTTCTGTGGGTCTGTTTCCTCATTTACAAGTTGATAAGTAAATGTTTGGAGGCACGTGACCCAGAAGCACCATCCTGGGTCAGCTCACACGTGCTCTCAGAGACTTGGCCTGGCTATAGGGCTCAGTGGTCCACCCTCTGGGTGAGCCTTTTGGGAACGCTGCTCTCAGATCACCGAACTAATGTTCAGTGGGTTTCTGCTCCTTACGACCATGGAACCCACAAGCCCTATGGCCTCAATGTCTGGACCTTTGCTAGTCTGAGTTTTCCCAGAGTCCTCCCTGCACAGGTAGTGCCCTGAGTGTTGCTGTTGCCCAGTCACTAAGTCATGTCCATCCCTTTGCAACCTCGTGGACTATAGCCCACCAGGCTCTCTTGTCCTCCACTATCTCCCGGTGTTTGCTCCAATTCATGTCTATTGAGTTGGTGATGCTATCTAACCATCTCATCCTCTGCCACCCACTTCTCCTTTTGCCGTCAGTCCTTCCCAGGATCAGGGTCTTTTCCAATGAGTCAGCTCCTCACCCTGAGTAATGATCAATGTGCTCCCCATGGAGGGTCAAGCCTTGCTCCCTGGTCAAGTTGACATTTCCCTACAGGTGTGGCCTCTGCTTGGTATAAAAGGCACTTTCCCTCAAAAATGGCTCAGAGCTGTCCTGGAGAGGGGTCCCTCTGAGAAGTAGTTTCTGCAGATTCTCCTCCAGGATGGGAGGGTTATGGACCCATGATGTGAGGATGGGTTACCTGAGCAAGGGGAAGAAGGGGCCGAGTTTGCTGTGCTGCCCTCTGGATGTTTTGATAGTGAGGGGCCAAGCAATTGGAAGCACCAGGTAGACACAGGCCATCCCTAGTTAGAAGAGCATCACTATCCTGAAATGGTTTTGACTTGGGAAAGAACCCAGAGTTTTAAGGACTGAGGCATCCCACGGGCTGGAAGATGGTGTCTTAGGAGCAGTACCACATGGCCTCTATAGGAGGCAGAGCCCTCCTGCATGGTTTGGGGGACGTTCTCTTGCATCTCAAGAAAGATGGGTGGACCAACAGGGCCTGCAAAATATTTTTATCTTTCTTCTGTGCCACTCTTTTTCCTAGGCTGAATAAGATAACATTATCTTTGAAATGCTGAGCCATATTCAGCTTGAAGGAACCAACTCAAAAAATGCATTCGGTTTACTGAGAAGTAATTCAATTGACTAACAGAATTTTATATTTTACAAATTTGTGGCTGTGCTGGATGTTGGTCACTGCAAGGGCTTTTTCTTTAGTTGCAGAGAGTAGAGGCTACTCTCCAGTAGAGGTGCTTGGGCTTCTCACTGTGGTGACTTCTCTCGTCTTGGAGCACAGGCTCTAGGGCACTCAGCCTTCAGTAGCTGCGGCACCTGGTGCATGGACTTAGCTGCTCTGAGGCATGTGGGATCTGCCCAGACCAGGGATCGATGTGTCTCCTGCATTGGCAAGTGGATTCTTTACCACTGAGTCTCCAGGGAAGCCAGAATAGCTGTTGAATAGACCCACACAGATCCCATGGTACTCCGTTTACTTATATGTTCATCACCCCATAAGGACCCTGCCTTCGTCGAAGAGTTTGGCCAAGGATGGAGGGAACAGGGTCATTGTCAAGCCTCCGAAGGTGTCTCGGAGAGGTCGGACTCACCTGGAAAATGTTGGCGAAGTCCCTGAGGTTGAAGATGTAGTGGAATTTGATCGCTGTGGGAAGGAACGTGGTGGCGATTTTCTGGTGGAAGGTGAGGGCCAGCTGGAGCAGCTGGGGGACGCTCTGGTGCAGCGCTGCCGGAAAGTTCCCCAGCCTGAGGTGCTGAGTCAGGATGGCGCTATAGATGGAGGACAGGGCGTCTGCTCCCGGGAAGGAGAGGGTGAACACGCTGAAGTGACGCTGCTCGGGAAAATGAGAGCCACAGGGAGGAGACCACGAGTTACCCTCTGTGGTCACAGAACAGAAAACATCTCTTCTGGATTTGGGTACAGTGGTCAAGAATTCTTAGAAGGGCTTTGAATTCTACATTCTGGCCACACTTCTCACATTAAACCCAAACTTAGTTGAGCCAAGAATGAATGAAGGGCTTTGGACCTCTGGTCAAAGATGTCAGCGTGGCATAGCAGGAAGAGAAGGGAACCTGGACTCTGGGTCCAAATCTGAATGTGATACTGAGAATGCACGTGACCTCGGGAGGGTCATTCACCTCTCTGAAGTTCTCTCATTCTGAAGGCCAGGCTGAATTAGACGAACCTGATGATTCCATCTGGCTCGAAAGGCTTCTTTAAAAAGTGGTACAAGTGAACTTATTTACAAAACAGAAATAAGAGTCACAGATGGAGAAAATAAACTCAGGGTTACCGAGGGGGCAATGGGAGCGAGGTATAAACTGGAAGATTGGGATTGATATATACACACACTCCAATATATAAACAGATAGTAAGGACCTACTGTACAGCACAGGGAAATCTACTCAACACTCTGTAATGACCTATATGGGGAGAGAATTTAAAACACAGTGGGTGTGTGTGCGTGTGCATGTGCATGGCTGTGTGTGTGTGTGTGTGTGTATGTAAAATTGATCCACTTTGCGGCACAGCAGAAACCAACACAACACTGCAAATCAACTATGCTCCCGTGGAAGTTAATTATAAAAAAAAGAAAAAAAATCTTCAGGGGGTCTGGGTTGAGGTGTTTTTTGGTCTCCCTGGAAACGCGAGTCCACATCCTGTATGATTCACCATGTAAAGAGGCTGGATGGGTGGAGAGCCAATTATCCCATAGAGATGAGTGACACCAGCCTGGAAGGCGGTGTTTAAGACCCCGAGGTCACAGTTCCCCCCCCATACCTGAAGCCGGGGGTTGATGGTGAAGCTGCCCGCGGTGGGGTTCATACAGGAAACATACTGGACATTCATCACCTCTTTCAGGGACAGTTTGTTTCGATCATACCTGGAACAGTCAGAAGCCACAGGTGAGAGACGAGTGAGGGCTCAGGCAGGAAAGCGTGTTGTGAAGGTGAGCTGGGATGTGCCCAATCACCCATGTGTTCGAGAGGTAAAAAAAGACTAGATCCACTGGTAGATAAAAGATAAAAGAGCTGAGGACAAATTCTTAAGGGATACCATGTCTATGGAAGTAGAACAGGAAGAAGAGACCACAAAGATGGTGAAAGATGTAGGAGGAAATCAAGGGTGTGTGGTACGCAGAAAGCCAGGATTTCCAAAAGGACAGAGCAGTCAACCACATCAAATGAGTACGGAAAATAAGAAAGATGGTGACCCAATGGGGTCTGTTAGACGTCATAATAAAGATACAGTTATTGAGTAAGAACAGTAAAGTAGAGGAAACAGAAACCCAATCATTATGGCTGGAGGAGTGAGTGGGAGATAAGGAATTGGAAACTGGGGAGGTAATCTGGTAACACAGAGGGAGACAGAGCAGTAGTCAGAAAATGATATTTTTGAACACAGATAGCTTAGCTGGTAAAGAATCTGCCTGCAATGCAAGAGACCCCAGTTCAAGTCCTGGGCTGGGAAGATCCCCTGGAGAAGGGAAAGACCACCCACTCCAGTACTCCGGCCTTGAGAATCCCATGAACCATATAGTCCATGGGGCCGCAAAGAGTCGGACAGGACTGAGAGACTTTCACTTCACTAGCTAAATTCATGCAAGTTTAAATATTGATGTGAAGGCACTGAGGAGGGACTAACAGATGAAGTGAGATTTCAGAGGTGGAAAGAGTGGACGCAAAGATGCTGGTGGGTGGTTAAGCCTCAGGGAAGATGCGGTGGGGGGAGGCACAGGGAGGCAGGTAAGTTATATAGACATGGAAGCTAGAGACGGAGGTACTGGGTGTGGTCATCAGCGGAGGCTGGGTGGCAAGCTTGGAGAGAGAGAAGCATGGAGCGGCTATTTCTGGGAGCAGAAAGGTGACCATATGAAGGCAATGCAGTAGAATTTCCAGGAAGGTCTTACTGGATTCAGTGTGAGGTGGGATGGTAAGCCAGAGTTGCCTCAAATCACTGACTTGTTTTTTTTTTTTTTTTCTTTCTGGTAAGAAAATGGCAAAAAGGTTTAGACCTTTTGCTGTTAAAAATGATACACTTGCAGGAGATAACAATGGAGCCTGTGAGATGTTCTGAGAGACAAAGGCTGACACAGAGAATAGACTTGTGGACGCAGTGAGTGAAGGAGAGGGTGGGACGAATCGAGAGAGCAGGACGGAAACATACCCGTTGCCATGTATAAAATTGGTAGCCCGTGGGAATTCTCTGTGTGACGCAGGGAGCTCAAGTCAGATGCTCTGTGACCACCTAGACGGGTACGATGGGGTGGGAGGTGGGAGGGAGGTTCAAGACGAAGGAGACATGTGTACACCTATGGTTGATTCATGTTGATACATGGCAGACACCAACACAATATGGTAAAGCAATGATCCTCCAATTAAAAAGAAATTTTAAAATATTAATTAACGGATTTAAGGCACATGTTAGGTGTTCTCATCAAAGGCCCTGCTCAGTGCTAAAGAACCACAGCGGGAGGTGGGGTGTGGGTGGGGGGGTGGGGTGGTCCTGGTTAATCATGCCTTGAAAGCTTGAAGAAGGCGACTTTAGAGTTGAGTGGTGAAGAAAGGATAGGCATTTTCCCTTAAATAAGAGCTCAGTAGCTTCTCTGACCAGCGCCTTCTCTGGTGCCAGAGCTGAGCTCAGACCTGCAGCTCCAGCAGGACAAACCGGCCCTGGACCTGTCCCCTGCCCAGCCGAGTCCCTCCATCTGCTCGCTTACCAGTGGCTGTAGTCCAGGTGCTGCCTGATGACCGTGTGAGGCTGCACAGTTCCATAGGCATCCACCTTGGGCATGTTCATGTCGTCAATGAAATAGATGAGCTTCTTATTGCCTGGGGGACCGTAGTTCCTGCCGGCTTTCTTTTCCAGAGGCTTCTCCAGGACAGCTGAGGAGAGAGCCAGTTAGTGAGGGAAGGAGGGCCAAAGCTCAGAGGCCAGTTCTAAGACAGTCCAGTGTCAAGGACGGGCCACGGTGCAGCTTGCACGTGAGAGCTGCTCCCAGGGGCAGGCAGCTCCATGGGACCAAAGGGGAGGCGGGTGATGATCAGGCAGGGGTGGCGACAGCAGCGCCCAGGCCTTGGTCATCTGACTGTGTGCAGAGTTAGGTTTGCACAAACATTTATGGTCTCATTGAAGCCTTAAAACAGTGCTGCAAGATTAGAACCATCACCCCTTTCACAAATGACGGAACTGAGACTCAGAAGAATGAATTAACTTGTCTAAGGTAGTGCCAGGCTACAGATCCAAATCAGTTAAACTTCAAAACCCATGTTCCTTCCACTGCACTTGAGGTCCACAGTTTTCTTTGCAGACTAAAAACAGAAGTCCCAAGGCCTAGTACTCTACCCTCAAGGAAATCTGCAAACAACCAGATCCTAGGTGGACTTCCCAGGTGGCACCTGTGTGGCCTCCCCTGGAAGAGGGCATGCAATTCACTCCAGTATTCTTGCCTGGTAAACCCCATGGACTGAGGAGCCTGGCGGGCTACAGTCCATAGGGTCACAAAGAGTTGGACAGGACGGAAGTGACTTAGGGCGTGCGCGCGCATGCACACACACACACCTTCTCTACCTAGGACAGAAGAGGAGACGAAGGATGTGGTTCCCCATCTCAGAACTGGAAAGAGGCCTCTTCTACCCCTGGACTGTAAAAGAGGAAATACTGGATATTTTGTCAACAGTGTTCTCAGAGTGCTCCCCCACCCCGGGGTTTTCCCTGAGGGAGAGAAGAAACAACAGCCCCAGAGAATTTCCCAGAAGCCCCCAGTATCATGAATGCCCCGCTCCCCCTGCCTTGGGGTAGTGGAGCATCTCAGTGCCTTTCTAGAAACTAAGTACAGACTCTGTCCTGGAGCTGCTTCTTCAATTATGCAGCCGGAGGGAAGGAATCAGAGAGTACATTTTCCCAGCCTGACAGAACTTGTTTAGAGCAAATCTAAGTAACAGGGTATATATATATTTTTTTCAATAAATCAATTAGATATTTATGTACTGCAAGAACCAATACTATTACAGCTAGAGGCTCTAAGAACCATCTCATCCCTTTCCTTGAAAAACAAGTTTGTAAACAAGGAGGAAGTGTCAACAGACATATGAAGGTGACAGATAGAAAGACATGTTCCTTTAAGAAGCTTGAATATTCTAATTTTCTGGTCCTGAGTTAAATTAAGTGTTCCAAATAGGAATTAAATTTAAATTTAATTAGCATGCAATTAACATATACTATCGACCAATTAATCACCCAACACCTTCCTACCCCCCTTAAGACATAACAACTATATACAAGATCTGTCAAAATGAAATATAATTAATGGGCTGCCAAGGACACGCTTCTGTGAACAGTCCTTCTAATAGGAAATTCTCTCCTTAGGAAGACTTGTTTCTCCTCCTCCTGAAGCAATGATATTCAAATCAACTCCTGGAATTAAGCAGACCCTGTAATTTGGGTTGATTAAGCTTTTTATGCTACTTCAGGACTGTTGAGGAGAAAAGCATGTCAGTTAGCAAGAAGTGGGCTCAGAATACACCAGATTATCTCAAAAGGATGATTAAGAAAAGAGAGGCCTCCCCAGGAAAGGCACGCACACTGGATCCCTTCTTGGCTGACCTCTGCTCCAAGTCTTATCTAGAATGAAACTGTAGTGAGTTCTGCTTCCAGGCAGAAATGGAAGAACAGAAGTGGAAGGCATCTGCTCCTTGGAAGGAAAGCTATGACAAACCTAGACAGCGTATTCAAAAGCAGAAACGTCACTTTTCTTACAAAGGTCAGTATAGTCGAAGCTATGGTTTTTCCAGTATTATATGGATGAGAGAGTTGGACCATAAAGAAGGCTGAGTGCCGAGGAATTGATGCTTTTGAACTGTGATGCTGGAGAAGACTCTTGAGAGTCCTTAGGACTGCAAGGAGATTAAACCAATCAATACTAAAGGAAATCAACCCTGAATATTCATTGGAGGGACTGATGCTGAAGCTGAAGTTCAATCCTTTGGCCACGTGATGGAAAGATCTGACTCACGGAAAAGACCCTGATGCTGGGAAAGACTGAAGGCAGGAGGAGAAAGGGGAGACAGAGGATGAGATGGTTGGATGGCATCATGATTCAATGGACATGAGTTTGAGCAAGCTCCAGGAGATGGTGAAGGACAGGGAAGCCTGGCGCGCTGCAGTCCATAGGGTCACAAAGAGTCAGACACAGTTGAGTGGGTGAACAGCAACACTGCTACCATCCTCGTCCACTGACTCCCCCACCTGGGGTCCGTGACATCCTTCCAAACGATCTTCCTGCTTTTGCCCTTAGATTCCTGTGCTGTGTTCTCAAGACAGCAGGCGGAGGTATCCTTGTAAGATGTAGATCAGACTGTGCCAGTCCCATGCTTAACACCCCCAGCGGCGTCCCATCTCACTTGGAGCAGAAGCCCGTCTGGTTACCAGGGTAAACTCCGTGTTGGCTTCTCTCTCCCACTGCTGCTGCCTTCCCTCCCTCTGCTCCAACCATCCTGTTTCTGACTCACTAGTCACCCATGGCCGTGGCGTCTTTGCTCTGGCTGCTTCCTCTGTCTGCAATCTTTTCTCCTAAATGCCAGAAGTTTGCCCACTTCCATCAGGCATTTACTTACTCAAATGCCATCTTCTTAGGAAGCCCTTCCCTGGCACTTGAGCCCAAATTAAACCACCCCCCCACCTCCTATTCCTGGCCTCAGCTTCGTTTTCCTCCATTAACACTTATTACCACTTAATATCCTGTATATCTTACTTACTCATCTTTTTTATTATTTCAGTCCCTCCATATTATGAACTCCAAAAGGCCAGGAATCTTTCTCTGTTTTCCTCATTGTCATAACCCCAGCACCTAGGATATTATTTATCACAAAGGAAGGTATTCAAAAACTGATTAAAGAATGAATACATGGCTTAATATGATAACAAACTCCATGAATAGGCAAAGAAAGGTTTATCATACTCCCTTTGTAACTAAGGAAACAGAGGCTGACATGGGCTAAAGGCGGTGCTGGAATTAGAACCCAGGGCTCTTGATACTGATCCCGATGCTTCTTTCACATGGCTGGGGAAGAGAGACCTTGCGAGCCCTTCTCACTCATCCCAGGATTCCTCCAGACTCTGAGCACCAGAGCCCTGCAGTCATTCATTTGCTGGGCATCACTAGGGACCTGAGTTTGTGTGGAGGACGTGACACGCACCATATCACTGAGCCTTCAGAGCAGCCCTAGCATGCATTATCATCACCTTTAAAAACATCTCTCAACAAAAGAGAAAACTGAGCTTTAGGGAAATAAAGGGACTTTATTCAAAGTCATCCAGCTACTGAGGAAAAAGTCAGGATTCTAACCCAGGTCTGCCTGACTATGGCAACTATGTACCCACCACAGCACACTGCTTCTGAAACGTTACTATGACCTGGCTCCTGTCCTTCAGAAATCCCTGGTTTAGTTAACGCTCTGCCTGACCATGTTTTTTTTGACAGAGATCGTTAATAATTAATCATGTCTTCACTTCGCATTGACCTGATTTGTATTTCTGTGTTTGAACTCTTTTTCCTTAGTATTATCCAAATTTTCACATGTTAAGACATTTTAGTTATATTATAAGGGCTCTTCATTTGTTCTTTCAAAAAATAACATGTTTTGCATGATCATAAAATAATACATACTCACTATATAAAGATTGGAAAGCATAGAGAATCATAATGATGAAAATGAAAATTGCCCATAATTCTATCACCTAGCAGTAAGCATAACTTTCAATATTTTGGTCTATTTCACTCTAGTGTATTTGCTCTGTTAGATTTTTTTCCTTTACACAATAGGAATTACACTGTATATTCTGCCTGTGTATGTTGTTTTTCATTTCATGTATTACAAACCTTTTTATATGATAATACCTAACCTACTATAACATGATTTTTAATTGCTGCATTGCATTCCATAATTTGGAGGTGCTAAAATTTATGGGATGGTTTCCCTATAGTCTTAAACGTGTTGTTTTCAATTTCTTTGTTTTGAATCCCCATTTGAAGTAGAGCATCTTGCCTACTAGATGGTAAGTCTTTGATGATTTAATCCCGTGTCATCTCCTTTTGGACTTCCCTGGTAGCTCAGCTGGTAGAGAATTCACTTGCAGTGTGGGAGATCCCGGTTCGACTCCTGGGTCGGGAAGATCCCCTGGAGAAGGGCTAGGCTACCCACTCCTGTATTCATGCTTGGAGAATCCCCATGGACAGAGGAGCCTGGCAGGCTACAATCCATGGGGTTGCAAAGAGTCGGACGTGACTGAGCGACTAAGCACCTCACAGCATCTCCTTTTTGGAAGATATTCAGGCAAGTGCTGAGAGCTGTCCATCTGATAACGTAATGCTCCTCTGAGGTCGAGAGTTTGATCAGATCTTTCAAGGTCTCATCCAGCTTTAAACTTTCAATGAACAGGTGATGGGTTTGTTTTACACAAGGACTCAGACACCCGAGCTCCCATCTAATTAGTGTAATTACGCACTCAAATATTTGTTGAGCTAATACTTCAAGTCGCAGTTGGATGTCAGGAGAATTCAGCACTGTGACGAGCATTGCTTTGGCTCACTCCCATCGCACTGCAAATATAAGCCCATCGATGCTGTGACCCAGTTCTTTACTCCTCTTTTTCCCTTTCTAAACTATCCTGTCAATGGGTCATTGCAAATTCCTTTAGTTCTTAAAATGACTTATATTTCCAAAATGAATGAGGAAAGGCTTAAGCTATTTCAATAGACATAAAACAGACTAACTGAAAAAGACTAAGAGAGATTCCAAACTATATAGTAGAAGAAACTTATTTGAGCCACTAATCATGGTGATATAGTTAGTGTAATGAAATAAGAATGGTCACACTGTCCTTTATGAACTGGCTCTTTGAAAGCTTAAAACTCAATCTGTTTTTAATTACAGTAGCCATGCCATCCCGGATCACTGATACAAACCCATCTCTACTTTTGTAGGAAAACTAATTTTAGGCGCTCAATTCTAAAGGGCATGTATCCTGGAAACTTATAAAAGGTGTATCGGGCTGCAAAATGGGCATAGTCTTCAACCTAGATTTTTATAGGAGGTATTTTTTAAAAACTTAAATTATTTTTGATCATCCTAACCTTCAAAAACACCCAAGAGTGGATCATTAGATGATAACTCAGTGAAGGGAAAGGGAGCAGTGGCCCTGAGTCTGTGGTGTTTAGAGCAGCTAGAGGGACACAGATCCGCCTCCTCAGCTAAGATGCCAGGGTTATTAACTGCGATTGGTACAGCTGCTGGCAAGCGGTCAGGTTAAGTCTGAGAGTTTCACTGTACAAGTGAAGGACCTCTTTTACTTACTGTCAAAGGCAGAGACATTTGCTCCAGATATTAGACAAGTGGAAGAAAAGTTGACATTCTGTTATGGAAATGTAGATGCATGACTTACCAAAGTGGATGGACACAGTAGCTCAATGAAATAAGACAGCTTGGCTATTAAATCACTATGCAACTTTGAGGGAAGTCACTTAAGACCTCTAAGCCTCATTTTCTCATTCTGTAAAAATAGACTGTCATCAGATCCGTGATGGGCATCATTTCCGTCTTCCTTCTCCTAAGTTATGTTCCAGCTAGACTGGCCATGTGACACAATTTTGAACAGACACATAAATCAGTGGGATTCCTGGAGAGCTATCATTTCCTGACAAGGGCACTAACTCTTCCCTTTATCTTTTGTTTTTTTTTTTCCATTTGGAATGCGGATGTGATGGCTGGAGCAGCAGAGACTCTGCTACCCTGAGGAAGCATCTAAGAGAATAATAGATATTATAGCATCAATGGCAGTGAACCATTGATGTAGCATTAGCAACTACCTACCTCAAGACTTCTTGTTGCATGAAAAACATCTCTGTGTCATTATCTGATTTTCTGCTTGTCGTTGTTCAGTTGCTCAGTCATGTTTGCAACCACATGGATTGCAGCACACAGGTGGCCAAAGAATTGGAGCTTCAGCCTCAGCATCAGTCCTTTCAATGAGTATTCAGGGCTGATTTCCTTTAGGATTGACTGATTTGATCTCCTGGCAGTCCAAGAGACTCTCAATAGTCTTCCCCAGCACAAGATGAAAGCATCAATTCTTGGGCACTCAGTCTTCTTTATGGGCCAACTCTCATATCCACATGACTACTGGAAAAAGCATAGTTTTGACTATACGGACCATTGTAGGCAGACTGATGTTTCTTTATAATACGCTGTCTGCTGCTTGCGGTCAAAAGCATTACTGATAATACAGGGGCTTGCCATAGTAAAAACTTTAAATAAAGCATGTGCTATCCACACTGATAAGCAATGTGAATGCCTTGAAACACAAACCCAGTTTGCATTTGAAGGAGTTTTGAATCTGTTTAGAAAAGTACTCAATGGAGACCCCAGAACTGGAAGCAATAAGAGAGGAAAGATGCAGGGAATATCAAGCAGCTGCCTTCTCTATAAAAGAACATCTGATTTGAGAAAAATGGCATCCGATGGACTAGCAGGATGAGTGAGCTGTAAAACACCCCTCTGGAGACCTCAGTGAATTGACCTGGTGGGTGAAGTTATTGCCCATTTGTAAGCTGGAACATTTTCCCCAAAAACATTATTTTTGTTTTAGCATAGCTTATGCTAAACGTCTTTTTTCAAGCAAAAGGGGTTTGTTCCTGCTCCTTTTGTTTTGGCAGTTGGGGCTCAGGGATTTTTGTATAATATTTATAACTTAAATTTGAGAAGGATTTTAATGTTGTTGGAATAACAGCTTCCATTTACTGAGCATTTATTGGATGCTAGGAATCATTCTGAGTGTTTTACATATTTTGTCTTGCTATTCAGGAATGAAAAGAATAAACTGTTGTACCCTCAACAACATGAGTAAATCTCAAAATCAAGCTGAGTGAAAGGAGCCAGACAAAAAAAAGAGGGCTATTGTATGACAATTCCATTCTATAAAATTCTAGAAATTGCAAACTAACCTGTAGCGACAGAAACAGACCAGCGGTTGCCTTAGACACAGAGCAGGGCGGGGGGGTGTTGGGAGGGAGGGAGGGACTCTCAAGGCGATGCAGTGTACATTATTTCAATCATAGTGATGGCTTCATGATGGGTAAACATTTAAAAACTTATCAGACTGTGTGCTTTAACACATACCATGTATTATATGTCAATTATAACTAAAAAAGTATTTTATAAATGGAAAATGTTGAAAAATTATGTTGCATTTTAGTAGGAGAATGGGTAAATGAGCTGTGATTTAGTCACACAAGGGAATTCTATGCAGCAGTGAAAACCAGTGAAGAAGCACTCCACATGCATTAAAACAGACAAGGATGAGAAAAGCAAGTTGCCAAAGGAAGTTATAATATGATACATATTTAAAATTTAAAACAAACAACAACATCATGTACTCCATGGCTACATACATCTACCAAAATCGTAACTTGGGAATGATGGCACATCAGCCGTAGTGGTCCTAGTCTGGTTTCCAAGGGCATGATGGGGGAAGGACTTGGGGGTGGTATGTTAGCTGTACTTAAAATGCTAAGATCCATAGCAAGATGACAGGAATGTTAACATCTGTGAAGCCTGGGTGGTGGGTACATGGGCATCTGTTATACTCTTGCCTGTACTTTTCCGCATACTTGAAATATTTCATAATTTTAAAAAAGTTTAAGTCATTCTCCACCCCCATTCTTGGCATCCGGTTCCCCTTGCCAAGGGCGACTGCTGTTGCTTGCCTGCCCCGCCGGAGATATACTTAGGATGTATAAGCATAGATGTGCGAGTGTATATGTATGCAAAGTTTTATATGTCTCTTTTTAAACAAGACATAATTTGGAGCATACTATACACACTGTTCTGTATCATGTTTTTCTCACTCGACAAAGATTTTGGAAATGGAGCCAGCTTAATTCATACAGAATGTCCTCATTCTTTGTAATAACCCTTAGCATTCTATCATATGGATAACTGGACTATTTCCTGTCTTTTGCCATCATTACATTTATTACCTTATAAACACTCATTCTGCACATCTGTCTGGGTTTACTGCCTGCCCTTTAAAGCAGACTGTACCACACCACATTCAATGTAATTCCATAGGGTCTTAAACACAAACCTGGGCTTCAGAAAGAGTGATGGAGGGCAACCCTGGAGGTTCAGTGGTTAAGATTCTGTGCTTATACTGCAGAGGGCGTGGATTTGATCTCTGGTCAGAGAATTAAGATCCTGCATGCCGCATGGCCAAAAACAGAACAGAGACACGGGCTCCTGCTGTGGGCGGGGCAAATCGCTTCTTGTCTGATGTCAGAGCAGCCGCCCTGTGGGTTCCTGCATCTCCTTTTTACGTTTTCTATTTCCCCTGGGATAGCAGCTTTCTTGTTCCAACTTTTATAACTGCTAAGCACCCTTCCTCCTGCCATCTTGTTACTTCTGAAATGCTTTCAGCTAAGAAGCCAAATGAACAAACTTGTTTGGACTGTGACTAAAGTGATGGATGGGAATTTTCAAGTAAGGGAATCTGGCATTTTTCAGAACCAAGGATACGATACTCATCTCTTTTTTCTTGGCAATGAATTTTTACTGTCTAGTCAAAGTACTTTTTACATTATAAAATCATTATAATAGGATTCTAGAAAATAATCTTTCTAGACTCAAATAGTGTCGTTAGTGTTAAGACTAATATTATCAAATATTTATTTCAATTTCCAAAGAGTTTTATTTTCAGGGGAGGAGGTATAGCCTAGTGGTTAAGGACACAGGCTCTGAAGTCAGACCCTCTGGATTCAAACCCTGGATTCAAACCCTGGCTACTGTGTAGCCTCGAGGAGCTTATTTAACTTCACTGTGCCTTGGTTTTCTCATCTACGACATGGGGATGATAAAAGGACTTACTTCACAGGTTTGTACAAGATTAAATGATTTGGCGACTTCCCTGGTGATCCAGTGGCTAAGACTCCAGAGGGTGGGGCGAGGCTGTTCTAGTGTGAGGAGTGAGAAGGGGGTTTCTCCTCAGCCCGGCCACTAACCTCCTCTCGTGGGGAGGCTGGCTTCGGCACTTCTTCAAAAGGAGGCTGCTTGTAGGGTCAGTGTGAGGAGTGTTTCTGCACAAAAGGAGACTCAACAGTAAGTGAAGGTCAGGGAGAAAGTGGCTGGGGTAGGGGAGACATATGCAGTGACCCTTGGGATCCCTGAGGGCCCCGGTCCTCTCGGGGGCCCAACACATAAATGCCCCGTGAAACGCACGCTCTGTGTCCCCAGCGGACTAAAGGGCCACCCCAGCCTAGTGGCACCACGGTGACCTCAGGCAGCCATGTACTTGTACCCGAGCCTCAGCTCCCCCACGTATAAGGTGTGAGGGGTGCATGAAATGACCTCTAGAGACCTTTCTGGTGCCCGTGGAAATCGTCCAGTGGGTTTTCCGTTTTCTTTGTCATCAAGGCACTGACCTGCTCCGTGTGGAACTCCTGCCCTGGAGTTCAGCAGTCAGGGAGGCACGTCAGGAGAAAGAAAGGATGGGAAAGGGGACCTTGCTAAGGTGTGGAGAGAGGGCCAGAAGGGGGAGGGGACAGGCAAGAGAGGAGCCAGAGGGGAGTCAGCCGGGGAGGGGCCTGACCTCCGTCCCAGCTCAGAGTGGAGGACATCAGGACCTGGTCCCTCCTCCATGCCCCCGGGACCTTTATATGAGCAGCTCCTTGCAGGAAATTGCCCTCAGCAGGAAACCCCTTTTCTTGGCACTTTAGCGAAGCTATAGTGTAACTAGCCTGGAACACTACAGTCCATGGGGTCACAAAGAGTTGGACATGACTGAGCAACTCACATACAAACACATTCGGTAACTCACTTTTTAAACCAGGCACCCCCATGTTCTACTTGCCTTTGACCTGAGCACACCTTTCAAATCCTTTCATCACACAATACCTGGCCTAACTTGCCAGTTCTTCCCATAGATCAAAGAAGTAGAAATGGCAAATAAGCAATTAATAGATTGATTGCTCCTTGGAAGAAAAGCTATAACCAGCTTAGACAACATATTAAAAAGCAAAGACATTACTTTGCCGATAAAGGTCCATAGAGTCAAAGCTATGGTTTTTCCAGTGGTCAGGTATGGATGTGAGAATTGGACCATAAAGAAAGCTGAGTGCCAAAAACTGATGCTTTTGAACTATGGTGTTGGAGAAGACTCTTGAGAGCCCCTTGGACTGCAAGATCAAACCAGTCAATCCTAAAGGAAATCAGTCCTGAATATTCGTTGGAAGGACTTATGCTGAGGCTGAAGCTCCAATACTTGGCCAAAGGATGCAAAGAACTGGCTCATTGGAAAAGACCCTGATGCTGGGAAAGATTGAAGGCAGCAGGAGAAGGGGACAACAGAAGATGAGATGGTGGGATGGCATCACCAACTCGATGGACACGAGTTTGAGCAAACTCTCGGAGTTGGTGAAGGACAGGGAAGCCTGGTGTGCTGCCATCCATGAGGTCACAAAGAGTTAGACTCGACTGAGAGACTGAACTGAACTGAATTAACTGATGACCAGACCTCTCCCAAGATTCCTCTTCAGTCATCTTGCAAATAAATCAAACTGCGTGAACAAGATGATGTCTAGAGCAGCAGTCCTCAACCTTTTTGGCACCAGGGACTGGTTTCCTGGAAGATGATTTTCCCACAGACTGAGGGGTGGGGGATGGTTTTGCATTGATTCAGGTGCATTACATGTACTGTGCACTTTATTTCTATTATTATCGCATCAGTTCCACCTCAGATCATCAGACATTAGATCCTGGAGGCTGGCGACCCCTGGTCTAGAAAAAGACCTCTGGAGCTGACAAGCCTGCATGCAGTGGGGGGATGGCTATGACTCTGACCTCCCCCATCCCTATCTCAGTGATTAACTGAGATGATTTCTTTCTGTCTAAACATTTTCACCGCGGAGCAGCGTCTTGGGAAGTGTTTTTTTGGAAGATGCTGAATCCACCCTCTCCCCAGATTGCTGGCACTTTGATTCAAGGCCCCTTTCTCTTCCCTGGCTGGTGAGTGTGTACCTGATTGTGTAAGCGGCGAGCAGCAGGCCGACTCGCCTGGTTACTGATGCGCTGACACTCACCCTGCAGCATGGCTGATGTGGTGTAATAGTTGCAGGGCACGTTTTTCACCAGGTACGCCTCGGGGTCCAGGCTGGCCAGAGTCGCCCCCACCAGCACCGACTTGCCCGTGCCCGCTGTTCCCACCAGCATGACCGGCCGCCGCTGCGCCAGGAGCCGATCCAGGAAGTAGCAGAGGCGTATGGTCTCGCCGGTGTGTACCAGGCAGGCCTGGGGTCAGGGGGAGACGGGGCGGGGGTGGCGGGAGACAGGAGGAACGAACTGGGGGCTTGTGGGAGGCTCACATGCTGTCAGAGCACCCTGGGGCATTTCAGGACAGGGAATTGCCTGTGCTGGGGTTGGGGGGCTCACTACTGCAGGCTGGGGGGCCCCCTGTCACCCAGAGAGACCCTCCCGGTAACTCTTGCTGTGGGCAGAGGGCACGCCCATCCCCCTCTACTAGCGCTGTCTGCTTCCCTGAGGCCTCTGGATTGTATTTTAAAGCCTTCAGCCTGGTCATCCCCACCTCCCTCCTCCACCTAGTCTCAGGATGCCTGCAGGTGGTCCGGCTAATTAAGTTACCTAGGCTTTGGGAGATGTTAGGACTATGCTGAGGGCTTCCCTGGTGGTTCAGCAGTAAAGAACCTGCCTGCAATGAAGGAGACATAAGAGACACAGGTTCGATCCCTGGGTCCGGAAGATCCCCTGGAGGAGGGTATGGTGACCCACTCCAGTATTCTTGCCTGGAAATTCCCATGGACAGAGGAGCCTAGCAGGCTATAGTCCATAAGGTTGCAAAGAGTCGGACTGAAGTGACTTAGCACACACACATGCGTGACTCTACTGAACCTATAATTTCCGCTGCAAAGAAAAGTAGCTAATTCTTAATGAGGTCAAACCTTTTGGGATTCTGTTAGGGGCTGCCACAAGAGCCACCACAGATTCTGGGGACATTACATATCCCTGGTCGCTGCTCAGCCACACTCACCTGCAGAGGTGTCTCAGGGTCAAATTCAAACTGCGGGATGAGCCTGGACCAAGGCTCGAACTTCTTGGTCTCTGGGTCTATGTAATAGTCAAAGATGGTTCCTTGGGAGGGAAACTTGATGGTCTTGAACTCACTGAGCCACCATTTGCTGAACTCTGCCCGGTGGTCCACGAGCTGCCCAAAAAAAGCAAGTCAGGAGTCAGGGCTCCGCAGAGCATGAGAAGCCTGGACAGGCTGCCCTGCATCAGGCAGAAGGTCGGGGCCGGGGGCACAGGCGGCTCCTCCTTGTCCCCCAAGGACCAGCCCAGACAAGGGCCAGCTAAGCGTCTGGAGTGTGTACCTGGGTGCACCTGCTTGACCACGGGGCTGGGTCGCCCTCACCTGGTGCATCTCAGAGCCCTGGCAGGTGGAGGGGAGGGAAGGAAGGAGGTGTAAGAACACAGCGGAGAGAGGGAGCCTGAGACCCCAAGGAGGGCAAGTGCAGCCAGGAGCTCTCAGAGCCTGATCCACCACATCCCCCTCGACTCCCGAGACGCTGAGCCATGTCCGGACGGCAATCCGGGACAGAAGGAATAAAATGGTGCCTGTTAGAACTTCCCTGGTGGTCCAGTGGTTAAGACGTCACCTTCTAATACAGGGGGTGCGGGTTTGATCCCTGGTCAGGGAGCTGAGATCTCACACACCTCTTGGCTAAAAAACCCCAAATATAAAACAGAAACAATATTGTAACACCTTCAATAAAGACTTTATAAATGGTCCACATTAAAAAAAATATTTAAAAAATAAAATGTGTCTGTAGACACCTGGGGGGCACAGGAAGAAACAGCGGTAAAAATCTCAGCAGGGGAGTGGCGTACATAACCACCAGCAAATCACGTCTTTTCATGCCACAGTTTCCTCATCTATAAAATGAGGATTCTAGAAAAGAGTGTCTCTGAATTTCCTTCCAGAGCTAAAATCCTCAAATCTAAGGGCAGTGGAGACAAAGCTATACAGGTCTTTCAGACAGAAGGAATAGACAGACACACATGAGCCCCTAAGATAGGGCTGTGCACCCGAGTACTCAGGTTCTCTCTTTCAGACCGAAATGTAACACGCACCCTCCCCACAACACACCCACACGTGCACACACAAACGCCCACTGCTGCTGGCTACCTTCTTGGGGAGCCAACCCACTCTTTGAACACACAGACCTAGGAAAAGTCCTAAAGATGGAGAAGGTTCAGAGTGGGCATTTTAGGAAACGTTTCTGCAGAGCAGGACAGGCTAGGGAGCTGGGCACATGACAATGAATCTGAACTTGGAAGAAATGACAGTGACTTTGTCTACTCAGTAAATAGGACTGAATTCTTACACCTTAAAAAGAGAATGGGAACAGGCTCTAAGGACAGGTTTGTTTGCTCTTCTTATTCTGATGTGAATTTAGATTAATGGGACAATGTATCTTCCTAATATCTGTCCTCTGCAATCAGAAATGCTAGGGAGAAAAAAATCCCAATCTTTGACCCTTGGATGAAATTCTTTTTTTTCCTCTGTAATTCTTTATTAAAAATACTGCTGAAGATAGAGACCGAAAATGAGATTAAAGATGAATAACCCTGATTGGGATCATGACATCGGAACTTAACATACTGGTGCTTTTTAGGGAAGGTGTTGACATCCAAATTGTAGAACGAAGGTCAAAAGCAAAATGCAAAGGTACCCTCAAAGATATTTACAATGAAGTAAATACACTAACAGAAGTTAAAATAGGTGCAAAAAATAGAAAGAACCAATCTTATATGATTTCAAGGGTTGTGCTTTCTGTGGTTTTTCATCATAATAGGAAGGTATGGGAAGTTTATGGGCTTCCCTGGGGGCTCAGATGGTAAAAAATCTGCTTGCAATGCGGGAGACCCAGGTTTGATCCCTGGGTTGAGAAGATCCCCTGGAGAAGAGAATGGCTATCCACTCCAGTCTTCTTGCCTGCAGAATCCCATGGACAGAGGATCCTGGCAAGCTACAGTCCATGAGGTCACAGAATCAGACACGACTGAGCAACTAACACACGCACACACAGTAATTTTATATTCTTAGTTTGAATACTCTCAGATATTAAAATCTTCCTATGAATTAAAACAATTTTTAGACAACCTCTTAAATGGAATTACACTATGGAAAAAGACAGCTTCCCCCTAAATCACCTAAGCAGAACTAAGAGTGGTCCAGAAAAACCATTCCCCATAAAAACTAAGTGAAAAGAAAATATGAAACAAAGCTTAAAAAAAGTGTCTTACCTGACAGCAACTGTTTTCTGGCTGACAGTATTTATTCATGAAAACATAACAGCTGTTTACCTTTAGATAAAAAAATCCTTGAAGACCTTTGGCTTCCTAAAGAAAACCAGATTTTAGGTTTATATGGAGAATGCAAGACACAGACCAGCTCTAGAAAGAAGGAGGTTGGTGATGGACCCTCTTTCCTCACTTTCAATTCCACTTGGAGCTACCTGGTCCGTTTCTCAGCCAAGCCATTCACGGGCTGCACTGTCTGGCTTCCTGAAGCCTGGTGCTGGACCTAACCTCTACTCCAACTGGACGCTAGAAAGACAAGGTCACCTCTGCTGAGCCATCCAGCAGCCTTTTCTCAGTTTGACTCTTTGAGTGTCTCTGCCCTTTGAGCGACCTCAGTGAAGGGGCTCCTTTTGAACTCCAGCTCCTTTAGATTCCGACAAGTCTCTGGTCGCCTTCCTGCCCTTTGAACTTGACAACAGGAAGGCTGACATACAGTGTGGTGCGATGTAGCCGAGTTTGGAAACACAGTATCACCTCGTTTGATCTTCATGATGCTCTAAGCCTGCCTGGCTACTGAAAATCACTCCTATTTTACGTGTGAAAAAGCAAAAGCTCAACGGTTACATTCTAGCAGCATATGGCAGAATTGGGAGTCAGGGGAAAGAATGGTGGTGGGAGAAGGGACAGTTAGGGAGTTTGGAATGGACATGTACACACTGCTATATTTAAAATGGATAACCAACAAGGACTGACTGTATAGCGCAGGCAACTGTGTTCAGTGTTATGTGGCAGACTGGATGGGAGGGGAGTTTGGGGGAGAATGGATACATGTATATGTATGACTGAGTCCCTTTACTTAGCCTGAAACTATCACAACATTGTTAATCAGCTGTACTCCAATATAAAATAAAAAGTTTGTGTATTTTTTATTTTTAAGAAAAGAATTGGGAGTTGAACCCAGGTGCCCAATAGGGTGCTGAGAAGCATTTGCTTCTGAGAGATAATTTCCTGTGATTGCTGCAAAGTATTTAGCCAGGATCCACCTGCCCACTCCCTCTTTTTATTGGAATGTCTACCCAGGTATGGGCTGTGCTTTGTATTATATTCTGCTTTGCGTTAATAACAGCTTTTTCAGTATAAGCACCATTGGTGTTCCTGATGTGAATATTCTGGCTACCTTCATATTTGTCTATTTACAGCGCTATTTCGTGTTCGGCTTGAATGCAGGCTGCGAGGGGGTCTTGGACATTCCTGCTGCTGAAAGCTTTCTCCTGTGTGCTCTGCCCCCCTCCACCCGCCAGGGCCAGCACGGCCGCCGACAGCTCCAAGTGCTCCAGAGCCCGGGACGCCCGGAGGGAGGCTTTCTCTTGGGCTTTTAAAAAGAGCTGAGTGGATTTAAATTTTTCCACACGGAGATAGAAAAAATTGACCAAGTGTCTTTATCCTGACACCCCACGGCCTGCTCAGCACCAGTGTAAGAGACGAGCTCAGCAGTGGTTGCTGACATTTCAGCAGCTGAAACGTCAGGGCCTGCATCTTTTAAAAGTTATTTATTTCATTATGGCTGTGCTGGGTCTTCGTTGCCGTATGTGGGCTTTTCTCTAGTTGTGGTGAGTGGGGGTTATGCAGGCTCCTCAGTGCGATGCTTTCTCTTGTTGCAGAGCACGGGCTCCAGGAACATGGGCTCAGTGGTTGCCACTCGCGGGCACTAGAATACAGACTCAGTAGTCATGGTGTAGGGGCTTAGTTGTGGGATCTTTCTGGATCAGGAATCGAACCCAAGTCCCCTGTCTTGGCAGGTGGATTCTTATCCACCATGTCACCAGGGAAGCCCCTACCTTCTTCTTTGGAAGAGCTCATAATCAACCCAGACCAGAAAGAGTAAATCATAACTTTCCAAAAACTGCATCTTGGCTTACTCCCCTGTGGTGAGAAAAGCATCAGATGCTTGCTATAAAACTGAATTTTTATGGTGCACGAGTGCTAAGTCACTTCAGTCATGTCTGACTCTCTACAACCCTAGGGATTGTAGCCCGCCAGGCTCCTCTATCCATGGGATTCTCCAGGCAAGAATACTGGAGTGGGTTGCCATGCTCTCTCCCAGGGGGTCTTCCTGACCCAGGGATCAAACCCATGTCTCTTGCGACTCCTGCATTGAAAGGTAGGTACCACTAGCAACACCTGGGAAGCCCTAAGTAGGAGAACATTAATAATAAGCAGTATTCTAAGAGTTTTATATGTGGACAATTAGAACAGCATCCCTTCATTTAATCCTTACATCTATCCTAGGAAATGGGTATTATCACTTTCACTGCCTTTGTACCCAAAGTTTGGGGTATCGGGATAAAGATACCTGACACTTGGTCAATTTTTCTAGCCATTTGTACCAGTAATGAGATTAAGGTAGAGAGATGTTAAGTTACCAGGGTCCCCAGGTAACAAGTGGCAGAGTCAGAATTCAAATCCTGAGTCCACATTCTCAGCCTCTTTATGATGCTGCCTGGTAGCCAGCACATGCTCAGTTACTGAGTCATGTCTGATTCTTTGTGACCCCTGTGGACTATAATCCACCAGGCTCCTCTGCCATGGAATTCTCCAGGCAAGAAGACTGGAGTGGATAGCCATTTCCTTCTCCAGGGGGTCTTCCCAGCCCAGAGACCAATTCCATGTCTCCAGCACTGGAAGGTGTATTCTCTACTGCTAAGCTACCCTGGTGGCTAGAGTCGGTTGTAAAAGACTAGTCTGTCTAACCTCAATTATGTTGTTTCCAGGTAAAGTACCTTTTATTTGGAGAAAACTCAGTAAAGTAAAAGGTTGGGAATACACAAAGCTTAGAGAATAGGATGCCAAACAGCCTGAAACCACAGCAGTAAACACCATGAGATAAATACTACTTTGTTTTTCTACTCATAGATGTCAATTAACCTTTGATCTAACATTCTATGGTTCTTCCTCCACAAAGAAGGCTGAGTGATGAAGAGTTGATGCTTTTAAACTGTGGTGCTGGATAAGACTCTTGAGAGTCCCTTGGACTGCAAGGAGATCAAACCAGTCAATCCTAAAGGAAATCAACCCTGAATATTCACTGGAAGGACTGATGTTGAAGCTGAAGCTCCAATATTTTGGCCACCTGATTGGAAGAGTCAACTCAATGGAGAAGACTGTGATGCTGGGAAAGATTGAAGGCAGGAAGCCAAGAAAGTGACAGATGGTGAGATGGTTGGATGGCATCACTGACTCAATGGACATGAATTTGAGCAAGCTCCCAGAGACAGTGGAGGACAGGGGAGCATGGTGTCCTCCTGCAGTCCATGGGGTCTCAAGAGTCAAAAATGACTTAGCAACTGAACAACAGCAAAAGCCATCTATGGACAGCTCTGTGTTTCAAGGGTGATGAAGATGTGATGGTTGGTATAGAGTGGTACATGCTTGTTCTAGAAGGTTTTAAAGAAGGGATTCTTCCTACTCAAGCCTCTACAGCGCAGCACATCCTACCTAAAACACACATCTTTCTAAGTAAGGTATTCACACCTCTAGTTTTCCAAATTCAATCAGCAACTGTCCAAGAAATTAGGGATACATTCATCAAGTCAAAAAGCAACAAAACACAGCTCGGTCTCATCTGTCTCACTACACGAAGCCCTCCTAAGGGGACTGACGTCTTCAGCAGAATCAGGGAGACCTAACGAAATGGTTTGATGGCCCCATGTTAATTCTGACATTTAGCTGTTCTGTCTACCAAATCTTGGCTGGTTAGCGTGGGTGTTAGCCTCAGCACACACCCTCTTACCTGATCCTGGACCAGTGCTCCGCCAAAAGCCCAGATGGCAGCAAACACAAAGTAAAGCTCATATGTGTCTTTGGGGCAGTCTGCAGGGATGTCCTCCTCGGTCAGCAGACACTCAAGAAGGTGGCACAGCATCTGGACTGTGCTCTGCTCTGGGATTGGAATTATCTTCTTAAATCTGAAGAGAGAGAGACCCAGATATGTTCTAAAACACTGGATTATTCCATCCTAGTGGTGCTGTTGGACAACTATGGAAACTTGCTGGTGTCTGTGGATTTGACAAGTCCATGTGGCTTTGCAGCAGCAAAAGCTTTGGTATGATAGAGGCCCAGGGTGGCTGATAAGCAAACCCTAGGTTCCCAGCTGGCTCAGGGGTAAAGAACCTGTCTGCCAATGCAGGAGAGATGAGTTCGATCCCTGGGTTGGGAAGAACCCCTGGAGGAGGGCATGGCTATCCACTCTACTCTTGTTTGGGAAATCCCATGGACAGAGAAGCCTGGTGGGCTACAGTCCATGGGGCTGCAAAGAATTGGACATGACTTAGCAACTGAACAACAACTACAACTTGCACCTTCCTCCAGATACACCTGTATAGCACTCACAGAAGGCTCTTTAAATCTCCCTTCTCTTCACTCACCTCTCTTCCTGCCTGGACTGCCAACAGGCATCTCAACTCCATCCTAATGTATGTTCACTCTGCCGTCTGCCACACTTGGAGGGGACTGCCTGGGGACGTCTGACTTTGGGGACAGGACAGAACATCAGCAGGACACCATCCATAAGCCAACGGGCTCTTTGTCACTGCTTTAATTCTTCGCCTTCCTCACTGTTTGACCTACCTGGTTCTGAGAGCATCTAAGCAGGTCGGAAGGTACTTGTCAAACAGGATGGTTAGGTTGGCTCTCTCTGTCTGGATCTCTCTCCTGTTGATCCAGCTGCTCACAGGAGGGTTCCAGCCCAGGTCTGCCGGGTTAATGTACAGGATCCCTGGGAGCATAGAGAATATAACTTAGTGACATGTCCATAGAGCTCAGGATATTCTTCACCCCAGAGTTATTTTCTCTGTTAAAAAAAAAATGTACAGAAGACTGGCCTTGAAAAGAACAAAGGGGCTTCCCTGGGAGTCCAGTGGTTGAGACTTTGTCTTCCAGTACAGGGGTGCTGGTTCAATTCCTGATCGGGGAACTAAGATCCTACATGTCTTGTGACCAAAAAGCCGAAACATAAAACAGAAGCAATATTGTCACAAATTCAATAAAGACTTTAAAAATGGTCCACAGCCCCCCCAAAAAAAAAATCTTGAGAAAGAAAATAACAGAGATCTGGCTGAAATCTGAGAGGGTTTGCTATTGGGATCAGCTCTGATGGCCTGATAATATCTGATGGACAGCAGTGTTGAGAAGGATCCTGAGGCCAAATCCAGGCTCAGGGGGAAAGAAGACTGTGATTGATTAGCAATACTTGTCATGGTGAGGAAGTGTGCACATTCATGGTGGCCCCCAAAAGGATATTGTTTAGTTGCTCAGTCGTGTCTGGCTCTTTTGTGACCCCATGGACTGTATCCTGCCAAGCTCTTCTGTCGATGGAATTCTCCAGACAAGAATACTAGAGTGGGTTGCCATTTTCTCCTCCAATGGATCTTCCTGATCCAAGGATCAAGCCCACGTCTCCTGCATTGGCAGGCAGATTCTTTATCACTGAGCCACCAGAGAAGCCCCTCAAAAGGATAAGTCCATGTCTTAACCAGGAAAGTTAAGGTATAAAGTCATTTTGCACCAAGATGTAATGAGAACTTCCAATGCTCAGTCATCTTCACTAGCCTCCATGGAAGCTAGAACCGACCGGAAAGTAGCCTAATTCGAGGCATTTCTGTGCAGAAGACAGTAGTTGTCCAGCTCAGGGGCTATTCCTTTTTCTGTTACTGTAAACATTTCTGAACTGAGAAACTCACATGATCCTGGCTGCAGAACACTGGCTCACTTCCGTGGGTATAGATTAGGGCTGAGGATTAGGCCAGAGTTTTGGATGGTCAATGTCTGACTCCTGTTTGGAGCTTTGGTCAGAGCCAGTGAAACAGGTATCACTAGAGGCATCTGTTTTCAGCTGAGCAGGGGTGCAGGTATTCCCTCGCAGTCCATACCTGCTCTGGAGACAGTGGCTGGCGTGGCCGTGCGCAGGTGGCTGATCTCAAAGAGAAGCCTCATGGTGGGATTCAGAGGGATCCTCTCGTTGCTCGCCAGGGTCAGTACCTGGACACGGGGGAGGGGCGCAGCAGGCAGGGAAGAGTTAGGGTTCGAGGCCAGCTCAGTGAAGTTTGGCTTTTATTCCTGATAGGCATTACGAGTATAAGTATCTTCAAAAGTTTCTACAAAGTCCTCTGTCTCTCCTTCTGTAGCCCCTTATCACCATCCCTGTGTACTGGGTCAGGAAATAAGCTAACTGAAAAGTTAAGTGATGTCAGTGATTTGAATGAACTGGACCATATTGATGCTTTTGAACTGAGGTGCTAGAGAAGACTCTTGAGAGTCCCTTGGACTGCAAGGAGATCAAACCAGTCCATCCTAAAGTAAATCAGTCCTGAATATTCACTGGAAGGACTGATGCTGAAGCTCCAGTACTTTGGCCACATGATATGAAGAGCCAACTCATTGGAAAATACTCTGATCCTGGGAAAGATTGAGGGCAGGAGGAGAAGGGGGTGAGAGAGGATGAGATGGTCAGATGGCATCACTGATTCAATGGACATGAGTTTGAACAAGCTCTGGGAGATAGTGAAGGACAGAGAAGCCTGGTGTACTCCAGGTCATGGGGTCTCAAAGAGTCAGACACGACTCAGTGAATGAACAATAACAACAACAGACCGTATTAAAAAAAATTAGATAATTAAAGGAAAAGAGCTCACTTTTCATGTAACTACTGTTTCTTTTAAAGGGCTTCCTCTGGAAGAGTATGTTCCGTACATGTTAAAGCCATCGTAAAACCTCTAATCTGGGTGTGCTCTCCAAATAAGTGCTACCAACTTTACAGCCTCTTTATAGGCAGCCAGTTTCCAATGTTTATAAAAAAATAAAACATCCTCTCCATGATAAAGATTGCCCACCACTGGGGACACTTGACAGGCTCAGAATGTTTCTGATCATCAGTTTCCTTTATTTATAAACAAAGGGAAAAATCTCTTTAAAAAAAAAGATTTGAATAAATGATTTAAGATTCTTTGCAGCTTTAAATACTGAATTTATCTACATGTGGAAGATTCTAAAGGAAATTACAACAATGCCAAAAACATGTGAGTGACGGCAGTGGCTTTGAAATAACTGAAAGTTATTGTATGGGATGAATCAGTTCTGAGACACCTGTTAAAGATGACGTGAAAGTGAAAGTCACTCAGTTGTGTCTTACTCCTGTGACCCCATGGACTGTAGCCTGCCAGGCTCCTCTGTCCATGGAGTTTTCCAGGCAAGAATACTGGAGTGGGTTGCCATTTACAGGTAGCTGAAATCAGGATCTTGAAGAGTTATCTGCATCCCATGCTCACCAGAGTGCTGTTTACAACAGCCAAGATGTGGAAACAACCTGCGTGTCTGTCAATGGATGAATGGATAAAGAAGATGTCACACACACAGAGAGAGAGAGAGAGAGAGAGAGAGAGAGAGAGAGAGGATGGAATACTATTCAGCCATAAAAAGAAGGAAATCCTGCCATCTGTGAAAGCATGGATGGCCTGGAGAGCATTATGGTACATGAAATGTCAGACAGAGAAAGGCAAACAATAGATAATCTCACTTATGTATGGACTCTTAAAAAAAAAACTCATAGAAACAGAGATTAAATTGGTGGTTGCCAGGGATGAGGGTATTGGGTGGGCAATTATAAACATCCCAGTTATAAGATGAATAAGCAATGTAAGACCTGGTGACTATAGTTAACAATATTGTACTGTGTACTTGAAAGCTGCTGAAAGAATAGATCTTAGTACCATCTTTCTAGATTTCATATGCATGAGTTAATATACGATATTTGTCTTTCTCTTTCTGACTTTGTATAATAGGCTCTAGGTCCATCTACCTCATTGGGACTGACTCAAATGCATTCTTTTTTATAGCTGAGTAATATTCCATTGCATATATGTATCACAATTTCTGTTTCCATTCATCTTGTCAGTGGACATCTAGATTGCTTCCAGGTCCGAGCTATTGTAAAAAGTGCTGCAGTGAACACTGGTGTATATGCATCTCTTTCAATTATGATTTTATCAGGGTATATGCCCAGAAGTGGGATTGTTGGGTCATAGGGTAGTTCTACTTCTAATTTTTTTTTTTTTTAAGGAATTTCCATACTGTACTCCAATTTAAAAAAATTAAAAAAGAATAGATATTAGGAGTTCTCACCAGGCACACACAAAGGTAATTATGGGAAGTGATGGAGTTGTCAACTAACCTTATTGTGGTAATCATTTTGCAATATACAAGTATTTCAAATCATCAGGTCGTACACCTTAAATGTATAAAATGTTTTAAATCAATTATAACAATGTTATATGTCAACTCTATCTCAATAAAGCCCCCCAAAAATTAAAAAAGACACCAGTAATAATTCCTTACTCAGGGCCAGCCCTACTGTGGAATCAGGCTTTCAAATATGCCTGGGGAGCTGGTTTCACTGATGATTGGGGATGACATGGGGCTCCCCTTCCCCCTTGGTACCTTGTTATCATCCATGACAGTGTTCAGAGACTCGATCCACATCGGATCAATGTCACCATCCAGTAAAATCCATTTGGGCCCATCATGGGTGATGTTGGCAAGCTCCCGCATGATAGAAGAGAACAGTCCTAAGAGGAACCACCGATATCTCAGTTTCCAGGTCACCATCAATCTTCTTTCTCTTAACACAAACTTTCCCTATCAGCTACAACCTTCAGAAGGAGGTGCATACAGGACACTCAGGTCAGAACTGGCCTTTACTCCTACTCTACCAAAAATCTGATCATGCCCAGGTTCTGCTCGTTCTGTGCTCCAGTCTGACTTTTTATGAGAATGACAACAACAGCGAAACTAGAAGAAAACCTGATGGTCCTAGTTTTTGGTTTTTTTTTCATTTTTAATTGGAGAAAAACTGCTTTACAATGTTGTGTTGGTTTCTGTTATACAACAATGGAAATCAATTATAATTACATATATTTATCCCTTTCTTCCTGGCTCAGTGGTAAGGAATCCACCTGTCAATGCAGGAGCCACGGGTTCAATCCCTGGGTCAGGAAGATCCCCTGGAGAAGGAAACGGTCCAAGGTTTTAAAGTGACAAGGGACCCAGCAAATCATTTCAACAGGCAACTGCCATGTGATGGAATTACATGAAACCTTCTTAGGTAAGGTCTTCATTCTTTGAAGCTGCAGCCAGGAAAATCTTTCCAAATGCAGGCTTTGAGAGAAGGCCTGATGTGATTTTAGTTAGCATTACATGAAATTTATATCTTAATTTGGATTGAATTGATTTTTTATAATACTAAGCCTTCCCAGTCAATAATATGGTATGTCTTTTCATTTGTTCAAATACTGTTTTATGTTCCTTAATAAATTTTTACAGCATTTTCAATGTATCTCTTTGGCTAAATGTATTCCTAAGCATTTGTTTTTATTGTTATTGTGAATGGAATTTTCTCCCTGTATTTTCAGTTTTAGCTGGCTGCTGTTAGTATAGAGATAAGCTTTCAAATTGGTGCACTTCACTTTACACTGAGTTATCTTTAATACTTTTTCTCATTGATTCTAGCGATTTTTCAATAATGTCTTGAATTTTCTAGATATAAAGTTGTACAATCACCAAAATGATAATTGTCTTTTTCCTCCAGTTTATACCATGTATTCCATTTTATTGTTTTTACTGCATTTTCTAGACTTCCACAGGCAAAGCACAATAATAATGTTGGTAATAGATCTCTTTGGTTTATTCTTAATGTTAATGGAAGTTGAGCTATTCTTTTTGGTTCTGCACAAAGGTTGGTATCAAGATTATTTTGGCTTCACAAAATGAAATAAGAGGTGTCCTTTTTATGATTTTTGGAATTATCTTTTCTTAATTCAGCTACTATTTAAAAACTTTCCATTTCATTAGTTTACTTTTTCTACTTCTCATTGAGTAAATTTTGTTAAAATTATATTTGGTTAGGGAATCATCTATTTCTTTCAGTTTTTCAAATATGTATGATCTAATTGTGTCTCTTTTAATCTTGTCTATATCTACTGTTATATCTTCTTTCTAATTCCTTATCTTGTCTACATTTACTCTCTCTTACCCCCATTAATCATGCTCACAATGGACTTATTGGTCTTTACAAAGAACCAATATTTATATTTGTTTGTCCTTCCTATACGTTTTTGTTCCTTCCCACTAATTTCAGCTTTTATCTGCATTAGTTTCTTCCCATCTTTCTTCAGGCTTAGTTTATTATTTTTTGAATAATTTCTTAAAATGGATACTGATTTCCTCTTTTTCTAGCCTATCTTTTGTAATAATGAGAGTTTAGAAATTTTCATTATTAGCTTTCGCTGTGTCCCAGAGGTCTCTGTATAACCATTCTTTATTTTGCTTCCAAGGATTACAATTAAATTTTCCCTTTAATCTAGGGGCTCGGTGTTTCATGATTGCAAGTAATAAAACTAGTTTTGGTCATTTTCTTGCTATTTGTTTCTAATTCTATTGTATTAGTATCAGACAAAGTGGCCTGAAAAATGGATACTTTTGAATTCATTACAATTTCTTCTGTGCCCAGCTAAACTTTAAATTATTTGAAATGTTCCACGAACCTACCAAGAAAGGAATATTTTCTATTTACAAGATGCAAAGTTCTATATCTTTGTGTAACATTGTGTTTGATGACACATTTCCTAATTCTTCTATGCCTATATTTATTTTTCTGTCTATTGAATCTTTCTAATATTGAAAAAGATGTATTAATATAAACCACTGTATTTCTATTTTTATCAAGTTCTCTTAAAAATTTTGGAAAAGTTATATTCCATTTACTTGGAAGGTCTCTTGTTTAGGGAACACAGATTTATGATTATTATAAACCTTTGTAGATTTCTCCATATTTAATGTATATATTTAATAAAACTTTAATTTAAAATTCTCACACTGAAAAATTCGAATTATATTTTGTGAGCTTAAATTTAAGATGGAAGAAGTGTCTAAGACTATCCAAGAAACTACAGAAAAGTATTGAGGAGGGATTTACCTCATCAGACAGGAAAATGATATAAAATGATAACAATTAAGATAGAATGACATTAGTACAGGATTAGATAAATAGGTGATGGAACAAAATAGAAAACCCAGAATCAGATGTCAATACAATTTTCCCTTTCAATATGTGAATTTCAAGTCTGTGGATTCAACCAGCCATAGATTGAAAATATTTGGGAAAAAAAAAAAAATTCTAGAAATTTCCCCAAACTGAAAGTTGAATTTGCCATATTCTAGCAACTATTTACAAAGCATTTACATTGCTTTTGCAACTATTTACACAGCATTTACATTGTGTCAGGTGTTATAAGTAGTCTAGAGACAATTTAAAGTTTACAGGAGGAATATGTATGTTGCTGCTACTGCTAAGTTGCGCCAGTCATGTCCGACTCTGTGCGACCCCATAGATGGTAGGATAAAGCAAATACTACTCCATTTTATATGAGATCTTGAGCATCTGTGGATTTTAGTGTCTGCAGGAGTTCCTGGAACCAATCTCCCAGGGATACCAAAGGAAAACTGCACATGTGAAAAGTTGGAATTTAAATTCAGAGATAAAGGATACTTTACTTAATAAATAGAGATTTCACAGTCAGTCATCCATCTGGGAGGAAATAAAGCTGATTCTCTACCTCACCTCATACTTGATGATCATTCGAGTCCGACTATGTGCAGCCCCATAGACTGTGGCCCACCAGGCTCCTCTGTCCGTGGGATTTTCCAGGCAAGAATACTGGAGTGGGTTGTCATTTCCTATTCCAGGGGATTTTCCTGACCCAGGGATCAAACCTGCGTCTCCTGCATTGGCAGGCAGGTTCTTGACTGCTGTGCCACCTGGGAAGCCAGCTAAGTCCCAGAATAAATTTCAGATGAGTAAAAAATGTTAATGTGAAAAGAATCTTTAAGACCAAATTTATGATATTATGCCTCTAAAATTAGAAAGAGTCATAAACTAAATAGGAATCCCAGATGCTAAAAAGACTAGACAGACATAATTTCCTTTTATAAAGTACATGGTAAACATGTCATGAAGTATCTGTAGACAAATGGAAGACAGATAAAAACCATTAATGGTGCATATAACAGATACAAGTTTAATGTCTTTGACATATTTAAAAAAACACTTACACACTGATAAGAATATAATAAGGAGAAATAAAATTACAAAAGAGCCAATTACTAAGACCACTAAGAAGGAAAAGATGCTAAGCCTCATTAATAGTGAAATAAAAATTAGAGAGGCTACTCATTAAGTCCCATTTTTCAAGGCCTCTGATAGAAGACCCTAAATTAGAGGAATCCAGGCATATCACTTTGCTGACACAGGTCTGTATAGTCAAAGTTATGGTCTTTCCAGTTGTCATATATGGATGTGAGAGTTGGATCATAAAGAAGGCTGAGTGCCCAAGATTTGATGCTTTCAAATTGTGGTGCTGGAGAAGACTTCTTGAGAGTCCTTTGGACATCAAGGAGATAAAACCAGTCAATCCTAAAGAAATCAACCTTGAGTACTCATTGGAAGGACTGATGCTGAAGCCGAAGCTGCAATACTTTGGTCACCTGATGCAAAGAGCTGACTCATTGGAAAAGACCCCAATGCTGGGAAAGATTGAGGGCAGGACAGGAGGAGAAGGGGGCAACAGAGGATGAGATGGCATCATTGGATGCCATCACTGACTGATGTTGGATGGCATCATTGACTCAATGGACATGAGTTTGAGCAACTGGGAGATAGTGAAGGACAGGAAGCCTGGCATGCTATATAGTCCATGGGGTTGCAAAGAGCTGGACACAACTGAGCGACTGAACAACAACAGGCAGTATACCCTGATGTAGTCACTGGGATGCTGGGGGGGGGGTGCCTGAGATGACCTCACTCTGGAAACCACACTGCTTTTGGAAAGAGATCTGATCAGCTTGTGGAGAGTTCTATTTTCTTTTCTGCTCACTTCCAGTGACAGGATACCCTTTCAACACCTATCACAATTTTCAGTTCTCGGAAGCTGATGCTGAGGTCAGCACCCAGTGAGCATGGGCTTGGGACAATGTGAGTCACTGTAGAAGGGACCAGCTCCTTGGCTCCACGAACTCTTGCGGACACTAAAATCCATGGATGTTCAAGACCTCATATAAAATGGAGCAGTATTTGCATTATCCTATACACTTGCACAGATGCATGTGTGGTCAGTCTCTAAGTCGTGTCCCACTCTTTGCGACCCCATGGACCGCAGCTGGCCAGGCTCCTCTGTCCAAGGGACTCTCCAGGCAAGAATACTGGAGTGGGCTGCCATTTCCTTTTCCAGATGATCTTCCCGACACAAGGATGGAACCCATGCCTCCTGCAGTGCCGGTGGATTCTTTACCTTGGAGCCACCTGGGACGCCCCATCCTATACACATCCTCCTGTGGTCCCAGGATGCTCCTGAGATGAGTCTTCTGTAGCAGCTTCCCCATCACTCCTGGCGTGGTACAGACAGGAAGATACCCTCTGTGGGATGCTAGACTGCCTGTTCCTTTGGGAACGAGAGGTGGGCTTCCCTGCCTGACCCATGTCAGACCCTCTACCAGGCAATGTGGGAACCCCATGACTTGCAGTTCAGAATCATGGAACAGCAGCGGAGAAGGCCTGCCCTGTTTATCCTCTCTACGAGCTGAAAAATCCCCAAGGAGAGAAAATACCCCAATGGATGAGGCTCCTCTCCAAGCCAAAATCAGTTTCTTTGATTCTTTTCACCTCCTCCCACCCCAAACTGATCAGCTCGGCTTTCCCTCCTCCGCACCCTCCCCACTGCCTTCTCATTGGCCCAAGTAGCTAAGACAGAAGCATCCCATCCTTACCATCCTTCCATTCTCGTGTGGCTGGATTGATGATGCCAAAGAGCTCATCGTTGGTGACCGCTTTGGGGTTGAGGTCAGTCCAGACAGGGCGGCGTTTCATGATCTGGTAGGTCTTGTGCAAGGACCTCAGCACCTGCGACTTGCCAGTTCCCGCACTGCCCACCACGAACACAGAGTGCCGCACCGCCAGGAGCTCCTCCAGCTGGACCACCTGGGAGACACGGAATCCGGCCAGAGGGACCACTTGTCACTCACCCACACACCCCACCGCTCCCCTGTGAGCCAGGCTGATGCCTGAAGTGAGACCTGAGGTCAACACAGGAAGAGTTACTCCCCCCAGGATATAATGGGGTCCTAAATGTTGGGGCAACATGATTCATTTATTCACTTATTCATCATATGAATAATTATTAGTAACCTCTAAGTGCTAGAGAGTGTGTCTGGTGAGAGAGATTCAGAGCTGACTCTCCAGCCCTCCCTGATCTCATAGTCTGATAAAGAAGCAAGTCACACTGACAAACTGCTATAATGTAAGGAGATAATTGAGATGTGGGTTCAATCCCTGTGTCAGGAAGATCCCCTGGAGGAGAAAATGGCAACCCACTCCAATATTCTGGCCTGGAGAATCCCATGGACAGAAGAGCCTGGTGGGCTACAGTCTATGGGGTTGCAGAGTCCGACATAACTGCGCACATGCACACATGCACGAAGGGCATAACTGCTGTGGCTGATGTGTTTACTAAACGCTGTGGAAGGAGATTGTTGTTGCTGTTCAGTAGCCAAGTCGTGTCTGACTTTTTGCAGCCCCATGAACTGCAGCACGCCAGGCTTCCCTGTGCCTCACCATCTGGAGCTTGCCCAAATTCACGTCCTTTGCACTGGTGATGCCATCCAACCAGCTCATCTTCTGCCTCCTTCTTCTCCTCCTGCCTTCAATCTTTGCCACCATCACGATATTTTCCAACGAGTTGGCTCTTCACATCAGGTGACCTGAGTATGGGAGCTTCAGCTTCAGCATCAGTCTTTCCAAGGAATATTCAGGGTTGATTTCCTCTAGGATTGACTGGTTGATCTCCTTGCTGTCCAAGAGACTGTCAAGAGTCTTCTCTAGCATCACAATTTGAAAGCATCAAACCATCCCTGGAAGAGGGAATGGCAGCCCACTGCAGTATTCTTGCTATGAGAACCCCATGAACATGAACATTATAGCAACAGATAGGAAGTAACAATAGATTTTATATAGATAAAGGGAATATGAGAGGCTTCACAGAGGATGGGGCATTTGAACTGGGGCTTCAGGGATGAGTAGGAGTTTGCCAAGAAGATGGATGGGAAGGATATTGCAGGCAGAGGAAGCAGCACAAAGGCTTATGGTATGACAGAGCATGATGTGGTTGACCAGAAGGCTTGATGAGGCTGGAGTCAAGGAGCTCCTTGGGAGACAGTGGCTGCATGGAAGGCATCATCACTCTTGCTGCAGTTTGCCTTCAGGCTCTCCTTTCTACACTCCTGTATGCTTATTGGAATGAAAATGTGATCATGTCACTGTCATCAGACTGTCCCTTCAGTGATTCTCCTAAGTTCTGGTGATGAAATCCCAAATCTTTACACTGATTTACAAGGCCCTGTTGCAATCTGGCCCAAATCAGCTTCTAATTTTGTCTCTCATCCCTCAACAAACACACATATCAGGTAGATGACTGCTTGAAGCTCTTCAATGATTCTCTTTCCCATTGATATGCCTTATCTACTTTTGAGGTTCTTTTCCTTAGAGACCATGGAACTGCTGCCTTGATTTGGGTTAACTGCTTTCTAGGTCTGCTGACAGTGATAATTCAAAGACTTCCCTTATTTGATTCTTGAAGTTTTGAATCCCATGACATTTGTTTTTCATCCATGTTTTGTTGTAGTATGTTCTCAAATAGCTTAATCGAGTAGGATGCCTATTTAATATTAATAAAATCTGTAACTCCTTGAAAATATCTGATAATCTGGGACATAGTGGAGTTTTGAGATCGTCTCCCCTCAGAACTTTGAAGGAACGGTTTCCTGGTCCTGCACTATCTGATATTGTTGGTGAGAGCTTCTGACATCATCCTGAATTTCATTTCTTTGTGGGTCACCTGTACACCTTCTCAATCTATCCCCCAGCCAAGAAACTTTCATTTTTTCCTCTTGACCCTTGACTTCTGAAATCCCATCATGATGTGTCTTAACGTTCCCCGCTCCTGGCTGTTTTCCCTTCTCTTCCTCATTCCCTGCCCTCCTTCACTACCTGCTCTGAGCCCAGAGCTGCTCCGAGGTTCTGCTTGGCAGACTGGCTGCCTCCTGGCTCCGTGTCCCCTGAAGCCCTTTCTACACCTGCAATCCCCCTCTGCTCTGCTTGATCTGTCAGTCTTCTTCCATCCTCTCTCCATCTTTCCAGAAATTTACTGTTATATCTCCTTCCCAGATTTCACACTTCCACGGGATTATTCCTTTTCCTTCCAAGTTAATATTATCACTTTTAAAAGACTGCAGGATGCCTTCTCAAACCAGAGCTTTTTGATGAAATAACACATTGCTGAGTTTTTAGGGCTTTGGGTACAATACTCTGTACATTTTGAGTGAAAGTGGTAATCTCTCACTCGTGTCCAACTCTTTGCGACCCTGGAGCCCATGGATTGTATCCTTGCAGGCCCTTCTGTCCACGGGATTCTCCAGGCAAGAATACCGGACTGGGTAGCCATTCCCTTCTCCAGGGGTTCTTCCCGATCCAGGCATCAAACCTGGGTCTCCTGCATTGCAGGCAGATTCTTTACCATCTGAGCCACCAGGGAAGCCTTCTTTGCCCTAAGTGTTACTTTTGCTGAGCAGTTTTGCAGAAAGTAACATTTCTGAGATGCATCAATGTTATTACAGTGCATGAAGTAATTCACCGGAAAGGAACATAATGTAACAGAGCCTGTGTCTTATTCCTCTGTGAGGATGTGAACCCCCGATGGGAGGGGCTCTGTCCTTCTCTTGCATTCCTATGGCACATTCCACACTGTGGGTGGCCCTCTAAAGAGCTATTGCTGTTGTTTAGCTGCTCAGTCATGTCCGACTCTTTGAGGTCCCGTGGACTGCTGTCCGCCAGGTTCCTCTGTCCATGGGATTTCTCAGGCAAGAATACTGGAGACAGTTTCTATTTCCTCTTTCAGGGGATCTTCCTGACCCAGGGATCAAACCCGCGTCTCTTGCATTATAGGCAGATTCTTTACCCCTGAGCCACCAGGGAAGCCCCTATAACGAGCTACCAAAGTGAACTGAGTTTTTGCAAAGTTGATGAATATCTGTACATTGAGAGCAGCCCTTCGGATTAAGGACGAAGAGTAACCCATTGTCAAAGAAAAGAATTAAGAGACAAATCTCGGGAGGGAGGAAAAACCCCATGTACCTTGAGCACAAAGTTGTCCTCAGCCTGGAGTTTCAGCTCCATCACCGCCTTCCTAACCAGGGCTTCAAAGTCGAGATCTCTCCTCCGAGGGACATCCAGGGCAGGAAACAGGTCCCCGATCAGGCCCAGGAACACTGGCATGTCGTCAGTTACGATCTTGGGGACGTTGAAGTCTCGCAGCGAGCGCATCAGGACTTGGTCCTCAGGCCGGTCAGGGTCTCCTCGCTTCAGGGACCCGGCCACCACCAGCACAGACTTGATGGCCCTCAGGCCCCAGTCATAGTGATCCTGGGGGGAGGGGGCTGGTGAGACCAGAGATGCTGGACTGTGGGACCCACGGGCTCAGGCTCGTGTCAGCAGAATTAGATATCACGTCACTACTAGGCCACTTGTGAGGTCAAGGTGGGGGCAAAAGAAAAGATCTACGACAGAGCAGATGAAGATTCTGGGTTCCTAGTTCCTGGTCTGGCCTGGAAAGAAGCCACATTTAAGGACCAGAAGCAAAGAGCACTGGGGTGCCATTTGATGTCTGACTCTCTCCCCAGTCTTCGTCCCAGATCTCATGTTCCGTCAGGCAGAGACCACTCCCTCCAAGGGCTTTCACTGGCCACTGCAGTGTTTCTTATGGGGCACTGGTAGTCTACGAGGTGTTACTAAGCATTGTATTAAAAGATGGAGTGCTATGACCAAACAGGTTTATCTTTTAAATGCTGGGCTAAGCTAAACTTTTTAGTTAATACTAAACATGTATCTTTATTATCTTAGCTAAAATAATAAGCATGTATCTTTATTATAGAAGTTGCCTTGTTATAGTTTATTTATAGAAGTTTCTTTATTGTAGAAGTCTGCAGAGCTTTGAATAAGCTTATGGGCACAGAGACTATCTATTATGAAACTGAAAAACTGAAAGTCACTCAGTTGTGTCCGACTTTTTGCAACCCTGTGGACTATATAGTCCATGGAATTCTCCAGGCCAGAATACTGGAGTGGGTAGCCTTTCCCTTCTCCAGGGGATCCTTCCCAACCCAGGGATCAAACCCAGGTCTCCCATATTGCAGGCAGATTCTTTACCAGCTGAGCCACAAGGGAAGCCCAAGAATACTGGAGTGGGGAGCCTATCCCTTCTCCAGTGGATCTTCCCGACCCAGGAATTGAACCAGGGTCTCCTGCATTGCAGGCAGATTCTTTACCAACTGAGCTATGAGGGAAGCCCATAGAGGGGAGTCTGGTAAGTGGCTCAGACAGTAAAGAATCTATTATGAGAAGGTGCTATGTCTCCCTAATACCCCAGCTCCAGAACCCGTCCAGATCTGGGACAATCACACTTGAGTGGCCACCTGGTGTAACCAGGGAGGGTTACCTGTTTAGAGAGAAGCTCTTTGCACAGCTGGTAAAGGGTGATGAACTTCCTGGCTAGTAATCGTGCCTCGATGAATCCTTCGGCCACCAGCATGATTTCACAGATCAACTCAAAGTCTGGGACGACCATTGCGCAAGGCCTGTGAGGGGGAGACGTAGGACTGACTGGGTCCCCAGCCACGCCTGGACGGGAGCTTGTGAGAGAAGAGATGCTGGCTGAGATCACAGATGAAGGCATATGTGAGGGTGGAAACTGAGACCTTGGCAATGATTTCATCGAAGATTTTCAATGTTAAAAATGAATTAATAAGGGTAAAGGGGGTGGACTTGCCCGCTCAAGGTGATGGATGATGTGATCAGATGGGGACAAAGTTGGAGCTACGACTCAAGTCTTGCAAGCTAAGTCTAGTGTGCCTTACACAAGGCACAGAGTAGTGAAGCCTGAGTAATTAGCAGATGACAGGTTAGTAATTAGCCCCAAATTATCACAGATTTGGGGCTACTGTTGAAGAACCGAGTCTCTCTAATCTCTCTAGTCCTCATCCTGAAACTTGTCTCCTCCAAGTCCAGAGCCTCAGAGCTTATTCTAAACTTATTTGCATACAAATGCCAAGGCCTAATGCCAAGAGCTGAAGTCAGTACCTGTTAACCGCACCTTGCCAGAAAATGAGAACTAGAATACCGAACAGAATTTTTATCTGTATATAAGAATTTACTGTGATTTTTTTCCTTCTAGTTCTAGTAACATTTTATCTTATGGTTACTTAGCTTTTAAAGAATTTCTTTCCCTTGTATTTCTTTTCTTTTTTTTAAAGTATGCATTGAATTTGTTACAACATTGCTTCTGTTTTATGCTTTGGTTTTTTGGCCATGAGGCACATGGAATCTTAGCTCCTTGACCAGGGATTGAATCCCCACCTACTGCATTAGAAGGCGAAGTCTCGACCACTGGACTGCTAGAGACGCCCCTGCGCTATGCTGTGCCTAGTCGCTTCAGTTGTGTCTGACTGCAACGCTGTGGCCAGTCAGGCTCCTCTGTCCCTGAGATTCTCTAGGCAAGAACACTGGAGTGGGTTGTCAAACCCCCTTCCAGGGGATCTTCCAGACTCAGGGATCAAACCCATGTTTCTTACATCTCCTGCATTGGTAGGGGTTCTTTACCATTAATGCCACCTGGGAAGTCCAGAGAAGTCCCTACAATTACTTAATTTTAAAATTACTAGGTATGTAATAGGAGCCTAGAGTTGTTACGTGTCTTTAATTGCATTCCTCTATAAGGAAAGCTATGACAAACCGAGGTGGCATATTAAACAGGACAGACTTTACTTTGCTGACAAGGGTTTGTATGGTCAAAGCTCTGGTTTTTTGGTAGTCACGTATGTATGTGAGAGTTGGACCATAAAGAAGAGTGATCAGTGAAGAACTGACGCTTTCAAACTGTGGTGCAGGAAAACACTCTTGAGAGTCCCTTGAACTGCAAGGAGATCCAACCAGTCAATCCTAAAGGAAGTCAGTCCTGAATATTCATTGGGAGGACTGATGCTGAAGCTGAAATTCCAATACTTTGGTCACCTGGTGGGAAGAACTAACTCATTAGAAAAGACCCTGATGCTGGGAAAGACTGAAGGCAAAAGGAGAAGAGGACAGCAGAGGATGAGGTGGTTGGATGGCATCACCAACTCAATGGACGTGGATTTGAGCAAACTCCAGGAGACAGTGGAGGACAGAGAAGCGTGGCATGCTCCAGTCCATGGGTTGCAAAGAGCTGGACACGACTGAGAGACTAAACAACACCATGCATCACTTCTGGGAGTGTCACTCAGCACTACTGTTTGTGGAAAGCAACTTGGCAACGTGTGTCGAGAGCCTTAAAAATGTTTCTCCCTGTTAACTCAGTGATTCCATTTCCGGGAACCTAGCCAAAGAAAATAATCATGCATACAAAAAAACTACTTATGTATATTTTACCATGATGCATAAATTTATTCTAAATGTCAGAAAAGTCTTAATGTTTAACTACAGGGGACTTGCTAACTACATTGTGGACCACGCACTTGATAGAATAAAACACAGTCATGAAATGAGATTTCTTAAGAATATCTAACAGAAGAAGAAACTATTTATGATAGGATTATGATAAACTATGAAATTAAAGAACAATGCAAAACTGTGTGTAGACCACAAACATACACTACAAACGCATAAATTCTATGCCTGTAAAGGACAGAACACAATTTGGCAAAAAAAAAAAAATCATTTTATGGTTGATGGCATTAAATGTGCTTTACATAATCTACTTTTTAATATATGTTCTACATTTCTTCTCACATATATGTCATATGTTTTCAGCAGAAAGAATAAAGAAGCTTCTCTCTAGGGTCCTTGCATGCCCAAAGCAGAGTGGACGCTCACCTGAACAGAGCCTTGAGGTTCTCGGGCAACTCTGTACGACCAGCGTAGCCGGGGTTCATGGTGACGAAGATGCCCACGGATGGGTTCAAGCTAATCTCCTCTCCAAGGAAACTGAAGCGCTGTTTCTTGTCTCGAATTGCATCTTGAATGCTTTTTACCTGGTGAACAAGTCAAGGGAAAATGCCCCCTGTGCGTTCCAGGGGTCGGCTGGTGGCTAAGGCTGGGACCCCAGGGTCACACTGAAGGACAGGCCTGAGGCCTGAGCCCTGGACCCTTTACTAATGGGCACTGGGTGCCTGTCCAAAGGAAATCTGGCCGCCCCTAGCCCCAGGCCCATTCCTATCACGTGGTGCCTAAGAGGCTGGAGATGGACAGCTCTGAGCACTGGTCCCCTCCTCCCGCACCGACTGCTGTCCTGAGCACAGTTCTAGGTTAAGTCGTGGGATCCCCACCAGGATCCTTTGAGGGGGGCTCTTTACTACCATCATCCCCTTTCTCTGTAAGGAACTGGATGCACCAAGAGGGGAGCAGTTTGCTGAGCCCTCCCCAGCTGCTCAGCGCTGGCGTCTGCGTCAGAATCCAGGCCTGTGGATTCTGGAGCCTGGGCTCTCAGCCACCACAAGATAGAAAGAAGGAACACCAGGACCTGGGCTTGCCCTAAGGAGTAAGTGAAATCAAGTCCACAAGCAGTTTAGCACACACAAAAGGATGCTCAAAGACAGCAGCTGACCTGGAAACTGTTAACCTGTCCTCCATCACTGCAGTGTGGTCCTTATCTGGTCTTAACTCTCTCAGCTCCTCCCCCAACTACATTTCTAGAACAGACCTGGAAAGCACAGGTGAGTCCAGCAGGGATGGGGTTTCTGGTGAGGAGAGGAAAGAGCCACAGTGGCAAAAGGAGGCTGGGCCAGATGGCCAGGGGCTAGTCATGTCTTTCTAAAGAGATTAGAGTTTTTCTTAAATGTGATCTGGAGCCGGAGGGGATTCAAGCTGAAGCTTGACCTGGTCAGATGTAGATTCTAGATCATTCTTAGAGCAGTGAAGCAGAAACAAAAATGAAATTCACCTATTTATTTCCACACCTGCTGCTTTGGGAAGGTGTGTGCAAAAATGATCAGCAGCAGAAGGCAGGAAGACAAAAGGGGCTCCCTTGTCCAGCCAGGCCCTAGGACATCTGCAGAACCGGGAGGTCGGGGCCAGTGAAAGGTTTCGAATGAACCTCATTTGTATCAGTTGTGCTCAGGTGTTTAGAACAATCAAGGGTTCCATGGAGATTGGGCTGCAGGGATGTGTGTCTGAATATGTGAGAGAGAGAGAGAGAGAGAGACAGAGACAGAGACAGAGATAGAGAGCAAAACAGCTGAAGTGTATATAAGAGAGAAGGAGAGGGGAAGAGTTGGACTATAAATAACAGAGAGACAGAGAGCTGGGCCATATACCAGAGGGAGAAGGAGAGGGAGAGGAACAGAGGTGATCATAAACGAAGGAAAGAGAGAGAGAGAAAGAGGCTGAGAGTGAAATAACTGGAGTGTGTATAAGAAAGGAGAGAGGAACAGCTGGATCATAAACAAGAGAGAGACAGAGACAGAGGAGAGGTGGAGAGGGAATCAGAAGTGGAACACTTAGGAAAGAGAGAGAGAGACAGACAGCTGGACCAGAGAGACAGACACACAGACAGGCGGAGACAGAGACAGGAAGAGGGGCTGGAGGCAGTGGACCGTCCACCACGGGCGAGGCGCTCAGTGTCCAGAAGGGCGGTTTCTGCCAGAACGCCCAGCGGTTCCACAACTGGGATTCAGCTTCCTTCCCAAGTGAAGCTCTAATGACAGAATTGCTGAGCTTGCAGTAATTAGCTTGAGACTGAAACAACTTCTCCGTGCACAGAATGTCCATGCGTCCTGGCCAAGGTGGCCTCCAGAGCCCGGCAGGCTGGCCCAACAGCCCAGACTCTGCTGGTTCCCATGGCGCTCACAGCGCCACTCTGCCCTGGGGCCCCTCACCGCCCTCATCACCCAACGAGGAATGTGGGGTGAAACTATTACAACAATGTGAACCAGCTATACCCCAATACAAAATTAAAGAATCAAAATAAAAAACCCTGCCTGGCTCACTCCATGCTTCTCTCTGCAGGGGCAGATTGAAGTCTGCTTTCTCTGGGAAGTGCAACCCACTCATCACATTTTACATTTTTTAAAATGTTTCTGTGTTTTTACTTTAGACCTTAGGCTCCTCTATAAATGGTGTTACATGGGAGCTCCCTAGCTCTGAGACACTAGCATTTATTTGTTCAGCGTGTGAATTTTTGAAACACTGCTGTGCTGGATTCTAGAGCCCCTGCTAGCTGCTCTGCTGTGTCTAACCGCTTCCAGCCACAGCCCAACACACAGTCAGGGCTTGAATCTATGGAAGGGAGGAAGTATCAGGGACACCTGACCAGGGAGCATGGAGGGAGACCCAGGCTGGAGGCGCAGGGAGTGACTGGCCCATATAACCCAAAGCCTAGGGAGCTGGTTGCAACAGTAGTGGCAAAATTCCAGAAAAAAAGGAAAGTAGTATCTTCTATGCTTAAAAAATAACAGAGTAATTGTTCTTGGAATTGCTTTACCTTTCCCAGTTGGATATGTAATTCTGCTTAACCAATCTGACAGAGAAATGAAAATTTCCACCTACGAGGACACTGAGGCATGCTTGCTTTTGTAGAGGTTACTGGGAAGAGGGACGTGGACATGGGAGGAGCGGAGAGGAGCAGAGACAGGGAGGAGACGGGAGGGCGGGGGAACTGTCAGCTGCTGCAGTTTCTGCACCAACATGCCATCCTGGATTGCAGCGTGAACACAGTGCAATTTTCTCCTCTGGGGTCTATGATTTTAAACAGTAGTAGCTCAGGTTTTGCCCAGGTGGTTGTCAGACCACTTTCTTGAGAATGTGTCCCCAGATATATTCCTGGATGAGAACGTGAAAGCATCAGGGAATTCCAGGTTGAATTGATTTCATTTAACTCCAGAAGCAAAAGAAAACTGATCTTGGAGACCTCATTACTGCCCTTGTGTTGGGCTGTTTCAAAATTAGGCAAATTCAGTGTCTGTCTGTTATACACCGGGGACAGTGGCTGCTGGGCACTGCCTTATCAGTTAGGATGCTAAGTTTGCTAAGACAGCCTAAACCTGGGCCAGCTGAGAAGGAGTGAAGGGTATAGAGGAGACCCTTCTTTCCTGTCCTGTGTGCTCCAACCTTCTACTTTTCTTCAACCCATTTCCTTCAGGGTGCAAGTAATAATGATAGTAATCATCATCACCCACCCAACATTCCACCACCACCACCACCACCATTATCACCATTATCATCATCATCACCATCACCACAACTACCATCATCATCATCCATCATCACCCTTATTATCATCGCCATCACCACCACCACCATCACCATCATCACCACCACCATCACCATCATCACCATCACTACCACTAACACCATCATCATCACCATGACCACAACCACCATTATCACCACCACCATCACCATCATCACCACCACCATCACCACCATCACCATCACCACCACCACCATCACCACCATCACCATCACCACCACTATCACCATCATCATCACCACCACTATCACCATCATCATCACCACGACCAGAACCACCATTATCACCATCACTATCACCATCATCGCCATCACCACCATCATCACCATGACCACAACCACCATTATCACCATCAGTATCATCATCACCACCATCATCACCATCACAACAGAGACTGACATTTATTGTGTGCCTACTATGTGTAGGGCTGTAAGTTAACTCATTCAATAATTATTACAACCAGATCAAGTAGGTACTATTATTAACCCCCTTTACAGATGTGGAATTTGAGATATGGACTTGCCCAAGGGCACATGGCTAATAAGTGGCAGGACCAGAAGTGAACATTGGCAGTGTGGTTTCAGAGCCGACACACATAACCACTTCTCCCCCGCCTTGTCTGGCTAACTCTACAAGAACCTGCTTCTTTTACAATCCCAACTGTATGTGGAACTTGGTCATACAATCTCTGGAGCCCAAGACGAACTGTCTGCTGACTTTGGTCTGTCTGTCTCTCACTGCTTCCCTTTCATCCCCTGGCTCCTTGCAGGGGCACATGGAGACAGCCTGTTGGTAACCTCTAGTACCAGCTGCTGCATCGGGACACCACAGATGTGAGTATTCATGAGAGCAGTTCTGTGCCTTTTCTAAGGAGCTGGACTCTGCCCTCTTGTTGAGCCTTTCCTCATCCCCAAGAAACAGGTGCATGGATGTTCGTTCTTCCCATCTTACAGAGGAGGAAATGGAGACTCATGCCAGCATACGGATTCCCTTTGGTAGAGGCCTGTAGATACCCTGTCCTGCTCCCAGGCCTGTTTTAAGCAGATGGAGAAAATGCAACAGGGGAAGGGTGAGGAGAGGGTGAAAACAAGAAGATGCAGAAGTCCTCAGTGCTTGTCATGAAGACCACACGCTCCCATCAACTTTTGCCCCCCATACCTGCACCGCCACCACGGACAAGACCTCCACAGAGATCCGATTGAACTCATCAAAACAGCCCCAGGCACCAGTCTGAGCAAGGCCCTTGTAGATGTTGCCGCAAGACTGCAGAGAGATGTACAGAGATTAAATTACCATCCATGCTAGGCTTACCATTACATGTGGAAGTATTGATAATTTTCTATCCCCTTTATTATAGAACTCCTGGTTCCCTAAAGACCACTGGTTAGCAACTGGTCAATCCTAAAGGAAATCAATCCTGAATATTTATTGGGAGGACTGATGCTGAAGCTGAAGCTCCAATACTTTGGCCATCTGATGGGAAGAGCCAACTCATTGGGAAAGACTCTGATGCTGCAAAGATTGAAGGCAAGAGGAGAAGGGGACAACAGAGGAAGAGATGGTTGGATGGCATTGTCGACTTAATTGACATGAGTTTGAGCAAACTCCAGGAGATGGTGAAGGACAGGGAAGCCTGGCGTGCTGCAGTCCATGGGGTCACAAAGTGTTGGATATGACTTAGCCACTGAACAACAACAACAACTATTGCATATATCTAATCTATCTATCTCTCCGCATGCATGCTAAGTCGCTTCAGTCATGTCCGACTCTTTGCGGCCCCATGGACTGTAGCCTGCCAGGCTTCTCTGTCCATGGGATTCTCCAGGCAAGGATACTAGAGTGTGTTGCCATGCCCTCCTCCAGGGATCTTCCCCACCCAGGGATGGAACCCACGTCTCTTACATCTCTGCATTGGCAGGCGGCTTCTTTACCACTAGTGCCAACTGGGAAGCACCAATCTCTCTATCACTCATTTAGCTATTTATATATCAATCAATCATCTATCTATCCATCTCCATTCATCCATCTGCCTACCCCTCCATTCCTCTATCTGAATAGCTGAACAAGAATGGGAAGAGGAGGCTTGACAGTGCTTAGTGAGGCTGTTTAGTTACAAAGGATGTCTGGGGTCCAGGAAGCGGTCACCTTACCTTTGCTGTGTCCCACTACAGCTATACTTACTGTTCTTACTCTGATCTGTGTCTGGACTAGATACACATGGCTGAACTTTCACACAGTTCAAACAAATTGAGGGTAGACTCATCCTCTGATCCTGTACTCTTAGAGGAATTGGTGGGGTCAGGGCTCACTAATCAAGTTTTGAAAGGATTGAGTGAAATGACTGCAGTGACCTCTGGTCATGGGGTCAACTCATCTCTTCCTATTTCCCATGTTAGGTGTGATTTTAAGAAATCTGCCTTTTCTTCTTCAGTCAATATCTCAGGTCTTCCACATCTAAATGTGTATGTCCTCCATAATGTTCCTCTTGGGAGAATATACTTATCTCAGAAATGCTGCCATTACTTAACTCTAGAAGCATCTAGAAACTTTAATCTTAAAGCTTAGCTTGTTTCTTTAGAGGGGGAAAAATATTTCTTCTTCCAGCCTGGCTTAAAGAGAAACATTATCTTTATGCATTCATAAATAAAGGCAACCATATTAAAATTTAGTGTGGAGACTATGGGAGCACAGCTATTTTAGGCCTGAATCCTCATTTTGTCTGTTTTCTATGAGAAAACATGGTGCTATAGGATTCTGCAACTCTGTGCAGCAAAATTTTATATACAAGAGAAATGATTAAAGTTGCAGCAGATCAATCTCATTTCAAGAGTTCTGTATGGGGTAACTGCAAGTGCTATCTTGCAATCTCTAAAACTATTTTTAAATTAAATTTATTTTGCAATCAATATATCATTTATACCTATAAATATTTGATCTATTTAATGTAATTGTTTTCTTTTTCCACCCTAAATTTATTTACATGCCATCCTATTTTCAAAAGGGACTTATGGCAGTCTACAAAAATATATACAATAAAAAAACTAAAAATGAGACAGTGAGATAATTATTATGCTTTTATAACTAAGAATCTATATAAGGTCTAACTGTGAGCAGAATGTTGCTAAGAGGTGACCTAATGGGTGTCTAGTTTCCCTTGCCTTTCTTTACGACACAGCACCTGGAATATATTTGTTATTAAAATAATGTAAAAATGACGAGTGCCTGAATGAAGAATATTAGCCTTACACTTGCCTTTTATGTATCTCTTGCTAGGAACAGAGGTTACTGTGGCTTCCCTGGTGGTCCACGGGTTAAGATTCCGTTTTCCAATGCAGGGGACAGGAGTTCCATCTCTAGTCAGGGAACTGAGATCCCGCATGCTGCGTGCAACAGCAGGAAGAAAAGCCCATGTGCTGCAACTGAGACCCAGCACAGCCAAAAATTTAAAAAAAAAAAAAAAAAAAAAGAATCGAGGTTACTCTAGTCTGTCTTGAGAAGCCAAATCTGCCTTTGCAGAGTATTGTGCCCTTGTGGAAATTCTAGAAAAATGCCCACTTTTACAGAAGAGCACATCTATGGCTTTTATATGAAGACTTCAATATCAACCACTTATCAGCCTTTCTGTGGCTCTGGGTCAAGGAGTGAATTTAGCCCTTTGGAGATATGTTCAGCTTCCTCATTTTACAAATGATGGAAGGAAGGTCCCAGAGGGGAAGTCACCCATCTGTGGCTGCTGCAAAGCTCACTAGTGGAAGTGGATTCCATGGTGGTGAGGTTTAACAGGAGGCCAATCAGCTCCCAGGGCCAAGGATCCCCATGTCTCCTGTGAAGAAGCAGAGACCTCCTGGTCTGGGTCTCTGAGCTTGGCCAGAGTGGCATGGATAACGCTGATCGATGGTTTGGGCCCCCGCGAGGCTGGGCCTGTACCTTGTAATCCATCTGCTCGGAGCAGTTGAACACGTAGACCATGACGCCCAGCGCTCGGCCCAGGTCCTTGGTGGTTTCTGTCTTGCCTGTGCCCGCAGGCCCTGCCGGAGCCCCGCTCATGGTCAGGTGCAGAGACTGGGTGAGGGTGACGTAACACCTGCCACACACAGGAAGGCGGAGAAGGTTGGGGCCCAGTGAGGCAGGGCTGAGGTTCAAGGCCACAAGAGGCTCGACACAGCTTCTGGAAAGGAAAGCCCAGGTCCCACCAGTCTGTTCCCCTCTGTGCTGCGGGAAGAGGTTTCTAAAAGGCACCTTCCTGACTGTCTTGATCTTGCCCTCGCTTATTTCTCTAGCTCACTTCTCACTGTCCTCCCCACCTCCCCAGCCCAAGTACTCTTTAAGTTCATTTGTGAAGAGGTATTCTCACTTGCTCAGCGCTATGGTCTGAATGTTAGTGTCTCTGCTAAATCCATATGTTGAAGTCTTAACCCCCCAAAGATTGTGGTATTGGGAGGCAGGGTTTTCGGGAGATGACTAGGTCAGGAAGGTGGAGTCCTCATGAATGGACTTCATGCTTTATTAAAGGGATCCCGAACAATCCTTTGTCCCTTCTACCATGTGCATACAAGTCCCCGTGTCCCTGTCCTTTAAGATAAATGACTTTTGCTTTAGTCTCCTAGGTCTCCCCCTGAACCTCAAAAAGCTGACTCAAGAGTTAATGACAAGGGACTTCCCTGGTGGTCCAGTGGCTAAGACTCCGTGCTCCCAAAGCAGGGCGCCCGAGTTCCATCCCTGGTCAGGGAACTAGATCCCACATGCTGCAACTAAGAGTTCAAATGCCCAAACTAAAAGATCCTGCAAAGACTTATGCAGGAATGTTCAAAGCAGCAATATTTATAATAAGAAACTGGAAACAACTCAGGTGTCCATCAACCATGAATGAACAAACAAAATGCAATGTATCTATGCAATGGAATGCTATTTAACAAAGTAGTGGAATTAAGTACTGACACATACAACATGGATGAACCTTAAGAACATTAAAATGAAGGAAGTCAGACGCAAAAGATCCCATACTATTCCATTTGTGAAATGTCTGGAAGACACAGAGATAGCACATCAGTATCTATGCAATGGAATGCTATGTAACAAAGTAGTGGAATTAAGTACTGACACATACAACATGGATGAGCCTTAAGAACATTAAAATGAAGGAAGTCAGACGCAAAAGATCCCATACTATTCCATTTGTGAAATGTCTGGAAGACACAGAGATAGCACATCAGTGGCTGCCTAGGAAGGGTGATGGGAGTGAGGTCTGACTGCAAACAGGACGACAGCAATATTCTAAAGCTAAATTGTGATCACGGCTGCACACATCGAAGAATTTACTAGAAATTATTGATTTGTACACTTGTAATGGGTGAACTTAAAGACATGTAAATTGCATCTCAACAAAGCTTTTAAAACTGTGGCACTGGCTTTTTTAATACCTGAAAATCAATACAGAAGCTCTCAACCTGCAGTTTAGATGGGGAGGGGCCGTCTGAGGAAGGGGGTGTCTCCGAAATGAATTCTTTGGTTCTGAACCTGATGCTAGAGTTGACTGGAATCTCTGACTTAACACTTTTATCACCAGATGGTGACTGCACCTCCACTGCCACCAAAATTGCTTTGAAAAGATTTGGAGTTCCTGAATTCTCCTTTAATTCAGTGTGAAATTCCCATAGCTACTTCAGCCCTTGACAAAGAAACCCAGGAAAGCAGTTTGCCCAGGTGGAGAGAATATGCAGAATTGCTATTCCGCCTGGAGTTCTCCTGTGTAATGGGGTGAGGAGGGGATGGGCTGGATGACTTTAACCCTGGGGAGCTGAGTTTAGGCAGCTGCATCACTGTTTCCTGTGAACTAAGCTCATGTTGCCGTTCTGTTGTTGCTTAGTTACCAAGTCACGTCCAACCCTTTGTGACCCCATGGACTGTGGCCCTCCAGGTTCCTCTGTCCATGGGATTCCCCAGGCAAGAATACAGGAATTAGGTTGTCGTTTCCTTCTCCAGAGGATCTTCCCGACCCACGACTCAAGCTCATGTCTTCAGCACTGCAGATTTTTTTACCTCTGAGTCACGGGGGAGCCCTACAGCTGCCGATCTGTGAGGTGGGCCAGAAGGTGAAGTGAGACAGAAAGTAAAAGTGTTTATTTTGGAGTCGTGTCCGACCCTTTGTGACCCCATGGACTGTGGCCCGCCAGGCTCCTCTGTCCATGGGATTCTCCAGGCGAGAATACTGGAGTGGGTTGCCATGCTCTCCCCTCCAGGGAATCTTCCTGACCCAGGGGCCCAACCCAAGTCTCCTGCACCGCAGGCAGATTCTCTACTGACTGAGCCACCAGGGAAGGCAAGTCAGGGTTAAGGTGAAAAGCCAGGTCCCACCTCACCTTCCTCAGTCACTGTGGTCACTTGGCAATGCTTCTCTCCAGCCCTGATAGCTACATCTTCAGAGCTCTATGTGCAGCCTTAACCAAACCTGTGCTCTTAGGCTGAGCTCTGCCTCCACACTGGCCCCAAGACCTTCCATCTCTGCCAGTCTCCGGCTTCTCCCAGACCTTTGAGGGCCTGCTGTAGCCCTGAGCACCCCCAGAATGAAAGGCAACTGCCTTGACAGGGGAATCCTGGCCCCCAGCCAACTCTCCCACCCTTTTACTGTCCCACGGCGGCCTCTTCTGCTCAGCTGGGGGGCAACTCAGACCTCATCTCGCTGCAGCAGCAAATCTCTCAAGGGATCTGAGAGCCCAGAAGAACAAGGTTTCACAAAAATAGAATTCTCATAGGAAACTCAAGAATCTCCCCAAAGAAATACTCAGATCTGGGTGTCAATCTCTTTTTGAGCATCTACTGAGTTTCTGAGTATCTCTAGAAGAAGCACTTGGGGGGAAATGCCAAAATACATACATACATACGTTTGTGTGTGTGTGCATGTATATATATATATATATATATAGGCAATTGCTCATATATATTATGGCAACATAATATAATATATATTACAATATATAGGGGAGAAGCTAAGATGGCGGAGGAATAGGATGGGGAGACCACTTTCTCCCCTACAAATTCATCAAAAGAACATTTGAACGCTGACCAAACTTCACAAAACAACTTCTGACAGCTAGCAGAAGATATCAGGCGCGCAGAAAAGCAGCCCATCGTCTCAAAATGAGGTAGGACAAAATATAAAAGATAAAAAGAGAGACAAAAGAGCTAGGGATGGAGACCCGTCCCGGGAAGGGAGACGTAATAGAGGAAGTTTCCAAACACCAGGAAACCCTCTCACTGGCGGGTCTGGGGGAAGTTTTCGAATCTCAGAGGGCAACCTAACTGGGAGGAAAAATATATTACAATATATAATATAATATATAATATAATTACATATATAATTGCCCATAATAACAGGAACTCTGGAGCTGGAAGGAATTTCTGAGATCAACTAATCCAATCCCCTCAAATCACAGATGGATAGATTGAGATTTGTGTGTCTCCCAGACGGCTCAGTAGTAAAGAACCCACCTACAAATGCAGGAAACACAGGAGACATGGGTTTGATCCCTGGGTCTGGAAGATTCCCCCAGAGGAGGAAATGACAACCCACTCCAGTATTCTTGCCTGGAGAATCCCATGGACAGAAGAGCCTGGTGGGCTGCAGTCTGTGGGGTCACAAGAGTCGGACATGAGTGAGCAGGCACACACAAAGCAAAGAGACTGAGGTTAAGGGAGGGAAGGTGGGCTGCCTAAGGAGTTCTTGTAACCAAGGCAGGTGCAGTGGGCCTGTAGCTCGGGCCATGAGGAAACACAGGAAAGGAAGGAGTATTCCTCTCCTCTATGTGTGTTGGGGAGGGCGGGGGTCGGGGGAGTGGCGCTGGCATTACGGTTGGGCCACTGAGCCAGCAGGATGTCCTATTCTTCGGGACACACACTCCTCCTCCAAGATTCTGTCTGCGGTCTTGTTAGACTGTCCATCTCTTTAAATGTCTAAGTCGCTGCTTCAATCTGCTCCTGTTTCCTACTGAGAGGGCAGATCATGCTGTTGTGGTTCGAGGCAAGGACTCAGGAGTCAGACACACTAACTTCAAAGCTTGCCTCTACTACAAAGCCTTTGTGAAATCCGCCCAGGTTAATAAACTTTGGTGCCTTTGAAAAAATGTGTCATTGGCGGTCTATCACACAGGATTTTCTTTGCACAAAGGAATTTAGATAGATGTGCTCTCTCAAAAACAACAGAAGAGACTTCCCTGGTGGCCTAGTAGATTAAGACTTTGCCTTTCAAAGCAAGAGGGCATGAGTTTGCTCCCTGGTCAGAGTTGAGATCCTACATGTTTCGTGGCCAAAACACCAAAACATAAAAAACTGGAAGTGATATTGTAAGAAATTCAATAAAGACTTTAAAAATGGTCCACATTTGAAAAAAAAAACTTTAAAATAAACAAAAATAAAACAACTGCAATTATGAAAATGGCAAGGAATCACTGACTAACCCCAACATGAATATGCATTAATTTAATTTGATTGCTTATCTGGAAGACAGATTTTTAATGTTAGAAGAGATCTCAGAGTCTTGGCTCTTTAACCATGCCATTAAACCCTGTCTTCCATTAAACCCTTCAAATACTATCATGCAGCCTTGTCTTCCAGCAAGACATGGTTTATTATTTCCGAAGCTGGCCCCTTCCACCCTGGGTTGGTTCTAGTTGTTTGAAAGGCCTTCCTAGTATTGAGCTAATTGTTTACTTTCTTTGGTCTACTGGTTTTGTTTTTATCTGACCCACCAGGCTCTTGTAAGGACTAGATGAGACAAGAGATAAGACAATGCCTTGGAAAGTAGAAAGCTGATCCACTTTCAAGGTATTATCTGTTAAGATAATAAATACAGGAAATGTAGCTTTCCCTTTTCTTTTTTTTTTTTTTTTTTTGATACAGTCATTCAAATGGCAGATTTAAGAAAATATCAAAGGTGCTGTATCTTGATTTCAGCTATGAATAGACTTGAGGCTATTCTAGCCATGTGGTTTAGCTAATCTTAGAGTTGGTGAAATCATAGTTGATTTTATTCATTTCCTATTGCTACACACACACACATACACACACAGAGGCTTTAAAAAAAAACCCACCCATTTATAATCTCATTTCTATACATAGGAATCCAGGTGGCACCTCTACTGATGGTCTCACAGGGTCAAAAATCAAGGAACCAGTTGACTGGACTCTTATCTAGACCCTCTTGGGGAAGACCTGCTTCCAGTCTCATTTGAATTCTTGGCCGAATTAAGCTTTACCAATTGCAGGACTGAGGTCCTTGATGGAATGTTTTAAAGAATTTTTACTGCAAGGCAGTAGATGGGCAGAATAGGAGATAAATTTACAAAGACCAACTTTTTCCTATACACAACTGAATTTTGATGAGATTCTGTTTGTCAGGTTTTTCTTTTATGGACTATACTTTTGGTGTAACTAAGACATCTTTGCTTAATTTCATTCATCAGAATTAACAACATTTGCACTTCAAAAGATGCCATGAAGAAAATGAAAAGATAAGCAACAGGCTGGGATAAAATACTTGCAAACACATATGCAATATACCCAGAATATACAAAGAAGTCTGAGAACTCAGTTAAGAGTACAAACAGCTCAATCAAACAATAGACAAAAGATATGAACAGAAATTATGCCAAAGAATATATACAAATGACCAATGAGCACATGAAAATATGCTCAATATCATTATTACAGAAATACAAACTAAAACTCAAATGAGATCCTACTTCACATCCACTAGAATGGCTATAATAAATAAGACATAATAATAAATGTTGTCAAGGATGTGGAGAAATGGAAAGCCTTACACATTGCTGGTGGGGATATAAGACAATCAAGTTACTTCAGAAAATAATTTCTCAAAAAGTTAAACATAAAACTGCCATACCACCCAACAACTCCTCTCCTAGGTATTAACCCAAGAGAAAATGAAAACATATGTCCACACAAAGACTTGCAAGCAAATGTTCACAGAAACATTGTTTGTAATGGCCCCAAACTAAAAACTACCTAAGATAACTGGATAAGCAAAATATGTCATTATCTGTAAAATGGATTATTGTTCAGAGATAATAAGTAACAAATTACTGACATATATTTTATAAGGAAAAACCCCCAAACATCACATAAAATGAAACAAGCCAGACACAAGAGACCACATGCTGTAAGATTCCATTTATAAGAAATGTACAAAATAGGCAAATTTATAGAGACAGAAATAGATTAGTGACTGTGCAGGACTGTGGGTGGGAATGAGGATTAACTATAAATGGCCATGAGGGATCTTATTGAGGAGCATAAAAATGCTGCAATTGATTTATGGTGATGTTTACACTACTTGATAAAGTTACTAACAATCATTGAATTATACACTTGGATGGGTAAAATTTTTGACATAAAATAAAGCTCAATAAGTTGTTGTAAATATATATATATATATGTGTGTGTATATATATATATATATATATATATATATAATGAAAAAAAACCTTTATATAGGAATAAAAAATTTAAAACTCCCTAGAGGTAACGAAAAGAAACACTCAAATCTATATGAAGATATTTATAAACTTTTCTAAGAAACACAACTGAAGGTGTTGCAGGAAGGGGGACCCCTTCCAGGGCCTGAAACTGGACTCTTGTCTAATACTCGGAAATGAACTGTCTGAGGAGACACATGTGCTGACAGAACAAGAGGTTTCATTGGGAAAGGGCACCTGGGCGGAGAGCAGGAGGGTAAGGGAACCCCGGAGAACTGCTCTGCCACAACTCACAATCTTGGATTTTTGGTGATGGGATTAGTTTCAGGTTGTCCTTAGCCAAGCATTCTGACTCAGAGTCCTTCCTGGTGGTGCACGCCTTGTTTAGCCAAGATGGAGGCCAGAGAGGAGGATTCTGGGAGGTGGTCAGACATGTGGTGTCTCTTTTGGACCTGTCCTGAACTCTTCCGGTTGGTGGTAGCTTATTAGTTCTGTGTTCCTTACCAGGACTTCCTGTCATAATACAACTCATGCAAATGGTTACTCTGGTGCCTGGCCAGGGTGGGCGGTTTCAGTCAGTGTGGTTCCCCTAACAAAAGTATGAACAAAGAGAAATAGATCATATATTATAAAGATGTGAGGCCAAAATTAATTTGATGATTTTAAGGCTCACCAATTAAAACCTTAATCATTTATATTTTGGAACTTGACAAAATGATTAAAGCTCATTTGAAAGAAGAAAGGAAGAGCTTAAAAAAAAAAGGAAAATGCAAATAGATAATACCTTGCTATAAAAATATTACAACTCACAATAAAGCTGCAGTCCTTAAAGGGTACAGCATATAGATGGATTAACATAATGATGAAACAGAGTAAGAATCGATAGGCTGAGGCAACTTGATAGACTCAAAACTTTGAATAGGGTGATGGTTATAAGTATCTTTTCCCACTCAGTACACTGTCTTTTCATTTTGCTGATGGTTTCCTTCACGGTGCAACGGTTTTTAAAAGAATGAAATTTTGCCATTTGCAACAGCATGGATGGCACTGGAGGGTATAATGCTAAGTGAAGTTAAGTCAAACAGAAAAAGACAGATACTGTACATTTTCACTTATATGTAGAATCTAAAAAAATTAAGCGAATGAATATAACAAAACAGACAGATACACACAACAAACCAGTAGATATCAGTGGGAAGAGGTTTGAAGAGAGGAGTAATACAGTGGAAGGGGATTAAGACTTGTCTCTCTGGTATGTACAAAATAAATAAAATACAAGGATGTGATGTACAGCAAAGGGAATAGAACCAATATTGTATAACAACTTTTTTAAAATGTGTTTATTTATTTGGGCTTCCCTGGTGGCTCAGATGGTAAAGAATCCGCCTGCAATGCGGGACCGAGCACAGTACATTTATTTATTTACTTTATGGGAGTCTAATTGCTTTACAATGTTTCAGCTATGCAGCAAAATGAATCAGCTGTATGTGTATATATTTCCCCTCCCTCTTAAGCCTCCCTCCCACCCCACCCCCAATATTTTACAATAACGTTAAATGGAGTATCATCTATAAAAACACTGAATCATTGTGCTGTATACCCAAAACTAATATTACATTATAAATCAACTATGTTTCAATAAAAACTTGAACACAGAGGGTATCATTTTGCTGTGGTGTGTGCGCTCAGTCGTGTCTGACTCTTTGCAACCCCACGGACTGGAGCCCGCCAGGTTCTTCTGTCCATGGAATTTTCTGGGCAAGAATACAGAAGTGGGTTGCTATTTCCTTCTCCAGGGGATCTTCCTGGCCCAGGGATCGAAACTGTCTCTGGCCTCTCCTGCACTGGCAAATGGATTCTCTACCCCTAGTGCCGTCTGGGAAGACCATGACTTTGGTAATTGTGGCCTATTCAGAAAATCACCCTCAGACTCTTGCATCAATTATATCTTGCCCACTTACCTTCGTGCCTGAGAAATTAAGAGGTTCTGCCAAAGGATAAGCAGTTGACTAAGACAATCCTTCGGGTAGGGGGTTGTGTGTGAAGGTGAGGGAAAGGGAGTGAAGCGGGAGGAGATCCTCCAAAGATGAAGAGACAACCTAGGAGAACAGCTTTTGTTCAGCATGAAAAAGGATCACCATTGAGCCCTTCAACTTAGCATTGTGTTCAAGTCCTGGGACCGCAGCTGAGCCATTGTACCTACTTATACATTCTGGTCCCAACCAGGCAGTGGGACGTTCTGAAGAAACAGGCATAATCAGTCGGATGTATAGCAATGTGGTTGTGCCTTTAATGAATGTGCAGAGGCTGTGCGGATCAATTGTCCATTTGATTAATTCCTCTGGCAGGAGAGAATTAAATGTACTTAAGCGATACACCAGCAAAAGCTCAATGCTCTTTAAAATGCAATTTTCTGGGTGGAGGCCAATTTTTTTTTCCTGGCCAAGACATTTCTTGAGATAATAATGGAAGTCAATGAGAAAATGGAATTTGCCGTATAAATATGCACTCCACACTAGAACAGCGTCTCACGTGCAGAACAAGGTCAAGCTCTGTACACTATTCACCGTTCTTTGCAGCAAATCTTCCTTTTAAGTTCCTATTTGCATTCTTCCACAGGAGAGGTAATAATGCCTATTTTGGAAATAATTCATTGTCCAAACTTTACCCCGTCCCTCTAGGAGGCATTCAGCATTAGAGTACTAGAGATCTCTAACTCCAAAAGAGGCAATCATTTCCTTCAAATCATGGGCAGGTGTGAAGACCCAGGGAAAAGGAAAGTCGTGTACCTTTTATTACTTGGAATAATGTCTGATGTGCCAGGGGAGAGGAAGGAAATACTCTGAATGGTATGGGAAGCTGAATGTGTCAACCCAGGTCTCAGAAATCATTTCACTGCTTTTACACAGGGAATATTTCTCAAATGCCTGTTATTTGCTGGACATGATGTTGGGTCCTGGGGCACCATGGAGCAGTGAGCCAATCAAAGTCAATGCTTTTGTGGAACATATAGTCCAAAGCGAGAGACAGACATTAATCAAGTTTCTCAAACATATAATAGCTTCACTTCTCTGCTCTGAGTGATATAAATTCCCAAACTATTAGCTCATAGTCCAAGGCAGGCAAAACAGCTCACCGTCAGAGAGAATGCCCTTCTGGATGCCCTTTCTGTTTAGGACAGGTGTCTTGCTGAGAATCAGCACAAAGGCAAAGACATGTGAGAGGGTCCCCTGTGAATAAAACTCCAGGTGGGAAAGCTTTTCCCTGAACTCACAGCAAATGAGCCCCTCCAGCTGATCGTGATCCAGTGAAACCCTAGTAAAAGCCCTGAGACACCCGAACCCTCAGAGTCGCTGCTGCCTTTACAGCTCAGGTGCAGAGAAATCTGCCTCTCCCTCTGAACTGATGCTGCCTGCCTTTTGTCCTCAGCTGGGGCAGGGAGCAGGGTGGGTGCCCAGCTGAGAGCAGGAGAGAGCATAGTGCCTGCTTCTTCTTTGGGAGCCAAGGCATAGGTGGAGTCCCATGTGGACCCCTCCTTTGAGTCAATCCCCCCTCCCCAATTCTGTCACTCTTATGATCTGGGTTCTCAACAATCAACCATCATTCATTCACCAAGATATGATAATTCAACATCTACTAGGTGTTGGTTCAAATAGCAACAGATGAGACAAAGATCTCCTAAAGGAAAAAGTGTACATTCCAAAGGGGACTGTTGCCAATAAACCAGACGGCAAGTTCATTTCAGAATGTGGGAGATGTTGAAAAGTGAAAGTGAAAGTTGCTCAGTAGTGTCTGACTCTTTGTGACCCCACGCACTATGCAATCCATGGAATTCTCCAGGCCCAGAATACTGGAGTGGGTAGCCTTTCCCTTCTCCAGGGGATCTTCTCAACCCAGGAATCAAACTGGGTCTCCTGCATTGCAGGCAGATTCTTTATCAGCTGAGCTACTAGGGAAGCCCTTAGGGAGAGGATAAATGGGAGAATCCATAATGTTATTTATGTGTGTATGGGTATGTGTGTGTGTGTGCCTGTGTTTGAGAGGTGGGAGAGGTTGTCTTTTAGAAAGAGTGATCATGGAAGGTCTCCTCAGAGTGAAGAGCAGAACAAGAAAGGATGAGAGGGTGACAGTGGAACAGAAAGCGTGGGGAAGAGCAGTCCAGACAGAAGGGACCACACGTGTTCAAGGCTGTACCTTGAAATGAACTTAAAGGGATCAAGGAACACAGAGGAGGCCAGTGTGGCTGGACTGCAGGGTGTGAGGCATCAGGGTGGTTGGCAGGAATTACTATGTTCTGCAAGGAATTCATAGTTTAGTCTAAATGCAGTGGGGAGCACCCAGAGACAGTGATGTGACCTCTATAGGCTCCCATGAAACAGAGAGATGCAAGAGTAAATGAATGAGTGGTTTGAGTGGGACTCTGGGTGGAAGATGAATTTAAAAAATGAAAAGCATGAGGGGGCAGGGGGAGATAGACCAGAAGGTTTTCTTCTATAGATCATGCTGGGACCTCCAGTGACTGTGAAGTTCCCACACCCCTATTTATTCCACGAGCAGAGTGATTACAATTTCACTAATTGCTATTTGGAAATATATCTGAGGATTTAGCCAGAATACAGGTGATAATACTTAAAATAGGCAGAGAGAAAATTAAGTAAAAGAGGGCACAGATTCTATTTGGCCACTTTAACCATCATAATTTACGACCATGTCTTCATTACCTACAGGTCGCTTATTCTGGGTGAGCCAGTGACTCAGATATGCAGGTCCTTTTGCAGAAGAAGAGATTTAATGTTCAGTGGAATTATGAGGGGAAAGGGCACCAGCATTTAACAGAATTTATAGAAATCTCTGCAGAATTAATATACCATTTCTTACATGGATCATGACCTTATCTCCCTGTCCTCTCTCTCCTTTGCCCACATTCTTTTGTCAAATGAATCTTTATAAAATAAGTTTTCATCCTTTTTTACTCCTCTGATGAAAAAGTTTCAATAGTTAATCACTCCTTACTGGATAAAAAAAAATATTGATTTTCACATTTCACAGTTAGACTCTTACCCATCTTACCAGGCTCATTCCTGACTACTTCCTCCAAAGTCCCTCTTCCAAGAACATGCCTTGAATTTTCCCATATCCACATCTTTGCCCACAAAACTCCAACCAGAATGCTGATCAGTAGTCCTTCACCTTTGGGACATCCCAGACCACTTTAACAACTAATGAATGCTATAGATCCAACTCATGGCAAAAGGAGAATGGGGGAGGTGACAGAAGACGAGATGGTTAGATAGCATCACCGACTCAATGGATATGAATTTGAGCAAACTCTGGGAAACAGTGGACGACAGGGGAGCCTGTCACGCTGCAGTCCATGGGGTCACAATGAGCCGGACGTGACTGAGCGACTGAACGACAACAATGTATCTTTTCAATAGAAAGGGTGACACGTGCACAGCTTTCTGTACAATTTCATGGATACCCTGTCAGTCATCCTACAACGAACGGAAATCCTATCAGAGTCCTACACACCGTTCAGGGCCCAGATCAGATACTGCTCTTCCCTGATGCGTTCCTGGTCCTCTTCTTCCTGCAGTGGTTGAGACCCTCTGTGCTCAGACATCACTTACTTGGAAGTTTGTAGGGAACGGCTTTGTGCCCTATTCGGTACTATGGCCTTGCATGTTTTCCCTGTGCTATTTATTTCAATCAGTTCAGTCACTCAGTCGTGTCTGGCACTTTGCGACCCCATGGACTGCAGCCCACCAGGCTTCCCTGTCCTTTACTATCTCCGTGAGTTTGTTCAAATTCATGTCCATCGAGTCAGTGATGCCATCCAACCATCTCATCTTCTGTCGTCTCCTTCTCCTCCTGCCTTCAATCTTTCCCACCATCAGGGTCTTTTCCAGTGAGTCAGTTTTCCTCATCAGGTAGCCAGAGTATTGAAACTTCAGCTTCAGCATCAGTCCTTCCAATGACTATTCAGGACTGATTTCTTTAGGGATTTGACCGATTTGATCACCTTGCTGTCCAAGGGACTCTCAAGAGTCTTCTCCAACACCACAGTTCAAATGCATCAATTCTTCAGCATGATTTTTTTAAACTTTTGTTTTTTATGGTCATGCAGTGCAACATGCAGAATCATAGTTCGCCAATCAGGGATCGAACCTGAGCCCCCTTCATTGGCAGCACAGAGTCCCAACCACTGGACCACCAGGGAAATCCTTCCCTTTATACTTCTGAAATTTTTATCTACACATGTCTTATTTCCCTCAATAAAACTGGAGTTTAAGTTTCAGTGATCTCTGCATTTCCAGGGACTATTAGTCCACCTGGCATAACCACTGAGCCCATGCGCTCCGGAGCCTGTGTGCCAAAACTAGAGAATCTGTGCACTACAACGAAAGATCCTGCATGCCACAACTAAGACCCAAGGCAACCAAATGAATAAATGTTAAAACACAACCATGGCTCACTGATTTGCTCTGGGGTTTGCTCTGATAAGGGTTCTGCCCTATGCCGTTTCAGTTTATTTTACATCTGTTGGGTGAAGCCTGGCCCTCCCCCTGCAGCCTGTGGACATATAGCAAGTGCTATATGGTGAGAGCCAGACAGCAGAAGGCTCCTCCATCAGTGGCTGATGCTAGTGCTCACCTGTCTGTCAAAGGCGTGATCACCAGGCGAGGGGTATTTCCCAGGTACTCATAGGAGTAGAGAAACTGGGCATCACAGATGTTGGCGAAGCAGTGTTTGGCCTCGTCGTCCCATCGATGCCTTAGCTGGGACAGCCAGAGGAAGGCCTGGGCGCTATCGACCTAGAGAGGGAGTGGCAGAGTAGGTTGGTAAATCCAAGATTCAACAGGTAGGAGGTGGCCCCGTGGCCACAGAATTCGCAGGGCTCGGGGTGACCCGGGTGTTGTGCACCGTTCAGGGGAGCAGCACACTGCCCAGTATGACACAGAAAGCACAAGCCACTTGGATGATGCTCTTTTGCTGGGGGTTTAAAGGGAGGAGCAGCCACCTTGGTCCTCTCCCAGATCCCTGACTGGTGCAGAGTTTGGGGCCCCTGTGTTTTGGCCACATGTAAGCTTCTCCCAAACCCCAATACTTGTGGTATAGGTACCCACAAAGAGCGGTACTCTTGACAGTCTGGGACTCACCTTCTGAGCAATCATCTTGGCCACCACGTCCCGGGCATGGACATCGATGGTGCATATGGTCATGATCTTCTGCCGGTCCCCCTTGGAGAGCTGGCCAATGAGCATGGTGATGAGCGTTTTGAGCTGGGCCACTTGCTTCTTGTAATAGTCCTTCATGGCATTCTCATAGCCTTCCTCCAGCCTCGCAAATGCCATTCCCACCTCTGTGGTCCACCAGATCTGGGTACAGGTCAGGGCTACCTATGGCACCAAGGGTTGCTTAGTAAAGCCATTACCAGGACTGTCTCTCAAACCAGCCCACTCTCACACAGCAGGGGCTGAGAATATAATTGTGTAGGTGATGGACATCCGTTCCTTCCCTCTTCCACCAGCACTATTCCCTTGAACATGTGTTTCTAAGTCCTCGGAGATATAAAGTGGGTACAATACAACTGGGGAGAGTCCTTTCTTGAAAAATGTACCATTTGGTTGAGAACAGCTAAAGGCTCATTCAGGTCAATGTCAGTAGCTTTTAGAAATTGCTACACTGATCTTTCTGTTTTTGCTTCTCAGGTCACAGCAACTTTCCTGTGCCTGGGAGGATAACAAAGTCTTGATTGGCCATCTCAATGATACTCAGTCTTTGCTCTGTTCTTCTGGAACCCCTTACAGTTGAAGTATTCTAGTTGAGTGAGCCACTGCTGATTATGTGTGGCAGATTTCTTCTTGCCCATAGTATTTATACTATATCTTTAAAAATCTCTTCAAACTTATAACTTTGAAAAGCCTGCTCTTTCTTTTAAATTGGAGTCTGACTGCTTTACAACATGTGCTAGTCTCTGCTGTACAGTGAAGTCAATCATCAGTTATATGCATACATATATCTCCTCCAGCTTGGACCCCACATCCCACCCATCTCGGTCGTCACAGAGCCCAGGGCTGATCTCCCTGTGCTATCCAGTGGCTTCCCACTAGCTGCTTATTTTACACATGGCAGTGCATACATGTCAATCCTAATCTCCCCATTCATCCCACTCTCCCCTTCTGGCCCTGTGTCCACGTGTCTGTTCTTACATCTGTGTCTCTAACTTTGAAAGGTCTACTCTTCGCAGGTCAGGAGAATGACACTGAAATTCAGTGCCATCACTTTGATTTGTTGGAGAAGGAAATGGCAACACACTCCAGTATTCTTACCTAAAAAAAATCCCACGGACAAAGGAGCCTGGTGGGCTATGGTCTATGGGGTTGCAGAGAGCTGGACACGACGGAGCCACCAAACACCACCACCACTTTGATGTGTATTCTTCAGAGATTCAAAATAAGTACATGGAAAAAGTGATTTAAATGAACCTTTCTTCTGCTTGCTGAGAAACAGAAGATTTAATAGGGAAAATGCATAATTTTCATTCTGCATGGTGAAGAACTTAGAGACACTGATCCTCTGTGGTCCCCCTTGGCTCAGGAGACACTGCTCTAGATGAATCTGTCAGAATGCAGGAAGAAACACATTTTCTTGCCTCAAAATTCTGATTCAGGCAAACAAGGAATCCTGGTGGGAATTATTCACTTCGTGAAGCAGAGAATTCTGCTATAGTAAAAAGTACCATTATTGAATTTACCTTTTTTTTTTTTTTTTTTTGCCTTTGGTTTAGACACACTGGATTTTTTTAGAGGCTCCTCCTACAGTGTGATCTTGTCAGAATGGTCTGAATGTGATGTGCAGTTATATTTGCTACAGGAGTAGCAAATCAGGTTCCTCTGTCCGTGGGATTTCCCAGGCAAGGATACTGGAGTGGGTTGGCATCTCCTTCTCCTGGGGATCTTCCCGACCAGGGATTGAACCCACGTCTCCTGCTTGGCAGGTGGGTTCTTTACCACTAGTGCCACCTGGAAGGCCCCTTCACTTCTGCGGCACTGGCTTATTTCTCTGCTCTGTCTACACTCACTGTCAACATTTTCCCCCTTCTCCTCCCTTCTCAACTACTGGCAGTGTGAGCTCTTCTCTACCACTTCACTGAGATGGCCTCACCAAGGTCATGGATGTTTCTTAGCCTCTTTACTTTGCTTGACCTCTTAGACATGTGTGGCATAACTGACCTCTCACCTGCTATCAACGCCTTCTGTTTTAGTTTCCGTGATTACCATTGCCAGGTGTTCCTTCTCTCAGAAAAGGTTCTGTTTCTCATTCTGCTGTCCTGGTTTCTCTCTGACTATGCAGCCTTTGGATGATGCTCATGGGTTTGATCTGAAGCCTCAGCTCAGTCTACACAATCTTACCTAACTCCTAGGGCTTCAATCACCACCAGATTATCTGTAACCCCCAAATGTACCAGCAGTAGTATTGGGTTGGCTAAGGAGTTTGTTTGGGTTTTTCCATAGGATGTTATAGAAAAACCCAAACAAACTTCTCAGCCAGCCCAATGCTAGACATTAACAGGGAAGGGAGGGGTGGTGTATTGCAGCCAGGGTTATTAGAAAATAACCTCATTAGCTCCCCCTCTTTCTTTTATTACCCTCCTGAGATCCTGGGAAAGGACTTAGATATATCTTGGAATCACATCACTTCCAAGCAAGGTCTATAAGAACTGTGTCCCAGTTTCCTCCCCCGAATCCATCTGCTGCCCCTTGCTCCCTCTGCCTGTTACTCCTGCTCCAACCACACTCACGCCTCAAACACCTTAGACTCTCCCTTGCATCTGAGCCTTTGTCCACACTCTTTCCCACACGTGGGTGCTGTTACCCTCTATCTTTCACCTGCCAACTCCTATTTCAAACCTCAGCGTAGAATCCTGCCTTCAGGAGGGTCATCCCTAGACCCCATTAACAGCTCCCAGAGGACCCCAAGTTTCCTTTACCATCACACCAGGTCCCACTTTTAGGTGGCTGACTTCCACACCAGTCTGTAAACTCCATCAGGGTGGGACTGCATTGCCTTGTTTCCTGCTGGTGTCTCCTGTGCTCAGCAAAGAGCTTGCACATACAAGGAGGGCTGGCTCAGTGAGTTGAATTGTTTATGTTTTCTCCCCACTGTATGCAGCTAATGGAGTAAAATGAACAACCCTTAATGCCCCAAGGTAACTGCTGAATTGCGTCATGGCTGACAATTCCCTGGTCCCTCCTGCTGATCCCTTCCCGAGCAGCCTCTCCTAACCCTGAAGCATGGGTGAGCCTGGCAGCCCCCAGGAGGCTGACAGAGGTCATGGAGGAGGAGGACGGGTGAGGATGGATCAGAGGATACCTGAGCTGGGTAGTCAAAGAGCCACTGTTCCCTGGGCTTTTCTTCGTAGGCGGTTATGCCTTCTGTCATCTCGTGCCTCACCGTGGCCTTCATGTGAGCCAGCACGTGGTTCAGCCATATTTCTACCTGGAAGAAGAATTTAGGGTTAGACTCGGGGTTCCTAAGAAGATGTGCTCAGTGATACACGTTTTCTTCCACTCAGACGGAGGCAGTGAAGAAGATGAGCCCAGGCAAGATGTGCAACCCTAAACGGTTGCCAGAAGGCGCAGGGGAACCATTCATCTGTGCAATGCAGGGCAGTGGTAGTTGAGACCAAGGCTCAATTAACAACGGGGGGGGGGGTGGGGGTGGGGGGGTGTGGGGGGGGGCAGTGTGCCCACTGGAACCCACAGAGCAGACGAGCAGGTTTCGGGGAGACAAGACCACCCCCCAGAGATTAGGGGGGAATCTTCATCTGGATGGTGCTTGCATGCTCAGTCGTGTCTGACTGTAACCCCAAGGACTGCAGCCCTCCAGGCTCCTCTGTCCACGGGATTTCCCAAGCAAGGAAACTAGAGTGGGTTGCCATTTCCTACTACAAGGGATCTTCCTGACCCAGGAGTGTAAATAAATCAGTGGATTCTCATGACCTTGTCCACGGTGCATATGGATTATATTTTCCAACTAAATGCTTTCTGAGACTACAGAAAGAACACCCAAGGTTTGTATCAAACCCCAATGTCCCTTTCATAAAACTGAGAATGTCTATTTTCAGATGCTAGAGTTGCTTTCCAAGATGCATTTGGATGAAGGTAGAACTCTGAAGAAGATCTTTTCTCCAGGCTTTACTCTGGACTGGATTAGCACCCCAGGGACCATGTTTCTTTTGATATTTAGGATAACAGGGGCTTCCCAGGTAGCACTAATGGTAAAGAATACACCTGCCAATGCAGGAGACTCAGAGGGCTTGAGTTGCATCCCTGGGTCATGAAGATCCCCTGGAGTAGGAAATGGCAATCCACTCCAGTATTCTTGCCTGGGAAATCCCATGGACAGAGGAGCCTGGCGGGCTGCAGTCCTTGGGGTCACGAAGAGTGGGACATGACTGAGAACAGCACAGAAGAAATGGAAGAGAAAAAAGCAGCAAAAGAGAAAAATGCAGTAGGATAATGAACAAAGAAGGGCTTGTCTATGTTAGTGAAGATGGTGAAAGGTGGGCAGGAGGGTTAAGGAGAGAAGGGTGTCATGTTTTGTGTTTCTTGAACTGTGCTGGGGAGATGTGGAGCTGGTAGCTTCTGGAGCAGGGCGGTGGCGGGCTCTCCACCAGGCAGGGCTGTAGGAGGTGTATGTGTACAGAGACGTGAACGCTCAGGTCTATGGTTCATTTCAAAGGGCATTTTCTCCCAGGGAAGGTGTCAGTGACCCAGATTCCCCTGTGGGGTGCTCCAGGGCTTGTCATGTTGAAGTCTCCTGGTGCTGCTAATCATTTCCAAACCCTTTTCTTGTTGACTCAGGGAGTTGTTTATGTGCATTTTATTGCTCTCTGCACAGGTCTTCGAGCGAGGAAGATATATAGGTATTGACATGTGTCCCCACAGAGAGGAAAGTGGGTGCTGGAAGCTGCTCTGAAGTCAGTTCAAGTCAGAGGTCTGGGCAGTCCCCAGGCACAGAGACAAGTTCTGGTGCAAGGTCACAAAGGCTGTTCTGAAGGGTGATGCTTGACTGCAGACACTTGAGAGACAGAGGCATGCGTTACCTGCCCACTGCAGTCACAGGGCTCGCTGAAGGCCACGTATTCTCCTTCCTTGCTGTACATGCCAAGGCTGGTCTTGGTTGGCTTCTCATTGGCATCTAGCTGGAACTGCATCTTTGCCATATTGTCAAAGAGTTTGGAAAGGTGGCGTTGAACCTACAAGTGGAGAGCATATCCAGGAAGTTACTTATGATTATTGCTTCAGTTCAGATCAGTCGCTCAGTTGTGTCCGACTCTTTGCAACCCCATGAATCGCAGCACGCCAGGCCTCCCTGTCCATCACCAACTCCAGGAGTTTACTCAAACTCATGTCCATCGAGCCGGTGATGCCATCCAGCTATCTCATCCTCTGTTGTCCCCTTCTCCTCCTGCCCCCAATCCCTCTCAGCATCAAGGTCTTTTCCAATGAGTCAACTCTTTGCATGAGGTGGCCAAAGTATTGGAGTTTCAGCTTCAGCATCAGTTCTTCCGATGATTATTGCTTAGAAGCTACTCATTATTATTGTATTGCTTAGAGGGCTACCCTGTGACAACCATTAAAGTGTTGGGTACCAAATGTTTAGAAGGAAGCTAGGGAATGATGAAGATGTGAAGTTGGGATTTAGTTGGACTGGATAAAAGGGAATATAGATCTAGTGGGCAACACGCGTTAACTACAAACCAATGAAGCCACAAAAGTTTGATTAATTTCTGCCTGATCTACTACAGATGGGAAGAGACTGGAGCAATAACTAATTCATAAGCCCTCTTCCTAAGAAAACACTACTGTGCAGCAGGAGGGTAGGCACAGGAGAGTCTACAGATGAATGCTAATGTGCTGAAATCTGGAGGATCAAGGACAGTGGTGACCATGGCCTGTGGAAGAAGTCACTCAGTTGTAGGAACCACTTTGAGGCAGGAGACCAACCTCTGGTGGGTCCAGAGCAAGGGCCAGCAAACTCACAGCAGGCAGAATGCCTGGTTATACTGGAGATTCTCCCAAGCATGGCATCTCATGATACGGAGGCAGTGATGCCTTGGGCAGTAATCCTAGGAGGATGCCAGACAGAACCACACTGTGGTCCTGAGGTGAGAAGAACAGCACGTGAAGAAGAAATGACAAACAAGAAGCTGCCCCACGTAGAGTTTTTTTGAAATACAGGGGCCTCCTGAGAACTGTGAGTTTTAACCTTTACATTTATGGCAATGAGTTCTCTCGCTTATGAGATGGCGGGAGAAATTCTAAGAGTATTGAAGTAAATGAAACGTGCTGGAGGAGATCCCAACCAGTGACTTGGGACAAATAATAGAGATGGACCTTTCTTTATCCAAGAACAAATAGTGGATGAAAGCAACAACCACAATTAACACAAGACTGGTGAAATTATCCCACAACTTCAAAGAAGGAGAAAGCCAGACTCAAGAAATAGAGTAAGAGCATATATATATTAGAAGCTTAACACAGGAAACAGAAGTAGTGATGAAAAAATATCACCTTGTTTTGCTTTCAATTAAATGAAAAAAACATGAACTCTATAAAATTTGAGGTAGAAGATAAGAAGAACTGGTAGAGGTAGAAAAATAAAACAACAAATGGGGCAGTGTAGTTTTTAACAGCGTTAGCAACACAAAAGGACCAAATAAACACACACATTAAATATGGTGAATAAATCTGAGGGACATGGAAGAATGCCAAGGAAGAGGACTAAGAGAGAAAAAAGTGTATAAATATGTAGAAATATGTATGAATAGATGAAGATAATAATCTCAACATACAGAAATATGACGAATCTGAGGGAAAAGATTATCCACATAACCGGAATAGAAATACCAAATAGAGATTTCTCGGGTGGCCCAGTAGTTAAGACTTTGCCTTCCAATGCAGATGCTGTGGGTTCAATCCCTGGTCAGGGAGCTAAAATCCCACATGCCTCATGGCCAAGAAACCAAAACTTAAAACAGAAGCAATACTGTAACAAATTCAATAAAGACTTTAAAAATGGTCCATTAAAAAAAAAGAAGAAATATTATGCAAAAGTATACTGAAAGAAAACATTTCCAAGATAGTGAAAGCCCCAGTTTTCAGAAAGGGAACAAAAACCTCATCGTGTTAGAGAAAGATAAAGCAAGGATCCAAGCACATAGAAATTTTCAAAATTTAATTTAAATTTTGATCTCTACAGAGATCCAACTGGAAAGAAACTGGGCTACCTAGAAAGGTTTAAGGGAAAAAAAAAAAAAAAGCAGGTAGCCAGAGATGAGGTTAGGGACCACACTGATGGCAACATAGGTCAAATAGACACACTGCTTAATGGGGCATAATGGGGAACTTGAAACTCTCCTGCTGGAGCATCTCAATCCTTCTGACTGTTTCTACAAGCACTCCCCTGCTTACCTGTTGAGGGGCTGTGCCGTTGGAAAGAATGTCTAGAAGATCAGAAGAGGAGAGGAAGTAAAACCTGGGGAAGGCAAGCCTTTTGGTGTCCAGGTACTCCGCCAGGGCCTTCTCACAGAGGTACAGCCTGAGGGCACAGAGAATCTCCTTGTTAGGTTTGCCAGGATCCACAGGCATGTGGATGTTACCCAAATGCAAACGAGTGTGACCTGTGAATTACACTCAGGAGTGATGTATGCATGGAACATCTGTGGGCATGTGCATACACCCCTACTAGTACACTTCCATCAGAATAAACACCTCCAACAATATCCCATATTACCCAAGCACACGGGCAAATCAAGGCACACGGCCAGACACACACGCTCACTCTCACTCGGGCAGTTAGCGAAGGTAAGGACCTGAGAGACAAAGACAGCCTCTCCACTACAAAGGCAGCTGCACATCAACCATCACCTGCTCTGAATATCTTCCAGCTTTTCGTAAAGACCTGGCTTGTTGGTGGCTTCCACTACGTTTGGAGTTTTCCGAGCATCATAAGCTAACTCTTTAAAGTCTATGTCGATGCCTTCAAATCTTTTAGAATCCTGCAAATTAAAGTGTGGAAAAAATTAACCCCCACTCCTTTTAACTCCAAGAAGCTACCCTCATGTACCAAGCCTGCTTTTGAAAACTGCTCCTAGGTTGTATAACACAGAGATTAGGCCCAAAGGAGGAAATACCTTTAGCTTGAATCAATGGATCAATGGTTCTCACACATTTTGGTCTTAAAACCCCTTTCTGTTTTTAAAACTGACTGGGGAGTGCAAAGAGCTTTTGTTTATTTGGTAATATTATATCTATCAATGCATATTCTATGTTAGAAGCTAAAGGTGAGAAATGTTAAAAAATATTTGTCAATTCATTTAAAATTACAGTAATAAGCACATTATTTTAATATAACACATATTTTAGCCCAAAATAAGTATTTTTTCCAAAACAACATAACTTAGAGGAAAAAGTGGCATCACTGCACTTTTTTTTGCCAAATCTCTTAGAAGATGGCCAGATTCTCTTCCCTGCTTCTGCGTTCAGTATGTTGTGATATCGCACCATGTGGCTTCTGGAAAATTCCACTATATGCTCATAGAAGAACAAGTGAAAACAGCAAATACCATTTTAGTATTATTATTAAGATAGTTTTCACCTTGAGGATCCCCTGGAAAGGCCTCAGGGACCCCTTGCCAGAGGTCATCAGACCACACTTTGAGAACTGTTGGCGTAAACTGTGTAATTCCTAAGTCAGGCAGATGGTGGATCCTATGTGCTTTCTGGGTCCAAGCAAAAGTTTCTATAACCAAAGTAAGCATTTCAGCAGCAAAGGTGCTATTATGATGTCAAAGTGAAAGTGAAAGTGTCAGTTGCTCAGTCACGTCCAAATCTCTGTGACCCCACGGACTGTGGCCTGCCAGGTTCCTATGTCCAAGGCATCCTCCAGGCAAGAATACTGGCGAGGGAAACCATTCTCTTCTCCAAGGGATCTTCTTGACTCAGGGGTCAAACACGTCTCCTGCATTGGCAGGTGGACACTTTACCATCTGAGTCACTGGGGAAGCCCGTGATGTCAAAAGAAATTAAATATTATCATTTTCCCCAAATGCACACACTCCCACAGTGTTGTTGAAATGACTGAGACAATGCTAAATGCAAAGCACCTCAGCCCAACACCTGGTACCTGGTGAGAGCTTGTGTGGTTATGATTACATAACAACAATCATAATGGTATGTGCTGAACATTCAGCTTTAATGAACTTCTGGATGTAGGGACCGGGCTTAGTCTCAATTTACAGATGAGAAAACCAGGGCACTGAGAGTTCAAGTAACTTCCCTCAGGTCCTTGAGAGGGTGGACTCAAGCCTGGGCTGCTGGCCCCAGTCTGCTGGGACCTCTGTGACCCATGCCTCTCTCCTATCAAGACTTCAATTATGATTCCTTAAATGAGGTATCTTTCACCAGTTAAAAATGAAAAATTATTAAAAATTTATAAAATCATCAGAAGATTTCCCTGGTGGTGCAGTTGGATAGGAGTCTGCCTGCCAGTCCAGGGGACACGGGTTCCAACCCTGGTCCAGGAAGATTCCACGTGCCTCGGGGCAACCAAGCCTGTGAGCCACAACTGCTGAAGCCCAAATGCCTAGAGCCCATACTCTGCAACCAGAGAAGCCGCCACGATGAGAAACCTGTGCACCGCAACTAGAGGAAACACAAGCAGGGCAGTGAAGACGCAGCACAGCCAAAAATAAGACAAATAAACAAAAAGGAAGGGTCAGAAGTAAGGGACTTCCCAGGTGACTCCGTGGTAAAGAATCTGTCTGCCAACGCAGGAGACATAAGAGACACAGCTTCAATCCCTGGTTCAAGAAGATTCCCTGGAGTAGGAAATGGCAATCCACTCTGGTATTCTTGCCTGGAGAACCCCACGGACAAAAGAACCTGAAAGGCGACAGTCTATAGGGTCACAAACAGTTAGGACATTACTGAGCAACTGAGCATACACACACATCAGAAATATCTGACAGAAATGTTTGAAATGAAAAGAACTGACTGGAAAATTGTAACTATCCTGAGAGCAATTGTGTAAAAACATGTATATATGTGAACAAAAGGTGGACAATATTCATAGTGAATGAAAATATTTACTAGTTAGGGTGTAACATGATGACTAATTTGTGGTATTTCTTTGTTACCATATTGTCACTACAAAGAAGACAAATGTATTTACACATTTTACACATAAACCTGAGAAGTTAATGATATGAATTATTTATTATTTTTTATTGTAAATTCTCAAATGCCTCTTTTAAAATGCCTGCAAAAGTCTCTACCTACATTCTCTCCCACTTCTCATCAAACCTGCCCTTCTTCAATCATGAGCATTGGAGACGAATAAAATCTGGCTTATTTGATTTTGTTTCATGACAGTAGCTGTAGTGGAATTATTTTCTGTTATTTTTCATTGCAGATGTACAAACTTTAATCTGCATCATTATACTAAATGTGCTTTTGTGGGATGAGCTGGAAAAATATGATTTGATAGAATGTGCTTTAACTCTGAAACAAGGTCTGGACAACATGTGACATTTTGGAATCAAACTAATTTGCAAGCAAAGAACTCACTGTGCTGAGGGATATTGAAGTGTTATCCGCTCAGTCGTGTCTGATTCTTTGCGACCCCATGGACTGTAGCCGATCAGGCTCCTCTGACCATGGAATTTTCCAGGCCAGAATACTGGAGTGGGATGTGGAATAAGTCTGCAAAAATCCTTTTTTAAATGAGTCCACTGAGAGAGGGCATACATCAATGGCACATTAATTAGGACAATTAGAAGGGGCAAACAAATTAGAAAGGTAGTAATAAGAAGAATGCATATCTTAGAGAAATTCCTCATTTAGTACTTAGCTGAAGACTAGTGTTTAAGCCTGCTAGCATAGGCCGGAGGTTTACAGAATAGCTTGTTGCAGAGAAGGAACTCAAGCTTGCCTGGAAATGATGCTGCTTCCCGGTCGGTACCCACACTGTGATTACGGGTAGAGCCACACAAGAGCAGCTCCTGTTTCAGACCTCCTTTCTCCAGTACACTTCTTTTGTTTTTTAAACCAGGTTCTCTTTCTTTTTCCTACCCATCTAAGGACAAATTGTTTGTGGTTGTTTAGTTGCTAAGTCGAGTCTCACTCTGAGACCCCATGGACTGTAGCCCACCAGTCTCCTCTGTCCATGGGATTTCCCAGGCAAGAATACTGGAATGGGTTGCCATTTCCTCCTCGAGGGGATCCTCCCAATCCAGGGATTGAACCCAGGTCTCCGGGGATTCTTTACCACTGAGCCACCAGGGAAGCCCAAGAACAAGCTGTCTGGCATGCATTTTACCTTCTCTCTTTTCCTGTGCCAGGCTTTTGGTGTCTTGAAAGGTCTGTGATTGTTGGAGATGCCCCTGGGTGAAGCCAAGGCAGGGAGGCAGAGAAGGAATGGTCTAGAGAATGCAGGGGCTGGGGGATTGTCCCTTGACTCGGAGTAGGGAACAGAGGGAGCAGGGTTTCTGTAGCAGGTACCTGGGGCAGCTGAGCCCGGATATCTTCAGATCCGATGAATATGCTTTCTAGGTGAGACCAGGTGCGCTGCACTTCATACCAGATGGAGATGACGGCGTCGGCGGTGGACAGCTTCTTCTGCCAGCCTGACACGTCCTCCAGGAAGAAGGCAATGTGCTTGGACACCATCAGGTTCTGAAGCTGGACCTGGTTATCCTCCAGAACCTCGATGAGGTCCTCATCGGACTGCAGCAGGGGCACACAGGTCCGTGGGTGGGGTTCGTACTGGAACTCCATGCCAGCCCAGGTGGTCTGCAGCTCCTTCAGCACCTTCTCCATGCCCAGCTCTTTCACGGCTCTGTCCACGATGCCCCGGACCTCGTCCTCAAAGTGGTGCAGCTGCAGCTGCAGGAGGTGGGCCAGGGTGGTGCTCTCATCCATGGTGAAGGTCACGCCCGTGGCCTGCATCAGCTGCCTCCAGTGCCGCTCCCGGATGGCCGGGTTCTGCAGTTCGGCCACAGCCCTCAGGGAGGTCAGGGTGTCCAGCACGGTGCTCTCCAGGCCTGTGAAGGCCTCCCAGGCCCTGACCTCCTTGTCGAGGTTCCGGATGTTCCTGGTGAACTTTTTGCACTCCAAGTCCATGGCCTCCACGTCGATATCCTTCCACCTGGTGGTCTCCCAGGCATGGATGCTGGAGGTCACCATCCCGATCGTGTCCCAGAGCTCCTTCAGCTGGCACGCCTCCTTCCTGCACTGCCGCAGCTGCTTATAGTCAGGGACGGTGACTTCAAACAGGCTGGCGGACGCGGAAATGGAGGCCATGGTGGACTCCATCTGCTGGATCTCCAGGTGCCAGGCATCCAGCGTCTGATGAGGGTCAGTGCTATCAAACCTGCAAGACAAGACACAGCATTTCCCCTTCATCAGTGGAGAACTCAGGGACCATCTCCTGGAATCACCAGAGCCATGGCAGCTTGAACCTTTAAATCCTTAGTGTTTTAGCAAAGAGCAGGGATGTTCACTAAAGCTTGCGAAGGAAAGATAGTCAGGGTAGGTCAGAGTGGGATGAGCATAACCAGCAGGAGGAAGAATGATTCAAGAGGAACGTCCTGTCTGGATCTGTTCTACATCCATGTGTGCTCAGTCATGTCCGATTCTTTGCAACCCTTTGGACTGTAGCCCATCAGGCTCCTCTGTCCATGGGATTTTTCAGGCAAGACTACTGGAGTGGGTTGCCCTTTCCTACTCCAGGGAATCTTCCCATCTCAGGGACTGAACCTGCATCTCCCGTGTCTCCTGCATTGCAGGCGGATTCTTTACCCACTGAACCATCAGAGAAGCCCTCTACATCCGAGAGGGTAATAAAAATGCTCCTCACCTCCCCAGGTCCAGCGGGGGAATAACCGTTTGTTTGAACTCCCCTTAGGCTCTGTTTCACTTCCTGGTGTCCAGCCCACTTGACACAAAAGAGCATTGTCCTGTTACTGCAGAGGCTGTGAAGGCGAAGGTCACGCCAGGCGGTATCTGCTTTACACACAGTAATGTATGTATTTCAGTGCTACTGCCTCAATTAATCCTACCCTCCCCTTCCCCGGCTGTGTCCATAAATCTGTTCTCTTTGTCTGAGTCTCTATTCCTGCCTTGCAAATAGGTTCATCAGTACCATTTTTTCCTAGATTCCATATATATGCGTTAATATATGATATTTGTTTTTCTCTTTCTGACTTATTCCACTTGGTATAACAGGCTCTAGGTTCATTGACCTCACCAGAACTGACTCAAATGCATTCCTTTTTTTTTTTTTTTCATTTATTTTTATTCGTTGGAGGCTAATATTTAATGGGCCAAATATCTAAACAGACATTTCTCCAAAGAAGACATACAGATGGCTAACAAACACATGAAAAGATGCTCAACATCACTCATTATCAGAGAAATGCATTCCTTTTTATGGCTGAGTAATATTCCATTGGGGCTTCCCTGGGGGCTCAGGTGTAAAGAATCTGCCTGCAAAGCAGGAGACACAAGAGGCGTGGGTTTGATCCCTGGGTCAGGAAGATCCCCTGGAGAAGGGAATGGCTACCCACTCCAGTATTCTTGTCTGTAGAATTCCATGGATAGAAGAGCCTGGCAGGCTACATTCCATGGGTTCACAAAGAGTCAGACACGACTGAGCAACTAACAAATATGTACCATAGCTTCTTTATCCATTCACCTGTTGATGGACATCTAGGTTGCTTCCATGTCCCGGCTATTGTAAATAGCAGGTAACAGCATTTTTCAGATTCCCTGGGTTGGCTTCCTTCTCTGTGGTGAGGTTCACACTAACGGCCTGCATCACCTTCGATGGACATTTAGGTTGCTTCCATGTCCTGGCTATTGTAAATAGCAGGTAACAGCATTTTTCCGATTCCCTGGGTTGGCTTCCTTCTCTGTGGTGAGGTTCACACTAACGGCCTGCATCACCTTCAGGAAGCAGTGCCTCTGGGTGGGAGAACCACTGTGCATGAGCACAAAGTCCTGACCACGGGCCTGCGCTGCACGGCCTTCCCGAACTGTGTGCTTCCCGTCAGGCTCCACGTCTCTCAAGCTCCTCCTTCAAGTGGCCCCGTCTCCTCTTGTGTCCTGCAGTGACCTCTGGTTCTGCACTTGACTCCTGTAAACACTACATCAAACTTTACAGTTCAAGTTCATCTTTCCTCCTCTTCTTCTCCCCATGTTCAGGACTCCCATGCTGCTCCTGGTCCTCACCCCATGAACCCCCTTTATGGTCTGGCCCCTTCAACCCACATTCCTGGCAGAACCTCTTCTCTGGTGTAAGAACTGCTCATTCACAGATTCCCATGCTTATTTAACTTATATGCAGAGTACATCATGAGAAACGCTGGGCTGGAAGAAGCACAAGCTGGAATCAAGATTGCCAGGAGAAATATCAACAACCTCAGATATGCAGATGACACCACCCTTATGGCAGAGAGTGAAGAGGAACTAAAAAGCCTCTTGATGACAGTGAAAGAGGAGAGTGAAAAAGTTGGTTTAAAGCTTAACATTCAGAAAACTAAGATCATGGCATCTGGTCCCATCACCTCATGGGAAATAGATGGAGAGACAGTGGAAACAGTGTCAGACTTCATTTTTTGGGGCTCCAAAATCACTGCAGATGGTGACTGCAGCCATGAAATTAAAAGATGCTTACTCCTTGGAAGGAAAGTTATGACCAACCTAGATAGCATATTAAAAAGCAGAGACATTACTTTGCCAACAAAGGTCCATCTGGTCAAGGCGATGGTTTTTCCAGTGGTCATGTATGGATGTGAGAGTTGGACTGTGAAGAAAGCTGAGCACCGAAAAATTGATGCTTTTGAACTGTGGTGTTGGAGAAGACTCTTGAGAGTCCCTTGGACTGCAAGGAGATCCAACCAGTCCATCCTAAAGAAGATCAGTCCTGAGTGTTCATTGGAAGGACTGATGCTGGAGCTGAAACTCCAGTACTTTGGCCACCTCATGTGAAGAGTTGACTCATTGGAAAAGACCCTGATGCTGGGAGGGATTGGGGGCAGGAGGAGAAGGGGATGACAGAGGATGAGATGGCTGATCACCAACTCGATGGGCATGAGTTTGAGTAAACTCTGGGAGTTGGTGATGGACAGGGAGGCCTGGCGTGCTGCAATTCCTGGGGTCACAAAGAGTAGGACACGACTGAGTGCCTGAACTGAACTGAACTGATGTGGGTCAGGAGTATCCAGAACAACCTTCAAGGAGCCTCTGGTTTTCCTTCCCTAGCCTCCCTGTATCCTTTCTTCCCATCACCAGTCTCAGGTCTTCCTGTTTCTGTGTGCTTGAGGGGTGTCTAGATATTGGGGATGCGTATGTGCATGCTAAGTCACCTCAGTTGTGCCCTACTCCATGCAACCCCATGGACTGTAGCCAGCCAGGCTCCTTGGTCCATGGGATTCTTCAGGCACGAATACTGGAGTGGGTTGCCATGCCCTCCTCCAGGGGATCTTCCCAATCAAGGGATCGAAACTGCATCTCTTACGTCACCTGCATTGGCAGGCAGGTTCTTTACTACTAGTGCCACCTGAGAAGCCCCAGATACTGGGGATACCACGATTTAAGTGTGAACACCATCTTTCTCTAAAATTAGACTTGGGAATGGTGGAGTCCAATATAAAGAAGTTGAGAGGGAAAAGGAATGACTAGAGAATTGGCCATTTCTTGCAATTGTGTGTGTGTCCGTGTGAGTGTGTGTGTGTGTGTGTGTTTGGTGGGAAGATGATGACATGCAAGCACCTTTCCTTGAACTGCCTCTTCTCTCAACTGTCTCTGGAAATATTTGACTTGACGGATGGAAAGTAATCCTAATTAAAGTCATTTACCTGAACTGCTCACCACTTAAGCCTAATTGCCATGCAACACAATAACAGTTATGCATACCATTAAATTAGTGTCAGATTAGCTTTGATGCTTGCTATGTTTGATTCCTGCTTGTTCCATCTAAATAGTTTTGGCTGGCATGCTCTGGTGGTGGGTTTTCGTCTTAAGACTGAATACCATCGTGTATGTTCACTGTTGTCCAGCCAGCGAGGGCTTCAGAAGGGCCTGGAGTTCTCAGAGCTGAAGAGGGCCGTCTGTCTGTATAGGCAAGGAGCTTTCTCCTCTATGAGAGCAGTAGAGAAAGAATTAGAAGGAAAAGAATGTAACATCCTCACAGCAAGTGAGCCATCAGGAAAGATTACCCAGCACAAAGGTTCCCCCCACACATTCTTTCGAAGACTAATTGTTGGAACGTGTTGGTTGGAACGTGTTGGTTCTGCCTTTTATCTTGACTAGAGTGAATGGCGAAAGCGAACTTGGCTTCTTGGTGTTAGTATATATCAGACAGATTCTAAAAGCCCAGATTCTGTTTAATTTATTAATAGAGTATAGTTCCGAAATAGTAGGTAAGACAGGAGTTATCAGAGTGTTAGAGGGGTAGGCACAGAAGATAATAAATGATCTTCCTAACACTTCTTTCCACAGTGCCTATGAACATCCTTGAATCAATATTGATTCCTCAAATATTTGTAAGAGGTGATCATTTGTCAAACCTATTCCAAACTTCATTTGCTCTGTGGCATAATTTTTGTTTATGGTTTGAATCTGCTGACATTCATTCCCTATAGCTGAGCGCATATAAAAGTTAATTTGACCTAAGTAGTGAAAGGAACCTCCAGACAGGGGAGCAAATAGCCCGCTTCCCATTTCAAAGCTCTGGTGCAAACTGTCAGGATATTCACAGACCTGATTAATGCACCTAATAAACTTGAAGCAGTTCTCCAAAGCCTGGGGGAACAATACAATGTGAGAACAAGAAGCTAATAGGAGGGAAAAGGGTGTAGTTAGTCTTTGAAATTGAAATAATAATACACAAGTATTTTAATCTAAAAGAGAAATGCCTGGAAAGTCTGGATGAGCAAAGCTATAATTAAGAGAAATGGAAATAGGGTGCTCATGTGTATGATCTTGGAAAAAAGGATTCGGGCCTGCCCTAGATGTGGGCACAGACAGAAAGAGGAATAAGTGACTTAAATGATTTCTTGGGACGTGAGCAGCTGGTAAACATCAACCTCAGCCCCATAACTGCACATATAAGGCGCAGTGACACCCCTGGGCTTGAAACCCTAAGGGCATTGTAACTCTGCCTGTTCCTTCTGACCTGGTGACCTTTCCCATCCCATGGTCCCATCTAAGGAGCAGCAAAACATACCCCCTTCCACTTACTGGTCCAGACAGAAGACAGAGAATTACTCTTGGATCTGTCCCTGGTGGATCAGACGGTAAAAGAATCTGTCTGCAATGCAAGAGACCCAGGTTTGATCCCTGCATTGGGAAGAACCCCTGGAGAAGAGAATGGCTACCCACTCCAGTATTCTTGCCTGGAGAATCCCATAGACAGGAGAGCCTGACGGGTCATAGCCCATGGGGTTGCAAAGAGTCGGACACAACTTCCAGCTCCCATAATTCACTCAATCCTCCCGATTCTCCCTCTGAGTGTCCCTCACACCCATCCTCCGCTCCCCCTGCTCACCGCAGCGGCTTCAGCTCAGGCCTCCTGCTTCTCCCCTGGGCTGTTGCAATCACCCTGCCCCCCATCGCCATGGAGCCCCTGCCATGAGTCTACCTTGAGCCACTCTGTTCTCTGCAGTCACAAGAGAAGTGTCTACATGATGCTGTTCTCAGGCTTGGACTCCGCAGTGCTCATTCATGGTCTGAGCCTGGTCACCTGGACCTCTCCCTCCTCACCTCCCGCATCCTGCATCCCACTCACACACATGTGCAGTCCTCCAGCTGTGTGTTATGTTTTCATCCCCCTGTCTCTCTCCAGGTCCTGCTTCCCTTGTCTGGAATACCATGGCTTTCAACTTCTCTTTTTCCAAATGGCTAATTCTCATTTGCCCATTGGCTGAAGCACCAACTTCTGTGGGGTTTGTGAACTGCCTCCCCAGTGGGCATCAAAGTTGGGCCCAATGGGCATGTCTGATTATTAATTTCTTTTTGCCTAGTGGAATCCTAGTTCCTCATCCAGGGATGGAACCTGCATCCCCTGCCTGAAAAGCACAGAGTCTTATGCACCGGACCACCAGAGAAGTTCTGAGTTACTCATTTTTGAAACTGACCCTGAGTCTGTCAGTCCTTGAGATCAGGGAATCAATATTATCTGAATATCCTAGCACATGTCATTTTTTTCTGACTTCATGCTGAGAACACACCTCTTCTGCTCTAAGGAAGCCTGAACCATGTGAGTGAGTCAGATCAACTGCAAGAACAGGGTCAAACTGAATTAATGACATGTCTGAGGATACTGATACATCCCTGAGAGAGTCAGTGATTAATACCACTCTTTCCTTCAGCTTTTTTTTCCCATTTATTTTTATTAGTTGGAGGCTAATTACTTTACAATATTGTAGTGGTTTTTGCCATACATTGACATGAATCAGCCATGGATTTACATGTATTCCCCATCCCGATCCCCCCTCCCACCTCCCTCTCCACCCGATCCCTCTGGGTCTTCCCAGTGCACCAGCCCCGACTTGTCTCATGCATCCAACCTGGGCTGGTGATCTGTTTCACCCTTGATAATATACATGTTTCGATGCTAGGAGACCCTTCATGAGCAAGATGAAGGCACATTTGTTGCACTGTCTGGAAAGCCTTGATTTTCTGCTTGTCATGCAGGACAGCACCCAATGGGAGAGTGTCTTCAAGATAGTCCTTCCCACCATTCATAGAATTTGGGGACTGGCCAGCTAGAAACACTGATGGTTTCCAATGAACTGGAGCTCAGGGGGATCAAATGCTTTTACCAAGAAACCCCTGGATTATCCTGGTCTTGATATGGGTAAGCTGACTGGATGACATGGTACCATTCCTTAAAGCCAGGAAGCCTGAACAAGAGAGCTGCTAGAAGCCTGGAGCATCCCTGTCACTCAACCAGGGAGAATGAGTCTCCAATTTCAAGAGTTGTGAGAAGTGCTTGAGTCTGGCTACGATGATCTAGCTGATTACTGAGAGAGCTCAGCTAGGAATATGCTGACACAGCTTCACGTTAAGAACAGAAGGAGGAAGAAAAACTCAACTTAAACACAGAGAAAGAACTTCACCCCTAGGGACCTAACTTCATCCTGTACCTGTTAGACTTCAAGGGCCAAATGAGACCCACACTTTCCTTTTCTTCCCAAAGATAAGATCAACGTGAGCTTCCCCTGTAATCTAATCAGGAAGAGAGACTTGCCTTCAGCAAGATGCATTTTAGAATTCTGTGAGTGATCTGAAGGCAAAGGAACGAGAACTCAACTCATTTGCCACATACAACGTCTAAACACTTTAAACACACACATTCGTGCACACGAAACTTAAGAAGTAAACCCATGTGTTGACACCCACGAAGATTGCCCTCAGTAATAAATCCATGATTCTGCTCTAGTCTTGATAGTCTTCTTGACAAGAAGAGGAATACATCAAGATTGCAGTCATGTTTGACTTTCTGCACTGCTGTGAGCAGTTCTTTTCAAAGAAGTCTCTTGCAAAGATTCATCTGCATGTTAAATTAACAGATGTGAATTTGATATACAAGCAGCTTATGCAGCTCAATACCAGAAAAACAAACGACCATAATTAAAAAGACACATGTATCCCAATATTCACAGTAGCACCATTTACAATAGCTAGGACATGGAAGCAACCTAGATGTCCATCAGCAGATGAATGGATAAAGATATTGTGGCATATATAGACAGATACATAATGGAATATTACTGAGCCATAAAAAGGAATGTATTTGAATCAATTCTAGTGAGGTGGATAAACCTAGAGTCTGTTATACAGAGTAAAGGAAGTCAGAGAGAAAAGAACAAATTTTGTATATTAACACATATATATGGAATCTAGAAAAATGGTACTTATGAACCTATTTGCAGGGCAGGGGTAGAGATGCAGACATACAGAACAGACTTTGGACACAGCAGGGGAAGGAGAAGGTGGGATGAACTGAGAGAACAGCACTGACATATATACATCACCATATATAATACGGATAGCCAGTAGGAAGCTGTTGGACAGAACAGGGGGCTCAACGCAGTGCCTCGTGACAACCTAGAGGGCCAGGGGGTGGGGGGAAGGCCCAGGAGGAAGGGGACATATGTGTCCTTGTGGCTGATTCATGCTGTTGTACGGAAGAAGCCAACACAATACTGTAACACAATTGTCCTCCAACTTTAAAAAAAAATGTGAATTTGGAAGACTCATTTAAGGGCAGTAATATCTTCATAGCCAGCTGATGGATACAAATGCAAAGAGAGAAAAACCAAAGCAGCTATCACATTAAAAAAACAAGAGCTGATCAATACATAAGTGTGATACAACTAGGAAGGGGAGATCAAGGTTTCCGACAGACACACGGAAAGACACACAGCAGCAAAAAGAGTGCTGTTCTGTTCAGGCAGTCTTGGGAGCCTGTTTGGAAAGATCTCTCACCAGACATATTTGGAATTCATTTTTTGAAATTTTTTTTAAAAAAGAGACAGATGATGTAAAGATATCAGTGTCATTACCTTCATGGCTGTTGCCCTAGTGTGGATACTGTCAGCACTGCCCAGAAATACCCATTCATGGCCCGCCTGCCTTACCAGCTTCGATCCTGTGCTCAATTGCACATCCAAAGGAGAGTCAAAGGGATGTGCTTTGACACATCCAGACTGGGGACCGGTACCTCCTATCAGATCACTGATGGCATTAGATTGGAAATAAAGTAATAAATGTAATGTGCTTGAATCATCCCGAAACCATTCTCCCCACCTCCGGTCTGCGGAAAAACTGTCTTCCAAGATATCGGTCCCTGATGCCAAAAAGGTTGTGGACTGCTGTAAATCTAAAGGAATGCAGAGTCATTTGGAGTTATACGCCCTGGTGTGATTGCTTAAAAGGGGCCCAGTTTCTTCCCTTAGGGTGGCTGTCTCTAACTTGGCTGCTCATCAGATTCAGCTAGGGAGCATTAAAAACTACTGATGCCCGGTCTCATCCCCAGTGTCTGATTTAGTTGGTCTGCAGGAGAGGCTGGACAGTGGAAGTTTTAAAATCTTCCAGGTGGTTTTAATGCTTTAGAGTGCTATGTTGTACATTTATCCTAAATACAGCTTATACATTTTTCCTTTCTTGTCTTCTTTTTAAAAAATAAATCTGTATGAGACTTTTCAAGTTCTGTACTTCATTTTTTTTTAATTAAAAAAAAATTTTTGGCCACAAGGCATGTGGGATCTTAGTCCCCTGACCAGGGATCAAACCCATGCCCCCTGCACTGGGGACATGGAGTCTTAACCACTGGATTGCCAGAGAAGCCCCTTTCCCTGCCTCTTGACATACTCGTCTCATTCTGTCTAGCCCCAGGTATGATGCTTTGGAGACCAGCCGCTTCATACACGTTTGATGATGAATAACAAGAAGAGTGAGGCCCTTCCTGTGAGTCAGGTGGGGTAACCAAGGGTCTCAGTCTGCCTGACACAGAGGGGATCCCCTGGATGTGTGACTTCTGGTGCCAAAACCAGAACAGGATCAGGTAAATCAAGATGGCTGGTTACCTGGGTGCTGGGTCCTGTGCTAAAAGCTTGTGAAGATGTGTTACTTAATCCTATCAACAGCCTTCCGAGGTGGATACTATTAATACCCCCACTTTGCAGATGAGGAAACACAGCACAGAGTGACAGACCTGACTTAGGCAGTGAGTAAGTGACTGCCCTGACTTAGCAAGCGCGTAGTGGACCCGAGATTAGCCAGAGGGCTTGCTAAACCCAGGGTCCGTGTGCTTAATCATTACGTCGTCTTAACTCCTGATTAAGTTGTGGGATTTTCTTTCCTTGCTTCATTGGTCACTTTAGCATGTATCACCCTTAGGTCAGATCTCTGTCAGTAACTTGAAAATAAAAAGCTTCCTGGTGTTTTACACAGGGCATTTTTCAGTCTGGAGACTTCCAGGCATGTCTACACGACAACCAGAGAGGAGATCCAGCAGGAAGCCCCGCAGGGAAAACCGAAAGCAAACCCTGGAGCTGGGCTGGGGGGAGAGGGTCCACTTCAGCTGGCGCGTCAGGAGACACAGGGCCACCAGGACTGGCCCCTGGCTGCAGCGTCTGACGCTGAGCAGCAGACCCGGAGCAGCCCCCACAGGCTTCCCCACCTGGGGAGGGAGCCCCAGGGGGAAGGACTGCGTGTGTGCAGTGGGCCCGCGTGAACGGTGCTGTCCACCCCGCCCCTTCTCTGTTTATGTAAAGATCCCTGACCACGAGCAGCGGGCAGTCTGGCCAAGCAGAGAAGGGACTCCTTAAAGTAAATCTGTCACCTTGAATCCTGCCGTTAGGCCACTGAAAGGCCTTCCAAAATTATTTCTTAATTCTTTTTTTTATTTTTGGCCACACCGTGCAGCATGTGGGATCTTCATTCCTTGACCACAGATTGAAGCCACTCCCCCTTGCATTGCAAATGTGGAGTTTTAACCACTGAACCACCACGGAAGTCCCCCCGCAAATTATTTTCAAATTCTATCAGCCACTTTTTTTTAAACCGAAAGAACAGAAGTCTGGGAGAAATCAGAATACTAACAGTTTAGTAAGAGACGAGTAATTTTACCACACACAATCCCTTTATAGACCTGGAGACATAGAAGCTTCTAGATTTTTTTTTTAAGTATTTGTACAGCCTTTGTTCATCCCACACGGGCCACAACAGGACTCTGTGAACATGAGTCCCCGGTCTAACCAGCGGACCTAAACAGGAGGGAAGAAGAGTAACCAGTCTTCTGTTAAGAAGATACACAGCCTCCATGGGGAGGTCACCCATGACTTAAGACGCTGCTGCGCTTCCAGGACGCGAGGCCGTGGTGGCGACCTGGGTGCATACCTGAAGGGCGCTTCCCTGCGGAATCGCTCCCGGAAGGACTGCTGCTCCGCCTGGAAGGCCGTGCACCGCTGGCGCAGGAGGGTCACTTCATTTGCCTGCAGGGGGGCCACCTGCTGCCTCACGATAACCGCCGTCTTTTTAATGTTGTTCCACTTCTCAGGCAGCTCCTGCCAAGGACACCCGACGTGGTCAGACGTCTGCTCCCCCGTGACCCCAGACCCGAGGCTGGACACGTTCAGACACCTCAGCCTCCGGTCCACAAACGCGATGGCACTGTTTGCCGTCGTCTACAACTGCCCCCTTCCTTCTCGGGGCTCCCTGGCTGCCCACTCTCACGACGCTCACCTACATTGGACTCAACACAATCCTCCTCACTCTCAACTTCTCCTCTGTAGACTTTGTTGTTGTTGTTTAGTTGCCGAGTCACGTCTGACTTGGGCTTTCCCAGGCAAGAATACTGCAGGGGGTGGGGGTTGCCATTTCCTCCTCCAGGGGATCTTCCCGACCCAGGGATCGAACCTGCATCTCCTGCATTGCAGGCAGATCCTTTACTCCTGAGTCACCCAGGAAGCCCCAGGAAGCCTTACTGTCTTCTATATTTTCCAACAGTGCTTGGTTATTTTCTTGTATGCCCCACATTTCCTCTTTGATCATCATAACATTCCTCAAACCTCCTTTTTCTTTTCTCTCTGAATCAAAATTTGGCTCATCCCTAATTCTGGAAAAGGACCACACACACTTCATCCACATCAGCTTTCCCATATTTCTCCAGGGTTACAGTGTTTCATATTTATTGAGTGTTGAGAAAGTGGTACACATTATACACACGAGACACATTTACTTCCAAAACATGGATCTTGAGTTATCATAGGTCCTGTTTTTCATTGACTTCACCACGTTCATCTCACTTTGAAATCCCCAAACGTTCCCTCTATTTCCTTTATTAGGAAAGCATAAACTTTGCACTGACCTCCAGCTGCTCAAACACTGTTTCCGGCAATTCTTGTCCATAGGTCTTCAGCAATTCAATCGTTTGCTTTAAAGGCTCAAACATCTCATCGGTGCTGCTCTGTCGTTCTTTAAGAGCCATCAGGTGCCCCATAATCTCAACCAGTCCTTGGAAATCTCCTTTTTCGACTTTCTTGAGCAAGCCATTCTCACTGTTTTTAATAAATGCTTCAAGGTCGGCCAAGCTGAGGAGAACAAACAGAATGTGAGCAGCCATTCCCCTTCCACCCTTCAAAAGAATTTATTTATTTCCCCAACATAATAGCTATTATTATGCAAAACTCTCCATAGCCCGATGATAATATACAACCCTCTTCAGTTGTGTCAAGGTCACAAAGGACAAAGACTGAGACTTCCATGATGGAGGAGACACAGGAGACAAGGAGAATTATTGGGACAACTGGTGAAACGTGAATAACTCTGCGAACTACTCACACCTTCTACATCAATACTAACTTCCTAGTGTACCATGGTTGCCTCGGATGTTACCAGGGTAACATCTTGGGAAAGTGGAGTGAAGGTAAAAGAGAAGTCTCTGTACTGCTTTTACAGGTTTTTTGGTATGTCTGAAATTATTTCAGAGTGAAATCATTTCAAAGTGAAATAATCTCACAGTGAATATATTACAAATTATTTTGTGAATCAGTCTGAAATTACTTTTTAAAAAGTGGAAAATAAATACTATGGCCTATAGGGTTATACATACTTGGGTTTAATTTTGACACTTACTAGATGGGTGGCCAAGTCATTCAATATCTCTGAGCTTCAGATTCTTCATCTGTAAGATTAGAAAGGTCATTTCTTTCTCACTGGTTATTGTGAGAGTTAGATGGGACTCATGATTTAATTAAAAATGAACATCCTTTCTGGAGGAATGCAGCAAGAATCCAGTCCTCAAAGGACTAGGCTCCAAGGAACATGATTTTATAACTGAAAGTTACAACATGCACAAGGAAAGAGGTCACCACAAGTGGGAACCAGCAGAAATGGCTGTATTAAACCTCTCAAGATTTTAGATACTGGAATTCGGGTGCATAATATAAACTAGTGACATTTGATATGTCAAAGGACACAAGAGTTCTTATTTAGGTCCTTCGCTTTATTGTTTCTGACCAGGAACAAGTGCTTTTCCTGCTATTTCTCAGACATCTACTCTAGATTGACCAAGAAAAACAATTTCTTCCTTTTAAGCATAATGTATCAGTCAGTACAGAAATGATTTCTTTAGGAATTGCCCTTCAGAAGCCTAGATAAACTCTTACATTCTCAACAGGTCATCATACCCTTACCCTGGCCCCAACCTGCCTTTAAGTTCAAGCATAAATTCAGCATTGTCTCAGGGGCAGGAATGGAGACAACTTCAGTGGCTTTTCAAATATGCCCAGAATCTGTGATAATGTGTGGACCTTTGTATTGATTAATGGATTCAAGAAGTGACAAAACTTACTGAAGCAGATAACATGAAAATTATGGCCTGTGGTGGCATTATTTCGTGAAGAGAAGCTTTTAATATGCGTTCCAGCAATGCAAAAATGATCACATCATGCTATGTTAGGGGGCAATTCCAGGAGAAAGAAGCTAATAATTTTACATAGGCTTTTATGTTAACTCTGATCTATGGCAAGAAGAAACAAGCCACTATTCATTGACAAATCAAAAGTTATCTTAAGATCTTGTTGTTGTTGTTTAATCAATAAATCATAGTCTGACTCCTTGCAACCCTATGGACTGTAGCCCGCCAGGCTCCTCTGGCCATAGGTTTCTCTAGGCAAGAATACCGAACTGGGTTGCCATTTCCTACTCCAGGGTATCTTTCCAACCCAGCTATAGAACCCATATCTCTTGCATCTCCTGCATTGGCAGGTAGATTCCTTACCACTAATCTTGAAAATGTATTCTGAAACTTGAAAAATGAATAAATTAAAAAAAATGAATTTGAGCAAAGAATGCGAGGGTATTAAAATGCGTAAGCAAAATTGTAAAATAACCAAATATAAGATCTAAAACTGGGAAGCATAATGAAAATTTAAAGCTCAATGAAAGGATTAAACAGGAGATTCAGACAAAACTAAAAAAGAGAATAAGACTGCTGTTTGAAAAAAGTGGAGAAGTTATTCAACTGCAGTGAAGAAAGACAAAAAAAATGAAAACTATGAAAATTGTTCAAAGACATGGGGGAATATTTAAAAGTCTATAAGTGTAATAAGAGGTCCAAAAGGATGTAATAAGAGAGAATGGGCAAGAAGCAATCTTTGAGGAGATCCTGAGAATTTTCTAGAATTAATGAAAGACACCAAATATAATATCAAGGAAGCCCAACCAATTCAAGGTGAAATTAATATTTTTTAAAAACCCTACATAAGTACTTCAATATGAGACTGTAGATTGCCAAAAATGAAAATCTTAAAATTAGCTGCAGAGCAAAGACAGAATTTTATTTAAAAAAAAAAATGTCTAGGCTGGTGGCTGACCATGCAAGACCAAAAATGAAGCTAGGACACAATGGGATAATATTTTCAATAAATTTACAGAAAATATGTTATCCTAGAATTCTATCTTCCACAAATTGATTTTTTTTTTAAAGAATGAAGGCAAAATACATGCATTTTCAGACAAAGAAAGAGAGTTTCATCAAAAGAACCTTTTAATGAGCCTTCTCATGGCTGTACTTCAGAGAGCAAGTCAGTAATGTAGGAAGATGGAATGAGCAAAGATGTTGGTAAATTTAACTAAACAGTGAGTATATAAAAATAAAGTATAATTTGTGGAATTTAGATAAGTAATAGAAAAAAAATAAATAAAAAATAGATAAGTAATAGAGTGCAACTGAAATTACTTGGAATTATAGGATATAATTTGATGGATAAACAGGTGAGATCAAGCTATTGTGAAGTCCTTGTATTGGTTGTGAAAAGAGTAACAGTACTGATAGTTTCTTTTAAGAATGTTTTTAAGAATAGCTATGGTTAACTATTAGAACAGAAGACTTAGATAGCACAACATCCAAATTAGCAGAAGGGAAAAAAATGGAATAGGAAAAAGGAAAAATAAAAGAAAAGATGAAAAAAAAAATTTCAATCCAAAAGCAGGTAAGAAAGAAAAACAAAAAGAACAAATAAAAGCTCACAATAAAATGGTACAAATGAATTCAAATATAGCACAGTAGACATTAATGAGGAAACCCCCCCAGTTAAAAGAAAGATATTAAGGTAGATAAAACATTCAGTTCCATGCCAGTTATGAAGATCTCCTCTAATACAAAGGCACAGAAAGATCGAAAGCCAGAGGGTAAGATAAGAGACATCAGGCAAATGTCATACCAAGGGAACTGGTTTCATTATATTAATACAAGACAAAACACACTTTAATACAAGAAATATAGCTAGTGATAAAAGATTTTTAATGTGTGGCTAAAATATTCAATTTTCCAGGAAGATATAAAAAGTCAAACTCTGTATGATCATATAACATAAAATAAATGAAAAAGTGACAGAAGTACAAGAAGTTGACACTCTACCATCAAAGTGCAAGATTTCTAACACAGTTATCTCAGTAATTGATAAATAAAGCAGACAAAAAAAATTGCAGTGAGGTTGTAGTGGATTTGAAGAAAACAAGTTTGATCCAATAAGCATGGACAGAACATTATACCCAACAGTTATAGAATACATATTCTTTTTAAATGTGCACAAAATATTTATAAAAACTGACCAAATTCAACAAATTTCAGTTTTTTATTATGTATATCACTTTATCTGACTGCAATGGAATTGTTAGAAATTAATAACAGAAATGTAACTAGAAGAATCCATGTTTTAAGATTTAAAAAATATAAGCACATCTTAATGGATATTAAAACATTTAGAGCTTTATTATAAAGAAAATCTACATACTAAGACCTGTGAGATGTAGATAAAATTGTACTTAGAAGGGAATTTACAACTTTAAGTGTTATATTAAAAAAGATGAAGACTCAAGATGAATAAGCATAGCACACATCTTAAGTTAGTCAAAGAACAGAAAATAAACCCAAAGAAAGTTAAAGGAAATAATAAACACATAAGAAAAACTTATCAAAATAAAAATCAAATTATAATAAGTAAGATCAATGGGTTCATAAGGTAACTCTTTGTAAATCACTTGTAAATCACTTGGAAGATTAAGAAGCCAGAAAGCATGATAGAAATGAATAGAAATCTAAAGAAGAACATCCCTAATACATAAACAATTAAGAGAATAATACAAATTTCATGACAATAATATGAAGATTTACATTAAATGGATTCATCTCTAGAAAAATATGACTTAGGAATAGAAATTAATATTTCTAGAAACATTAGAAAAATTATAGGTAATAATCCTGCCATGAAGAAAACACCAAGCCAGGTGGCTCAATAGGAGATTTAAATCAAACTTTCAAGGATCAGCGAATTTCAATCTTACACCAACTCTTACAGAGAATAAACAAGAAGGATTACTTCCTAACACATTTTTGGAAGCTAGCAAAACCACAGAGCAAGATCAGACAAAGACAATATAGAAAGGAAAAACTGAAAGCCAGTTTCAGCAAACACAGACATGTCAGTGCCTATATAAAATATCTGCAAATGAAATCAACCAATGGATATATTGAAAAAGACAATATTTTTTGTGTGGCTTATCTTAGTAATGATAGATTGGTTCAGTATTAGAAACCAAAAAATTCATTCACAGCTTTAACATATTGAGGGGAAAAACCCAGAATTATGTTAATGGCATTAGAAAAGGCACTCGAGAAAATGTTATAACCATTTATGCTAAATCCTCTTAACAAATTAGGACTAGAAGTTTACATCTTTAATCAGATAAAGAGAATCCATAAAAAAACTCACAGAATATTATACCACATAATGAAATGCTGAAAGTATCCCCTTAAAGGTCAGGAACAAGACAAGGACTTATTATCACTTTATCCGATGTTACACTGACATTCCTAGTCAGGGTGATCAGATAAATAGTGATAAATGCATAAAAAAAACCTGGGAAGGAAAAAATAAAATTTCCATGAATTTGTAGATGATGATTATGTACATGGCAAATCCCGAAGAGTACACAGATAAATTATTAGAATTAACAAGCTACTTAGTAGAGCTTCTTGATACAAAATCAGTGTACAAAAATCAATTCATTTCTGTGGAAAATGTGATTCTGAAATATGATTTATATTAGAAAAAAAATAAAATATTAAGGAATAAATCTTAAGAGGTGAAAATGCTTTTAAAGGTAATGATTATAAAGTTTCATTGAAAGACATTAAAGAAGATAAATGGTGAGATAATATGTTCTTAGGAATACTCAATACTATAAAGAAGAAAATTCTACTCAAAATGATCTACATCATGGCAAATATAATCAAAATCTCAATGGAATCTTTTCTTCTACAAACTGATTTTTAATGTATGTAAAATAACAAGGGCCGAGAATTGTTGAGACATTCCTAATGAAACTGAAAAAGGTGGGGGCTCCACTGCCAGATGTCAAGATTTATTGTTATAGTTCAGTCACTAAGTTGTATCTGACTCTTTTCCGCCCCATGGACTATAGCCTTCCAGGCTCCTCTGTCATGGGATTTACCAGTCAAGAATACTGGAGTGGGTTGCCATTTCCTTCTCCAGGGGGTCTTCCTGACCCAGGGATCAAACCCGAGTCTCCTGCATTGGCAGGCAGATTCTTTGCCACTGAGCCACCTGGCAAGCCAAGATTTATTACAGAGCTATGATAATTAGGACAGTTTCATATTGAGGCAGGGACAGACAAAAAGCTACTTAACACAAAAAGTAAAACTTTTAGGTAAGGATATAGGAGAGTATCACTAGGATCTCAGGACAAGAAAGTGTTGATTTAACAAGAGAAAAGAAGACAACACAGGGGGAAAGATGAACACATCTGGTTACATAAAAATGAACCCTTCATCAAAATATACCATAAATGCAGAGGGGAGACAGGCTGCAAAATGGGAGACTAAATCTGCAATATATACAACTACCAAAGAATCAAAATATGTGTGACTTCCAAATACGAAAAAGGAAAAGATATAGTCCAATAAAAAATGGTCAAGGGCTATGAATAACCAAAGAAGAGGAAACATAATGACTCATCCAAAAACACAGAAAGATGAGCTACTTTATTCATAGAGTAATGCAAAATATTTATCACTGTGAGATACCACTAAGCTCCCACCAGAAGGGCCAGCACTAAACAGTTTGTATCAAAAGGTGCCGAGGATGCGGGGCTCCAGGCATCTCCGCACATGCCTGAGGCACCTGGCAAGGAGTTTGCATTTCTGTGCACTGACCCTGCAAGTTCACTCTCAGGCTTACACCCTAGAGGCATGCTGGCCTGAGTACACTGTGACCTCTGTATAAGAGAACTGATGGCAATCCTGCTGGTATTAGTGAAGCCATGTGAAACAGCCATGTCAACCACTGAATGGATAGATAAATTGTGGCATATTCAGACGATGCGATACTCTGTAGCAGTGAAAGGGAAGGAACTACTGCTACACTCTCAACATGCATGAATCTCAAGCATCAGCGCTGAGTCAGACAGACAGGACACAGACAGATATACAGAAATACAACTGCTTCATTTTTATAGCTTTAAAATGCAAATCTCGGTATATGTGTATCTGTGTGCACAAATATATATACATATACATGCAAATATAAGTCATGAAAAAAACTGGGAAGGATAAGGTTACATTTAGGGCAGAGATAACAACTGGCAGGGAGGAAGAGGGGTTTAATCAGGGAAGAGTCCATAAAGAATTTTACTTTATTTTTCACACTGTTTAAAACTTATTTTTATTTTTTTTACACTTTTGATTTTGTATTGGAGTATAGGAAATGGCAACCCACTCCAGTATTCTTGCCTGTAGAATCCCATGGACAGAGGAGCCTGACAGGCTACAGTCCATGGGGTCACAAATAGTCGGACAGGACCGAGCGACTAACACACACTACAGTCAATTAACAATGTTGTGAGAGTTTCAGGTGAACGGCCAAGGGGCTCAGCTGCACATATACATGTATCCATCCTTCCTCAAACTCCCCTCCCATCCAGGCTGCCACATAAGATTGAGCAGAGTTTCCTGTGCTATACCGTAGGTCCTTGTTGGTTATCCATTTTAAATATAGCAGTGCATACAAGTCCTTCCATAAGGGAATATTAAAATGTAGCTAGTGTCCTGTTTCTTCGCTGGATAAGGAAAATCTGAGAATTTAATATTTTTCTCTAAATCTTATGTATATTACATTTTATAATAAAACTTCTTGAAGAGAGGGGATGGAAGACAAAATAAAGTACAGAGACCAAGTATAGAGACACCTATTGGGACACTGTGCTATGAAGGAGGTGCAGAGACAGGGCGCCACAGCGGAAGGACTTCTGGGACTGTGTTCCTTCCTTTCCTTTTTTTTTAAGAGGCCGGATAGGACAATATACTTGCATGATGGGGAGAATGAATGAAGGGAGTGTTTAAGGAGGTCAGTCTTCGACTAGATAAGAAGGAGGAGGCTACAGTTAGAAAAGCAGCTTATCCACTATAAGAGAAGAGGTAGTTGATTGTATGGCTTCAAATGTAGGTAGGTTGGTAGATTTATTGGTGGAAAGCTGAGTTAGTTCTCTGGTGATTGGGTCTCATTTTTCCAGGGAAATGAGAGGTGAGGCTAAAAGGGCAGAGAAGATATTTGAGGTTTAAGGCAAGAGAGGAAAAAAAGCATCTGGAGGAGTCAGGAAGCATATATGAAAATGTTCAGGGCCTGCTTGAAGTTTCTGTTCATAAATTTAACCTGAGATTGGTCGGAATACTGGTGTTTTTTCCTTCATCAAGGATGAAGTGCTCGGGTACAGAGGTGGAGTGCTGAGTTCAGACAGTCAGGGTTTTACAAGGTGGGACAGGGCTGGGGAGCAAGGGTGATAAACACTGAGCTGTCCTGATCAAGTGTTGGGAACAGTGGATAGGAAATACTGATGGATCTGAAGAACTTTGCACAGCAGCGCTGCCAAGTAAGAGAGCTGGAAAGACACCAGGTGGTGGTCAGGGGATAGAATGCTTCATCCTGAGATTCTGAAGGGGAAGCATGAATTTGCTCAACTGTCCCTCCACTCCACTGAGAGCACAGCACAGAACAGAGGGGCGGGGAGGGCAAGGCATTGGAGAGAGAGGTCGAGAAACAAGAGGCAGCTGTGATGAAGACACCCTGTGGATGCTGAGTCACTGAGGATGATTATCAGCAGAAGGATGGGAGAGGGAGACTGAGCCGGACAACGTGACCCGCAACGAAGGGGAGGCATGACTAAGAGCTTGGCCAGTGACTGCAGCCGAGACAGGTGGCAGTCGGTACCGTCTGGTAGAACTCAGCGGAGATGGCGATTTTGAGAGGACAGGGGTGGAGCAGTCTGGAGGCCACACTGAAGGGCAAGTGTATCTCATCTACCTTTAGGCCCAGCGGCAGGCTTTGAGAGTTTAGTGCTGGGCTGGTGGAGCTGGGAGGGGGTCCAAGTCCCTGGGGGAACAGACAGAGTTTCAGATCCAGCCAGTTGCATAGCTAGAGTTCTGAGAAGGACAATGTTTGGGAGGGGTCAGAGCAGAAGGTAGTATTCATCACAGGACAAGTCCACCCAGAAGAAAACACCCTCTTCGTTTGTCTGTCAGGGGATCACTGATTCCTTATAAGCCAGCACTCTATTGCTCGTGTTCTATGGGAACAAGGACCTGGTCTTCAAGGTCGCACCCAGGCTCAACCCTGATGGTGTCTACCTGGGCAATTACACGTGCTCTCTGATGGGGTTCAACCTGAACTGTCACTGGCTGCATCCCTCTCCATGTGCCCACCCCACCCTGCATGGGGTGAAGCAGCTCATCATCCAGATGTACCAAGCCCCAGAGCCGCAACTACTGACGCCTGCACATCCTAGAGCCTGTGCCGTGCAACGAGAAGCCACTGCAGTGAGAAGCCCTCCCACTGCAGCCGGAGAGCAGCCCCCACTCTCCGCAACTAGAGAAAAACCCTGTACGGCAATGAAGACCCAGCACTGCCCTGAATAAATAAAAAAATAAAATCACAAGGAAAAAAAAGGCATCAGGGGCGCGGAGGTTTAGGGACTTCCATGCCGCACGGCTGGATAATCTGAGACAGGGAGTAAATGGGAGAAATAAAATCTAAGAGGCCCATTAGACACCCTCTGCTTCTCAGGCTTAAAGAGATTTCACAGTCAGAGTTGTGCAGGGAGGGTTGACCTGCTATTATTGTCTCGAATAGTATTTACCGCGTACTGAGTGCCTTTTGGACACTGGGTGCTGGATAGAAAACAAAACAGGAAGAGGCCAGGTCTGATGGACAAACGAGAGCACAGGACTAAAGGTAATGCTGGTGTCCAAAGGCTTGGAACCTCCATCTAGCTGTTCTAACGTTTCATTTAACCAGTGAACCTATGGGGGGAAATGTCAAATCGATTGAAAACATGGTGTTCCCGACAGCCCAGGAAGCTGGAAGAAAAGCTAGAAGGACCCTGTTACCTGTCAGTGACATGGTCCACGAGATGCTGTTTGAACGTGAGGCTCCACTTTTTGATTATATTCAGCAGAGAGGCTTTAAAGGGCCGCGCGTCGATCTTCATCCAGCTGTCAAACACCTGGACGGGCTCCAGCCTGCACACGTCCTCATGGAGCTTCTCGTAGGAGTCAATCTGCGCTCTGAACTGATGCAGGAGGGGAGGATTCTCTGGGATGCCATCCTCAGCATGGGCTTCCACCTCCTCGGCAGTGAGCATGCGCCCGTACAACAGAAACTGGCCCAGAGCCTCCTTGCGGTCCTCCGTGTAGAGGCAGGAATACTGGCTGAGAGTGCGCTGATAGTCGCCGCAGAGGGCCATCATGGCCTGCACCCGCCCCATCAGCTCGCCCCGCAGGCCCGCCAGCTCAGCCATGGCCTCCAAGTCCACCTGGGGGAGCAAGATGGCAGTGGATGGGTGACACTGGCATTTCACAGGGGCCGCCAGGTCTGGTGGGAGGGCAGGGGAGATGCTTGCAGAGCCAGTACCTGATAGTGGGGAGAGCCATTCTCAGGAGAAAGCCGGGGCACCAAGGATGCGATACTAAAGATGCTGGTGACGAGGCCCTCCACCAGGTCGTAGAAGCCGCCCTTCACACCAGGCTCCAGCGACGGACAGAAAACCAGTTCTGGGATGGCTAAGCTCAGCTGGGCTTCAAATATCGGGGTGAGTCCTGCCTTACATTCTGAAATACAAAGAAAACAAACAGAAGAGAGTGGGTAAGTGGCAAAAATGCAACACTGATTTGAAAGTGCTCCGAGCATTTCTTTCCTTTAGAGTTGCTGTTCCAGTCTGGGGAAATAGAAATATAGACTTTGCTAAAACCCCAGAAAAGGTGAAGGTGGCAGTCCTGCAGTGTTTATCAACAGGCGGACGGGCCGCTGGCATTTTGAACAGGCTGACTCCCTGTGCACAGCTGTCCTGGGATTGCTGTTGTTGCTCAGTTGTGTCCCCTCTGCGACCCCATGGACTGCAGCCCGCAGGCTTCCCTGTCCTTTACTATCTCCTGAAGTTTGCTCAAATTCATGTTCATTGAGTCGATGATGTCATCCAACCATCTCATCCTGTGGTCCCCTTATCCTCCTGCTCTCAATCTTTCCCAACATCAAGGTCTTTTCCAATGAGTCGGCTCTTCACATCAGCTGGCTAAAATATTGGAGCTTCAGCATCAGGGCATGGCAGGGCATTTACTCTCCTTGTCCTCAGAGGGCACGTCCTGTGACTGAGCAACCCAAGCCAGAATGCTTCCACACTCCCAAAGCTTCCCGTGGGGCAGTACGGCCTCTGGTTGAGAAGACGTTGGTTTTGCAAAGCCAGTTTCTTGGAAGCCGCGGACATCATCTTGAGCACAAACCAGGCAGTTCCAACGGCAGCCACTAGGGGAGCAAGGGTGTGCTTGTCCAAGGTCGTGTAGGCTTGGAAAAAAAAGAGCAGTCACAACCCCTCCCCTTCTGCTCCTTTTCTGACTTGCTTTAATTCTGTAGTCCTCTAGCGATAAAATTTTTAAAAACAGTATAAATAATTAACAAATCCCTGATTACTTGCTAGACTAAACTGCCTTGCTAAATTTAAATCAAAATATAATATGGAACAAGATGTTCCAAGTACAAGATAAATGCTTAGACTCTTATTAATAACCACTTATTTTCTTATACATATATATTTTAGGTAAGAAGTGGATTTATTTCTTTAATTTTTTAATTGGAGGATAATCATTTTACAATGCTGTGTTGGCTTCTTCTGTACCACACAAATCAGTCATAAATATATATGTGTGTGTATGTATATATATGTGTATATATATCTATATATCTATATTTAGATATATATAGATAGATATCTCCCCTCCCTCACGAGCCTCCCTCTTCTCAAGAAGTAGATCTATTTAGAGAGAAATACAGTCCACAGACAGAGTTTGGGCCTTTGCAGAAAGTGAGTGTTGTGTCGCTCAGTCACTTCAGCCGTATCTCTTTGTCAGCCTATGAACTGTAGCCCACCATGCTCCTCTGTCTATGAGATTCTCCAGGCAACAATGCTGGAGTGGGCTGCCACGCCCTCCTCCAGGGGATCTTCCTGACCCAGGGATCAAGCCCGCGTCTCTTACATCTTCTGCTTGGCAAGCGGGTTCTTGACAACTAGCGCCACCTGGGAAACTCCACATGAGACCATAACCCCTATGTCAGATGCGATACCAACACAATTACTGTACAAAATGGATTCTCCTGGTGGTTCCACATCCTAGGCACAAGCAAATCTCTTTAAGAGTTCAGAAGAGGAAGAATGTTTCCGGACGGAGTGGGTAGCAGTTAACCCAGGCAAGGTCTGGATTCTGAGAGGTGGCTGGGAAGCTAGACCAAGCCATGGGAATGGTACTGGTTTGACCAAGTGCGAGAGGTGGGAATAGTAAGGTCCACCAGGTGATTGAAGTTGTCCAGCTGGGCTGTGGTGAAGGGTCATGGAGACTTTCCTCTTAGAGGCCATTCTCTTCAGGCTCCTTCACTTCCCCGTGATAACCAGCGCCTCTTCATTTCACCCATAGCTCCTCCACCCATACTTCCATACTAAGGCCAGCTCCTACCCCTTCACTGCTGATATATTGTGAAGGGAACGTCTTCTGTTCCTCCTGCTTCCATGGAGGGAAGATGACTTTGGCTACCATCCCCTGTCCTCACCCTCTTGCTCCCAGGCTCTCCTTCCCATGAGAGGAGGAGAAGTGACACATCAGACAGTCCAGATCCGGAGAGCTGGACAGACTCTGACTCAGGGCAAGTCCCTTCTGCAGCGCCTGCACGCAAGTGTGGCTGAAGCATCTTCCTAGAACTTCTAGAGGAGAGCTGAATGACGAGTCTCCGAGCTCTACTATGAGACGAGATTGAGTCAGTTCACTAAGATGAGTGCCATCGGCACTGGTCCCTAGGAATCAGCTCTCCAGTCTCGGCACTCGAGTTCAATGCCCGAGGTTCTAGAAGGTGATCTCCCACCTTGTTGACTAGGCCTGAGCCCATTTCCTGCTTCTGTGTCTCCTTGTACTGTGAAAGCAGCGACCTTGCCTCTGACCTGTCACTCCACCTACTAGGACCACGGGGTAGAGCTACCCCCAGCGCTGGCCTTGCTCCTCTCTGCGTCATCAGCTTCTTACAGGGGCTGGCTATCCAGACACTGGTCTCAGCCCACCTATTCTAACTCTGCATTTAATTTCCTTGGGTTCTACTCAGCGCCTTAAGCTCTCATCTCATCTCATCCTCACCTCTTCCTTCAGCCGTGCTGAGCATGTCAGAATCTACCAGAATGTGAAAGGCTTCTCCCCTTTCCATCCCATCATTTACTAACCAAAGTTAGCCTTTACTATAAAATCTTTGGCCCTGTGTATCGACCATAAATTTGAAACCCTGAGCTCTCTTTTAACAGCTTCAAAGAATGCCCACTGCCTCCTTAATATACCTTTCCCTTCTGAAAGCTATCTCATCCCCAGCTTCTTGTCTCTCTTTTTTTTTTTACACAGAAAAACATCTGTTTCTTCTACATAAGCCAGCTGCTACAAACACCCTGTGTTCTCAAAAGGCCATGGAGATAGAGCACATTCGGCTTAAACCATGAAATTTATTTTGGCCACACCATAAGGTCTGTGGGTCTCAGTTCCCCAACCAGGGATCAAATCCATGCCCCCCCACACTGGAAGTGCAAAGTGTTAGCTACTGACTTCCAGGGAGGTCCCTAGAGTAAACTGGCTTTTACGTTTTTACCTTGGTTATGGGTTTCACTGTGTTAGAGCCTGGTTTATCATCTGAGTTTTGAAGAGGGAGAAGTGTTTTATCTTTGAACAATTTAGAGACACAATGCCTTCTTTATTTTACTGTGTACACTTCACAAAATGTTCACGCCTTTTGTGAAAAGTCACAGAGCACTCAACGGCACTTCACTGTAACTCAACAGATGCTATGACTGCTACCTTCCCAGTAATAACCACATCCATAGGCCAGTAAATACCAGTATTTTCCAGGAGGTACTTGAGGGAACACTCAATGGCAAGAAAGAATCCATCCAGCAACATATCATCAATGTAGTTAACATAAGTCTTCCAGATATCAGAAGTTGAATCTGCTGAAAAAAGACGCAGGTTTTCCTACAAAATAAAGAAGAGCAGATATAAACCACGTTTAATAATATGGAAGGACTGCTCTCATCATCATGAATGGGAACGAAGGCAACACACAGAGAAAAATTGCACTGTTATGGAGAGTCTTCTATTACAGGCAGACCTTGGCTATATTGCAGGTTCAGTTCCAGACCACTGTAATAAAGCCAATATTGCAATAAAGTCAGTCACACAAAGTTTTTGGTTTCCCAGTAATGTTTACACTATACTTTAGTCTATTAAGTGTGCAATATTATGTCTACAGAAAGAATATTCATATCGTAATTTAAAAATACTTTATTGCTAAAAATGCTATCTATCACCTGAGCCTTCAGGAAATCATAATCTTTCCACAATAGTATCAAAGATCACAGATACAAAGTATGATGATAATGAAAAAGTTTGAAATATTGTAAGAATTGCCAAAAATTTGACAAGAGAAAAATTGCATGGATAGACTTTTCTCAGTGCAAGGTTGCAATAAACCATCAATTGAAAAAAAAAATGCAGTATCTGTGAAGCATAATAAAGCTTAAGCACAATGAAATGAGATGTGCCTGTACACGTGTGTCAGATCCATTCTTATCTAATGTGTGTAACCCTTGCTTGAAAGGAACACAAAGTTAACCCACGAAGGAAATGAGATGTTGCAACTCTCCCTGAGAAAGGAGGATGGGGTCAGGCCAGCTTCTCAGGAGGGATGCTGACGGATGCAGCGTGTGCCTCATAGATGCTGACTGACACTGCAGAGGAAAGTGCATCAGAGCAGAAGGTAGGGTGGGTGGAAGAATGAATACAAAGCGTAGAGAGCATTACAGTTCAAGACATAAGAAATCTGGGTTCAAGCAACTAAAGCATTTCCTAGAAAAGGAGAAACATTTCTTTTTAAGGAGAAATAAACTGGTGTGAATCCCATCCCTGGGTATATACCCAGACAAAGCTCTAATTCAAAACGATCCAGGCACCTCAATGTTCATAGCACCACTATTCACAATAGCCGAGACAGGAAACAACCTAAGTGTCCATTGACAGATGGATAAAGAAATATATATATATATATATATATATATATATATATATATAATGGAATACTACTCAGTCATAAAAAAGAATGAAATATGCTATTTGCAGCAACATGGATGAGCCTAGAGCCAATCATACTAAGTGAAATAAGTCAGAAATAGAAAGACAAATACCATATGATATCACTTATATGTGGAATCTAAAACATGACACAAGTGAACTTACCTACAAAACAGAAACAGACTCACAGACACAGAGAACAGAACTGTGTGGTGCCAAGGGGGAGTGGGTAGGGGGAGGATGAGTGGGAGTTCATGGTTAGCAGGTGCAAACTATTATATAAAGGATGGATGAGCAACAGGTCCCACTGTACAGCACAGGGAACTTATTCAGTCTCCTGTAATAAGCCATAATGGAAAAGAATATGAAATAGAACATGGACATATAACTGCATCACCCTGCTGTATAGCAAAAACTTAACACAACATTGTAAATCAAACATACTTCAATAAAATAAATAAAAAGGGAAATGAGTTTGAGAGTATTGTTGGCATTTAACTAAAAACGTTTATCATACTGAGTGGCTTGGAAAATGCACACACAGAAACAAACACACAGGCTCTCCCTCCCTCTTTTTATGTACAGTCCCCGACCTGGCAGTATGGCAAGTATAGATGTCCCATTTACTCACCATCATTTTCATCATTCAGCCTTTTTTACAGTAACTTTCCATTTATCTTATATCTTCAAAAAAAGTGGCTACCACTTTGCAAAAGTAAATGTTCTAGGTGACTCACACTTACCTCTTTAAGAAACACTGCCATGTTGTAAATCTCATTTTTCTGCTTTTAAATGTCAAAACTCTAAAATTTTCTAAAATGCATTACCTACACCTTTCCTTCCTAAGAAGATTAAAGATTTAATGGGAGTCCATCATCTGCAAATGATAGCACAGTGACAATGCCAAGTTGTTCTTAGGTCTTACCAAGATGTTCACGTCTGTTTGCTTCTACAGTTAAAAACTCATAGTTGTTATAACTGCCTTGTATAGCTGTTCTATCTCTGTTATACTGTCACTCTATCAAGATAGCTAATTGTACCTTTCTACATCAAATCTACTATGGCACAAGGAGCAAACATGTTGGAATTTTCTATAAACCAGGAAAAATTAGCTCAAGTTTCTGATACTAGCCAAGACAGAAGAATGAGATCAGACTTTCCCTTTTGCTACAAACAACTATAGAATTGGATATAAGAAATAATTATTTGGGTAACTGGATAAGAGTATTGGGATATGATCTCTAAGAGAAAGGAAAATGCAAGGTGAGCTTCACGACGACCTGACTTTCTACCTGGAGGCACTTTCCGAAGCATGGCATAGAGAAGTGGACATCAATTAGAGCACTCTTCCTGCTGGACAGAAAAAGACAGAAATTGGGATTTGCTGAGGCGGCTGAGTCCTCTTGGGTCTCCGACTGAGCATTAAGCTGTACGTATTTAGGGCAAGATTCTGCAAGGCTAGGCAGAGAACAGTTACTGGAGACTCTAAGTTGAATGGGTTTGTGAAGGTCATATAGTGCTGGAAAATGTTAGTGTTTTATCAGCAATAATGAAACGATAACAGATAACCCAGGACTTCAGCTGAGACCCCAGAAATGCAATGCTTTAGAAGTAGAGCTCTATTCTAGAGTAAGGCTTCTTTAGACTCTCCCCAAGGAAGCTTAAAATAAGGCTTCAACAGGATCAATCTGAATACTAGTGAGTTAACTGCCTGCTGAAACAAAACCACCAATTCTTTAAGGAAAATATAACACCCAGATTACAAAGTGGCATCCAACATGACTAGAATATAACAAAAAATTACTAGACATGCTAAGAAGCAGGAAAATGTGACATTTAACCAAGAGAGAAAATAGTAAAAACAGACTTAGAAAATAACTGTCATACCAATCCTTGGATGTTTATTCCTTAGACTTATTTTATGAGAAAAAAATAAACTTCTTTCACATTAAAAAAGACTCAGAAAATAAAATAGATGTTGTAATTAGCAGATGAGAATATTATAATTTTATTAAAAACTCCTCAAATTTGGTGAAAAACAGATTAAAAATATCACAAACTTCAAGCAGTCTGAATACAAAGAAAACTTACTTATGCACATCATGGTTAAATGGAAAAAAACACAAAGAATTTATTTAAAATTTTATTTAGAATCTATTGAAAGTAGCCTGAGAAAAAACAATACATTACATATAAAGGGGAAAAGATTTACATTTTGCTGGCTTGTCATCAGAAAGTCTGGAGGATAGAAGATTATGAAATGACTTCCGAAAGGAAATTAGAACTGTCTACACAGAATTTTATATTCTGTGAAACTCTTCTTCAAAAACAAAGGTGAAAGAAGGACACTTTCAGAATAAATAAAAACTGATAGGTCGTGTCATCCGCAGATCTGAACTGCAAGAAATACTAAAGGAAGTTCTTTGGGCCAAACAGAAATGACCATAGATGTTAATTCAATTCTGCAGAAGTGAAAAACAAGCCTGGAAATGGTGACTATGTGGGTAAATACAAAACACTATAAAGATTTTCCCCAAAAGTTTTGAAAACACAAGATTATAATATTCTATTGTGGGGTCATCTTATACACACACATGCACATACACAGCAACACCACAAAAGATGGCTGGGCAGGTTGAATTGTTGCCAGGCTCCCATGTGTGCTGTTTATTTCCTCTGCCTACAATGGAATTCAACTGTATCAATTTCATTAAGCTACCCAGGTGGTAGCTTACTTTGAGCAAAGTAATGCTCAAAATTCTCCAAGCCAGGCTACAACAGTATGCGAATCGTGGAATTCCAGATGTTCAAGCTGGATTTACAAAAGGCAGAGGGACCAGAGATCAAATTGCCAACATCCATTGGATCATTGAAAAAGTGAGAGAATTCCAGAAACACATCTACTTCTGCTTTATTGACTATGTCAAAGCCTTTGACTGTGTGGATCACAACAAACGGTAGAAAATTCTTAAAAGAGATGGGAATAACAGAACACCTGACCTGCCTCCTGAGAAATCTGTATGCAGGTCAAGAAGCTACAGTTAGAACTGGACATGGAAAAAACAGACTGGTTCCAAACCGGGAAAAGAGTACGTCAAGGCTGTATATTGTCACCCTGCTTATTTAACTTATATGCATAGTACATCATGAGAAATGCTGGACTGGATGAAGCACAAGTTGGAATCAAGACTGCTGGGAGAAATATCAATAAGCTCAGATATGCAGATGACACCACACTTGTGGCAGAAAGTGAAGAACTAAAGAGTCTTTTGATAAAAGTGAAAGAGGAGAGTGAAAAAGTTGGCTTAAAACTCAGCATTCAGAAAACTAAGATCAAGGCATCCGGTCCCATCACTTCATGGCATATAGATGAGGAAACAATGGAAACAGTGACAGACTTTATTTTTTTGGGCTCCAAAGTCACTGCAGATGGTGACTGCAGCCATGAAATAAAAAACTTGCTCCTTGGGGGAAAAGTTATGACCAACCTAGACAGCATGTTAAAAAGCATAGACATTATTTTGCCAACAAAGTTCCGTCTAGTCAAAGCTATGGTTTGAGGTTTAAAGACCCTGATGTTGGGAAAGATTGAAGGCAGGAGAAGGGGGTGACAGAGGATGAGACGGTTGGATGGCATTACCGACTCAATGGACGTGAGTTTGAGTAAACTCCGGGAGTCAGTAATAGACAGGGAAGCCCTTCGTGCTGCAGTCCATGGAGTCGAAAAGAGACAAGACTGAGTGACTGAACTGAACCCAGGTGTTGGAGGTGGTTTAGTCGCTGAATTGTCTCCGACTCTTTGAGACCCCATGGACTGTAGCCCACCAGCTTCCTCTGTCCATAGGATTTCCCAGGCAAGAATACTGGAATGGGTTGCCATTTTGTTCTCCAGGGGATCTTCCTGACCCAGGGATCAAACCTGCATCTCCTGCATTGCAGGCCGATTCTTTACCACTGAACCACCTGGGAAGCCTAAGCTATCCAGAGAAGTTACAAATACATGGAAATTAAACAATATGCTCCTAAGTGACAACTAAGTTAAAGAACAAATCACAAGAGAAAAAGTTTAAAACTGAAACAATAATGAGAATGAGGCAGAACAAATTTGGGGAATGCAACTGAAGAAGTAGTATGAGGGAAATTTATATCATCAAATGTTTGTATTAGAAAGGAAGACAGGCTTGGAATCAATATGCTTAAGTTCCTACCTTCATAAGCTAGAAAAGAAGGATTGGGCAAAGTAGTCCCAAATCAACTAGAAAGAAAGAAATGATAAAGAATAGATTAGTAAACTAGAAAACAGATAAAGAAAATTTAAAAGGTCAAAAGTACAACATTTGACTGGTCTTCAAACCACAGAAAACCCAAAGATTACAATCCAAAGATAATAACTGTGATTCACTACACACTGTGTATGAGATCAACCCATGAGAACTGTCCCATGGCCTCTTCAGCAGGATTGGATCTGGTGGCCATTTATGACTTACAGCTCTTTTCCTTTGTCTATCTTGGGTGATAAGATACAAGGATTCCCTGCTCACAATGCAGGGCAGAGCCTTACTGCATGAAGGACATGCACGCTCAGTTGCTAAGTCACATCAGACTCTTTTGCAACCCCATGAACTGTAGCCCACCAGGCTCCTCGGCCCAAGGGATTTCCCAGGCACGAATACTGGAGTGGGTTGCCATTTCCTCCTCCAGGGGCTCTTCCTGAGCCAGGAATGGAACCTGTGTCTCCTGCATCAGCAGCTGGGATCTTCACCTCTGAGCCACCGGCGAAGAGCAGTGCTCTGCGTTTTTCCTTCTCTTTATCGAGTGCATCTTGTGTCTGTCCAAGCTCAGTAGGGCTAGGTCATGAAGACTGTACTGGAGGGCCACACTACGTTGTGTGGATGAGTTTGGGGTGGTTAGTGCAGTAGATAATTTAGGATTCTGCCCTTGGCATCTCCTTTTACCCCTTGGAGTTTTGTGTGCGATGACTAAGTGGTGTCACTATTAACACCACTTTTAACGTGTCACCAGTTTTAACGCTGACACGCTGATACCAGAATGTGACTTGGCACTGTTTCTATCCATTAGTTTCAGGTCTTCTGCTATCAGTTTTAATGTCTATCGGTGACTGCAGAAGACACGGCATCTATTGGTTGTTCTAATACCCAAATCACTTCTAGCACCCGAACACTCTCCTTGGCACTTTCCCTGGACTAGTGGGATGTGTGCCTGAGAGACTGGTTATTACCTGCACAAGGGCATGGATCTTCAGGCCAGATTCTTTGATGAGACGGTAATATTTTTCCACTCGATCATGCTGATCATCCATAGAGAGAAGGCATTCCTTTTTTCCATCTTTTCTCTTAAATATTGGCGACACCCATGTTTTCATGATGCTCTGAATCTCTTCCACATTGTCCTTAGTTTTCTGAACTCTTTGTTCGAGATCATGAATACTATTGGTGATCTGAATGACATAATCCCAAATACCTGCTCCCCAAAAGAAACAGCATTCATTAAAATAGCTTATAGTGGTAGAGCAAAAGGTGTGGTTGTTATACAAGATAGGGATTTCATACTTGTGGGTTTTATAAGACTTTTCTGCACAGGCCAGTTTGTCATCATCAGAGCTTTTTCCATCCTAGCTATATCATCAAGCCACCCCTTTGATAACCCTGGTTACGAGTTCTTTGAGGGTGGGGGTGGTGTTCCCCTATAACTCACAGATCATAGTTTCCCCCACAGTTCTGCATATGGAACCCTGGGTGCATTTATCAGTCAACAAAAGTTTATGGAATTGAACTGGAGGATACAATGAAAGTAAGTGCATAGTTCCCTTAAAGATGCTTATGGTCCAATTAACAAAAAGTCTTCCCTAGGGCTTCCCCTGTGGCTGAGCTGATAAAAAAATCTGCCTGCAATATGGGAGACCTGAGTTCTATCCCTAGTTTGGGAAGATCCCCTTGAGAAGGGAAAGGCTACCCACTCCAGTATTCTGGCCTGAAGAATTCCATGGACTATAAGTCCATGGGGTTGCAAAGAGTTGGACACGACTTGAGTGACTTTCACTTTCACTTTCTATGAAAAAGTAATGAAAATAGAAAGAAGAAAAAAATAAACTACCCAGATTCTACTACTTGAAAAAAAAAAAAAAAAGAGAGTGAGTTACAATGATGTGTGCTGTGCTGTGCTAGTCCCTCAGTCATGTCCGATTCTTCTGTGACTCAAAGGACTGTAGCCCACCACGTTCCTCTGTCTACGGGATTTCCCAGGCAAGAATACTGGTGCGAGTTGCAATTTCCTTCTCCAGGGACTTCTTCTTCCTGACTCAGGGATCAAACCCGTGTCTCTTGCATCTCCTGCACTGGCAGGCTGATTATCACTGTGCCACCTAATATAGTGTGATTCCTCCTCCGTGGAGTGCCTGGTATATGCTGGAGACTATGGATGAGTTCATGCAAACCCCCGAGACTGCGGTAGCAAAGATGTCCAAACCTCCCAGCCACACAGAGGAGGCAGAAGAGGGACCCCATTCCTCCATGTCCTCTCTGCTTTGGATGCATATGCGAGAGCACACAGTCATGCTTCAAACCTGAATCAGGTTAACCCGGGAGTAAAGTGAGGTTCTACCAGCTTTATTAGAATCTTGACTCTCAGCCTTTTCCCCAGACTCCCAGGGGAGCCCTGTTACCTTCTGTCTTCCAGCTCAGAGTCTCCTCTGCAGCTCTCAGGCGGAGATCGATATCTTGCAGCTCTTCCTGAACTAATGGAAATTCCACCTCGAGCAGAGTTTTCATAACCTTGTTGTACCACGTTGCCGTCAACTCTAAATGAGCCACGAGCTGCCGGTAGAACTCCCTGGAGGAGAACATGGCTGCTGCCGTCTCGGGGATGTGAGTCATTTGCTGGGGTTGAAGATAACTCATTTCTCTCAGCACGGAAACCAGCTGGAGAAAAGAGTCGACATGAGCGCCTGTGGTTCAGGGACATTGAATAGCAGTAATAGAGGTCAGGACCGGGAAACCCCAGGGCTTGAGGGCCTTCTGGGTCTCTTTTTGACTTCTGCTTCTACTGGTTCTTTACATCTTCTCTGAGAGGGAAAATTGAGTATCAGGCAAAAGGAAGATGGTCAGGAAGCACTAAGTCACAAAGGGTAAGAAGAGGAAAACCCGAGAAAGAAGACGCCAGCGATAGCCAGGGAGGGCTCTAGCTTGATGCTTCTGGGCATGTGGATGATGAAAGCAGGGGCTTCCATACTGGCTCCAACGGTAAAGAATCTGCCTGCAATGCAGAGAACTGGGTTTGATCCCTGAGTCAGGAAGATCTCCTGGAGAAGGGCATGGCAACCCACTCCAGTATTCTTGTCTGGAGAATCCCATGGACAGAGGAGCCTGGTGGGCTATATTCTCATGGATCGCAAAGTATCACTTTCCATGATGAGAACAGTTGGTCCCTGGTTTCGGAGTCATGCTTTGTGGCGGGGGTTGCGGGTTGGGAAGGGGTGGTCAGGGGAAGGATCACCCACATACATGAGGACCATCTTCCCCCTCCCCACAAGGTCAGACACATGGTCACAGACACTGGCAGAGTTGAGAGGAGGTGCCCATTGTACAATTTTAGTTGTTAAATATAATTATTGGAAATATTCCTTAGTTTCTGTAACTCTTTCCTGGCATGCTGTGTGCTTTAATATACTAAAGTGAAAGCGAAAGTTGCTCAGTCATGTCTGGCTCTTTCGCGACCCCATGGACTGTAGCCCACCAGGTTCTTCTGTCCATGGAATTCTCCAGGCAAGAACACTGGAGTCGGTTTGCCATTTCCTACTCCAGGGGATTTTCCCGACCCAGAGATTGAACTTGGGTCTCCCACATTGCAGGTGGATTCTTGACCATCTGAGCCACCAGGGAAGCCTTATTCTAAAGCCTTATATAGAGGGTCAGGAAAGGCGTCAGGAAATAGAAGCCATGCAGGACTCTCTGAACTTCTGAGGGGAGGCATCGAGTTTAGTGGGAAGTGCAGAAGGGAAAAGGCAAGTGGATGTGGTCCCGCACAAAAGACAGAGAGGCCTCTGGCTGGGTTTACAGACATCCCATTCTTCATCCCTTGCTAATTTATCGTGTTATCTCTGAGTTGACTGAGGATTGATGCATATAAGGACAAATGACAGAACATGGAGCAAGCCAGAATCCCCCCATCACCAGCCCCACCTCCATATCAAGACCTCTGGGCTCCCAGTTCTCCTTCCAGTGGTTCTGGGACAGCTCTCATTGCTGCCCTGACAACGCTGAGTCAAAGGCTCATCCTTTAGTGGGGAAATGACCTCAGCCTCCTGGTTTGTACTGAAATAAGCTCAGGATAGGTATTAAAATTTTAAATGTAAAAAATGAAAACAAAAAATGAAAAAAAGCAGGGACTATTTATATAATATTGCAGTAGAGAGGTCCGTTTCAAATGTACAACCACAAAATAAAAGATAAGGTGGGCCCAGTTGACTCTGATACCAAAAGATCAGTGGTATTTTGCAGTACTTTCTATTGTGTGACATCAGAGCAAATTCACTGGGCAAGCCTGGAGGAAAACATGAAGAGTGGACAACTTAAGAAAACACTATGCCCTAGGATTCACCCCCCCAAAAAATGAAATTCAGGGCGCAAATTCTTTTGAGCACCTTTTGCATATTCTTATAAAAAGCCTGTTAGCCTTTGAAATCAGCAGAGTCAAAAATGCAACTCTTTAGAGACCAAAAGGAAGTTCCTTCCATCAGACTTACCTGTGGACTAAAGTTGACAGTGATCTGCTTTGTCTCCGGGTCGCGTCTCAGAAGCGGCCGTGAAAGGTTGTACTGCGACTTCTCTGCTACTGTTTGACACCAGTCCCCATAAAGTCTTGTTTCATACCTATGAGATCAGGGACAACGGGCACCTCATAAGCACCCTCCCAGCTTCCCAACATCTGGCAATGGTTAACTGAAGATATATTTACATAGATAGATGTATATATAAAACAACATCTCTATCATTGTTGTTTAGTCACTAAGTCATGTCCTACTCTTTTGTGACCCCATGGACTGTAACCCACCAGGGTCCTTTGTCCATGGAATTCTCCAGGCAAGAATACTGGAGTGGGTTGCCATGCCCTTCTCCAGGGGATCTTCCTGGCCCAGGTATCAAACCTGCATGTCCTGCATTTCCTGCATTGGCAGGAGGATTCTTTACCACTGAACCAATAGGGATGCCAACCTCTCTATATCTATCTTTAATACGTATGTCTCATGAATTGAAGATGCTAATTAGTAAAATATCTGAGTACATTATGAAGTCAGAGTCATCAACTCTTCCAGGCATGACAGCTTCTACAGGTAACACCTCATTTCTAAAGGTGGCATAACTTAAATCATAGGAGAATGGAAAGAGAGGCTCCATGTGATCTTTGGGGGGATAAGGAGAGGGGCAATTAGTCTCAGTAAATGTTGGAAGAAGTTATCAAGTAAGGTTTGCTCTCCTACTAATCTTCACATAGCTCATGGACATTCACTGTTCAGTTATTACACATTGATATACTGGGCTTGGGAGATGAAATGATGAATAAATACCCCAAGACGAACGTAGCTAGTGCTACAACCCCAGGTCAATGGAGGACACAGTGAGAACAACCCCAGGGAGAGTACAGGGCATTAGCCTTCGAGTGGCAGAGGAAGGTGAGTGGGTAGGGGTGATAGAGAGGAGGGCTGAAGTGACGGTCGGCTGAGTCTCAGAGGACGCATGGCGGTTGGGCAGTGATGGGGGAGCGAGTGTTCACAGCGAGAGCAGCAGGGTGGACTAAGGTGGAGTGAAGAGCAGCAGGCAATATGCCGTGTGCTGGGGTCAGTGAGTAGACAGTAGGTCAGAGGGAGGAGGGGGTGAGGGCCAGGACTGGACCGGGAGGCGAAGGCGACATCAGGGAGCACTTCTGCCTTCTTTCTAAAAATTTATTGGGCTGCACCAAGCCCTAGTTGTGGCATGCAGGATTAGTTGAGGCATATGAACTCTTGGTTTTGGCACGTGGGATCTAGTTCCCTGACTACAGATGGAACTGGGGCTCCCTGCATCGGGAGTGTGGAGTCCCACCACTGGACCACCAGGGACGTCCCCGGGAGCACTTCTCATTTCACACTAAGGAGGTGACGGAGGCACTGAGAGGTTTCCCAGATGGGGGTGTGTGGGGACACGGGGTGTGGGGACAGGGGATCCGATGACGATGAGGGTGCTGAAGGACAGAGGTCCAGAGCAGGGAGGCTCCTAGGAGCTGCTTCAGTAGCTCAGGCCCAAGACCCTCTGGTCTCTGGTGAAGACATGGGGGGTGGGGACACAGAGGAGGGGGCACATTGGAAGCTAGAATTTGGGAAGTCGAAGGGACAGAACGCGGGTGACCTGGCAGCTGGGGATGACCCAGCTAATGTGTCTCCTCAATGCTAAGTGTGACCACAACTATAATCATAATTGTCACATCTACAGCCCTCCTCTCCTGAATCAGTAGACAAGCAAGTATCAGAGAGAAGAAGCAAGACGTGGGCTGTGTCTGGACCCTGTCCCCTCAAAAGACCATACAATTGTGGGCCCATGTAAAAGCTTCATTCTTGTGCTTCCTCCATAAAAGGACTCGGGCAGTATTTTTTTCTAACCTACTGTCTCTTCATGCAGTGCCAACTGTCACCTTCTGCTTAGCTAGCAGCAACTGACTTCCTGGGACCCTGATCTTCGGGAGACACAAGGAGCTCCCCGCCTCTAGTTCTGCTGAGTTAGAAAACTCACTCCCCTCAAAACTACACTGGAAAAGCACCTGTTTCGAGACTAGAGCCGCGTCCCCTGGAGACCTGGTGTTTGCGACCCAGAAGCACTGTATTCACAGGTACTGTGATTATAACATAAAACACGGAGGGACGCTTCGCTGCCGCTGGGGAGCATGGACACACTCGGGACTGCATTGGACACGGTAGAGCGGGAGGGGAGAGCGGGGGGGAGGGGGGAACGGGTGTTGGGAGAGGGTTTCAGTTTACAAAAAGATCCAACCGCAGAAGCGGCTTACTTTTCCAGCAACGAGAGCGTGTCTTCGTATTTTTGTATCATGCGCTTTGCTTCGGCAGATTCCATGCAACTACCCGTACAAAAGAGAGAGAAAAAAATGACATCGAGTTGGAAGTTGAAATAATGATCTGAGTGACCAGCTGCAGCCAGCCTGTAAAGTAGAGACTGAATAGCCTCCCGGCCCAGTTTCCAAAGGCAAAGGCCCTGAATGAGCCTGCCGCTTTTCCTCCTGGACATCCTCCATTGGCCGCTAGAGGGCACGTGTGCTCCCCCAAAGGCAGGCAGCGGTCAGGTGACAGGACGGCCCCTCTCCTCCAGGGCTCCGCCAGCCCCTCCGCCCTGGCCAGTCAGTCGTGCCCCGGGTACATGAAGTCCTTCCAAAACTTAACGGGAGATTGAGACACAAAAGAGAATTCTAGGTGCTGAAGTTTCCTGAATTTAAGAACAAAACTGTATATAACATTATACATTATAACAAAAACTATATAGCATTATATACATGTATCTGTATTTGTATATAACAATGCATATATAAAACAACTATGTATATACACATCCCCACATAGTTAAACATTGTTATACACATAACTGAATATATACTTATATATTTTCTGTTCTCTGAAATCCATCTAGGACATGTAATGGGAAATTCTGCTCATTACCCATTACCATGGGTCTTTTTTGGGGGGGTGGAGCTGGTGAGCGGAGGTGATTTGTGAGTTCTTTGTTTTATTAACTTATTTATTTATTTTAGGTTGCACTGGATCTTCGTTGCTTTGCATGGGCTTTCTCTGGTTGCGGCACACAGGCTTCTCCTTGCAGTGGCTTCTCTTGTTGCGGAGCACAGTCTCTAGGGCACATGGGCTTCAGGAGCTGTGGCTCGCAGGCTCTAGAGCACAGGCTTAATAGCTGTGATGCAGCTGCTATTAGCAGCTATTTAGCTTCTCTGAGGCATGTGCGATCTTCCTGGACAAGGTATTGAACCCGTGTCTCCTGCATTGGCAGGCAGATTCTTTACCACTGGCCACCAGGGAAGCCCTGCCATGTTTATATGAGGACCTCTCCCACCTCCTGCATCCCCAAACTAGAGCACATACCACACACATACACACACACAGACACACACGTGCATATACTCATATGCTCATGTGGGCAGACACACGCTCAGAGGCTTATTCAGGTCCACTGAGGACCACAGAGGTGCTATTACCCACACCTGCTCCCTGGTTCTGACGCTTCTTTACAACACAAAAAGAGAGTCCAGCTCCTGGGAAAGCTGAAGTGTCCGTAATTTTCAGAAACCTTCACGTGAACTGTGTTGGAGGATCTTGTTTTTTCTGCTGGCAAAACGAGGCAGCTTATTGCAAAGATTCTTTAAAACCCATTTGCTCTTTAAGCCAACACAGGGTTTCTTCACAAGCTCCCCCGAGCTTCGATGAAAGCCCTCACGCCTGCAGAGAAAGCACTGGATTTCCTGGCTTTTTTCCCAGTCACTTGATTCCCTTTCCTGGCGAAGGAGCAGAGGCGTCTGCAGGGCAGCGAGGACCAGGGGGTGGGTTCAGACCAGGTGGGTGGGTTCAGACCAGCCCTCCCCTCACGAGCCCTGGGGTTTCCACAAGTCTCCTGACCCCAGATCTAAGTTTCTACCTGAGGAAGAATGAAGCTACATATGACCCCGAAATCCCACTACTGGGCATATACCCAGAAAAAACCATAATTCAAAAAAAGATATATTCACCCCATTGTCTACTGCAGCAGTATTTACAATAGCCAGGACATGGAAGCAACTTAAATGTCCATCAACAGAGGAATAGATGAAAATGATGTAGTACATAGATACAATGGAATATTACTCAACCATAAAAAGGAATGAAATGGAGTCATTTGCAGAGAGGTGGACGGACCTACAGACTGTCAGATAAAGTGAATGAAGTCAGAAAGAGCAAAATATTGAATATTAATGCAAATATGCACAATCTAGAAAAATAGAAAAGATCATCTTATTTGCAAAGCAGAAATAGAGACACAGATATGTAGAACAAACATGTGGATGCCAAGGGGCCGGGGGGTGGTGGTGAGATGAATTGGGAAGTTGGGATTGACATATACACACTAGTGACACTGTGTATAAAATAGATAACTCCTGAGAACCTACTGTGTAGCACAGGGAGCCTTACTGGGTGCTTTGTATGGGAAATGGGAAAGAAATAAAAAAGAGGGAATATATGGATACCCATAGCTGATTCACTGTGCTATACGGCAGAACCTGACACAGCAGTGCAAAGCAACCAATCTAAAAAAAAAAAAAAAAAGGAACAAGTTTAGAGGTGAGAGTGGCTTCTCACACCTCAGCCCCTGTGACTCCCCCAGCAGGCTGGAGAAGCCGCAGGAGTAAGTGCATCAAACTCCCTGTAGATTCTGCTTTACTTCCTGGTGAAGAGTTGACAAACCAGCTCATAAATATATGATAGAGTATATACACAAATGTGAGTTCATGGTGAAAACCAACGGAGACTTTCATGGAAGAAGTGGAGGATGCCACGGGGTGCCAATCAGATGCCCTCATTGGGACCACCCGCCACCCCTGATCTCCCTTCACCAGGAATTCGGGGTGCTGGTGACACCTCCCTCTTTGGGAACAGCCTCAGCCAACCAGACAGAACTGTCTCCTCTCCCAGGGCCACCCCCCCCCACACACACCCCACAGCCACTTCCAATGACCAGCTGATGTAGGACAGAGGCCAGACAACCATAAGGGGTCAGACCTCCCCCCTGGACAGGCTGAGGCCTGCACGCAGCGAGCTGCAGCTCGGCTCCTCCTCTGCCTGGTTCCCGCCCCTCCTCGCACCCCCCGGCACCCTGCCCCGGGCACTGGTCCCTAAAGCATCCCTGTTAACTCCCGCACGCAAGCCTCAGAGTCTGCCCCAGGGCACTAGACCAGCACAGCTCCCGCAGGACACATTCCCAGACAAAGCCCTGCCACCCTCCCTGGCTGTCCTCATATCTTCTCCCTCCCACCTTGCGGAGGCATACTGGAGAAGATGGGGGCTCAGTTGCACTCTGGACCAAGCTCCCTGTGACTGGAGGAGCCCCCGGGCAGAGTTCTGGGCAAGGACCCCTGGGACTCAGGTGCCTGTTCCATTTCTGTCTTTGTTCTTTCTGGACTCCAGGCAGGTCACCTAACTTCTATCTGCCTCAGTGTCCCCGTCTGCAAAACGAAGAGCTCCCGCAGACAGAGTGGATGCAGTAGACGGATCTCCCAGTGGGCAGATGTGACCCACAAGCACAATGGCTTGACTAGTACTGAGTTTGAAAAAAAGACGAATACTTGCTGGTTCTAAAGCTGGGTGTCTCATGCTTGTGAGACAAAATTCCCATTTGTTTTAATCACGAACTCACATTTGTGTGTATACTCTGTAATATATTTATGAACTGGCTACTAAAAGTGGTTTTGACTCCTCACCATGAAATGAAGTAGAGTCTACAGGGAACCTCCAGGCTTTCAGCTTCTTTCCAACAGTTGGGAGATCTCTCCATTGCGTTGTTTCTCCTCTTGGCATTAGATGGTGTGGTGGAGGCTCCCTTCAGACCCCAGCCTGGTTTGTTTATTGTTATTTAGTCGCTAAGTCCTGTCTGACTCTTTGTGACCCCATGAACTATAGCCTGCCAGGCTTCTCTATCCATGCGATTTCCCAGTCAAGAATACTCTAGTGGGTTGCCATTTCCCTCTCCACGCAATCCTCCTGACCCAGGATTGAACCCACATCTCCAGTGTTGCAGGTGGATTCTTTATCACTGACCCACCAGGGAAGCCCTTGGCCAGCAGCTGCCTGATTGCTATGACCTGAATGTTTGTGTCCTCCCCAAGTTCAAATGTCGAAGCCTAAAGGGAGGCCTTTAGGAGATTAGGTCACAGGGCAGATCCCTCACAAATGGGATGAGTGCCCGTATGAGAACTCAGACAGCTCTCGAGTCCCTCCTGCCAAGTCTGAGGACACAGTGGGAAGACGGTCATCTGTGAGTCAGGAAGCAGGTCCCCCTGAACACACACCGAATCTGCCGGCACCCAGACCATGGACTCCTCAGCCTCCAGAACTGAGAGAGCAAGATTGCTGATACTTATAAGCCCACCCACCCCCACCCCAATCTATGGTATTCCTGAATGGACTAAGGCACTGGCTGATTGTTGAAAATGGAAAGAAAAGAAGATGATCTTCGTGCCTCAAGGAAGTGAGTTAAGTTGCCATGATGCCTGAAATCCAGAGAGATAGCGGAAGTGTGGAACGAACCAGTGTTTCAGGAACGGGGTACTCACGGGTGTGTCATGCGTCTAAAGTTGTCGAAGGGACCCTGGATGCGCTGCCTCAGCTCCCGTGCCCAGCGGAGGCCCCCGGCCACAGCGGGCATGTTCTTGTGCACGGCGGAGAATCCTGGGGACAGGGCACAGCAGACTGAAGCGAGGCTCTGGCCCTGAGCCCCGCTCTGCCCACCAACAACCCCCTGTATCACGGGGGTGGTCCCATACATCATAGAGATGGTCCCAAACATCATGGGGAGAGCCCCATGTAAAGTTGAGCCCAATAGAATTTCTGGATGACTACTTCAGGGAACTCCATCCTTAACGACCTTACTGTGAAACCTGTTTATAGATACAGGGGTCCTGTTACTCCAGCACTTAAAACTTTTGAAAATTTCCCATTGCCTGAATAATGAACTCTGGATTCCCTAATAGGGTGCTCAGAGAACTTCACGACCTGGTCCCAAACTCAATGGCTGACCTGATCTCCCTGTATACCCCTCATTTGGCTGTGGGCAGGTCCGACTAGTCACCTTCCACATCCTGTAGCGCCTTTGCTTCCAAGGCCATGGCCTCTTCTCTCTGGCTGTTCATCTCCCCACCTTTCAGAGTCCAGCAGGAGGCCACCATTTCCATAAACTCTCCTCCCACCTCCCAGCACAATTCATCCTGTTTTGCTACATTATCTTTTTTTTCTTGTTGTTTTGCTTTGTTTTCTCTTTTTTTGCCTGTGCCCCTTGGCATGTGGGATCTTAGTTCCCACACCTGGGATTGAACTCATGCCCCCCGCCCCCCCACGGTGGAAGGACACAGTCTTAACCACTGCATTGCCAGGGAAGTCCCTTGCTACAGTTCTTTATAACATTTATGCCAATTGTGTTCCTTGAAGAACCACCTTTTAGAATTAACTATTTTCTCCCTTACCCTGGCCAGCCCCTGCATGCAATGCCCACAAATGGACCTTGCAAACAGCATGGCCTCCAGAAATGTTTGCAAAGCTGAACTGAAGTGGTTGACTTTCAAACAGACAAGTCAGGGAATCTAAGAACTGCAATAACAGCGAGATGCCACACATCCGTTGTAACTGCTCATTGTCAGATTCCTGATGGTTCCTCCCTCCAAAAGCATGGTTGATAAGGCACTGAAAGGGATGAGAACCTTTTCTCAGGCATGTGCAAATCTGCTCTGGAATTGAGGTATGTTGAAGATGAATCAGTGTGGAGACATGGATCGAGCTTCAGCTCATACATTACGCTGAGGTTTCCTCTGACCAGAGGCAGCAGACAGGACTTCACCGGTCTGGGTCAGTCTGCCAATCCTGCCCCAGACACAGGGAAATGCACAGTTCAGTGAACTCGACAATCGCTCGAGATGGTCTGGAACTTCATACAAGAAGATTGTGCTTTCGGAAAATGTCCTAGAGCCACAGCTGACATGTAACCAGAGGACCTGCGCCCTTTCTGCTAACAGATGCCCCCATCCAAGTCTCCTGGCAGCAAGCTTACCATGCTCTGCCTCCTCCTGGACATGCTGACTGTGGATCATCCTCACAGCATCCAGATCCTCGCTGAACATGCGGATGAGCCCCAGGTATCTTTCAGAGGCATCCCGTGCTACCACTGGTCTCTCTAAGAGGTTTCCTGCTATGTCCAGCAGCTGCAAAAGAGGCAGAGGAAGATGGGGAAATGTCACAGACCCAAACTTTCCATCATTACATTAATCCTCTAGCCCAGTTTTTTCCTTCATACGTCTGTCCACCAAGGTAAGAGGATCATGAATGGACAACTAAGAATTGACAGGAAAAAAAAAAAAAGAGTTGGAAGATACTCATAGCCTGTCCATCTCATCTTTGTTTCTGAAGGAGAGATCCCTGTGTGCTGAATGACCTACTGGGCCCTTGTCTCGTGTTGTGAGAAGCTGGGTAGAGGGTAACACAAAGAGAAAATGAAAGATGTCAGAAAGAGTAAGCTGATACACATCATAAAGACCTGATACAGAGATAGAGGGTGATGATGGAGAAGAAACAAGCAGCGAAGTGGGCTGGCTGTTGGGGAGAATCGGGAGGGCTAAAATTTGAGAGTGGGGGCAGGAAAAGAGTTTCAGAGAGCAGTTGCTCCCAGAAGGCAGTGGTTTCGAGGACACATTGAAGATGCTTTCTGTGCATCATGACTGCCCTGGCCCCTTGGAAGGAACAGCAGGATCAAAATGCTGAAATGCTTCTCGTCATCTCCTGGTTGCTAGACTGTTTCTCTGATTGTGATGCTGCCCTGAGACAAGGTTAGGGCAAAGTGGATGACTTCAGTTGTGTTTAGGATACAACAGTACATGACTTCTAGGACCACTCTGTTTTCCAACCCCAAGTCACCCAGATCCCAGGAGACACAGAAAGGAGCTCTCCCTCCACGGAGGCATAAGCAAGCAGGTCTCCACTGATTTCTGGCTCAGACATCCTGCTGGGAGGTACAGAGGGGTGGGCCGAGGGACCACTGCAGCCAGCCTGCACCCTCTAGCTGGGTTCTCTGACCCGGACAGACTGCTTGGGGCCACATCCTTTGAGGCACAACTAGTGGTCGGATGGTCTTACAGCAGTAACGGGGTATCTGGACTCAGGGGATCTCTCTGTCCCTACTCCTCATCCTGAAAAGGCACTTCTTTGCATGAAATTATGAACACAGGAGCTTTTGTTTGAGCTAAAGGGGGAAGGAAGGGCTTTGGTTTCTTGTTGGTGAGGTGACTTCAAAGAGAAAAACCAAGCAGGCAGAAGGGACTGAATGGCTGCGGGTCTCCTACATGGTGCATAGGCTGGGTGGGGAGCTTGGTGAGAAGAGGAGTCAGAGGCCAAAGAAAAAGGGCCTGCTTCTGTGAGAGTCCTCTGAGACTCAGGGTGTGAGCAATGCTGCTTCAGGACCTGGTAGTGAAGGGTATGCAATCCTGGAAAGGCTTTTCTCTGTTTCTGCCCAGAATCTTGCTCCATCACAAAGGGCAAGGATTGGAGTTTTGGGAACCCAGAGAAACATACCTTTGGCATAAACAGAAATGCTGTCATGGTGGGGATCATCAGGACAGCAATAATAAGATCCCGAAAGCACCTTACTGAGCAGAGGACATTTTTAAGGGAGACTGTAGACAAAGACATTGTAGACAAAGACGATGTCAAAGACAGAGCAACTTGAGAGTGTATGTGAGATCCTTGAAGACATCTTGAAATTTGTGGTGCACAAGGATTTACCAAAGAGATGGCGCTGGACATCCTCAAGGTAGAAATGGGGTTCCAGTGTCACCAGTTACCTGAGTGCTAACATCCCAATTAGCCCAATTAGTGCTAAGTCACTTCAGTCGTGTGCAACTCTCTACGACCCTATGGACCATAGCCCTCCAGGCTCCTCCATCCATGAGATTCTCCAGGCAAGAATATTGGAATGGGTTGCCATGCCCTCCTCCATGGTATCTTCCTGACCCAGGGATTGAACCCATGTCTCTTACATCTCCTGCATTGGCAGATGGGTTCTTTACCACTAGCACTACATGGAAGTCCATGGTAGTATGATTATGACATAATGGCAAATATTACTATTATTGTTTTATATAAGCCCTTCTCTTGAAATTAAATAGTTGGAGAAATTCTAAAATGATTCCTATGTGAGTTATGGAGTAGCAGGTATGGAATACATATATATATTCTTGAGTGAATTAAATATATATGTACCCAGTGTTCTAGAACATCATAGACTCACCATCCTGGGGTTAAGCCTCTTCTGTGATTGTCCCATCAGTTATCCAGTCTGTGGACATGTTCAGTGCCTGAAAACTTAGCTACCTCTCTAGGAAGTTTATTCCATCTTTCAATAGCGTTAGCAGAGATCAGTTCCTTCTTTTGAGCCAAAATCTGCCTCCCCATAACCTGATTAGTCCTGGTTCTAATCCTTCAGGCTTTACAGAGTAAGTTTCTTCATAGTTTGTGGAAGACCTGCTCTGTTTCCCTAAGCCTTCAGGTCTCAGGACCAGATTGCTCATTTCTGGAGTCATTTATCTACTCATCATCCTGAACTTCCTCCTGCACATTCCTGCACCATCTGATTTGGGCAACACAGGGCAAGGGTCCACATCTTCTTATTCTAGTTACTCATGTTTCAGTGGTTTGCTTCAGCCTGAATTGACCTGATGGCACCCGTTAAAACAGCCCTGGTGACCACAGCAGGCTTCTTCACTTTTAATAGGCACCCAGGTTACAGGTAAGGCCCAAAGACAGCAATCCAGAAGAAATTCAATTACAAGGTATTTTTATATCATCAAGTTTGCAGAAAAGCCTGAGCCATCAACTTGAGAAGCCCAGTTTGGCAAACTCCAGGCTCCCTCGCCCTGGGACACCCACAGTACTGCTTCTACTAGACCAACAGCAACAATTCCTCTCTGCAGGAACAAAACAGTTGGAAGTGTATGCTTCTCCCCATCTGAGAGGGCAGGGAGAGTGAAGAACTGCTGGGGAAGGAGGGGGTAGCTCCCCCTCCTGTACAAACCTTGAAGGCATGCTCCAAGCCAGGGGCGTCATCGAAGGCCTGAATAAAGACAGTCCCCAGCCTCCTGTCAAGGTCTTCTACTCTCTGATTAAAGTCAGAGATGTCATTTTCAAATTCCTGAAGAGACAGCAAATGGACATAAGAAAACATGATTTTCTGAAGGACAATCCCAGAATGCTTTTTCCTATTAATCTGTCACACCAAGGATATATTTTGATTTTCTACAGTTCACTATGGTGTGCCCCAGTGTTTATCCACATAGACAGTTGCCCTATTATTGCAGCATTTTTCTCCTAGACTCTCTAGTATTAGCGTGCGCTAGTCACTCAGTTGTGTCCGACCCTTTGCAATCCCCATGGACTGTAGTCTTCCAGGCTCCTCTGTTCATGGAATTCTCCAGGAAAGAATACCAGAGTGGGTTAGCCATTCCCTTCTCCAGGGGATCTTTCCAACCCAGGGATCAATCAAACCCACATCTCCTGCATTGCAGGTGGATTCTTTACTGTCTGAGTCACTTGAGGCAAAATGGTGAAGAGTCAGAGGTGAGGCTGGTACCCTGTCCCTCTCCCGTGTCCCCACTTCCAGCTCCTGCAGCCCCTTCTCTCTCACCTGCGGCACCAGCTCAGGCCGCCCTGAAAGCCACCGTGGCAGCAACAGCCCCAGCAATGGGGCTACTTCGTCACTACCCCTGACTTCCCTTCCTCCCTCAAGTGAAAATCCTGTTCTCTTCAGTGTAAACGAACTGCTATGGCTATTAGGAGAAACGTAAGCTAATTTAACAACTACACACTATTTCTTCTAAATACATTTAATTGCTTAAGACAGCAGCTAGCCATTGTCCCCACGGTTGCCAAATTTAGCAAATAAAATTACAGGACACCCGTTAAATTTAGATTTCAGATCAACAATGAATTTTTTTTTTTAGTATAAGCCTGTCCCAATTAACTGTATTTTATTCAGTAACACAGAGCATGCTCTTTCTTCGAATGTAGCAACTTTCAGAGAACATTGATTTTCAGAGAAACATCTCTAATTTGTGAAATTATTATGTCTTATTATTGCTTTAGTGTAGCTATGCATACTTTTATGAAAAGATAAAGAAAAGTAGGAAAACATAGTAGCATTTCTCTACTTCCCAAACCCAACTATACTAACATTGGAGCACACTTCTCTCTGTACAGGATTTTGTTTTGTATTGTTTTATCACATGGTAGAAAATATACAGTATAGATCCTGATTTATATGCCAACTTTTTTTCTACTTTAAACTAACAGAACTTTTAGAAAGCTCCATTTCCTGGGTTTGGCCAGCTAAGATCCCCCTAGACAATGGAAGGGGGCTCCCAGATGGCTCAGTGGTAAAGAATCCACCTGTCAGTGCAGAAGATGTGGGTTCCATCCTTGGTCAGGAAGGTCCACCGGAGGAGAAAACGGCAACCCACTCCAGTATTCTTGCCTGGAGAATTCCAAGGACAGAGGAACCTGGTGGGCTACAGTCCATGGGACCGCAGTCAGACACAACTGATGACTGAGCATGAACGCAGACATTGGAAGGTGCTCAGAACAGATTCTTGCTCAACTGCTTTTTCCTTTTCCCTCAAATACTCTAAAATTCCTTCTCCAGTACTTTAGCATTCCCTTCTCGGGGAACTCCATTCCCTGTTTCTGTACTGACCCTTTTGCTTCTTTTGGTTCCTGCAGTCTTAGACTCACTGGTCTCAGCTCTCCTGCACTACAGGTGGGATGTGGACTCCTGGGTCCTGATCCTGGAAAATGCAGTGTTGGCCCTTGCCTCATCCTGAGGTCTCTCTTGGGAACTAGAGTCTGACCAGAAAACTGGGCTACTGCGCCACTTGCCCCTCTGCAGGCCACTAATGAAATTCTGCCTGGGTGTGCCTGGCCTTCTCACAGCAGGTGCTGCTGCAAGCTTAAAGTGGCTGCAGCCTCCACCATCACCCCATCTCCATCGCAGCATCTCTGAAACCCTGGGTATCTTCAGTCCGAAGAAGTCAGCAGTTGGAAAACACCCTCCCCTGACTTCTCTCCGGACAGACAGGATAATTAAGAGTGGTCTCTGCCGATAAAACCATGGGGACCACAGAGCCAAAGAAAATGCACAGAGGAAATCCAAGTAAATACCCAGGGTAGAGGCTGCAGGCATCTGAGAAAAAGAGACAAATCTTGCAAGGTAGCCCTTCCAAGCCCTACCACGCTTTGGAGATCCAAGCAGTCGTAGGAAGACTCTGAGAAGACCCTGTACATTTCTTGAAACTCGGTGTACATCTGCTGGGCCTGCTGGCTCAGGGCACTCCCTCTGATACCACTGAACTCAAGCTTTCCCAGTTTGTGGAAATCCAAAGTTGTCTTCAGAAGATCCTGTGAAGACAATTTGCAATGGAATTAAGATAATGAGGATGATAACAACAGTGGATGATGCGCAAATTGGTATAGGAAGGGATGAAAATTATATGGGGGTGGCGGTTGCTTAGGAAAATGTGAAGCTTGATTAGTTTTGTAACCTTATTATTAGATTGGGCTGATATAAATAACTCTTGGTGACACGCGATAACAAAGAGAAAATTCCAATAAATAAAATTTACTCGCACACAAAAACCAAATTTATGCTTCAACCTTCTCCTGTGTTCTCTCATAAATAATAAAATACAATAATAACACTAATTACATGGCTGGTGGCTTTATTCCCATTTAGGAAACCAATTTTAAATGGACCGTGTTGTGTGGTTCCAGAATGACGGCTATCTTGGTAGGTGCTGACAGGAAAGTGGATCTTCTGAGTAGTCCTGAGGACAAGCTCAGAGGTGGCGCCAACATTCTCAGCAACGACTTCTGCCAAGAAAAGACATGTGAGGGGTGCCCTTGCTGGGCATACCTGGGACCGTAGACCCTGTGGCCGGCTGGGTGGTGGTGGGTGGCGACCCAACATCTTTGCATTGGGACAACAACAGTGAGAGTGAATCAGGTCAGTGCAGGCTCAGGACGGCACCCAGTAAATAGGCAGTGAGTGCGTGTGCCTGTCACCATTGACGTGGCAGTTCCCAGCAGGGCTCTGGATCAAGTGACAGGTGACAATACAACCTAGAGCCTCAGGGGCGTGATGCTGCTTGAGTCCATCGAGGATGCTTCACTTCTGATAGGATAGGAGCCTTCACGACATCTGTGACTCTGCATCTAACTTATCTATCACGACTACCCATTGAAAATCACAAAGTCTCTAAATCAAGGCATTCTTCCTGCTGTACCTTCCAATCTGTGTGCTTAGCTCTTCAGTAGCAAAGAGGGAGATGGGGGTACCTTTGTGTCATTTTGGCAAACATGTGACATGGACCCCTGGGAAGCAGTCCTCCACCCTGAGGATATTTGAAGGGCAGTAAGAGGGAAAAGTGACCCAAGGCTGGAAACCCAGCAGGTCCTGATATCATTCCAGGGAATGCCCATATCACTGGCCACTGCTCTGGGCTAACCCATCAGGATAGCAGGGGGCAGCCCATCTCTTGCTTCTCACCAAGACACCAAGCCCAGCAGCAGAGACAGAAGCACCAGGAAGTTGTGAGAAGTGGCTGACTTTTCCTGCATTTTCAGATGGATACCCATCCTTGCAGTCATGGGCAGCCATGGATGCCCCCTTTCTGCTCAGCTAGGCAGAGTACATCATGAGAAACACTGGGCTAGATGAAGCACAAGCTGGAATCAAGATTGCCAGGAGAAATATCAATAAACTCAGATATGCAGATGACACCACACTTACGGCAGAAAGCGAAGAGGAACTAAAAAGCCTCTTGATGAAAGTAAAAGAGGAGAGTGAAAAAGTTGGCTTAAAGCTCAACATTCAGAAAACTAAGATCATGGCATCTGGTCCCATCACTTCATGGCAAATAGATGGGGAAACAATGGAAACAGTGAGAGACTTTATTTTGGGGGGCTCCAAGGTCACTGCAGATGGTGACTGCAGCCATGAAATTAAAAGAGGCTTGCTCCTTGGAAGAAAAGCTATGACCAACCTAGACAGCATATTAAAAACCAGAGACATTACTTTGCCAACAAAGGTCCATCTAGTCAAAGCTATGGTTTTTCCAGTACTCATGTATGGATGTGAGAGTTGGACTAAAAAGAAAGCTGAGTACTGAAGAATGGATGCTTTTGAACTGTGGTGTTGGAGAAGACTCCTGAGAGTCCCTTGGACTGCAAGGAGATCCAACCAGTCCATCCTAAAGGAAATCAGTCCTGAATATTCATTGGAAGGACTGATGCTGAAGCTCCAATACTTTGGTCACCTGATGCAAAGAACTGACTCATATGAAAAGACTCTGATGCGGGGAAAGACTGAAGGTGGGAGGAACAGGGGACGACAGAGGATAAGATGGTTGGATGGCATCACCTATTCAATGGATATGAGCTTCAGTGGACTCCAGTGATGGACAAGGTGGCCTGGCATGCTGCAGTCCATGGGGTCACAAAGAGTCGGACACGACTGAGTGACTGAACTGAACTGAACTGATGAGCTGGGGGCTGAACTGGGAGAAAGGAGGAGGAAGAAACAGCCAAGTGAAAGAACATGTATACCTAAACCAGGAGATCCTGCCAAGGATGGGAAAGGGGATAAGCTTTATTTAAACACACGTTTGACTTTGTATGCAGGGAGGAAACAGCAGTCAACTTGATTCAAATGAAATGGACTTTAGTAGTAATTTGAGTCATTCTGATAGGAGAAATGTACTGTGCTTGTGCTGTGGAATGTCACCTGGGTACCCATTTTTCATAAGTTTGTGGATGTTAATTTCAATATTTAAGAGGTACCATCTAACCACTTTAAAAGACAGATGCATTTTGATGTTTTTGATTATGTAAAAAAACTAGATGACAATTTTGTTATACTTTATCTCTCAAGAATTCTTGAAGCACAGTCCTGGGTGGTCACTGAAAGTTGCTTCATTTTCAATCTAACAGGTAAATCATAGATATTGTTGCTTAGTCACTAAGTCATGTCCAACTCTTCTGTGACACCATGGACTGTAGCCCGCCAGGCTCCGATGTCCATGGGATTTCCCAGGCAAGAATGCTGGAGTGGGTTGCCATTTCCTTCTCCAGGGGATCTTCCAGACCCAGGGTTCAAACCTGCATCTCCTGCATTGGCAAGCAGGTTCTTTACCACTGAGAGACCAGGGAAGCCCCAAAAGAATACTTACATAATCATTCTATTTTTGGAGAAACTCTGGTCACTAGAAACAATGGATATTTATGTTGCTTAACAAACACATGATGGACAATACATTTATTTAGGGTTCAGTTCAAGGTCTTAATCCTTTCCTTACACCTCCCCCAATAAAACAGACTCTTCCCCACTTTTCTTCTACACTCTGTATGCCCTTCTCCTGCATAAACTTTTCTTTAGAACTCTTAATCACTCTCTGGCATTATAATATGATATCTGGGATTACATTATATTGTTTATTTCCTATCCACCTTTCTCAGTAGGTTGTAAACACCCCAGATATCCCACTGTATTCTCCATCCCTGGAAGAGTCCCAGATGCTGAAGAAATATTTGTTGAATGAAGGAAGATGTCATCTTTGACCTTGGACTTAGCAACAGTACCTCCAGGAGAAGGTGACAGGGTGGTAGAGGCTCTAGGATCATTGGACTCAGAGCAATTAGATAAAGAGAATTAGACAAGAACAGAGAATTAGGAAGCAAGGCAAAACTGTGCCTTTGAGTGTTTGATGAGCTGTGGTCAAGTGCAAAGCAGAACCTGTCATGGCCCTGAGCTGAGGGCAGAACTAAGGAAAGTAAGTGAACAGGGCAAAGCAGAAGATCTGGGGTCAACCTGTAGACTGAACTTACAAAGTTTCTGATTTTTGACCATATTGACCTACAAGAAATGGCAGTTTCGTGTGGTTGTACTCCATGAAACAGAACCATCTCATGCCTGGAAAGGTCCAGCCATACACTGGGCTGCTAAGAGAGGTGGTGAGCTCCCCAGACCTGGGTGGATTTCACAGCTCTCTTTTCTGCTGCACTATGGAGCAGGTGGGTGTCCCAGGTCGTGCCATGGTAAAGAACCTGCCTGACAACGTAGGTAGATGTAAGAGACTCGGGTTCTATCCCTGGGTTGGGAAGATCCCCTGGTGGAGGAAATGGCAACCCACTCCAGTATTCTTACCTGGAGAATCCCATGGACAGAGAGAAGCCTGGAGGGCTGCAGTCCATAGCATCGCATAGAGCTGGACACAGCTGAAGTGACTTAGCAGGCAGCATGTGGGATCTTAGTTCCTCAACCAGGGACTGAACCCATGCCCCCTGCACTGGGAGATCAGAGTCTTAATCACTGGACCGCCAGGGAAGTCCCTCTGGGTGGATTTTAAAAGTCTGATGTCATGTCACAGAGGAATCATAAAGAAGATTCCTGTATCAGGCAGGATGTCGAATCACAATTGTAGAAACAGACTTACAGAAATCATGGTGACTATATCTTTGGTTCTTAAAATATTTAAATGTAAGCTCCTTCCATTGTTTATTTAGAAGTCCTTACAAAACAGATAAAAGGCCATTTAAACCCATGAGAGATTTAGATTAAATTTTTAAAATATTCATTTTTATCCATCACCGTTGTAAACACACAAAATCCATGATGTTGTATTCAGGCTGAAAATGTCAAGGTCAGGGGTAGGACACAGGGCGTCATGCGAGGAGTGCTGGGGCACAGATCCCTGGGTTCACACAGCCCTGTTCTACCATTCACCAGCTACGTGGCTTAAAGCAAGACACTTAATTTTTCTAATCCTCCTTTTCCTGACCTGCAGATGAGTTACAAGGGAAGTGACTTTGTACAACTTTAATAAACGGTGTGTGTGCGCGCTAAGTCACTTCAGTCATGTCCAACTCTTTGCGGCCCTATGGACTGTAGCCCACTAGGCTCCTCTGTCCATGGAATCCCCCAGGCAAGAATACTGAAGTGGGTTGCCATTTCCTCCTCCAGGGGATCTTCCCTACCCAGGGATTGAACCCGCATTCCCTGTGACTTCTGTATTACAGGCAAATTCTTTACCTACTGAGCCACTTGGGAAGCCCTCAATAAATGATGAAAAAAAAAGTTGAAGTGCAGTCACTCAGTCATATCTGACGCTTTGTGATGCCATGGACTGTATAGTCTGCCAGGCTCCTCCGTCCATGCAATTCTTTAGGCAAGAATACTGGAGTGGATTGCCATCTTCCTCTCCGAGGGATTTTCCCGACCCAGGGATTCATCCTGGGTCTCCCATATTGCAGGCAGACTGTCTGAGCCAGCAGGAAGCCCTCAATGAACATAGGCCCTGTAATTAATTAGCATCACCCCAATGTCATTAGATCAGGCTAGTGGCTAAGAGATGTGCGCAGAAGTTGATACTCAGGTGCTGCTTTCCAGGCGGAAGCCACAAAGAGCGGGAGGTCCCGGGCAGCTGGCTGGATTGACTGGGTCCCATTCTTCTGAAAACTGTGCAACCTTTAATGGGGTGATGTGGCCCCACAAACAGCAAGCCTGTTCTCAGGAGAGGCCGCGCATCTTAAAAGAAATGTCTTCAGAATTCATTAAGGGCGAACACAAAGCAGACATTCTCAGACGAGAATCTCAAAAGGTCACTGGGAAAAAGACTGTTTTCTTTACCTTCTGAAGGCGGTCGACCTTATGCAGCTAATGGTCTCCTATGCGACCGAGTGCTCAGGCCTGGCTGAAAGGGAAGCGGCCCAATTAGACCCGAATAAAAGGAGCTGGCGGAGGGGCTGGAGACGTGGAAAGAGCAAGGGAAATGTGGTAGATTAGGTCAGCTTATTACCTAACTGCCTGCTAATCACTGCGCACGGAGCCTCAGCAGGAAAGCGTCTCACCTCCAAGAGAATCACAGCTTTACAGCCATTTCACAGTGAAAGAGATGGGGGTGCTCTCCAAGCTGCTTGCTTACTGCACTGTTGGAGGGGAGAGGCTGGGGGTGGAAACACAAACAGGGCAGCTGCAGAATCTGCAATGTTATGGCACGACAACAAACTGTGTGTGTGGTGAGTGTGTATGCACGATGTGTGCATGGTGTGTGCAATGTGTGGGTAGTACCGTGTGCATAAGTGCAGTGTGTGTGTGTGAGTGTGATGTGTGTGTATGCATGTGTAGCGTGGTGTGCGTGTATGTGCAGTGTGTGTCTGTATGTGTAGTGTTGTGTGTCTGTGAGCAGTGTGTCTGTATGTATGAGTGTGGTGTGTGTGTGTGTGCATGCATGTGTAGCGTGGTGTGCGTGTATGTGCAGTGTGTGTCTGTATGTGTAATGTTGTGTGTCTGTGAGCAGTGTGTCTGTATGTATGAGTGTGGTGTGTGTGTGCGTGTGCATGCATGTGTAGCGTGGTGTGCGTGTATGTGCAGTGTGTGTCTGTATGTGTGCTGCGTGTCGTGTGTGGGTGCACAGGTGCATACTGAAGCACGCTGTAGGAAGGCAGGGTGGGGAAACAAAATCCAGAGGCAGTGGAAGACTTTTCCATTTGATTTTCGACTGTTCCTCTAAATTGCAAAGATTGTACATACTTTCGGGATTTCCTTAGTAAGGCCCTTTCGTGGAGTGGGAATTATAATTTTACCCAAATGACTTATTCAGGAAAAAAAAAAAAGACTTAGAAATCATATGGTAAAAATAGTGTGTGCAAATACAGAATAGAGTGTGTCGGGGCAGAAGAAAACTACAAAACCAGTGTGGGACTCTAAAAAGGGAGGGAAGGAGGGAGGGAGGCAGCGGAACAGATCTTTGTAACTGCTGGGAGACATCTGTGTTTGGTGGAAAGACAGTGCTTGGAACCCTGTACCCTGGGGTATGAACCCCAGCTAAGCCTTGCTGAGCCTGTGACTCTGGGCAAGTTCATTTTTGTGTCACATATAATGGTGCTCATTTGCCAGAGGTACTGATACCCAGTTCTTTCCAAGGTCGTAAGGCTGCAGCTCTGACATGAGATTGGCTCTTGAGAGATGTTAATTCTTTCTTGGTCTGTTCTTCCTTTCCCTCCCAGGGGTTAGCTCTCTAAGAGACTAGCTGCATCATGGGGATGGTGAGGAGGAGGAAGGGGAGAAGGAGGACAAGGTTTGCAGAGAATGCAATTACTCCACATGCCTCTGCAGACAGACCTGCAGGACAGCTCAACATGTTAGCACCTCTGGCCAAGCAGTCCTGCCCTCACCTTCATTTAGCAGGTGCCCAGAGGACTGATGCTGAAGCTGAAGCTCCAATACCTTGGCCACCTGATACGAAGCGCTGTCTCATTGGAAAAGATCCTGATGCTGGGAGAGATTGAAGGCAGGAGGAGAAGGGGACAACAGAGGATGAGATGGTTGGATGGCATCACCAACTCAATGGACATGAGTCTGAGCAAGCTCCAGGAGATGGTGAAGGACAGGGAAGCCTGGCATGCTGCACGCAGTCCATGGGGGCACAGAGTCAGACATGACTCAGCGACTGAACAGCAAAAGAGGGGAAACATCCATATGCACAATAAAACTTTCTTGTTTCAAAGAGAAAAAAAAAAGGCCAGGCAAATCAGAGGGGAAATAGAACAATGAGATTAAAAACCAGCCTTAAACAACCTCACCCTTGTGAGCAGGCAGAGAGGAAAACACACTGAAATCATTTTATTACCTTGGCTTCATGTATTTATTAATTGCAGCTGCCCATGGTTTAGGGGCCACAAAGTATACAGAACGGCAAGATGAATAGGGCTGGGTTCATGCTAATTCTTGCTGGAGAGAAGCAGATTAACCCCATCTCAAGCAGGCATCGATCACAGAGATACACAGAATGTTAACTAAAGGGCGATGTGAAATATGCCCAGAGCTGATCGATAGCCTGTGTCTTGCTGCACTGAGTTGAGTGGGGAAGAGACTGGGAAGACAGGGGGCAGGGGGCAAATCTGAGCAAATGTTTAGGAGATGAACGAGGGAGAGATACCCGGACGAGGGAAAGAAACAGCCACCGGAAAAGGCAGACTCAGGGAAATGCAGGGTGAACAGAGAGTTAAGAGAAACTAAACAAGAGGAAGGAAAATAGAGAAGGGGAGGGAGACCAGCAGAAAAGGAAGAGGGAAGAGGGAGGCAGACGAGAAATGAGTGGACAAAAGAAGTGGAGGCATTTGGCCTAAGAGCAGAGAAGTGAACCAGAGCCAGGGACAGAGAACTTACGAGGGGAACAGGAGCAGGACCGGGTGACATTCATCTCATCTTCTAATTAAACTGGGACAACTGCTTTTTGCTTTTTATGCATCTGTGCACTGATTCAGAAAGAAAAAGCAGCCAGAGAGTGGACACTTGCAAGGGTAATGACTCCGGGGAGGCTAGTGGCTAGGGCTGCTTGTGGTTACTGAATAAACCCAGCAGATTAGGCGCTCAACGTCAGGATAGCTGTCTATATGCAAAGTCACATCATTAGCATGTGTGCAGGTCCCCAGGCCGCAGCCCAACAGCCTTGCAGGGCTGAGCCCTGCTCCCTGGTTTCCACTGCAAGGACTGTCCTCAGGGCTAGGGAGACTGTGAAGGCAGCTGTTTGCCCTGGTCCCCACGGTGGCCAGGGGCAGGCAGGAGTGAGAGAGTCTCTGTCACCTCCAGTTAATAGACAGTGAATGGGTTGGTGTCGGAGAGGAGAGGGATGGAATGGAGAAGGAGAAGAGAGGCTGCTCCTCAAGGGCTGTGGTGGAAATGGTGCCAAAAACAAAGCATTTAGGAAAAAGCGAGGCATCAATTACTTATACTCTCCGTGATCCCAGAGAAGGATTTAAGGTCCACCTTTCATACGATCTAGGGTCTGGCCTTCTGGCTCATACATTTTCTCTGTCTCTGTTCCCACCTTCACCAGTCTTCGTTTCCCCAGAGAATTCCTAATCCAGTTTCTAAATTTATTTCCTCTTGTGCTCCCCACTTTCTCAGAGGCCCTCTGGGTTAGGAACCCATCCTTCTTGCTCCCAATATCACACCAATTTTGCTTTTATTGGGCTTCCCTGTGGCTCAGACGGTAAAGAATCTGCTTGCAATGTAGAAGACCTGGGTTCGATTCCTGGGTCAGGAAGATCCCCTGGAGGAGGAAATGGCAACCCACTCAAGTATTCTTGCCTAGAGAATCCCACGGACAGAGGAACCTGGTGGGCTACAGTCCATGGGGTCGAAAAGAGTTGGACACGACAGAGTGACTAACACACACACTTTGCTTTTATCATGGCACGTAATACACATCAGGGAAGCTTCAAGATTTTGTTGTTGTCCCATCCCTGGATCTCCTCCATCAGTCTCTGCCTTTTTCATGTCTTCTGGTCCGTGGGCTTCTTACAGGCAAAACTGCACCCTAGCCACCGTCCTACCCCCGGGGCCCCAGCTCAGAGCCTGGTAGGTGGTGCCTAGAGCATGGCAGTCGTGGAACTATGCTTTGGAGGCTGAAGTGAAGAGATTCCATCTTATCTTCTCTAATCCTCATAATCACATGGTCTGTGCCACTTATCACCACCTCCTCCCAACACAGCCCTTCTCTCCACCCCAAATCTCTGCTGATCATGGAGAGAAACATGCTTCTGATTCCTTCTCAGTCTCCTTGGCTATTGTTCTAATCTTGAACTTGACCCTGCATCTCCCAAATGAATTTTAGGATAAGTATGTATTTTGCTTTGTCATACCCACTACTCTCCCTGCAAAGTTTCATCAGCGAACACAGAGCTGCAGAGCATGGGAACACATGGTAATCACACTAAATCCTGAAGAGGAAAACAGTTCAAAGAGAAAGGCTCGTGTTTTCTTACCGTGGCCCTTTAACGTTTGCATTGACTTTTAAACAACTGGGGGAGGACAGTCACGACTTTGAGCAAAAGTCGTATTTCATTTGTACAGGGATTCATGCTAGTCTTGGGCTCCCCGGTGGTGCAAGTGGTAAACAACCCACATACCAATGCAGGAGACACAGGAGACTCAGGTTTGATCTCAGGGTCAGGAAGATCCCCTGGAAGAGGAAATGGCAACCCACTCCAGTATTCTTGTCTGGAGAATTCCATGGATAGAGGAGCCTGGCAGGCTACCATCCATAGGGTTACAGAGTCAGACACAACTAAAGCAACTTAGCACTCATGCTAGTCTTGTAGTTTTTGGAGCCATCTTGATGGTGGGAAAGTGGAGAAGTTCAAGGCAGTGGCTTTGTGGGCATGGCCAGCTGCATCCAGGTCAACTCACTGGCCATTTCCCATGAGACCGCTAGCAAGAAGATTATGGGTAATTTGAAAACCAACTGAATTTGTCGACTGATTCCTTGAGACTTCTACCTGAGACTATGATCAGAATTTCCTGAACTTCTAGTAGAACTACCATCACATGATGACTATTCTAAATAAGTTACTGAATCATGGGTTCTTCCAGGCAATGCAAGGCTGATCACCCTGCTGTCTTGGACCTCTTCTCACTCTGCGCTTTGCTGTATTTCACTTGTTCATTTTTTATTTGGTCATCCTACCTTTAGGCAGACACAGATGTGAAATAAAGAAAAGAAAGGCCAAATGCTGACCTAATGACATAGCCTGGGAATTGCATACACTATAATTCTCTTACTGCATTCTCCATACATAAAATGTAATGAAAAGTAGATATAAAAGAAAACTTAATTGCCATTAGAGAATAAAATAGGATTGCCACATACCTTGAAAGGCAACTATTCTTAAAAATTAATTAATTTGATAAATATTTGTTTCTTCCTCATTTTTTTCTTTTTTTGAAATCTTAAATACTACACTTTATTTTTTTTTTCCATTTATTTCTATTAGTTGGAAGCCAACCACTTCACAACATTGCAATGGTCTTTGTCATACATTACACTTTATTTTAAAAATTGAAGTATAGCTGATTTACAGTGTTGTGTTAGTTTCAGGTGTATAGCTAAGTGATTCAGATATATATGCATATATATACATATATACATACACACATATTTGCATACACACATATATACATACACATATATATACATACACACACATATATGGTAGTGGTGGTTTAGTTGCTCAGTCATATCTGATTCTTTGCAACCCATGGATTGTAGCCTGCCAGCTTCCTCTGTCCATGGGATTCTCCAGGCAAGAATACTGGAGTGGGTAGCCATTCCCTTCTCCAGGGGATTTTTCTGACCCAGGGATCAAACCTAGGTCTCCTGCCTTGCAGGCAGATTCTTTACCAACTGAGCCACCAGGTAAGCCCGTGTGTGTGTGTGTGTGTGTGTGTGTGTGTGTGTGTGTGTGTGTATACACACACATATACTTTTCAGATTCTTGTCCCATGTAGGTTATTACAGAATATTGAGTATAGTTCCCTGTGCTACACAGTAGGTCCTTGCTGATCATCTATTTTACGAATAATGGTGTGTATCTGTTACTCCCCAAACTCCTAATTTATCCCTCCCCCACCTCTCTTTCCCCTTTGGCAATCACGTTTGTTTTCTATGTCTGTGAGTCTGTTTTTGTGTAGTAAATAAGTTCATTTGTATTATTTATTTAGATTCCATATATAAGTGATATCGCATGGTACTTCTCCTTCTCTGCCTGACTTACGTCACTCAGTATGACAGTCTCTAGATCCCTTCATGATGCTGCACATGACGATATTCCATTCTTTGTTGCTGCTGCTACTTTTTGCATGCCTGGGTTGCTCCCTTCTGCAAGGAACCGGGGCCTGACGGGAGGAGAACACTCACCTGCACCATGCCCAGTCGCCCCAGGAAGCCATCCAATCTCACAAAGACCAAAGAGGACTGGAAATCCCACTCGCGGACTTCCTGGTTCTCTTTGAAGTAAGAATGGAGATTCTCCCTTCTGTCCTGAAACAGCTGCTTGAAGAAGCTCAGGGTGTCCATGACCACATGCAGTTTCCTCTCACCGTCTTCGACCTCACCTCTCAGGAGGTCTTCTGGGCAGAGATAAATAGAGGCCTGGAGGGCAGACAAGTGAGTGGCACTAAGCCTGGCTGCAGATGCAAGGATGGTCCACAACTCTGCCCAGCCTATAGCTCTTCACTGAGCGACTACCCATGCAACATTTTCCAGAAGCCTAACAGAGGAAACATCAGACCCATCCTTCAGTCCCACAGCGGGATTGGGACCAGGGGTCAAGCTATGGTCAGTGACGGGCTCAGGGGTGGCAAGTGACCAGTCAGAGACAAGGAAACACAGTGAGACTGCTCTTGGGACAGCTGGGGCTGGACAGGCAGCCTTTCCAGGTTTCTGTTGTGACTCACTGGCTTTCTGGGCTCCCCTAGTGGCTCAGATGGTAAGAATCCACCTGCCAATGCAGGAAACATGGGTCCCATTCCTGATCCAGGAAGATACCACATGCTGAGAAGCAACTAAGCCAGTGCATCACAGCTACTGAGCCTGTGTTCTAGAGCCCAGGAGCTGCAACTATTGAAGCCACGTGCCCTAGAGCCTGTGCTCCATGGCAAGAGAGAAGCCCATGCACTGCAACTAGAGAGTAGCCCCTCCTCGCTGCAAGTAGAGAAAACAGCCTGAATGCAGCAGCCAAGACCCAGTGCTGCCAGATAAATATATAAATAAAGTTATATACATACATATATAAAGATCCTTAAGGAGATTGAAATTCACCATCTCTACCCTGCACCCAAACCCAGGTCCTCCAAAGTACCCCAGCAGGACTGAGAACAGCGTTGGGAATTAGAGTCTATGATGATAAAGCAATTCAAGTCTGAGAATCCTCTGCTAAGTCTCTTCAATCATGTCCGACTCTTTGCAACCCCATGGACTGTAGCCTGCCAGGCTCCTCTGTCCATGGAATTCTCCAGGCAAGAATACTGGAGTGGGTAGCTATGCCCTTCTCCAGGGGATCTTCCAGATCCAGGGATTGAGCCTGGGTCTCCTGCATTGCAGGCAGATTCTTTACCATTTGAGCCTCCAGAGGAGAACCCTTTGGGCCCTCATTATTGCTCTGAAAAAACAGACGCACACTCTACACTTCTTGTGACTTGGACCATCCAGCCCCTGGGGTGAGGTTAGGGACTGCTGGGTGCCCACCTGCTGGACCAGAAGGTTGCAGATCTCCTGCAGCAGCACCGTGAGCCGCCCTGGGCAGCGGTAAGACTCACACGTGGCCCAGATCAGGCAGACCACGTGCAGCAGGGGCCGCAGCCGGGGCTTCACGTCGGGAAACTCCAGGCTCTCAAGGCTCTCCAGGTGACGGCTCAGTGGCGCCAGGTGGGTGTAGATGTCCCGTGCCTCCGTCAGAGCTGGAAGGAACAGGAGACAACCCATCACAGTACCAGCCTGAGGCTCACACCCGTCAAGAGGAGCCCTGAGGCCTAGGCGTGAAGGATCAGAAAGCAAGGGTTGTGATCTCTTGCTGGGCTGAGGGAGCAGAGACGGCTGGCCAGCTCTTGCGAGGAAACACTGAAATCAGACGAGCCCTGGGCAGCTGGGAGAGGGGTCTGAGGAGCCCCTCTTACAGAATTCTTGTATCTGAACGGCCACCTGGCCCTGCCAGCCCCAGGCCCTCAGGTGCTGTGTGTGTAGAAAATGCTCGGTGACTGCTTGCTGGTATTACCTCTGAGGTAATATGGGATGGATGACAGAGGACAGGTTTTAAGAGTCAGAAAGATCTGCCTTCAAATGCCGATACATCAAATGCGTGACCTCAGGCATGACTATCCTGTCTGAATCTCAACAACAGGCTGAAGAGTAACTCATTTAAAGAGTTCTTGTGAAGGCAGCAAGACTGAATTTTCATACATGGCTAGCTCAGTGCTTGGACCAAAGGAGGTGTTGCGTGCATGGTCACATCTCTAACAAATATTTGCCAGTAAAGAATCTCATTGAGCTCTTACGGAGGACAAGTCACAGGGAATAGACAAATAGCTCAGGCTGATTATGGCAAGGTTCTGCTGGTCTTCAAAGCCAGGAAAACCTCCTGCCATTTCCACTGAATGAAGCTGAGAAAAGAGAGCACTTTCCATCTGCCGTCCTGTGGTGGCTGAGAGGGGAAGGGAGGAAAACTGTAGCTCTGGGTGCCAATTCTGCAGAGCTACTGAGAGGGGATGCAAAGGCCCGGAAATGGGTGTTTTAGGAAGGCTGCTTCTTTCCAGGGCAGGTAACCTGGTGCTGTCATAGCAGATGGTCTTGGTTCTTTTATGTGGATGAAGCTCAGCATTCATCCTAAAAGAAACTCAAAATATATATACTGTTTAGTAAACAGTTGCAATATACCAAACACCATCCAACTCATAGAAAAACTCATAGAAAATCATGTGAGGTAGCTTCATTATTTCCATTTTGTAAGCAAAGGAATTAGGACCTAGGAACTTCTCTGGTTGTCCAGTGATTAAGACTCCACACTTTTGATCAAGGGGGCACGGGTTCAATCCCTGGTCAGGGAACTATGATCCTGCAGGCTGCATGGTGCAGCCAAAAAATAACAAATAAATTTCTTTTTCTAATTTTTTGTCATTTGGTGCATGCTCGGCTGTGTCTGACTCTGCAGACTCCACAAGAACTGTAGCCCTCCAGGCTCCTCTGTCCACGAGATTCTCCAGGCAAGAATACTGGAGTGGGTTACCATTTCCTCCTCTGGGAGACCTATCTTCCTGACCCAGGGATAGAACCTGCATCTCCTGCATTGGCAGGTGGATTCCTTACCACTTGAGCTAGCAGAGAAGCCCAATAAATAGATAAATAAATAAAACCACTGTACCATCTGATAAAAATTGTTGAAAATTAAAAAAAAAATTAAGACCTAAATAACCTGCCTTGAGTCTACCAGTTAATTGGTCAGCCCTGCCCAGCTGAGCAAAAGCAGGATTATACCCGAGTTTATTACATTGATGGTTGTGGGGCTCACTACACATGGAAGCTTGGGATGTGTACATCAGTGCTTTATACCCCAAATGGAGTTGTGGGAAGGACTATGTAAACCAATTTTTAAAGACAGATGTCATGTTAAATCGATTAGAACAGCAATTCTTAAATGGGAGGGTTTGATGGAAGTATCAGAACCACTGTAGGGTGGGGGGGTGTTGTCAGAATCCAACAGTCATTCCAATGAGCACATGCTCAGGCTTTCATCTGTGCCTTGAGGGAAAAGAAACTGAGAGCATCACACCATGGGAGCTTCCTTTTCATGTTGTACTTTTTAATAAGAAAAATCTCCTTTAATCATACATATACACACTCCCCTGATTTTCAAGAGCTCAACACTTGAGGGCTGGCTCATCTACTTTAGAGTGCAGTCACCTTGGCTCCAAGGCAGATGAAGAAAGATACAAACAGAGTTAGGCTAACAGCGTTTAAAAACTGCAAATATCGGGAATATCCTGGTTGCCTAGTGGTTAGGACTCCGTGTTTCCACTGCACAGTGCCTGGGTTTGACCCCTGGTTGGGGAATTAAAATCCCACAGGCCAGGCAACGTGGCCAAAAAACCCCAAACAAAACAGATTCAAATATAAACTCCAGTTGCACAGAAATATGTGTGGTTTGCTGGTAAATCTTTAACCACAAGCTCTTCTGGGACAAAAGCCTTGATCCCAAAAGCCTTTAGCATTTGCCAATTTCTGGGATGTAAATACTCCTAATCTTCCCACCGTGTCTGATCTCAAGCTACTAACTTGATGTCACTAAGTGTTGGGGAACGGGTGTGACAAGGGTTGTGTGCAATGGGCTCTCGTGGGAACCCGAGAGCCAGTTCCATGGCAGCTCCAGAAAACTTCTGGACTTTACATCTCTCCCCACATACGCGTGCTAAGTAGCTTCAGTCGTGTCCAACTCTTTGCAAGCCCAAGGACCATAGCCTGCCAGGCTTCTCTGCCCATGGGATTCTCCAGGCAAGAATACTGCAGTAGGTTGCCATGCCCTCCTTCAGGGGATCTTCCTGATCCAGGGATAGAACCCATGTCTCTTATGTCTTCTGCATTGGTAGGCGGGTTCTTTACCACTAGCACCACCTGGGAAGCCCTTTTCTCCACAGGCTTCTACCCACGAATATCCTGGACTGGCAACTGGGCTGCACTGTGCCAACCCTGCCTCCTAGTGGCCAGAGGCAGGGACTGCTTGGTCTTCACTCGCCTGGTCCTTTCCTTTCCAGGATACCCTTACTTCCTGTTCCCAAGGTTCTTTGTTGCCCAAAATATTGCACTTCAGAAAATCTTGTTCCCACACGTTTCTACGTTCTTTTAACCTCCCTCTTTACTGCCCATGTGCCCACCAACCCAGGACTATATCTTTTCCTCCCCTTCTCTTCTGTCCATCTGTGAACCAAAGAACTTCCCTGATGAAGACATACAGTATGTCTGTGCAAAGCACATACTATCTGCAGAATAAAGACAAAAACTCTTGAAATTAGTTTGGAAATGAGGAAAATCAGGTGCCAGCTAAAAGATTTTTATTCTCTGAAGATCCCAACAAAATTTCTGACCAAGTCTCTACCTGGCAACTGTGATCAAAATTTCTCTTCTTCCATTATTTGGACTGAGTTATATATTCCAAGGATTTCTATTTCTACAGTGGTATTTCTCTGAGACAATTATGATGATATTGTTTTTTTTTTCTAATTTCTTTTCATTGCCATAATATATTCTTTTGCAAAAAAACTTTTAGAAAGAGGTCTGGGGAACCAAATCTTTTAATACTATTAATCAATGTGAATGATTATACTCTATTAATCTTTTAAAGTGAAAAATATACTTGTGGCTCTAAATAATAAACTCATAAATATGGTTTTATTATGTTTCATTTCAGAGCCTCAAATTTCCATCCTTAGCATATCCCCTTTATGATATCTGTCATGATTGCCTACAACCTGTAGTATTACTTCATACCTTTCCCTAATTTGACTCTAATTTTAACCTAAATAAAACCATATAAAATGAAACCATTAAATCTCTATAAAACCATAAATGGAAAACTCACATCACATGCCCAAAAAAGGAGTTACTGTTTTGCATATTTTAAAATATGGATGAACCCAGAGTTTGTCATACAGAATGAAGTAAGTCAAAAAAGAAAAACAAATATTGTATATTAACATATATATATATGGAATCTAGAAAAATGGCATTGATGAACCTATTTGCAGGGCAGGAAATACAGATACAGATATAGAAAATGGATTTGTGGACACAGTGGGGGAGGAAGAAGGTGGGATGAATCGAGAGTAGCATTGACATATATACACTGCCATGTGAAAAACAAATAGTGGGAATCTGCTGCCTAGTGGGAATCTGCTGTCTAGCACAGGGAACTCAGCTGGGTGCTCATCACAGACCTAGACGGGTGGGATGGGGAGGAGGATAGGAGGGAGGCTCAAGAGGGAGGAGGCGTATGTGTACATACAGCTGATTCATGTTGTTGTGCAGCAGAAACTAACACAACACTGTAAAACAATTATCTTCCAATTTTAAAAATACATTAATTAAATTAAACTTAAAACATAAAAAATAAAATACATCTGCTCAGACACCTACCCCAACCATCTCTCTTACTAACAGTGGTACACAGATCATTTCTGGGGACGCTACCTCATTTGAATTGGAGTATAAATTGGGAACAACATTTGATTGCTCCAAGACACAAAACCTCTCAGAGAAGCAATAAACTGGGGCCCCAATAGGAACCCCATTCCAAGCTAGCTCTAGGTGCTGACAGAAGGCCTCTGGGATGAGAAATTAGGGTCCGGAAGGACCTCAGAGACCAGCTCCTTAAGCCAGCTATTCGCTGTTACAAAGCACAAGTACTTTACAAGCAAAAGTACCACTGGTACTTTTATTCCTTCATCTGCATGGTTTCCAAACCCCACACCATAAGGAGGAGAAGGTGGGGCAGGGATCCACCAATGGGCTCTGGACACAGGACGCTCCCTCTTTAGCACAGCAAACAAGTTTTACATCTGGACGGACACAGGAGACTGCATTCAAAGAAAAGAGCTCTGATCGAGAGAAAGCATTTGAAAGTCACTGCTGAGGTTAACCTTAAATAACACGAAATTGCAAGCACCTTTAGATGCATATTTCAACCTACAATCCCCGAGAGCCGGGAGGAGGTTTGAGAGGAGAAAGAAGAGACGTGCACTGATGAGGGGAGAAGAGCCCTGAAAGGATTTACCTACTTCTAAGTACAAGACTCTGCTGGATTCACAGTTTTGACAAGGGCTGATCTTGTCTGGTGCTCAGAACACCAGGAAACTGCAATCCCATCTGACACAAGTGGAACAGAAAAAGCAGAATGGAGCTAGAAATGGAACAGAGACTTTCCAAGGAGCTGGGGGTGGAAGGACATGAATTCCAAAGATGAGGGATTATGACTTACAGTCAGTAAGGAACTCACACTTACATCCTCTCCCAGCAGCCCAGGGAAGCAGGTGGCAAGCGTATGCACAATAACCAGAGTACACGCAAAAGCTCAGAGAGGTTAGGTGACTCTGCCAGGGTCACAAAGCTCTGGAAATGCAAATAGAGCACAGGGTGGCTACTTTTCTGCTTCTAGGTTTGGCATTCTTGCCGATGTGCTAGACCACCTCAGGTTGGAGGGGTGGGAGGACTGGAAGCTGCTGAAATCAGACAGGAAGATAATCTGGCACTAAATAACAAAGTTGAGTCAGTGTATGAAAATACTTGGGGATCCTCACCTGTTCCAATGTCTCGGAACATGGCTTGGAAAGCTGGAAAGTAACTGCTCTGAAACTTGTCCAGAAGTCCCGCCATGCCCCTCCTCTTTATTGTTCTCAGCTGATTATAAATGGATTCCAGGTCTTCATACCTGCAATACCAGGAGACACGTCAGTCCACAAGAACATCAGGGGACACAGTCATGCTGCCATGACCAGACTTCAGATAGACCGAGAGAGGGGGTCTGCCTCGGGATGCTTCCGCAGAGGCCATGCTCTGGTCCAAAGAGCTGGGGCCTCTGTTCCCAGAATAGTGAAAGCAAGAGCCTCAGTCTGGACACAGGTTCAAAGGAGCAGCTGCAGGAGGTAACAGCAGGGAACACTGCTGACCATCTGGTAGCTCAGAAGCTCAGCAGCTGGAGGTCATTAGCTCTCACAGTGAGGTTTTGGGTGGGGTGAGAGAGGTGGTGTCAGAGCAAGGCTGCTGGAGCAGGGCCCCACAGTAGGTCAGCAGAGTGTTCAGGAAACTAGGCAAGAGGATGGGGCATCTCGGTATGGGACGCAAATAGGGCTGGAGCCCTACTGTCACAAGACAAGCAAGGACAGGGAAGTCCCCCCTCACACATCAGTCTGTCTGTCTCCTTTAGAGTAGAAGATTAATCAGCACAGTGATAAATAGGAGCAGGGAAATGCGGAAGAAGAAGGGGGATAATTAGGTCTTTCTGGAACCTCTGGGGCTGGGACACCATGGGTGATGGACTTTCAGCCCTCCTAATGACCACCTAGAACCTAAGAGACAGTGTTCAGCAGTGTACTGCCAAAACCCTCTCTCTCTAAATCCTACAAAAAGAAAAAAAAAAGTGTGCATATTGACTGTCCAAGGAGAGGGAGCAGACAAGCAGAAGAAAATACATAAGCGAGTTCATTAACTTTACATGTGGCTGAAAGAGCATTTGAAGAAACATTGGAAGATACACTGACTGCAGCTCAAGAAATGAGGCATGACTATTGAACCTTGGCGAAAGTGTCACCTCCCAGTACACAGAAGAGCTGCCTTGACCCAAATGACACTAAGCTTTTGGCTCTAGAGCTGATGAGAGACGCCTGGGGGGTGGGACCGGACTCAGTAGTCACCTCCCCCAGCCCATTTCCACTGTGAGCCATCTGCTCCCAGGGTCCCAGTCTGTGCCCACCTGCTCCTCCAGAACTCCAGCTCCACCTTCGGGGTAGGGTTCTCCCCCTGGAGGAGCGGCTGGGAAGACTCTCTCTTGAGCACCAGCTGGATTTGGTGGCTCCACTGGATCACTGCAGACTCAATGGCATAGATGACGGACTTGTCCGTAGAATCCAAGCTGCGAGAGAGACAACAGGTCTCCTGGGATGCAGGGAAGAGCTTAACTCTATGTGCTATGTCGTTTCAGTCGTGTCCGACACTTTGTGACCCCATGGACTGTAGCTCGCCAGGCTCCTCTGTCCGTGGAATTCTCCAGGCAAGAATACTGGATTGGGTGGCCATGGTCTTCTCCAGGGGATCTTCAGGACCCAGGGACTAATGCGGGTCTCTCATACTGCAGGCGGATTCTTTACCATCTGAGCCACCAGGGAAGCCCCAACCCTTGCTTGAGTCACACCAATGCCAGCCAGCTCCCTGCTTGACAAGGCAATGCATTCTTGGGGAAGATCAGCTCTCCTTGGCAGAGTTTCTCTCTAACCAGGACCAGGTTCATCTCACTGCCAGTCCCTCATCTGGTCTCATTTCTGACCTCCTCAGCGAGAAGAAACAGGTTACTTCCTCCCCCATCAGGCAAGTTGTCAGATGTAAGAACATTACTATCTTTTGTCCTCACTTTTCCAGTGAAGAATGGAATTCCCATATGTTCTCCCTCGTGCACCTTTTAAATAAACTAACTAGGGATGTTTGGAAAGGATTAAAAGTCAAAAATACATTCTGGTTGCCTTTTCATACAGTCTGAACTGACAGTTGTTCATGGCACTAGTGGTAAAGAACCCACTGCCAATGCAGGAGATGTAAAAGACAGGGGTTCAATCCCTGGGTGGGGAAGATCCCCTGGAGGAGGGCACAGCAACCCCACTCCAGTATTCTTGCCTGGAGAATCCCATCGACAGACGGGCCTGGAGGGCTGCAGTCCATGGTGTCACAAAGAGTTGGACATGACTGAAGTGACTTAGCACACAAACAGGCATGCCGAGAAAACAGGACACAGGTGAGAGAGAATCTGTCATTTGCATTTTTCATGCCGGAAACCCACCTTTGCTTCATTTAATTAAGTTCATATTTGCTGAGCAATGATATGGCACAAGTGATTATGGACGGAATTAAAGGCAGAAGATACTCACCTCCCAGTAACAAGATCCAGCCTCTTGGGAAATTATCAGATTTGAACAAAAGGAGACAAACACCACAACGTTTATACATTCACACTGAATGTTATTATAGTCAAAGAGAAAAGGAACAGAAGAAGGGTCATTTGAAGGTATTTATTTTGAAAAGTATATATTTTTATGAAGCCACGATAAGTTTTCCAGTTAACTGGGACTGCTTCAAATTATACACATAGCAAATTACTTCCAATATGAAAAAACTCACTGTAAAGTATATTTTGATCCCATGCATTACTCATTCTGCAGATCAAATCATGGGCCCTGAATAGACAATACGTTTGGAAAGTCCCAGCAATGTGGCAGACTGAACTCGTGAAGGAAAGTGGACTGTTGCCACAAACATATAGAATGCTTACTAGAAGACAATTAAAAATATATATATTATTTTAGGTACATAGCCTGACTCGAAAGAAAAAGCAGAACATCTCCACAGGACAGAAGCAAAGATAGCTCAGGGCTGGAATGGTAAGTGGAAGCTGACAGTGGGTATCGCTCCTATAAGAGAGAGCCATGGGGATTAATGCCTCTCCAGTCACAGAAGGCAAGGATCTCAAGCCTCGACAAAGCCGATTTGTTTCTACTTGGGGGAAAAAAAGTCCCCAGGACCTGAAAACACTCTCCAGCTGCTGCTGGTAGAGGGTCTGGACGGCGACATGATGTGCTGAGTAAATGCTGGGAAGAGGCGCGCTGTCTCCCAGACGGGACCTGGGTCTCTGCCAACGATGAGACACTGTCCTGATAAGGGAAGCGCTGGAATCAGTGTGGCTGCTCTCACGCCTCAGATAGTTCTGAGCGGAAAGAAGGCCGTGTTGCTGTGATAGCCCTGAGAGACTTGGGTGGGGGTACTGGGGCGAGGGTGGTAATCAGCACGGAACACACAGTCCGAGGATACTGGCCAACAGTGGGCTCATGTGCAGAAGAAGGAGACGTGCAGAGTCAGGGACAGAAAAGTCGTACAGAAAACATTCCGATAAACCGGCATCTCCCCTATCTCTGAGGCCCATATGGCCAGCCTGGCGGTACTTACGTGGCCTCGATTTCAGAACCGTCAGAGCCCATGTTTTCTGAGCCGACTGGAAGGGGCAGCAGCGTTTTTCCCTTCGCTTGCTCAAGGAGAACCAGAAGGTCACCCTGGAGGCTGTAGGCATGCCGCTGGACATCTTGACAAACCACGTGGGGCCAGTCTAGGTGGTTCTTCTTATTGGCCAGGACAGGGATGACAACCTGGAACAGATGTGCACAGAAAACAATTTCTGAAACCCTAAATAAAGACTATTCTGGGGTAGGGGGGAAGTTAGGCAGTTTGGGATCAATGTGTACACATTCCTATATTTAGAAGGGATAACCAAAAAAAAAAAAAAAAAAGAAGGGATAACCAACAAGGGGGCTTCCCAGGTGGCTCAGTGGTAAAGAATCTGCCTGCCAAGTAGGAGACACAGGTTTGATCCCTGCATCAGGAAGATCCCCTGGAGAAGGAAATAGCAACTCACTACAGTATTCTTGCCTGGGAAATCCTATGCATGGAGGAGACTGGCAGGCTACAGTCCATGGAGTCAAAAGAGCTGGACACAACTTAGCTGCTAAACAATAACCACCGACAAACACCTGCTGTGTAGCACAGGGAACTCTGCTCAATGTTACGTGGCAGCCTGGATGGGAGGGGAGCTTGAGGGAGAGTGGATACATGTATATGGATGGCTGAGTCCCTTCGCCGTCCACCTGAAACTATCACAATATTGTTAAATCAGTCCTTCACTAGCTCTCAGAGTTTGGTCAGATTCACATCCATTGAGTCAGTGATGCCATCCAACCATTTCATCCTCTGCCGCCCCCGTCTCCTTTTTCCTTCAATCTTTCCAAGCATCAGGGTCTTTTTCAATGAGTTGGCCCTTCACATCAGGTGGTCAAAGTATTGGAGCTTCAGCTTCAGCCGTTAATCAGTTATGAAGTGAAAGTTGCTCAGATGTGCCTGACTTTTTTCGACCCCATGAACTCTTTAGGCCAGAATACTGGAGTGGGTAGCCTTTCCCTTCTCTAGGGGACCTTCCCAGCCCAGGTCTCCTGCACTGCAGGCGGTTTCTTTACCAGCTGAGCCACAAGGGAAGCCCAAGAATACTGGAGTGGGTAGCCTTTCCCTTCTCCAGCGGATCTTCCTGACCCAGGAATGGAACAAAGGTCTCCTGCATTGCATGCGGTTTCTTTACCAACTGAGCTATCAGGGAAGCCCTAATCAACTATACCCCAATACAAAATAATTTTTTTCTAAAAAAAGGAAGACTAATCTGAGAAATGTCGAGAGAGCTATGTACAACCTTTTGCAGGTCTCTATCTGGTAAGACCTAACAGCTAATGCCTAACATTATGAAATAAACATTATGTACTGCCTTGACATCTGGTAAAATTGGGGGTGGGGGTGGGGGGCAGCTGCAATAACCGGTTTCCCAACCCACTCTGCTCCTGCAGAGAAGGCCCTTCATCCAACATCCCTGTTTATCAAGGGCACCAGGCATGTCCGTTCCTCTTCCTGGGGAGTGGGCTTCGGTTCCTTGCCAGCCAATAGAATATCCCCCCAAGACAATCCCTTAGGAACCAGTGGGCCCCACACCCTCTGGAGAGTACAAAGCTTGCCCGGCACACTTCCTGGTCGTTCACTCTGTCCCCACGTGCGACCCCTATGTGGCCCTGCCTGGCACAGAGTCCTCTTCCCCTGGACTGTATCTGTGTTAATAACCTATGAGCAGTCTCATCTGTCCAGTGTTGTGTGTTCAGCTGTGTCCAGAACCCTAGGGCAGGAATCCCTTCCTCATCACAAGGTGAATAGGAGTGACTGAAATTGTCACAAAGGCCAAGGGGCAAAAAAAAAAAGCAGGAAAAATGCAGGTAAGCATGACCTTCTGTCTACAGGTGGTCTCAGAGGCCATTTTATTTATTTATTTATCTACTTATTTTATTGCCAGTTTAGATTTTACTACTATATTTTATTATATCAGTATTTGGGTAATATGTGTGTGTGTGTACGTGTGTGTGTGTGTGTGCACGCATGTGAGCTCAGTTGCTAAGTCATGTCCAACTCTTCTTTTGACCCATGGACTGTAGCCCACCAGGCTCCTCTGTCCATGGGATTTTCCAGGCAAGAATACTGGAGTGGGTTGCCATTCCCTTCTCCAGGGGTTCTTCCTGGACCAGGGATCAAACCCTTGTCACCTGCATTGGAAGGCAGATTCCTTACCACTGAGCCACCAGGGAAGCCCAATATCCATTGATATAGCCACGTGTTAATACAGGAGCAAAGCTGCGGAAAGTCACAGTGTGTGGGAGCCCACTCACAGGGAAATGAAGGCCATGCCATTAGTTTATGACACAGCAATGAGGGGAGAGGGTAGCTTTGTCTAATGGCATCAGCTTCAAGCTGGATACTTTTTGACTTGAATCTAGAAGCAGCAAGTAGGAGCAAGGTTACGTGTCCCACCTCCAGCCTCAGAGGTAGAAGGGATGAGTCCTTAGGAAGAGATGATTTGGGTTAGAACAGGTGACAAGGAGAGGTCAGAGAAGTGAGGACGCTTTTAAGTGGGATGTAGAGTGACAATAATTCTTGTCATTTGTAACTATAACTAATGTAACAGCTTGTTTTCAGTCACATCTAACTCTTTGTTACCAACATCTGCTGGGTCATCGAAAAAGCAAGAGAGTTCCAGAAAAACATCTATTTCTGCTTTATTGACTATGCCAAAGGCTTTGACTGTGTGGATTACAATAAACTGTGGAAAATTCTGAAAGAGATGGGAATACCAGACCACCTGACCTGCCTCTTGAGAAACCTATATGCAGGTCAGGAAGCAACAGTTAGAACTGGACATGAAACAACAGACTGGTTCCAAATAGGAAAAGGAGTATGTCAAGGCTGCATATTGTCACCCTGCTTATTTAACTTATATGCAGAGTACATCACGAGAAATGCTGGGCTGGAGGAAGGACAAGCTGGAATCAAGATTGCCGGGAGAAATATCAATAATCTCAGATATGCAGATGGCAACACCCTTATGGCAGAAAGTGAAGAATTAAAGAGCCTCTTGATGAAAGTGAAAGAGGAGAGTGAAAAAGTTGGCTTAAAGCTCAACATTCAGAAAACTAAGATCACGGCATCTGGTCCATCATTTCATGGCATATAGATGGGGAAACAGTGGAAACAGTGGCTGATTTTATTTTTCTGGGCTCCAAAATCACTGCAGGTGGTGATTGCAGCCATGAAATTAAAAGATGCTTACTCCTCAGAAGGAAAAGATATGACCAACATAGACAGCATATTAAAAGGCAGAGACACTACTTTGCCAACAAACGTCCATCTAGTCAAGGCTATGGTTTTTCCAGTGGTCATGTATGGATGTGAGAGTTGGACTATAAAGAAGGCTGAGTGCCGAAGAATTGATGCTTTTGAACTGTGGCATTGGATAAAACTCTTGAGAGTCCCTTGGACTGGAAGGAGATCCAACCGGTCCATCCTAAAGGAGATCAGTCCTAGGTGTTCATTGGAAGGATTTATGGTGAAGCTGAAACTCCAATACTTTTGCCACCTGATGCGAAGAGCTTACTCATTTGAAAAAACCTTGATGCTGGGAAAAATTGAGGGCAGGAGGAGAAGGGGACAACAGAGGATGAGATGGTGGGATGGCATCACCGACTCGATGGACAAGGGTTTGGGTGAACTCCGGGAGTTGGTGATGGACAGGGAGGCCTGGCATGCTGCAGTTTATGGGGTCGCAAAGAGCAACTGAACTGAACTGAACTCTTTGAGACACCAGTGTTTCCCACAGAGGAAAATCCCTTGGACAGAGGATTTCCCAGGCAAGAATCCTGGAGTGGGTTGCCATTTCCTTCTCCAGGGAATCTTCCTGACCCAAGGATTGAATGCACATCTCTTGCCTCTCTTCCACTGGCAGGCAGATTCTTTACCACGAGCACCACCTGGGAAGCCCAGTGTAACAGAGAAGAAACCTGACTCTATGTGGGACCAGTTCCTCTTACTCTATCTTTGTACTTTGTTGCCTGTATTAGTCATGTTGGCTCTGCCTCTTTGTATTAATAAAAGGATGTTGCCCACAGCCAGAAATACACATGACAGTCCATTCACAAGGCTCTGCCTCCCAAGCCTGACCTTTCAAGGTATAATAAAAAAATTGCAGAACAGAGAATAATAATTGTCCAGTTGGAGGCTTACAATGTGACCAGACCCACTTGGACATCTGCAAGAATAAAGGATTCATGCACAAAGAAGTTTGCAATGAACAGCCACACTCCCTCCCCTTTTAGTAGAAAGAAGTCTAAATTCTCCCTCAGAAAAGATGGTTCTGCCAGTCCATCGTCTCAAACTGCCAGCTTTCTAAATAGAGTCACTATTCCTTGCTCCAGTGTCTTCTCTCTTGATCTATCGGCCTGCCATGTGGCAAGGAGTGTGAACTTGGATTTGGGGATGCTAGCACACTTTCTGTTCCAAGTGTCTTGATAAATTATTTTGAATTTCACGACAAGCCTGCAAGGTGTGTTGATCCTGACAGAGGGGAGCTCACACCACACTGCAGAACTTGACAGGACAAGGATTGGAACCTGGGTCCCCCAGATTCCTAATCCATGCTCCTGTCTCGGGAAAAGGACCTGAGACAGAAGGCAGATGCCCCCCACCCCCTGCCTTGGGAGAGTGGGGGTAAATCCATGGGAGAGTCATTTCCTGTGGACTGAAACAATTAAGGGAGGAGGCTGGACCCTGCACAGATCACACATTTCTTGTTCTGGAAGTCAGGCAACTTCCCAGACCTCACATGCGCAGAAAAGGCTCCTTGGAGCCCAAAGGGGAGTTATGCCAAGGGATGTTCTACCAGGATGCATTTTCAGTAAAATCCATCTTGGCTAAGGGATGCTTGGACACACTTGAGAGGATCCTGAGATAAACCAAATATGGGCAGTGAACCAGGCAAATCAAAATGACTGGCCAAGGAAAACTTGGAAGAAATACCCCATAAAAGTTAATTCAAACTGCCACGAGGGTGTGACTCAGCGACTCTCTCTCTCCCTGAATCCACCCGTGTTCTATCCACTTGTACTGTACTCTTTTCCTCTTAGTAAATACTTTACTTGCTTCACTACTTATGGTCTTTGTGGCAATTCTTTTCTGCAAAGTCAGAGGGCCAGGGCCCTTGTCACTGACCACTGGGGCTTTCACCGCCACGACCTAGCCCAGTCTCTGGCTGGGAACGCAAGCCCCGCTCCAAGCCATTGCGGGCTGAGACCACGGGAGATCAGACCCACACTTCTACAGAAAACCATCCAACAGCCTCCCCTTTCTGGCTCCCAACCCATTCATCTACAGCTGTACTTGCTTAACACATTAATGACTAGAGACGTATTAATATGTCTTTTGTTACCCAAACGTTATTGACCGAAAACCTATCAGTATGTTTTTAGAGAGTGATACAATTAACATCACCGAGTGAATTTGTTAGAGCTTAAAATTGATTAAGGGTTCATGATACAACTTATGAATGTCGTTATCATTCACATTTTGCTCCATTAGTTCTTTGTTCCAACCTTGTATATATTCTAAATGTGAAATTTTCAAAAATGGCGCATGGTGAAATTTTGAGTGAAGAAGAATTTTTTTTGCAAATTTTATGCAGATACGTTTCCTGACTGTCTGAGTGACATATATAATAATGTCTCTGTCATGGAAGCAATCTAGATGCCCATCAGCAGATGAATGGATAAGGAAGCTGTGGTACATATACACCATGGAATATTACTCAGCCGTTAAAAAGAATTCATTTAAATCAGTTCTAATGAGATGGATGAAACTGGAGCCCATTATACAGAGTGAAGTAAGCCAGAAAGACTAAAGACCATTACAGTATACTAACACATATATATGGAATTTAGAAAGATGGTAAGGATAACCCTATATGCAAAACAGAAAAAGAGACACAGATGTACAGAACAGACTTTTGGACTCTGTGGGAGAAGGCGAGGGTGGGATGTTTCGAAAGAACAGCATGCATATTATCTATAGAGAAACAGATCACCAGCCCAGGTGCGATGCATGAGACAAGTGCTCAGGCCTGGTGCACTGGGAAGACCCAGAGGAATCGGGTGGAGAGGGAGGTGGGAGGGGGGATCACGATGGGGAATACATGTAACTCCATGGCTGATTCACATCAATTTATGACAAAACCCACTGAAATGTTGTGAAGTAATTAGCCTCCAACTAATAAAAATAAATGAAATGAAAAAAGAAATAATGTCTCTGAAAATAGCAGTTCTTCGGAGTATAGTTCTGATTCACACGATGTGAACATTAGACCAACAAAAAACCTTAATGATTGATTCTGATACAGAAAGTAACAATGAAACTCACGGTGCGGGAGAACGCTCCTTTGCTTCTACAGAACAGTGGACTGAAGACAACATTAAAAATTAGAAGACTTTACAGGTGTGCCTATACTGAATATAGTAACTCACAGAGAGTTAGTAAAATGACAATTAATTTTTGGCCTGCTGAAATAAAAATTGCAGGCCAGGCGTTAGTTTCTGCAAAAATCCCCCAGTCAACAATGAGTTAACAGGAACTAAGGAAGAATCTCCAGAAATGGCCAGGGAGAAAAGTACAGAAACTACTGGAACCAGAAAAGTCCAAAATGGCCAAGGGCCTCCACCCACGATGCGTCCACCACGCAGGAGGCTCTGCGCATGCCTGCTCCTCCCACTCAGCCCCGCCCTCACTGTCCACCCTGCGCCATGCAAGACACCCCAGGCCCCCAGGAGAGAACGTGGCCTTTTTTAGAGGCGCACCTCTCCTACTTCTGCTGAACCTGTTTTCCTTTACTTGGCACCAGCCGGCACTGGACGAGGGAAGGACCCAGGTGGAGGTCCACCCGACTGGACACCCGATTGGAAAAGGTCGGTAACACTCCCGCTCCAAAACCCCAAATTTCCAACACAGTATCCGAGCGCCAGAGCCCTAGGAAAGGAAACCTGGCTGGCGGCAGTGAATAAAGGGACAGAGAGGAGGGAGAAAGGGAGCAGGAGGGCTGGGTACCATAGTCCCTCACTTCTTTCTCCAAGCTTCCTGGATGTTACTTGCTTTTTACCTTGTATTGGTGTAATGGGGCAAAAACAAAGTTACAATTTATGGCTTCGGGATGTTTTGGCTTTAGTGCTGTTTTATGGGAAGGTGTTAGGAGAGGGGAGCTCATAGCCAAAGGTGGAGATGAGAGTGGGCAGGACAGCTGGGAGGGGACAAGGGGCTCCGGAGACTGAGATGAGCAAGATCCTGAATTAGCCCTGGATCGGCTTTGGGGAGTGTGAAAGAAGTGGACGGGACAGGGGTGGGTTGTGTGGCCCAGGGACTGCTGTTAAGAGGTTTTGAGAAATTCAAGTAAAGGCCTGAGGTATTTTTAAAAATATATTATTTTATTTAGATTTTTAAAAACAGTTAACACATTTACATGGTGCAAATTTTTTTAAGTACAAAAGCTTTACAGTAGAAATCAAGTCTTCAGTCTACCCCTGTATCTCCCGTGTCACCCATTTCCTCCCACCTAGGGATTACTCTGTAAATAAAGGTTTTTTCTTCACTCCCTCCCTTCTCTTTTTAGCAGAAATGGTAGCATACCTTTCTGCACCTTTAAAAACTTAAATCTTAGCATTATCCACAATAACCAGGAGGTGAAATGAACCTAATTGTCCATCCATGGATGAATGGGATAAAGAAAATGTATATATACAAACAATGGGATACTACTCAGCTTTAAAAAGGAAGGCAAGTCCATCACAGTGCTATCTTGAGAATGAACCTCCTTGAGGACAGTCTGCTGAGTGAAATAAGCCAGTCAGATAAGGACAAATGCTACTAGATTCCACTTCTGTCAGGTACCTAGAGAGGTTGAGTTAACAGACACAGAAAATAGAATGTGGCTGCCAGGGGCTGAGGGTGGGGGAGGTGGGAGTTATTCATGATTGTAGAGTTTTAGCCTTGCAGAATGGGTGGGTGATGATTTGTTGCACAATGATGGGCATGAGGTTAACTTATTGTACTGTACACTTGGAAATTGTGGAGAGAATGAATTTAATGTTCTTTTTTCACAGTAAAGAGAAAATTAAGGGCTGTCCCATATCATTTGTTCCCTTTAATTATAGATGGACCTAAATTTGTTCACCCAGTACCTCAGGATGAACATTCAGTTTGTTTCCAGCCTCTTTCAATGAACCAACGAAAATTCTCAAACATTTAAGAGTCTGAAGTGTTTTATTTTTATTACTTTTTGGCCATGCTGTGTGGCATGGGAAGATCTTTGTTCACCAAGCAGGGATGGAACCTGTGCTGCCTGCACTGGAAGCATGGTGTCTTAACCACTGGACCGCCAGGCAAGTCCCTAAGAGTCTGAAGGATCTTAAAATTACTTTTTCCAGTTGGACTGCATTTCCTTGGCCATGACCCTCTGTCCTCTACATTAGGTGTAGCTCCATCTCTGAACCTTTGTTCAGTCTGCTACCCAGACCTTGAAAGTTACCCTGCTCTCTGTTTATCCTAATCCTTTTCCTTGTTCAGGAGCCAGTTCAGCAATGGAGGTGAAGCAGGGCTCTCAGACCACGTGCATCTGTCTGTCCTACAAACCCAACAGCACTTCTTTTTCCATATTAGTAAACCTTTTTTATTCTGTAAATTAAAAATCTATTCATCTATTTTGTATTTTTTTTATCTTATTTCTTTTTTTTTTCTTTCTGTTGAAGAATAGTTGACTTGCAATATTGTTTCAGTTTCTGTTCTGGTGTACAGCAAAGTTTATACACACACACACACACACACATATATATATGCATGGATGTATGCTAAGTTGCTTCAGTCATGTCAGACTCTTTGTTGACACTATGGACTGTAGTCTGCCAGGCTCCCCTGTCCATGGGAATTCTCCAGGCAAGAATACTAGAGTGGGTTGCCATGCCCTCCTCCAGAGGATCTTTCCGACCCAGGGATTGAACCCGGGTCTCTTATGTCTCCTGCACTGGCTAGCAGGTTCTTTACCACTAGCACCACCTGGGAAGCCTATATATATATATATGTATATATACATATATATATGTATATATATATATTCTTTTTTAGATTCTTCTCCATTATAGGTTATTATAAGATATCGAGTATAGTTCCATATGCCATACATTAGGTCGCTGGTGGTTATCTATTTTATATACAGTTAATCTGTTAATCCTAAACTCCTAATTTATCCCTCCTCCCTTTCCCCTTTGGTAACAGTGAATTCATTTTCATGCACTTCTTCCCATCATCACTGTTCAAGAGGGATTTTGAACCAAGCTTGGATTCCTGCAGGGATGGATAATGTTCAGAAAACAAACAGCAATAAAGCCATTGGGTTAAGAAAATATTGAAATACTCCCATATCAACTGAACAATCTAGTTTCCCCAAGTCCCCTTGAGCTCCTTGGTCATCTGTGACCCTTCTGGAACTCCTGCTCCCCACAGCTTCCTAATGGAGCAACCAAAGGCCCAACACCTGATGTAGCAGAGAGCCTCTAGGACCCAGTTCAAGCACTGAGGCCAACTTTGTGTGTGTGTGTATATATGCATGCACGCACGTGCTCAGTTGCTCAGTTGTGTCTGACTCTTTTCCATCCCATGGACTGCAGTCTGGCAGGCTCCTCTGTCCATGGGATTTTCCAGGCAAGAATACTGGAGTGGATTGCCATTTCCTTTTCCAGGGGATCACCCTGATCGAGATTGAAGCCATATCTCCTACAATGGCAGGTGGATTCTTTACCACTGTGTCACCTGGTAAGTCCACTAGCTTTAAATATTTTATATATATGATGACATCCACAGGTGGGATCTTGTCATATTTCTTTGGTGCTCCCCACAGTACCTATCACAGGGAACATGATACAGCAGGGGATCAAGCCTACAGAGGCACATCCACTTCACTTCCAGGAAAGTTTTTACTCACATTCCAGAAAGTTCTAAATGTCTCTCACCCAGGCACCCCTGCCCTCTCGAGTTTTCTGCTGTGGTGCCACCGAAGCCCCCGTAATCCAATCCCTGGAGATCTTCCGCCCCTGTGCTCCAGGCGGACCCGTCCAAATGCCTGCTGGGCATTTCATATACTGGATGTCCCAGCTGCTTACCTGGGCACAGGGCTGACCTCCGATTCATGAATGAGATGAAAATCAAAACCAAACCACCTCTTCTTTTTAACTCTTTTCCTTCATCCATAGGAGATGCCCCTGGGTCTACGATTCCCTATCATTTGCGATGCCAGTTTATATAGGGGGGATTCAGAGATAGCGCCTCAAAAAGAGCTCAGGATCCAGGCCCTCTTCCGACTCCAGCCTCCCCTTGACTTTGGCCTGAATCCAGACCAGGAATGAAGCAAGCTCCCTGACTTGAAGACTCAGACCCGACCCCAGCTCAGATTTCCCCCAGCTTCCATTTCAAGCTCAGCCCAGGGTCCTACTTTCCCGCCAGCTCCGCCCCTCCAACATCGCCCCGCCCATCCTATTTTACTCGCGGCTCCTCAAACTCAGTTCCCCCCGGCTCTCGAGGCCCCGCCCCGGTTCTCCGGCCCCGCCCCGGCCCCGCCCCCTGCTCCCGTCCCCCCTCCCCAGCGGCGGCCGGCGCGGGGCGGTGGGCCTACTCTCACCTCAGAGAAGAGCGCGGCCAGATGCTCCAGCGGCGCGGCGGGCAGATCCCCGCACAGCACTGCCCCGCGGAGGCTGCCGGGGCCCGGCGGCTCGGGCCTGGTGCGCAGGAAAAAAAGCCCCTTAGCGCGAGGCGGGCCGGCCTCGGGTCCCGCGTCCAGCTCCGTGCGCACCGCCAGGCCCCCAGGCCCGGGCTGCACCACCAGCAGCGGTCGCGGACCCTCCGCGGCCCCCTGTCCCAGGAAGGCGTGCAGCAGCTGCCCCGCATCGGCCGAGCCCGCGCAGCGCTCCCAGGCGCCAGCGGGCGGCCGCAGGCTCCGGGCCACATAGGCCCCGAGGAGTCGCAGCCGTGGGTCGGCGCCGGGCTCCCCGTCCGCGTTGTCCTCAGCCTGCGCTGCCCGCTCCTCCGCGCTCGGCATCGCGCGCGAACCAGGATGCCGCGGTTTCCCGGGCGACGGGGACGCGACCAGGACTCCCTCCTCCGCTCCCCTCCTATTGGACACTTGACTCCCGGTCCCGCCCCCTCAAGGCCAATAAGGTAGGAGAGGCTCGGCAGGGGAAGGGGCGGGGTCGCGTCTCTGTTGCTAGGAGACCATCCGAGGCTCTGGTTTCCTGTCTAATCTAGCGGATTCGAGGTGCTCGCGTGTGACTGTCCAGGGCAATGGCTTTTTGATGAAGTACGTGGAGGCGCGATCAAAGATATAAATGCTGTTAAAGGAGGCTGCTGGCTAAAGTCACATTAAATTCTTTACAGGTCTCCAGTCACTTAAAGTATTATGGTTCTCCCACCTGCTCCCAAAATGTGTAATGCAAAGGTAAAGCAATGTCAAGTGTAAGGGAATTCGGCCAAGTTTTTATAGCTTTTCCATGATAACTGAAATGTTTTATAACAGTGCTTATGTGGCTACTGAGCATTTAGAATGTGCTGTGTTACTGGGGAATTGGCTGTTTCATTTTAGTTAATTTTAATTAATTTAAAATTAAATGATCACATGTGGCTAGGAGCTGTCATATTAGGCAGCTTAGCTTTAGAATTCTAATACCAATTATGAAAAAGTAAAATAGTTTTACTGTCCTGCATTGTTCGTTTCCTAAACGTGAGCTTAATCTGACAAATGGGGCCTCAAACTCTGACATCACTTTAATTTCCATGAGTATGGCAGCAGTTAGTTCTTTAAAAAAATTTTTTTTAATTTTTTGGCTGCACTGTGCAGCATGTGGGATCTTAGTTCCCTGGTCAGGGATTGAATCCAGTCCCCCTGCACTGGGGCGCGTGCAGTCATAACCACCAGACCGCTAGGCAAGTCCCAGCAATCAGTAAATGCATCGAAGCACTATTAAATATATAGTGTCTTCAGGGCCTCCCCATCCTGCCCTATGTCTGGATCTTGTCTTCAGAAAGATAAAATGTGAAGCACCTTCCCTGACCTCAGAAATTAGCATTTGTCACCTGCCAAGTCCTCCATGATCAGGATATAAAGAGCTTGGCCCGTTGTGTGCCTGTTAGGTGAGAATGGGACAAGGAAGGGGACAACCTGTGCAGCTGGAGGTGTGCAGGTCTGAAATGAGTCCCTCTCTGTCCTACCAGCCTAACTTTAGTCACCAATCTGAGAATGCAGACTTTCTAGTAAACAGAACATTTATAATGGGCTTCCAAGGAATATTAACAGAAGAAGCACTTATTCAAGGAGGCTCGGCTAATAAGAGCCCCTCAGGAAAAGCCAGGGGCCGGAAAGTAAAATGATTGATTTAATAATAACTGGGACATGGAAGGTGCTGTGATTAGGAGTGTCCACTTTACACCGTGAATCTTTAGGTTTGTAGAGCATGTTTTCTCAGTGCTGGATTAAACAGTAGGCAGACCAACCAAGAGTAAGTGGACAAAGCAGAAGCACTGAAACAATTTTTAAAATGGATTTGATAGTTGACATTTCTGAAAAAAGCATCAGGGAAAAATAGAAATGTTGGGGGCTTCTTATACATATCACAGTTTAGTTGGGTTTTAATTTTGCAGATAGAAAGGCATCCTTATTGTTTTCATGCTTGGCAACTCCAGATGTGTGAGTCCTGTTCATGCTTTGTGTGTAGAGAGAATTTAGGGCCATTAAGTTCCTATAAACTCTTCAGACAAAATTCCTGCCTCCCCCTCCCCCTTCATGACCCATTTTATCCTTCATTCTCTACATCCCTTTGCCCCAGTATGTAAAATAATAGACACAGAAGCCTGTGGTGATGACTCGAAAGTGTCTGAGAGTGAAGGCTCCAGGACACTGGCAATGTCAGGTTTTGGTGGTTTTTTTTTCTGTCAAACTTTACATTGTCTCCATTTTAGAAGGAGATTGAGGGGGATGTCCATATGGAATTTATTGAAAACAATCGACATTGTCTTTCTATTGTGGAATTATGGTATGAAAAGTGAAAGTTACTAGTGTATTAGTTATCTGTTACTGGGTAACAGATTACCCCCAAAGGTAGCAGCTTAAAAAAGCCATAGACTATTGTATTATCTCACAGTTTGTAGTGGGTCAAGAATATGGAATCAGTTGCCTGGATAGTTCTGGTTCAGGATGTCTCTTAGTGTTTCAGGCAAGATGACATCAGGGGCTGCATCATCTGAAAGCTTGACTGGGGCTGGAGGAACCACTTCCAAGATGGCTCATGCCCATGACTGGCAAGTCAGTGCTAACTCTCAGCAGGAGGCTGCAGTTTCTCAGCATGTGGAGCTCTCCCCTGGATGCTTGAATGTCTTCATAACACCTTGGCTGCCTTCCCCTAGCCCTGGTGATCTGAGAGCAAGACAAGCCCCAGTGTCTCTTAATGATTCGCTCTGAAGGTCCCACACTGTCATTTCTGCAGTAATCCCATTAGTTACAGAGTTTTACCCTATTCCCTGTGAAAGAGAGCTAGACCAGGATGTGAACACCAGGGCATAAAAACCATTGGTTGCTCTCTGAGAGGCTGGCCACTATGAAGGTATTAAGGAAGATGTTGAATCTGTGTAATTGTTCAGATGAAATAATTGCCATTTCTTTAAGAGGCTTGAACTTGCTTCAGTAAGCATTGCATTTTGTATATCAGATGTTTTACTTGAAATGGCTGGGCATAATTCCTGTGTAACACTTTTAAATAATGATCTCTTTACATTCTGGATAGTTGTCGTTGACAAGGTTTCTTCATGCAAGCAAGTAATGCAAAATTTAAAGCCTTTTAGAATTATTCGAGAGTGAACAGGTGATGTTATATTTACATAATCTAACAGCTCTTCCTTTTCTTTGTTGACAAATGTTATGTTGAGATTTCTTGTGTGCTGCTAGTGGATACTGAATCTAAATCAACCTTTCTGTATCAAATATTTGAAAGTAATGATTCAGTTTTCATTCAAAGAACATGCATGTCTTGTTCGAATGGTCTCCTCCCAGCCACCTTGAATGCCCTAAGTGAAGATGTCAGACAGTCATGGGCCAGATATATTAGATACATACAGAAGGACAGTCCAGACTACTTGGGGCTCCATGTTGGAGATATGTATAAGAATATTGATTGTTATGCTGTGCATAATAGCAAAATTAGGGGAAACAAACCAAGTGTTCATCCATGATAGAATGTATAGATAAATTATGGTGTGTGCTATTCATAGGGGCTTCCCCCATGGCACAGTGCAGAAGACGCAGGAGATGCGGGTTTGATCCTCACTCAGGAAGATCCTCTGGAGGAGGGCATGGCAACCCACTCCAGTATTCTTGCCTGGAGAATCCCCATGGACACAGGAGCCTAGTGTACATGGGGTCGCAAAGAGTCAGACACAACTGAAGCGACTGAGCACGCAGGCACTATTCATAGAATAGAGTACTACACAGCAGTAAAAATGAAGGGACTGTAGCTGCATTCATGAACAGGATGAATCTCAAAAGCATGATGTTGAACAAAAAAAGCAAGTTACAGATGAGTATATTAGAGTATATTTATTAGAAGTTTCAACCTAAATGAAACAAAAAGTATATTTTCAGATATACCTATGTAGTCATCTAGAGAAAAGGGAGGGGGTGATTATCACAAAATTTAGATTTTGATCCCTTCTTGTTGGGGTCAAAGAGACATGAGATAGTAGAGCTTTTATGTTCCTGGTAATATTTTATTTCTTAAACTGGCTTACGTGTTTTCATTTTATCATTCTACTTAAACTGTGCATCATACCTTCTGTACTTCTTTGTATGTATGATATACTTCACAATTATAAAAAATAGAAAAGGATGTGTCATTTCTTATACTCTGAGTATTGTGGGGCAGTTAATTTCAGTTGTCTAGTCGCTGAGTCATCTCTGACTCCTTTGCAATCCCATGGACTAGCCCTCCAGGTTCCTCTATCCATGGGACTTTGGGAATAAATGCTAATAATTCATTAGGTTTCTAAGATTACATATCAAATACTTTTAAAATGTTAATTGATCAATTTTACAAATTTTATAGTTAGGTCTATTACTGGTGACTTCTTTCTCATCAGCTCTATCTTAGTTTACTTCTTGGCTCTGTTCAACCCAGGAGAGTCCAGATTCACTGACCTTTTTGCTTCCATGACAACATCTTTTCATCAGCCACTTCCTCTCATACTCTCTCTTTTTGCCCATCCCTTCCACATAGGTGTTGCTGTGGCATCTCTCAGAGCTGGTCCTCTCACTTTAAAATATCATCTTGTATGAACTTACTCACCCAGGGCAGCAATTCTCCCCTTTATGCTAATGGCCCCCAAAACCACATCTCCAGCCCAGAATTAGAGAGGTATACCACTGTAGGATAATACCTATGTTCTTTTCAAAGCTATATAGAAATTATTCCACAGTTTTCCTGAAACTCATTGTTGGAGAGAATTCTGAAGCCAGCTTGATTTTTGACCCTTTGTAGGTAACATTTTGAAATGACATGATTGTTTAAGGACGTTTTTGTCCTCCCTTTTAATTTTTGTGACTTTTAAAAATGTTTTAGGGTATAAGTAATGTCCCCTTCAATTGATTTTTGCCTGAAATTATGACAGCCTGTTTGGTTCTCATAATGACGGGTTTCTTCACAGCATGACTTGTTGTTGCAGGGAATTTTTGACTCCCTTGGCACTCTCTGGTCTGGTTTTCCGACCATGTAAACCGATAGCGTGGGCTAACAATTACAAGTAGGGGCTGCATTTTGAAATACTAATTGAGGTTTTCTATTCCTGTGTGTTTGGATGTTGCCCTGCAGCTCTTTTACTTGGTGAGCTAGTGACATTTAATGCCTTGGGGAGTGTGACCACAGCCTGAAACAGTCCATTGAACTTCTCAATACTTTTTAAACACAGAGCAGAGACAGTAGCGGTGAAAGCCTTGCTACTTCTTTTCTTTCCTTGTAAAAGGGAAGCACTTAAGAGGGAGAAAAGGTTTATGTTGTGTTGCTCCTTTGGTTTAATTCCAAGAGCTTGGCTTTGAATACACAGGGCAGAGTCTGGAGGACGGAGAGGTTAGACTGTGAATGCTAAGCTGCAGAATGTGAATGCTAAGAGCCAGTGGTGACTTGATAAGCAGATATCCTTAAGAGGAGGAATGAGAATTCTTGCTAGGATTGGGGTAGGGGGGCTTCCCGATAGCTCAATGGGTAAAGAATCTATGTGATTTGGCTTAAGCTAACAGGATTTTTCCATTCCCTGGGGACAGTCACCAATTTGGCAATGGACATGTGACTCCACTGGGGCTTCCCAGGTGGCTCAGTGGTAAAGAATTCATCTGCCCATGTAGGAGACACAAGAGATGTGGGTTCAATCCCCTGGTCGGGAAGATCCCCAGAGAAGGAAATGGCAATCCACTCCAGTATTCTTGCCTGGAAAATCCCATGGACAGGGGAGTCTGGTGGGCTACAGTCCATGGGGTGGCAAAAGAGTTGGACACGACTGAGCGACTAAACAGCATGTGACTCCATCAAAAGAGCAGAGTCAGGGATAACTAATGTCTTTCTAGTTCCTCTTGGACTTGAACCTAGAAGGATAAGGGCAGGGCTTCAAACCAGTCAATCCTAAAGGGACTCAATCCTGAATATTCATTGGAAGGACTGATGATGAAGCTGAAGCTCCAATACTTTGGCCACCTGATGTGAAGAACTGACTCTTAAGATCCTGATGGAAGACTGACTGATTAGAGAAGATCCTGATGCTGGAAAGGATTGAAGGCAGGAGGAGAAGGGGACAGAGGATGAGATGGTTAGATGGCATCACTGACTCGATGGACATGAGTTTAAGCAAACTCCAGGAGATGGTGAAGGACAGGGAAGCCTGGCGTGCTGCAGTCCATGGGGTTGCAAAGAGCCAGATACGACTTAGCAACTGAACTGCATTGAATGGGACCACCTTGGTACCATGAGGGGAGGAGTCATCTGAAAATGGAGCAAAAAGGACTTCCCTGGGGGTCCAGTGGTTAAGACTCCACACTTCCACTGCAGGGGCCATGGGTTCAATCCCTGGGGAACTAAGATCCCACATGCTGCACTCCGTAGCCAAAAAGTTAAAAAATTTTTTAAAGAAAAAGGAAAATGGAGCAAGAAATGAAGATGGATGGCAAAGGGATTCAGCCATGAAACTATTACAACATTGTTAATTGGCTGTACTTCAATATAAAATAAAAAGTTTTAAAACATCTACTTATCTATTTTGCCTGTTTGTTGACCTAGCATTAAAACAGTTTTTAAAAGCCTGTCAAAGGATGCCCATCAAAGCTATAAACTTTAAAAAGAAAGAAAGAAATGGAGAAGAGAAAGCAGCTGCTGATAACACTGTTTGAGCAGCAGTCACCACGCTGGACTCTTCATTGACGAAAGTGAAGACATTCCCTCCCCAGGAAGCCAGTTGCTGTCCCTCTTACTTATGAGTCGCAACTGATGCAACTGTCAGGGAAAGAAACATTTCTTTAGGAAAGAGGAGAGATGAAGATGTATTTTGAAATCTATCAGGGAGACACTTGAGAGAAAACACAAAAGGGCCTCTTCCTGAAGCAATTCCTGCAGGACACGTGAAGGGTGAAACTTCAATCGCTTTGCTTGCCATTTAAGGTCTCCAGATCACGGACTCTTTTCTTGATTTTCACCCTGCTTTTAAATTGAGGCAGTGAACCAGAAATTAACACGGGCACATTTCCCTGTGTTTATTCTCCATTCAATGTTTAATTCCCAGAAGGATGAAAGAAATACTTACTTAATTAAACGTGCTGAACAATAACCATCCTCATTTGCTTTTCACGTAGACTTGTCTCACAGAAATACACCGTGAAGAGTTGATGAAGCTATTTTTAAAGAAATGAATTTCGCACACCACTTAATTATAATAATCTATAGAGTGTAACTGTACATTTTCCACCTCAGGAAACAGGTGGGCAGAACAAGGAAAGCTGCAGAAAGCATACATTCTCAGCTTTTGTGTGTGTGTGCTTGCGAGAATTCTTGGGGCTTGGCATTCACTTTAGTTCTCGGATATGAGCCTCTTGATTTCGAAAGAAATGGTATATTTCAGATGCCTGGGGTGCTGACCGTTCTGGTGGGGTGATTACATATTTTCTACATATATATCTTCAGTCATGACTACATGATGAAATGAAGTAGGGCATGTATTATCAAGCATCTGAAAACTTCTGTTCGCCCCTGAGCTGGTCAGGCCGGCGGGTGTAGAATGAGGAGGGGGCTGGGAAAGAGTTGTGATTAGAAAATGAAGTCTATTCTTTATGGTGCCTGGAACTAAGGAGAACAGAAAAGATCCTTGATTCTTTATCTCATTGTTATCTGCTCTCATATACAAAGATAACTTTCCTGATTTTTGTCCAGGAAAGAGGAAGTTCTCGGTTCTCTTCCACTCCCTTCCTCTTCTTCAGGGGACAACACCTTTCCTAACAGGAGACACAGAACTAGATGGTCCAAGTTACTTCTAGGATATAACAGATATCCCAAAGAAGAATTTTCCGAGGGGTTACAGAGATCTGTCTAGTCAAAGCTATGGTTTTTTATAGTAGTCACATATGGATGTGAGAGTTGAACTATAAAGAAAGCTGAATGCTGAAGAATTGATGCTTTTGAACTGTTGTATTGGAGAAGACTCTTGAGAGTCTCTTGGACTGCAAGGAGATCCAACCAGTCCATCCTAAAGGAAATCAATCCTGAATATTCATTGGAAGGACTGATGCTGAAGCTGAAGCTCCAATACTTTGGCCACCTGATGCAAAAAACGGACTCGTTTGAAAAGACCCTGATGCTGGGAAAGATTGAAGGCAACAGAAGAAGGGGACAACAGAGGGTGAGATGGTTGGATGGCATCACTGACTCAACGGACATGAGTTTGAGTAAGCTCCGGGAGTTGGTGATGGACAGGGAAGCCTGGTGCGCTGCAGTCCATGGGGTCGCAAAGAGTCGGACACAAAGCAACTAACTGAGCGACTGGACTGAGCTGAAGAGATGAGTTGGAGCTTCCCTGGTGACTCAGCGGTAAAGAGTTCAGTTCAGTCGCTCAGGGGTGAGGAATCTGCCTGCTAATGCAGAAGACAAGCGTTTGGTTCGAGCCATGGGTCAGGAAGACTCCCAGGTGAGGAAATGGCAACCCACTCCAGTATTCTTGCCTGGAGAATCCCCGTGAATGGAGGCGTCTGGTGGGCTACAGTCCATGGGGTCATAAGAGTCAGACATTACTTAGTGACTAAGCCATCACGCTAAGCCAGAGATGTATGAGGGTAAGGAAGCCCAGCTCTGACTAACTGACTTGGAGCTTCTGTATTTTTAGTTGAGCAACCAAACCATGGTTCTCAGACATGTTGTGTTTAGCCAGAACACACTGGCCCAGAGAGTGTTTTCATTTTAAATGAATTGCTACCTTTAAAAATCAGTGTACTTTTCATCCTTTAACATATTAAAGACAGGCCATTCTGGGCTGGCATTTTTATGTCTAGCGATTTGCTAGAGGTGCTGTGCTGTCTGATTTCATAATCATGTCTCCCTCCTAAGGGGTCTCACTTGTCTATATTGGGCTAACATTACAGATAGTCTAGAAATTGTGTCTCCTCCAAGGCAGGAGTTATTGTCTTATAAGGGATAAAGCTGGGAGTGAGGGGGACTAGGAGGACCAGAGAGAGTGTGCCTTTTCTAAGGGGAACAGCAGTCACTCACTCACCGGGCCCCTGTTGCAACCGCCGATTTACCAATTCCTCAGTTGCAAGTGGGACTGATGGACTCTGCCTATCAGAGAGCTGTCAAAGCTGGGTCCAGGAAAGGAAGAAAAAGGGGGGCAAAGGTCAGAGCAGTGATGCCCGACTCTGCCTCTTAAGGTGTGTGCCCAGTACTCCCTTCTCCCTTTGTGGTGAATCTACCACATTTAAGCCAAACCCTGGATGAGCAATGAGGCTGTCTTGTAGAGGAGGTGCTGTTGGAGGATGGCTGTTTGCTGCTTTGTTTTCAGGGAACATGTGGCATCTTTATTCCAAGTGAGTCCTCCAGCCCCACTTCTTTTAAAAATTAAAAGGATAAAAAAAAATTAAAAGAATAAATTTTACTTTTTCCATGATAAAGGGAAGGCATGCTCATTATGGAAAATTGGGAAGATGCATACAAGTAAAAGGAAATTTAAAAATTACCTAAAGAAAAAAAAATTACCTAGACTCACCACCACTGTTAATAGTTAAGGGTAACTTTCTTCCAATCATTTTGCTTCATACATGCACACACACACAAACACATTTATATACAAAATGATCTTTTTTTTTTTTTAAAGACCTGATATATTTTATTTTTTTTGAATAAAGACCTGATATATTTTAAAGAGAACAGACTTTATTGCCCAGCAATTAAAATAATTTGAAGATGTATTTTTGTCCATAATTTATTGTGAGATGAACGTTAAAATACAATTTTAATTTTTATCACTTGCTTTAATGCACGTCTTCTTGAACAACTCTTCATTTTTCCTTCGAAAACGTTGTGTGCCACACCTTTGAGGTAATGAAGAGTTTTTAAGCACCACTGCTAAGGACTTGAACATTCATCTGCACGTACTCATCTTGTTACATGCACAGCGGTCCTCCTAGTGTTTTCACAGCCATCCTCTGTGACAGGTTTTTGGAAAACATTTATCACAATGATCTTCATCTTCAACTCACAGGCTCTGCTGCACAAAATGCGATTGAGCAGAAGGCATGCAGGAGAGCTCGAGGCGGCGTCACCCGGGTTGGGGAGGGGAAGGTGGCCTCATGGGATGACTCGGAGGCCGCGGCCGCGCCGACCGCTGGGCTGTGCCCGGCAATGGACCGAAGCCACCGGGATGGGGACCCCGGGGGCGGGACGCACAAGCCGGAGGGGCCTGAGGCCGACCTGTAGACCCGGGCACGGAGTCGGGTTCCCGGGAGAAATAAGAAAATGATCTAACTCCGTGGGGCCTTCTCCCTCCGAAGAGCTGGGCGACGTGCCCGCGGGCGTTGCCGCCACGCCCGTACGGTCGACAGACCCTCAATCACAAAATGATCTTATGATGTTTATAACATTGCCTATGCTGATTATATTCTGATCATAAAAGTAATGTATGCTAATTATAGAAAACTAGAAATTATCAAGAATTTAAAGAAATAACTTTAAATCAAATAGAGTCCCCACCACTTAGCGATAATTGATTTATTGCTATTATTTACTTACTCTTTTATCTATGCATTTTATACATACATATGATTCAGAGTTTTTTAGAGTATAGTATAAACAGAATAATCACAGTGCTAGATGGATGATGAATAGAAGGGGTCTTGTGACAAATACCAGCTTCTGCCAAGTAGTTTATTAGCGTCTATGTATGTATACATATATGTACAGGTATACCTATGTGCACATATATGTATTTTGGCTCACTGTGTGGTATGTAAGATCCTGAGTCCAAGGATCAAACCTGTGCCCCTTATACTGGAAGGCAGAGTTTTAACCACTGGACCACCAGGTAAGTCCTGATCTACAGATTTTTGTAAAAAACATTAATGATGTGGATAACTCGATATGGTGTTTAATCACCAGAAAATGACTCAGTCCTCAAGAGACCCCTGTGTTGCCCTGTGCAGTTGAAATTTTGAGGACAGGGTGTAAGTTCTGATTCAGCACAGGATCCACATGAATCTCCCTGGTCTCCCTGCCTTCAGCATGAAATCCTCCAATCCCTCCCTGCAGTAGAGCCCTAGTGATCCCTCTGAAATAGAGCCTTGATCTTGTCACCATGCTTCCTAGGGGCCTCAGTGCATCTTCTTTCTTGGGGTAAGGCCAGACTCCTTAACAGTGGGGCCTGCAGTAGTTCCTGCTCACGAGGAGACAACATGAGGGTCGAATGAGTTAATACCTGCAAAGTGCTTGGGAATCACGCCTTGAATTAATGCCAATGATCACTGTTCTTCTTTTCTGCATTCTTTCTCCATACTGTGGGGGACCAGGCTACCGGTAGCCCCAGATTCATATCATTAAGACCCATTCTTTGAGAAGAAGGGAATTTTCTCTCTTTAAGTCTTGGTTTAGAAATGAAAGAATCGGACCGGTCAGGGCTTCCCTTGTGGCTCAGCGGGTAAAGAATCTGCCTGCAATGCAGGAGACCTGGGTTCCATCCCTAGGTTAGGAAGATCCCCTGGAGACAGAAACAGCTACCCACTCCAGTATTCTGGCCTGGAGAATTCCATGGACTATACAGTCCATGGGATGGCAAAGAGTTGGACACGACTGACCTGACTTTCACTTTTAACTGGCCTGGTCTGCATCACGCACCTGCATTGGGAGTTGGCGTATGGGGGCGTCTAATACCCAGAGGCGTGTGGGGCACCGCGTGGTGACCAGGGCGATGGAGGACAAAGAATCACACGTCTGTGTGCCACCTGCTCCCTTCCCATCCTAGCCCTCTGTAGGGTTTTTTCTGCTCCTGACATGTTAAAGCCTCGTCGTCTTATAGCCCATTGAGGATGTCATGGTTTCCCATTCCTACAGTTTTATGATCCTCTTTTGAGGCTTTTCCATGAATGTTTCCTCTGCTTTAATCCAAGACATTGTGTCAAGGTCCCATGCCAGATGTGTTTATCTATATAATCATTGCATTGTTTATATAATATCAAGCAAGTAAGTCCTACAACTTAATTCCTTCCTTCTATCCCCTACTTTCCAGGTTATTCTTAGAAAATAAGAAGTCATTTGGTCACTCCACAGCTTAATAATTAATATGCCCAGTTCATTAGAACCCTAGCAATTCCAAATTAATGTGACACTGAAGCCTCTTCCTGGCCTAAGCTCAGGTATACTGGGGTTTGTCAGTGTCCCTGTGATAAGGGAGGGGCTGACCAGTGACAGTGGAGAAGGGAGAACTTTTCCACCCAGTTCCTCTATGGGTGAGGTCGTCCCTCTAGGTCACCCAGAGCACAGAGCTGAGATTCTTGTGCTTTATAGCAGGTTCCCACTAGCTCTTTTACACATGGTAGTATATATAAGTCAATCTTCCACCTCCCCTACCTCTGAGGGGTGGTGTACAAAGTATCTGATAACTGCAGAAGCACATATCAAAATCTAGGTGTCTTCTAATAAGTCAGATACAAAGAAACTTGCAAAAGAGTGAAGTGATTCCACCCTTGTTACTGTATTTTTGGAAAGTAACAGTGATTTCTCACAGCAGTGTGTTATTATGTTGACACATCATGGATTTATTGTTTTTATTTTAAAATGGCTTAATAAATAACTTTTTAAATTGTCTCCATTTTTTATTTATAGTATAATAAATGTATATAGATATGTCCCACCCAAGGAAAAGTTCTTTGGGGTCCTTAATACTCTTTTTAAAATTGGAATATAAGTGCTTTAAAATGTTGTGTTAGTTTCTGCTGTACAATGAAGTGAATATATATATATATATATATATATATTTTTTTTTTTTTTTTCTCCTTCTTGGACCTCCCTCCTAGCCCCCCATCCCATCCCTCTAGGTCACCCAGACCACAGAGCTGTGATTCTTATGCTTTATAGCAGGTTCCCATTAGCTGTTTTACACGTGGTACTGTATATATGTCAATCCTTTTTAAGAATATGAAGAGGTACTGATATCAAAAAGCTTGAGAACCACTCTTGTAAGACGTTGGGTCTCAGGATATGGATGTCCTAGGTTTAAAATTCATGACTGTAACTCAGAAATACAGATATTTCTTCCTTTCTATGTAAAGTGGTTCCGTGCTGTTGTGGGATCTGAAATTCCTAATCTTCAGACATATCCTTCAGATTCCTAGCCAGGGCACTCATTGTCTGAGTGCCTGAGAGGTGGGAGCCTGGTGTTCAAGGTGGGGGAAGGGCTTGCTCGGGAAGGGCTTGCTGTTCATAGATCTGTCTTGCTACCATTTCCAAGCTGCCATACCTGCCATATTCATCAGGAATTTTCCTCCCCAAAGCTGAGCAGAAGTCCATTCTGACCTCAGACCCTCCAATCTATCTTCAGGATTCTGTTGTCCCCCGCCCTTGTCCCCCCATCCCTAGGCGCCCACCCAGTGGTGACGATCAGGACCCTCAGAGATACACGTGTCTTGCTCTCTTCTGTGATTCTCCCTGAATCTCTTCTCTTGATGCAGGAAGGTATTTCTCTCTGTCCTGTACGGCCGGGAAGGACTCCCTCCACATTCCATATGCAATCTACTCTGGTTTCTTATCAAGCAGGGCTCATTGATACTTAAAGGTCAGCTTTCAATATCATAGGAAACAATTTCTCTTTCCACTCTGTGGCTCTTGCAATTACATGACAAGTTTTGCTCCTGTGAGCTTGACAAAAGTCAATTTTGAGAGTCAAGGTTGAACAAGCCTTCTTCCTCTGGTCTCTAGCTTTTTCTAGGAGCAGAGAGGTGGTAGGTTACTGTTGTTTGGCCTGGTGGGAGATAGAGTAGGGGTAAAAGGAAAGTGGGGGGGAACCACCAGTTTAAAATCATAAATACTCTGTTGTCAGGAAATATTTTAATTCAATTTCACAGAATTCACTGTTATCACATCCTGTTCGTTGTCTTTCTTCTTTGGAGTCTTAAGGTTGGAATTAAAGAGTAGATGCTATGTTTGCGAGCTGCTTTCTTAATATCTTAAGGATGTCCCACTGTAAAGAGACTGCTGAGGGTATGGGCTCATCCTCCACTTCTTTTTCAGAAAGCGGTCTAAAACTCCAGGGGTGGTGGAGTATGTGATCCAAGGTTCCCTGACCACAGTGATGGGACCAGGGATAGACTCTTGACCCAAAAGGTGACAGATTGCATTTTCTAAGGGTGGTCGTGGCCGTCTCTTCCATCAACATGCCTTTCTTACAATGAAAGCTTGCTACACCCTCTTTAGGTAGTGGAATCTGTGTCCCCTCCCCTTGAACCTGGGCAGAACTCCATGACTTAGAGAGTATACTATGTAACTTCTGAGGCTGCAGCACATGACACGCTACAGCTTTTACCTGACTTACTCTCTCCATATCTTCCCTGTGCCTACTCCCTCTCTTTCATCCTGTCTCTAGATACTTGCTCTGGGAACCCAGCTGCCATGTGGTAAGGAAGCCCAGGCCACATGGAGAGGATGCATGTAAGGGTTCCAATAGGTAATCCTGTTGAGGCTGTGACCAGTACATAAGAGCCAGACAGGTGAGTGAGGAAACCAGAGAGATGCCTCCAATCCCAGCCACCACCCAACAGCAACCGCATAAGGGACCCTTAGTGAGTCTGTGTGGTTGAGTTCAGACAACCCTCAGAACCATGAGGGATTGCAGCAGTCGAGAATTGTTGTTTGCACTATTAAATTTGGGGAGCTTTGTCATGCAGTGGTGGATAACCGATACACAAGGGGAATCGTTTATAGAGATTTTTTGCCTTTTTTCCCCAGACTTTTGGGACTGAGGTACAAAGAGACTGTGTCAGCTTGCTCCATGGGTTAGACCTAGGAGATTATGCAGATAGGACTGCTGAATGAAGGTGTCATCTTAGTCAGGTTTAGCCATGTGTGAAAGGAAACACACACGAGAGGAATGGAAATTTGCAGAGAAGGAAATGAGATAGAGAGTGTTGCTAGGGTTTTGAATGACTTTCTTTCTCTTTCTCAAAGAAGTTCACTGAAAGCTAGTATATTATTATTATTATTATTATTATTATTATTATTATTACATTTTGGCTGCACAGCTGGGCCTGTGGGATCTTAATTCTCTGACCAGGGATCAAACCCACAGCTCCTGGAACCCACAGACTCTGGAAGTTGCAGAGTCTTAACCACAGGACTGCTGGGGAAGCCCCATGATGGCTTTCAACTTCTTAGCTTTGAATAGGCCCACTTATACATTCTGAAAGGAAATCAGTCCTGAATATTAATTGGAAGGACTGATGTTGAAGCTGAAACTCCAATACTTTGGCCTCCTGATGCAAAGAACTGACTCACTTGAAAAGTCCCTAATGCTGGGAAAGATTGAAGGCCGGAAGAGAAGGGGACAACAGAGGATGAGATGGTTGGATGGCATCACTGACTCAGTGAACATGAGTTTGCTTAAACTCGAGGAGTTGGTGATGGACAGGAAGGCCTGGCGTGCTGCAGTCTATGGGGTCACAGAGAATTGGACACGACTGAACAACTGAACTGAACTGACTGATACATTCAGGACTTAGATCCTGTGAGATGCTTTTATATCTAACAATGATAATTAGTATTAAATTTATTCTCATTTAGTGTAATAATCATTATTAAATTAAATATTATTATTACTATTAAAATAATATTCTCATCTTTTGCCTTGACTAATTTCAGTTACTTTTTGTTTCTTGTAACCAAGTGACTCCTGATTAAAACATCTGCTAACCAATTTGAAATGGCTATGGACATACTGGGGGCTTCCCTGGTGGCTCAGAGGTTAAAGTATCTGCCTGCAATGCGGGAGACCTGGGTTCAATCCCTGAGTCAGGAGGATCTCCTGAAGAAGGAAATGGCAACCCACTCCAGTATTCTTGCCTGGAGAATCCCATGGATGGAGGAACCTAGTGGGCTATAGTGCATGGGGTCGCAAAGAGTCGGACACGACTGAGCGACTTAACTTTATGGACATGCTGGGCTTTCCTGGTGGCTCAGTAAAGCCACCTGCAAATGTGGGAGATACAAGTTCAATCCCTGGGTTGGGAAGATCTCCTGGAGAATGAAATGGCAACTGATTCAAGTGTTCTTGCCTCGGAAATCCCATTGACAGAGGAGCCTGGCAGTCTACAATCCATGGGGTCGCAAAGAGTCAGACACAACTTAGTGACTAAACAACAACAATGGACGTGCCACTGGCTTTATATAGAATAAATCTGCTGCAGGAAAGTTTTACCTGCTTTAAACCCTGAGAACATTTTGAGGGTTTTGCCACAGAGGAGGACCATTTGCTTCTGTAAATTCCCAGTCTTTGGCTCTCAGCACAGCATAGCATCTGTGATGGTCACTGATGCGACTCACTGGATACTTCCTGCTCCTCCTCTAGCTGGAAGGTCATAAAACCACATGTCCTGGCTTCTCTGAGGTGGGTGAGACTGTATAAGCAGACCAGAGTAGACTGATAGGTGTCACTTCTGGCTGCCTTTTAAGGATCCTGGGCAGACCTTCCACAGCTCTCTCTCATCTCTGGAAGCGGGGGTGGGGTGGGGCAGGGGGGTGGGGGGACTAGCTGGCACTGAGCCCTTGAGTAAGGACAGGGCAGGACCGCAGAAAGAAGCCCCTGCTGATCTGCAGCAGAGTGGGAATAGAAAATAACCTTTTGATGTCTTAAGGAGATTTGAGAGCTGTTTGTCACTATAGCAGAATCCAGCCTATCCTGCCTGATTCAGGGATTCTGCATCATCCATCGCCAAGACGACTGGGACCCTCCCGGGAAACCTCCCCACACAGCCCCTCCCGCTTCCTTCACGGTGGCCTCCGTCTTGCTTCCTTAAGAAGTTCCAGAGGAGCCGCTCTTCCTCCTCGGCTCCTTCTACACCCGAGGGTATGGGTCTGGTCCTGGGTCCCCATCCTCACCTGATTCTCCTTTCTCTTCAAATTTGAAAACTCTCAGGTTTGTGCAGTCTTAAAAACTTCTCATCAACCTATCCTTTCTTCTATTAAACTTTCCTACAAATAGTTTTGGGCTTCCCAGGTGGCCCTAGTGGTAAAGAACCCACTTCCCAGTGCAGAAGACATAAGAAATGGAGGTTCGATTTCTGGGGCAGGAAGATCCCCTGGAGGAGGGCATGGCAACCCACGGTCAGAGGAGCCTGGTGGGCTATGGTACATAGGGTCGCAAAGAGTCAGACACAGCTGAAGCGACTTAGCACGCATGCATGCACAGATAGTTTATACACCCTGCTTCAGTTTCTTAGTTCCCAAATAGTTAATCCTCTGTAAACTCATTTTTTTAAAAAAAGATTGAAATATAGTTAATTTGCATTATTGTATTAGTTTCAGGGGTACAGCCAAGTGATTCAGTTATATGTATGTATTTTTCAGATTTTTTTTCCATTATAGGTTATTACAAGATATTAAATAGAGTTCCCTGTGCTATACTGTAAATGCTTGTGTAAACTCATTTTTGTTCTGACCTCTTCGCTGAAGCTGGTTGCCTGAGATTGTTTGGCTACATAAATCAAGGCTGCTCTTATCCCCTGAATTCCAACTCTTTATTATCACAGAATTATAGAATTTCAAAACTGGAAAAAAAGCAGAGAATGGGCTTCTCAAACTTTACGGTGCATAGGGTCACCTAGGAATCTTGTGGAAAAGCAAACTCTGGGGGCTCACCTAGAGATTCTGATTCAATAGGTCTTGAGAAGGACTGGCAATGTACGTTGCCATGAGCTCCCAGTGGTACTGATGTGGCTGTGGACACACTGGGTTAAGTGACAGTGTTTTGTTTTTTCTCCAAGTCTGAAATGAAGACCGATGTATGGACTAACATCATTTGGGTAGTGGGGGAGGTCTTTTCTGTGGTTGCCATGGTGAACCAGCAGGAGTAGCTGTAACAGTGGTCCAAGAAAGAATCATTAGTGTACACACACTGGGGAACAATGGTCCCAGTATTCTACACTGGATGCCTATCTCCAGAACTTGGCCTTGGGGTTGAGATTGAAGCTGGAGGCGAAACAGCTTCTCGTCTTGGAGAGAGCCCTTGTCCTGAAACACATCTGAGCTGTGTATCCATGGGCAAACACAGAAAAATAATGAACTGTTGAGGACTTTCTGTGGAAATGCATTCTTTGGGATTTCCTTTTTTTAACAGAGAGGTTGCTGGTTTTGGGAAATCACAAGACGTTAAGTTAAACAGAAGAGGCAGCTTTCTAAGGACCTCATTCTTCCAATAGCTTAACACGTTCTCTTCCTCCATAACCGCCTTATTGATGCACGGTAGCCATGCGTGTCACTGGGAAAATGCTGCTTCATAAGTGATGGTTCCTGCCGTGGGTTCTCTTCTGCCATCCCATCACTCTGCACGCCGACCGTACCCTTCTGCTGAGACTAATGCTACCTGAGCATACCAGCTCCCTGCAGAGTCTAGGCAAAGTCACAGAAACAGGCTAAAAAAGATGAGAAGGATATTTAGAGACTTAGAGAGGTCTGGACCACTCTTTTTCTTTTAAATGAAAACACTGAGATTAGGAGAGGAGAAAGATGTCTTTCAAGGTGACACAGCAAAATGCTGGCAGAGCTAATATAGTGAACCAGAACTTCTGATACCTAGTCCGGTACTCTTTGACTGCACTCTAGTCTCATGGAAAGCTGAGATGGGCAAGGCCAAGCAGGATGGGATTCTTACAAGTTCACTCAGCTAACAAGAAGCCCAGATGAAATTTGAGTATTGTGCTGTGCTAATTCAGTGATAAAATATATCAGACATGGTGTTGTTTCATTTTGTTTTGTTCATCTAATATCCTAAATTTTACAGATAAGGACACCAAGGACCAGCGATGACATTGGTCCACACATCCCTGGTGTAAAAGTTACTGACTCACTCATTCTAGAACTTTCTAAGCACTCATTCCAACCTCTGCTCTTTCTGACTTTTCCACTCCTGACACATTTGCAGCCCATACCATTAGTGCTGTTGGATTTCTTCTTAGAATCTTGAAAGAAAATCTTTCTTATTCTTCCCTAGAGGTTTTGTGCTTCCTTCACGCTCAGCCAGAGGAGAAAGGTCAGTGTTCAAAGTGATGTGCAAGGTGAAAGCCTGGCTGAGACCCCTGGCATCTCGATGCTTCCAACATGAGTTTTCTCTGGCCTGGGCTTATTAATGATGGTGTATTAAAACCTCATTTTTATCTCATTTTTATAGATCTCACCAGTTTGGGATTAGTGACAATGGTGACAGAGGCCAAACTGAGGCTTATCTATGAGAATCAAGGAGGAAAATTTGAACAAATTGTTCACATTAATGATATTTAAAAGTGGTTATTTATAGAGAACAGGCTATGGTTGCCAAGTGGGAGGAGAAGTGGGAAAGGGAAGGAAAGGAAGTTTGGGATTAACAAATGCAAACTATTACATATAAGGTGAGTAAATAACAAGATCCTACTTTATTGTACAGGGAACTGTTGGGCTGGCTAAAAAGTTTGGATTTTTTCCTTAACCTCTTACATAGATTTTCTATATACTGTGATAAAATCAGAATGGAAAAGAATATGAAAAAGAATGTGTGTGTGTGTGTGTGTGTGTGTGTGTGTGTGTGTGTATAACTGAATGAGTTTGTTGTACAGCAGAAATTAACACAACATTGTAAATCAACTATAATAAAATAAAAATCTTTTAAAAGTGGATGTTTAGCCAGTTTAAGAGAAGAATCCTTCAAACACCATTATGTTAAGAACTCTGACTCAAATGTCTCAACCGTTTTTATATAAATTGCACATTATTCTTACCTATTCAGTAAGGAAGGTCTCCAGTGATTTTCTCTGAGGGAACATATTGCTAGTCTGATTTAACCCTTCTGTATATGTGAGGTAGTACTATAGTGTTAGTTGCTCAGTCATATCTGACTCTTTGCGACCCCATGGACTGCAGTCCGCCAGGCTCCTCTGCCCATGGAATTCTTCGGGCAAGAATCCTGGAGTGGGTAGCCATTCCCTTCTCCAGGGGATCTTCCCAACCCAGGGATCGAACCCAGGTCTCCTGCATTGCAGGAAGATTCTTTACCATCTGAGCCACCAGGAAATCCCATGTACGTGTAAACATTGTAATTAAATTTCATGTCTCTAAAAAATTTTTTTTCACCATCTCAGAATTTTTTTCCCCCTTGGGTTTCCTTCTAGTAATGAACATAGAGTAATGAAGCTTTGCTAAACTTATAATGTATGTGTGCTTGCTGTGTGTCATCATGAGTTAGAGACACCAGGACTTAGATGTAATCCACTGTAACAATGATTGTCATAGTGAGCAAAACAGGCTTTAGAATATGTGTGGTTATGTGTTATTATGTATTAGAATAGTAAACAGATTTGTAACTTTGTCCTAGGTAAAGAATGCCATTGGTGGGAGATAATAAAGGGATTTTTGTGCTTTTTTAAAGAGGACCATTTTTAAAAACTCTATTCAATTTGTTGCAATATTGCTTCCGTTTTCTATTTTGTTTTTTGACTGCAAGGCACATGGGGTTTAACCTCCCTGACCAGGAATCAAACCTGTACCCCCTGCATTGGAAGGCGAAGTCTTAACCACTGGGCTTCCAGGGAAGTCCCAATAAAGAGATTTTTAAATATATACATATATAAGCTCAACACAGCCCAGGAGAAGGGTTTTGATTACAAAGGAATCAGGCAGTTGGTAAGCGAGTATGACTGACTATGAATTCTAGGAAATACAGAGGTACTAAAGTTGGCAAAAAGTCATGTCCTGTTTGGCAATATTTTGTTTGCTGAAGCAGAGCCCACCAGTATCTAGGTTATGGAGAAAATTCAGAAACACAGAACAACAGATGACCTTAGCAGCAAAAGCAAATATGGGCCAAAGAAAATAAAAATAGAAAATGAGTTCAGAGAAAGAGGTCTTGAGCAGGACTCCAAAACTAGATCATTTATCACTGTACAACCTGATTCTCTGGTTAAAATGGTATGGATGTTTAACCACCTTTACTCTGGTCACTTATGGCAACTGCAAGCATGAACTCTAAAACTATGGATTCCACTCTAATAATGATTGTCATAGTGAGCAAAAGAGGCTTTAGAATGTGTGTGGCTGTGTATTATTATGTATGAGAATAGTAAACAGATTTGTAATCAACTAAAAGCAAACTAAGACCTAATGTCCAAGAATAATAAGGCTATAGTAGATGAATATGGATACAAAGTTGTGGGATCTTAGTTCCCCAACCAGGGATCCAACCTTTGCTCCCTGCAGTGGATGCGCAGAGTCCTAACCACTGGACCACGAGGGACATCCATACAAGGCTGTAACTTCTGATTCTGTTTTGAGTTGGTGCACCTTATCCATTGGCATTTATCCTAATCCTGCCTTCCCGCATTTCTTTTGTTCACCATTTTGAAAGCATTATTAAAGTCTAATTTGCACATAATACAATTCACCCATTGTGTTATACAATTTGATGACTTTTAGTACATTTATGCAGTTGTGAACATCACCATAATCAAGTTTTACAGTGCTTCCATCGCCCTAAATTTCCCTCATTCCCTTGGTCAATCCTTGTTTCTTCTCCCGTCAATGATCATCTACATCCTTTTGTGATTTTGTAATTACCTCTGGCTCTGTGTTTGAAGAAGCAAATTATTTTGCTATTTTAAGAGACATAGATTATGTTGAAACAGCTTTATTATTTTTTTAATCCATAAATATCTGTTACTGACAAAAGTGGAAAAATCCTTAAGACTAAATCTTACTAAAGTGATACCTGTTTACAGTACATATAGAATGTGCTTTGACGGGTAAGTAGAACGATGAGATTTGTACAGAAGCGGCAGTTACAGGAGCACTGCTCATCATGAAGCTTACTTATGAGGATGAAGAAACGGGCAAAGGTACAGATAGAAAGTTACTTTTCATCAGTACTACCATATGTAATAAACATGGAATCCATAAATTGGGCTAATGCATAAAAATGTTCATTAATCCCCCCTTAGGAAATTGTGTCCCCAAACTAAAAATATTACAGTAAGAATTGCTTTTTTTTTTTAATTAGAGAATTTTAAGAATTCTTTACTACAAAATGTCTAGTTGAGTTATAGAACTAGAGGAATATTTGCCACTACGAAGCAAATGACTGAGTCCTCCCAGGGAGTGGCATTCAAAGGTCAGGGCAGGAGTGGGCAGCAGAGTGGAGCAGGGGTCTTCCTCTCCCCCAGGAGGGAGGGTGTTAAGGAAACGCAGGATGTCCTTTCTCTGACTGATGGATGGTGGATGTGTTCACCGATTTACAAGATGGGTTCGGTGGTACTGACTTGTACTCTCAATTCTCACTTCTTCTCAAGCTTTCACCGGGAGGATGGTAGTGTCACAAGAGGAGGGGCCAGAGAGGTACTAGGATGGGGTGGGTGCCCACCTCTTAGCAGCCCAGGGGTGTGCCTCCCCTCCTCCAGGTGGTGCGGAGCCCCGTGTCCGGACTCGGCCTTCAGGACACAGGGTTCTGGCGGGAGACGTGACGCCCATCGCTGCAGAGTCGCCGCGGTGCATTCTGTCTCCCCCGTGGCTTGGAATGCATCACCGAGCTGATATCAGATACAGACTTCGTATCATCGTGGGCCAGTCTCTGGACTGCTCTCCTCTAGCCCATGCCATCTCGGAAGTCAGAACCACCTCCCTCCAGCTCTAAGGACCACATCAGGATGAGCACTTGAGAATTCCCCAGTGACTCAGATACCTGGGGTGATACAGGTGTGTCTATATGGGGTGGGAGTGGATTCCGGGACACACGGTTGGTAGCCCACTGAACGGGCGGGCCCTTCCACCTTCAGATGGGAGAGCGTCCCGGGGTAGCCGTGCCCACGGGGCCCACCCTGGGCTCTGGGAAGGAGTGTGGAGACTGCCCAGGGCACCTGACCATGTCGCCATGTGGCATGTGGAATGGGATGTGTGCGGCCCAGCTGGGAGGGGAGGGATGCTGAGAGGAGGGGGTACTAATGGGGAACGGGAGCCCTACATGTACGAGTGGGATAGAACTTCAGAACTCATCTGGTCAAAGCCCCTGACTTTATACATGGGAAAAAGAGGTGCTGAGGAAGAACGCAGCTGGTCCTCAGTCACATGGCAAGACGGGGACAAAGCCAACACGGAAGCCAAATCTCCAAGAGCCTCAGCCCCGTGGTTTTTCCTCCTGTAGTATGCTGCCTTCAGAAATCAAATACAGAGCCCAGGAAGACGCAGCTCTCATATCAAATCTGTCACTAAAATGCTGCATTATATATATATAAAAAAAAATACATAGGAACCCTGAAAAATACATCATTGAAGCACAACGAGCTTCCTAGAAAATACTCCAGAGCCAAGTTTCCCAGGTTTGGGGAGGAGGGTGGAGGAAAGTGTGCGGGGAATAAAACAGGTACTTCCTAGGATCTCGATCACCAGCAGGCCCTGAAGGTCAGGTTCACAGTTGCCTCTGACTGGGATCTGAGGCCAGAAGGCTGGGGCAGACAGTGTATCTCTGAAGAAAGTGGACTGTTTGGTGGTAGGGTTACTGGGCTTACTGGAATGGATATTTCTCCAAGCTCAGTCAGTCATGAGGCTCTCTCATCTTTTGGAGACAAAGGGAGGTCTATGATACACACAAGCAGGACAGGCATAACTGAGATGGAACAGTGGCTGAGAGCCCTCAAGGATATGAATCTTTGGCCGGAGCAGGAGCCTCTGGGCTAGCGGCAAGCTGGGGAAGGGGCTTCAGGGACATGCCAGCTACAGGAACCAAAGCCAGTCTTTGCCCATGATGCCTCTGACAGAGTAGCTTCCACCATTATCTCATGGGGGCAGGAGGTGAAGGATAAACCAATGAGGCCAACAGGGACCTGAAGAATGTCTCACTCTGGGACTGTCTTCATTGAGACCTCCACATTTTAGAACCGGGGGGTAGTGCAGCAGGACCAGGGGAAAGAGATTGGGATGGAGAGAGGTGAATGGAAGACCAGGGCCAGGGAGATGAGAGGAGGAAGCGCTGAATGGGCATGGAAGAGTGGGGTCAGTTTCAGGCCGGGAATGGAAAGAGGGGAGGAGACATCTGAACGAAGAGAAGGGTGGGAGCTTTTTAGAAAGCAAGCCCATCACCCAAGACACTGGGGAGCCCTGTGGGTAAAAGTCCATTTAGGGGATTAAAGGAGTTCTTGGGAAAGCATTTGTGACTTATGAGCTCCCAGAGCCAGGAGTTCACTGGAGGAAACGAGGCAGGAAAGGTGGAAGGGCATGACGGACAGTGAGAGCTCAGCCACCATCAAAGGCCAAGCTGACCAGCACAAACCTTCAGGGCAGGAGAGAACCCATGCAGACCCCAGTGTTTCCCCAGCAGAGCAATGGAGAGTCAGAGAGCCAGACAAGCAGAGGGAAACATCGGGCTTGGGGCTACCCTTAGTGGGAGAGCAGGGCTTCCACTGTGGGGGAAGGGCCAGCCCTTCCATGTGGGGTAGTGGCCACCAGCCTGGTTGTGCTGAAGTCTGGGCACCCGGGTTCCAGCTCCAGAACCCTCTCCTCTCTGCTAAAAGAACTTGTCCAGTAACGCAGCTTTGCTCATCCTACAAATATGGATGGCACGACTGATACACACGATATTGCTGTGTCCCAGTTGAGACATCATTGTATGGATCCTGAAATGAGGGACTGAATTGGAGCTCGTCTGTAGACTTCTTTCTCTTATTTTCTTCCTTCATTCCCTCCCTCCTTCCAGACTCAAGGGTGAAGCAGAAGAATCATTTCAAAGAAGTAAAGGGTCAGATAGAAATTTTTTGATCCAACCAACAACCAGAGGTTTTAAACTGGGCAGCAGGAATGCTGGGATGAGAAATGGTTCAGAATCAAACTACCAAACAGACCCCAGACAGACACACAGGGCTGGGGAGAAGCATCATCGCCCCGAGGGCTGGAGAACTTGGTGCAGAGAGGATGCTGCAGATATGAATGAGAACCGGTTTCTGGTTCAGGTCTATGTTTGTATAGATTCACATCCACCCACATCCTTTCCCCTGCTCTGCACCAGCCTTCAAGGGGAGTGGCCAAGGACTGGATTAGAGGGCAGTGGGCAGATGCGGATGGCTGTGACAGACACATGTTCCTTTCCAGGAGTAGCTGATTCCTTCCAGCCCAGTCCTCTTAGCTTCATCTTCTGAAGTAAACTCTCATAAACCCTTAGGGACCAGCCCTTGAGACAGTTTATGTGTTTGTCAAGAAGGGAAGCCGAGAGTTATCCCTGACCTCACAGCCTCACAGCCCCAGTGACACCACCCCCTTGGGGACCTTGGTGCTGTGTCCATCACCCCCAGCCTCAGTCCCCCTCGTGATTCTTGTGATGGTGAGCACTGTGGTAGGGAGGGGAGGACAAGAGCTTTGGAATTCTTGAAAAAGTAGGAGGAATCAGTCAATTGATTTCTCTGTGGATTAGATTAAAAATTCCCAGGGCTGACCCTGAGGCTTTCTCCCTGCCCCACCCCTGCTTTTTAAAGGGTCATACATGTTGTATGCGGAACTGGGGAATCTAAAAGCCAGTTTAAAGTCATTGCTTTTGGAGTCTGACTGTGGCGGCTGTCACATTTGTAGTATCATACTTTTGCCGGATAGTCTGAAGCCAGTTCCCCCAGCTCCGGCCCAGGGAGGTATCCTGGCCTAGAGAATGGATCCTTCTCTCCCCCACTCCGCCCCCCACCCCCACCAATAGAGCCGAGGGCCTGGATCTGCCGGAGGCCCGATGCCCCCGGCAGGGGAGCACTGTGGAGGTACCCAGTTAGCCCCCAGACCAATAGCCCGGAGTACCATTATTTGCATCTGCTAATTGGTCTCTGTGCGGTAGATCCAAAGGAGACACAGGAGAAAGAAGCGGCAGCCAGGAGAGTCCTGAAGCTGCAGGAAGGTGGGAGGTGTGGGGCGAGGGGGACAGGGTGGCGCAGGAGGGGAAACTGGCAGAGAGCAGGCTCTAAACAGAGACGGGGCGAGCACAGGGGTCGGGGGGTGGGGCGTCAGTGATGCAGGGAGTGGAGAGGTCGAGGTGTAGAACAGCCGCCTGGGGTCCTCCTTTGCGTGGGGCTGGGCCTTCCACCCAGCAGCCAGCGCCTCTGTCCCGCCTGGTGCGTGTGGCGGGAGCCCTCGGCAGGAGGAATGGCCAGCCTTCGAGGCCCAAGGTGTCACAGTGGCCTCCCCACAGCTGCTCTCTGGCCAGGGGGCAGAGCCTCTTGGGAGAAGAGCCTGGGAGGGGAAGGCAGGCCAGAGTGGCAGGTCACGGTTCAGACAGACCCGGAGGCCTGGAGGAAGTGTGGAGATCATCGGGTTGCTGGGGAGGGCCACCCCAAAAGCCCCTGCACCCCATCCCTACTCTGTTCTAGAATGACCAGAGGGAAGCCCCAGGGAACCCAGGGATGGAATCTAGGGCTGGGGGCGGGGCGGGCCTCGGGGGCGGGGCGGGGTCTTGTGGGCGGGGCAGCCAGCCGGAAAGGGGCGGGGCTCCCAACCTTGGGGCGGCCGCTGAAGGAAGGGAACCCCCTCCAGGTCCTGGGGCTTGGGGGAGGGGCAGAGGGCCAGGGCGGGGCCCCGGGGAGTCAGCGGAGAGAAGGGCCGCCCTTTGGGGACCAGAGAGTTCCAGCGGGCAGAAGAGAATCATTATTGTGCTTATGGACACAGCAGCTCCCTGGCTCTGAGAGAGCGAGCAGGCAGTTTTTAGGCACTAAGAAGATTTCTGTGATGCGGTTTTAGGTGAATGAAAGAGACCGTGGAGCCTATTCCGTCAGCCCATCGGCCAAGTCAAATCCGGGCGGGCAGCTTCCGGCCAGGGTCAGGCCAGGGTCTCTCGGCGGACGGACCTGCAGCTGAGCCCCCGCAGGAGGGGAAGGGGGGCATGGGACTGAAAGGGACGTGGTGACAGTGGGGGAGGGGAGGGAGACCGGGGCCTCGCCCCTTTCCTCCCTCCTCTCCGATTCTTCTGGAACAGTGGGGGTGACCGCTCTGGATCCCAGGTCTGCGCGCGCGCTGTGCCCGGCCACCGGCCGAGTCCCAGGAGTATGGCTTTCTGGGAGAGGCGGCCCACCCCCGGCCCCAGCAAGAGAGGACGAGGGGAGGGGCCCCGTCCAGGCCCGGAAGCGGCTGCCCAGGCCCCGGCCGACTCCGGGCCGCCGCCGCTCACACGGTCACTTCTGTCTTGCTGGCGGTGTAGCAGGTGTGGTGGCCCGGGATATAGTGCAGCTGCTCCACGGTGTTGTGTCTGCGCGAGGCGAAGGCCTGGCGCTTGGCCGCCGTGCGGCTCTGGCCCAGGGTGGCGTACGAGTTATCCGAGGCACTGGGATGCGAGTGCATCTTGGTCATGCGGTAGCGGTCCAGCACGGGCGTGGACACGAAGACATCCGTGTGCGAGATGGCCCGCGCCAGGGACTGCTCGGGGAAGGCCGTCCGCTCCGGGGACAGCAGCGGGTCCTGGGAGTGCAGGCGCTCGGTGGAGAGCAGCTGCTCGTCCGAGAGGAGGCGGTCGTAGGGCAGGCCGAAGTCGTCCGGCAGGCCTCGCTCCAGGGAAAGGACCCGGTCCTGCGACATGGCCCGGAGGGGCCGGCGGGGTCGCTCGCGAGGCAGCGGCTTCTGTTGGGACATCTGGATGACGTTGAGGGGGAGGGTGCCGCGGGCGGCCAGGTCAGGCAGGTGCCGCCGCCTCATGTAGTACTCGTCAGCCTCCTTGTCGGCTGCAGGGGAGAGACAGGGTGAGAGCAAGAGGGAGAGGAGTGAGCCGCGGGGGTGGGGACACCGCAATGCTGCAGCCAGGACCGCAATGGACTGATGCAGCCCGGAGGGGTCGATGCTGCGCTGTTCCACTGCGCCTGCAAGTCAGTCCTCGGGCTGGCTTGGTTGAGTCGCTCAGTGTCCAGCTCTTTGCAGTCCTATGAACTGTAGCCCACCAGGCCCCTCTGTTCATGGGATTCCCCAGGCAAGAATACTGGAGTGGGTTGCCATCTCCTTCTCCAGGAGATCTTCCCGACCCAAGGATTGAGCCAGGTCTCCTGCATTGCAGGCAGATTCTTTACTGATGGAGCCACCAGGGAAACCCTCCGGGGTCTTGTTAAACGCAGAGTCTGATTCAGACCTGGCTCTGAAGTCAGCCTACTTCTCCAACAAGCTCCCAGGCGATGCTGATGCCCCTAGTTCTTGGACCCACTCTGGGGTTAAGAGACTCCCTCAAGGTCCCCGTGGAGTTCAGGGCCAACTCCATGGCAAGCCCATAACCCTGAACTCCTGCTCCAGGACTGCTTCTGCCCCACCATGGTCCCGAAACAGAATAGCTCCCTGGATCTTGCTGAAATTCCCAGGTATCAGCTGGCCATCTTTCTGATGAGGTTCAGAACCTCTGTCCAAGGAAACAGGGCTGAAAACCAGCCTCCTGCTAGAATGCTTCCAGGATGCTCCATCCAGGAGGCACTTGTGAAAATGCTTCTTGGTTACTTAGGAACATACTAACACCTTCTCTGGAGTAACAGCCTATGCCTAGGAAGCCAACACATGGCATAGGATCAAGTCTACACACGCTTCGCCTGTGCCCGCAGCACAAGCAGGCCAGGGCAACCGCATATGTGTACCTCATTCAGATGCTCTGCCTTTCCCTCCATCCCATGCTGACCCATGAACTCACCCAGGACAAACCTGCTTTACCCCACAGTTGAGGAATGAGGCTTCCTACAGACAGCCTTCCATGTCTCTGCAGAATGTGGGATTCCCCACATTTAACCATAGAAACTCACTGTGCCACTTTGGAGGTGGCCAGTGTTGTCTCCTGAGCTGAACTGCTATCATAGTAGGTCACTCTGTAACTTCAAGTGTATGCTCAGCCCTGTAGCTGGGTGGTCATCAAAACAGACTCATTGGACAGTGGAGGCAAAAGGTCCATGGGTTGGAAAGCTAGAAGAGAAGACTCCTACCATATACCTTCTTGATATTGTAACGTCTGAAACATGTCAGTCTCAAGAACCTCCCCAGACTCAAATGGCAGAGCTGGGATCATGGGATGACCTGGACTCAACTCATGAAATGGGATGTGTGCACGGAGTGAGGGGTCTCAGGTTCCCAAGACATCGCTGATGGAGTTAGGGAGAGAGCTGGTTTATAGGCCCTTCCATAAGCCCAGATCTCTGGGAAGAGCCTCAAAGAAAGCTCTGGCATTGATCACTTTTATTCCAAGACAGAGAGCAAGGGAGGCCCAGGGTTTGAAGAAGGTAGGTGTGGGGCGAGGCTGGGGGAAGGCTTTCTCTTGCAGTTAATGTGGTGCATAAGTTGAACCACTGCCTCCCATGGGAATGTGGGTCTGAGGATCCCTTGGCCTCCACTCTACCGAGGGAGAAGATGGACTCATGCTCTAAAGAACAAAAATGAGGGGCTTGTCTCTTCTCTTCTTCCACATTCTCTTTGTTCTTGAGACCCCACCCCATGCCCTCAGGTGTGGGGCAAGAGAGTGAGACACCAGAAGATGTCATGGAAGCCTTGGAAGCAGCCCCCAGCCCTGGGAAAATATCCCACTTACTTAGCCTCTTCAGGGATGAGTACTTGCTGGGGTGGGTCTTCACTGCAGACTCGTAGGATGGGGGCAGGTGGGCCAGGTTCTGGAAGGAGCGTGAGAAGGAGAGGTCATAGGGCTCGGTGGCCGATGTCAGGATGTTGTTCATCCGAGGCTTCTCTGCAAAAGAAGGGAGGGGTCGTGGTGTTAGTGGGGAAAAAGTTTTGCAGGGGCAGGCAGGAGGAATGTGTCCAGGTTCCAACTCTTGACCCCATCCTTCTTTCCAGGGACCCCGTGCTAGGACACAGGTGATGCTGGTGACTTGATTTCCCTCTGCTCAGCTCCAGTTGCCAGCAAGCCAGTGGGGGCAGGAGCTTTTGGCTGCACTGGCATAATGACAGGTTACCCTTCCTTAAATGGCAGACTCTTTCTCCCAGTACATCACGGGGCTGTCAGATGAAAATGGAAGCCCAGTGGAGCTGAGGAGGTGGGTCATAAAATCATTCATTTTGGTGTGAATAGTATTAGGCAAACTAGTTCTCAGGCTCAGAAAAATCTAAGTTTGAAGGAGAAGGAGGTAGAGTGACTGATCTCATCTGCGTCCTGGACCCTAGGACTGGGTCCAGGACCTAACTCCACTGAGACTCCAACCCACGCTGTCCATGGGTCATTTCACCTCTCACACTGCCCCTTCCACCTTTGGCTCCTCCAAGCCCTGCTCCTGACAAGGCACTGTGAGCTGCAAAGCTATTTCCTATTATTCCAGTTCCTTCCTCTGAATCCCCCTTAGCCATCTCTCAACTGCTGGAGGAAAGAATGTAGGCAAAATGTCTAGCACATCATTCTGTTTTTCTCCCTCCATCCTTTGAGACAGAACCTTGAGATTCCAAAGTCTAAGAGAGAGAAGGGAGATTGTTCAGTGCCAGACCTGGAGAAAAAGAAGGAGGGGAAGACATGGGAAAAAAGACCAAAGAGAAGTGAAATGAATGACTAATGAGGTGAATGAGTTGGTCTGGGTTCTGGGGGCCAGATTAGGAATAATATAGGAGTCAGAAGAGGGGGGAGGAGATGCAGGTATAGGTGATGAGTGGCCATGAAGATGGGGGACAAAAAGGAATGGAGATCCCGGGCAGGAAGACAAGCATGCCTTGGTGCTTGGATGACTTGATGGACAGCAAGAAGTCAACAGGGATTGCTGGAGAAACCATTCCCAGAAATGAGGCAGCTGGGTGGCTCTCGAATTATCCCTCCTGGTTTGGGACTCCCAAGTAGGGGCAGGTTCTAACTTTGGACAAGTGTATCCGTGTACTGTGGTTCCCCATCCCCAGCAAAGGGGATGCTATGAACCTTGAGACGAAGAGAAACTCTTCTAGGCTTTGTTCAAGGACAATCTCAATACAGGGAACTCTTGGCTTCTCTGTCCTTTCCTGCCCTCATGGTACCCTTAACTCTGGGGATGGAGCCAGGGAAGCCCAGCCAATGATTAGGTATTCACGCCAGCTCGGTACATATGTGAGGGGGTGGGGGGATGCTCTACATCCCTGGGTGATCAGAACATGCTGTACAGAAAGAGCCTCCCTAGCATGGATGGGGCTGGTGCCAGGGAGTGGAGTGGGTAGGGAGCCAGGAGTGCTGCTGGGCAGGAGCTACCAGCCCCGTAGCTCTTGTGTCTTCACTTGGGGCCATGCTCGAAAAGAATGAATTTCCTCTGCTGTGGGCATCTTTCTTCTACCAAGGACATCACGCAGCTCACCCCCTTCCAAATGCAACGTTTCTGGATACTCTTACCCCTCACTGTTCTCCAAACCTGCCACGGAGCCAAGGCCAACCCTTCCTTGCTTTCTGCCTCCACCATGACTGATTGCCTCTGCCCCTCGCTCATGCTGTCTCTCCTCTCGCAGTCATTTCCTTACTCTCCCTCTGTCCAAATTCCCCCCTCCCTTAAGACTCTTTGCTGTGACAATATGACATCTTTTCAGCCCAGAGTAGTATCTGGTCTTCAAGCCCCTGTTGCTCTTCTGGTCAGTACCACCCAGTTTAGTGTCTATGTGATCTCTCATCATCTGACTCTAGTTGGTCTTGTTTATCTCCAAAGATTGCCATCTCCTTGACAGCAGAAGTCTTGCTTTCCAGTTTTTCTGATGCCTTCACAGCACTTGGCCCAAAATAAGAATTCAGTTAATGCCCGTTGGCTAATCAAGTAGACACAGGCCGCCTCCTCTCTTGAGAGTCACTCTGCCAGCTCCTGGGAAAAGTGAAACATCCAAGGAAGGAATGAAGAGAAAACCCTGCTTCCACTGAGCTGTGAGCTGTTTAAGTGCAGGAACTTACTGGGTCTCTTCTATCCTCAATCTTCTCGCATCAGGTGGCAAAAGAAGGCAGGAAGAGGAAGAGGAAAGAAAGTTTCCTCCTTAAGTCCATTCTCTACATCTGCATCTCCATTCCTTCCCTGAAAATAGGTTCATCAATACTGTTTTTCTATATTCCATATAGATGTGTTAGTATCAAGAGGGAGATATATATAATTAAGGCATAAATATATGTATATATATAAAACTATGTCTGATTCTCATTGTTGTATGGCAGAAGCCAACACAACACTATATAGATTATCCTCCAGTTAAAAAGCAATAAATAAATAAATACATAAGATTTCACATGGATCACAGCTTTGAGTAACGCAATAAAACCATGAGCCCTGCCATGCAGGGCCACTCAGGACGGATGGGTTATGGTGGAGAGTTCTGACTGACAAACTGTGGTTCACTGGAGAAGGGAATGGCAAACCACTTCAGCAGTCACTCTGTCCTTCAGAACCCCATGAACAGTATGAAAAGGCAAAAGTAAATTAAATAAAGGCAAAAAAAAAAAAAAAAAGAAAGAGTGGTTCCTCCATTTGCATTCAGGAGGCTGTGCTTGTGTCGGCTTCTTCTGGGGAATAGCAACTCGGAGTTAGTCTTTCAGAATGACACTGAGCAAGCAGACATCCTCGCTTGCCTTTTCTGGATCCTCTTCCTGCTGCTGCTTCATCACCACGGGCGTCCCCCAGGCTTTCTGCTCCTGCCTTCTGCTTTTCTCTTTCAGCCTTCTTGCACAGATTGCCCCTACTCCCAAGACTTCTGTTGCTGCTTCCAAAGCACAACTTACATCTTCGGCTGTTATCTCCCTCCAGACATCATGTCTATATTTCTAACTGCCTTACTGAATGATTTTCCTTGCAGATCCTGTAGTCATATCCAGCTCTCGATGTCCAGATCCAGACTCACCAACAGCAGCTCCATCCCAGCAGCAACACTGGCTGCTGTCCTGATTTCTTCGATTGCTTTCATGAGACTTTCATTCTTCTAACTGATCATGACTCTCCATTTCACTCATAATTGACTCTTTTCAGTCATATTCAGTTAGTAACTGAGACTTCCCAATTCTTTCTCCCAAATATTTCCTATCTGAACCCTTCTCCGTATTCCTACTGTCAACATCACTGGTGGTACCAGCTTCTTTTAGCTGATCAGTCTGATTTCCCCCAGTTCTACTTTTTCCTAGACCCTGCAACTTGAAACACCTTATTAAACTGTTGCTTTCACCCCATATTTTCGTTAGGAGCCTAGCACTGGAGGGGCACCTCGATATAGTTCACTTTTTTCCTCCGAATTCTAGTGCAGAAACAGCATAGTCTGACACGAGAGGTGTAGATCTCTCTGCCAGGTGAGCTGCAGAATTTATCTTTGTTTTGAGTTTCTCTCTCGCTACAATTTAATGATGTTTTCATTATTTAACACCAAAGACAGGAGAATGACTGATAACTCATGATTTACATGGCTGTCTTATGTTCTATCAAGTTTTGAGCATGTCCCAAAAATAGTTTTTCACTGCAGTTCCAAATGATAAGTTGTGATGTGATGGAAGGGTGTTAACACGTAAGAGGGAAACATGGTTTTGTAACTCTTTGGCACTTTACTGACACACTCATGCTCTGCAGCTTTCAGGTTCTTCCTCTGTTGAGAGCTAAAGCTCAAGTCATCCAGTTTGGTTTTGAGTTTTATCCAATCTTAATTAGTTTGGGGGAGGATCGGTAGAGTTTTCCACATCTCATGTCATTCCTAATATGGCACAGGTAGCCCTGGGCAAACAAGAGTGATCACTCCTTGCTGTGGACACATGGAATTTATGGCTGCAAGAAGTGATCAAGATTGTAAGTGAAATGGGTTAAGAAAGGGGCTCTGTCTTCCCCTTTCATGGCAGAAGATCACTTTGATATCAGAGACAGACACTGGGGGGCAATGATCTAAAAGTGAGAGTGAGTCGTCGTGGCCCTAGGGGAGGGCAGGTACAGGCTCCTTACGCCGCCTTAGCTTCAGGGAGCCAGTGACCATGCTTGATGCCATAGTCGGCATCAGTAGCTAGGATGGAAACACTTGGGATGAGGATGGAATGCAGAACACTCTCAGTCATCTCTCACCATGTGTAGGGGTCTGGGTAGCGCTGCTTAAAATCGGATGGTTATACTGATGATCACCTGAAAATCACAGAAAAAAATTTTTTTTAAAGAAGATTTCAGGAATTCCGTAGTCTCTTCAACACAGCAGCACCTCTGTTGACCTCTGCTGTGCTTCTCTGAGTCAAAGGAAGCACTTCCAAGAAGCCCAGGCCTTTGCATACCCTAGAAACAAGGCAGGGCCCTTCCTCTGATGCTTCTGTTTCTCTTTTTCTGCATTAGGGCTTCCTCTGTCACCATGGCGACCCACCTACACCTGTGGATCTGGCTGACCAACATCAGAAGCTTTGTTGGGGTGGAGGAGGAGAAGAATGGAGACTAGGGGACATCTGGCAAATATACATACATGAGATAGAGAACTGAGCAGAGGAAGATCTTTTGAGGGGGAGGAGGGTGTTCAGGCATGGTTAGCCAGGAAAGGGATGCCCTAATGTAAGGTGCTTGCATCTTATAGAGCTTTGATTTGTCCTGGGTCTTTATACACAAGTATCTGGGTGTGTCCTGAGAGGTAGTAAGCTGACATGAACCACCTACTGCCTGGGAGTTCTGGATCCAGAGTTCTGGATCCTGGTCTCTGTCCTGCCTATAAGTGACACAGCCCGCTGTTTCAAAAGCATTGGTTTTAATTAATGCAAAAGTTCACATTGATTGAACAAGCCACACAATGAATAGAGTCATAGTTGCTAAAGTCAGGAGTTCAAGGCTTCTAAAATGGAATGAAGATTTGGCTTACCACCAAAGCACAGTTCAATATTGTATTATTGCTCCAGTTCAACATTGTATGTTTGCTTTTTGTTGGTATGTGCATCTTATTTCAACCAAAGCAAAGGAAGGAGGAGGCGTGAGGTCTTAGCTTTAGTTTATCCAAACCATGGGTCACAGCCCTGCCTTCCTCTTAGGTCTAGATTTGCTTCCATTTCCTGGATGAAATCATCTTTCCTATCTTTGGCATTATACCCTCTTGCTACTCATCCTTAAGCTCTTTCACTGGATCCCCTTTTCTCTTTAATTCTCTAAATGCTAGTATGTCATGAGGCTCGGGTGTCTTCACGAAGACTTGGGGTCTATCTTCTTACCCAAATTGAGAGGTTTCAAGTCTACACCTCTGACCTGAGATCTCTCTGGTCTGTGGGGTTAGATTTTAAGCTGCTTATGTCTGTCACCATGAAATTCCTGCCCTTAACCCAAACCATTGCGTCCTAAAGTGAGCTCATCATTTTATTCTCTGATGCTCAAGCCCTGTCCATGGTACTAATGTTCCATGGGCTTGGAAAGCAAAACTTGAGTTTTCATTCACAATTTCCCTCCCTTCATCTTCCATATCCATCCAGTGAATGCCCAAATTCTCCTTATATGGCAACCTCCTAAATCCAGGCCCACAGTATAGCTTTTTTCCAGATTTCTCTTAGTTCTAGTCTCTAGCTATTTCCAAGAAATATTCCTATGTACTACCACCAGACAAAATTTCCCATACCAATGGGATTATTTATATCATTCCTTTGGTTCAGAGCAAAGTCTTTAAGGACTCTATCCAGTGGAGTATAGTTTTGGGCAGGAAGCCACCATTTTTCACATGAAGATCCTATACCTTCTCAAAGCAGAATATTAAGTTATTTCCAAGGAAAAAGTATTTAACAGACACTGAACCAATCCTACCCTGGATCTGGATTTTAAGCAAGAAGAGAGAATCCAGGAAGAGAGATAAAGGGTAGTTTGTTCTCCTTGTCCTCTGGAGGCAAGGAGAAAACCAGCTTCACTGTTTTTTGTTATTGTCATTTATGTCTTTGTTTTTAAACAATATGGCAGCATCAAATAAAGCAGTTGCAAGTAATGAGAGAACTCAGATTAAATGGTGGAGAGTGGCAGAGAGAAATACTTCTTTTTTTCTTACTTAAAAAAAAAAGTTTTGGCCTTACTGAACAGCATGTGGGATCTTAGTTCCCTGACTGGGGATTGAACCTGCGCCCCTGCATTGGAAGCATGGCGTCCTAACCTCTGAATCACCAGGGAAGTCCCAGAGAAAAGCACTTCTAATCTTCTATTTCAGAATCTAGGTGTTTCTAGGAAAGGGAGATGATTCAGGTTCATTTAATAATTCCTGGTACCCAGTTATGCCCCAGGCTCTGTGCTAAACACTTTCACATACCTTTAAAAGCTAATCTTTGCAATGGTTTTCATTGCAATAGATCAATATTGATATATTATTGACTTGCTGATTTCCAGACACTGTAAAAAAACCCTAAACATCTTATTTGAAGTAGTTATCTTTTTTTTTTTACACATGAGTTTATAAACAGGATAAATGTCTTGAGTTTAGATAGTTTGTTTACAAGTGCAGGGCTTTTCCTTTTGTTTGAATCTCACTTCAGATACTTTGCTAACACTTGATTTTTTTCACCTACTGAAATTAAGCAAAAACATTTATAGAGGTAGAAAATTAAACCATCGTAAAATACCCATTATGATATTTTGTTATCTTTTCTTTTGTTTCCCTCCCCTGATAAATTGCTATGTGTATGTTTACATACACACATATATGCACGCAAACTTAAATTGCAATGAATAGCAATTTGCATTTTTCATTTGCACAAGTGAGAATCAGATTATGGTGCTTAAAATAGAGAAAAATATGGTGATTTGATCATTACAGTTTTATTAGATAACAAATGCATAAGATTATTATTCCCTGTAGCATTTTTACAGCAACAAAAGAAACAACATAAATGTTCATGCATACATGTATATGTACATATATATATACACAAAGTTAAATATGTGTAGTTTCTACATATGTAAGTAAGCATTTTCTATTTTTAATCAGTTTCTTTTATACTTAATGGACAACATATTTTGAATGTATTTTCATGTTTTCAAATAGTCTTTGAAATATTTTATATGGTTTCACAATAGCCTTTTCTATAGAATAACCTATAGTATATTTCTACATATGACTTAAACATAATGTTTATATACATATATATATATAAACATTCCCCTATTAATGTGTATTTAGGTTATTTAAAGTTCAATAAATTTACACCAAACAATCTTGAACACAACTCTTTGTCCATGACTTACTTCTTTAGGCAAATAATTAAAAACAGCATTTCTTGGTCAACACACTGCCAATTGCCTTATGATGTGGGTTAATAGATTGCTTCTTATTGAACTATTCGTCTATTCCTAGGAAATACATTATGTCATTTTTGTGTCTCATTCTTTCATTATGACATTGGATCCCATTTATATATATCTTATTTAATTCCTATGTATTCATAAAGAAAATCTGCACTTTTGTGCGAACATGGCAGGGCTTTTTGTATCAAGATAATGATTCTGTAAAATCAAGTGCACTTGTTCATCTTTCTGTATGCCTTGGAACTATTAATAGAGCATATGAAAGATGTGTTCTTTGAAAGTTTGAAAGAGTGCAATAAGAAAAATGCCTGCTATCTTTTGGGGAGTCTGATTTGCACAGTGGTAGGGAATTGGCTTGTTATTTTACTGACTGCACAACAACAACTTTGAGAGATAGATGTTGTTATCATCATCGATTTAGTGTTAAGGAAACTGAGGTTTGGAGAGGTTGAATAACTTGCCCAACAGGTGAAGCTGGGATTCAAGTCCAGGCAGGCTGGCACTAGAGCCCACGTCCTTATGTATTCTGCCTCTCAGACTTGGCAACATTTTCCTTACATATTGATTCATTCACATTTTCTAATTCTAATTTCAGTTTGTACTTTCCATTTTTTATAAATCCATCGAACATTCGAAACTTTATTAGCTTAAAAGTGTAACTTACCCTAAAAAGACCTCTATATAGGAAACTATATTTCTCTTCTCAGCCTTAACATCCTGTCTTAATATTTTTCGGATCATCAATTTATTCCCATCATTCTTTTTTTTCAAATAACTACCTCTGTATCAGAGCTTTTTATCCCTTCATATCCTTATTTTATGCTTTTGGATCTGTTCATTCCTGCCTCCTAATTTTCTTTGCTTTGGTTTGTTATTCTTTTCTAATTTTGGAGCTTGAATCTTTCGTCTGTTTATTTTTACTCTTTTCTATCAACAATATCAGGTCTCCAGCTCTGAATTTGTCTCTGGCACAATCCCATGCGTGCTGATATGCAATGTTCTTATTGCTGTTAAGCCCTAAATGATCTGTAATTATAGCTTTGATTTTTCTCTCTGACCCAAGATTTCTGTAGCAGAGTTGTTAAATTTCAAAGTGTTTGGGTTTGTCAGTTTGAACTTTTGCCATTAATTTTCTGTTTTATTTTATTGCGGTCAGAGAACAGAGCCTGTACAATTTTTGCCTTGGAGACTTGACTTAGGTTTCCTTTCTGGGCCAATATTTGATCAATTTTTGTGAATGTTTCATGAACTCTTTAAGAAAAGGTATTATTTTCTTCTCACAGAGTATAAAATTGACACATATCTATTAAATCAGACACATGAAATATATTATTCAGCTTCTCTCTACCCTAACTCATTCTTTGCCTACTTAATCTGTCAAAGACTGAGGGTGGTATCTCCACTCTCCCACTATTGTTGAAAGTGAAAGTGAAAGTTGCTCAGTCGTGTCCGACTCTTTGTGACCCCTTGGACTATACAGTCCATGAAATTCTCCAGGCCAGAATACTGAGGTCGGCAGCCTTTCCCTTCTCCAGGGGATCTTCCCAACCCAGAGATCAAACCCAGGTCTTCTGCATTGCAGGATGATTCTTTACCAGCTGAGCCACAAGGGAAGCCCAAGAATACTGGAGTGGGTAGCCTATCCCTTCTCCAGTGGGTCTTCCCAACCCAGAAATTGAACAGGGGTCTCCTGCATTGCAGGCAGATTCTATACCAACTGAGTTACCAGGGAAGCTCCCACTGTTGTTGAGGTCCTGTCATTTTCTGTCTGTATCTGTTATAGTCCTGGTTTTACATATTTCACAGTTATCTTGTTCAGCACAAAAAACATCATGGTGCTTATGTCTTCTTTGTGGCTTGTACCATTTATCAACATTAAAGAACCCTTTCTGTCCTATTTAATGCCTTTTTAAGTTTTTTTGCCTGTAAGTCCGCTTGATCTGATATTTATATTGCCAACCCAGCTTTCTCTTTGTTTGCACTTGCCTGATAAACTTTGCCTATCCTTTTGTATCTAACCTTTCTGTGTCATGTTATTTTATCCTTGTCTCTTGACAAGAGCATAATTTTAAGAAAATTTACCTAAGTGCTTTGGTGTGTTCTGGGTTGCCTTGATGGTTAAACGTGAGTCCTCCTGGCTCGGAAAAGTTGTCCTTTCTACTGTCATATCCTCATCTCCCTATTATACGTGCATGTGTATGATGACTGCCCTCCACACGGCTCAAACTCTAGGTCATGGTTCATTTGGCTAAGTATGAATACTTGACTCACTTGGGCCCACTGGAGCTCCTTCTCCAGAAATTAGGAACCATTAAAAGAGAGAGATTTGGTCTCTCTGCATGGCTGGAAATATGACTTGTGAGCTAGGTAGCTCTGGCCAGTCTTGTCGATTTGGAAGAGAGAAGGTCAGTCTTTAGAGATGGTGCCACATCATATTTTATAAAAAAATAATGGTGACATTATATTTCTAGTCCCACATGCTCTCCTGAAACCTTCCCATTCCCCCACTGGATAGAATATATTCTCTTTTTCTTGAAACTGGAGGGTGCTCCTGACTTCCTCAATGAGCACGGTGTATCCAAAATAACACTGCATGCCTCCCACAGCTAGGCTGCAAAAGATGATAAGGTTTTCACCTGGCTAACTCTTTCAACACTCACACATCAATCCCAGCCACTGTATTGTAAGGAAGTCCAGACCATGCGCAACGTCTGACTTCAGGGGCTGGCCTAAGTTTTCCATCAATAACCAGCATCAACTTCCAGACGTGTGAGTAAGGAAAACTTCAGATGATTCTAGCCCCCAGCCTTGTAGGTGTCCAGGTTAACACAAGTGGCTTAGAGCCAAGCTATACCCACTGAGCCCTGCCCAAATCGGAGATTTATAAGCAAAATAAATGTTGCCTTTACTGTATTGTTTTCTAAAATTAAAATTTAAGGGACATCCCTGGTGGCCTAGTGGCTAAGACTCCAAGCTCCCAGTGTGGGGGGTCTGGGTTTGATCCCTGGTCAGGGAACTAGATCCCACATGCCACAACTAAGAGTTCACATGCCATGAACTAAAACCCAATGCCACCAGATAAACAAATAAACTAAAAAATTTAAAACTTACAATCATTGTTAATTCACAGACAATACAGATGTTTTGTATATTGTTTAGCCAGTTTCCCCAGTAGTAACATTTTGCAAAAATATAGTACTCTATCAAAATATTGACATGGATACACTCAAGATAGGGAAGGTAAATTCCTCATGTTGCCACATTGACTTCCTTCCTGCATCCACCCCCTCACTAGCCTCTGGCAACCACTGAAGTGAAATTGAAGTCACTCGGTCATATATGACTCTTTGTGACCCTCATGGACCATAGCCCACCAAGCTCCTCTGTCCTTGGGCATTCTCCAGGCAAGAATACTGGAGTGGGTTGCCATGCCCTTCTCCAGGGGTTCTTCCCAACCCAGATATTGAACCTGGGTTTCCCGCATTGCAGGCAGACTCTTTATTCTCTGAGGCGCCAGGAAAGTTTGGCGACCATTAACCTATCCATCATTTCTAATTTCGTCATTTCAAGACTGCTATGAATGGATTCATACAGTATGTAATCTTCGAGACTGGATTTTTTTTTTTTGGTCAAGATGCTTACTCCTTGGAAGGAAAGTTATGACCAACCTAGACAGCATATTAAAAAGCAGAGACATTACTTTGCCATCTAGTCAAGGCTATGGTTTTTCCACTGGTCATGTATAGATGTGAGAGTTGGACTATAAAGAAAGCTGAGCACCGAAAATTGATGCTTTTGAACTATGGTGTTGGAGAAGACTCTTGAGAGTCCCTTGGACTGCAAGGAGATCCAACCAGTCCATCCTAAAGGAAATCAGTCCTGAATATTCATTGGAAGGACTGATGCTGAAGCTGAAACTCCAATACTTTGGCCACCTGATGTGAAGAGCTGACTTATTTGAAAAGACCCTAATGCTGGGAGGGATTGAGGGCAGGAGAGGGCGACAACAGAGGATGAGATGGTTGGATGGCATCACCAACTCAATGGACATAGGTTTGGGTGAACTCCGGGAGTTGGTGATGGACAGGGAGGCCTGGCATGCTGTGGTTCATGGGGTCGCAAAGAGTCAGACACGACAGAGCAACTGAACTGAATTCTCTGGAGACACATTCGGGAATGCATCAATACTTCATTCCTTTTTATTTCTCAGTAGTAAATATTTCATGGTGTGGATGTACCACAGTACCAACTGTTCAAATGTTGAAGGACATCTGGATTCTTTTCCGTTTTCTGAGATTATGAATAGAGCTGCTATAAACATTCACAGGAAGGACTTTGTGTCCAGGTCTTCTCTTATCTGAGATAAATGCTTAGGCATGCAGTTGTTGAATTGTTTATAGTAACAGCATGGTTTGTTTGTTTGTTTTTAAGAACCTGCCAAACTGTTTTCCAGAGTGGCTGTAACATTTTACATTCCACCAGTAAGAATGAGTGATCCAGTTTCTCCACATCCTTGACAGCATTTGGTATTGTCACTATTTTCTATTTTAGCCATTCTTAACCATGATAGTTATGGAGTGATCTCTCATTGTAGCTTTAATTTGCATTTCCCTAGTGACTAATGATGTTAAACATCTTTTCATGTGCTTATTTTTCATTTGTTTATCTTCTTCAATGAAACGTCTCTTGATTACTTTTGCTTACTTTCTAATCAGATTGTTTACATTTTTCCTGTTAAATTTTGAGAATTCTTTTTATATGCCAGATGATAGTTATCTGTAGGATATATGGTTTGTAAACATTTTCTCCCTGACTGAAGCCTATCTTGTCATCCCTTTAACCGAGTCTTTTGCAGAACAAAACTTTACATTTTGATGAAGTCTAATTTGTCAATTTTTTTCTTTGATGGATTGTGCTTTTAGTGCCAAGTCTAAAACATCATTTTCTAGCCCTAGTCAGAAGATTTTTCTCCTTTCTTTCTAGATGTTTCTTTATAGTTTTATGTTTACATTTAAGTCCATGAACCATTTGGCATTAATTTCTGTGACAGGTATGAGAGTCAGGTTGAGGGGTTTTTGTTGTTTGTTTTTTGCTTGCTGATCCAATGTCCAATTGCTTCAGCACTGTATTTTAAAATACTCCTTTCCTCCATAAAATTGCTTTTGTACATTTGTCAAGAAATCAGCTGGACGTATTTGTGTGGGCCTACTTCTGGATTTTCTCTGCTGTTCCGTTGACCTACATGTCCGTTCCTCTGCCAATACCAGACAGTCTTGATTTACTGTGGCTACACGATATTTCTTGAAGTTGAGTAGACCGATCGCTTCCACTTTATTTTTCCTTTTCTAAAATTTTTATTTACTTAACTTTATTTTTGTCTGTGCTGGGTATTCTCTGCTCTGTGCGCTCTCTAGTTGCAGTGCTCAGGCTTCTCATCCCAGCGGCTTCTCTTCTTGCAGAGCGCAGGCTTCCGTAGCTGGAGCAGGCGACTCAGGGGCTGTGGGTCACGGGCTCTATATAGGTCACAGAGCGCGGACTCAGTAGGTATGGGGCACGGGCTCAGCTGTCCCACACGATGTGAAATCTTCCCAGTCCAGGGATTGAACCCATGTCCCCTGCATTGGCAGGTGGATTCTTATCTATCGTACCACCAGAGCAGTCCTATTTCTCCTTTTAAAAGGCATTTTAACTATTTTAGGGTTTTTTTTTTTTTTTTGGCCTTTCTGTATACATTTTAGAATAATATTGCCTATATCTTAAAAAAAATCTCGTGGAGATGTTGATAAGAATTTAAAAAGATGGTAACGATAACCCTATATGCAAAACAGAAAAAGAGACACAGATGTACAGAACAGACTTTTAGACTCCGTGGGAGAAGGTGAGGGTAGGATGTTCAGAGAGAACAGCATTGAAACAAGTATACTCTCAAGGGTGAAACAGATCACCAGCCCAGGTTGGATGCATGAGACAAGTGCTCAGGGCTGGTGCACTGGGAAGACCCAGAGGGATGGGATGGAGAGGGAGGCGGGAGGGGGGGATCGGGATGGGGAATACATGTAAATCCATGGCTGATTCATGTCAATGTATGGCAAAACCCACTACAATACTGTAAAGTAATTAGCCTCCAACTAATAAAAATAAATGGAAAAAAAAAGAGTTTTGTTAAATCTGTATATTATTTGTGTGTGTCAGGGGGTCAAATGGAAAAACTGTCCAACACAGACGCACTCACTCATTGTGACCAATGCTACTCTATTACTACAACATCTTGAAGATGGTGGAGGGCGGTGGGGGGAGGTGGGCAGATGTTGCTTTATATAATATGGAGTTGTGGGGTGTGTGGGCAGCTCGGTGTTAATGTGGAAGGGCCAAAGGCAGAATTCGTGACGTACAAAGAGTTGGTTTTCAGTCGATAAGTCATGTTCAACTCTTTGCAACCCCGTGGACTGCAGCACACCAGGCTCCCCTGTCCTTCACCATCTCCCGGAGCTTGCTCAAACTCATGTTCATTGAGTCAGTGATGCCATCCAACCACCTCCTCCTCTGCTGCCCATTTCTCCTCCTGCCCTCCATCTTTCCCAGCATCAGGGCCTTTTCCAATGAGTCAGGTCTTTGCATCAGGTGGCCAGAGTATTGGAGCTTCAACTTCAGCACCAGTCCTTCTAATGACTGTTTTGGGTTGATTTCCTTAAGAATTGAGAGTAGGAAGGCTAACGATTCCAGGAATCAGCCTGGAGCGCCTCTCAGCGGCGATGCGTACAGTCTGTTGGAACAGGCGTCCTGTCTCTCCTTGGACTTATCCACAGATCACATCTCCGCTCCCTCAATTACTGGTCTCCCCTGCCCCTCCTCCTGAGGGAGTCCTGGGCCTTGGCACAGTGCCCAGTCAGGGCCATCCACCTCCTGATGGATCGAGCTGGATAACATAACAATTAATTAGCGCTTAGGACTCATAGATCGATATGCTGACAAGACCACAAAGGGACAAAACAATCTCCATCAGAGCTCCAAGGCTGCTTGGAGGGAGCCGAGAAGCAGGCAGAGCCCTTTGCCCACTGAGAGCATTGACGTGGACCATCCATGGTGAACAGGTCACTTAGAATCAGAAGATTCTGCAGCCGCCTGGCCTCGGCAGCCGTGGAAGTTTCTAGAGCCGGCAGAATGAGTTTCCCCCCATTGGTGTCTGGTTTAGCTGCTAAGAAAAGTGGCTAGTTTTCTCTGGGGAGCAAATCAACTGTGTGCTTACACATGTGTGCATGCAGTTCTGTGCCTGTGTGCTTGTTTATATGCACGGTTGGAAGGGGAAGAAGGTGAAAGACGAGTGATTTGCTTGGTGTTGGGCGTTCCTGGTATGAATTCAATGAGAGATGTAGCAAAAGCAATTTCTGTTTAGTGAGTCCCAGGAAGGTTGCAGGGTACAAATAGTACCCAAGTGACATGGTCAATGCTTTCTGAGAATACAAAACAAAGAGATAATATGCATATGCATTATAACCAATGCATATTGGTTATAGACCCTCATATCTCAGGTCTCATCACCACACCCTGGGTGGGATTTCCTCCCTGCCTCCGGTCTTTGCCCCTATGGATTCACCTTGTGCACTACTGCTAGAATAGTCCATTTTTGTTTGTTTATTTTTAATTGGAAGATAATTGCTTTATACTATTGTGTTGGTTTCTGTCATAAATCAGCCATAGGTGTACATATGTCCCCTCCATCTTGAATCTCTTTCCTACCTCCCACCCTTTCCCACCCCTCTAGGTTGTCACAGAGCACCAGATTTGAACTCCTTGCATCGTACAGCAAATTCCCACTGGTTCTCTATTTTACGTACAGTAATGTATATGTTTCCATGCTACTCTCCCAGTTCATCCCACCCTTTCCTTCCCCCACCGTGTCCACAAGTCCATTCTCTAGGTCTGCATCTCCATTGCTGGCCTGCAAATAGATTCATCAGTGATGGTGGTGGTTAAGTTGCTAAGTCCTGTGTGACTCTTGTGATCACATGGACTGTAGCCCACCAGTCTCCTCTGTCCATGGGACTTCCCAGGCAAGAATACTGGAGTGGGTTGCCATTTCCTTCTCCAGGAGATCTTCCTGACTCAGGGATCGAACCCAAATCTGCTGCATTGCAAGCAGATTCTTTACCACTGAGCCACCAGAGAAGCCCCAGGTTCATCAGCACCATCTTTCTGAATTCCATATGTATGTGTTAATATATGATATTTGCTCTTCTTTAAATGAGTTTTATACAATTTTTAAAGGTTACTTTCCATTTACAGTTATTACAAAATATTGACTATATTCCCCTGTGTTGTATAATGTATCCTTGAGTCTATATTATACCCAATGGTTTGTATCTCCCACTCCCCCACCCCTATCTTGCCCCTCCCCACCTCCCCACTGGTAAGCACTAAGCTCTCTGTATCCATGACTATGCTTCTGTTATGTTCTATTCACTAATTTGTTTTATTTTTTGGATACCACATATAAGCAGTATCATACAGTATTTATCTTTCTCTAACTTATTTCACTTAGCATAATGCCCTCCTAGTCCATCCACATTGCAGCAAATGGCAAAATTCCATTCTTTATTATGGCCAAGTAGACTAGTCTTTCTTCAATGCCAATTTCACCCTGGCCTTTAGCCTCTAAGTATTACAAACTACCAATAGATTAAAGCTTAGATGCCTAACAGCAAAGACCTTTGAACTACTATCCCTAAGAGTGATCTGGAATCCATTAAAAAAAATTGAGCCCTTCTCTCATCCCATAAATTATGAGTTAGGTGACTTGAGACAGGCCCAAGGAATTAGCTTTTTTGAAAGCATCCTGCATCTGCAACTGGAATCTGGACCACATTTTGAAAAATGCGGGTGATGTCACTGCATTTTCAAAGCTGCCCATGATTTAGGCCTATTACATCTCACCCAACAAACCAGTGAATTCTGTTGACTGGTTTCCTCTCCACTATTCCCAACCCACATCAGTGCTTTTCTCAAACGCATCTTCTACCTGGGACTTCCCTGGCAGTCCAGTGGTTAAGGCTTCGCCTTCCATTGCAGGAAGTACAAGTTCACTCCCTGGTTCGGGAGCTAAGATTCCCAGGTGCCTCACAGCCAGAAAAGCAAACCATAAAAAAAAAAAAAAAAAGAAGCAGCAGCAATATTGTAACAAATTCAACAAAGACTTTAAAAATGGTCCACATGAAAACAAACAAAAAATAAAACACACAAAAAAAAACCCCACAGAAATGTCTTCCGCCTAGATTACTCTTTCCCTCCTCTCTTCCTCCAAACCCTTCCAATCCTTGATGATGAAACTCCAGTTTCATCTCCATAAAGTTGTCCTCAGGTCCCCCATTGCAGAAGCCTTTCTGACCACACCCACTTGCTTTTGGTGCCTAATCACACATCGTTTTGCTTTTTTACTTCTCTATTGCATTCTTTCCAAGACGATTAAATACTTCTGCAGGTAGGGCACTTCTACCTGGCTGTGAATACACTGAACCTTGCTGCAGGTGGAGAAGGATTGTACCTCTTTTGTGTTTACTTTAACACAGTCCTCCCCCGGGCTAGGTCCCGGGGGTTGGGGGTGGGTGCACTTGTACAATTCGCAGGGTGATGAATGGAAGTGTCAGTGAATCCTCTCTTGAAGTGGCAGAGAATGGGCAAGAGGCCTTGGCGATGAGAGTCGATCGCCTGTCCTTTCTCTCTTCTTCAGCTCGGAGTGGCAGATTTTCTGGGCCTGTAGCCAAGCGTGTGGGTTGTAATATTTTGTACGTGTCTGAATATGAGTGTGTGTGTAGGAATAAGGCACCCTTGCCTCCCCACCTCAGATCCAGCCCACATTTCATGCTTCTTCTTGAGGATTATCTGCCATTCTGATGCACCCCAGCACAGTGCTCATCATCTTGGTGGCATGATAAGGTCAATGCAGAGAGGCAGGCCTGTGAGTCACGGTGTCCGAAGGTAGAATTCCTCCCAAGACCACTGGTTGGTTGCCAATGACACCACGAGGCCATCCATCCCTGTGTCATTCTCTCCTCCTCTTCAGAGGCTTTGATTCGGGGTCCCCTCGGGGAGTCCCACCCCGAGAGTCTGGCTTCACATCAGCTCCTCCCCTGCTCTGCTTCCCCACGTCTGGCAACAATTGTCATTTTCATTGCTGCCTGAAAACACGGGTTGTCATGCCACCCAGGAAAACAATGTGTCTTCTGCCAGATTCACTTAAAAAGACAAGCGTGGGGCTCCGTGGGAGAGCTGCCTGACACCTGCTGGGATCTGTTTTTCCAGGAGAACTCCATTTCATCCAGGCCTGGAGACGCCTAAGTGGTGTGGTCTGCTAGCAGTTATGGTCACATCACCGTGAAAAGGAGTATGTACCAGCCTCTCGGCTCCAGGGACTGATGGGCCACCTGGTGATAAAGACTGGAGTGCATCCCCCAGAGCTATTTGAATCATACCCACGGGAAGTCAAGCCTGGATGCCATGGGGTTACCTGGAGCGGGATAGGGTATGAGTTCCAGGTGCGTGATGCGGCGGCTCTAGGGGAGAGTGGGATGGTCTTGGCCTCTGACACTGGGCCAAGCTGGCCCATCAGCTGGGCTTCCTAAGTTGGGGGGCGGGGGCGGGGGGCGGCTACGACTGCTAGGAGACTGAATGCAAATTCCAGATTCTTCTCACCCCCAGCTGTAGGCACCCCCTCCTACAGTTTCCTGAGCTTGATCTAGGCACGCTGGGTGACACACAGCAGCTCAGTATTGCAAGAGGTGACTCCAGCTGAAATAACCAGAACAGAGGGATGATTGATATATAGAGGGCCTGTAGTCTGTGGGGAAACCCCAAAATATCCCGAAGAAAAAGTAGGTCACTGGAGGATCTGCATCCTATAACTACTACGAGCTGTGAGTGCTCCGGACATGGAGCTGTATTTCCCTTGAAGAAGTGCCATTTTTGTGTGTGTGATCTGGGTCTGTATTTTAATTTTTTTTAATTAAAAAAAAAGGTACAATTGCTTTACAATGTTGTGTTAGTTTCTGCCATAAGACAGTGTGAATGGGCTACAAATATGCATATACCCCTCCCCCTTGAGCCTCCCCCCCAGTCCCTCCCCCCACCCCACTAGGCCGTCACAGAGCACAGAGCTGGGCTCCCTGAGCGATACAGCGGCTTCCCACTAGCTGCCCATTTCACACATGGTGGTGTATACAGTCAACCCCACTCTCCAACTCATCCCAGCCTCCCCTTGCCACCCCCATGTCCACATGTCCACTCCCTACATCTCTGACTCTATTCCTGCCCTGAAAATAGGGTCCCCTGCACCATTTTTCAAGACTCTACATATATGCGCTAATATACAATGTTTGTTTTTCTCTTTCTGGCTTACTTTACTGTGTATGACAGACCCTGAGTTCATCCACACCGCCACAGATGACTCAATTTCATTCTCCTTTATGGCTGAGTAATAGTCCATTGTCCATTTTTAATCTGCACATTTGTTCTTTAAGTTACAATACCGACTGGAGGACATAGTAAGCCTCATGCCGGCCCAAGAAACCACACTGGCATTGTTAAAATTCCCAGTATAAATGGAGTCTTACTGTATTGGGCAAAGACAATCATCTTTTTCCCAATCATTTACCGTTTGTTGTGTCAGGCACTTACACTGACAGCACTGACAAGAATCATGTCACTGAAACCTCACATGATTCTGTGAGGTCGTTCACATTTCATCGATGGCACACCCCATCGAGTTGCCCAGGATGGCACAGAACATAAGCGGCTGGCCCCAGATTCAAGCTCACATCTAAAGAATCCAAACACAGTGCCCTTTAACTCTACCTTGTGCTGCTCTCTTGCTAGAACAAGCAAGCAGAGATTTGTCTGCAGCATCAATTGCAGAGCTGCATGGAGTTTCCAGGGGGATCTAGGTTCTCTCTTTTTTTTATTTTAGTCACTGAGTTGTGTCTGACTCTTTATGACCCCATGGACTATAGCCTGCCCGGTTCCTCTGTCCATGAAATTTCCCAAGCAAGAATACTGGAGTGGGTTGACATTTCCTTCTCTAGGGGATCTTCTTGATGTCAGTGGCTGGAATAAAATGAAAAACAACAACAAAAAAAGCATCTATAGGATGAGGAAGATCATGGAGCTATTGATGGATGCCGATGTCATAAATGTAAATGACTTCGTAAAGGGACTAAGTCCTTTGCATATAGTACTCTATCCAATCTTTTAGGGCTCCCCTGATGCCTCAGCAGGTAAAAAATCTGCCTGCCGTGCAGGAGACACAGGAGATGCAGCTTCGACCCCTGGGTTGGGAAGATCCCCTGGAGGAGGGCCCACTCCAGTATTCCTACCTGGAGAATCCCATGGACAGAGGAGCCTGGTGGGCTACAGTCCAAAGGGCGCTAAGAGTCAGATATGATTGAGCAACTACACACACAGGACTTAGGAAATTATATTATTCCCATTTTGTAGGTGAGAATACTGAGGCACACAGTGGTAACTTGCCCAGGTCATGGCTACCGGTCAGGGCACAGGCTGGTGAACCTCAACGGAAGGCCACAGAGCCACCATCTCAACCCTCACCAAATGGACCTGAGCTGCCGTTCTATTCCCCAATCCATCACAGTTGATCTTGTGACAGGCACATTCTACTCAAATCAGTTACTAAGACAACTGAGCAGACTTTATTTGTCTCCTGGGAATCTGCCATATGAATATTACAGTAAAATAACAAACATCCTCTGATATCCCCAATGGGGAAGGAAGGACGATTAATAGATTTGCCATTTGCTGTACAGTTCCACTGTGAAGCTGGTTTGCCTGTTAGGTTGAGAGACATCTACCGTCATCACAGAGGTCAGCTCCCTTGCTAGGAAGCATTGCCTTTGTTTGCTTGTTAAAAATGCACATGCTGCTTCTTTTCCTGATGCATACAGAGAGCCTTCTGCGAAGAAGAACATCATAAATAAATGACCAGCCTCGAAAACAGACGTATCAGCGATGCTACTTGATGCCTTGGTGTTCTGAGACCTTCCTTCAGGTGTGCTAAAGCTCAGATGCCGTGGAGGAGTCATCCCACCCCTTGCCCCTTTCCTGAGTTCCAGGAAGACTCTGAGACTATAGCTGTCTCCCCACTGAAGACAACTCCAGCTGTTACTGGTGGTCCAGTGGCTAAGATTCCACATTCACAATGCAGGATACCCAGGTTCAATCCCTGGTCGGGGAACTAGATCTTGCATGCCACAATTAAGACCCGGTGCAACCAAATAAATACATTTTTTTAAACCTATATAATTAACAAGACTTCCCAGGTGGCACTAGTGGTAGAGAACCCTCCTGCCAATGTAGGAGAGGTAAGAGATGTAAGAGACATGGGTTCAATCCCTGGGTTGGGAAGATCCCCTGGAGGAGGACATGGAGACCCACTCCAGTATTCTTGCCTCATGGACAGAGGAGCCTGGAGGGCTATGGTCCATAGGGTTGCAAAGAGTAGGACATGACTGAAGTGACTTAGCATGTATGCATATAATTAACATGTCATTGTTGAAAAACTAGAAAATAAAAATGAACTAAAAAATGTCTAATTTTGTCCACCAAAAACAAAAGCTGAACAAACTTTTGTGATACGACTTGTCAGTGACAAAATGCTGTGGATATTTTTAAATGTCAATAATGAAGTCTTCCATGACAATTGTAAATAGTCCTTTAGCATTCAGCCGTATAGAAGAGCGTCATAATCTAATGGGTGGTGGTTTGTTTGCTTTCCCATTTCCCTGTTATTAGATATTTAAGTTGTTTCCATCTCAGTGGTGTTATGAACAATACTTTATACCTCTACACAACTCTGTGCAGGTCTCAATTGTTTCCCATAGGAAAAATTCTAGAATCAGAGTTTTTGGGTTAGAGGGAATGTAATTCTTAAGATTTTGGTTTAATTTCTTGTCAGAAATGTTGTGCTGATTCATACATCTTTTGATTGCCAACTTCCCCTCACTTTGTATATCACAAGTATTATTTTTTTGGTGGTGGAGAGTAGTTTTTGCCAAGTTAAAAGGTTGTATTTCATTGATTCCTACTGATGTTATTCATTTTTTAAATTTCCCCTATGTTTCACAGTGGAAATATCTTTAATGTACGTTTGACTATGTTTTGATAGTTTCTTTTTCTCATTTCTCCCTCGTTGGGGTGATTATCTTATTTTTATTCTTTAAAAGTATTTGAGACTTCCTGGTGGCCCAGTTGTTAAGACTACACACTTCCAATGCAGAGGGCATGGGGTCGATCCCTGGTCAGGTAACTAAGATCCCACATACTGTGCAGCACGGTCAAGAAAATTTTAAAAATTAAAAAAAAAATTTGCATATAGAGTTGATTGCTCTCACATCTATTACACATCCATTTTTTAAAAAGCATTTGCCTTTTAATTTTTCGACTCATAAATATCTTAAATTCAAATGCAGTCAGACTTAGGTGTATTTTCTTCTCTGTTTTGTCTCTTTGGCAATTTATTAATTTATAATTCAAAAAGCAATTCCAGGGCACAGACTCTGGGCTTAGGATTGAGATCTGCTCAAACAGATCATTCCTATTCCCAGATGGCACAAATATTGGTTTTTCTCTTCTTTACTGGTTTCAATTTTGGTATTTTAGTCTTCAGTATACATGAAATTTATTCTGTTAGGTTAGGAGATACGAATTTAATTTATTTTAAAGTCGTTAACTATTAAGTCCAACACAGCCTTTCCTCACTTTTATGCAAATCCATCTTAATCTTATACCAAAGAATTATCCATCGAGGAAGCCCACATCTTTGGCGGTTGGGCGCACAGGCTATTTAGATAAAGCGATAGTAAGGGAAGATCGTCCAGTGAGAGGTATGCAGGGCGAACCGTCTATGAACTTATGTCTGGAAATGACCCAGTAATTTTGAGGCTACTTTGTTAACAGAGGAGCAACTAGGGAAACTGAGGTTTTGACTAGGATCTATCTTGTAAGATATGAAGTAACAGTTGATTATGAAAGAAAATGAAGAGCTGGGCTAGGTCATCAGGGAAGCTGGTCTCAGGCAGGTTGCTGGTTCTCTATTATTAAGGGGGCGCTGACTTCCACCAAAAGTGTGTGTTTCAGCGCTTTCCATATTGACCACAATCCCTCACATGCGAAAGCCCGAGCTGCTCATTCTGTCATTTTGCTCCCAATCTTACACTGTTCTCTGATTGTTAAATTTTCATGTTGCCTTTATTTTTTTAATTCATCATCATGGTGGGTTAATTTAATATACCTTTCCCAGGAAATGATAGTTCAATCATGTTACCTTTAAATATATAAATATCTAACAGTACAAATGCCCACCTGTATTTTTCATGTGTGTATGTACGCATTAGTCTCAAGCATTTAGGCTTTCTGAGGTGTTTTAGTATTGTGTTGTGAAATTAGCAAATTTAGATTTTTGTTTGGAATTACATGACATTTATAGATTAATTTGAAGATAACTGATGTTTTTTTTCCCCCATTTAGGGAGATAGTATATATTCCCCATTTATCTTTTACTATGTACCTAGCTTTCCTGGTGGCTCAGACAGTTAAGAATCTGCATGCAATGCAGGAGACCGGGGTTTGATCCCCGGGACCAGAAGATCCCCTGGAGCAGGGAATGGCTATCCACTCCAGTACTCTTGCCTGGAGAACTCCATAGACAGAGGAGCCTGGTAGGCTACAGCCCATGAGGTCGCAAAGAGCTGGACGTGACTGAGTGACTAACACTATGTACCTTACTTAGTAAATATATGCTGTATTCTTTATGGAGATCCTTCAAATTTTATTTTTACTAATTTTAAAATTTTATTGATGTATAGTTGATTTGCAATGTTGTGTTAATTTCTGCTGCATGGCAAAGTGATTCAATTATACATATATAGGCAATCTTTTTCATATTCTTTTCCATTATGGAATATCACAGAATATTGAATATAGTTCCCTGTGCTATACAGTAGGAACTTACTGTTTATGTCCATTTTAAAATAAGAATGTCTATTTGTAATTATTTCATATTTTTCAAGTACAGTGGATGTAAGTGCCTAGATGGGTAAATCAAGTAGCCAAAAACAACTTAGGAGGTTATGACTTCCCCAAAAAACTGGGCTTCCCTGATAGCTCAGTTGGTAAAGAATCTGCCTGCAATGCAGGAGACCCCGGTTCGATTCCTGGGTTGGGAAGATCCCCTGGAGAAGGGATAAGCTACCCACTCCAGTATTCTTGGGCTTCTCCTGTGGCTCAGCTGGTAAAGAACCCGCCTGCAGTGCAGGAGGTCTGGGTTCGATCCCTGGGTTGGGAAGAGAAAGGCTACCTACTCCAGTATTCTGGCCTGGAGAATTCCATGGATTGTATAGTCCGTGGGGTCACAAAGAGTCAGACAGGACAGAGGCCTTTATAATATTTAAAGTTAGTGTAAAAGTTCTTCGTCTTTGAAAAGAAAACTGATGAACCATCCACCATGTAGTTGCGAATAAACCTATGAGGAAGGGGCTTGCTAATAGATTTAACAATTGGATCAAAGCGGTCCAACACAGAGGTGTAAGGTGACCTGTGGCTGCTCACATTCCAGATGACACCAGGGGGCGCCCACCTGTCTCTCTAAAACCAAGTCTCTGCTCTGATGCTGAACCTCAGGCTCCTTTTTACTTAGTGTCCAGCAGCTGAGTTTTAGAAACAAGCTAGAATGGAGCATTCCAGAAAGGTGTGTACCTCCAGGGCTGCTCCAGGGGCATCTGGCATGATGGGCTCCATGCCTCACTGGCTTCTTGACCTTAACAAGCATGCAGGTGAGTTGCTACCTGCCTGGATCTCAGGTGGAGATCTTATCTTCCAAAAGGGCAACCCTTCACTACTGCGCACTGCAGACCTATTTGTTTCCTGGACATTTTACCTGAAAAATTAGCTTCTCACTCAATTAGCTGTGATTTGGGGTTTCCACAGGGCAAGGTGTCCTATGCCGGATGGTAGATGTTAGCCTTGGCTATCCCCATAAAGACATAAAGAATATGTCTTCTGGGAAAGTGAGGAAATCTGTGCAGGAAACAAATAGACCCCATAAGGATCTGATGGGCACATGGGTAGGAATCAGGTAAGGGTTATACTGTAGGAGTCCAACATAGATTGATAGTTTGGATGGAAGTATAAAAACTGCACCACAATTTTACTATCGGATCCGGTGAGATTCTCCAGCTGAGTAGATTGGTTTGAATTTGGTTTTGTTGGTTATTTCTCTGAGTCTCCTGTTGGATGACTTGCACACAGCATTTTTACACATATTGAGATGAGAAGGATAGTCAATCTTTTAAAATTCAATGAATTTTTATATTGCTTATTTTACTAGATGATTAACTTAGGAATAACCTGATGAGAAAGCAAGTCTTTCTGGGTAATTACTGCCGAGATAATGACATAGAGCCAGTGTTGCAGACTGTGGTTTGTGGACCAAATCTCACCTCCAATCAACACTGGAAACAAAGGTGGCGGGTTGTTGCTGTTGTTGTTTCAGTATAGTTGCTTTACAATAGTGTGTTAGTTTCTGCTTCACAGCAATGTGAATCAGCCACATGCACACATAGCTCCTCTCTTCCTTGGATTTCCTTCCCATTTGTGTTACCTCAGAGCACTGTGTAGAGTTCCCTGTGCTACACAGTGGGTTCTCATTAGTTATCTATTTTATACATAGTATCAAAAGTGTATATATGTCAATCTCCCAGTCCATCCTACCATTCCCCTTCCTTCCTTGGGACCCATACACTTGTTCTCTACGTCTGCGTCTCATATATGCAGTGGAATATTACTCAGCCATCAAAGGAATGAAATTGTTCCATTTGCAGGGACATGGAGCGACCTAGAGACTGTCATACAGAATGAAGTAACTCAGAAAGAGAAAAACAAATATCAAATATTAATACATACATGGAGAACCTAGAAAAATGGTCCTGATGACTTATTTGCAAAGGAAGCAAGGTTTTATTGGAGGCCAGCGGCACCACTTGCTTAAGGAATGTTTGTGACTCTTTCATGCTAGAACTGAAGACTTGAGTAGTGAAGAGAGATACTGTATATCCCGCAAACCAGAAATATTTACTCTCTGGCCGTTTAGCAAAACAAGAAAAAGAAAGTTTCTCAATCCCTGACACAGCTCACCTTCCAGACAGCTGAAGTTACTATTTTGATAGTCCCTAGCTTTTCTCTAGTTTGAGTAAACTCTTATATGAGTTACCTTATTCATTTTGCATGGTGTTTATCCCTGAAGGTGTCATGATGTGGCAGCGTTCAAACTAGAAATTCTGTGTTGGGAGTTTTATTTGCCCAGGGTGGCATGTGGTCAAAGATGTCCAAAAGTCAAAATGGTTTTATCCGTGCTCTGGGGGGTGGGGAGTGGGCAGTGCAGATATAATGCTCTGGTCGCCCACATGTATCCATGAGGAGCAGGTGGAAGACAATGGTGTCCATGGCAATAGTCTGGGGGCATCTTTTCTTTAAAAGTGCCTTTGTGGAATGTTTTTGATTTTTTTGTGGTTTTTGTGTTTTTGTTGTTGTTGTTTTGTTCTGTTGGCTGGGTCAGGTCTTAGTTGTGGCATGCAGGACCCTTATCTGTGGCATGTGAATGCTTAGTTGTGGCATGTGACATCTAGTTCCCTGACCAGGGATTGAACCTGGGTCCCCTGCATTGGGAGTATGGAGTCTTAGCCACTGGACAACCAGGGAAGTCCCTGGGCACATCTCTGACTCAAGTCTTTCTAACAAAGAGTTGGGCATTCTTGCCAGGCTTCTTCCTTTTCACAAGCAGATGGGCACTGCTCTCAGATTCATTGTCTGTTACACAACGCAAAGTATTTGTTCTGCCCGGGAGCACAGTCTCCAGCTCTACCATGCAATATTTATCAGTAGTTTGGTTGGAAGAGACAATAGCCAGGGAGGACTGTAGGAAAGAAATATAGGCCCCTGATGCATTTGGGTCAATCAAGTCAGCAGAGAGCAGGGTGCTCCCAGCACTGTGTAACGTTGTCATCATTTTTCACTGACATTCACTCTGAAGTCTGTTGAAGGCTGGTTTGTGGACCAGTCCTGTGAGCCTCATTGTTCAGCAGAGCCTGGTGTGTTACATAGTTCAGTTCAGTTCAGTTCAGTTGCTCAGTCATGTCTGAATCTTTGTGACCCCATGAACCTGTCATCTGCATATCTGAGGTTATTGGTATTTCTTCTGGCAATTTTGGTTCCAGCTTGTGCTTCTTCCAGCCCAGCATTTCTCATGATGTACTCCGAATATAAGTTAAATAAGCAGAGTGACAATATACAGCCTTGACGTTCCTTTTCCTATTTGGAGCCAGTCAGTTCTTCCATGTCCAGTTCTAACTGTTGCTTCCTGACCTGCATACAGGTTTCTCAAGAGGCAGGTCAGGTGGTCTGGTATTCCCATCTCTTTCAGAATTTTCCACAGTTTATTGTGAGCCACACAGTCAAGGCGTTGGCATAGTCAATAAAACAGAAATAAATGTTTTCTGGAACTCACTTGCTTTTTCGATGACTCAGTGGATGTTGACAATTTGATCTGTGGTTCCTCTGCCTTTTCTAAAACCAGCTTGAACATCTGGAAGTTCATGGTTCACATATTGCTGAAGCCTGGTTTGGAGAATTTTGAGCATTACTTTACTAGCATGTGAGATGAGTGCAATTGTGTGGTAGTTTGAGCATTCTTTGTGATTGCCTTTCTTTGGGATTGGAATGAAAACTGACCTTTTCCAGTCCTGTGGCCACTGCTGAGTTTTCCAAATTTTCTGGCATACTAAGTGTAGCACTTTCACAGCATCATCTTTCAGGATTTGAAATAGCTCAACTGGAATTCCATCACCTCCACTAGCTTTGTCCATAGTGATACTTCCTAAGGCCCATTTGACTTCACATTCCAGGATGTTTGGCTCTAGGTGAGTGATCACACCATCGTGATTATCTGTGTCATGAAGATCTTTTTTGTACAGTCCTTCTGTGTATTCTTGCCACCTCTTCTTAATATCTTCTGCTTCTGCTGGGTCCATACAATTTCTGTCCTTTATTGAGCCCATCTTTGCATGAAATGTTCCCTTGGTATCTCTAATTTTCTTGAAGAGATCTTTGCTGCTGCTGCTGCTGCTGCTAAGTCGCTTCAGTCGTGTCCGACTCTGTGCAACCCCATAGATGGCAGCCCATCAGGCTCCCCCGTCCCTGGGATTCTCCAGGCAAGAACAGTGGAGTGGGTTGCCATTTCCTTCTCCAGTGCATGAAAGTGAAAAATCAAAGTGAAGTCTCTCAGTCGTGTCCAACTCTTAGCGACCCCATGGACTGCAGCCTACCAGGCTCCTCTGTCCATGGGATTTTCCAGGCAAGAGTACTGGAGTGGGGTGCCATTGCCTTCTCCAAAGAGATCTCTAGTCTTTCCCATTTTATTATTTTCCTCTATTTCTTTGCATTGCTTGCTGAGAAAGTCTTTCTTATCTCTCCTTGCTATTCCCTGGAACTCTGCATTCAAATGGGAATATCTTTCCTTTTCTCCTTTGCTTTTCACTTCTCTTCTTTTCACAGCTATTTGTATGGCCTCCTCAGACAGCCATTTTGCTTTTTTGCATTTCTTTTTCTTGGAGATGGTCTTGATCCCTGTCTCCTGTACAATGTCATGAACCTCCGTCCATAGTTCATTAGGCACTCTATTAGATCTAGTCCCTTAAATCTATTTCTCACTTCCACTGTATAATCGTAAGGAATTTGATTTAGGTCATACCTGAATGGTCTGGTGGTTTTCCCTACTTTCTTCAATTTAAGTCTGAATTTAGCCATAAGGAGTTCACGATCTGAGCCACAGTCCGCTCCCGGTGTTTTTGCTAACTGTATAGAACCCTTCAACTTCAGCTTCTTCAGTGGTACTGGTTGGGGCATAGACTTGGATTACCGTGATATTGAATGGTTTGCTTTGGAAATGAACAGAGGTCATTCTGTTGTTTTTGAGATTGCATCCAAATACTGAATTTTGGACTCTTTCGTTGACTGTGATGGCTACTCCATCTTTTCTAAGGGATTCCTGCCCACAGTGGTAGATATAACGGTCATCTGAGTTAAATTCGCCCATTCTAGCCCATTTTAGTTTGCTGATTGCTAGAATGTCAACATTCACTCTTGCCATCTCCTGTTTGACCACTTCCAATTTGCCTTGATTCATGGACCTAACATTCCAGGTTCCTATGCAATATTGCTCTTTACAGCATCAGACCTTGCTTCTATCACCAGTCACATCCACAACTGGGTGTTGTTTTTGCTTTGGCTCCATCCCTTCATTCTTTCTGGAGTTATTTCTCCACTGATCTCCAGTAGCATATTGGGCACCTACTGACCTGGGGAGTTCATTTTTCAGTGTCCTATCTTTTTGCCTTTTCATACTGTTCATGGGGTTCTCAAGGCAAGATAATGAAGTGGTTTGCCATTCCCTTCTCCAGCGGTGTTACATGGTAATACCCCCTTTAAGAAAACCACTGGGACAAAGAAGACCAATCTTCATACCAAGAAGTAGACATCTTTTAGCCGAGGGAGTTGTTTTCTTCTTCTAGACACTTTGAGGTGCATACCCGAGAAGACCCCATGTCTCTGGCTGGCTCTTATTATAGAACAGCCATGTCAAATATGCAGGTGAGTTCAGTTTAACTTAATTCCTGCTTTACTTTGTCTCTGCCTGTGTGTTACTCTCTCCCCCTCTAAAGTCTTCCTTTGCCTTGGAAAGTGAAAATTGCTCTGTCATGTCCAACTCTTTGCGACCCCATGGTCTGTAGCCCACCACGCTCCTCTCTCCATGAAATTCTCCAGGCAAGAATACTGGAGTGGGTTGCCATTCCCTTCTCCAGGAGATCTTCCAGATATTGGACCGAACACAGGTGTCCCGCATTGCACACGGGTTCTTTACTCTCTGAGCCATCAGGGAAGCCCTCGTTTGCTTTGAAAGTCTCCTTTAACGTCTTCTGAGACAAGGTGAGAGAGAGATGAACAGCAAAAGTCAAGTAAAACAGCAGCTACCAAACTCTGCTGCTCTTGCCTGTGTCACGCACAAGTGAATCTTCCACTTCTGTTCCAGCATTTTCGAACATGTATGAATTACTTTTCAGGATGCTGATCTAAAAGTCAGAGAGCCAAACCACTTCCAACCTCTTCTCTTTGAAAAAGGAGATTTACAAAAAAAAAAAAAAAAGAAAATCAGATTACAGCAGTAATTGATGTTGTGGCAAAGCATCAGAAATTATAGAAAAACAACTACACTCAAATAAAACTGCTTACAAGCCCACTACCCAGAGAAGTGTCTTGTTTCTAAAAGACATATCTAGATCTCATCTGTAATCCATACCTTCAGCCAGCCTCCTCCAGAGCACTTTCTTTATAATTCTGGACCATATTAATCTTTGGGGCTTCCCCGATGGCTCAATTGGTAAAGAATCTGCCTGCAATGCAGGACCCCGGCTTCAATCCCTGGGTTGGGAAGATCCCCTGGAGAAGGGAATGGCTGCCCACTCCAGTATTCTTGCCTGGAGAATTCCCTGGACAGAGGAGCCTGGTGGGCTACAGTCCACGGGATTACAAAGAGTCAGACTATTAATCTTTAGAGGGGGAAAAAAAACCCCACTAACTTGCCTTTCTCAAAGAGTCATTTTTCTGTCCCACTCTGCCACGAGTTGTTATCATATGATTCCGTTAATAATGTTTTCAGCTTCATAACGCAAAAGGTAGGATCCAGTCTCTTGCTCAGGAGTTTTGGAGGCCCTGTTACCAGATGGCACAAGTGTGACCTCATTGTATGGATCAGACTGAAAAGCGTGCATATTCTTTTCAGACTTCAGAGACTCCAACTGGTAAATAACTGTAGAGAACACAGCAGATCCATAGAAGCACATTTTAAGTGAACATCAGCGCATTGCACACGAGCAGGCATACACACCACGTTAGAACATCCTAGTTTGTATAATTAACATCGGCCTGACTCTTGGCTGGTGACCAAACCCCAGGTGCCACCTTTGATGTCTTGCTTAAGCACTGAGCAAATGCTGTCTTTCCTGTTTCAGGTCTGTCTGTCTGCCTGGCCCACGAGAAACAGCTGCCTGCCTGTGCGGTGATCTTTCAGCGTTTTTATTCAGCTACACTTTTCGATGTTTTGTCAGATTCCCTTTGCAGACTTAAATCCTCCCACAGACAATGGTAGGAATAAATTGCCAGAAATGAAGACAAGGGAGCAGCAGCCTTTGAACAGCGGCAGCAGATCCGACCAGAGCAAACAGGATGCCTTTCTCGTGTCTCTTTCCTCTTCTTCTTTCACTTCTCCTACGTCTCGGCTCAGCTCTAGAACATGTCTGTATACACCGTCTGTGACGGATCACTAACACTCTTGCTTGGTGGCTCCCAGAAAACTCGGCACTGGGGTTGTTTTGTTTTTGTTTTATTATTTAGAGGCCCAGGGAACACTCACTGCCAATATCCGAGATGAAACCAGTGTAAACATCTGTTGAGAGACTGTTTAAAATATTCTTTGAAAAAGTCTCTTCAAGCAAAGGGTACCAGTTGTTTTGGAAAATGGCTCTGGGAACAGGGAACCCGAGGCAATCTGTGATCTCAAGGCATGTCTGGGGACTTGATAAGGCAGAGAAGCTTCTGGAAGCCCATGCGTAAAGTATGATTGCCTGCCACTCAGTAGAAAGAGGTCCTTGGAAAGACTTCACTGGAGTGCGGAACAAAATCACAGTCCGAACAATGTGAACCGTGTCATCCGTTAATGAGACAGATCTCGGTGGTGACCCTTGGATTTATTTTAAACACTCAACGTACAAAGCACATCTTTTCCTAAGTAGATTTTCCCTCTTCACTCTTCTTCTTCTGCCTCTTCAAAGAGAGAAAAGATAAGCTGGGGGAGAAGAGCTAAGGTCTAGCTGGTGTCTTCATAACTATTTTTTGAAAGCCAGCCATTACATGAAATAACCTCTGAAGTTTCATAGCCAAAAACCCTCAAATGAGCTTCAAATATTGTTGAAGTCAGGCTGATCTGAAGCCTTAAGTCCTAAGAGGGTTTTGCCTGAAGCTAAGCATGAAGATAAGTTGATATTAGGGATTTCTGAAATGGATACCAAATAAAATCTCATTTTTGTAAAAATTTCACTTTACCAACAAGAACCTACTGTATAGTGCAAGGAACTGTACTCAGTGTTTTATAATAACTTAAAAGGGAAAGAGGGCTTCCCAGGTACTTCAGTGGGTAAAGAATCTGCCTGTAATGCAGGAGATGCAGGAGAAGGGGGGTTTGATCCCTGGGTCAGGAAGATCCCCTGGAGGAGGGCACGGCAACCCACTCCAGTATTCTTGCCTGGAGAATCCCCATGGACAGAGGGGCCTGGCGAGCTACGGGGCATAGGGTCACAAAGAGTCAGACATGACTGAAGTGACTAAGCAGGCTTGCAAGCACCTAAGGGAAGGAATCTAAAAAGATTTAGACATAGATAAATAAATTAATCACTTTGTTGTACACCTGAAATTAACACAACATTGTAAATCAACTATAATTAAAAAAATCTTGCTTAGTACAAAACATATATTGAATTATTACCCTCAAAAACTTGCTTTAAAGAGTAATATAATCCACTGGTTCATGGGGTTTGAGATCAGCTGTCTTAACGCATTACATTTTTATTAGTCAGTAAACTAGGGGGAACTTCCTTGGTGGCCCAGTGGTTAGGACTTTGTCTTCCAGTGCAGGGGGTACAGGTTTGATCCCTGGCTGGGGAGCTGAGATCCCACATACCTCATGGCCAAAAAACCAAAACAGAAAACAGAAGCAATATTGTAACATTTAATAAAGACACTTAAAAAATGGTTCATATAAAAAAGACCTTAAAAGTAAATAAACAGAGAAAATTCAGGATTATAAATTTCTGGAACATGACCAGAAAAGTCAACCTCCGTATAAACCCAAGCTTTAAATATAAGGCATCATGTTACATGATGACCCTATACCATAATCTTAATAAATGAACTTATTAAGTCCCTTTTCCCTTAAAGACTTAATGAGTGAACCATGAATGTCCCAGTTCAGTTCAGTTCAGTTGCTCAGTCATTTCTGACTCTTTGTGACCCCATGGACTGTAGCACGCCAGGCTTCCTTGTCCATCACCAACTCCAGGAGCTTACTCAAACTCATGTCCATTGAGTCAGTGATGCCATCCAACCACCTCATCCTCTGTTGTCCCCTTCTCCTCCTGCCTTCAAACTTTCCCAGCATCAGGGTCTTTTCCAATGAGTCAGTTATTCACATTAGGTGGCCAAAGTATTGGAGCTTCAGCTTCAGCATCAGTCCTTCCAATGAATATTCTTTGATTTCTTGAATGAATATTCTACTGATTTCCTTTAGGATGAACTGATTTGATCTCCTTGCAGTCCAAGGAACTCTCAAGAGTCTTCTCCAACACCACAATTCAAAAGCATCAATTCTTTGGCACTCAGCTATCTTTATGGTCCAACTCTCACATCCATACGTGACTACAGAAAAAACCATAGCTTTGACTAGACAGACCTTTGGCGCAAAGTAATGTCTCTGCCTTTTAATATGCTGTCTAGGTTGGTCATAACTTTCCTTCCAAGGAGTAAGCATCTTTTAATTTCATGGCTGTAGTCACCATCTGCAGTGATTTTGGAGCTCAAGAAAATAGAGTCTGACACTGTTTCCATTGTTTCCCCATCTATTTGCCATGAAGTGATGGGACCGGATGCCATGATCTTAGTTTTTTGAATATGGTGCTTTAAGCCAGCTTTTTCACTCTCCTCTTTCACTTTCATCAAGAAGCTCTTTAGTTCCTCTTGACTTTCTGCCATGGGGTGGTGTCATTTGCGTATCTGAGGTTATGATATTTCTCCTGGCATTCTTGATTCATGTCCCAGGAGGACACTATTGGTGTGTCTCTGGAAACACAGTGGTGAGTCCAACAGACACAGAGCCTGCGCTCATGGAGTCCAGTATTTATTAGCAGTGATAGGCAATGAAGAGTTAACAAGTAGGTAAAGTGTTGATGGTGATGAAGTCTAAAATAGTAACAGCTGGATGTAAGAAATGGATGTTGACAGAAGGTGATGCCTGTTTATTGCATGTGACCAACAAAGGTGTGCTTCTCTGCAGAATCAACATTCATGCAGAGATCTTAAGGATGAGAGGGACCCACCATGTGCATGGACAGGGAGTGAGGAGCAGGACTGTAAGGGAAGGAAGAGTGTGTGTGTGCATACTGTGTGTGTAAAGGCACTGGTAGGAAAGAGTTAAACTGGATTGAGCACATGCATGGTGGCAAAACTGAAGTGACCTGTTGTGGCTGAGGGCAAAAGGCAGAGAGGCTGGAGATAAGTTTGAAGGAGAACAGTCAGTCAGGGCCTGGACCAGCAAAGAAGCTACTGCTAGAAAAATGATATAGCTGTTCTTATATGCAAAGCAGAAATAGAGACACAGATGTAGAGATCAAAATATGTGGATACCAAGTGGTAATAGAGGGGTTAGGATGAATTGGGCAATTGGGATTGATGTATATACAGTACTGATACTCTGAATAAAATAGATAGCTAATGAGAACCTTCTGTATTGTCCAGGGGACCCTCCTCAGTGCTCTATGGGTGACCTAAATGGGAAGGAAATCTAAAAAAGAGGGGATATGTGTATATGTATAACCGATTCACTTTGCTCTACAGGAGAAACTAACACAACATTGTAAAACTCCAATAAAAATCAATTTTTTAAAAAAGAAGCTACTGCAATCTAATGGAAAAGAGAAGGTGACTTAAAGAGGTGATGGAGACACAGAGAAGTGGGCAGATTCCAGACACATGTGAAGGGAGAACTGTCAGGATTTGCTAATGGATTAGAGATGGGAGAGGAGGGAAGGAGAGAAATGAGGGATGCTACTCAAATGTGGAGAACCAACCTCTGCTGAGAATGTTGGATGCACCATTTGGGAGCAGGAGGTAGCATCCAGCGTTCCCTTTGAACACAGTACATGTACACTGACATAGTGCAGAATTTAGGAGTCCGGGGTTCAGAGGGAAAGTTGAGGCTAGAGATGAAGCTGTGAAAGTCATCAACCTCAATAAACATCATAAGAGGAGATGAGTTCCCCTGAAGAAATGACAGATTGGAGAGAGAAGATCCAAGAGGGGACAGAGGAAACCCTTAATTCTATGACCTCAGTCTGGGGCTTGGGGTTTTGGCGTGGGGGGCAGTTAGGAGGAGAAAAATGAGAGTGTGTGATGTCATGGAAACCAGGAGAGTGGATCATCTCAGGAAGACAGCTGGGTGCTTCAGCAAGGTTAAGTGAGGAGAAGATGGGAAGGTGGTTACAGGCTTTGTGAAAAATGCAGTCAAGGTGACCTTGGCCAGAGCAGGATTGGTGGAGTGCGGGAAGCAGAACCCAGAGTGGTTGTGGGTTGAAGAACACATGCGAGGTTAGAATGAGGACAGTATGTGTTTATGGCTAGTATTATTAATTGTGGCAAATATGCATGATGTGGATTTTGCCATCTTGACCATGTGCAAGAGCACAGTTCAGTGGCGTTAAGTACATCCACCATGCTGAGCAACCATCACCGCCACCCATCTACAGAACTGCTTTTTCATCTTCGCAAATGAAATTCCGCACCAATTAAGCCCTACTTCTGCCTTCCTTTCTCCACCCAGCCCCAGGCAATCATCTTTCTACTTTCTGATTCGGTGCGTTTGAGTGGAATTCAGCCAGTATTTGGCCTTTTGTGACTGGCTTATTTCCCTTGGTGTATCGACCTCACAGGTTCATCTATGTTGTAGACCGTGTCAAATTAGCATGAATAAAAATCGCACATTTTCTTTATCTGTGCTTCCATCGACAGACACCTGAGTTGTTTCCACCCCTTGGCTGCCGTGAACCTGAACCACACTCTGTGAACATGGGCCCACACTCACGGCTCTCTGATGGAGGGATGAGAGGGTGAGAGCTGGAGTGGGTACAAAGTCAAGGAGAAGGCGTGGTTTTGATTGTGGTGGTGTTCTTCCCTAAGCTGAGAGAATCCAGGGGATTTTGTGTGCCTTTGGCAGTGATTCTGGGGAGAGGGAAAGGCAAATGCTGAGCAGAAAGGGGAGGGCAACTGATGGAGGGGGAGGGGAAGAGCTCAGACTCGAATGGCACATGGGCCATCGGACCCCCTTCATCTGTCGAGAAGGAGGAAGACTTGGCTTCGCAAGCAGTGCTTCAGTGGTTTTGGCAATGGCAGTATAAGGACAGCTCCTGCAAATGGCTTCAGTTTTCTCCATGAAGGAGGAAGCAAGCATATCAGCTGGGAGTTGAAAGGAGAAGAGAAGGTGGGAGGATTAGAGGAGAGAGAAGATCTGAAATGATCACCTTCAAGGAATGTCTTTCCATCTCAGTTGCACCTTAGAATCACCTGCAGGACTTTCCAGATATTTTCATGCCTGCTCCCTGTTCCCTATCTGATCACAATTTAATTGGTCTTGGGTGGGTCCAGGGTAGCCATAGTTTTAACTACAGTTTAGTTAAAAACAACGTAATTTTAACCTAGAGTTTAAAGTTAGTATACCTTTAAGTGAGTTATACTCCCCCATGTACCACCTGGGTTGAGAACAGTTTTAGAAGAAAAATAATAGGATTGCTGGGAGTGTCAGACCCTCATTTCAGATTTGTAATCATAAATTTCAAATGAGATGAATTTGTATAGTTTACACATGTGGATTTGTATGTGTGTGTGTGTGTTTCTAGCTCAATAAGTTAAACTGCTTCTCAGCCTTTTTTCTTTTTAAGCTCACACAGTTGAGTCCATCAATTTCTCATCGATGATTTCTAGCAATAATGGGGATAACCGCTGTCACCACATGCTAAGCGCAGTTCTGAGCATCTTAGGTCTCTTCATTTGTTCAGCTTCACAATACCGACATCTCCATTTTACAAAGAAGCAATGCTGCACAAAAATAAAATCAGGCAGGTGCCAATATTCACATCGTTAATTAGTGTGTGATACACAGTGGGACCCAAGACCAGGAAACTTAGACCAAGAACCTGTCCCCTTGACCATGGCACCACGCCACTGCTGTGCGCATAATCGAAAAAACCTAGTTCCAGCCCTGCCTTTCCTATGACATGAAACAGAGATGAAGTCAGTTGTTGGCAGATACCTCACAAGGTTGGAAGAAATACTCTGAGGATGTGAGTAGCAGAACCAGAGGATGTGAGTAGCAGAACCAGAATTGCAATGGAAGATCTTAAATGAAAAGTCTGAAGAGGTGTGGAATTAGACCCTGAGGTTTCATCATGAGGAATTGTTTCGACATCTGCTGCCAACACCCGGGCTGGCCGGGGAGATGCCTCCGGAGTTTTCCATCGTGGATCCCTGCAGTAGGGGCAGCGTTTGCACTTCTGCAGTGCTGCGACTCTGGGGGAAGGCCACCGGTTTTCCGCGTGCAACCCTGGAGGGGAGGATGGAGACTTGGGAGCCTCTTCACGCTGAAGACCTGGGATGAGGTCATAGCATTTACAAATCTGTATTTGGAGAGGATCCCCGGCACTGCCCTGACCTCTCAGTTGGAACTTTGTTTCGGATGAAGATGGGAGGGATGGGGGCTCCTAAAGACTAAACACAGAGCTCTGGCCAAGGAAGGTTTCAGAGCACACAGCCAGAGCAGAAGTCTCTGCATCAGGAAGGGAAGATGGTCACAACATCTTCCTTTAATTGGCCATATCCAGTATAAAATAAAAAACATAATAAAAGAACTTATATCTATATTAACAAGAAATTCATAGGAGAAATACTAGAAGAATGCTTTGCACTTAGGTGATTCATAAATATTTGTTGAATGAACAAAATAAAATTAATTAATGAACATATAGCAAAATATCCAGCCTCAGTGATCAAAGAAATGCTTATATAATAGATACCATTTTCCTCCTCCTAGATTTAAAAAATTAAGAAAAATACATAATATAAAATAATGCATGTTTCTTTGAAAAGGGAAAGGAAATAGGTACTCTGATATAATTACTACATAATTTCTGGAAATAAATCCAGTGATATGCATCAAAAATCTCAAAAGTATATAGACCATTTTGTCCAGCCATTTCATTAATAGGAACAGATCCCAAGAAAATAATTGACCATGTTCTCTGTAAAATGTTGAGAACAGCAAAAAATTGGAAACAACTTCAGTGTCTAGCAATAGCAGATTTGTCAAACAAAATACAGAGCTCCAAGCAATGGAACTTCACCATCCAGCCTTTCCAATGCATAATGTAGATAATTAAAAATTTTATACAGGTTAAGTGAAAAAATGCAGATTGAGAAGAGCATAATAGAATGCAATTCTCTGTTTTAGTTATATGAATTATCTGGATGGAAAGTAATCTGGAAGGCTAGATAATAAAAGGTTATCTTTGGTAAGATTGTTGGCATTTTTATTTTCTTTTTCAACTAATTCATATTTTCTAATTTGTCCACAATCTACTTATATTATTGGAATACTAAAAATTACTTAGAATGAAAAATGAAAGTGAAATAAATTTTGTCAGTTTCCATATGGACTTGATTCAACTTATAAGGTATAAACAGTTACAAAGTTAGACATGTGAGGTTAACAAAGAACAAAATTCACTATAAAAAAGCAGAAGCATGAGCAGTTATTGGGTGTGCAAGGTGAGCTAGATAATTGGGTGCTGCATTTATTTGTCTGCCCTTGGCAGCAAGGGCAAAAAGAATGACCCCAGAAGGTGAGACCATTTTTATCTGCATGAAAGAAAGGCAAACAGATTCACCTGAAGGGTTTATTCCTCGGGGCTCAAAGGTGGGAGAGGATGTATTCTCTGTGAAGAGCACAAATAAGGCAGTGGTGCTTTACCATGTAGATCATCAAAACCTCCTTCAAGGAGGTGATTTCCGCATAGAACTTCCTTTAAAACAGCGTGTAATGTTAAAGTGTACTTTGAAATCACCGAGTGTCCCAAACTGAATGAGCGTCACCTCAGGGGATCAAACGCTATCGCAGAGGAAGAAACCGAGGGTCAGAGTGGTGACGTATCATAGTCTGCTGTGAGCAGGAGCAGGGGGACTAGAATTCCTATCTCTTGATTCCTAGCTCAGGGCTCTTTGTACCAAACTCCAGTCCCCATCCTCTGTACCTCTGCTCTGTCTGTTCCTTCGGGACTGGACGGGCTGTTAGCAGCCGTGTGTCACTTGTGTTTGTGTCTGACCCACCCTCTTTTAGGATTAGGGTCTTCTCTAAGCAGAGATCTCTTCCTTCCCTGGTACCTCCTTCACAGGGCTCTGCCAGAGGGGGCCCTGGGATGGGATCCTGCACAAGATGGGAGTGTCGAGACATACTTTTGCTTTTTTGCAACCTGCTTGTACATAGCTTTGGGCTTCCCTCGTGGCCCAGATGGTAAAGAATCTGCCTGCAATGCGGGAAGCCCAGGTTCGATCCCTGGGTCGAGAAGATTCCCTGGAAAAGGGACTGGCTACCCACTCCAGTATTCTTGTCTGGAGAATCCCATGGACAGAGGAGCCTGGCGGGCTACAGTCCACGGGGTCACAAAGAGTCGGACACGACTGAGCGACTTTCACTTTCTTTCACTTTGAATGTTTAGGTGACAGTCACAGGCACTGCAGTATGACTGCACCATTCCTGAGTTCTTGCTAAAAGCCAGGCAAGCTCCTAAGACCTGTTCATACATACAGCCTCTCATTTTATGGTCACAACTCATGGTGGGGGTTGCTGTTCCTACCTCCGTTTAACAGGTGAGAACACGGAGGCAGAGAGCAGGAGGGGACATGTCTAGAAGACAACACAACTTCAGTGTGAACCCAGGTGGAATATTCGAGAGCCCCAGCCTCAGCTACCAACTACACTGACTCTCCATCAGTAGCGAGAATGATGGCGCCATATCATCTGGTGAGACAGGTTCATGGTCCACACACAGCCTGGTGAATGCTATCATACAATGCTTTTCGCACTTGATTTGGAGACAGACGTGAGTTATTTACTCCAGTCCAAGACAGCTGGCAAGTGGTGAGACTCGGATGGAAACCCACCTCTCCTAAACGTATACACTGTTTTCTGCTGTGTCCACTACGGCAAACAGGGTCCCACGATAAGACATGTTCTGAATCTCTGCATGCGAGCCCGGTGAACAAGAATTTAACTCACCTCGTGGATGGAGCCTGGGATCTGTGGCTTAAGCATTACCAAGACAGTCACAGGGATATGAGAAACTTTCCTCACTGTGAGCCAACCCCATCACTAGGCAAGGTCGACTGTGTGACTGTTTCTGCATTTTGAGGCCTGGGAAAAATCTCATCCAACCCAGAAGGCCTTTGATTGAAGCAAGGATAGAATCTGATTCCTTTCTTCCCTACTCAGGCCTCACTGAGCACTCGGGCACTCCATGGAGCTATAAACAGATCGCTCTGTGGTGTCCTAGTGGGGGAACTAGGGGAAGGCATCAAGGAAGGCTTCCTGGAGAAGGTGACGTCTAAACCTGTGATACCAAGGAAGAGTCAGAGGCATGAGCTCTGGGAAAGGGGCAGTGAGCGATGTGAGGACGGACAGGGCTCCCCCAGGCTGGGAAGATGCCAGGTCACCAGTGTCCCTGGAGGGTTCCAGTCCATACAGAGCTTCAGACAGACAGGGGCTACTACCCTCCCCCCGCCTCCCACCTCAACTCTGCTACCTCCTTCATGGACCTCTGCTCTCAAAGCTCCTCTCCCCAAGACCTAAGTGGTCAGTAGAACGCCACACTTTCCTCCTCCCTGGACAGCTGGCACAGAGCATCCCTCCCACCTAGAGCTGTGTCCTCCCCTCATCCTGCCATCCTTCCCCTGACACCGCAGCTTCCTCTCTTCTACCCCAGGGTGGGACGCCCTGTCGGACTCACCCCACTGCATCTGGGGAGAGCCTCCCCTGTGCGTCTCTCTGTCGGCGTTGGCATGCTTGCTCTGGTCTGTCTCGCAGTCTGGACGACCTTAAGAGGAGGGAGTTGCCAGACCAGGCAGAGCCGCAGAGGCTGTGAGTGAGGACTCTGCTACCCAGTGAACAGTCTCCAGGTGGTTCAGTGGTAAAGAACCCACCTGCCGATGCAGGAGATGGGGGTTCGATCCCCGGGTCGGGAAGATCCCCTGGAGAAGGAGATGGCAACCTGCTCCAGTATTCTTGCCCGGGAGATCCCCTGGACAGAGGAGCCTGGTGGGCTACAGTCCCTGGGGTTGCAGAGTCGGACACGATTGAGCACGCCAGCACAAACAGCTCTCTGTGGTTCTGGCAGGGTGCTGGTTCTGACTCCATCCCCAGGAAACGAAGGAACCCGGGACAGTACTCTGAGGTTCCCTGTCCCGTCTGCATGGTCACTGCTTTGAGAAGTCAGGGGAGGTTGCAAATGCTTTGTAGATGGTAAAGTCCATCGCGCAGGTATGGACCGTGTGTGATGCCGTGGTTGACCAAGAGTGTGTGCTGTTTGAGGGCGTCACCCTCAGTCTGGCCTCCCCATCCCAGGATTGCTAACAGGCTTCGGGTGAAGTCTGAGGAGCAGGTTCTCCTGACAATATCTGAGCAACTTCTGCCTACGCCCACAGTCTGTATAAACCTCCAGCTAAAGAACTGGGTTTTCTAAAGAAGAGTGGAGATATATATATATATATATATATATATATATATATATATATATATTCACTTTGCTGTACGGCAGAAGCTAACACCACATTGTAAATCAACTCTACTCCAATAAAAATGAACTAAAAACAACTGTTTAAAAATAAATCATCGCTTTGCTGGTCAAAAAAGAAAAAAAGAATTGGGTTTTCACACCCTGCTTTGAGCCAGAGGGTCTGAGACTGGGGTTGTGTAGGCGTGGTGTCTGCATCCACTCCACCCGGCCCACCTTTGAGACTCAATCAATGCTTGATGCCAACAAACCTTCCTGGGAGGATTTTAACACGGCATTATTATCCCATTCGGGTATAAAATCTTGTCCCCAAAGCTCATTATTCCTATAAATGAGAGTGATTGATTTAGACTCTTTTAATGTAATACTCAGACAAATGAGTGCTTTGTTGAAACTTAATAAATATGATCACCTGGAAAGGAAATTCCCTCCTGAGAGGCAAGGAGCCAGACTGTAGGAGAGACAGTAGGAGAGAAAGCCTTGTGGGAAAGGTTCAGGTCTCTCCCCCCGCCCTCCCTCCAGCCCTCCCGCCTTCCCTCCCACTCATGTGAGTGTGACAGATGGGACGAGAACAGTAAGGGGACCGGACAGGATGGGGTGGGCACGTGGTGTCTGAAATCTGAGTCAGGGAGGTGAGAGGATGTACTGACTCATCAGCCCCATTTTTCATCCAGTCGCCTAGACTTGGGTCTAGGGTCAACCTTGACTTCTCTCCTTCCTTCACACCTCACATCCACTCTTTTAAACAAGTTGTCAGCTCCAAGTATAAAACGCAGCCCATTTGGGGGAGAGTCAGCATCCTCCTGTGGTTTCTCCTTGTGCTCAGAACGACTCCCGGACTCTCTCTGGGGCTCTGTCTTCCTTTCTGAGCCCGGCTCTCCTCTCCCATCCATGTCTCTAGCCCAAAGAGCCCCATTTTTGTTCTTCAAGCACAGCAGGTTCATTCCCACCTCAAAGCGTTTGTTCAGCAGTGTACCTCTGCCTGGAATTGTCAAGGCTAACTCTTCCCCATCTTTCTAAAAACACGTGTTTCTTCCTTGGGCCGGGCAGTGTTTTTTTGATCGCCTATCTAAAGTGTGTACCGACTGTCCCTCTTCTGTATCCAATTGCCTTATGACCCTTATCTTAGTTCACATCTGTTTTATTTACATGCTTAGTCATTGATGGTTTCTTTCTGGAAGATAAACTCTGGAAGGAAGAGACCATTTTTGCCTTGTTCATGTTAGTGTCACTAGTAACTAAAAGAGTGCCTGGTGTATCGTAGGGAACTCAATAAATATTTACTGGATGAATGAGAAGGAAGCCATAAGATCGCACAGCCAAGGAGGCAGCGGAGAAGGATGCTGTGTGATCATCTCGTACATGGCACCCACCTGTGAGTACCACCTGTGGGCTGTGACCAAGGAGCCTCGTTTGGCAGGGTGCACATTGCGATGTCCAGAAGGGCTGGCTCAACCCCGGTGGACCAAGGTCAGGGATGCTGGCTTCAGTCCTTTACAACAGACCACATCAAAACCTTGGAATAGGTCTCCTAAATGGATCAAATTCTCTCTAGGCTTCTGTGACCAGGGTGGAAAGGGAGGGACAGCCTCCTCATGACATCTGAAAGGGCAATTTCTCAAGGTCAGATTTTGCAGAAGCGTTTAAAGCTTCTACTCAAGACCCGGGGCCAGGGAGCTTCCACGGATACCAGGAGACTCAGTCTGCTTGCAGCTGCCTCATTCCTGAAATTGAGATTTCACACAGAATGCTCTGGATCAGAACCGTTCACCTGCAAGGCTTGCGAGGCCAGCCTGCCACTCTTCCTCTTCATACGTGAGCCCCTTCTCACCTGCCGACCTTCAACAGAGGGCTGAGAGGTTCAGGGACCCTTCCAAGGTCGATGGGAAGTTTTATCCACCCTGCTGCCTTTCCGTAATAGCTCGAGCATCCATCCCAGATAAATGAACATCTCCCTTAGGTTTAAAAATCGCCAGAAGGCGTTGCGTTCTTTTGGTTCTGTTTTTATTACATCGTGAACATCAGTACAAGGTTAAATACACATAGAGAGAGACATCAGAAGGCTGCAGAGAGAGTACACATTAACATACTTGTACATAGAGAGACCGACAGAGCACACACATACGTGGAGAATAGAGATCCCAGCCGCCGGACAGCTGGCTACATCTGGGGTGCATTCCTGCACAGAGACACAGACAGCAGACGTTGGTTGATAAATGTCATCAATTAAAATCCAGCCATTTGTGTTACAGTTGACAATGACAGTGGTATACAAAGCCTGGTTACATCTCCAAGGGTGAAAGGTCCAGGGAACCTCAAAGAGCTTACCGGAAGCATCTCAGAGGCCAGGCTCTGAGGGGCGGAAAGAGGCCAGTGGTGACCACAGAGATAATGAGGGGAAGAAAACGGACCATCAGTCTCAGGAGCCACGGGGCAAGACAGCAGGGTCAATGGAGGCACGCTCTTCAAGAACCTTGGTGACGCTGAGACAGTCGAAGGCCCTCCTCCACCTTGAGCCTCAGCCCCAGCCCCACCTCCATTCTCCAGAGGTTGAAAATGGCCCCACAGGAGCCTGTTTCTGCTCTGTTCGAGTTACATTTGGTGACTACGTTTCCAGAGCTGAATACAAGGCAAAGGGCATCACTCCTGCATGATGAGAACTGCCATCAAAACCTCCAACTGCCAGCCTTGGGGTCTAGCCTGCCTATGCCTCTGACTAGCTGGGTGATCTGGACAAGTCATGTAAGCTCTCTGAGTCTGTTTCTTTACCTGACATAATGGTCCTGGCTAGTTGCCTTCTAGACCCCTGTCAGCTCTTGTAGAGGGAAATTCAGGGGACTTTTAATAGCATCTTTTTCTTTATCAACTTTTGATTTTGTACTGGGGTATAGCAGATAAACAACGGTGTGATAGTTTCAGCTGAACACCCAAGGGACTCAGCCATAAATATACATGTATCCATTCTCCTCTAAAATACCCTCCCATCCAGGCTGCCACATAAGCTTTAGCAGAGTTCCCTGTGCATAACAGCACCTTTTTCTGAAGAAATAAAACATACAGGAAATGACTGAATGAAGGTAATCAATATTCCCAGATACCTGCCTACCCACACCCCACAGTCACCCCCAGAGACCAGACCCAAAGCCAGCAACCAGACACCTTGAGACCCGGCTCTGTGCCCAAAGCCATCACAAGGCATTCAGGGCAGACTTCTCAGAATTAGGAGCCACTAGTGCCTGCTCCTCAAAGGCAGAGGTGACATCACATTTGCTTTATAGACCCCAGCCCCCAACCTGGCGCCCGGCTAGTAGAAAACGAGTTTAGTCTCAGCCCCCTACAGCTTTACACGTCAGAGCGATTGGACTGAAGTTCCGCAAGGTTCGAGTCTAAACATTTCAGCCTCTTCCTTTGTTTCTGAGACTCAACTAGAGGGACTTCAAAACACCAAAGTGGAAACTGGGAAAAATAAAGTGATGGATATCAAGGAACCGGCCACTGCCTGGTAAAGCAGTGGCCAGGGAACACGGCAATTCATCCATCATCTCGGCCTTTCCCTCTCTTTTCCTCTCCTTTTCCACCATCAGGAGAGGGAATAAGACCCCTTATCTTCTTGTGCCCTGTCTGCAAGTTACCACTGAGACCTGGAAGGGTCTGAGACAGGAGACTGTGCTCTGAACGTCTCTAGGTGGCAGTTGTCATCACTCTCTGTTTTCTCCATTGTCCAGTGCTCAAGAAGCACCCATCTTAGACCATCTGAATTCTCTTCGCTCCTTGGAAGAGTCACTCACCTCTCTGAGCCTGAATCCTTTCATCTGTACTATGCTGGCTGGAGAATGCGGTGAAGTGACGGATCTGATGTGCTCAGCACTGAGCCTGGCAGAGTCACTCAATAAACCCTTGTTAGTTTCACTTCATTGTTATCGTTACTGTTACGAAGGGGGAAGAGGGCTGGGGGAGGGTGGATGTGGCAGTGACACTATCCTGCTGTCACAAGCGTGCTCTGTGGGCCTCCGGGGCTTTGGCTGCAAACAGCTGGGGCTGCACCCTGAGCAGCAGCGACACGCGGCTGGCTTCCCAAGGATGCGTAATTAACATCCAGCCAACAGAAGCTTCTCTTCTGAAAAGAAGGGCAGAGACACAAACCCCAGGGCCCACCCTGGAGCAGAAGGTCCACAGGGCCTAGAATTCATTGCCTCCCTGAACTGGGAGGAAATGGAGGACCCTGGGAGGAGGTGGTGGGAGCAGCATCGTTGTCCAAGGTGTTGGGGGAGAGCCCTAGCAGAAAGGGCTGCCCCAGAAATGGGCGAGGAGTACCACTGTCTCTTCTTTTAGGACCTTTCATCCCCCTACAGCACTTTTGCATGTACCATCCCCCCAGCCCCCACAATATACACATACGTGCCTTTCAGCTTCATTCCCCCACCAGGTCCGACAAGGTCTCCTTCTCTAGGCAATGACAGGCTCCAAATAGCTCTCTACCTTAGCAAGACAGCTCTCAGCTAGTTAGCGCCTTAGGATGGGCTCATTTGTGCTATGGTGCTAATGTGCACTAAGGCTGCGTGAATACTAGCAATGCCTCACATTAGTCCCTGTTAAATAGTGGCTAGAAACACATGCAGCATGTCTCTGGAGGCTGAGACTGGGGCAGAGTGTTGAGTCATTGGTTCAGGCAGTATTGACCAAGGAAATCTGACTGAACGCCTGATGCAGGCACTCTTTCCCTCCTGCCCAGATTGCATTCTGAAGGGGCCTGAAAGCCCCTTGCAGGAGGTCTCCAAAGAGACAGTCTGGAAAAGCAGCCTTGTCAAGCCCCAGCATGTTTAGGGATAGAAGCAAGCTGTGAGGTCGCACAACTCCAGGGGGAGCCCTTCACACCGCTGCCTCAGTGCGTGGAACCCCCTGTCTGCAGCAGTGCTGGGCACAGCCCGTGTGCTCATATTCAGCAGCCCTGCATGGAGGAGTCCTGGAACAGTGGTCAACCAGCCAACTTTTATAGGTGACCCAACTGAGGCACAAAGGTGAAATGACCTGCCCAAGTTTCCCTCCCAAGGGGAGACCCACCCCCCCATACCCAGCCCAAGACATGTTTTATATCACACTTTCCCTGGTCTGCTCAAAAGACAAGCCCTTCCCTTGTACAGAGCAAAGATATGTGCGTAGGTCACCACTGGCCCAGATATGTTTATATATACATAGACAAACATATATATAGGATATATCCAATATGGTAGCCATGAAGCACACATAGCAATTTAAATTTAAGTTAATTCAAATGAAATAAAATTTCATTTTCTGTGTTACATCAGTCATATTTGAAGTCTTCAGTAGCTATGTGTGGCTTGTGGCTACCATATTGGGAATTTCCATGATCTCAGAAAGTTCTACCAGGTGGGCTATAGATTATACTGGGTCCACAAAGAAACTGGGAGTGGGGCAGAAAGAGTTATGGTTTTCCTGCTTATCTGTGTTTCATTCATTGCCCAGTGTGCCAAGCACAGTGGTTGCACTTCGCCTACCTGACCTCATTCAGTCCTCACAAGCTCTGTGACATAGGTGTTTTCACAAATCCCTTTTTACAGTTGAACTCAACAAGGTTAAGTAACTCGCCATGATCACACAGCTCATAAATGATGAGCCAAGGCTCTGACTCAAGTTCTGTTTGATTTCAGAGGCCAGGTACTTAAATACTAATCTCTCCTGTTTCCAGTGGATAGAAAAGGATATAGACCCAAATGCTGCTATTAGAGACAAGCAAACAGATGCTATTTGCTCGATGGCAAAGACAAGGAAGGGGCTCAGAACCAACTACAGGAATTAATGAGACTTGTTGTCTTAGAAGAGAAGACCAAGGGGTGAGTTCATCCTGTCCGCTAAGAATGGGAGACTGCCATGCAGGCAGTAGCCCTCCGTGGGTACCAAAAGCCAGGTATGGAAAACACAGCTCACCCAGTGCAGCTCAACCTATGACCTACAGGGAAAGAGACCAGGTGGTGAAGTGCTCCGGGGAGAAGTCAGCCCCTCAAGGTCACAGGGCTCCAAAGTGGTGAACCCTGAGGCTCATGCTGGGTGATTAATACTCAGAACAGGCTCGACCTTGGACCAGGCAGCGTCACCCTGGGGCTTGGGTTTCCTGTAGGTAGAGCCCTGTAAAGTGGCCAGAGGCAGAGGCAGCTGCTTGTCCCACTTGCCTGAAACTTTTCCTGGTTTTAGCATTGAATTTCTCACCTCCCAGGAACCCCACATTCCTGGGAAGACTCAGAATGGCTGATCATCCTCATCAGAAGGTAAGTCATCCTCCCATGGTCCTTGATTTGACTGCATATCAGATGCTTGGGACAATATTAATGACTGACTCTCGACTCCAGGCATTTTGATTTAATTGGTCTAGACGTCAGCCTGAGAATTGAGCCTTTTAAAAGCTTCCCAGGTGGTACTAATGCACAGTCACGATAGAGAACCACCAGCTTAGCCTGAGGAATCTGGCCTGATCCTGTTGCCGGGTTAACCTATCATGGTTCAGCTTTGTCTGTATCCCTCTGTGATGTTGTGATTTATAATAAGAAATATACATTTCATCTTTGCCTCATTTCTGGCGTAGAACTCCTAAAACCCTTGAAATTCCTAAGCGAGGAGTGCAATCAGGGTGTCTTTTGTTATGCTAATGAAGCGATTTTTTGGACCCCCCACCCACAGCCGGGGGCTGGTTACCAGGGAAACCGCTGTAGTCATTAGATGGTTGGAACTTTCAGTCCTGCTCCCAGACCTCCAGGGTGGGGAAAGGGGGCTGGAGGTTGAACCAGTCACCAATGGTCAATTATTTACTCAATCATGCCTATGTAGAGAAGCTTCCAGAAAAACCCCAAAGGCTGGGTTCTGAGTGTTCTGTGAACCCATGGAGGTGCTGGGCAAGTGATGCACTCAGAGAACATGGGAGCTCTGAGCCCCTACACACCATGCACTGTGGAGCTCTTCCATCTGGTTGCTCCTGATAGCATTGATGATATCTCTGTATAATTTGTGTGTGTGTGTGTTTAGTCACTCAGTCATGTCTGACTTGCAACCCCATGGACTGTAGCCCGCCAGGCTCCACTGTCCATGGAATTTTCCAGGAAAGAACACTGGAGTCAGTTGCCATTTCCTACTCCAGGGGATCTTCCCATCCCAGGGATCGAACCCATGTCTCCCACACCAGCAGGCAGGAGACATCTTTACCACTAGCCACCTGGGTTGCCCCCATCCGTTTATAATAAACTGATATAAAACAAGTAGAAAGGTAGAAAAAGAAGTAAGTAATCCAGTAAGTAAAATATTTTTCTCTGAGTTCTGTGAGCCGCTGTAGCAAATTCACTGGACCTTAAGGAGAGGTTAGAGGAACCTCCCACCTGTAACCAGAAGCCAAGGTGACAACCTGGACTTGTGAGTAGGTCTGAGATGGAGACGGGAGGGGCAGTTAATAAGGACTCCACCCTTATTAACCTGGGGAATCTGACAGCATCCACAGTCTCTGGGTAGAGAGCATCAGAACTGAGTTGAATTGTAGACACCCAACTGTTATCAGAGGATGGCTTAGTGTGGGGGAAAACCCACATACTGAGTGTCAGATACTACCCTCCAACCAGGCCCGATATAAACCCAGGCTGGCATCCGAGAGCTTCCACACTGTGGCTCCAGTTTAATTTTCTAGCCACTTCATCCTAGCTAGTGAAGCCAGCAAAAGTCGCTCAGTTGTGTCTGAGGCTTTGTGACCGCTTGGAGTGTAGTCCGCAGGCTCCACTGTCCATGGGATTCTCCAGGCAAGAACACTGGAGTGGGTTGCCATGCCCTCCTCCAGGGGATCTTCCTGACCCAGGTCTCCTCACTGCAGGCAGATTCTTTACTGTCTGAGCCTCCAGGGAAGTCTCATCCCAGCTATCTTATGCTTATCCCATGCTTATCTTATCCCATTATCTTAAACAGTCACTCTGGAAACCCCTGATGCAAGGAGTCAATAGATCATACTTGGAGAAACTCTGTTTTCACCTCCACCTTCTGAAGCCCCCTCTTGGCTGGACCGTTCTGTGTGGGTGCAGAGGTGGTGCGTTTTTGCCTATAGGCACCCTAACTGATAAGTAACTAGAAATTTAGGTTACAGTGTCAGGGGATGCAGGGCCAGGTCTGGGCAGCGACACGGTGGGGGAGTCTGGGCAATCAGGATAAGTAATGGACAGGCAAGACTGAGACAAGGACAGGATTATGGCGGGGGTGGTCTGGGCTGGCAGGCACTTTAATTCTGGGGTGGAATTCTGACGAAATAGGAAGAGGGAGGGATGAGGCAGCTGTTAGAGGGTGTGGGGAGATAAAGCCTCTGCTCCTGCCATGCCCCCCTTTGGCTCTGCTGGGATAAAGGCCCCCCATCCATTCAGTTTATGGATGTGATCCTGGTTGGGGGGCAGGGGCCCCTGGCCGTGCCCCAGTCTCCAGTATCGACATGAGATAGGTCTGCCCGCTTGCCCAGCCTGACTTAATTGGTATTTCTCCTAATTATGAGATTTAATCACCACCTCTCCAGTGAAATAATTTTTGACTCAAATGAGAAATTAGTATAAAAAAAGGGCAAGCAGACAAAGAAATACAAGGGAGAACAGAATTCAGTACAGAAAGCATTTTTAAATGGCGTGTGTGTGTGTGTGTGTGCGTGTGTAGTGAAACATTATTTCCTGTTCATCGCTGTCCATCTGACAGGAGCCCTGAGGCAGGGTCTCTGAGGGGCTCTTGCACTTGGCAGCTGTCTCCGGCTGGGTGGGGGGAGACCAGGGGCTCTGAGGCTGGTGAGACTGGGAATCTGGAATTCAAATATGGCTCTCCGGCTTCAGGGCAATCCGTACTGCACCCCTGCGCCTGGCCCCCTGCTGATGGGTGGGAGGTGACGCACCTGTGGCCTTTCTTGAACCAGGGGTTGGAGGGGTGGGCAAGTGGGGGGAAGAGGGTGAAAAGGTGTGTGTGTGTGTGTGTGTGTGAATTGTATCTGGCTGACTACTGAAATGGCCACAGTGATCAGAGGTGACCCTGCTCTATAGGTGAGGCAGCTCCAATGAGCTCATAGTAACCCTGACTCAAAGCTTCCTGAACATTCTTTACATTCCTGGAACACTTACCTGTTAGTGTTTAGAGCATCTGGGAAAGGTCCCCATTTGCCAGAAGGCTGCCCTCCAGGGTCCCTTCCTACTACTGTGGGAATGCTGGTATGGAGGTTGGGAAAGAGACTGGGAGAGGAGCAGAGAGGTGTGGAACCTGTGAAGAGAGCTGACTGTGTGACTGTGTGACCACAAAGAAGCCCCTGGGGGCTTGGGGACCCCAGGAGCGCCGGAACACAGGCAGACCCGGAGCTGGGGTCCACCCTCGGGAGGAGGCTGCCCTCGCCTTGACCCGTCATCCGGTGACTAGCTGAGGCTTCCAGAGAATTCCAGTGCTGGGGAGACTTTTCCTGGGGAGACTGTTTCCTAGGAGGACAGTGGAACCAGGTGGAAGGGCCACCAGAGGATCCCAGATCCCTGGAGGGTCTCTGTCCTCTGACCGCAATCAGAGAGGCTGGGATCTGGTGTGAGACCCAAGTTTGAGGCCCACAGCTGCGCTTGTCCCCCTTCTGCTGGGAGGCCCAGACAGGCTCACAAAGCCGCAGGTGGATGGAGGAGGCCCTTGAGCTGAAAATGCCCCTGTGGACAAACCCTTTTCCCTGGGCCTCTCAGCCCCTCTGTGGATTCATCAACAGACCCCCTCTGGCACTCCCCCTGCGCCACCAGTCTGGAGGAAACGAATCAGGAAACGTCAAGGAAGGCCTCTGGCCCCGGTCTGACCACAGGCGGCTGGGAATCTGACCACCTGCCCTTCCCTCTGTAGTGAGTCAGGACCCGACACCACCAGCGGCTGCACCTCTTCAGAGGGCAGTGGAGCGTGTGGGCTCAGAAGCTGCTGGAGCAGAGTGTGAATAATGGAAACTGCTTCTGCCTTCATTAGGCTCACATTAAAATCTCACTCCCTGAAGCTTCAGAGGCGGCAGGGAGGCCCCTCCCTCCTCCATGGCCCTGGATGCCCGGGTCTCCTTCCACCCAAGTGCACACATCCACGCATCCCTGCCACTCTCCCCTTCCCCTTCATCCTCCCCAGGCTCACCGTCTGCTCCACGGGGACCGTCACTCGCCGTTGTCCCCTCCCCCTCCTCCTGCCTGCGTTCCCTCAGGCACCCCACAACCCTCAGCAAAGCAGCTACTCCAGCTCTCTGCCCAGTAACTAGGAGCGCAGGCCAAATCCTTGGCACACGATGGTCCTGTGAAAACAGGGTGGATGGTGGGCAAAGGGGGTCCTTCAGTTGTGTCTGACTCTTTGCGACCCCTGTGGACTGTAGCCTGCCAGGCTCCTCTGTCCAGGGAATTTTTCAGGCAAGAATACTGGAGTGCGTTGCCATTTCCTTCTCCAGGGGATCTTCCCGCCCAGGGATCGAACCCCAGTCTCCTGCAATGGCAGGAGGATTCTTCACCACTGAGCCATGAAAACCCCCTCCCCCCACCCCCCACTCCCACGTGGGCTCCTTGTCCCGGCCTTTATATTCCCAGCCTCCTCCTGATAAAGAAGAAACAGTGGTAGTGGCTGATTCGCTTTGTGTGTGACTAAGAACAGAAGGGAAGGCCCTTAGGAGATGTGGCTGGAAACCTTTATTTTCAGATATTCCTAAACCACAGTTTCTCAGCCTCAGGAATACTCCCATTTGGAGGCCAGATAATTCTTTGTTTTTGTGTGTGGGTGGGGAGAGTTGAGGAGGGATGGTTCTGTGCATCCTGTGAGGTTTAGCAGCATCTCTGGTTTTGACTCAATGAGGCCAGTAAACTGGCTTCCTCTTGCCCATCCGACTGTACCTGGGGAGCAAAACTGTCCCAGCTTGAGAACCACTGTGTAAGCCTAGCTTCTCATTTAGGCATCCGTGTAGCCTTGGTGTGTGTGTCTTGGGTCTACCCACCATCCCATCCCACCCCCAGCTGCCACCCTTGCCTCCTACCATCTACCCTTGAACATCCTGGAGCTCTCAGAGTTACTTTTTCTTTCATTTGACAAGTGAGGATGCTGCCTACTTTGCAGATGGATGTGAAGAAAAGATAAAAACTCCAGAAAATATATTTAAGCACTACACTCTGTTATTATTATATGCAAATAAAACTAAGTCTATATACTCAAGGGAGAGTTAATTTTAAGTGATGATGGATAAGGGCACTTCAGAAACTCAGTATGATTAGGTTGGGAGATTTGTGAAAATAGTTTAAAAGGAGGAAGGGACTCAAGAGTCAGGGTGAGAGAAGGAGAAAAATGTGGGAGCAGGTGCCAAGAGAAAGATTGTCATGAAAACCAGGGTCCTGGAAAACATGGTGGCTAAGAGGTCACAGTTGGTCTGGGGTAAACAGAGGGGCTGATATGGGGATTCAGGGAATGGATGTGTAGGTTAGGGTTGGAGGAGGTGTGTGATTATGCTAGGATGAGGATTTAGGAACTTGAAAGCTAGCCAAGGAGGGTGAGCAAAGAGAAGAACCTGCACAAGCAAGATTTAAAGCAGGCGACTGATCCACAGCAGAAAATAAGACAGCTTCAGAGACAGAGTTAGGGATGGGCAAATAACCAAGTGAGGCTGGTCAGGGCCAGTGATCCTCAGCCTACATTGCTGGAAAGAATATATTCTTTCTCCTGAGGTTGCTAAAATGGAAGAATGTAAAGGAGCCTGCCTGAGGAGGCAGCAGTGCAGAACAGAGAGACAAAAGATAGATGACTGATGATACCATCTGTGCACCTCGATCCAGCCATGCCTGAACTCTACAATCCCAGGCTCTTTCAGCAAAATAAAGGGTCCCTCTCACTAGTGTATGTGTTGACCAGTGTATTACCAATAATTGCTGCCCACAAATAGTGAGTACCACAAAGTCCTTTGTGCAAGTTTCTGGACACTGTTGAGCTATTATGTGCAGATTTAGTTATCCATTTGCTCACTGAGAGCTCACAGGACTGGCGTTGCATAAAACTAAGTCAGGAAAGTTAGCTCTCCTCCTCTAGCATCACAAAGCTCCAGGTTCTTTAGTCCTGGTAAAAGTGAAAATGTTGGTCACTCAATTATGTCGCTCAGCTGTGTCCAACTCTTTTGCAACTCCACGGACTATAGCCCATAGCCCACCAGGCTTCTTAGTCTATGGAATTCTCCAGGCAAGAAGAATACTGGAGTGAATAGCCATTCCCTTCTTCAGGGGATCTTCCCCACCCAAGGATCAAACCTGGGTTTCCTGCATTGCAGGTAAATTCTTTATCTGAGCTGTCAGGGAAGTTCTTAGTCTCAGTGCTTTCAGCCAAAACAAAAACTGACCTGATGATAGGTTTTTTTTTTTTTTTTTTTTGCCCTTTAGTCTGAATGAGATTTGAACAGGTTTTTGCCTTTTAAAGCAATTTAGGCAAACATTTGTTTGGGTTCCTGATAATCTTTGCTGAGAGGCACTTTATGGCCCTCGGGGCAGCTGGCCAGAAGGTGAGTTGTCACCGGTGACTTGCTATCAAGAAGAGTCACATCCCTAAGACTAGACCCCAGGTTCTCAGGAGGGGGCAGTGCAAGCTAATTTCATTCCAAGCTGGAATTCAAAAGAGCCAGGCAGGCCAGAGACAGGATATTTACAATAGGGTCTTGGCATTAGCAAATTGCTAAATTGAAATGTTTCCAGCCTTAGAAAGAGTCAGGGGCATTAGGACACTCTGGCTGAAGCTAATCCTATTATTTGGAGCTCTATCAGCACCAGCTTCTGGCTGGAGCCTAATCTCGGGGGTGGATTACTGAGTGGGGGGACTGCTTTTCTTTTCTGTTTTCTTGGCTTTCCTGGGTATTTCCTGGGTACGTGGCTGGATTAGGATGAAGACTGTGGCTGGTCCTTCCCTTGCTCCCATCCTCCTCCTAGCCAAATCCCACAACATTCCCTGGGAACACTGTTTGTGGGTAAGAGTGATAAGCTAGTAAGAAACTTTATTTTGAAAACAGTGAAAAACAACAAAGGAAATTAGACTTTTCTAACAAAGGAAGTTAGACTTTTTGCTCTAACTTGCAGGCTGGACTCAGCACAGTGATTGTCCTATCCTCTGAATGCCCGAGAGAAGAAAAGAGAACTTTGCTAAAACTGAGAGCTTCATTCCTTCCTTCCTTCTTTGATTCATTCAATTGTTCACTCATTCATTCATTCATCCATCCATTTGCCCATTCATTTATCCACTTGTTCATTCATTGCAGTGGCCCTTGGTCTCCCGAGGGTGGGCATGGTCACGACCCATATGTGCTCATACAAACCCAGACATGTGCATGAATGGGGTTGCCTGTGTATTTCTGAGATCAGGGACTCAGTAAACTTCTTCTGGAGTGTAGGCTTTGTGTTCTGTGTCACAACTATTCAACTTTGCCATTGTGACCTAAAAGCACCGCAGATAATAAATTACAAATAGCATGGCGATGGTCTAATAAAACTTGACTTGTGAAGGCAGATGGCACCAGATGTGTGGCCTGAAGTGGTAGTTGGCTGACACTTGGGCTAGCCACCAACTGTACTAGTGACTCACTTCCCTTGTGTGAACTTAGTAACCACAGTCTGCCTATTTCTCTGCACCCCTTCTGTGGTGGGTGTTGGAAACTCATCTTCCTGTGTGTTAGTACAAGGATGGCTCAGGAAGGGCAAGCGAGGTAGACCAGATGGCCCTTAAGATTCCTCCTGGTGTCCACATGCCAAGTTTTAGGGTGGATGCAGACTAAGAAAAATCGTTTTCTCAATGTGTCTGTTTATGGTCTGACCATGGGTGGTGTTCCGACTGACCTGGGAAGGGTCCTCAAAGATAAAGGGGCACAGTGCCCACCCAGGGCTGGGGTCTTTGCAACCCATCTTTTGTATCTGTTGGTTGGGTGGTTTATATTGCATATGGCATATTGATTCATTAAACTCTTTGTTCTTCTCTGTAGCTGGACTTCGTGGAGGTGTCTCATAATTATTTTTTGATTATCTGATAACTCCATGTGCAGCCTTGTGCATGGCATTCTGGTTCCAGAGGAAAAAGACTTGGGAGCTCACAGAGTAGCAGAGAAAAAGAAAAATAAACAATCAAGAGTCCAGTGTGCTAAGTGTGGTGAGAGCAGTAAGCAGTCATGTGGAAGGACAAGTTGGGCTATCTCAGGGCTATCTCAGAGGAGGGTGGAGTGATACCGTGTCTCTTTCTGGGGCTGAATTCCAGAGCACAAGGAGCCTCTTGGAAGAAAGAACTCACCTCTCAGGGGCCACCCAAAGACCACTGCACCCTTCACCTGCTTAGGGCTCCGGAGCTCTGCGGCTGAGGTCTGGGGAGCCCGTTTGTAGGAATGAAGAGCAGCCCATTCAAGGCAAAAACTTCCCCTCTTTGCTTCTTACAGCAGTTTTTGTTTATCTCATTATCTCCCAACCTGAAGAACAGGACCATCTGGCATGCGGGCATGTTAACAAGATCATAAATTAGGAGGAGAAATGAAGCCAGATTTCCATAATGGTCGCAAGACAGAAATCAACAGCGCTGGGAAGGAATTTGCAGGGAAGGTAGGGTGGGAGGGAGCCGAGTGAAAAACGCCTCAGCACATCCAGCTTGAATGAAAAACACAGATCCAGAGCCGTTTAGGAGGAGTGTTTTTCAAAAAGTGCTGGCGCAGCAGTCGCCCCTCCCCATTTTTCTCTCCCTCTTCTGCCTTCTGGGTCCCGCCTTAGGAATGGGGCCAGCTTGAACCCCCTCGCTCTCCTAGGTCGTTAGTACAATTACTGTAATAATTGTTTGAAGACTCCCCCTGCATCTCACCCAGGGCCCAAGGCCTCAGGAGCTTGGACCAGTGCTCAGGCCACTAGTATTTCCATAGGCTCTGCCTCCTTCCAGGGACCCTGGCCAAGACAGCAACAGTGATTAAGTGATAAGAGAGGATACTGCCCGTCCAGGACCCGGATGTTAAGAGTGTCCCACTGCCTATGCACAGAGCCTTGCCCGGCGTCACCATCAGACTGCTCTTGGCTTTTTGGCGGAAAGCCCCTCCCCTTTCCCTGAATGCCTTAAAGAAGCATGAGAGAGACCTCCAAGAATTTGGGTCGGTTTCCAGAATCACCGCGAGCAAGTCACATGAATCCTTTGGCTTCCCAGTGTCTATAAAATTTATATTTACGTTATACTATAGTCTTGTATGGGCTTCCCGGGTGGTTCAGATGGTAAAGAATCTGCCTGCAATGCAGGAGACCTTGGTTCGATCTCTGGGTCCAGAAGATCCCCTGGAGAAGGGAATGTGATCTATTGAGTATTCAATTGAGTTATGTCTAAAAAGATGTGACACCTTAATTGAAAAATACTTTATTGCTGAAAAACGTTCGCCATCATTGGGGCCTTCATTGAGTTGTAATCTTTTTGCCATAGTAACACCAAAGATCACTGATCACAACTCATCATAACAAGTATAGTAATAATGAAAAAGTTTGAAATATTGTGAGAATTAACAAAAAATTTCAAACTTTTGTTCCACGGATTACCCATCGGGGAGAATGGTTTCTCCTTTTCAAAAATCGAGAGCACACTTGATAGAATGAGGCTGAAGAAACCAAAAGCATGATCATTTTTAAGTTACCTGATGGAAGAGGAGGCTAATATTGTGAAGGTAAACTAACAAACTTCTGGGTTTTTCCCAGTTGGGGAAGTAACATCATAATAGATACACCTCATGAATGTGTTGATGTTAGGTAGCACAAGGCTCTAATACCACCTGCAAATTTATCTCTACTCAGTTTCTTTTCTTAAAATTATTTTCATTTATTTATTTATTTTGGCTGCACGGGGTCTTAGCTGCAGCATGCAGGGTCTTCAGTCTTCATTGCAGCATGGAGACATTTTAGCTGTGGCGTGTAGAATCGAGTTCCCTGACCAGGGATCAGACTCAGGTCCCCACTTTGGAAGCGTGAAGCCTTAGCCACTGGACCACCAAGGAAGCCGCTGCACTCCATTCCTTTTCAAGAGGCAGTTCACTGACAAATTTTTCACTCTCTGCCATGATGTTTCACCTACTCAAGCCTCTAAATCTTTAAACAAGTCAATTTTGATCATTTAATGTTTCCTATGAAATTGCTATTTTTGTAAGTATCTTCTGTATCTATGATTTCTTCCCCTATCTTGGTCCTTATTTTGTGTCTTTATCTCTCTCTCTTTCTAGCTCTTTCTCATCAATGGACACTTTCTTTGTATATTTTACTTGTATTTTGTTTCAGCCATAATTCTTGAATTGATGAATCCCTTCTGTTTGTAATCTATTCATTTCCGCTTTTATCAGTTAAACCTTGCAAGTTTCCAAGGATTATTTAATTGCATCTTTCTACACTCTGAGGTGAATGGGTAGTTCATTTATGTTCATTCATTTTTATTCAGTAAATTCACTGACCTTTTCTTTATAGCCCAATATATGTCACATGTTGTAAATGTCCACTGGTCACTAGAAAAGAAAAGATTTTGACTTCTTTGTAGGTTAGTGATGTAAATATTTAATTATTGAATATTTATGCAGGTAACTATGGCTTTATTTATTCTTTGAATTCTAGATTTCTTAAGAAATGCTTCCCTTTCCCTTTTTTGTTTCTGTCAGTTTTTTTTTTCAATTCTGTTTGGGCTTTAGATATTTTGATATAATGTTGTTATGTACATGAAGATATAGGTCTATTAGATCATCATTATGGATTATTTATTTCATGAGTAAAATATGACTATCCTGTAAATGATTTATCTCTTGAATTCTATGCACCACTGCTTTTTTCCCCACATCATCTGGTATTTTTCTGTCCAGCTCTTAACTTTAAAATTTTTGGAGTAATTATGCTTTAGGTATATTTCTTGTAGGTAACACAAAACTAAGTTTTATTTATTGAGCCATTTTGATAGTCTGTATTTTAACATTGGAATTGAATCCATTCATCTTTTTTAATATACCTGACCCATTCTTATTTCTGCATTATTATTGTTATTATCATTTTGGTTTTTTGCTTTTTATGTTTCCTGGATGCTTATTTCATACCACTAGCTTTATGGGACCATGTTTATAATCCTATAATGTTACTTTTAGTTCTACTGGTAGTTACTGGGGCTTCCCTGATAGCTCAGTTGGTAAAGAATCCCCCTGCAATGCAGGAGACCCCAGTTCGATTCCTGGGTCAGGAAGATCTACTGGAGAAGGGATAGGCTACCCACTCCAGTGTTCTTGGGCTTCCCTTGTGACTCAGCTGGTAAAGAATCTGCCCGCAATGTGGGAGTACTTTCGATTTTACAAATAGTGTCAAACTTGTGTTGTTTTATTTTATCAAAATCAATAATGAAACAGTACCTCATGACTTATGTACAAATAGGAGAAAAATATTATCACATATTTACATCTTTTCCTCTCTTCTTCCCAGATTGACTTGGTATGCTATCAAATTTTGGGCCCTGTTTAACATTGATAAATGATTATCCTTATATTCTGGGTTTTTTTTTTCCCCCCCTTCAGGAATATTTGCACTGTTTTGTAACTGTGCTGTCAATCATTTTCCAGTCCTGTTTAAATGACCTCTGTGGTCAGCACCAGAGCCACGGTCTTCTCTTGTGAACCCTTGACTCAGCTTCTGGTTGTTAGGTATACATCTTGGTGCACTTCTTTTAAGGATAAAACTGCACGGTATACTTTTGGAATCTTTGCATCTCTGAGAAAGCCATGGTATTGCCTTGAAGAGTAAACACCACCCTGGTTGGTAGGTGTGTTCTTGGTCTTGGATCAAAACCTTTCCTTCTCTATGCAGCATCCAGCCCTGTCTTCCTTGCCTCCCACCTGCCTCTATCTTTCCTCTTTCTTGCTCTCTCTCTCTTTGCTTTTCAGCTGCTTTTTTTTGGAGTTTACATCATTCTATGATATAGAGGTCTCTGCAGCAAATCGAACTAGTGCTCCTTTGTAGATAGCTTTGTTCTTTAAATCCCTTGCTTTTATGCTTGAAATGAAAGAAGCATCATCAATGTTTGTCTATGCACTAGATTATTTTCAATTCATTGGACCTGGAGAGTTCACTCCATCTACCCATTCTAGTGTTTCTAAATTCAGGAACTTTTCCTTCTATTCTGTGCTATTTTATCCTCTGTTTCCTTTTTTAAAAAATTGAATTTCTCTTCTTTAAGAATTTCCTTTATCTCAATGTTGGGTTTTACTCTCTAAGGTCCAACTCCCAGGCCTTCCCTCTGCCCACTTCCTTCTCTTCCTCCTTTTTTCTTTAACATCTGGGGGACACCCCTTGACCTTCACTATCTCTGTTGCTTGGTATTTTTTTTGTTATTTGCTTGTTTTGGTCACACTGCACAACATATGGGATCTTAGTTTCCCAACCAGGGGCTGAACCCACATCCCCTGCCTTAGAAGTCAGGAGTCAGGAGTCTTAACCACTGAAGCACCAGGCAAGTCCCCTGTTGATGTTTTTTTATGGAATCTGTTTTTCTCCCTGCCATCTCCTAAGACATAATTTGCTTTCAAGTGTTTCCCCCTTAACCCACCTTGCACTTAGAAACACCTTCAGGCCATCATCCTATTCCTCTTGGTTTATCTCCTATTTTATCAAATGTGTGGCCTCTTCTATTTCCATGAAATTAGATGCCATCTGATATTTACATATGTTTCTAAATGTTTTAAAATACTTTTTCTAATCCTTGAATACTATGTTTGTCTTTTCATAACTTCTTGCATGTGTGCTCAGTTGTGTCTGACGCTTTGTGACCCCATGGACTGTAGCTCACCAGGCTTCTCTGTCCATGGGATTCTCCAGGCAAGAATACTGGAGTGGGTTGCCATTCCCTTCTCCAGGGGATCTTCCTGACCCAGGGATCGAACCCAGGTCTCCTGCACCGCAGGCAGATTCTTTACGGCTGAGCCACGTGGGAAGCCCTATCTTTTCACACTTGTCAGGGCAAATGGAAGTCTTCTCCACCCTCCACCACTCGTTCCCTGAAGGACAAGTCATGACTTTGGTGCCGACCGAATAAAGTCATGGTCTCCCTCGTGTCTGCCCTGTTATTCATTTTAATCCTGTTTCACCTGCTCTCCGGGGAGAACGAGGAGAGAAGACCCCTCTGGAAGGCTGGATCCTAGCTGCTCCCTAGGACCGTGTCTCCTAATCCTGGTGAAAGAGAATCCAAATGGAGGGAGGGTGGGGGTGACCTTGGAGTCACGTTAAGGGGGACGCTGTTCCTCAGAGAAGGGTGGGGAGTGCTGCAGTTTTGTGCATGTGCCCCTGGGGACTGAACTCTGTAAGAAGCCCTCCCTACAGACCTCCTGGGACCCCCTCACACTAAGTGGTTGAAATCGGCCATGAAATGAGGAAAACAGAAAAGGTGCTCTGAGGTGGTCCAGCACCCTGAACAGAGGCTTCAGGTAGAGGCAGCACCTTGACCATCCAGGATGGAGGAAGCCAGAGCTGGAAGGGCTGGCTGTGAGGTCAGACAGGAACCCCAAGAGGAGAGACCTGCTTCTGCAGCAAAGCAGTTCAGTCTAGATCAGCAGGTCTGCTGGGCACCAAAGAGGAGGGGGAGGAGGAGAAGGAGGAGGAGGGCAGGGGCTGGAGATAAGGTCCAGGAGGGTGGAGATGCTGAGGACCCTCCTGTGGGGCCCATACGATCCAGGGAACCAAAGATGGTGGCCCACGGGCATCGCCTGCTGTTTTCTTCCTTCTTAGGGGCTGTATTGGGGCTTCCCAGGTGGCTCAGTGCTAAAGCATCCTCCTGCCAATGCAGGAGACATGAGTTCAGTCCCTGGGTCAGGAAGATCCCCTGCAGGATGGAATGGCAACCCACTCCAATATTCCTGCCTGAAGAATCCCATGGACAAAAGAGCCTGGAGGGCTACAGTCCATAGGGTCACAGAGTCAGACAAGACTGAGAGACTAGACAGCAGCAACAACAAGGGGCCATATTAACTTAATTGCTCACTGGGGCTATAACAAATAACCACAAACCCTGATGTCTGAAATGGGTCTTGCTGGGCTGAAACTGGGGTGTCATGGGGCTTTGTTCCTTCTGAGGTTCCAGGGGACAATCCGTTCTCTTGCCCTGGAAGCCGCCTGCATTCTTGGCTCATGGTCCCTTCCTCCGTCTTCCAACCTACCCATGCACCATCTTCTAGCCTCTTCCTCTGACACGCACTCTCCCGCCTCCTTCTATGAGGACCCTTGTGAGCACATTAAACCCACCCAAATAATCCAGGGTTGTCTTCCAGTCCTAAATCCCCTTTGCTATGTAAACACCATATGCAAGGTTTCAGGGCTTGGGATGTGGGCATCTTTGGGAACATCATTCTGCCTGTGCTGAAAGCTTTCCTTCTCTCTGGACCCCAAGAGTCATCTTCAGAGGAAATGGTAGAAGCCATGATGTCTCAGGCAGGACAGGGTACAGGTTGGGGCCTCTTCAGGGACAACTTTTCCCAGTCAGGTGGTTTTGGAAGGGAGGGCAATACTGGCCTGATGAAGGTGAACCAGGATTTGGTGGGGGACAGCAGCAGACACGTCAGAAGGTGTCCTCCCCAGATTCAGCCCCTGATTCTGGGAGGGCTGGCTGCCCCCAGTCAAATGCGTTCTCAGCCCTACAACAAATGCAAAGCTAAGGGTGGAACCCACCCCCCCCGCCCCCCCACCCTGGGCTGCCCAGCCCTTGTTGGTTCTGATCACATTGGGCCAGTACAGAAAAGTGAGGTCTCCCATGGTGAGCTCAGGGAGGCCCCAAGCCCTTCCCAAGACACCCACCTGCACTGGCTGAGCCTGGGGGAGGGGGCCTTGTGCAGTCTGTGGCTGCAGCTCCTGGCACCACGCCAGGCTTCCAGCTTCCCCTTTTGGGAATCGGGCTTGGCCTGGCCAGTGTGCTGACCAATCCAGGCACTGTCTTGGTATTCCTCCCTCTGGGAATGACCTTGGCGTAACAGGGCTCCCCCTCTCCTAAGGTGAGTTTCAGATGGAAATGGGCCTCCAGCCCTCCTGAGTTCTCACTGTCCTAACAGAAATCAGGCACAATAACCCACTTTCTCGCAAGCCTTTGCATGCGGGCTACACCCTGGGGGATGCCTCTGGTGGGTCGCATCCCATCCCTGTCTAATGAAATCTGGGCTTTTCTGTGTGCAGCCTGTCCCTTTGCAAGCCAGTTATGGTGCCTGAAGCCGAAAGGAGTTCAACTGCATGTGAACCACAGAGAATCCCCGCACCCATGTAGATAGCATGTCAGGGAAGCGAGGAGCATGAGAGAACAGGTGTCAAGGCGAGAGCTGCCCTGGGAGCGGGGTGGAGGCGGGAAGCCTCGGAGGTGAGTGGACCGTGAATGGAAGCCGGGGGAGCAGAGGGAAGCTGTGATGGATAAACTCATCTCCCCCAAGATGTTGAACTGGGAAAATTAAAAATATAAATTAAATAGTGCATCTGTTCTCTGAGCTCCCCTCCAGTTTTAAAATTTTATGCTTCCATAAGCTTTGGGGGAAAAGAATAAACCAACCACTAATAGCAAGGAGATTTTGAAAGCTTTAAAGGTTTTAGATGCCGTTCGGATCAGGAGCAAGGAGGCTGGCTGCACACACACTGGAGGTCTGAGGGGAGAGACAGGGCTTGACTCTCCATTCTCTGAAGGGAGGCTTAAGCAGAGCAAAGCTTGCTTTCAGGCACTCACATGGCATCTATTCTGCTGAATGAAGCCCTTGGAACACGGATACTGTTTTCCTCTTCTACCAACAGAGGCTGCAAGAAGAGTCACTCTAATCCACTTGGTAGTTCCCACTCCCCAAAGAAGTACACGCTGGTTAAGACAGGGTGCAAAGGCATCCCTTGTTAGAAGTCCTGATGCGGGCTAGACGGAGGCTCTGAACTACATTACATCTGCACAGGAGGATCCTGGGGAAACGCCCCCTCCTGCCCCACCTTCCTCCACTTCCCTTCATTCGAGTAGAGACCCAGTCCCCTGGCGTGGCTTTTTGCCATCTGATAAGAAGCAGAAGAGACTGGGGAGTCTTTGTACTCATGGTCTTAATGAGGTCAAAGTGAAAAAAGTTAGAGATGATCTTTGTTTTCATAAGTAAGGGGAAGGGTGGTCTCTACTTGAAGTTGAATGTATGTGCGCGCGCGCGCGCGTGTGTGTATGTGCATAGCTTGCTAGTCCATAAACGCATTAAGGGCAGAGACCATCTGTAGTTTGTTAATCATTATAACCCTGAGGCCCTGGACAGAATAGATTCCCTGGTGGCTCAGTGGTAAAGAATCCACCTGCCAATGCAGGAGATTGGTTTCGATCCCTGAGTCGGGAAGATCCCCTGGAGAAGGAAATGGCAACTTGCACCAGTATTCTTGCCTGGAAAATCTCATGGACTGATGAGCCTGGTGGGCTACAGTCCATGGGATCGAAAAAGAGTCAAACATGACTTAATGGCTGAACAACAACAAATACATACTCATTGAATGAATGAATGAAATTAGGAGGAAAATAAATCTTCCTACCCATGGTGGTGGTTTAGTTGCTAAGTTGTGTCCAACTCTTGCGACCCCATGGACTGTAGCCCGCCAGGTTCCTCTGTCCATGGGATTTTTCCATGGAGTGGGTTGCCATTTCCTTCTCCAGGGGATCTTCCCGACCCAGGAATCGACACCAGGTCTCCTGCATTGCAGGCAGATTCTTTAGCAACTAAGCTCTGAGGGAAGCCTACCCATAGGAACTCACTTTGACTGGCTCGCACGTGTATCTTGGTAATGTTCCCCAGTAAACCACTAAAATTAGCCAAAGAGATAGTCCATGTTGAAGAAAAACCTGTAATTTTTCCAAGCTCTGGGGTTTCCTTATGGCTGCTAAGAGGGAAGACCCAGAGACTAGGCCTCTGTTTAGAAGGCATTTTGTGATATCCAGGTCATTCTAAAGGAGATCAGTCTTGGGTGTTCATTGGAGGGACTGATGTTGAAGCTGAAACTCCAATACTTTGGCCACCTGATTCGAAGAGCTGACTCATTGGAAAAGACCCTGATGCTGGGAGGGATTAGGGGCAGGAGGAGAAGGGGAAGACAGATGATGAGACAGTTGGATAGCATCACCGACTCAATGGACATGAGTTTGGGTAAACTCCAGGAGTTGGTGATGGACAGAGAGGCCTGGCGTGCTGCAGTTCATGGGGTTGCAAAGAGTTGGACATGACTGAGCGACTGAACTGAACTGACTGAATATCCAGGAAGTGAATAAAAGTAAGTCTACAAGGGAGAGATGGGGATGAAGAGCTGAACCTGCATCAATCCATCATAAATGAGCAGAAGGAAAAAGCACAGACAGGTTACAGGAGGCCAGCTCAGGGGAAGCGTGGGCCGGGAGAAGATCTCTGTAGAGGGTGGTGTTCAATGAATTTCTAGGATCCACAATGTCTGACATCAGCTTAGAAATTGCTTCCTGCTCTCCGCTTTTATTTTACCCTCCTAACCTCACATTTTTTCAGAACAAGTGCTTATAAAACCTCTCGTATAAGAGGATGCTTTGGCAAATGAACCGAAAAGAAGGATGGGGTCTAGGGTACGTGGTCTAGAGAAAGGATGTCTGATGGAGGAGAGAAGGGTGATTATGGACAGACACATGAACGTGTAAACAGTAGTGTGACTCAGGAATGGATTTGGGGGGGGGGGTGCAAGCACAGCCACCAGCAGGCTGAAGAGTGGCTCCCAAAACCTGTGAAAAAGTCACCTTGCATAACAAAAAAGGACTTTGCAAATGTGACTAGATTAAGGATATTTTTTTTAAATTGAAGTATAGTTGACTTTCAGTGTTATATTAGTTGCAGGTGTACAACATAGTGATTCAATATTTTTACAGATTATACTCCATATAAATTTATTATTTAATTTTGACTATATTCCCTGTACTTAACATCACACCCTTGTATCTTATTTATTTTATATCTAGTAATTTGTACTACTTGATACCGCATTTTTCCACAGAGAGCTAAGAAAAGCTCACTCTTCTGAAAAGGGGTCAGATGAGTGTATGGGGGAGGGGTACTAAGTTCTGATCACCTGAACGTTTTGGTTCAGTAATAGGCAGTTCAAGGAGGGGAGGGGTATTCCACCCCATGGGACTCTGAGCTTTCTGGCTGCTTTTCGAGGAGACACAACACATTAATGTCAAGGAAGTGAGCATGTGATGGTGGGGGCGGTGAGTGGGGGTTACATGCCAAGGAAAGCTATGACCAGGGAGAGGGAGCTGGTTTTACTTTGTTCCATAGGACTTGAAAATCACTCAGGCAAGATGGAAAATGCCATCTCTCCACCATGCGTGCATGCTAAGTCACTTCAGGTCTGATCTACTATGTACAACCCTGTGAACTGTAGCCCATCAGGTTTCCCTGTCCATGGGATTTCCCAGGCAAGAATACTGGAGTGGTTGCCATGCCCTCTTCCAGGGGATCTTCCTGACCCAGGGATCGAACCCACGTCTCTTTTGTCTCCTGCACAGGCAGGTGCCTTCTTTACCACTAGCGCCACCTGGGAAGCCTGCTATCTCTCCTCTCTAACACCCTAAATCTATGAGAAGCAGGTTCTCCTTTGAGCAATGGGTCTAGGGCCCAGGTGGGCAGGGGACTGAACTAATCATGATGTTGACAATGAGTTCATACAAACAGGAAGAAAACTCCACCAGATCTACCGATCACATGGCTTAGGGTGCCTTATAAATTTAAACAAAATCGTCTGAACGATCTTTAATGCAACAGCTCTTTCCCAAATGCCTTACAGGTAGGTCCTTGACATGTATTTACCAAACATAGAAGCAAAAGATTTCTTGCATAATATCACACTCAAGATATGTGAGAATTATGACCTAAAAGTCCATCTACAAGAGGCTGGATAAATAAATGTTGGCATATTTATACTGTGAAGTACCACGTAGCCATGAAAACAAGAACATACTCAAGCTGAATGAGCTGACCAAGGACATTCTCCATGACATACCCTCCCATGACACATTTCAGACCAACATGAATAGCATGCTTTTGCTTTCATATGAAAATGTGTGTACAGACACACCTAGATAAGTAGCAAATCATGGCAAAATATCACAAAAAATTCTCTTGGAGGCCTTTTAATAGAGGGTGGGGCTGGAGGAGAAGGGGCTGCAATTTCCACTTTGTCTTTTAATCATTATAAAGGGTTCAATGTGAGCAACTTTTATTTTCTTCTTGTTCTTCTGTATTTTTTAAAAACAAAAACCCTTTAAAAGATTCCTGGAGGGTTTTCACTATTTAAAGGAGTCATTTCGTAAAGTGAAGAAAAATAACAGCTATTATTTGCTGAGAGCTTGCTGTCTGCCAAGCCCTGTGTCAAGAGCTTTACGACATTATCTCGTTGATCTGGTCCCCTTTGGAAGTAGATACCTTATTATCTCCACTTTGTGGATGCAGAGACAGGCTCCTACAGGTGACAAGACTTGTTGGAGGTCCCACCTCAACAAGTGGTAGAGACAGCATTTCATCTGTGGTGTGGTGGCCACAGCACACCCCAGTCCCCCTGCTACCCAGGGCACCTTGCTCTCTTGACTACTCCTTTCAACAGCCTCCTAGCTGATGGCTCTGCTCCCGGTCTTCCTCCCTGAAATTCAGTTTCCTTAGAGCTGCCAAACCAACCTTTTAAAAATCATGAATTGAACTTCCCTGGTAGTTCAGTAGTTAAGACTCTGAACTTCCACTGCAGGGGGCATGGTTTCCATCCCTGGTCAGAGAAGATTCCCACATGCTGCCTGGTGCTGCCAATAAAAAAATTGAAAAAAATTTAAAAAAACATTAATTTAGAGAACTCCTTGGTGGTTCAGTTCTTTGGAGAACTCCTTGGTGGACTCCACGCTTTCACTGCCAACAGCATGGGTTCAATCCCTGCTTGGGGAACTAAGATCCTGTAAATCACACAGTGTGACTAAAAACACAAAACAAAAAAGCCTTCCCTACCAACCCCGTTAATGTAATCATGATGCCCCTGCTTTGAATCCTCCCACTGCCCATGGAATGAAATTTCAGTTCCCTGATGCTTCCCAGAGTTCAGTTCCTAGAATAAGTGATGCTCTTCCTGCACTGGGGTCTCTGCTTTCAGCTCCATCCATGCAGAAAGCACTGCAGGCTGCCTTGCAGGCTGCTTTCTTCTCAGCTTTCCCATCTCCATTTAATTTGGCCCCTCAGAAAGGCCAACCTGATCTCTCCAAATAGGCCCACCTTATTATTCTCCTCCACACACCTCTGTTGATTTCTGTCACTGCAGTTACACAATGTGTAATTAACTAAACTAATTATTTTGTTTACTTATCATCTCTCTCCCTCTACTAAACAAGGGCAAGACCCATGTTTCTCATGTTTTTTTGTTGTGTCCCCAGCACCTTGCACACAATGCCTGCATCTAGCAGGTGTTCAACAAATTCAGTGTCAAGTGAATGAGCTGCCTCCAAAAATGACATAGGGTGTTGTGGTTGACAAAACACTGTCAGCCGTATTTATTATCTCTGGAAGGAGGGACGTCAGAGGAAACTCTCGTGGAGGCTACAGAGACGATGCTGCTGATAACATCTCCCATTGGCAGCCAAATAGCTCTCCATCCTGGGTCCAGTTGTGGGTAGTTTCATTGGTTGTCTGGTCCACTCCCAGAGGCTACTTGGTAGACAGCTGGGTTACGACAAGGATCATCTGTGATCCTCAAACACCTCTTGGCCCACCCTGGGGACAAACACTTCCTGGTGGCATCCTCAGCCAGAATGCATTCTTAGCTAGCACGCATCCTCACTGGATAAGCCATTCTTCCTCCAGGGCATGCTTTGCAGAACATAGAGCACAGAGTTTTAACCACTGGACCACCAGGGAAGTCCCCTTATTTTCTGTATACTGGATACTCTGGCAGCTGGGGCCATGCTGACCTGTGTTTGCGAATTCTTAGTAACAGTGAGTGACTCGCCTGTGGACACACATTTCCTGTGCAAACTAACCAATTCAGAGTCCTTATCCCCTTCCCCCATCTCCTCCATAGTATCTTATAGTCTGGACCACTACCCACCTGCCTTAATCACTGGATAGACAGCTAAGGACAGCCCCTGTGCCTCAGAGCCTACTGAAATTATTCAAACTATTCAAATTATTCAAACGTGTTTGCCTTGCCTTGCCTGCAGAAATTACATGCTTCCCCATCATTCCACCTTGCCTCCCGACCGACCCTGGTGCTTCTCCTTGTGACCTTTTTTGGCTTCTGATTCTAATGGTCTGAAAATATCAAAACTTCCTCCTTCATGACAGCCATTTCCATATCTCTGTGTCTTACTATGTTGTTGTTTTTTTAGTTGCTAAGTCATGTTTGACTTTTTGCAACCCCTGTAGACTGTAACCCGCCAAGCTTCTCTGTCCATGTGATTCTCCAGGCAAGAATACTGGAGTGAGTTGCCATTTCCTCCTCCAGAAGGTGTCTTACTATACCTTACTATAAAACAAATCCTAAGCAAACATCAAAATGAGAGTGTTTTCTATTGAACTGTATATTCAAAGATGCTTTTTATATCTATTGTCAGTGTTTTTATTTTTAACAGATTCAGTTAATTTTAACAGCTGCAATACACACTCTGTGTATAATAACAGTTCCTGATGAAGACAGAAACCATGAGATATTCATTCACAAATTAATTGATAAAACTGATGCTAAAAACAAACAATGCCTCTGTGTTGAGAGCATATTTCTTATCCCAGCCACAGTCCATTGATTTTGGCTGTCAGTCACTAACTGATTAAGACATAGTCAGAGGTTTGTCACCTCTCTGCAGACTCTCCCATGCCCCGGAGCCAGAAGTAGGACCCTCATCAAGGGGTGGGCTTTGCTCCATCAGAGATTAGGTATCTGGGATTCTCTCTGGACCCTCTTCCCCTTACATCCTGTCCAGTGGATTATCTGAGTCCTGGAATGGCTCAGAAGGAAGTATAAAAGCTCATCACTCTCTCTTTTTTTTCAGGCCCAGATGCAAACATTGTTGGGTTTCTCTGCTAGACTTGGTTCCATCATTTTTACCAAGAAAATCAGATTATAAGGCTGCTTCTTGGAGGCCATCATGGGGCCTAACTGTGCCAACTGCCGGGCAGCGGAAAAGTCCTTCCTATGTCTGGACGAACCCCCCCATATGGCCCGCCGTGCCCTTCTCTTCTGTTCTGGCCTCATCCTGCTGGGTGCCTCCATCCTTCTTGTAGACAGTTTCCACCGACTTGCTCATTGTTATTTGTTTTCCTTCACAATATATCAAACAGATGGCTTCATGCTTTCCTCACAGGTCCTATTTTCTGGCCTTTAATCATGTTTGTGGCTTAATGTGGACCGATCTGCCGGGCAGCCGTTTGTCTGAGACCTCTGTGGCCAACGCCGTCCACAGTCCCTCCTGAGCGCGTCTGGGTTCTGGGGTTGGATGGGCAATCGCTCTTATTGGCGGGCTGGATATTAAACAGCTGGGACTCTTTGCAGCCATTTCAGGGATTTGCCCATAAAACCAGGAAGCAATTTCAGGGACGAGAAACAATTGCTTCAAAGACTCCGTTCAGGCCCCTCAAAGTGATGATGGCAGGAAGGAGCTGGGCTCATGTTTCCAACTCTTCTACCGTTCCTGTTACTGGGTTGGCCAAAAGGTTCATTGGAGTTTTTCTGTAAGATCATGCAGAAAAGCTCGAACAAACTTTTTGGCCAACCCAGTATTTTCCACTCACACCACCAGCTTGCTTGATTGGGGCTCCTGATTGTGAACCTCACCACAGCACCTTCTTCCTTCTCCAGACTCTAAATAGCATGTTCTGAGTCCAGGCAGAAAAGGGTCTTCATTTTTCACTCACTGGACAGTCTTCAAGCATTTCTCATGTGCCAGGCATTGTGTTCCTCGTGGCAAAATGAAGATGAAAGATGAATAAGATCCAGCTGCTGCCTGCCTGCCCCATTAACATGAGTCTGGTAGACAGATACTAGTGAATAACTCTTTACTATCCAGGGCAGGCAGTGAGAAATGAGATAATGGGGTGGGTTGTTAAGATTCAGGAGGCAGTGCATTGGAGTGTACGGGTCTTCCCGAGTGGGAGGGGAAGGCCTCATGATGGGTGGAGCTTTTGCAGTTGGTCTTCTATTCACAGCATCTTTCATGCAAGACTCCATTCAGTTTTAATGTCAATCCAGTGATGCAGGCATTTGTCAAGTGGGACATCAGGGTTCAGAGCAGTTGGGTGACCAACCAAAGGCCACCCAGAGGGAAGGCCAGGGATCTTCCGGGAGCCTGTCTAAGTCTGGGGGCATCCCTGTGCCATCTTGCCCCTCAAGGGACTCAGCAGGCCAGGCAAGGGCATTGCACCTGGGGCTGGTTGTCCAGTGGATGCCCAGTTGGTACAAGGGCACAAGGTGGTTTTAGCCCTAAACAAGAGGGCCTGGTCCAGCCTATGATTTTGCAGAGGGGACTTCTCATCCCAGTCATCAGGACTGTCTGCGTTTGTGGTGCGTCTCCCCCAGGACTGCAGATCCTCCCAGCACATGGCCTCATCCATCCTCAATAGCTCATGGTCGACCACAATCAGCAGGGCAGCCACAGAAACATCTGCTGTTCCCTCCGTGCCTGCTTCAGAGCTCACACTTGGCTTCCTTGACCTTCACTATTCCTGGCACTAAACCCCGAGGAGGGAGAAGGATGGGCAGCTGATGAGGGCGGTGCCCGCCGACTAGCCCTGCAAAACTTGTGTCTTTTCCTCATTTCATCAACGCAACATCACAACAGGCAGCCAGCCTCTCCATCTTGTGGAGGAGAAAAGGGAAGCCCGAGAGAGTTCTTTTATTACTCAAGAGATACTCATTTGACTTAAGAAAGATAAGCCTTGTCAAGAATCTGTGATACATCTTACTTAACACATGGTACGTGCTCAATGAACGCTAGTTGTTTTGTTGACGATGTAACTTTGGTGAAGCATCAGGATCTCCTCTATTAGTATCTCCTCTATCACTATGGACATCATTGGAAAGCTAGAGTCTCTTCGTGCAGAAACTAGTCTCATGAAATTCATGGAAAGCTTCTATTAATATTCTACAAGGGGGGTGGTGCTTAACCTGAGTTGTAAGTGTGGTCTCTGTGAGTGGGAGCATCATTCAGAAAAGTGGAGTGTGATTCTGGGAGGGGTGGAGGCGGGTTAAGGCATAAAAGATTGATGGTTTGGGATTAATGCCCATGGCGGAAAGAGGACTGACAGGGACAGTGCTAGGGGCTGAAGCCACAGCCCAAGGAAGGCTGCATGCCTTAGAATGACCGCTTGTCAATAGGGGAGAAGACAGGACCCTGTGGAGTTTTCCTGGCATAATAAATATTCAGCCAGTCACCATGAATATTCAGTGGGACAGAGATTTGCAGGAGTAGACCCTTGAGGGAGCTCAAACTGACAGGGGGACGGACTTCTGTTAAGAATCTCCCAATATCGGGGGAGCGTATGCCAACAGCAGAAGACTGGATGGGCTCACGGGTGGAGGCAAAGAGCTAGAAGCTTCAGCGAAGAGAGGTAGGTGAGTGCAGCTGGCAGGAGCTGAGGGTCTGCAGGAATGGCTTGGAAAGCTTCGCTCATTTGGATGGCCAGGCCACACAGCAGAATCACGGGTCTTATTATTTTCATTTGTGTGCAGCTCTCTACCATCTCTAGGGGATATTTTCCTGCTGGGCAGGTTCTTATAAAGTCACAGGAACATAGCTCTAAAGACAAACGTAAAGACAGATGTCGGCTCCCATGGTCCTTAACTGTGTACGTGTGCAGAGGGGATGGTGGGCCCAAGGCGGGGACCCAGGGGGCAGGGCCCCTACCCACCTCCCAAAGGACATCCTCAAGGTTATTCCCTTGACTCACTGGCTTTGAGAACAATTTCCTCCGAGGACACGGTTCTGCAGCTACAAAATGGAATTTGTGAGAAACAGCTCTGGCCTCCGCATGTATCATTTGACAGTGGTGGATGCCGGGACCAGAGGAGGGAAGACTCTGGTTTCAGTGACAGAACCCAGGCTGAGACACAGCTCTGCTCACTCCCAGTCCAGTTTCTGCTCTTTTCCATCTGCAAAGGAGGGTATTCGTGGAGCCACTGCCAGCTCACTTGGTGCCTTTGGGTGAATTAGAAACAGGGGGGGCACCCCTGGGTGGTCACCGCCCCAGGGAGCAAAAAAAAACCCAAAAAAACCTGTCTTCCAGGTGCTTCTGTGTTGAGCACAGCCTGTAGGACCCTGTATGATGAGAGACTAGAAGTGGATCTGGTGGGGGGCCGGGGGGCTGCTGACTTAGCCTCTGTCCTTCCTCTGGTCTTCCATCTCCCACTCACTGACTTTTTAAAAATGTGCGCTTCCATCTTTTCAATGTCATATGGAACAAACGCTACCGAAGGACTGTTTAGTGAATGTAGTTAGTTTTGCTCACTGTTTACTATTGATTAAATGTATTAAATGTCCCAGAAAAAAATCTACAGCTAGCAAATGCCTCCTGCATGCACAGTAACACCTTCCTGACTCATCTGGTACAAAACTCCACTGGAAAGGTAAAGAGGTGGGTTTATACTGATGAAGGGTTTTTCCAACTATGACAACTTTAAACCAAGATGAAGCTATGTGACTGGTAGGTTGTGGTACTCAGAGGATCCGACTGAGGGGACAGGTGTTTTTAAGATAACATGGACCCCACTCTCTGAATTTCTGCTGTCAGACTGTAATCCTTCATGCTTGGTAGGAGAAAGCAGGGTTAGCTTTGAACAGCAGTGATTTAGAGAATAGCTTTAAATGATGTTTATGGGTTTGAGGGAAGGAGAGTGCTAAGAACTTTCTGATGATGAGAAGGGTCTGAAAGTGGTCCATCATCAGAGACTGAAACAGCCCCCAGTGCACTGCCCTGATAGGGGAGGAGTAGACCCTTCTCATGCAAGACCCTCTCATGGTTTCTTTGCAAAGTAGGTGAGAATCATCACTTCTGGGCTATTCTGGGGGCAAGCTATGGAGCTCTGTGTCCTGTTCTCATGAAGAACACCACTGGGTGCAATACATCTGTGGGTGTGTGCCTTCATTCATTCATTGAATATTCTTAAAACACCTACTAAGTGCCAGAAACTAAAGACGGCCTGGATGAGATCCCTGCTTTAAAGTTGCTGCAGCTTTAGTTGGGGCTTCCCCTGTGGCACAGTGGTAAAGAATCTCCCTGCAATGTAGGAGACCCGGGTTCAGTCCCTGGGTTGGGAAGGGTCCACTTGAGGAGGAAATGGCAACCCACTCCAGTATTCTTGCCTGGGAAATCCCATGGACAGAGGAGCCTGGTGGGTTACAGTCCATGAGGGTGACACAGTTGGACATGACTTAGCAACTGAACAACAACATAGTTGCTTTACAATGTCATGTTAATTTCTGCGGTACAAGAGAAATATAGCACAACACTGTAAATCAACTATAACTCAATTTAAAAAATAAATAAATGAAGGAGTTATTGTATTTCTATTGTGTTCTCAACATACCAAGTGTCATGGGGGACATACAACAGACCATCACATCAGAGTCCAAAGTGTCATTAGAAAGTAAGAAGCACTGTTATCATATGCCCAGGACCACTGCCAACTTCTGTCTTTCTGCTTGATAAGCCTTCTGTTGGTTTATCAGTCCTTCATCATCAGAACTTAACCCTCTTATACTCTATGGGGGCATTCCATCCATCCAGATCACGCCAACCATGGAACACTGGGGTTGAGAGTGGAAGAAAATGTGAAGAAGAACAATTCATCGAGGAGATAATGACAAAACTTGTGATAAGGACTTAAGTAACAAGGCTGCTCTCCTGTGAATCCATCACAGAAGACCAAGGAGGAACCTGGCAAGTCAGCAGATTATTATATATGGAGACATGAAATGCCCACCTTCGCTCTGAAAACATTTAGTTGGAAGAAGAGAAAAAAAACCGTACGGAGGCTGGAGTGGGGTGAGTTGCTAATGGGTCTGGCATTGAGAGATCTGTATTAAATGGAGGGAGGTGGCTCCATCCCCAGGCTTAATTCAGCTCATTCTGGGGAGCAGTTGGGGGGTCTTCTCTGAGGTCAGCATAGTTAAGCTAAAACATTCAACTGCTCATTATTTCCACAGATTATACCACTTTCCTCAGAGTATTTTAGAAACGAGACAACAGCCCCATGTTGGGTGAGTTAGTCCAACCCTAAATTTTCGAGGATTTCATCCTTCATTCAGAGAGGCTTCCTTCTCCTTAAGTTCCTTCCCTCCCCAGAAAACCGAGTGCTGTAGTGACTGCTTCTGAATGTCACCTCGACAGTCTTTCTTGTGCTGAAAAGCGCGTTCCTTGTTTTTCACACCTGTGACTTTACTTACAACAGAAGATGGTTCTTCACTGTTACTGAGGCAAAAGCCATGGTCCTCTGCTGCTCTGGAAGAGGCAAGATGGCGCCCAATCTCAGAGAACACTCAGACGGGACTCCAAGAGTCTGAACAGAAGCAAGCTCACAGTTTGAAGATTTTTTTTTTTCCCCATTTATGTTTATTAGTTGGAGGCTAATTACTTTACAATATTGTAGTGGGTTTTTTTTAAGGAGGAAAGGGTTGGGGATGAGACTGTGCCTGCCCCTTTGGGGCTCTGACCAAAAGAAGCAGAAACTTCTGGAAGTCCAATCTCCCTGGCTTTCTCTCACTTCTGTGGGAGGGGAGCAGGCACATGTGTTCCTATTTTCAAGACAGGGAACCTGCAACTCAGACGTTCAGTGTCTTGCACAACATCACAAAGGCAAACACAGGATGAAACGCTCGTGAGCTCCACTCATGGAAGCTAGATCAGGTTGACTGGTCAGAGATGTTCAGATAGTAAAACCAAGACTTGTCTCCTGGGCTGGACACAGCAGGACACCACATCAGACACGGCATCTGCCCACGTGTGGATTTCATCTTTACCGGCCTGCTGCAGTTTGTTTCACTCAACGTTTGTCTAAGAGTGTTTTGCTGACAGCTGCCTTTCCGGGCCTTGGTTGAGGAACTGGATTAGGAACGTTGTGTTCTAAAGGTCAGAGTCACAGTAATTAGTGCAACAGGCTTGAAGAGCGGCAGCAACCAGGACGGGGAGCTGCTGAGTCTCCAGAGTTCCTAAGGCCCTGAATCTTTGTTTTGGAAAAGGTCCTAGCATAGACGGAAGCCCAGTGAATATCTGTGTGTGTGTGTGTATGTGTGTGTGTGTTTTGGGTCCATGTGTTTTTTTGTTGTTGTTGTTGCACTGCATGTGGGATCTTAGTTCCCCAACCAGGGAAGGAACTTATGCCCCCTGCACTGGAAGCATGAAGTCTTAACCACTGGGCTGCCAGAGAAGTCCCTGATTTATGTGTTTTTATCACACATAGATTCATGGGACCACCCCACAGTCAAAGGACATACAGGATGGGATGAATTGAGAGAAAAGCATTGGAACATATACATTACCGTATGTAAAATAGGTAACTAGTGTGAGTTCAATGCATGAAGCAGGGCACCCAAAGCTGATGCTTTGGTGGGATAGGGTAGGGAGGGCTGTGCTGGATGGAGGGCACACTTGTATACCTATGGCTGAGTCATATTGATATATGCAAAAACCAGCACAATATTGGAAAGCAATCATCCTCCAATTAAAATAAATACACAAAAATTTTAAAAAGATACACAGATTCATCCAAGCACACCTCTCTTTGGTCCAGGCTGTCCCCTCCACATACAGCATCATTTCTCACTAACTATTCCTTGGTTTGGCCATGTGCTCAGTCGCTCAGTTGTGTCCGGCTCTTTTGCAACCCTATGGACTGTAGCCTGCCAGACCATGGGATTCTCCAGACAAGAATACTGGAGTGGGTCACCATTTTGTATTGCAGGGGATTTTTCCAACCCAGGGATGGAACCCACATCTCTTGCATCTATTGCATTGGCAGGTGTATTCTTTACCACTGTGCCACCTGGGAAGCCCTCTGTTTGGCCAACTCCTGCCCATTTTTCCAGACTCAGCCTGCAGGTCATGTCCTTTAAAAAGCTTTCTCCAATCCCCTGTCTACTTGTGGATAAGAGATCTGGTTTCCTTTACCTGGGACCCTGTGGCTTCCACTGCTTACCTGGCTAGAACTTTCCTTGTCTATTATCATCTCTTCTCCTGGACTTTGTGCTCTTAGAGGTTAAGGGGGTTTCCTTTCTACCTCCACATCACCAGCACTTAGCATACACATGGTAGGAGCTCAGTCACTGTTTGCTGAATGCAATCAAATTTAAAAAGGATAAATATCCCATGACCGAGGGCAAAACCATTCACAAGCAAAACTATTGTGTAATTGGGATTTAATATACTTGATTAATACTGGTATACATGCATTGCTAAAACATTAATTTTTAATTAATTCAAGTTATTTTGTAAGAATTTATGTGCAAGTATCCACAGTGATGCTTTGCATAAAATTATGCCTCTTCTTTCAGGAGTATTAAGTGCTATGCAGATCTTTTCAATAATTTCACTGAGTTTCATTTTAGTGTTACACTTCTAGCCTTACCGTTTTGAAAAAGTCATATTAAAAACCACATCTCTACACCTGTGTTTTCTACAAAATTGTTACTCACACTGCCTTCTACACAACTTACCTGCATCATGCACTACATTTATTTTAGAATTTGACACTGAGAAATTCATGTTCTGCTCCATGGAACTGGTAAGCATCTATCTTTCTTATCTGTATATGTGTTAGTCATTCAGTTGTGTCTGACTCTTTGCAATCCCATGGACTGTAGCCCAACAGGCTCCTCTGACCATGGGATTTTCCAGGCAAGAATACTGGAGTGGGTTACCATTTCCTTTTCCAGTGGTCATTTACAGTAGTTGTTGCAAATCCTTTACAGAAGGAAGAGTGCCTCTATATACAACTGAAACGTCATGGATTCTGTGCATCTTTTCTGACCTAACCCTCCCCAACTCGTGTCAACAGGAGAAATGGACACCTCCATTCTTTTTATTCTGAGAACAATTTTTTCTGTTATTGCTTCTGTTATGGCACAGATAATATCATATTGCAATTATGATGGCGGAGAATCACCCTAGACTCTGAGCTTCTTGAAAGTGAGTGATGGACCCCATTATCTTTGTTTTTCATGGGCATGGACATAGGCAAGTGACACATACTTTTTTGAGCTTCAGTTTCTCTATCTGAAAAATAGACATAATAATAGCATCCTCTGTATAGGGTAGATGTGAGGATTAAAAGAGATAAGCCAAGTAAGGCCTGGCATACAGATAACCACTGAGTTAATGCTAGTGGATATTTATTATTATTATTAGAGGGAGAAATAGTAGGACCATAAGTTCTAATATGCTTAGTATTTAGGAGTGCCTGCCTCAGATGGTAAAGAATCTGCCTGCCAATGCATTAGACATGGGTTCAACCCCTGGATCGGGAAGATCCCCTGGATAAGGGAATGGCTATCTGCCCCCGTATTCTTGTTTGGAGAATCCCATGGACACAGGAGCCTGGTGGACTATAGTGTATGGGATCACAAAGAGTCAGACACGACTGAGTGACTAACATTAATACATAGCTTAAAGCTCAATAAATATTTGCAAAATAGATGCCGGGTGAGGAATAGATACCAATATGCTATCCCTCTCTTGGTGAGGGTCACCATGCTGCCCATTTCTGAGAAGGGGATGTGGAAACAGAGATAACGAAAGATGGAGCCAAAGCCAGAAACCAGGTGTGCAAATTCCTGGGCATCACTTTTTGCCAAGATACGTAGCTTTGTCTGAGCACTTGGGACTCTGCAGGAGAAAAGAAACCCTTCAAATTCCAGGCTGTCATCCTTCAAGACTGGGGAAAAAAAAAAAAAACGAGGCTTCTCAGGCCGGATCAAGCGCGTGTGTCAGAACTGTCAAATGTAGGCCACACTCAAATACCCAACTGAAGAGAGCACCGCCGACCTCAGCGTAATCGCAGGCTCTTCAACTTCAACCCAACTTTGATCTGGTTCTTAGCTTTCTCTTTCTGCCAAGAAGCACTGAGACGGGCAGGATTTAGCCCAACCTCCTCCCCCTTCCTTGCCTGAGGTGCTAACGAGCTCAGCTAAAAAGAAGATGGCAGATGGCAAGTGAGGCATCATTAGTCTGGACGCTCGCTGGTGCCCGGGACCCCTGCGCCAAGGGCCGAGTCTCCCCACCTCCCAAGCTCCCTCCCAGCACGCCCATACGTGGGGAGAACGCTGTCCGTAGGATATCCCTTTCAGAGGTGAACTTCCATTGCTGAACTCTACTAGCAAAGGTGACTAGTACTGAGCCTTTAGCAGGGGATTCCCTGGTAACTCGGATGGTTAAAGAATCTGCCTGCAATGCAGGAGGTCTGAGTTCGATCCCTGGGTCGAGAAGATCCCCCTGGAGAAAGGAATGGCAGCCCACTCCAGTCTTCTTGCCTGGAGAGTCCCATGGACAGAGGAGCTGGCAGGCTACAGTCCATGCGGTTGCAAGGAGTCGGACACAACTGAGTGAGTAATACCTAACACTTTTCAGCATATGTCAGGCACTGCGCTAAGTATTTGAAGTGTGTTATTTAATCTTAACAACAGCCTTCTAAGGGAGTTACTATCAATAGTCCCACTGGCAGGTGAGGAAACCGAGGCTTCAAGAGGTTAAGTACTTTGTCCAAGGTCATGCAGCTGGGGAAGGCCGAGCTGGGACTGCAACCCAGGTCCCCCTGGACCCACAGACTCTGCTCTTCATGGCACAGGTTTCTCTCTGCTACTCTCTCAAGAGCAGGACTGTGACAGAATGACAAGAAGGATAGGTAGGCTTTTGAGTGGGGGGTGGGGGGAAGATGGGGATGCACGAAAGAAGAAAAAGTCGGAAACTTGGGAGGCTTTGCTGATGGGCGGATCCGAGTGGATCAGGTTCAGACTGACCCCTGCTGCTGGGAAGTTCCTGCTCCCTGACTGACCAGTGGTCACATACCACCCCCGTGACTCTGAGTATGCAGCTCCATTTCTTTAGGTATAAAATCAGGACAACAACACTCAGACATAACAGCATGCCAAGCTTCAGATACCAGCATGTTGATGAGCAACCCCAAAGTGTGGTACTGGGGTTGTGAGGGTGATGATGGCCATGAAGAAGGCACAGTATGCTCAGAAAGGGGACGGGGGAGGAAGGGCCTTCCTACAGGAGATGGAGCAGTGACAGGTTTTCCGTTTAGTTTTGCCCCTTGTCTGTGCTGAAGACTTGCTCTGGGCATGTACTTATTGGGAATAGAAAGCCCGCAGCGTTCTCTCACTTAGCAAAGGCGAGATGTCCACAGAGCAGCTCTCTGCTCACAGAAGGCCCTCTTCGACGTTTCTAATACATGGGCCCCAGCGCTGAGTCATTGGCGTTCATCCTGGGAGCAGACACAGGTCACTGTCCACCCAAAAGAAGTTAGTGTGAAGAAGTGGCAGGACTCAGAATATATGTCAACTTAGTGTAGGTGAAAATGTCTAACACTAAAACTCCTGGGCTTCCCAGGTGGTAAAGAACCCGCCTGCCAATGCAGGAGACTCGGATTTGATCCCTGGGTGGGGAAGCTCTCCTATAGGAGGAAACAGCAACCCACTCCAGTACACTTACCTGGGAAATCCTATGGACAGAGGAGCCTGGCGGGCTATAGTCCATGGGGTTGCAAAAGAGTCAGACACGACTGAGGAACTAGACAACAACAACAGATGAGACTCACAGTGGGGATGAAAGTATTTTGGGTTTGAATCTTGACTCTCTGATGCTGTTTTTGTCTCCACTCCCCACCATATACATAACACCATGGGACACATTTTGGATAGCAACTCGAGCCTTTTTTTCCTCAAATAAGAAGTGGCTCTTAGAAAATCTTTGATGCTATTCCCCATGAGAATCTCACCAAGCTTAAGCTCTAGGATGTCTGCCGATAGCGTTTCACTCCTGTGGTTTAGATGTCTTCACACCTTTCTTACTCGAAAGAATTCAGACATGTTCCTGTCCCTGATGGGTTCTTTTTTTTTAAGGTGAGTCATTTTTTTTTAGAAAATTGAATTTCTCATCCGAGTGAAAGATTATCACATATCTATCCCTATAGACGTATCTTTTCAACCCTTCCCCATGGGGGTAGTTTGAAATCTTCACTCTTTGCTCTCCTGAATTTACCTTGTGTGCTGAATCGCTTCAGTCATGTCTGACTCTTTGTGACCCTATGGACCATAGCCTACCAGTCTCCTCTGTCCATGGGGTTCTCCAGACAAGAATACTGGGGTGGGTTGCCATGCCCTCCTCCAGGGGATCTTCCCAACCCAGGGATCAAACCCAGGTCTCTTATGTCTCCTGCATTGCCAGGAGGGTCTTTACCACTAGTGCCACATTGGCTATTTCAGGGAAGGTGGCCTTGGGGACACACTTGCTGTGCCTCCAGCCTGGCTTCCTGATGGCAGAGGAACTGGGTAGGGTCCGAGATGGGTGTGGCGTGGGGTTCCTGAGGGGGGAAGCTCCTTTGCTCACCGAAGGGCCTGAAGGTTTGTGGGAAGATGGCGGTGAGGGATTCAACTTCTCCTCTGCTCCTTCCCCTTTCCTCGCTTTGCATTGTTGTCCTCCCCTTTATCAAGTAGTTCCCTCTTCTTCCTGCGTCCTGATTGGTCCTTTCTCCCTGGACCCAGGCTGTTTTTATCCCACCCCCACTGATTTTCCATTTCTCCATGGAGTTGTAAGGCGAGCATGCTTGAGAGTGTCTGGGGTAGGAAGGACCAAACCCCAAACTCTGGTCATTAGCTACACTGGGTACTAGACGCAGATCAGGAGTAGCAGAGGCAGCTGCAGTGAGAACGCAAAAGAACCTCCATTTGTTAAAGGGCTACTATTACATTTCGACTTCCCAGGGCTTCCCAGAAGACTCAGTGGTAAAGAAACCTCTTGCCAATGCAGGAAACTCAGGTTCAATCGATCCCTGGAGGAAAAAATGGCAACCCACTCCAGTATTCTTGCTTGGGAAATCTCAAGGACAGAGGAGCCTGGCAGGCCACAGTCCGTGGGGTCACAAAGAGTGGGACACAACTGAGTCACTGAGTATGCATGCACTACATTTCAGGACTTCGCAGGTGGCCCTAGTGGTAAAGGACCCGCCTGCCAGTGCAGGAGACTTCAAGAGACATAGGTTTGATTCCTGGGTTGGGAAGATCCCCTGGAGAAGGGCGTGGCTACCCGTTCCAGTATTCTTGCCTGGAGGATCCCATGGACAGAGGAGGCTGGTGGACTACAGTCCATGGGGTTGCAGAGAGTCAGACACTACTGAAGTGACCTAGAACTCATGCCATATATTTCAGGCACTTGCTCTACATTATCCCTGATTCTTACAGTAGGGATGTGCAAACTGATGCTTATTCAAACCCAGAGAGGTAAATACTATAGCAAACTTTAAATAAATAGCTCCAAGGCTACTTAGATCCGATTCCAAAGTCTCCTTGCTACCATGCTTGTCTGCTTCTTCATTTGCTCCTGGAGTCAAGTTCAGGTCTGACAGGAGTGCACAGAGAGTAAGGAGGAAGGAGAAGGCAGGAATCAAGGACTAGTAGGTTCTCCTGTTACAACCTGGATTTGCCCCAGGGGGGCTGGGGGGCGGGTATGGACCGATTGTACAGAGACGGAAGGGAGAGTGCATCTCTGCTATTGCCTATATGGAGGATGCAGCCACCTCCCAAGGGAACTGCATCCTTCCAGGAGTCGTGCTTGGATGAGACTGTGCGATTCCTCAGTGGTACCCAAGACAGCACACGGCTGGAAGGGAACAAGCTGCCAGGCTGACAGTGGGAGAGGACAGTTCCCAGCGCAAGAACGTGCGGGTGGCTGATGCTCGGTTCGCACGTTAATCTGTGCTTCCGCCCCTCCCCAGACCATCTCCGATTTTGACATTGCCATCCTGTGCGAACCAGCCCCCAGCCCAGCCGACGGGAGACTTGCTCAGCAAACGCCAGCCCCAGCCACCGAGGCCCCTCGGTGACAAGCCGGTGACAAGCTGTGCTGTGAGGATGCGGCTCCCTTCAGCCTCTCTCGAAAGCCTCTTGCCGCTGTGTGCGTCGCCACAGGCTCCGGCAGCGGTAACAGGCTTCCGCTCTGTCCCTGCTCTTTGCTGCGTTCAGAGTGAATATGGCGGCCGGGTTCACAGCCTGCCTCGGAGCGATGCTGTCAGTCACTCTGGTTATTCTACCGAGATGTGTCCAGAAATGGAAGCCGGTCTCTAGCAGGCAATATGGAGGCAGGTAACCGGGGCGAGGGTGGGTACCGTGGACGCGCGCCTGCAGGCCCTGAGACAGCACGGAGCCCCTCTTCAGGCAGCCTCACACCCCCACCTCTAGCCCTTCATCTTCTGTTTAGGGACCCATCAGCCAGGAGACCGCATCCCGCCGCTCCAAACCACAGTGGCCTCAAACAAGTTTGTTTTTTCTTGGTGCCAGGTGCCCACCAGAGGGGCTGCTGTGGGGTGGATGAGAGGGTGCATTCATCAGTCACTCTGGGAATCAAGCTGGACTGATGGTAGAGGGTAAAGAGGCCTCTGCAGGTCCTGCAATTAAATGCTTGGGCTTGGAGGGAGGGGACACATGTATGCCTATGGCAGACTCATGTTGATGTATGGCAAAAACCATCCCAATATTGTAAGACTTCTTACTCCTATTCAGGATACACGGCTAGAACTGGCCTCCTGCCCACCCCCATCCCCCACATCACAAGAAGGCCAGAAAGTGCTGTGTCCTCTTAGTGGACAGAATGGAAAATATTGGACAAATAGCACTAATGACAGAGCTAAGTGGAAAGAAGGTGCTTTAAAAAATTATTTATTTTAATTGGAGGATAATTACTTTACAATATTGTGATGGTTTACTTTGCGTAAGGGAGGGGTTCCCTGGTAGCTCAGCTGGTAAAGAATCTGCCTGCAATGCAGGAGACCCTGGTTCGATTCCTGGGTCAGGAAGATACCCTGGAGGAGGGATAGGCTACCCACTCCAGTATTCTTGGGTTCCCTGGTGGCTCAGATGGTAAATAAACCATCTGCAATGCAGGAGACCTGGGTTCAATCCCTGGGTTGGATAGATCCCCTAGAGAAGGGAAAGGTTACCCACTCCAGTATTTTTGCATAGAGAATTCCATGGACAGAGAAGCCTGGTGGGCTATAGTCCATGGCCTTGCAAAGAGTTGGACATGACTTGAGCGACTTTCACTTCACTTACCTTGTGTAAACATAACTATTTTTTGTTTAAATTATTAAAATGTATTTATTTTCAAGTACTAAGTTGTGAGAGTGATCCAAAAATAAATGTATTCTTCTCTTGCAATGCTATGAAGACAAATGGTTTACAGAATCTCATTTTCTATTTCTGATGGCACATGCTGTCTTCTAAAAATCTACATAACCCCTTCTTCAACCACTTATGTTTCATTTTTACTATTGGACAACATTGTATGGCCTGTAATGTTCATCATTCTCGCCTGTAGTTCTAATTAGAACTCATTTGGATGATCCTAAAACTACATATTTCAAGCAAATAAGTCTCTTATCATGAATACTGGAATGTGGAAGCCAAAGATATGCTTATCTCTGCATGGCTCCTTTTTTACGATTAGAATGTGCCTCACTTTTAAGATTTCCCTCTCACCTTCCATCTTCCATATAAAAAGAGACTCCTTACTCCATGAAGCTATTTTCAAGCTTATTATTTCTTAAGAAAAAAAAAAAGAACCAGGAAAATCCCTGGCAATCCAGTGGTTAGGACTCGTCACTCTCACTGCATGGGTTCAATCCCTGGTCGGGGAAGAAAAATTCCACAAGACTCATCACAGGGAAAGAATAAATAGAATGAGACCATGGAGGGTGAGAGGTGGTGTCTGGGGACTCTGCTCCATTTTGCTCAGTTGTGCTGAAAACCCAAAGCGACCCCCCAAATTAAAATCTATTTGAAATATTAAAAAAAAAAAGGCTGAAATTCTCAGATTGTCCTTATTGGGAAATCACTCCTACATTTTGCTGGCTATTAAGCAATTTGGGCTGAATTTCCTGTCACTTGAAGCTAAGGGGGTTTTAAGTAATACAGTTGCATTAGTGAAAGCCACTTTTATATCCGAGAGCATGGCCATCTGAAAACTTGAAGGGAGTGGAGCAAAGGAGTGCTGGAAATGGAAAGGATCTTGTTGAATAACCAGCTTCAACCGCGATTCATTCAAAGATGGGGAGACCAAGAGTCAGACAGGGGACGTCTGTGCATGTGCTCGGCCGCAGGAGTGAGAACGTGACCTGGACTTGACATCCACTTCTCTCTCTCTCGCCTCTTCCCACTTAGATTGAGATGGACTCCCTTCTTCTACAATAGTGAACGTCCTCTGTGGTTTGTTCTTCCATTCTCCCTCTCCCTCTTCGTTGACGTAGATTTATTTCTTAAAAAAAAAATTCTATTTTGAAAATATTGCAAGCACACAGAAAGTACACAAGTAAAATACACACTATGACCCTCCATCTAGTTTGAATCAATGTTAGTGTTTTCCTGCAGATCATTACAAAAAAAAATCTAAGACATTTCTGTTACAGCTGAAGTCCGACTGCCTTCTCCATGCCTTCTGCATCCCGTCTAGCCTACTCGGCATGAACTACTATCTTACATGTGGTTGTATGTTTCTCAGTATTGCTTTGCACTTTAAATACAAAGCATGGATACTTCAGGGCTGGCTTTTAGAATTTTAAGTCAATCATAATGTACATGTACTATTGGAGCTTGGTTTTCTCACTCACTATTGTGTTTTGAGATTTATGTTGATACAGGTAGATTTCATAACCTTTATTTCTGCAAAAATGTGTTTATTTTGTCTCACTTCCTGAATGGTAGTTTAGCTGGTTACATATGACCTATATATGACCCTTCAAGTTGTGAACTTTCAAAGATGTGAACGTATTATAAACCTATTACAGTGTGGTACTATACAGCGGATTGTGTTAGTTGGGTACCTAGCCTAAATTTGTTGGACTTAGGAACAAATTGGACTTACAAACATGTTCTCAGAACAGAATTTGTTCCAATGTAGGGGACTTAGTTGTATATACCCTTAAGTTGATGGTAATTTTGCTTCATCACAGCATTTGGCACAAGTGTATATGTTGAGGAGTCTTCTGCCAGTTCAAATTTGTTCCTGAGTAAAGACTGTCATTAATTTCTATCTGCTTTATAATGTTACTTGTGATTTTGGGGTTTTGATTATTTCACCTGCTGAAGGTCACTGTGTTTCTTGAAATCATGGATTCAGGTCATTCACTAATGCTGGAAAAACACTTTATCATTATTTATCCAAATACTGTTTCTCCCATATTTTCTCTATTATCTTTTCCTTTGGAATATACTTTGGGATCTATACATTTTAAGCTATTTAACCTAATTTTTTCTTTTTATATTTTCTCTCTGTATAATTTTGTATAATTCTGTATAATTTCTTCAGAATTATTTCTAATGTACTAATTCCGTCTTTGGTGGTGATTAATATGTTATTTAGTCACTACTCAGCTTTAAATTTTAGTTTCTACTTTTCTCCATGTCTAAAAGTTGTATGTGGTGCTTTTTCAACGTTTCCTGTTCTTTTTTCATATGATCTTCATCTTTTATTTGTGGGACAAGCCCTTTTCTTTATATTTTCAATAATTTTAAGTACACTTTTTAATATTCTTTTTCCAACTGCTCTGTTCAAGTTCAGGAAGTCTAGTTATCAGATAGTTGGTATGGCCGTATGGTGAAATGGTCTCCTGTAAGATGTTCTTTTTACTTTCAGAAATCCTGCAATATGCCTTTCCACTCTATTTCTGTTTGTGCTTCTACTGAGCACCCTAGGAGTAACACTATCTCAGGATCAATTTTTATGCTTTATGATATATTTCACCTTGATGGTTTCCTGTACCTTTTCAGCAACATAAAATCAGACCTTAAACCTCTAAGAAATATAGTCCTGGTTTTGGTTTTTCAAAAGAAAAATTTTTTTTTTTCCAAACACAGGCAGAGAGAGAAGAGCTTCTTTCTTGCTGCCTCATGCTGAAGGGAATATGTTTTCTAGTTTTTTGAGTGTTGGGATCCTTTGAGAGTCATGAGTCTATGCTTCTCACTTTGCTCAGGCCTAAGGTTTTGTGTCCTTTCTCCCATACATTACTGGCATCAAAACCCATTCTTCCGCAACCTCTAAGAGTAGCAAGAAAACCGCTCCCTACTTTGACTAATTTTGCTTTAATTTCCTCATTTTTTCTGAAACTAAGTATTTTCCCCCTCTTTCGAGTTCAGCCATGAATTTTAATTCATTTGTGTTCTGCCCAGTGTGGTGAAAGGATTTTCAAGTTGACTTAGTGTATGTACCCCTGTTGATTTACCTCTCCAGATACCCTTGGCTGTGTTTGCCTGTTGATGGTGAAGCCTCCTGGCCCAAATGCCTTCTTGTCGATGCAGAGGGACCGTTTGCTCTCTGTGCCTCTTCCATCGCATTCCGCTCACTTAGCTGACTGGGGCCTCTTTAGTGGTCGCTTCCAGGTCCCCCATGCCAGCCACAGGCATGTCTGATTCCTGCACGTGCATACCTATTGCTTCTCACTTCTGGGCTCTCCTGTTGCTGCTGAGGCATGAGACAGCCTGGCCCTTTGCGACATACGCGATGTCTTGCCCAGAGGATGCGGGCGGGGGGATGCGGAGGACCACTGGCTCACTTTGATCATGGACTCAGCCTGAGGACTGTGGCTTGTGCCATGGACGCTGCCTTCCTGGGGCCCAGGGATCTGGCCTCGTAGGGAGCTACTCAAGGGCCTCGGAGGTAAACCCAGAAGTGCGTGAGACTTCACGTCACACAGGACAACTTTCACCAAAGAGAGACGAGAACAAGCATACAAATTCTCTTCCCTTCTACCCTAAGATGGACTACTAAAGCATGCAGTGTTGGGGAGGGGCAAACAAGGAGTTTGGGACTAGCAGATACAAACTGCTATGTATAAAATAAATAAACAACGAGGTCCTACTGTAGACATTGGGTTGGCCCAAAAGTTCATTTGAGTTTTTCTGTAACATATATATTATAGAGCATAAGGAGCTATATTCAAATCTTGCCATAAAAAATAATGGAAACTTATCTAAAAAAGGATATATATATATACACATAACTGAATCACTTTGCTGTACACCAGAAATGAACAGAACATCATAAGTCAACTATGTTTCAATTAACAAACAAACAAAAATAAAGCAAAAAAGAAAAAAAACAAAACCATTTTGTGGTTTCAGGTGACCTCTCTGAACACATCCTAAGAAACCAAGCAATCAACTATGCTTCTTGTAAAATCCACAACACAATCCCTTAAATTGGCCCTCCTGTCTTTCCTGACTCACTCCTGTTTTTTCCTGCACTCTCTCGTCCACCCCCTGGGGTTGTACTTCCCTACATACTAACACCTAACAACCTGCTCCAAGCTCCACTTTCTAGAGAACTCAGTCTAAGACACTTATTTGCCATCCTATAGGAATCTGCAAGTGGTAAAGAACCCATCTGTCAATGCAGGAGATGCGGGTTCAATTCCTGGGTTGGGAAGATCTCCTGGAGGAGGGCATGGCAACCCACTCCAGTATTCTTGCCTGGAGAATCCCATGGACAGAGAAACCTGGTGGACTACAGTCCATGGGGTTGCAAAGAATCGGACATGACTAAAGTGACTTAGCACGTGCACGCACTTGTGTGTGCATGCACGCACACACACACACATTCCGGAATCTACAGCCCCTCTATTTCTTATCTAGCAACAGCTAGGGGAAGGCAGAAGGCCTCTTGAGAAAGAGGAACATTCCTTCCACTGTTTATTTGCTTCTTTATGGATATCAGCCTTGAACTGACTCTCAGAGCACCCACTCTTTCTCCCTCTTGGTGCCGGACACAGGCAGAGTGGAGACAGTGTATGGAAACGGCTTGCAGTATCAGTTGTGGGCAATTCGGAAGCAAGCCAGCTTCTAGATTCATGTTATGGGCTATAAGTCCTTGACTCGTGTGACCTCTGTTTTGATTTATAGATTGAAGAGGAACAGTGGACATTGATGGAACCTGAGAAGTCCCCCTGGTGCTGTTATTCCCTCTTCCTTTTGGTTGAGCGAATTATCTTTTCCAGCCTTGCCTCTCTGCTGAATCTGCAGGATCCTTCTGATAGTAATCTTCATTTTAAATTTCGGGCTCTCTAAAATTTCATCATGAAAACAATGTTCTCAACATAGCACTTTATCACCAGGGGAATGCTGCATGGAAACATTTCATCATAAAATCTCAAAATAGGAGAGTTGGAGACACCCCACCGTGGTGCATCATTGGTGGGAAAGATTCAGTATTTGTTCAAAGACTGAACACATCTATAGGAGGAAACAAGATGGTGGAAAGGCCTAGGTCTAGGAGGCTGGGAATGAGGAGAGGTGGGATTTAGTCCAATTGTTTGCGGCCCTAGAGTAAGTCATTTAATCCAAAGGGGCCTCAGGGTGACTTCTGAACACCTTTCCTATGCAGGGAGAAACTCCAGGAGAGGTAAGAGACAGAATCTTGCCTCCTAGTATGGAAGACAACTATAGAAGGGTTTCCATCTCTCAGCATCTTGGCAATCAGAGTGCAAGCAGTAATCTGAACTTGACCAATCAACTGGTCCACCCACATCTAGAGCAGATGATACTATAAGGCGAGTGATTAGAATTCACTTGCATGATGGCCATGTCAACTTCTTCGGTGGTAGCAGCAGTGGGACCAACTGTGGCAACAGCCTGACTACACTCTTCTGGTGTCCTGTTAGAGTTGCAGCTCTGTCTCCTGGCCTCTCACTGATTCCTGGATCCTGTCTGAGCCTGCATCTGCAGCTTTGCTATGGAGTCTGTGAATTATGTGATGGTACTCCAATGTATTCCTTTCCTGCTTAACTTACAGACTTGGTTTCCATTGCTTACCACCAAAACCCTACAAGGGGAAGGTCTAAACTTCTTCCCTGGTTCCTAACTTCCCACAAACTTCTGTGTGGTGCTTTGGGTTTTGCAAAGCACTTTTATACACATTGTCTTATTTCATCCTCAAAATGCCCACATGGGAATTTACTATCTGCATTCCATATACACGAACAGATGGACATCACAAGGGTCAATGGTTTGCTGAAACTGACACAGTCGGGGACTTCCCTGGAGGTCTAGTGGTTAAGAATCTGCCTGCCAATGCAGGGGACATGGGTTCAATTCCTGGTCCGGGAAGATCCCACATGCCACAGAGCAACGAAGCCTGTGTGCCACAACTACTAAAGCCCGCGTGCCCTAGAGCCCTTGAGACATAACAGGAGAAGCCGCTGCAATGAGAGGCCCTTGCGCTGCAACCAGAGAGTCACCCCCACTCGCCTCGACTAGAGAAAAAGCCCATGTGCAGCAACAAAAACCTGGCCCAGTCAAAAATAAGTCCATAAATAATAATTTTTTTAAAAACAGAAATGTTTACTCTTAGTGAATATAACATAAGTCCTCAGAGGAAAATAAAAAGCGACACAATTGGTTCAGAGGGGGAGGACTTGCCCCTAGTTGAATCCCATGTGCTTGTTTTATGTCACCAGTGGACCGTGGCCAGGTTCAAACAAGATGATGAACATGAAGGTATGCCCTAGCCTGGAGAGAGATGTATGATTATTATTTCTTATTAATTACCTAGGAAGAAGGTGGCAGGAATAGAAGATAAAGACATAACTGAGCTCCAGCCCAGTGCTATTTTTCACTCTCCCTTCAAAGGGATGCTTTAATTACATTTATAGGTTACTTTTGGCGGGGGGCGGGGGGGATTGCTTATTTTTCACAGGTGGTTTTGGCATAGAAATAAGAAAATCTCCTGGCTATGTTTAAAGAATTTAAGAAGTCTTCGCAGAGTGTTTTCAAAAGCCATATAGAAATGTCTCCACTCCACTTGAATCTCTAGTGGTTTTCTTGCAAGGTCATCTAACAATGATTTAATCACACCTCTGAAGTGAGCTGATGATAACAATGGAGGACCAGTTCTGGAATTATCCCAATACCATCCAAGTTGTCCTAACGGTGTTCCTTTCTCAGTTCTCGTCTCTTTTACCCTCTCTTCTCCTTTTTATTTTTTTTTAAACTTTTTATTTTGTTTTGGAGTATAGCTGATTAACAAACAATGTTGCGATGGTTTCAGGTGAGCAGCAAAGGGACTCAGTCATACACATACAAGTACCCATTCTCTCCCGAACTCCCCTCCCATCCAGGCTGCCACCTGAGATTGAGCAGAGTTCCCCGTGCTACACAGTAGGTCCTTGTTGGCTACCTGTCTTAAACACAGCAGTGTGCACATGTCCATCCCACACTCCCCAGCTGTCCCTTCCCTCATCGCTCCCAACCCTCCCTTCCTTTTAAGCCTTGTGACTCCCAGGACCTTTGACACTCATGGCAGCCTCGCATCTCCAGGTAGCGGGGAAGAAAGCCAGGTTACAGAGGAACGGAAAGACAAGCACGCCACACTCAGTCGTACCTGTTGAACAAATGGAAACGGCATAGAAATGGAATGGTCCCCACTGGCCAGAGAAACAAGACTCAAGTCACCGAAAGGGAAAAGCACAAATCTGTCATAAACCCAAGAATGTGATGGCGAAAGTAGGCGGGTGGGGTCGGGGGAGAGGAGCGCCTGCCCCATCAGCCTTTCCAGCAATCACAGTGACTGACAGCCTCCCCTGGGACACTTATGCTCTAGTGGAGAAGGCGGGGTAGGATATTAATAATCACAACAACAAGCTTATGTTAGCACTTTACAGAGGGCAAAGTGACGTGAGCAGGGCAGTTGTGACTTCTCATTTATATACAAGGCAAGAGCCTCCAAGAAGTTAAGAGACTTGTCAAACATTATATAGCCAATTAGGGAATAGAGTCAGAAATCAAGCCAAAGTGTGTGTGTGTGTTTTAGAGGAGGGAGGAGATGAAAAAGAACACAGAAATAAGAGAAGATGATGGTTGTGAAGGGTAGGTGGGAGAAAATGTGTGAAAGAAAGGTCCCCAACCAGATGGTACTAAGAAGAATAAAGTGATAAAATATCTACCAAGATAAAATGTCATACTCTGTATGAAACCGAGAGAAAATTCCAGCCAAGTAGAGTAACAGAGATAGTACAACACACCTTCATTATCTGGACACCAGGATGTGGACATTAAAGAGTCCTTTATTGATAACAACTTCAAAGAAAAAAAATATGCACTATTACAGAGCATGGAGAACCATGACTTACATTTCACTTTTGTGTGTGTGTGTGTGGTGATATTTTGCACATATTTGGTCCTACTTTTAACATTCTGAAGGCATTCTGAAGGTCTTATTTTTAACATCCTGAAGTTCACAGGTTAAGGAGGGGCACACACGGCCCGTATTGCACATGTACACCTGTTCACAAGACAGGCTAATGTACATTTCTTGAATTCATCTCTTTGCTGCCCTTTCTGAAAAATGGACCAAGCTAATTCCTAGATCTCTTCCCTGATGATAATAATAGATGATTAATTTATTCAGATAGAAGCATACATTCTGATCTCTGATCTGTTCATCAGTTTACTTCTTAAAGATGTAGACTATAAGGAATGGATAAAGAAATCATAATACATATATACAGTGGAATATTACTCATCCATAAAAAAAGAACACATCTGAGTCAGTTCTAGTGAGGCAGATGAACCGATAGCCTGTTATACAGAGTGAAGTAAGTAATAAAGAGAAAAACAAGTTTTGCATATTAACACATATATAAGGCAGCTAGAAAAATGGTACAGATGCACCTGTTTGCAGGCTAGGAGTAGAGATGCAGAGAACAGACTTTGGACACAGCAAAGGAAGGACAGGGTGGGATGAGCTGAGAGAGCGGTGTTGACATATCTACATCACCATAAGCAAAGCAGATAGCCAGTGGGAAGCTGCTGGATGTGCAGGGAGCTCAACCTGGTCCTCTGTGACAACCTAGAGGGGTGGGAGCTCAAGAGGGACGTGACATATGTATCCTTACGGATGAGTCACATTGTTGTATGGCAGAAGCCAACACAATAATGTAGAGCAATTATCTTCCAATTAAAAAAAAACCTGAATAGAAGACCCACACTCTAGCTCAGTTTCTAGAAGCTCTGCTTCTACCATGACTGAAATGCCAGCAGTGACTTTGCTTAGAAGAGGATCTGAAACATCTTAGCTGAGCCCTAAAAGGAGTGAAGGTTATTCTCCCAACTGGTCCCGCATCTATGAAAGGCCAGAGCTGTCCCAGAGAGTCTTGTCTGTTTCTGCCAACATCCCAAGGTGAATCTACAAGGTGCCATTTTACTGAACAGATTGTCTAGCTGGTCACCAGGTGGTACCCAAGGGCACGATTTGTCTGAGCATCATTGTCTTACATAGTCTTGCAATCAAAAGTTCCAAACAAAAATCACTCACTAATGCATCCATTTATTTCTTCAGTCTATCTACATTCTTAGAATAAATCATCTCTTAGTGGTAGTAGAGTTAATAATTTTATTACCTATTTTGTGAACTAGTAGTTGACCTTCCTGAAAATAACCCTTGTCAAGCTTTCAGGACTATTCTCTAATTTTCGAATCTAGTGAACAGAATAGATTAGCTTCTTAGTCACTTTTCTTGGTTTGAAAGTGAAAGTCTCTCAGCCACGTCTGACTCTTTGCAACCCCATGGACTATACAGTCCATGGAATTCTTCAGGCCAGCATACTGGAGTGGGTAGCCATTCCCTTCTCCAGGGGATGTTCCCAACCCAGGGATCGAAGCCAGGTCTCCCACACTACAGGTGGATTCTTTGCCAACTGAGCCACCGGGAAGACTAATACTGGAGTGGGTAGCCTCTCCCTTTTCCAGGGGATCTTCCTGACCCAGGAATCAAACCGGGTTTTTCTACATTGCAGGCAGATTCTTTACCAACTGAGCTACCAGGGAAGCCCACAACAAAAATTGATTACAATCCCTTTTAGCCTATTCTGTCACAAGGAAGGAACACAATTGTTGCCATTACTATTATTATTAGTTTGCCAATCAGATCTCTTTTCAAATGGTAGCTTTTCTATCATTTTATTTTAAATCCTCTTTTGGTTTGTTTTTTGTAATAAATAGAATGTAAGTTTTGGAGTCACATAGGTTTGGATTCAAACCCTAAATGATTTGCTTGCTGTGTGAAGTTAAATAGTTTGATGTATGTGAGATGCAGGTTTTGCATTTGAAAAAACCTCAAAGGGTTTTGAAAGGATTAAGTCAGACATAAAAGTGACTTTCAAAAATGTTAGTTTCCTCCCCCAATTCAGTTTACTTACGTCTTTCTTGAATTTAGCACCAGAACTACAAAATAATACCCAAGTGAAGGTACATCTTATATTTGTACACAATCAATAAACATAAAGAGTATAACGAATATTTTCTTTGATGTTTTAAAAGTCAACACATACATGCCATTTTTATTTGTCTTTAGGTAAATAAACATGAGGAGTCCTACATATTTAAAAGCAAAGTAATATTGACTGAAAATGAAAATCACTTTGGGACTTCCCTGGTGGTTCAGTGGCTAAAACTCTGCACTCCCAATGCAGAGGGGTCTGGGTTCAGTCCCTGGTCAGGGAGCTAGAACTATGTGACCCAACTAAGACTCAGTGCAGCCAACTAAATAAATAAATAATAAAAATAAATATTTTAAAATTTTAAAAATGAAAATCATTTTTAGGAGAATGAGAGGCAATCTAAAACACATGAAATATGATATTCACCAGTGGAACTGGCGATCTAGACAGTTGAGCTGGCACTATGAACTCTGTTCATGCACAATGAGACCAGGCTGACTAGCAATTAAATAGTCAGGATTTCTCATCATGCAGTGAGACCAACAATTTATTCAGATAGAAGTGAGACTGTACTGCCTTCCTGGAAACCCACAACATGCAGATGACAATATGCAAAAGAACCCCTATAGTAAACCTTGAGAGAAACAAACTGTAAATGTTAGTGAGTCCTACATTTTACAAATGTATCTGATGCATAGAACCCTTACAAACATATAACAGAGCTAATATTCTGTGGACCATAGTTTGGGAAACACTCATCTCTCGGATCATACCAAAATCCTATAGCACAAAAATCAAACAGTAAACAACAATCACAAAGCCCACAATAAAACCCAGGCCTGTTAAGTGTAGTTTAATGTACATAAATGACATAGCTAGTGAACAACTTCATTAATAAAGCTCTTGTTTACACCTTTTAAAACCATCAATAATTCTCTGACTTAATATACTCTACTTCATTCAACACCACAATGGTCATTAGAATCCATGAGTAACTGCATGTTCATTTGAGTTTTAATCATTTTGGCTCTCAGTCAGTCAGGACTGTCAGCTGAAACCTACAAAGCATAAATTATTTTCTAGGCTTACTCACAATTACTTTTGCTCCATGGCTGATAAATAAACAGAACGCAGAATGTTCTAACAGTCAGGAGCCAGGGCTTGAGGCTAGATGGAGGTGAATTTGAACCCTGATTCTCCAATCCCTGATCTTGGAGAAGACACCTAAACTCTCTGTGCCTCAGTCTCATCATCTGTAAAATGGGGCTATTTCCTACTTTCTTAAATGGTTCGAGGGTTAAATGAGATTATGTAACATGGTTTGCATATTACCAGGCATGTAGTAAGTGCTCAATAAATGTTCATTATTATTTCATGAACCTGAGAACCTGAGTTGATCCATTATTTTTTTTTCCTTTTGTGGATAATAACCTTATTTATCCTTGGGGTATATATAGCTATTGGAATGCCAATGTAGCCAGCACATTTCTGCATCCAGACTGATATTTACCTACATGCCACTTACAAATTGTTCGGCTTTCAAATAAGAATCCATAGGGAGCATTATTACTATATGTGGGTATTTGAAGGTCTGCTTCATACTTTCTCTGAGTGTGTGTTCCTGAGCTAATAAACCAGCAGGGAGCCAAGGCAGCCCTTCCATGCTCTGTTGCTTTGCAAGAGTTTGCACTGACTGGCGTTTCAATGGCAGGGAGGGGCAGGGAAAGAAAAGAGGCATATTTTCTGTATCACTCACCCAGTTCCAGCACTGCAGTGGGACTCCAATGCCATTTCAAAGGCTGCTTGGGTATAAATGAGTGTGTCTAGGGATATGCTGATAGGAGTGCATGGAGCTGAGGTCTCTGACAGTCTAGTGGGGATGCTGGTCCCAGAAATTTATTAGCAAAGTCAAGGATGAGGCTTAAATGATAGGGTGGGTGCTGCAAAGTGATTTATCCCAATACTCTTTCCCTGCAAAATTTCCCCTGGCCTGTCTCTATTATAGGATCTGGTAAAGCTTAAAAAAAAAGAAAGAGAAGACGGAGGAGGAGGAGGAAGAAGAGGGGAGGGAGGAAGGCAAAGCCAGGCCCTCACTTGGTCAGCTCCACTTTGGCTAATGAGTCTGCGGTAGACAATGGCCTCCTTTCTCCAGCCCACCCTGTATACGCATCTCTTCTGCAGCCAGACCAGTCCAGGTGAGGCTGCAGGATCATGCCAGACACATGGGCAGACGCCCCATCCACAGAAGCTGATCCACCCCACTGACCACAGCCAACCACGGACACGTGAGAAAACCCCACCAGCAAATAAACCGTCTGGTTGAGCCGCCCCAAAATGCCTCCCACATGGATGTCAGTTACATATTAACACATGGCTGTTGTCCACGCCCAGTGTGGGCATGGCTTCTTAGCTGCAGTAGAGAAGTGCTACAGAGGCAGGTTTCTTGTGATCCTCCTCTCCTCTGTCTTCACTTTTCTATCCTTGGAATGAGACAGCTGAAACTTTCCAGCCCTGGAGCAGCCATGAGGGAAAGAACCAGTTTCTTGGCTTGTGAGGTAAACAGACTCCTCTTGCTTTAAGCCAAGTTTTCAGTTTTTCAGCTTAACACAATCCCAGCTGAAAAGGAGTGTTACTGAAAGTCTGGCAGGAGTTAGGGGGATCAGTGATGACAGGTTGTAGGATGGCATACTGAAAGAGGGAGTGACCTTGGGCTGTAGAAACCATGTGCATTCATTCATTCATTCTCCTCCTCAGTCATTTAAGGGTGCCCTAGTACCTCTCTGAAGATCTGGGAGTTCGGAGAAGCATAACCCCCAGACTCTTGTGGTTGGGAAGGATGTGACGGGTAGCTAAGTCCTGTCTCTGCAAAATCCCCTGCATGAGATCTCTGGCAGGCTCCTCACTGCATGCAGACCCCTCTAATTGTCACATCCACTTAAACCATAATCTGCCTACCTGTTACCTTCACCCCTGGCACAGTTGTGCTTCCCAGTTCTTTCCAGATTATTCCTGTGAAATATGGCTAAGAGTAAAGGGAACAGATAAAATACATGGGGGGGGGGGTGAAGGGGTGGGGGAGGCTCCAGAGGGAGGTGATCTCTATATACATACAGCTGATTGTACAACAGAAATTAACACAACACTGTAAAGCATTTTAAATCCTCCAGTTTAAGAAAATCCTACGATAAACCATTATGGAAAAGAATATTTTAAAAAGGGGGCACTTGGGGGGAGAATGGGTACACATATAAGTATGACTGAGTCCTTCAGTCCTTCAGTTCACTTGAAACTATTACATTGTTTGTTAATTGGCTATGGTAGTGTAGTCACTCATTTGTGTCAGACTCTTTGAGATCCCGTGGACTATAGCCCGCCAAGCTCTCTGTCCATGGAAGTCTTTAGGCAATAATACTGGAATGGATTGCCATTTCCTTCTCCATGGGGTCTTCCCATCCCAGGGACTGAACCTGGGTCTCCTGCATTGCAGGCAGATTCTTTATTGTCTAAATCACAAGGGAAGCCCTAATCTGCTATACCCCAGTACAAAATAAAAGGTTTAAATATATATAAAAAAAATTGCACTGCAGACAAAAATAAAGAAATAAATCCAAACAAAATCAGCAAAACCAAATCACTTTGATGTACCATAGAAATTAATGACATTGTAAATCAACTATATTTCAGTAAAAATAAATAAGAAAAAAAATATACAAGGGTGGGGCTGGTGGACCATCCAGAATACAGAGCAATGAAACGAGTTTATTCAAGTCTAAATTTCCTCCAAAATCATGCTTTATCTTAAAAATTCAAAATCATGTAGGAGAGAGTAAATAGAATTTTAATATAGAATATTAATGTTAATAGAGTTTTAATATAGGAATCACATGTATATTCCTTACCATGGAACCATTTTGGTCCTGAAGGAACATACATCACATTTATCAGGTGGCTTCCTTACCTCTACACCTGAGGGAATAAAACCATTTCATTCTCGACGGTAATAGTCATCGTTGTTATTTATTTAACACCTACGACATGCCAACCACTTCACTCTCATACTTTGTAATTCTCACACAACCCTATGTGGTATTATTTTCTCCATGTTAAAAATAAAGAGGAACGTTCAGAGATTTTAACTGATTTTTTTCCACAAGGCTTCAAAGCTGGTAAAGTAGAAATGACATTTAAACTCAGTTTCATGGATTCCAAAACTCATCTTTTCTACTACATCTTTCAGTTAATAAGCAACAGCCTCACATATTCAGAGACAAGCTTTTTCTTATCTTCTCCAAGTATCCCTTAGAGGGAAAAGGTAACTAAAAGAGGATCACATTCTCATTTCAAAAAGGAATTATAAAATGCTAGGCGCTCATTAATTAGATAAGACAGAGGGGAGAGGTAGAGTTCTGCCTTTGTTTGTTTTGTTTTTTTCAAGTCACTGTATCCCAGGAAGCCTGGGGACCATTTGAACACACACATTGGAATCCTGTTTCCCAGGTGGCTCAGTGATAAAGAACCTGCCTGTCAATGCAGGAGACACAAGGGTTGCAGGTTCGATCAGGAAGGGTCAGGAAGATCCCCTGGAGGAGGGCATGGCAACCCACTCCAGTATTCTGGTCTGGAGAAGTCCATGGATGGAGGAGCCTGGCAGGCTACAGTCCATGGCGTCGCAAAGAGTTGGGCATGACTGAGCATATACATATGCGCGCACACACACACACGCACAAACACACACACACAGACATATTAGAATCCTGGGTGCATGTGTGTGGTGAGTAAATCTCCAGGTACCCACAAGAAAATCCAAGTCATCCTGACAAGGTGGGGAAAGAGACCCTTTTTCCCAGGATGGATAGGTTCTCCCTGTTGGGCCTGGGAGGGGTCTGTGATAGCCTTAGTGAATCAGAAGTGATTTTTTTTTAAAAATTTCATTGGAGTACAGTTGCTTTATGATGCTGTATTATTTTCTGCTAGGCAGTAAAGTGAATCAGCTATATATATATGTATACACATATCCCCCCCCCCACCTTTTTTTTTGTATTTCTTCGCATTTAGGTCACCAAAGAGCATAGAGTTCCCTGTGCTATACAGAGACGTGGATGGACCTAAAGCCTGTCATACGGGGTGAGGTAAGTCAGGAAGAGAAAAACAAATAGCATATATTAACGCACATATGTGAAACCTAGAAAAATGAGGAACCTATTTGCAAAGCAGAAATAGAGACAGAGATGTAGAAGTGATTTTGGCAAAAGAAAAACCAATATGAGGGGTTTCAAAACCAGTCTAAGAAATTTCTTAAGTACATGAAAGACAGAAAATCAGGGAGGGAGCAAATTGGAGAGACCAAGGAGACCAAATTTAGCCTCTGTTTTAGCCTGTACGAAGGGAAACATTAGACCAATGGTTCTCAGACCTTGCTCGAAAGCAGGAGAACCACCTGGAGGAGGTGTTAAAACCCAGCCTGTTGGATGCCACCACCAGAGTCTCTGATTCAGTAGCTCTGAGGCCAGGGCTGATAATTTGCTTTTTTAAAATTTTTATTTATATTGTAACTTTTTACTTTATATTGGAGCACGGTTGGTTAAGAATGCTGTGTTAGTTTCAGGTGTACATACAGCAAAGTGATTCAGTTAAATACATATTCATGGAAGCTCTTTGTAGGTGGTAAGGATGCTGTAGGTCAAAAGACCACACTCTGACAACCACTCCCTCCTAAACTATTCCTGGAGCCCATCAGTGTGGCACAGTGGATGCCTGGGGCATCCCGGACCTAAGGGATGGGCCAGGGAAGATGCTAAAGTCAGCATCTGCCTGATGCTAAAGTCAGCATCTGTCTGCTGAACGTCCACCTTACCACTCAGCCAGGTTATCAGAGGGCAGTTTACTGGGGTGACCCACTTTCATAACAAGGACCAGGGAAGAAGGAGAGTTAGACCTTACTAACTTAACTCTGAGTTCAAATACTAGCTCTGCAGTGCAATAGTCAGGCAAAGTTGGGCAAAGGCACTTATTCTCTTTAACTTTCCTTTTCTGCATCAGCACCAGGGAAGTTGTAGAACCTACCTTGTAGAGTTGTTATGGGAACAAAAGGAGACAGAGGTGAAGGACCTGCTGGCAAAACATGATGTTCAAGGATTAATACTGCTTCAGGGCATTGGATCAACTCATCCAACTTCTTCTGCAGGTTGTCGACTGGGGACATTAACACTGCACAGAGGAGGTTTGAGCCAACCTGAGTTACTCTTTCAGGCTAGAGCTGGGGCCTATGGATTGCACCTTCAGAGCATCAAGGCTGATTTAAAGAGGGGTCCAAGAATCAAGGCTGGTTCTCAGACTCCTGGGAGACTGAAAGGCATCTCGGTCTTAACCCACAGCTTGTGTCTGCTATCAATGGGAGGGTTGGTGGAGAGCTGAGCTTCTCCACCAATGCAAATAATTCTGGAAGCCTTGTAAATTTTTACCACTCTGCTTCCAGTGACATAGGAACATTTCATTTTTGGTGCCTCTGAATTCAGAGAAAGGAAAATGACCCAATCTCTGTGTATCATAAGCAGCATATTAGGTCACACCAGTAGTCCACCCAGGTAAACTGTGGTTGTGTCCCCTGAGGGAGCCTTGAATCGCTGATTCTTTATGATGTTACCCATGTGTGGCTTCCCTGGTTGCTCAGACTGTAGAGAATCTGCCTGCAATGCAGGAGACCCGGGTTCAACCCCCTGGAGAAGGGAATGGCTACTCACTCCAGTATTCTTGCTTAGGAAATCCCATGGACAGAAGAGCCTGGTGGGCTACAGTCCATGGGTTGCAAAGAGTTAGACACGACTGTCACAATGGATGAGGTGATATTCCCCAAACTACGAACTTTATCAAACAGACACGACATGTCAGTTACTTACAAAGACAGCACTGGATAATAGACCCATGAACCTGGAACTATGGATCCCGTGAGTATGATGACCTTCAATTTCATCTTTTAAAAATTTGTTTATTAAGGTAAAAATGAATTTTATTGGTTTATGAAGTTCATGTGTACAACATGGACGGAATACTTGCTTTTTAAAAAATGTTTTATTTTATACTGGAGTATAGTCAATTAACAATATTGTGACAGTTTCAGGTGGACAGTAAAGAGACTCAGCCCTTTGGCTATACATGGGTATACATGTATCCATTCTCTCCTAAACTCCCCTCCCATCCAGGCGGCCACATAACACTGAGCAGAGTTCCCTGTGCTATACAGTAGGTCCTTGTTGGTTATCCATTTTAACTATAGCAGTGCATACATGTCCATCCTAATCTTGCATTTGGACCCATGTTCAATTCTTCCTTCCTTTCTTTCTTCCTCCCCCTCTCTCTTCTTTCTTTCCTTCTTTTTTTAGAGAGGGTAATTATAACTAGTATTCTCCATAGAACTGTATTGGAAAGGCAAGTTACTTAGTACCTGACCTAATTAGGTACATAACTTTTAGAATCTGTACTGGCTTCCTCGAAAAGAAAAGCCAAAAGTTATTTTAGACACTGCAGTTATAATGACACAATGATACATGGGTCTAATGAGTAATTTTATCAAATTAATTATTTCTGAAAGGATAAATTTTTGTGCTCAGAAAAAAAAAATCACTCCCGCTTTTTTATGTTTTGATCTTTGTAACTCATTTGAAAGACCGCAGTGTGACCATTTCATTTGCTCTGTGAGTCTTGCAATGTCCCCCGTCAAAAGCGATAACATTCGAATTTGACCGAAGCCCCAGTCTTTACAGTTTCTCAGCATGTCCTGTCACCCTGGGTGATTAAAGTCGGTTGGTTAAATTAGCTTTCAGAAATTTTCACCGTTTTAATATCACAGCTTCAATAAGGCAGCTGTGAGCAAGGAAGACAGCTGAGCTCTTCCAAGTCAGAAGCATCTGAATTAATCATCAGCCTCCAACCACATCCCACCTGCCTTGATCAATGGGCAAATAATGGTTTGTACAGTGGGGAGGTATTTTTCTGGGGTTAGTAATGAATGGATGACTTCAGTTTCCCATCCCAGCAGTTAATGCCTAGCCCCTTAGAATTTGATGGACGCTTCATGCCTGGTACAGAACTCCATTTCTAGGTAACACCCACTGAGATCTGCTCTAAGGATTTGATACTTGAGTGACGGATTCTTTGCATCCATCTACTTGGGTGAGGTCATCAATTAGGAAGCATATCTTAACATTATATATCTTAATTCTTTATGACAGTGGCTTTCCAACTTGAATATGCATCGGAATTACCCAAGCACTTATTAGAACACACACTGTTGATCCTCATACCCAGGGTTTCCCATTCAGTGGGGCAGAGTCCAAGAATTTGCATTCCTTTGTCTGTGTGTGTGATGTGGACCATTTTAAAAGTCTTTATTGAATGTGTTACAATATCGCTTCTGTTTTATATTTTGGTTTTTTGGGCCGTGAGGCATATAGGATCTTAGTTCCCTGACCAGGGATTGAACTCTCACCCCCTTCATGGAAAGGTGAAGTCTTAACCACTGGACCCCCAAGGAAGTCCCAAGGACTTGCATGTCTAACAAATTCCCAGGTGAAGCTGAGGCTACTGGTATGGGGGCCTCACTTTGAGAATCATTGTTCTGGAGATATTGATACTGTTTTAATTTTTAAAAATTAAGTCCCATGGGGCGAAAAGAGGACTGAGAATACAGATGCTATTGTGATGTTCTTACCTTGCTGGATTTTTTTCTTTGGCAGAAGAGTCTGCTGTAGAGAACCTGGTGAAAAACAACAGCTCCCTGTTTCTCCCATTGACCTCAGAGGTAGGAAGAGGCAGTGTGTCTACCTGGTCTGGGCACAGCAGGTCCCATTTGTTTATAGATGTTAGGGAGAGCCCATCTTGAAAGTAATGACCATGCAGAAATATCAATGCCAAATCTGGGCTTTTTCAAATGTGAGGTCACCAGTGAAATGGTACACATAAAAGGTGAGAAACCCAGGAATGAGGGCAGATTCATTTCACAGAAAAGTCCTTGAATGTGTGAAAAGGACCCCCTCACTCTCATTTTCCTCCTGGAGGAAGGGGACCAGAGGCGACCCTAGGTTCCTGGTTGGCCCCCTAAAAGTCAAGTAAGGCAAAGAGTGGTATCATTCACAGGAGAAATTCAGACTCAGAAACTATCAGTCAAACTCCTGATCCCATCACCCCAGTCTTACATCCAGAAACAAATAAAATTCTATGGGAGCAATAGCACTGTTCTCATTCTGAGTAAATTTGAGTTTATAGATAAGTTGTTCGTAGAAGGTTTCTAAGTCTCTATTTCCCAAGAGATGGTTGTGTATGTGTGTGTGTGTGTGTGTGTGTATTTGAGAGAGAGAAAAAAATAAATGTATATCCTAAAACTTGAGGATTGATAATTAGGGTTTCCCAGGTGGCTTGGTGGTAAAGAATCTGCCTGCAACGCAGGAAACCTGGGTTTGATCCCTGGGTCGGGAAGATCCCCTGGAGAAGGGAATGACAACCCACTCCAGGATTCTTGCCTGGAGAATGCCTTCAACAGAGGAGCCTGGCGGGCTAACCATTCATGGGGTTGCATAGGGACACGGCTGAGCAGCTAATCCGTTCACTCTAATAAGATGGAGAACCCTGATGGTCCATTCTGCTTTCAGGGGGCAAGTGAGATATCTTACTAACACATGAACAATGTGGGAATGTTAGCAGTCATACTGAGAAATTTGATTCAAGTTGTATCTTAGAAAAAATTGGGACTTGCCTGGTGGTTCAGTGGTTAAGAGTCCACCTGCCAAAGCAGGGAACATGGGTTCGGTCTCTGGTCCAGGATGATCCCACATGCCTCAGGGCAACTAAGCCCATGTGCCACAACTATTTAGCCCATGCACCCCAGAGCTTGTGAGAAGCCAGAACACCGCAACGAAGGGCAGCCCGTGCTCACTACGACTAGAGAAAGCCCACATGCAGCCAATAAATTAAAATATTTAACTAAATAAAAGAAAAAAAAATCTGCTATCCCCTTGAATAACACAGGCCTGATGCTAGACAACCTGGTCCCAGTAGAGACTCTTCCACTTACCAATACTAGCTAGATAATCTTGGCCAAGTTTCCTAATGTCTCTGTGTATCACCTATAAAACTGAGGCACTAATAGTACTTCCCTCCTTGCATCACTGTTATGTTAAGTAAATGAATTAATACATGTAAACTACTTAGAGGATTGCCAGGCACATAGAAAATGCTCTATAAGCTCTAGCTGTTATTATTTATGTCCAAATACCAAACCATCCTTCTCCTTTTGTTCTATGCTAATTCCTCATGCTAATGCCATTTAGATTGGCTAACACCCAAAATTTAGACTTCTGCCGTAATTATCTACATATGGCAGCGGGATCATTCCAGAACCACCCTAATGACTTTGATTAGAACCAATCACCTGTGCCTATTCACACAAAAGAATGATTGGCAGGGTTTTGGAAGGATTGGGCAGTCCAATTAGACTCTTGTTGGGTATGAACCAATTTGAGAGAATATGCCAGTCTTGCTGAAACAGATCCATTTCTGTACGTTTTTTTACAATCCAATAGAGAAACCAGAAAAAAAGAAATAGGAGAGAAACCATTAATTCTTTCAATAAAAATGGTTGGAGCTTCTGCTGTGTTCTGAGCAGCGTGCAAGATGATGTAGATTGAAAGGTGGGCAAGCCACCCCCGTTCTCAAGGAGCTCATAGTCCAGTGGGTGAAACTGATTAGAAAAATCAAGTAATGCCCAAGAGACTAAGGCTGATAATAGACACTCATGGGCTGCTGGAGGAGTGCAGAGGGAATTGCCTAGAACTGCAGCACTGATCTTGGTCTGGGTGAACGGAAAGCCAAGAGGGTCCCCATCATGCCAGGAAGGTGGGAAGGGCATTCTGAGCCACGAGGTGGTACAAAAGCCCAGGGGTACAGATGACACTGAAGAAGGTGGAAGAGGTAGGGAAAGTGTCAGTCAGTCAGTTCAGTTCAGTTCAGTCACTCAGTCGTGTCCGACTCTTTGAGACCCCAGGAATCACAGCACACCAGGCCTCCCTGTCCATCACCAACGGAGTTTACTCAAACTCATATCCATCGAGTTAGTGATGCCATCCAGCCATCTCATCCTCTGTCATCCCCTTCTCCTCCTGCCCCCAATCCCTCCCAGCATCAGGGTCTTTTCCAACGAGTCAAATCTTCGCATGAGGTGGCCAAAATATTGGAGTTTCAGCTTCAGCATCAGTCCTTCCAGTGAATACCCAGGACTGATCTCCTTCAGGATGGGCTGGTTGGATCTCCTTGCAGTCCAACGAACTCTCAAGAGTCTTCTCCAACACCGCAGTTCCAAAGCATTAGTTTTTCGGTGCTCAGCTTTCTTAACAGTCCAACTCTCATATCCATATATGACTACTGGAAAAATCATAGCCTTGGCTAGATGCACCTTTCTTGGCAAAGTAATGTCTCTGCTTTTTAATATGCTATCTAGGTTGGTCATAACTTTCCTTCCAAGGAGTAAGCGTCTTTTAATTTCATGGCTGCAATCACCATCTGCAGTGATTTTGGAGCCCAAAAAAATTAAGTCTGACACTGTTTCCACTGTTTCCCCATCTACCTCTCATGAAGTGATGGGACCAGATGCCATGATCTTAGTTTTCTGAATGTTGAGCTTTAAGCCAACTTTTTCACTCTCCTCTTTCACTTTCATCAAGAGGCTTTTTAGTTCCTCTTCACTTTCTGCCATAAGGGTGGTGTTATCTGCATATCTGAGGTTATCAATATTTCTCCCGGCAATCTGGAACTCTCTTGCTTTTTCGATGATCCAACCAATGTTGGCAATTTTATCTCTGGTTCCTCTGCCTTTTCTGAAACCAACTTGAACACCTGGAAGTTCATGGTTCATGTATTGCTGAAGCCTGGCTTGGAGAATTTTGAGCGTTACTTTACTAGTGTGTGAGATGAGTGCAATTATGCAGTAGTTTGAACATTCTTTGGCATTGCCTTTCTTTGGGATTGGAATGAAAACTGACCTTTTCCAGTCCTGTGGCCACTGCTGAGTTTTCCAAATTTGCTGGCATATTGAGTGCAGCACTTTCACAGCATCATCTTTCAGGATTTGAAATAGCTCAACTGGAATTCCATCACCTCCACTAGCTTTGCTTGTAGTGATGCTTCCTAAGGCCCACCTGACTTCACATTCCAGGATGTCTGGCTCTAGGTGAGTGATCACACCATTGTGATTATCTGGGTCGTGAAGATCTTTTTTGTACAGTCCTTCTGTGTATTCTTGCCACCTCTTCTGTATAGCTTCTGCTTCTGTTAGGTCCATGCCATATCTGTCCTTTATCGAACCCATCTTTGCATGAAATGTTCCCTTGGTATCTCTAATTTTCTTGAAGAGATCTCTAGTCTTTCCCATTCTGTTGTTTTCCTCTATTTCTTTGCATTGGTTGCTGAGGAAGGCTTTCTTATCTCTCCTTGCTATTCTTTGGAACTCTGCACTCAAATGGAGTATCATTCCTTTTCTCCTTTGCTTTTTCACTTCTCTTCTTTTCACAGCTATTTATAAGGCCTCCTCAGACAACCATTTTGCCTTTTTGCATTTCTTTTCCATGGGGATGGTCTTGATCCCTGTCTCCTGTACAATGTTACGAACCTCTGTCCATAGTTCATCAGGCTCTCTGTCTATCAGATCTAGTCCCTTAAATCTATTTCTCACTTCCACTGTATAGTCATAAGGGATTTGATTTAGGTCATACCTGAATGGTTTAGTGGTTATCCCTACTTTCTTCAATTTAAGTCTGAGTTTTGCAATAAGGAGTTCATGATCTGAGCCACAGTCAGCTCCTTGTCTTGTTTTTGCTGACTGTATAGAGCTTCTCCATCTTAGGCTGCAAAGAATATAATCAATCTGATTTTGGTGTTGACCATCTGGTAATGTCCATGTGTGGAGTCTTCTCTTGTGTTGTTGGAAGAGTGTGTTTGCTATGACCAGTGTGTTCTCTTGGCAAAACTCTATTAGCCTTTGCCCTGCTTCATTCCATACTCCAAGGCCAAATTTGCCTGTTACTCCAGGTGTTTCTTGACTTCCTACTTTTGCATTCCAATTCCCTATAATGAAAAGGACATCTTTTTTGGGTGTTAGTTCTAAAAGGTCTTGTAGGTCTTCATAGAACTTTTCAACTTTAGCTTCTTCATCATTACTGGTTGGGGCATAGGCTTGGATTACCGTGATATTGAATGGCTTGCCTTGGAAACGAACAGAGATCATTCTGTCATTTTTGAGATTGCATCCAAGTACTGCATTTCAGACTCTTTTGTTGACCATGATGGGTACTGCATTTCTTCTAAGGGATTCCTGCCCACAGTAGTAGATATAATGGTCATCTGAGTTCAATTCACCCATTCCAGTCCATTTTAGTTCACTGATTCCTAGAATGTCGACATTCACTCTTATCACATCTCCTGTCTGACCACTTCCAATTTGCCTTGATTCATGGACCTAACATTCCAGGTTCCTATGCAATAATGTTCTACAGCACCAGACCTTGGTTCTATCACCAGTCACATCCACAACTGGGCACTGTTTTTGCTTTGGCTCCATCCCTTCATTCTTTCTGCAGTCACTCAGTCGTGTTCAAATCTTTGCGGACTGTAGCCTGCCAGGCTCCTCTGTCCATGGAATTCTCCAGGCAACAATACCGAAGAAGGTAGCAAGATGCTAATTCTTTACACCTCTTAAGGATGGAGGGGGAATAATGGAAAAAGACAGGATATCAAAGATAAAGGGACAGTGATTGATTCATCACATGCATGTGGGCTTCCCAAGTGGTACTAGTGGTAAAGAACCCGCCTGCCAATGCAGGAGACATAAGAGATGAGGGTTCGATCCCTGAGTTGGGAAGATTCCCTGGAGTAGGAAATTGCAAGCCAACTCCCGTATTCTTGTCTGGAGAATCTCATCGACAGAGGAGCCTAGCGGGCTACAGTCCATGGTGTCGCAGAGTTGGACATAACTGAAGCGACTGAGCACGCACACATGCATATGGTGGGTCTCTGTATCACGTGCCTCTGTGGTTGTGTAAATGTACAACACAGATTGCTCTGGGAGAAGGAGAGAAGCCAAGGAATCATTAACCAACAATTGGGAATTAATTTTCTGCATGCAGGGAATATACTGAACATACTGGCTTTGCTAATGTCACTGTTGGTTCTCTTAGAAACAGAAAAGTTTCCTTGAGCTCTTCTGTGATGATAATATGTACTGTCTAGCTGGCTGGAAAGAAAATGCAGTGCCCAGCTGGTGGGAAATGGATTCTGGAGAGTGGTTGGGATGGGGAATAAGAAGCAGAATCACAGACCCAGTCTGGCAGGAAACAGCTCCCAGACCAGCCCTTCTCAGCTGGGGTCACGCAGTTATAACCTGGAAGGTATAGACATGACTCAGATACTAGGACTCAGGGGGTTGGTTGGGGGTTCAGCCTGGACAATGGGTGTGCATGCTAAGTTGCTTGAGTCATGTCCAACTTTTTGTGACCCTATGGACTGTAGCCCACCAGGTTCCTCTGTCCATGGGATTTCCCAGGCAAGAATACTGGAGTGGGTTGCCATGCCCTCCTCTAGGGGATCCTCCCAACCTAGGGATCGAACTTGTGTCTCCTATGTCTCCTGCATCAGCAGACGGGTTCTTTACCACTAGAACCACCTGGGATCTCCAGAGGATTCTAAGGTGTGCCCAAAGTTGAGAAGCTTAACTCTCTACCTTTGTTACCTAAAGTTTGCTCCCAGACCAGCAGCAACCCCACGGGCTTGTCGGACATGCTGTATCACAAGCCCTGCCCCAGACCTACTGGGTCAGAATCTGCATTTTAACAACATCTCCAGGTGAATGTGATGCACATGAGAGTTTGTGTTGCAGTGACCACAGCAGGGCATCAGAATTACCTGGGAAACTTCTCAGAGTTACAGATTTGCACATCTGACAATGATGAGTCAAGAGGTCTCAGATGCAGCCTTCCATCTGCAACTCTTTTTCTAAACTTTGGTGAGTCTGATAAGCAAGTGGAGATGAGAACCGCTGCCCTACTCTGCAGAGAGAGTTGAACAAGGGTCCAGCATGGAAGGATCTTGGGAAGACTGCTCTTATGCAGAAAGTGGGGAGCAGGCGAGGTGAAAGCTCCCCATTCTCACATAAAGAGAGCCCACCTTGTGAGGAGGAGCAGCCCGTAATTCAGGGATTCTGTACGAGGGCTGTCCAGCCCCTTGTAGTCGCAGAAAGAAGAGATGGGGATAATAAACAGGTCCAGAGGTTTACATCCTTGTTGTGCTATTAAACGATTCAACGTCAGTGTGACTCTCCAGAAAGGAAAGTCGAGGGACAGAGAGCTTACATCTGCTGTGCTTATCTGTGTGTGTCTACACGTGTGTGCGCAGTGCCTCCCTGGTGCCCATCTTTGGCATCCTTAGTTCTTTTAAGAAAGTCTCTCCACTGAGGAGTCCCTGTGAGTGCCCCCCTGCACTGTCTGAAGGGAGAGGGCAAACAGATGACTGGCCAGACAGAAAGAAAGAAAAATGTGACTTAATCACAGGCATTTTCTCTCCTCTTCCTCTGTTGGGATGGAGTGGGAAGCACTTTAGTGTCCGGGCCAGCAGGGTATTGGGACTCTGCACCACCCTCATTTTGGTCTTCAGTGCAGATGAGGGTCCCGATGCCATGCCCTGCCCAGTGAGATTCTTGCCAATAGATGTTCCAGTACCTGGCACTGGGTCAAATGCATAGAATGAACGAATGAATGGGTAGATGAATGAATGAATGAATAAACAAATGAATGAATGAATGAATGGGTGGATATATGAATGAATGGTTAGCTAAGGAGGTGAATGCATAAAAAGTCTGTTATTCCTATTGCAACTATTCTGTTCATTCAGAAGAACAAAGGAGAGTGTCTCAGAATCACCTGTGCCAGGCGCTTTCACTGAGTCTGGCTCTGATCTCCTTGGAAGCTTCTGATATTTTTCTTTTCCTTTTGATAGAACACCTTGCTTCTTTGGCTGAAGCATATAATTTCCTACCTAGGACTTGAGTGGTGCCTCAGCCCTCATCGGCAAGAATAAGACAAGAGGTGTGAGGGCTTCCTGAGCCTGAGGTGTGGCCTTGGGGCGTCAAGGCCCGCCCCCTGCCGCCCCCACCCCGAGCTTTCCCAGGGTCGGTGCCCTTGAGTGGCCCCAATGGGACCTGCCTGGGACTGACTGACAAGAGGCCTCTGGGAATACCTCCAGCCCTCCTTTTCCTCTGCCTCCAGTCACCCAGGGAGGGGAGCGAATTGAGAGCATATTTAGAAGATGTGTTCATTGTTGCTTTAAAAAATCTCCTCTGTAATTAGGTACTCCGGGGGTAGTCAACCACGAAAAGCCACAACCAGTGCTGTCAAGTCCCATAAAACAAAAGAGAAACCAATTAATCAAAACGAAGCAGAGGCTGGCTGAGTCTCAGCACCTGTCTGAGCCACTCACGCCTCCAACTACCTAAATGGCAGCCTTGACTCTCAGGCAAGCCCCCCTCCACCTGGGCTTTCCCAGAGCCTGTGTTGTGTTGACGCGAGGGCACTAGGTCCTTGACCACTCTCCCAAGAATCCAACTCATCAATTTTGGGGCCAGCAGCTTTGTTGTATTCCCCCAGTAAAACTTCCAGAATGGGCCCTTGAACCTGTCTGTGGCAAGCAAAGTAAAACCATCAGATTCTTTGTCCTTTTTGCATCATAGTGGCTCCTAGGACATACCTGAATCCACAGGAAGAGACTGGGGTGCAAACATTTGCTTGGACTCCATCCTGTGACCTGATAGCTTTTGAACTTTCTCCAGTCAAAGGTGAGTCTTAGGAGTGATGGCTAACAAACTGAGTGATTCGGGGAGTGTGGGTTTCGGTGAGAATGCTTTATGAAGCCTCAGCTGTATTAGCATAACTGCCAAGAAGCATGGTCTCTTGCGGCCACTGAGCAATCCCAAGCCACGTGGGATGAGTTCTCTCTCAGCCCTGCCTCTTCATGAAGGAGATGCCTCTGGGTACCAAGGACCAAAGACAGGAGGCTGTGAGGCAGTCAATCCAGGCAGAGCACCACAGTGCTCTCCACCAAGTGCAGTCACCAAGTATCGTCTGAGCCTGACCCAACGGAAGAACCTGCACCTTCCCGCATCTTCCAAACGACACCCCTTCTCACTGCCTTATGGGAGGGAGTCAGTCTCAACTGCCTAGCCTACAGCTTCCGCTGAGCAGTGACACACCCCAGACTAGTCACTATCTGATTGCCTCTCCCAGTGCAGGAAGAGTGTATCTCTTTGCTCTCTTGAAGTTTGGCATGTCCCCATGGCTAACTCTGGCCAATGATATGAGTGGAGGTTTCATGCGTCACATCCAAGTGGGAGTATTTACAAGTCACTGTGCTGTTTCTCCTGCTCCTATTCCCCTCCCACATTAGCTGAGGAGATCAGTATTTTAACTGTATACAGTGACTCCAGGGACTTCCCTGGTGGTCCAGTGGTTAAGACTCTGTGATTCCACTGCAGGGGGCGTGGGTTCGATTCCTGGTCAGGGAATTAAGATCCCGCATGCCTTGAGATGCAGCCAAAAACAAATAAAAGCTCCTTTAAAAACTATTTAAAAAAGAAGTGACTCGGAGTAAAGTAAGGGTATGTCTCCCCCCAACAGTGAATCTGGTGGGCTCAGAACACCTCTCTTAAGTGGGAGAAAGAGGTCTGGGGCAAAGGAAACAGCACTCCTGGGGACTGCGTGTCAAGAACAATGTATGTTTACTAGCACTTGGAGTTGATGGGAATCAATTAGGTAAGAAATCTCCCGCTTACAGAGCTAAACTACCAGAGGAACAGGGATCCTCTCCTTAAGCCAGGCTTCCCCAAACTTTTTGGCACCAGGGACTTGTTTCATGGAAGACAATTTTTCCATGAACCTAGGCAGAGTAGAGGGATGGTTTAGGGATGATTCAAGTGCATTGCATTTATTATGCACTTTATGTCTATTATTACACCAGCTCTGCCTCAGATCATGAGGAATTAGATCCCAGAGGTTGGAGACCTCTGCTTTATACAGTCTTTGAGATCTCTGACTCTCTCTGAGAAATGGTAGACTAGGAAAGCTGGGTCATTCTCAAGACATATTCCTCCACACCCATTTCAGATATGGCCAAGAGAGATCATGGGCAATGGGGAACCTTCCAGAGGGTGGGGCCAGGGAGCCACAGCAAACACTGAATGAGGAAGTGCCCCCCCCACCCCGTCCTCCTTATCTGCCTCTCTAGGGTGATGACAGAATTCTATTGTCAATGACATAATATTTAGTCCTATATCAGTTAGAACTTATGATCACCAGCTAGGTTTTCCACAGTCAGTGGCAAAAGCAGAAAGTAACTCTTGCGTTACATACAACATAAGGCCATGTGCTACGGCTGATCAACTAAGACTTTGCTGCACGTATGTAGCTTTATGCATTTGCCAGGATATTCCACAAACCTTCTCCATCTCTCTGTTGTATAATACAGTCAAAAGCATCATAATCAGAGAGCCCTGGCCTTCATTCTAGCTCTGTTATTTCTAGCTGTGTGTTCAACATAACCAGAACCTGCCCAGATTTTAAATTACATTTAACAAAAGAAGATGAAATGGTTGGATGGCATCACTGACTCAATGGACATGGGTCTGAGTAAGCTCTGGGAGTTGGTGATGGATAGGGAAACCTGGCGTGCTGCAGTCCATGGAGTCGCAGAGAGTTGGACACGAGTGAGTGACTGAACTGAACAAAAGAAGAAAAAGTAACAAATCTCAGCAAATTATCTTTCTAGTCTCCTCTACAAGCCTTGTGGTGAACAAGGTCAGCCTGGAAATAAAATAAACTATATGAAAGAGAGCAGAGAAGGAGATAGCAGCAAGCCTAGCAATGATCTAAAACTCCTGTCAAAATGAAAAAGTTCACCGTAAGTATGCAAACACAGGAAAAATGTCCTGGTAGGTCAGAGTACTGACTACATGCAATTCAAAGCGACAGTCTTCTGAAATATTGCATCTGGGTGAGAAGAAGATAAAAGTTAAGAAAGAATCTCTGGAGAATGGCTGATAAAAAGAAAAACCACAGCAAGGGGGAATGGGGCCCTATAAGACAAAAGAAAACAAAAATGTCTAAGGACATTCATCTCCTTCCTAATAATAATATCTGTTAGATAAATTGCATTTTCTATACTAGTAGAAAAGATACCATTAAAATAGGAATCTGATCACTTCCACCAGTCATAAAATAGATAAGAGACTTCCCTGGTGGTCCAATGGTTAAGAATCCACCTTGAAATGTGGAGGACTCGGGTTCTGTCCCTGGTCAGGGAACTAAGATTCCACATGCCTTGGAGCAGTTGAGCCTGCAGGCCGCAACTAAGACCCAGTGCAGCCAAACAGATAAACAAAACAGATAGAAGGAATAGGAATAAACACATAGGAATCTACTGTTAAAAAACATAAGATGAAACTTCAAACACCTCTGCTAATAACAATTTTCTTCCAATCCCGCACAAAAATAAACAGGAAGCAAAAGAAAGCTGAACACAACACTCTGAACTGAGTTAGATTTAAAAACACATTTATGGTTATTTAAAAAAAACACCTTGAAACAGAACTTCAAAACATTAAAAACAAGTGGCAAAAGGGAGACAAATTTAGAGAGAATTCACTGAACACAGGAAAGATGTGAAAGAAAAAGACAAAATGAAGACTAAAGTACAAGATGCCTAGGAAAGAAGAGAGCCAAAACAAAACTTATTAAAGGCATGGATGAAAAAGGCAAGAGGCAAACAAGTGAATAAAAATGAACTAGTGAAAGCAAAACAAGTCATACAGAATGTGGCGGCACTGGAAGACAGGAAAGAAAAAACAGCGTCCCTATATTTAGAGCCCATTCAAGAGAAAAACAAAACCGTGGAAGATAACTAATATACAAAAATATAATGCAACCAAACTTTCTTTAAATTAAAAGAAGGTTGGATGGTACCTATCAAGACAGTCCAACAGGTACCTGGAAAATGTACTCAGCATGATCATCTCTGATGTCCTTGTAGAGCTTACAGACTTCAAAAATAAAAATTATCAAGGCTTTCAAGCGAAAAGATAACTTACAAAATCAGAAGAATAAACTGTCAGGCTTCAAAAAAAAGCAGGTTTCCTCAAAACAAAACAAAACAAAACAAAACACAAAACCACACAGAGCAAGGCAACACTGGAAGAGCATTTCCAAAAATCTCAAGAAAATAAAGGGCATCTTGCAGAAAAGTTTACAGGTAGGCAGAGGCAGGCGCAGAGAAGCAAACCAATTCTCCCCAAGGTCACATTCACCTGCAACAACATCTCAGGGCTCCCCACCCCCAGGTTAGTGCTGTTTCAATTGATTCATTCATTCATTCACTTGTATATTGGCAAAAATCCACCAATCTTAAAGACAGAAGAGGAGAAAGGAGGAGGGGAAGGATAGTGATCATCAGCTAGAATTTCAAACTCAGTCTGTATCTATCCTGTGCCTGGGAAACTCAGGACTCTGCCTCCCCGCCAGCTTTCTAGCTTCCTTTCCTGCCGTGCCCTTACAGACGTGCTATGACCCCATCACTCTCCTGCCTCCCGCTATAGGTGTGTTATGCCCCATCACTTTCCTGCACACCCATGGAGGTGGGCTATGGCCCCCACCCCTCTGTGGCAGCGTCACCCACCATCACACTGGCATTTCTACATCCATGCCTTTGTTCCAGAGGCACCCGCCCGCAAGTGTCCACCCTGCCTCAGTCTTGGCTCACGGTCTTCTGGCCCTGCAAGGACCATCCCCACTCCTGTCTCCAACAGGTGGCTGTTTAGGACTCCTTCAGAGGCGATGGTTTCCTCTTTTAAGCCCCTCCTGCTTTTCTCAGGATCAGAATTCCTGGCACTTCTCAATTGTTTGCTTAGCAGGAATCACTGCCTGGTTTCTGGAAGGCAGGCACCATTGTATTTATCTTTGCTCAAGTATTACTTAAGTTTCATTGAAGTGGATAAATCCTTATGACTCAGACTGGGCAGGTCACTGGAGTCTTAGGAGGTCCCTCTGCCTCACTCTCAAAGCTCAGGTATGTACATGCGTACTCAGTCGCTCATTGGTATCCGACTCTTTATGACCCCATGGACTGTAACCCTCCAGACTCCTCTGTTCATAGGATTCTCCAGGCAAGAATAGTGGAGTGGATCGCCATTTCCTCCTCAAGGGGATCTTCCTGACCCAGGGATCGAACCCCAGTCTCCTGCATTGCAGGCAGATTCTTTACCACTGAGCCACCTGGGAAAGCCATAATTAGCAGTCTTCAAGTTTTAGGAATATACAGTTGCCATGAAGTCCTGATAGCTGTTGATTGAGAAGTATCTTCTTCTGGTGACAGACTCCAGCTGGCAGAGATCGTGTTGCCACCACATTTCCAGGACTGGACGGCCCAACAGCTTAGCTGTCAGGGTTCCTAAGACTCTTGGCAGTGAGCAGCAGAGAGGGATGAAAGCCACTGCCAAGGGCTGGCTCCTGGGAAGGGGAGATTCCTAACTTGGATGACCAGTCAGTGCCAAGACCAGTGCCAGGAAGAGACTGTACTGGCCTGGCGTCATCTTGAGCTACGGGTCACAGCAAGAGAAACCTTGGATCTGGCACCAGCAGGAGACTGAAAAATAAGAACGGAGCCCAGAGCTGCAAGACCTCTGGCTGGGCCAGCTGGCCTCTGCAAACAAAGAGCTTGATCTTTCTTCTCTCTCAAGGTCACTCAGTCATATCCTACTCTTTGCAACCCCATGGACTGTAGCCTGCCAGCTCCTCTGTCCATGCAATTCTCCAGGCAAGAATACTGGAGTAGGTAGCTATTCCCTTCTCCAGGGGATCTTCCCAACCCAGGGATCAAACCTGAGTCTCCCACACTGCAGGCAGATTCTTTACTGTCTAGCTCTACCTGGTTACTTCTCCCTGGAGGAGAACACCATACAGGTAAGAGATGAAACCTCCCAAGGCAAGATTTACAGTGCATCCTTCTCCTTGGTTCTGTAACATCTCCCTTCTCCTTACATCAGTCCAGCAGACTGTTCCAAGGGACTGGCCATGCATCCTACGTGGACCAACTGTAGTGCCCACAAACAAGCATTAAATGCAGACACATACGGTCCAGGACTCAGCCAATGGCCTGATGGATGGGAATCTTTCTCTGTGTCACCATTTTCCAAGTTAGTTTGAATTGGTGATACTTTCAACCTAAGAACTGCTCTTGTGAAAGTGTTAGTTGCTCAGTCATGTCCAACCCTCTGCGACCCCATGGACTATAGCCCGCCAGGCTTCTCTGTCCATGGAATTCTCCAGGCAAGAATATTGGAGTGGGTTGCCATTACCTTCTCCAGGGGATCTTCCCAACCCAGGGATTAAACCCAGATCTCCTGCACTGCAGACGGATTCTTTACCATCTGAGCCACCAGGGAAGCCCAGAACAGCCCTAAAAAGGATGGAAAACTTGTGGACTGACATCTAGATGCCTTGAGTGAATCTCTCAGTGGTAAACTGGGTGGTCCCATCTCAGAGGTGGACTTGTGGGCAGCTCAGGAAGTGGGCCCAGGGCACCGTGCTTCTCAGATTGATTTGCAAGGCTTTAACTGCTGCTAAAACTAGTCTCAGTGGAGAGGGAGTCCTGGGCCACACTGAGGAGGGATATAGAGCCATAACTTCTGCCTGGAGAATCAGGGGTGTGCTTGTCAGTAAGACTAACTTGGAAAAGATGGTTCTGTGGAAAAGCTGCTTTTAGGCAAAATGGCTAAGTTCGCAAGTGGAAGTGGTCCATTGAGCAGCTCTCAGAAAGGCCACCCTGGGTTTTGCATTGTCTTATTTTCTTCTGTCTGAACAGTAGTTGCATTGAGAAAGGGATTCACTGGCTGTGTGCCAGATTCAACATTCATGCAGATCCATCCTTGCTTCTGATGCAATCAATTCTAACCAATTAGCCACCAGGCGAGGCTGGCTCCACTCTAACAAACACGGTAGCACACCGATGCTATGCATTTATTTCCCTGAGTGTGAGGCTTAGAGGAGTCTGTGTGTGCTGACCAGGAGCGAGCAAAGCACCCGAGTAAAGCTGAGCACACGGAGGCCTGGTTCCCAGTGTTCAGTGGTTAATCAGGAGTCAGCAGGCAGAGGAAACCAAGACAGGGGATCAGAACCATCAGTACACAGCTTAGAGCTTTGTCGCCCTCAGCCCAGAATTCCAGAGGTCCTTTGGCCCCCTCCCACTCCATCCTGGATCCCCCAGCCTACGAAGAGGCACAGGATAGAACACTCTCAGGTTGTGCTGGCTTCTCAGAGGCCAATCTCCGCGCAAGCCGGGCCCACCTCCATTCTCTCTCTCTCACTATAGTTCCCGGCTCACTGTTTCCATGGCGACCGGACGCCTTCTGAGCGCTTGGAGTCCAGCCCTCAAACACCTTGGTGTAGTCAAGCCCACTTGCTCCCCTGGGTCCCCAGAGTGTGGAAATATCTAAGCTGGATTTCTGGAGCCAAATGGCACAGAGGTCTCCTGGCCACAATCCACAGGGTGGTCAGATCCTGGTGTGGGGGTGGTGGTCTCTGGTTCGGCAGAGGCCTATGCACCTGTTCTGTCATTTCTAGAAGAGCAGATCTAACTTCAAACCTTGTGTTACAGGCAACCATGGCAGCACCCAAATGGGCTGGTGGGAGGGGTGAGCGTGGGCCCATGCGTGCTGGGGTTCAGGCCAGCAGCGGGGCTCAGACCACGGCTGGGGGCAGACAACCCAGCAGACCAGGGCTGGGGGTGGAGGACCACAAAGCCCACCCAGAACCAGAGAGCTGAAGCAGGACTCTTCGAGTTGACCCGCTGCTTCGTGCAGTCACCCACTCCCACCGTTACCCCTCAGGCCTTGTCATCGGCAGAAGCTCACGCCTCCTGTGCCCTGCCTCCGCCCATGACACTGATCAAAAGTCCTTGCTTCCCTGCCCTGATGTTTGGTCCCTGGTAGACCTTTTACCCAGACTCCTCACTGACTGACACCTGTGCCTTTGTGAGTGTTAGAACCCATATCTGGCCTTGTTCTCTTCTTGGGGAGCAGGTACCACTGGCCCAGCCTCTAGAATTGCCCCCGAGCCCCTGCCCTTGGCCACTGTTGCTCCTCTTCCTCCCTGGATTTGGGGGTTGAGCAGTTGAGGCACCACCTCTGCCACTGCCCTCCTTGCTGAGCCCCCCAAAACTGGCATCAGGCTGGTCACGTCTCCAGCTCTGATCTCAGCACCAGCTCCAACACCCCCCACCCCCATAGCATTTACACACCTCGCCTTATTCTCTGCTTCAGACCCCATGGAGAGTGTGCTGGGTGGCAGGAATGGCCACTCCCAGCTTAGTCCCAGGGAATGCCATCTGGACAGAATGAAGCAATCCATCCAGGGTCTTTCCATGGGTCTGGGATGCTCCCCACAGGGCTCTGGCCTTGTCTCCATCTTGTTGAGGGGGATCCCAAGGCCTCTGAGGCTGTGTGGGTACCAGCCAGGCAGCAGCATCCTCATCCCACTTCTCTGAGCTCTAGAGCTGGGTGTGGAAGATGCTCTGAAGCCAGACAGGCTGCGCCTGCTCACACGTCCTCACGAAGGGTGTCAAACTGATCTCATCTGCCCTGGACAGAGGGGTTTCTTAGGACATGGGCCTGTCTGAGCTAAAACTGGAACAGCTCTGGGCAAACTGGGATGTCTGGTCTCCCTAATACACTGGATGACTCTGCTTCCTGAATCACTGAGCAGGGATCATATATGCCCACCTGCGTGCATCTGTGACTGAACACCCCACCTGAAATCTGAGACTCTGGGTGGATTTTGCTCCTAGACAAGGCCAGCCCCTCCTCTGCTGGGTGACAGATGCCACTTGTTCTCGCCTATTAAAGATGTCACTTCTGAAATACATCCCTCCCACTCCGGCATAATCGATTTGCCCTTCATTACTGGACCATTCCTATCAGCATATGAATATCACATGTACTGTGATTTCCCATATCAAAAAAAGAAGACTCTTTACATCACACTCCTTTCTAGCTTCCTCCCTCATTCTCCACTCCCCTTCACTTTAGAACTCTGGAGGGTTGTCTGTACCTGCAGTCTCCTTTTCCTCTTCACCCTTTTTTAAATAATAAAAGATTATTTTCACAATCCTTTTTAACTTTTATTAGGGAACATTTCAAACATCTCCCCGAATAGTGAGATGAGCGTAATGAACCCTCATCTTCCCATCGCTCAGTCTGTTCAGATCCTATAGCAGCACAACGCAGGCATCAGTCATTCTCTCTTGCATCCATCAGTCGGAAGGGCTTCCCCAAATCGCCCCTGCCAAGCTCACAGTGACCTCCACATTGTGGGTCACACTGTGGTCACTTCTCAGGCTTCGACCTCTCACACCTTATCACAGCTGATGACTCTCTCCCAGAAACATGGAATTTTCTTTTCCCACTTGATTTTCAAGACACCACCCAGGCCTGCTTTTCTTGCTTCCTGGCTGCCCACTCCTGATCGGTCTCCTCTGCAGGTCCCTCCTCACCTCCCCACCCTCATCTCTTTCCTGGAGCCTCTGTTCCCCTGGGAAGCCTCACTCACCCTGGGGAACCCATGTCACCCAGCGTCCGGCTTCCTGTACCAGAAACTCCCATAGTTACATCCCCAGCCAGGACATCTCCCCTGAACTTGTCCACATGGTTGATTAAGAAGCCTCTAAAACTTAATATGAAGCCAGACTGAATTCACATCAGCCCCAGCCTCTGCCAAGACCCCAGTCCTCCCACTGACATTGTTTTCCTAATGCCTCAGGTCACAAGTGTTACGTTTTTCATTCCACCTGGAGTGGCAACCAGATTCCCAAGTGGTCCCCAGGCCCCGAGTGGTCCAGCCCCACTCTGACTTTACCCCCTCCTGCCCACAGCCCGGCCCCATCTGCTCCAGCCTCACAGTTGTCCCTGTGCCAGCTGGTAAGGTGGGGGCAGTGGGCAGCTGTTCCCTCCACCTGGGAGACCCTCCCCCCAAATTCCAGAGGACTTGACCTTTCACCTCCTTCGGTCTTTGCTCAAATGCCACTTTTATTCTCGAGCATCTGGATGTTCTTTTCAACAGCTGCAGCTCCTCCTGCATTCCCTGCCTCATTTTGCCCCATAGCTTTTAAGTCCCTGACATGCTTTGTAGATGTACTCCTTTATGTCGGTCAGCTCTCTCTGGCATGTAAGTCTACTGGCCGCATCCTCAGGCCTAGAGGAGTGTCTGGCATGCAGCAGGCACTCAGCTTATGTGCCAACCTGGGCAGCAGTACCTGCCTCCTCCAAAGGGGACTCACTTTGAGGCTCCTGTCTGTCCGCATGGAATCCATCTGCCCATCTTTCTCTCTCTCTCTCTCTCACACACACACACACACACACACACACACACTCACACAGCTGGAAAGGCCCGAGGACACTGCAGGTTAGCACAGGTGCACCGCGGTCACCACCATGCGGAAGGGCTCTAGGCCTGCTGTGGCCTGGGCTGCCCTGGTGGAGGTCATAGTAATACAGGATGGTCACATGCGGCTCTCTCCTGCAGACTCAAAAAGAGCCGCCCTGTTTGAGATCTTTAACCAAACCGCCCAAATAGCAGAGGGTCTCCATAGCTGTGTTCATCGAGACAGACTTTGAAAAATTATCTAAGGAGGCTGAGCTTCGTCTCTGGAAGGATAGACCCTACTCATCTAGAGTAAATGCTCCAACTCCTGATTTGTCTTCTTTTTTAAAAAAAAATGAAAAGTATATATGAAGCATGCCATATATATGTATATATACTTTATATATTTTACCATTTTAATTGACTTACAGTGTGGTGTCAGTCTTTGACCCATCTTCTTTTTATGGCTTCCTCTATTGCACCATGTGTCTTCTATGAAAGAGCCATCATTCACCAAGTGCTCACAACATGTGGGTCTCACTGACCCACCACCCACACGCCACCTCAGCCCCTCCATCCTCATGAGGCAGGATGCATGGGCCTTGAGCAGCATCTTTGGAAGCAGGTATGAGTGTAACCTCACGAGACACCCCAAGCCAGAAGCACCCAATTGAGGTGCTCCCCAATTCCTGACCCGCAGAAACTATGTGAGATAAGAAATGTTTATTATGGGTGGAAAATGCTCCCTTCTAATTTCTTGCAGAGTGATGGGTATTTATCCCAAAGAAGATGACACGGAGGTCGCACATCCCAGCCTTGAGTTGATATGAATGTGTCTAGGATGTCAAGGGTTGTGTCTTTTACCGGAAAACCCCTTCCCAAGTCATCTGGTCCCAATTTGATTCTGCAACTCTCAGTAGCCACAAATGCCACCTGAATCCTCAATAAACTTTATTTAGACACAAAGAGACACAACAGAAAATACATACACAGATACAGATTTTTTTTTTCTCTATAGGATGAACAAACATCACAGAGGGAATTTAAAAATCGGGTGCACGGAATGTAAGAAAAAAAATCGCAAAGTTCCTTGTTCACTCACACTTGGAACAAACACATATTTCAGAGGAAGACAGGGATACACCATCCCTACAACAGAATTCACAGTTGTCTATCACAGTACACAGGTGTTAGGAAGGTAATCAAAGGGCTGGGGATCCAGTTACTCTTGGTGTGACAGGATGCTCACAAGCCTAGTAGAACTCTGTTGAAACAAAAGACAGGATCGAGGATGCCACACCCCCTGCACAGAAGCTCTGCAAGCTGTCGGCTAGATCATAAAGCAGCTCAGCAGAAACGCCACGTTAGGGTTCAGCTTGCGGCTGGAAGGTCTGTGTAACCTCTACCTTCGTGTCCCCATCACGGAGAGTTTACATAGACACAGTTAGGACGCTGAAACTCTCGACATGCATGCCGGCTTCAACACCCCCCAGGACAGAACATTGACATCGATGTACTAAATGTGGCTTTCAAACGGAAGAGGAATAATAGCCAAGAGGAGAAGGAACACTTCGCATCGTCAGCAGTGTTTCCCACCTGTGGTCCCCTCCCACGGGGAGCCACGGGCATCTGTGTCCTGCTCCATGCCATGGGCGGGGCAGGACGCACGCCTCTTGGGAGTCTATTATTGCCTTCTAAAGTCACACCTGTGAAGCCACGCATGTCATCAGGGTAAGCAGCCATGGACCACCCCACTTATCCTGTCCTGGACCAGCCTCTGGCCTCCACACCATCTTCGCCTTTCAGATCGGGGTTCCCTAGGCAACCTCTGTATTTTAGTAAAAAATGGTTTCCACTGTACCCTTCGTGTGTCCTCTTCCTAATGTGACAAATCCAGATGAGATGAAGTTATGGAGATCAGGTCCTCCACTTCGGTAAGCATCCTTCCCATAATGTCCTGCAAGAAGACGGGGCAGAATTACCTGGCGCATCCATGACACCAACAAGACAAACGCTGCTATTCCGGTTCACTCAACAATGGTGGTGAACTTAATTTCAAATCAGCAGCTAAGTCAGAAAGTAGAAGCAATCAAGGAAGATATATATATTTATATTATATTATTTTATAAATTTATATATAATATATATTATAAATATATAAAGTATATATGAAGTATGCCATATATAATATATATATTACATACTCTATATATTAAAATTTTAAATATATACACATATATATATTGTGTGTGTATATATATATATATATATATATATACACACACACACATATATATACACACTCACACATACACGCACATATAACTGCAACAAAGAAGAAAGTTCCAGGAAGCTTATGTTGAAAGCAGAGGTGGGGGAAAGGGCTTGACTTTGGCATTTCTGACTGAGCACATCAGTGCTTCAGTCTGAACTGAACTTGTCCTACCATCCTTTGCTTTGTCCCAGCTTCCTTCTTTCTTTTTCTTGTCTTATTCCTTTGGTTTCTTTCTTCCTGAAGCATAGAAATGTGGTTTTGATTGAAATGCTCTGTGTGTGTGTATGTTTATGAATCATACCTCATCCTATGATCTATATAGCCTTGTGGCTTAGGAGAAATCCAACGTCACCGAGGCTGACAAGTAGGGTGGTGGCTCTGAAACACTGGGAAAATATTTATGTGCTTTTCTCTTTCAACTTTCTGCAGTAAGATTTTATCTCTCGTCAGCCTCCTCTCTCCATCTACCTGTGGGGTTGGGGTGAAGAAAAGTCTTAGACCCTGGGAGAAGACATGCAAAGAGAAATATAGTTACTGTTGTTCTTCTGACATTTGATGTAGGATTCCACAGTACCCCTGAAGTACAGGCATTGTAAAGAAAGAAAGACCTCTCTAAATGCCATCTTGAAGTATATACATGTGAAAGTGGAGAAAGCCACAAATATGTCATGTTGCCACAAGAGCATGTTAAAAACTGTACTTAACAATTAAAAACTGAGAAGAGTACCTAAGATGTAAAGTTAAGTAAAAAAGTGGAAGAAAATACTATAGTAAGTATGACCACAATTCTGTAAAAAATGCAAACCAGTGTAGTTTAAAACAACAACAAAAAAACAAGATTGAAAGAAAACACACTGATGCCGACTACCACCTTTAGATAGTTGGAACATGAGTTTTATTTCTTCTCTCCTTTCAGCTTTTCTGCATTTTCCAAGTTTTTTCCTATAATGAGCATGTCATTATAATATAAATAGGTGAAATACATTTCCAATGGAAAAATGTACAATAAATGTAGATAACCTAAATCACATTTTTTCTGAGCAATGCATCCTCTGCATTAGGTATCAAAAAATGGGTGTATGTTGGATTCATCCAGAAGCTTTTAAAAATACAGATGTCCTTACACTGCTCCAGGGATTCTGATTCAGTTGATCAGGAGGTGTTTTGTTTTTTGTTTTTTTTAAAGGAGGTCTCCAAGTGGTTCTCATGGTGGCTCATATAATAAAGAATCTGTCTGCAATCTGGGAGGCCCCAGTTTGATCCCTGGGTTGGAAGATCCCCTGGAGAAGGGAATGGAAACCCACTCCAGTATTCTGGCCTGGAGAATTTCACAGACAGAGGAGCCTGGCGGGCTGTAGTCCATGGGGTTGCAAAGAGTTGGACACGACTGAGTGACTAACATTTTCACACAGGGAAGAAGAGTAAACGCATAAACAACCGAAGTTCAGTTTGCTCATGGGGGGGGCGGCGGCAATGAGCGCTTGCTGGAGTCCTCATGGGTGCCTTGCCCCGCCCTCTATTTAGGTCCTGGACTCCAGCATCCTTCCTCTGAAGAGTGGAATCTGGCTGGACCAGTTTCTTCCTTCTCCCAGATCAGAGGGTCTCAACCCTGAGTGTGCATCAGAAAAAAACAGAAGGGCAGATTAAAGCCTGCCGGGCCCCATCCCCAGAATTTCTGAGTCAATTGATCTGGGATGGGCCTCAAGAGCTTGCATTTCTATCCTGTCACCCTGATGATACTGCTGCTGCTGAGTCCAAGGTCCAAACTCTGAGATCCATACTCCAAGTGTATCAGGAATATAAAAGAATTTTACCACTGTATCCCATAACATCCTCCACTCTGGAATAAATACCTCTTTCTTTGGGGCACACAGCTTTCCATGAGGAACTTTCTGGCTGTAAAAGACTGTAGTCACAACCCAGAATTTTATAGAAAAGAATTATTAGAGCTGAACTAAGAGGCTTCTGCCCATATCCCAAGCCATGTCACGACTCCAGAAACCCAACTCTCATCCCGGAAAAATGCAACTTCATTGAGGGATGAAGGAGAGAAGGACGAGGGAGTGTGGAGGGGTACAGTACAAGCCCCAAGGAAAGGGGGGCCCTTGTCCTATAACAAGTTACTTCCCCCCCACTGCCCCTCCCAACAACAGAAGAGTAAGAAATGGAAGTAGCAATTCTGAACCCTCATAAATTTGGACCTCATTAATTCAGAACCTCTGATACATCCTGCAGAGTTTGGTTTATTTTTGTGCTCCTTATAAATAAGATTTTTGATAAACAAATCAATACTGAGAGAGATGGCACATAAAACAGTACCTTTGCTACTTGAAATCATCCTAATCTGTCAGCTGGAACAAGGTCCCTCAGGGCTAAGTGCTGCTTACTGCTTTGGGGCTGAGCTTGATTGAAAGCCAACTCAATCACCCAATCCCTACTGTGGGCCAGACAGAGGGACAGAGCCTCTGAAAACGTGGTTTCATCTGTGTGACACAACAGCAAACATTTTGTAGCATTATGCAGTTTACAAAGATCATTCATACACGATTTTCTTAAAGTTTTAATCATTACTGCATTGTAAGTTCTCTAGTATTAAAATATTATTCTCCCATTTTATTGGTAGAAAAACTGAGGCCAAGGGTGGGAAGTTGGAAGATGACTGAGCCATCACTAGCATCCTGGTCTTTTTTTTTTTTAACTTTTAATTTTGTATTGGACTATAGCCAATTAACAATGTTGTGATAGTTTCAGGGGAACAGTGAAGGGACTCAGCCATACATATGCATGTATCCATTCTCCCCCAAACTCCCCTCCCATTCAGGCTGCTGCATAATATTGAGCAGAGTTCCCTGTTCTATACAGTAGATCCTCACTGGTTATCCATTGAAAATATACCAGTGTGTACATGACCATCTCAAACTCCCTAATTATCTCTCCGTCCCCCCCAACCTTACCCCTGGCAACCATAAACTCATTCTCTAAATCTGTGAGTCCGTTTTGTAGATAAGTTCATTTGTATCATTTCTTTTTAGATTTTCCACAGAGCATCCTGGTCTTCTGACTCCAAACCCCTTGTCAGTTCTCTCTTGCACACCTGGCTTCATTTCCTCCTCACAAGAGCCCTGTGTAACAACGGTCAGTTTTCTGAGTTCATGGAGCTAGGCAGTGGCAGACCCTGGATCCCAGCCAGGTGTACCCATCTCTACATGCACAATCTTTCTATAGCCCTCCCCAAGCCAGCTCACCCCTCGGTCTGAACCAAGTGTAGATGTGACTCTTCCCTGAGACTTGAGCCAGGACCCACAGGAGTCGCTTTTCTTCTCTGCAGCCTTGACCCCAAGTCCATGCCCTCCTGCTGGGCATCAAGGTGAAGGCCGCAGCAGCACAAATTTTGCCCAACCTGCAGTTCCAGAGAAATGACCCTACACCCAGCAGAGCTCCAAGCAGAGGCTAGGGGGTGCTCTGTGAGCACACTCAAGTAGCATGGATACACACCCACGTGTCAACACCACACACACAGCCCCGGATCAGGTCCCACAAAGGTGGGGCTTCCCTGGCAGTCCAGTGGTTAAGAATTCACCTGCCAGGGCAGCGGACACAGATTGGATCCCTGGTCCAGAAAGATGCCACTGTCCTCCAGGCAGCTAAGTCTGTGCACCACAACAATTGAAGCTTGCAGACCCACAACCTGTGCTCGGCAAGAGGAGTCCCCAAAGTAAGAGAAAGCTGACATGCAGCAACAAAGACGCAGCATAGCCGAAGTAAATAAATTATATATATACATATATTTTTTCTTTTTAAAAAAAAAAAAAAAGAAAGCAGCTATGAGTAAACAGAAAGTTTCTCTGTAAAAGAGATGTGCTATAAAAAATAGGAGGGGGAAAATGAGGTAATATCTGAATGATGACCTCAATAAAATTTATGAGAATTTTGCACTGGTTAAATTCCACCCACAGCTATGGGAGTGAAACAAAGTAACCTAGACAGTTTGCCTGAGTTGTAAATAGGGACAAGCCTATGGATGCTGAAGAAATTGGTGAAGTCAGTTCCAATGAGAGGGACATACTGGGTGCTCAGTGGGGAAGGACAGAGAGACAAGACAGGAGAAAAGATGAGAAAAAAAAGGACAACCCTAGAAGTTACTATCTATTTAAAATAAGATGCCCAGGGGAAAAACAGAAGGGATAATTCAGAAGCAATAATTAAAAGTTAATAGACTTTTTCTGAGCAGATAGAAGACTTTAATCTTTAGTCAAATATCAGACATATATTAGAAGGATCGATATCTAGATATATACACTAGTGAAATGCCATTTAGAAAAAAAGGGAGAAATGCAAACCAACTTCATAAAACACTAAACCTACAGAAAGCGAAGCAACCTTTTAAAGACTTTTGAGACCATTATTTCAGTAGACAGGAGAGGATGGAGGAGAGACAAAATGGATGAAGGAGATGGAGAAGCACAAACTTCCAGTTATAAAATAAATAAATCATGGGGGTATATAGTTCAGCCTGGGGAATGTAGTCAATAATATTGTATTATGTTTGCACGGTGACAGATGGTAACTAGGCTTACTATAACGATCATTTTGCAGTGTATTATATACAAATGTCAAATACTAATATAATTTTGTATATCAATTATACCATAATAAAAAAAAGTTCAAGAAGTGTTTTTTCTTATTTTGTTGAGTTTGTTTCTTTGTCTGTATCTGTTTCTGGTTAAATCACCTTCTAAAAGTAAAGGTACACTTCTTTTTGTTGAACTTTAACAATTTGAGACTTCTGTATTAACCAGTAATGAAAATAAAATCTATGCTCATTCATAAACCAGAAAGAGTTAAACTATGATATTTCAAAAGCAATCATGAAACTATAAGTCAATGGGTAGAAACATATGTTTATATTAATACCCAGAATACACAAATAACTTCAAATTAATAAGAAAGTAAAACAATTCAATAGGAAAAAAAAACAAACAGGCCAAAGAGATGAAAAGGTAAGTCACAGAAGAGAAAATCCGAAGGTCCAATATGCATAAAGTGGTGTTCCATCTCAACAGTAATCAGGGAAATTCAAATTAAAACCATAATGAGGTAACATTTTGCACCCAGTAGACTGGCAAAAACAAAAATTCCTGGGACTCTGGGCATGTAGAGGCAGAAACAAGAACTCTTGCACATTTCTGGTGGGAGTGTAAACTGGTGCAAGTGCTTTGGAAGGAACCCTGGTGATGGTTAATAAAGTTGATGATAGATGCACCATAGAACCAGCAATTTCACCTTCAGGTCTGTGCCTGAGATAAATCCTCAAATGTGCGCATAAGGAGATACATGCAAGGATGTTCGTGAGCAATATTGTTTCTAATAAAGATAAACTGGGGAAAGAACTCTTGGGATAAATCAAGGTATATTCATATAATGTAACCCTATTCAACTCTGCACAGCGGAAATGAACCAGAGCTCTAAGTATCAACATGGAGCATTCTTATTTGCAGTGTTAAGGACCACACTCAACTAGCTGAAGGGAAACAGGATGACATCATAGAGAGTTTTAAAACTTGAACACACTCTCCTCCTGCTGTATCCACGAGTCCGTTCTCTATGTCTGCATCTCTATTCCTGCCCAGGATGAACTGAGAGAATAGCATCGACATACATTACTGTGTGTGCTCAGTCACTCAGTTGTGTCTGACTCTTTTGCAACCCCATGAACTGCAGCCCACCAGGCTCCTCTCTCCATGGGCTTTCCCAGGCAAGAATACTGGAGTGGGTTACCATTTCCTTCGGGAGGGGATCTTCCCGACTCAGGGATCAAATCTGCATCTCCTGGATTGGCAGGTGGATTCTTTACCACTGAGCCACCTGGGAAACCCCAACATAAATACACTACCATGTGTAAAACAGATAGTTGATGCAAAGCTGCTATATAATACAGGGGCTCAGTTTGGGGCTCTGTGACCACCTAGAGAGATGGGATGGGGGAGGTAGGAGGAAGGTGTTTGAAGGAGGGGATATATGTATACTTACAGCTGATTCATGCTGTTGTACACCAGAAACCAATACAACATTGTAAAGCAATTACTATTCAATTAAAAATAATTAAAAAAAACATATAACACATCACTACATTGTTTAAATATATGCATATGTAGTGTTATATAAATACCAAGAAATTCTTGGATGTGATAAATACTGGTATCAGGAAACCAGATACTTCTGTGGACATATCTGACTCAAATAATTATTTTATTTTGTTTCTAAGATAGCTATAGATAGACCCATTGATGGATGATGGATGAATACACAGATTATATAGACGATGCATAGATACATAGATGGAACTGTTGCCCAAGTATTTAATTCACTGCCAAATTATTCTCCAACAATAAAGGAAACAAAGAATTTCCAGTTTTTAAAAACTAAGAGACTAAAATATCCTCCAATCCTCATTAGGAGAAGAAAAAAAGCTGCCTGATGATGAAATCTGTCAAGTAAGAAGTAAAACTATAGAATTTCTAAAATCATGGATGTGCTTATTTGTAATCTATATGGTACACAAATCTAAAAATTCATTAAGAAAAGACTGGTGAATTAGATTATACATAACATTTAACAAATTGTCTTTATTGACAGAAATAAATTTGAGTAATACTGAAGTTGTCCTGGAAAATCTGGTATGCAAATGGGGCAATAAAATACATTACTGTGATAAAATAAAACTAGAAGTAGATTCCTTTATCGGGGCAACAGTGCTCCATCGTTAGAGCCTGCTTGCAAAGGATTGCTTTGCTCAGAACAGACGGGGGAGCTGGTCTCTGGAAGTTGGAAGGAAGCTTGACAGTGCTGGCCGGGACCTTGCTCTGTAGCCACGTCACTGCTGATCTTCTTCACAGAAAACAGGCCATAGACCAACATCAAAACACATGTAATATCCTAGGGTTGAATGTGTGAGAAAGGGGTTTCCCTTTGCTTACAAAAAGCTCCATCATATCAATAATCTTGTGTGTGTTCGTGCTAAGTTGCTTCAGTCATGTCTGACTCTTTGCAACCCTATGGATCACTGAAGCCCACCAGGATCCTTTGTCCATGGGGATTCTCCAGGCAAGAATACTGGAGTGAGTTGCCATGCCCTCCTCCAGGGGATCTTCCCAACTCAAGGATCGAACCCGCGTCTCTTACATGTACCTGCATTGGCAGGTAGGTTCTTAACCCACTGGCACCATCCGGGAAGCCCATCAATAATCATAACCACCAACAATAGTAATAAAAATATACTAGAGAAAATGAACAAGGAATATGCATAGGAAATTACCCTGCCCCCCAAAAGAAAAAAATTTAAAAGTCAATGGAGATATAAAAATGTGATTAACCCTAACTCATTATTAACTGGGCTTCCCTGGTGGCTCAGCTGGTAAAGAATCTGCCTGCAATGTGGGAGACCTGGTTTCGATCCCTGGGTTGGGAAGGTCTCCTGGAGAAGGAAATGGCTACCCACTCCAATATCCTGGCCTGGAGAATTCCACGGACTGTACAGTCCATGGGGTCGAAAAGAGTCGGACACGACTGAGTGACCTTTCACTTTCACTTTCATCATTAAGAAAATGCAAATCAAAATGTGAGCTATCTTTAAAAAAAAATGCAACAAATTGATTTGGCAAAACTGAAGCATTCAACAAGACTCAGCGCTGGGGGAATGAGCTCTCTCACTGCTGCCAGTGGGAGGATAAATTAGTGACGTCTCTTTGAAGGACAGGCCATTGACTCAGTATCTCAGTGCTAGGACTTTCCCCTACATGTATGCTCTCAAGTTCTTCCATAATATATGAACTAGGCTAGACAGGTGGTGGTTTCGTCACTAAGTCGTGTCTGACTCTTGCGACCCCACGGACTGTAGCCCACCAGGCTGCTCTGGCCACGGAATTTCCCAGGCAAGAGTACTGGAGTGGGTTGCCATTTCTTCCTCCAGGAGATCTCCCTGACCCAGGGATCGAACCCAGGTCTCCTGAATTGCAGGCAGATTCTTTACCAACTGAGCCACCAGGAAAGCCCCAGGCAGGACTGTGAAGCACTGATGACAGTGGTTTCTGTCAACAGGGGGAACAATCCAAGTGATAGAGCAGTACACAGTACCTAGCTGTTAAAAAGGATAAGGGAGGGCTGCATTACATGCTGATGTGGGAAGAGCTTTAAGGTACAAAAAGTGGAGGGGAAAAAAAAACAAAGGGTAGGGCAATGTTTCAGTATCATTCCTTTTATATAATGGGCTTCCCAGGTGGCCCAGTGGTAAAGAATCCACCCGCAAATGCAGGAGAAGATCCCCTGGAGAAGGAAATGGCAACCCACTCCAATATTCTTGCCTGAGGAACCCCATGGTCAGAGAAGCCTGGAGGCCTACAGTCCACGGGGTCGCAAAAGCTGACTCAGCGACTAAAGGAAAACAACACAGCAAAGTAAAAATGAAAATACTATACACAGAGAGTCTATCTAGAGACCCATTACAGGTAGACTGCTTTATACTAAAATTTTTTTTTTTCTGCAAATAATCATGAAGCCAAAATACTAAAACTTTCTTTCCTTTGGGGAGAGAGTTTAGAAGGAAGGGATGTCTTTACCTTTGAGATTTTTAAAGACTTTTTTTATACGGACTGCTTCTTAACATCTTTATTCACTACAGTATTGCTTCTGCTTTATGTTTTGGTTTTTTTGGCCACGAGGCATATGGGATCTCAGCTCCCTGGCCGGGGATTGAACCTGTACCCTCTGCATTGGAAGACGAAGTCTCAGCCACTGGACCAGCAGGAAAGTCCCTACCTCTGAGCTTTATCACTTTCTTTACTGTCTGTATTTCCTAAACACGTATACGTGTTATTTTTATTTTTGTACTATTGACAGAGGTTATCTGGTATTAGGGAGTGTGATCATGGGCCATTCTTTGTTTTTCTCTTTTTACTTCCTCATATGAAAAAGAAAAAACACACTTCTAATAAATGTCATTTATAAAAAGAAGTATAGGGGCCAGGAAGTGAGAGGGGGCCACTTCTCCTTGTGTAAATGACAAGGCATTTATCCAACACAGACACTAATACCCACCTGGCAGGAGGGTGGTGAGGATTAAACGAGATCCTGTGTGTCAAACGCTTTGTCTGATTCTCCGCACCAATAAGCCTCAATATATGGGAGCTAGCTGCTACTCACGCGGAGACCATGGTCTTTCCTTTATCCCCTGCAGGGAACTGCCTGGGGTCCTCTTGTTCTGCAAGCGCCTCAAGCTGACCTCAGGACAGAAGGAGTCAAGGGCAGGACTGCAGAGAGCTTGAGCTTTACCATTTGGCCCGAGAGCTCTTCCTCCAGGAAATCCTAGGGCTCTTCTAGTTCCCAAGAGCCCAGACCCACGACTCCACGAGGGATCTGGGGCTGGAAGCCCAGAGGCCTGCATTCTCCACGTGGTCACCTTCGGTTGAGTGAATAAAGTGGCCCTGAGCTCGTTCTACCAGCGTAAACTGGGGGCAGGCCAGGTCTAATTGCAGCTTGCACTGACGACGACTATTTACTAGTTTAAAAGTCTCTGGAGAACAGCTACCGGGACTGCTTTGTTTTATGTGACAATTCAAGAGCTTGCTCACATAAGCACATGGGGGCCGTTTCCTCCAGAGTCTGTGCAGTTAGTGGAGCTGTCGGTAAATACTCCAGGCAAACCCGAAGACTTCCCTCTGGCGTCTTCCCTCTGCTGACTCTGGAGCCCGGAGACCTGGGGAGGGGCCAGGTGTGCAGCCCAGCTGGTGAAGGCCGGGTGTTCACCGCTAAGAGGGCTGAGATAAGCAATTCCAGATGGCCAGAAGAGTATGGGAGCCACCCTCCCTGATACTCTCGTTGGAAAAAAGAAGAAACGTAAGCCAGAGAGAGGGGGAAAGAGGCAATGTCAAGGTCACACTGGCAGACAACTTTGCAAACGAACCCCCGACCTTGACTTTTGGTTTGGTGCTTCTCATCCTATTATCGTTGGGCCCTAGGAAAACAAGGGATCTCATCAAATACAGAAGAAAGAGATTCGCAAGCAGGGTGGAGGTGGGGGCAGAACCTAGACTACAGGTTGGTTACCATGGCAATAGGCTTCCCAGGTGGCTCAGTGGTGAAAAAATCCACCTGCCAATGCAGGAGACACAGGTTCCATCCCTGGATGGGGAAGATCCCCTGGAGAAGGAAATGGTGACCCACTCCAGTATTCTTGCCTGGAGAATCCCATGGACAGAGGGGCCTGGCAGACTACAGTCCATGGAGACGCAAAAGAGTTGGACACGACTGAGCAACTAAACTGTAACAACAACCACGGCATTAGAGAGAAATCTTACAGAAAGTCATTCATAAAAGAACCATTTCCATTCAGATGAATGTCCTCTGAATCATCAGTTTTGCTGGTTTGGGTTTACGAAAACTGGTACTTTGTGCTTGAAACCAAACCAAACAAACAAAAACATCAATATGTACGCCGTGTGAAGTGAAAGTGTTAGTCGCTTAGTCGTGTCCAACTGTTTGCACACCCATGGACTGTAACCCACCAGGCTCCTCTGCCCATGGGATTCTCCAGGCAAGAATACTGGAGCAGGTAGTCATTTCCTTCTCCAGGGGTTCTTCCTGACCCAGGGATCAAACCTGGGTCTCCTGGATTGCAGGCAGATTCTTTACTGTCTGAGCCAGCAAGGAAGCCCCATATACTCTGCAGAGGTCTCTGTCTTTGTCAAGGGCAAACTCTAGGTCAACTTCATCCACTGCAATAGGTGGGCTTTGCTGTGCTCTCTTGTCTATTACTCTCTTGTATATTATATTATTGTTTTAGGGTATTTTTTTTTTAAAGAAAGCATCACATGGCTCAAAAATAAAAGTTTGAAAACCATATCTCTAGTGCATCTTAATTATTTACCAAGGGAGTGAAAGAGAGTGAGAGTATTTACTGGTGGTGTCATTAATCTTCAAGGGTTTTAGAAGGATGAAGCCCTTCTCCTCCCCCAGCCAACAGGATACAATCAGGGAATCTTAGAACTGGAGGAGATTTCAAAGTCACCTTTTCTAGCCTCGAGATTCACAGACGAGGAAACTGGGGCTCGGGAGGGAGAACGAACAGTCCAAGGTCATTGCCAGCTGTGACAAAAATCCGCACATTCCCAGATCAGAGCTCTCCCCGATGCCCAGGCAGCCCACGGCCTCCTCTGTACAGGTACAGAGGTAGATTTCTATTTCAGGAGACCCCAGTGTGCCACTTATTTTTTCTTCAGATGTGCTAGCTGTAATCCCCTTGGAAAAATGCCCAGCATCTAACCAAAACTTCCCGTCTCTGACTATGACACCATTTCAGTTCTGTCTCATTGAGAGCCAGGACCCTGGCCAAGAGGAGATCTGAAGCAGGCTTGGGGAGAAGGGGCAAAGGATGCAGGCAGGGAAGACTCCTACGATGTCCCAAACCTTTTAGGAGATTAGGAGAGACGCAGGGGTCAACCGGGAAATTTGTGAATCACTCAGACTCTCTCTTCATATTTAAAATAAATTTCTTTTGATGTGAACCATTTTTAAAGTCTTTATTGAATTTGTGACAACACTGCTTCTGTTTTATGTTTTTTTTTTTAGGTTTTGGGGCCACGAGGCACGTGGGAATCTTAGCTCCCTGACCAGGCATCGAACCTACACCCCCTACGTTGGAAGGGGAAGTCCTAACCACTGGACCACCAGGGTCTCTTTTGTTATCACAATGCAGAGTTATAGGCAGTGGCTTAGTCATGGGGTGATGGGGTCTGTTTTCCCCTCTGACTCTTGACTTCTGTCATCAAAAACACTGAGCTTCTTCTGAGTGCATCCAGATTAGAGGGGATTGGTCAATGGAAGGATGCTGAAAACCTCTAACATCTTATAGAGTTTTATCGGGTGGCCTTTCATGGAGACGTTGGCAGTGAATGCCTTTTATTATCTAGAGAAAATATTTAAAGACCATATTCATATTATCCCCATTCTGCAGATGAATCAACAGTCTCAGAGAGGTTCAATAATTATACAAAGTCCTAGCATGACTCACCAGTGATTTAGGACAGAACCTAAATATTCTTGGGGTTCCATTCATTCAATCATGCTTCTAGGAAAGCCATGCTTCCTGCCTCTGCTTAAGGGACTCCACCTCTTCTGAAACACGCAAGAGAGACCCATCCAACAGACACAGAGCAAAAGCAGCAACGGGAGAGGCAAGAATTGCAGGGTGGGGGGCTATCATTTTTTTTCTGACTCTATTTACCAATGGGAAGGCAATTTAATGTGCAAACTAGTATGTATATCCTAGAAGCTATCAATGAGAATAGATTTATATTCACATACCCCAGACATGTCTCAATAATAGACAGACGGTAAAAGCACGGGCTTCCAAAAAAAATCAGCCTGGCTCTGACACAGGCCATGTGGCTCTGGACAAACCATTAACCTCAGATATCCTCATCCATAAAATGGGAATGCTGTTGGCCTCATAAGGATGTTAGGAATTTGAAGTTAAGTACACAAACACATATAAAGCACAGAGCATTTTACACTTCTTCAATAAGTCATTACTATAATAATAATTATTACTAGAGGGGCAAACCTTCTCTAGTGTACTGAATATTTCAAAATACTCCAGGCAAAAAGGAAAGAAACAGTCTTAGGTTCACAATTATCTAAAGCTCCCGAAAGGTCTTTCTGCTCCCCATTATTTGGGGGGAATTTCAAGGTTCATGCTGGTAATATTGCCATCCCTTGGCAGTTTAGGGTACTCTCTGCAATCATTACCCATGTGTTGGAAAATGGGGCTTCCCAGGTGGCTTGGTGGTAAAGAATCCACCTGCCAATGCAGGAGACACAAAAGTTGAGGGTTCGATCCTTGGTTTGGGAAAATCCCCTGGAGAAGGAAATGGTAATACAATCCAGTATTCTTGACTGGGAAATTCCATGGACAGAGGAGAGCCTGGCGGGCTACAGTCCGTGGGGTCACAAAGCGTTGGACTGAGGGACTGAACATGTGCTTTGGAAAAGACAGACTTGTGAAGATCTAGCCAGAGGAAACCACGTCAGGTCAAAAGGAAGACACTCTCTCTCCCCTCAGGCGGCACTGGTTCCTTGGTGATTCTGCTCCCTTCCCATAGAATGTTCACTCTTTCACTTTCCAGTGTCTTTTCTGGTTTCTCCTCATTCCTGGAACCTCCAACATTTGTTCTCATCGCCTTCATCTGATGACCTGGCTTCCTACTCCATGAAGAGACTGGAGCGTAAGAAAGGAATCTCCCATTCATAGGAAATGGACATCCACCCTCTCCCTCTGTCTCCCCATCTACTAAAGTGAGTGAAACACCCTTGTTAATACCCACCCCCTCTCACCTTCTCAAGGACTTAGTTCCTCAAAGCACCCCACTCCTTCCTAGTCATCAGGCTGCCTCCCTCAACAGGCTCAGACACACTTCAGCTCCTCCGGACACACAGCTGTAAACACAATGCTCTCCTTGACCCTGGCCCGCCCAGCCCAGTCACTGCCCCGCTTCTCTGCTGCCCTCCAAAAGGTAGTTCGTTAAGAGCTGCTGAGAGCCACCTGCTTCCCCTCACGCTTTGTTTTCAGTTCCTTTCTGTCCAGCTTATGTTTCCACTTCTCCTATAGCATCAGCCATTGCTGTAATGGACAGAGCTTCACCCTTCCTTTGCTGTGACCTCATTGTCACTTGGTTACATCTGCAAAAATTCTATTTCCAAATAAGGCCATGTTTACAAGGACTCAGGCCTTAGCAGATCTTTTTGAACATTTTCTTTTGTATTGGGGTGTAGCCAGTTAACAATGCTGTGGTCATTTCAGGTGAACAATGAAGGGACTCAGCCATATATACACACATGCATCCGTTCTCCCCTGAAGTCCCCTCCCATCCAGCCTGCCACATGACACTGAGCAGAGTGCCCTGTGCTATACAACAGGTCCTTCTGGTTATCCATTTTACATATAGCAGTGTGTACATGACTATCCCAAATTCCCTAACTTACCCCCCCACACACAAACATCTGCCCCCAGCCATCATAAGTTTGTTCTCTAAGTCTATGAGTCTGTTTCTGTTTTGTAAGTAAGTTCATTTGTATCATTTCCTTTTAGATTCCACACATAAGGGATGCCATACAATATTTCCCCTCTGTTTGACTTAACTTCACTCAGTATGACACTCTCTAGGTCCATTCATGTTGCTGCAAACGGCAGGATTTTATTCTTTTTAATGGCTGAGTAATATTCCATTGTGTATATGTACCACATCTTCTTTATCCATTCCTCTGTCGATGGACATTTAGATTGCTTCCATGTCCTGGCTGTTGTGAACAGTTCAGCAGATCTTTTTGAAGCACTCTATTCAATCCATAACAACCATCAGAAGAAACCTTTACTTCTATAGCTCCTGGAATGGTTTAACCTACTCTTCCTCACCACGCGTACCCAGTCCTAGAGCCTTGATTCCTCTCTTTATTTCATCTTCCCATCATCATTGAGCCCTCTGAGGACCACCAGCAAAATGCACCGGTTACCCACCCAACTGCTCTCCATCTCACTTTCTAGTCAAAGCCACCACCACCTCCCATCTGAGTCTGAGGCCGCCTGCCTCCAAGTCTAGTTAATTTCCTTCTCTACACAGCACTGCTCAGAAAAAATGGCCTCTGCCATTCTCCTGCAAGCAAGACCGTTCGCTGAAATTGAGACAGTGACTCTGGGAGAGCCGACCCCAGGATAATGAACAGCCCAGCAGGCTCCTTTCAAAGAAAAAGAATGCATCCTGGAGCCAGCCAGGAAGAAGGGATGAGACGGGATTCAGGGTGAAGACTGTGGCGTGAACAGGCTTCGGAGCCAAGGCTTAAGCTCTACCTCTAATAAAGCTGTAGCATCTGAGCTGGCTGATGCCGGCCGAGCCACAAGGGAGACGGATTCCAAAGTAGCAGTGAATATGCTGGGAAGCAGGGAGTATTCATCTTAGCAGCTGGCCCGAAGACACTGATTCCACTAATAAACTCAGTGCAACAGCTGACAAGGCGTTTGAGCCCAGAACTCCTACTGAAGTAGCGATTTAAGTAAAAAGAATGATTTTCACTGAGAGGTGAAGTCAGGCAAAACCCCAAAGAACTGGATAAGTCTCTAGGTTTAGGAGAAGGAAATTTCATGGACAGAGGAGCCTGGCGGGCTATAGTCCATGGGGTCATAAAAGAGTCAGACACAACTGAGCAACTAAGAGAAGGCTGACTATTAATAAAAGGATCACCACGTCTAAGGTGACACTTGACTATTCGCTTTATATAGAATCTCATTTAATGGAATCCTTGAAACAACCCCACATTCACTACCTCTATACGGCATGTAAATAGAATAAAATCTTCCTCGCTTTAAATAATCTGCCCCAAACTGCACAGCTCGTCATGTAAATAGGAGAGATTTGAGCAAAACGTTGTTTTATCCCAGGTCTGTGGCCTTTCAGCAGCCTCAGGCTGCCGTGAGAAATAAAGACATATTAAACTGTAAGAAAGGGGAATTCGTGAAAAACATCAGAAAGGAGGTCAGCAGAGATTGTGTTTAAAAGAACTGGGCCCAGGAATATGGGATCAAGATTTCAGCTCAATGGTGAGAAGTGAAAAAGAATATTGCGTCAATCATGACATTTTTGCACCTTGTTTTATGTCCCTGGATGTGTGCCAGGGTCTCCCAGTTTATAGTCTATGGGAACTTGAATAGAATTTGTATCTGACTGTGGTGTGAAAATTGTATACATCTTAATTATGTTGAATTGATTCATAGTGCTCTTTAGGTCTACTCTATCCTTCTACTTCTCTGTATATTCATTCTATTAATTTTTGAGAGTTTTATATTGAAACCCCACTTAAAATCTTAATTTATCTACTTAAAAAATAACTGTAATATATAGTGGAACTATATGAAACTTTGTTCTGTATTTTCCAAGTCTCCTGTAAATGTGTTATCATACTTTCATAATTGAAAAAAAAAAAGAATATTGTGTCCAATATCCTGGGCCTGAGCAATTCTTTGGTCAGTCCTGCAGGTAACATAAAACATAGTTTAAAAATAAGTCTCATGAGAACCATGTATACGTGAACTAAAAAGCTGACAAGTTGAGTCTAACATCTATCTGGGAAACACTAATGCAAGAGAAAAGCCAAGACATTTTGGAAAAGGAAGCACTGGAGGAGGATATTCTGTATTATAAAAGAATAAAGCAGATATTCTGTATTATAACATTACTAAATAGTATATTTACTATTACCAGGGACTTCCCTGGTGGTCCAGTGGCTAAGACTCCATGATTCCAAAGCAAGGGGCCTGAATTCAATCCCTGGTGAGGGAACTAGATCCCACAGGCCACAACTAAAGATCCCACTTGTTGCAACTGAGACCCAGCACAGCCAAATAAATAAGTATATTTAAAAAAGCATGATATAAATATACGAGTAGATAAGGGGAAGCAAATGGAAAACCCAGAAGAAAGATCTAGTAAATTTAACAAATGAGTCTATGATAAAGTCAGCTTCCAAATCGGTGGAGAAAAAAAAGGGCGGGGGGAAGGTATCGGATATGGGAAGGAGGTTCTGGAGGGAGGAGAATATATGTATACATATGGCTGATCCAAAATGTTGTACAGCAGAAATTCATATAACATCGTGGGACAATTATAGTCAAATAAAAAAAGAAAAAGAAAAAAGGTGGAAAAAACAAGAGTGACATCTACAGTGTCTCCTCCTACAGACTTACTGAGGTGATCAGCCCAGCCATGCATCCCTTCGTGAGACCCACACTAATTTTCTGATAAAAAGGGTGGACCTGGAAGCCTTGTTTTTGTTTGTTTAGGGTATTTTGTATCACATGACCTTTTCCCCTTTCCTGGCCAGAGCTCATTGAACCAGAAATGACAAAAACAGACACAGGGAAACCAACCCAGGAAGTGGGTTAAACTAGTCAGTTTCTTGCTCTCAAGAATACAAAGTAAGAGTCGGCAGCACTCCCAGTCAGGGAATTTGGACATGTCAAATCACAGAGTCACTGCTGGTGTCAAGACACCCCGAGCTTCTGTCAGTCCGTTCAGTCGCTCAGTTGTGTCTGGCTCTTTGCAACCCCATGGACTGCAGCACGCCAGGCTTCCCTGTCCATCACCAACTCCCAGAGCCTGCTCAAACGCCTGTCCATCGAGTTGGTGACGCCACTCCCATGCAAGGTTCGGTGCACACTCCCAAACCACGTGTGAGCACAAAGACCTGGCCCAGAAAGAGGAGCATCGTTGGGAAGAGGAAAGCCCCAGAGAGGGGCTTTCAGCTCCGCTCCCACGAGGCCCGGGAGTTTCTGCAGCCTCAAGACACCCCTGTGTTGTTGAATAAGCTTCCTTTCATTCGAGGTATTCTGAGTGGGTTGGTGCTTCTTGCAAACAAAAATATTCTGAGCAGAACATACGCCATTCATCAAAACACTCTTCAGTTAAGAGTCTAGGATCTAATAGGGAAAGATGAGTTAGTAAAAGAAGTCGAAGAAACTGTTTGTGAAGATGTTCTCCACCTTGGCTGAGGAAGACAGGAGGGCAAAGAGGAAGCCCAAAGAAAGCAAAGATAGATGGATCAGATTTTATAAAAACGTTTAGAGGTTAAGAATCTGCCTTGCAATGCAGGGGATGTGGTTTCGATCCCTGGTCAGGGATAACATCCCACTTACTGTGAAGCAACTGAGTCCATGTGCCACAATTAAGACCCGACACAGCCAAATAAATAAATTAAAAAAAAAAACTGTCTAGAATCGCGTATGTCAAAAAGCACATCTATGTTCAGAGCAGCATTATTCAAAATGGCCAAGATGCAGAAGCAATGTAAGTGATGATCAAGGAATGAATAGAGAGGACTTATGCTCAGTGAAACAAGCCAGTCACTAAAAGACAGTGTATGATTTCACATACAAGAGGTGGCTAGAGGGGTGAAATTCATAGAGACACAAAGTTGGGTGATGAGTGCCAGGCCCTGGAGGTGTGGGAATGGGCAATTGTTTAATGGGGACAGAGCTTTCATTTTCCAAAGTGAATAAGCTCTAGAGACGGAAGGTGGTAGCAATTTGCACAATAATGTGAGTATACTTAACATTTCTGAACTGTACACTTAAGAATGGTTAAGATTATAACTTTTATGTTGTGTATCTGCCCATAATTAACAATTAAAAAACAATAGTTTAAGTGTACATAAAAAAGTTCCTGCGAATAAAGAAGAGATAAACTTTCTCAGGAGGAGGCAAAAAAACAAAAAACAAAAACAAACAGGCTGTGGACATGAACAGGCAATTCAGAAGAGAGGTATCCATGAGGTTGAAAAAGAGTTGGACACGACTTAGCTACTTACTAAAACAACAACAATCTCTTTAGGGCAATTAGTGATGTAATTGACATAAGATATGATAAGATATTTAAAACATGCACCTCTTTCCACTTAGTTATTCCACTCATAGCAATCTATCTAAGGGAAATAATTACAGACACAGCAGAGATTTATGTATAATGATTATCATCACAGTATTATTTATAATAGTATCAAATGAGAACCAAGCTCAATGTGATTAATGGGGGGAGGGGGGGCTAAATAAATCAAGTCACTTCCTAAGGCTGGATGCCATGGAGTCATTCAGTGTGATCTTTTGAAGAGTATTTTCATTCTGCGGAAAATTCTCATGAAGTAACATTATAACACCTTTGTAAGGAAGAAAAGTGGGGTGGGGGATACGCCCGAGGTTGCTCTCAAAAGGTTTACTGGGATTGTGAGTCATTCTCTGTACTCTTCTGTGTTCCCAGATAAAGAATCTGTCTCCAGTGTGGGAGATCTGGGTTCAATCCCTGGGTCGGCAAGGTCCCCTGGAGAAGGAAATGGCTACCCACCCCAGTGGGGGCTTCCCAGGGGGCTCTAGTGGTAAAAGAACCCGCCTGCCTGTGCAGGTAGATGCAAGAGATGAGGGTTTGATCCCTGGGTTGGGAAGATCCCCTGGAGGAGGACATGGCAACCCACTCTAGCATTCTTGCCTGGAGAATCCCATGGACAGAGGAGCCTGGCGGGCTACAGCCCACTGGGTCACAAAGAGTCAGACACAACTGAGTGACTAACACTTCTGTGTTTTTCAAACTTTCTTTCATGGGCAGGTATTCCTTTTATGATCCAAAACACTCTATATTAGAAAAAAGAGTACATTTCGATGGGAGGGGCTTACTATGAAATGGAGCAAAAAAAGTCATAATGCAAGATGGGGTCGCCCACAGCATCATCTAACCACCTTGTGCCTCCAAATCTGTGCAGTATCTCTGCTTCTTGTTCTCTTCCCTTCTCTCGCACCAGCAGAGAGGGAGGGCAACAACCCTACTCCAGCCAGGTCCCTGCAGCCTTCACACTCCTAAACCTGGAAAAGCCAGCCTTCACACCCCTAAACCTTCTTCTCTTTCCACGAAGATGGGCTTTCCTGGAGTGACATTTAAAGGAACAGAAGAAGATTGAAACGAGCCCCACCCTCACCCAGTAGGGATGACTTCTCTGCAACTTTAAGGGGACACCACAGGGGCTTGGGTACCGAAGCAGCAGCTGGTGTGCCGCTCTCCTTGAATGAACAGGGGATGCTGTGAGTCAGTGGCTCGCCCGCGGTGGGCCTCCACCCACAGGCTGCTTCAGAATCAGTGGGCACTGGACAGATGGACACAGACCCCACAGCTGTCTGCCAAGGGGAAAAGGCCACCCGATTTTCTGCTCATTTAGGGGCAATTAGCCATCAACCCCCTCATCTCCTTGAGTGTGAACTTTAAATAAGATGTTCCAGCTGAGGTGGGGAGAGGAAGCAGCTCTGCTGTGACTGGGGAGAGAATAATTGTGTTGGATGTTTGCATCTGCTCAACAGCAGCTCTGGGAGCCGGCTTCACGCAAGTGAGACAGTTGGAGGAGGGGAGTCTTGGGGAGCTGGGCTGGAGGCAGCTGCCTTCACCCCGGCTGATGGCGCAGGGCTTCGGGCATCCCTTCTAACTCACGTGATGTGGATAATGCAGACTGGTGCCCGAGCCTCTGAGTCCCCAGGGCAGAGTTCTTGTTTTGGTTGCTCTGTTGTGTCCAACTCTTTGCAAGCCCACTGACTGTAGCCCGCCAGGCTTCTCTGTCTGTGCGAATTCCCAGGCAAGAATACTGGAGTGGGTTGCCATTTCCTTCTCCAGGGGATCTTCCAGATCCAGGGATGGAACCCATGTCCCCTGCATTGGCAAGTGGATTCTCAATCACTGGACCATCAGGGAAGTCCCAGCCTCATTTTCAAAGTTTAAAAAAAAAAAACAAAAAGGTCAATTTTGGAATAAAAATAGCAAAAAATAAGACCAGCAAAGCGAAGCCCACACCTGGGCTTCCAGTTGGGAAGGGACTCGATTTGGTGGAAGGACATCTCAGGATAACAAACAAGCCCATCTCAGGCCTTCAGGGCTTGAGGACAGATGGGCCTGCAAAGGGCGCTCGGCTCTGACTCTCCCTAAGCTCTGGGTGCAGAGGCCTGGAATGTAGGCTCTCCACCGACCTTTCTGTGTTTTAACCCTAATGTGTTAATAGTTAAGTGCTTCATACATGACACTCCCTGTAATTATTTGCATTTAATGTGAATTAATGCCTCGGCTAGGAACCCCTTTCTCTAGGGTGGATGAAAGGGAAGGTGCGTGCCTGCATGCTTAGTTGTACAGTCGTGTCCGACTCTTTGCGACCCCATGGACTGCAGCTCACCAGGCTCCTCTGTCCATGGGATTCTCCAGGCAAGAATACTGGAGTGGGTTGCCATGCCCTCCCCCAGGGGATCTTCCCAACCCAGGGATCAACTCAGCATCTGCTCTGTCTCCTGCATTGGCAGGTGGATTCGTTACCCGCCCAGCAGTCAGGGAAGCCCGAAAGTGGGGAGTAGGTATCTTTTCATTTTGCTCCAAATCACGACCCTCCTTGGTTTCCTAATAAAGCCAGCTGCTCGGACTTTTAAAGAAATTTCTGTGATTAAACGTATTCATATTGGAAGGCTCAATGGCGCATGGACTGGAAAGAAAGAGAGCCTTCAGTGCTATTTCATTTAAAAATGGCCATTCTGTTTCCGGAGGGAAGGGACAAATGTGGAAATGGCTGTGTGAGGGTGGGGGACGCACGTGCCTACAAACAAGGCAAGACCATCTGGTCCCATTAGCTGCCGTGCCCTCCGACCTGCACCCCGTGGACTGACTCGCAGCTGCCTTGGCTGGTGTGTGAGCAGCTCTCGGCCTCTCCAAGGCTTCCGGGGGGACACTGGAGGCATGACAATAGAGCTGGGTTGTGCCTTGTTAATTTCCTCCATGCCTCTCTGACCGAGAATGTGGGGGACAGGACAAGGAGTAGGAGGCCCCCTGCATGGTGAAGGTCCTTGCTGAGAGGAGAAGGAGGGGTCCTGGGAGGATCCCCACTGCCCCCCAGTCTCCACACTGTGCGGTGGGAGGATTTGTTGAAGAAAACCAGGCAGAGGGAACACTTTGCTACCCAAGGTGGGGTCCTTAGAGCACCAGCACGGTCATCACCTGGGAGTTTGTTGGAAATACAGAATCTCCGATGCAGAACTACTGAGTCAGAACCTGTATTATTTAAAAACAAAAAACAAAAAAACCCAACTTTTTTGAGACCGTTTTTGAACCATTTTTAAGAGTCTTTATTGAATTGGTTTTCATATATTGTTTTGTGTTGTTTTATGTTCTGGTTTTGTGGCCCTGAGGCATGTGGGATCTTAGTTCCCCAGCCAGGGATCGAACCTACACCCCTGCATTGGAAGGTGAAGTCTCAACCACTGAACTGCCAAGGAAGTCCCCAGAATTTGAATGAGGTCCCCGGGTGATCCTTAGGCATCTTGAAATGTGAGAAGCACTGAAATGTAGAGCAGGGGTTCTATACTGAAGTGATTCTGCCCCTCCAGACGACATTTGTCAATTTCTGGAGACACTTGTCAATGTCTGGAGACATCCCTGCTCATCACAATGGGGTGGGGGTACCCTGGGTAGGGGCCAGAGATATTAACAAATATCTGGCAAAATACAAGACCAGACCCTCAACAACAAAGAAGTATTCAGTCCAACATGTCTAAGTACTGAGGTTGAGAAATCCCTGGGTTCGAGAGTTTTCTTAGGAAAGGGAAAAATACACTGGGATCTGTTCTCTTTCTCTGTGTTTCTTGTAGTTCACCTGAAATCGTTACTTAAACATGAATTTATCCAACATGCCCAAGACAACTCTATAACCAGATGTCTCTTTCCAGCATCTGGTCCCAGAAGGCAGGAAGGCTGTCTTCCATTTCAAAGCAACATCAAAATCTAAATTATGAGCAGATAAATTATCTTTCCTCCATTCCCCAAAGCATCTGTCTTTTCCTTGTGTTTATCACGGTGCCCTCTGAGTTCCCGCATGACAATGTGGGGGGTCCCTGTGGCTTTGGGCAGACCTAAGGCTTGGTTTTTGCTAAAGTTGGAGGCCGAACTGTATGAACTCAATTTCTGTATCACCTCTATCCAGGCATATGCATTACTTGTTGGTTGGGGTCACCAACACTGGCATAAGCCCTGAAGCCAGTTTTCTGTTCCAGATGGTGAGGACCCTTTACAAGGTCAGATTCTCAAGGAACCAAGCCAAGGTCCTTACCAGGTATCTAATCAGTCATCAACCTTATAAATTCTTCCTTCTTATATCTCGGCTCTATGCCCCTTCCCCCTAAGCATCTCTTGCATGCGTACGTGTGTGTTCAGTTGCTTCAGTCATGTCTGACACTTTGCAGACTCCTACGGCCTGTCGCTTGCTAGGCTCCTCTGTCCATGGGATTCTCCAGGCAAGAATACTGGAGTGGGTTGCCATGTCCTCCTCCAGGGGATCTTCCCAACCCAGAGTTCAAACCAGCAACTCTTGCATCTCCTGCCCTGCAGGCAGATTCTTTACCGCTGAGCCACCGAGGAAGCCCCAATCCTCCCTTCAGTTCAGTTCAGCCGCTCAGTCATGTACAACTCTTTGCGACCCCATGAATCACAGCACGCCAGGCCTCCCTGTCCATCACCAACTCCCAGAGTTTACCCAAACCCATGTCCATCGAGTCGGTGATGCCATCCAGCCATCTCATCCAGCCATCCCATCCTCATCCCCTTCTCCTCCTGCCCCCAATCCCTCCCAGCATCAGGGTCTTTTCCAATGAGTCAACTCTTCGCATGAGGTGGCCAAAGTACTAGAGCTTCAGCTTCAAGCATCAGTCCTTCTAATGAACACCCAGGACTGATCTCCTTTAGGGTCTGAAGGAGATTAATCCTCTCTTACTGCACCACTAAAATATTGTGCCTACTGTTTTTTCTGTCTTTAGTCTAACCCCTTTCCTTATTTAATCATCATAGAGTGACCAGAGAAATCTTTCTAGCATATAAATCTGGTCATATCACTCCCTTATTCGAAATGCCTTAATGGTTTCTCACTGACAAAAGGATAAATGCCAAATTCCTTAGCATAACATAAAATATTATCCTGCCTTCACCTCCTGTCCTGCTTATCTTTGAATATCCAAATGCTAATGTCATGTGTACTGGTCTGAAAACAATGATAGTATCTTGAGTGTCTCTACATCCTGTTCCATGTTTTTTCTTTTTCCTAGGAGAGCTGCTTCCCAAAGCGCCAACACAGTAAAATTCTACTCATCCTTTGTGTGTCAACTCGAGCACCACCTCCTCTGTGAAACCTACCCTAATCCTTCCAACAGATACAATTTTTCTGCCCTTTCATCTTTTCTTAACCATGTCCTGTAGCCGTTTCCACTGCTGCAAGCAGAATGGTCTTTTTCTAAAGAGCAATTCTAATCAAGTTTCCCTTCTCCCGATCAGTACCAACCATTTCCCAGGACAGCAAATTCCATGTGTCTATTATAATATCTTGGTGATGTTATATTTCCTCTTTTGATAAACACTGATGTTTGGAACAGTACTCACTCACAGGATCCACACTCTCATAATTTTCACATTCTGATCATGTCCTACCCTGACCTTTGTCTTTCCCAAACTGAAGGACATGCTTGTCTCCACATGGCAATCCCCAATCTCCATTCCATCAATTATTTTCATGTTCTTCCTTCTTGATTGGTGGTAACCAGAGCCACATAGAGCTGCTTAGCTGGCAATGAGTAATAGTTGTGAAAAAAAGGGGATTTCAGTAAGTCATTAGTTATCATGTTAGGTAGCAAAGCAAATGCGGAAAAAAAAATTGTAAAAAAATTTCACTAGACGAGCAAAGTACATTTGAGCTCTACTTTTGACCCCTCTGAGTCTTGTAGGGCTCCATTCACATTTGTTAAGAGAAGGCCCAGGACTTCCCTGGTGGTCCAGTGGTTAAGAATCTGCCTGCCAGTACACACAGCATGAGTTTGGTCCCTCGTCCTGCAAGATACCACATGCCTCAGAGCAACTAAGCCCGTGTGCCACTCGAAGTCCACTCCCCCTAGAACCTGTGCTCTGAAACAAGAGAAGCCGCCGCAATGGGAAGCCCGCACACCACAATTAGCAAGTAGCCTCCACTTGCCTAAACTAGAGAAAGCCCATATGCAGTAACAAAGACCCAGTGAAGTCAAAAATAAATAAAGAAAATTGTTTTAAAAAAAAGAATTATTTTTTATAAAGAGAGAGACTGAGAAAAAGAGAAGGGCCAGGGCAGGGAGTTTTAACCCTGAGTTCATCCAAGTTCCATGCTTGTTTATATTGACTTTCCGCATGCTTCCTTTCGGTGTGTATGTGTGTGTGTGTGTGTGTGTGTGTGTGTGTGTGTGTGTGTGTGTGTGTGTGTGTGTTTCCCAGCCATGCCATACAGCTTGCAGGAATCTTAGTTCCCCCACCAGGGGTTGAACCTGGGCCCTCGGCAGTGAGAGCATGGATTCCTAATCACTGGACTGCCTGGGAATTCCTGTGATTCTACAGGCTTCCTTTTCACCTGCCTCAAAGCTACTGATTTGAAATCTTTCATTTGAATAATCACTACTTTTTTTTTTTTTTTACTTTATTCCATTACTTCTTTTCCATCAGTTATCAGACTAGCAGACAATTGAAGCTGACTAACAGTCAGAACACTGCTGAGACCTTTGGAAAGCCCTGGATCTTTGTAAACAAAGCAGCTGCCTTTACATAAAGACCTGCGAATCCCCCTAGGATGCTTAACTAGGGACTCAGCCCAGGGAGGCACAGAGTCGCTGGCATTTACAGTCTCCTTCCAAAGTGTTGCCCAATAAAATCCACACCAGAAATAGCTTGCATTGTTACCATGGAGGTGGGTGACAAAAGCCTGACTCCAAGGACTCTGTGCCAACCAAGCACAGACGACAATGCCAAATAATTCTGTACTGGTGTATTTACTCCAAAATGAGGAATTTGAGAGGTGTTAACCTGCGAGGCTATAGGTCTAAGCCACAAGCTGATAAATAGTGTCCTTCTGAGCCGATAGTAGCTACAACTTGAACAAAATAATGTAGAGAGACGATTAGCTTAGGGACAGTTCTTTAAAAAACAAACAAACAATTAATTAGTTTATTTATTTATTTTGGCCATGCTGAGTTTTTGTTCCTGCACTTGGGCTTTTCTCTAGTTTCGGCGAGCGGGGGGCTCCCGTCTAGTTGTGGTAGGAGGGCTTCTCATTGCCGCGGCGTCTCTTGTTGCAGGAGCAGAGGTTCTAGGGGATGTGGCTTCAGTATTTGCAACCCTTGGGCTTAGTTGCTCCACGGCATGTGGGATCTTCCCAGACTGAGGATCAAACCTGTGTTCCCTGAATTGGCAGGCGGATTCCTGTTACTGGACCACTAGGGAAGTCCCTTAGGCACGGATCTGTTGACAATCCGTGATGGAGAGATGTGAGGGAGGATCTGTGGCAGTTCAGTGACTCAGTGGTGTCCAACTCTTTGCAACCCCATGGACTGCAGCAAGCCAGGCTTCCCTGTCCTACACCATCTCCTGGAGCCTGCTCAAACTCAAGTCCATTGAGTTGGTGATGCCATCCAACCATCTCATCCCCTGCCTCCGCCTTCTCCTCCTGCACTATGGGGTGGTACTGCTGGCAGAATTATCACGGCCAGCCAAGGTTTTATACATCTTTGCAAAGCATAAACAACACAGACGTGTCTGGCTGACAGTGTGCTTTTTCAGTGGCATAAAATTTAACCAAAGGCTCCCAAGCCACACATGGCCTTCAGCTCCTCTGGGAGCGCGGTACTGAGCCCCTTTCTTCCTAACGTCGCAGTCCCCATGAGAGATCAGTGCACCTAATCCTCAGCCCCTGGCACCCCTACTAGTGGAAGCCAGATGGGTAGGAGGAGCCAGAAAACGATGGCCAAATGTCCCGATTTCAGTTCTGTTATTTATTTCTGTGTTTGCTCAACTCTTTTCATCAGTGTGAAGAATGAGATAATTATGTGGTTTGGAAATGAGCACTCTTGATACAAACATGAAATATATATTCTATTTTACTACTTAGGATTTTGAGCGTTAAAATATACAGATTGGGTAGACTGCTAAATATAGGCCCCAAAGGAACTATTTCTTTAAAAAGAAAAAAAATGAGGAAAAAAAAAAGAAAGCTTGATCAGATGTTGCTGAGTACCAACAGAATAAAAGGAATAAAACTTCACTCACCATTTCAGATCAACAGTGAGGGGGGCCCCCACTGGGATCGTAGAATATGTGAAAAGATGGTATTTCCCTGGTGGCCCAGTGGTTAAGACTCCAGGCTCCCAATGCAGGCGGCCCGGGTTTGATCCCTGGTCAGGGAACTAGATCCCATATGCTGCAACTAAGAGAATGCATGCCATAATTGATAAAAAAAGAAGAAAAGAAAAGATTTCATGTGCTGCAACTAAGACCTGGAACAGCTAAATAAATGAATAAATTTTTTAAAAATGAATACGTGAAAGGAAATTACATACTCATTTAACTAACTGGTTGGATTATTATTTTTTTTTAACTCAGAGGGTGATAAGTGTCATTAACTAACCAAGAATTGTCAAGAAGTTGCCTTTGGGAGACCTGCTTTAACAATACAAAAAATATTTATAGTTGGCATATCCCTGACGGTGCATGGTTATTGTTAAGTTCCTAAGAATCATGTATGTTCTCTTAAGGAGCTATAATATCCCGTTCCTTGTTTATATAAACAAATAACTCAACAAATTCTTTTTTATTCCCATGAATAGGGCAAAGCTAAGCTTCAGCCAAGTTCTTGTCCAGACCTTCACAAATGTCAAAGCAACAGGGCCCAATTAAATGCAGTTTCATCATCTCAATGCGTGGATGAAAGAGGGGCTGGTTAATTCATATAGAACACACTTCTTACAGTGCTACTATAAGCACTGTATACTAAAGCACTGTTTACAGAATCACTCTGTTCTGCAAACAACATAGAATTTTACATCCTGTTAAGGATCACTGATTAGCTCTGCTAGACTGAAAACAATCTTGCTTGCTCTCACAACTTAGCTCTGAGTTTTGGTTTTACACAATTCCATGTATCTCTCCTTCCATGTCCAGTCAGTTCGTGAAAAAAGGGAGGAGTGGGTGATGGGGGCCAAGCCCCCCAGTCTCCAGGCTAGATGCAGCATGGAGCATCCTCTGCTGCTACCCAATAGGGCTCTTAAGGAAAGGAGTCCACATTCCCCTGGGGCACAGCTCTCTCTTCTCTGAATCCCCTTCCGTCTTTGTCGATGGGTTCTAGACCTCTCCTCTGGGTACCGACACCACTTTGATTTTCTTTACCACTTGCTCCTCCTTTAGAATCTGATTGGGTTTGATTTCTAGATACAGTTTACTTTCTTTTTGATCTCAAGGCAGTTTAACTTAAGATTTCCAAGCTACTGTTTTCTCATCTATGAAGTGGACATAATAAGATCTAGTTTATAAAGCTGTGAGCATTATGATAACAATATGTGGGGCATATGTCATCTAGGTTCTGGCACCTCTTAGGTAGTCTCGCAGAGGCACAATTGCACACGCCTTCCCTAAAGTTACCACGTGACCTGCCTGGTTGGAAATCTGAAGCCCTGTCCTCAGCCATTTACTTTTTTTTTCACAAAGATTTTTTCATGTGGACCATTTTTAAAATCTTTATTGAGTTTGTTACAATATTGCTTCTGTTTTATGTTTTCATTTTTTGGCCTCATGGCATATGGGATCTTAGCTCTTCAACCAAGGTTCAAACCCACATTCCCTGCATCAGAAGATGAAGTCTTAACTCTACTTCCCCACCAGGGGAGTCCAGTCTCTCTGCTGACCGTCCTGGCTTTTCTCAGCCATCCTGGTTCTCCTTTTCTGACTGCTCCTGCTTTATCAGCTACACTATTTCTTTCTGCTTTCCTCTTGCCAACATCGGTATCCCTCTAGGCTCAGTCCTCACTCCTATGCTTGCATTTCATGTTTCCCCCCTCAAAGAAGACACACAACTCTTCATTCCAGCCCTGTCCTCTGTCCTCAGTTAATTCCTACTTTCCTACTCTCCTTGTGACCATCTATACACTGAAGATACATCACCACTATCTTAAACTCCGTGTGTTCACATACATGAACGTGAAGGCTATAATATGATTTAAACTTGCAGTTTAACCTTTACAAACACGCAATGCAGGTGCCTATAAGCTCCATAAAATAGAAAGATTCCACTCTTAGAGAATAACTAATTACCTCAACTGATCTATGTCACCTAAGTACTCATGAGAATATCATTAGTTTATTGACTACACGATGAGTTATTATTGAATACCATGGAGTATATCAATTTGTTACTTAAAATTATATATATGTATATCCCACGTGAGGCTCAAGTAAACATTTCTACTCTTCTTTTAAACATTTTTTGGCTGTACCATGCAGCATGTGGGATCTTAGTTCCTTGACCAGGATGGAACCCACAGCCCGCACCCCCCTGCACTGGAAGTTGAGAATCTTAACCACTGGGCCACCTGGAAAGTCCCAAACATTTCTACTCATTATGTCAAGTGATAAACTCTTATGGGCATAAGTGATAATTATTTTATCTAACAAAAATATTATTCTAGACTACAAAAGACAAGCACAGAACGGTGTACTATTTGGGGAAGTTATTTTCAGTTTTCTCTATCTCCAGAAATACTGATATATTAGATTACCGCAGACTATTCCATCTCAGGATGGATCAACAGTTTACTAATCTAGAATTTCCAGTACTCTCAAACAGACTCATACTTTCAAAGCAAAATTAATGTTTCAAGCAATCATCTAGCTTTGAATCTCTGAGAGCTCATTTTAAATGGTTCTTTGGATCTTAAAATGATTTCGGAGAGGTAAAACTTCTTAGATATTTCTGGATATAGAAAATCCTTCATAGAAAACTAGCAAACTAAATCCAACAACATATAAAAAGGATTATATACACAATGACCAAGTGGGATTTACCCCAGAAATTCAAGGTTTGTGTAACATCTGAAAATCAATTAATGTAATATGCCACATCATATTAAAGAAAAAAGACCAAGAACCCACACAATCATCTAACAGATACAGAAAAAAGCATTTAACAATATCCAACACCCTTTCAAGATAAAAAAACTCTTCCCAAACTAGGAATAAAAGGGAACATGCTCACCTGATAAAGAACATTTTTAAAAAACTCACAGGAACATTATACTTAAGGATAAAAGACTGAATGCTTGCCCCCTAGGATCAGAAATAAGATATAATGTACACTCATAACATATATTGTACTGGAGATTCTACCCATGACAACTAGACAAGACAAAGAAATAAAAGGCACCCAGATTGAAAATAAAGAAATTTAACCATTTCCATATGACATGATCCTGTATAAAGGAATCCACTAAAAAGACTACTAGAACTGATAAATGAATCCAGCAAAAATGCAGGATATAAGATTAACATACAAAAATCAACTGCATGTCAATACACTAGCAACTTTAACCTTTGGGCAAGTTGTTTAACATTTCTGAGCCACTGTTTCCTCAAATAATCTGAAAATAAAATTTTAAAAATCAATTTAGTTTATAATAACATCATAAATAATAAATTTAACAAAGAAATGTACAAAGTTTACCCTGAAAACTACAAATACTGTTGAAAGAAATTAAAGAAGACTTAGATAAGTAGAGAGACATCCTAAGTTTAGGGACCGGAAGACTTAATATTGTTAAAATGGCCACATTTCCCAAACTGATTACAGCTTCAATGTACCTCCTATCAAAATTCCAGCTAACTTTTATTTTTTAAAAATGAAAACCTTTCTTTAAAATACATGTGAATATGCAAGTAAGCCAGAATAGCTAACCCAATCTTGAATGAATTATAAAAGAAAAAGTTGAAGGACTTAGACTTCCCAGTTTCAGAACATATTATAGAGCAGCAAATGAGATGGTGAGATATTAGGAAAGAATTCAGAAATAAATCTTTACATTTATGGCCAACTGATTTTCAACAAGATGTCAAGAAAATTATATAAGGGGAAAATAGACTCTTCAATAATAAATGGTGCTGATACCTCTGGATATCCACATTCCATTCAGAAGGATGAGGTTGGCTCAGAAACCTGAATAAAAAAGCTACAACTATAAAACTCTTAGAAGAATATGCAGGAGTAAATCTTAATGAGCTTGCACTAGGCAAAGGCTTCTAAGATACAAGACCAAAAGCACGAGCAACAAAAGAAAAAAGAGATAAAATATATTTCAGCATGTTTAGAAACTTTTGTACTTCAAAAGACAGCCTCAAAAAAGTTAAAAGGCAACACACAGGATGGGAGAAAATATTGCAAATCCTACATCTGATAAGGGACTTGTATCCAGTTCATAAAACCCCTTTCAACTCAGAAATAAAATGACAAATAGCCCAATTAAAAAATAGACAAAGGATTTAAAGATTTCTTTCCAAATAAGATTTGTTTCTAAATAAGATATACAAATGGCTAATAAGCATATGAAGAGATGCCCAATGTCACAGGCCACTGGGAAAATGCAAACTGAAGCTGAAATGAGACACTACCCACCAGGACACAATGATCAAAAAGACAGATTAACAGCAAATATTAAAGAAAGATGTGGAGAAATCAGAAATCTCACTCACTGCTGCGGATACAGCCGCCTTGAATAGCAGTTGAACTGTCCCTAAAAATGTCAATGACAGAGTTCTGTAGGACCCAGCGATTACAATCTCATTCATCTACATTTGGGAATTGAAAGCTATATGCATGCTCAGCCACTCAGTTGTGTTCGGCTCTTGGTGACCCCATGGACTGTAGCCCGCCAGGCTCCTCTGTCCATGAGATTCTCCAGACAAAAATACTGGAGTGGGTTGCCACTTCCTCCTCCAGGGGATCTTCCCAACCCAGGGATGGAACCTGTGTCTCCTGCATTTGCAGGCAGATTCTTTACCACTGCGCCACCTGGGAAGCCCAATTGAAAGCATGTTCATACAAGAAGCTGTTCACAAATGTTCATAACAGCATTATTCATACAAGCCCCAAAGTTGAAACAGCCCAAATGTTCCTCAATTGACAAATCAATAACGAGCGGTGTATTCATACAATGGACGATTCTTGGGATGAAGTCGGAACACATTATGTGAGGGGAAAGAAGCCATTCACAAAAGACTTTGTATTGCTTGAATCCATTCATAGGAAAGTCCAGAATGGACAAATCTATATAAAGACAGAAACCCTAGGACTGAAAGGAGGGGAAGCTGGAGGAAATGGAGAAAGAGATTGCTAATGGGGACGGGGTTTCTTTGGGGAGTAAAGGAATTGTTCTAAAGTTGACTGTGGTGACAGCTCAACTCTGAATATATTAACCACTGAATTATCCACTTTCAATCAGAGAGCTGTATGATATATAAACTGTATCTTGATAAAACTGTTTTTAAAAAATGCTGGAGACCTTATTTACCCATCACATCAAATCTGCAGAGTCAAAACCAGCATCTGTTGCCAAAAAGATTTGATAGAAAATGCTGAGAGGATGATTTCTTTTCTATTATGGGGGGGGGGGGGGGGAGGCGTGTAAAATTGAAGTCTGGGACACTGATTGGTGGTACTATGGCCAGAAATGCTACAATCCTGCCCCATCTCATCTACCCTTCGATTCCATATGAGTGGGGCTTGAGAGGCATACATGGAGAAAAGGCACTGATTTATTAAGTGGGCTGATGCCAGAAGTGTCGCTAGTGGTGAAGAATCCGCCTGCCAATGCAGGGGACGAAAGAGATGTGGGTTCAATCCCTCGGTCGGGAAGATCTCCTGGAGAAGGAAATGGCAACCCACGCTGGTATTCTTGCCTGGAAAATTCCATGACAGACGAGTCTTGAGGACTGTAGTCCATGGGGTTGCAAAGAGTTGGACATGACCGAAGGCATACACACACACACACACACACACACACACACACATGACAGAAACCCCATTTTATAAGTCTTTACTAAGCAGGGCTGGAGAAGGAAATGGCAGCCCACTCCAGTATTCTTGCCTAGAGAATCCCACGGAAAGAGGAAGCTGGCAGGCTACATTCCATGCGGTCACAAGAGTTGGACACAACTTAGCAACTAAATCACCAGTAAGCAGAGCTGAGACTAATCACTGAGCCCAGTGATTCTTCCACTGTGGTTTTCAGACCAGTAGCACCAGCGTCACAGGGGAATTTGGCAGACATGCAAATTCTCAGGTCCATCAAGTCTTAAGGAATGAGAAACTCTAATATGGAGCCCAGTCATACAGGGTTTAACAAGCCCTCCAGGGAATTCTGATGCAGCTCAAGTGTGAGAACCACTGCTTTAGCTTAAAATCGAGGGGACCGAGATCTCTGGATCTCACAAAGCCTGGCCAGGTTTCGGCTACAGGAGGGCAAAGAAAATGAAAGCAATGCTTTCGCTTTTATGTGCGAATGTATCAACCATTTCTCATGCCCCACCCCACATTTTCTCATCCTTCATTTCTGCTCTGGTCGTGATGATGGCAGCTGGCTGGCTGCACACAGGTGTATCTGGAGAGCCTCCCACTGCAGCTGCACCTGGCATCCCTTCCTTCCTGCCTTGGGGCTTTTTGAGCTGTTGTGGGAGCCTGCTCAGCCATTCCAGCCCATGTGCAAATCTGGAGTGAGACGGTTTAACCACCTCTGAATATGGGATTCGGGAGATAAACGCACCCTGGTTCGGCATCGCAGGCAGGCAATTTCAGGGTCCTTTCCTATGTTCTCAGCAGGACCGAGTTCCCATTATCCACAGTTATCACCAGTTCATTAACCACTGGATTAGCTTTGTCGCCTTCCTTGTTTATTCTCCCAATCCTCCACCCATTAGGATCATGTCCCCAGATGAACCACCCCATGTAAACCCTGGCTTCAGACTCTGGTTTCTGGAGCGACCCAGGCTAAGTCACCGAGCCTCGTGAACATTAGATAAAAATGCCCAGCACTCACACCAATTGTATCAGTTCCCTGCCTTCTAAAGAGGACCCAGGAAATTGATCTGGAGGCTGAGCCCGGCTTGAGACAAGGAGGGGAGGGCTCTTCTCTCCCTCTTGCAGATGCTACGTCAGGATGACGCACAGTTTGCAGTTACTATCCTAAATAAATTATTAATTTGGCTCCAAGCTACAATCACAGACAAGCTCTAGGAGGGAAAAGAGGAATTTGAATGAGTCGAGAGTTCCAGCCCTGTGAGTCTAGGCACGCTTTCGTAACCAGGCGTAAAGTCAGATCCTGTGTTCTGTCCTCCGCCGCTCACAGTGTGGGTGGGGGCACTTCGTTCTCCTGGGTCTGTTAAGTGAGAGGCTTCGACAGGAGGCCCCAAGGTTCTCACCCAGCCCCAGATGCCCCGGTTCTGTTTCCAGAGAGATGTGGAAGGCACAGAGCTTGAAAAATACATTGGAAATGGGGCAAGGAGTGCCCTCAAAACCAGCATCAGAGTGATGCTTGCTCAGCAAGGTGAACTTTCCAGAAACACGATCTTCTTGTGGCATTCACAGCCAGGATTTGTGGCCCACTCCTGCATGGAACAGCCCTTCTATAAATGTTTCTGCCCGGAATGTGTCTCTTCCCATGAAAAAAAAATATTAACAGGGTAGTATGGTGGGGATGGTGGGGTTGATGGTGACCTCCAGGAGGACTTGCGCCAGGGGACTCTTTCTGGGACTGCTGCTGCTGGGGTCTCCATCCCCATGGTGAGCTGCTGCCAACCCACGCCTCCACAGGAGAGCCTCCAACACTAGCAGGTACTATCTGGCTCTTACTAAGCAATGCTGTCTGGATTGGGACTCAAGAAAACAACACAAGATATGTGAAAAATCACTCGTTCTGTATGTACCCCATCGTGCAAATGGGCAAGGGGAGTCCCGGGTACAGTTCATCCTGATCCAAGACTGAACAGCAAGTGACAGCAAGACCAGACCCCCTGATGCCCAGCCCCATGTGGTTGCCAGGATGTTGCAACCAGGTGGCTGTCAGTCACCACACGAGCATTCACCCCCAAATCTGAACCTCACCTAAATGCCTTCTAGGGCTCTTCCCTCTGTCATTCAGAACATGATTTTTAAAAAAATGGAGAACATTGTGGATTCTTTGGCTTTCAAAAAAAATTAACAAAATTCCTATCAGAATCCAGGTCCATCTTAGACTCTAAGAGGTGGGGGATTGGTTATTTCTTTTGAGGGGTGACCCCATAACCTGTACTCACTCGTACAGAGATGTTACTCCTCTGCTGATAGGGAATGAGGTTTTGAAAAATCATCTGTGTCTGTGGAACGTCCCTCTACTCTGCCTTCATCATCAGAGATCACATGTTGGACACCGACGGTCGACTCTGAGTCCTTCTTCCCCCCCGAATCCCCAGCACCCCAGCCGGGCCTGGCCCTTCAATGGGCTGGGAGCTGTCCAGGCCTTAGGCACTCTGCTTCTTCCACTCTCTGCCCCCAGATCTCAGCATCCTCGTGATGGATGGCTCGCCCTCTTCTCACAGGCTGCCCCTCCCAGAAGATTTTGGCTCTTCAGTGATTTAATATTTTATGGCTTAAGGCTGCAGCGCTGTGGATCCAGTTTTTCTGGAGGACACCTCGGCCTCTCTGGGCCCTGGGGTGGCTGCAGGACCTCTGGGGTGGTGGTGGGGGGGGGGGGGGGGTGGGTTCTGGAGTTGACAAGGAAAGAACAAAGGAGGAAGAGAGTCTCCACTCCAGCAGTGACATCAGTGGGGAGCTCATTCAGGAGGCTGGATGACAATTAGCCAGAGAGACAGGACAGTCTGGTGATGCACGCCGGCCTCTTGGAGGCTCTGAGCAGGATGGGAGAGGGTAGAGCCAGCGAGGTGCAGGAGTCCCCAGCCTCCACCCTTCCCCTACGGCTCAGGCTGGCTCAGGACTCCCAGAGCTCTTCCCGACAGCAGGGCCAGGCAGCTGGGGGAGGTGGCAGAGCCCCTCAGGGTGGTACCCACTGCCTGCCCTCCAGAAACACTGGTGGAATGTGGGCTGCGAGGGGGAGGGGGCAGGGAAACCATGGAAGTCACCTCACCCACCCCTATGGCCTCAGGGCCAGCCAGGCTCATAGAACACAGTCCACTGGTTTGTCCTCAGGGTAGTTTGGGGCTCAGCACCCTGCTGCCCTCAAATCTATTTCTCTTTATTCTAGACTCAGTAAGGGCTGCTGTATGCTTAGTCACTCAGTCACGTCTGACTCTTTGTGACCCCACCAGTCTCCTCTGTCCATGGGGATTCTCCAGGCAAGAATACTGGAGTGGGTAGCCATGTCCTCCTCCAGGGGATCTTCCCAACCCAGGGATCGAACCCAGGTCTCCTGCATTGCAGGCAGATTCTTTACCATCCGAGGCACCAGACTCATTAATACCGCCCCCAGAGGATGCAGCGAATTCATTTTGGGAGAAACCCATGTAAGCAACAGCTCCATCGCTCTTCTTCCTCATGATGGTCTGTTGTTAATGAGATTGCCAAGAGCATCCTATGAGCAAAGGCACTAGGACCACAAAATTGGGGAGAGTAAGACCTCGACTGTAGGTGGGGCACAGACCCTGGAGCCAGGAGGTTCAGGTTAAAAGTGCAGCACCATCTTAACTTTAAGGTTACTTAACCTCTCTGTGCCTCAGTTTTCTCATTTGTCAAAGGGGCTTCACAGAAGTATCTTCTTTATAGGGTTGTTTTGAGGATTCAAAGAGTCAAGACATATGCAGCCGCTACCACCACCACCACCACCATCATCATCAATCACCATTATTGTTTGTTGTTGTGATAATACCATAGAATGCTGGGGTCATGGGCCCTGAGACAAACCCAGCCTTTGGTCTCCAAAAGACCTTCCCATCCCTGTTGCCTGTATTTGAGTGCATCTCAGCAACCCAGCCAACACCACCCTCCTCCAGGACATGGGGCAGATCAGCTGCCGCCATTTACCAAGTCTCATCCACAGGCAAGACTTCGGAGGAGTCTCGGGGCAGCATCCCGCCTGGCTGAGAGCCACACTTGGACCAGCCCTGCTGACCAGCAGTGTTCCAGGGGCCCCAGCCTTTATAACACCACCACCTTTCTTTTTTTTCATTTTTGTCCCCATGAGTACTAGTTGGGACTAGTCCTGGATATGCAGGACTACTGCATATCCAGTAGTCTAGTGAAGTGTCCCCAAAGAACTCAGTGAGCCCAGCCTTGTCAGGGGACCTTGTTGTAACTGGGGTGTCATCTCTTAGCAATGGATATGATCTTGGAGGCTTTCTGCGCTGGATGGTCTGTAAAGATGATCATCAACAATCCCTCCCTTTCCTCTACCTGCACTGTTGACTCCATCGAAATGGAGCATCTGCTTTCCCTCCCCCTGAACCTGGGCTGGCCTCATTACCTGGTTGGGGCAACACTGTGAAGCAGAAGCAACACTCTGCTGGGTCTGGTCTGGGCTTTCAGTGGCTTAGAAACTTCACTTTAGCCTTTTCTGGGCTCTTAAGCCACTTAACGGTGTCTCTGGTGATTCAGACAGTAAAGAATCCACCTGCAATGCAGGAGACCAGGGTTCAATCCCTCAGACAGGAAGATCCCCTGGAGAAGGAAATAGCAACCCACTCCAGTATTCTTGCCTCGAAAATCCCATGGACAGAGGAGCCTGGGTCTGCAAAGAGTTGGACACAACTGAGTGACTAACACTTTCATTTTCAAGGAAGCTTAAAGAAAGTGAAGTCGCTCAGTCGTGTCTGACTCTTTGCGACCCCATGGACTTTAGCCTACCAGGCTCCTCCCTCCATGGGATTCTCCAGACAAGAGTACTGGAGTGGGTTGCCATTTCCTTCTCCAGGGGACCTTCCCAACTCAGGGGTCGAACCCGGGTCTCCCGCATTCCAGGCAGATGCTTTAACCTCTGAACCAAGGAAGCTTCAGTCAGTTCAGTTCAATCACTCAGTCGTGTCCGACTCTTTGTGACCCCATGAATTGCAGCACACCAGGCTTAGACAGGCTTAAATTTGAATGGTGGTATCACAGGAAAGACAAACCCAGCCCCCAATCACCCTGCCAGCCGAAGAAACCACAGAGGTGAGCTCAGGCAAAAGCCATCCAGCAACCTCAGTACTGCAAAAAACAATAACATGTTGTTTTAATTCACTAAGTCATGGGATTGCCTGTTACCAGCAATAGATAACGGATACACTTCACAAATCCTCAAGCCACTGCCCATTCCCAGTCTGTCTGTGCTCAAGCTTATATCCTCACGCTTATGGAATCAAAGAGAACTCACGTGCTCTCAAGGTTTAAAATGGTAAAGGGAGCAACATACAGGTAGGCAAAAACACAGGTACCCAGTTACATTACTTAATTAGCCTGACACAGAGCAGCAATTAGCTTCTAGCAGGGTGTGCCTTTGTCTCTCTCTTGGGCCTTCTTTACTAGCAACTCTGGAACTTTCCTGACTTTTCTGGCCAGTCCTGTCTTACTTCTACCCAAGCTCCAGCCTGAATATCTTTCTCTGCTTCCTGAACCCACAAAGGCCTTTGAATCCGGGTCCAAAGTCCACATCCCCAAACCAGAATTTCTCCCTATTCATGGCCATCAAATACCAAGAGGGAAAAAGTCCTCTGGGCTCCTTCTGGCCAAATCCTTGGACCTCACCCCACTTCTACCTTCACCCTGAATCGCTATACTCTCCTGAAATACAGGGGAGAAGAGGGCTGGGAAGGAATCCTGGCAGCAAGTCTTTCTGGCCGTGGCAGCTGTTAGACTTTTTTATCTTATTGCAGGGTGAGCAGAATATAACTAGATCATACTGTGTAAACATTGAGAGGGCTGCTAATTTTCAGCTATCCCCCAAAACTTTTTAAAATTATTATACACACAAACAAAACATAATTTATGTAGAAAAAAATAGAAACCACAGACCACCTCCCCACAAAAGGGGGTGAATTGCTCATAATCCTATTGAACTAACTCCAGTAAACATTTGGAGATGATTATTCTAGATCTTTTCACTCACATTGAAATAATTATAGTGAAAAAAATTTGATCATGGTGTGTGTACTAATTCCTAATTTGCTCATTTCATTCAGTATATTAGGAACAGACGTTTGTGTCAACACAGACACATGCCAACATGTTTAATGGGATGGGGGGCAACTTGGTTCCTCATTATTTTCTACTGTCTGGATGGGACCATACACATCTGGGGGTTGGTTTTTCTTTTTTTTTTTACTGAATCCCCTATTGTTGGGTATCTATATTGCCCCTATTTAAAAAAATATTTTAGGAAACATCACTTGTGGTCCAGTGGTTAAGAGTCTGCCCTTCTACTGCAAAGGGCACAAGTTTGATCCCTGGCTGAGGAACTAAGATTCTGCACGGTGTCGCTGAAAAAAATAAAGAAAAAATATTTTAAACAGTATTGTAAGTAATACACATCGATGTTTTCACTTTTATGTACATCATTAAATTAATTCACTAATCCCTGTCATTATACTTTTAAGTTATTCCCAGTTTTTCAATCATTTAATCAGCTCATCATCTTCATGTATCTCTTTGCAGTTTCTGTACTAGTTTGTAAAGGAACAAGACTGGCACTGTCTATTAAAATTCAAAGTCACCTTGAACCTCGAATCACAGAACAACCTATTAAAAGACTAATAAACTTTTCGTTAAAAGCTTTCTAGGATTAAGGGGACTTGCTGAGCAGCCATGGCTCTAGGATACAGGGTCTAGATTGCTTTTCCACTAGTGGTTGCTTCCTGGCCCATCACTCTGGGGCCAGAGGCCCAAAGAATTACGGTGCTGGGAGGAGGAGGGTGATGGTGATGCCCCAACACCTGCAGAGCATCCCTGCTGGCTCAGACGGTAAAGAATCTGCCTGCAATGCAGGAGACCCAGGTTCAGTCCCTGGGTCAGGAAGATCCCCTGGAGAAGGGAAGGGCTAGCCACTCTAGCCCTTCTATTCTTGCCTGGAGAATTCCATGGACAGGGGAGCCTGGTGGGCTATAGTCCATGGGGTCACAGATAGTCGGACACGACTGGGCAGCTAACACTTTAACTTTTCACAAGATCCTGAACAGCAGAAGGACGCCCCCCCACCGCCGAGTGTGTGTGCAACTGCTAGGGACCGTGTAGCTGTGTCCTCCACCCACTGCTAACCCTGTTACCCACATCAGATACGAGTCCAAAAGCATCTATCTCGACACTGCATCTTCCTACATCATTCCTACCTGCACCTGGATGCCAGGTCTCGATTACCCCTTCTTGGGTCATTGCAGTGGTCCCCAGTGGACACCTCTCTTCCAAGAGAGGTGGCCCAATGGCTCTCTATCAGTTCTCTTCCAAGGCCGCCTAAAGCTCAGACCTTGCTACCTGCTGCTCAATCCACAGTCATGAGTAAAAGCACTTTCCGTAGTGGCCACTGCTGGATGCACCAGTGAATAAACATTGAACCAGAAATTTCTCTGAGCTCTCCAGGAGCTCGGGGAACAGAGGTGAAGCAGTGATGGCTCCCTGTCCTCCAGGAGCCCATTTATAAGAAAGACGGGCAGAGAAGTGGCAGGACAGCAGTGGGATACAACTGTCCCAGAGCCCAGGTAGGAAAGTCACAAGAAGGCGTTCAGTGGCACCTCCCTGTCCCTGGCCAAGCAGAGCCAACCTGGAACCCAGAACCCATGGGTTGATTCGCAAAGGAAATCAGAGAGTCTGTGGGGAAAACGAAGGAATCCTCCCCTCCCTGTGTCTAGATGGAGAAACTGGGTGTCCCAGGAAGAATGCTGGTTCCCTGTCGCTAATAATGTCTCACCCACCACACCACATCTCCAGGCCCCCATTCACCATGCAGCTGTGACAGACACATCTCAGAGGCGCCAGCCTCACCCGTGAGCACGGCAAGTGTCTGCTTCCCTTACTGCCTTGGGGATTTGCCCAATCACATGTGGGCGTGATCCAGAAGAACCAGGAAATAATGCAGCAGGTACTAGTAACAGCTGGTCAGGGTCCCCCTCCACCTCCCAGGGGGGCTGTCATGGGGCAAGTGCCAAGGGTCCCCGGGGGCAGGAATCCAGCTGTCTGAAGGACAACCTGCTCATCTCCCACTCCTCACTCATCCCCCAGTACACATGCTAAGTCACTTTAGTCGTGTCTGACTCTTTGCGACCCCATGGACTATAGCCCACCTGGCTCCTCTGTCCATGGAATTTTTCCAAGCAGGAATACTGGTTTGGGTTGCCATGGCCTGCTCCAGGCAATCTTCCTGACCCAGGAATCAAACCTGCATCTCCTGCACTGGGAGGTGGGTTCTTTACCACTAGCGTCACATGGGAAGCCCCATCTGCCTGGACCCCCTCCCAAATAAATGACCTGAAGCCCACCTCTGGCCTCAGACACTGCTTTGGGGAAAACCTAAACTAGTCGGAGTATGAGTGAAAGTAGCTCAGTCGTGTCTGACTCTTTGCGAACCTATGGTCTATACAGTCCATGAAATTCTGCAGGCCAGAATACTGGAGTGGGTAGCCTTTCCCTTCTCCAGGGGATCTTCCCAACCCAGGGATCAAACCCAGGTCTCCTGCACTGCAGACAGATTCTTTACTAGCTGAGCCACAAGGGAAGCCCAAATACTGGAGTGGGTAGCCTATCCCTTCTCCAGTGAATCTTCCCGATCCAGGAATCGAGCAGGGGTCTCCTGCATTGCAGGTGGATTATTTACTAACTGAGTTATGAGGGGAAACCTATGCTAAAATGTGCTCTAATCCTCTGTGTGATCTGGGGTCCTTGGGAAGCTCTGGGGCTCAGCCTCAGATGGAGGAGCCATGGAGGAAAGAGAAGATGATTCCGAGTGGGTTTAAGTCCGGCTCATCCTTTCTGACTCCACACACCTCCCACCTCACCGTACACAGGCTCTGGCTCCCTTGAACTTGAGGAATCCTAGCGTGCTCTTACCACCTCTGCGCTCCTGCCCTGGAGGAAGTTTGCAGACGCTGGAGCAGCTCCCACACGGGTCTGTTTAATGACTTTCTGGAAGAAATCAGAGGTGACACGAGCACTGCAGAGTATCACAGTGCACCAGCTCCGAATCCCTGCGCCCTGGGCGACAGGAGGAGCACAGGACAGATGGCACCTGTCAGGCCTTTAATTGCAGGATGGTCCTGGGAGATGGTCAGGGAAAGGCTTGCTCTCAGCCGGGCTCCTGTCTCATCCCTCGGCAGAACAGAAGGTAGAGGGGCTTCTCCCTTCCCCCATCAGCCCTCGCAAGTGCCAAGTGTGGGATGTGCAGAAACGTTGTCACGGCGTCCAGGGAGCGTGGACATCCCAGGGTGGCATCTGTAGGACACACCTTGTGAGCCCTGGGGGATTCACCGCCTCCTCTCCCCCTCCCCTCCAATGACTTCTTTTGCTGTTCCTAAAGGTCCTAATGTGCCCCTCCTCAGGCTTCCCAGGTTTCACAGTGGTAAAGAACCCACCTGCCAATACCGGAGGTGTTGCAAGACTCAGGTTCGACCCCTGGGTCAGGGAGATCCCCTGGAAAAAGAAATGCAACCCACCCCAGTATTCTTGCCTGGGAAATCCCATGGACAGAGCAGCCTGGCAGGCTACAGTCCATGGGATTGCAAAAGGGACACAGCTTAGGGACTGAGCACGCACGCACAAGGCCTCTCTGCCTCAAGCCCACATTAAGGCTGTTTAGGCAAAATAGGTATGTAAGGACCACAGCCTTAAAGCAGAGAAAGTCATGGAGTTAGCTATCACTGCAGAGCATCCACGGGTTGATAGGGTACCATCTACAGGCTCATTCAGATCCCCAGATGATGCTGGGTCGTAAACTATCTCAACTCTCATTCTAGAAATGAGGCAAAGGAAGCTCAGACAGGTTCCCTGACATACTCAAAGTCACCCAGCTAATGAAGAGTATTTGGAAAGGAGCTAAGTCTGCCCCTCTTTCCTCTGTGTTCCCTGAAACCTTAGGCACCTGATAACTTCTGCAGAAAATCTCATTTTCTCTGGTCCTGAAGTGCGTTGAGATTCTCGGCCTCAAGAACATTTCTACAGAGCTGGCTTGGGGAGACAAGGGAAGAAGGAACCATGAACTTGGTACCTTTGGAGCTTCATCCATCACCCCTCATCATCAGCCCCACAGCACCAGGACCCCCACTCCGCTGGCCACACGCCCTCACTATCAAGCATTGGAAGGAGCATTTGCACATTTCTTCTCATCTGTTCACTTGCTCACCTAACACCTGTCTGTCAGAGTCCTTCTGTGGTCAGCACTTTGCTATGGAGTAGAGTTCCCAGGGAGCAGCAAATGTCCAAACAGATACCCGCTGCCTGCCTCCAGCACGGGTGTTCGGGCACACGAGGACCAGTCTGCAGGGTCAGCAGGGGGTGGGGCTCAGTGATGGAGGAGAGAGCCCTGCACTCAAACCTGCATCACCTGGTTACAGGACTATCACTGTTTCTGAGAAGCACAGACCATACTCTCCCTGCAGCCGCAGGAAAGATGTTGAAGAGGCCCCTGTCAGCGCCCACGGAAGGTTTACAGATCCTCTGGCAGGTCCTGCCTGGACCAGGATTCCATCAGCGCCGGCTCAGAGCACCAGGGCTTAAGTGGTGGACTTTTGGGAAGCTTCTGAGGGCCTCCTGGCAGGGGACAGAGCACCACGCAGCCCTCCTCTCCCTGCCCTGCGACAGGCACCCCTCCAGACCTGAAGGGAGAGCCCGTCCTGGCCAGGACTCCAGCTCAGCTCCGGTATCAAACCTAGACCTGCACACCCAGGGCTGTCCTGGGGACAGAGGGGGACGGCTGTGTGGTAGCCAAGGGGATGCTGCTCCCCGTGTAGCTGAGTTCAGGGACATGGTCACCCTGTGACTTTGCTGCAGACAATGGCTTCCAGGCCTGGAAAATGGTTCTCCCATGCTCTCAATGGGCTGTTTTACTCACAACACTTCTACCACCAAGTGTGTGGGTTTCCACCACCATGCTCTCTGTTTACCAACTGGGTGTGGTCAATGCCCACCTGGAGCTCATGTCAGATCCCATGGGTAAAGGGCTGCCCCCACTGCAGATGCCAATGGCCCCCCCGACTCCTGACCACTGGCTATAAACATAGAGTTCCCATGACCCCTTCTCACGTCATATAGGAGACGTGTACAGGTCAAGGGGGTGGGGCTTCCCTGGTGGCTCAGTGCTAAAGAATCTGCCCTGCAACGCAGGAGACCTGGGTTCAATCCCTGGGTTGGGAAGATCCCCTGGAGGAGGGAAAAGCTACCCACTCCAGTATTCTGGCCTGGAGAATTTCATGGACCGTACAGCCCATGGGGTCACAGAGGGTCAGACACGACTGAGCGACTTTCACTTTCACAGGTCAAGGGGAGCGAAGGCAGAGATATAGGGAGCTTCCTGTCTGTTCCGGGCACACATCTTTACACAGTATCTCAGCATGTTCATCAACCCAGAAAGTCCGTGAACCCTGTTCTCTGGGGGGTTCTTGGAGGTTTCATCACATCGGAACAATGGATAAAAGCATCAGCCCATTGGCGACAGAACTCAATCAATCATCAGCCCTACTCCCTTCTCTGGAGGTCAGGGCTGGTGATGTGAGGGTAGCAAAAGTTCCAAGCTTTGAATCATGGCTTGGGCTTCCTGTGGACAAGTCTCCATGCCAAGCTACCTATGGTCCCACCAAGTCTCTCTTTATTAAAATAAAAGCTGCTCCTGGGCTTCCCTGGTGGCTCAGAGGTAAAGAATCTGCCTGCCAATGCATGGGACAACTAAGCCCATGTGCCACAACTACTGAACCTGTGCTCTAGAGCCCAGGAACCTCAACTACTTAAGCCACACACCCTACGGGCTCCACAACAAGAGAAACCACTGGGATGAGAAGCCCACGTACCACAACCAGAGAGTAGCCCCTGCTCACCGCAACTAGAGAAAAACTTGCATAGCAGTGAAGATCCAGCACAGTCAAAAATAAATAAATATTTTCTTTTTTTTTTTTTTAAAAAAAACCTGTTCCTATCATGCCTTGCCCTTAGGAAATAACAAGTTTTAGGAGCTCTGTCTCAGGAACTGAGGAGAGACCAAATACATATCTCTTTATCAGGCTACTCTCTTCAACCCTTTGGATCTCATGGGTCCCCTCTCTGTGTGGACCAGGGGAACCCCTCCATCCTCCAATGCTGAGCATCATGGCATGGGGCACAAATATCCCCTATAATGCAAGTCCAAGTCCGGAAGCAACACCAGGAGGGAGCAATGACTGATGGGGTCCCATCACATAAGAGGCAAGTTACCCACGGGCAGTTGCTGCACACTCAGCTCCCTCTCAAGTTCACCTGAAGGTTCCTGCTCTCACCATCTCATTACACAGACGGCTTCTGGGTGCCATGCTGACCACAGCAGCGTCCACCACCACTGGGGAAGCAACAACGCCAAAACACTCCTGCAGGCTTCAGAGCCACGACTTTTCCAAAGCAACAAAAATGCCTTAACCACCAATCCTATACTGTCACAAAGCCTTGCATGGCACCCTTTATTGGCTTTGGTTGACAGTACTTTAAATCTGGAGGAGGGGGCTCCCAGAGGAATTTCATAGCTGCTGATCTACAGGAAAGGGGGAAAACAGCAAAGGCAACAGAAAGCAAATGCAAGACAAACAGGAGCAAGGGAGGCAGGCCTGGGCTCATCCCCTTCCATCAAACCTGGCCCTCGTCCACCCAGCATCATGGGAGGCAGGAGTTGGAGCTGGGCCTAGTTTACAAATGACAAGGAACAAAAGAGCCCTTATAAAACTTTCTGGGGTCCACGGATCGACGCCAAGCTGTGGTCACAGTGCATGTTTATTCCTAAGTGCCCAGATAAAGAATTCGTCATTTTACCCAGAGGGATGGACAAAAGGCAAGCTGTCCCCAGTCTCTGGTGCCCAGAGTGGTGGAGAGCCGGTGGAAAACCAGAGAAAGCCCACAGATAACTCATCTAGCTGGTGGAAGGTAAACACGTTACTGTCTTTTCATTTTTCCCCAACTCTGGCACTTGCATCTATTGGTGCCAATGAGACGGGTAACGTTTTAATTAGGATGCTCACTTGAAAGAGAAGGTGGGAAGGACTGCAGTATTTGGATAATTGAATCCATAACTCCTGTGGTTGTGAGTGTATACAACTAATCAAGGAGAGTGTATGTATGCACGGGGGGGAGGGAAGGAGGTGAGTGAGATGGATGTGAACACAGGAAGACAGGAAGTGACTGAGGTCGGCTGGCAGCGTGCATGTCTGTGAATGAAAGAGACACAGAGCGTGAGAAGCAGCTACTGAAGGCTTATGTTTGTGTGCGGAGCTCGGAGGGTCAGAGAGAGGAGGCAGAGAGATGAACCGTGAGACTGACATTTGTGTGTGAGAGAAACAGCTGAAAGGAGAGAAAGACAGCAATAAAGAAGTGACCAAACTCTGTGTGTGTGTCTGTGTGTGTGTGAGAGAGAGAGAGTGAACTGTACGTATATGAGCCATGTAAGGAAAACAGAGATACAGTATGAGAAGAAATTTTTTCAAAGCTTGTACATGAAGGAGAAGGCAGGCAAGTCCATTGTATCTAAGTGTGACTTTATGTATGACTGTGTGCTTCAGTCCATGCATTGGATTTAATGCATGCTGTCTCTTCTATTTCAAGTGTATATTGTTTATTTTTACTTAAAAAGTAATACAGTCATTAGAAACAGGAATATATATATAAAATTAAACGGAGGGAAAAATATCACCCACAGACCTACCTCTCCAGAACAAAAGAAGCAATCTTTGCATTTCTTTCTCAAGTGCAACTGTAAATCATATTTAATTGGGCTTCTGAATTCAGTGGCAAAATTAACCGGAAATAACTTACATTAAGCGTTTTGCAAAGGGCCCAACAGAGAGTAAGCATGCAGTAAATGCTGGGCTTAGTTTATGTGATCTCTTCTGGTCTGTGCTTTTCTGAGGAGAAAATGTTTCTAAAGGAATTTATGATATTCCATGACAGAGCTGACCAAATCAAGAAGGGTCATAATAGGGACTTCCCCGGTGGACCAGTGGTCAAGACCTCACCTCCCAATGCAGGGGTTTGGGGTTTGGTCCCTGATCGGGGAGCTAAGACCCCAGATGCCTCATGGCCAAAAATCCAAAAGATAAAACAGAAGGAATATTGTAAAAAATTCACTAAGACTTTAAAAATGGTCCACGTTAAAAAAAATATTAAAAAAAAAGAAGTATAATAACAAATTAAGAAATCCCTGCCTTTGAAGCTTCATCCAGATGCAGCCCAATGTCTCACACCCCTGTGAGTGGCTCTTTTGGCTTGGGTGAGGGGTCGGCAGCTCTGGACCTCTAGAAGGAGGCTTGTCGCCCTCATCGTGAAGACTGCCTGCCTGTTTGCCCAATTTCAGGATCTTTTGGTTGGCTAGAACGTCAGGTCTATTATTTCCCAAGACCATGCCCATCCAAGAATGACTTCATATTGTCTCCAGACATGCAAAATGTTTTGTCTGGGTATAAAGTTCCTGGCTCACAAACTCAGAACAAAGAGACGCTTCTCCTTTGTCTTCTAGCCTTTGATATCAGACAGAAGGCAAAGGCCAGCCTGAGTTTTATTACTTTGAATATATAATCATTTTAACATTATCTTAAATAACGATGCTTCCTAAATTTTTAAACCTTGTCCGTATAGTCTAGTCACTTAGAAAGGTACTCTGGGCATGGGTCTTTCCCTCTGTGTTTGCCTGAAATGAGGAGTCATCTTTGAAGAAGGACCCCAAGGAAGCTCCCTGGGGCTCAGGCAGCAAAGAATCTGCCTGCAATGCAAGATACATGGGTTTGATTCCTGGGTCTGGAAGATCCCCTGGAGAAGGGAATGGTTACCTACTCCAGTTTTCTTGTCTGGAGAATCCCAGGGACAGAGGAGCCTGGTGGGCTACAGCCCATGGGGTCTCAAAGCGTCGGACATGACTGAATGACTAACACTTTCACTTTTTCCAAGGAAGCTCAGGGAAAGTGATCCATTTGTTATCTTTGATTCTTATGTCTCTAAAACTGTCATAGAATTTCTTTAGAAGCAGTTCAAAATTGTAGCCACTTTTCTGTCTTCTTTATCTATAATCTCTCTCATTCTCTCTTGCTCATCTCTAGCACTGCCTTCAGAATATTTGGGAAAATTCTCCATCTGCCATTCTCATTACCATAGATTTTTCTGGATGTCAGTTTTACTTGCCCCCGTATCATCTCTAGCACAGGTGGAACCACCGAGAGCTTTTCATCTGCTTTAGGAACCACATCAGCCTCTTTCCAGGACATTTCCCCATCGTCCTGGAGGCTCAGAGGGGTGGTTCCTCCTTCTCCAGGCCTCTGAACGGCAGCCACACGACTGGTCTGACCAATCGGAGAGCCCCCATCCTCCTAAATTGGTTTAGATGCGGGCCAAACCCAAGACAGGTCAACCAGGATTTTAAGCAGAATCTGCTTAAAATTTGCTGAAGATATAAGGAAAAGTCTCGCTTTCCTCTGAGACACGAAACTGTAAGGATGATGCAAGTTGGGAGTTTCTGGGGTCACATTCCCCTGATATGGCAACAGCTTGCCTGAGAAAGAAGTCAAAAAAGTTGGAGGGGAGAGAGAGGAGAAAACTGAGAAATGAAAACATCATTCCAGCACCTTAATCCAAGTGTGTCTGACACATTACACACGATGAGCCAATACAGTCCTATTTTAGGTTGGTTGTTTCTACCCCTACAACCACAGAATGCAGACTGGGATGACTGATTCTGCTGGGCTGCGATGGGATTTTTCTCCTGCACCCACTGACTGGATTTTGAAGACCTCCTTAATGAAAACTACAAAAAAAAAAAAAAAGAGTGGTAACAACCAGCAGATTGGTTTCCGAGGCTCTTCCTAATTCCACCCCTAATTAAAACTTTTTCCTCGTGTGGACATCACAGCTTCCAAGATATGTTGTTTCATTGAAATGAACAGAGCAGGACCCCATGGTCCATCCCCACGCCCCCTCTCCCACGTGCTCAGCCTTCCTTTTGTCTGTGGGAAAACTCTGACCAAAGAATAAGTTTAATCAGAGAAGTGAGAAAATGCAGACACAAAAAGAAAACAGTCCAACAAGACTAAACAATAATAGTTTAGTCTTTAAGCAAAGTCAACGACTTTTAGTTCCTCCTCCAGGGCTACCGACAATATTCTGAGCCATATCCTGTGAGCTGTCTTACAGATACTGAAAACCCTACTAGGTGGGAGAAATTAACTACATGATGATCAGACTGTAGCTATGACATAAGCTGCCGCAATTCCAAGAACTGGCCTCAAGGAAATGGGAACAAACTGACCCTGAAAATGAAGATTAACCATACTTAAAACAATCAAAATGACACTGGCCTGTCCACTGATGACCAATTTCAAGATGACTGTTAGAGCTGACTGTGCTATTTCTGCATATAGCCACCTCCTTCGGCCTATAAAAGCTCTTGCCCACTGGTTGTATGTATGTGGCTGGGAGTTGACCCCTGGACAGGCATACACCCCCACCCCGATATCCTCCCCCTGCCCCAGTTGCTGGAATCCAAAATAAAGCAAGCTTTCTTTCCCACCAACCTGGCCTCTTTGTTGGCTTTTGAGTGGCAAGCAGCCAGATCTCATTTTCAGTTGCACCATCACCCATCTCTTTGCCTCCCTTCCTGCTTTCTGGAATCCACACAGAAGAATCCGGAAAGGAAAGGCAAAAACTCATCACTTGGAAAGAAGATGGGTGCCCAGCTTGTCTGATAACTATGATTTCTCAGTAATGGGCAGACAGTGAAATAACAGTGAATGCTAATCCTACATATATTCCTTCTGCACATTTGATGCCAATTTACATTTTTAATCCCCTTTCAACAACTTTGTAATTAGTGGAAATTCTTTCCAGGGTCTAATGGCAAGTTGACTCACAGTCTCTGCTTTCAGCCGTCCATGCTTGGTTAAACTTTCTTGTGTCTTCACAGGTCTCTTGCTGGAATGTTGGAAGCGGCTGCACCAGGGGCCATTAGCCAGACAGCATTGAAAGCTGCAAGTCCTGCAATCTTTCCTTAAGTCCTTCTTTGAAGAGTCAACAGTGATTTTTAAAGCACATGTGGGCAAGAATAACCTAGAGGACTACGAGAGGCAAAAGTACTGAGAGATGTCTCAGCCATCTGTTGAATCCAAGTTAGGAGAGCATTGTTTTATATACTGTTGTGACTGTTATTGTCACCATTATTATGAGCAGCAATATCACATTTCAGCATCAGGACTTTACCTTCACTGCTCTCCTGGGGGACCACATGGCCTCAGGCGCACTCCCTTCAGCTCTTTATTGAAAACGTCATCTCCTTCAGGATGATGATCTAATGAGACCTCCTCTCCATCACCCTTTCCTCTGCTCCACATTATTCAGCCCCATCAGATGTATCTCCCCCTGACTTACTGCATGCAGACCCCAGAGATACTGCAGACTCAGCTCCGGATCACCTCAATAAAGCAAATATTTCAATATAGTGAGTCACACAAATCTTCCGGTTTCCCAGTGCATATAAAAATTGTGTGCGGCATGTGCTTAGTCGCTCAGTCTTGTCTGACTCTTTGCAACACCATAGACTGGAGCCCACCAGGCTTCTCTGTCCATGGAATTCTCCAGGCAGGAATATTGGAGTGGGTTGCTATGCCCTCCTCCAGGGGATCTTCCCAACCCAGGAATCAAACCCAGGTCTTCCACATTGCAGAAGGATTCTTTACAGTCTGAATCACCAGGGAAGCCCATATAAAAGTTATGTTTACACTATTCTGCAGTCTATTAGGTGTGCAGTAGCACTATGTCTGAAAAAACAAAGTACGTACCTTAATTTAAAAATATTTTATTGCTAAAATTTTTTGCTAACCATCATCAAAGCCTTCAGCGAGTCGATCTTTTGGCAATAGCAGCATCAAAAATCACTGATCACAGAGATCACTCTGACGCCTACACTAATAAGCAAAATGCCTGGAAAATTGCGAGAATTACCAAAATGTGACACAGAGACGCTAATTGCATCGATGGATCCACTTGAAGCAGGGTTGCCAAAACCTTCAATTTGTTAAAAAAAAAATGCAGAATCTGCAAAGCACAATACAGCAAGGTATGTATGTATCTAAGTAGTATCTGTCTTTGTCCTCCAGAATATAAACTCCACAAGAAAAAAGTGAAAGGTTAGTCACTCAGTCATGCCTGACCCTTTGCCACTCCATGGACTGTAGCCTGCCAGGCTCCTCTGTCCACGGAATTCTCAAGGCAAAAATACTGGAGTGGGTAGCCATTCCCTTCTCCAGGGGATTGTCCCGACCCAAGGATCAAACCGGGTCTCCTGCATTGCAGGCAGTCTCTTTACCATCTGATCCACCAAGAAACACTGTTTTATGACATAATTCTTGTTTAATTTTTGTTAAATTACTCTTGTCGATTGTTTTCTACTTTACAACACGCACACACACACAATTTACTTATTGTTACCTAGGTACCAGGTACTGTTCTAGCACTTGACATGTATTAACGTAAGCCTCAGGAAAACCCTGTAAGATGGGTACCACAATCACTCCCATTTTCAGATAGGAAACCAAGGCACAGAAACGTTCATGAAACTGCCTGTGGTTATGGGACCAGAAAATGTCAGAACAGGGATTGGAACCCTTACGTAGCTAGTTTCAGAACTGTGCTCTGCATCACCTCACGGCAGTCCTCTGGGGTCTACTATTACTATTTCCTATTATTGTCACTCTTCACTGATGGTGAGAGCCAAACCCGAGGAGGTGAGGGCACCACCCTAGGGTCACACTGCGAAGATGCTATGCTCCCCACAGGCCGCCCGGGACCCAGTTTCCCAACCGATCTGCTGTACTGATTGTACTTCATTTGCTGCCCACACCAATCCCTTGACACAGTTTTCATCAGCTCCACCAGAGAGATGAAGAAATTGAGGCTTAGAGCACTTAAAAGACTGTGTCAAGGTTGTAGAACTAGTAATTGACAAAGTTATTTAAAAATAAACTATAAGTCTCACCAAGAAAAGTGAAAGAGTCTTTGATTTATTAAAGAAGATGTGTTTAGGACTTCCCTAGTGGTCCAGTTATTAGGACTTTGTGCTTCTACTGCAAGGGGTCCAAGTTTGATCTATGGTTAGGGAACTAAAATTCCAAATGCCAAGCAACATGGCCCCCAAATTTTTCTTTTATTTTAAAAGATGCTTTTAAATGTATTAAAAGTGTGTGTGCATATATGTGTGCGATGCTTCTGGGGTAAGACTGAATTGAAGAGTTCCATCTTTTAATTGTCTTTGGTCACACATTGATACTGCTTTATTGCAGCATCAGTGGATTTATATTGGATTTAAAGCTGCCACGGCTGACAAATTTCACCAGTAAGATGGACAGAGATCTTCCCTCCTCTCCTTGGAGTCCTGGAGCCTCTCTAAGCTAGAGCACCAGGGAGACACTTGGTCCCACCCGCTCATTTCTCTGATGGGGAAAGTGATCCTCAGGGGAGGGAGATGATCTGCCCAAGGTCATCAGGTAGTGACAGTAGAAACCCTTACTGTGAACTAGAGATAATGCACAGTTGTGGACCCTCAGAGGAGGAAAGACCCCTAGAGACTACATAAGTCGACCCTTTCATCGTGCCACTGAAAAAATTAGGCTCTTAGAGGAAGTGATGTGTCTAAGTATAGCGATTCAAATAAATGTCTCTTGACATCATGCTTTTCCTTTCCCTCCTAACATGGCACACTTTCCTATAATTATTTTTTTGCCTCTCCAGACTACAAAACATAAAAGTAGATGGGGAAGATACATTGTCATTTCACTTCCTAATTCTGTCTTGTTCTAAGACAGAAAGCCTCTTTCCCTTCCTGTTTGGGACAAGCTTCCTCTAACAAGAATGGGCTTGATTCTCTTTGCTGTTTTAGCGCTCGCTTCCACCTAAAGAGCCCGTCTTGTCAGCGCCCCGGAATTGGGGGCTGGAATTCCAGATGGAGCCGGACAAGGAGATGGCCATTTCTGGGTCACCCAGCTGCCCGATGCCCTCGGGTGGCCACAGCAGCGGGAGGGTAACCTAGTTTGCTTAGGAAATATTGCAGCTGTCCCAGTTTATCTGATGCAGTCCTAGAAAAGTATTGGCATTGTCCTGCTTCCGCACCTCGTGCAGTTTAACCTGGCCAAGCCCCTTCGGTCTGAGCAGCTGAAACAGAGTCCAGAGCCCCTGACTGCACATTCCCACCTGCCTCGATGTGCCCCTACGTCTTCATTTCAGCGCTGAGGTCATCCTAGTCTGGGTCAAGTATATCCTGACATGTCAAAGCTGCCATCTGAGAATGATGGCACATTTCTCAGAAATATTTTCAGGGCCATTCGGACCCTGTTGGGTGAGGGGCTGGAGAGCCAGTAGCTAGGACTTTGGGGCTTGTGCCTAGGTTGATCAGTCTGCTTGGCTTTGTGGAGCAAAACTGGTGGTAAATAGGGGAGAATGGGGGCTACGACGCCTAGGATCAGGGAGACAGGAAACTGGAGTTCCTATTCTGGCCATGCTACTAGTTGGTTATGGCACTTCGGGTCACTCCCATTACCCTATTGAGTTTCAACTTCCTCATCTGTAAACTAAGGAGCCTCTGACCTCTGCTCTCCAACCTGTCACCCAAAGGCATTTTGAATTTCAAGTAAAAGGGGCTCTATCCACCAGAGAGCTGGCCATCTAATTTCCTGGGAGCTCTGTGAGGGCAGAGCTTCAGGCTGTGTTCACTCACTGCATCCCCTTGCAACCAGAACAGGCAGTGCTCAAGCACTATTTACTGGACAAATGAACGCGAGTTCCTCCTTCTGCTTTTTATGCCAAAGAAAACGCGGATAACATTCCTTCTAGGCGTGGGGGAAAGGAAGGGTGTCAGAGACAGAAAAGGAGTTCTGGAAGCGGATCGGAAAGCTGCCTTTGTATACAGGCCTCAGACTCGACAGCCTGCATGTGCCAGTCTGACACACTTCCACGAATCTAAGAGGAAAAACCCAGCACCAAAGCTGCGAAGAGCTACAGATGGGTGGGGAAAGATTTCCAAGAGAGTCCAGAAACTTAGAAATATAGGTCTGTGAGGTTGTCATTTCCAGGAAATAGGAGAGCACCTACTTCTAGGTACACACCTTGAGGTTCAAGGGCACACCCTCAGTTGTCTTAATTGGAAACAGCCTTCCTTCTCTATTTGAAAAGCGTCAGTCCCTTAGTCATGTCCAACTGTTTGTGACCCCATGGGCTATAGCCTGCCAGGCTCCTCTGTCCATGGAATTCTCCAGGCAAGAATACTGGAGTGGGCAGCCGTTCCCTTCTCCAGGGATCTTCCCGACCCAGGGATTGAACCCGAATCTCTCACATTGCAGGCAGACTCTTTACCATCTTAGTCACTCTGAGATCCAGACTTCAGGAGGTGATAAAAGGTACATGAAAAATGGATGCTTGTAGAGTATGTAAATTATAGCTCAATAAAGCTGTTCAAAAATGTAAGTGAAACCCGTCAGAATGACCATCATCAAAAAAAATCTACAAACAATAAATGCTGGAGAAGGTATAGAGAAAAGGCAACCCTTTTGCATTGCTAGTGGGTATGTAAATTGATACAACCATTATGGAGAACAGTGTGGCGATTCCTCAAAAAACTAGAAATAAAACGACCATATGACCCAGCGATCCCACTGCTGGGCATATACCCTGAGAAAACAATATCTGAAAAAGACACTCCAATGTTCGTAGAAGCACTATTTACAATAACTGGCATAGGGAGGCAACCTAGATGCCCACCAACAGATGAGCGGATAAAGAAGCTGTAATACATATATATAATGGAATACTACTCATCCATAAAAAGGAATGCATTTGAGTCAGTTCTGGTAAGGTGGATGAACCTAGAGTCTGTTATACAAAGTTAAGGAAGTCAGAAAGAAAAAAACAAATATCATTTATTAACACATATATAAGGAATATAGAAAACAATGGTACTGATGAACCTATTTTCAGGACAGGAACAGGCTCAGAGAACAGGCTTGTGGACACAGGGGGGAAGCAGAGGGTGGGATGAACTGAGAGGGTAGCAGTGACATATACACACTACTGTGTGTAAATAGATAGCTGGTGGGAAGCTGCTGGGTAACAGAGAGCTGGACCTGGTGCTCTGTGACAAGCTAGAGGGGTGGGATGAGGTGGAGGCTGGTGGGGAGGTACAAGAGGGAAGGTCCATATGTATACTTAAGGCTGATTCACTTTCTTGTATGGCAGAAGGCAACATGATATTGTAAAGCAATTACCCTCCAATTAAAAAAAAATACAGGTGAGGCCCAGGTAAAGCCAGGACTGTGCAACGGGGAACTGAATCCATGCTGAGGCCCCGGGAGTAAAAAGAAAGATAGAAGAAGAGAGATGTTTGGTGCCTGCAGCATATGACACCCAGGATGGGAGAGCAAAGCCTATAAGTTCAAGTCCCAGCTCGGCCACTAATGAGCACAATGACCTTGAGGATCCTCTCTAAAGTCTCAGGTCCCTTATTAGCGAAATAAAGGTGGTTGGATGTGATGAGTGCCAGTTTTCTATTATTCTTTGGCTTGGGAATTATTTTAAGACAAGTTAATGAAGTTTAGATAAAATTAGAACTGTGTGCATTTTAAAGAACTCGCCCTGTTCTCAGTGAGAGATTAAGGAACAGAATGGAATTCCAAGTTCCTTTGTGAACTTTCTTGATAAAGGACTCATGAAACATTTGCTCCTGTGGGCACAGAGTGGAGAAGACTGGTTAACCTGACCTGAAAATATTTTTTCAAAAACAATACTGTCAGTGAGTCATTCCTCTTTTCTGGTCTAACTCTTTCTCCCTCAAACCTTCAAATGTTCCTGAAAATCTAAAGATAAACCTCAACTTTAATCTCTAAAATAAGCATCCTACTGATACCACCCCCCTGCCCAATTTGCCTTTTAAAAAATGAATGCAATTCCACATTTTTACTAAGAGACTGAAAATCTTTAGATAGGCTACTTGATGAAAACATTCCAATAGAAACCCATCATTTTACATCTGAATCAGCCCATTTATAAACACAGTAAATTCTCCCCAAGTGATCATATATACAGGGCTAGTATCTCCAAGAAAAGAATGACTTATTGCAAATCAATTAATAACAGTTGGGTTTTCAAATTTGGTAAAACTGTAATCACTAGAGCAACCACACACACACAAAATTATTTGAAGACGTTTATCTGTAAAGACTAGAGAAGAAAATAGAATCCTTGAAAAGAGCAAAACAAAACCCTGATTAACCTAAAAAGGGACAGGAAAGGAAGAACAACAACAGAACAGAAGCCAGAGGAGCCAGATAGAAAACAATCAGTAAGATAGAAGATTTAAACTTACCTATATAATTACACTAAATATGAGTAAATACTGCAATTAAAGTCAGAGACTGTCAGACTAGCTATAAGACAAGGCTCACCTTATGCTGTTTGTACTGGTTGCCCTTTAAAGGTCAAATCATAGCCAGGTTGAAAGTTAAAGGTGGAGAAAGATCTACCTTGTAAAATATCAAATCCCTACCAATATTCATAGTTACCAACCCAGAGCTCATTCTTATTCCCTTTTTCACTTCCCTAACTACCTTAAAGAAGCTGGGAAAGGTGAGCATTCACATTCCCAGCATAACTTGCATATTATCTAGTTCTGGGTTATATGATGAAGAGCACAGTGGCAGGATGGTGTATGTGGAGAACAATATTCTAGGAAGAGGGAACCACTTGTGCAAAGATCCTGTGACATGGCGTGTTAAGAAACTAAAAGAAGGCCAGTGTGGTCAGAGCTCAGAAAATAAAGAGAAGCATGAAGTATGTGAATTCTAAAAATAAAAACCAAATAATGTCAGTTTCCAGAAAGCAAAAGTCAAATTAGTTTACAAAGAGTGCTTAGTAGTATACTTCTCACCTGCAAAACAAGGTCTGAGAAAACAATGGAGCAATGACTTTAGGGTGTTGAAACTCAAATAATCTGAATCTAATTTGAATTCAATAAGCAAGCAGTGTTAAATTTTTTAGTAAGATAATGTCAAAAAAAAAAAAAGATAATGTCATTATGGTTATTTCCAAGAGTGTTGTGACCTTATTACTTTTCAGAAATACATACTAAAATGTTTATTATCTGTGGATGAAATGATATGATCTCTGGGACTAACTTCAAAATAATCCAGGGTGGAGTATAAGTAGGAGTGAGGGCAGGTAAGATAAAACAAGAACACTAGGAGAGATATACAAAGGGTCATCATGTTATTCTCTATCCATTTGTTTGAAATTTTCTACTGCAAAAAGTATAAACAAAATTTTTAACTGAAATGAATTAAAACCTGGAGTGGTAAAATACATTTTTCAGAAACACATACGTTCATAGATTGGCCACTCAAATACTCAATCTGGTTTTTTACAAGGAAGGGAGACTCTACCAATACAAAAGCAAAACAAGAAAGGAAGATATGTTAGCAAAGAAATCAATAAAAATAAAGGAAAATCTAAAAAATGTGATCATTGCACGTGCACGTGTGCTAAGTCGCTTCAGTCCTGTCCGACTCTGTGCAGTCCCATGGACTGTGACCCACCAGGCTCCTCTGTCCATGGGATTCTCCAGGCAAGAATACTGGAGTGGGTTGCCATGCCCTCCTCCAGGGGATATACCTGAACCAGGGATTGAAGCCGCGCCTCTTAGGTCTCCTACATTGGCAGGTGGGTTCTTTACCACTAACACCACCTGGGAAGCCCTACTGTGGTCATTAAATTCATTCAATTTTTTTCAAAGATTCCTAAGATGTAAAAACAAACTATATCTACCTATCTATCTATATCTATATCTACACATATATATACACACACACATATGCACATAGTCTATAAACAAAAAAATATAGAAAGGCAGAAAACAAAGAACTTAACAAAAATAGATAATACATTTATTTCAATAAGGAATCAGGACTAGAACTATTATATCAGATAACAGATAATACGAAGCAAAAAATTAAAAAGCAGCAAAAAAAAATAAAATGGAACACGGTGTTTTGGTAAATGGTTCAGATGATAAAGAATCTGCCTGCAATGCTGGAGACCTGGGTTTGATCCCTGAGTTGGGAAGATGCCCTGGAGAAGGGAAGAGCTACCCCCACTCCAGTATTCTTGCCTGGAGAATTCCATGGATAGAGAAGCCTGGTGGGCTATAGTCTATGGAATTGCAAAGAGCTGGACACAACTGAGCAATTAATACTTTCACATTTTCCCAAAGAAATGAGTAAGCATGATTTTTTTTAATAAAAGAAAATACACTAGAGAAATATTTAAAGAAAAGTTGAAAGAAGTGAAAGAGTTTGACAAAATCACAGTGAGAGCTATAACTAATTCAGTAGGGCTTTAAAATATAAGCAGAAAAAAGCATATTGGATATATACATTATACAAAACAAAACTTACAAATATGGGTGAGTAGCCAAACAAACATAAAATACATTTTTTCCCAAATACCATTAAAGTATTTCAAAAATTCAATCACAAAGCTACAAATAAAAGCTGGATAAACTTCTTAAAGTAAAAATCATAAAAGAGGCTTATCTTCAAATCAGAATTATGTATTAATAAGTGAGCAATGGCCAAAACCATAACTATCTGGATTATTTTTAAATGCAAATGTGAAAATTCTTCTAAATAATTTTTGCTGTAAAAACGTGGAATTCAGACTACAAGTATACATTCTTTAGAAAATAACTTTTAAAACCATGATATTTAAAAAAATATTAGATGTGGTCAATGCAAAAAGGCAAAATGGTTGTTTGAGGAGGTCTTACAAATAGCTGAGAAAAGAAGAGAAGCTAAAGGCAAAGGAGAAAAGAAAAGATATACCCATCTGAATGCAGAGTTCCAAAGGATAGCAAGGAGTGATAAGAAAGCCATCCTCAGCAATCAATGCAAAGAAATAGACGAAAACAATAGAATGGGAAAGACTAGAGATCTCTTCAAGAAAATTAGAGATACCAAGGGAAAATTTCATGCAAAGATGGGCACAATAAAGGACAGAAATGGTATGGACCTAACAGAAGCAGAAGATATTAAGAAGAGGTGGCAAGAATACACAGAAGAACTATACAAAAAAGATCTTCACAGCTCAGATAATCACGGTGTGATCACTCACCTAGAGCCAGACATCCTGGAATGTGAAGTCAAATGGGCCTTAGGAAGCATCACTACGAACAAAGTTAGTGGAGGTGATGGAATTCCAGCTGAGCTATTTCAAATCCTGAAAGATGATGCTGTGAAAGTGCTACACTTAATATGCCAGCAAATTTGGAAAACTCAGCAGTGGCCACAGGACTGGAAAAGGTCAGTTTTCATTCCAATCCCAAAGAAAGGCAATGCCAAAGAAAGCTCAAACTACTGCACAATTGCACTCATCTCACACACTAGCAAAGGAATGCTCAAAATTCTCCAAGCCAGGCTTTCACAATATGTGAACTATGAACTTCCAGATGTTCAAGCTGGATTTAGAAAAGGCAGAGGAACCATAGATCAAATTGCCAACATTGGTTGGATCATCGAAAAAGCAAGAGAGTTCCAGAAAAACATTGACTTCTGCTTTATTGACTATGCCAAAGACTTTCACTGTGTGGATCACAACAACCTTGGAAAATTCTTCAAGAGATAGGAATACCAGACCACCTTACCTGTCTCCTGAGAAATCTGTATGCAGGTCAAGAAGCAACAGTTAGAACTGGACATGGAACAACAGGCTGATTCCAAATCGGGGAAGGATTACATCAAGGCTGTATATTGTCACCCTGCTTATTTAACTTACATGCAGAGTACATCATGAGAAATGCCAGGCTAGAAGAAGCACAAGCTAGAATTAAGATTGCTGAGAGAAATATCAATAACCTCAGATACACAAATGACACCACCCTTATGGCAGAAAGTGAATAAGAACTAAAGAGCCTCTTAATGAAAGTGAAAGAGGAGAGTGAAAAAGTTGGCTTAAAACTCAACATTCTGAAAACTAAGATCATGACATCTGGTCCCATCACTTCATGGCAAATAGATGGGGAAACAGTGGAAACAGTGACAGACTTTATTTTTGGGGGCTCCAAAATCACTGCAGATGGTGACTGCAGCCATGAAATTAAAAGATGCTTGCTCTTTGGAAGAAAAGCTAAGACCAACCTAGACAGCATGTTAAAAAGCAGACACATTACTTTGCCGACAAAGGTTCATCTAGTTAAAGCTACGGTTTTAACAGTAGTCATGTAAGAGTTGGACCATAAAGAAGGCTGAGTGCTGAAGAATTGATGCTTTTGAACTGTGGTGTTGAAGAAGACTCTTGCGAGTCACGTGGACTGCAAGGAGATCCAACCAGTCAATCCTAAAGGAAATGAGTCCTGAATATTCATTGGAAGGACTGATGTTAAAGCTGAAACTTCAATACTTTGGCCACCTGCTGCAAGGAACTGACTCATTAGAAAACACCCTGATGCTGGGAAAGATTGAAAATGGGAGGAGAGGGGATGACAGAGGATGAGATGGTTCGATGGCATCACTGACGCAATGGACATGAATTTGAGTAAGCTCCAGGAGTTGGTGATGGACAGGTAAGCCTGGCATGCTGCAGTCCATGGGGTCGCAAAGAGTCGGACACAACTGAGTGACTGAACTGAACTGTGGTCAAAGTCTTACTCAGAGGAAAATTGATACACTTAAATGCATATGTAAGAAAACAAGAGTGAACAAAACTGAATAAGCCTAAAGAAAAGGGAAGGATGTTATTAATACATACACAAGGAGAAAGCCAAACTGAAAGTGTTGGTCATTTAGGTGTGTCTGACTCTTTTAGACCTCATGGACTATAACCCACCAGGCTCCTCTGTCCATAAACTTTTCCAGGAAAGAATACTAGAGGGTGTAGCCACTTCCTTCTCCAGAGGATCTTCCTGACTAAGGGATCAAACCTATGTCTCCTTCACTACAGGCAGATTCTTCAACATCTGAGCCACCAGGGAAGATACAAGGAGAAACTAATTGAATGCAAAAAAGTAGACCTGATAAATCCAAACCCTGTTTATTGCAAAGCCCAATAAACAAAATGTTCCAAAATCTAACCTTACTTGGAGAGAGTAAACCCACAAAAATCCATAGTACATCAAGAATGCCAAAGGAAAAGTAACAAAAACTACTATGAAAACTTTACAATTGATCTTTAAACATACTTATACCAATAAGTTTTGAAAAAGTAAATAAAGTAGATAAACTTGGCTCCAGATCACTGTAGAAGATAATGAACAGATACCCAAAGAGACAGTTGCCTCAAAATTCACCAGGCCCACATTACTTTATGACCGAGTCTGGTCAAACTTTTAAATAAGATATAATTTCCTTGCTATTTAAACCACATCAGGGCAGAGAAAAAGAGATTAAAACTTTTTGTAGGAATTGTTTGTGTCTGAATGATAAATGCCTTGTAATAAATACAAGAGAAGTATCAGATTCTGCTTGGTTTCTCATATCAAAACCAAATACAGATATTAGGAAAAATGAAAGCTCTAAACCAAACTTATTTATAAATTTTAATGCAAAAAATCTAAATAAAATGTTAGCAAACTAAATTTCAGTGTAATAATATAATAAAGCACCATGGCCAAGGTGAATTTATTCCAGGCATACAGGAAAAGTTCAACAATTTAAAATTTAAATATTATAAAATTTCCAACATTACAGGAAAGAAAAAGCACATGATTGTCACCCTAAGTGCAGGAAAATGTCATTTTTTTTTAAATCTGTTTTTAAAAAAGTCATTTTTTTGTGAACCTGAAAAGCAAAGGTTTAACTTAATGAGGAATCCCAAAAGATATTTCTATGAAGAGTGCCTATTACCACTGTAATTGTTCATCTTTTTAAAGAGGTTATAATCAATGTGCTAGGGGGGGAGAAAAGGTAAGAGAAACAAATACTGAATTGGAAGATATATAACTGTCATTATTTGTAGATGATATAATCATTTACTTATAAAATTTAAGGCAATTAACTGAACCACTATTAAAGCTAGTGAGAAAAGTCAGTAAAGTGACCAGATAGAGGAAAAGCACACAAAAATAAACAGCTTTTCTATACACTGGCAAACCAAGTGAAAATGAATTGCATCTATTTAATGATAAAAAGAATATAATACATTGTAATATAAACACAAGAAAACTATCAGAACTCTATGATAAAAACTATGAAAACTTTGCTAAAGGAAATAAAAGAAGGAAAGTCTGGATAACTAAAAAGATATACCATATTACTGGATAGGAAAACTTAAGTCAATTAAAATGCCACTTTTCCCCAGATTAAAACATAAATTCCATTCAGGCTTAAATTCTCACTCTTTAAAAATAGAACCTGATTCTAAAAGTCATATAGATAAATGAATGCATATGAATAGCCAGTAACAGTCTGTAAAAGAATATGACAGGATATTTGTACCTCTAGTCATCAAAATGTACTACACAACTTCAATTTAAAAAGCAGCATGGAATGATATAAAGGTACACAGAAAAAAATATGCACAATAAAAGTTTCCTACTGTATTTATATACCAAAGAAATTACCATTTTAAAATCCATGCCTTTTTTTCCCCAATCTAAATACTAAAAGATAAATGAAAATATATTTTACAAAACTGCAAAAGGGAAGATATTCCTAAATGCTACAAGCAAGCACTGAAGTAATAAAGGAAAAGATCAACAAATCCAACTTCATAAAAATTTAAAACTTTGATACTTTGAATCATGAAATAGGTTATTACCAACTGTGAAAAAAATATCTGCACCATATATAGTAACCAAAGGGTATCTATTATTTAAAAGAGCCAAATATCAACAAGGGGAAAGCAATTGATCTTTCCATCCACAGGGATGTCAGTTACAGCAGAATACAGAATGCAGTCTGAATAGCACCTCCTATAGTTGTTCAGCTTGATCATTCTGATCTGGAACACTGCTACTTTTCACTTTGTGTGGTTAGTCACTCAGTTGTGTCCGACTCCTTGCGACCCCATGGACCATAGCCTGCCAGGCTCCTCTGTCCATGGGGATTCTCCAGGCAAGAATACTGGAGTGGGTTGCCATGCCCTCCTCCAGGGGATCTTCCCAACCCAGGAATTGAACCCAAGTGTCCCACATTGCAGGCAGATTCTCTACCATCTGAGCCCCCAGGGAAGCCCTTTTCACTAGGGTCAGTAACTCCTAACTGGCTCCCAGGTTTCTCCTTTGCCTCCCTATAATTTTTTCATTGTACAGCAGTAAAAGAAAGTTTTACATTTTTATTTTCAGTGGGATTGCATCAACATCCAAAAGACTTAAATAGATGACCGCTCACTTAGAATAAAATCCTGTCCATCTCTGTGGTCCGCAGGGTCCTGTGTGGCCTGGTCCTTCCCTCTTCCTCTCACGTCATCTCCTTCACCTCTCCTCCTTCATCACTAGGTTCTAATTTCTCGGATCTTCTTCCCCACTCTCCCTGAATCCTCAGGAATTTTGCACATGCTGGTACTGTGGGCTCATCAACACCACCTGTAACTTCCATCCTTAACTCACCATTTGCCTGCCTGGCTCCTTCACATGCTTGCTGCTGCTGCTGCTGCTAAGTCGCTTCAGTTGTGTCTGACTGCGACCCTATACACAGCAGCCCACCAGGCTCCTCTGTCCTGGGATTCTCCAGGCAAGAATACTGGAGTGGGTCGCCATTTCCTTCTCCATTCACACACTTAGGTCTCGGTATAAATGCTATCACTCCAGAGGGCCTTGGGCTTCCCGGGTGGTGCTAGTGAAAAAGAACCCGCCTGCCAGTGCAGGAGACAGAGATGTGGGTTTGATCCCTGGGTTGAGAAGATCCCCTGGAGGAGGAAATGACAACCCACTTCAGTATTCCTGCCTGGAGAATCCTATGGACAGAAGAGTCTGGTGGGCTATAGTCTATGCGGTCGCAGAGTCAGACACGACTGAAGGGACTTAACACGCATGCAGGGGGCCTCCCCAAGATGTTCTATCTAAGGAGAAAGTTCTTTTATTTTCTAGCTTGGCTCTCAGGTTATTAATTTCATAATTTGTTTTCAACTTGCAATAATTTTATCTGCTCTGTTCCCTAGAACATAAACTTTGCTAATGCAGAGAACAGAGTCTGCCTTATTCACTGCTGTATTCCCAGCAGCTGGAGGAATGCATAGTATAGAGAAGGTGTTCGATTAAAATGTTTTTGAATTAAGAACAAGGCAAATGATATGAATAGGCAATTCATAGAAGAAATAAAAGTATTTAACACATGAAAAGAAATACAAAGTAACAAGAGTGAAATGCAATATTTTAGTCTATCAGACTGGGAAAAAAAGGAAGATTCTTAATATTCAGGGTTATTAAAGCTATAGAGAGAAGAATTACATATTGCATGACTGTAAGTTAACTCAATAATTTTGGAGGCAATTTGCCTTATCCCAGTAGAATGCCGGAACCGGTCTGAACTAGCTTATACCAGCTCACAAGAGACCATAGTTAAATATTCAGGACTTTTTAGAGAATAGCTGCTTGTTTGAAATTGGCCATGGTGGCAGTGTTTACACCATAGAAATCAGCAAATGTTATAAATCAGATTGGGCTCTTTTTGCCATATTTGGTTTTTCTGACAGCCAGTTTATGAGCACACCAATGCCTTTATATATAAAAATAGAAAATGGGCATAATTTTGACCTAGAATTTCCCCAGAAATTATTGTGCAAGTACACAAAGAAAAATGAATTTAAAAAACAGACACTGCAAACATTTACATGCCCATCAATAAGGGAATGATTAACTGAATTTATCCCATATTATAAAATAGTCATTAAAAAAAATGAGACACATATATTGCCGTAATTTATCACTGAATAAATAAATGAGAGGACATGTATACTATTTCATTTTAATAAACTGTATATGCTTATAGTATATTGTTTTCCATATACTGGACAAGATCTATTTAGATGCATGCTGAACTGTTACAAGAAGTCATCCCTAGGACTGATATAAAAGTAGAAAAGGAGACTGGGATGGGTTTTGCTTTTTAATTTATCCATTTGTAAATTGTATGCACTTTCAAAACAGCAGCAATTATTTTCAGAAAATAATCTTAAGTAACTTTTAGATTAGAAAGATAATCAAATTATAATTACAGACTATTTAAAAATCATGACAGTGAAAATAATACATAGAAAAAATTATGAATCATGGCAAAAGCAATAATAAAAAGGAACATCACAGCTTTGTATAATTTCACCATTAAACAAAAAGTTAACAAATTAACTAAGCTCTCAATATGTCAGAAAATAAAACTTGGAAAGCAAGATAAAAGGATTCATAGATAAAAGTAGCAATTAATGAATTTAGAAATCATAAAAAGTACAAATAATAAAGAAGTCAGACACCTAATTCTATGCAAAAATAATCAATAAAACTGGCACATTTCATCAACAAAAATATATATATGCAAACCAATGAGAAAGAGGATATAAAATGAAAATCTGAATATAATATATAAATGTAAAGCTATAATATAAAATATGAAGATTAAAATTCATGAGAGTGATACACTTGAAAACTGAGTCAATAAATTGGATGGGCTATTTAATTTTTTAAATTTTAATTAAAAAAAAGAAAACAAAACAACCCAAACAGGCTATTGACTAATGAAATTTTTCCAACTTTGCTCCCCCTTAAATGAGGCTTTGAAACTTGAAGAAAGGTGTCATACCTATGCTATTTAAATTATTCTCACAATAGAAAAAAGGAGGTTAGTATCCCTGAGCATTTGACTAGTATTGTATGACGAGGGACTTGTAATACAATGCATTAAGATGCTTTTACTAGGACAACCAAGACTCCAAAACCTTATACTATCAGGTACTCACAAGAAAATCAGGAACCAAATCCCATACACATAAATGCAAAGATTCCGAAGAAAATACTTTTTAGTTGCCTCTCCATGAAGCAGCCAGAAGGGATCCTTTTAAAGCATAAATAAGACCATGTCTCTTCCTTGCTATGGATTCGCCATGAGCTTCCCAACTCAGAATAAACTCCTGTGCCCTTTCCCTGGCCCTTCATAAAGGGATCTGATGTCCTCTCTGACCTCATGCTCTTCCCCTCTCCCCATGCTCCCATCATCCAGAATTCCTTAATGTTCCCTGAACCCAACTGAAATCCATTCCCAGGCCTCTTCGAGTCAAGGTAAACTTCATGAGGGCATGAACCTTTTGCAAATAGCCTCCATCATGGATACCACTAGCTGTCCATCACAACCCACCCTCCCCGTCCTTCACAGGAGACCTACAGCCTGACACATGGTGGGAAGATGCACTCCATCGTTCAGCCTCCCTTGCCAATAGGTGTGGCTATACAGCCATGATCTCACCTAAGGAAGGTGACAAATGACCACATGCCACTTCTGGTCAGAAGCCTGAAAGATGGTGGACCTGCCTCCTCTCCCTTACGATCCCCTTCGTACACCCTGGACCACGGATGCCTGAGCCCCGCTTTGGCAATGCAGACGAAAACAACATGTCTCAGTGGGCCAAAGAACAAATGCCTTTTCCTGACCTTTCTGTACCAGATCTGGAAATGGGTATAGGAACTCCAAAGTCAAGACAAACCACAGAAACCTCTCTGCAGGGGAAGAATCATAGAAGAGAAAGAAGCACTGTAAAGCGGATTCAGGAAATCATTGTGCAAATCCAAGACAGAGCAGATGCACGTGTGGTGAGCATCCACACTCCCTGATTTAATGAAAAACGAACATTATTGACAAACTGCTCTGTGGATTATTGACATTGCTTGAGGGCATAACCACTTAACAGAAGCCAGTGATCATTCAGGAAGGGGCAAAAATCTAACATCAGAGTTACCACATCCAGGAAACGCAGAAGTACTGAAGATGGGGGACATTAGGGAACCACTCTGCCTGGGCACACAGCTGTCGTCCTGCCTCTGAAGAAGAAACACAACAGACAGACCAGTTATTAATGGGATCCAGGCAGAAAAGATACAGGGTCAGGGTGAGACACAACCCAATGAATCAATTCAAGTTATTGCAGAAAGCAACTTGCAATTGGATCCAGCTAGCATCTTCTCTCTAAAGGATGAAAACCAGTAATGTATAGTCTGCAATCAAATGCTTGCTTTAAGGATGCTCCTGTGGATGACTTGGCTTCACCACCGGCATGACCCATCTCTGGGAGTTTAATATCCGGTGAAAGTACGAAATGGGTATCCTGCATCTTTACTGAACTCGTCTGTCACGGTGCCATGAGCTCCCACACCGAAAGGTTGTCTCCTCTTTACATAACGAACATTCTCTTTACAGCCTTTGCCTCCGATGTAGTCACCAGGCAGGGAGAGGATCCCTGGTGGATACTTACCGAACACAACTCCAGGGCTGGCTGCAGCCTGAGCCCTGGGCAAAGATCAGCTGTGAGATCGCAGAGTTTCTTTATTAAAGAACAAATCACGCTGGACAAACCTGATTGCTTTTCGGATCAGCTTGTGAAATGAGGGGGCTTAGCAAACACGGGCGCGCAAGGTATCTGGGGTATTCAGTGCATTATTTAGTGAAATGCTCTGGAAATGAGACTTGGGCAGCCTGTGATGGTTGGCCTTAGGTATGAGGGAGAGAGAGCCCACGGTGCCCTTGGGGGTCGAAAGGAGAAAAGCCTGCTTCTGCCTTGTTCAGGAAACGGCATTTTGCTAAAACAATGGGTGTGCATGCGAGCTGAGAGCAGGTGCCGGGCATGGCAGGCGTCTGGGTGTTTGCGGGGAGAGGTCACACTGATGGAATTCCAGCAGACCTGGCCCTCTAGCCATGCCCTTTCCTCCAGCACCTCTGCCCTCTGCCATTCTCTTCTATAGGAACTGGGAAAAGCCACAACCTTGGCTAAAATTCAGGGCAGACAATTCTTCCTTCCGGACTTTAGGTTTCTCCTCTGTAAACTCAAGGCTAGACTAGGCTTTCTGATACTTGCTCTAACCCCACCTTCCGTGATAAAAAAAACTTAAGAATCTGAATGTGTTCCTCTTCCACCCCAAGGTGGGCTATCAACACGACAGCTCAGACATCAAACTCGGCTGCATTATCTGAAGGCACCAGGGGAAAAAAACCTGCCTTTTCCCAAGGACACTCCTTTTATTTGCTCACTGATAATAAAATGTTTAAGAGTTATTTTACCTTAAACATGCTCATCTGCTGAAGGAGGAGAAGGACTAGGTTTCTAAGGGTCCCGCAACCTTCTCCAAGGAACAATTTTGACCATTCCATACCCCTCGCCCACACTATTTTTCTTCAGAGCCTTACCATTATGAGGGGTTATACTGAGACTCTGTATATTTGTTTGCCTTCTCAAGGCCAGGTAAATTTCATGAGGACACAGATGCTTTGCAAATGGCCTGTGTGATGAAGACCACAGGCCTTCATCACAGCCTAGCTGTCCCTTACAATCCGTCCTTCTCAGGTTCCAGGGAGGTGACCTGTAGGCCCACCCACAGGTGGGAAGATGCACTGCACCCCCAGCCTCCCTTGCCATTAGGTGTGGACATGCACCCGTGAACTCACTAAGGAAGATGACAAGATAACCATGTGCCACTTCTAGTCCAAATACTGAAAAACAGTCCACCTACCTCCTCCATTCATCCATTCATTCCCTGAGGACCAGAGCACAGAGGGCTATGACCTGGCTTCTATCACAGAGAAGATGCTCTAGGCTTAGCAAATGGCAGAGCCTCTGCCACCTCCACACCTGGACTGCTACAGAAGAGAGAAGGAAACTTCCATTTGGGGATGCATTTTGGGGTCTGTTAAAGCAGCTGACTGTGTCATCCTAAGGGGGTTCCGCCAGCTGATCCCAGCTTGCTATGCCTATATCTGTGAGGCAACCTAGACCCTGCCACCTGCTCCTACGTCAGGGGCTCCCCAGTACAACTTCTTTTTGTTTGGGGTTGATTAAGCTCTGTTCTTCCCCTTCCTGTGCATTGCCTATTGATCTTAGAAATCTATTTACAGTCACAGAAATCTTGATTTCCTTACCTGGAACTCCAGGAGCCCCGGAGGCTCCGCCAGTTAGTATGTGGTACTTATATGAATATGAATTCATGGTTAATAGGGCTGTAGAGAGTTTCTTAAAACAGCTAGTGTTACTGAATGCTGGCCACATGCTAAGTGCTTGATAAACGCTTGCATACATAATGCAAACAGGGCTCTTTGGAGCTCCGTTTTCCATAGGAGGAAATGAGACACAAAAGATATTCAAGAACTAGCCCAAGGGTACACCACTGGAAAGTTGTTATGCTTAACCAGGGACAAGACGTGAGGCATAGGGAAAGCCCTCAAAAGCCCCCAGCACCGCCAGCCAAGGAGACACCTCTGTGCTGTCCAGGGAAACACGTGGTCTGAGAATGTCCCTCTCTGGCCACTGTTCCTAGTGCCATTTGGTCTTCAAGGAGTTGGGCCCCCAGCAGCTGAGCAGGATGGCCAGAAGCAGGGGCATAGGTCCCAGGTCCGAGCCCCCCTGCACTCAGCCTGGAGTGCCCCTGGAAGGTTCCCAGAGTCACCGTGCGTTCTTCTCTCCTCTGCTCCACACCTCCCTGGCCTCCGTCCTCTGCATCATGACTGAAGCACGGCCCTGAACAGCAGGACTGAGCTGGGCTGTGTCTTCACCGAGGGCCTTACTCTCCTCCTCTGATACCTCCATCTTCTGCCATCTAGGATGCCCTACTCACTTCCTCTCCAATCAGCTCAAAACGCCCCTGAAAATCCATCCTCATCTCCCCAGCACGTGCATGCCCCTCGCCTCCTCTGCCCGCTTCCCCCAGAGCACCCCAGGGACAGGCTCCCCGCGCACCAGCCACCCCCACCTCACAAAACCCCAAGGTGGAGGGCGGTTGGGGGTGGGGGTGCTGCTGGGCCTTCCTCCGACTGCAGGCGGCAGGCTCTGATCTGTAAGAGGGAAAGTAGGTCTTGAACAAAAGACATCAGACGCCATGTGGTTTTCCACCAGACCCTCCTCTTTGTCTCATCTCCTTCTGGTTCCCCTGACGTCACCTGCCCCCCCCCCCCACCCCACCACCACACCCAGCTTTCAACCAGTTCTGGGCACTGCCATCTCCTGAGGCCCTACCCTAGGGCCAGGACCACATCTGCAGAACAACAAGGCCTCTGGCAAATTCCCACAGGGCTGAAATCCACAGCCAAGGGGTCTGTCACCAATCAGGTTTCTGCGTCCCTCTCAGGACCCCACGCCCCCCAGGAAAAAGACAACTTGCACCCCGGTGCGAGACAGGGTGGTGTTGCCAAAGGAGGGCTCCATCCCCAAGGGGGCATCTGACTGCTGAAAGCCCTCCATTCTCCTTTCTAGAAGCAAGAAGGTCTGAGGAATTCATTCACCTGGGCACTTACAGGGAGCCCTCCCTAGGCCTGCGCTCTGCTCCTGTGTCCACTTCCCTCTCTAGGAAACCCGGCTGAATGTGACAGGTGAGACAGCTTGTCACCCCAACACTTCCCATCCCCACTTCTGACTCAGAGACTGGGAGCTCAACCCAGCATACTCCTCTGAGGGGAGCCCCGCCCACCAGCTCTGTGCCCAGCCCTCAGCTCTGCAGAGGAAAGAGGAGGGCCGTCTCGGGAGGACGGGAGGACGGCAGGTCGTCGTGGATTTGACCATGACCCTCCTTGTCCTCTGAGGCCCGGAGACAACCGTCGCAGGCTCGGCCTCCAGGTATGGCCCCGTGGGGCTCCCACAGATGGAGTTTTCTGACTGCCTTCTGTTGGGATGAGATGAAAGCACACTCTACACACCCACACACATACTCATACATCGTCACAGCCACACATGCACGTACAACTGCACAATTATGTGCACACACAGTAACACACACGATGATACACACCCACACCACACACACAGTCACACACACTCATAAGCACACAAGCGCGTAGGCAGATCACAGCAATGTACTGAGACAGGGACTGGCTCGGCATCTCAGCCGGACACCCTTTCCCTGGAAGCCCCTGGACCCATGCAGAGCTCCCTGATGCAGCCCACCTTGCCAAGAAATGACAGAGTCTCCAGCCTTCGACTAAACTCCAGCAGAACTTCTGGAAAGTTCCTGTTCCCACCAAGAAACCTATAATGACATACCTCTCCCTGGATCCATCTCTGCTTCACCCCTCCCCTACTGTTTCTATGACAACCTCCAGCCCCAGGGTACTGCCGCTGCTCTGACCCCTGGGGGCTGCTTCTATGTATATAACGGTGGATTATGAGCCACGTATACACATTCTAGGACCAGCTCTAGGACCCCAGAGCTGCCATGAGTGTTGGAAGCCAAAGAGGACTTGGACCTGCCCAGATGTTCTAGAGACCGTCAACCCACACAGGCTAGCACCCCCGCATCTGTTTCTCTCTCTCTGTCTCTCAGTCTCCTTACAAAAGCACATGCCTGGCAAAGAAATGCTCGCCTGTTCCAGGTACTTCTGCGTACAGAGGCAGATGCACAGGTGCTCATGTGGAAAAGTTTGCAGAGCAAAGATCTGGGCATCCTGGGATGTGGGTTCTGCCCACGGGTCTGCCACTTGCTGGCTGTTGGCCTCTGGGCAAATTCCTCATCTGTAAAAAATTAGGGGTTTACACAGGATAAACTTGGGAAGTGCCTCCTCCTGACATAACACTCTGATCTGTTTCACTCTCTGCAAGTTCTTAAATTTGGCTGGCAGGAGACTGAACCTGACAAAAATGGGAATTCTTCCAGAAAACTCCAACCAGAGTCTTCAGGTTCAGCACTAAAGCCCCCAAAGTCAGGTGCAGGCAATGGGCTGGGGGACCCCTTACAGCTCACAGCCTTCCCTGTGGGACTTTTTTCCTTGAAAATGCTGCATCTGAATTTCTATCCTTTCTACATGCATGACCTTGACCTGGGGACCCACAAGGACACATCTAGACTACAGGAAGCTTCCTGTGGGGGGGGGGGGCCCACGAAGGTTGGAAGTCCCTCACTGGGAGGCACTTAAGCCTATGAAGACACAGCAAATGTGGGATGTCTGGAAGCCACCCCTGGCTGGATGAGGCAGGAAGGAGGGAGCTGCTGTGAGAGCAGACTAAGGATGCTATTAAGAGGAGAGAGGATAATTCATTCCTGGTGTGACCCGAGGGTGGCAAGCAGCCACTGCAGTCCTTGGGCCAGTACCCCTGCAAAAGAGTGAATTAAGGAGATGCTGACCCCAAAGCCTGCAATCATTTGGATCAGGATAGGAGACCATGGCAAAGCAGAGAGGCCCCCAAAGAAGTGGGAACTGGAAAGACAAGTAAGGGTCAGTGGAGCACCCTCTCTTGCTGAGATGGGGTTTTCTACCCAGCTGGGGAAAACAGTGCGCTGGAGAGTGTGTGCTCAGTGGTCCTGGAGGATACGGTGCATCCTGAGCGGGACTGCGCAGCATCCAATTTGGAACCCAACGTTCAGAGCCTGACTCCAGCTCCTGCAGGCTGGAGGGTTACAGGCTGCAGAGGAAGAAGAGCTCTGGGGATGGTCCCCCTGTCCATTTTTAGGGTCTGATGTGGGGCTCATAGGAAGAGAACCCAGCACCAGCAGGGAGGCTCTGATACCCAGAAACAGGAAGGCCCAAGTGGAGGCTGAGGACAGACTTCCAGGAGGCTCTGCTGGGGACTTCCTTTGGCTTCAGGCCTCACAAATACCCTTTAAAAATGTCTCCCCCGCCGGGTACCAAAGGCTGTTTGTTTTCTCTTCTGGGTGAACATGTTGTGATTCTCCCTCTCCTCCTCAGGCAGGGCTCAGCAATTACAGTATGTTCTCGAAGCAAGGGCAGATGGCCGGGGAGGGTGGAGCCACGTTCTCCCCATGGCTTCCTCCTCTTTCCCCCACGGCCCAAATTCTGAAATCAGCAACGAGCATTTCAGGGAGAGCTGCGATTCCTGGCCAGCACGCCTGGAAATCGGGATAAGAAGACTGCTTTCCCCACAACCATCTCCTCTTCCAAAGTTCATGTTCACACCCACAGCTGGTGAGTTAACAACAAACGGCCTCTGAGCTTGCAGAAGGAGGAATCCTCTCTCAAGAAGAGCTCACAGTCTGGCTACTGGGAACGCTCTCTCACTAGAAAAACAGACATCTCCGATGTCAGATCCAAATGAGATCAAAGCTAAGAAGGCATAAAGGTTCCATCATGCGTGAAAACTCAGATCAATGGATGGGCTGCCCAGAAAACATGTTGAGGAGGATTCTGAGGGTACATTTGGATACTGAGGGGAAGAAAGCTGCAGTCAACTGCTGATGCTTCATGGGTAAAAGAGTGGTGGCTCATGTGCCACGTGTTAGCCCTTTCTAAAGGGTCCCTGGGGCCAGGACCACTCTGGTTAAAAATCCCCTGTCTTGGGCTTTTGTGGTGGGCAGAATAATAGCCCCAAAGATGTCCACTTCCTAAACCCTAACCCTGTGGATATGCCACTTTACGGGCAAAAGGAACTTTGCAGATGGGATGAAGGTAAGGATCTTGAGATGAGGAGATTATTCTGGGCTACATGGGTGGTCCGATACGATCACAGCATCCTTATAAGAGGGAAGCAGGAGGTTCAGAGTCAGAGAGAGGAGGTGATCAGATGGCAAAAGTAAAAACTGCAGTGATGCACTCTGAAGGGGGAAGAAGAGGCCACAAGCCAAGGAAAGCAGGCAGCCTCTAGAAGCTGGAAAAGGCAAGGGAGAGGATTCTCTTCCAAGAGTCTATAGAAGAACCAGCTCTGCCAACATCCTGACTTTAACCAAGTAAAACTTATTTTGGATTCCTAGCCTCCAGAACTGTAAAAGAACACATCTAAGTTGCTTGAAGCCACTGAGTCTGTAGTAGTTTGTTAGAATCCCAATAAGAAACTTCCCTGGTGGCTCAGATGGTAAAGAACCTGCCTACAATGCAGGATACCTGGGTTCAATCCCTGGGTCAGGAAGAGCCCATGGAGAAGGAAATGGCTAACCAATCCAGCATTCTTGCCTAGGAAATTCCATGAACAGAGGAGCCTGGCGGGCTATAGTCCACGAGGCCACAAAGAGTCGGACACTTCTGAGTGACTTTCACTCACTCGCTCATAGTATGTTACTTATTCTCCTGTCTCAGACCTTTCTTTGGAAAAACGGGAATAATTCTGGTACCCACCTCAGATGGGGCTATCGAGACAATAAAATGCAACAGGATCAATGTAAAGCATTTAGAAGAGCATCTGGCACTCAGCAATTCTCAGCAAACATTAGCTGTGATTATTCTGGTCCAACTGCTTTATTTTACAGAAGAGAACATTACAGTCGAGGAATATGAGGTGCGAAAGGTTCCACCAACACAATGAGGAATTGTGGTCATTTCTGGTTGGTTACTACTAAGTGGCACTCTTATTTACAATAGAGGACATGGGGCCAGAGAAAATTCAACTCCTCTGGGTCATAGAAGGACTGAAGCACATGTACCCCATTTAGTCTGATTTTCCACCATCTCTGGACAGATAACTGCCCTTGGACAGCTGCCTTCGACAGGAGAAGCTAGGCTCCCTCCTCCCCCTCCAGCCCAGAACTGGGCTCCGTCCCCCTGAGCTGCCTGCCAGCAGTGAACTTGACACACGTTTACCCATCAGGAGCCATTTGTCCGTGTTCTCAGTTCTCCCTGAGCCTTCCCCCCAGACATCCACCCAGCCCTAGGCTCCTAATTCAAAGCCAGAATCTGTACCCCAGTGTTCACCATTCAAACACCCCGCTGCACCACCTCCTAGCAAGTCCTCTGCTCCAGTCTCTCCAGGTCCCTGGGACGAACCCCACTGCTTTCTCCCCAGCTATCATCCCCTTCCCCGATGAGTCTCTGCCTGCTGGCCCAACCTGGATTTCACCATCCATCACCATAAAACCTGCATTTCAAAGCAGCTCGGGTGGAGCACTCTGATGCTGATCAAATCTATCTCCTTCTCCCTACCAAAGCCCACAGTTGAACATCCCCCAAGACAGCTGCACAATTGGGTTTACTGATTTCACTTAAAACTCATGGGCACAAAGCTCCGCGGGGCACTCACATCTTGTCAAGCGACCCCTCTTGGTAGGTTTTCCTCTTCAGAAGTAGACCTCCCCACCCCTCTGTCTCCAGGCTAGAGGCGGTACACGCAGCACCTAGCTGGCAGTCCTCTTCTCTACTTGCTCAATAGTCTCCTCCAAAGAATCGACGCCATCACTCCCATTCCTCCACAGGTGCAGAAAAGTCATATTTGTATCTCAACTCAGGCTGCTCTGAGCACCACAGGCCCTGACCCGACTGTGAACAGCACAGCTTCGCTGGAATGTCTCAAAGAGAACATATCCAAAATGGTCTCAGGGGAAATGCTGTCTCCTGAGACAGGCTGTTCTGGGCTGAATTGTGTCTCCTCTCCTTCTCCCCAGTTCATAATGCTTCCTGGCTGGCTCAGTGGTCAAGAATTCACCTGCAATGCAGGAGCCACAGGAGACTCAGGTTTGTGCTGGGAAGATCCCCTGCAGGAGGGCATGGCAACCCACTCCAGTATTCTTGCCTGGAGAATCCCACGGACAGAGGAGCCTGGCAGGCTACAGTCCCTGGGGTCGCAAAGAGTCAGACACAACTGAAGCAACTTAGCTCACTTCATATATTGAAAACCTAACACCCTGTACCTCAGAATGTGACCGAGAAATAAGGTCGTTAAAGACGTGAGTAAATTAAAATGAAGTCCTTAGTTAGGGTGGGCCCTCATCCAAATGACTGGTGACCTCGTAAGAAGAGGAAATTTAGACACCAGACAACCATAACACAGCTTCCCTGGGGGTTTACACGGTAAAGAATCTGCCTGCAATGCAGGAGATGTAAGAGATACGGGATCAATTCCTGGGTTGGAAGGATCCCTGGAGAAGGAAATGGCAATCCACTCCAGTCTTCTTGCCTGGAGAATTCCATAGACAAAGGGGCCTGGCGGGATACACACTGTGGGGTCACAAAGAGTCAGACAATACTGGGTGTGCATGCATGCAAGCATCACACACAGGGAAGTCCAGGTGAAGGCACAGGAGAAAATGATCATATGCAAGCCAAGGAGAGGAGCCTCAGACGACCCTGCTGACACCTTGATCGTGAACTTCAGCTGTCGGAACTGTGAGAAAATTAATTTCCTTTTTTTTAAATTATTTACTTATTTATTTGACTGTGCTGGGTCTTAGCTGAAGCATGTGGGATCTAGTTGCCTGACCAGGGATCAAACCCAGGCCCCCTGTTTTGGGAGCTCAGAGTCTTGGCCACTGGACCACCAGTGAAGTCCCAATTTCTGTTGTTTAAGCCACCTGCTCTGGACTATTTTGCTATGTCAGCTCTAGTAAACTTATTTGGAGGTCCTCCCTGAGCACCCAGCCTAAGAAGCCACTAGTAATTTTCTAGCATGTCATTGTACTCTAGTTATGTGCACAGGTATCATTCTGGTCACTTCCCTGCTTGCGTATTTATTCTCTCTCCCCCCATTAAAATATAAATCCGTAAGAGCAGGGCCCTGGTCACCACCGACTCGCAATGCCTACCACTGTGCACGGCACACGGAAGTCCCATAATAAGTATCTACCGGATGAATGAATACAGGACTCCACACTCTCGTTTATTCTAAATAAAGCTGAAGAAGGAAGAGGAAGGGAGGAAGTGAAGGGGAGGCACCAGGAGAATAAAAATAAGCTGGATATCTTCCAAATCACTGGAGAATAAAAGAGGCAAAAATAGGGAAAGAACTGAAGGCAAACAGTGAGGAAGGAATTTTAAAAATGGAAAGCAAACAAATTTAAAAATATAAGAACTAAGTATATTGGTTATCAAATGAATGCGCATAGGCTTAACACCTCTGTCATAATAAAAAGCTTTTCACATAGAGACACAAAACAAAATCTTATGATAAGCTGTGTAAAAGAGATGTACCTAAAATAAAGTTATATGAAAAGATTAAGAGGGACGATTAAGACATATAAGGAAAATGCAAACAAGCAAAGAGACAGGGCTGGCAATAGAAATGTTATGGAGGATGGAATTTAAGGCAAAGAACAGCAGCGATAAGAGGGTACAATCCACTGCCAATATGTAAGTCCAATGAACCCTTATGTACCAGATATGAAATATGTTTTTTAAAAATATGATATATTTAAACTACTATAAGTATAGGTTAAGTTTTAAAAAATGCCAATATTTAACTGTGTTAATCTATTAAAACCAGAAACTTCACATAATACAAGAAGCAACAAAATAGTCACAGCAGAAGTGAATATATATCTCTACCATCTTTAATCAAATGAATAGAAATAAATAAGGATATATTTTAATAACGTGATTAATATATATTAAACTGAATAATATATATATAACTGAATCACTTTGCTGTACACCTGAAACATTGTAAATCAACTATACTTAATAAAGAATGAATTTTAAAATATTAAAAAGGGAAACTAGAATCCAGACTAATTTTGAACGGATAACATACTTTTGGCCAAACTGGTTTTATATGCCAAGAATGAAGAATATACACCAATACATCATCATATTAACAAATCAGAGAAAAAATAAGCAGTTAAATAAATGTTTCCAAAAAGGCAACAAAATCAATATCCATTCATTTTAAAATCAATCTTAATGAAAGGAAATTAAGATATACCTCTTTTCATGATAATAAAAATACAATAAAGTAATAAATATAATAAAAACATCTGTTAAATGTTTACTATTTGACAAGTTCCATATTAAATGTTTACAATATTTTAAAAAAACTTTCAGTTGAGATCAAGTACAAACCAACGGCTACCATCAAGCAGAAATTAACCACAAACAGAGCCATTTCCACTCAAGTTAGAAGTGATGCCAACCATCCTAGTCATCATTTAGCCTTATTTTGGAGTGTTCGCCAGTGTAGTTACACCAGAAATAGAAACAAAAGGTAAGACCGCTTCCCTGGTGGTCCAGTGGTTAGGACTCTGCCCTGCAATGCAGGGGACACCAGTTCAATCCCACATCCCGTGGAGCAGCTAGTGTCCAGAAGCCACAACTACTGAGCCCAGACGCCCTTGGGCCCACACTCCGCAAGAGAAGCCACGGCAGTGAGAAGCCAGTGCGCTGCAACCAGAGAGTAGCCCATGCTCTCTACAACTAGAGAACGCTCTCGAGCAGCAATGAAGATCCAGAGCAGTCAGAAATAAAAATAAATGAATAAAGCTTGTTAAAAAGAAAGAAAAATTAAGAACGTTTAAAAGAAAGAGTCAAAATACTAGATGATATGTATATAAATCTAGAAAATCCAAGAAGACTAACTGGGAAAAAAAAACAACTCACTGAAACTAATAAGAAATTTCAGTTAGGTTGACAATTACAGGATAAATGTATAGTATTTATTCTGTAATTTATACCAGCAATAATTAGTTGGAGGATCAGGGAGAAAGAGAGGGAGAAGGAGAGAAGAAAAAGCAATCCTATTCACCATTATGGAAAATTATATAAAATACATGGTCTTTTAAAAGAAGTGTGGGCAACGCAGATGAATAAAACTTACTGCATTTCCTGAAGGACATGAAATGGTTGTTCTTGGACAGGAATTCTTATTATTATAATACAAATTAAAAATCTATTATAAAAATTATAAAATCTATTATAAAAATCTCTTATTAAAAAATCTATTAAAAATCTATTATTAAAATGCAGTCAAAAATAAAAACTAGCTCTATTGCATTTTTATTTTGACAAAATAATTCTCAAGTTTATACAGAAGAATTAGAAAAAATTCAAGAGCCATTAGACAGTCTCCTGTACTCTTCACCAGTTGAGTGAATGATTATTATGAACTGGAAGGAAATTTGACATTTTAGAATAAAAGTCTTTAAAAACCTACACAGCCTTTGACTCAGCAAGGCCACTTGTAGCAACTTATCCTGAGAAAATAATTAGAAAGCTATGACAAAATCAAAGTTATTCACTGCAGCATTATTTGTAGTAGTGAAAAGAAGAGGACTATTTTCTGTGGTCAACAGCAAGGTACAAGATGGATAAATGATGCTGTAGCTTTATGGAAAGGGTCTATGCAGGTACAGAGGAGATGTCCTAAATGGCTAGGTACTTGGTGATATTAAGTCAGGACTGCTAATGTCTTTATGTGAGGTAATGGTATTGCTGATGTGTGTGCTTCTTAAGACTCTTTTCTTTTAGACATTCAGTCTTAAGTATTCACAGATGAATTAATTTTACATCTGGCACTTGCTTCATAATAATCTGACTAACAGTGGTTGTGTGTGTGTGTGCACGTGTGTTGGGATGGAGGGTCGTAAAGAAGCTATGGATGAATGGGACTGATGGTGAGTTGACAATTTCTAGAGCTAGGTGACGGTACATGGGGCTCATTGTATTTATTGTTCTCTGTATAGTCAGTGCTCTGTATCTACAGGTTCTGCATCTTTGGATTCAACCAACCACAGACTGAAAGAGCTTTTTTAAAGTCCCAGAAAGCTCCAGAAGGCAAAACATGAATTTGCCATGTGTGGGTACCTATTTATATAGCATTTACACTGCATTCAGTATTAAAACTAATCTAGAGCTGATTTAAAGTGTACAAGAGGATGTGTATAGGTTGTGCAAAAAAATACTACACTGTTTTATAATAGAGACTTCAGCATCCTCAGATTTTGATCTCTGAAGGGGTCCTAGAATCAGTCCCCAGATACCATGGGACAGTTATGCTTTTACATATGTTTAAAATTTTCCATAGCGAAAAAAAAAAAGCTGTTAAAAATTATATTCTTCCTGCATACTTATTAATACATAAAGATATTTATGATATATGGTGAAATGAAAATAACAGGTTTTGAAACACTGTAGAGTCTCATTTTAAAATTTCAGATATATATGCAAATAAAGACCAAAATATAAATCGGTGACTAGGAGTAAGATTATTTTTTCTTTTATTCACTGCATTTTCACATTTTTCTGTAATGAAAATGTTTTACTTGAGTAATAAAAACTATTAAAGTAAAAGAAAAGAGAAAAATTCAACAGAAGCCATATCTATCAAGAGCACAGAATAGTCATGTCTGGCAGCTGAGGTTCCTGCGCTCTCATATCAATAAACAATAGCCAAAATATTTATACTAGGCATTCAGGCTATCATCTCTTCTTTTCCATCACTCTAATAAGCATTTTCAAATTCTTTCTCCAAGATCCTGCTTCCACTGCTAGGTGCCGTGTTCTACATCTGAGAAGTTTCCAAATTCACGTCACTGAAGTAAATGAATTATGAAATTCTGGACACAATGTCCTAGGGTCCTATGGGATTTGAATAGACACTTTACCTTGTGAAAGGGCCTATCCCTGGACTGGGTTCTGGATCCTTTGAAGGGAAACTGATGTGAGTCTTCACTTTCATGGAAGAAAACCTTTCTTTGCCTCATCAGTAGTCTTTCCCACTGACGGATATGATTTTCCCTGGAGAGATCCCAGGAACATCCAGACACAGGACTGTGATTAAGGGCAGGATGACTGGAGTGCTAACTAGAGGCATAAACCAAAAGTTATGGAGGAGTGGGAGGAGATAATGTGGATGAAGGGAGGAATTGTATCCTAGAATGCTTCCCGGAGGAAGTGGCACTTCAAGTAAGGCTTAGGAGAAGATAAGGATTCTACAGGTGGCTGAGAAGTAAAGAATTTACCTGCCAGTGCAGGATAAACAGAAGACATAGTCTGATCCCTGGGTAGGGAAGACCGCCCTGGAGGAGGGCATGGCAATCCACTCTAGGATTCTTGCCTGGGAAATCCCATGGACAGAGGAAGCTGGCGGGCTGCAGTCCATGGGGTCACAAAGAGTTGGACACAACTGAGAAAACATACAAAAAAAAGGATTCTACAGGTGGTCAAGTGGGAGAAGGGATGTCCGAGCACAGGGAAAAAGCACAGATCTGCGTAAGCTCAGGATACAGGGATGCGTACCTTTTGTCTGTTCCTGAATCTTCAGTAGAGAAGGATGCACACTTGTGCCTTGTCCCCTCGGCGGTGACAAGGCCTGGCAGGGACAAGGCCCCATGCTCCGCGGAGCGTGGGGTCGGGGGGTGTGGTGAGGGGCGTGGCCAGAGGTGACCACTCTTATTTGAGGCGCACTTGTTCCCACTGAGGCCTTGAGAGGTACAGCTCAAGTTCAAGGATGCACCCCCCACCTACGGCCTCACCTCAACCTGACAAAGATACACACTCGGTCGCAGGGTACCACCCTCTCTCTCATTCCATGTTGTCACTGCAGCCGCCAGCTTCTACAAACCACCAAAGGGCCACTTTCCAGCCACCCTCATCTCCATCTTGGCCACAATTTCTTAAAATAGTAACAACAGACCCATGAAAGCCCGGGCCTGTGGGTTGCATGCACCCCACAAAGGATAGGGAGGTTATTGGTCCATCGGCATGTTGCTCTGTTAAGCTCTCATTAAATGTGTATTTACCAATCTGAATTAATACCCCACCTAAGGCCCCTGAGCTGCCAGTCGGAGTCATTTTTCAAAAAGCGTCCACATCATTAATTCAGACAAAGGAATAATCCCCCTCTCTCCTTGTTAAGATACGTGCTTCCCCAACTACAAATGAAGAGCTGCTCTTCTCAGGGCACAGAGGGTGTGGCGGGGTCGGGGGTGGGGCATAGAGCATTGCCCCCTTGCCCCGGAATAGCGTTACTTGCAACAGGCTGAAGGGAAGGGAGAAAACGGCAGCAACTCATGGAAACATCACACCGTTGCCTCCCAGTCTCGGGATGCGGAGTCTGGCCCCGTCTGTCTGGCACACCAAATGGGATGTGCAAACCTCATCCCACCTCAGACTTCTAACAACGCATCCGAAGTTCCTCAGATCAAACTGTAATGAACAGATGCCTTAGCCGCAGCACCTTCTCTGTGAAGATTTACAGGTGCCTGTGTGTGGGGGACTGTGTGTGGATCCGTGAAACCTGAAACCTGGGCAGTATTTTCCAGGATCTTCTTCCCTGTCGATTTCATGTTGGCAAAATGCTACATGCGTTTGCAAAACTGGAGGAGGAAATGGCACCCTACTCCAGTATTCTTGCCTGGAGAATCCCACGGACTGAGGAGCCTGGCAGGTTACAGTCCACGGGGTCACGAAGAGTCAGACATGACTGAGCTACTGAGCAAGCGTTTGCAAAATGGCACCAAGTTGTGTCCCGAGATGAGTGGCAGGCCACTAAACCAGGTGGGTCAACCCAGGGTAGCATCTGCTCAGAGCCACACCAACTACGGTTAACAGAAGCAGAGGGGGGGGCAGTGGGACAGAGCCCTGGATGAGAAGGACCAGGACTATCACATCATTAAATTTATGGGGTCTGTTTCCTCTCTTGAAGGATGCAGGTGATGATATTCTACCTCATGACCTTTGTTGAGTTTAAATGGGACCATGTCAATGAAACTGTAAAGTGTGATAGAATAATACAGCAGTCATTAAAAAAAAAAATACTGCAGTCATAAAAAAAAATGAATTTCAACAGACGTTTAAATTATTTTATTGCAGAGAGATTTGTTAAAGTGAGCACAGAACCAGAAGCCACTCCTCAAAGAGGAAGTCCCTTTTGAGCCTGTAAGAAGAAGGAAGAAAGTATACTCAAAAGATAGGGCAGATACTGGAACTTAGCCACTCAGTAGTCAATTTGCCTCTCTCCTTCCTTGTAACGAAACACATATTATTTAGGGCAGCAATATGTACAGCTAAATAACCATCACTGGTATTGCCTTTCCCCCTTTTGGGAATGTAAATATAAAGGCTGGCACTGTGGCAGCCATCTTGCAATCATGAGGTCATAAGCATAAGGTGAAGCAAAAAAATGGAAAGGGAAAGATGGGAAGTGACTGGTTCTTAGGAGGCAACGCTGCACAGCTGAACCAACTCCAGAAAAGGCCTACCACTGGACTTCTGACTAGGAAGAAAATCGACTTTTATTGTTTCAGCTGCAGTTGGTCAGTTTCCTGTTACTTGAAGCTGAACATAATCTCTAAAGATACAAATGTCTTTGCCTACTCTTTATTAGGTAAGGGTGTGTATATTTGAAAGTGTGTGTATGCGCTGTTGTTGTTCTGAGGTGATGAAACAGAAGTCAGAGTTTTCTAATGGAAGATTTTCTGTGCAAAAGCACAAAAATTTCTGAGTGAAGAAAGCTTAGGAAAACTAAAGAGGAACTGGGGAACAGTCGCCCACCAAAAAGAAACCCATAAAGCCAAAACTGCAAACCTCACATAAAGCTCAGGCTATAGAATTCTATAGATTATTTTCCACTATGCTTCCCTGAGAGCAATAGAAATATGAGATAAGTCTCCCCACAGTGAAGGACAAAATTGGAATTTGCTTATTAGCCACTGGAGTTTTATACTATTGAAATCCAAAATGGCACCTTGCTGCCATTATACAACCCTTCCCTGTTCCAACAGAATGTAAGTGTTGAGCAGCTACATTATTATATGACATCTTTGCATGCAACAAATGGTCTGAGTTCCCCAAGTGTGGTGCTAGGGTTACATACCTTGTACAGTACCTGCTGACACCATTTGAAAGTGACTAGCTTCTTTTCCTTAATTCAGATTCCGAAGAACAATAAGCATGTGCCTGAGTTTATCCAGCATGAGGCTTCAGACTTACTTGGTTTTAATTCTGTTATAGACAAATAAGTGGTTGAACTGTAATCAGGGCAGGATGGAGAAGTAGAAAGAACAACAGACCTTGAATCAGAGGACCTGAGTTCAAGTTTGGGCTTTAATACCTATAGGCTGTGTGAAGACAGACACATTAACTAAACCTTGTGAATCTCAGACAGAATCACCTGTTAAATGAAAAGAGTTACTTCTTCCTCAAAAGATTGAGAAGATGATTAACTGATATGTATATACTTATAACTATACATACATACATACTTATATATTTGTTTTTGTAGAGTGCAACATGAACACAATGAATTTTATTACATATATTGTCTAAAAGGACAGTAAGTAACAGCTAACATTTTTGTGGGGACACAAAATAAATACTTCTCAATAACTCTGAGAAGTATAAAGTTTTATCAAATGAAAAATTTGAAGATCTGGTTGGGAAAAACACCCCAGATCTTTGGCTTCAAATTCAATGATTTTTGCACTCCACTAGATCAATTATACTGTCCTGGAGCAAATCACATATAAATAGCAGGACTGCTTTTTAATGAAAATCTGTGTTGATCTCTCCATGCTATAAGCTTGTGGAATGTGGCTCTGGGGAAAATCAGAGCAAATGCCACTGTCTAAATTCTAGTTTGTAGACGTGGAGTCAGAGTCAGGCAGCATCTCCTTGCAATGGTGCTTGATGGGTGCCCCTCGGCTTGGGGGGTGGGGAGATGCTCAACCATTTCTGGTGCTAGGTCACAATGGTAAACATGCAGTGTGATGGGAAATCAACAAGACTGCATCTAGTTCAAACCGTCTGTCCTCTTCCCCTTCCCACCTTCTACTTTCTACCTCAGTGAGTCACTTCTAGAACTCTACTCTGATGTTCAAAGTCTTGGTAAAAGGAGAACAAGAGAATTCCAAAGAATATAACAGCGTAAGCTGATTACAGAATCAAGGAGGCAGGGGGAGAACTGAAGAGGCCAGTTGGCTGAATTTGGGGGTGTTATGGAAAGGAGAGTGCTGGGGGAAGCAGCTTCTGATGATACACAAGGAATTAAGAGTGAGAAAGATGAAGAAAAGTTTTTAAATTTTTTAATTATCTCAATTTTTAAAATTTGTTGTATGCCACAATCATTTCATAGATCCCTTTGTTTTATCTTCCAAAAGACCAACTAAAGATTCTAATTACTTCTTAATTATGTTTAGGTATTTGACTGTTGCCTCTTTGAATGTTAACACCATGTCAAGACAGCTGGCTGGTCACTCTGGCTTTTTATGAATTTTATTTTGAGGATGTTCTGGGATCAGTCACTTGAACCAAGTTTTAAAACATCTTTTAGCTATGCTTGGTTGTTTCAAAAAGAAATAATTATCCTATATCTATTAAAGAAATTGAACTTTTAATTTAAAATCTTCCTATAAAAAATAAACAAAACTTTAGGCTCAGATAACCTCATAAGGGGATTTTAGAAAAATTTTTCTATAAAATCAGGGAGGGAAAACTTCCCAATACATTCTATGAGATGAGAATTAACACTGGAACCAAACCAAAATGACAAGGAAATAAAACTACAGATCAATATCTTTCATGAGCAATGACACAAAATGTTCTTAATCAAATTTCAGCAAGTCAAATTCAATAATATATAAAAATGATAAGAAATCATGATGACCAAGTAGGATTTATGCCAGGAAAGCAAGGTTTTTTGAACATCAAAAAACCAATCAATGTAATTCACCATATTAACAAAGAAAAAAGCCATATGATCATCTCAATAGATACAGAAAAAGATACAGAAATAAACACAAACCAATATCCATCCTTGACTAAAAAAAAACTCTCCACAACCTAGCAATTAAAGAAAATTTTCTCACCTTGATAAAGGGCATTTTTGAAAAATGTAGCACACACATCACCATGTAAAAGACTGAATTTTTTTCTCCTTATGATCAAGAACAAAGTTTTACCACTTTCATTCAAAATTGCAAAAGCAGTCCTAGCCAGTGCAATAAGGCAAGAAAAGAAATAGAATGTATCTAATAAAAGAGAAGTAAAACTATATTGTAGATGATATAATTATCTATGTAGAAAATCCTACAGCGTCTATGAAAAAACTAATAAAATTAACAGGGGAATTTGCAAGTTTGCAGGGTACAAGAGCATTAGATAAAAGTCAATAGTATTTTTATATAGTAGCCACAAACAATCAGAAATAGAAACAGCCAGCTGTTTTAGAATGTGAGTTTAAAAATGAATGCAGACACCACTATCATTATGGTATTCCCTTCAGGCATTGCCCTTGAAAAAATACTGGCATTCAAGGCCTCCACATTCTGTTTCCAACCCTCTTGTCTAATCTGCTTTCTTACTATCCATCCCTCCTCCCAGTATGAGCATGGCAGGCTAATCTCTGTCCCAGGAAGCTCACTCTTTTCACCCTGATAAGAGCCTTTCCTTAATCCACCCCGAGGGATTACCTTGGCCAATCCCTCCCCAGGTTTTAGACCATCCAGGTCTTACCTACCCTTCAAGGACATAGTCAGTACCCACCACCTTCACGCTGTCTCCTTAGACCATTTCAGTCTTTGGCACAGGGCCTGGTATGCAGTAGGCACTCACTAAAACCTAAGAGTATGAATGAACTTGCAGCCTGCTCCTTTTTCTATGAATGCCCATACATGACTCATGTGTACCCCTCAGCACATGCTGGTTTGTGTGCTGTATTTCAATCTCTCTCTCCATAGGCCTAAGGGCTGCACCTTATTCCTAAGGATGGCAAGTGAACATTTCTTTAATCATAGTTTTGTGCAGATTTTAAACTCTCATACTGCTAAGTAACTCTTCATGGGTACACATCTTATTTACTTAGACTGTACGTTCTCCCTGGGCACAGTACTCCATCATTCATTCCACAGTGCCTGGAATCAGGTCAGGGCTCAATTAATAATAGACGAGTAAGTGTGATTAATGAATCTCTCGATATACCGGGAGTGCATTTCAATCATAGCAAGCAATCATACATCCCAGAGCAAGTTTCCCCCCCAAAAAAACAAAAACCTGCAAGGTGCTTAAGCAAATCTTTACACAGCAACAACATAAACAGAATTGTTACTGAGGCTGTTGTCTTCAGTGACTTCTACTTAAGAACGTTTACATAGAAGAACATCTCACTCCTTCTTAGCGAACAACGAGGTTTAGTGTGCTCAGCCAGCCCTTCTGATTCATGTGAGCCCACCGGCCGGAGGCTGCTGACCAGCCACAGCCAAACCTTCACGGCTCTGAAGGTCACCATGAGCTTCCTTTGCTGGAAAATCTAAGGAGTCAGGTGTTTGCCCAACAGCCCTGAGAGCATGATCCTGCTAATGAAAACTGAAAATACAGGTCACTGCCCTGGCCCCGTCTCTCTCTCTGTTCTGTGATGTTCTTGGTCTCCGTGACCTCAGGGCTGTGAATGAAAACTACTAGGAGGGCTGGACACAATGTTCGCCCAGGAGGGTTGGGATAGCCTGTCTTTACGAGCTCTTGGAACCATTCGGGGCGCGGCACATCTGCGTCCAACCTGTGTGATCTTGAACAAGTCAGTCAGCCTTTCTGAACTTCAATCTTGCTATCTGCAGGTGACAAGAATCATATCACTGACTTCGAAGGATTCCTATCATATTGCTTCTTAGGAAAATGGGTTCATGTGACCCAAACCACAGAGTTGCCTACTCTGAAAGTCATGGAAGGAAAAGTCTAAAATTATTATGCGACACTGATCCAAACTCCATACCAATAATGCCAATGCCCTCCCACGATTTCTCACCAACCATCGTACCTGGACTGTGCTAGTGGTCTTACATTCATTGCCTTTTATCTCCACAAGGATCACGTGAGTGGCTTGGTCATGTCCGACTCTGCGACCCCATGAACTGTAGCCTGCCAAGCTCCTCTGTGCATGGAATTCCCAGGCGAGAACACTGGAGTGGGTCGCCATTTCCTCCTCCAGGGATCTCCCCAACCCAGGGATCAAACCTGGGTCTCCTGCATCACAGGTAGATTCTTTACCATGTGAGCCCCTAGGGCATGCACACAAAGGTCACACCAGCAGATATTCTCACAGAGAGAAAAGCAAACAGGGGTCCAGAGAGGTCAAGCCACATCTCTGCTCAAGGCCACACAGCTCACCCACACTTCCCACTGCAGGCATATGCTTCTCTGGGTGCCCTGAAGCTGAGCCCATGGCCTGATAGAGCTCTGCTACCCCTGACCTCACACCCACATCCTTTCCAAAGGGTCACACGAAGTGTCTTTGCAGCAGCACCATAAGGAGGAGTCAAGCTGGGGACCCAAACCGCTCCCTCTAGAAAGGGCTCCACAGCAAGCCTAAGACTCTGCCCTTTATAGTTTCTTTCCTTGGGACACACGGGACTGTTCCTCTTACCACCTCCCTGTAGAACGACCCCAAACTGTGCCCCAGGCTCCCCATCCCAGAGCCTCTTGGACCGCAGTGTCTTCTGTAGCCCTGGCCGTCCACCTCCACCTGCTGCCCCGCCCCAGCCCACCTCCTCCGAGGCCCCACTTCCTTTCATCTAATTCTTATGGGGAAAGAAATGCCACATTTATTAAAGTGAAGGCTTATCTATTTCATCACAGATCTAAGCTGCAGTGATAAATCCCTAAGCTAAGCACACACAAAGGGGAATACAAAGCTTGAATACAGATCAGAATCGAGAAGCCAGGGAGAGGGGGGTGAGTGTGGGCTCCGACCCAGCTGCTGGCTACCTGTCTCTCCCACTCAGGGGTCTCCATCCCAAAGACACTGCTCCTGACTCATCGCAGGGGGAGGTGGTTGGGCAAGAGCAATGGCCACATCAACACACTCTTCTAGATAGTTCTGGCAAAGCCTCCACAAATGTTCCATTTAGGAAGAATCAGCTTTGTTGCATCTGGTGAAACTCCTGAATCATCTAAATTGATTTTTGTCTCTTCATTCAGCAGGCATAGGCTAGGATGCAGGGTGCAGGAGAGCCCAGAGTTCCAGGTGGTGAAGGTGTGGGGGCCCAAAGGTGAAGAGGACACTGCCCTGGACCACACGGAGCTCACAGAGCTGGGGACACAGAGGTGGGGACGCTCCACAGAGCTTTTCTGGAATGTGGTAGCTTTGCTATCAGGGTAAAGTTCTGGATTCCTAATCAGAATTCAAGTAAGGAAACACAACCCCTTCAGAGCTTTGAGACCCTCTACAGGGGTGCCCAGTGGCTTCGCCTGTCCTGTGCCCTTACAGTCCACTAACTGTTGTTACTGTGGAAGCAGGGACGGTAGCCACAGTGATTAACTGCCCCCAATAGCTTTTTATACCGATGGTTTGTGGAAGAAAGCATCGCATAGCCCCAGGTGCCATCCAAGCCATGCAATGACCCTGATCACTAGTTGCCCGCCCCCCACAAGCCATTCTTTAGTAAAAGAATTCCCATATTCTAACTGATCATGTGAACACCCAAAATAAAGACTACATTGGCTACCATGATGCAAGTGGGAATGGAATAGCAACTTCAAGCAAGCATCCTTAAAAAAATGCAAAATGACCTCTTGGCCTTTACTTTCTCCTGATGCCTAGAATGCAGGCATGATGACATGAGCTAGAGCAGCCATCTTGGGCTATGATGTGGAAGCCACATGCTTAGAAAGCCAGAGCAATCAGATAAAAGAAGCTCCCTTATAGCATAGAGCCAAACTATAACTGAACTGACTTCTTTTATAGGAGAAAGTTGCTTTTGTATCAGCAACTGTTATTTCAGGTATTCTGCAGGTATACAAATACAATTGCTGCCTCCTGTCTAGTGTATTAAGAGAATTCATTCTGTCATTTATTCAAGAAATAGCTATTGAATGACTGCTAAGGACCAAGATATGTACACTGTGAATACAGTAAGCAAAGCAGACATGTTCCTGTCCTTGAGGCACTTAAGGTCAGGGTCATTACTGATTCTGCTTAGTTATGGTGAGATAAAGTGTTAGTCGCTCAGTTGTGTCCAACTCTTTGCAACCCCATGAACTATAGCCTGTCAGGCTCCTCTCTCCATGGGATTCTCCAGGCAAGAATACTGGAGTGGCCTGTCATTTTCTTCTCCAGGAGATCTTCCCAACCCAGGGATTTAACCTGGGTCTTTCGCATTGCAGGCAGATACTTGACCATCTGAGCCATCAGGAATGGTGAGATAAATCTCGGGCTAAATTCAGGTCTAGATCCCTGGGAGAAGAAAGTCTGTATATGGATGTATATCTCTATATATTCTATGGAGTGTGTGAGTGTGTGTGTGTGTGTGTGTGTGTGTGTGTGTGTGTATCTATACAAGAGAGAGAAAGAAAGCCAGATTCTCTGACTTCCCTTATAACTGCGGTGGCAACATCCACTGGAGAACCGGTTAGCCCAGCCCAGCTCAGTTCATCTGCCAAAACTCAGATCCTTCCTATCTTTCCTTTGGGTAAGAGCTCTTAGCTCTTCATTCCAGACCCTTGCACTGACCTAGCCATTCTCATTTGCTCTGGTCAAAATCTTTGAAGTCATCTATGTCTCCTGCCTTCCCCTCCTACCTTTCATATCATCCATTAGCACTGCTGTCATTTCTACTTTCAAATACATCACACACCCTACTGGATCCTAGTATTGCAACAAAGCTGAATTTCATAAATCTAGTAGTTGTTTCATGGTGACACAGGAGAACATCCTTGAATTTAGAAGATCCAGGCATAGAAGTACAGTGGGGAATGAAGAATCATGATATCATATCTGCAACCTACTCTCACATAGTTCAGTTCTGATGCTGCTGCTACTGACAGTGATGCTGACGGTGATCCTGACAATGGTGGTAATGATGACGGAGGTGAGGATGATGAGATGATGATGGTGAAGATGAGAAGAGGAGGAGGAGGAAAGACAGAGAGGCAGATGTTAACAACTGGTGAAGAGCATACAGGTGTTCACTGAATCATTCAGTCACCTGAAAATTTTCCACTGGTTTAAAATTATTCAAGATAAGATGTTAATAATAAATAAGCCATGAAGCTGGGTCTTTCAAAGGTCCTCCTCTACCACCATTTTAGTCCAAATCTTCATCTCTTTCTCATCTCCTCCAACTCCTCCCTCCATCCCTGCCCTTCCAGGGTCTATTCTGAGCAGAGCGATTCTGTAAAACACAAGTCAAATCACATCACTCCTCTGTGCAATCCCCATGATGGCTCCCATCACACTCAGAATGAAACCCAAGATCTCATATGGCCCCTGGGGCCCCACCTCTCTGACTTCATCCATTACCTCGTCTCAACCCTGGCTCTCTCCATCCCAGCCACTCTGGTCCTTCTGCTCCCCAAACACACCTGGCAGCACTCACTTCTGCCCAGCTCACGGTCACACATGGCTTGTCCTCCATCATTCAGGTCTCTGCTTCGGTAATTCAACCAGTAATGAGGTCTCGTCTTCAAATCAGGCTTCTTTTCCCCCAAATCCCATCACTCACTACTCCCTTTTCTTGCCCTATTTCTCTCAAAGCACTTACCACTACCATTTATGTTGTATGTTTATGAGTTTCTTTTCTGTCTCTTCCAGCTGAATGTAAGTGCTATGTGACTTGGGACTTGGCTTTCTTCCCTCCCACATCCCTGGTGACTGGTTCCCAGTAAGGGGCTAAAACTGTTTTTGTAGGAATGAAGGGATCAGAGCATCTTGAGTCCCACCCTGACCTCCCCCTTTCCTTCCTCCCAACGCGCTGCCAGGGGGCCGTGACTCCCCATGCCTCTGGCTCTGTGAACCTCTTATCTTAGACCCTCACAAGACCCCTTGCAGGGTCCAACCCCCCACTCCATCCCCCATCATTAGCCCGACTGAGCCATATGGCACCTCCCCAGCAGGCACCCCCGCCCCTTCCCACATACCTCCTGCCCTCCAGGAACACAGCCCTTATGTTTAGAGAAGGAAAAAGAAGAGACTCCTGCTCAGAGCCAGCCTGCTCTAACGGGACACAGAGTTCCAGTTCCTCTGGCGCCTCGTACCCAGTTTCTTAACACCACTGCCTGCTTACAGAAAAGCCACACCAACTATTCCAAAGGCAGTGATCGCCCTTAAGCAACCCTGCCTGCCAGGCTCTTGCTGACCCCAGTTCACCGACCAGGAACACTCTCCACCATCCTGTTCAATTCCACCATCCTTCAAGGCACTGGCCCTTACCAGGCCCCTCCCTGAGAAGCTTCTGAACACATGGCTGGTTCTGGAGAGGTGTCTGTATGGCTGGTTATCTTTTTACTGTCTAGTCTGGTCTGTCTGCTCCTGGATTTAAGCTCCTGAGGCCGGCCTGTGTCTTATCCATTGCTCAGCACATGATGGGTGCTTCACATCTGGGGATGGGTGGCTGGATACCATCTCCTCTTCCATCATCAGTCCTAAATATTCTTTACTATGTTGAATGGGCTTGGAGCTCCTTGGGGGAAAAGAGCCCTGGCACCTGCCTGGAGAGAGGCTGGGCTCCCCTCGCCCTGGGGGCTCTCACCCTTCACAACCTTAGTGCCCGGCCATGCACCCCCTCCCTCCAGGCCTGTGGCAGTCTGCCCTGCCTGCCTCGCACCTTCTTGCCCGTGTTCTCTCTGCACTGTGCTCTGTTGGGCCTCGGTTTTGCCAACTCACCGCGGTCATTGTGAATTCTAACCCTGTCCGTAGCGCCTTCCCTCTCCCCTGCACCTCGCTCTGGTAACAGCCGGAACGTATTTTAAATCCTCCTGCTTTCTGGGCGCATTGAGTAATTAGAGGCCCAGCTCAGCGGCCCTCCCTGCTCCCTGGCCATATGGCGAGGTCAGGCCTCATCTGCCTCCCTGGCCAGGCAGCCCAAGCCCGTGCAGTTCCCAGGCAGGAGCAGGGCCACGCCCTGGGGCCAGAAGGATGCGTTAGGCACAGCTGGCTTGACCAGGGTGAGGGTAGTTCCTTGGGCTTTTGGGGGGCTCTGCTTCGGAGCACCCCTTCCCTTCTCAAGGCAACTCTGTGCTGGGAAAAGCCATCACCCACACCCCACCCAGGACTGCAACACAGCTCAGGACTCACTTTCTAAATGGCTTTAAATTTTGAAGCAGGAAAGAACTTTTCCGCTCATGACCTGTCTGGCCTTGAGGACACAATGGTGATCTGGCCCAGTCTGGGTGCGGAGGATGGGAGGGATCACAGAATCCCAAGAGGAAGATGAGTCAGTACAGCCACTAAGCGGGGCTTCCAAAGTGGCTCAGTGGGTAAAGAATCTGTCTGCGACACAGGAGACACGGGTTCGATCCCTGGGTCAGAAAGATCCCTTGGAGGAGGGGACGATAACCCACTCCAGTATTTTTGCCCAGAGAATCCCACGGACAAAGGAGCCTGGTGGGCTGCAGTCCATAGAGTCACAAAGAGTCAGATACGAATGAAGTGACTGACCATGCGTGCATGCAGCCACTAGGTGAGTGAGCTTGGAATCAGGCCTCTTGACTGCTCATGTGCCAATGCCAGCTGGGCCCCGGGTACTGGCTGTCTCACTGCCCCCATCCGAGCCCCTAACTGCTGGGGGATGGGAGGACCCACAGGAGTAGGCTCTGAGCAGGGTTAGCCCTCAAATGCCAGCTATGCCCTCTACGTTCTCAGAAAGGGAGAACCTTAGAGATTCTGAGGCCAGCACCCACCCCTCATCCCCACCGACTCCCTGCTAAAAATGCCCAGTAGCTCCTCCCAGTCCCCTTCCTCAAGACATCCTGGGGTGAGTGCTCCCTTTGTGGCAGGGAGGTCCGTCCTGGAGCTGAGAGGCTCACGTCTTGAGACCATTAGCCTCCTCTAAGGTCCTCCTTGTAGCCGCAAGTACATGCATTGGACAGCCAGGGCCGGGCGTGGACCCAGGTGCAGGAGACAGGCTCCACGGAGCTGTAGGGGATGATGAGGGGAAGGGATAGTTAGGGAGCTTGGGATGGGCATGTACACCCTGCTATATTTAAAATGGATAACCAACAAGGCCCTACTGTAGAGCACAGGGAATTCTGCTCAACGTTATGTGGCAGCCTGGATGGGAGGAGAGCTTGGGGGAGAATGGATACATGTGTATATATGTGGCTGAGTCCCTTCCTATTCACCTGAAACTATAACAACACTGGTAACTGGCTATACTTCAATACAAAATAAAAATATGATAAAAGTTATTTTAAAAGCACCATCCATTATGAATATCCTTTAAAGACCAGGGTTTTCAGGCTTCCTGGCAGCTGCATCCCTCCCTGGGGAGCACAGGGCATGGGTGTCTAAGAGCAGGATACACTAAGACAGGCCAGTCACCTCCCTAGATCCGGACCCAAGGTTCTTTCAATGCAATTGGAAAACTGCTGTTTCCAGGCTACCGACTGATCTGCTCTTTTTGTTCACACCAAACACAGGGTCAACTGCACCCCCGTGACTTTCTCGTATGACCTGCTCCCCATCAGGTGGGACACACAGGTTCTGACCCCAAACACGAGACTGTCAGTGTGCTGTTCACAGTTCTCGTGTGCCCGGCCCTGAGTTGGGCTGACAGTGGTCATGTCTTAGGGAGATGTCATAGGATAGAGGTCCAAACTGGGACTGACTCCCTACACCCACGCCCCTAACTCTGCAGTGCCAGGCACCCTGGGGAGGGGCTGACCCATCCAGGAGTCAGGACAGCGAGAGGGGAGCTGAGATCGGGAGGAACAGGGAGGCTGAGAGAGAGTGGACATAAAGAATGTTCCAGACAGAGTGAAGAGCAGAGCATCGTGGGAGCCTGTGAAGCCAGGGAGGACTTGCTGCCCCAAAACCAAGTAGGTCCAGGTGGCCAGAGCCTTGGTTTTGGTGGAAGGAGGGGTGGGAGGCCCATTCCAGCCACAGGGCCCAGCGGAGCCTGCTCCTGGGACCCCCACGGCCACCGAGGTGCAGGGACGAGGATGGAAGTCAGCAAGCCAGGAGCAGAGGCAGCAGGTGTAGACGACTCTTCTGCCGGGCTGTCAAGGAGAAAAGCAGGAGGCGAGGCAGTGGGAAGCAGTGGTGAAATGGAGAGAGGGCTCCCCTCCTGCCTTAAGATGGGGGGAGCACATTGACACCCAAATGAACTGAGCTGGTAGAGATCGGGGCGGGGACATGGATCCAGGGAGCAGGGCATCTGAAGACCAGAAGTAAACGGGATCTGAGACACAATGGAAGGAGGTGCTGCCGGCAGTAGACATAACCTGGGGGTGTCCACACCCACGGAGACATTCGGAACCCTGAGTCTGCCATCATGGGGGTGCCGGGCACCCTCCTGGTGATGCATAACCTTAGTCAGCACACTTTCTACACCATCACCCAGATGGTGATAAAACCACCAAGAAGGTCAGGCTGGGGACCCTGGTCTCCACGTCTCCTCCTCCTATGCTCAGACGCTCAGTCATGTCCGACTCTTGGAGACCCCATGGACTGTAGCTCTCCAGAAGCCTCTATCCAACTCACTGGAGTGAGTTGCCATTTACTACTTCAGGGCATCTTCCCAACCCAGGAAGAGAACCCACCTCTCCTGTGTCTCTTGCTTTGGCAGGTGGGTTCTTTACCACTGAACTGCCTGGGGACCCTGAACTCTATTCAGTTCAGTTCAGTCAGTCATGTCCAACTCTTTGCGACCCTATAAACTGCAGCACGCCAGGCCTCCCTGTTCATCACCGACTCCCGGAGTTTACCCAAACTCATGTCCATTGAGTCGGTGATGCCATCCAACCATCTCATCCTCTGTCGTCCCCTTCTCCTGCCCTCAATCTTTCCCAACATCAGGGTCTTTTCAAATGAGTCAGCTCTTCGCATCAGGTGGCCAAAATATTGGAGTTTTAGTTTCAACATCAGTCCTTCCAATGAGCACCCAGGACTGATCTCCTTTAGGATGGACTAGTTCGATCTCCTTGCAGTCCAAGGGACTCTCAAGAGTCTTCTCCAACACCACAGTTCAAAAACATCAATTCTTGGGCACTCAGCTTTTTTTATAGTCCAACTCTCACATCCATACATGACTACTGGAAAAACCATAGCCTCTACTGGGACATGGTAATTCCATAGCTCTCGTTAGGCCTCATTCTACCTGCTGCAAAGCCAGGATCCAACAAAACCCTGGCCAGAGTTGCAGGAAAGGGGGGGGGAGTGGGGCCTGACGTTTACGGGGCACTCCTGGGCTCACAGCTCTGCGCTGGCCTCTGACTCGCTCACAGCATCATGGTGAGGGATGTGTCTCCCCCACTGACATGTCACATGGAAGCAAAGGTCGCCTGGAAGGTGCCTGGGGCTTTCAGAGAGAAATGAAGAACAGGGGTCGACAAACAACAGCCATGGGCCCAGCCCTGCCCACCATCTATTACTGTTATAAATAGCGTTTCATGGGAACACAGTGCTGCTCACTCTTTTAAGTATCTCTGTGGTACAGCTGAGTAGCTATGGTGGAGACCTTACGGCCATAGAGTCTGAAACATTTACAACCTGGCCCTTTTCAGAAAAAGTCTGCCAAGCCCTGCTGAACAGCCCTGGACTAAGGTCTATCAGCTGGTCCAAGTTCAGGCAGGATCTGGGTCTTGGCTTGTCCAGTTCTGTCACTGCATTATCCTGCCTTCTTTACAGCAAGGGTGTCTTCATGCGGGAGAAGTAGCCAGAGAAAGTTCTATCATTAACCCACCTTTCTATTAGAAATGCTAACTGGTTATCCTGTGTGTCAGGATGGCCGAGCCATCTAAGGCGCTGTGTCCGTCACAAAGAGTCAAACATGACTTAGCAACTAAACTACAAGAACAGGTTATCCTGGTTCTCAACAGAGTCCACGTCTACTACTCAGCAACCAAGGCTATCTTACTATACCAGACATCAGATCAGCATAGTTAAATTAGATCCACACTCCTTACCATGGCCTCCAAGACTATGCGTAACTGGCCCACATCTACCCCTCCATTCTCAACATGCACCTGCCACTCCTTCACTGACCACACTCAACACCTGTGTCTGCTTTTGGTTTCATAAACAGCCAGGTGTGTTCCAGCCTCAAGGCCTTTGGACTTGCTGCTCCCTCTGCCTAGAATGTTCTTCTTCTGTATGTCCCCATGGCTGGCTCCTCCTGTCAGTCAGGTAGCAGGCTCGAATGCCACCTCATAGGACCAGACTATCACAGTGCCAAGGGAAAGAGGGTGGGGAGGGATGGATTAGGAGTTTGGGATGAGCAGATGCAAACTATTATATGTAGGGTGGATAAACAACAAGGTCCTACTGTATAGCACCGGGGACTATATTCTATATCCTGTGATAAACCATAATGTAAAAGAATATGAAAAAGAATGCCTACATAGGTATAACTGAGTCACTTTGCTATACCGCAGACATTAACATAACATTGTAAATCAAGTATATTTCAAGCAAAATAAATTTTTGAAAAACAGGGCTCCCTTTCCCCAGCCTTCCTCTAACACATCACCTGCCTGCCTGTGCCCGGAGCATTTCGCACTCTCTGAAATTATTTACCTATTTACATCATTTACATCTCCTCCATTACAGTGTAAGCTCCCCAAACGGACAGGATTTTCTGTTCAAGACCGAAATTTCAACTCAAAGAGACACTCTGCACCACTAACGTTTGTAAAACTTTATTTATTTAATCTTTGGCCATGCAGCAAGTGGGATCTTACTTCCCTGACCAGGGATCCAACCCATGCCCCCTGCATTGGAAGCACGGAGTCTTAACCACTGGACCATTAGGGATGGTCCCCACACCACTAACGTTTAAACCAGCCCCGTCCAGTGGCAATGAGATGCAAATTATAGATATGACCCACATAGCTAAGTCCACATTTCTTAGTCATCATGTTAAAAAATGAAAAAAAAAGATGAAATTAATTTTAATAATAGATTCTATTTAACCTGATATATCCAAAATATTATCATTTCAAATGTAATCAATATAAAAAATTATGAAGCTATTTTAACATTCTTTCTTTTTTCACACTGACTCTGAAATCTTGTGAGGCTCTGAAACACACTTCAAGTGTTCCACTAACAGCCACACATAGCCTGGTGACCACCAGAGGAAGAAGTGCAGGCTTGAAACAGTGTTTCTATCTATCAAATGTTGCTCTGATGGTATTAACAATCCTTTACTCCCCACAGCAGCCCTAGGAGGGAAGCACTACTATTAACCCATTCTACAGATAGAAGCAAGCAAAGCTCCTACCCTCTGGCCACACTGAACCTGGAGTCCTGGGTCAGCCCCAGGATGGAAGGAGAAAGGCTGTGGGGTGAAGCCTGGGCACCTCCCAGCTCAGCTCCCCACTGTATAACCAGCCCCGTGGGTGGTCAGTGTGGCCAACTCTACGCTAATTTTGCAGAGAGGGCAGCAGAGGGTCACACAACCCTGATGAGATCGCTGCAGCCTTCAGGCAGGTCTCTAACGCCTGCGGTCTGGCTCCTCCATCTTTCCAAGTGAAGGACCATCTTGACAGTCCCTGCAAACACTCACTGAGCTGTTACAATGAGCTTCCAGGGAATGCTCTTGGATCTAAGATGCCACAGAGAATAAGACAAACCCTTGCCTACATGGAGCTTACATTCTGATAGGGACAGCGACAATAAACTAGTGATCTTATCAAACTAGGGTGTTAGATGGTGTAGGTGCCCAGAAGAAAATGAAGCAGGGGACAGGAGCAGATGAGGAGGTTAGGAAGGGTCGTCAACCTCTTGTGAGCATCAACTTTCACAGCACAAATATCTGATGCTGGATAGTTTCTGGCCACCAAAGAGAAGGGGAAATACTCCAAGGCAAGAACACGCTGACTTGAAGAGGGTCAGATGTCTGGATCCCAGAGAGAAAGGCAGAAGGTAATAGGGTCTGAGCTCAAGGAAGCACTGAGGGGCCAGGTTATGCAGCGTTGTAACTGAGAGCCCCTCTGTCAACTGTCCAGCCCCATTCTTGGTCTCCATGAAGCTTGGAGGCATGCCCCTTGGCTCCCTTGGTCTGCCATTAATGCAGGCGGCTTTGACAGGAGGCAGAGGGCTGATAACTAATGTACACAACTCCCAGTGGTGTGGAGCTGCGGCATAAATATTTATTCCCTCTAGCAGACGCCACTCTTGATGATGTTAAGTTGGTTATCAAGACTTTGGAACCCCAGCACATGATATCCGAGGGATGGGTACCCCTACTCTCCCCGAGTTGTCCCAAGACAGGTTCTTTAGGAGTGAATCAGACCAGCTGAACAAGCAAGGTCCCCACTCCTCCCCATTCTTGAAGGTCACGCAAGCCCCCTGCAAGCCTCTGAGATCCTGGGCTCAGGGACCTGCAGTTCCAGATACAGAACATATCATGATGCCCAGCTGTGCCTGGTCTGCCATTCAATTCTGATGCAGTCAGCCCCTGGTATCCAAGGGATGGTTCCAGAAACTGCAAGGGAAGCCAAATTCCATGGATACTCAAGTCCCATAGTCAACCCTCTGTACCTGCAGCTTCCACATCCGAGGATTCAGCCAACCTTGGATGGTAAACACAGACAGGATCTGAGCTTGGTTGAATCCATGAATGGGGGGGAGGGGGAGGTGCTGCTGTATTTTTATTCACACCTACTTCTGCCCAGGAGTCTCCATTCATAGTTACAGACTGACCCCTCCCTCTCTCAGATGAGCCCAAATCCTCTGCTCCTTCAGCCCATCTGCCATGGAGAAGACTTACCCCTGCAGCTCACTAAGAAGGACCAGCCAAGCACCATCTTTGTGAGTCTTGATGTGAATTCAAACTCTGCAGTCCTTGAGGATGTTTTTCTTATTTGACAATCTCCCTTTAGCTCTGGTTCTTGGTTTGTTGAACAATGGAATCGTGTGGGAACTTTTTGAAAAATACTAACATCCAGATTCTACCCCAGACCAATTCAATCAGAATCCTGGGAGGTAAGGGCCAGGCATTAGTGTTACCAGAATTGCTTACATCATTCCAGTGTGTTATCAGGGCTGAGGCTTGTGGTGCTAATGGGATCTTCTCCAACTTTAATATATGTACAAATTGCCTAAAGATCTTGTTAAAATGCAGATTCTGAATCACTAGGTCAGGGGACAGGCCCAAGAGTCTACACTTCTAACAAGCTCTCATGGGATGCAGTCACTACTGGTCCATGGACCACACTTTGAGTAGTGAGAGTCTAGAGGCAGCCAGATTTGAGAGGCGGGAGATGGAGATGGGCTTCACTGATTTTCCGTGTCCAAAGTAACTGTCCAGTATTAAAGCTCCCTTTAAAACTGGAGAGGGATTTCTAGAAGAGTTAGCGTAAAGGGCTCTTCTGGAAGGAAAGAGGAATTTTCTGCCAATGTGAAAATAAGAGATGTTATAGCTATGAAATGTTGCAGGATCCCCTTTGCATTGTAAATAAAGTAACTAACAGACTAGCCAGAAAGAGTGGATACTCCACATTCGTGGTATCATTGCTTTTACTATTATTAAGGCAGGACCCTCATTCCACTCCCTAAACCAAACAAGCCTGTGCTTTCGATATGCAAGAGCCCCATAAAGCCCTCCAAAGCCCCTTCATCCTCAGAGGATGTGCTACAGGCAGGGGCAAGCACAGAAGGCTTAGGGCCAGGGGCTTTCATCCTGGATACAGCCCATGGATCCTTCCTGGTCTAAGGACACCAATGCCTATATATCTCTCATTAATTTGATTTATTTGCCTTGAGTTGTGAATATACTTCCATAGCCCCACTACGGCTGATATAGAGGTTTGCTACGTTCAGGATCTATTTTAAGTGATCTCCTTAGTTTAACTCATTAAGCAACTCTACACATTCAGAGAACTAAGATCATGGCATCCAGTCCCATCACTTCATGGAAAATAGATGCAGAAACAGTGGAAACAGTGACAGACTTTATTTTGGGGGGCTCAAAAATCACTGTGGATGGTGACTGCAGCCATGAAATTAAAAGACACTTACTCCTTGGAAGAAAAGTTATAACCAACCTAGATAGCATATTGAAAAGCAGAGACATTACTTTGCCAACAAAGGTCCATCTAGTCAAGGCTATGGTTTTTCCAGTGGTCATGTATGGATGTGAGAGTTGGGCTATAAAGAAAGCTGAGCGCCAAAGAATTGACGCTTTTGAACTGTGTTTGTTGGAGAAGACTCTTGAGAGTCCCTTGGACTGCAAGGAGATTCAACTAGTCATCCTAAAAAAAATCAGTCCTGGATGTTCATTGGAAGGACTGAGGTTGAAGCTGAAACTCCAATACTTTGGCCACCTGATGAGAAGAACTGACTCATTTGAAAAGACCCTGATGCTGGGAAAGATTGAAGGTGGGAGGAGAAGGGGACGACAGAGGATGAGCTGGTTGGATGGCATCACCAACTCAATGGACATGAGTTTGAGTAAACTCTGGGAGTTGGTGATAGATAGGGAAGCCTGGCATGTTGCAGTCCATGGGATTGCAAAGAGTCAGACACGACTGAGTGACTGAACTGAACTGAACTGAACTGAACTGAACTGACACAGCTGTACTATTAGCCTCAAGGCAGATGAAGAAATTTAGAAAGGCGAAGAAACTTGCCAAAGTCACATACACAGCATGTGAAAGGGGAAGAAAAGAAAAAAAACTGAGGCATTTATGTCATAGCCCATGTTGTGTCAGGGCTTCTTAAATGTTATTTGCTACGTGACCTCATGAAAATGCAAATTCTCCTCAAGCAGGTGAGATGGGAGCCTGAGATTCTGCATTTCTCAAAAACTTTCAAGTGATACTGATGTGGCTGGTCCAGACTCATAGGCTATGATGCCTCCTGAGATTTCTGGATGTCTTTCTCAAGATCCCCCAACAAAACTTTTGCCACAATACTCCTCTGATCAGTGATCTGTTGATTTGACCAGTGGTGAAACCACAACACGTCTCCACTTTGAACACTTACACAAAGTTCTATTTAAACTTCTGCTCAAAACATAGTCTTCTGTGGCAAAGGATTCAGAAAAGCAGTTGCATCCATTAGAAGTTGTAGACATTGCAGATGGTTATGAAATTGCTTTTAAATCTAAGTATCACCATTGAGAATGCATTCTGGGCCAGGGAACAATTCCCATCTCTAAAAGCCAAGTGAAGAGTTCCAAACTGAGAAATACAGGGAGGGATTTCTCAAAACAAAGGAGTGAATCATTTAACTATAAGCTTCTCTTCTCAGATCAACAGAGGAAAGGATATATACAGAAACCAGAAGAAATGACAGATCTTCAGGACCAGTGAAAGGCATTTAAGGGCAAATCAAGACTGTCCACTTCATCTAGACTCAATGACTGGCAACTATCTGGTTTGTGAATGAGACAGAGAAAAGCAGAACAGACAGGGATGAAGATAAACTTCCAGGAATGCTTTGGGTACCAGAGTGACCTGAAGTTCCAAAATCATAGACAAGATTCTGGAAGAGCCTGACTTCAAACCATGAGTCTTTGGAGAAACAGAAATGCCCCCTTGCAGATGGTCACAATACCAAGTTTAAATTAGACAATCAACAATAAGTTAGAATGGCACCTTTCTGCAATTTCCACAGCTCAGTGATTCCCCAAACTTTGCTCCATATTAAAATCACCTGTGGTGCTGGAGAAGACTCTTGAGAGTCCCTTGGACTGCAAAGAGACCAAACCAGTCAATCCTAAAGGAAATCAACCCTGAATATTCATTGGAAGGACTGATGCTGAAGCTGAAGCTCCAATACTTTAGCCAGCTGATACGAAGAGCCAACTCACTGGAAAAGACCCTGACTCTGGGAAAGATTGGAGGTAGGAGGAGAAGTGCAGGGACAGAGGATGAGATGGTTGGATGGCACCATTGACTCAACAGACATGAGTTTGAGCAAACTCCGGGAGATAGTAAAGGACAGCGAAGCCTGGAGTGCTGCAGTTCACGGGTCGCCAAGAGTTGGACATAACTGAACGATGACAACGTATTAGAAAGAAACATGCCCCCCACCTCCTGCTCAGGCCACACCCCCACATCAATTAAATTATAATCTCTGGAGGTGAGGCCCAGGTACTGTTAATTTTTAAAGCTCCCAAGGTGATTCCAGCGTGCAGCCAAATTTGAGGATGACTGGCACAGCCTTTCAGTGTCTTCATTCATAAAATAAAGGAATCCATCTGGACAAGTGGCTCTTTATTCTGTCTGTGTGTTAGAATCACTTTTGAGTGATTTTTTTAAAATACTGCTGCCAGCAGCATCCCCAGAAACTCTGGTTAATTGGTGGGACCCAGACACCAGCATCATCAGCATTTTTAAGAGCTTCCCCAGGTGATTCTAATGTGCAGCAAGGGAGATAATCACTGGTCTCGAGGTTTTTGCCAGTTCCTTCTATTACTTACATTTTAAACATTTATGATATTCAGGCTAAAAATGCATCTTAGAATTTTTGCAAGGGTGGATTTCTCATCTTTAATTTTAAATCAGAGACTTTTAACTTTGGAAGAACCTTGTAAACCCTACACAACATGTTGGATCAAATATATATTCATATGTGTATGTTTGGGGGAGGTGAGTGTCCTTGATTTTTATCACAGTCTCAAAAGACTTAACTCTATTACCTCAAAGGCAAGTATGTGATTTCTCATTTAATAAATTTGGTCTCAATAGCATGTCTGCTACAGTTTGAATTCACAACATACCTATTGCCACCTAGTGACTGCATATCTTTATTGCAGGTTTAGTTCAGACCCTACAGACAGATGTGACGATTTCAGATCCAAGTATCAACACAGAAGCCATGTCTGAGATTGGGGTTAGCAGAAGGCTGTCTGGTAATGCTCACGATGAGAGATGACCTTCCCAGCTACTCTTGTAAGGGGACAGTCCTCTCAGAAACTCTGAGAAAGTAATGTCCCAAACTGGATTAGGATACTAGGGTTTTCTAGACCTGACTGTTGTTACCTACATGCCTCAGTTTGAATCCAGGCTTGCTTTCATACTAACCATATGTCCTTGGGAAAATCATTGAGCCTTTCTGTTCCATATATAAAAAGAGGACAATATAAGCATGTCAAAGGCTGCTGTGAAAAATAAGTAAGACAATCCATGTAAAATGATCAGCATAACACTTGGCACACAGCAAGATCCCCATACATGAGAGGTTACATTATTTATTGTTATTCCCTTGTTTTGTTTATTGTTCCATATGGGTTACAGTGATGACCAAGTGGAAGAATACCAGCATATTGCTATCACACAGCAACTCGCATATCCAGAGATTCCACAGGGCACAGGAAAGGGTTATCCTACAACACAGACGTAATCCCTACCCACAGGAAATGCTTTTTGAGATTCCAGTAGTTGAGCAGTCTCTGATTGCAGCCACTTCTTGTGAAAGATCTGCCTTCCCACCACGTGGGCAAGACAGTGACTATACCTCACCCCCAAGGCTGCCGCAAGTTCCTTCCAGGGAAGAGAATTATGCAGACACTCATGAGATCACAGAAGCCCTAAACAATCAGCTCTCCTCCAGCCCAGACACTCACTGGCGGTGGTCTTTCCATGCCACTCTCTCCCCAGGAGGGACAGTCCCCAGACTCTTCCACAAGCCCACCAGGTCAGGGCTCCACGACCTGCCCGGCTGAAGCAGAAACACCACAGAACCCTCTCACCAGCCTCAGCAGAGATGCAAAGTGATCAGCGCTCACTTACCTGGAGTCTGCTTGGCCGTGCGCACGGGGGTGTAGTGGTTTTTGGAGGACGATCGGACCGGCGTGTTCTCTTTGGGAGAGCTATCGATGGCCGAGATAGTTTCTCTTTCACAGTGTGCTATGGGGATTGGTCCCTGTTGTCTTAGGATGTCAGCCAGAGCCCTGAAAGAGAAAGATCACACAGTGAGGTTCACCAAACCAGTGAGCACAACCACAAAGAAAGTTGGGTGGGTGACTTTCACTGGCCCTTTGATGGATGGAGACCCAATATTCAGTTACAGCCACAGCATCATCTGGTGTTGGGCCCAGTGGGGATATAGGGGAGAGGCTGCCATGCTGCTGGGACAGGTATTAAAAGGTTGTGATTGTGGTTTCTTTCTTTGGTTCATTTCATACCAATGAACTCTGAGCCCTTTCAAAATGCTGGCTCCCCAAATAAGCCCCTATGCCAGGCAGATACTACAGAAGGTGCCGTGAGGAATGCCACTGCAGTGAAAGGTGGTCACTGTTGGCCTCCAGTTCAGTGGCAAGTAATTAATAACAGGGGGATCAACCTCCCCATCGAAAGACACACACCGAGGAGACTGTATCTATACAGGTGACCTAAATAAGTACAAAACTCAGCTCCCGTGGTCCAGAAAGGGGTGCTTTAGCTGCAAAGACAGGACGTACAGATAAAATGATAAATATCAGAATACAAGGACGGTGCAGGCAGTGAATGCAGCTGGAGGTTAGAGGACGGAGCAATCACAAACATAGAGAGAGAAAAATACACGAGAGGAAAGAGACATGTACAGAGATGCTGCTAGAGAGGTCCACGCCCTCTGCCAGGGTCCCAGTACCACAGGAGCAGGTTTCATTCTCTCAACACCAAATGTGCATTAATTAAGGACTGTATGCCTCAGTCACGGCAGAGACCAGGGTAAACAGAACACAGTTCCGATCATCTAGGGGCTCAGCATTCAGGGGACATCACTCCCACACCTGGTTTGGAATAAGACTCCCTCTGCAGGTGAATATCACAGGTGATACTACTGTTGGTAGAAAACGGGGACACACAGGATGCTCTGAGGAGACCCAAGGGACCAGCATCAGACACGGTCATTTCAGGGCCAGGTGCCCAGTTCTTTGCATGAGCGGGGCAAGGACTCTTCCATGTACCTGGGCTGTCCCTCAGGCGTGGGTGAGGCACTGTGCTTCCAGCCCTCTCCCAGCCAGTCCAGCCCACCTGAGATCGGGCCACACCCAGCCCACCCCGAGGCTTCCTTCTAGCTCCCTGCACTCGGCCCCCTTCCTTGAAAAGTGACAACCACAGCAGTTTAAAAAGGAGTCTGAGAGTGAATTGTTTCCTTTCATTATTCTGCCTCTGACATGCTGAACCTTCCTAGGAGAGGAGCAGCAAGCTGGCAATCTTATCATTTAGTGGCATTTATACAGCAATTTCAGATTTTCCAAATGCTTTCCCCATGCTGGCTTGCTTTTTTTTCCCTCAGGCTCTAGGAGGGAAAGCGCACACACGTCACCACCTCATTCACTTCTGTGGACCAAGAAGTGGGGAGGCGAAGACAGAACCTCGTTAGCATGGTAAAGGAACTTCGGGCAGACCTGGGGCCTGGGAATAAGAAAAAAACACTGCCCCACAAAATCGAGAGATCTGGGTTCTAATACCAGCTCTGCCACTGATGAGCTGTGAATCTTCAGACAGATTTATTGGCCACTGAAATTGAAATTTAATCTTTTTATTCCCCAGCAGCAAAACAAACGGTTTAAACTAACATGACCTCGAAGCTCCCTTTTAATTCCAGAATGTGATCAATATTTTATATATATATTTTTAACCATACATCCACACAAATTACCTAGACTCCTTCACCCTATTTATGAAAGACACTTTCCGACCATTTTTCCATGGTAAGGAAATAGCGAGTTAAAAGTTACAACAGAAGAACAGACCAATGGAATCAAATTGAAGAGTCCAGAAATCAATCTATGTTCAACTGATTTTCGACAAGGACGCCATGACCACTGGAAAAGAAGTTTCTTCAACAAATGGACGTCCACACGCAGAGAATAAAACTGCACCCTCACCTCACACCACATGTAGCAATTAATTCAAAATGGATCATAAACCTAGATATTAGAGCTAGCAGTATATGTTCTCAGAAGAAAATTGAGAAGTCAGTCTCTGTAACCTCGGAGTTGGCAAAGGTTTCTTAGATATGACACCCAAGCACAAGGAACAAAAGAAAAAATTTGCAGACTCGACTTCATCAAAACTAAAAACATTTCTACATCAGAAAATAGCACAAAGAAAATGAAAGACAACCCAGAGAATGGGAGAAAATACTTGCAAATCATATTTCTGCTAAGAGATATGCATTCAGAATATTTAAAGAACTCTTATAATTCAGCAATAAAAAACAAACAACACAATTTAAAAATGGATGAGATATAATTAGACATTGCTCCAAACAAGGTACAGGCATGAAAAGTAAGTAGCTCAACATTTGAAAGTACAAATCAAAAACACAATATGATACATGTTCACACCCACCAGGATAGCTATGACCAAAAGACAATTCCAAATGTGGGCATGGATGTGGAGAAATTGGAGCTTTCATACACTACTGGTGGGAATGCAAAACGGTGCAGGCCCTTTGGTAAACAGTTTGGCAGTTCCTCCAAATATTAAACATAGCATTCCCATATGGCCCAGCAATTAGAATACTCCTAGGTATATGCCCAACAGAAATGAAAACATATGCCTATACAAACTTTGTATATGAAAGTTCATAGCAGCATTATTAACAATAGCCAAAAGGTGGAAATAACCCAAATGCCCATCTTCTGATGAATGGACTAATAAAATATTGTGTATTCACATAAAGTATTATTATTCAGCCTTAAAAAAGCAAGATGCTTTGATATATGCTACAACATGAATGACCTTGAAAACAACATGCTACATAAAAGAAACCAGTCACAAAAAACCACAGGTTAAGATTCTATGTATATAAAATACCCAGATTCGGCAGATCGATAGAGGCAGAAAGTAGACTGGTGGTTGCCAGGGGCTGCTGTTGCCATTTATCTGCTCAGTTGTGTCCAACTCTTTGTGACCCCATGGACTGTAGCCTGCCAGGCTGCTCTGTCCAGGTGACTTTCCAGGCAAGAATACTGAAGCGGGCTGCCATTTCCTTCTCCAAGGGATCTTCCCGACCAGGGATCAAACCGGCATCTCCTACACTTGCAGGCGGATTCTTTACCACTTGGCCACCAAGGAAGCCCTACTAGGGGCTAATGGAGGGGTTAATGGAGAATGACTATTAATAGGTATGGGTTTTCTTTGGGGGAATGATGAAAATATTCTAAAACCAGACAGTGGTGATAGTTGGACAACTCTGAAAATGTATAAAAATCACTGAACTGGACACTTTTAAGTTTAAGGATGAATTTTATAGTAGGTGAATTACATCTCAATAAAGTTACTATTATCAAAAAAAAAAGGTCATATTCTTTTTTTGTCTTTATCTTGCCTCTCAAGTTCTTATCTATGAAGGAAATCTATGAAGGAAAAACAGAGTCAAGCGGTTAAGTCCACGTTTTTGGAAAGTCAAGACTAAATCTACGTGAATGACAGTGATTTCGCCCTTAGGGAACATTTGGCAATGGCTGGTGACATTTTCTGGTTGCCACAAAACTGGGGAGGGAAGTCGACTGGCAACTGGTGGGCAGAGGCCAAGGATGTTGCTAAACATCCCACACGGCACAGGACAGCCCCCCACGACCCACCCCCCACAAAGAATTATCCCACCCAGAGTGCTGGCAAGGTTGAGAAATTCCGAGCCACATGTACACAGCACTATGTGAAGTAGGTCTTTGATTAACGCGCAAGGCAATCTAGTTCCTGCAATATCTACCAAGATGGGACGCTGGACTGGGCTCTGGGACAAGTAGGGCTGGCAACACTGAGACGAACATCTTGAAATTCAGGGGATCTGTGTGTCTGCCCCGTCAGTGTATCTCTGGGTCTTTCTTGGCACATTGCTCAGCCATTACTCAAAGAGAGAAAAGAGCGAAGAGTATCTCCTTCCCAGCCTTTGTAGGGCTTTCAACCCAGCATCCCTTTGGTCCATATGGACAGTGTAAATGGCAAGCCCACAGCAGATTCACTCCAGGCTTATTGGCCAAGGGGGACCCGGCAGAGAAGAGATGTTCAACCTGGGATCAGGACTCTTGGGATTGGTTGGGGGTGGGTTGGGGGTGGCTCTCAGTACTCAATCCTGAGAAGCCATGCCGATGCTGAGGGCTGAGAGGTGAGGGGGAAGACGCCTCTCTGGAGAACATCAGGTGCCCCAGAGCATCCCTGCTTGCTGCTGGAGAAGGAGTTTTAACTGGGTTACAGCCAAGCTGTCTCCCCCTGAAGGTACTGACTTGCGTGATACCCTCTCCAGGTGCCCTGTTGGCAGGGCTGAGTTGCGCTGCCCAGTTGAAGGAGAAGGACACGTGCTGAACAGACAGGCTAGCTAGGCTGCAGGGACCTGCCCTGTGTGGTCCCAAGGAGGCCACACCCACAGCAGGCTTCTCTGCTTCCTGAGCACCGCCCCCTAGGGTTCCCCCTTGCCTGGAGCCCTCGGGCAGCTAGGAATGGGGTCCTTGTTCCCGGATGATGCTGGGTCCCCCTCTCTCATCTCACACCCCCTTCCCTCAACTCCTCAGTTCAATGACCTCCCTCCTCACTCCTGTTCCTCTCCACTTTCCATCCCCTTCTCTCCAGGGTGCTCAATAAATATTACTCTAATTCTGAAATGTGCGATCCCAGCCTCACCTAATTAATTTGGATACGCCGGAGGAAATGGGTTAAGGCCTGAGCTACTTTCTCACTGTAGGAAAGAAAATTGGTCACTGAGGAAGAAGGGGATTTTGCGATAGAGTAGCCGTTTCTTTCAGGGATCGGAGGAAGGGGCAGAGACTGGGGAGAGAGAAGGTCAGACAGTGACAGAGAGAGACAGCAAGGAAGCGACAGAGGGACAGAGGTAGAGAAAGAGAGGGAACGGAAGTGGGGGTGGGGGGGAGATGGACAGAAAGGGAGCCAAATATTTGGGAGGAGAGTCAGAGCCTCAGAGCCAGAGAGAGGCAGAGGGCAAGATTCAGAGATGACGGAGTAAACAGAGATGACGAGACAGAGAGCAGGGCAGGGAACAGAAACAAAGGGTCAGAAATAGGCAGGCAGACGGAGCCAGAGAGAAAATGGGACACAGAGTCAAAGAGAAACTCAGAGAAAGAAAGAGATCCAGAACGCAAGAGATGGGGAGAAGGGATCAGAGAGAGACCTTCCCAGGGAAAGAGAATCTGGGGGAGAGAGAGAGACTGGCCAGTGAGGACTGAAGCTGGTTCCCAGCCAGGGGCAGCCCCACCCTCTCCCCCCCAACCCACCCCCCATGCCGACTACAGAGGTTCTAATTTAAGAACTTGAAGAATCTGGTTCTTTGTCCTGCTCATCCCAACTCCCCAACCTCCCCCTCCCCCAGAGCCACTTCGCTGCAGTATCTGGATACAGGAAACAAAGTGATGCTTTTTGCCTGAATTATCTACCTAATTGTTTTGGTTCGCCGCACATGGATTCCTTGGCGTCCGTGAATGTGTGGCAAGCAGGGGAGAGTTAATTAATTGGGCAGCAAATCTGAGCAGGGAAAACAGTCATCCTGATCACTCAAGCCAGAAAATGTTCATGTTCTTCAGGACTCATTGTTTGTGTGTTAACCATCTGCTGAACTGAGTTGCATCTTACACGTGGAGAACACTGAACAAGTTCTAAGGGCCTCACCTGCCTTGTCCAGCACGGTGCCTGTACCAAACCTGGAACCTTCGCAGCTATGGTTACCCCAATTTTAAACACAAAACTGAGGCTCAGGCTAATTCTAGAACCAAAACATTGATGGAACTGAAATTTCAACCCAGGGCTTCTTTGCTGGAGTTCTGATGTCCTTCTGCTCACTGTGACTGCCTTTTTTATACATCTCCCTTTCCTAGGAATTGTCAGCTTGAATGAGTTCTCCCAGTCTCTCCAGCTGAGTCTGCTAATTTAGCAAATGCCAGTTAATATTTGGGCGTGGAGAAACAATTAGTCAATGAGTGGTTCAGGTCAAGACCAATTATTCATTCGCTTAATACCTTGGTTAATGTTGTCAGTGGTCTCAAGGAATGAAAGTGTATTTGCATTTTCCTAAGTATTGAGTTATCACGACCCCTGTAGGGACCAAGCCCAGTCAACATTCTGATGTGCGCTACTTGCATTCAAGACATGAAATCTGTCTCAAAATGGCAAACGAGTCCCTCAACATTAGAAAAGTAAACAAAACCTTGGTTATAACTGCTTCATAGTTCTGCCAGCTTAGGAAATTAAAGGCTTTAATTTACTGAGCAATTACTATGTGCCAGACATAGTGCTAAACTCTTTGATGTGTGATCTTGTATAATCCTCAAAAGGACCCTATAGAGTAGGTGCTATTGGTAACCGTAGTTTACTGATGAGAAAATTAAGACTAAGAAATGTTAGGTATCTTGCCCAAGATCACACAGCTAATAAGTGGTAAATCCTGATTTCAAATGTAAGTGGATTCAACCACAGAGGCTGACTTTATACCACTGAATTATCCATTCACCCATTTGTCTATCTATTCATCCATCCGTCCGTCCCATCCATCTACCCAAACATCAACCTACCTATCCTTCCATCAATTCATTCATCCATCCTTTCATCTACCCATCCATCCATCCATCCATCTTTCCTTCCAATCCTCCATCACTTAATCATACTTACTTTTTCACCTACTATGTTCCTACAACGGTCTCTGAATATGACATTGCACAATGTGTTCAATCTTAAGTAGAAATATCTACCCAGACAGAACTCAGTGGTCACCCAACTGCCCATTTCTCTTCACCTTAGTGAGTCATCACCATCAAAATCCACAGCGATGGAAGTTTTTACATTATGCTCGCAGGCAATCTTCCATCACATGAAACCCTTGAGTAGAACACCAATACACTTCATTAGACCCCTGCTCTGCACAAGCCCTACTCTATGGAGTTCTTGCCCTCCATCCAGAAGTCCCAGGACTTTGTGGCATTTCCAAGTTTAAAACAAATGTGGCAAAAGAGTGCCACATAAAATACCTGGAACTGTTTTGTCCTGATCACCACTCATTGAGCAGAAAGGAAAACTTAGGTTCCCCTTAAATGAAGTGGGGAAGCTAGGAACACTTAGTTTATCTCAGAAGTCTTTTTGATCTCAATTAACATACTTTCCATGAAGATCTCCTGTATATTTCTGCTCACTGAAGCAGAACAAATGGAAACCAGCCTTCTGCCTCTGACAGTCTCTGGCTCTCAGGGCCACATAAATACCATGGAAGGGAGGAAATCAGTCTAGCTGGTGTTCAGTGCATCTTTCAGTACCAAGAGAAAGGCAAGCTGGAGAGCTGAGACTCTTAATCAGGACCTTTCTCTTTTCTGGAGGAGCAGGAAAAAAAATTATGCTTTTGGATCGGGATGATAAAAGGCCAAAGAGATGAACTATTCCATGAATAAGCTATTCTGGTTAATGTTTTTTTATTCCTAACGACTAATGAGAACACTCTTGTTTTTGAAGAATTTTCTAAAAGCATTCCTGCCTAATTAAGTAGAGTATACTGAATATAATTACTTATAAAAAATGCAAGGTTCTTCCATGAGAGGGCCACCAACCTAATCTTTAGTTCTCTTCACAGAGAAAACTCAGTAGGATGGAGACAAGCTGGGAAATGGAATTCCTATAAAAACTGCGGAACAAACCATGGAAGATTCTAATTGCTCCTTCTATGTTATTTCTCCTAAAAGTAGAGGGTAGATGTTCTACTCCAGGTTAAATGAAATACCCTGGTTATTTGAGTCCTGGATGTCTGAGCTTTTACTTGACCCTGCCACTCAGGAAATAGCCAGCATCCTCTCTCCCCTCAGCTTCATTCTTATCTACTGGGCAGCCAGGGTGCTTTTATCCTCTGAAACACACACTCCAGACAATTGAAGTGAATATATTTTTAATAAACACGGGCCAAGGAGAATGGCTTGATTCAGTTCTCCCTTTTCCTGGGTCTCTCACAGTCCACTTGAAAAACACAGCTGCCAGCTTTGTGTGAGCACAAGACTGCTCTCCACATACACAGAGGCTCCGAATGGATGGCGAGAATCTCTTTTGTTGTGATAACAATGTTTGTGCATCTGCGCCCAGCCGATCCCCAGGTCCGAGTTGTCCCCGTCCCAGTCGGAATTCATCATGGCCAATAAGCACGGCTGAACTTAGCAAGGGAAAGCTCAGCTGGCCGGCTTTGCTTTTCAGGCCAACAGGGCAATCACTGCAACCCCGTGGGCACCTGTCCCCCACGGCCAGCCTCAGGCCTGGCACAGAGTCGATGAACATCCCCGGGAACCGTGATTCATCCCTAATAGTGTCTCTTCCCCACGCACCACCCCTTGTCTCATGAATCACGTGAAAATCTACCCAGGCCTAGGAAATGCAGCAGCATCTATACCAAGCGCAGACTTTTTTGGAAACATTTGGATTGTCTGAGCATGCATCAAAGATCTGAATGCATGAAGGGCAGCTACCCTTTGGAAATGGGAAAATGGAAATGCTACCAAGATCTGTTAGCAGGACCACTTGGGCAGCCAGGTGATAGATGAGCTAATAAATGAACCTGCTGCTGCTCTTATTGTTGATACTGTTGGAGTCATCTTCTCGATTTGCTATAAGCACGGGCATAAATCTACAGGAGAGGCAAGAGGAAGGTGGTATAACCTACTAGCCAAATATGGGAGTCTGGAGCCAGAGTACCTGGGTCAGAATTCGGACAACTCAGGATATTGGTGGGTCTTTCCTGCTGGTTCAGACGGTAAAGAATCTGCCTGCAATGTAGGGGAACCAGGTTCGATCCCTGGGTCCGGAAGATTCCCCTGGAGAAGGGAATGGCTACCCACTCTAGTATTTTTGCCTGGAGAATTCCAAGGACAGAGGAGCCTGGAGGGCTCTAGTCCACGGGGTCGCAGAGTCGGACACGACTGATTAACACTTCTCACTTCACTTTCAGGATATTGGTGATCATGAGGTGGCTGCTTAAGTGCCCTGAGGTTCTGTGTCCTTGTTGAAAAACTAAGGCCAAAATGCTAAGGCCTCAAAATAACGTCCAGCTCTTAGGGTTATTATGAGGATTAAACAAGTTTGTACTTGTAGAACACTTAGAAGAGAACCCGGTACCTTGTAAGCACTACCTAAATATTTGACTAGTAAATAAATCCAAATACAACCTCCCAGGGTCTATAGAGGCTCAGCCAATAGCACCACGAGGAAAGCACATGTATACAGGTGGAAGAGGGGAGCCGGGCAGCTGACTCAGGCAAGCCAGATGGCAAAACGCCTGCTGTGGAGAGGGAGCCACATGGCAGGCCTGTGGCTACGGGTCATCCTGGAAGGGACCACCTACAGCCCATATTTTCCACTCAGGCCTGAGGTCAGAAATGCATCTGGTCACACACCAGCTTTGCCAAACTCTGAACTTGGATTCTGCAAGCCAAGTGCTGAGTGCCCGTTCCCCCCTGTGAGCCCAGCACAAGTCAGGCTTCCACTAGGGCGCAAAAAGCAAAACAAGGATTCTGTCCAGGCATTAAAAGGGCAAATGGGTTAAACGGATCAGGGCAACATTTTCTGCAAAAGATTCAGTTATTCTTTTTTTTTCTTCCTACATCCCTTTTTCTTTTTTTTTTTCTCTTTCTTCTTTCCTTCCTTCTTTAAAAAAAAAATTTAAACATTATTGTCATTTCCAAGTTTAAGTACGTTCACATCAATGCAACTATTGAAAGGGTGGGGTACCCAAGGGTGGAAGTTGCTCCACTGTACTGAGTCACTCAGTCATGCCCAACTCTTTGTGACCCCACGGACTGTAGCCCACCAGGCTCCTCTGTCCTTGGGGATTCTTCAGGGAAGAATACTGGAGTGGGTTGCTAGGCCCTCCTCCAGGGGATCATCCCGACCCAGGGATTGAACCCAGGTCTTCTGCATTGCAGACAGATTCTTTACTGACTGAGCCTCCAGGAAAGCCCAAGAACACTGGAGTGGGTAGCCTATCCCTTTTCCAGGGGATCTTCCTGACCCAGGAATTGAACCAGGGTCCCCTGCATTGCAGGTGAATTCTTTACCAGCTGAGCCACCAGTGAAGCCCATGTTCCAGTGGGCAGACCTCAGAGGGAAGTGAATACTGGCTTCCCACGAGAATTAACTGAACGAGAATTGCGTCCGCGGAAGAGAACACACCACCTCCAGGGGGAGAGGGAACCCCAGCTCTAGACACATTTGGCGCCCAGAGGGAGAGGCACTAAAACGTGTCATCTGCCCCTGGGAACCAAGAGGGTCCATGAGTTTAAGATGATAAAGACAAGCGTTCGCAGGAGGCCACGTGCAGAGAGCATTCTCATATGAGTGGAGTGTGCGAGGAAAACGCATTTTCTCCTGCAGCCCAGGGCTGCCGCGTGTGTAAGGACACGAGTTATCTCTGTGGACCTGAGCCTCCCAGGTGCGCTGAGAACAGAAGGGGCCGGAGAAGAACACGCCTCCACAACCGGAGAGTCCCCCGCCCCAGAGCAGGGCAATAGGCCAGAGCAGGGCTGAGGGGCTCAGCCCTGGTCACGGGCACAGAAGGTGACAGAAGTTGCCATGTGCCTGCTTCCTGCTTTCAGGAAACGCTCTAAGGCAGAGAAAGATGGATGCCGACCTCCAGGAGTGAGAGGAAGGGGGCTGAGCTAGGGGTCCCTCGAGAGCCACAAAAGCAGGCCAAGGGAAAGAGGCCAAGGTCCTTTCCTGTAAGGGTGCCTCTAAGGACATCCTTTCTCATACTGTCCATGGGGTTCTCGAGGCAAGAACACTGGAGTGGTGTGCTAAATGGACTCGAGTTTGAGCAACTCCAGGAGAGAGTGAAGGACAAGGAAGCCTGGCGTGCTGCAGTCCATGGAGTTTCAGAATGAGTCGGACAAGGCTTAGCCGCTGAACAATAACAAAGGATATCCTGTCTTGTCCTACAGTGGGTGCAATGCTGCCTGGTCAATCCAAAGAGTGGTGTCAGGACAGCAATGCGGGAACAGACAATAGGGGTAGAACAGATGGAGTCAAGACAGAGATCTCTGTCCTCTTAAACCCAGAGACAGGGCCAGTCGTCCTGTCTACTTCTAGGTCCCTAACCTCTCATGTCCAGCTGGTCATCCTGTGGCCCAAGGGAGCGAGGGGAGCCCCACGTGGTGGAATAATCCATCAAAGCTGAGAGAGAGAGAGTTTACAGATTGAAAACCTCAGGGAAATACAAAAGAACAGAAAACTAAAAGAAGGGAAATTAGTGGGAGCCCCCAGAGGGAATTCAAAAGGGAATCTGAAGCAGCCCGACGGGCAAGCATCACCAATCCAGCAGAAATGGGGGTGGGGTAGTAATGCCACTCAATAACACAGACGTGGAAATTATAACACACTTGAAAGGAGATGCATTTTCACTGCTTCCTGGGCCATCGCAGGATTACCAACTAGGCTAAAAAAAAAAGAAAAGAAAAAATTGATCTTCGGAGAGCTACTTTATTGAACAGATAAGAATGATTTGTAATTAGCATGCCGATTGTCTGCAGAAGGGCCCGCTTGAACACAGTCTGTCTTTCTGCCTGGTGGACGCACCCCGTACCATCCCTGCGGTCTCGTCTGAGCTATTAATCTGTTCGTCACAGCTTTTTATCAGACAGAGAAAAGAAAAGCAACTTCGCCGAAGTCCCATTTGGATAAATTTTGAATTAGCAGAGTCTGAATCGATGCAGTCTAATGAAGTTACAGCAGGACAGGACAAGTTTAAGAAGGAGAACTAGAGGAAGTGAGGAAAGGAATAAAAGAACTCTCAACAGAGGAGGAATCAAAAGAAGGACAGATGGAGACAGAGGCCGCGGTGGTCAAAGACACCGAGAGGAACGAAAAGCAACATTTTAATGATGTGACTTAAAAGACAGAGGGACAAGCGGCAGGTCCTCTGCTGAAAGCCGGGTCCTCGTCGCAGATGCTGGGGGTGGGGGCGGGGGCGCTGGCACAGAGGTGGGTAAGAAGCTGGCTGTTGAGGCTCTGAGAACAGAAGAGCTGAGTGAGTTCCCACAGCCTGAAGAGCCTTCCGAGCCGACGGGACAGCATTCCTGGGAATGTTCAGGCAGATTTCTCAGGATACAATAAAAAGGCAGAGAAGGTCCAAGAGGGAGGCTGGCGTCCAGATTCTTCCAAAAGTTCTAGAGCAGCCTCAGCACATGGGCTGGGCTTCCTGCCCGGTCACTTCAGGAGGTGGGTTAACATAGGGCCGCCTTCAGTTGCCCAGACATGGGGGTGACCGAGGCCAGAGTTCCTACCGAAAGATCTGAGGCTGATCAGAGGAATGAGGGAGCAAAGTTCTCCTGGAGACATCTTCTTTGCTATTATGGGGTTCGGCCCCCTCCCTGCCCCAGATCCCAGGGGTCTGTACCCCAGGACCTCAGAGTCCAGGGTGGATGGGTTCTGGACATATTCCCCTCCTTCTCACTCTGGTACCTACTCCCAAGGTTCAAATCCTTCCTTGCTGTAGCAGCAGGATGGAAGGAAGAGGGAAGTGTTGACTGTCTGGGTGGGAAGCCTCCTTCCCAGAAGAGGACATTTGGCTGAGGGAACAGCGACTCTGTCCAGAGGACAGATGTCCTAAGTAATGAGACTTTAATGTCGGAGCTAATGGGAACAGTACACGAGACCAAATGCCAAAAAAGCAAGGAAGAATGAGAGTGTTTGTGAAGCCTGCAGAAAGCTGTGACTCCCCTCCCAAACGCTGGGGAACGGGGCCAAGCTCGCGGCTACCCAGAGCCCGGCTGGAACTCAGCTTCCACGGGTCCCTAGGTGGGACCACGGCAGGAGGGTCCAGGGTTCTCCTGCCCCTCTGACCAGGGTGGGGGCTGCAAATAGTGCCCAGAAACCTCCATGCTCCCACACCTGCCTTGATCGGAGGGTCAAGGACCTAAGCTACAGACCCAGGAATGTGAGCTCTGCCAGGGACCGCCACCACGGCTGTGACCGTGAGCAGGACCACCACCAGCGGTCAAGACGGCTGAAGCTAGAGAGAAAACCCCAGGGTTCTTTCCTTTTCATGGCCTTTTCGGGACAGAGGGCTTGAGGCCTGGAAAAGCAGAGAAACTCCGGTGAAGATTGAGGAATGAGAACGCAGGGCTCAGAGAAGTAGAGCGGGGAGGCAGGGTGAGCTGGCCAGGATTCTGGGTCTGGCGAGCACTGTGCTCGATGTTATAAATGGGGCAGAGTGGGGAGCTGTGATAAATGGAGCTGTTTGTGAGCCGTACGTCTTTGTAATTAAAACTGGGAATGGTGCGAGGTCCATCCTCTCACCCCTCAAATCACTTCTTTTCTCTAGTGCCCCATTACTCTCAGGAGCCAGGACTCCTGCAGAATTGCTCTGGGGGAGTCCTTTCACTATTGCAAAGGTTTAAGGGGGAAGTTGTTTTACGGTCTTTTTTTTTTTTTTCTCCAATTAAAACCAGTGTGTTTTTGTGCGTTTTTACTTTTTACCTTTTCTTGGTATTGTCTTCACAAACCTCCACCAGTATAATCTCAAAGAGAAGATTATAAGCTCGAATGATTCTCGAAGAGAAGCCCTTTTCACTGCCTCGAGCGCCTTATGCCTGCAGGAAATGCAAATGGGGCCACCAGCCCAGAATCGAGGTACCCTGGTCCTTAGGTCATTCATCCTCCGGTCCCTTACAGAAATGACACATCTCAGGGGACAAGACCCTGATGCTGGGAAAGATTGAGGGCAGGAAGAGAAGGGGGCGACAGAGGGTAAGATGGTTGGATGGCATCATCAACTCAATGGACATGAGTCTGAGCAAACTCGAAGATAGTGAAGGACAGGGGAGCCTGGTGTGCTGCTGTCCATGGAATCACAAAGAATCGGACACAGCTGAGTGACTGAATAACAACAACGGGGGATGATTTCTTTGCTTTCTCAAGCAGTCTAAGCATCACTGACTCGTTTATGTTCAGGAAGGTGAGAGCCAGGTGCCCTGCTGGCCTGCAAAGGAGACAGTGGCCACCAATGGACTAGCTATGTGATCTTGGGCAAGTTACTAAGCTTCTCTGAGTTGATTCTGTCATCTGTGAAACGGCCTCCAGACTCAGAGTGGTAGAAGGATGCAGTGAGCTCACACAGGATGCCAGGTACAGAAGGAAGCCCTGGAGGAGGGGTGCTCTTCTGAGTATTTCCCCATCCCCCACAACTCCTGCTTCATCCACGTGACCCTGAGTCCTCACCTAACTGAGCTCTCAGGTCCTCAACACCAGCTTTCTGGAGTGACAGGTGATGGGGTCGGGCATCAGAAGCTCCAGGGAGACACAGTTCTCCACTTCCAGACGCCTGAGCAGAGGGAGGGGGACAGCCAGCCACAGAGCAGAACTGACCTCTCCCAGAGTGCTCCAGAGTGACCGTGAGGGGCTGGTGGGAGCAAAGGCTTTGCCCCAGCCCCGCAGCACCCACTGGCTCCCGAGAAGAAGGCACCCCACCCACAGCAGCGCAGCCCACCGCCTCCCCAGCACCAAAGAGGAACAGGACTTGGCCACAACTGCTACACCTGGTGGCTCCTTGTCACCTGCCCTGAAACTCAGCCTGCCCCATCCTGGCGTCATTTCTGTGATCAACACCATGGAATGAATGTCCTTTTGGGAGTCTGGGGAAGCGCAGTTAGCACACGAGGACTCTCCCAGCAATGCTCACCGGAAACCCCATCTTTCTGTGCTTGCAAACACTTCTGCTTCATCAGTGGCTGTGTAGCCCAAGCGGTGACCTCATCTGAGTGCCAGACCGCAGAGGTGCTGGCGTTCTGATGGAGGGGAGGGGAGGCAGGGCATGGCAGACACCCAGCTCTGATCCCCATGCCTGGCCGCACGCATCCCAGAGAAACTGGGTCCCTCTACCCTCAGAATCAAACTAGGAAAGTTGGGCTACCTGTCTACTATCTCATGCAGAAATGTGGGACCATATTTAATCTTTTCTGGGGGGTTATTTGAGCCCTTTGCTGCACATCAAACCCCTTCTTTTCCCCTCTCCCAGCTCCTCTGCTGTCTGCTGAGACACATTGGGAGAGCACGAAGCTGTTTTTCTTAAGGGCAGTAATCACCCTTCCATGTAGGGAGGGGCCTCTTCCAAGTGGTCATCATGAGCAGAGGACTCGAATGCATTCAGCACCGGGATGCCTCCTCTGGGCCCCTGCCTTTGGAGGCAGTTGACGCGGCCTCCAGGCAAGCAGGTGTCCCTCCCTTCTGATCAGTAACCAGCTGAACACCTCTTTCATTCATCAGCCTCAGTGACATCGAAGCTTATAACCATCTACCCTAGGAGGATAAAAATATGCTAGCATGATGAAAAGTCAAAACAACACACATGGGCTCTGAAAGCACTTCCAAGAGAGGAACCATGGCAAAAATTTCTTGGGGAGAATCAGCAGGTGGTTTCCCAAAGTGACCACCGAGAAGGATGACACACGAGGACAGGTACACTCCTGCTTCTTTCCCAGGAAGACTTGGGCATGTTGCGGGTGAAAGCCCCAAACTGCAAGCCACAGAGGTGAATTTCAACAGAATGATGGAACCCAAGTTTCCAGCTTCATCAGTCATCCTCCTCAAAGCTTCTCTGGTCCCCTCAATTTGTATACACCCTGGCCCTGCAATATCTCGGCCCAGAGCTGAGAAGGAGCAAGATGGGCACCAGTGAAGGTGCTTCCATGAGTCATAGAGCTGTCTTACATGCAGGAGCCATCCTGGAGACAGACCTGAAATCACCCACTTTGGGGGCCAAGGGATGTCTGGGGGCACTCTGAAAGTGAAAGTCAATCAGTCATGTCTGACTCTGTGCGACTCCATGCGCTATTCAGTCCATAGAATTCTCCAGGCCAGAATACTGGAGTGGGTTGCTATTCCCTTCTCCAGGGCATCTTCCCAACCCAGCAATCGAACCCAGGTCTCCCGCACTGCAGGCAGATTCTTTACCAGCTGAACCACAAGGGAAGCCCAAGAATACTGGAGTGGGTAGCCTATCCCTTCTCCAGCAGATCTTCCTGACCCAGGAATCAAACCAGAGTCTCCTGCATTGCAGGGGGATTCTTTACCAACTGAGCTATCAGGGGCGCTCTGGTCTCTGGCAAAAACTGAAACGTGCATCTACCTGGCATCCCCACCCATCGCTGGGAGAGACAAAAGGCATTCACAGGCCGTGTGTTTAATTACAAGTTTCTGCCCACAGTTTTATCCACAACTCATTGCTCTGGTTCACAACTCTTTGGCTTGTGCTGTATTTTCCTCCTTCAAATGGTCTGCATTACTCAGCTATTATTAAAGGATCATAACAATAACCTCAGAGCAGGGTACTGCCCTTTACAAAGGAATTCGGAGAAACTGCCAGGGACCAAGGAAGTAAACGCAAGTCATTTTAGTGGACGGAAAAAATGAATGAGAAAAGGGCTGGAAAAAAATATAGGGAAGTAGGAGGAGGGAGAAGGCTGTCACTCACATCTCTAAATATCTGAAAGTTATCTCGTGATGACTAAGACACATGTACATAAAGTAAAACAGGAGAGATTTCCCACTGGGTGAGAAGACGAGGCTTGACCTGGTGGCCCAGGACACCAACACCATGGCTTCTAGTTCAAGATCGCTCATTCCCTCCCTGGGGGCCCTTGGCATTGTCATCTGGCCTTCCTGGGCTCCAGCTGCTTGGCTTACAAAATTAGAGAGCTAAGTTAAATGACTAGACTGCAATAAAAATTCTATGGTTCTGTGCCCATGGATGACAAAATAAAAGAAAGTACTACTCTGACTTCTCGGAGCATTTTGGTTTTACTTCCAGAAATTTAAATGTATATATATATATAGATGAGGTTAGCAATGTGCCCTGAATAGGTGGAAAATAAGCCTGCTCAAGGCCAAAGAACTGAGACCTTCTGAGAGGGCACTGATAAACCTTCCCACCAAGCCCTCGTCCCTGTCTGCAGCAACTGAAAATGAAGATGCTGGCAGTGTGGAGTCATAAATGTGACCTGGGGAGAAATAAAAAATGGGTGTTTCCTAAGATAGAGAAAAGGGCGGGGGGATCACATTTTTAAATGTATTTCAAACATAAACTTGGGCTCAGGGGGTAAAAGAAGCCACCTGCCAGTGCAGGAGATACTGAAGACATGAGTTCGATCCCTGGGTTGGGAAGATCCCCTGGAGAAGGAAATGGCAACCCATTCCAGTATTCTTGTCTGGAGAATTCCAAGGACAGAGAAGCCTGGTGGCCTACAGCCCATGGGGTCACAAAGAATGGGACATGACTGAGAGCCTGAGAACGCGCACAGAAATGAACGCAACCCAGGCCCTCATCAAGTCCATTAAATTTAGTTCCCTGTCCCCATTGCCCATCTGAGATGGTCTTTACACTAGGAAATCCAAACCACAACTCTGGGGCTCCATGAGATATATGTTGTCAAGGGATGTAAGACAAAATGCACTTAAATTCATCCTAATTTCAAAAATAAGCTTCTGCAGGACTTTGAGTGGAGGGACGGGGGTGGCAGAGAAGGCCAGTGATGATACCCAGCAGCCAGGGGCTGGGAGCTCCTTCCACCACTCAGTGGGGCTTCTCATTGATTCTAGGGAAGAAGCCAGACTGAAGACCTTGTGACCATCCCTTCAGGCCACGGAGAAACAGGCAGAGGAGTTGGGAAGAGGAAGCTTCTTTTTGAGTAGTTCCCTTCTCTCCCAGGCCCCAGGGCCTGTCCGTCTGGGATCATCTCTTGGTCAGCTCACTTTTTCAGCTCTGAACCACTGCTTCCTGCATAGTTGATCTGAGATCGACTGCATGCTCACTCTGATTTCTCATTAAAACAGGTTGAAAACAATGCACTGGGCTCTTTCTCCTCCTGTGTCCCAGCAGCCGGAAACTGTAGGTCAACTCTTAGGACCACAGCAGAAGGTTTCTTCAAATGAACGTGCTCTGAGTGTGAGCAGGAAAGGGGACAGAAGTGCATGCCTTCCAGGACTGAGGTGGGGGTGGAGCACCCAGGAAGACAGCAAACAGCGTTCCAGGGAGGACTCCCCAAGCGCCAGGATTTTTGCAAGGCTGATCCACTCCATCAAGAAGGAACTCTGCTTAGGGGCTTCCCTGGCGGTCCAGTAGCTAGGACTCTGAGCTCCCAATGCAGGGGGCCCAGGTTTGATCCTTGCTCAGGGAACTAGATCCCACATGCTGCAACTAAAACCCAGCATAGCCAAGACTGGCATGCTGCAGGCCAAGGGGTCACAAAGAGTCAGACATGACTGAGCGACTGAACTGAATTGAGATATATATATACATATATCTTTTTTTTTTTTTTTAAGGATGAACTCTGCTTAGCCTCATGGGTCAAAGGTAACAGGCTTACATTTTATGATTTGAAACGCTCCGTGCCAATAGCTGGTGGGCAGGGCTCATCCGTTGAATGAATACACATGCGCGTGGCTGCAGGGGTCAGGAGGAAGCCAAGCGCTGGGGATCTGGGCAATGCAATCCACCGCTGGCACCTGGTCACCTTCCTCCCTTTCCTATTGTTGCTCTTTTCTGTCTTCCTGGTATCCTTCCCCTGACCTCTCCCCTCATAAGCCTTCTTAAATTCTTCCACAATTTCACTTCTCTCCCTCTCTGCCTTTTTTTTTTACTCCAAGAAAATGGAAAACAAGCAAGGCTAAGACCTTCAGTCCAAGGCAAGATGCATTTTTTTCCTTTCCCTCAAACTGCTATATTTGAAGTTTAAAAAAAAAAAAACCCAAAATACAAGTTGACTCTCGGTTTAGATCAATTCATTCTAGTGAGCCCATGGTGCTTCAAAACATGGAGTGTTTGAAGTGATTTGACAATTCATTGGCCAGGAACCTGGGACGAGAACTCACTAAATCAGTTGGCAGAGTGGTCCCACTGCCGCAATTACGTGGCCTGTGCGGACAAAACAGGGCTCTTCAGGTTTGTAATTAATTTCTGTAGGAAGAAAAGGTAGGACACAGTGTTCCCTTGATGTTTCTAGAAATAAGCAGAAGAACTAAAGATGTAGACCCATTTTGATTAGGTTACCTGGGGTCACGAATACGCTTCCTTTTCCCTAATGACATCAGCTCAGGTTTTTCTTCCCACAGCCATGAGCACTTCTCCACGCCCATCTGCACCTTAAATTCCTCCACCTTTCATCCCTGGGCAGGCAGAGTGAGGACCCCGGGCATCTCTGGCCTCACCCACTGCACCTACAGCATCCTAAAAGCTTCCTGACCTCACTAGCCATTAAAAAAAAAAAAAAAAAGGCACACTGTTCCTCCCTCAGAATGATTCTCATCTCCAAGACTCTAATGAATCAACACAGGGTGAGGAGGAGGAAGGAACGGGTAGGAATGTGAGCTGGCTGGTTCAGAACTGAATGTCAACAGGGAGCCCTTCTCTGAAGCTGTGTTTTGGGCACAGCCCCTGCCCCTGGGGCCTCGGCAGGCCCTCACTGAACAGACAGCCCCAGGGAAGCGTTGCCAAAGCTGTTCAGAACACTGAGCTCTGGGCGGGGACGCCCCGTGGTCTGGCAGCTTGCGTCTCAGCCTGGGCAGGTGAAAAGGAAGGGCCAGATGAGGCTGAGAGCCTGGTGGGAAGTGGGGTCCCAGGTGGGAAAGGCAGGCACCCAATGTCAGGGCTCTCCAGAACCAGAGCCCGGCTCTGCCTCTGGTCCCCAAGGCCACCTCTCTCCCCGCCCTGGGGTCCAGCTGAGAGTCCGTGCTCACGTGCTCTGGTGTGAGAGCTGGTGGGTTCCCCACAGATGCGGGGCGCAGGGCGATGGCTCACACAGACGGCAAGGTCTAATCGCTTCTGGAAAAGACTAAATCTGTTCCTCCCTGCAGGGGCTGGAGAGGGGAGAGGGAGGCCCACCCTGAGGGGTGCTCACAGGGCAGGCGGAGGGCCAGCCAGGTTCGGACACCCGAGGAGGCAGATGGCCCATCCTGAGGCACATCCTTCTTTTGACCCTTCTATTGCTCCCACAAACATCCCTCCTGCTCAGCCTGTCTGCCCATCTACCATCTTCACAGAGGCTCACACGCTGGAACAAGTCAAATAACCTTTGCCGTCTCAGAAAGGAAATGCCTTTGCTGAACTATTTCAAGGAGTCCGGAACAGAGCCCACGTCCCACCTCCTCCGTGAGCCTCTGAGGATACACGTTCCTTCTCCCTCACCTTCTCCAGGAAGGACTTATTACAGCGTGAATATTTATGTCTTTCTCTAGCACCCTCTCTTTTTCCCCTGCCCAACAAGACAATCTGCACCCCAAACTCCCTGGGACAGCAAGCATCGACCTCCAAGCAAAGTGGGAGCATGGTGGTACCAGGCGGGCATACCCAGGAGTCAGTGGGCAGCTCCTGCTAATGTGCAAACTCACCCTGCCACGCCTGGCGAGGGAGAGGTCGGGGTGGGCTGCGATGTCCCTAAGTGGTCCAGAACTGAAAAATAAGTTTCTCTGATCTGCCCAAGGTCACTCGGGGAGTGTCCTAGATGGCTCGCTCATGCTCCGTCCCCTCCCCCACCCCCTTAAACACAGAGACGGGCTCTGTCCCCTACCTAAGAAGCATCAACACGACGGCTTCCCAAGCACTGATCAGGCGAGCCTGCAGCTGCTAGAAGAGGTGCTGTGAACTGAATAAAATCAGGAGGTGAATTTGAGGGAGAAACAGCCCACATTTACATAATGGTCTGAGGGCCGAAACTCATCTCCCTTCCCACGGCTACCTCTCTCCCCCAAGCTCGGAGAGAAAACGGCCCCCACGGCATCGCCTTGAGCCGCACACCCATACACACACTAGTCACTCTAGTTTGGGGTGGGCTGGGGGTTCAGTGTGGTGAGGCGACAGGGACGTCTCCCTCCAAGGTCACAGCCCACAGGACAGAGGCCAGCGCCAGCCTCCTCAGGCCACCTGCATCCTCCCAGAGGATGATGAATAAACTCAGTAAGAGGCAGAGGAAAAGGCAAGGGACAGGTTTCCCCACGGGGTACAGACAAGAACAGCCTGGGGACGAGAGAAACCCAAAGAAAGCTTCATGGGAATCAGCCAGGTGGAGACCACAGCCAGCCTGGAAGGGGTGATGAGAGGCCAGAACAGTCAAAGAAGGCGAAGGTGGACAACCCTGGGGACCTGGAGGCAGAGGCAGAGGAATAAGGACCCAGCACACCTGCTTCAGGAAGGGGAGCCAAGAGAGAGAATTCTTTGCCAGATGAAACCCGAAGGACAGAGTGCCTTGCCCTTATTTTGCTCTCCACCCCCCGATCCTCTGCTTTTAAGAGCCAGGACTGACCACAAACTATTTGTCACAACTCCTCCATCATTTTCCCTCTAGCCACTGACTTACTCCCTGAGAGACAAGGTGGGGGTGGGATGGAGCAATGGTGCTTCAGGGTTAATGAGCGATGACAATAAACCCATCTCCTTTCAGAAGCTCAGTTCCAACACTCGAGTTTGTCAATATTAAAGTACTCATACTTTGTGGATTTTGACTCAAAATCAGCCACAGAGCATCATCTTTTCTCAATACCCTCAGTATCCAGGGGGGGGAAAAAAGAGATGCCCAGAAATTTCTATCTGCCTTTCTCTCTCTTCATCAAGGTACAGGTGATTAATGTCCTCAGCAGTAAGGGAAGAAGGTTTTCAGGCCAAAAGGATAACAAGCCGAGTGCAGAGATGAGCTGAAGCTCTAGGACTCTGGGTGGGAGCCTGCAGGCAAACTCAGAAGGAGGGCTGGTCTAGGGGGTGGTCTCCATGACTAGGGCAGTGCCCACATTGTGTGCCAGAAACGGAGGCACGTTCCAGGGCAGGGTTCGTTCCTTGAAAGACTCTGCTGAACCATATCCAGCCATTCATCAGAGCTGAGCTTGCATCCCCTGGGTGCATGGTTCCCTGAGTTGTAAAGAGAGACTGGTTTTTCCATTCCCTCAGCTTGGACCTCCCAAGGGGTGCTCCAGAAGCTAGGGTGGCGGGGTGGGAGGTAGTCAGGGTGGAAGCCTGGGCAACCATATCTTGAGCCTTTGGCATAAGTTTTGGCAGGAGGCAGCCCTCCACTGCCTCCCTGGTGTAAGCAGTGAAAGATGTCCACCAGGTTGAGCATAGCAAGAAGCATTCACTCCGAGTTCTGCCCACGGGGCTTAAAAGAACAAGTCCTCCAGTCTCAGCAGGGCAGATAAGCATCCTACTGGGCAGGATGCAATGAAGAGAAACCATCTGCCCTTGGTCAAGAAGGAATGGACAGATTTGAATTCCTGCTTACCCAGGAGGCTCCCTTTTTCTATCACCCCCATCTCTCTAAACACAGGGGAACAGTCAGTCCACACTCTTTTCAGTAAGGTTCCAACACTGCTCAGCTCCCTATATCCAAGACGACTACTCTGGCTTGATTCAGAAAACCAAAAGCAATAAGCGCCTACAACGAGGTGCCCACCTGCCATGAAACCCCTGGAACCCCGGAACCCCACCCGGGATTACGGGAAGGTGTACAATTGCTACACTCAAACTCGGGGATTCCACCAATATCTATTTGGCCCTGTAAATGCCCCTACCAACCAAAGCGTGCGTGTCCGGTTCTGAAGAAATGGAGCAGAGGGCGCCGAAGGCTCTGATTTATTGCCTGTCAAAGAGGCAGGGGAGGGAAGTTGACTTAAGAGAGTGGAGGCAGCCCGAGGAGGGCGGGGGGGGTGAGATGCCAAGAGGACAGGGAAGCCGGAGAAGAGGGGTGAGCCGCCGGGAGGGAGGCTGGGGAGACGGGCGGGCCCCCCTACCCACGCCGGGCGGCCGCGCTCACCTGTGGATGTTCATCTCCCGCGGCGGGCGGTGGGCCTTGTCATAGGAGACCTTGGCGAAGACGCCGGCCACGATGACGAAGGCGATCACCCCGCAGGTGATGTAGACGGTGAAGTTGGTCTTGTCCTTCTCCGGGTCGTACTTGTTCTCGGGCCCCGGCGACACCACCTTGGTGCTGGGCGTCTGCACCCACACCGGGCTCTGGTAGTTGGTGCACTGGCGCTGATCCAGCTTCTCGTGGCGCTTCTTGCAGCAGAAGCGGTAGTAGCAGGTGCCGCAGCAGTACAGGTAGCCGCTCTCGCTGTTGTTGCACTCGAACTCCTTGTCGTACTGGCCGCTCACGTCGTAGTAGCCCCAGCACGTCTCGTAGGTGACGGCCGCGCTGGCCGCCGCTACCGCCGCCGCTGGCTGTCCCCGCCGGCTCCCCGCCTCCGGGCCGCCGGGCGCCCGGACGGTGCCGTTCAGCTCGCGGCCGCCCCGGGCCAGGGCGCCCCCGGGCCGCCGGCCCCCGACGGCCGCGGCGCCGGCGCTCAGGGTCCGGTTGGCGGCGCGGCCGCGGGCGCCCCAGGCTCCGGGCAGCAGGTCCAAGGGCTGGAGCGAGAGCAGCGGCAGCAGCAGCAGCAGGAGGCGCCGCAGCGCCATGGCGGGGCCGGGCGGGAGGGCGCGGGAGGCTTCCGCGGCAGGCCGCTCCCCGGGCCGGCCGGGCTCCGAGGGGGGCCGCGCGGGCCGGGCGGGCGGCGCGGGGCGGTCAGCGGCGCCTGGGCGATGGCGCCATCGGGGCGCGGGCGGGCGGCGGCGGCGGCAGCGCGAGGTACGCACGGACCAGCCCAGCGCGGGCGGCCGGGGCTCAGGCTGCGCGCCGGCTCCGCGCTCCCCCCGCGGGCTCGGCGCGCCTCCCGGGCAGCCCCATCCCCCGCCGGCGGCGGCAGCGGCGGCCCCGCGCGCGGCTCGGCTCAGGCGGGACCCGAAGCGCGGCTCCGGGAGGCGGCGGCGGCGGCGGTGGCGTGGTCCCGTCCGGGCGGATCCTGCGGGACAAGACGGAGAGCCGGTCACGGGGTGGGGAGACCGGGAGGCGGGAGGCGGGCGGGGAGGGAGCGCGCAGCCCTCGAGGAGCGAGGCGGGGGCCGGGAGGGGCGCGGAGCCCGCTCCCGAGACGGGGCCCGGCGGCCCCGGGGCGCACCGGCCGCCCGATTCCCGGCCGCCGGCCCCGCGCGCGCGCGCGCCCCCGCCGGCTCCCAGGGACGGAGCGGGCCGTGGCCGGGGTCGGGCGGCGAGCAGGGGAGCGCGCGGGGCCCGACCTCACTCACTCACCATGCCCGGCTGCGACTGCAGAGGCGGCGGCGCGGCGGGCTGGCGGGTGAGCCGGAGCTGCCGGCTGGCCGCCTGCACTAGTGCCGGAGCGTGTGCGAGAGGAGCGAGGGAGACTCGCACTCACACACCCGCACACGCGGGAGCGCCGCGCGGGGAGGGGACGGCCGGGCCGGCGGGGGAGGGGAGGGGAGCGGAGGGGGGCCGCCGCTCGCCGCCGCCCACGTCTGCGCTCCCGGGCGCCCGGGGAGGGGGCGCTCCTCTCCGTGGCTGCCCGCTCGCGGCGCGAGCTCCTCACCGAAGCTCCGCGTCACCAGAGCCCAGGACTCCGGTTCATTCCCACGGCGAAGAGGGGCCCGGGAGCGGGGGGTGTCGGGAGGGGGGCGTCCCCTCTGGAGCCCGGCAGCTCCGGCCCGGCCCAGAGCTCGTGGCCGCTCCCACCCCTCCCCGGTCCGAGCGTGCGCGACCAGAGCGGGTGTTGGGGTGTCTGCGAGCCTTTGCCTCTCCCTAGTGGCGACGCTCGCAGCTGAGGGACGCGGTCAGGCCCATTGCTACAGGTTCCTAAACTGAGACCTGGGGTCACGTGGCTCGCCTGAGGTTACCGGGCCACCGGCGAGCGGGGCCTATGCGCTCCCCGCCTTGGCACTTTGCTCTCCCACCGGTCCCCCATCCTCCGTCGTGCATATGGGCAGCCCTGGGCAGGCCTCGTTTCCTCTTTCTGAGACTTTCCCCAGAGCGTCGGGGCAGAGTTAGAAAAAGTCGCTGAGACTCAGCTTCGAAATGCCTTCGCTTTAGTTGATGGGGGCCGGCGGCCGGGGGTCGGGGTGGTGGAGAAGGGGGCGTTCCTGCGTGGTTACTGGTTGGGTCTGTAGAAAGCAGGCCTGGGTCTAACTTCAAAGCCATGAAGCCACCCAAGGGGGAGTTATAATCATCATCTGACCATGATGTGTGGGGGTGGGGGGGGGGGGCGGTGGGCATAGAGGAAAATGAGAAAGAAAAGTAACGTCCAAAATTCTGCGCACGGTCCCAGCCTGGTGAGCAAGTGCCCAGGTACTTAGGTTGAAGGCAGGGGACAGATCCTCCCCGTGTGGGCAGTAGAGATTGTCCCCAAAGCTGTCCATACAGTCCCAAGTGTGACCCGAACCAAGGACCCCAGTGCAGGAGAGGCAGAGCACATTTTCCCAATCCGGAATGCATCAACAGGTCTGAAACACGAATCCCCAGACAAGAGAGGGAAGTCTGGATCCTGGGATGGGGGGTTTCACAAACTCCCCTGGCAGCCCCCCACTTGCTACCATGTCTCCATCTCCTCCCTCTTCCCCCGCACCCTTTGCCACCCACCCCACCCCCAATTCTCTCTACTCAGCCACCGCCTTCTTTTTGATGACCGTTCAAGGAGCGTTTATTTAGTCAATCCTTTACTCCCTACCCAGGCGCTAAGCGCTGAGATAAAAGATGAACAAGACTGTCTGTTTCCTCAAGGAGGAGGAGCTTGTAAACCATTGGGCAGGCAGATAGCAGGTTGAGGACCGTATCCCTGGTTATGTCCCATGACAGAGGGGGCACAGGGTGCTCCAGGAGGCTCCCAGGAGAGGAAAGGTGGCTCAAAGGCAGCTTTCTCCATGAGGTAAGGAGCAGAGTCTCAAGAAGGACTGAAAGTTAACACAGCCAACAAGAGTGAAAGGGCACTCCCTGTCAGAGGGACCATCGCTCACAAAACCCAGCAGACAGGAAAGAATGAGGGTATGTGAGCCTGGGAGACAGCAGCTGAGCATAAACTTGGAGGGAGTCTTCCAGATAAAACTGGCAGAAGGGGGTTGCATTCCCTGCCAAAGAACTTGAATTTATCCTCCAGCCGATGGGGAATTATTGGTGGGTTTTACTCAAAGCGAAGACTGTCAGATTTATGTGTTCCCTGGATCTCTAAGTCTGCTGGAGTAAGGAACACTCGATTCAGACTCTTCTGAAAAGAGAGATGTGAAAACCTTTCTGATAATCCAGGTAAAACATGATGAAGTGGTGAAGTAGGTTTCTGGTAGTTGGTGGTCAGAGGGCAAGTCGAGGACAGCATTTAGCAATGGCCATGTTGATGTGCCCTAAGGGCCATGTAAAGAACCCTAAGTGTTGCAGTTCAGCACAAGGATTGAGCTCAAGAGAGCAGATAAGAAAATATATACATTTGAGAATCATAACATATGCTTGTGCATTTGGGAATCATAAAAACATATTCTTTACTTTCAGATTATGTGTGATTTTAAAGCCAATCACTTCCTTTTCTCTTCCCAGAGCTTTCACCTCTCCGTCATTATTCCAAAATTGCCTCTTCCGTATCTGGGAGCTTCCTAGCAATGGATGGAAATGTGCCTTCCTCATGTGGGACTCTAACAAGATTTGATTCGTGGCACTTAGTAAGGAAAATTGCTTTGTCTTTTCAGACCACCCTCACAAATATGTTCTGAATCCCTACACTCGTAGATGGTAGGTAGCATCAACAGTCTCACAGAAAATAGTAGATCTCAGAATCGAACAGGATGTTAGTGATTATCTGTTCCAACTCTTGGGGTGGCTCCGTGGTAAAAAATCCACCTGCCAATGCAGGTGACACGGGTTTGATCCCTGGGCCAGGAAGATCCCCTGGAGGAGCAAATGGCAACTCACTCCAGTATCCTTGCCTGGGAAATCACATGGACAGAGGAGCCTGGCAGGCTATAGTCCATGGGGATGCAAAAGAGTTGGACATGACTTGGCGACTAAACAATAACAAGAGTTCCAGCTCTTACCGCATGCAGTACACCTTACATTTTACTGACACTTTCCCTTTGCAGTTGACCAGGCTGGTGGTCCACTAATACTCATTATCCTCTTTCTCCTTCTAATTTCAACACCTTAGTCGTTGATAGTACGGAAACATCTTTCCTTTGTGGATGTATGTGACTTACGAAAAAGTGCCTGAGAAGCATCATCTTCCTCGACACCTGTACCAACTTCAGACCACTCGTAGGCTCAGGAGACAGTGACCCAACCCCTGGCTCTAGAAGGTGGATCCCAGCTGGGCTGAGCCAACTCTAATAATCCCACTCCCGTTACCAGATTGGTTAAGAATGAACATGTGATCCAGTTCTGGCTAATGTGAAGTGTGGGAACTGTTGGCAGATTCTGGGGACATTTTTCTTGCTCTGCTTTTTGAAGTGTTGTTTCCATGGATGTTATGACCTTATGGGGGCAAGAGAGTGAACCAAGGAAGGACAGAAACTGGTCATTAGTTGAAATTGCCATTCAGTTTGGTAGTCATTAGTGCTACTTATGAAATATCTCTGCCCTTCCAGGCAGATGGTAAGAATTGCAATTCCTGGCCCTTTAGTGAGTAGGAGGGGAGAGTGACTTAATATACCACTGGTCAAAAATCATGAACATAGAGGGGTGGGGTGGGGAGGGAGATGGGAGGGAGGTTCAAAAGGGAGGGGATATATATATATATATATATATATGTAGGGCTAATTCATGTTGAGATTTGACAGAAAACAGCAAAATTCTGTAAAGCAATTATCCTTCAATAAAAAGTAAATAAATTAAAAAAAAAGAAATCATGAGCAAAGATGGTGCATGTCAGTTCTGAACCAGAGCATCCAGTTACTGCTTTAAGATACTGTAGAGCTCTCGTTTTCTCCTGGTTCAGCGAACAGCTATGCTCCAGGTGGGAGTGGCTTTGTTGGCCTGGAATGATGTCAGTGAGGAGAGCCACACAGTTAATAGTGCCCCACCGTGGACGTGCAGCCTGAGTGAAAATACACATTGTTTTCTTAAAGCCACTGGAATTGGGTCTGTCATTGCAGTGTATCCTAACACATCCTGACTGATACACTGAAGCTCACAGAAGGGACGTCATGAAGCAATTCAGGGAGTTTTGCCCAGGGCTCTCACAATGCCAGTCTTCCAATAACATGAGATAATTAAGCTTCCTATGTCAAAGCCTCTTTGAATCCAGAGTTCTTACTACAAGCAGGCAAAGGTAATCCTGACGGATAGATCATGTATTTTCTGTCTCCATTCTGGCTTAGGGTTTCCACCAAGCCATGGCAGACAAACGATGGCCACTTCTCTTCACAAGATGTGGCATCTGTTTGTCCTCCCTCTGAGGCTAGGCCAGCCTTGTGACTTGTCTTGACTGACAGCATGTGGCGGAAGTGATGCTCAGCCAGTCTGAATGTAGCCATTACGAGGCCTGGCCATGTCTTCCTTTGCATTCTTGAGGTTGAGCCACTGTATGAGAATCACAGGCTTCCTGTTACATTCAGTGGTGAGGAGTGAGGCCACCGCGTAGAGAGAGACCCTGGGGAGATGAGATGCTTGCTACCTTTGGCATCTGATTCTCAACTGAGCTCCCAGTGGAGTGAAGAAAGGACTGGACCCAACTGAGGCCAGAAGAAGAATCATCCATCTCAGCCACAGACAACCCACGGAATCATGAGAAGTGACAGATTAGTGTTGTTGTAGGTGTCTGAAGCCACTAAGTGTTGTGATGGTTTATTACAACACAACAGACAGCTAAGGCAATTCACATATCACAGCATAGACACTGAACAGGAATGTATGAGCTGCAACTTCTGGCCACTAGATGTCTGAAGCTATTTTTCATGAGCTGCCGTGTGAGTTTACTGAAGCTGCCTTCACAAAGGACCACAAACTGGGTGGCTGGCAGAACAGAAAATGATGAGTTCACAATCCTGGAAGCTGGAAGTCTGAAATTAAGGTACGGGCAAGCTTGGTTCCTTCTAAGGACTGTGAGGGAAGGATCTCTTCTAGGTTGTACATGGCTGTCGTGTAACCCATGATGTTCTTGTATGCATGTGGGTCTCTGAGTTCCCCTCTTTTTATGAGGACATCAATCATTTTGGATTAGGGCCCACTCCAAGTACTTCATTTTAACTTTATTACCTCTGTAAAGATCCTGTGTCCAAATAAGGTCACATTCTGCGGCACTGGAGGTCAGGACTTCAACTTATGAATTTGGGGGTGGAGGAGGGGAGGCACCATTCAGCCCACACATATGATGAATGGAAGGGTGATGTGCGCTACACAACACAAGATGAAAATGTGTGTGCAAATGAAGAAGGAAAGAAGAGAGGTCAGTCAGGTTTGCCATCTTTCAGTAGAGAGATGTTAGAGAATTGCAGTTCAGGCCATGTTGGAGGTGAGTACTCTTTTTCACACCCTCTTCAAGACTGAAAGCAATTGCTCTAGTGAAAGAAGAGAGATTCCAAATAGGAAGCATGGGAAAGGGTGCTCTGTCTTCCCCTGGCGGTCCCCACCTAAAGGTAGAGTTAGGGAAGTTTGCATCCTGCATAGTTAGAACTCTAGGATTGTAGCATTTCAGAATTTGCAAGAATTCAGAGCCTCTAGACACTTTTTTCTAAGCAGACTTCTAGTTGCCCAGACAAGTGAGGGCAAAAATGATTATCCCCACGGCTAGCTTGGCTGAGGATTAACTCACATCTGCATTCATTTATTCAATCTTTATCACTTATTGTACCAATCTGCCTGCCAATGCAGGAGACGCCAGAGAGGCAGGGTCGGAAAGATCCCCTGGAGGAGGAAACGGCAACCTGCTCCAGTATTCTTGCCTGGAAAATCCCATGGACAGGGGAGTTTGGCAGGCTACAGTCCCTGGAGTCCCAAAAGAGCTAGAGCCTTAGTGACTAAACAGCAAAGAAATGTTTCTCCCTTAGCTGAGTGTCCAGCAACTTCCTAGGACACAGATTCTTTTAGTTAGGTCGTGAGCTGCACGGCCAGGAGGATGCCTTAGCAGATTCAAAGCGACGTCGGAGATGCTCTGGAAACACAAGCGAAGAGTCTAATGTGTGAGCTGCTTGTGAACTCAGTGTAACACCACTTGAGAAGAGGCTTTCCTTAAAGGGCTGCTTTCCCACTGTGATTATGTAGGGCTATCCAATGTGGTTTTCTCCACATTTGTTGCAAAATTATTAGCAAAGATAGGTGAGCATACATACACTTTTCCACTTTTAAGCCCCACTTTTAAGCCTCTACAGTCAGAATCAGTCAGTAAGATCAGATGACAGCACTAAACGTTTGAGAGTAGTTTGAGGTTTCCCCCTTTTCATGTATACAAAGCCATTCTGTATTGATTGAGTCACAAAGCAACTCATTTTAGCCGTGTGTTTCCTTGGTAAACATGTACTGAGCCATTTTCAAAGGTCACGTGTAGCTGGATCTACGGAATGTGATTTCTCCGCATAGCATTGCACCCAGTCACTCCTCACAGGAGGACAGGCTATGACCGGGATCTCTGAATTGACGCCCTCCCTCTGTGCCCATGGCAGACATCACTAATCAATTATGGAACCCTTTCCTGCTGAGACCAGGCATAGCCTCGGAAAGCCCTTGCACGCACAAAGCTCCAAAAAGCTAGCAGGGATTAACTATAGTTGGAATTAGTACAAGAAATAAATCCTATTTGCCTAACAGCTCAGTGAGAGGTGACAGTCTGGGTGGCTCAGGCATAGTTCTGTTACTTTCTGTAGACATGGATTTAGAATTCTGTTCCAATTATACAGTTTTATGGCCCCAAACTGAAGCATTTATGAAAGGAAGAGGGTGAGAATTGCAAGGGACACCGACGTCATTGGTCATTATGTGCTTTTTAGTGAAAGACGTCACTGATTTACAGCTTGAAGAAATGCAGACTGGGTTAGCACTTCCTGAGAAGAGTGATAATGAAGTTTGCCAAGCGACTGCCGAAGATAATCATGCTACGGCCTCTTGAAGATACTCATGTGTAGATCCTGTGCATCGCTGTTCCGTTTTTCTCTTCGGTTGCAATTTATTGATGTTTTATTCAAAACCACCATGAATTAACCTACAAAAGTATATTTCCCTATAAAACTAGGAGGCCTATTATGAGTGCATTAAACATAGATGTGATATTTTCTTGGCACAGAGTTCTCATCAACCTGTGTTCTATGTCAGTACAAACTGTTTTTCATGCTTCTGTGTCCTACCTTCAGATCACATCTTTTGTGTCTGTTGTCATGTGGGTCATCTTGAATTCTGTTTCTGACTTCTGGGAAGTCAAACCTGCCATAGACAGGGATATTTTCAGTGGAATAGGTACATGTGTTTAAAAAAAAAAAATACCCACTAAAAATGGTTGGTGTGGCCTTTTCTTTTAAAGGGAAAAAATTTCTGAATTAACTAATTGGATCACACCCACTGATCTAATCCAACTGACTAGGCACAAATTGGTCATTAATACAGCCAAATGAATAAACAGCAATTCTTGGTTCTGTGTCAGGATGTAGACGGTATCTGGATGGATCATCTGTCGGGCGAGTGCCAAACTAAGGGTGAATCACCAAATCGACAGGTGCCATCGTTAAAATAACTGAGGTAGCTGGGCTGAAAGGACCAATTTTGTTATTGTTAACTCCTGTCAATTTTCAAAATTACTGACTTGATCCTGGTGTGACTTCTGTGGACAGAGGTCCATTCTAACATTTTCAGTCTCGATCAAGACATTGAATAATCCCATCTGCAGACATAACGAGTGTGGAGGTGGGTCCTGCAGGAGCTAGGGAGCAACTAAAGGAGGGAGGGCTGGCCTGAGATGTTTGGCAGGGGAATTTCTGGGGACAGTTGGCCAGCGAGCCTGATAACTATTTGTTGACCTTTGCATGAGGGTCTGGTTTTCTAATTATTTTTCAAGTCCTGGCTCAGCACCTGATGGTGCTTGTTCATTTTATCCTCATTTCCCATCTCCTAGAAGCCCAAGATTAGGGAATGGAGATGAATTCCCTCCAAAGCCTTGTATAGGAGAAAGTCACCTTGAAGAACAAGGTCTTGATAGTATTGGTATGGTGACAGAGGCGGCTCCCGGATTGTAGACTGTACAGATCAAAGAGAGAAACTGGGACCAGGGTAATCCCAAGACACTCAACACTGGAGTTGTGCTCAGGCTTTCCAGAACAAGCACAAACTCTGAAATTGCATGTAAAGAGTGATGCAGAGAGCTCATTTAGCACCAGGTAGTCAGCCCAGAGGGCTTCCCAGGTGTCTTAGTGGTGAAGAATCTGCCTGCCAATGCAGGAGATCTAGGAGACACGGGTTTGATCTCTGGGTCCAGAAGATCCCCTGGAGAAGCAAATGGCAACCCACTCCAGTGTTCTTGCCTGGACAAGAATCCCATGGACAGAGGAGCCTGGTAGGCTGCAGTCCATGGAGTTGCAAAAGAGTCAGACATGACTGAGTGACTCAACAACAACAAACAATGTCCTCTGTTACTTCCAGCACAGCACTACTCCCAGCAATGGATTTCATAAGCATGCACAACATGCTTACTGCACAATGCTCATGTTTGACAATGCGTAATTGACCATTATTTTTTATTCCCTTTCATTTTACCCTTCCCTCTATTGTTTCAGTTCAAGATCTTCTCAGGTTTTTATTTTCCGTCAATATCTTCCCATTTCTACATATATGCCCCCAGGGTATTTTTTAACATATTTAATTTCAAGACATGCTAGTCTCTCTGAGAGATAATATACTCCAGGAGGAGAAAGAAAATTTGGCAAAAGAACTTATGAATGTGATCTCATTTCTGATCTTCAAGTTGCTTATTGTCCTATCTCAGAATTTCCTGGTTTTTTGCTCTGTCATTTTTGTGAAGATTACAGAGTAGGACAGTGATTCTCCACCTGGGGGTGTTGAGGAACCTCTTGAAATTATAGCAAAATTGTATGTGCATGCAAGTGCACTATTTTTAGGAGACACTTCATCAGAAGGTCAAATGAATTCAAACCCCAGAAGAAAAATAAAACCATTAGTAAAGAGCAAAAACCCTAAGAACCAAGTTCAGGAGACCTAAATGCCAGTCCTCGGGTTACTTTTTACCAGATGAGTGACTAGTACGTGACCTCCTGGGGCACAGTTTCTTTTGCAGTAAAATAGGGGAGGTAATTCTCACCTTCCTTACAACACAGGGTCATGAGGATCAAATGAGATCATAAATGATAAAATATCGGAGACTTGGAAGTTCAATAAAAGCATTCATTTTTCTCATGCTGCCAAATTTTTCAGTTACGGGAAAACACAAGGGCTGGATCAGAAGTCAAACCAAACCAGTTCTGGCAACGAGGAATGTGCTGTTTTCAAAGCACGTTCATATCCTCTAATGATATTTAAGTCTTCCTGAATTCCTCACTAGTTCTGTGTATGGATGCATGGGGAACACAGGCATTGTGGCAGTTTTCCAGTTTATTCAGTCAATTATCTGAGCATTTGAACTAATATGATAATATATTCTTGCTTCACTATTTCTTTCTGGTCCTGCCTCTCCCTTCTGGTGAATGAACATTCCTGAGGGCACAGCCCTTGTGTGGACAGCTGCCCTTTGCGCAGTGACTCTTCTGAGAGGTTTCCAGAATTAGTTGTGTATGTGGCATTGACCGTGTGACCAGCTCCAGCGACAGTGATCTAGGAATAAAGGGTGGAAGGGTTTGACATTTTCCCTCCAACAGCAAAGGGCTTTGACCTAAGTGGAGCCCTGGATGGTTTTGGAGTCTGAGACCAGAGTGATGTCAGCTGGCAAATTAAACAAGGATCCAGGTCAAAAGAGGCCAGAGTGAGGACCCAGAGGGATGAGGATACACTTTATTACCAAGAGAGTGACACCTTTTAATTGGTGAACATGACAAATAAAGAGGTGGCAGTCCCAGCTTGCTTCTGATTTGCTCATGTGCCAAGTGGGTTAGCGACAACAGAAATCCTCTCCTCTCGCTTTGTTTAGAAGTTGTGATTTTGATTAGGAAACAAAAGGCCACGCAGGAGACAAACCGTGAAATGGAGGATGGCTTCTAACTGATAAGGACCGAATTTATTAGAAATTCCCCTGAAATCCAGGCATAATAATGAAATGAAAATAACTTTATAGTCAATAATTCAACATGAAGTGAAAGTGAAAGTCGCTCAGTTGTGTCCGACTCTCTGCGAACCCATGGGCTATACAAGTCCATGGAATTCTCCAGGCCAGAATACTGGAGTGGGTAGCCTATCCCTTCCCTGGGGGATCTTCCTGACCCAGGAATCGAACCAGAGCCTCCTGCATTGCAGATTCTTTACCAACTGAGCTATCAGGGAAGCCCTTGTAACTCATATGTCTCCTGCTGCACCCTACAAAGTGTGTTTTTTCTTTTCCTGACTAACATCAACTTGAAGAGGAAAACGTTAGTCAGGAGAAGAATAAACACACTTTGTAGGGTGCAGCAGGAGACATGTGAGTTTAGGAGGACTGTTTAATTTTGAATAATACATGTGTCAACTCCATGGATCCTTCCCCAAATTTGCTTGTCTCCTGCTACAGCTCAGTCATCCTCCTCTGTCAACAAGCCTAGAACAAATAAATTGGCATGCTGAAAATACTGCTTTCACTTCCAAAGGAGACTACCTGAAATTATAGGCATTTAGAATGGCATTAAATTTAAAAACCACAGCTTGCAGCCACCATAATTTTTTACAACGTAAGCACAGTTATGGAAGTGGTTGTGAAACTTCACGGCTTGGATGGCACTTGGAAGAGTTTTCTTCTCAGTCTGGACCCAGTTTCACATTGTAGTGGTTGCTGATGGTTCTAAGCAATGATACCAATACATTGTTTTTAACTAAAGCCCATCCTTGATTTTGATTTCTTTAGTTTTTCCCCTAATGTCCTTTTTCTCTGTTCTAGGATTGCATCCAGGGTATCACATGACATTTAGTCATCATGTCTATTTATGCTTCTCTGGTCTGTGACACTTTCTCAGACGTTCATTGTCTTTGATGACCTTGACAGATTGGAGGAGCCTGGGACAGATATTCTGTGGAATGTTCTTCTACTTGTGTTTGTCTGATGATATTTCTCATGGTTAGACTGGAGTTATGGGTTTGGGGGAGGAAGGTCCCCGAGGTCAAGCATCATTCTCACGGTATCAAGGCTTCAAGCTATTAACTATGATTTAACTATAATGACATTGACTTGATCACTGCTGCGGAGGGAATGTTCGTCAGATTTTTCTCTCTTCATATCATCCTCTTCTGAAGGAAGTCACTACGCCAGTCATCTGAAAGGAATGGAGGTTTACTCTTCACCCCGTGAATGGGGTGCACATACAGAAATTATTTGGAATTCTTCTATACGAGAGATCTGTCTTTTCTCCTCCACTACTTTTTTTTTTTTTTTAATATTCAACCATTTATTTACATCAGTATGAACTTACAGATATTTATCCCTAAGGCTATAATCTGAAACTACAATTATTCATTTTCTTGATCAGATTGGCCAAGCTTTGCCCACGGGAGCTCTTTCAAGTTGACTCTTGGGTCCATTGGATATACACGCTGCCATTGGAATTTTTGGTTGTTTTTGAACACTTCCCTACTTTTCAACCCCTTAAGACTTTCTTATGAAGTTATGTATTTCCTTCCCTAACCCTAGACTCAGCCACTTCTCCAAAGAGACTTCGGCCCTTTTCTTGAAGGGTGGTACTAACTTCTCTTTATTATTACTATTTTTTAAGTACCTAACTGCAGATAATATATTAAATGATTTCTTTTTCCTTTTAAAGATTTTTGATGTGGGTCATTTTTAAAGTCTTTATTGAATTTGTTACAATATTGCTTCTGTTTTATTTATGTTTTTAGTTTTTTGGCCATGAGGCAGGTGGGAGTTTAGCTCCCTGATTAGGGATGGTACCTGCACCCCCGCATTGGAAGGCAAGGTCTTAACCACTGGGCTTCTCTTTATTATTTTTAAAAGTATCCATTTATACCAGTTCTCTGAGTCCTTCCATTGTCCTTCTAACTTCAGAAATTCAATCATTTCCCCAATGTTTTTTTTTTTCTTTACTCTTCTCTTCAGTGCCTTCAACAATCTGCCTTACAGATGCCTCTGAGATTGAAGTTTCTCATCACATTTGAAGCCCCCTCTCTAAGATCTCTCACGCTTCTGTCATCTTTCTACTGAACATCACGTTTTCCCCTCCCTGGCACCTCTAGAGAATCAGCTCTATGTTGGAAAGGAAAGGAAATGGAGAGGAATATGAAGAGAAGGAGTGATCTCAAGCGATCTCCTGGGTGGCATATTATTTTTAATTAATGCCGCTGCCATCTCCTCACTTTCCCAGCCAAATTAATGCAGCAAGAATTGTGTTGGCATCTGTGACAGCAAATGGAGAGGAACAGCAGTTTCAAAGGAGGGGGGTGACTGCCCCCCACCCCCAATCTGGGTACACTCTGGAGCAAGGCACAATCCACACGCAGATTGCCAGAGCTCTCCAGGCTATGGGGTGGAACTCGGCGGCTCCCGGGAACACATTTCCTCCTCCATGACTGACAGCAATGCCCACTCTCCATCACGCGGGGAGAATTTGAAGAAGACTGTTTGCTGATGCGTTCCCTGCAGTCACGTGGGGAAGGCAGCTTACAGGGAGCTCGGGGGCAAGAAATAAGCACCCTAACACCTGCCATTCGTGTCCATAAAGAACAGGATCACAGAGAGAGCCCAGTTCTCTGTCTTCACTTCAGCCCAGTCTCCCCTTCCTTGCTGCCCGTTCATCAGATCACCACCTCTAAGAAAAGTGATGGTTCCTTGCCTACGGCTCAGCAAACGGTTCTCAGGGCCAATGCACCCCAGTGTCCATAGTTCTTGCTGGAAATGCAGAGGGGATCAGGACATGATTTCTGGTTCAGGGCAGACCAGATTAGCCTGTGAGCAGATCACATCAGACAGTGCATCATCTTTAGTATATACACCAACCTTCATGCATTATGTTATATGCATAGATTCTGTGGCTTTTATTAATTTTTTATTTTTCAAAAAAATTCACTAAGCTTGCTATTCATTATCTTTAAATTTCTAAATGTCCATCAACAGATGAATGGATAAAGAAGATGTGGAATGTGTGTTAAAACAATGGAATACCGTTATCTCATCACTAAGTAGTGTCTGATTCCTTGGCGACATCATGGACTACAGCCCACCAGGCTCCTTTGTCCATAGGATTTTCTGGCAAGAATACTGGATTGGGTTGCCATTTCCTCCTCCAGGGATCTTCCTGACCCAGGAATCAAACCTGCATCTCCTACATTGGCAGGCAGATTCTTTACCACGGAGCCACCGGGGAAGCCCACAATGGGATACTACTCAGCCATAAGAAAGAATGAAATAATATCATTTGCAGCAACATGGATAGACACACAGATTATTATACTAAGTAAAGTAAGCCAGGCAGAGAAAGGAAAATATCATATGATATTTTTTATATGTGGAGTCTGAAAATAAATGATAAAAATGAACTTATTTATGAAACAGACTTACAGACAATAGAAAACAAACCTATGGTTACAAAGGGGAAAGGGAGCAGGGGGGAGGAGTATAAATTAGGAGGTTGCAATTAATATACACATACTACTATATATAAAATAGGTGAACAAAGACCTACAGTATAGCACAGGGAATTATACTCAATATTTTGTAAAACCCTATAAAGGAAAGGAATCTGAAAGGAATACATACATATATATGTGTGTGTGCATGTATATATATATATATATATATATATATATATAAAAAAAACTGAATCAATGTGCTATATACCTGAAACTAACATAAGGTAAATCAACTATACTTTAATAAAAGTTTTAATTACTAAGCTTATTATTTGTTATCTTTAACTTTCCCAAATAATGTGTGAATACTTCCTTCTTTAAAAAAAACTAAAACTTACAGAAGAAGCTGAAGGTCTCTGTAATAAGCATACCAACTCCTCCCCAAACCCACCTTTACCTTCTCCTTCCCAAATCCCTAGGCAACCACTGTTTGAGGTTTGTTGCCTGTTTTCCCAGAGAGAAGGTATGTTTTTAAAAAGATACTCAGATTCAGGACTGTCTTATTCAGAATGATACAACTGACACATCACTCCACATGGCTCCCTTTCCTTCCCTGCTTTTCTGGCTGTCACTTAGCCTGGGTTGGTGATAAAATTCCAGGAAATACTTGGAATGTGGACAAGCCGACATGGCTCTTGTCAAAGCAGAATAATCAGAATGGACGAGAAAGGCTGGGCCTGGAGAAGCATGCAGATGTCGCCAGTGATGAATCCAGGCTGGACCAGGTCGAGGGGGCTGGACCAAGGAAACGAGCAAAGGCCAGCCATCAGTCACCGAGAGAAACAGACATGGTGGGGGAGCGCACAACTAGAGGAAGGATCCGAGCCAGGGTGGAGACATGCAGAAGGATGGACATGGTCCTCAGGCCTGGGAGAGACAGGAGAAGCAGGGCCCTGCAAGATAAAGCCATGGTCTTTGAGCAGAAACATGGTGGCAGGCAGGAGACCACATTGTACCCAGGGGAGATCCCTGCCATGGACACCTTTTTATACTTTTTATTAATAGTAGCCAGACTGAGAAACACAACCTCGCCAGGAGCAGAGAAGCCCCCTCTTTTTGTCCCCACTAAAGGATTGAGGTTTTCCTTGGCAACCCTATTCGAGTTTTCTTGTCTTGGTTCCTAAGAACCCCGGAGGGTTCAGCCAGACAGAGAACAGGCAGGTGTGTGCGTGTGTGTGTTGGTGGAAAAAGAGTCTCCTTTTCTTGTGTGATAGGAACAAGACTTAAAATATTTATGTGCTTTTCTCTTTGGGAGAGAATGGACACATATATATGTATGGCTGAGTCCACCCACTATTCACCTGAAACTATCACAACAATGTTAATTGGCTATATACCCCAACACCAAATAAAAAGTTAAAACAATTGAAAAGGATTTGGAAAAAAAAAAAGAAATCTAGGTATAATCTGTAAAGTCGTACAGACTCTAAATTCCAGTGTTCCTTGGAGAAATACTATTTTGTATTTTGTTGAAAAATAAAACTTGACTGAAACAATAAAAAACAATAAAAAAAATGTTTATAACGTCCTCTTTTGTCCCTCTGCATCCACAACCTGGACTTCCTTGTGGACTGAAGGTTTTAACCCACCTGGGGAAGCCAAAAGGCTGGTTCCATGGGGAGGAAATGTGTGAGGACTGTTTGGGCAGGGAGGCAAAGAGAAAGCTTCCTCAAGCTTCAGAACAGTGAGCTGGGCGAAGTAAACAGGAGGGTTGAGAGCAGGCTGTTTCTGGGAAAGGACTGATGTTCTAAGTCCCCCAGTTTCCACTTAACACCCTGAGCGTTAGGCCAGCCAGCCAGCTCCTAGAGCTTTAAATAAAGGAAGTCCGAACAGGTGGGAGTAAATTTAAAGAAAAACTCACTGTTTCTGACCTGAGTGATATGGGGAGTTGGAGCAGAGAGAAAAGAGGAAACAGGCTGGAGACAGAGACTATTAAACAAACAGCCCTGTTTTGCCTTATCTAGATCATCTCTCCAAAATTATAATGCACAGAATTAAGGGAGCGCAGGCCTGCTGCCCAGCTAGGAAGGCTCTGAATGGGCTGTGGCAGGATTGGCTTGCTCTCCTGAGCTGCCCTTGACTGCCTGGTGTACGGACACAGTCTCAGGGGCCATGAAGCTGGCCAGGAGGAGGGTGAGATGCCCACCCAGCAGAGGGCAAGAGCCAGACAGCCCCCACCAGGGCCCAGATGGAAGATGCAGTGAAGACACAGGGAGGATTCAGCATCAGCAGGAGTGGAGAGAAGGCCAAGGCAGCGGTAATGGGCCTGGGCCCCAGCCCAGCCAAGAAAGAAAAGACCTGAGTTTCAGCCACAGGCATTGGTGTCAAGCACCTGCTGGGCATTCAGAGACAGGATCACACCCTGAATGTGCTGTGGGTCCCTTGGGGCAGACAGGGTGCATCCAAATCATGGATCCTTCTCTTTAGTACAAAAGTAGGGAGAGGGGATTGCTGACCTGATGTATCTTCTGGGTCCCAAATCACCGCAGCCTTGCGGGATGGGCCGGGTACGCCCGTTCCCATCCTCCTAGATGTCCTCTTCCTGGAATAAGAGGTGCAGAGCCCTCTGGCCCTCTCCCAGGGGCTGCTCTCCTAACACATTCCCGGGACAGGTATTTGGGATGGCTTGGTATTTGGTGGCCTCTCCCAGGCTTGGGGCTCTCGATCTAGATGAGCCTTCTCTGTAGGGCAGCTCCACCGGTGGCCCTCAATCTCCCAGTGGTGTTGCAGGACCAGGAAAGAGAGAGCAACTGTCTGCTTTCTAACAAGTCTCCCGCAGAGCTGCCAAGGATCGTGGAGCAGAAACCGGCCTGAGATGGCTCACCGGGGTGCGGCTGCCCGCCCTTTCAGGACCTGCCAGGTGGGTGGGACGCTTCTGCCTGAGCTAGCTTGATAATCACAGGTCACAACATGGGGAGAGGTCCCCTCTGAGAGGTGGCTTCCTCCAGAGCCTTCCCAGACCCCAGAGAAGCAGGTGCGCCACAGGCTCAGCTTCTTCCCAAGCAAGAACCAACAGTGCGTGTGTGCACTCAGTCACTTCAATTGTGTCTGACTCTTTGCGACCCCATGGACTGCAGCCAGGCTCCTCTGTCCCTGGGATTCTCCAAGCAAGAATAATGGAGTGGGTTGCCATGCATTTCTTCAGGGGATCTTCCCAACCCAGAGACACAACCTGTGTCTCCTGCAGCTCCTGCATTGCAGGCGGATTCTTCACCGCTGAGCCACCAGGGGCGTTCAGACCACCACAGGCCAGTCTAGAAACAGAATGGGCACTGCTGGCTTGGACAGCAGGTGTCCACTCTTTCTGTAGAACAAGAGACAGGCTCAGACCTCAGACTGGGGGCGCTGACTCCGCTTGAACAATCCAAAACCATCCTGATTCCATATAATATTCTCTCTTTCCATCCTCTTGACATATAATCAAATGCCATTTCATATTCATATCCCTGAAGGCCTTTTATCTTTTAAGAAGTCCATGTGCTCAATTTGTGTATCTCAAAACCTTCCCGTATCCACAGTTGCTGAGGCCGGGTTAGATCAGCTGGGGGAGCCTTCAGAGTCCAAACTTACTTATCAGATCACATCATAAATCATTTTAATGGGAGAAGGTTAAGTGCCATTATCTTACAAAAGCAGGTGGGAAGTGAGCTCAAAGGAAGGAAAGGTGCCATTGGCTTGGGGAATTGGGAAGGTTTTGCATGTCTTCTAACCAGAAGAATTATATTATGACCAATTATACCATGTTGCCTAAATACACACAGAAATTCATTCACTGTGAGGTCATTAAAAGGTCATTGAGCTAAAAGTGAAGGCAAGGTACAATATTTTGCAATCTAAAATGGGAAGAAAATTCCAGCCCTGGTACTTAGAGTTCTCAATTTCTACTGACACTTTCCTATAGAATATGTGAAGAGCATACATTTTTCAACCATCACTTCGGGGTAGTATATGTGTCGCATTTCTTGATTCTTTTCTAACTAAAAAGAAAAAACAATCAGGGACTTCCCTAGTGGTCCAGTTGGTCAGACTCTGCACCCCTAATGCAGGGGGCCCAGGTTCGATCCCTGGGTCGGGAAGATCCCCTGGAGAAGGAAGTGGCAACCCAGTCCAGGATTCTTGCCTGAGAATTGCCATGGACAGAGGAGCCTGGTGGGTGACAGGCCATGGGGTTGCCAAGAGTTGGACACGCCTGAGAAAGAGAGAACCCACATCTGTGGAAACAGAGGCCAGAATGCACGCTCCAAGTACTGGCAGGGGTGAGGAGCCCCCAGTGGCCTGGGCCCAACTTGCAGGTCCACTGGTGGTCACATCCAGTGATGTTTATGAGATATCTCTTGTTAATTTCTCCTTTACCACCAGGGAGTGTCTAAACAGCCAGGGAGGCTCCAAGAGGAGCACTCCTTAGCTTCCAGGACTGCTTTGTCCTTCCTGCAGGGCTAGCCCAGTTTCACAGGGGGCTCTGTAGCTCTCCTGTGGCTGGAAGCAAGAGGCATTCAAGTCCCAACCCTCACCCAGAGTCTGGATTAAGACCGTGACAACCAGATGTGGCTATCTACATCACTAAGGTGAAAGTGAAGTCGCTCAGTCATGTCCGACTCTTTGCGACCCAGTGGTACGTAGCCTGCCAGGTTCCTCCATCCATGAGATTTTCTAGGCAAGAATACTGGAGTGGGTTGCCATTTCCTTCTCCAGGGGATCTTCTTGACCCAGGGATCGAACCTGGGTCTCCTGCATTGCAGGCAGACTCTTTACTGTCTGAGCTACCAGGGAACACCCAGATATTATTAAGATGAACAAAGGCAATTCCAAGCCAACAGCTGACTGCCATAGTCTCCATCCTCATTCCTCTCCTGTGTGTTTTCTTTTTGTGTGAAACTCTGAAGCTATTTGCCCAGAAGTAATTTGTCTCTGGCCTTCCCTGGTGGCTCGGATGGTTGAGAACCTGCCTACAATGTAGGAGGCCCAGGTTTGATCCCTTGATCAGAAGATTCCCTGGAGAATGGAATGGCTACCCACTTCAGTATTCTTTCCTGGAGAAGTCAATGGACAGAAGAGTCTGGCAGGCCACAATTCACGGGGTCCCAAAGAATTGGACATGACAGAGCAACTAACACTTTGGCTTTGGTTTATCTCTCGGTACTCCTTCTTGAACTGTCTTCAGGGAGCTTGCTATGTTTTCTGCTCTAATCTGCAAGGGAAATTTTTAGACGTGTATTAGATCAAAGGTCTCTGCACCCACTTCTGGGGCTGCCTGGAAAGTTAGCCGAGCAGCTGTCTCCCCCTCACATGTGTAAATCTGTGATTTGGTTTCATTATCCTGTTTTAGTCATTGAGCAGCTAAGCTGTTATTGTGGTGGAAACAAGAAACTGAAATATTCCCCCATGTATTTACAGAAGATGTAATCTGGCCCCAGAGGTCAGACTGTTCATATCCGATGGAAAGTAATACATGCATGGGCATTAGGATTAAATATATGTATCATACTAGGGTTTCAGCTCATTTGCCTAATATATTTGAAAATGACTCAATTTATTGCAAACTAAGATTTAGGAAGCTCAGTTTACAGGTTGACAAATTAGCATTTGTCTGCACATATTTCACTATTTTGCATAATTAATTCCTCCCCGTAGTACACAGGCATTTTCCTCTACAACAAAACCAGGCTATTTCTCGTTCCCTTCCTGTGAGCATCATGCAAATGGTATTGATTCAGAAGATGCATATTCTTTCCCAAAGCATCCCTTGGAACATGACTGAGATTCTCATCCCAATCATTATCAGCTGTTTATTACCCAGCTTCCCAAACCTCATTCACAAAAAAAAAAAAAAAATTAGAAAAGAAAAAGTTGAGTCATAAAAAACAAAGAAGGTGCTGATGAAATGGATTCTCCTGATTCACATAAACTAGGTGTATCAGCTAGCATTATGAGGACCAGAGAAGAAAAACGCTAATTAAAACTGGCTTTAACAATAGAGAAGCTACACTGATTCATTCACCTAAAAAAATCTACAGGTAGAAGAGCTGAACAAAGTTTGGAGAAAGAAGTGGCAACTGACTCCAGTATCCATGTCTGGAATATTCCATAGATGGAGGAACCTGGCAGGCTATACAGTCCAAGGGGTCACAAAGAGTCGGACATGGCTTAGTGGGTCACCGTTACTGTAGCGGGTAGCCATTCCCTTCCAAAATGGATCTTCCCGACGCAGGGATCAAACCTGAGTCTCCTGCATTGCAGGAAGATTCTTCACCATCTGAGCCATGAGGGAAGTGCAAACAACAATGAAACAGCTGAATAATGTCATTAAGGGCTTTTTTCTTTTTTTTTTGTCTTTCACAATGTTTTCTTCAGAGTTATCTTCTCCTAAGGCTGACTCTCTTCTTCATTCTACAATAGCTTTCAAGAGTTGCATAATTCCAGCAAAAAAAGAAAGAGATGCCATCTTTATTCCCAGCAAAAACCTAAACATCAGTCTAATTGGATGGCTATGGTCACATATCCAACACTGAGCCAATCACTGTGGCCAGGTCGAATAAATGCCCTGATTGGTCAGTTCTATGCTTTCTTACTCCAACTGGGATGAGATCAGCTTCCTGAAACCAACATGCATCCCCAACTAAAACTGGAAGCTTTCAGGTGGCTCAGATGGTAAAGAGTCTGCCTACAATGCAGGAGACCCAGGTTTGATCCAAGAAAGATCCCCAGGAAAATGGAATGCAACCCACTCTGGTATTCTTACCTGGAGAATCCCATGGACAGAGGAGCCAGGTGGGCTACAGTCCATGGGGTCACAGAGAGTCAGACAAGACTGAGTGACTAACACTTTCTCTTTCTTTTCAGAAAGAAAGAAGTGTTATGGAGAGGGGGTGGGGTAGACAAGAAGGCTACCTATATCTATATCTATATCTATATCTATATCTATATCTATTTACTAAAGTAGAGACAGATAATCTAAACTGGAGAAAAATCTAAAATTAAAAAAAAAGTATTTTTTAGCACTATTTCTTTCACATATATGCAGTAAGTCAAATGAGGCCAAGAATTGTTTGGCAGGCACTTGAATGAAGAGACACGGCTGATTGGCAATGATCCTCTCAATCATATATAAGCATACTAGACATTCTTGTTTCTTTTTTTTTCCATTTATTTATTTATTTAGCTGTATTGGGTCTTAGTTGCACATGGGGGATCTAGTTCCCTAATCCGGGATTGAACCTGGGCCCTCTGCTTTGGGAGTGTGGAGTCTTAGCCACTGGACCACCAGGAAAGTCCCTCTTGCTTCTTAATTTTGTATTTATATAGAGTTTGCTCTTTGAAGGCAGGCACATCAGGCGTTTTATGAAGTACTGCTCGTTGGTTTGTGTTTGAAATCGTGAGATCACAGGGGTTGGGATGGAAATCCTTGGCAACTGAGGCCTTGGGTGGAATAGGAAAGAAGTATGGCTGCTTACTGCTCTTCCTTCTCTCTTGTAAAATTCAGCAAAGCAAGGAGTAATGAAGACCTGGCTAAGAAAATCTGTGATGGAGAAAGCACAAAGACAGCAGGTCTAGATTTCTACCAGGGGAGTATCTGAGATGTTACAGCATTGTTGTTCTCAGTCGCTCAGTCATGTCCGACTCTATATGAGCCCATGGACTGCAGCACGCAGGCTTCCCTGTCCTTCCCTGTCTCCTGGAGTTTGATCAGATTCATGTCCATTGAGTCAAGGATGCTATCTGACCATCTCATCCTCCATTGTCCCCTTCTCCTCCTGCCCTAAATCTTTCCCAACATCAGAGTCTTTCTCAATGAGTCAGTTCTCTGCATCAGGTGGCCAAAGTATTGGAGCTTCAGCTTCAGCATTAGTCCTCCCACTTAATATTCAGGGTTGATTCCCTTGAGAATTGACTGTTTTGATCTCGCAGTCCAGGACTCTCAAGAGTCTTATCCAGCACAATTCAAAAACATCAGTTCTTTGATGCTCAGCCTTCCTTATGGCCCAACTTTCATGACCCCACCCAAATACCGGAAAAACTGTAGCTTTGAATAAATGGACCTTTATCAGCAAAGTGATGCCTCCTACTGGAGCATTTCTCCAAGGATTTATTTCTAAGCATACCCAATTGTCATCCCCAGCTCACTCCTTATTTTGTTATCTATAACTGCCAGTAATTGACTGATTGGTCAGTTTTTTGGGGTTTTTTTTTTGGTGGGGGGGAGATGTGTAATGTCCATTCACTCCTCTCTGAGATTCTTCCCTCTGCACTCCATTACAGAAAGAAATGCAGGTATATAATATCCCTTAAAAAAAAAAAAAAAAGCCCTCCTTAAATAAATACATCCAGCTTTTCAGGTCAAGTAAGGTTTATTTCACGTAATTTGTACCTATTATTTCTTAGTGCAAAATCAATATTCCACCTGGATCAAAATTAACTAGGGGAGGGGTTCTTATTAGAGATGGTATTTCTGATCCTCACTATAAAGCACAGTGAAGCAGAAATTCTAGTGAGTTAAGATTTTAGCCAGTTCCCGAGGTGACTCTTAGGCCTATTAAAGTTTGGAAAATAACTGCCTCAGGAAACAGACAGGGGTTTGGGGGGAAATTGTGGTAAGCTTATCCAGACAGAAGGAGTCTTAAAGGTTTTTAACATAGATATCTCCTGAGCTCTATTGATTTTTAGGCGGAGCTATGTCTGATCCTTCTTAAGCTGTCACTGACTCATTTCTTGTGATTCTTCCCTGAAAGTCAGACTAGAACACAACCAAATTAAGAGGCAGGCCAGTGGAACATTTCTATGGGACATCAGTCTGAGAGTGTTGCTAAAACATCTCTGAAAATAAAGTGGAGAATACCATATTTACTGGAATGCTCTTAGAAAGACCATTGCATATGAGTAGGGAGGAATATTCTAATGAGTTGCTCTGGGAGCAAAATTACTACAAGCTTGTCTAAATAATAAAAATGACAATAATGATAATAATGATGATGATAATGATAGTCCATGGCCTTCTAAGGTTTAGTGCAGTAAATGCTAAGGCTGCGTGGAATAGTCGAGGTTTGGGCCAGAGCTGAATGGTCTGGATGCGAGAACAGGTGAGGGCCCAGGCCGTGATTTTCCATTCCTGCTTTATTACCTATATGATCCATCATGCTTATAAATAAATGGATAACAAATACTCAAATTATAATAGCTTTAAGAGACACCCCATTTGTTACCCTCCTGGGAAACCTGTCTATTTCAGGATGGCCTGTCAGGGCTGTCTGACTTTTTTTTTTTCGTAATAAAGTTTCGCTGTTCCCCCCCTCCCCACTTATTTGGCTGTGTCAGGTCTGTCTGTGCTTCTGGGAGCTAGTTCCCTGATCAGGGATCAAAGTCTGGCCCCTTGCATTGGGAGCTTGGAGTCTTAGCCACTGGACCACCAGGGAAGTCCCCAATTCTTTGATTTTCCATTTTTATTCTTGGGAATTTTTCTCCCAGGTCTCCACTCCCTTGCTCACCAAAGCAATCCCTCAGACTTCAGAGACCACTGGATTCATGCATTAAAAATAGAAACACAAGCCCCTGAAATCTCAAATAAGAGTTATTTGCATCTCTGAAGAAACTTCCGATGAGCTTGACGAGCAACCAGAGTTAATAAAAGTCTCCAGGCTTCACACAGCAATCATCTCAGGTGGTTCCCTAATCACTGATCCACTCATTACTGGGGCCTTTGAACCTAGCATGCAACCCACAGTGAACTTGTAATGTACAATACAAACTCTTCGAATTCACAGGAATATTAAAGATTTACCTCTAAGGTTTTCAGACCATAAAAATCCTGTTATTTTTTCCCTCCTGTCTGATGTTGCCCTGTAAGCTGCCCCAATGTGTTTGAGAGGTGAAGCCAGCCTGTGGTGACATGGGGAAACCTACTACTCTCCTTTTGGAATGTTCATCTAAGTGTGTTTTTGCATGAATTTCCCCTATATAATTATTTTTATGGGGTATTAACAGACGTATACCCTTCATTTGCCCAATACTGCTCAACTATCTAAAATAACAAGATTCTGCATGCTGCAACAAAGATCAAATATCTCATGTGCTGCAACTAAGACCCAGCACAGCCAAATAAATAAATGTTATTGTTCAGTCGCTGTCACTTCCAACTCTTTGCGACCCCACGGACTGCAGTATGCCAGGCTCACCATCTTCCAGAGTTTGCTCAGATTCATGTCCATTGAGTGAGTGATGCTACATAACTGTCTCATCTTCTGTCCCTCCCCTTCTTCTTTTGCCTTCAATCTTTCCTAGCATCAGAATCTTTTCCAATGAATCGGCTCTTTGCATCAGGTAACCAAAGTATCGGACCCTCATTTTTAGCATCAATCCTTCCAATGAACATTCAGGGTTGATTTCCTTTAGGATTGACTGGTTTGATCTCCTTGCAGTCCAAGAGACTCTCAAGAATCTTCTCCAGCACCAGAGTCTGAAAGCATCAATTCTTCAAAAAATAAAAAATGAAATACAAGATAAGCCTTCATCACTGAGTTCTATTTAGGGATTTACTAAGTTTCTAGTTCAATATAGGAACGTGAGCACATGGTGATACTTCCACATTCTTCTAAGTTTACATTGAAATTGCACACCCATGAACACACCCTACAGCAGAACAGGAAAAAAGAAATAGTGACCATCAGAAACTGTTTAAATTTTGAGGACTGTTTGGAGGATACAGTGTAATCTTTATGTATCACAGATTAAAAACTAGAAGAAACTACAGCCCAATGCATCGAAGTTAAACATCAGTCTTCTCAGAGGAGTTCAGAGAAAGTCCCTGTTAGCGTCCCCAACTGTGAGCTTGGGTCAGAGGACATCTTCAAGATTTTAACTGAAGAACTGCGTTTTAAAGACCAAGTCAGTGGGTCCTTTGCCCTTGAACAGAGTTGCTGGCCACCACGGGTTCTACCTTCAGATCAAAGCCTGAAAGCTGCTTTCTAGAGAACATAGGATCATTGTGTGTTATCATCTCTCATCTTCCTGCGGGTTGAATGGGCTCAGGTCAATGGTCTGTCTTTTGCAGGGCTGGAGGGGGGAGGGTGGGCGGGGAGAGGGGTGCAGGAAGGTGGAGTCATCTGAAAGTGCCTGGGCAGGAAGGCATGCACATGACTTGGGGACCTGGGGCCTGGTCAGACATCCATCTCTCCAAAAATCTCTCCACGTGACTAGTGCTGGCTTCTTCACCATATGGTCATCTCGAGGGAGCTGGACTTCTTACATGCCCCATCTGACTTTCCCCAGAGCTCATGGTCTAAGAAACAGGAAGTGACAGCTGGCCCAGACCCAGGACTGATTTTGTCTCTTCAGTTAATAGTCTATGAATTCAAGTCATCATAGATCCCTACAGACTCAAGGAAATTGAAGATCAAACTCACCTTTCAATGGGAAAAGTGAGCAAATGATTTACACCTATCCTACCCTAGGAGAGCTCCTGGTGGAAGTGTTGGGGACCTCAGAGAACCAGCAAAACTGAAGCACTTAAGGACTCTGTACTCAGAGGCCTTTGCACTGACAGTGATGGAGGTCCCTAGCCTGCTTTCTTATTCCTAGTCCCTGAACATTAAAAGAGAGCCTGCCTATAATTATTCTTGCTGGCTGAAACCTCACATTTGGTCCTTCTTTTTAAGATAAAGGCCTATTATGAAAGAGACATACACACTGCTGAGAAAACGCACACCAATTATCTTCACATATCAAAGTATCTTGTTATTAAAAAAGGGGGTGAAGCACTTCCAAACAAAGATTGCAAGGTATTTTAAAAACTCAGAAGCATGAAAGAAAAAGAGAAGGATTAGGAAACACAAACTAAATAATCCCAGAGGCAGAAAAAGAAGATAATTCAGGGAAAATGATGAGAACTATTTGAAAATATTCTGATTCCTGCCTACAGGTTTGGGCAGATGCTGTAAACACAAATTAAGAGCAGTTTCTTTAGAAAAGATACCAATCATAAAGCAAGAGAGAATTTTTCAAAGTGAAAATATAACTGCAAAAGTAAAGATTTCACTAGATAAGCTGAATAGTAAATTGGACAGAGATTAAGATTAGGTTTTTGATCTGTGAAATAAAATCAAGGAAGAAATCTCTCAGAACTGGGAGCAAAAGGATAAATAAAATATATGGGAAAAGTCAGGAAACATGCATGTCAAATCTAGGAGGCCTGACAGCAATCTAATAGACTTCCTAGAAGGAGAAGGCAGAAGCATAAGAAGATAAAACATAATTATAGACATTAAAGGAAAAAATAAAACTTTCTGAGATGAGAGTGGATATGACTCAATACTGAGCCTCTCCTGAGTATGGAGAAGAATAAATGAGGAAACAACTTACATAGAGATGTATCCTGCTGAAATTTCCTAACTCAAAGCTTTAAGATGATGTCCTTAATGCTTCCAGAGAGAAAAGAGAGGTTGCTCCCAGAGAAAGCTAAGCATGTTAATATATACTTCTGGTCAACAACACCAAGTCATGGTAGAGGAGAAATATACTCAAACTTCTATGGAGAAACTGTTTTGAATCTGGAATTCTATACCCAGCTAAGCTATTAATTAAATGCAGAGATTAAAACAAAGAAAGAAAAGATGTTTATGACCAAACAAATGCATTACCTGTATTTCAAAAATGTGAAAAGATTGTTCATCTTAAAAAATGCAGAGCAACTGTGGCAATAAGGATGGCATGATACACACATTAAAGATGCAGTTGAGCATCATTTAGAAGCAGAGGAAGCAAGCCAGAAAGAGAAAAACAAGTCCTGTACATTAACTCATGTATGTGGAATCTAGAAAAACAGTACAAATGAGTCTATTTCCAGGGAAGGAATAGAGATGCAGATTAGAGAATGGACACAGGGGCACAGGGAGGCAACGAGAGGGTGGGATGAACTGAAAGAGCAGCACTGGCATATATACAATCAGTTCAGTTGCTCAGTTGTGTCCAACTCTGTGATCCCATAAACTGGAGCATGCCAGGCCTCCCTGTCCATCACCAGCTCCCGGAGTTTGCCCAAACTCATGTCCACTGCATTGGTGATGCCATCCAACCATCTCATCCTCTGTCATCCCCTTCCCCTCCTGCCCTCAATCTTTCCCAGCATCAAGGTCTTTTCAAATGAGTCAGCTCTAGAGCATCAGGTGGCCTAAGGATTGGAGTTTCAGCTTCAATATTGGTCCTTCCAATGAACACCCAGGACTGATCTCTTTTAGGATGGACTGGTTGGATCTCCTTGCAGTCCAAGGGACTCTCAAGAGTCTTCTCCAACACCACAGTTCAGAAACATCCATTCTTCGGCACTCAGCTTTCATTATAGTCCAACTCTCACATCCATACATGACTACTGGAAAAACCATAGCCTTGACTAGACGGACCTTTGTTGACAAAGTAATGTCTCTGCTTTTTAACATGCTGTCTGGGTGCCCTGTGTAAAGTAGATAGCTACTGGGAACCTGCTTATAGCACAGGGACCTCAGCTTGGTGCTCTGTCATGGCCTAGAGGGGTGAGATGGGGGTCAGGAAAAAGAAGGCGGTCCCAAAGGGGACATAGGTATACATATAGCTGATTCATTTTGTTGTTCAGCAGAAACTGACACAACATTATAAAGTAATTATATTCCTAAAAAAAAGTAGACGAAGCAAGAAAGACATTAACAGACAATACACTGGAGCGAAGTGCTTGGAAGTTACAAAGAAAATATGGATACATGTGATACCTGAACGTTTAAAAGTTTAAACCAACAAAAATAAGTTTGAAATTTATGTAGCAAACCAGAAAAAAATTTCTACCACATGTGACAACAGACCAATATCCTTGGTACGGAAAGTGCTTCTGTAAGACAATTTTAAAAAATGGAATAGAAATAGAAAAAATGGCAAATATCATGAATAGGCAAGTCACAAGGGAAAGAAAGAAACAATGCCAGATAAAAGGTGGCTGGGATGGGCTGAATGTTTGTGTGTCCCCCTGAAATACATACGCTGAAATGCTACACCCCCCCAAACACGATGGAATTAATATGTGGGATGTTTGGGAGGTAATAAAGTCAGGAAGATGGACACCCATGATGGGATTTGCATCCTTAAAAAGGAGACTCCATCATAACACAGGTGTATAGCACAGGAAACTATACTCAGTATTTTGTAATAACCTATAACATTATTAGGACTTTCCTGGTGGCTCAAACAATAAAAAAATCTGCCTGCAATGCAGACCTGATTTGATCCTTGAGTCGGGAAGATCCCTGGAGAAGGGAATTGCTACCCACTCCAGTATTCTTGGTTGGAGAATTCCATAGACAGAGGAGCCTGGCAGCCTGCAGTCCATGGGGTTGCAAAGAGTTGGGCATGATATATGTACATATATATATAGAAATCACTTTGCTGTACCCCTGAAACTAACATAGCATTGTAAATCAACTGTACTTCTATTTTTCTATTTTAAAAATTATTATTATTATTGGGATTTCCCAGATGGTCCAGTGGCTAAGACTTCATGCTCCCATGCAGGGGGTCTGGGTTCGATCCTGGGTTCCCTAGGGAACTAGATCACACATGCCACAGCAGGCATTGAAGATCCCACAGGTCACAGCTAAGACCCAGCACAGCCAAATAAAATTTTGGAACAGTCATTACTATTATTATTATTTTACGAGGAGACCCCAGAGGGCTCTCTCCCACTTTTTCTCTAGTGAGGACAGAGTGAGAAGACAGCCATCCATAAACCAGCCATCCTCTCACCAGACACTGAATCTGCCAGGACCTTGATTTTAGACTTCTCCGTCTCCAGAACTGGGAGAAGAAAACATTTGTTGTTTAAGCCACCCCGTCGGTGGTGGTTTTGTCTAGCAGCCCAAACAGACCAAGACAGTGATGGTCTCTGGACTTCCTGCAGGGCCGTACCTCCTTAGAAATGTAGCCTGAGCAGCAGAATCCCACTCACCCCCCAGGGTCCTTCTGGGCCTGTGGCTCAGGAGTGTGGGACAAGTGGGCTTTTCAAGGGACACTGTGCCGCCCTGAAGGGACCACAGGTAGAGGGCAGTTGCCATGCATGACACGTCAGAGAAGGAGAAGTTAGGCAAAGGGGAATTTTTAGGGAGTTTATTCTGCTAAGTACGTGTGTTTGCCTAATAATTGTCACATTTATTCCTCATTATGACCTCCTGGAAAAAAAGAACAGCTTGCTCAGCAGCCAGACATCAGTGCATTCTGAACATCCATCGACTGTTTTCCCATTGGCGCTTCCAGCCACCCACTGCCCGTCCCTTCAGTCACAACTTGGGCCAGTTGTGTCACTTTCCAGTTGCTTCAGGGTTTCAAAGTTCCATCCAGTTTAAGGCTTTACTCAAATCTCCCATTTTAAATTCCTTATCTCACCCAAAACCAGCTTTGGGTCCTTACCATGGTGGATGTGGGGCCACGGTCTCCTCCCAGATTCTCTTTTCCCACATTTCCTGGCTTCATTCCCCTAGGAGGGCAGAGAGGAAGGAGAGGGACATTGGAGATGACTTGACGTAACTGTGAAGCAACCTGGTCTCGCTGAGTCCACCTCATTCCATCTGGTGTTTTTCAGTTTCCAGAAATGTGCTGGCATCTGCGTAGATTCAGGCAAGGTTTTCCCGGGATAGTGTGCAACTTCACCATTGCCTCTATTTTAAAAAATATTTATTTATTATTTTGGCCACGCTGGGTCTTAGTTGTGGCACATAGGATCCAGTGGGATCTTCGATCCTTGTTGCAGCGTGCAGGATCTTTAGTTGCGTCATGTGGGATCTAGTTCCCTGACCAGGAGATCAAATCTGGAGCCCCTGCATTGGGAGCACAGAGTCTTAGCCACTGACCCGCCAGGGAAGTCCCCGTCATAGCCTCTTTAATCACTGACCTCTTCCGTGTCTCCCTTTGCCCCTGCCAACGGCCCACACCCTCTACCTTGCTCCCAATGGGTGTTGCCATTTTGCCAGGCTGAGCCCTGAGTGCATCCGAAGCATTTGCCTACTCTTCTAACTTAGGCAGTCTTCTGTGTGATGCCCTAGGATGGCTAGGCGCCTCTTCGCACTCTTGGGGGACCCTGGAGGTCTGGGGTGCAGCCCCTCTATCCTCTGGTGGGCACATGAGACCACAGTCCCTACTGTCCATCTGCTGAGAAGGTTTCTCCCACAAGCTTTGTGCCTTTAGAAGTGCCCATAGAAGGGGGTGTCTGTCACTGAGCTCACATCACTCCCAGGGACATGATCACATTCTCCTAAGAATTGTCTCATGATGCCCTGCTCCAGGGGTAGCATCCAGCCTGGGAGTGGTACGCCTTTCTCTCCTTCTGCTGGGACTGGTGATCTCTCCCAGCGACGCTGTAGGACCTCTCTTTCCCACCTCTTACTGAGTCTCGCAGTTACTTGCACATGAAGGAAATAAGCTCCCTGCACCCATGAGAAGGAGTAACCACCAACCCTCACCACCACCTAGCCTAGACACTACTTCAAACTTCTGACCATTTTCCTGCCCATTCTCTCTTTTTTTAATGTACTTATTTTTAATTGAAGGATAATTGCTTTACAGTACTGTGTTGCTGGGCCTGTGCTAAGTCGCTTCAGTGCTGTCCGACCCTTTGCGACCCCATGGACTGTGGCCCATCAGGCTGCTCTGTCCACAGGATTCTCCAGGCAAGAATACTGAAACGGGTTGCCATGCCCTCCTCCAGGGAATCTTCCTGACCCAGGAATTGAACCCAAGTCTCTTAGGTCTCCTGCATTGGCAGGTGGGTTCTTTACCATTAGCCCCACCTGGTAAGCACAATATTTTGATGGTTTCTACCAAACATCAGCATGAATCAGCCATTGGTTTACCTACGTCCCCTTCCACTTGAACATCCCTCCCACCTCCCTCCCCATCCCACCCTCTAGGTTGTTACCGAGCCCCAGTTTGAGTTCCCTGAGTAATATAGCAGATTCCTATTGGTAATCCATTTTACATATGGTAATGTATGTTTCTTTGCCAACAAAGGTCCATCTAGTCAAAGCTATGGTTTTTCCAGTGGTCATGTATGGATGTGAGAGTTGGACTATAAAGAAATTTGAGCACCAAAGAATTGATGCTTTTGAACTGTGATGTTGGAGAAGACTCTTGAGAGTCCCTTGGGCAGCAAGGAGATCCAACCAGCCCATCCTAAAGGAAATCAGTTCTGAATATTCATTGGAAGGACTGATGCTGAAGATGAAACTCCAATACTTTGGCCACCTGACATGAAGAACTCACTCATTTGAAAATACCCTGATGCTGGGAAAGATTGAAGGCAGGAGGAGGAGGGGATGACAGAGGATGAGATGGTTGGATTGCATCACTGACTCATTGGACATGAATTTGAGTAAACTCTGGGAGTTGGTGATGGACAGGGAGGCCTGGAGTGCTGCAGTCTATGGGGTCGCAAAGAGTCGGACATGACTGAGCGACTGAATTGAACTGAACTGAACTGAATGTGTTTCCATGTTACTCTCCTCTCTGCCCATCTTTTTTTGCTACATCTCCTGCTTACACACTTCAGCACATCAGAATTTCCAACTGTGCCCAGAGAATCTCCAAACCTCAGGACATCACCCAGCTCGCAGGCTGGGTGCCGCCTGCCAGTCCCACCTTGCAGCTAGGCATGGTTGTGCCAGGGATTTCTAAGGCAGGCTATGGGGCTGTGGAAGAGAAAAGCCACACCCGCCTCGGAAATGTCAGAATATTTTCTTGACTATGGCCATTCATGTGCTGAAAATTGTTTCATTCAGATTTTGTTTTCGCCTCTCTTTACATTTGAAAAGACAAGAGCATTAATTAACATATGACTCGATGGAAACACATAAATAGAAATCATAACAAAAGTCTAACCTTTAAAGGGTTCAAATTTAAAATCTCTGAGAAAGCAAGTGATTATTTTATTGATGTAGTTTTTCTACCAACTCTCAAAACCTGCAGGTGTTAAATTAGCTGCACAAGAATTTCTCTCTGCTTCCGAGTCTGCAGTAGAAACATGCTAATGAGAATTAGAGGAAATTAATGGGAGAGGGCCTAGGAGGCCACAGGAGAAGTTCAGCACAGCTTCCTGTGTGGTAAATTTTCAGAAAAGCTGCTGTAATTTATCACGACCCAGGACCTTATAAAAAGCAGAGATATCAATTTGTTGACAAAGGTCTGTATAGTCAAAGTTATGGTTTTTCCAGTAGTCATGTACATATGTCAGAGTTGGTCCATAAAAAAGGCTGAGCACCAAAGAACTGATGCTTTCAAGCTGTGGTGCTGGAAAAGATTTGAGAGTACCTTGGACAGCAAGGAGGTCAAACCAGTTAATCCTAAAGGAAATCAACCCTGAATTTTCACTGGAAGGATTTGCTGAAGCTGAAGCTCCAATGCTTTGACTACCTGATGTAAAGAGCTGATTCATTGGAAAAGACCCTGATCCTGGGAAAGATTAAGGGCAGAAGGAGAGAGAGAGGCGGCATAGGATGAGATGGTTGTGTTGCAGGAAGGGCGACCCCTTCCAGGGCCCGAAACTGGGCTCTTGTCTAACACTTGGAAATGAATTGTCTGAGTAGACACATGTGCTGACAAAGCAAGAGATTTTATTGGGGAAGGACACTGGGGTGGAGAGCAGTAGGTAAGGGAGCCCAGGAGAACTGCTGTGCCCTGTGGCTCACAGTCTTGGGTTTTACGGTGATGGGGTTAGTTTCCGTGTGGTCTTTGGCTGATCATTCTAATTCAGAGTCTTTCCTGGTGGCGCACGCATCGCTCAGCCAAGTTGGATGCTAGCGAGGGATCCTGGGAAGTGGACGGACACGCGGTATCACCTTTCGACCTTCCCTGAACTCTTCCGGTTGGTGGTGGCTTATTGGTTCCATATTCCTCATCAGGACCTCCTGTCATAAAACAACTCATGCAAATGGCTGGGGTGGGCGGTTTCAATCAGTGTGCTTCCCCTAACAGTTGGATGGCATCACCAACTTCACAGACATGAGTCTGAGCAAACTCCGGGAGATAGTGAAGGACAGAGGAGCCTGGTGTGCTATAGTACATGGGGTGGCAAAGAATGGGACATGACTGAATGACTGAACAGTGAGGAGCTTGTAAGTAAAAACAAAAAAACAAAAAGCAGGCAAAGCTACACCCTTAACCAGTGCCCTTTTCCTAACACACAATTCTAAAAAATGCTAAAAATAATGTCAGTTTCAAAACAGCTATGGCTAAATCCGCCTCCCAAAACAACAACAATAAAACAGGAGCAACTGTGAAGCAGAATCCATACCTCAGTGTTCCCAAAACTAAACAGAGAGCAAGACTGATATTAATGGTGATGGTGATATAATTATTATATAAATTCTGCAGTGTGAAAGATGGGGCAAATGCTACATCTTTAGCAAGCAAAAGGTTCAGAGTTTATTTGGTCCAGAAGTCTCATTTTACAGATAAAGTAACTGAGGCCCAAGACATTAAGATGATACCTAATCTTGTGAAAGTGAAAGTGTTAGTCCCCGGTCTGGTCCATCTCTTTGAAACCCCCATGGAGCCCACCAGACTCCTCTGTCCATGGAATTCTCTAGGCAAGAATACTGGAGTGGGGTGCCATTCTCTTCTCCAGGGGATTTTGAATTCATTCCTAGATGTCAAACCTACTAAGTTATATTGATGGTGATACAGACATTGCCAGGAATGTTAATATTAGCTCTGATCCTGGTCCACTGATGTCAATGACCAAAACAGTGATGTAAAAAATTAATAATAAAAAAATTTAATAATCAGAATCCTCAATTAAGTAGAGTCAGGAGACCAGCAGGGGGAGCCCTCATACCCTGTGAAGACAGCAGAACCCAACAGGAAGAAGAAAGACTTCTCTTCTTTCCTGGCCAGGACTCAGCCAATGACAAGACAGGAAAAACTACCTACTGTCACCCTCCCAATTTCCTTTCCTCTGTATAAAAGCATTCTCCTTCCCTTGCTCGCCATGGTGGCTGACTCTGAACTGCAATTCTCTGCTGATCCCAAATAAACCCATCTTTGCTGGAGGAATTCTATGTTTCAGGTCAACATGCGTGCTAAGTCATGCCAGCCATGTCTGACTCTTTGTGAAACCATGGACTGTAGCTTACCAGGCTCCTCTGTCCATGGGATTCTCCAGGCAAGAATACTGGAGTGGGCTGCCATTTCCTTCTCAAGGGGATCTTCCCCACCCAGTGATCAAATGTGGGTCTCCTGCATTGCAGGCAGATTCTTTACCATCCAAGCCACCAGGGAAGCCTCAAACTGGCTCCTAAAAGATAAGGTGTTTGGGTCTTTCCTGGTGGTCCAGTGGTGAAGACTGTGTTTCCAAGGCTGGGGGCTCGAGTTCAATCCTTAGTCAGGGATCTAAGATCCCACAGGCCATGCAAAATGGTGAAAATTTAAAAAAAAAAAAAAAAACCACACAAGAAAAGTGTGAGAGAAGTTGAAAAGCACAAGCAAAAAGAGTCTTAACAGGGGGTCTGGGAAATGGGAAGTGAGTCCAGTTGACAGAAAGGCTGAACACTCAGCTGGATCTAAGCTGCATTTGTACAACCTTCTGCACCTCACTGATGATTTTGTTCTTCATGTTGAAAATGATGGAGAGGCAATGGAGGAGCTTTTCGTAGAATGAGTGAGATTGGATTTCTGTTTTAGAAAATGATTCTGTTGGTATTCCAAAGGATGGATGGCAGGGACGGAGAGTCTAAAGGCAGGAAGATCAATGTACCAGCCACTGAAATAGTAGAATCGAGAAATAAATGCCCAACCAAAGCTGTGCTGGTGGGGATGGAGAGGAGGGCTGGGTTCTGAGTGATGTGTCCAGAACTGACAGGACCCCTGAGGACTGCGTGGATCACGGGGCAGCTCTGACTTCCGGTGAGTGTGCCGGTGAGGCTCTGTTTAAAGGAAGGCTCACAGTGATGATGAAGCCGAACCCCGCCTCCTCTCTGTGTTCCAGCATTGACTGCTGGTCTGACTTTTGAAGATCGAACTTGTTTCTGCTTCTGCTTGGCCTTTTACCAGGTACGCTCAGCTCCAGATCATTGTATAGCTGGATTCTCCTCCTTCTGGTCCTGTTAGAGCTGAATTATGTCCTCCCAAAATTCACAAGTTGAAGTCCGGACACCGACTATCTCCGAATGTGATCTTATTTGGAGACAGAGTCATTGCAGATGCAGATAATTAAATTAGGATGAGGCCACACTGGACTAGGATGGGCCCTTAATGCAATATAACTGGTGTCCTTATAAAAAGGGGAAATTGGGGAATACATGCTCATGGGGAGAATGCCACGTGAAGATGAAGGTGGAGGTTGGGGTGGTGCCTCTTCAAACCAAAGAATGGCAAAGATGGCCTGCAAACCACTGCTGAATTCTTGATCTTAAACTTCTGGCCTCCAAAACTGTGAGATATTACATTTCTACTGTTTAACCCCCACTTCAGTCTGTGTTACTTTGTTACAGCAGTTCCAGGTCTCAGTCCAAACTGTAATCCCTGGGGCAGGTTGACTATGAAATAGGAAATCATGCCTCCCTCATCACATTCCTTTGCTTTATTGTTTTCATAACATTTAGCATGGCCTTAAGTTCTCTGCTGGCTCACATGGTAAAGAATCTGCACGCAATGCAGGAGACTTGATCCCTGGGTTGGGAAGATCCCCTGGAGAAGGGAGTGGCAACCCACCCCAGTATTCTTACCTGGGAAATCCCATGGACAGAGCAGCCTGGTGGGCTACAGTCCATGGGGTCGCAAAAGAGTCAGACAGGACTAAGTGACTAACACTATCTTTCACTTAAGCTATCTTGTTAATGTACTTGTTTTGTCTATTCCCCCATGCCAGCCATGCTGTCCTCTGCCACCCTTAGAATGTATGGTCCATGACACTGGGGGATGCTTCTTGCACTTTGCTGCATCTCCAGGTTTTAGAACAATCCAGCAATACCAGACAATCGATAAATGTTTCATTGAGTGGATAAATAGACAATCATCAGTGTTGACATTAAAGCTAACTCTAATGTCAATTACAACTCTAGCATTCTCATCTGCCCTCTGGGATGTTAGATCTGGGATGTGTGTCTTCTAGGGGAGAATCACCTGGAAGCTCCTTCACTCAAGTGTCTGGGGTGGGGGTGACTTAAAGAGCAGGGCTGCCACCAGACCACCTGTGTGGGTCTCCCCAGGTGACATTGCTTCCTCACTGCAGAGTAGCCTCAGTTTAGCTGAACTTAGAGGGCAGCCTAGGTCTCCAAATACGAGTGCTCCAGAGAGCGACTTAGAAACAGCATCACCTTTTATGCTCCAGCCTCAGAAGTCGATGTTTGGAAAATAGAGTTGGCCACAGATTCCAATTCAAAGCCTGATTCTTGGGTCTTGTTCCAAGAGATTCTGATTTCTGCGTCTCAGTCCAAGACTGGAAGACCTTTGTGGGGATCCCCGGAATGCACGTACTTTTAAAAAAATATTTATTCATTTATTCATTTGGCTGTGTCAGGTCTTAGTTGCAGTACACAGGGCTCTTTCATGTTTGTTGCTACAAGCGGGATCTTTACTTGCCTGTCCAGGGTTGGAACCTGGCCTCCTGCAGGGGAAGTGTCTGAACCACATGGCCTTCGGGGAAGTCTCCCCGCATCTAGGCTGAAATGCACAAGCCAGTTCACTGTTGTGCTGTCCCCAGAATGGAAAATGTAGAGAGATACAAGAAGCCAAAATGGTTCCTAAATCCATATAAACAAGCTTTTTAATATAACGATAGATACTGAGATTAAAAATGACCATAATTTTTAAAATAGCATTGTAAAAATACTATGGAATGAAAAAAAAAAACCTACACCAAATTTTATTCTCTTACTAATACAACTCTTTCTGCCTGATAAAATTCTCCCAGTCCTAAATCAGGAATTTATAGTAAATTCCCTTCCAGTAAGACAGACTTTCTTGAGGGTATACTTGTCCTTTCTGAAATCACTCTCCTCCAGTTGCTTTTTAAAAAATCTATTTATTTATCTTTAGCCAAACTACACAGCTTGTGGGATCTAAGCTCCCCTACATGGGGATTGAACCTGGGCCATTAGCAGTGAAAGCATGGCATCCTAATCACTGGAACATAAGAGAATTCCTTAGTTGACTCTTTTTTTTTTTTTTTTAAAGAATAGCTACCGGAATTCTCACCTTAGCTTTTGGGTTAATACAGGTTTTTCTTGTTCTTTGTTCTCTGATTCATATCACCCCCTGTCCTTCAGACAGACTCAAGACACCCCACACCAACACTACCTCTATGATTACAGTTCCTCAGATTATCTTATTCTGAATTTGGCCTTTTCTGTAACGGGTTATGGGCTTCCCAGGTGGTGCTGGTGGTAAAGAACCCGCCTGCCAATGCAGGAGACATGACAGACTCAGTTCGATCCCTGTGTTGGAAGATCCCCTGGAGGAGGGCATGGCAACCCACTCCAGTGTTCTTGCCTAGAGAATTCCATGGACAGAGGAGCCTGGCGGGCTACATTCCCTAGGGTCATAAAGAGTAGGACACAACTGAAATGACTTAGCAGGCACACACACCTGCTACAGGTTATAAACCAATCCCAAATTACCTGCAGGCCTTTGTGAGAAATTACAATGGCTAGTATCACATAAAAATTTTTTTTAAGTGCTGTTAATTCCTTGAAAAGATTTGAACCTGATTTCTTTCCACAAAGTGTCTGACTACTCGGCCCCCTCCCTACCATTCTTAATCTTGTGGACATAGTCTGAACATAGCAGTGAAGACCGTAAGATTTAGAGTGGATTCCTTACAGTTTGGTAACATCTCTGGGCCATGGATCAGGCTTCCCAGGTGGCCCAGTGGCAAGGAACCTGTCTGTTGATGCAGGAGACACAGGAGACCTGGTGTTCAATCCCTGGGTGGGGAAGATTCCCCTGGAGAAGGAAATGGCAACCCCCTCCAGTATTCTTGCCTGGGAAATCCCATGGGCAGAAAGAAGTGCCTGGTGGGCTACAGTCCACGCAAAGAGTTAGACGTGACTGCACACATGCACGCACTGGGCCAGAAAGCAGCAGTTACTGAAACCGGTTTTTAGGGGACTCAGAGGTAGATTCACAGGGCTCTAGAGATCAGAGCAGGAAAAGGAAAGGAGCTGGGTCAGTTCTGAGACAGTTTGGAGGGAGGGGGATACAGGATCAGAGAGCAGCTACACTCTAGGGACCAGAAGAGGCAGAGCTGAGCAATAATGTCTGTTAGCAGAGTTGAAGCAAAGTGAGCGAGAAGGAGAACAGAACCAGGTAGCCAGGGAAGTCACGAGTGGTCCTTCTATGGACAAGAAGCCTTTGGAATGTGGCCCCCTGTCTTTAGGAAGTAGCTGGGGAGTCCTCGATGGTTCGGGGTGACGTGGAGGCTGATGCTGGTGGTAGAGACTCAGATCATGTGGGTATTGGGACCCCGTCTCTGCAAGACAACCTGGGCTGGGTGTCCTTAGGCTGCCCTGGGAGACTCAATGCCGGATGGCCGGACTCAGAGCCTACAGGTTTCCCTTATCCTCTGCTTTGGCTCCCAGATGATGGACTCAGGAAGGAGGGATCCTCCTGGGCTCTGGAGAGGAGGCGGGGGGAGTGGGAGTGACGGAATTGCATTCCTGAGTCACCTGCAGGAAGCTGCCCTTTCGGAAGCTAATTAGTACTTGGTTGTTTATGATAACAATTGCCATCATGATCACTTACATGAGGAATACCTTTGGCAAATCTGTGTTGTGTTCTTATTGTGGCAGTCTTCCTCATTTCCCTCTTTTCTTTTCCTAGAAGCCTCATCCAGCTGCTTTCCACCTTCTCCTTCTCTTCTTCCATTTCCTCCTTTTCTCCGCCCTTCCCTGCTTAGAATAATTGAGTCACAGGACACTGGAGGTAAAGGGAAGTCGAACCAAGACCACCTTGTCAAACCTGGGACCTTTGCACCCCAAGCAAACTGCATCCAGAGACAGGAGGTGACAGCTGTGGCCGTGCGGCTGGCTGGTGACAGATCCGAGCCGAGTACCCAGCACTCCTGGGGCCATCTGGTGTTCTCTCTGTTGCTCTGAACAGCTGCATCTTCCTGTTTGCCTTTCTTCTCATTGCCTGCTTGTCTCCCTGCTCTTTCTGACTCTAAGAATGAACGATGGGTAGGCTCCTGAGAACTTCCGGAACAAGAAAAGCTATGTGTTTGCAGTGTGAAGAGCTTGTAAGTGGCAAGAACCGCAGGCCAGAAACAGCCATCTGAGGCCTCTGAGGGCTCTGTGCCCAGACGTGTCCCAACAGAGATCCACACCTCCCTTCCCCTCCTGGAGGGGTCATTCTGACTTGCAGAGTGAAAATTGGTTGTTTGGTGATGGCTCAGGCCAGGAGCCACTGAATCCCAACCGTCAGTTACTGACAGTATGTTGCAAATAGCAGCTTCCCTGCTGCAAATGAAGCTGCTGATGAAACCCTGGTTTCCAGCGGAGGGCCTCCAGCTGCGTGTGAATTGTCTGCAGGCATGCACTCCGCTAGCCTGGCCCTTTCCCATCATTTGTTTTTGCTGTCTTTGCCTGGGTCATGGTTGTTGCTGGGGATTATCCCAGGAACTCAGCTCTACAGGCCAGAGTCACAGAAATCCCAGCCTCTACGGCTCCTTCTCTGCATGGCGCACAGAGGGACTCCTAAAAATGCTTGAATTAAAAGGAAGCCCAGCAATCACCTATTCTTTTATTTGACAGTTAATGAAATCGAGGCTTGGACTTCCCTGGTGGTTCAGACAGTAAAGAATCTGCCTACAATGCCGGAGACTGGGGTTTGATTCCTGGTTGGGGAAGATCCCCTGGAGAAGCGAATGGTTACCCACCCTTGTTTTCTTGCCTGGAGAATTCCATGGACAGAGGAGCCTGGAGGGCTCCAATCCATGGGGTCGCAGAGTCTGATAGAACTGCGCGACTAACCCTCACTCATACTTGAAAATAAGGAGTTTTGGGACAAGGACGTCTCCTCTCTTTGGGAAATACCCAAGAGAAACTTAGAAATTTTGGATTTTGTTCTAGAAAGTATGGACTCATGACCATTGATCAGTTTTGTATATGAGAGAAGAAAACCACAAGGTTGTTGGTTACTTGGCCAGTTGTAAGACTGAACGGTTTGTACTTGTTGGAATGTCAGTGTCTGGATTGTGACTCCTTGGCTATCTTTAGGTAAAGCGCTGACGAGCCTGGAGTGAAGTCTAAAGACCCCTTTCTTTTGTTAGTTTGTGTCTCCACGGTGCCACTGCATCCACTTTTAGCTGCTCATTCTAGCGTTATATCACCATAATTAACATCGCTGTGTGGAAATAACAAGCATGGAGGAAACTAGGGGAGAGAGAACTCAGGTACTAATGAGCACATCAATTACAATAATGATAAACTTACTGTCATCCCAACTATTGATCTTCACATCACTCAGCTGTTGATTTTGCAAACGAGCAGACGGAAAGGGAAAATCTGCTACCATCCTACCACCCATTTAATTACCATTAACTTTCAGGTGTATGTTCTTTGAAGTTTATGCTGTCCATATGTTCAACATGATTTTGATCATATGTTATAGTGCTAATTGTATAGACTTATTGTTTGAAATTCCACCTATTTTCTGATATGAAAAGGAGTAGATACTCTCTGTAGACAACTTTGGAAAGTACAAGAATAAAATGAAGAAAAATTTTAAACCATCCAAATGTCCATCAATTAGATGTAACATGGTTAGCACTGGGTGAATAGCTGATAGTATTAAAAATCTTTATTGTCTTTTCTGATTGTAACAGGTTTATAATCAAATCAGACAACAAAAATAAATAAAGCCAAAGTTGAAGTCCCTTGCTATATACCCTCCCCCCAAATAACCACTGATAAGAGTTTTCCATCTATTCTTTCAGAATTTTTCCTAAGCATAGACATATATGTATGCTTATTTCTCTACTAATTTTTTACAAAATTGGATTACAGTATATATTTACTTCTTCCATCTTTTTTTTTTATTTAGCACCATGATGTGGCAATGCAACTATTTATTTTAGAAAGATTGCAACTGTTTCATATTTAGGTTTCTTCCCATATTTCTGTTATCAACAAACCTGCAGGTTTACCTATGTATCTTCACATTTGCTTGAGTATCTCTGTAGGAATCATAAGGTTAAAAGGTTCACAATTTTAATGTGTTGATAAAATGTGGTTTTTTAATCTGAAGAGATATTGCCCACAAAGGAAGAGTTCCAGCCCAAATCATCAACAATAAGATTGCCTGTTTGTACAATACTGGATATTTTTTTTTAATTTTAATATTTGAAAATACTATCACTGAAGAAGCTTAGTGTTATTTTAATTGGCATTGATTTCATGATTGGTGAGGCAGTGCATCATATATTTATGGTCATTTTCACTTATTTTGTAATTGTTATTCTTACTCTTTCTCCACTTTCTTTTAGACTGTTTCCTGTTATCTTACCCATGTAGAAACACTTTCTACATTATAGATGTCAACCTCAATATAAGTTTTAAATAAAGATAAAATTTCCACTCAAGTTTCTGGTCAATGAAAATATCAGCATATTGCTTCATGGATCATTCTTTTGGTTGCAAAACATAGAGATTTTTGATTTAGTAGTTCTGACGTGATGTGCCAAATGTGTAAATAATTTAGCGAACAAATGGCATAACAAAACAACACCAAATACCATTTTACATGATTAGCAAACTCATCAAGAATTGTGAGGTGGATAATATGGCAAAAGAAAACACCCTTCCTGGAAAAACACATCTTCAAAAAGGAAAGTATTTTCTAAGGAAAGCTCTGTAGAGCCAAAATTTCACCACAGGATTCAGAATCCACCTGAACATAGATTAAGAACCAAATTCCTAGTTTAGAAACCAGATGGGGTAAGGAAATACTTTCAAGTCCCTTTTATACTGTAACAGGATTAGTGATTGGAGGAAGGGACAGACCCTCCTCACCCCCTACATGTGGACACACACATGCGCACACACACGCATGCACACACACACACACACGCATACACTCACTAGGGGAAGGGCCAGAACTCAGTGTTCCCTTAGATGCAGAACTTGAGTGTCTAAGCCAGGGTAAAGATACTGAAGGGCTTCTGGGTTGGCTCTGTGGTAAAGAATTTAACTGCCAATGCAGGAAACAGAGGAGACACAGGTTTGATCCCTGGGTCAGGAAGATCCCATGGAGAAGGAAGTGGCAACCCACACTCCAGTATTCTTGCCTGGGAAATCCCATGGACAGAGGAGGCTGGTGGGCTACAGTCCATGAGGTTATAAACAGTGGGACACGACTGAACGCACACGAAGATGGTAAAGAAGGAAGAAAGGCATTTCTATTTTCAAGTGGACAGACTCACCCACAGCATCACACGGGTGGTCTGCCTACATGACTGTCCATCCCTTACAACTGGCCCTGGGGCACAGGGGAAACTTCCTCCCGCGCTGCCAACGGGGTTGACTGCCAAAGTCGGATGGCTTTTCGGCCATCGTCATAGGCATTTCAGGGAGGAAGCTAGAGTGTTTGTTCATGGCTGCCATCCAGAAGCCACTCAGTTTTTGGAGAGGCAGGGAGAATGAAGCTTGTGTGTGTCCTTGTGTCTGCGTCGGGGGTGGTGTCTGAGTGAACTTGCAGTTAAAATATAATTAATGTTCAGAAAAGCATAACAATGATATAGATCAATGAATTTTCATCAGCTTCACACTGTAATGTAACCAGCACCTGAATCCAGAAACAGATCATCACCAGCACCCCAGAAATCTACCTTGTGCCTCACCTAACTGGGCACTAACAGCATCAATTAGTTTGCCTGGTTTTGATTTTATATAAATGAAACTATATAGGGTATAATAACAAATATTGCATATGATATTATAATACTCTACAGTATATAATAATTTATATATTATATTTTATATAATATTATAGAATTATATAATATGATATTTTATTTTTAAATTTTAAAAATTAATTTATTTTAATTGGAGGCTAATTACTTTACAATATTGTGGTGGGTTTTGCCATATATCAACATGAATCAGTCATGGGTGCACATGTGTCCTCACATCCTGGAACCCCCTTCCCACCTCCCTCTGCACCCCATCCCTCTGGGTTGTCCCAGAGCACCAGCTTTGAGTGCCCTGCTTCATGCATCGAATTTGCACTAGTCATCTATTTTATATATGGTAATATACATTTCAATGCTATTCTCTTATATTGTCCCACCCTTGCCTTCTCCCACATAGTCCAACAGTCTGTTCTTTACATCTGTGTCTCTTTTGCCATCTTGCATATAAGGTTGTCATTAATTAATTGGAGAATAATTAATTAGTTGGAGAATAATTGCTTTATAATGTTGTGTCAATGGGCATGAGTTTGAGCAAGCTCCAGGAGGAGGACAGGGAAGCCTGGCAGGGTTCCATGGGTTTGAAAAAGAGTCAGACATAACTAAGTGACTAATCAACAACAAGGTTTATCCCTACTCATTCCGGGAATAAAGTACTCATCACACCTTGTTAAACTTCTTTACATCCTTTGAATCATCGAGTCCAAGGAGCTGTGGATTTAGACGATCCTTGATAGAATACATCTTTGTTGGGCTTAACAGCATATGTTTGAAATGTAATGGTTCTCTGCCTATTTAATCAATGGGCCCATGGTTATTACTGACCACGTTCTAATACTGAGTTCCTTAGTTCAATTCTGGCCAAGCCTAGAAGTGATAGATGTCTCTGTATTTTGGTTTCAGATACTGAAATTTCTACGTTAGGAAACTTAATTACTTTTTTTAAAAGAAGGAACCAAACTTTAGAAATCCTCCCCAAACACAGCAGGTATAGTGATGGGTGGTGATGTCTGCCTTCGACTTGCAGATTAGGACATATTTGGAGAGACTGAAAGTCACAGACATGTCAACACAGCATATAGTTAAGTTATTAAGCACTCTGAAGTTTGACACTTGCTGCCTATAAGACATTGAATAATTCATTAGCTTCTCTATCCCTTGGTTTTTCATCTGGGCAGTGGGATAATAAAGCTTCTATCACAAAGAGTTCTGAAATTCTATGAGACAGCGTCTATAAAGGGCTTAAAGAAGTCTCTAGCACAGAAAAAAATAATCAATATATGGTGGTTACAATTTTGGAGAGTTAAGTCAAATGAGAGCTTTCTAAACCTAAACCATCACTACTTATTGAACTGAAGCTGTGAAGCTTTTTTTGCTAGAAAGCTGGACTATGAACCACTGGATTGCATGACTTCTTTCCAGAGGCTGGGAGAGAAGAGGGTATGATAAACAGCTGGAAGACTACCCTGTGAATCAGAATCTACAAGTTGAAGTCCAGGTTCCTCCCTTTAGAGCCACAGCAAGTCCGGGCCATGCCGGAATGGCTTTGGACAGGAGCGGTGGTCATTGTGCTGGAACCATCACCATCTTGGAAAGCCTATGGAGGAGGTGACATAGTCTGTTGAGCATCCTGGCACTTCCCCAGGAAGAACTCGCAGTCAGAAGGGGGCTTGAGGCAGGCAGCAGACTGCAGAAAGAGCTTGCGTCATTTCAGGCTCCTTAGCACCATCTGTTATGGCCATCTTGGCCTGCTGGAGAGGACTCCTAGGTTACTGACACCACTGGGACCTTTCAAAAGGTCATTTTCCTGCTGTTCAGTGATTACCACTCTATGGGAAGGACTTCCACAAAGTGATAGCCATTATCTTCCTTGATTAGAAGGAGGCAGTCATTTATGTGTTACAACTTGGAGTATGTTGCAAGGATGCCCCCCACCCCACCTTAAAGCCTTCAGTTTCCCCCAATTCCATACCATCTAGCCACTGTACCTGCTCCTACCTGTCCTATATTTCTTTTTAAGTTTTTTTTTTTTTATGTGAACCATTTTTAACGTCATTATTGATTTTGTTACAATGTTGCTTCTGTTTTATGTTTTGGTTTTTGGCCCCAAGGCATGTGGGATCTTAGCTCTCCCACCAGGTATAGAACCCATACCCCCTACATTGAAAGACAAAGTTTTAACCACTGATCCACCAGGGAAGTCCCAACCTGTCCCACATTTCTAATAACTCTGTCATTACTTTGAGTGAAAGGATAAAAATAGGGAACTAGTTCTGAGAGGTCACAGAAAGCATCCTTACTATTTCCTTATCTAGAAGTAGCGTACCTCTCAGCTTCTTCCTTTATGCACTCTCTTTGCCCCAAGCTCTCAATCATTCAAAATTTACTGGGTTGGCCAAAAAGTTCATCTGGGTTTTTCTGTAAGGTGTTATGGAAAACCCACAAAAAATTTTTTGGCTAACCCAATATTTTCTGAGGGTATCCTATATGCCAGATGCTGGAGATACAGTGGTGACCAAGAGAGGCAGGGCCCCTGTTCTCATGGACCGCATATTCTAGAGCAAGGAGAATGAACCAAGTCAGTGTAAGGACGAGATCAGTTTGGATGGTGAAAGAGGCAGGCAGTGTAGAGTCATGGATACAAGCTGGGTCTCTAGACCAAGACAGTTGAGGTTCAGTTCTTGGCAACTTCCCTCATTAGTTGTGTGACCTTAGGTCAGTTACTTAACCAGTACAGCATGGGTCCTTATTTGTGAAATGGGGATTTTAATAGGGTCCCTCTTGTATGAAGCATCGGAGCTGAGACTTAAACGCTCACCAGGAGGCAGCCGCATGAAAAACGCAGGGAATGATTTAACCAGAGGGAACAGCCAGTACAAATCTCTTGTGATAGAAACAAACAGCCTTAAAGCATTCTCATCCATGTGTCTGGCACTCACTGAGAAAGGGTAAAACTGGTCAAAGATGGAATTGGACAGGATGTAGGCACCAGATTGTGGTGACTGATAAGTCTGGTAGAGAACTTTGGATTTCATTCTAATTAATTAGGTTTTAACCTCTGCCGGGAGGGATTTCTGCCTTCCCACGTGGCTCAGGGATAAAGAACCTGCCTGCCAGTGCAGGGGATATGGGTTCCATCCCTGGGTCAGTAAGAATCCCCTAGAGAAGGGAATGACTACCCGCTCTAGTATCCTTGCCTGGAGAATCCTATGGGCAGAGGAGCCTGGTAGGCTACAGTCCATGAGATTGCAAAGAGTCAGACACGACCGAATGACTGAGCACAGAGGGATTTCTTCTTACCTAGCTCCACATTTTAGAAAAAGAATGTACTGAAATCCCATATATCTTTCAAACTCTTTTCTAATGGCATGTTTTCTGTGATGTCTTTATTCCTATGCCCACCAGAAAAATTAGCTTCCTACCTGGCACTTGGATCATCCTATCTGTTGTATGTTTGCTTCCTGTATCCATTAGGAGTGTCTGAGGATACTCAAGTCCCATTCACTTCAGAATCACCTATCGAAGTGCATGGCACAAATAAATCTTCTTCAGATGACTGAGTAGATGAATAAATGCACCAGTGAATGCTTGAATGGAAGATACCAGCTTGGGTCTTTTGGCCAGATTTGCTCATTGAAAGTCTGGACCCAAAGGGGGTGATCTGCAGCCCAGGTAGATTTCACCTAGAGCAAAATGAGACCCTGGAAACAAGAGGGAGAATGAGAAGACACAGAAGGGAAGAGGTTTTGAGTGGGACTTTGATGGAGGCTACATCTGCTTTCCTCAGCTCTAACCCTTGCTGCTTTTGTGTGAACTTGGGAAATCACTCAGTGAAAATTCCCATGCTCTACTAATCCCAAGGTAGACTTCTGACCACTCCAATCTCTTAAACAAGAACAAAACAAAACAAGACAAAGACCCCAAATGAAAACAGAACCAAATAAACCAAAATCTCCAAACAGAAGTTAAAGGAAAACAATCTTAGTTCGAAGAAGTAATCATAAAACCTAAGATCTGGGGCTTCCCTGGTGGTTCAGTGGTTAAGACTCTGCACTTTCCAATGCAGGAGGTGTGGGTTTGATCCCTGGTCAGGGAGTTAAGATCCCACATTCCTTGGGGGCCAAAAAAAAACCAAAACATAAAACAGAACCAATGTTGTAACAAATTCAATAAAGACTTTAGAAATGGTCCACATCAAAATAAATTAAAAAAAAGAAACAACCCAAAGCTTAAGACTTTAGAGCAAGAGTGACTTCAGGTAACAGCCTCTTTATTTCCTTTTTCTTTCTTCCTTTATCTCACCTTTTCCCTCAAATATTTACCAAGCTCCTACCAACTGTCAAACAAGGAGCTGCCGCTGGGGCAAAATCAGTACACACAACAGACAGTCCTTGTTCTCAGGAGTTTCTTTTCCTTTCCTTCCTGCCTCTCTGCTCTCCTCCTTGTCTGCATTTCTTCCTTGCAGGCTTCCCTTATTCACTGCAGTAAGAGAAAGACTCTGAAATCACAGTTTTAGGGTCAAACTCTGACTGTGCCTGATGAAGGAAGTGGCAACCCACTTCGGTATTCTTGCCTGGGAAATCCCATGGAGAGAGGAACCTGGTGGGCTACAGTCCACGGAGTCACAAAGAGTCAGACATGGCTTAGCCACTGAGCATGAGTGTATGCATGGGGCTGTGCCAGCTAGTGATTGCTCTCTTTGATGATTTTCCCATCCCCCAATTTTGAAAGGTCTCGGTCAAAACCTGTCCCAGGTATGAGAAGTCGTTAAGAAAGCCTGAAAGTGGAGGGAACCAGAATACTAGAGACCTAGGCTGAAGTCTTGGCTCTGACATTCTGACCTTGGGCAGACCACGTAACTTATCCATCTCCCCATCTTTATGGAGTGACGATTGCCCTTTCCAACATTCTCTGACTCTGGGCAGCATCTTTCAAAGCGATAAGTCAGCTAGTATCCCCGCCCCCAATGCTGGGCTATCTGATACAGCTGACAGATGCCACATCTGCCAGCCTGTTACCACACCTCCAGGGAGAGAGCTTTAGAGATTCTCACAAAAAAACCATATCTTTTTCATTTCTCTGATGAAGAGACTGACTTTAAAGCCAGAAAGAGAGAACTATGTGCAATTTGATGGGACTCAGAACATCAAAGGCAGTTGAGTTGGTGTTTGGAACAATCTCTCAGGTCAAATCTAATTTTATCTGAGCTGATGTTTCCAAGCTTTGGTAATTGCTCCCAGTGTAACTGCCGATTCCTTGTTCTAAGCCTGTGAGCAGGGCCTCCAGTGGGGGGTTCAGATGATGGCTTTTGTCTCTGTTGCTCTTGGGGTGGGGGTGGTGCAGTCCAGGTCCCAAGACTAGATTTCAGTCCTGGGAGCTGTAGGTAGACAAAGCAGAAAGGATACTGGCCTTGAAATCAGGACCTATGTCTGCAAATCTTGGCTCTACAAGAGAGACCCAGAGAGTCTCCTTCTCAAGGACTTTTCTACTTGAACTTGACAATTTTGTGCACTGGCTTCCAGAAGACTTTGTGACAGAAGAAGGGTGGGGTTGTGGAGAGTGGGGTGCTACTTAGGGAGGTCAGGATTGACAGGCAGAGGCTCAAATGGCACAGTGACTGCACACAGTCATCCCCCTGACATAAAGAGAAGGTGTGAGCCTAGAAGCTGGGGTCACTGAGAATTGCAGGAAGCTGCTGGTGTTCGGGGCTTCCCAGGTGGCGCTAGTGGTAAAGGACCAGCCTCCCACTGCAGGAGATGTAAGAGATGCAGTTTCAATCCCTCGATTGGGAAGATACCCTGGAGGGGGCATGGCAACCTACTCCAGTATTTTTGCCTGGAGAATCCCAAGGAGAGAGAAGCCTGGCAGGCTATAGCCCATAGTGTTGGAAAGAGTCAGACGCGACTGAAGTGACTGAGCAAGCATGAACACTGGTGTTGGGAATGAGAACATAACTTGGGAGAGAAAGGATCTGAGATGGTTAATTTCATGTGTCTCTTGACTATATCACAGGGTGACTGGATATTTTGTCAAACTTTATTCTGGGTGTTTCTATGAGGATGTCTTTGGATGAAATTAACATTTAAATAAGTAGACTGAATAAAGAAGATTGCCCTCCCTAATGTCAGTGGGCTTCGTCCGATCAGTTGAAGGTCTACATAGAACAAAATCTAATTCTTCCCAGAGTGAGAGAGAATTCTCCAGCTGACACTTTTGAACTGGGTCATCTGCTTTTCCTGGTTCTATAGCAGCCTGATGGCCTTTGGACTTAGACTGAGACATTGGCTCTGCAGATTTTGGACCTGTCGGCCTCCAAAATGATGTAAGCAATTTTTATTATTCCTTATAATAAATCTTACAAAACAACTTTCTATGGAATTCAATTCTGCCTGACTAAAACAGCACTCTCTATCTGGAGCAGACTCTCTTACATTCAATGAGGAAAGTGGGAAGAGAAGTTCAAATGAATGCATTCCAAGTCCAAGGCCACCCTTCACTCGACCATCTGTCTTCAGTCTGACAGACTCTATCTCCAAACCTCTTGCCAGACGTAGAAGGGAGCAGGTAGGCACATTAGAGTGGCCTCTAATTGGAAGCCTTTCTAATCCTTTATCCATACCTTCTGGCCCTTCCTGGGTAACACGGGCTTCGGTTTTCCCATCACAGGCATTCCTAGCTCATCATCCTAGCTCAGAAACAAGCATGGCAGACGACCACCCTAACTCTCCTCTCGTGTACATTCCAGGTTCCACTTGGGACACTCTGTGACTCTCATCTGGCCCCTGGATTTTGAGCAAAACATCCATAAAGTACATGGGGATGTCTGGGCTAACTCTGGGCTGTAGCCAGAAACTGAGCAGAAGTAATTTTATGTGCAGGAAGTATTAATAAAATTTTGATACCAATGTGTGTGATTTAGTTTGATTTTTGATTTTTCTTACCTTCTGCCTTTCCCTTCATCATTGAAGAATAAGTTTTTCATATACACTGCTCATAAGGTACTGATATATGAAGTGAATAAGAGAGTCAGATTCAGGGCTTTGGAACTCCTAATTAATCTAAAGCAGATATAATAACCTTGAGTATCGTACATCATTATTTCAAGAACCAGGTGCTTGAAAAGAAAGAAAACAGATGTTCTGAATTCTGCAAAGCCTGGTTAAAAGATCAAGAGGTTAAGTCTGGAGAAAGAAGGCACATTTTATTCATAAACAAGAGATGACAAAGAGGAGCTTGGATGGAGAGTGAAATCCTGCCTGAAAAGGAGTCAGAGCAATCGAGTTAGAGGAGAGAAGGCAGACACATCAAAGCATTATAGATGCAGGAAAGCCTGTGTGGCAGAACACACCTCAGGGGGGAGCAATGACCACTTGGTGGCCACATCAGTGAGTTCTGGAGGGTCAGGTGTGGATGTCCAAGGCTGGGGATGGCCAGCTGCACCTCAACCATCCATAAGGTGGGCCTCTGCTCAGGTGAGAAGGGTACCTGCCCCATCCTCATCCCCTCTGTCCTTCTCATGAAATCACCTTCCTGTCCAGAAAGATGAGGAAGGATGAGGGATAACCCTAAAACTAACTGAGCATTTACAGAAGTGAGATTAAATTTTAAATAGCAGTGAATGCATTGCCTTGAATCAGTAAGACTGCATTTTCTACCATTGAGGGGGATGGGAGCCTGAGACCTAAACTAAATCATTTTATTGATAAAGTTTTGCTTTCCCACCCTTGTTTTTTTTTTTTCCTTCTTTACTATGATATATACTCTTGTCTCAATGCCATTGGTGGGAACATCTGTGTTCTGCTGGATTGTATGGGCTTGTGAATCACTCTCAGATGCTAGGATCATCTCCAGGAGGGAAGAAGAGATGTGGTTGAAGAGATCTGACAGACTTGAGGCTGCCCTTCCGAAGCCAGCATTGTACAGCCACCATTTCCCCTTAGGAGTGTTAACATTATTATTGCCGCTAGTTACTGTTATTGGAGAGTGGGCCATTTCCCAGCCATTGTGCTGAGTGCTGTGCTTAGACCCTTTTACTTTTGTTTGGGTTCCATCAGACTTGGTTGAGGTAAATGTTACCACCTCCAGTCTACGAATGTGTAAACTAATGAACGTACCAACTGTGACTTTTTATGATTCTACAGCTAGAAGCTGGCAGAGGTGGGATTGGAATTCAAGCTTCTCTAAGTATCTTGCTCACAAATGACACGGTTACAGTGAATTGAGTGGAATAACAGGGACATTTGCAAAACTGTCTGAAGGACCCGCCCCTGAATCATTCTAATCATTAGAAATGTAATGAACAGCTGTCACTTGTTCTGTCTGCCTGTTGTCTACATCTGTTTCCATGTTGACAGATTTCATGCTTTGAGATCTTGGTGGAGAGAAGAACTGGCATAGCTGTAGTTGAACATCAGCAAGCATCACTTGGAACAGGCTGAGATTCAAGGGCAAAAGGGTCAGCAGCTCTGTAGGCCTCCCATTCTCCTATTCCCCTACAGAGCAGGACTGAGACCTGTGCAAGACCTGTTGGGTGCGCTGTGGGATGATGTACCAGGAAAGGGACCCACTTCTCTGCTTCTCTTTTATTGTCTAGGGCCAGCATGAGGGTGGTTTTGCAGACAACAAATAAATATTATGGACTCGGGAACCAAGTTGGAATTTAACTGGCAAACAGAGAGAATGTTCTCATGTTTAGAGGAAGAAACAGATGCTGAGACCTGGGGTATCCAGGTGCTGTGCTGTGCTTAGTCACTCAGTTTTTTCCGACTCTTTGCGACCCTATGGACTGCCACCTGCCAGGTGCCTCTGTCCATGGAGATTCTCCAGGCAGGAATACTGGAGTGGGTAGCCTATCCCTTCCCCAAGGGATCTTCCTGACCTGGCAATTGAACCAGGGTCTCCTGAACTGCAGGCGGATTCTTTACCAGCTGAGCCACCAGGGAAGCCCAGTGTATCCAGGTATGTCTTCCCAAAGATGTGAGCTGAGAGATGGACTTTGAAGAATGACTCAGTTTTATTAAGGAGGTGTTCAGTGGATCATCGACTTAATGAACATGAGTTTGAGCAAGCTCTGGGAGTTGGTGATGGGCAGGCAAGCCTGGCGCGCTGCCGTCCATGGGGTTGCAAAGAGTCAGATACGACTGAGCAACTGAATTGAACTGAAGTGGATCGCAGAATATCAACTCCACGGAACATTATGGGGTCATTGAAATTATAATTAGAAATACTGAGTAGCAACTTGAAAACATGGTATTCTATTAAGTGAGCATGGCAGAATAAAACTCTCTGCTGTGATCATGATCACAAACTCCACACTTACCAAAGTGGGATGGAAAGAAAGCTAGAAAATAAATACAAAGGACATGTTTTTGTGGTGCATTTCCAGGCGAATTTTCTTTCCAATTTCCATTCCCTTTGGGATTTTTTGCTATTGTTACAAAACCATTTTTAAAGCAATAGGGGCTGGAAAGGAGATGAACATTCCTAGCCAGAAAAACAACCTTGTCCCAGACTTGAGAATGTGAAGGTAGTTCGCTTATATCCTAGGGTTTCTGCAGTTGAATTTTTGTCTGTTGATTGGATGATCACCACTAGACCAAAAGCCAGGATGGTTTGGATGGAAAGTGCCTGACAGGCACAAACTCAGGCAGGCAGCCGCTCCTTGACTCAGCGATAGAGACACCAGAGTCTTAGCGAGTCCTTCCTCCCTAGGAGGTCCAGGAGAAAGAGCGGCTTTTGGTGTGTGAATGTTGGTGAAAGGGTGTTTGAAGGGCTGAGGGGGTGCGACCTGAGTCAACCATCTTTGCTCTGGTGGTTTTGGCAGCAGTCACATCCGTTGTCCAGCACCCAGCACCACTTTCTCCAGAAAAAACTAAGGAGTGGAGAGCTGCCTGTCTGGCAGCCAACTAAGCTGTTTTCATTTTACTTTAATTGGCCCTAAACTGGTCAACACGGACATGGAGATGCTTGCTCTTCTCACACCCCGTGCTCTGGTCCATGGCATCCGGTGAGAGCCCGAACAGCCCAGCAGCACAAACAGGGGTGCCCAGCTGCCTTCCAGATCCAAGAGATAAGCGACTTCTTTGCAAATGAATCATGGACCAGGAGAGGCTGTGAGGCACCCTCATTTTTCTTACAGAGAGCAACCTTGGAAGAGTATCCTGAGGGGTGGAAGAATATGGAAATTCAAGAGGTCTCAGGTACTGAGGCTGCCTTTCTTTTCCTGGCTCACAAGTCTGAGAACAAGGCAGAAGGAAGAACTGTCAGCACTGTCTCAGTTCCTTACTTCTATCCCCAGACGTCTCAACCTGAGGTTATAAATGAGGCTGCTTTCCTGGGACCTGGATATCTGGAGATGCTGACTTCTGCTCTCCATCTGCTTGCTCCCTGAAACTTCCTCAAAGCCCCACTGGGTCCCTAGGGTGCTCGTGATAAGTCCTCTCAAGTCCTTCCACCCTGAGCTTCCACGTGGCAGCTTGAATGAAGCTCCACCCCTCCCATCTCCTGCCTCCTGCCTTCCAGGAGTTTCTGGAATGTGGCGACCCTGCCCAGCAGCTGTCTGTGGGTTCAGCAGAGCTGCAGGGCCCTCGGGGCAGTACATCCACCTGAGCTCCTGCTCCCCTGCACTGGTCCTCAGCCTGAGAGCTGGGCTGGCTTCTACCCGGAAGCGGGGAGCACGCCCACCAAACTGTCTGTCCTCCTTTGTCGTTCGTGTCTCCAAGCAGTCTTGGTGTGCCTGGAATAATCCAGAAGAGCAATTGCCTCTCTATTCAGCTTTGATCTCTCTTTTTAGGCTTAGACATGGACCAGAGAGCGGGGAGAGGGAACGGGCACCTGGACAAGTCCATAGTATGCCTTCTGTCACATCCTGCCCTCCCAGGAAGGTCCTCCTGCACCTTGAAGGCATTTTCCATGCAGTTTCTGCTAAGATATGCAAGTATCACCTGTCCCACACCTAGACAGGCTTCCCTGGTGGCTTAGTGGTGAAGAATTTGTCTGCAGTGCAGGAGACCCTGGTTCAATCCCTGGATCAGGAAGTTCCCCTGGAGAAGGGAATGGCAACCCACTCTAGTATTCTTGCCTAAAAAATCTCATCAATGGAAGAGCCTGGTATGCTCTAGTCCATAGAGTAACGAGAGTCTAATGAGCCTACATGCACACACATTTGTCACATTAGTTAGTTTGCATATGAAAGATGCACTCACTGGAGATGTTTGCTGTCTCTACGAATCGGCCAGCCCTGGGAGGGGCAATCTCCATTGCCAGCAAGGCCCCAGACATTGAAGGATCAGAATAGAAAGGCATGATCTACAAGCTGTCATACAGTTTTATCATAAGGGTGTAACTGTCGAACAACTTTGCATCCTAGTTCCACAGCATACAAGTTTCCAAAATGATCAAAACAAAGAGGAAGGCAGAGATTCAAAGAGTGAAGTTAACCCTGAGCCATCATGGAACATCCCCGGCGACCTTGAAGGGGTCAGAGGTCACCAAAGGGCAGCCCAAGGAGTGTGTGGATAGAGAACAGGCTGGCAGCATGAGCCGCAGGGTGTGGAATAAAGGTCTGTGATACAGCGGCCTGTTATCCAGTGGCCCAATTGCTGAATCGCTAACAGGAAGTGAGCGGTTCTCCTAGGGATGGAGCTTGAATCTCACGACGCTCTTCTCCGAACCACTGTTCTCAGCATCCTTTGCTCTCGGTCCTTTCAATACCCATCTCTTTGATGTAACTTAGTTTAACGAGACACTGTTAGATTGCTTTCCAGCTCTATAATTCACTCCCCAAGTGTCTTGGTATTCAGTAACCTCTCTGCACCTCTGTTTCTTAGGCTGTAAAATGGGAATAAGATTGCTGTTGTAGGCTCGTCACTAGAATTCAGTGATGTGGGTTAGATCCCTGGGTTGGGAAGATCCCCTGGAGGAGGAAAGGGCAACCCACTCCAGTATCCTTGCCTGGGAAGTCCCAAAGACAGTGGAACCTGACGGGCTACTGTCAATGGGGTCTCAAAGAGTTTGGGCATGACTTAGTGACCAAACAAAATAGTTCATTCACTTCATAGTACATCAGAAACAAACACAACATTGTAAAGCAATTATGCTTCCATTAAAAAAAAATTTTTTTTGATGCCCCTAAACACACTTCTTTTGCAATTAGCAAAACAAGACTTCATAATTTCAGTCTCTGCCTTTGCAAGCCGTGGTCCTTTCAATGAACATCTAGGTGTGGGGGAGGGGTGAGTGTGGTCATTAGACACCTGTGTTCTCACTATTGCACCTAGAAGGCCTTGTTCCTTCTGATCATTTTCTGTTTCATATACCGTTTAGCACCCTGCATTTAGGCTTACGCCTATGATCTTTTCAAGATCTAAGCTCATGAATCTCTGTAAAGGTCAAAGAAATCTCATTTAATGTTATCTCCACGCCCTGGGTGATTTTTTTCCCACTTGATAATAAAGATTGTGTTTTTAACAATAAGAAAAAAATGTCTTTGATATCCTAACTTTGAGAAATCCTTTCAAGTATGTTTTCATATGTGCACATATATTTTATGTCAGACGATGTGACTTTGAAGTGGGCCTGGATGTGTGCATTCATGCACGCTCTGTGTGTGTGTGCGTGTGTGTGTTAGTTGCTCAGTCATGTCTGACTCTTTGAGACCCACAAGGCCCCTCTGTTCATGGAGTTTTCCAGGCAAGAATACTGGAGTGAGTAGCTATTTCATTCTCCAGGGCATCTTCCTGACCCAGGGATTGACCCTGGGTCTCCCGCATTGCAGGCAGATTCTTTAACATCTGAACCACCAGGAAAGCTAGTGGGTGTACACACTTATGCGTATATTATGAACTGTTGCTATGAAGTGATGATACTGGCTTGTGTAACATGAATGCTGAGATGACAGGAGGCCCTAACATCTAGGGCAGTGAATCTCATCTGAGATTTTGCTCCCCGGTGGGAGGGGGTGCATTTAGCAATGTCTACACACACTTTTGGTTGCCTCAACTGGGGTTGGGGTGCTCCTCGCATCTAGTCACAGAGGCCAGGGATGTTGCAGAACATCCTACAGTGCACAGGACAGCCCCTCCTCCAAGAGTTATTTGTCCCCGAGTGTCAATAGTGCCGAGGTTGAGAAACTCAGTTCTAGAAGCAGAGAGATCGAGTATTGAACAAATGCTTACTGGGCATCTAGAATAGTCAAGAATCTATTTTAGCCTTGGCTCAGAAATAAGCATAATGCAAACCTCTGTAGGTATGCTCTCAGATTATTTAGTAAGAGTAGTATCGGACAGGTCTTGACTGGAAACATTTGGTGCACAGATTAAGATAAGCTAAAGAACTAGTCACAAAGGCCTGAATATTGGTGGTGGGGAGCATGAGGGAGAGTGTGGTGGCCTTGGCTAGTAGCAGCCCAGGTTTCCATCTCCCTGGGACCCCAGAGCTAAGGTAAGTGGTGGATGCTGGAGCCTGGAAGGGGATGGAGTCTTCCAGTGCAGCCCCCTTGCTAGGAGTGACCTGCAGTTGAGAGAGTTAACCTCGAGGTGACCCCGAAGGGTAGGAACTCGGGGAGTAGTTATCCCAACCTCCCTCATACCTACTGTAAGGGCACCACGTGGGAAAACAGAAGCCAGAGGGCAGGGGTGGGTATCTGTCTGTGGGGCATACAGCTCAGCATCCCACAGGAAGCAGGATGGAGAAGCGTGAGGGGTGGGGTGGGTACCAGAGAACATGAAGGTGAACAGATGAATCTGGCCAAAGACTTGGTAAAGGACTCTTACTGAAAGCGGATACTGGTAAGATCCGTAAGGGAGGCCTGCATGCAGGGCTCTCAGCTTTCAGAGGCGTGAGGGCTTCCTTCTAGCCTGGATGAGCTCGGGGAGGGCTCAGGAAAGGATGCGGCATTTGAAAGACAGCCTTGGGGAGTGAATAGAGTAACCAGCACGTCAGCCTCTTCCCACTCTGAAAGGTCACCTTCTCTCACAGGCAGGGAAGAGGGGAGCGCTGGGCTGCAAGCCCCCCCACCCCAGCCTCCTCAGCCTGCTCTCCGGCCCACGGATCCCAGCCCCACTGCTGTTCTGGGAACATTCTGCTGGAAAGCATTTTCCATCGAGAATGAGTCTCCCTGGAAGGGGGCATCGGGCAGGCCCTGCTTCCCTTCATTAGTCATTTCTTTGTTCTTCACAAATCTACTATCTTACATATAGAAGCATATCTATCTGTATATATAATGCTTTCATATATATATATGTGTGTGTGCATGTATATATATATATTAACTGTTACGTAGGGTTGCAGTAACCAAAGAACATTTAGATAATAGAGGTGTGTGCGTGTGTGCTCAGTCGTGTCCGACTCTTTGCAACTCCATGGGCTGTAGCCCGCCAGGCTCCTCTGTCCATGGGATTCTCCAGGCAAGAATACTGGCGTGAGTTGCCATTCCCTCCTCCAGGGGCTCTTCCCGACCCAGGGATGGAATCTGTGCCTCCTGTGTCTCCGGCATTGGCAGGAAGATTCTTTACCACTGTGCTACGACTTCCACCGCGGTACAAGGGGAAGACAGCCACCAAGGTGAACCCACACAGGGAACGCCCTCGTGGGCTCCCTCAGCTCCTAGCCATGCTCTCCTGTTTGGGGTCCACTCCTCACTGGGAATCCTCTTCTGCTCTCCCTTCTAAGAGTGTCCACAGATGTCTTCTTACAGAGATGGATCTCAACCCAGGAACAGACTCCCTCCCTGCCAATACAATGCTTGCCCAGCTCTGAGCAGTTCCTCTTAAGACACTATCTCCAGGAGACTCGTAGTGGCCTTTAGCATCTCCCGTCACACAGAGCATCCAGGTTTGATTTCGACACTCCTCTTCTAGCCCCCAGGGTCTTCTGTATGGGGTGAGTTGCCCACCATCCTCCTTGCTCTATTGATCGCTCACTGGAAAGCTGTGGGATTTCTTTCCAATTCTGCCCCCACCACTGCACATCCACATTTCCCAAGGATAAATATTAATTATCAGAGATATTACAGCCTAAACTCAGAGAGTGGGAGAGAAGTATTTACCTTGCATCCCCAAATGCAATGTTTTCAAATGTTTTCAAAGCCTGCTCTCCACATGTAATTAATACCTTATATCATTACTTTTGAACAGTGTAGATGTCTCCACGCTTTCAAACTCAGACCCCTAGAGCCTGCTGGAAATAAGAGATGGGCCCATTTTCCAGCTTTATCCCTCTTAAGAACAGCTCTCCTGACTACACAAAGACCAGACGGGGGCTTTGTAATTACTTCTTGAAAGAGCGAGATTAAATTCTTAGCCAAGGGCATTCTCTCCCCTAGACTCTGAAGGGAGAGAGAAAAGATGGTTTTGTTTCTCTAGTAACAAGATTTTAACACTGAGAGATGGGAGTTGGAGCATGAGGTGTGATATTCAAGGTGGAGAGAACAATGTGAGCAGGAGCACAGAGGTTGGAAATAACACACAGAACCTATGGTTTCAATGAACATTGTTTAAAAATGTGACAGCTATGAATTGTGGGTATATACACAGCAGGTACCAAATTATAGGTGATGTTTAATTATTTCCCTTAAAGATCAATTTTGTGTTTTTAAGAATTCCATGTAGCTGATTTAGAGAAGGATATTATTAACTCACTGAAATAGAAACACAAAAATCCATTTGTTTCCAGTTACTGCCATTACTTGGGTTGACTCCTTTCCCCTTCCACTTGACTGTGGATTCTCTTCATGACATCAGAGTTGAATTCCATGATGTTGGTCCCTTTGGGTTATTCTGTCAGTCTGGTTTCTTTTCTCAGACTCCATGATGCTTATTTTAAAATAGCCAGTTTCACGATCATTCCAAAGCCCTCCTTGCCCACCCCCTAGTTCTTCCCCCCAACTCTAGGGGCCAGACTGGATGCTAGTGACTTAGAACAGGGTAAATGGTACATACCAAACCAATGCTAGGGCCCTGGGAGGTAGGGGCAGAACATCTTCTCGCTGGCTGTCCAGAGGTTAAGTTCATTCTTTCTGTTGGCTGCTGTTTGCTCTCTAACACTAAGTAGCCAGTAGCTCTTGGTTCTGCTGGGTGTCAAGATTCCAAAACACTGTTGGTTATTTCGTGGAGGATGTCCTGTTGGTGTTTCAGAGAGCCCTAGGTGGCCCTGCCCCCTGCACGTTAGCTTGGACTCATCTCCTACTTGTGATGTTTTCCATCTCCTCCTCCCAGGACCCACTCCAGTCTGTCTACCCATCCCATCTTGTTTCCAGGGCCCCAGTCTTCGAGCTGTCTGGAGCTTCCTACTGCACTCCTGCTCGGGAAACACATGTCTTCGCCACATGAAATGGTGAGGGTCACTGGATCCCCCAGTGGCACAGCCTTCTGTCCTCCACACCCCAGACAGCAGGCCTCTTCTTGCCTTTCAGCCAAGAGGATCTCCAGTCCCCAGCCTAGGGGAGGGAGAGAAGGTTTGGGCTCTTGGATTCTCTTGGTTGTCTCTCTCTCCCCCTCGGCTTTGGGGGGAGCGAGGAAGAGCTGCTTTTTGCATGACAACACGACACTCCTTCAAAATGCCACCTCCTCTCCCTCCTGCCTCCCTTCCATGTTTCAGCTGTGTGTGCGGAGGGGGTAGGTGGTACCCTCTTTATTGAATGGCATCCTTCTACATGCCCTGCAGGAAGGGGCTGGACGCAGAGCTGGTGATCCTTGCGAGTGAGAAAGTGGGGTACTTTCCAACACTTGTTTTCAGTCATGGACCTAAAGGGACAATTCCAATATGTGGCAACTGACAGTACTGTGTACCATCATGACCACCCTTCAGAGATCCGTGTACCACCTCCCAAAATTTGGTTCAGATGTCAAAACTGATGATACCACACATTCACCAAAAAGGTATGAAAAAGTATTACTTAGAGAATTGAGGTCTCTGGGGAGAACAGAGCAGGCCTCTCAAGTAGGTCCAAAATAACCTGAGAGATGGAGGAAGGGAGCCTGGCCCAGTGTTTTATGGCAGTTAAGGAGTGGGGGTGGGGTGAGGAGTCTCAGCAAGGGGCAGAGGCTTACAGGTTTCAATCTCCTACTGGTGCCACAGAGGCTGGCGTGCTGCAGTCCATGGGGTCACAAAGAGTCAGATATGACTCAGCGACTAAACAACAATAACATGATCCAACAATCCTACTCCTGGGCTTACATCCCGAGAAAACCATAATTTGAAAAGATACCTGCATCTCAGTGTTCATTGCAGCACTGTTTGCAATATCCAAGACATGGAAGCGACTGAATGTGCATCAGTAGATTAATGGCTAAAGAAGATGTATCCACAGTGGAATACTACTCAGCCAGAAAGAATGAAATACTGCCATTTGCAGCAACAGGAATGAACCTAGAGACTGTCATGCTAAGTGAAGTAAGTCAGACAGGGAAAGATAAGTATATATGATACTGCTTATAGGTGGGATCTAGGATATGACATGAATGAACTTATCTTTGAAACAGAAATAGACTCGCGGACATAGAAAACAATCTTATGGTTAACCAAAGAGAAAAGGGCAGAGGGATAAATTAGGAGTTTTATTCATTAATCAGATACATAGTATATACAAAATAAAACAAGGACCTACCACATAGTACGGGGAACTATATTCAATATAGTGTAATAACCTATAAAGAAAAAGAATCTGAAAAATTATATATATATATATATATATACACACACACACACACACACACACACACACATACACATATATATGAATCACTTTGGGGGCATTCCCTGGGGGTCCAGTGGTTAAAACACTGAGCTTCCAATGCTGGGGTCCCAGGTTTGATCCCTGGTCAGGGAACTAGGATCCTTTAAGTTGTGCAGTATGCCCCCCCCCAAAAAAAAACAAATTTAATCTCTTGGCTGTACACCTGAAACTAACACAACATTGTAAATCAACTGTACTTCAATTTAAAATATTTTAAAAGAATAGGGCCAGATGCTTTATCACAGTTACTTAGACATTAGAGGAAACTCAGACAGTGTTGCTCTTCAAAGTCATCCCTGCAGAGAGCTGGGTCTGATCCTCCAAGGAGCAGAAAGCAAAATGGGAAGGTTAACTGTGCAAAGATTTTTAGGAAAAGGGCCTATGAGGGGGTAAAATAAGGAGCAGACCAGACAATCTGGAAGAGTCATCAGACTGTGACATGAACGTTTGACCTTGAGCGAAGGACAGACAAAGAGATGGTTTGATGGAAATGCCCTAGGAAGCCATGTCGTCTACAAAAGGATCAGCAAAGTCTGGGATGTTGTCTGTGCTGAAGTCAGACATCTCAGGAGTCCCTGCCAGGAAGGGGTCTGGTCTGGGAGCTACGTGTGGGCACCTGGACTTTTTGTGAACAAGCGGCTTCCCCAACTCCACAGCTGAGCCCTGGTTGATCGTCCTTCTTATAACTGGAAGCCTGAGAGGTAGTCTCATGGCCACCTCATGCAGACACCTAGTCCAATGATGGTTTCATTGCTAAAATCACTGTGCCCTTCCTTTGCAGGGAAATGTCCTCATAGGATATGACAGAAACAATGAAAGGGCAGAAGAGTTTGATAGCTTTTAAAAAGACCCTTAACTCTTAAGCCAGACCAGCTTCGGCCAGCTAGAGTACCGCTCCTAGCACTTGCTCTTGTCGTTTAGACGCTAAGTTGTGTCCAACTCATTTGTGAGCCCATGGACTGTAGCCCTCCAGGCTTGTCTGTCCCTGGGGTTTCTCCAGGCAAGAATACTGGAGTGGGTTGCCATTTGCTCCTCCAGGGAATCTTCCCTACCCAGGGATTGAACTTTGTCTCCTGCATTGGCAGGCAGATTCTTTACTGCTGAGCCACCAGGAAAGACGCTCTTAACACTTACCTTTGTGGGTTTGGCTATTGCATACACATACCACATACACGAAGAATCTGCACTTAAATGATAAAAGTCACCATTAATGACATTCCAAGGAATATGCCACAGTGTCTGAAAGTGATTAAAAGGAACAATCCCAGACACATTTGGAACAATAGTCACATCGTAAGAATAATTTTACAGCCTTCCAAGGTGACTTGACTGAGGCGGACCATTCTTAGTGTCTACAGGATTTTAGGGACAATAGTGAAAATTAAAAATAGCTCTGCTTTATATCGTCATTTCCTTTCCATGTGTGCACTGGCAGATGGATATGTGCGAGAATTATTTGCCATGAAGTGGATGAATGGGGGTCCTCCAAAGCTCTGTGCTTGATTTTGTACTTTTCTGTTCTTTTTTTTTCAAAGAGAGATTCCCAAGTTGTATAACTTTTAGGATCCCCCACAAAGCCTTAATCCACCCCAAGAAGGCATATTTGTGGCCTCACATCCTGGCTGAGTTTGTGTCTGTTTCTATGGCTTCCTTTCCCCGCATCCTCACACTTGGGTACATATGGTTCTCCAGATGGGGTAATGCTCTCCTTCACACGTGTTTCTAAATGTCTTTGGATTGTTTAACAAAAAGAAGTTAACGGGTAAAAGCGAGGGGGGAAAAAAACCTGGTTAGACAAATCTCTGAACCAAAGTGAGGGATGGAGGAAGGCCCTTCTCTTTGCCTCCCAGGGGTTCGAGCTTCCTCTATCGTCAGGTTTGGGGAAAGAATGTCTTTCTAGAAGCCACTAGAGGGCACCAGTGTGCAGACAATTGTCACATTTGGGCAGGGTGCTGAGCTCCGGGGAGCAAGAGGGACACTGACTCTCCTATTCCTATAACCAAGAGTCTTTTTTTTTTTTTTCTTTTCAAAGCACCTCTTCCTCCACTTGGGATGTTTCTTCCTGAATCTGAATCATCCTAGTATTTTCTCTTCGCCTACTCACCTATATGGCGTAGGAAATGGCAACCCACTCCTGTATTTTTGTCTGGAAAATTCCACGGACTGAGCCTGGAGGGCTACAGTCTGTGGGGTTGCAAAGAATTGGACACGACTGATGGAGTGATTGAACACAAGTACACACCCTTCTGTAAGGTCTCACATGTCCCCTCCTCCAGGCTATTTGTTGTTGTGAAGATCATCTCTATGAATGAAGGTTAAAGGACCCCCACGAGCATAGACCAGGGAGACACAAGGCCCTGGAGAGAACACTGAACTTATTATCAGGAAACCTGGACTCCAGCCCCAGATTTGTCATTGGCTGTGTGATCTTGAGAAAATCACTCTACCTCTCTGAACCTTCATGTACTTATCTGCAAAAGGCAGAGTCCTCTAAAGTTCTTTAGGTCTGAGGGGAAAAGACTTCATCTAAGTCTTTAAGACTGGATCTAGCAAAATATCCTCCTTTGAAGGCAAAAACCTCTTTCTTTTCCATCATCCTTAAAACCTCTCCTTCTAAAATTCTAAAACCAGCTTCTTTAATATTCTTTATCAGCTCCTGATAAGTAAAATTCCAAATTAAGGACTTCTCTGGGTTTCCAGGCCAACATATGAGGAGCTTGGAAGTCATCTCTCCCGTCCACACAACAGGAGAAAAGATGAACAAACTGAAAATCAACAACGCTTCTTAGATTCATCAGAAAACTGACATCACAGGGCAAGCTGCTCCCCACCCCACCCCCACCCCCACCACTACCAATGAAAGAAACAGACAGGTAGACAAAGAATCACACATTAGACAAAGTTCACATGGAGCTGAAGATCAGGAGGAGGAAACGCAGGAACCAGTTCTGGGTTCCTTTTATCTAGTTTATCACGTCAGACTTGCAGCAAAAAATGTAACAAGGCATACTAAAAGACAAAAAAAAAATACAGAACAATAACTACTACTACAACAAAAATCCCCACAGGTTGAAGAGATAGGGAAAACATCAGAGACAAACTCAAATGTGGCAGAGATGTTGGAATTAGCAGACTGGGAATTTAAAGTTACTATGATTAGTATTCTAAGGGCTCTAATGGAGAAACTAGACAACATGCAAGAACAGATTGGCAGATTGGTAATGGAAGCAGTGAGGTGGAAACTCTTAGAAAGAATCAAAATCAAGGGCTAGAGATCAAACCACCATGACAGAAATGAAGAGTGCCTTTGATGGACTCATCAATAAACTGGACTCGGCTGAGGAAAGAATCAGTGAGCTTGAAGACATCAATAGAAACTTCAAAAACTGAGACTCAAAGAGTAAAAAAACGAGAAATATAGAACAAAGTACTCTAATGACCGTAGGACATTAATAGAAGTCGCAATGTGTGTATATGAGGAATATCAAATTAACGATGTCCTCTCTCGTCTATGCTAACCACATCACTTACATAACTGCATCACTCTTACCTGCAAAATTCAGAGCTGAACTAAGAAACCATGTTTTTGCTGTAACTCCTAACACTGCCATATCTTATTAAATCATCTCTGTTTAAAAGATGAGAGACTTCACGAGGGATGGATGAGAAACCCAAAGAAGTCCTGAATTTGGAATTTTATTTATCAGGAGCTGATAAAGAATATTAAGGAAGCTGGTTTTAGAATTTTAGAAGGAGAGGTTTTAAGGATGATGGAAAAGAAAGGTTTTTGCCTTCAAAGGAGGATATTTTGCTAGATCCAGTCTTAAAGACTTAGATGAAGTCTTTTCCCCTCAGACACAAAGAACTTTACAGGACTCTGCCTTTTGCAGATAAGTACATGAAGGTTCAGAGAGGTAGAGTGATTTTCTCAAGATCACACAGTCAATGACAAATCTGGGGCTTGAGGTAGGGAAAAGAGGCTTACCTAGTTTCTCTGTAACCTCATTGGTCTCATTAAATTGGTCTTGAAGTGACCTCTCTTCTCCCATTTTCTGCCTGAATCTCCTACTCCTCAGAAGACAACGCGTTCAGACCATTGGACCGTGACCAATGCGACCTCAAAGCTGATATTCTTCATGGTGGAAACTGGAAAGTCTTACACCATCTCCAATGGAGATTTGCCTGGAGCTGGAGAAAAATTGGACCAGAGAGTTTGGAGTAGCACGTGGAGAGGTGACCTCCTTGTTGTCCCTACGATGTCACAGACTTGAGGTCTCTTGAATACATTCTTATCTCCTGTTCCATCACTTGCTCTTTATTTTAATCACCTTCATTATAAATGTCTTCAAAAAGGGCCTGCCACCTTCCATCCCTGTTCCTACCTTCATCCTGTCCTATTGCATCCTGCTTAGGATTCTTCAGTAGTATCCTTCTTGAGAGGGACATTCAAGGCCATTTATGACCTTGTGAGCGGACCTCTCGCTCTACCCCTGGCCCTTTCTTTTCTCACCAGCTACCATTTTTGTGCAACACTGAGCTGTTTATATTCAAGGCATCTTCTTACTTCCCTGTCTTTCCATATGCTGTTCCTTCTGCTAGAAAGATTCAGTTCACGTGCTCCCTCCACCAGGAAGTCTTCCCTGAGAAGCTGGTCCAGGTTGCAAGCCTCTCCTAGCTTCTCCCCTATGACCTGGGCACACCTCTGCTCTTCTGCTTTCCTGGACTACCATCGCTTCCCTAGTCACCTTCAAGTGCCTGGGGGGCAAGAATTGTATTCTATCGCTAAGTTTATTATCTAGTACAATATATGGAGCATGATTTACTACATGAATAAAAATATGAATGAGTCAACAGAATGTAAAAATCTCAAACATGTTGTGAAAAGAAAATGAAAGTAGATCATAAGGGAGAAGAAAAGAAAAAGAAGAGAAAAGCAGAATAGGAGGCAGGAAAGTTCTATGTACTGTTTCAAACAAAGTAACTGAAGGAATTAAGGTTTCAGTCCTGGTTCAGACTGTTAAGGAAACATGGTTTAATAAATGCCTTTGAAATGTATTTTTGAAAAACCTTAAAGATAAAAATCAGTAGAGCTTAAAACGAAATACATCTCTCAAAACGCTAAATCCATTTATCAAGCCAGAAAGCAAAGAAAACATGAAAAGGTGGAAAGCATAGAAAAAGATGACAGAACAAAGATCAAACGTAGGAGGTGTATCAATAAAAGCAAATGGATCAAGCTTTTCTATTAAAAGACAAGACCAATGGGGTCAAAACCCCAAAGCTGAGTATGTACTGTCTACAATTTACACACCTAAAATAAAATGATCCAAATAGACTAAGATAAGAGCATGGGGAAAAGACATGCCTGAAATATTAAAAAGGGAAAAATATGGAAAGTGGAAGCAAGCATATTCATAGAAGACAAAGTAAAAATCTACAGTAGAAGACAGATAAAGCTTTTTGTTTTACCTTTCAATTAATTTTAATGTTTTAATCAAAAAGTTGAACATGGGCACAGTCCAATTTTTTTTTTAATTCTAAAAGGAGATTACAAATATGTCAGTTCCTTATCCCCCACCCCATCCAATATTCTAACTGCAACATTTTTCAGCTTTTTTGGCTGTTTCTCATATGTAAGAAATATGCTAAAATTAACGGACGTAAACAGACTTCAGCTGATCAATAATATTAGCTCCTTAAAATGCTAGCAAAGGGTTTCTTTCATACCCATCTTACCCTGCTCTCATTCTTCTGATGTAGTTATATCACAGTTTGTAGATTTGTCCATATCCAGTATTATATCAGCTAGGAAAGTACCTGGCTGAAAGAAATAGAAAGCACAACTAACACTGACTTTCAGGCAGTCAAAAGATGATGTGACCGTTTTATGATTTCTTTAGGGGCCTAGGCTCTTTTTATTTCTCTACTCTCCCATTTTAGGCTTGTACTTTGGTCCTCATGGTCACAAGACAGCTGCTGCACCTCTGATGTTGCACCCATGTTTCAGGGAAGGAGAAAAAGGAAGGAAGAAGGAAGCTAGGGGAGAAAGAAGAAAAAGTTTCCTAGGAACCTTTCTCATCAGCAGGCGTGTCGCAAACCTTCAACTGTGAGGCAATCTAGAATTACAAGTACTTTTAGATAGGCACATTGCTGCTTGAACAAAATTGAGGTTTGGATATGAGGAAGAAAGGAATGTAGGCACTAGCAAGAGAATCAATAGTGTGTGTCACAGGTGTTTTTATTATCTCGACGTAAATAGTGCTAACTTCTTAATCAGGGAATGTTATATTTTCTTTCTTGTACATCTTTTTGTTTTTCCTGGAGTCAAAGCTTGCCTCATTATTTTTCATTTGCTTAAGTTTTTTTCTTTTCCACTTTGAACTGTGGCTAACCTTCCCCATAAGTATCAAGAGCTCTGTAAGAGATATCTTACAGATATCTCTTAACATTATTTCCATGTGTTTAAATCCATCAGATAAACTATCATTTCAAACCTTTTTCAGGAGACATCACTACTCAAGTCTGCATTCATCTACTCCATCTCCAGGTTTGAAGACATGCTCTCAGCTGGGACATACCTTTGTCACCATTCCAGGAAGCCCCTCCACCCCCTTTTCCCACTTTTCTGAATCTTCATCTTTCATTTTCTTGAATTTCTATCTAATTTTGTTAGAGTATATCCCTTAGTTGCTTTCTGGAAGGGAAAAAAGAGAAAAAGACAAACGTTAGCTTTTTTCTTTAGACTTCTGCATTCCTACCCTAACACTTAATTGCAGACCTTGTGTGCATGCTCAGTCACTTTTAGTCATGCCCAATTCTTTGCAAACCTGTGGACTGTAGCCTGCCAGGCTCCTCTGTCCATGCAATCGTCCAGGCAAGAATACTGGAATGGGTTGCCATTTCCTCCTCCAGGGGATCTTCCTGACCAAAGGATTGAACCCAAGTCTCTTATGTCTCCTGCACTGGCAGGTGGATTCTTTAACACTAGCACCACCTGAAAATTCTAGGTTGGAATTGATTGCTCTCCAATTTTTATTAAAATCTTTGCCTCGTTGCTTTCTATCTCCTGCTTTCTTGAAGTCCATCCAATGCCATTCTGATTACTGATTTTTGCTCGATCCCTGGTTCCCACCAACCTTTCATGCTTTAAGCTCTTCTTTTTATTCCAGTATTCTGAAATTTCACTATTGTGTGTATTGTTGTATTTTATCACCCATTGTGCTGAGCATCTGGTAGGAAGTGATCTGGAACCATTTATCCATTCTGGGAAGGTTAATTTTATTGTTCCTTTAATAATGTCTCCCCCTACGCTTTCCTGATTTTTGTTTTCAGAAACTGTGACAGTTTGGATTCTTTGGTCTATTTCTTTATAATTTTATTTTAATTTCTTGAATACTTTTCAACTGTGCTTTCCAAACTCTACTGAATTTTCCATCATGGTTTTGACATTTTTAATTTCCAAAGTCTGTTTCTGGTTCTCTGACTGCTGCCCCTTGTCCCTTTTATAAAAATACTTGTTTCACAGTTGCACAATATTTTACTATTTCTGAAGATACTAATTACAATTTCTTTAAAGCTTAAAGAAATTAATCTTCAAAACTCTCTGCATTATTTTCCATCATGCTGATTTTGTTTGTTTTGATTCCTTTCTTTTGTATCGGGAGTTTTCTTTGGAGGTCTGGTGGTTCTCTGCTGTTCACATCTGAGACTAAAGCACTAAAATACTAACTGAAATCTACAGCCAAGGAAGCTACTGACGTCATTGTAAACAAGTAGCACGGAGCTTTTCTTCAGAAAGCAAAGGTCAGTGTGGGTATGTTCTTTCTTGGGCTGTGTGTAGAAGGATGTGGTTTCTCCCCTTACCTCCCAGAATTCTGCAGCTGATAGGAAATGTTCCCATCATTCTATGAATAGGCTTTGACTTTATTCCCCTGTGTTCAAACTCCATCTCACCTGGCCCTACTCTGTGGTCAATGTATAGGAGTTATAAGGCTCTCAGATTCAATTTTTGAAAAGTTATTTGTCTCTTGCATTATATTGGGGATAACTGCTGAGTATACAGGATAGTGGTGGGCAAGGTAGGGAACACTGGATCTAATTGCTCCTTAGAAATACTTTCCCATAATCCTCTGGTTGTCAGCCCTACGTCTCCCCTGGTTTCTTTGCTATTTGCTTTCTCTAATTCCTAAGGCTTTCCGGCTCTCAGCCAGGGAATGTCACCTGCTTCTCCTCAGTCTCCCCTCTGCTATAAGTCATGTCAACTTTTCTCTCATTGCTACACCATTTAGCATCATCCATTCATGCTCCCTTTTCACATAAAGCTATGTTGTTTGGGGCTATAGAAGTCTTCTGATTTCATGAAAGATGAAATTTTGGTTTCAGTTTCTCTTTGTTGTTTGGAATGCTTTTGAAAAGAAATGGAAACCAAACCATCTTTTCTCTATGATTTTAAAACTGGAAGCCTCATTTTGCTTTGACAAAAGTTGTAACTCACAGTGACTGTATCGCAGATAGCAAACTTTTATCCGGGCAATATTGTTGCATCAAAATATATAAAAGCAAAATATTTGCTATTCATGGAGAGATTGACAAAATTAGAATGGTGGTAAGGAAGCTGTTATATTTTTTTTAAATCTCTGACAGAGCAATAGGCAAAAATAGGGAGGTTTAAGATCTGAATAATGTAATTAATTCACTTGATTTAAAAAATATGTTTCAAACTCTGTACTTCACAGAGAATAACAAGAAACAAAATACAAATCCCCAGTAATAGATCCAAGACCATATGAGAATGTGTTTCATGATAAAGTTGGCATTTCGGATCAGTAAGTAAGGGGTAGATTATTCAACAAATGGTGTTGGGAAAACTGGCAAATGATCTGGAAATAAAGAGAAAGAGACTAATGACTTCGGTCTTTCAGTTATCGCTGCCAATTCTTGGCAGGCAGCTTGACTACTGGGGCTTTTCCCAAAGAGTCCTCATTCCCTGTTCTTTAGCATGCCTCTCTAGAATACTTTCTAGGCATTCCAAAGAATAATCAGAATTAAGCCATTTGACTTCCTCTGGTGACTTAAATGGTTGCACTACTTTGAAAGTCAAGAGGTCCTTCACACTTGGCCCTCTTAATGGATTGCCCTGCATGCATTTGATAGCATGGAACTACATATTAGATTCTTACATCACGGAGTTTGGAAGGGGCTAGCACATGGGTTGAGAAGGCTGGAATCCCCGTTACTGAGAAGGATAGCTTTCTGTAGTCAAGCCTTCCCAAAACCTCTGAGGCTGTCCGAGGACCCATGTGGGGCTCCATTGCCTTCTGAATGCTCCTAGCTCTAAAACCCTTAAAGAGATCTTGCCTTTTTTCCACATGCCCTCCCCCTTTCATCCAGGAGGGATGTGCAAAATATTTATCAGCTGTCATTGTGTCATTGGCACTGACCCATCAGAGATATGCAACATCAGTCAGTCTAGAAATGAGGTGTAATTAACCAGCCAGACTGGTGCCAAGTAGGTGAGCATCAGCTCTCTTTCTGCTAGAGGCAGTCCTACAATTCTCCCAAGAGCATTTCCTCCAAACTTCATTTTGTTTGAGGTGCTATGTTGTGCTGTTTAGTCAGTAACTAGTGTCTGACTGTCTGTGACCCCATGGACTATATGTAACCTGCTAGGTTCCTCTGTCCATGGGATTCGCCAAAGAAGAATACTGAAGTGGATTGCCATTTCCTACTCCAAGGGATCTTCCTGACCCAGGGATCAAACCCATGTCTCCTGCTTGGCAGGCAGATTCTTTACCACTGAACCACCTGGGAAGCCCTTGAGGTATTATATTATCTCTTCATTTTTACCTCATTTATGGCTTTGAATTTGTGGCAAATTCAAAACACCTCTGTGGTTGTCCTTTCCTTCTCTGTTATGTCTGTTTGACAATATTTTTCCTGGTTTGATTTACTATGAAGATCTCTTGAGCCAAGACATTTCTGGAGAGGGCAAAAGTGGAGACAGATGTCTTTACTGGCAGAATAGAGAGCGGTGTGGCCAAAGACATCTCCAGTGGTTTCCCCATTTTAGAAGCATCTTCTCCTGGCTTTTCCTGAGCTAGAGCTCTCCGCGAACAGGGCTTTCTCTCTTCCCAATTACTCAAAATCCTCTCCCATCTGATTATATCATCATCTCTTAAGTCCTGCTGGGAAAGATTGAGGGCAAGAGGAGAAGGGGGAGACAGAGAATGAAATGGTTGGATGGCATCACTGACTCAGTGGACATGAGTTTGAGCAAACTCTGGGAGATGGTGAAGGACAGGGAAGCCTGGCGTGCCAAAGTCCATGGGGTTGTAAAGAGTAGGATATGACTTAGTGACTGAACAACAACTTGTAACCCCAAGAACCCATCTGGATGTTCTGTGTTCTGATGGCTGAAGAGTAAAGAGGGTAAAAGTGGAGGATGACACAGAGGATTTTTAGCCAAGGTTGTATGTGGCCATATTCTTTCTGCCCACACGTCACTGGCCAGAACTCAATAGCTTGTCCTCTCACCACTGTCAGGAAGGCTAGAAAATGTCATTTAACTTATTGACAGAAAGAAGAAGTGGGTTCGTGGTGAGCATCTCACCATCTCTGCCTCACTATTTTCTCCAACCTGTAGGATGGGGGGCATGTTCTAAATTGGTGACCAATCTGTGTTAGTTCTTCTTTCCTTTTTACGTAAAAGAGCATTTTCATGAGAGTAGCCATGCTCATCTTTCAGGTTGCTTGACCTTAAACCTTGACATGCACTGGAATTGCCTGGAGAAGCTTGTAAAAATTGCAGATTGCCTGCCAAGGAAGGGGAGATGGGTTAGAGCCTAGGTCTGGGAAGATCCCACATGCTGTGAAGCAGTTAAGCCCACACACCACAACTACGGAGCCCAGGCTCTAGAGCCCGTTCTTTGCAATGAGATAAGCTACCGCAATGAAAAGCCTGTACACCACAACTAGAGAGTAACCTCTGCTCTTTGCAACTACAGAAAGCCTGTACGCAGCAACAAGGACCCAGCACAGCCCCAAAATAAAATTAATAAATAATTTTGAACATGCAGATTTCTAGTGCCACCTCCAGAAGTTCTTTTATTCCCTCATAAAAGTTTGGAAATATGTAGCCAGGATGTCACAAAAGTTTTCAAAGTTTACACTAGCCAAAATGTTAATGGTGGTTGTCTTTAGATAATGTACCACATGGGGAATAGAGCCAATATAGTTTTATAATAACTATAAATAGAGTATAACCTTTAAACACTGTGAATCACTATATTGTACACCTGTAACTTACATAATATTGTACAGCAACTATACATCAATAAACTAAATGAAAACCCATAATTTTAATTATGATCACATCCTGAATTTACTTGGCAAACTCTCCAGTCCCTATCTTTACCCCAAATTCTAGATCTGAGTATGAGTGATTGAGTGAAAGTTTCTCAGTCATGTCTGACTCTTTGTGACCCCATGGACTATATAGTCCTTGGAATTTTCCAGACCAGAATACTGGAGTGGGTAGCCTTTGCCTTCTCCAGGGGATCTTCCCAACCCAGGGATTCAACCCAGGTCTCTCGCATTACAGGCAGATTCTTTACCAGCTGAGCCACAAGGGAAGCCCAAGAATACTGGAATGGGTAGCCTCTCCCTTCTCCAGCAGATCTTCCTGACCCAGGAATCAAACCGGGGTCTCCTGCATTGCAGGGGGATTCTTTACCAACTGAGATATCAGGGAAGCCTTTGATTTGAATATACAGCTGCCCAAACAATGGGTTTACCAGGTGGTACTAGTGGAAGAGAACCTGCCTGCCAATGTAGGAGACATAAGAGATGTGGGTTCAATCCCTAGATCGGGAAGATCCCATGGCTACCCACTCCAGTATTCTTGCCTGGAGAATCCCATGGACAGAGACGTCTGGTGGGCTATGGTCCATAGGGTCGCAAAGAGTTGGACACGACTGAATTACTTAGCATGCACACATGCCAAACAACACGTCTCCTTTCATACCTAATAAGCTGCTGAGAGTTAAAATGTCCAAAGCACGTGCTTCATTTTCACCCCTCTCCTGTGGTGCCCTGCCCCCCAGTAAAGGGTGACGTCATTTACCCATTTACTCAGGGCACATATTTTGGATTACTTTTCACTCGTGTCTTTCTCTCGGACCCTCATCCCATTCAACAGAGACTCCTTCCAACCTGCTTCAAATATACTCTTAATCCAACCACATCTCATATTCTGCAGCACTGGCATCTCAGTCTGTGCTGCGCTCACATGTCACACAGACCAGTAACATCCTCCTTCCTAGTGTCTCTGTGGCTCCTCTCCTCTCCTCTCCCACCACGAAAGCCAGAGCAACCCTTTGAAAACATCAGCCAAGCACGTTCCTCTTTGTCCTCAATCCTCCAAGGCTTCCCTTGACCCAGCAACATGCAGAGTCCTCAGCACGGCCCCCAGGCCTACTGGATCTCAGTTCTGGCCACTTGTCTGCTCTCGTTTCTCACCGTTCCTGCTCATGGCGTGTGGCGCCACTGGCCTCCTTGTCCTTCCTTGAACATATCAAGGTCTCGGCCCTTGTTGCTCCATTTCCTGGCTTGTTATTTCCCTAGATATTAATATTTGTAGGGCCTCCACTATCATTTCAATCTAGTCTCTGAACAAATTTCATTCTTCAAAAAGGCTTTTCCTGATTATACATTATGAATAGTGCCCCCTTGCCCCGTCAGCGCCATCATTTTACTTGCGCTTTCTTTTCCACCTGAGCTCTTATCATTAACTGAGCCAGCACAGTAGACTTATTTGTCTGTTTTCTTCCAATCTTGTCCCATGATAGCACATTGTCTTTTCTGCTTATTTCTCTAGTCCTCAGCACCTAGAAGGGTGCCTAGTCTCCTAAGATTTTATATTATTAATATCTTTTTAAAAAATGATAGGAATTCTCTATTGGTGCAGTGGTTAGGACTCAGTACTTTCACTGCTGTGGCCTGGCTTCAGTCCCTGGTTGGGGAACTAAGACCCCACAAGCCATACAGCATGGTCATATAAATAAATAAAAGAATAAAAAATTTTTAAATTTAAAAAGATTAAAATTTTTGAGACTTCCAAATAGTTTACTCTATGATGTAGTAGTCCTTGTCGCATACTGATAAAAGGTTCCCCTCTTTTTGTTTAAGGCAGAGTTTTTACTTTCTGGTTACATACTTGATAATCATCAAACAAAATGTCCATCTAAGCCCAGTGTCCTGACATCGTGAACTCCTTTCTCTGTTAGCACTTGAAACATCTCCCTGGGTCATCGCTTCGCTCTGTTCTTCCCACCTGAAGGCATTGGCAGGACAGCCCTGGTTTCCCAGCCTCTACCTTGATCTGCTCTCAGGCACAGATCTGTGCCCTGCAGTGAGAGATGGGGAGTCCCAGGAGTGCTGCTAAATCAGGAGCCTGGCTTCATTATTATGCATCCCCAGTAAATCCGAAGCATGACTTATGAGACTCCTTTTAGGATGATTAAAAGAAAGAAAGAAACTAATGAGAAGATCACACACTTCATTTGTAGCAAACATTTCAGGCAGTTTTCTTCCAAGATGTTTACAAAAGAAACCCGGGGGAGTGAGATGGGGTTCTACCTCTTGACACCCCACATCAGGAAATTCAAGAGGCCATGTATCTTAGAGAAGGATGCAGGATGTCCAGTGGGGTTGAAACACAGAAATAGTGTGAGGTGGCTGTGTGTGTGTCTGTGTGTGTGTGGTGGATGTGGTGGGGATGTGTGTGTGGTGGGTGTGTATGTACAGTGTGTGTGGTATTATGGGGGGTGTGTTCTATGTGGGGTGTATGTGTGTGTGTGTGGTGTGTGAGTGTGTGTGGTGTGAGTGTGTGTGTGGGGTGTGTGTGTGTGGTATTGTAGGGTGTGTGTTATGTGTGTGGGGTGTGTGTGTGTGTGGTATTGTGAGGTGTGTGTGTGTGGTGTGTATGTGTGGTATGTGTGTATGTGGTGGGTGCTTGTGGTATTGTGGGGTGTGTATGTATATGTGTGTGTGGTGTGTGTGGTATTGTAGGGTGTGTGTTGTGTGTGTGGGGTGTATGTGTGGTGTGTGTGGCATTGTGGAGTGTGTGTGTGTGGTGTGTGTGGTATTGTGGAGTGTGTGTGTGTGCGGTGTGCATGTGTGTGGTATGTGTGTGTGGTATTGTAGGGTGTGTGTTCTGTGTGGGGGGTGTGTTTGGGGCGGTCGTGTGCAGTATCATGGGGTGTGTATGTATATGTGTGTGGTGGGTGCGTGTGGTATTGGGTGTGTATGTATATGTGTGTGGTGGGTGTGTGTGTGGTATTGTGGGGTGTGTATGTATATGTGTGTGGTGTGTGTGGTATTGTGGGGTGTGTGTCCTATGTGGGGGGTGTGTGTGGTGGGTGTGGTATTGTGGAGTGTGTGTGTATGTTGTGTGTGTGTGGTGTGTATGTGTGGTATTGTGGGGTGTATGTTCTGTGTAGGGTGTGTGTTTGGGGGGTTGTGTGTGGTATTGTGGGGTATGTATATGTGTGTGGTGAGTGCGTGTGGTATTGTGGGGTGTGTATGAATATGTGTGTGTGGTATTGTGGGGTGTGTGTTTGCGGGGTTGTGTGTGGTACTGTGGGGTGTGGCAGGGGCGATGTGTGTACTGGGTGGAGAGCTGATGTCAAGGAAAGATGAGAACGAGAGTAGGCAGTGAGCACAGGTAAAGCATCTCCTAGAATCTTCAAAGCTGAAGTATTGAAGGGTTCTAATGAAACTTGCATTTTGGGAAAACCTCCAGTTACATATGGAGATAAAGGGATACACCAAAGACATCAAAACCAGTAACAAGGGACTTCCCTGTGACCCGGTGGCTAAGTCTCCGAGCTCCCAGTGCAGGGGGCCTGAGCTCGATCCCTGGTCAGAGAACTAGGTCCTACATGCAACAGCTGAGAGTTTGCATGTCTCAACTAAAGATCCTCTGTGCCACAGCCAAGACCTGGCACAGCCATACAAATAAAGAAGTATTTTTAGAAACCCAACAAAGCAGTGACAAGGCCATGGTAGTAATTCAGCGGAGACATACAGGTAGCAATGAGGACAGAAAGATGTCTATTAAAGTGCTAGAAATGACTTCCTACCCTGCAAAGCAAAGGTACTTCTTTCTGTACACTTGAAAGGGTACTAGCCTTCCAAGAAGAGCACATTGTCCTCCCTAGGGGAGTATACAGAAGATGGAGAATTATAGCTCTAGACCTTTAGTTACCTCTGCGAACTCTTAAGAACTTTCTCAGGGCACTGAGGTCTGCTCTCGGCAGACAAGATGAGCTTCTCTTCCTTCTTCGGTTCTGACAACGTGGATGGCCTGTGTGGCCTCAATGGGACCATGACCTATTAAGGAGAGCTTTCCAGCCTGAGACAGAAAGTTGAATTTTCCAAACCTGCTCAGTAAGCCCTGCCTTCACCAGCTTTCCTCCATGGTAGCAATGAGGGCAGTGAGCCGGGGTGAGATAGAGGCCTGAAGAATCTTTTAGGACCCTGCCAAGCAGGGCAGTCAGTGAACCAAAGTGGGGAGGACAGAAAGTTAGATGCAGACAGGTCACAAATCGTGTCAGAAGCCTGGCCACAAACCTACCATGGCACCGCCTTCAGACACTCCACACAAGCCCCTCCTCCAGGGCCACACCCGGGACCTTGCATGGATCTCCTTCTGAGCCTCGACTTCCTGCCAGCCACTCTTTCCTAGCACATGCCTGCTGGAATAATCTGTCCTGAACCCACACATTGGAGACTACTGAGCTTTTTTTTCTTTTTAAGAGGAGAACTTCTCACCAGACAGCAACCCAGTATGATTGTTCTCCATCTGTCAATTCCTCTCCACCAACCTCCAAAGGATTCACTCTCCACCTTTCTCTGCTCTGTTCTGGGTCCCCTATGGCCTTAGGCTCTCTTTCCTAAGGTTTCTGATTGGGTCCAACTGATGGGAAATCTGGGCAGGAGGTTGGAAAGTGGAGGAAAGGGAGGTCAGGGTACATCTCCCCTTCCTCCTCCCATGGCTTCATCTTTGGCTTTTTTCCCCTTTGATTCACCCTCCTGCCACCAGGTGATCCCTCCTCTACTGATCCAACTCCTTGTTTTTGTTTAGTCACTAAGTCATGTACGACTCTTTGCAACCTCATGGACTGTATGTAGCCCACCAGGGTCTGTGGGATTTCCCAGGCAAGAATATTGAAGTGGGTTGCCATTTCCTTCTCCAGGGGACCTTCCCAACCCAGGGATCAAGCCTGCATCTCCTGCATTGGCAGGCGGGCTCTTTACCACGGAGCCACCAGGAGATGTGAGGTCCAACTCCTAAGGCTCCGTAAACATCTTTTTTGCCCATGTTGCTTCAGCCCAGGGGTGGCCACGGCTTCCCTCTGCTGCTGATCTCTGGGTGACTTCTCCTCCCTTTATATCCCCCGGGCCTAGACTAGCTCTCCGTGAGTGGTCTCTTCATGGATTTCTGTTCATCTGAACAATCTCGGTTTCCTGCAGAGACTGACAGAAGTACAGCTGCAGCGACTCATGCCTGTGATCCACACAGCCCAGGGTGCATCCTGTCCTGTTGAACTTGGGCAACGTGGAAACGACAGGTAAGCATTCTGACTCATGTCGGGATTCACATGCTTTCTTCTGGGCATCCCCCTATAAAGGTTGGTCTTAAGCCCCTAAACATACGCACGTGCCTCCTTGGCGATGCCTCAGTGGTTTTGCATCTTTTCTTGGCTAAAAGGATTGGCCTCAGGGGGATCTTCACAACTTCCCATTTGAATCTGAGATGGACTCCCCAGTCCCATAGCAAGCCATGCCTTCTTCTGTCGAAAAGTTTAACATCCAAGGTGAGGATGCGGTTCGGGTCTATTCTAATGGGGACGATTTAGTCTGAGATGAGCTGGGAGTTCAGTTCAGTCACTCAGTCACGCCGAACTCTTTGTGACCCCATGGATGGCAGCATGCCAGGCTTCCCTGTCCATCACCAACTCTAAGAGCTTGCTCAAATTCATGTCCATTGAGTCGGTGATGCCATTCAACCATCTCATCCTCTGTCATCCCCTTCTCCTCCCACCTTCAATCTTTCCCAGCATCAAGGTCTTTTCCAGTGAGTCAGTTCTTCACATCAGAGTACTGGCCAGCTTCAGTATCAGTCCTTCCAGGGAATATTCAAGACTGATTTTCTTTAGGATGGACTGGTTGGATCTCCTGCAGTCCAAAGGACTCTCAAGAGTCTTCTCCAACACCACAGCTCAAAAGCATCAATTCTTCGGTGCTCAGCTTTCTTTATAGTCCAGCTCTCACATCCATACATCACTACTGGAAAAACCATAGCTTTGACCAGACAGACTTTGTCAGCAAAGTAATGTCTCTGCTTTTTAATAGACTCTAGGTTGCTCATAGCTTTTCTTCCAAGGAGCAAGCATCTTTTAATATCCTGGCTGCCATCACCATCTGCAGTGATTTTGGTCACCATCTGCAGATGAGCTGGGAGGTTGCACCCTAATCTGAACTCTGCAGAAAAGTGTCCACAGGTGGAACTCAGATCCCGACTAGAAAGCCCTTGCCTGAGGATCTGACTGAGGTGTCTGTCTGACTCCAGAGTCAACAGGATACAGAAATCAGACCATAACTTGTCTCCACAAGAAATTTCATCAACCCACATTTCATGATGCATATAGACTTAGCTAGTGTTTTGGGGAGTCACTGAAAGCAATAGCATCTTATTGTACTTGTGATCTACCCCTTCCCTCATCTTCTTTCTTCTCCATAACTTCTTCCTCCCACTTCCCCACCCCCCCCCCCCCCCAGAGGCCCACAGTTCCCCTTCCTAAGGCAGAGTGACTTTCTTCTTCTAAGATTTAGCCCTTGTCGTTGGTTGGGTTTCCAGGATACAGACTCTGAGACAGAGAATCGTAGGCAGGGTTTTCAGGGAGTAGACTTGGGGGACACAAAAGAGTGAGGAAGGAAGGAGGCAATGGGCAGGGGGAGACTGAGGAAAGGGGCTCAATTCCTCTCTGACAAGGAGTCAGTAGTAACTGTTGCCTTTTTCATGTTGAAGCTTCAGGAAATCCAGATTTTAAGCGTATTGTTGAAAGATTGAGCAGTGGCTATCAGTAGAATAAAAAGAGACAGCAGGTCTTCCATGTGACATGAGGGACAGCAGATTAAAGATAGCACAGATGCTCTCTAAAGACCACCTTTTCAAACTGCAGCGTGCCTGCAAACCACTTGAGATCCTTTTTTGGTTTTGTTTTTTAATTAATTCACTTTTAACTGGAGAATAATTGCTTTACAATATTGCGCAGGTTTCTGCCATATATCAGTGGGCATCAGCCATAGGTATACGTATATCCCCTTCCTCTCGAGCCCCCTACCCCATCCCACCCCTCTTGTTTGTCACAGAGTACTGAATCTTTGAAAATGCAGTTCTGACTCAGCAAGTCTGGGGCAGGGCCTGAGACTCTATTTCTAGCTAACTGCAGGCGACACTGCTGCAGCCACACGTGTAGGAAGACACGGATGACAACAGTGAGACCACAGCTCCGTAAGCCAGGCAAACCCTGCTCACAGCAGGTTCGAACGCACTGGGCTTCTCAGAGTCTCCAAACACACTATGCAGCTTCCGACCTCTATCCCTTGAGTCACACCATGAGTCACACACACAATAAGGATCTCCTTGTTGAGAATGCCTGTCAGGGCACTCCCCCTGTCAAAATTCTACCACAGGAGCAAGGGTAAGGTCTATTCAACTCACACTTGCCTGTAAAGCCTCCCTGGCCCTCTAAACTGATTATTCCCTTTCACTAGATCCTAGCCTTATGGAACGGCCCACGTTCTGCCACATCTCAAGCTGTCTGTGCACCACTCTGTCCCAGTTCCCAAGGGAATGTAAGGACCTCAAGGTAGGAGATCTGTTCTCCTCGATGCTGTTTACTTGTAATATCAAACACAGGGCTCCACTAACTTGCAATGTTCTACATCTTTCGTTAATTGAGAAAGACTCACAGCACTGGCGAGAAGGTCACAGAAGCAGGAAAAACATATCTTTTTCGGCCACTTGATCTATTATTGCCTCTGAGGTCTCAAAGGAGAGCTGGCTAATTAAGACGGTAAATCTAGAGCCAACTGATAAATCCAGACAGTTTGCCCTGCATGCCAACCAATGTCACACAACCCACCAATACACAGAATGTAGAGGGTGGGGTGGGGAGCATTCTGCTGATTAACTGAATTCCTCACCTGGAAACCATTTGTTTTGGCTTGATGTATATACACAATAAATGTCTGTCCAAAAAGAATCAATTTCCTTAAAATTTACGAGTCATTTCTTCTATTCCCTTACCCATTTTCATTTTTCTCTGTCCAATTTCTGGGGCAAATCTAAGCCTATATTTAAAAAGAGCTGAGAAATGAAAACATATAGCCCCAGATATAAAAATCATTCAAATGAATTCAGAGTTTATTTTAATTACATTTAATCACACTACTTGGGGACAGATGCTATTATATCAACTGATGAAAGGGGAAAAAGGCTATTCAACTTCTATTTTGTTCTTTTCTTTTCTCCATTAGAGAAATTATCTTCAAACCAGGAAGGCTAGACTAACCATGAGTAGGAGACGGCTAAAGCCCCCAGTAGGAAGAAAGCTAGCGAGAGGACTCCTCACCAGACTCAGTGAATCCGAGGGACTACACCTTAGAAACTGCAGCCTTGAAACCAAAGGCGTGTGCAGGTGTTACTGAAGAATCCACCGTTTCTCTGATAAATTATGAAAGATGAGTCAGGTGACAGAATACCGAGAATGTGCAAACACTGACCTGGTTTTGTTTTCTGGATTTTTTTTTTTTTTTTTTTTGAAATTGGAGAAACCAAACCCTTTAAAATAGAGATTTGCTCCCTGACAAAAATCCCATCATGGATTATTTACAGGTAATTTATTCTTTACATTGAAATTATTGGTGAGCTGTTGTTAAAGAAATTGAAAATAATCAAGAGTCAGGATAGGATCCCCTTAGAATTGGGCAGAACAAATCTCATTTTCCTTTGGGTACAATCGGTGGTCTGGAAAATGAAGGAACTAAAAGACTAAATAAATATCTGTTATCTCAGGAAAAGATGTAGCTTAGAGTTGATTATATTTTGGAGGCTGATAAACTCAACCAAATCACTGCTAGTTAATGCAGCAATGTCAAATTGTCATGCAACATGCCCCTGTCCATATGTTTTCATTGCATTATGCAATGTCTAGAAATCAACCCTGACTATTCATTGGAAGGACTGATGCTGAAGCTGAAGCTCCTAATATTTTGGCCACCTGACTTGAAGTGCTGACTCTTTGGAAAAGACCCTGATGCTGGGAAAGATTGAAGACAGGAGACAGGGGTGACAGAGGATGAGATGGTGGGATGGCATCATTGACTCAATGGACATGAGTTTGAGCAAGCTCCGGGACATGGTGAAGGACAGGGAAGCCTGGCATGCTGTGGTCCATGGTGTTGCGAAGAGTTGGACATGGCTGAGTGACTGAACAATAAAACTCTGTGTTTTGTGATGCCTTCTCAAGATTTCTTTTCTTATCAAATATTTTCCATCAGATCTTCAGAATCTTCTTCCTCAGGACCTGTGGGTTTATCAGGGTGCCAGACGGTCAGTGCTGACACGGAGAAAGTCCTGGGTGAACTGGGGTGAGTCTGTCACTCTAACATGAGGAATCCTTGCCTCCTCCTTTGCTGTTATAAAAAACCAATAAAGGTTAATAAGCCTCCAAAAACTGAAGTTTAGTATTTTGTGAGTTCCTTAAGTAGCTTTATTAGGAACAACAACAGAAAAGAGCTGTTTGTTTAATTCACCACATGTTTCAAAACAACTCTAGAGGGCTATATCATTCCCCAGTCCAAAATTGACCTGGCACATACAAAATTTGGGGGTTTCTCTGTTGGTTCAGTGGTAAGGAATCTGCCTGACAATGCAGGGGATTCAGGTTTGGTCCCTGGGTCGGGAAGATACCCTAAAGAAGGAAATGGCAACCCACTCCAGTATTCTTGCCTGGGAAATCCCATGGACAGAGGAGACTGGCAGGTTACAGTCCACGTGGTCGCAAAGAGTTGGACACAACTGAACACACACGTACATACAAAATTTAAGGCATTCCGCTTTATTATCAATTTAATAGCTCTTCCTCTACATTTTAGTTATTGCTAAAAGATGCACAAATTTGTTGGGATTGTACTATACCAAACCCAGGTAAATCATGGATCCAGTCTACTGGGAAGGTTTTGTAAAAAGTTGTTTCTTGAGTGAACCACCGGGAACTTCCCTGGTGGTCCAGTGGTTAAGAGTCTGCCTTGCAATGCAGAGGTCATGAGTTTGATCCCTGGACGGGGAACTAAGATCTCACATGCCGTGGGTCAACTAAGCCCCACCACTACCGAGCCCCTGTGCGCCACAATGAGAGATCCTGCATGACACAGCTAAGACCCGATGGAGCAAAATAAAGTAAATATATATATTTTAAAGTGAACCATTGGAGAAAAAGGTCTTTTGTTTGTGTTTTCTTCTACCTTGGCTTTCTCTGTTTCTCCCAGCCTCTGCCTCCTGCCTTTGAAAGCAGTCATGCTGCTCATAGCTGCATCAGCCATTTTGTAAGCACTTAAATGACAAGCCACATGCTGGGGTTGGCAGAGCAGAATGATAGAGTTTGGGCTTTGTCAAGGTGCTTGAGCAGCTGAACCAGTCCTGGGCTTCCCAACTGTAGACTCTGCACTCTGAGATAACCAAGTGTCTTCAGGCATCAACCTCTGTAAACCAGGCAGCCTGTGATTTGCAGCCCAAACCACTCCTAGCTTACAAAGGCCCCCAACCCTACCAAGCAGACCCATGACTCGGGTAACTACTGTGTGGAACTTGCCTGTGTTGTAGCCACGCGTTCCGGGAAACAAACTCACTCAGAAGGACAATGCAGATAGTGGAGTGCAGTTTGTTACACCGGCGGGCCCAAGGCAGAGTCTCCTCTTAGCCAAGGACCCCGACCAGCATTTGTGAAAATCTTTCATACCCCATGTGTACGTGTCCAAACCCACCACCCCAAGTTCCTTGAGATTTACATAAACAAAGGAAGGGTAAATACAATCCCAATAACCCCATCACTCATGTGCCATGTGCTCAGACAGTTAAACAATTAGCCAATAATCAATAAGCCCGAGGTTACACTCTGGCAGATACAGAAAATTTTATGGCCTGTCTGGAGGAAGGGTGATTAGTGTATGTATTCTCTTAGGCGAGGAGTAACCTGGATATGATCTTCAAGATTGCCCTGTCTGGAGGGGGTCTTATCCTTCTGTTGTCATTTCCATAGGCACTAAACAGAGTTCAGAGCCCACTGGAGAGGCGGCCGAGCGTGATCAGCATGAACAGGCCCAAGATGGAGTCCAGGCCCTGTGAATTCCTTCGTCACCTTCACCAGTTCTAAGTGCTGGACTCCATCCTTCCTCAAGGCTATTGTCTGTTTTCTGTTTTCAACAATAAGGTTATTTCAAGTTCTGTATTTGGTCTATGCATTTGGTAAGATATTTTCTTCATAAACCACACATATTTATCATAAGGGAAGCAATCGCTTCATAGGGATACCAAGGAAAGCATCATCAGACGTGGTACTTAATGTATTGATAAAAATCAGTTCCCAACAAATAATCAGTTCTTCCATGGAGTTACTACTATGTGGTGGGTTAGTCACTAAGTTGTGTCTGACTCTTTTGTGACCCCATGGACTGTAGGCTGCCAGTTTCCTCTGTTGTGGGATTTCTCAGGAAAGAACACTGGAGTGGATTGCCATTTCCTTGTCCAGGGGATCTTCTTGACCCAGGGACTGAACCTGCATCTCCTGCATTGCAGACTGGAGCCACAAGGGAAGCCCCAATAACTGGAATGTGCATGCTTGAATGAAGTTTATGTTTCAGTCATGTCCAAATCTTTGTGACCGCATGGACTGTAGCCCACCAGACTCCTCTCTCCATGGGATTTTCCAGGCAAGAATACTGGAGTGGGTTGCCATTTCCTCCTCCAGGGGATCTTCCCAGGGATCTAACCCCTGTCTATTATGCCTCCTGCGTTAGCAGGTTGGTTCTTTACCACTAGCACCACCTGGGGAGCCCAATAACTAGCATACATAAAGTTTAAATGCATGAAACGAAATCACAGATCTAGCCATAGCAATTGTGCACTGGCAGGGGAATGTACTTGTAAAGATAAGTTATATCCACTTTTAAAGAATTAAATCAGAACAGACCAAAACAAGAAAAAAAAAAAAAAACTATCATATGAACCAAGCAAACCCTCCAAGGTTGACAAAAACAAGGCTTGCCAATTTATACCAGCTCTTTGCAAAAAGTTCCACGGTTCATTTTTCTGACAGCTGGCACAATAAAGACTTAAAACTCTGAATAGGAGGGTGGAGGTGGCTTCCATCTGTGGTCATTACCTGATCTCGCTCATTTCAACTGCCAAGACTAACTCCATGGGGCACTTTTTTTTTCTTTTGATTTTTAAAAATTATTTATTATAGAATATTTCAAACCCGGAGAAGAGCGCACACATCCATGTACTCAGTGCTGATATTTGACAAATGTTAGCATTTTGCCATTTGCTTTGGGTGTTTTAAAAATAAAACTTTACAGAAACTCGAAAGTATCTGTAAGGATCCCACACAATCCTGTCTCCTTATTTTTAAAAAATTTGTTTGTCATGGAGCCTGTCTTTGCAAAAGGAGACCACCTGCATGTCTCATATTCAAGAAGCTGCCATATAGAAGTCTGTCTTCACAACACACTTTGGTGAGTAGAATGAAGCAGATCTACTGCTTGACTCTGCGACTCCCTTGGCTCTGCGACTCCCTCGGCCCCCTTAAAATACCTGATAATCCACATTTTTGCATAACTACCCAAGTCATTAAGACCACAGCTTTCTTTCTTTGTCTCAGCAATCTTCCAATTAACTGTGGGTCTGGTAAGTTTCTGCCATAGGGTGGTGTCATCTGCATATCTGAGGTTATTGATATTTCTCCCAATAATCTTGATTCCAGCTTGTGCTTCTTCCAGCCCCGCGTATCAGATATGCAGATGACACCACCCTTATGGCAGAAAGTGGAGAGGAACTAAAAAGTCTCTTGATCAAAGTGAAAGAGGAGAGTGAAAAAGTTGGCTTAAAGCTTAACATTCAGAAAACTAAGATCATGGCATCTGGTCCCATTACCTCATGGGAAAGAGATGGGAACAGTGTCAGACTTTATTTTTTTGGGCTCCAAAATCACTGCAGATGGTGATTGCAGCCATGAAATTAAGAGATGCTTACTCCTTGGAAGAAAAGTTATGATCAACCTAGATAGCATATTAAAAACCAGAGACATTATATTTCCAACAAAGGTCCATCTAGTCAAGGCTATGGTTTTTCCAGTGGTCATGTATGGATGTGAGAGTTGGACTGTGAAGAAAGCTGAGTGCCGAAAACTTGATGCTTTTGAACTGTGGTGTTGGAAAAGACTCTTGAGAGTCCCTTGGACTGCAAGGAGATCCAACCAGTCCATCCTAAAGGAGATTCCCCCCTGAGCCACCAAGGAAGCCCAAAAGTGTCCTGCAATTCAACTCAGTTCTAACACTGTCCACCTGGAGATGGCATCAGATCCCACAGTTCAGTCCTACCTGAACTGTAAGACTGCAAAGGGCATTAGAGTGCTTCCCAGGTGGCTCAATGGGTAAAGAATCTGCCTGTGATGCAGAAGATGCAGGTTCCATCCTTGGGTCGGAAAGTTCTCTTGAAGAAGGAAATGACAACCCACTCCAGTATTCTAGCCTGGAGAATCCCATGGACAGAAGAGCCTGGCAGACTACAGTCCATGGGGCTATAAAGAATTGGATATGACTACAACAGAGGATGAGATGGCGGATGGCATCACCGACTCGATGGACATGAGTTTGAGTAAACTCTGGAAGTTGGTGATGGACAGGGAAGCCTGACGTGCTGCGATTCATGGGGTTGAGGCACAAAGAGTCAGACACAACTGAGCGACTGAACTGAACTGAACTGAAGCATGCATGCACAACGGTATTAGTGGTGACCCTCCTCACCCACCCTTTTTCTTTTGGGAATATTTATTACATGCTTGTTACCTTCCCAGAGCTGTGCAGGTTGTGAAGTGTCCTCTGAAGGACCTGGAGACTTTCAGGTGTAAATCAGGGTTTTTGTGTGTTTTTTTGGTCCTAAAAAAATTTTTTTTTCTCTTTGATCTGATACCATTTTGGGTGGACCATTTGGAGAAGCACCACCACTAGTACACTAATATAGATAGATGATAGATAGAATATAGAAGATAGATAGCTTTCTCTCTATAAAATTTCATAACGCTGTCTCTGTCTGTCTCTACATACACCCATACCCACAGAAGCATGGCATTAATCTGGTAAGATACAAGCATAAGCTGGGCCCACGAGGATGAAGAGAAACCCATAGCAGTGCTCTTGGTCTCTGAGCTGGGTGGGGTGGATGTCTGCAGAAGCCGGGTCACAATCAGGGAACTAAGTACTCACCCCTGGTCCAGGAGCCAGCAAAGCTGCCCAGGGTCCAGGGAGGGTGGAACAGCTATGTCCCCAAGCCTCCAGAGCTACAGGGACATATCTCTGTGACAGAGAACCAGAAGACCTGATTTTCGCAGGTAGAAGATGTCCTAATCAGATAATTGGCCCTTCTGGCTGATGTATTTTTTCAAAAAGAAGGGCTACAGATGATGATTCAAAGTTGCTAATTTCTTGAGTGCCTTTTATGTGCCAAATGCTGGGCTGAACATCTCCTATGGAACAGCCTCCTCGCTGGCCTCCCTGCCTCCACTCTCAGGCCTCTAGCACCCACCCTCCACAGTGATTTAAAAACATCAGTCAGACTGTGCTCCACTGCTGACCCCCCCACCCCCTGCAAGGGCCTCCCTTTATGCCTGAAACAAAGTCCAGGCCATGTCCGCTGGGGCCAGAAACTCTCGCCCTCCTTCTCCTACCCTCTTTCCATGGATTCATTTCCATTAATTCATTTTAATTATTCTAGGACTTCATCTAAATAACATCATCAAGCCATTTTTTTGTCTGACTTTTTTGCTCCTTTGTTGTCTCCAAAGGTAGATCATTCCTCTTTTCTGGAATAGGCTATGTAAACTTGGTCTTATTTTTCCCTCGAATATTTGAGGAAATTCTGTGGTGAAGCTATTTGGGACTGAAGTTTTCTCTATGTTGAGATTTTAGGTAATCAGTTTTGGCTTTTTGGTAGACAGAAGGCTGTTTTGTGTCAGTTTCGTTAATTAAGAGTTTTTCAAGGAACTGACCCATTTCATCAATTTTGTTAACTTCAAGCTATTCACAGCATCCCCTTTTAATTCTTTTGATAATTATACAATCTGTAATGATAATCCCACTCTTATGTCTTATATTGATTGTCATTAATTAATCATTAATGATTAAGAGTCATTCTCTCTTTTTTCTTAATCAGTCTTGTTTGGGGATTTAACAATTTTGTTAATCTTTTGATCAAAAGATCTAACTTTCAGCTTTATTGTTTTCCAATTTCACTGTTTTCTGCTCTTACCTCAATTACTCCTTTCCTTATACTTATTTTCAGTCTATTTTCCAAGTCTTAGTGTAATTTCTGAAAGTGGGTGATAGAACCTCAATGGCGGCTCATGGTTGAAATGGTTCATTATGTTGACCTTGCAGACAAAGAATAAAGTCACAGTGACCCTTGAGACTGACCAGATTGCCCAAACAACTGTTTTTTCCTGCTGGCGTCTACCTTCTCAAAGCCATGGGAGCACTACTTTCCAGACCTCCAGGTATGTAATCACAGGACTCAGCTACAGGCTAAAAATTAACCATCCTTTCAGATAATTTTTCATTGGTGGGGTATAAGAAAGACTCCGTCAGAAAGGGAGGACACTGTGTCTTCTCAAGGGCCAGTCACCCTCTCATTTTCTCTGTAATAAATTTCTTTTTCTTGCCTAACTGCCCGGCTCACTCTTTTTCTCCTCAATCACCTTAGAGTGGACACTTAATTATTTTAGACCTTTCTTCATGTCTTATATAAGCATTTTTTTTTAGAAGACTCTTTAAAAAAAAAAACCAACTTATTTATTTATTTGACTACACTGGGTTTAGTTGTGGCATGCAGGCTTTTTAGTTGCAGCTTGTGGGGTCTTAGTTTCCTGACCAAGCCCCTGTGCTCCCTGCATTCAGAGCTCGAGAGTCTCAGCCACTGGACCACCAGGGAAGTCCCTAATATAAGCATTTAAAGCAACAGATTTCCCTCCAGAAAGACCTGTAATAAGGGACAGAGAAAGGAAAGCTAAAGTAGTGACTTCTTAGGGTGAGCAAAAAGAAAGGGCATTCAGGCCAGCAGTGGAAGGATTCAATTTGTGCTAGAGGTGAAATGCAGTCTTCATCACGAAAGAAAGGGAAAAGGAAAAGGTGGGTAAAAATAAAGACTGACAGATTGGCTGATGGGAAATTGAGAGCATTTTTGCCTGATGGCTTACATTTTCTCAGTAAGCACAGGAGCTCACCAACAGAGAGTGTGGGAGAGGAGAGGGTGGGGAAGTTATGAGCAATAAGGAAATTATGGAATAGTCATCTCAGAGTGTGGAGAAGGGCACTCAACAGTGAAGGGGAACACACGCATCAGCCCCCTCCCCCAGCCCAGGGCTCCTGTGGGGATAACAGCTGTGATTTTTAGAGCAAAGACAGTAGCCAGGATTTGTGATTTTTTTACACAAATTTCAGCTGTTCTCATGATGGGGTGGAGAAGGCAGAAACATGTGGGTTCCACCACAGCTGGAATTTACCGAGTGAGCAAGACAGTGAGCTGAGGGGAGAGGTCAAGGGACTGAGAATATTTGCAAAGTAGAGACTATTCAACTAATGAACTGTGGTTTTGTACCTGGGTGATTAGAAAAGTGAGGATAAGATTTTAGAGTGCTCATGAAATAAAAGGTTCGCAGCACCAGGAAAAACCAGAGTAAAAGACCCGTAACTGTGGATCAAAGGCTGAATTCCAAGTTTGAGTTCTGAAGGAGATATGGTTCCTGGGGGTGACAAGGACTAGGTGTGATGTAAAGTTGAAAAATACCTTTGGAGGTGATGACTCAAGGGACTGAGAGGCAGGCCAAGGTGCTGTCCGGGCCATGGATGTTCCTCTCATGAAGAAGGTTGGCAGGGTAGTGGGGACAGAAAGAGTGTGACGTGACACCTTCAGTGAATGATGGGGCCTGGCCATCAGGCCAAACAGATGGCAGGGATGAGAAGGGAGAAAGAGGAAGACATCCGCGTAGCACAAGCTTGAAATAAGAAAGCGTTTTTGCAGAAGGGAGAGGAGCAAATGGTCTGGAGGTGGCTATGGTGAAGTAGGAAGGAAGGCACGGAAATTACTTCCTGACCCCACGGTCCTTAGATTGTGAGAAAAAACTCAGCTCCTGCTTGGGCAGCCTTCAGAGATACCAGGATCTTCAGAGGGTGTCCAGCATCAGATAAGGAACGTTTCAAGAGAAGACTGAAGTTAGAGGGGAGATGGCTGGTCTTAGAGTGGGTGTTTCAGAAAACACAGCAGCAGGGTGTAGGCAAGCACAGGGACAGAGACTTTCAAGGATGGAACCATGCTGTGATGAACTGGTTCTCAAACTTTACTCAGCATCTGAGTCACCTGCAGGAGGTGTTAAAACACAGGGGGTATCTCCTTCCCCCCATTTCTGACTCAATAAGTCAGAGATGGAACCTATCTTTTTTTAAAAAAAAAAACAAAGTTAAATTTTATTTCTTTGGCTGCACCAGGTTTTAGTTACAGCATATGTGATCTAGTTTCCAGACCAGGGATTGAACTCCAGCCCCTTGCTTTGGGAGCTAGTAGTCTTAGCCACTGGACCATCAGGGAAGTCCCTATAATCTGCATTTATAAGTTTGTAGGTGATGCTAATGCTGCTGGTCCTGGAGCTACACATTGAGAACCATGACCCTAATGTGCTCTTACATCAAAAATTCTGTAATTCAAGATAATTTGTGTGTCTGTTGTGTTTTTATTGGGGGTTCAGAACATGGATTACAGAACCCATCTTGAACCCCAGCTCACCACTGATCTACCATGTGACCTCAATAGTCCTCAGTCTCCACATCTGTAAAATGGGGAGAACAATAGTATCCACTTTATGCATGTTATGGTGATCAAGTGAATTAATATTGTAAAGCATGCACTAATGCCATAAAAGCATTAGCTTTTATTTAAGAACTTTATCAGCCAAAAAAGAGGAAGAACTAGAGGTCCTTAAAGCAGAGGGAGTTATATTCAGGGAATTGGTTATGCAGGTGATAGAAGAGCTAGCATGCTAAGATTAGCATCAGTGGCGGTCACTGCTACCTTAGGTGGGGTCAGGGGGAAGCAAGTAGATGTTTCCAGAGCTCAGAGACTGGGGCATTGTGGAGGCCGTCCAGTGGGAGCAGAGTAGGGGAAAGGGTGGAAGCAGGTGGGTCAGCACGAAGTCTAGGAACCTACTCATAGATCTCAGGGACAAAAAGAGCAAAAGGAAAACTCCTCCTGCAGAGTCCTATAATCCTAGTCAAGTGATTTGTTTCAGCTCGAGTGTAGTTCAGGCAATCCCCATTCATTTCCCTCTTGGAACGAGGAACTCGGAAACAGCATTTTGAGCAGACACCAAGAGAACATCTCCTCCCACATACAATCTGTCCCTAGGCTCGGATCTGCAGAGAAGTCTTTGTTAGACCCCAAACGCACACCCGCGTCCTCCCAGGACTCTGAGCGTGTGTGCTGGGGCTCCCGGTGGGAGGCCCTCACTGCACATGGAGGCCAGAAGGTGCTCAGTGAGATGTGGCACAGGAAACCAACCCAAGGACAACGGGGAAAGAGACAGATTCGGGACGTGTCTGGGGTCGGGAGAATTGCAAGCGTCTGTCTCATTGGCTTTCTTGAATCTGCTTCAGGAAGATCATTTCTCCCCGGAGGGCTCTGCTGTATTTCACAAGCAAAATGCCTCCTTGTGTCATTATGATAAGTCACCATCACAGGCAGTGTGGCATCTTTTATAGAGGCCATCATTCCTGATGCTAGAGGCTCGTGTCAGAAAACAGAGCCGTGAGAATGGCACTTGGAGAAATGAAGACGTTGGCATTGAGAATGCTGTCCTCATGGTTGTTGATGTTGTTCAGTTGCTAAGTCATGTCTGACTGTTTGTGACCCCATGGACTGCAGCACACCAGGCTCCTCTGTCCTCCACTGTCTCCTGGAGTTTGCTCAAATTCATGTCCATTGAGTCAGTGATGCTATCTAACCATCTCATCCTCTGTTGCCTCCTTCTTCTTTTGCCTTCAGTCTTTCCCAGCATCAGGGTCTTTTCCTCATGGGCAGCTGCCCATGAACCTGAGTGAGCTGGGTCTGGACCTGGAATTGGGTAGACCTCTGGGTATGATTCAGACCAGACAAGGGGCAGGAGGTCAGAGTAAGGGATGGTGTGGGGCATGTGGGGATTTGACACGTGGATGAGCACACACTGGGGGCACTAACAAACCATGTGATCGGAGGGTTGGAACTATCCGCTTCCCGTTCCTTCTCCATCCTGATCTTCTGGGAGAGGAGAGGGTCTAAAGTTCAATTACCAAATAGACAGGGATTTAATCAATCATCCCCATGTAATGAAGCCTCCATAAAAAATCTGAATGGAGGGTTTTGGAGAGCTTCCAGGTTGGTGAATTGAGGAGGTTTCATGAGAGGGCGAGAGCAGAGAGGGTGTGGACTCTTTGGCCCTTCCCACACATCTTGCTCTCTCTGTCTCCTCCATCTGATTGTTCCTGACTTGCATCCTTTGAAATAAACCAGAAATCTAGTAGGCAAGGGCTTCCCAGGTGGCTCAGTGGTAAAAAAAAAAAAAAAAAAAAAAATGCCTGCCAATGCAGGAGACACAGGTTCGATCCCTGGGTCGGGAAGTTCCCCTGGAGAAGGAACTAGCAGCCCACTCTACTATTCTTGCCTGGAGAATCCCATGGACAGAGGATCCTGGTGGGCTATACTCCATGGGGTCAAGAAGAGTCAAACAGGACTTAGTGACCAAACAACAACAACAACTAGTAGGCAAACTGTCTTCCTGAGTCTGTGAACCATTCTAGCAAGGACTGTACCCTAGGAGGAATTTATGGGAACCTGTGATTTATAGCCAGTTGGTGACAACCATGACTTGCAAAAGGATCCGAAGTAAGAGCAGTCTTTTGAGGCTGAGCCCTTAACCTGTGGGCTTTGTGCAAAGTCCAGATAGATAGCTTCTGAACTGAGTTAGATTGGTGTCAGAGAATTGAAGGATTGCTTAGTGTGGGAAAAGCCTACCCACGTTTGGTAGGTCTGCCAAGCCAGAGGTATTGAGTCTTCTGTGAGCAGACAGAACACAGAGGAGTTTTCTCTTTACATCTCTCTTTACAACAATGGAAAATTCTGTTTGGCTCATGTGTTTAGAGATCTCTAAATTTCTAACCAGCATCTCCTCTATCCTGTAATCTGTTGTGAAAGTACTGTCTTCCACTCCATAGGTTCTGAAATCAACCTTGTCTTTTAAAGAGAATAAATAGAGGAATTCCTTGCTCAGTATTTATTTAAATCCCATCCACTTTACTTTTGCTTATCCCTCCAGGCCCTGTATCTTCCCCTGTGATGGAGCTGCTGGCTGGTACTACACTTGGAAACAATGACAGACTTTATTTTCTTGGGCTCCAAAATCACTATGGATGGTGACTGCAGCCATGAAATTAAAAGACAGTTGTTTCTCGGAAGAAAAGCAACGACAAACCTAGACAGTGTATTAAAAAGCAGAGATGTTACTTTGCCTACAAAGGCCCATTTAGTCAGAGCTATGGTTTTTCCAGTAGTCATGTAGGGATGTGAGAGCTGGACAATATAAAAAAGGCTGAGCGCTGAAGAAGTGATGCCTTCAAACTGTGGTGCTGAAGAAGACTCTTAAGAATCCCTTGGACAGCAAGATCAAGCCAGTCAATGCTAAAGAAAATCAACCCTGAATATTCATTGGAAGGATTGATGCTGAAGCTGAAACTCCAATATTTTGGTCACCTCATGTGAAGAATCTTCTTATTGGAAAAGACCCTGATGCTGGGAAAGATTGAAGGCAGGAGGAGAAGGGGACGACAGAGGACGAGATGGTTGAATGGAATCACAACTCTCTCGACATGAGTTTGAGCAAGCTCTGGAAGATGGTGAAGGACAGGGAAGCCTGGCGTGCTGCGGTCCATGGGGTCACAAAGAGTCAGATACAACTGAACGACTGACAACAACAACCGCACTTGGAGGGTCTAAGTTTCCTGTACTTGGTCCTAGATGCCCAGGGCTGGCTCTTTGCTTCCGACAGCTAGACCACCTCACAGCATCGTGAACCTCCACGGCTACATGGCCTGTCTTCCTACATATACTGATCCTAATTCTGAGGCTGCTATTTTTAAAACTGGACGTGTTGCCTGTAGGTTGCATACATTGTCAGTGTTTTTTTTAGGCAATGGCATGGCCACCAGTGGATTCCGGCGCCCAGTTGGTACTACCACTGGGCTGCCTTGGTTCTCCCCTAACCCACTGGGGCAGAGCGGACGCTGGACCCGCCCCCTGCTTTCCTATGTAGCTCGTGATGGCTTTCACTTGATGCTGTCCCCAGTCTTATAATCTTTCTCTGCTCGACTCTGAGCTTTCTCATTTGACCACAGTTTTCGCTCCACACGCAGAAGCCTTCATGCACCCTCTCCACCCAAAAAAAAACAGTACTTATAACTGCCTTTCCTGAGATCAATGGAATTCCCAGGTGGCTCAGTGGTAAAGAATCAGCCTGCCAAGGCAGGAGACATAGTTCAATCCCAGGTTGGGGAAGATCCCCTGGAGGAGGAAATGGCAATCCCCTCCAGCATTCTTGCCTGGAAAACCCCATGGACAGAGGAGCCTGGTGGACTACTGTTCGTAGGGTTGCAAAGAGGGTTACATGACTGAGCAAGTAGCACACACACAAGCTGGACACAACTGATCACATGCACACCTGAGACCAATACTGTGATCATATCCAATTCACTGTCTCCTTTTCATTTCTCTGTCTCCTTCATTCTACTCTTGCCCCGAGCCCATCTTCCCCTCTGAACATGGGCCATTTCTCCAAATATGCCAAGCTGGTCATAAACCCCCTTCCTGCCTGTATAACCTGAACCTCCTCTTTCTCTGCCTGTTATTAGCTTCTTTATCCAGGAGCACATCCCATTTATTATTAAATTTCATTTATACAGAAAAGAAACAACAATTAGATGTGTAAAAAAAATCTGAGTCTGGTGCCGGCGGGCTTTTGAGCTAATGGATCTCAGCCTACAGTGAAGGAACAACCTAGCGACGAATACACAGAGGTCATCTTTGGCCCATTCATCTCACAGAGGACCAAGATGACCACTTCCTGGCTCTGTCACCTTGGAAGATTTCCTCAATGGCTTTGAAGCTTGGGTTTCTTCATCCGTTGATGGGTGGCAACTACCTCAAATATCTACAGAAAATTAAAATCAAGGATCCAAACCCAAGAAGCAGTTTTGTTGTAAACAGTGCTCAGTCTCATTTCCCCCCACCTCCAAGTCCCCAGTTCTCACAGTCCCGGCAGTGAGGAGGATCGTGATGCTCTGACCTGTCCATGTCTGGTACCTGCAAACCTCCACATAGTCTCCACCTGCTAGAGGAAAATAGCTGTATCCCCATGGAGCCAGAACCCCATGGTTTCTCAAGAGGTGGCTTTGCCTTGTGGGCCAGCCAGCACAGATGATTAAAAAACATTTTTCAGCAGAATCTAGAGCCCTGATATCCCCAGCCCACTGGCAGGGTTCTCTCCCTACATAGCTTTCTTCCTATTGGCAGGGGAGAGAAAATGAGAAACGTGGAAATTTAATATCTTCACATTATGCAGATCTGATTTAATCAGAGATGAGGGTGAAGTGCAATAAAAACTATAGTTTCATTAAGTTTATGACTTTCACACTGTTATGTCAATTATTCTGTTTCCATGGCCACCAGCGGTAACAGCCTCAGCATGACTGTTCCCAAAGAGAAGAGAAAGCAGGAGGAAATGTTAAGAGACGGGACTGAATTTCTCACTGACAACTCTTTCCTGTTTCTGGAAAGGTTTCTGGAAAGGAGTAAATCAAGTTGGAAGAGTCTTGAGGGTTCCTTCCCAGAGGAAAACCAGGCAGAGAATGGGAAGCTAGGAGAGAGGCTGTGCGTATCTTCAGGTTTTCATTTGTTCCAAAAAACTCTCATAGACCCTTATCTTGCTGGAGTGAGTCAACCAGGAATCTTGCCTTGCATTACAAATGGAGTATTTCCTGCCATATCAATAAACAAGGATATCTTGTTTATAAACATGGCCATCAGCGATTCTGTCCCTCTCAATGTAAATTTCTGAACGGGAGGGCGCCCAGGGAAAACAACACCTGGGATCTGCTGATAGCTGCTGCCACTCCCTACTACACTCCCTATGGTGAGAGAGGAACTAAGCTAAGGATGTGAAAAATCAAGTCTCAGGATGCTGGCCCCAGATAGAGTGAAAGTCATTCAGTCGCGTCCGACTCTTTGTGACCTCATAGACTACATAGTCCATGGAATTCTCCAGGCCAGAATACTGGAGTGGGTAGCCTTTCCCTTCTCCAGGGGATCTTCCCAACCCAGGGATTAAACCCAGGTCTCCCACATTACCAGCAGATTCTTTACCAGCTGAGCCAGAAGGGAAGCCCAATAATACTGGAATGGATAGCATATCCCTTCTCCAGCGGATCTTCCTGACCCAGGAACAGAACCAGGGTCTCCTGCATTGCAGGTGGATTCTTTACCAGCTGAGCTATGAGGCCCCAGATAACTGGGATGCATATGCAAGGAATGATGTCAGTGAGCCCAGAATCTTGCATCTTCCCACACATAAGAAAAGCGCCAAGCTCTTTAACTTGAGATACCTGATTTTCCTTAATTAACAATAATTTTTTGCTGTTCAGACTACCTGCCCCTTGTTGCAAACTTCTATATAAGTTGACCCCCCCCACCACCATCTCCTCGAAACAGTTCTCTCAGGGTTACTTGAGATGCTGTCTCCCACGCTTGAAGTACTAAAAATTTCAACCAAATAAAATATAACCTTCAACTTTGGGATTGTTACTACTGAAGCTGACAGTGCCAAGCAGTCAAGTAGCAAAACTGAAGGGCAAGAACTTGGCCCATGGCTTGCCAACAGGATGGGCCATCCAGTACCTTGTTTCTTCTCAAGGATTACAGCATGAAGCTAAATTTGTGGAAGGCGGTGGATGGCAGCGGTTCCAATGACAGATTATGTGGCTGCTACACCTTCCAAACACTGCATGGGGCACGAGGATGGAGGAATCATCAAAGTAAAATGTTCACAAGTTGCTGGTGGGAAGTTTGACTGGTAGATCCCAACATACCTGCCTCCATGTTGCATGACTCATGGATATCTGCAAGGAGCGGGGAGTTCTGCACAGGGGAGGGGAAGACAGTAGCTATTTTGTTAGATGTGACACTGGGCGAGCTGTGCTGGTTACCTGCCCAATCCCCATTCCCATTCTGCCCTTACTCACACACCACCCCACTAAGACTGCTCACCCCTCACGTTCCCTTCCAGCTCCAGGTAGTGATGAGACACATTTCTGGCTGATGACAATTAAATGGAGGGTACAGAAGATAACAGAAGTACCTGTGTGTGATTTCTGGGGCTAGATTATAAAGACATTGAATTCCCCATCTTGTCTCTCTCTTGGATTATTCACTATGGAGAAAGCCAGATATAATGATGCAGAACATTAAAGCATCCCCTGAAGAAGACCTCATAATGAAAAACTCCATCCAAAAGCCAGCACTAACTTTGGTATCCACATGAGTGAGCCGTCTTGGACCCAAATCCTCTAACCTCTGTCAAGCCTTCAAGAAGTTGCAGCCCCAACTGATGTCCTGACTTATGATGTCCTCATAAGTGGTCCTGAACCAGAAGTACCTATTAAGCGACTTGTAAATGCCTGACCTAGGAAGTATGCCAGATGACACGTGTTTTATTTATTATTTTATGCCTCTAAGCTTTGGAATAATTTGTTTTGGAACAATAGAAATTTAACATACCACTTATGTTGGTACTATCAAAGAGTTCCTTACAAGCCTTAATTTCCTTATTTGCAAAATGAGAGTAATTGTGGTACTTACCCTAGTGTGTTAAGAGGATGTTATGAGTTACTACATGCATAGCATTTATAAACGTGCCTTGCACATAGGAGTGCTCAGTAATAGTAGTGCTTTTATTGATTTAAAAATTTTATCAATATTTTATTGATAAATATTTCCTGACCCTGTTGGCCTATGACACTGGCTATTGAAGTGCATTAAGAAACTGACCTCTTGTTTACAGCAAATTTTGTCTACAACAGAAGGAGCATCCATCACAAAAGACACGGCCACTAGCTCATTCAGGAATAATCTGGGCTCCAAGGATTCTGGACCAAGAATCCCTAAGATATAAGAAGCAGGGACTTTTCTGCTGGTCCAGTGGCTAGGACTCTGTGCTCCCAATGCAGGGGGCCCGGGTTTGATCTCTGGTTAGGGAACTAGATCCCACATGGGAACTAAGACCCAGCACAGCCAAAAAACAAAAAAGATGTAAGAGGCAAAATGCTCAATTGTTTTTTGACTTGTGATTATACCTGTATGTATGCTTAGTCACTCAGTCGTGTCCAACTCTTTGGGACCCCATGGACTGTAGCCCACTAGGCTCCTCCAGGCAGGAATACTATACTGAGTAGCCATTCCCTTCTCCAAGGGATCTTCCTGTGCCAGGGACTGACCCCAGGTCTGCCTGCACTGTAGGCAAATTCTTTACCATCTGCGCCACCGGGGAAGCAGGCATTCTCAGTCTGCCAGTGCAAGAGAAGCAAGAGACTTGGTTTCAATCCCTGGGTTGGGAAGATCCCCTGGAGTAGGGAATGACAACCCACCCCAGCATTCTTGCCTGGAAAAATAGGAAACTTACTTGTCTTATGCCTGTATAGCGCAGCTGAAGCCCTGTGATGATAGATTAACCCCCTATGAATTCTACCGTACAAAGGTCTGTGACAGCCCAGGAGTTACATTTTCTTCAGGCTTAACGAACTGTAGAAAGCAGAAATACCCTGACAAATCTTCACTCACTTTTTAATAAAAAGGACAGTCTTTTGGTTTAATAATGGGCACAGCTAAAATGTAACCCTAGGTTTTTATAGACAGCAAATTGCACAGCACAACAACATTTAGCGAGCATTCATTTGGAACTCCTCTCTACAGGGTAATCTGTAATTTAGCTGATTACTGAGAAGTGTTTAAAGAGCCCCCCACCCCCACCCTTGTCAACTTAGCTTGTGCAGATACCCAGCTGGCTCTTAGGTGCAGCTTGTCTCTGGTTGCCCTTCAGAAGTGCAGTGCTAATTATTTCATTAGCTCCTACCCTCAGAATTCCTTAAGAAATTTAAGAGCTCTTAAGACGTCTTTGGCTGTTGAGGCTCCCACCTCACCTGCTCTATGCGGCTTCATGTACAACATGGAGAAATGAATACCTTACTCCCCTCTCTACTACCAACTGAGCATCTGAGGACACCCCTCCTTGTGCAGATACCCCCATCATCATCAAAATTTGGACTCACTAAGACACATACACAATTTGATTCATGAACATGTTGTGATGTGTGTACTCAGTTGCTCAGTCCTGTCTGATTCTGTATGATCCTATGGACCGCAGCCCGCCAGGCTCCTCTGTCTGTGGGATGATCCCAGGCAAGAATACTGGAGTGGGTCGTCATTTTCTCCTTCAGGTCTTCTCCCTGAACTAAGGATCGAACCCACGACTCCTGCATTGGCAGGAGGATTCTTTACCACTGAGCCACCTGGAAGTAATGATACATGTTATAATACACATCCATAGTAGCATCTCCAGATCTGGAGGTCAGAGACTTCTGCTTGCCATTTACTGGACTGATATTGAGGAGGACGGGAAGGGTGGACGAGGTAAGTAAAGCCCAAAGGTCCTTGGGTCACCGCGGTGGACAGCTCATTGCAGAGCTGGAGCTTGACCTTCAAAAGCCTAATGTAGCCTGTGCTTTGGGGCTCTGTGAGCCACCCGCTCTCTGATCCACATCTACTGCGCCATCACAAGACCTGGAAACCTGAGCTGATGAATCGTCTCTGTGCTTGTAGGTACCACACAAGGAGCACCCATCGTGTCAAATCCTGGGGTCAGGAGATCTGTGCTCTCGTCTCTCCTCGGCTTCTAATCAGCCAGTCATTTACCTCTGAGTTTTTGCATTTTATATAGGAAAAAAAAATGGAAATCTGTACCTGGTGCAGTTTCTTGGCTTCCAGTCTGAGTCAGAGGAAGGAGAAAAGCACTCAGGTTTAAAAGGCACTACGTGCCAGGCTTTTTATAGATACAGTCTCACTTCATCTGGATGCAATCTGTGAGATAAGTGTGTAGTCACTATGTCACAGATGAGAGACTGAGGTTCAGCGTCCAGTCACCTGACTGTTCCCCTCACTCCAGATGGCACAGTCCCAGCTCCCTCTGACCACCCAAGACAAGAGTCCTCCCCACTCCCCAACTGGAGCTTTTCATATTCTGGTTCTTTAGGGCTCCCATCACACCTGTGCTCAGTTCTTCATAACATCACAGCATTGTATGATATCCTGCTTGATTATACATCTCTTTCACTCTTTCTGGACAGATACTCTTAACTACCTTTGTGTGGCCAGGGTTCAGGTACTGCCGAGCACATAGCAAGTGTTCAGTAAACATTTTAAGATGCTGACCTCAAGGTCTCCAGCCGGGTCACCAAAGGTTCTGCAGGAAGCAGAAACAGTTTGGACTTCTGACGGAACTGGGGAAAGCAGGAAGCAGAAAGGCACAGAGAGCTGAAGATCAATACGGGGCTCAGGTTGAGGGTGGAATCCAGGAGCTAGTTAGGGCGATGAGTTTGGGCCACCTCCCCCGGCCCCACCAGTCCAGGTTCCCTCCTCCACCTTCCAGCACTGGGCCACCAAAAGTGATTTCTCCAACCTCGTGCTTGATCCTGAAAGAAGAACTATATACAAAAAAAATCATCATGACCCAGATAACCACAATGGTGTGATTACTCACCTAGAGCCAGACATTCTGGAGTCCAAAGTCAAGTGGACCTTAGGAAGCATCACTACGAACAATGCTGTGGAGGTGATGGAATTCCAGCTGAACTATTTCAAGTCCTAAAAGATGATGCTGTGGAAGTGCTGCACTCAGTATGTCAACAAATTTGGAAAACTCAGCAATGGCCACAGGGCTGGAAAAAGTCAGTTTTTATTCCAATACCAAAGAAAGGCAATGCCAAAGAATGTTCAAACTACCACACAATTGCACTCATCTCACATACTAGCAAAGTAATGCTCAAAATTCTCCAAGCAAGGCTTCAACAGCATGTGAACCAAGAACTTACAGATGTTCAAGCTGGATTTAGAAAAGGCAAAGGAACCAGATATCAATGCCAACATCCATTGGATCATAGAAAAAGTAAGAGAGTGCCAGAAAAACACCTACTTCTGCTTTATTGACTATGCCAAAGCCTTTGACTGTGTGGATCACAACAAACTGTGGAAAATTCTTCAAGAGATGGGAATACCAGACCACCTTACCTGCCTCCTGAGAAATCTATATGCAGGTTAAGAAGCAACAGTTAGAACCAGACATGGAAAAACAGACTGGTTCCAAATTGGGAAAGGAGTATGTCCAGGCTGTATACTGTCACCCTGCTTATTTAACTTATATGCAGAGTATATAATGTGAAATGCCAGGCTGGATGAAGCACAAGCTGGAATCCCGGAGAAACTGCCAGGAGAAATATCAATAACCTCAGATATGCAGATGATACCATCCTCATGGCAGAAAGCGAAGAGGAACTGAAGAGCCTTTGATGAAAGTGAAAGAAGAGAGTGAAAAGCTGGCTTAAAACTCAACATTCAAAAAACTAAGATCATGGCATCCGGTCCCATCATTTCATGGCAAATAGATGGGGAGACAATGGAAACAGTGACAGACTTTATTTTTGGGGGGCTCCAAAATCACTGCAGATAGTGAGTGCAGCCATGAAATTAAAAGATGCTTGCTCCTTGGAAGAAAAGCTATGACCAACCTAGACAACATATTAAAAAGCAGAGACATTACTTTGCTAACAAAGGTCCAGTTAGCAAATGGTTTTTCCAGTAGTCATGTGTGAATGTGAGAGTTGGACCATAAAGAAAGCTGAATGCTGAAGAATTGATGCTTTTGAACTGTGGTGTTGGAGAAGACTCTTGAGAGTCCCTTGGACTGCAAGATCAAACCAGTCAATCCTAAAGGAAATCAGTCCTGAATATTCATTGGAAGGACTGATGCTAAAGCTGAATCTCCAATACTCTGGCCACCTGATGCAGAGAACTGACTCACTGGAAAAGACCCTGATGCTGGGAAAGATTGAAAGCAGGAAGAGAAAGGAATTACCAAGGGTGAGATGGTTGAATGACATCACTGACTCGATGGACATGAGTTTGAGTACATTCCAGGAGTTGGTGATAGACAGGGAAGCCTGACGTGCTGCAGTCCATGGGGTCACAAAGAGTCAGATATGACTGAATGACTGAAATGAACTGAAATGAACTGACAGATACACAGGCCCAATGTTACAAATGTTCCAGCACTCAATATAGGAATATTTCAAGCACCCAGGTCAAGAGGATTATCTTTTCTTATGCTTCATCAATAGCTTAAATCTATGCTTCATTTTACTTAACTTCCTATCTGGATTATGGTTTGTTTTTATATGCTTGTTTTCCCTAAAGTCTCTAATGGACTTTCTTTTCTCTTGCTGAGAAAAGAAAAGCATACTTTCTTTACCATGTTGTTATAACCATCCAGCCACTTAATCATTCTATTGCTTAATTCATTTCATTTTCTTTCAGGAAAACATTATTTTTGAAATTTTTTGCATATTTCTGTTTAATTTTGGCCTGTTGCACAGCTGTCATCCTGGAATGTCTTATTTACATTTCTCCACTTCTTGTTACTTACGTCTTCTTTCTTGGCTTCTACTCATGTTTTTCTGGAGTAAATATTCAGCCTCCTCACAAAGGGACCATAGAAGGTAAATTTTAAATTTCAGAAGGTTTCAGAATGCCTTTTCCTCTCTGTCTCCAGTTGACTGATAGTATAATTGACCATAGAATTTAGGTTCAAAGTAATTCCCCCTCGCAAAACTTTGCCTTCTAACATTGAGTGTTGCCAATAAGAAGTCTGTTGAATGGCTAGCTTGGTTATCTATGACTTTTTTTTTTTCTGTGAAGTCTTTAAGAATTGTCTGTGTACCTTCAGTTTTCTGAAATTTCACATGATATATGTTGATATGGATCTTTCAGAAAATTTACATGATATGTGTCAGTGTGGTTCCTTCTAGAACTTTGCAAAATTTGTGTCAGTCTAGTCTGCACTAGAAAGGCCCTTGACCATCTCTTTACAGCCTTGGAAATGCTGGTACTTCTGTGTATGATTGTCTTATTTCCTCCCTTTTCTCCGCAGGTTTCATGTGGGACTCTGTCTACTTGAAAAGTGAGACTCTTGAACCCTCTTTATTCTCAGGCTCCTTATCCTCTCACTCAGATTCACCATATCTTTGTTTTCTTGCTCTGTGGTCTGCCAGGTATCATTAATGGCTTCTAACAGTCCTTTATTGGATTTTTTTCCCTTTATTGGATTTTTAATTGTAGTCACCATGTGTTTACTTTTCAAGAGTTTTCATATTTAAAAATACTATTTTTTATAACACACTTTTGTGGTCTCATGGTTACAATATCTTCCCAAATGACTATGAGATTACTCATTGGAGCTATTTTTTTTAAGGTTTTTGTTGTTGTTGTCATTGTCTTGTTTTTGACACTCATTGTTCTACTGGATCATCTTGGTGTTTCTCTAGTGCTGCTGTTTTTATTATATGTTTAGTAAATGAGGGACTGGGTTGATTTTTCTAAAGGGCTGTCAGTTGCTGCTATTCATATGGGTCAATTTTCCACTGGGTCTTTTCCATGGATGGGAAGGCTAACTGGGAGTGTGTGATGGGTCAGACTTGTAGGGGAGCAGGCTGCTATAGAGTGAGTAGGTAAGAAACCATATTTCTCTAGTCCATCCACTTTCTCCATTCTCATAGACGATTATTTCAAACGTTTCCCTATTTTCTCAAACCTCTGAGACCTTCCTCACCCTCCTGTTGGCTGGTGACCTTGTTTCCTATTTCATTGATAATAGAGCAGCACAGAAGAGAATATTCATAGGCTTTCCCTAACGTTACTTCTACATACCTGTGGGTTCTCACGCTCTTAACTTACATCTTTTCTCCCGTTTTTATGGATGAGCTGTCTACTCCTCAGCTGAGGCCAACTCCTCCACTTGTGAAAATCCTGTTGGTGCTAATGTCACTATATATTTAGAATCTGACCACTTCTCACCACCCCCACAGCTACCACCCTTGTCCAAGCCACCATCATGGTTTATTTCAAGAGCCCCTTTTTAGTTTGTGGTTTCTTCCTTATCACTCGGAGCCTATTCTCCACACAGAAGACAACATGATGCTGTCAAAATTCAATTATAGTCTGGCATTTCTCCATCAAAAAGCCACCAGGGGCTGGCCATGTCATTGTAAAACCCCCAGTCTTTACTATGGACACACGGTGTATGATAATTTAGTTCTCCACCGCCTCTCTGAGATCAGCTTCCACTATTTCCCCCTCATTTACACCAGTTCAGCAGCAGTAGTCTCCAGGCTATTTCTGGAACATTCTTGATGGATTCCTGCTCTATACCTGCTCTTTGCCCACATATATGAATGGCTTACTCCTTCACTTTGATCAGATCTTTATTGAAAATTCACTTTTTAAGGATGAGTTTCTTGCATCATGTTGGGGCTTCAGATTCTCACAATATAAACATTTTAAAAAAAATTTTTAATAGGTAAATGTTTACCACCAGCTTTTATTTTCTTGGAGGATCTTGGCTTGTGTGTTTTCTATGTATTTGTCTTCTGTTTGTAGAAATCCTGATTTATTCAGGGGGATAATTAGCATCATTCCACCATTCTGGTTTTTCTGGTCTCTGGTGGGACCACGGAGGTGGTGAGACATCTCTTTCTTCCAACCTTACATACCCATCCCCTGGAATGATGGCATAGCTCTCAATCTGCCTCTCCGCACACTGAGGGCAATGAGTAAATTTTGTAGGTGTGCTTCATCTGTCCTTCCTTTTATCCCTTCCCCACCTCAAGTGGTATTTCTGGGAAAAGGATGAACATGGAGGGCTTTCTGATCCCATCATAATGTATCAAGAGAAGTAGAATCTTGGGATCTTCCATCTTCTTTCTCTGATGACACTTTTAATCTTTTCCTTTGTATAAATCTTAAATATTTTTCTTATAACTTTTCCATTGTTCCTCCCAAGGTGAGTCTTGTTAGAAAGCTGAGGGAGGGGCCTCACTCTTAGTTTGTGCTTGAAAACAAAAATTTGCCTAACAGCCCAAACATGGGGAAAGAAATGCAGCCTGGATGAGACAGAGTCCAACCTAAACTAAGTGCATTGAGAAATGGGTTTATCCAAGTTCCTAGTTCTGCATACCATTCACCTACTGAAATTCTGTCACAAAGCATTCAAGTCATTTGCAGCCTAAAGAGCTGACTTGCCCACCTGACTACATGCTCTCTGTTATAGTATAGGAGAGTGTAACATGTGATCCAGGCTGCACAAAGGCTGTATAAAAAGGACACACCCAGCCTACCCAGATTCTCCCGTCAGTCTGGCTGTGTGACCTTGTGTAAATTAGACAATCTCTCTGAGCATGGATTAGTTTGATCGTATAATGCAGGTGTCGGCTCCAAAGCCCCTTCCAGGCCTCAGGTTTTAGGTTTCAGGTGTATAAATGTAAAGAGAGATGAGATGGGAGATACCAGCATGGCCCAAAAGACAGCACAACAACTGTGTTTGGAGCAGCATTTTCCACGCATAAAAAAGAGCTTAAAGGTAGCTAGTGATTTCTGCAGCAAACAGCCCCACCTGCTCTCCACCCTGAGCCACCTGAGCCAGTTACTGTCGCTGCCAACACATCCCAGTGGGTCCCCTGAATTTCTGGGGGATGTAAAAGAGACGTGCACACATTCCAGCCCCTTTCTGCTGACTCTGGGATTGCACAGCAAGCTGCAGCCATTATTTTTATTGCTGATGCCACTTCCTATCGAAACAATTTGGTGCTAATAAGCCCCTATAATAGTAAGCAATGGTTTGGCTGAATAATTGTCACTAAATACCATTCAAGCCTTTGTCGCTTCTTGGGCATATTGCTAATTATTCCGCATCTGAAATAACACCCAGAGGCCCACTGAATGCTGGTAACTAGGGTTTCTTCATGCTCCTGAAGCCCGACGCTGGGTGTGATTAGGAATGCCAAGTCTCTAATCCAGTAAACAATGGCTTCTCACAGTCTCAACTTCGACAAAATCACAGCCTTTTGCAAATTATGCCAGAGCTCAGACAAATCAAGGCGTCCGTTTCATGCCTGAATTGTGGAGGAGCATGGTGTGGGTGAGGGTCTCCTTGGAGCTTCCCAGGAGGGCTTCTAGGGTGAATAGGGAGGTGGTATTTGGGTGGGGGTTGGAGGGAAACTGTGAGGTCTGGCTGGTCCACCTCACAACTGGATGGATGCTACAGTGCCAGCAAGTAAAAGCAAGGCTGGTATTACAGGGGAGTAAATAAACCCTGGGTGCAGGAAGGAGGTGGGGAGATTAGAATGTCTGCCTCCAGAGCAGTCTATGCAGACTTTGTTTTCACCTGATCGAGGAAGCAGGTGGTTGGGTCGTCAATCTCCTAACATGGTACCACCTCCACCCTCAGTTTCCCTGGGACCCAAGGAGTGTGGTACCCACTCCTTCTCATTCTCAGGATGCTTCAGTTGGCCAAAGGCCATGCTGGGTCTCACAGGTCTCTGAGCATCCTGGGAACCACACGGAGCTAAGGCAAGATCCTACAGAGGAGCACAGGGTCACAGAATGAACAAATGCTGCTATATGTGTCCTCTGGACACTTTACTTCTTAGTTTACATATTTTTTCCCTGCATGGTCTCAAACACTCCTATTACTTTATTTGCCATCTGAATGCTGACAGCTTTCAAATCTCTGTCTTTAGCCGAGCTTTCTCTCCTGGACCACAAACTCAAATAACCCAGTTTCTACCCTGTGAGCGAAAGTTAAACCCAGTATTGGTGAAACCATAGGAATCCTTTTAGGGAATGTAAACGTGTATAATCTTGGAGGTTAATTTGACCATACTACCCTATCTAAAATTATGCATCATACTTGGACCTAATTTTCCACTTGTAAGTATCTATTCTATAAAATAATCCACTTATATGACACAGCTAAAGTAATCAAACTTGGGGTGAGGAAGGGATAAATTAGGAGTTTGGTATTAGCAGATACAAAAACTATTGTACATAAAATAGACAAATGACAAGGTACTACTGTATAGTGCAGGGAACTATATTCAATATCCTGTAATAAACCATACTAGAAAAGAATATGAAAAAGAATATATATATATATACTTCTTATATATATGACTGAATTACTATGCTGTACACCAGAAACTAATACAACCTTGTAAATCAACTATACTTCAATTAGAAAGATAAAAAGATAAACTTAGGGAAGTAGAAAATAAAATGGTGGTTTCCAAGGGATGGGGGAGGGGGAGGGGTTGCTCAATAGGTATAAAGTTGCACTTATGCATGAGGAGTAAGTTCTAGAGATTTGCTACACAGGGCTTCCCTGCTGGCTCAGCAGTAAAGAATCCGCCTGCCAATGCAGGAGGCAATGGGTTTGATCCCTGGGTTGAGAAGATCCCTGGAGAAGGAAATGGCAGCCCACTCCAGTATTCTTGCCTAGGAAATCCCAAGGGGAGTGGAGCCTGGCAGGCTACAGTCCATGGGGTCACAAAGAGTCAGACACAATTGAGCAATGAAGCACAAGACAGTTTTTCTCACACCCATTCTTCTGCCCTTATAGTTGAAAGGCAACCATAGATAAAATATAAATGAATGGACTTGACTGTGTTCTAATAAAACTTTATTTACCAAAAAAAAACAAAAAACAACAGGAGGTGGAGTGAAGTTTACCTGAAGGCTGAATCTTGCTGACCCCTGATCTAAGGGCTTACTTTCAACCCCCAGACAGGGCAGGCCAAAGTGCCTGACAGTTAATGCTACCAGGCACAACCATCATCCAATGCTCAAGACAATTTGGAGGATAAATACTCCAGGTTCACTGCTGTTTGGGGGGGGGGGGGGGGGGGACAGCTTTGAGGTTCCTGTTAGGATTGAGTTTGAGTCACCTACGGCAGCAACTTGCCCATTAACATAACCTCAACTGGCCTTTCCCCCTTCCTGCCTCCTTCCTCACTCCCTGAGGAGACTTTCTGAGATCATCTCCCTAATGAACCACTTGAACTCAAATGTTCATCCAAGAATTTGTTCCTGCAGGAAACCCAGCCCAAGACAGTGGATAAAAGAAGTGGTCCTAGGAAGCAGGCCCTCAGGATGGCTCCCTCTCCACCCATACGACAACAGGGACTCTATCTCTGTTTCTGATGTTAAGGAGATGTGGTCAAAACCATCCACCTGGGGTAGAATCACATTTACTGAGATCCTCATGTAAGCTTTGTCTGGATAGAATAATAGGTGGAAGGGGGTGTACATGGTTATGCAATAGCTCTGGTACTTGAAAAAATGTGAGCACAGTAGTAATTATAAGGATTACAGAGTTGGGTGTTTACTGCCATAGAAGCTCTATGGGAAGAAAACAGAATCAGGTCAACTAATTATCAACTTAGGGCATGGGGCGAGTGCCAGAAATTATCCATGACAATATTTAAAAGGACTTTCATCTCCTGCAGGCAGAGGGCAGACTATGCTGAGAATCAGACCCAAGACATCATAAGAGTGGGAGAATTATGAAGAGGTTGAATGCACAATCCAGTATGTCTCCTGCGCTGATTATTGAGAACTTTGAGCCACAGGAGTCTTCTGAACTTCATGGGTCAACAGAAGTGGCTTTCTCCTTTTGCTAGAGGAGATGGACCTTATTACCTGGAGATCAGCAAAGGGGATTCAAGAAGAGCAGTCGCCTTAGAAGAGAGTGAGCTTGTCCTTCTCAAAATCTGCCTCTGCTTTCTCTCATTCTTTCAAGACCAATAAAAAGGGTCACAATTCAGCACACCTCAGGTAGGGAAGTGCCAATTCTGCTGTGAGAAGAAAGTCAATTGTTTTCTAAAAGAGCTGCAGGGTATGTTTCATGTGGGCTGGAATGATTTGAGAGAACACACCTGGGCACCAGAGGGTGTTGGACCAAAGAATTTTGTTTTTGTTGTTTAGTCACTAAGTCGTGCCTGACTCTTGTGACCGCATAGACTGTAGTCCACCAGGCTCCTCGTCCATGGGATTTCCTAGGCAAGAAGACTGGAGTGGGTTGTCATTCCCTCCTCCAAGGGACCTTCCTGACCCGGGGATAGAACCTGTGCCTCCAGCTCTGGCAGATGGGTTCTTTACTGCTGAGCCCCTAGGACCAAAGAAGCTGACATTTAAAGTTGAGAGTACAAAGTTTACTGGTATTAGTATACTCTCCACTGACTGTAGACTTAACATTTTGGTGAGGATGCCTGGAACTGGGGGAAAAAATATTGTTGGTGGTTTCTTGGAGTTTTGAGACAATGATGTTTTACAGAAAAGTGAACCAGAGAGATTGGAATTGCTTTGGCAGAGTTTTAAGGAAGCTATCAATAGACTAGGCAAGCATGCTAGAATGGATCTTTAGGGTAGACCCAGAAAACTCCGCAGTTGACTGTGCTCCCTGGGCAGGTCCAAAGAAGAGGACTTTCAGTAAAGAAATAGGGAATAGACTAGGGTAGGGACTGCCAACTTTGGTAAGAAGCTCAGTGGTAGCTTCTTCCATAGCCCAGGGTTGATAGTTGGAGATGCTGTAGTAGTACTAAGCTCCCCAGTATCTATGGAAATGACGGGATTTCTGAGTAATGGATGCAAGGTGGTGGCTGGTAAGCATCAGAGGCATGGTGGATTTAATGATCATAATGGACCACAATGCTGGAGTAGCAACTAGGAGGCCTCTAACTGCAGGGCTCTGTGGCAGAGACTAATAGGCTGTGCTATTATTAGGTGAAGCTTGTTGGGGATCCAACAAGGGTATTTCCTGGCTTGTATAACCAAACTGGACCAGGGGCAGATGATCAGAAGGCTGAAGTCGGCTGCCTAGGGAAATGTAATAATCCCTCATCCCACTTCCAGTTCTGAGCCAGTTCTCAGATCCAGAATCCTGTGACTGAGAGAGAGAGACTAGATCCTCTTGCAGAAAATCCTACAAAGACTCAGAAAGAATACATAGCACTAACTGTCCCAGTCCTTCTGAGGGATCAACACTGCAGAAAGGGAAGGACCCACATATCTCAAGAGGTCTTTGGCCCAGGGTTTGAGCTGATGCTAATGTTAGAGAAACCAAATCACCATCATGATGACCTCGTTAAGAGTGGGTGAGTGACACTAGGTGACAGATGGAGTCTTGGCCCAAGTCCATTTCATAAATGCCCGTTGAGTCTGCCAACCCACACTGTGATAATTTTCATAGGTTCTGAGTGCTTAATTGGGCTGGATATACTTAGCAGCTGGAATAACCCCCACATTGGTTCCTGACCTGCAGAGTGAATGCTATTACAGTAGGAAGGGCCAAGTAGAAGCTCTGAAACTGCTCACCATTCCAGCCCAGATGGTAAATTAGAAGCAATAACTCATCCCAGCTGAGGTGGTAGAAACCAGGACTGCACTAGGAGAAAGGCTGCAGAGGTGGTTGTCCTGGTTGGTTGTGGTGGTTGTCTCATTGCTAAGTTGTGTCCAACTCTTTGCGACCCCATGGACTGTAGCCCACCAGGCTCCTCTGTCCATGGGATTTCACAGGCAAGAATAGTGGAGCAGGTTGCCATTTCCTTCTCCAGGGGTTCTTCCTGACCCAGGGATCAAATCTGAGTCTCCTGCTTGGCAGGCAGATTCTTTACTGATGAGCCACCAGGGAAGCCTTCGGTTGTCCCCGTATTTCCCTTTAATTCACTGGTATGGCTTCTGCAAAAGCCAGATGGATCTTTAAGGAAGAAGATAAACCAATGTAAACACAATTCACTAAACAGTAGATACGATTACAGCTGCTTTGTTAGGTGGTCCCAGTATCTTTATTGAAATAGATCTATACAAATGGAGGCTCTTGATATGTAGCTTTTGTATTATATCGTGTCAAGGAATTGGTTCAAAATGTTGATGTGGACAGAAATTAGAGAGTTGAAACAGTAAACCCAACACAAGTGGTCCGAAGTGGTAGGGGAAATCCTCTCGTGGGGAGTAGGGTGTGTGTTTGTGTATAGAGCTTAGAGTGGTACACCAGGTCATCAAAGACCTAAGGGTATATCCAGATTCCTTGGTAGTGGAAAATGTCCAAGTGGACATAAACAGACTAGTTTTAAAACACTGGTAATAAACACTTGTGCTGTATGCTTAGTTTCTCAGTCGTGTCTGACTCTTGCGACCCCATGGACTGCAACCTGCCAGGTTCCTCTGTCCATGGGATTCTCCAGGCAAGAATACTGGAGTGGGTTGCCATTTCCTTCTCCAGAGGATCTTTCTGAGCCAGGAATTGAACCCAGGTCTCCTGCCTTGCAGGCAGCTCTTTACTGACTGAGCTACAAATAAACACTTAGGAATTACCTTTTCTAAAAAACACCATTCACTATGAAATGCCTTTGGATACATTTAAGAAGAAAGGCACATCACTTGTATCTTAAAATTTATCAAATCTTAACAAAAAACATAAAACGAGATTCAAATATTTGAAAATAACCATGATAATAATAATAAGAAGAAGAAGGTGTGTGCTCAGCCGTGTCCAAATTTGCAACCCCAAGGATCATGCCCTCCAGGCTTCTCTGTCCATGGGATTTCCCAGGCAAGAATACTGGAGTGAGTTGCCATTTCCTCCTCCAGGGGAATAATAACAACTAGCACTAATATAGCATTTATATGGCAGATATTAGGGTAAATGCTTTACTCATTGTGGTTTGGATGGGAATACTTCATGTCACCCGATGTCCATTTTCCCTAAATTAATCTTTAAATTTACTGCAATCTAATCAGGATCCCCACAGGCACTTCTGCTACTTTAAATTTTCACGTCGCAGAATAAATTTCCAAGAACAGACAATAAGCAAACAAAAGAAGCTTAGTGAAGACAGTTGTTTTAACAGTCACTGTAATCAAATCAACATTGGTTTTTATAGAAACATACAAGCAAAGAAGTGAAAGAGAATTGAGAATGAAGTGTGTGTGTGTATAGTGTATATATTATATACATAATACATTTTTATATGTAAATATATAATATATACTAACATATGTAGTAATACATGCAGGGAGCTTCCAGATAGCTCAGTTGGTAAAGAATCTGCCTGCAGTGCAGAAGACCCCGATTCGATTCCTGGGTCGGGAAGATCCCCTGGAGAAGGGATAAGTTACCCACTCCAGTATTCTTGGGCTTCCCTTGTGGCTCAGCTGGTAAAGAATCTGCCTCCAATGCAGGAGACCTGGGTTCGATCCCTGGGTTGGGAAGATCTCCTGGAGAAGGGAAAGCCTACCCACTCCAGTATTCTGGCCTAGAGAATTTCAAGGACTGTATAGACCATGGGGTCGCAAAGAGTCGGACACAACTGAGTGACTTTCACTTTCAGTAATAAATGCAGTACTTTACTTTACTGGGGGAAAATAGTGGTTTATTCTATCAGTATGCTTCATGAAGTTTGAGCACAGAGAAGTAGAATGCGAAATACCTAGACAGGTCAATCCCAAAGATGGGAGCTCTTACAGTGACTTGTTTATATAATAGAGAGAGGAAGCAGGGAGAGAATGACCATGAAGGCATGAAGAACTTTAACACAGTGACCATTCCCACTAATATTTGTGGACCAAAAAGTATCTCCAGGGATTGTTCAACTAGATTAGGGACTCTATCACCTGTGTGGGAGAAGAGACCTGAGTAGCAAGAGGAGAAAAACCACTAAGAGGGTTGTCAGAAGGGCAAGCATGAAGCAGGTGCTAAAGTCTGGCTTCCCCTTGAGAAGAGGAGGAAGGCTTGGCAGAGTGGCAAAGCCTTCCCCTCCACTCCAACCTGCACCGTTTTTCTTCCTTTAACACAGTGGCTCAGACACATGCAAAGTATTAGAACCAATCAATGAATACCAATCAATGAATTCAATGAAGTTGGCAGGATATGAACTCAACATACAAAAATCAGTTGCATTTCTATACACTGACAGTAAGTTATTCAAGAAGCAAATTTAAAAAAAACAATCTCATTTGCAATAGCATCAAAAAGGATAAAAGTCTTCAGTTCAGTTCAGTTCGGTCACTCAGTTGTGTTCGACTCTTTGTGACCTCATGGATTGCAGCACACCAAGCTTCCCTGTCCATCACCAACTCCCAGAGCTTGCTCAAACTCATGTCCATTGAGTCGGTGATGCCATCCAACCATCTCATCCTCTGTCATCCCCTTCTCCTCCTGTCTTCAATCTTTCCTAGCATCAGGGTCTTTTCCTCATTGGCAACTGATTCATTGTCAGTTCTTCACATCAGATGGCCAAAGTATTGGAGTTTCAGCTTTCAGCATCAGTCCTTCCAATGAATATTCAGGACTGATTTCCTTGAGGATTGACTGGTTTGCTAGACTTAACCAAGGAGACAAAAGATGTGTACCATTAAAAACTACATCACACCAATGCATGGAATTAAAGAAGACACAGACATTGTGTGTTCATGCAGTGGAAGGCTCACTATGGTTAAAACTTTGAGCCTGAGCTGATTAATACATCACCTGGGAGGGCAGGCAATATCTTTACCACTGGTGCCACCTTGGAAGCCCAAGGCATCCATGACTGATCTTTTTTTTTTTTTAACTTTTCCATAGAAAGGGAAAGGATGGAGTTCAAATGGTGTGAGACATGCAGGGGTAGGAAGACTTGGGGACTGAGAAGAAGAAGAGGAACATTGCTTCCTGGGGTGCACAGGCAGTCAGAGGAGGTATGGCTCTGAATAGGTAAAATTATGTCCCAAAGCCATCTCCTAGATGAGTGCTTTCTTATGCCTGAGAACTGGCTTGCCCAGGGAGGGGCAATCTTCTCAGAAAGAAAGGTTATTTAAGATGTCAGAACATCATAATATACAGAAAACAAAAACATGAGTTGTTAATTCATTAATTCATTAATATACCATGAAGCTAGAGAGAGTGGATGGAGCTGGGATTCAAACTCAGGTCTTCTCACACTAACTTCTTGACCCTAGGAGTTGCTTGTGTGTGTCAACATCAGGATCGGTTCACAGCCAGTTCCCTGAAGCTGACTTTGGCTGAGACTGAGCAATTGCCCAGGTGGGCCTGAAGGACAGGTCAGAGTTGGCTAGTAATGGGCACTATTACCATGGGCGGATAAACAACTACAGGATGTTTGTGCTTGTCCATTCAAGAAAATCTCCAAAATGGCTGAACTGGAAGGTAAGAACTACCCAGAACCCGTGTCCATTGGGAACTCTTTTCCTAGTATCTGAGGTTTTCTATGGTTTATATGGGGCAGATTCAGGGTTAGAGGAACTCCTGAGGGTCCCCAAGGAGAGAACCATGAAGGCATGGCTTGTGCAAGAAATCTTTAGCAGCTTCAGATGAGCCAAATTTGACATGAGTGGGGAGAAGGGGAAGGCAAATTAAGCCAGCTTGTGAAGACTTCCAAAGGGTAGGTTGTTGGCATCTTCTTTTCTATTCTGACTGTAATGAGGGTAGAAAGTAGGTAGTTTTATAGATGAAAAGAATCAGAACCTGCTGCCAACTGATTCACAGTTAAAGGACCCATGAAACAGTCCTAGTTAGAGAAAGATTGAGCTGAGTTTCAAGGGGGTCATTAGCAGATGCTGTCTGGTATGAGTGGCAGGTAATGAAGGACCTTTAAGTTTTCTTTTGTGATTTTAGACTCAAGTAGAAGAAGTCCAAACAGACAGATAACATTAATTTAAAGGTGCACACATTCATACACACACATACACCTCACACACACATACATCTCACACTTATATGCAGTAAGACCACCATTCTTACCAACCCAGGTTCTACAGTACCTTGGAGGGCCAATCAAGGTTAGACCTGCATTGTTTGGACTAGCTGACACAAGCAGCTTGAGAATAACATGTGTTTCTGTCCATCTTCTCTTTTTTGTTATTTTCTGTTATATATTTCTCTTTGACACTTCTCACTTTGTGTAGATAGCATCTATCTGTTCTGTGCTCTATTCGTTTGCTCATTCATTTATTCTAAACACCAAATGAGTTTCTTTTCCTGCTCCAAGACTCATGTTGGAACTGAAAAGACAAGATTTAGTGTTCTTCCATGACTGGGATGCAGTGTTTGGGTCCAGGAATACTCTACTTTCTGCCATGCAGGCGTGGTTCTAATTGGTAGATGCTGTGTTATTTGTCATATGAAGGGATTTTATTTTGAACAGGATTGAAAACTGATGACTGAACAATTTTTTCATAATAAAAGCACCACACACACACACACACCTGTTTTTATCATCACCAAACTCAGGCATTCTGCCAAACATCGATGAGGATGGCCATTCTACTTTGAAATTATTAAAAACACTTATAATTAAGTAAACTCAAGTTATAGAAATACTTTTTCTAATGCCAGATTAACTTTCACGGTTTGGCTTTTCTTCCTTTCCTTTTATTTTGGCATCATAATATGCTTTGGGGTTCTGAAGTGACAAAAGAGTTAGGATATCGATGGCCAATATTTAAGAAGCACTTTATTTTCTGCCAGGCACTGCTCTAAAGACTTCTGGTGCATTGCTTCATCTAGTCCTTACTGTTGTGCAATATAAACCTAGTGGCTATACACTGTATTACCTCTGTTTAATGGATGAGGAAACTGAGGCACAGAGGGGTTGACTTGCTGAGGCCATACAACTAGTAATCGGGCAGAGCTGAGAGTCAAACACATGCTGCTTAGCTCTGAGAGTCCACTTCTTGGCTACACCACATCACAGAGTGAAAGTCAACATTTTGGAAATGAAAAATGGAAAGATTAAAGGGTAAAATAGCCCCCAGGCAGGCAGAATTGAAAAATCTCAAACTCACATGGACAGAAAACTGAAATTAGACTAATTTGACAAATAGGGCTGAAGCTTAGTGGGAACTTATTTTTGTTCATCAAAAGAAAATGCCTCCCTCCCCACCCTACACATGCTTACTACAACTACACACAATACACAAACCTACATATAATATTTCCATGTATATAAGTCTTTTACAATGATAAAATTTAGAAATTAAGAACAAAACATAGAATTAATCTCAAATTACTAACATAAATGTCATGGGCTAGGGGACGCCTTGGGCTTCCCTGGTAGTTCAGCTGGTGAAGAATCCGCCTGCAATCCAGGAGACCCCAGTTCTATTTCTGGATTGGGAAGATCCCCTGGAGAAGGGATAGGCTACCCACTCCAGTATTCTTGGGCTCCCCTGGTGGTTCAGATGGTAAAGGATCCATCTGCAATGTGGGAGACCTGGGTTTGATCTCTGGATTGGGAAGATTCCCTGGAGGTGGGCATGGCAACCCACTCCAGTATTCTTGCCTGGAAAATCCCATGGACAGAGGAGCCTGACAGGCTACAGTCCATGGGGTTGCAAAGAGTAGGACAAAACTGAGCAACTAAGCACAGCACAGGAGACACCTTGCTGAAACTCAATTCCTGTATCGAGTGTGACAATGGTCCCAAGAGCCACAGAGAGGGCCCTTAGCACACATCATCTGGACTACCTTGTGCTCTGTGACTGCTCCGTCCTTCTACCTACCCCCTCCCCTAAGGCTTTGGCAAAACCTTCCTTCACACAAGAGAGCCAGGGCACTATGTGGCTTCACTTGCTGGGAGGCCTCCATTCTGTATGGAAGTAAACCATTGTTCTTTACTTAGTAACCTACAGGATGAAAGAAAGGCTACTTATGGGGGCGCTGAAATGGCATTGTTCCTAAAAACAGGGAAAACCAATGTAACAATATGAGCTTTTCTCAGGTTCACATTGGGGCTCATTTTATTGTTTGGCACAGAGTTTTAACAAACTTAGTTATCTGCTTTCTCAATCTATAGCAAAATGGAAGCAGCAAATTAAAAGAAGAGAGAGATATCTCCACAGGCAAGAAGAGTGAAAACAGTAAAAAAAAAAAAAGCCAGCTGAAGGCAAGAAAGAACAATATCCATCATGGGGCCACTTAGCGTCAGCTAAAATTGGCCCAACTACAACCGGTTCCCTTATAGAACAATACAATAACTGATGCTCCCAGTGACAACTCTGAGTCATAAAGGAAGGCTTAAATGGTTCCCTTCACTCTACATAAGATGTCAGAAAATGTGAAATGCAGTTGTCAAAGATATTCAATGAAAATGATTGAAGAAAAGGTTTCCACATTTGAAGGGCAAGCTTCCTAAACAGGCCCATTCAAAACAGACTAGCTCCTGAGACATCATAATTGTGGAGACTTGTTAGAATTATAATATTTCATTTGAACATGTTATCTTGTGTTAGAATGTAAGGAACTTGAGACAGAAAACGGAAATTAGACTAATTTGACAAATAGGGCTGCAGCTTAGTGGGAACTTATTTTTGTTCATCAAAATGGGGGGTATATTTCTGGCTTCCGTGATACCTAAAATAGCCTGCCTTTCACAGTGGCAACCACATGTTGTCATCGTCATAATCACACTCAAGTGTCCTCAGAACAAGCCTGCAGACTGGTCCTGTGCTTACCCCTACTCTGTGGCTCTATGAGCACCCTCCTGGCCAGGCAGGACTACACTTCCCAGAATTCCCCTTCACAGAGTGTTTCCTGTTGGGATGCATCATGGGTTTTGAGGGTGGAAGTGAAGGAGGGTCTGCCATTTTATTTTTATGCTCCCACCTAGCTCTTGGCCTGGTGGAGTCTGAGGGGTCTTGTGGCTGCTGGGCCTTCCCCTGGACCTTCTGCTGGCTCTGCCATTTCCTGGGGTCAGGCGTGTGTTTAGCTGTGTAATGAAGAGGGACAACTTCTCCTGCCAGTCACCCACTTCATTGAAGTTGGAGGCAGCTTAAATGGATATGGGTTCAAGCTGGTTCTGGCAGATTCCTGTTCAGGTCCAAGTCTTCCAACTCATCTCTGTTCTTCTCTATATGCATCTGTCTGCCTACTCTGCAGATCTCAAGTAATAGCACTGGAAAGGAAAGCAAGGGCTTTGCAGAAATGGTTTACCCAGCTACCATGACTGAATAACACCAAGTCCTTGATATAAAGGTGGATAGATAGAACTCCTTGTGTGGTTCTGCCTCTTTTGAGTCCTAATAGTCCCCATTTTACAGATGAGGAAAGTGAGGCTCAGGGAGCATCAGTAACTTGTGTGAGGCCACAAAGCAAGTGAAGGGGGAGAGGCAGTCTTAGAATTCAATCTGACTCCAGTGCTTCTGTTCTTACTCATTACACTATAGGATTTTTCTGATTAAAGAATTCACTAAATGTACGAATCTAAATAAATAAAACTTCGAAAGTGGTAGGAGCTTCCAAGTCAGGAAGTTATTTCATTTTCTTGAGCACTTAACTTGGTGCTCAGAGAGCCCAGGCCTGGCACTGGGTAAACCATCCACTCTAGAATCTAGTTTATGAACTATCACCATGGGCCCTTTCAGTCTCATCTATGATTAAATAACCAGCAGTCAAATCTAGCTAGAGCTGTAAGCATGGCTTTCTCCTCCTTTGGAAACACTTTTAGAAGCATTCTCACAGACACAACTGTCTAGTAGAATGTGAAGGCAAAGATAAACATGCATACATTAGTGTCAGAAAGGGCTCTGGGGCAGTGATTTTATTTTCCATTCAATGTGCTTCAGTTAGTGAAATACATGACTAGTCATTTCTACTTAAAGTAACAATAGAGAAGATTAATCCAGACATGCCGTATCTTCTGAATAGAAGCATGCAATTTGCATACACCAGTGTTGCTAAACTCTAAAAAACAACTTGACATTTACTTAGGATTTCTCAGTGGAGATGTACCTCCCTTATCCTACTATGAGAACTTCTAATGTCAAGGTAAATGCTCTAATCTGGCTGTCAGAATATCTCAGGTCTTGTCCTGGATGTACCATTAATAGCTGTGTAACCCTAGGTAAACAAATCCCCTTCTCTGGTCCTTGATTGGCACATTATGAAAGGAGGGTCTATAAATTACATCCATGGGCCTTTCTGAGTCTTTGCAACATCTTCCAAGTTGGCTGATCATTAGCATTTGCCATCTAGGTGTAGGACAATCAAATGATATCTTAAAGTGTTACAACATATGCTCCTTCCAGAAAGTATGTAAAAATCAAATAAAAACAATTTGGCCATGTGTAAATTTGATCCCAATGTGATAAGAGTACTAACTCTTTGAGTGGACCTGACTCTTTTAAGGACTGCTCCCTCACCAGGAGATCTTGCAAAATCTTTTTTTTTTTTTTTGAAAACTGAGTAAAATCTGATGTGATCAGTTTTTGAACCTCAAGGAAGGCCCAGGAAGGGCAAGATATAAAAGAGATGTCTGGGGACTTCCCTGGCGGTCCAGTGGTTGGGACCCTGTGCTTCCAGTGCAGGAGGTATGGGTTCCATCCCTGGTCAGGCAACTGAGATCTCACATGCCACGTGATTCAGTTAAAAAAAAAAAGAAAGAAAGAATTTGTCTTGACTACTGGATTTTTTTGACTCCCCTAATATTTTATGCCCAGGGCCAGTGCCTCAGTTGCCTTTTCTGAGTCTCAGTTCTCCACATCTTACAAATCTCTATTCCCAGTCCTTTTCCACTTTCATTGGTGACCCTGAAGTCAACATAGCTCTCTCCATCCCTCTCTCTGTCTGCTCCCCCACCACGTCTCTTCATCTTCAAATACACCAAGTTCTCCTTGGAAGTTGTTCAATTCTGTTACCTCTTTCAGCCTTTGCCAGACGAGGTAGAGACTGTTTCAGGAACAGAACACAGAGCAAATCATGTTATGATTATCACACCTACAAGAGGTTACCCACTGCAAGATGATTTCCAAGCCCCCGCAGATAACCTGCTTGTCTCAGGCAGTATTTGCAAAACTATTTTTATGGTCCCTTGGAGAAATGACTCTGTCTTATAAAAGACCATGATGCTTGGAAAGATTGAAGGCAGGAGGAGAAGGGGATGACAGAGGACAAGATGGTTGGATGGCATCACTGACTCAATGAACATGAGTTTGAGCAAGCTCCAGGAGATGGTGAAGGACAGGGAAGCCTGGAGTGCTGCAGTCCTTGGGCTTGCAGAGAGGTGGGCCTCACTGAGGAACTGAACATCAGCAAATTCATCAAACAAATGATCTGGAGGTAATTTAGAGACCCTATGATTCTTACTTAATTTCCAATATTCCATCTGGAAAATTGAAATGAATAGTCCCTTGTGAAGCCAGGAAATCTGAATGACAACTTCCTGTTCTGAGTTACAATGCTTTCAATTCTGTGCTCCGATTAAACCTATGTGATAAACTTCATACTGAAACAAAGCAGAGATCTATAGTCTTTGCCCCCACTCCCATGTCCTCTGTCTGCCTTTGCCTGTGGAAAACTTTAGTCAAAGAATAAACTTAATCAGAGAAATGAGAGCATAAGAAAACAAAGGAAAACAGTAAAAGGAGACCAAATAATAATAAAGTTCAGTTCAGTTGCTCAGTCATGTCCGACTCTTTGCGACCCCATGATTCGCAGCACACCAGGCCTCCCTGTCCATCACCATCTCCCGGAGTTTACTCAAACCCATGTCCATCGAGTCGGTGATGCCATCCAACCATCTCATCCTCTGTCATTCCCTTCTCGTCCTGCCCCCAATCCCTCCCAGCATCAGGGTCTTTTCCAATGAGTCAACACGTCACATGAGGTGGCCAAAGTATTGGAGTTTCAGCTTCAGCATCAGTCCTTCCAATGAACACAGGACTGATCTCCTTTAGGATGGACTGGTTGGATCTCCTTGCAGTCCAAGGGACTCTCAAGAGTCTTCTCCAACACCACAGTTCAAAAGCATGAAGTTTTCAGCACTCAGCTTTCTTCACAGTCCAACTCTAACATCCACATGACCACTGGAAAAACCATAGCCTTGATCAGACGGCCCTTTGTTGGCAAAGTAATGTCTCTGGTTTTTAATATGCTATCTAGGTTGGTCATAACTTTCCTTCCAAGGAGTAAGTGTCTTTTAATTTCATGGCTGCAATCACCATCTGCAGTGATTTTGGACCCCCCAAAAATAAGTCTGACACTGTTCCCACTGTTTCCCCATCTATTTCCCATGAAGTGATGGGACCGGATGCCATGATCTTAGTTTTCTGAATGTTAAGCTTTAAACCAACTTTTTCACTCTCCTCTTTCACTTTCATCAAGAGGCTTTTTAGTTCCTCTCCACTTTATGCCATAAGGGTGGTGTCATCTGCATATCTGAGGTTACTGATATTTCTCCCAGCAATCTTGATTTCAGCTTGTGCTTCTTCCAGCCCAGCATTTCTCATGATATACTCTGCATGTAAGTTAAATAAGCAGGGTGACAATATACAGCCTTGACATACTCCTTTTCCTATTTGGAACCAGTCTGTTGTTCCAAAAGTCAAGGACCTTTAGTTCCTTCTCAAGAACTATAGATAAGATTCTGAGCTTATCTGTGAGATGTCTTATAGATATTAAATCCTCAGGTGGGAGAAGTTAAGTACATGATGACCAAACCGTACCCACGATATGAGCTGCTACAATTCTGAGAAGTGGCTTCAGAGAAATGGGAAAAAATGGACCCTGGAACTGAAGATTAACTGTACCTAACAATCAAGATGATGCTGGTCAGCCCACTGATGACCAATTTGAAGATGACTGTCAGAGCTGACTGTGCTGTTTCTGTGTGCAATCTCCCCCTAATCCCTACAAGTCACTGGCATCTGAAATAAAACAAAAATTCCTTTCCACCAACCTGGCCTGTTTATTAGCTTTTGAGCAGTGTGTGGCTAGACCCTACCACATTCTTTTGATAACAATATCATCCAAACTTACCTTTTTTTTTTAATGCATTTTCTTTGTGAACATACAACACTTATGATCTCAGTGCTCAATGGAAAATGAAAACACATGTGTTAAAGCAAGGTCAGCTCAAGAAACTTGCCAGCAAGCTAGTGGAAACCCAAGGACACTGCAGTTACCATGGCCATTGAATGAAGAAATTGACTCAGAGGAAGGAAGGTAGTCATGAAGACCTGGGAAGGACTCAGTGAGAGAGGAGATGTGGTAGAAGTACTCACGTAACATTCACGTGGTTGGGGCCCTGGCCAGAACCTGAGAGAGGGGATCCCCAGGAAAGTCTCTAGAAGATAGGACTGTGATTCCATGAGTAGGGCAGACTCACAGAGGATGGGATGGCTTTTCCCATCACATACAATGTCAGTGGCTGCTGACAAATTAGCATCAGGTTCAAGAGGAAACAAAAATTACCCCACTACTGGCCATTATTGCAGCAGAAAAAATGACACCTGAGGAGTTTACAAGGCTAGGTGGCAGAAACAATGTCTACAACAGGTGAAAACTGACAACATTATTAGCTGTAATGGATGTAGAACCCTTATTCCTGATGGAATATAAACCCACAGGGTTTGTACATATTTATGTACGTTATTTTGATTGTGGTAGTTGCTCCATAGGTGTATGAAAGAGTTTGTCACTGAGTCTTGTCTGACTCTTTGCAACCCCATGGACTGCCAGGCTCCTCTGTCCATGGAATTCTCCAGGCAAGAATACTGGAGTGGGTAGGCATTCCCTTCTCCAGGGGATCTTCCTGACCCAGGGATCAAACCCATGTCTCCTGCACTGCAGGTGAACTCTTTACCACTGTGCCACTTCAGAAGCCCATTATGTATACATATATCAAAATTTGTCAAATTGTACACTACATGTGCCGTTTTTCATGTAACAAATATACCTCAATAAAGCCACACACACATGCATACACACGCGCCTGCGCACACACACACACACACACAAAACCACAGATTGGATCAAAAAAATGTAACTTTTGTTGATCAGAGGTAGCTCCTGAGCATACCCCTCAATTCTAGGGAAAGGAAGAATAGAATTAGCACCCGGTCTCATCTCAGTCTTTCCTCCAAAACCATTAGACAGGATTTTTCTTAAATGAAAGAAATTTGTTTGTCTCTTTGACATTTGGTTGAAATATTGAAAATAAAGTACACCTAGCAGACAGTGATTGACATGTTCAGTTCTCCATTTCTGTCAGGAAATAAAGACAGGCGCCTCACTACAGAGTGTGATTTATAGCAAGGAGAACATGAGAAAGTGTGTTGTCTTCTTAGTAAAGTTAAAGGCCTCTTCCAATTATCAGAAAACAGAGCCCATTTCTGAAGAGTCAGGGACAGGAAGCAGTGTTTGCAAACACCATGTCCCCAGGAGGAGTGGAAGGCAATGTGCTGGGAGCTGCGGCTGTCCCATGGTTTTACAAACCAGAAGGACCATCACAGACAAGACACACAGCACAGAAAAGGGAGCAGAAGAGAACTGTAGTTCCCATATTCCATCAAAACTGAGAATCCAAGCAGGTCACCATGCTTTTTCTTAAAGCAAAGATAAAGTACCTTAAGTTTGAAAAAGGTTGTTTTTGTCCACATGTAAGTATCCTCACTCAATTAGTTCGTTTACAAGCACTTACTGAACTGTCTGTTGGATGTGAAGAACACAGACGGGGTAATAGAGATATGTGGAACACATCCTTGACAACTTAGAACTTATATGCTCACTGGTGAGACAGAGGAATAAGCAATTAAAAGACAACTTACTTGATGGTGAAACAGAGTCACATATAAGGCACAATAGGAGAAATGACTCTAGTTGGAGAAACCCAAATGTTCTTGGCATGAAAGATGACCTTTGATCCCTGACTCAAGGATGAGTCAGAAAGAATCAAGAAGATATACTGATATAGTTCCAGCACTTGAAAAAGCACTGGGTTGACATGGAGGCTTATGTGTGAACTATGTGTTGATATGATAGCCACTTAGTCATTTCTGACTCTTTGCGACCCCATGGACTGTAGCTTACCAGTCTCCTCTGTTCTTGGAATTCTCCAGGCAAGAATACTGGAATGGATAGCCATTCCTTTCTCCAGGGGATCTTCCTGACCCAGGGATTGAACTCAAGTCTCCTGCATTGCAGGCAGATTCTTTACTGTCTGAGTCACCAGAGGCATGTGTTATATGTGGGTTAATGCAAAACAAATGAAATGTGATGAACGATAGGGAGTTCTTTTGTTCTGTTTGTCAAGTGTAACACGAATGGTAAGCGAGAGGTTTCTTCTTGATGTGGAGGGTACCAGGATCTGGAGGTGCAACAGAGAATTTCAAGGGCAACCACCTGGGTAGACCAGGGCATGGTATGACACCAAACAATGCGCTGGAGACCGCAACAAATGCCCTGTCACCCCACAGAACAATATGGTGCATCCAGACACGGTGGACCAGAAATGGGATAATTTGACAACCAAGTGCCCAGCTCAGCAGCTTTATCCAGAAAAGACACTGCTTGTGCATGAAACTGCCCTTCTCGTACTGCCTGTGACTGTAGTTCTCAAGTCCTCAGGATACCCCTCAAGATTATGACCTCAATATCAGATGATTTCAGAAGAACCTACTCATCTGGCTTGGTGAACAAATTCTAGATTCAGATAGACACTTTATTGTTCAAAGATGAAAAAAATAGAAACAAAATAATATGGGACCTATGAAAAGATCCTAAACACAGATGGATAGGATAATACTTACAAAGCAATAGAAGGACATTTTTTAAAAAGATTTACTGCAGGAAACAGACATAAATTTTAGACATTTGTCTTGTATTGTCAACAATGTTAAAACAAAAGACAACACAGTGAGATCAAAAGGCAGCTGCCAAGAGAGAGTTATAAAAAGGCAACTCGATGAGATAAGCAGAGAATGTTACTTTTAAATAAGGGAAAAGGGATTTTTTAATGTATAAAAAATAAAAGAATCAACAGTACAAAAAAAAAACCACACATTAGCAATGTGGAGGACAGTTCTGAGGAACTCAGAATCAAGAGGAAAAGGAAAAACGGAAATCATTAAAAGGACGATGCCACAAATAGATAGCCGAAAAGAGAGATCCAAAATACAGTTTAATGGTATATTCAATGGAAGAAATAAGACAAACAGAACAGAAGCAAATGCCAGTGATTAAATAAAAGAAAAAAATCTCCTTTCACCAAAGACCTGAGCTGCAGAACAAAGGCTTCAATGGATATTAACGTTCCCACCAGATACAGGTGCATCCTGAACTTAAGGGGAAATAAGATAGATTTAACAGGTGACCTGCCTTTCTATTTTCTAAAACTAGGCTAACTTCAAAATTGTCCATTGAGACTTTAATGCCAATGGTAATTGGCCAAGTTATGGAGGCCAAGGGGTGAGATTGAAATACTCTTTATGTACCAGTTTTAGTTAAATCCTGCATATTACAAGAGTCAGAAGCCCTGAGGAAGAGGAACAATTGTGCTTGCTCCCTAGCATTTCTCCCGCAGACCCTCCCAGGACTCTCCTCAACCTGGTGATGTAGATGAGATTTGTGGTGCCATAAGGTGTGAAAGAGTTGACCCCATTAATCATGTCCTCCTTCTTGAAGTATTTTTATAACTTGGCTTCTGGGAGCTGTTACTCTGGTGATGTTCCTCCTATTTCACTGGCTATTTCTAAATCTTCTCTACTGCTTCCCTCTTTTCTTTTTAACCTTTAACCTTTGAAGTTCCCTAAGGTTAAGTCCTTGGACCATCTTTCTTCTCCCTCATCACTTATTCCCACTCCCCGGCGACCCCATCTAATCCTGTGATTTTAGACTTATTTATAACCTGATGATCCCCTGGTCCATATCTCTAGCTTCAATATCTCCCTTAGTTATCCAGTTGCTTTCTTACTGAAGCCTAATGTGTTTAAACCTGAGTGCTTGATTTCCTGCCATCCCCCATCCATTTTCCCTCCACCGGCCTCCCTACCTCGGTTCATGGTAACACCACTCATCTGGTTTTATTGACACCAAGAGCATCCTCATCACCTCAGTGTGGTCTGTGAGCAACCACTGTCAGCTCCACCTTCAATGTGGTCTGTGAGCAAACACTGTCAGCTCTACCTTCAGTGTGGTTTGTGAACAGCCACCATCAGCTCTACCTTCAAGGTTGTCTTGAATCCACTCACTTCTCTAGAGCCTTCCACCAGTGCCATTCTGTCCAGTGGACCACTCTCTTTCCTGGACCTCTGCCGCGGCCTCCTCATGGAACTCTCTGCTTCCATTTCTGCTTGTTCTCAGTTCTTCATCCAGAAATCAGAGTGATCCAGATTAAGACATGAATTGGCTCATGTCCCTCCCTGCTTTTCACTGTCCAGTGAGTCTCAACCTACTTAGATCAACTGCAGAGTCTGACTGTGACCTAAGAGGCCCTCAGCTCACCTGTCCAGCCTCATCTCCTACCCCATGCCCCATCACTCACCAGGCTCAGCCATACTGGCCTCCTCTGTGTTCCTTGAATAACCCACACACGCTCCCACCTTTGGACTTTCACACGTGGTGTGGCTTCCTCCCCCAGAAGGGTCTGGCTGCCTCCTTCAGGTCTCTGCTTCAACCTCACTGCCTCAAAGTGGCCTCCTTAACCATTAAAAAAATAATAATAAAGTACCCAGCCCCTGATACTCTTTACAACCTTACTCTGCTTTATTTTCCTTCAGAGCATATATCACTACCTGACGATGGTTTTTCAGTCATTTAAATCTTTATCAGTCTCTCCTTTAAAAACGTGAAATCTTAAGGGCAGAGAATATACCTTCCTTCACTCACTGCTGTATCCCCAGTGTCTAGCACATAGTAGGTGCTCAATAAACACAGGTGGAATGTTTGAATGAATGAGTGAAAGAATGCCTGGTTCTATTTTAAGAGAGTTGAGGGAAGAAATACCCATGGAACCCAAAGACAGTACACAGGAAAACACTGGCCATCTGAAAATGTTACATGAGTTTTGGAACAAGTGGAGAAATATCAAGGCGAGGGCAGGCTGGGGTGGAAAAAAGCAAGCTGCAATCTTTTTTTTAAAGAAAGTGTTTTACAGCGCCTTGTTGAAAGGAAAGAGGGTAAAACAAGAACAAAGAATAAGACTATTGGGCTAAAATGGTTCTTAAAAGAGTAGGAACCCTGAAGTGGGAATGCATATAATACAATCAGGGTAAAACACATTATGGGAAAGCAGGGGGAAGAAAGAGGAGATACAAAAGAATAAAACTACAACCCTATTGTGCCTACAAAAAAACCGTGATGTCTTTAACTGAATGTTGGTGTAAATGGTTTTGGTTTTCCTGGTGGTAGGAAAGGAATTGCAAATACTGTATGTACACTATGGAAATTCATTTTGCAATTTTTGAAAAGCCTGTGAGAAGTGAATGCAAGAATAGATGTGAAAGTATAAAGGGTTCTGCAAATGAAAGGTATTGTCATGAAAAGAATAAAAAGCAACACTGTTAGGATGTGAGAGTTAACTTTGGGGAGCCTGCTTTGAATTCCAAGTAGCTCGGGATCCAGGGCCGTGAACAAACCCAGAACTCCTGTTGCTGGATAAGTGAGGCAGTCAGTGATGACTTTCTGATGGAGCTGCTGCTAGTGGGAGGTGGGCAAGGAAGAGAAGGAACTGTACCCCCGAGAGAAGCCTTGGCCCTTCAGAATGCTCAGAGCTAATCCACTTACAATATAAATATACCCTCCGTGCCTCTATGGAAGGAAGGCAGCCCTTGGCAGCAATGGTTGTGAACCACACAGGTGAGCAGATGCAGGCAGGTGGACTCAGGGATGTGACTCAGAAAATGCCTGAACAGGGAGACAGTGTTCCTGAACGACTGGCAAATGACAGTGACAGCTCCTGCCAGAAGGACGACTTCTGTCCTTGATCTAAACGCCCTCGTCCTAGATGATAGGGGAGAGCTGTCCTTCCTGCCTTCTTCCTCGAGTTTTGGCATTGAACTCTGAAAGGCACAGCCTGCAGCCCTGCTGGAAACATAGCCTGAGTGCTTTACAGCAGTGGCGTAGGCACTTTGAAGAAGGGCTCTTCAAGTCTGCTTCTGAAATCCTGCAATGCCAATGTCAACCATCCACCTGGTTGTCCATCATGTGCATCTTTAAAGCAATCTAGAGGTGGAGCTGAGATAGAAGCACCAGTCTTGATGCTCTCCATGCTGGAGAGAAGGAACCATCCTTTACCCAACAGGGGACAGTCCCTGCCAAGGATCAGGGCTGGGACAACCAGAGAAGTCCCAGCCTTGGCCATCTGTTGGCATTTTCCTTCCCCTTGTGTCTGAAAGCAGCACCCCAGGCAGCCTCTCTGATGGGATATGGGGTGATGCCTCCCTCCTCAATATCACTTCCCACATCCCAATGCAGATATCTATGTCCCCCCCACACTCATGCAAGTCCAGCCTCCCAGCCACCAGTGGAGGCTGGAGATGGAAGCTGCCCTCTGGAGGAACACTGGGTAACCTTGTGTCCTCATCCAAACTCTCTGGGCCAGTGCTACAGACACCGCCCCACCGTATGTCCTTGTCCCATGCTGGGCGCCTTTTCTGGACACGTTTCCAGGATGAGCAAATGAAACAGCAGTCGCACCTCCACTTGGGTACAGAGACAACACCAACAGCTTCCTCTGGCCAGCTTTCCAGCCCAAGAGCAGAAGTCTCCCCAACTCTGCCTGGGAATGCAAACTGGGGGTCCAAGCAAAATGCTCTCTTTCCTGGTGTCCTAGGATTCTCCTGGAGACCTGCCAGAAATCTCTCCAGGGCTGAAAAAAAAAAAAAAAAAAAAACACAGAAAACCAGCCAGTTTTAGGCTAAAAGGGCAGGTTATATTCCTGCTGCAAAGTTTATATAGTTCTTTTAGATGCCTGGGGCAGGAGAGAAGAGGATCAGCTTGGTATCTGCTCCATTCTCTCAAATATGTCAGCAATTTGAAGCCTGTGTTAGTCAGCATAGGTTAGGTTATGCAGCAGTAACAACAACAAACACCCCCCGCCCAAATTTCATCAGGTTCAAATAGTAAAAGTGTATCTTGTGCTTATGCTCAGTGTCCACTGAATAGGGCTCAACTCACTGGGGTCCCTAGGAACCCAGGCTAATGGAGGAGCCAGTACACTAAACGGTATCAAAAGGGGAGGAGATCTGCAGAGGATCTTTCAGCAGTTAAATGCTTCAGTCCAAAAGTGACACGTGTCACTTCTGTTCACAGTGTATCAGTCAGGACTATTAAATTAGATGTTTCCAATCAGAGGGGGTTAGGAGCTGCAATCCTATCCAGCTCTGGAAGTAATGAGAACCAGAAATGTTCAGGAAACGGCAGTAACGGTGACACGTGACAAAGGACATGAGGCTAGGAAGCCAGCTCCTGGATGCCAGCACTCCAGGAAAAAGAACCCACCCCCTACACTTTGCTCTGAGCTCAGAAACAGGTCCTCCCTCATCTTTTGCTATTAAATTTGAAGCCAGGAGAGGCCCTGTGAAGATCCTAGTGGCAGGGTCGCAAGAGGGAGTGGTGGCCTGAGGGCCTTCTGGAGGAGAGGGTTTGTTACTCTGGTGACATTTATTGAACAACATTTACTATGATGGATGGCTCCTGGAAGCATGACATTTAAGTGTTTATCGATCCCATAGTACACTGGACAGCATCCAGGAGGTGCTCTGAACCGGGCACAGCGCCAGGATGGCCAGCTGCACCATATCAACCAGGGCAGACAGATGCCCCAGAATCCAGCCCACTAAGGACACAGCATCTTCTCTAGCCCTGCAGACACATGTGAAACCTTAAAGTTCATCTCTCCCCACATAAAGGCCAGGCTGCATCAGCCGAGAAGGATGATCCTGTGAGCAGTTCTTCTCTTGTTTCCTTCAAATTCACACCAAGGGTTTCTTTTCTTGCTCACTTTTCAACTGTGTGGTGAATGTCAGTGGTAATGGGGACAATGCCTTCTATCCAGCGCCTCCCATGTCACTTTCCCACAGCTGGGAGCACGTGCCAACTCCAGCCTCCTTGCTGGAGCTTTCCCCTTGCTCCTCCGGAGCCTCTGGGAACCAGGGCCTCACTGCTAGCAAATTCTCTCTTCTTTCTAAGTTATGCCAAGGACCCAAGGAAACCAGAATGTGAATGTGACAATTAAATAGGTACAGTGGACCATGGGGTTCCGAAGCCAGGGTGGTTTGGGGACAGGAAAATGAGGAGCTCTGCAGAACCGAGGCTGGGCAGGAAGAGTCACCTTGAGATCTCTTGTGAGTCAGGGCGAAGCCCTTGAGAGAAGAGGCTGGAGCCGGGCAAGAGTCACCCATGGACCCACAGGGAGACTTTGAAAGGTGTCATATGCGGATCAGCCAGCATCACGGGTCAGACACTGGGCACCATGCCAAAGCCAGCCTGGTCACCTCACAGGGAGGAAGCACAGGCAGAAGGTAGCACTGTGCCCTTCCCAAGATCACGCAGCCAGCCAGTCGTGGGCAGAATATGGGCAGAACAGCACCCTCGGCACTGCTGCCAAGTGGGAGCGGATGCCGTGGACACCAGGCAGCCCAGATGCAGCCTCTTCTTCTCTGGACTTGGAAGTGCCTGAGGCTAGCAGCTCCAAGGTCACTGCTCAGATTCTTGAGGATTCTGAAGAAAAAGGCTACAGGTGCTTGGGGCAGCGAGGAACAAAGGTAAAGATGCAAGTTGTTCTCTCTATAAGATTAAGAAACACCAATACAGTATATCAACGCATATATATGGAATTTAGAAAGAATGTGACGATGACCCTACATGCAAGACAGCCAAAGAGACACATGTAAAGAACAGACTTCTGGACTATGTGGGAGAAGGCAAGGGTGGACGATATGAGAGAATAGCATTGAAACATGTAGATTACCATATGCAAAACAGATGACCAGTGCAAGTTCAGTGCATGAAGCAGGGCACTCAGAATTGGTGCTCTGGGACAACCTAGAGGGACGAGATGGGGAGGGAGGTGGGAGGGGAGTTCGGGATGGGGGTACACATGTGCACCCGTGGCTGATTCATGTCAATGTATGGCAAAACCACCACAATTTTGTAAGGTAATTAGCCTCCAATGAAAATAAATAAATTAATTTTAAAAAAAGATTAGGCACACCTTGATCCATCATTCTGGCTCTCAAGGGTGCTTCCATGGAAACGGGGTTTTACTGCTCACATAGGTTGATAATAAATAGTTAAGTCCCAATTTTTGAACTTGTAAACCTCTACCTGTAATACTACATTTGTAAGGACTCTTGGAGTTGTGACACATACGCACAAATCAAATAGGATTAAGGTGGGGAGAAGGGAATCACCGGCAAAATAACTGAGAAGTCAAAGACATAGGGTGCCTTGGGTATCAACTCAATTGCTGGCATCAGGACAATTCCTCTCCCCTCTGTATATCTCTGTCTCTCTCAATATCTCCCTCTCTCTCTGTTTTCCTTTGTTTTCCCCTCCTTCTTATGAAGCGGAAACACAGCTGTCAACAGGACAGGCTACTCCTTCTTAAAAACTCTAGCACTGCCTTGCCCTTACCCCACAGTCCTAGAAAACTTGGCATGATTACCCTCCTGGGCTCGGCCTTGGTCCTTTGTCCATCCCAAAGTGAAAGTGTTCATCGCTCAGTTGTGTTTGACTCTTTGTGACCCCATGGATTGTAGCCCGCCAGGTTCCTCTGTCCATGGAATTGTCCGAGCAAGAATACTGGAGTGGGTTACCATTTCCTCCTCCAGGGGATTTTCCCGATCCAGGGACTGAACTCAGGTCTCCTGCATTGCAGGCAGATTCTTTACCGGCTGGGCCAGCAGGGAAGCCCATGTCCATCCCAAGCCAACAACTATGGTCAGTCAGGGGAGGACAGCTGACCAGCCAGCTCAATCTGGAGCTGGGTGTTAGGGTTCAGCCTCTCTGGATGAGAAAAGAAAATAAGCCTGCTCCTTCCCAGAGGGAGAACAGACAGGTAGACAGACAGAAACACCTGCCACCCACTCCCAATGCCTGCTGACCATCCGTAGAACTCATCTGTGAAACTCCTGTTGCATCTTGGTCCCTCCCTAGGCAGCCACAAGTTACTATTAAAGGTCTGTTTCGTTTAATTCAGTGAGTCTATTGTTGGGTCTGAAGAGGTTGAGCCCAAATAAAACACACACTGTCCCCTCCCTAGCTCCTCTTTTGTGCTCCATGGTGGTCAAAAAACAAACGAAAGGGCGAGTTTCCCTCTGTGGTGATCCATGTGTCTGCTCCCTGGGAGTGTGATTTTAGTCACTTTAGAGGGAGGTGCAGGGGAACGTCTCTGGTGGTCCAGGGGTTTAGACTCTGCACTCCCAACCCTGGAGGCCTGGGTTCAATCCCAGGTCAGGGGACTAGATCTCACATGCTTCAACTCAGAGTTCAAATGCCACAATTAAAGATCCTTCATGCTGCACTAAGACCTGATGCAGCCAAATAAATATATAAATAATATTTTTTAAAAAAGAAGGAGGAGATGTAGGATCTATGCTAACTATCACTATGGAACTCTACTGAGGTTTTTAAAACCTTCAAGGTCTTTGCAAAATACAGTTGCTTTGTCTAACTTTGCGCCATTCAAATTAAAACCTCTGTTTACCTACTTGTTTACCAAAACCGTAGCAAATGAGATTAACATTAAAAAAAGGAAAAGACAACAAGATAATTAAGTCTGATTGCTCCAAAGCAGGTTGGTGACAGCCCTGGAAACGTGCCAACACTAATTGACTGGAGCTATTTCCCACACAGTTAATTGCAATTGGTCATTGAAAGCCCTTGAAATTCTCTCAGGTCCCCTTGGCTGAAGTGTGGAGAAGGGATTTAGAAGTGTGAAGGAGACCAGGGCTTGGAAAGGGACCTACCAGGGATGTCTGGTGCTTCTTCTCCTGGAGTGCTGTTAATGTCAGTGTTGTCAACTCTTGTCACTCCCTTGGACCAGGGTCCCATGGGCACTGAGATGGCTACGGTCACTGAGGATGCAGAGGCTTTGCCAGAGAGGGATAGGTGGTCAGACCTTCTCTGATCTCCCCCAACTTTGACTAAATGTTGACCATGTTCAAGTCCTGTGCCAGAAATTGCAAGGACACACCTCTTTAAGTTGCTTGAACTGATCTGCAGTGGGTAACTTTAAAAATGGCAGAACAGACGTATATGTATGGCTGAGTCCCTTTGCTGTCTACCTGGAACTATTACAACATTGTTAATTGGCTATCCTCCAATATGAAATAAAAAAATTTTTAAATGACAGAACAAAATGCAGTGGGCTGCCAGTAGCAGAATGCTGGCTCTAGGCGGGGAAAGATGGATTAACCAAGCAGGGAGGAAGAGCAGGAGAATCAACGAACACTTAATGAGGAAGATCACTATAAGTAAGGTCTTGACGAATAAGATTTAGATGCATGGAGGCGAGGAGGGTGAGATCTGCCTGAGCAGAAAGACAGTAGGGTTAAGGGAATTGACAACTTGTGAGCAAAGCTGGAGTGCTCTGTCCATTGAAGGTGTGCTCCACTCTTCTAGTGCCAGGGAACGGATGCCCCATCCTGGTTACTGGCAGGACTCTCATGGGAATCTTGCAGGGACCTGGGGCTCCCCAGGCTGAGGGGGCAGACGTGTTTCAGGGCACAAAGCAGCTTGTGATCAAGTCTCCCTGAAGCTCTTTCAGTGGAGCCTCTCCTGATCTCTACCCTCTGCTAAATGTTAATGCACTCAGCTCTCCTCTGCCTCTGGGCCCCTCCCTGGAGCCCTGGGCTTCAACTGGTTGCCTGTCAGCCTCACAATTTCAGCATACCCATGGCTTCTGCCTCCCCACATCTCTGCCTCTTGAAAGCTGGGTACTATCCTCTCTCTGTGTACTTTTTTTTCCCACTTTGGCTCCCCGCAGCAATAAATGATTTCCTACCTACATATCCAGTTGAAATCCTCACAAAGGTGAACCTCATTAGCCTTGGACATATGACAAATACCTGTTGCCAATAAGATTTTGATCATGTGTCCAGTACTCATCAAAGTAGACACACGTAAAACAGTGTGTGGACATCCGACAGTAATTCACTGGAGCCATTTGCTTGAACAAGCAGCTATGGGAAAGGACTTCTCAGAAAGGGTTTGGGGTGTTGGGTAAAACTTGTCTAATGCAAAAAGAGATAGTAAGACAAAAACAAGCTGATGGTTACCAAAAGGGGAAGGGGGAGGGATAAATTAAGAGTATGGGATCAGCTGATACAAACTACTATATATAAAATGAGAGAGCCAACAAGGTCCTACTGTGTAGCACAGGGAACTATATTCAATATCTTGGAATAAACCATTATGGAAAAGAATCTGAGAAAGAATGTATATACTTTGTTGTACACCTGAAAGTAACACAACGTGGTAAATCAACTATGTGCCTGTGTGTGCTAAGTTGCCTCTGTTGTGTCCAATTCTGTGTGACCCCATGGACTGCAGGCTGCCAACCTCCTCTGTCCATGTGATTCACCAGGCATGAATACTGGAGTGGGTTCCCATGCCCTCCTCTGCGGGATCTTCCCAGCCCAGGGATGGAACCTGAGTCTTTTAAGTCTACCTGCATTGGCAGGCAGGTTCTTTAACACTAGCACCACCTGTGAAGCCCTAAGTAACTATGTGCTTAGTCGCTCAGTCGTGTCCAGCTCTTTGCAACACCATGGACTGTAGCCTGCCAGGCTCCTCTATCCATGCGGATTCTTCAGACAAGAATACTGGAGGGGGTTGCCACTTTCTTCTCCAGCGGATCTTCCTAACCCAAGGATCGAACCCAGGTCTCCCACATTGCAGGCGGATTCTTTACCATCTGAGCCCCCTGTTCAATTAAAAAAAGATAGAGATAAAAGGCAGGAAAATTGGCTTAGAGTAAGTTCATGGAAGAACCTGAATTCTAGACCAAAGATTCTCAAACTTGAACATTAATTAGAACCACCTGTACCCCCAGTTTCTGATGCAGCAGGTCTGGGTTGAACCCAAGAAATCTCACTTCTGACATACTCCCTTGCTTGTCCAGACACTGTGCTTTGAAAACTGCTGACCTGGACTGATTTAGACTCCCTCCTCAGGGCCCATCTGGCCTGCTGCCTATGTGTATATGACCCTGAATGAAAAATGGTTTTCACATTTTTAAATGGTTGGAGAAAAATGAAAGAAAATTTCTGTGACCTGAATAATATATGAAATTCAAATTTCAGTGTCCATAAATGAAGCTATATTGGAACACAGAATGCTCGTTTGTTTATGTATTGTCTATGGCTACTTTCAGAAGGAGCAGCAGAATAGAGGAGACCACAGGACTCATAGAATATTTGCTATCTGGATTTTTTAAAAATTTATTTATGTATTTGGCCTGGCCAGGTCTTAGTTGCAGCATGTAGGATCTAGTTCTCTGACCAGGGATTGAACCTAGGCCACCTGCATTAGGAGTGTGGAATCTTAGACACCCTGGACCACCAGGGAAGTCCCTTGTTTATTATTATTATTATTATTTTAAATGATTTTATTTTATTTGGCCATGCTCTGCAGCATGAAGGATCCTAGTTCCCTGACCAGGGATCAAACCCGTGTCCCTTGCATTGAGAGTCCAGAATCTTAACCACTGGACTGCCAGGAAAGCCCCAATTTGGATTTTTATAGGTGAAGTTTGCCAACCTCTGTTCTGGACTAAAGGGTATGGTACTATTCTAAATGTGCCAGAGGTTATTTGCAGAAAAGAGACATACACAACTCTAGAAAACCTCTTGGGGAATTCTTTGACTCACTAAATGACCTGGTCCTCGAGCTTTTGCTTCCTGGGCTCAGGGTGGAGAGCCTGCACACCCTCACCCTCATCCCCAGGATCATCCCTGGACAAAAGGTCCCAGCCACCAATGAGCATCTACCTCCTGGAAGCTGGGTCCTGGGACCTGAGTTTCTGGATCATCAGCAGGGCTGACTCTGCCCCAAACCACAGCTGCTCTTTATAGTCACTGGTTTAATAGATCATCATCTATTTCCTGCTTAAAATAATTAGTGGGATTGTGGCCTGCTCCCTGGGCCAATCCCAGGGGAGGGGATAAATGTGAGTAGGATGCTTCCTGGCCATCTGGGTGTTGATGAGGGGTGTTGATACCCCTCATTCCCACAGCAGACTTCTTGGAACCTTCTGGCTCTTACACTGACGGTCTAGGATCTGTGAAGAGATGCATAGGGATGCGTGACTTTCTACTCCTTGTCCTCCACCCTCTCCAGTATTTGCAACACTAATTCCCCTCTTCCTCCCCATCCCCTACATCCCCTCCCCCCAACCGCACTTAAATTGTTAAATTAAGCCCAATACTAAGTAACGAAGTAACTTAAGCCCAATACTAAGTAACCCTAAGTAATGGGCTTCCCAGGTGGCTCAGTGGTCAAGAATCTGCCTGCTTACACAGGAAATACAAGAGACACAGTTTGATCCCTGGGTTGGGAAGATCCCCTGGTGACAGAAATGGCAACCCACTCAGGTATTCCTGGATGGGAAATCCCATGGACAGAGGCGCCTGGTGGGCTACAGTCCATGGGATCCCAAAGAGTCAGACACAGCTGAGAGACTAAACAACAACAACGCCAAGTGAATGATTATTTTCCGTCAGGTGCTGTTCTCAGCCTTGAATGTAGATTGTCAGAATTAGCCCTCACAAGAAAGACAACAGAAAGACAAGATTATTACCCCTGAAAAAAATGAGGCACAGAGAGGCTTAGCAACTGTCTGAAGTCAAATAGCTGGTAATTGGAAGACTCTGCAGATCCCTGCTCCTCTCATTACAGGGCATTGCCCCTCAGTCACACTATAGATTCACTGGTCCTGAGAAAAATTATCTCCAAGAGATGGAAAGAAGCTTACATCAGCCTCTATTTGAAACATGAAAGCTAAAAATTAATAAAGCTTTTCAAGGAAAACATCTTTGTGACCTTGAATAGACAAAGATTTCCTAAACAGGACATGAAAGAGCTCACAATAAAGAAGAAGAAAGATAAATTGGTGAATGTTAAAGTTAACAACTTCTATTTATCAAAAGACACCATTAAGAGAGTGAAAAGATAACCTTTTTTATAAGCGAAAGTATTTGAATAGACTCTTCATAGAAAAGGATATTCTAACGGCCATTAAATATACAAAAAAGTGCCCAACTTCATTAGTCATCAGGAAAATGCAAATTAAAACAGTGATGTGATACATTGCACCTCCACCAGATGAAAAACAAAACTAAACTTCTGTCTTTTGGCATCCGAGTCCTGGGAAGGATGTGGAGCAGTCAGAACACTCATATGCTCCTGGTGGGAATATAAATTCATGCAATTGCTTTGGCCAACTGGCAGCAGCTACAAGAGCTTAACTGAGGCCCAGCCCATGACCCATCCATTCCATCCCCAAAGAAAGGTGTACATACGTTCATCAAAAGAAATCTACCCAAAATTTCACAGCAGCACCATGTGTAATAACCCCCAAATGGAAAATACCTAAATGGGCATCAATAGTAGAATGGATAAGTAGGGTTATATACACACAATGGAATACTATGTAGCAGCGATACACTAGTACAACTACTTACAATATGGATTAATTCATCTTACCAAGAAAGTTGAGCAAAGGAAGCCAGACACAATGTATGTATGAAGGAAGGTAATCTATGCTGTTGGCAATCAGGACAGAAGTTGCTCTGGTGGGATTGGGGTGGGGCAGGTGTCAGTAACTGGAAAAGGGGGCTTGAGGGGCTCCTGGTCATGTTCTTTCTCGATTTATGTGTTGTTAAACAAGTATGTTCAATTTGTGAACGTTTTTGTCTGCTGTTTTTATGTGCACTTTCCTATATGCAGACTGTATGCACATTTCTTATATGTGTGCTGACAAAACGTTTACAAAATATCTATTGGACATACAGTGAATGACAGTTTGTACCTGATCCGACTGTCCTATGGTCATGACATGCTTGGTTTCCTAATGTTTTGTGTATGTAGATTGTTGTTGTTGTTTAAAAAAGTCATGTTGATTCTTTGTAACCCCATGAACTGTAGCCTGCCAGGCTCCTCTGTCCATGAGATTTTCCAGGCAAGTATATTGGAGTGGGCTGCCATTTCCCCCTCCAGAGGATCTTTCCAACCCAGGGATCAAACCCACGTCTCCTGCATTGGCAGGCAGATTCTTTACCACTGCGCCACCTGAAAAGCCCATGTAGGTAGATATGAGGACCTATTAATGGACTTCTCATTAAGGGAGAAGTTGAGCTCAGGAAAACCCCATCACCCGCCTTGTAGTAACAAAGATACCCACTCTGAAGGCAATTTCCAAGCACATTCCCAGATGAGTTAAATCTTTCAAGCACCTTTTCTTATTCTGAAGAGTCTTCTGTAGTCTGATCCATCGCCCACATCTTGGTTGTCAGCAAACTTTCCTGCTTTGCTCAAGAAGAAATTCTTTCTGACTAAGGGGAGAGTGTTTCCTAAGCCTTGACTCTGCATAGTGACATCCAAATAGACACGAACTGGTATCAATTGTCAGTGCCTGACACTCATGAAGATTAGAAGCTGGAAACCGGCAAGCGTATCTGGCTTAGCAACTTGTCTTGTTGGGTTTCATGGTTCTCTGCTTAAAGTTTGAATTAGTTGTCAATACTCAAAAATCTGATTTCACCAAAAACTCTAGGGTTTGGGCTTTTCTGGGGGGGAAAAAAAAAAGTCTAGTGTCATCTGTCTTACTGTGGCCATGTTATGTCCTGGTCCTGCCGATAAGAGGCTGCAACTTCCAGTGTAGAAAGTTGGAAAATAGCAGCAGAAGGTCCCTGTTCTGATGGACTTGATAAGATAACGACACTGGACGTTTCATCAGTCGGGTCAGCCATTATTGATGGGTCAGACTCCGTGTTAGGGGCTAAGCCAGTTATTTAAGCATTTTGACCTTAAGTTTCATCCTCTCTAAAAGAAGAGATTGAAATAGAGATTTTGTACACTCCCCTCCAGCTTTAAATTTTGATCCTTCTCTGACTTCAGTTAAACTCTGGAGAAGCACGATGTAAGTAGGTCTTACAGGTAGGTGAATCATTTCAGAATAACACGAGTAAGTCACTGTAGGCATACCCAACCCCTCCATGGTCACTGGGGTACAGCATGGCCTTTCTTCTTGAGTATTAACATCCAGGAGTCTATGAAAAGAGACCTAGTAAAAGCCTCTTGGTCTTCCCCTGGTACCTCAGTGGTAAAGAAACCCCCTGCCAATGCAGGAGACGTGTGTTTGATCCTTGGGTTGGGAAGATTCCCTGAAGAAGGAAGTGGCAACCCACTCCAGTATTCTTGCCTGGGAAATCCCGCGGACAGAGGAGCCTGGAGGGATACAGTCTATGGGGTCGCAAAGAGTTGAACACAACTTAGCAACTAAAAAACAAAAAACCTCTTCGTGGCCTTGGGAAAAGATATCATGAAAGAAAACATCTATCCTCCAGACTTCTACTTAAAGATGGCACTTGATTCTTTTCTTCTAGAGGACTCCCTGAATTTCCCATTTTTCATACCAGTATCTGAATATTGTTGTATACCCAGATACTGGTGTGGAAGATACCCCAGACCCACTGAATCAAAGTCTGCATTTTAGCAAGATAACCCTGGGTTCCTTACAAATCCATCATCATCCCAGCCAACCGTCAGATGGAAGGACAGATGGCAGTTCTGGTCTCAATCTTCCTTCACCGGCCTCAGACACCGAGATGACATTACCCATACATCCCTGGAGTGGGCTGGCTCCCCAGGCCCCCTGCTCCACCACCAACCCCATCCACCCCTACTCAAGAAAGCATCTTGGGATTCTAGCAAGTGGAAACGATTGTTTCAATTCATTATGCATTTCCAAAAGCGAATCATTTACATGCTTTCCTCCCATCACCACTATCAAATGACAAATAGCCATGACCCTCTTCACAACTGCTCATGAGGGAGACACATGGTGGAGAAGGGCTAGCATGTGGCCTGGAAAGGAGAGGCCAGCTCGAGAATGGAAAGAGTAAGGCCGCCCAGTCTACTCCAGGCAGATGCTAATGAGCCTCACCAGCCCTTAACCTCCCTTGCCAGAGAAGCAAGCCCGTAATGTGATGAGCTGTCACTGTTCATTATAGGGACAGCCGCTGGGTCCAGAGGTACCCACAGGCATAAAAGGGGGAAGAGGGCCTGAAGAAGGGGGTCAGGGGATACAGAGAGCCCCCCACCCCAGGTCAGTCTCTGTCCTGCATGTCTGCTGGGCAGCTTTTTCTCACACAGGCTCTGAGAAAAGCCTGCTCAGTAAGAGGACTTGATCCCTCCTGGGTGGCGTGGTGGGGCTGGGCACTGGCCAGCCAGGAACATCGCTCAGGGAGGCGCTTGGGCCACACCAGCAGCTCCAGGACAGGGGCTACTGGAGAGGAGAGGAAAGAGAATGAGAGTGTGCGCTGGGGAGGGAGGACCCAAGTTGTTCTACTGGTTCTCATAAGGATTCCACTTTCCTCCAGGTAAACCAGACCCCCCTCACCCCCCATGTAACAGGTCAGCCATTGAGTCCTGGATCTAAGGATAAGACTCAACCACAAAGTTTGATCTAGTTCCAGATTCCCATCCCCAGGAAAAGAATCAGTATCCTCTCATCACAGATGAGGCCACCAAGCCCCAAATGATCAAACAGCACACCCAAGGTCATTGGACCAAGACTGTTTGGAAATGGAGGACCTGGGCACTGCTTGCACTTCTGTCTCTTTCTCTCCCTATATTCATACCCTCAATCTCATAGCACGTCACTGGATCACCGTGAATGGGACTCTTTGTATGGCCCATGGCCTCTGGCTCCATTTGGGGAGGGTTCTGGGGGTGAAGCCCCTGCAGGGCGCTCAGCTGGAGAAGGCAGCTCATGTCTGGATGCTAATGGAAGGCCCTGAGCCAGAGTAGGACAGGGCTTGTTGGCAGCACAAACCTGGGCCTCCTGACAGGGAGAAGAAGGCTGAGAAGTCTCCAGGCAACCATCTAAATGCAGGAGGGTGAATGTCAAGAGGGCTGAGTAGCCTGGAAGACTCCAGGAGCCCTCAGGCCTGAGGTTAAAGTCAGACACAATCCCAGATGTTATCTGGGGCAGGACGTGTCTCCCCGGGGACAGTGCCTGAAATTTCAGACTCCGAGTCCCTAAAATTAGAGGTGGCAGGAGCCGCAGTGGGTAGGACCACAGAGGCAAAGTCAAAGCTGTGGTCTTTTCCCCAGGTGCTGGAGGAAGGTGGGGCAGAACAGAGCTGCCTCTGGCTCAGATCCCACAGCCGGGGTCTCAGCATCTGTAAACAGGAGACGGGGAGGTGTCTGAGAAAATGAGACTAGGAGGGCCAAGAGGACAGCTAGATATGCTGACTAGAGAAAAGGCGTTGCTAGCTTAACAGCGCACAGAGTGTAGGCTGGCGGGGGTGGTGGGATTTGGAGTATCCGAGTGGAAGAGGGGAGTCTGGTGGGAACACGTTTTGTTTGTGATGGAACAAAACACAGCTCTCAGTATGTAAAGTATGGAGCCACCCGGATGGTTAAAGTGCTTCTTCAGAATGAAGTTGGGGGACTTCCCTGGTGTTCCCATGGTTAAAACTTTGTGCTCCCAAAGCAAGGGGACCAGGTCCGATCCCTAGCCGGGGAACTAGATCCCATGTGCCACAACTGAAGATCCCACATGTGGCAACTAAATCCTGGCGCGGAAAATTTTTTAAAAAAAGAATGAAGTTGAAAAAGAGCCTAGAACTTTGTCAGCCCTGATTTCCATGGAGGGGACTTACATGGATAGTGAATCTAGGGATACTGTCTAAAGACTAATTTTCTGAAAACACTCTGGCTTACGGAGTAGAAAAAAAAGAGTTTGGCTAGATTAGGGCAAAGATAAATGAGTATAAATTATGTGTTGGGTAGTTTATCAGTGTGAGCGGGAGAATTAATCGGTGACGTGCGTGTCTCTGGATGTGTGTGGAGGTGTAATTCAGAAATGGCAGCAAGGCAACATTAAGGTTGAGAAATGGTGCAATTAAAAGAGTCAAAAATCACCTCTGCGACGGCTCCTGCATCACCATTAATTCAGCCACATTTCCTACTGTAAACATTTCGCGTGGTCCCGCTTGCAGCTCCCAGCGGCTCACAGAGGAGGACCAGCTGCTGGCGGTACTGCCCAGGCTCCTTGGGGAAATTAGTGATTTTCCTATTTGACCAGCCTCTAGGTTAACTAAGAGTCCTGCCCAGCACAGCTGCAACCGTTTATATCATGTCATCCTGCAGGTGCCAGCGGGGGAAAGAAATGAGACGGCCATCAGCCACCCATTGGTGGCCAAGGTCTCTGGGACAGGGCCTGAGACGCTGCATTTTTAACAAGGTCTTAGCAGTGCTGACCCTGCTGGTCCCGGGCTGCCTTTGAGTGGCAAGGATCTAGATAATATGGATCAGAAGCTCTGAGGTCACTTGGGAACTTTTAGAAACACTGGTCTCAAGTCCCACCCCAGACTTCCTGAGTTGGGGGTCCACATTCAAACAAGATTCCCAGTGCCCGTTTGTGTTTGAGAAGCACTGACTTAGAGCATCTTCTTGGTTTCCTTAGATCGGTGGTTTCCCTGCAATGAGAGACAGAATTGCTCATGTGCACTTGTGAATGTTTGGGGGCACAGATGGCAATTCTGGTCCTTGAATCCTGCCACTCATGTCTCCTTCCTTCTGGCTTCTCAGCTGAAAGAGACTTGGTCAAGGAAAAGTAGCAAAATAGGGAACTCAATGCAGAAAAATAAAGCCTATAAACATGAACTTGTGAGCCAGCACCTGAGCCTTCCCAATGCAGAGTTCCTGGGATGATGCAGGATGATGCACCGGTTCAGAGAGCCTGGGAGGATTCCTCATCTTACAGAAATACTGGGTTTCTGGGGCACACCAAGCTCGCTCACCCCATCAGCCATAGGAGCAAGAACCACCCACCTGCCTCACCTTACAGGTGCAGATGGAGATGCTAGAGCAGACGTGAGGGTCTGGCCAGCCAGCCTGGAAAGGCAGAAGGGTCTAATACTTGACTCATAGCAATGAGGGGTGGCGTGTGATCCATCTTGCCAGGTGCCAGAAGTAAAAGAAGAAAGTGGTCTCGGCTCCTGTCAGGACAGTCGTTAAACACCCAGAGTGGATTCCTAGGTGGTTCAGCCATAAGGAATCTGTCTGCCAATGCAGGAAATGCAGGAGACTCAGGTTCGATCCCTGGGTCGGAAAGATCCTTTGGAGGAGGAAATGGCAACCCACTCCAGTATTCTTGCCTGGAACACTCCATGGACAGAGGAACCTGGTGGGCTATACTCTATTGTGTAGCAAAGAATCAGACATACTAAACACTGAATGACACAGTCAGACTGGCAACTCCTCTTGCCTCTGTAAGAAGTCTGCAGGTGGTGTTGGCAGAGTGGAGTCCCCTCAACTGCTCTTGGGACCAAAGGACTGAGTGCAGCCTCCTAGGTTGTTCTGCCCACCGCGGCTGCCAGACAGTGTGGAAGCTGATGGTGTGATGAAGGGCAGCATTCACGCCTGCTGGCCTGATGCTCGGTAGTGGAGGGGGTGATGGGAGGAGTGGCAATCAAGAGTTGTCTGCCTTTTTTCAGGGAAGACTGTAACATGGATGCTTTGCTGGGAATAAGGAGCAAGACCTCTTACTATACATTGTAAGGGAACAGAGCAATGCTTACCCTGGAGAAGGGAAGAGGGGCAGACACAGTGCTGCCTTCTGGGCACAGCCATTTCTCACAGTTGCCCACGGAACCACCAGTTCACAGAAGGCTACTGTGTGCGTTCTCTCTAAGGGACAGGGCTGTGAAACAGAAGGGAGCGTGTTCTCTATTTCTCCAGAGAATGAATGTGGACCAGTGAAGAGAAGTCACAGGGGAGCTTAGTTTTTGGCAAGCATCAAAGACAGAGGAGAAGAGGACCTACTGCATGAGCTTTAGAGTCAACCAACTGTTTGACCTGAGCATGTCACTGGACATTCTATACCCCAGTTTTCTCATCTATAAAGTGGAGATGAAGTAATTTAAAGTGTTTAGCATTGTGTTAGAACATATTATCTTTGTTTTCATTAGGATTAAAAGAGGATTTTTAACAGTGTGCTCTGACAGCTGGCAAGACAGCGAGGTCAGTGGTCTGCCTCTGAGTGGGTGAAGCTTTGAGTTGTCTGACAAGGAAGAAAGATCTCAGCACAGAGATGGGCCCTGTCTAACCCTAGTCTGGGCAGTGCTTTTCTGGGTAGCTCACCAACTGCAGATCCCCTCTGAGTTTGCTTTCTAGAATAAAGGTCTTGTTTTGTTTTGCTTTGCTTTGTTTCCCAGAAGCAAAAGGGCAGGAAAATGTACCAGAGGTATAGAAATTCTTTCACATGAATCCTCAGGACAGAAGTTTTTGAGGTCTCTAAATGGGAGAAGGAAAGAGCAGGGCGGCCATCTTCAGCATCATGCCTGCTTTAGGCTGAGCAAGGAGAGACCGACTGGTACCTTTGCCTATAGTACTGAGTATTGTAGGATAGTCTCTATGGCAACCCATGGCTAAGAGGCTCTGGGTGCCAGAACACAGTCAGGCACAATTAACACCTCCCTCCCCTATGTCAGGAGAGTCAGGCACCCCAATGAATGCAAAACCTTGGTCTCCACTCCTTCAGAACTAAAGTATCTGAGGATATACTTCAGACTGTCAAAATAGTTAGCTGGGATAAAAATTGGTATAGAACATTATATTAGTTTCAGGTGTACAGCATAATAATTCATTATTTATATATGTTAGAAAGTAATCCCCACCATAAGTCTAGTTACCATTCATCACCATAAATCAACCCCCTTCCCCCATTTCTGTCCCCACAACTCCCTTCCCCTCTTGTCAGCCAACAATCTGTTCTCTATCCAGTAATCTGTTCTCTGTGTCTATGAACTTTGTTTTGTTTTGTTTCAATATTTTAAAATTACACACACACAGTGAAATTCTATGGTATCTGTCTTTCTAGGTCTGATTTGTCTCACTTAGCATAATACCCTCAAGGTACATCCATGTTGTTGTAAATGGCCGACTTTCATTCTTTTCATGGCTGAGTAGTATTCCAGTGTGTGTGGGTAAACTCCTCAGACATGCAGATGACACCAACCTTATGGCAGAAAGCAAAGAGGAACTAAAGAGCCTCTCAGATGTATAGAACAGACTTGGGGACTCTGGGAGAAGGCGAGGGTGGGATGTTTCAAGAGAAGAGCATTGAAACGTATATTATCTAGGGTGAAACAGATCACCAGCCCAGGTTGGGTGCATGAGACAATTGCTCGGGCCTGGTGCACTGGGAAGACCCAGAGGGATCGGGTGGAGAGGGAGGTGGGAGGGGGGACTGGGATGGGGAATACATGTAAATCCATGGCTAATTCATTTCAATGTATGACAAAAACTACTGTAATGATGTAAAGTAATTAGCCTCCAACTAATAAAAATAAATGGAAAAAAAAGAAAGCAGAAAAAAAATAAATAAATAAAGAGCCTCTTGATGAAAGTGAAAGAGGAGAGTGAAAATGCCGACTTAAAACTCAACATTCAGAAAACGAAGATCAGGGCATCCGGTCCCATCACTTCATAGCTAATAGATGGGGAAGCAATGGAAACAGTGAGAGACTTTATTTTAGGGGGCTCCAAAATCACTGCAGATGGTGATTGCAGCCATGAAATTAAAAGACACTTGCTCCTTGGAAGAAAAGTTATGACCAGCTTAGACAGCATAATAAAAAACAGAGACATTACTTTGCCAACAAAGGTCCAACTAGTCAAAGCTATGGTTTTTCCAGTAGTCATGTATGGATGCAAAAGTTGGATTATAAAGAAAGCTGAGCACTGAAGTATTGATGCTTTTGAACTGTGGTGTTGGAGAAGACTCTTGAGAGTCTCTTGGACTGCAAGGAGATCCAACCATTCCATCCTAAAGGAGATCAGTCCTGGGTGTTCATTGGAAGGACTGATGTTCAAGCTGAAACTCCAATATTTTAGCCACCTGATGCAAATTGACTCATTGGAAAAGACCCTGATGCTGGGAAAGGCTGCAGGCAGAAGGAGAAGAGGATGACAGAGGATGAGATGGTTGGATGGCATCACTGACTCGAGGGACATGAGTTTGAGTAGGATCTGGGAGTTGGTGATGGACAGGGAAGCCTGGCATGCTGCAGTTCATGGGGTTGCAAATAGTTAGACACAACTGAGCAACTGAACTGAACTGAAATGCCACATCTTCTTTATCCATTCATCTATCAATGGATGATTAGGTTATTTCCATATCTTGACTGTTGTAAATAAAGCTGCAATGAACATAAGAATGTGTATATATATATGCTTTGTTATACATATTATATATATTTTATATATATATATATATATATATATATATATATATATATATATATAGCATTATTGTTTTAACATTCTTAAGGTAATACCCAGAGTGGAAGATCTGGGTCATATGATAGTTCTATCTTTATGAGTGCTGTCAATCGGTTGGAAAAAATAAAAAATAATCAATCAATCAATCAATCAATCTCTCCCCTCTCCTGCCCACCCCTCCCATGTAGCAGGATTGATGAGTGAACTTGGAACCTGCCTGAGACTGACAAAGTTTCCTCCCTTCCACACACCTGAGCACTCATCCTTGCCATTTTGAGAGGGGCTAAGACCCCAGGACTTGGATGCTGGCTCTGGGAGGAGATGGAAGCTCAATTTGAGTTTTGAGCTCAGTTTTATAATTCAATTCTGCTCATTCAGAGAGCTCTGCATTAGAGTCTGGAGTACACAGCAGTTGTTTGTTCCCCATAAAGCTTCTCCCTGCATGTACGTCTTCAGGAGAAAGGAATCGGAAGATTAGAACTTGGGCAGTGCAGGGACTCTTGCCCAGAACAACATCAAAACCTACACTTGACCTAACAATATGCCATTTGGAGATGGGCGAAGGCATCACTAATGGGTGGCATTGGAACTGGGTCTTGGAGAATGGATAGAAATCTGACAGGAGAAGGAGGGTATTTATTCCTCAGGCTCCCTGAGAGGTAGGGAGGGGAGTGCATGGGGCAAGGTTGCCCAGGAGAGCTTTCCCACAGCCATGGAGGCATTATCTGCTTCTTTGATGTTCTCACCATCTAATTTGAGTTGTCTAAGTGATGGATGGGCTGGGAGGGCTGTTTCTCAGTGGGTAAGGGATTCTGAGTCTGCTGGGTCGGCATGTTTTTGGCAGGCTGTCTGTCTTGATTTGTTTCTTTGAAGGGCCATTGCTCAGAAAGCCTTTGTGATCAGCAGAGCCTGGGGCTGCCAGGTCGTGTCTGTTTCCCTGCTCTAGCAGGCATGCCATCCCAGGCTCAAAGCTCTGTTATCTTTATTATTCAGCCTCTAGTAATTCCCCCCGGAGGAGGGATAGCTCCAGCTGATCCCTGGTCAACTCTGCCCATTCAGTGTTCAGCGGGCTGAGGATATTGAGATGGGGTGGGATCTTTGGCTTCACTGCTGGCGACTTGTTGAGTAGTTAGTGAACTCAGGTGGAGAATGAGATGATGTAATAGCAAGTAGGATGGGTCATGCATCATATTACATCCATGTGTCCAATCACTCATGCAGCCTACATTCACCAGGCTCTTGTTTTGTCTCAGATACTGGGCACGGGTAAGACATGGTGCCTATTTTCCTTAGGAATAAGCCAGTGAATATAGCATGTGAGCATGCCATGTCAGAGGGCAGTTCAGGGACTCTCTGGAGCATGAAGGAATGTTTCTGCCTTAGCCTAAGATGGGGCATGGTCAGGGAAGACTCAACCTCTAAGCACCCAGCACCCCAGATAGGACTGCCATAAGGACCCAATGACTATTTTAAGGATGCATGAACATTGTGTAGATGGTTAAGTAAAAGAAAAGAACATGTTTTATTGTTTTTATTGCTATATCTGGCTCCACAGCACAACAGAATCCTTCAAATAACTGTGGTACTGAAAGATTTGACTCAGATCACTTTTACCTCTAAACCCCAGCATCCAGCATTTTCCTACCTCATTTCTCTTCTCAATGTTTTTCTCCCAACCTCTTCTCTGCCAATCCCCAAGCCACATTTTTCCAATACTACACTTTAGGTGGTGCAGTAGTAAAGAATCCACCTGCCAATGCAGGAGGCGCAAGAGACGTGGGTTCGATCCCTGGGTTGGGAAGATCCCCTGGAGAAGGAAATGGCAACCCACTCCAGTATTCTTGCCTGGAAAATTCCATGAACAGAGGAGCCTGGTGGCCACAAAGTCCATAGGGCCACAAAGAGCTGGACATGACTGAGCAATAATGCACACACATTTTACCTAGCTTCATGTGGAAAACTTCTCGGAGCATGCTAATTTCATTGTCTTCTTCCTGCCTCCCACACTGGATTCCAAGTGTGCTTGGAACACACCTTCCAACAGTGCTTCTAGAAGGGAGGGCAGGCTGTGAGGGGGGACCTGCTTGCACTCCTCTGGCCTCAAGCCCCAGCAGTTCAAATGCCTGTTGCAACCAACATGACTTCCCAACCTTCTTTTTTTTTTTTTTTTTAATTTACATTGTCTTTGGTGTTGAACCTTTGTCATATGTTTATTGGCTATTTGATGTCCTCTTTTTAAAAAGTAATTTATTTATTTATATTTTACTGCACTGGGTTTCTGTTGCTTTGCATGGGCTTTCTCTAGTTCAGAAAGCAGGGGCTGCTCTCTAGTTGGGATGCGTGGGCTCCTCATTGCAGTGGCTTCTCTTGCTGTTGAGCACAGTCTCTAGGGTGAGTGGGCTTCAGTAATTGTGGTGCAGGGGCTGTGCAGCATGGAGGATCTTCCCAGACCAGGGATCGAACCTGTGTCCCCTGCATTGGCAGGTGGATTCTTATCCACTGTACCACCGTGGAAGTCCTGCAACTTTCTTAATGTGGTCCTCTTATCACTTTGTAAATGGAAGTCTTATCTTTCCCACTCTATTATAATCTACTGAAGGCCAGGACCAACGCCCTTGAAAGCTTTTCTGTAGGCTGGCATTGTGAGAAGCACTCGGTGTTTGTCATCACTTTATCAAGAGGTTGATAAAAATGAGGCTGTTAATTCCATCTCTGGGACTTAATTTGCAATTAAATGAATGGTGATGCCTTGGTTATGGCTTAATTAATAAATTTAATAAACATGAATTAAGGATCTATGATGAGTCAGACACTAAGTACAGGCTCCACAGAGATGAATGGCAGGACTCTGCTCTTAAGACGTTCATAGTCTAATAGGAGAGACGAACATGTGCAAACAGATATTTATAATACCATGGGTAATTGCTACAGAATAGGTTTGTTTAAAGGACTGTGAAAACCCAAAGGAGGGAGCAAGAGACTACGCTTGCTGACAAGATGGATTATCTTGGTTTTGAAGGATGCAAACAAGATTTCCAAAGGGGTGGGGGAGCTTTCCAGGCAGAATAACAGAGGGTCCAAAGACCCAGAAGCACAGTGGCGTGAGAAGCTTCTTTGGAACAACAGTGTGTCTAGGACATGGGTGCTGTGTTGGGGAACAGTGTCAGATCGTGCAAGCCCTTTTGTACCAGCTCAGGGATTGAGACTCTGTGGTACTCACAGAGGCCAAAGGAGGTTTCCAGGCATGTGAGTCAGTGCCACGATCCTGTTCAGAAGACACCCTTTGGTCTCTTTCTGTCTGGAGTGCCAGGAATGGCTACACAGGGGCCAAGAGAGGCTGAAAGATCAAGTGGATTTAGGAAGAGAAGCTGATGGCAGAGGTCGGTTTACAAGGAAGCTCTAATTATTCTCTAACATACTAAGACTACTTTGGTGGTAGAGAGAACCCATCGACTGTAAAAGGAGGGATGGGAGAAATGGGCAGCCCCTAACAAAGAAAGGGGGATTTTTTTTTACTGACTTTTTAAAAAGCTTTTCTAAAACATATATATATATATATATATATATATATATACACTTTATTGATTATGCCAAAGCCTTTGACTGTGTGGATCACAATAAACTGTGGAAAATTCTGAAAGAGATGGGCATACCATACCACCTGACCTGCCTCTTGGGAAACCTGTATGCAGGTCAAGAAGCAACAATCAGAACTGGACATGGAACAACAGACTGGTTCCAAATAGGAAAAGGATTATGTCAAGGCTGTATATTGTCACCCTGCTTATTTAACTTATATGCAGAGTACATCATGAGAAATGCTGGGCTGGAGGAAACACAAGCTGGAACAAGATTGTTGGGAGAAATATCAATAACCTCAGATATGGAGATGACACCATCCTTATGGCAGAAAGTGAAGAAGACCTAAACAGCCTCTTGATGAAAGTGAAAGAGGAGAGTGAAAAAGTTGGCTCAAAGTTCAACATTCAGAAAACTAAGATCATGGCATCTGGTCCCATCACTTCATGGCAAATAGATGGGGAAACAGTGGGAACAGTGGCTGACTTTATTTTTGGGGGGCTCCAAAATCACTGCGGATGGTGATTGCAGCCATGAAATCAAAAGACACTTACTCCTTGTAAGGAAAGTTATGACCAACCTAGACAGCATATTAAAAAGCAGAGACATTATATTTCCAACAAAGATCCGTCTAGTTAAGGCTATGGTTTTTCCAGTGGTCATGTATGGATGTGAGAGTTGGACTATAAAGAAAGCTGAGTGCCGAAGAATTGATGCTTTCAAACTGTGGTGTTGGAGAAGACTCTTGAGAGTCCCTTGGACTGCAAGGAGATCCAACCAGTCCATCATAAAGGAGATCAGTCCTGGGTGTTCATTGGAAGGACTGATGTTCAAGCTGAAACTCCAATACTTTGGCCAACTGATGCAAAGAGCTGACTCATTGGAAAAGACCCTGATGCTGGGAAAGATTGAGGGCAGAAGGAGAAGGGGACAACAGAGGATGAGATGGTTGGATGGCATCACTGACTGGATGGACATCGGTTTGGGTGGACTCCGGGAGTTTGTGATGGACAGGGAGGCCTGGTGTGTTGCGGTTCATGGGGTCACAAAGAGTCAGACATGACTGAGTGACTGAGCTGAACTAAACTGATGATAGCTATATCATTCATGATATAGACATTAGTATCAATTAGATTACTTATAGATATAAGGAAAAAACAGTTTAGAGAGTAAATAGCTAAGGACAACTTAGAGCTTGTTAATGCTTAACTACCATGGATGATTGTATGGTTAGTTCTGGTCTCCTAGTCTTGGGTAGAATTAATCCATATCAAACCTTTTTTGTACCCAGATCAGCAGGCTTGTCCACAGCTGTCAGTTGTGTACCCCGTTTACCTTGGCAGCTTTCTTCCATCCTGGACATCCTTTCCATTGCCTTCCTGACAGGGAGACCCTCCCCTGATTCTGCACCATGAGTGGAGATAGGATGAATAGTATGAAATGTGCCAAGGGGCTTCCCAGGGCGGTGCCACCTTGTCTGAGTCACCAGAATCTAAATTCTCATCCTCAGTTTTGCAAGATCCCCAAAGCCCAATTCCTCAGTGTTCCAAAGTTAATTAATTCTGAAGAAAGGCTGAGCTAACAAAATTCTGCCAATTCGTTAATTTACCATGAGAAACATAACTGCCAGAGGGGATGGTCACTTGTGTCCTCCAGACCCAGTGAGCACATTTACTCTGCTTTGACATTTCCACAAGAAGCCAAATTTCAGCTTGGAAGTTGCATGGTGAGTAAGGAGTCCCAACAACTGGAGATAGACCTGTGCTGGAATAATGGACTCTGCTAGAGTTGTCTGATGCCCCCGTGTCCCCCAGAGGAATTTTCCCACCCAGACACTCAAGCAGCACCAGTCTCCTGGTGGCAATTTCCCCGAACTTGTAGACAAAACTTCCAGGAAAAATGTTATTTGAGATACTTGTGTTACTGGTGGTGAAATCGGGAAAGGACTGGGCAATAACAACCTCTGGTTTCAAATCAGATGTTCCCACAGCCTCCTCTTGAGATTTGATTAATTTACTAGAGCAGCTCATGGAACTTGGGGAAATGCTTACATTTCCTAGTTTATTAAGGGGCTTCAAAAAGGATGGGCTTCCCAGGTGGCTTAGCAGTAAAGAATCCACCTGCCAGGGCAAGAGACACAGGTCCCATCCCTGGGTTGGGAAGACCCACTGGAGAAGGAAGTGGAAGCCCACTCCAGTATTCTTGCCTGGGACATGCCATGGACAGAGGAGCCTGGCGGGCTGCAGACCATGGAGTTGCAAAGAGTCAGAAGTGACTGAGCGACCAAACAGCAACAACAGCATCATAAAGGATGAAGACGAACAGAGAGATGAGGAGATGCCTAGGGCAAGACCCTGGAGGGTCTCAGGCACAGGAGATCTGTCTCCATAGGGCTGGGGGCTCCCTTCTGGGGTGGACGTTTGTGCCAACCTGGAGGCTCCCAAACCCTCTACAGTTGGGATTTTATGGAGGCTTCCTCACAAGAGTACAATCAATTATTAACTCCATTTCTGACTCTTCTCCCCTCTCTGGAGGATGGGGCATGGAGATGGGACTGAAAACCGAAAGTTCCTCATCATGGCTTGGGCTTCCTGGTGACCAGCTCCCAGCCAGAAGCCCACCCGAAGTCAACGCCATAGAACAAAAGACTCTCCTAGTGCTCTTACGACTCAGAAATTTACAAGAGTTTTAGGAGCCCATGTGTCAGAGACGAGATAAAAGTAAAATATGAGAATATGAGATGCTCCTAGCATTGTTATCACTTAGCAACTTACAAGGGTTTTAGGAGCTCTGTGACAGGATCTGGGCAGAGACCAATATGCATATGTTCTGTTATTTTCTATTCTTTCACACAGTCTACTGAGTCAAACTCTAATCTCTTCTGGAAACACCCTCACAGACACACCCAGAAATAATGCTTAGGAAAATATCTGGGGACCTGGGGACCCAGTCAAGTTGATGCAGAAAATGAACCATCACAACATTGAAGGTCGGAGAAAGGTTACGTAGATTATGGTACCTTCTCAAGAGGCTGTCATGTTCTGTGATGGCCTCTTTTTTTCTTTCTGAAGTTTGCTTTTCCTGGCTCAGTTGGGCCTCACCACACGTCTCACCAGCAGGTAAGCTGTAGCTTTCCTTTATTCAGTTCAGTCTCTACCTTGGGTCTTCCAAACAGGCACTTTTCCTTCTGCCAGCAGAGTGGGATCTGAGGAGAAAGAAGAGAGAAACACGTGTGGTCAGCCTGCACTATTTAATTGGAAGGACATTGCTCTCTAAGTAAAAAACTAAGGTAAGAGTAATAAAAACATTCACGTATTTCATTCTTCCAGGAATTTCACTTAATGTAAGTTAACGATTTAAAAAAAAAAAAATAGGAAGAGCTAAAAATTCCATGGACAGAGGAGCGGGACAGGCTATAGTCCATGGAATCGCAGAGTCGGACACGAGGTGCAACTTTCACTTTCACCACACTGCAAAACCAATGGCATTGCAAAGTCTGGCAATATGGAATCACTGATTTAAAATACAGTGAGTGCATGTAAGACAGTACTGGGTAGCTTAAAAAAATAAGTGATAGGACTGAAATGAATCCTAGAAACATTTTTCTGTTATAATGCTAAGTAAAAAGGCTGGCTACAACTGTGTAAAAATTTATTAGCACAAGAAAAAACAAAGAGATTGAATATAAAGACAAATTCTAGAAACTGTATATAAGACCTGTGATATTTCGAGTGGTGTGTTTCCTTCGGTTCTGAAAAACTTCTCTAATGTTGTCACACTGGTTTTGCAATTAAAAATAAAGACATGCTACCACCACCGGCCTTTATAACATGGTTATTTTTGTGTACTGAAACTCTGAATGAATTACATTTGAATGTGGCCATTGCATGCCTTCCAGGCTTGGGGTCGGAGGCCAAGGAGGCTAGCGCCTGCGGCTGGCCTGTCCCTGCCGTGAGAGCGTTTTCCCACCTGCAGGCAGCAGGAGCGTGAGAGACGAGCCCAGCAGACAGTGTGGCTTTGTGCCTGTGAGTTGATTGTGTCAAAATACATTGTACTTCACGCCCTTTCTGACTCCCAGCCCCGAGAGACACACAGTTCCTTCCTCGCAACTTGCTCAAAGCTTTCTGGTTTTGTTGCTTTGTAAACATGAAACTCATCCCGAAATTTGAAGTTTCTCATGACCTGAGGGACCCCACCAGCTCTGCTCTGAGCATTCACAGAAGGGAAAACATGGTTCTTGTTTTCCATTCCAGAGCCTGCACCCCATGATGTAGTCAAGCAAAGCATCCAAGGACTAGATGCCATGATGGACATGCACATGACGAGCAGCTCCAGGTAATGCTCTGATGAGTGGCTCTGAGCACAACACAGACCAAAAACCACTGCTCTGAGACCAGCTAACCAGCTTAAGAACTGGTGGCTTGGACCTGAGCATGTCAGGTGGAGGTAGAAAGGACTAGAAAAGTTCTCTCAGCCTACCTCCTGCACTTGGCACAAACCCTCCCACCCTCCCATTCCTGTGAAGCTGTCAACCAGCTGCGGCCTGACTGCTGCCATGATAACACACTTGTCAGAGGGCAAGCAGGTGTCAGAATCACTCTCCGTACCTTGTATTTCAAGCTACTATCGGGGAGCTCCACTTCTAAATCCCATAACACAGGAACACCTCTGACATGCCCAGCACTGCTCTAAGTGTTTTGTATATATTCACTGATTTCAGTGGCTTCCTGGAGGGGAAAGTGGTAAAGAATCCACCTGCCTGTGCAGGAGATGCAAGACACACAAGTTCTACCCCTGGGTTGGGAGGATCCCCTGGAGCAGAAAATGGCAACCTGCTCCAATATTCTTGCCTGGAAAAATCCCATGGAAGGAGGAGCCTGACAGGCTACCGTCCATGGGGTCACAAAGAGTCAGACACTACTGAAACAACTTAGCAGTAACACTAGCTATTATAATGGGCTTCCGTGGTGGCTCAGATGATAAAGAATCTGCCTGCAATGCTGGAGACCTGGGTTTGATCCCTGGGTAGGGAAGATACCCTGGAGAAGGGAATGGTTACCCACTCCAGTTGACAGAGGAGGACACTGGATAGTTTAAGTAACTTGTTCAAGATCAAAGTTGACAGTTGGTGAGCAGTGATGACTCCATCCCAGGCTGCCTGACTCCAGAGGCCGAACTCTTGGCTCTGCTGTGTTGCCCATTGAATGTACATCCACCAGTGAGACCCTCTTCTGTTTCTGGAGTCACACCGCACAGAGGGCTTGACTTTGCTTTTACATGCTAAGTGTTCAAACACTGTCATTCTATATCCCTCCCTCAGTCGCTTTCCCCAGGCCACTAAGCCCTCCACACACCAAGCCCTGCATCTGCTGGGTCTCACCACTTCACTGCTCCTCAGAGCATCACCAAACAGAAGCTCATTTGTTTTCTTATGTAGAATTGTTGCACATGGGATTCTCTGATGGCCAAGTCTCCCAGGGGTCAACCAGATGTATGATTCTCCACTGTCTGTCCTAGCCCTCTTTAGGGCATTAGAGGGTCTGAAATCATTCAGAAAGGGAGGTGAGGGCTGTTAGTGCATTAGGACAGGATGTCTCAATCTGATTTTCAAAGGACACCGGCTTTTCATTTCCCCAGAGACTTAATAAAACTACCAAGTGAGGAGGAAAAGAAAAAGAGGGGAGGAGTAATTGTAAAGCTCAAAAGCAGGGAAAGAGCCACTGCTATTTCTGTTTTCCACATCACCACTATAAACTCTGGCACCTGATGGAAGTAGTAGGGGTGGTGGTTCTAACTGTACAAAGTGTCAGATGCTGTTGATAAACTCTGAGCTATTAGCGGGAGCTTCTCTGCTAGAGCTAAGTTTATGTTGTCCATGGAAAGAATCAACGTGAAGGAAAACAGAAGCCAGTAGCCAATCAGAACAGACACGGGGCCCATCAGAATGGATGCTGGTCAATAGGATGCAGTGTTTCTACCAACGAAATGCCATCCAGCACAGACCTTCTAAGGAATCAGTTTGGTCAACATTCAGACCAATAATGTTTACTAAAAATTTTTAAATCACCACAATTTTCCCCACACAATTGAAAAATAAAGTATATTTTACATCAGTGACATTGTTTGGTATCTCCTTTCTCCCTTCCTCCCTCCCTCTGTCCCACCTTATAGCAACCTCTCTCTCTTTCCTATGTATTTTAAAAAATTATATGATGAGAGATCTTTTATTTTTTAACGATCCACTGAGATGGTTACTGAGTTTGCCTTTGCAATCTGGAAACTCATACACTTTGGATGTGGAAATTCTATTGAAATATTCTTCCCCAAATTCTTCCATGCATTTCCTCTGTGCTTTGCTATCACTTTTAAAATTAATTAACTAATTTTTGGCTGCGCTGGGTCTTCAGTGCTGCATGCGGGCTTTCTCTCGTTTCTCTAGAGCAGGGGGCTACCCTTCCTTGCCACACGTGGGCGTCTCATTGTGATGGCTGCTCTCGTTGTGGAGCACCAGCTCTCAGGCACACAGTCCTCAGTACCTGCGGCACGTGGACCCAGTAGTTGCCTCGCACAGACTTAGTTGCCCCAGGGCACATGGAATCTTCCCAAACCAGGCATCGAACCTGGACGGCAGGCAGATTCCCAACCACTGGACCACCAGAGAAGTCCCTCTGCTATTAATATTCTTAATCAAACTGACCCCCTATACTTCTTGTTTCTTTTGTTTTTTCACACCGTTTGTGAGGGACTCTCCCAAAATCACCTTCCAAAATCTGTGTTGAATTTCTCATCTTCTATCAAATTTTTAACTCCCCCAAAACTTTTTCTCATCTAATATTCCTTTTTTTTCTTATAGCATCCTATTTCTGTTTTACTGTAAAATATGTTCTCTTGTCTTTACGGATGTAAATAAAAGGATTTTTACATTTATTTTTTTAATGGAAGGATAATTGTTTTACAGAATTTTGCTGTTTTCTGACAAACCTCAACATGAATCAGGCATAGGTATACATACGTATAACCCTCCCTCTTGAAACTCCCTCCCATCTCCTGCCCCATCCCCCCATTCTAGGCTGATACAGAGCCCCTGTTTGAGTTTCCTGAGACATACAGCAAATTCCCATTGGCTATCTATTTTATATATGGTAATGTAAGTTTCCATGTCACTCTCTCCATACATCTCACCCTCTCCTCCCCTCTCCCCATGTCCATAAGTCTGTTCTCTATGTCTCTCTTTCCATTGCTGACCTGCAAATAAATTATTCAGTACTATCTCTCTAGATTTCATCTGTATGTGTTAGTATATGATATTTATCTTGGTCTTTCTGACTTACTTCACTCCAAATAAAAGGATTTTTAAAGTTCACTTCTCCTGCCTCCTTTCAAAGTCTCCTTTCCTGCCCCATCACGTCACTCACGAAAGAGGTTTTCTTTGCTTCTTGGTGGTCGTCACTGCCGAGATACCACTTAGCTAACACTAAGCTAACCACTAAGCTATCTGTGTGCCTGAGGAGAGCTTTTGACTCAAACAGTCCAGTTAAGGTTGTTTGATTGAGAGAATCCCAGCTATTGACATCAGAACATCTTTTCTCTTGGCTAATCCATGTTCCTGAGAAATGATTTTGCCATCGCCTTCCTGAAAGCATAGCCTGACTGGCAGCTTTCCACAAGCCAAGGGGAATGATCTAATCATTCAACATATATGTTTCTATACTTTCCCTCAATACTCTGCCATCTGATGCAAACAGCTGACTCATTGGAAAAGACCCTGATGCTGGGCAGGATTGGAGGCAAAAAGAGAAGGGAGCGGCGAGAATGAGATGGTTAGATAGAGTCACCAACTCAATGGACAGGAGTTTGAGCAAACCCCGGAAGATAGTAAAGGACAGGGAAGCCTGGCATGCTGCACTCCATGGGATCACAAAAAGTCTGACATGATTTAGTGACTGAATAACATCCTTTCCCCTATTTTCATTAAGTACCCTATCTACAGTTATTCCTAGATTTTCTGAGTCCAGAATCCCTCTGGTTCAAATCTCCAGGAAGGAAACCCCTATTCTTCTTCAGGATGTTGGGTGATATCATCTGGCAGAGAGCTTTGGGGGGGACTTTCACCTAATTGCATCTTACACAGAGATTTAACTGTTTCTCCCATTTTCAGCATCCCCTGCCTTCCCACTGTCAGAGGGTCTGATACCTCCCGAGGTTCTAGAGCTCTGCCTGGTTGATGGTTTCAGATTTCTCTGTCCTGAAAACTTTGCTACCACCCACTTGTTCTCCAGCTTTCAAAATTTGTGCTACTGCTATTTTCTTTTCCAATTTCTTTGTTCCTTGGGTCCGTGCTTTTTTGCCCCCTGTATTTTTATTTCTGAGGGGCTTCAGGAGGAAAATGTGATCAAAAAGCATACTCCACCTGATATATAATGAGAAGTCACAGGCATCAAGTCTTTATCTCTTCCTTCATGTCAACAACTTCTGGGAAGAAAATGGCAATAGTGTTTGCCCCTAGGGAAGGAAGACAAGAAGGAAGGGACTGCAGATTTTTCTCTGTAGACCCTCTAGGACAGTTCAAATTTTCACCATGTATATAACCCAATGTTCATTGTCATATTATTTACAACAACCAAGACATGGAAGTAATCTAAATGTCCATCAACAGAGGAATGGATAAGAAAGATGTGGTACATTTTTACAATGTAATACTACTTTAGCATAAAAAAGAGTGAAATCGGGCCACTTGCAGCAACATGGATGGACCTAGAGATTATCATACTAAGTAAAGTAAATCAGACAGAGAAAGACAAATATCTTATGATATCCCTTATAGGCAGAATCTTAAAAGAAATGATACAAATGAACTTATTTACAAAAAAGAAACAGTCTCTCAGAATTAGAGAATGAATTTATGGTTCCCATTGGGGGAAAGGTAGTTAGGGAATTTGGGATCGATGTGCACACACTGCTGTGTTTAAAATGGATAACCATCAAGGACCTACTATATAGCACAGGGAACTCTGCTCAATGTTATGTGGCAGTCTGGATGGGAGGGGAGTTTGGGGGAGAATGGATACATGTGTATGTATGGTTGAGTCCCTCTGCTGTGGACCTGAAACTATCACAACTTTGCCAATATAAAATAAAAAGTTAAAAAAATTTTCACCATGTGCAAAAATTACCTTTGCAAACCTAATTAGCCAATATAACAAAACAAAAAAAGGTTTTGTGAACATCTTTCTATTTACGACTAGCCTATGTTAGGAAAGAGTATTGTCACTGCTCATTCCTTCGTACAGTTTGCTGCAAAGACATAACCCCAAATTGCATTATTTTATAATCTGCATAATTTATTCAATTTCCTTCAACCTTGAATCAAGGTTAGAGGGCATGTTATTGATCACCGAAGGCTGTCGGTGGCTAATATCCAAGGGTGGCATACAGATGGGCTGACACCTAATTGTGACCTCTCTTAGTTAAGGACCAGCGTCTGACCTGGCTGTGGCCATGGACCCTCCCTGACGCCAACACACGCTGCAGTCTCTAGCAGGGCTCACAGAGTAATGATTAACTGAATAAAAATTGTATCTTCCATCACAAGAGTTTTCAGTTATCAGTAGGAAAACAATGTTGGAAGTACCTCCATCCTACATAACACACGTTGGCCAAAAATCAATTTATACTCAGCTGACCAGTGATTTTGTGCAACAGTAAGGTAAATGTCAGTTGGCTTACAACTGAGAGAACAGTAGTGGTTCCATGTGTTATTCACTGAGAACCTACAACCACAAGGAGGGTCTTCTAAAAGGAATCTTGCCATAGTTTGTTCCGCTTTCTCTCTGTGAGTGTAAGATTTGTCATTACTTTTGCATCTGCTTTTACAAGATTCTCAGAAGCCGTGTGACTTGTACCTGTTGTTGCTATCAGAGATGAAGTCTTGAATGATGCCTCTGCAATGCTAGCCTTTTTTATTTTCCCTTTAAAAATAAGATCCACATACCACCAGACCAAATATATTCTTTTATGCTTGTTCTTTAAACATTCAATTAATATACTGAAAAGCTCTGTTTGCAAGCAACACAAAGGCTTTGATGGCTTCACACCATGCTTTGTGACAGAACTCAGATGGAGCACAGGAGACTGGAATTCACTGGAGTGAGAGTTCAATAAAATCCTACTTTCAGAGAGTCACCACCATGCTTCCTGTTCACCTTTTCCTTCTTCAGTGGCTTGTCCAAAATAATTGAATTCACAGAGTCTTGGTTACCATTCTTTAAAAAATGATTTTATTTACTTCTGACTGTGCTGGGTGTTCGTTGCTGTGCATGCTTTTCTCGAGTTGCATCGAGTGTAGGCTACTCCCTAGTCATGGTGGGTGGGCTTCTCACGGGGATGGCTTCTCTCGTTGCAGAGCACAGGCTCTAGAACTCGCAGGCTTCAGTAGTTACAGCACATGGGCTCGGTAGTTGTGGTCTATGGGCTCAGTAGTTGCAGCTCCCAGGCTCTAGAACACAGGCTCAATAGTTGTGGTGTGTGGGCTTAGTTGCCCTGCAGCGTGTGGGATCTTTCTGGACCAGGGATGAAGCTCGTTATCTCCTGCACTGGCAGGCAGATTCTTTGCCACAGAGCTACCAGGGAAGCCCTCTATTTATTTTTATGACATTATTTTGAGACCTATAGTATTTCCATTTTCCTCATGACTATTTTTTCATTTTTTTAAATTTATTTTTATTTTTTGGCCATGCCACACATTATGTGGGATCTAGTTCCCAGCCAGGGATTAAACCCGTGCCCTCTGCATTGGAAGTGCAGAGTCTTAACCACTGGACTGTTAGGGAAATCCCTCTTTGTGGAAAGTCCCTTTCATTACTATTTTTAATAACCTTTTCTAAGAATAGTTTTAGATTTACAGAAAAGTTGTGAACAGGGAGTTCCCATATATTATTACACACCCAGTTTCCCTTATTGACAGCATCTTATGTGCTATGGTTCATTCGGCACAACTAATGAACCAATGTTGATACATAATTGTTAGCTAAAGTGCATACTTTATTCAGATTTCCTTAGGTTTTGCCACATTTTGTTGTCATGTCTTGTCTCCTCTTGTTGGTAACACGTTTCTCAGGCTTTGCTTATCTTTGGTGACCCTGACAGTTTCAAGGAATGCTGATTAGGTATTTTGTTTAAAAAAAAAAAGTTCCTCAATTGGGGTTTGTTGTTTCTCATATTTTTACCAGGGTTATGGGTTTTGGGGAGGAAGTCCGCAGAGGTAAAATGCTATTCTCATCACACTCTATCAAGAATTCGTGCTATTAAGATTACTTGTCACTCATCACTGTGGTTGTTAACCTTGATCATCTGGTTGGAGGTAGTGTTTCCAGGCATTTCCACTGTCAAGTTACGCCTTTTCCTTCCTTTTCCGTAGTGCCTCCACACTCAACCACCAACAATGTGTCAAATTTATTATTTAAACACTCCTGTTGGTCGATGGCTCAAGATTCTGTTCCAAGTTAGCAGGTCTCAGGTACTGTGTCTCCCTGGATGTGCCTGACTCACCAGGTTTTGGGATGGTGGTTTGCTCTAAGGCCTCAGCTGTTTGATAGATCCAAGAAAAATCATTCATTTCTTTGTCTATCTTTGTCTTATTTTAAGGATGACAGTGACAGTTTTCAGACATTTTACAAATTAAAGCTAAAACTGGAAGTCTCTTTATACTATTTTTACACCTTAATGAATCACCATGAGTCACTAATCCACTTTTGTGCATCTGGGATAAACACAACATGACGTGACCAAGGAAGGCAAGAGGAATGAACATAAATACAGTTGTCCCTCGGGATCTGTGGGAGATTGACTTCAGGGGTCCCCTGGATACCAAACTCTGCAGACATTCCAGTCTCTTATCTGACGTGGCATAGCATGTGATGTAACCTATGCACATACTCCCGTACACTTTAGATCATCTCTAGATTCTTCCATACAATGTAAATATTATCTAAGTAGTTTCTCTCATGCAGATATTTCAAGTTTTGCTTTCTAGAAATTTCTGGACTCTTTAAAAAATATTTTCAATCCATAGTTGGTTGAATCCACATGTGGAAAACCCATAGCAGGCCGAATGTAATGACAAATACCATGAAGCCACGGTACTGAGATCACTTGACTCTGTGAATGGCGCTGTAGCCAAGATGGACTGAGGCACATGCTGTGTGGTGCTCATGCAGCCTTCAAGGGTTTAATGACGTATAAAGAAACAGGGTTTCTGAGAAAAGTCATAAATCACACATATATATTCAGTAGGTATAACTGAATCACTTTGCTATAACCTGAAACTAGCACAACATTGTAAATCAACTATATGTCAATAAAAAAAATAGATTGATAGATAAGTTGGAGGCATAAATTGGAGGCACCAATGACAGCATAAAGTTAAGAGCACTTTTATATATATTGATCTTATTATAATGTCACTACTAAAACTCATGTCAGTGGACAGTTTGGTGATTTAATCACTGCAAAATCAAAAAAGAAAACTTGACACCCATTGCTTTTATTTTTTTTGAACTTTCTACTTTGTATTGGGGTATAACCCAATATTCATTGGAAGGACAGAAGCTGAAGCTGAAGCTCTGATACTTTGGCCACCTGATACAAGAAGCCAACTCATTGGAACAGACCCTGATGCTGGGAAAGAGTGAAGGCAGGAGGAGAAGGGAATGACAGAGGATGAGATGGTTGGATGGCATCACCAATTCAATGGACATGAGTTTGAGCAAATTTTGGGAGATGGTAAAGGATAAGGAAGCCTGGTATGCTGCGGTCCATGGGGTCACAAAGAGTTGGACACAACTGTGTGACTGAACAACAATATAGCTGATTAACAGTGTGGTGATAGTTTCAGGGGAACGATGAAGGGATTCAGCCATACACATATGTGTATACATTCTCCCCCAAACTCGCCTCCCATCCAGGCTGCCCCATAACATTAAGCAGAGTTCCCTGTGCTATACAGTATGTCCTTTATGGTTATCATTTTAAAAATAGTGGTGTATACATGTTCATCCCCAAATCCCTAACTATCCCTTTCCCACTGGTGACCATAAGCTTGTTTTCTAAGTCCGTGAGTCTCTGTTTTATTAGTAAGTACATGTGTATCATTTCTTTTTAGATTCCACATAGAAGGTATATCATACTATATTTTCCTTTCTCTGTCTGACTTACTTCACTCAGCATGACAATTTCTAGGTCCATCCATATTGCTACAAAGGGCATGATTTCCCTCTTCTTTATGACTGAGTAGTATTCCATGTTTTTCTTTATCCATTCATCTGTTGACGGGCATTTAGGTTGCTTTCGTGTCTTGGCTATTGTAAACAGTGCTGCAATGTACGTGGGGGTGCATGCATTCCTTCAGATCAAGCTTTTCCCCAGATATACGACCAAGCCTGGGATTGCAGGATTACATGGTTGCTCTTTTATATGCACTGATCTTGTTATAATGTCAGCTAATAAAAGTGGTTTCGGTGGACAGACTGGTAATCTAATCATTGTTAAATCGCAAAAGGAAGCTTGACACCCATTGCTTTCAAATCAAAATCCTCACCTTTGGAAAATTTGCTTCCACTTATTTGGATCATCCCCAACAATTTTATTCAAAATTTCAATATTGACTTACCTTCATGTAATTTACAACTAATTTATCTCAGAGGCATTGTTAAATATTAGACTGCTTTGGAGGAAATATATATTAGTAGTGAAAAGAATCAGTTTTATAAAGACTTATTATAAAACTGTGATAATTAAGGCAGATGGATATTTCCATAGTATACTCAAACAGAACAATGGGACAGAACAGAAAGTTTAGAAACAAGTCTACACATGTAAAGAAATTTTATATGTAACAGTCACAGATTTGTGAATTAATGAAGGATGGTTATTAATTATAAGTAGGGCTGATCTATTGATTTTTCATAGTTAAAAAATGAAAGTGGAACCCAACTCACATCATTCACATGGATTGGCAGAAATCGGCTGATCCAAGTGTTAGTGAAGATGTGGAATGACAAATCAGCCCTCAAAAACACTGCTGGTAGCATGATTTTTTTAAATTGCTGTAAAAAATATTTTTTCCAAGTAAATTTGAGGATGCATGCACAACTATTAGAAGTCCCACTCCCAACCGCCCACCCTAGAGTGGTGGTTCACAATTCTCTCAGGCCAAGTGTGTTCTCTTGATAATAAATAGTTTAAAACATACTCTTTACTATCCTTATGAAATTCATAAATTATAAAACTTACCTACACACATGATTTTAGAAGTCAAGATAAACCAGAGAATCAAGGCTCTACTGTGAAGCAAACTAAACTGTGGTATGATTTTGAGCAAATGTTAGAGAATAAGAAAGGAAGTTTGGGGGTAGAAACATTCTGCTTTGAGGGGCATTAAATCCATGGCATCACCAGCTCGATGGACATGAGTTTGAGTAAGCTCTGGGAGTTGGTGATGGACAGGGAAGCCTGGCATGCTGCAGTCCATGGGGTCGCAAAGAGTTGGACACAACTGAGCAACTGAACTGAACTGAAATCCATGAAGAAGGAAAGATAATTCTAGAACACTACTTCATTCTTCCATGAAAGATATCTACGGGGCTTCCCTGGTGGTCCAGTGGTTAAAAACCCACCTTGCAATGCAAGAGTCACAAATAAGATTCGTGGTCTGGGAAGATCCCACACACCTCAGAGCAATTAAGTCTGTGCACCCCAACTACTGAGCCTGTGCTCTAGAGCCCGTGAGCCCGAACTGCTGAAGCCCACATGGCTAGAGCCTGTGCTCCACAATAGGAGAAACCACTGCAATGAGAAGTCTGAGTGCCACAACGAAGAGCAGCCAGCCCCTGCTCACAGCAACTAGAGAAAAGCCCCCACGCAGCAACGAAGACCCACCACAGCCAAAATAATAATAAAATAAACAAATTTTTAAAAAGATATTTACAAAGTGATAAAAAAAAAATCAGCGTGAGGGAATTCCTTGATGGTCCAGTGGTTAGGAGTCTGCGCTTTCAATGCTGAGTGTGCAGGTTCAATACCTAGTCAGGGAACTAAGGTCCCACAAGCAGCACAGTCTGGTGATAAACAAATAAATTTTAAAAGGATAGATTTTTAAAAAATCAACACAATACCAAACTGTCATTTTAATGAGAAATAGAGTATAACCATCTGAGGCTGGTTTATTTGTATATCTAATGTATACATTCCATTGTATATCCATTCATCTACTGATGGGCACATGGGTTGCTTTTATTTTTTGGCCTTGTAAATAATGTTGCTGTGAACATGGGTATAGAAATGTCTGTATGAGTTCCTGCTTTCAATTCTTTTAGGTATGTACGTACCCACGAGTGGAATTGCTGGATTATTGGTAGTTTTGTTTATTTATTTAGTTATTTATTTTTGAGGAACCAACATACCATTTTCTACAGTGGCTGTAATATTTTACATTCTCACAAGCAATGCATAAGAGCTCCAACTTCTCCACATTCTCACCAACACTTACTTTCTGCCTTTTTGATGAGAGCTATCCTGATGGGTATGATGTGATGTCTCACTGTGGCTTTGATTTGCACATCCCTAATTATTAACGACATGGGGCCTCTTTTCACGTAATTGTTGCTCTCTTCTTTGGAGGAAGGTCTATGCAAATGACCTTTGCTTGTTTTTAATAGAGCTGTTTGCTTATTATTGTTGTTGAGTTGTAGAAGTTCTTTATTTGTCCTATATATACATATATTCTTACAACTATGATTTGCAAACATTCATGACTGCAAGTATTTTCTCCCATTTCATGGGAAATACTTCAAAAGAGCAGAACCACCACAAATGAAGCAGTGATTAAGGCAGACTGACACAGGCTTGTTGAGTAGCAAATTAAGTACCACCAGGGGAATTGCTGTTGGCGACATGATTTTCTGAAATGGTGCATACGTAGTCATGTTCTGAACCAAAATGCTTTTTCAAAAAAACAACAAAAAGCCTCCACAGTAGTTATAGTCTTAAAAACATCATTAAACTATGCAAAACACCTTGTGCGTTTTCTGTAAAATAAAGTTATTTTCTAGATAATTATAAACTGGTTTCTCACCTCAAGGCCAGGCAGGACACAGCAAAGTCACATGAGATGTCAAGGGTGAGTCTTCATTTATAAGACAGAGAAGTAATTATAAAGCCATGCACGGGAATGACACCAGTTTCAAGGATGGTGCCTATCTTTGTGGGTGGGGTGGGCAAGAGGAGAATGAGACTAATGAAGAGTGTGCAGGGGTGTAGACTTTATTCCTAATATTTTGTATCATAAACTGGTCAATAGCAACATGGGAGTTTAATATAAAACTTATATCCTTCATGTCAAAAATGTTTTTATTTTTATATATTTTTTTAAAGTGCACACTTTTTAAAAGTCTTTATTGAATTTGTTACAACATAAAACATGTTTTATGTTTCAGTTTTTTGGCCACGAGGTATGTGAGAGCTTAGCTCCCCAACCAGGGGTCAAGCTCACAACCTCTGCGTTGGAAGGCAAAGTCTTAAACACTGGACTGCCAGGGAAAGTCCCCCAAATATTTTTCAACAAAAAACAAGAACAAAAAGATTCACGCAGTCTCTGCTTCCAGAGAGACCTGGTTTTGAATCCTGGCTCTGTTACTTACAAGCTGTGTGATGCTGAATAAATCACTGAACTCGCCTGAATGTTAGTTTGCTTTTCCATAAAAGGAAGATAAAAACAGAAGCCTGTACATAGGAATGCTATAGAATATTGAAAGCACAGGATACATTTAAAGCTCTTAGCATCCTGCCTTGTTTTAGAATAAGCACACCATTGTGCCAAAGAGGAACAACCTCTGTTTAAATATGCTTTAAATAGTCTCCAAATTTTGAGACAGAGTTTACCAGAATAAACAAATATTTGCCTAATAATTGAAACAGAATACTGCTCAATGAGGCCAGTGAAAATTCCATTCAGTTTTATAGTCACCCCCAAGGCCTTTTTTTTTTTTACTCCAAATATACCATTTTTACTTTTGTGGTTTTTTAAAATTCTGCACTATTCTTCTATTTATTTATTTATTTATTTTTTTGGTAGTGGTGGTAGTGATTTTTTGCTATTTTTAAAATAAGAAATCATATCCTACCTTCTGTGTGATCAGTGTCAAAATGCACATACTAGCCCTTAATGGAAACACTGAAGAGGTGTACTCCAGTTACTTGTCAGATAACTCTGTGTTGTCCAAATCTTATCAAAATTCTGTCTATGAGAACAGACAGTTATGGGGGAGTGCCTGAAGGACATGCTATTCATCCATTCTCTACAAATGATGAGTATTACCCTTGAATCATAGCATGCCATCTGAGAACCGTGTGTCTGAATGGCACCATTCCGACTGTTGTCAAATTCACGAGACAGAATTGAGCTTTGCTTGCTGTTCTGATATTGGCTTTCGCTGAGGGATGTGGTAGGAGGCAGCCCAGCAAACTCTGCTCTTCCATTTGTAGCTGGGATGGAGGCCAGGATGTTATTCTCTGGATCAAAAAGTATTTTCTTTATGAAGACCCAAGGGAGGGAATTTTTCTCAGGTCAGCAAGATGAAAACCTTGAGGAACTGGTTTGTCATTATCTTGCGGACAGTATGGCTCTTTTAACTGAGTCTATTTCTCTATTTATTTGAGTCTCTGGAAAATATACAGCCCAATCTTCAGCCCAGCTCTGGTGTCTCTATAAAACCATTTGGCACACACTCCTGAGAGGTGGGTCAACGCACCTTTGGACTGTTTTCTGACCCATATTATCTCTTTGTCCCAACATTTTCAATGATTTATTTCCCCTGCATTTTTGGAAGCTGTCTTTTGTTTATGAAACGAGATAGGAAGAGAGGAAATGGAAAAACAGGGCTAGAATAAAGGAAAGTGAGGGCATAAATAAGTAATAAATCAAGTAGATAAAAGTATGTGTTGCTTATTTTTTTATATTTCCCAGAGTACCTTGCACTGAACTTTACAACTAGTATGTGGTTGGTAAATGTTAGAGTTAAAAAAAAAAAAAAAAAGATAAAATGTCTCAGCCTCTGGACCATTCTTTTTCCTGCTTGCACATAGCTGTAAGTTTGGGCTAGATATAATAAAATCTTGATTAATCCCTGAGAAGCAAAAGAGAAAACTTTGATAACTTCTGAGTGATGTCTGATATTTCCTGAAGGAAATGTCCTAGCCATTCTCCAAAACTCACTGCAGTGCCATCTAATTTATGAAAACACCCCCAAATTGTAAACAAATGCTGTCTATCTCCTCTGAATTCCTTCAGAACCTACTATCTTTCAACATTCATATAACTTACCTTATGACATAGATTAAAAGTACATAGATGGTAAATAGATAGATAGATGACAGGTAGATATTTGGAAAGGGAAGAGATATGCTTATAGATACTTCTTCATATTCATAAGCATATTAATGATCAGATATTTGTTGAATAAATATTTATATAGGTAAATGAAAATATATTTTATGGGTAGATTTTTTTTTACAAACTTGCATTAAAACTCAGTTCCCACACAATAATATGAATGACTCTCAAAGGCATTATGCTAAATGAAAAAAGCCACAAATGGCCACATCCTTTTGGTTCCATTTGTATAAGATTCTTGCAAGAGCAAAACTATAAGGATTAGAAAACACAGCAGTTACCAAGAGCTAGAAGTGAGGTGAAAAGTAGACTACAAAGGGTGCAGGGGAATTTGGGGGGTAATGAAACCCATGTGCATAATGATTGTGTGGTAGGGGTTACATGACTGTATACATTTGTCGAAACACTCAGAACTCTACTCCCAGAAGTATGGATTTTACTATTTGTAAATTATGCATAAATTTAAAATAATGAGGACAGAATTTTGTTCAGCATCTGCTGAAAGCACTAAGAAGATTTTTCATTTTCATTTATGCAGCAAGTTAATCCAGTTCCCAGACAAGTAAAATCCTTCTTCTCTATGCCGACAGGAGATACTGCTCATCAATTAGGACATTTGTTTTCACTCTGAAGCAGGTGAGGGTCTCATGCAGAATCTTTAACAGAGCCCAGGCCCCAGACAGTCACCAACAATCTTTCAGAACTAACATGAGCTAAAAATCACTTTGCTGCCTGGGACCCATGTCATCCGAAACATACACTCTCATTTGCTTAGTTATGGCTATTCTAGGTGCCGATGGAATGCTTTCAAAGAGTGACTTTCAGGGAACCTTCTTTGTCTTCTTTATCTTAATTTAGTGTCTAGTTTTTAAAAACCAGGACAAATATAAATGTCAGTGCAGAATCACAATTTGTTTTCTACATCCAAACATAATTTTCAGGAAACGTGTCTGCAACCATAAAAGTAGAAGATCAAATGATCTCAGGGTGTGATTGTGACACAAGGAAGGAGATTTGGGGGATCCAAGAAAGTTCTTTTTAGAGAAATTACTTTTAATCTGAAGGCCACAGGGAGTAGAAGGGTTGGCTAGTGGGCTGGATGGAGATGTTCTAGGCAGAGGCCAGTGCTCAGATCTTGAAGTGGGAGAAAGCATATAGACTTGGCTTAATGAAAGACCGCCAGTGCGCTAAGAAAAATCGTCCTCGGAGTAGGGTGACTCAAGCTCAGGCAGAGCAGGTGGGCAAGGACCAGGTCCCCCTAGTCCATTCCAAGGATTTAAAATGTATCTGAAAAGCACTAGAAAGCATCAAGTCACATCTAATCATCCTCAATACTCTGGACCAATGGCCATGATGAAAAGTCAAGAAAAAAGAACTTTCAAGGTACCCTCTAAAATGAAAAAAAAAATTTCAAAACTCAGCAGCATGAGTTGCCCTAGTATTTTATGTCTATCATTTACATGTCATTAGTCACACTGTCTCAATAAGGGATCTACATTTGTCTTCTCTGCTTAGACAAGAGCTTCTGGCAGACTTCCCCGGTGATCCAGTGGTTAGGAATCCACCTACCAATGCAGGAGACATGGGTCCCTTCCCCGGTCCAAGAAGATTTCACATGCCTCGGGGCAACTAGGTCCATGCGCCACAACTACAAAGCCCACGTGCTTCACCTACTGAAGCTGGGAGCTCCGGAGATCCCGTGCTCTGCGACAAGAGAAGCCACCTCGAAGAGAAGCCTAAGCATCGAAACTAGAGAGTGGCCCCCGATCTCTGCAACTAGAGAAAGCCCGTGCACAACAACAGAGACCCAGCACAGCCAAAAATTAATTAATTAGTTGATAAAAGAGCTTCTGTTAATCAGTGACTACATCTAATGGGTTATATCCCCAAGTTTTGAAGCATAGTATGTGCTCAATAAATTTTTGTTGAATTGAAATAAATATATAGCATTCTTAAGCCAATTTCATCTATGAATTCCCTGCTATGTCCAAAAGCACTGAGAGATTCAAAGTTAGGGACACATCTGCCTAAGGGTAAACAGTCTTTTTGGATCTGTCATAAATAGATGCTGATCAGAATTACGCTGAGAATTTTCTGTCATGGTTCCAGCAACGTAGAGAAAAACAAAAGACAATGTGGAGATAAAATTACAGGTTACAAAGGATTATTTTTGGAATTCATTCAAAAGCCAAGACAGACACCGCAAGAACATAACAGCCAACTAGTGATAAAAATCTCCCCTCCGTGGATCAAGAAGGAGTCAGAAAAGGCAACGGTAGCCCAAAAGCAGAGGATAAATCAAGCCAAACTTCACAGAAAGGAGAAGGGACGGCAGGGAGTGACTGAGTTTTATGGAGAATTTGGAGGTCTTTCAAACCAAGCATTGGCAGAGAGCAAAGTGGGGAAGAAGGAGCAGCAGAAAAAAGTTACGGTCAAGGTCACTGTTACAGGTTGAACTGAAAGTGAAAGTGTTAGTTGCTCTGTCATGCCTGACTCTTTGTAACCCCATGAACTGTAGCCAGCCAGGCTCCGCTCTCCGTGGGATTCTCTAGGCAAGAATACTGGAGTGGGTTGCCATTCCCTTCTCCAGGGGATCTTCCAAACCCAGGAATTGAACCCAGGTCTCCTGCATTGCAGGTGGATTCTTTACCATCTGAGCCACCAGGGAAGCCCTCAAAATTCATGTTTCTTATTAAAAGGGGACATTTAGACAAAGCAGTTTTCAGGGAGGGAAGATGCCTTATGCAGAAACATAAAGAGAAGACATCCATCTATGAGCCAAGGAGAGAGTCACGGATCACACCCCCTCCCTCGCAGCCCTCAGAAAGACCCAGCTGGTGCTGTCTTTTCTCCTCTTTAGATTCTATACACTCTGAACTGGCTACACATCAAAATCACCTGAGGAACTTGAATGAAACACTAGACCCCACTCTGAGTTTCACTCGGTCAGGGGCAGGGGTCCATGTGTCTGCGTTTTCACTCTTCTAAGTGATGTACCCGATGAACCTCCAGGCTTGTGGATCACTGCCATAGATTCAATCCTCTCCTGTGGACATATTTCCTTTTCAGAAGTCTTACAGAATTAGAAGGATGAGTCTGCGAATAGTTAACTCACCAATGCAGCCAAGTTTACATGGCATCATATAGGAATAAACTGCCCCATCTTCATCAGTATATAAAATTGGAGTCTCCATTTTTTAATACAACAGTTGTTTTTTTAGGTAAATCATTTCAGATCTAAATCTTTCTAAAACATAATGCCACTTTAAAAAAATAGTGTATTCTGTGGATTGTAGCTTGTTTTTAACCCACATTCTTCCTTCTTCCCAGAATACCGCATGTTGCCACTCATCCATTATGACTAAGCTCGGGAAGTCCCTTTCTTGATCATCTTGTCCCCAAATCCAGCAGATTGGGAAAGGCTCCCCTCCCTCTGCTCCCATGACATTTCTGAGCGTTTTTATTGTCATATGGTATCATGAGTGATCGCCTCAGCTTGCCCCCCTACCTGGCTGTAGGGTTATTAACAAGGACAATTTTTATTTTGAACAATAGAAGCCCATCTCTATTGGTTTGTATGTGTATGTATTGCATGAGTGCATGCTCAGTCATGTCCAACTCTTTTCAACCCAACTGACTGTAGCCCACCAGGCTCCTCAGCCCATGGAACTTCTCAGGCAAGAATATTGGAACGAGTCATCATTCCTTCTCCAGGGAATCTTCCCAACCCAGGGACTGAAGCCACACCTCCTGAGTCTCCTACACTGGCAAGTGGGTTCTTTACCACTGCACCACTTGGGAAGCCCTCATTGATTTAAGGGGGAATAAAGACAATTGCATTGGTCTGTGTGATGGCAAAATTCTTGGGTAGATCTGTCATCCTGGATCTAGGCACTCAAACGATGCATTCAGAAATCTGACTCATCTCAACCCTCAGTCCTGTTTTCCTTTGTTCTGGATTCGTTCTCAAGCAGATCCCCCTAGATGGCTGAGAGGATGGCCCTCAGAATCTCCAAGTTTCCATCCCACCTTTTAGCAAGACTAGCAGAAGAACTCAGTGCCAAGAGTTCTAGCAGAAGTTCTAGGACTGACTGACTCTGGGGCTGACCTGGGTCATGTTCCCTCCCTGAACCAATGGCTGTGACTTGGAAGGCATGACACTATTCCAGCAGGGCTGCACCTGGTCACCTGCGCAGCCCTGGAGCCAGAGGTGGGGATCAGCCTTTTCCTCCAAACCCCTGTGGATAGGAAATGGGAGGGGGAGTCCCCCAAGAGGAAATGAAAGTGTGAGCATCAAAAGGAGAAGAAATAGACCAGCACGCGAGGTATAGGGGCTTCGCAGATGACTCAGCGGTAAAGAACCCCACCTACCAACGCAGGAGATGCGGGTTCGATCCCTGGCTCAGGAAGATCCTCTGGAAAAGAAAAGGGCAGCCCACTCCAGTATTCCAGGCCTGGAAAATCCCATGGACAGAGGAGCCTGGTGGGCTGCAGTCCATGGTGTTCCAAAGAGTCACACCCGACTGAATGACTAAACAACGATAACGGAGATCTAGGACAACCGGGCGCCTTGAGAGCAGGCCCCTTGCCTTTTTGCACATCCACACAACTTCTTCTCCAAACATGGTACCAAACAACACATGAGGCAGTGTGTGTTTCATAAAACGGTCACAAGTTAAATGGGTGAATGCAGTCTGGGTTCTCATGGTGCATGGAATGTGGGCTTCCTTACTGTATGGAACATAGGCCTCTGGGACATATACACAGAAGCTATTTTAATTTAATTTTTTGTTGCAGAGACACAATACTCGGCTCCAAATAGGCCTACGGGTAAAAGCACTGTCAGTCCTTTAATTAGGTATCCCTGGAGACCGGGCCCGGGAAGTTGCCGGATGACAAAGCCAACAGGAGGGGAAGTGGAAATGTCACCCTCGTTAGTGGGGTCATGCACAGGAGGGAGGGTCCCCCCCAGGGCCCCGGTGAGTGCCAGAGGTCAGGTTCCTGCCGAGAACCTGGAGTGAGTGTGGGAGATGGGAGAAAGAGCCACAGCCAGGCCTGGGGGACAGGGACGGGAGGCAAGAGTTCAATTCAGGAGCGAGGCAGAGGGAGGGAGCCACACCTCCCGGGCAGACTCCAGCCCTACCTCCCATCACAACCCCCTGGGGGACCCAAAACTTTCTTCCAAGGTGATCCTGGAGTCGGCATGTTGTGGTTATTGCTTATTTATTTCCCATTTATATTAATGGACTCTTAGGTGCAACTTCTAATGATTACAGATGTGACCCCTCTGAGCAAGCAGAAGGACAGGTGAAGGTGGTTTTTTGATAGCACTCCCTCCCCTCTCCTCCCCTGCCCCACACCCTGCCAAAATTCTCCCTCCTCCCTCTGCCCAGGTCCCAACCCACCTGCACTGCCTGACCACACTGTTGACCCCAGGCGACTCTAACTGCTCCCAGCCACAGTTTCCAGAAAGTTCTGCTGAGAAATATGTGGGCTTGTAGCAGGAAGAACAGGGTCTCCACCGAAGTTCTGAGTCCAAGTCCCTGCCTGTCACTAACCAGTCATGGAAATTTGGGCCAATCAACCCAAGTCTCACCTCTCAGTTTTCCCTTTGTTAAAAAAAATCAAATGAAAACAAAAACTTGAAGGGTTCTGTATCTATGAAGTCCCTGCCCTGACACTGGTAAAAAAAAAAAAAAAACTGTGATGAATGAATAAGAGCCTTTAGAGACAAGGCCAGACTCAGATCTTTTGGGTGATCAAATTTTCTAGCTGTAGGACACAGAAACCAATTCTGGCTGAGTTCAGGTCAAGGGATATTGAGGTCATATGGGATTAAAAGGAACTGGGAGACAGCAGAAACCAGAACAGATCCAGAACAGGGTCTAGTACTACACTGGTCCCATAACAAGAACCTGGCCAGGACCCTACTGCTGGGTGGGAACACAGCCACTATCTGGAGTCCTGTCTCTTTGCCAAGGAGAAATCAAGTACTCGGTCCCTCCTGGGTCATGGAGTGGCTGGACCCTGATGATGTTTCCATTAGATTGTATCAAACAAGAGAAAGACAATTCCTCTAACGAAATTAGAGGACCCTTGGGAGTGGAAGCAGATCCCCAACATCTAGAAGATGTTAGTGAAGATGAGAGACAAAGGCTGCCTTTATAGGAGGAACTCCTCTTTCTCCATGAGTCTAGAATCCCAAAAGGTCTGGACCACATGAACACCCATGGAGAGCATTCACGATCACAGCCTGCCGACTTGGCCTTAAACAGTACATTTATCTCTACTTGGTTCTTCACTGCCCTTGGCAGTTTCTCCATGAAGACCAAGAGTCCCTTGGTCATTAACCCTCTACCAACTAACCTCAAGAGAAATCTTCTGATTTAGCACAGTTAATGAATTTACCTGGGCTTCTTCCCAAGTAGCCCAGTGAGTAAAAAAATCCACCAGCAATGGTGGAGATGCAAGAGATGTGGGTTTGATCCCTGGGTTGGGAAGATCTCCTGGAGAAGGGCAATGGCAACCCACTCCAGTATGTTTGCCTGGAGAATCCCACGGACAGAAGAGCCAGGTGGGCTACAGTCCACGGGATCGCAAAGAGTCAGACACGACTAAAGAGACTGAGCACAATAAGCTTATCTACACAGACATCACGGGTGATACTGGTGGTCTACCAAACTGCACTGACAAATAATACATTCAGTGGTGGTCCCTGTTGATTAGAGACAGCCCCTCTGAAATTTGCAGAAGGGGTGTAGAGTATAAAACCAAGGACTCAGATGTGAGTCCTCACTGGGGGTCTTCTGCTTCTTAGCCCCCAAGCTGGGTAGCAGTTCTACTCTGCCATCCACTCTCCACTCCCCCACCGACTCCTAAACTATCCCCCACTCCCCACCACACACCTTTATCCTTCACGATATTTTTCAGCCTCTCTGTCTGAGCACAGCGTCCATCTCTGCGGCTGAGCCAAGGACCTGCGTCTCTGGGTTGATGAGAACAGATACTCCCTACCTCCCTCTCTCCACCCCCCGGTCTCTGAGGCTGCCCACGGCCCCTGCAGGTTAAGCAGAGTGGAGATTAGAAATTATCTAAATCACAACAATTCCCTAGCAGCTTTTGTATGATTGCAGGCTCTGGTGCACTAAACTGTCCAGCTGGGTAATTGAAGGAAACATATTTATTGAAATTCACATGCTTACAGTTATACTTAGCCCCTGGATATCAGCAAAGCTGACCTGAAAGAGAATAAAAAGCCCCTTGCAGCATTCCAAGTAATCATTCCATACAGGCCCTTCAGGGCTTAACTCTCTGGTGGCGAGAGAGAGCTTTGATTCTTCCACATTCCTGGTACCTCTCAGCTGCCACCAGCCACCAGCTGGGCTGCCAGGGCTCAGGCAGGATATGAAAATGAGACCCACCAACGCCGACCTTCAAGCTCATAAAAGGCTTTGCCCGAAAGGTGACAACATTACGGCGTTCCTTTTCAGATTTCATTTTCTATTCAGGAAGAGGGGAACTTTGATCAGCTGGTGAGTTTCACTCTGAGTGACAGCTGCAGTTAGCAGAAGATGGGTCTATAATGTAAGCACCTGATGCAGAAGAGATGACCTGGGCAAGATCACCGTGGACACAGCACAGCTTCACGGAGATAAACTGGAAAAATATGAGGCTCGAGCTGAGTATGGCTCCTGCAAACAGATGTGTCTTCTTTTCATGTAAAGCAGGACTCATGCTGACCTTGCTTCAATCAAGCTTTGTTGTTATCGTTCAGTTGCTAAGTCATGTCTGCCTCTGCAACTTCACGGACTGCAGCACGCCAGGCTTCCCTGTCCTTCACTATCTCCCGGAGTTTGCTCAAACTCATGTCCGCTGAGTTGATGATGCCATCCAACCATCTCATCCTCTGTCGCCCCCTTCTTCGCCTGCCCTCAATCTTTTCCAGCACCAGGGTCTTTTCCAGTTAGTCGGCTCTGCATCAGGCAGCCAAAGTATTGGATCTTCAGCATCAGTCCCTCCAATGAATATTCAAGGTTGATTTCCTTTAGGATGGACTGGCTTGATCTCCTTGCTGTGCAAGGGACTGTCAAGAATCTTCTCCAGCACCACAGTTCAAAAGCATCAGTTCTTCAGCATTCAGCCTTCTTTATGGTCCAACGAAAGGAGCAGTGACCCCCTGCCCTTGAGACTGAGCCGAACAAGTTAGAGGATAACAAAACACTCAGAGTCATCAGAACTTATCTTCTGCTGGAGGTTGTCCTCTTCCTAAGCCCCCATGATCTAAACCAGGGTTGAATGGGTCTTTTTTTAAAGAAATCATTTATTTATTTATTGGTTGCACTGGGTCTGCGTTGCTGCCGTGGGCTTTCTCCAGTTACAGCGAGCAGGGAGTACTCTATGGTTGCAGCATGAGGGCCCCTCACTGTGGTGCCTTCTCTTGTCGCAGAGCACAGGCTCTAGGACAGGCGGGCTTCAGTAGCTGTGGCTCAAGGGCTTTCTCATTCCACAGCATGTGGGATCTTCCCAGACCAGTGATCGAACCTGTGTCCCCTGCGTTGGTAGGCGGGTTCTTTACCACTCGACCACCAAGGAAGTCCCTGAATTAGGTTTTAATTCATAGGCCTATCCAAAATCAGTGGGGCTCCCTGGAGCTGAGGTCTGGGAAGTCACATTTGAGCTCATCAAGAAAGAAGACAGTGTGAAATGTCAGGCCAGGGCTCTGGCAGAGCAGCCGCAACATTTCTGCGAGGTATTGGTTCTCTCTGAGCTCAGCTGCCAGCAGTGTTGCAAGATGAGAACTCTTCCTTCTAAAGGGCCAGGCCCTTGAAACCACCAGGATGACACATGACAGGAACCAGCCTGAACAGAGAGTTGTTAATGCTCATCTGGCACCTTGGTCAGCAGCTTAGAAGTAATAGGACACCTCAAGTCCAGCAATCAGAAATGTCTTGACAAAGCTTAATGTAAATCTTATGTCCCAAACTTTTTTCAAGGAGATATTTTTTCTTTGAATCCCATCCAATAATCTCATCTTCCTCTTATGGGTTTTGTGGCATATTATTGCACCAAACAGTAAGTGATGGAAAAGTCTGGAAGGATCCAGAATCTTGGCACTGGAGCCCATTTTCTGAATCCATGCACAGTCCTCCAAAACAAGCAACCAAAGACAAAACAAATGCCAAATGATGCAAATCCTACTTATTAGGGGATGGTGAAAGTAAATATTGTGACATCAGGAGGAACGCAGGCTAGAGTCACTAGGCTCATCTGGACACAAGGAAAAGATGCAGAATTTCTTGAGCAGCAGCAGGATCTAACCCAAAGGATAAAGAGGAATGACGCATGAGCCAAGGGAGACAACTTCAGACACCTGCCCCTTACTGGGAGCCCAGGGTGGCTTGCTCCAGATCAGTCTGGGGGTTCCCGGGGAGCAGCACACAGGCCCTGGGACTGGAAAGTCCATGGACTGCTATTTGAAACTATACCCTGACCTTGTTAGTCAGATTACTTTACTGGAAGTAAAGTCCACGCTTGCACTCCATGCAACAAAAGGGTTTGCAAAGTAAAATAGACCGCATAAATCCTATTTAAGGGAATTACAAGAACCAACTGACTTTAAGGACTCTAGGACATTAATCTTCGGGATAAAGATGGATGCCACCAATTACCAGTGGGTTTCAGACAGTTTCCACAGTGGTCCTCCAGGGCCTCCTTGGAAACATGTTGTCAGCAATTAGTGGTGGCGTGTGTGTCTGAAACTTGGTGTAAGGAGTTAAGGGACTTTTCCTAAAAAGGAACACATTTGAGTCAGTTCTAATGGGGGTGGAGGAACCTAGAGCCTACTTTACAGAGTGAAGTAAGTCAGAAAGAGAAAAACAGATATTGCATATTAACCCACATGTATATGGAATCTAGAAGGATGGTACTGATGAACCTATCTGCAGGGCAGCAATGGAGACACAAAAAGAGAGGACAAGCTTGTGGACACCGTGAGGGAAGGAGAGGGTGGGACGAATGTAGTATTGAAACATATACATCACCATATGAAAAACAGACAGCCAGTGGGAATTTGCTACGTGACACAAGGAACTCAACCTAGTGCCCTGTGACATCCTAGAGGGGTGGGATGGGGTGGGTGGTGGGAGGGAGGTTCCAGATGGAGGGGACATGTATACACCTATGGCTGATTCATGTTGCTGTTTGGCAGAAACCAACACAACTTTGTAAAGCAATTATCCTTCAATTAAAAAGTAAATAAATTTAAAAATAAATTTAAATAAGAAAAACAAACAAAAAAAAAGAAGTTAAGGGCTTTTTAAGAAAGTAACTCAAGTTAGCCTAGCCCCCACCAACACGGGGTTTATTCTGCTTTCAACAACTCTAATCTAACAAATAAAACCTAGATTTATAAAGCAAATAATATACTCTAAAAGAATTTGCTGTGACATTCCTATAAATAGTAAGTTCCCCTACTAAATCTAAAATTTGACTTTTTTCCAAAAAATAGGCTTAAGGACATCTTCTTAAAAAGATGTCAGTTATGAAAAGTGATCCGTATCTCTGGGGCAGATTTATGTCAGCAGGTCCGGGATATTTCACAGGCTCTCCTGTGGGACCAACCCCGTGAAGAAGACTCTGTGGGTTTTCATGGGTTGCCCCTTGTTTCTGTGGGGATAACAGCTCAGCCTGCTGGCTGCTCGCTGGAGTGTGTGCACCTCTGCACAAGTTCTGATCCATTTACACAACCAACAGGTATGTACTGAGCACTCGCTGCGGCTGTCTGACTCTTTTGCAACCCCATGGACCAGAGCCCGCCAGACTTCTGTGTCCACGGAATTTCCCAGGCACCTGTGAGTTATTCAAGTAGAGCTGCTCTGTGCTGGCCCTTTAGACTCACCCTGTACCCAGGTGAGCCCCCTTCTGCTCACAAATAGCACCGTCCCTGGCAGGTGGGCACTGCCGCATTGGCCTTGGAGGTGACACGCCCAGATGGCAAGGTGACAGTCAATTCTGACGTTTGTAATACACACACCCCATTCAGAGAAGGCATCCCTGGTGGCTCAGTCAGGAAACAATCCACCTGCAATGCAAGGCAGGGGTCGGGGAGATCCCCTGGAGAAGGAAATGGCAACCTACTCCAGTATTCTTGCTTGAAGAATCCCACGGACAGAGGAGCCTGGTGGGCCCCAGTCCAGGGTGTTGCCTGCGTCGGACACAATTGAGCGACTGAAGCACCACCACCACCCATTCAAAGAAACACTTGAACATGTATACAGGAAGCAAATCAACAGTGTTCATAAAAAATGAAGCTACTCAATAGTGTATCAATAGAGAGAAGCATATAAATCAGCTGTTGTCCTTACTGTGGAATCCCGTGCTGCGATTACAAAGAGCAATAACTGTTAACTCATACAGTGCTTCTGTGTTGGGTCACTGTTCTCAATTCTCATCTATAGAGAGAAAGGCCTAGAAAAATATATATTAAAAATAACAACTGTTTATCTCTAAGAAGGGAATTGAGAAGTAACCAATAATAACTATAAAGTATTCATGCATTACTCAGAGAAATATTTGCATGTATTATTTAAGTTAAAAAATATTATTTTAAAAAAGTGATTCTGCCACTCAACTCCCCAATAGCAGCTAACATTGCCATTCTTTTTAATCACCGACTCAAATCCACCGTATTATAGTCTCTGACACTTCCCTTTCCTTTATTTCTTCTCTGTAATCAAAGAGTTTTCAAGCACCATCAAATTCTTCTTGAGATCAATGTTGGGATCAATGTGCTGGAAATTGCTGTTAATAGGCAAATGTTACTTGAAAGGAAAAGCAGATTAGATGTGTAAACATGCAAATCAATAACAGATACCTGGTTTGGAATTAGTTTGTCCCATAGGCACCCACAGAGTCAGAAATGGCATGAAGGAGAGCCCCCTGTCCCTAGGGATCTGATGGGGTGGGGAGGGGGCTTCGGAGGATAAGGAAGGAAGCACAAGGGTCAGCAGGACATTTGCTGAGCACCTAGAGAGAGAGGGTGTTCTCAGGAGGGTTCTTAAAGCTCAGAACCGGGCAGATAGTATGCACCTGGGAAGGTCTTAGAGGCCGTCTGGGTGCAAACTTGAAGCTAAGTTGAGCTGTACCCATTTCTTGGTGTCCCTAACACTTGGTATTCACGTTGCGTGCTAAGTTGCTTCCGTCGTGTCTGACCCTCCGCGATCCTATGGACTGTAGCCCACTAGGCTTCTCTGTCCATGGGATTCTCCAGGCAAGAATACTAGAGTGGGTTGCAATACCCTCCTCCGGGGGATCTTCCCAACCCAGGGATCGAATGTCTCCTGCATCTCCTGCATAGGTAGGCAGGTTCTTTACCACTAGTGCCACCTGCAAGGCCTGACAAAGACAGGGAGCGCAATAAATGTGGGTTAAATGGATAAAATATACAGATGAGGAAACCAAGGCACAAAAGCTGTAGTCATTGGCCTGGGCTCCCAGAACCACAGAAGGTGGAGTTGGGAATCACCCCTTCCTGGTCTCCCCATTCCCTGATCCAAGCCCCCATCCCACTCTGATGCACTCAGCCAAATCCCCTGAAGCTGCCAGCCTGCCTTCTATGTACAAATCCTTGGCAGCCTCAAGGCATACCCACACAATTGTTTCCACTTGGCTGTCTTAGGATTCATTTGTAAAGCATTAGTGTTCTCCATCCATCTCAGTAGTCAAATGCCAGGCCTGCAGCTGCTCTCCCTGCTCCTTGCAGAGGGAGAGGGCCATGTGCTCTGTTATGCTCTATGAGTATAGCGTGCAAAGCTTCCAAAATCCACATGACTCCCTCTGACTGCGTGCAAGGTTCCCCGAGGGCCCCAGGGTGACAGGAAATTAGAAAGTATATTAATTCAGTGAAATGAAACTGTCCCTCTCAGCTTGCCTTCAGCGCCGGTCTCCAGGCAGAGGCTAGGGGGCAAGAGGCACAAAGACCCCCAAACAACATACAGGGTACTTGACTGTTCTCCCTGTTTCTGAACCCCATCAGGTCTCTCCTTTCTGAGCCCATGGAGAGATTCCTATTCAGATTTAGGGCTTCTCCTTCCTAAGAAGCCCTCTCTGCTTCCCCTCAAAGCCAAATGCAGTTGCTGTGCCTGAGAACTGCCAGAGAACATCTGAGTTTTCTGGAGGGAGGACCTATGTTCCTCAGGGCTCATCAAGCAACCCACTTGCATTTTTCATGAGGTACAAATGGACATCATTCCTTAAAACCCTCCCATGAGAAAAGAGGAGGGATTTCTATGTTATATTGAATTCTGAGGGCTTCCTGGTGTGACTCAGTGGTAAAGAATCCACCTACAATCCATGAGACATGGGTTCAATCCATGAGTCCAGAAGATCCCCTGGAGAAGGAAATGGCAACCCACTCCAGTATTCTTGCCTGGGAAATCCCATGGACAGAGGAACCTGGCGGGCTCCAGTCTATGGGATGGCAAAGAGTCGGACATGACTTAGTAACAAAACAATAGCAGCAGCAGCAGTTATGGGGTTTGCATCAGTTCCACGTATAGGACAGCCGCTAGCCATCCTGACACGGGGGTGGCTTCCCTGTGTTCACCCAGGTCCTGACACTGCATAACAGGGTGCAGGGTGCATAACAGGGTGCAGGGCTAGAATTATGCAGAACACATCCTGCATCTCACAACAGACAAAGCGCCAAAGAGCAGAGGAAAGACGTGAAATATTTGGAGCCATAAGACTGTCTGTGGGACATTCTCCCCATTCCATCAGACGAATAACTTTGTAAGCAGAAGATTTATTTTCCATCACTTTCTAGGACTTCAAGACAGAAGTCCTCTCTTATGAGAGATATAATAAAAATAAAGGAAAGTGCATTTCCTAGCAGATGAGGATATTCTTTCTCTCAAAGCCAGGCCTCAACTTTAGGTGCCTGGCAGGGCGAGGGGGAGGTGGTGGCGACACCTTGCTTCCCATTGTGTTTTTTTTTCTCTTCTCTTTGCTCCATCATTTCTCTGCTAAACTCTTCTTGTCCCTCCACTCTCTTTATCTGGAACAGGGTTTCTCAGCTTTGCCACTATTGACACTTGGGGCCACAACACATTCGCTGAAAAGTTCTTTTGGAAAACAGATGACAATAGCCAGGACAACTCTGAAGAAGCAAAACACAGCCATGTATTAGAAGTAAAGAGAAAATCGTCAATAATGAAAGCAGTAGGGTGTTGGTTCTTGAACAGACAGGAAGACCAAGCAATGGAAGTGGAGATTCAGCAACAGAAGAGTCTTCAGGCGGTGGAAAAATTCCTAATACGTGGTTACACTCAACAGATAACTCTGGGATCAGTCCCTTTTCCCCTTGGGCTGGGTTTCTGCCCTCCTGCATCAGGGTTTGAACACAGGCACTGAATGTCACGAGGACCCTTAGATCTGATTGATCCTAATCCTGTCATCTTAGGGATTCCCAGGTTGCACTAGTGGTAAAGAACCTGCCTGCTGAGGCAGGAGATGCAAAAGATTTAGGTTTGATCCCTGAGTCAGGAAGATCCCCTGGAGGAGAAAATGGCAACCCACTCCAGTATTCTTGCCTGGAGAATCCCATGGACAGAGGAGCCTGTGGGCTATAATCCATAGGGTCACGAAGAGTCGGACAACACTGAACCAACTTGGCATGCACATAACCCTCTCATCTTGGAGATGAGGCAGCTGAAATCCAGAGAGTTGCTCCCTTTTCCCACTGCTATTGTTGGTGAGATGACATTTCAAAGGATTAGTCAATATTACATTTACTGCTACACACCAGACACATGGTTGAACCCCACTGTGGGCATGTTTTTCTTATTCAAAATTGTCCTGGATATTCTGATGTGTTTTATTTTTTTCATATGAACTTTTCAATCAGATGAGTTAAAAAATTGACTTGGTTTCAGTTCTGATCTTGAAGCTTGAACCTGATCCCTCTTAATACTGACTTGTCTGTAAACTAAGATTATAATGTTCCTTTTGCAAGGTTGTTGTTAAAATTCCATGAACGGATACACTGAGGGTCCTCCACAGAACCCAGCAGGCATTAGATGTTCAATTGTTGTTGCTTAGTTGCTAAGTCATGGCTGACTCTTTGTCACCCCATGGACTGTAGCCCGCCAGGCTCCTCTGTCCATGACATTTCCCAGGCAAGAATACTGGAGTGGGTTGCCACAAACAAAAGCTATTAGTTCTTTGATGTACAAATAAAGCCAAAACCATCAAGCATTGCTGTAATAATTTCACCTAAAAGCAAGTCACTTCTAAGATACAGTTTCCATATCTGCCTTGTATCCAAAAGTGGGACGTTCTGTACCATTGAATGTGGTTAAATATCATGGCCCAGTAGAAGCACTGAACTGCAGGGAAGAAACCCTGGAAAACTTTCTGCGGATGTGGTTAAAATTCTAGGCGCGGGAGGAAGAGGCAGAAAATTGTCCATACATTTCCTCTGATTCAGAAAAATACGAGCTAAAGCAGGAAACTCAATTCCTATTGTTGGGAGCAGCAGGGACTATTAGGGCTGTGTGTGCTGAATATATTTTTTGCGTATTATCTTGTAAAGAGTGGCAAATTTGGCTTCATAACAGTGAGATCAAGCATAGCAAATTTACTTAAATTCTTGGAGTGCATTACAGAATTGCACAGCCTTTCTATGTATTTCACCCCTAGAAAAGGCTTTAATAACCTTTCTGCTGCATTCTTTGTCTGAGTAAAAAGCAACGGGTAAAAAGTGTGAGTGGATTTGATGAATTACAACTTGTCTTGAGTGTAGGACAACTCTTTCAGTTACTGTAAAAGGAGAAAACTGGCAACTCCTGTGAGTGAAAAGGCTGGTGTAGCCTGGGAAATAAAGGTGAGCTTGCCCTCTTGCCTAAGAAGACTTAACAACTCTGCCTGTGGGATCCAGTGCTCACCTGAACAGGTGCCCACAGGACCGGAGAGTGGGGAGTGTTCTATGCAAACAGAAGGAATAAAGGCAGATTTCTGAACCTCAACTTTGAGTGACTGTGGGGCACAGGTGGGGGCCCAGCCCATTGGAAGAGCTTAATGCGTCCTTGATTCACTGGGGCTTAGAATGGGTTAGGCTGTAATCTCCAGCACATTAATTTTGACCTCTCTCCAGACAAAAATGAGATCTAAAGTATGTGAGAGCCAGAATGCAGGCAGACATGAAATACTGGCTCAGAGGAATTTTTATAAAATATCTATTTATTTGGCTGTGCTGGGTCTTAGTTATGGCACTTGAAGTCTCTAGTCATGGCATGTGGAATCTTTAGCTGTGGCATGTGGGATCTAGTTCCCTGACCAAGGATCGAACCTGAGTCCCCTGCATTGGGAACTTGGAGTCTTAGCTACTGGACCATCAGGGAAGTCCGTGGCCCAGAGGAATCTTCATAGAGGCGTGTACATGGCAGAACCCGAGTCCCTGGGACTTCATAGGCAAAGGTTTGCTGGCATCTCCGTCGGGACCCTTTAAGCAGCAATGTGGCCTTCTTTAGCGAGGATGAACTGCCCAAGCAGCCAGAGGTCAAGGGGAGATCCAGCAGACCAGCCTGGACATCATGGGCCTCGTCCTCCCTAAGTTCTTCCATTCAGATAAAGGATACTTTAGCTTATCCTACAACTGAAAGACTCTGGGACAAAAAAAGGAAAAAGAAATCACTTTCTCTATCACTATTGACAATGGCTCAAGGTTTGTAGGAATTTTCCATTTAGGGAGGACTGGTTTTTTAACTTGGTGAAGGTGAATCACTCAGAGGACTTGGTCAGTAGTTCACAGTCCTGATGACACCCTAGAAGATCCTGGGGAGCTTTTTAAAAAATGCCATTGCCTATGGAGATGCAGATATAGAGAACAGAATTGTGGACACAGTGCAAGAGGGAGAAGGTGGGATGATTTGAGAGAGTAGCATTGAAATATATACAGTACTCTATGTAAAATAGCCAGGGGGAATTTGCTCTTTGACACAGGGAACTGAAAGCCAGTGCTCTATGACAACCTAGAGGTGTGGGGTGGGGGGTAGGTAGGAGGGAGTTTTAAGAGGGAGGAGACATATGTGTACCTATGGCTTATTCATGTTGATGTATGGCAGAAATCATCACAATATTGTAATTATCCTCCAATTAAAACTAAAATAAAAAATTTTTTAAATACCATTGCCTGCAGGGCTCTACCACGGGAAATTCTGATTTCGATGGATTAGGGTGGGGCCCAGAGCAGCCAGAGCTTCTGAAAGTTCTGCAGGTATTTCCAGTGCACAATGATGGACTAGATAGAGAAAGGGTGATGATAGCCTCCGGAGGGAGAGGGGAGCACTGCTCACCACACGTATAAACGCCAGCCCAGCAGCCACTGAACTGCAGCACCAGAGAGATGTGTTTATTTTGCAGCTAATGGAGACAATCGATGAGCCCTGAAATTTTTACTTAGAAGCCCTGGGTGTCCCCATTTACTGAGAACCAACTAGTGCCGTTTAAGGCTGTAGCCTGAGAATAAAGCGTGAGCAGGGGGAAGGAAGGTCGGAGAGAAGTGATGTCTGGGGAGGAGTGTTCAGTAATCAACATGTCGTCCCCAGCCCAGTGACTCAAAAGACATACGGAACCTCCGTATTCACCAAGTACTCTTTCCTAGGGCAGCATGCTCCCCCGCTGTCCACACAGACCAGTTTGAGCAGCTTCTCCTGGCCTTCCTTCTAGTCCCTTGTCCATACTTTCTCAGACTCTGTCACTTCCCTTTTCTCTTTCTGAACCTCAAAGTCTGAATCTGCTGAGATCAGCGACAGATGGGAACCACAGCATCAACTCTTCGTGGTAAGTTGCATTGTGGAAAGAATCTGTGTCCTTCCTCCATAATGATTACCCCCACCGCTGCCATGGAAAACACCTCCGGAGCCCGCTTTGGGTCTCCTTCTCCCCCACCTTCCCCTCACATGCTGGGGTTGGGGCTTGGGGCAAGGTGTTTACTGCACAGAGGAAAAAGGATGTACACAAACCAGGATCTAAGAGAGAAGCAAGGAGACCGAACTACTCAGGCAAACTTTCTCTATTTTCAGTGTTGGATATGTTGCTCCTTCCTCCCTGGAGAAGAAACAGCCACGAGGCTGAAAAGAAGGATGGGAAGTTTCCTTCTGATAATAAGAAGGAGGCAATGGTCCCCTCCTACAGCAGCAGATCTGTTGACCATGATTGACCAGAGGTCTGCCCTGGGGGCAAGTGAAAGCTGATCCCAAAGCATCTGCTGGAAGAACCGAAGGAACAGGCTTTTGAGGGATTTGCATGAGAAGGAAAGAATACAAATCCCACTCCTGGACATTTACCCAAAGAAAATCATCATTCAGAAAGATGCTTGCACTCCAAATGTTCACAGCAGCACTAGACCATAGCCAGGACATGAAAGCAACCTATACGTCCACCAAACAGAGGGAAGGATAAAGAAGATGTGGTGTGTATATACAATGGAATATTACTCAGCCATAAGAAGGAATGAAACTGGGTCATCTGTAGAGACGTGAACCTAGAGATGATCATACAGAATGAAGTAAGTCAGAAAGAGAAAAACAAATATCCTGTGTTAACACATAAATGTGGAATCTAGAAAAATGGTTACAGATGATCTTATTTCCAAAGCAGAAAGAGAGACACAGGCGTAGAGATCAGACATATGGATACTAAGGAAGAAGGGGTGCTGGTGGGAGGAACTGGGAGACTGGGATTGACACCCATATACTATTGACACTATGCATAAAATAGATGACTAATGAGAACACACTGTATCGCTCTGGGAGCTCTACCTGAATGGGAAGGAAGTTCAAAAGCGGAGGGTGGGGGGATATATGTATAATTATGGCTGATTCACCTGATGGCTCAGATGGTAAAGAATCTGCCTACAATGCAGGAGATTTCTGGACTGGGAAGATCCCCCTGGAGAAGAGAATGACAGCCCACTCCAGTATTCCTGCCTGGAGAATTCCATGGACAGAGGAGCCTGGGGGGCTACAGTCTATGGGGTCGAAAAGCGTCAGAAGCAACTGAGCAACTAACAACCCATGGCTGATTCATCTTGCTGTACAATAGAAACTCTCACAACATTGTAAAGTGATTATACTCCAATAAAAATGAATTTTTTTTAAAAAAAGGAAGATCTTCTAAGTATAGGCAGCAGGAAAAGAGAAATAAAAAAATATTATACTACTGTCCTTCCCAGGACAGAACAGCAGTCCCTCCTCTCAATGGAGAGGGTGCGTAAGACCTGCTAGTAAGTGGTGCTTCTAGAGATGTGGTACCCACGAGTGAGATAAACGGAAAGAACTCAGTCTGTGCTCAGAGTTCAGTAGCCCGGGAAATGCACACTCTCCATTCATTCGGCTCCAGAAACATCCATGTTGGGGAGGGGGAGGGGGCTGGGGTGGGGGGGCGGTGGCAGCTCTCAGGAACCATCCGTGGCCACAAAGAGAAAGCCAGCTTAACGGTACCCATGGGCTGGCTGTTCAGCATGACTGCAGACAAGCCGTTCTTCCTTTCTCCAGTCTCAGAGCCGGCGTGATATTAACTCAACCTTTAAATGACCATTTGGGGCTTTAAATGGTATGGTCGTTCTTAAAGAAACGTTTCATTTTTCCGTTCCTAAATGACTTTTCTGGCTCAAGACTGAAACTGCCACGTTACTAAAACCACTTCTTTCCAGATGGGAGGGGAACTATGGATTTTAACAGAAAGGAGGCTGCCTGATTGCTCAGCAGTTAAGAATATATATATATATATATATTCTGTGCAGGCTTTCCCTTCCCCCTTTCTTTGTGTCTTTGGTATAAGAGCAAGGCTGGAGCTGGTGGTATTCAACACCCTCCCTCTCAAAACAAGGGCTTCCCTTGTGACTCAGATGATAAAGAATTTGCCTTCAATGCAGGAGACCAGGGTTCAATCCCTGTGTTGGGAAGATCCCCTGGAGAAGGGACTGGCAACCCATTCCAGTATTCTTGCCTGGAAAATCCCATGGACGGAGGAGCCTAGCGGGCTATAATCCATGGGGTCACAAAGAGTTCGGACACGAATGAGCAGCTAACACTCTCAAAACAAAAGTCTTTGTCGTACACAAAGCTTCACTTGTCAGGGCAGCTCCCACAGACCCGGACCCTATGCTGCTTCCCTCACTCAACTCTTCTCTCTCTTTTTTCCTTCCTTCCTTCTTTTTTCTGCCCACAAAACAGTACTTTTTGAACTGTGTGCCAGTAGCCATGCTGAGCCTTGTGATTTCACAAGGCTTGACTTCATGGAGGTTCAGTTTAGGGACCAGAGATTAAGTTTCTTGGCAAAGTCATCAAAGCCTTTCAATTCTCTCTTTACTTAAAAGAGAAGAGCAGTTTGGAGACAGCGGAAAGCCCTGTCCCTCACCAGAACCAAACGTGCAGTCCTCTCTCCTCCCACAAGTAAAAGCAAACGCCAGTGCAGGCTGAGTTGAAAGTCCCAGCTGATGCAGCAGCTGGTGGAGGGAAGGCAGTGGTGGAGTATGGCAGGGAGGTCAGCTGCCCTCTCCGGAGCCCTCTAACCCCGTCCTCTCTCCCTGTGATTCCAGGTGAGGCGGACTTGACCTCGCAGATGTGTCTCGGGACCTGGCTCCAGTCGGCAACTAGACTCCCTGCCTCCCTTGGCGCGCATCCTCCTCCCCTTCACCCCTTCCTTTCTCCACCCTCTACAAGCCAGCTTGCCCTCCAACAGCATCAAGCCCAAAGCCACACTAGCTGGTGTTTCCACACCCGCAGAGGCTGCGATGCTGACATGGGCGCCACCTTTAGCCTATGCCCCAATCACAAGAATCCAGAAGCTCACAGCGTAGCGGAGCCAACTTCTCATGAGCTGGTTTCTCAGTGTTCTGGAAACGTCACTGTGAGTCTTCCTCCACGCTTCTCGTTAGGCAACTGACCCACGAGGGTGCTAATTATGAAAAGCCCCATCTTTGCTCTCCCAAGCGTCTCTGACAGCAGGGGTGACATCTGGTTTCCAGGGTGTGGTGCTGAAATACGGACCCAGGAGGGCAGCTGGGCAAGGTCTCGGGTAGACACAGGGCTGGGGGGACAGTGAGGAGGCCATCCTGGGGTCACAGAGACAGAGGACAGCAAGGCGGTGGGACATCCACCCAGAACCAAACTCATCCCCCACTTGTATTTTGTTTGCCCTGCAGTGTTTGGGGAGGTTTTGAATTACATTTCAGTGTTTAAAAATCAGAATGTCTTCCTTAAAACTGAATTTCCAGCATCTTTTGAAAAGTCAGAAGATGGTTAATATCGAGTAGAGTGGAGGAAAGTGGTCTTTGGCTCCCTGCCGACAGACACGTCCTCTCCACTTTGCCGCTGTCCCCACCCGGCCCTTTTACCTACTTGAGCAGTCAGCCCTGCCCAGACTGCACTTAGCTTGCCCATGAAAACTGTCAGCGGCAGGGACTGTTCTGATTCCTCCTAATGACGGATGTTAGTAGTGAGTTATTAATGGTGGTTAGAACATCAGTGTTTGTAGGTGCTTTACTCGTAAAACTCTCAGAGGGACTTCCTTGGTGATCCAGTGGTTAAGAATCCGCCTTGTAATGCAGGGGACGTGGGTTTGATCCCTGGTCGGGGAACTAGATCGCACATGCTGTGGAGCAACTAAGCCCATGCACCACAACCACCAAAGCCCACATGCTCTGGAGCCCATGCTCGGCAACTAGAGAGTCCAGACATCAAAACGAAAGATCCCACATGATGCCGCGAAAATCCTGCGTGCTGCAACTAAGACCCAATGCAGCCAAAAAAAAATAAATATGTTAAAAAACTAGTCAGAGCAGCACCAAAGTTCTCCTTGAACTAACTTTGTGTTATTCTCAGTCACTTGTGTTCCAATATGCTTTCAAAGGGAGAGAGGATAGGGGAGAGTTAAAGCCAGGATGTAGGATGCACACAGGTACTTCAGTAGCATCTGCTATGCTACAGCAGGTGCGGGGTTGAAACCTGCAGTATAAAGAGCTGCTTCCATTCCCTGAATGGAGAAGAATATTCCTAACAACTTTAGGGGCAAGCAGAGTGGGTTGGTTGGACTCCCAGGAGACAGTACCAGGAGACGAGGGGAGCCAGTTCCACCATAAGAATCCAAGATTGGCATCGTGAGAGCAGGAGAAAGGTGGCTCCATCTCACACAGGGCTAGGTTTGCCCTTAGGTGAGTCCCACACATGGTCTGTCCGAGACCATGGTCAGGTGAGGTTAAGAAGGAAACAAGGTGAGAGTGAGAAAGTCAAGGATTGTATATTGAGGTCCTTAGGCAGATGAAGGCAGAGTAAGGCCCCCGTCTGATTGTCAGCAGCCATCAAGTCCCCATCTTGCCCCATCTGTCCTGTTCACCTCACTGCTTCTCCTGCTCAGCCAGAACTCTCTAAGAGAAGGAACGAACTTCTGTATTGGTCTGCAAACATCTGCCTCCCAGTCCTGTGAACACGCCTGGCTTCTAGCGAGCATCAGATCAATATTAACCTACTTTCCTGGCTTCATTTCCTGTAACTTTAACTCACTCAATTTCAACTCACTTCGACTGCTGCTATAAGAGGAGGTCTGCTTCTCCCCTTTTCAGCAAACTCCTTGAAAGAATAGTCTAGATTCACTGGCTCTGATGTCTCGTCTCCTTTTTCCTCTTAAACCCACTCTAGTGAGGTTTTGCCCCAGTCATTCCATCAAACCTGTTCTGATCAAAGTTATTGCTAAATCCAAAAGGGAGCAGAGAAAGAAGATGGTTGCTTGTGGGAAGCTTGGGACCAACAGGAGGTTTTATCATTAAGATTGACTAAGACACAGTAGGCTTGTCCACTAATGGAAGTGATCCAATAGAAAAGGATGGAAAGAGAGGGTCCAGGATTGCTGTTTGATGTCACAGAGTGTAGGGGAAGGGGTAGAATGAATGTGCGAGGCCACGATTGGCATGTAGGGCTTATGGGTAGGTCCTGTATACACACGGGCAAGAAGGCAGAGCATACTCATACCATGCAGATGCCAGGGAGTGAGTCGATCTAGGAATGGGAGGCTGAAGAAACCCTCTTCCTATTGCTTCATTTCCCCTGGGAGAGAGGAAGAAGATATGGACAGGTGAGGGAGGTTGGGAGATTCCGAGGGAAGAGAAGGTTTCAAATAGAATCTTGGATGAAGGAGAGTGAAAAACTATGGAAATATGATGGGACTGCTGGAGGCAGTTTGCGACTATGCATCAAAATAAGAGTGATTCAGCTTTGTTGTGACTGTGGTTTTATTTAACTCACAGCTGATGGCTGCAGGCACAGAGCGGAGACAGTAACACTAGGTGAAATGACAAGGCTGTCAAGGGCACATGCGAGGGTGTGAACATAATGCTCAGCCACGGAATTTACAACAGATGGGAAGGAAGCAGTCACAACAAAAGGATATGGGCAGAGAGAAGGGGTGGGATCAATGGACGGAGTGTCCCTGTGTGATAGAAGAATTTCTAGAACTGGAGACTAGATAGAGTGGGTGGAAAACAGGAGGTGGTGGTCAGAGAGAGTTGTATGAAAAAGAGGTTATGGAAAGTTGCAGAGATTGGGAATGTCAGGGCCATGGAAGTCAACACTCAAAGGAGAGTGGAAGAGAAGCTTGAAGGGAGGAGAACTTCAGAACTGAGACTATTACCCCAGGGTATGGGGATATCACCAAGAACTGAGATGGGAGTTGGAGAGGATGCAGGACACAAAACTGTCAGGGAAAGAGCAGAGCCCAGAGAAGCTGGCAGAGGGAAGGAGTACCGGAGGGTGGGGACCGAAGCAGCCTAACGGCAGGAGAGCAACACTGGGCTCTTTGTGACAGTGGGAGGAGGGCGGGTCTGGAAGCACACTCTAGGACCGGGAGGCCCAGAGTTAGGAGGGAGAAAGACAGGGGAGAAAACAGTCGTCGGCGAGGACGCTGCAGAGGGACCTGGCCTCAGCAAGAGCCAGGTTCCCATCGGAGCAAGAAGAAAGAGGGACCCTCCCTCTCCCCACATCCAGAGAAGATGCTGAGGACATAGAGGATTTTGCTGATGATGAACCAGAAATTCTAGAAATCACAGGAGACAGTTTCTATGAGTGGAGGAGGGGTAGGAGATACAGTAAGTCCCCTTCGTAGGGAACGAGTTCCATTCTAAAAGCACGTTCACAAGACCACTTTGTTCCTAAGTCCAACAGAGTTAGCCTAGTTACCCAACTGTTACAGATAATGCCAGACATGCAACTAACTTGTATGACTAGATGTGTGAACGCATGTTAGCATCTTTGAAAGTTTGAAACTTGAAGGTTTGTATGCAGGGACTTACTGTACAATAGCGAAGTACAGCATCTTTAGGGATTCCATGAGCTAGAGGTAAGATCTGGGAATCTAAGCTTTGTGTATGACGGATGTGATCAGAGAAAGTAAGAGAGTAGATGAGTATGAAGGACTCAGGCAAAAGTAGTACGATCCAAAGTGCTGAAACCCAGAGAAGGATGGGTCTGGGGCTAACTCTGGATTCTGTCATTGGACATGAGAGGTTTGGGGAAGCCTTACTCTAGAACCTGAAGCCTCCTCCTCAGCCCCCATCAATGGATGATAGGTCTCCTGGGAAAACGAGGTCCTAGATGCCATGTGTGGAACTCACTTTGGACTCCCGTTGAGGGAGACTGTGGCCTTGCCTCATTTTCCTCATGTGAAAAATGAGGTATAATCATAACTACATCATGAAGTTGTTATGAAAAGAAATGCAAAAATAATGAATGTAAAAAGCTTGGCACATTTTAGAGTCTCTGATGGTTCTCCTACCCATAATCACAGCTCCATCAAAAAAAAAAAAAGCATTATGAAATGATGGAAGAGTTATGTTTAGTGAGGACAACATGGAGCTGAGTGGGCCCTGGGCTAAGTGCCTGCTTTCTCCAGGTACACACTTGGAGGGCCAAAGAGCTGGCTCCATCCACAGGCTCCTGGTCTCTGAATGGAAGCTAATCAAAGTGCCCAGGAGGAATTAATCGGTCTCTATAGGACTGGTCAAAGAACCCACACTTTTAAAGTGACATAAATTCCAACTGGAGGCTTACTAAATCTTGTTGATTGATTGGGAAGGCAGCGAGGGGCTGGAGCCTGGCTGATGGCTCTGTATTGATTGTGGCTTTTAGCCAAGTTATTAAGTGGCTGGAGAAAAGGGTTTGGATGGCAGAGACCCACATTCCCTCTCCACCCTCTCCTTCCCCGACATTTCAGCTTAAATCACAGCATTTCCCAAAAGGGGATTAGCTCTTGCGGACTGCATTAAAGCAAGATGGCCTTTAGTGCACAGATCAGATTTTCATGCACCACGTGGGGTGCCTGGGCTGGTACTAAGAGCAGCTCTCCCTTCACTTAGAAACCTGAGAGGAACTGGTGTGGCTTGTGCATTTTGAGAAAAAACAAAGAAGTCACCTTCAGAAAGCACTCCGTGGATCTTTGGCCTCCGGGAGTCTGGAAATTAAGATGTACAAAATGCTACACCCAGAAAGTCCCTCTTTCTGGGTCAGGAGGAAATCAATTTATCCATGGGATTTTCCCTTCAACAGCGCCGGCTTCTGTCCACTTGAGTGCGTGCATGTATCAGTCGCTCTGTCACGTCTGACTCTTTGCGACTCCATGGAATGTAGCCCACCAGTCTCCTCTGTCCATGGGACTATCTAGGCAAGGATACTGGAGTAGGCTACCATTTTGTTCCTCCAAGGGATCATCCCAACCAAGGGATCAAGCCTGTGTCTCCTGTGTTCCCTGCATTGCAGGCAGATTCTTTACCTGATGAGCCATCAGGGAATGTCTACTTAGCACTGATAAAATCTGTATATCTATCAGGAGATGAACAAAGGGATAAATATCATTGCATGTGAAGTAGAAGCTATGACTGGCTTGGACATTTTCACACACAGGCTATCAAGTTGGTCTCCACACTAGTCGATGACAGGACAGTCTCACACTTCTGATAAACTCTGTGGGCTTGTTATCTTGTTTCCTCAGGGCTCTCTGGTTTATCTGGATGAAGAGGACATGTCCAGATGCTAGCCTATAATCACAGTGAGTCTGGTATCTAGACTAGCAGAGCTACAAAGCATCTTGCCCCTGGATTCTCCTTATGGGGAGTGAGCCCTCCACTCGTTGCGGGAAGATTTCTCCTTTGCTGAGGGTGAGCTTGTGGGGAAAAGATGAAAATGTTCACACAAAGGACAATGATGGGACCCTGCTCATCTGGGAGAGGGAGCCAAGGGCCCAAGCACAAGAGGATACCCTTCTCCAAGCCCCTGCCTCTCTGTCCCAGGTGAAAGGCCCTTGACCTTCACATGTGGAGCAGTTGTGAGAGCATGCTCAGTCGCTCAGCCATGTCTGACTCTTTGCGACTCCATAGACTGTAGCCCACCAGGCTCCTCTGTCCATGGGATTTCCCAGGCAAGAATACTGGAGTGGGCTGCCATTTCCTCCTCCAGGGGATCTTCCCCACCCAGTGACTGAACCCATGTCTCCTGCATTGGCAGGCAGATTCTCTACCACTGAGCCACCTGGGAAACTCTTGTAGAGTGGTCACTTGGAGATGAATCCCAACTCGTCCCTTATCATGCTGAGTCCAGCCCCCAGGGACAACCGCACAGGCCCAGAGGACAGAGTGGAAGGGAGGTGACACACACTCAGGAAAATTCAGACGGAATAAGATAGAAAAGAGTTGGGGCTGAATGGCAGGTGGACTTAGGAATGAAACCTTAGCCATTTCAACTGCAGTCTGCCGTTTGGATTTCCAGTTATTTATGGCCTCACAAGGCTCCTGGAGCTAAGGGTAATGGGGAAAAAATACAGAAGGATTAAGTCACTGAGACCAGAACATTCTGCAGCATAGACCACATCTTGGGTCACAGATCAAGCCTCGGCTAATTTAATAAAATTGAAATCATATCAACCATCTTTTCTTACCACAACACTGTGAGATTAAGATATCAATTATAGAAAAAAACTGAAAACCACAAACACATGGAGGCTAAACAGTATGCTGCCAAGTAACCGAGAGATCACTGAGGAAATAAAAAAAAATACCTAGAAACAAATGACAACAAAAACATGGTGACCCAAAGCCTATGGGATGCCGCAAAAGCAGTTCTAAGAGGGCAGTTAATAGCAATATAGGCCTAACTCAAGAAACATGAAAAATAATCTTAAACAACCTAACTTTACACCTAAAGCAATTAGAGAAAGAAGAAGAACAAAAACAAAAAACCAAACTTAGTAGAAGAAAAGGAATTGTAAAGATCAGAGCAGAAATAAGTGAAAAAGAAATAAAGAAAACTAATAGTAAAGAACAATAAAACCAAAAGGGAGGAGAGGGTAACAAAAGCTTTTAGGAGGGACAGCATTGAGCAGTGGATGTCTGCTGCTGCTGCTGCTAAGTCTTCAGTCGTGTCCGACTCTGTGCGACCCCAGAGACAGCAGCCCACCAGGCTCCCCCGTCCCTGGGATTCTCCAGGCAAGAACACTGGAGTGGGTTGCATTTCCTTCTTCAATGCATGAAAGTGAAAAATGAAAGTGAAGTCGCTCAGTCGTGTCTGACTCTTAGTGGCCCCATGGACTGCAGCCCACCAGGCTCCTCCGTCCACGGGATTTTCCAGGCAAGAGTACTGAGTGAGGTGCCATTGCCTTCTCCGCAGTGGATGTCTACTGCTGAGCAAATGCCCACCCAACTTTCTCTCGTGGCAGGCAACCTAAATTCAGGAGTATCCTTTCTGTTCTTAGGAGAGAATTGGGATTAGAAGAACAAAGACCTCCAGGGTGACCACTTGCTGACAGGAGAGAGTCTTCCAACTGGCAGAGGAAGGAGGTGGGGCTGGAGGGCGTGGCAGAGCCATGTCCTACCAGGAGGGGTTGGGGCCAGAGCCCTGAGCAGCCTGGCTCTCCGTGGGCCCAGAGTCACCACACCAACCTAGCACGGAGTCGACCAGGAACACGGGGGTGATGGTGTAGCTTAGAGTCGTCCTGCACCTGCTGGCGCAGCCCAGGCAGGGGGAAAACCAGTAAAGTCCAGGAAGGGAGGCTCGGTGGAGTGGCAGAGGAAAGGACTTTGCCTTTCATTTCCCTATTTTCTGTATCCTCAGCGCTTAGTGCACAACTGGCTTGATCAGACGGATCCAGTTCGAACCTTGCTCTGATGCTCTCTCTATGTGAGCCTGGATTGAGTCTTTACATATCTGAGGCTCAGTTTTCCCACCTGTGCAGTGGGACTGACATTGTGTGTGTGTGATAAAATATACATAGCATAATATTTACCATTTTAAAGTGTACCTGTAATCCAATGGCATTTAGTACATTTACAGTATGGTACAATTATTCCGACTATTTCAGTCCAGAACATTTCACATCAGGTGGCCATGATTACAATGGATGGCTACGTTTATATGAAACTTTAGACCCAGTAACACAAGTCTCTGGTGACAGAGATCAGAGCAGGAGTTACTGTGAGGCAGATGAGAACACAGAGATGGAGCCCAGAGAAGCTGCTGACATGAAGGAAATGTTCTCTGTCTTGCTGAGGTGTGGGCTCCATGAGTAGATACAGGTTCAAAACTCCTGTCAAAGTATGGGGCTAAGATCTGTACATTCACTGTTGGTAAATTTTATCTGAGCACAAAATAAAAAGCAATGACAAAGAATTGTAAAGAAGCACCTGATGGGGAAATATGTGACATTTCCTCGAAAAAAAAAAGGCAGATTTCTAGTTGATTCCATAGGATGAAGGAGGTAGAGGCACCCTCAAAAGTTTGCCTGCCTATCTGCCTAGGTTGCTTTCATCTGAGTCCATATAAGGCAATGAAACCTCAAGAAAGAAAGAAAGTAAAAGTGACTCAGTCATGTCCAACTCTTGGCGACCCCATGAACTGTAGCCTGCCAGATTCCTCTGTCCATGGAAGTCTCCAGGCAAGAATACTGGAGTGGGTTGCCATTCCCTTCTCCAGCGGTTCTTCCCAACCCAGGGACTGAACCCAGGTCTCCCACATTGCGGGCGGATTCTTTACCATCTGAGCCACCAGGGAAGCCCTCTCTAAGGTTAATAATCCCTCTCTGTAATACCAGGGGTCCCCAGGTGGCACTAGCGGTAAAGAACCCGCCTGCCAATGGAGGAGATCCCTTGGAAGAGGGCATGGCAACCCACTCCAGTATTCTTGCCTGGAGAATCCAATGGATAGAGGAGCCTGGAGGGCTACAGCCCATCGGGTCACAGAGAGTCGGACACAACTGATGTGACTTAGCACGCGCGTAGTCTATAATAGCAGGTCCTGGGAACCACCATCCACTCATTAGCAGAGACTGTAGAGGCTTATGCAAGTCTGGCTCACAGGACATCAGCCATTCCTGGAACACATCTACCAGCACCACTCTGAATTGAGGGCAGATGGCGTTCTGCTGATGAAAGTGCAAGACATCAAGAAGGAAACTGCCAGATCTGACATCATCCATCTAAGAAGGTGTAAAGTAAATAAATGAATAACAATAACATCAATGGGAGCAAGACTGAAGTAGACAAGGCACTGATTTCATGTGAATTCCCCAGCAGCAGAAAAGTGAGATTAGAAAGAACATCATTTAAGAGCCAGCGCAAACGCACCTCCACATCAGCACATCGCAGCCCCAGCCTCGCCCCGGGGCCGTGCGGGGAATGGTGATGCCTCATTCCTATTCTCTGAGGCTCCACAGCGGCTCAGGAAGAGGCTGGAACAAACACCAGCTGCTCAGGCTCTGCCCCCACCCCCTTGTCCTCATCCTTGTGGCTTTGCTCGAAAGTTGCAATCGAGATAAGGATATCATGACCCTGTTTGTAAGCTCCAATGGTAGTCATTCTTACCTTGAAAAGAAAGACCATTTAAATAAAAATGCAAAAGTGAACTTTCCCCTAGGAAACCTACTGAACTGGTGAGCTTGCTAGGTACAAGGTCAAAATAGAGAATCTGAAAACAGACCACATAGGTGGAGGCTGGTCCTGAGCCAGAATTTCAGACTCCCTGAGACCAGTGCCCACTCTGCTCCCTGTTGCCCACTTTCACGTCCTGAAGGCGTCTCCATGACACTCCAAGATAGAGCTACCGTTTGCTTATTCCTGAACTATCAGGGCAACTATACAAGTATCTGGTGCTCATAAAATATGGTCTCTGCTTCCAGTGCCAACTAAAAATATATCTATTAGTGCACTCTATGTTACTTCAGTCATGTCTGACTCTTTCTGACCCCATGGAGTGTAACCTGCCAGGTCCCTCTGTCTATGGGATTCTCCAGGCAAGAATATTGAAGTGGGTTGCCATTTCCTCCTCCAGGGAATCTTCCCAACCCATGAATCAAACCCACATCTCTTATGTCTCCTTCGCTGGCAGGCAGGTTTTTTTGTTCTGTTTTGTTTTGTTTTGAGCCACCAGGAAAGCCCCTGAATATGTATTTGAGGAGCTCTCAAGAATCAAGTCAACTTGAGCACAGACATGTAACTGTACAGCTGTCTTCTTCCTCATCACTTGTCTCCCAAATCTCAATTACAAATATCAAAGGAATACCAAGTATAGGGAAATCAACCCTGAACATTCATTGGGAGGACTGACGCTGAAGCTCCAATACTTTGGCCACCTGATGCAAAGAGCTGACTCACTGGAAAAGACCCTGATGCTGGGAAAGATTGAATGCAAAAGGAAAAGAGGGTGGCAGGGTATGGTTAGAGGTAGAAAAAGATGGTTAGATAGCATCACTGACTCAATGGACATGAATTTGAGCAAATTCCAGGAGATAGTGGAGAACAGAGGAGCCTGGCATGCTACAGTCCATGGGGTCACAGAGAGTTGGACACAACTCGGACTGAACGACAAGAGGGACATTACATCTGGAAGGTGAGAGAGAATGTCAGACACCTGCCGTTCACTACACAAGGTGTAGGCGTTGAGTGAAGTACTGTGCTGTGTACTGAAAACACTCTGATATTCCTGCTAGATGTGTAGAGAAAACCTGAGCCATGTGGATATGCCTGGGATCTGCTAATGAACAGTGATTTTGACACCCTTTCATCCATTGTGAGCTCCCTGACAAGCAGTACACATACGTACACAGAGTATCTAACAACTTTTTACTGTCTCACTTTAAAAAAAATACATGAAAATAATTGAAAGCAGGGACTCGGATAGATGTGTATACACCCATATTCATGGCGGCATTATTCATAGAAGTAAAAACGTGCAACCAACCCAGGTGTCCATCGACACATGAATGGATAAACAAAATGTGGCGTAGACAGCCAATGAGTTATTGATTATTCAGCTTTTACAAGATATGAAATTCTGACACCTGCTACAACATGGATGAACCTTAAAATCATTGTGTTGTTGCTGTTCAGTTGCTAAGTCGTAGCCGTGTCCAGCTATTTACGATCCCATGGACTGCAGCACGCCAGGCTTCCCTGTCCTTCACTGTCTCCCGGAGTTTGCTCAAACTCCTGTGTATTGAGTCACTGATACTATCCAACCAGCTCATCCTCTACTGCCCTCTTCTTCTTTTGCCTTCAATCTTTCCCAGCATCAGGATCATTATATGATTTATATATGATTATAAAATCATTATACTAAGTGAAATAAGCCAAACACAAGAGGACAAACATTGTATGGTTCCACTTATATGCCATATTTAGAACGGTCAAATTAATCAGAAAACAAAGTTGAATAATGGTGAGCAGGAGCTGAGGAGGGAGTTATGGTTTAATAGGTCCAGAATTTCAGTTTGGGGTGATGGAAAAGCTCAGGAGATGCCTAGTAGTGATGGTTGCCCAACAACATGAATTTACTTAATTCCATTAAATTGTATACTGAAAAAATAGCTAACATGGTAAATTTTATATTAAGTATATTTTGCCACCATAATAAGACATGGCCAGCAAAGGATAATCAGACACTTGAGAAGGGCCTCTAAAAGAAAAAGAGCAAAACAAATAAATATAAACAAGAAACCTGGATGATACAGAGATGACTCAAGGTGCAGAAGAAAAATCTATAAATAGTATCTTTAGTGGAATGAAAGGAGACATCATCCCTATAAACTGCATATTACAGATAGAACAGCATAGTACCCAAATGATCATTTCAAAAACAAAGAACAAACTTTTAGAAATCAAAACACTTGATAACAAAGATTTAATAACAGTATGTAAAGTTGGGGAAATAGTTAAGAAATGGACCAAAAGATCAAGAGGTAGAAAATAGTGGAGGAAGGAAAAGAATATTTTTCAGAAATTATGATATCTAAATAATTGGACTTTGAAACAACAGGGAAAACAAAGAAATGGAAATCATCAAAGGAAATAATAGAAAGGCATTTTTCAGAACTGAAAGCTCTAAGTGTTCAGATTGAAGGGGCTCATAAAATACTCTGAAAGATGAATAATAAAAAGCCAACTAAGACACAGTGTTTTGAAATTTCAGAACTTCAGGGATAAAGAAAGGAGACTAAAAATACCCAGAAAGAAAAAAATCATATGTCATATGCTAAGGATAAGAAATAAGAACCACAACAGGCCTCTTAAAAGCAACATCAGACACTAGAATATCATGGAGCAAAACCTTCAGAATTTGGGGGGAAATTTTACTGCCAACCTGGAATATTATACCCATCTAAATCAAAAATTTAATGTGAGAAACAGTGCAAATACTTTAAGACATATATAAAGACTCAAAACTTGCTCTTGCCTTTCAGTCTTTCTTAGAAATCTACAAGAATAAAAGGAAAGCACTAAACATAACACAGGAATTGAAGGAGTCCCAGGATAACAGCTGTGCTTTACAGTTTAATGCAGGCTCACGTTCTGCAAGTAGACTTTTATGTCCCCATTTTTTCTTGACATCTAAGCAGCAACCAGTTGCATTACCTCATCTAATCTTCTCAATGGACCCTATAAAGAAGACATGATTTTTCAATCCACATGGCTTAAAGGATAAATAGGCTACATGTCAGGAAAAGAACTAGTTTTAAGAAGGGAAAAATTTCTTTTTGAAATACATGCACCCCAATATTCATAGCACACTATTCCAAAACATGGAAACAGCCTAAGTATCCATCAAAAGATGAAAGGATAAAGAAGAAGTGGTACATATATACAATGGAATATGACTCAGTCTTAAAAAAGAATGAAATGATGCCATTTGCAGCAGTATGCTTGGACCTAGAGATTATCACACTACATGAAGTAAGTCAGAGAAAGGCAAATATCATGTGACTTTACTTATATGCAGAATCTACAAAGCAGTACAAATTAACTTATTTACAAAATAGAAATAGACTCACAAATATAAAGAGCAAACTTGTGGTTACCAAAGGGGAAGGTGGGGGAGGGATAAATTGTGAGTACTGGATTAACAGATGCACACTACTGTATACAAAATAGATAAACAACACGGATTTACTGTGTAGCACAGGGAATTATATCAATATCTTGTAATGAACTATAATGGAACAGAATCTTTAAAAAATAATATAGATACATATATATGTATAAATGCACACATTTATATGAACTTTGCTGTATATATGGAACTAACACAACATTGTAAATCAACTATACTTCAATTTTTAAAAATAAACAAATACAACTAAGTAATTTTTTAAAAAGAACTTTTTGATACATTACACTTGACAACAACTGGATATGTGTATCTGAAGCTTAGGGCAGAGGTCTGGGCTGAGACATGGAAATTAGGAGGAAAATGAAAGTATGAGATATGATGAAACAACCTATGGAAATCAACATATTTTTAAAACAAAGTGTTGAAAACTTTAAGAGAAATAATAATGAATCAGAGAACAGATCAGAACTAATAGAATAGTAACGGTAATCAACGATCTATCAGGAGAAAGATTCCATGACTCATAGAGATACCAAAAGCTAGCGATGAAATGGCTTTCTGCTGTAGATGGAAAGATCAATGAAAAGAAACCAAGAGCAAGAGATTTCTTGGCTAAATGTGTTATATGAGAGAGAGAAGAAGAGAAGGAGGAGGGAGAGAGTGAGGGGGTGTGAGGTGGAAGGGAAGTTTCCAGAGATAAAATGTCAGTTACCATTGAGGGAACCAACTAGTCTCATGTTTCACCGAAGAGGAGCTTCTGTCAGGATAACACCGCTAGCTTCTCTCTCCATTTCTTCCCATAAGAGCAACAGTGATTTATCTGATATTTGCTTTTGAAAGCGGGAACTGAGCTTGCTTTGTTCAGCCCCTAACTCCTGTCCGGTCAAACTCATCAGCTATAAAGAGTATGCACCCATCTCCTTACCTGCCAGGTGGTAGAGTCCAGCTCTCAGGTAGGGACATGCAGTTGAAGGGTGACTCTGTCCCTAGTTCTGGCAAAATCAAGAGAGGAGATTATAAATCCCTTTGGCCACAGACCTAAAACCACTTTCAGCTTTCACTTAAACCAATCAGCTTTAAGACAATGTAACTGATTTCTGATCTTCCTTTTCCTGTCTTCTGTGTTTTCAAGTTAATCCCTAAATTTGTCTCCCAAGGTAGTCCTAATTTGAGAAGGAAAGAGAAAATAACTTAAAATAAAATTGTTACCCACATAAGATTATCCATAACATCAAGGATTTGAAGACAGAAGCAAAGTTCACAAACTGCTAGTTCTTGGGCAAAATATAGCCCAGGCATATGTTTTGTTTGGTGATTTTGTTTGGCATATACAATGTCTTATATGACCATGCAATTAGGCAGGCATATAATATTTGATTATAACACATTTTTTTCCTTCAAGGCTGCCTCACATGCAGGTATCCTGCACAACCTCGGGAGAATTTGAGTTTTCTACCCCTGCAACAAAGCAATGACCCAAGAATCCAAAATAAAATAGAACAGCTGTTGATCTGTAAGCACCAATATGGCTAGACCTCCAAGACAACCCTTGGCTGAACAAGCAAAGCAAGATGGTGGTGGTGTTAAGACCATTCACAGTGTTCTGCAACCCCCACAGCTATCTCTTTCCAGAACTTTTTCATCATCCCAAACAGAAACATGGTATCCACCAAGTAATGATTCCCACCTCCCCTTTCCTCCAGCCCCCGGTAGCCTCTAATCCGCATTCTGTCTTTATGAATTTGCCTATTCTAGGTATTTCGTATGAGGCATCATGCAATATTTACCTTTTGGGTTGGCTTATTTCATTTAGCATAATGTTGTTGAGACTCGCCCACATTGTACCATGTATCACAATTCCATCTCTTTTTATGGCTGAATAATATTCCATTTTATAATAACTACATTTTGTGTAACCCATCCAGCCACTGATGGACACATGCGTTGCTTCCACCTTTTGACTCCTGTGAACAACACTACAGTGAGGCAAGTCTCCCTTCCAATGCTCACCTCTCTCTCTCTAACTTTCCATCACATCACCCTGCTTTATTTTCTTCAGAGAACATATTGCCACATGGCATTAATTGTTTGGTTTATTTTTCTTCCTTCCCCTCATCCTCCTCCTGAAGGTATAGTCCATGGGAGCAAGAACATTTTCATTCCCCAATTTCATGCCTTAACCTAGTATCCTAGCATAGGGCCTGGAATAGACCAGATACTAAAAAACTAACTGCTGAATTAATGAATTTAAAAAAGCAGTAATGAGATGCAAATGTTGGGCAGGTGACCAGACTCACTAACTTGTTAAGCCCTGCCCTCCCACCACAGAGCAGGTCATATAGACTCATACTTTAGCAACATGACAAATTGCTCCATTCCATGGTTCTCCGGAATATGATGCATAAAATAGGAATGACTAGTGTTAGATTCTCAAAGCCTAATATCTATGACACTACATGGTTGAAAGTTGCTATAACGGCATTGTGGGCAAAAACTCCAAGACATGGAAGGGTTGGTGAGTAAAAAGAAGTGGGAAGAAAAAAGGAAAGAAGCTTTGTGCAGCTTTGTGTCCTGAAGAAAGGGCTGCTGGGTCCCTCTTCCAGCAGGGAAGTCTCTTTCCAGAGAGTCTCTTTAGCATAATTGGCCAGAGAGGCATGTGGGAAAGTGGTCCGACCTGGGGGGCTTTGCCACTGCCTTCTGCCCCGGAAGCTCCCAAAGTCAGGACCTGATTTAACAGGTCTCTATCCCCAAGGTTGAGGCCCACACACCCTCTCCCTGAAAGAGAATTCTTCACACCACTCCTGTCCCCGGGAGGCTATGGAGAATTTCAGTTAGTGCACGTTGATCCTATTACCGCTCACTACATGGCTTTTTTCCTGGGGCGGGGAGATAATCCAATTCTGTTCCTTCCCAGCACACAAGCATAAAGCCATAATATATAACATATTATGTCAGACACAGGCGCTGTCCAGCTCAGCATTCTGTCCCTGACACCAGGAGCAAGAAAGATTTTGTGAGCAGCTCCACTGCTTACTTTGGTTTCCCAGGTGGCTCTGTAATAAAGAATCTGCCTGCCAATGCAGGAGATGCAGGTTCAACCCCTGGGTCAAGAAGATCCCCTGGAGGAGGAAATGGCACCCCCCTCCAGTATCCTTGGCTGGAGAATCCCATGGACCAAGGAGCCTGGTGGGCTACAGTCCGTGGGGCGGCAAAGAGTCGGACACGACTTGGCTACTGAGCACACAGGCACACATGCCACTACTTGCTTCATGTGACAAAGACTCCAGGTCCTGCTCTGCCTCCACAGAGCCCCATCGTATCCCTGCTTCCTGCTCATCCTTTGGATCTGGACCACCTGCACACCATCCTCCCTCCATCATCATGCATATGCCTCCCACTGGCATCTTTCACTGTTTCAGGATGGATGTTGGGAAACGGAAAATTAAAAGTGAAGGACTCGTGGCCCCTGTAGGATCCCACTAGGCAGCAAAACCAAGGACCACTGAACGAGAGCAAGTAGGAACTGCTTAAGCAGTGGGAAGAGAGGGAGAGCGCGAAAGAAAAGCGAAACAGAAGAAAAGAGAAAAGGAAGAGGAAGAGGAAATAAGGGCATCCTTGGACACCAGGGAGAAAAGCCTGAGTGAAGAAGAGAGATGGAATATATGAGAGAGGAATGAAATTTTTCCTAGAGAAAAAAACAGGAAGCAAAGGCGTCAGCATTTACTTCTAGAAAGGTTAGTTTTAGTGATGAGTAAGAACTCCTTCAAATAGAACCATGAAGGAAGCAAATGTGGTAAAAAAAAAAAAAAAATACAGATGAATCTGGGCTTTCCAAGTGGCACTAGTGGTAAAGAACCTGCCTGCCAATGCAGGAGACATAAGAGGTGTGGGTTCAATCCCTGAGTCGGGAAGATCCCCTGGAGGAGGAAATAGCAACCCACACCAGTATTTTTGCCTGGGAAATCCCATGGACAGAGGAGCCTGGTGGGCTACAGTCCATGGGGTTGCAGTGAGTCGGACATGACTGAAGCGACTTAAGCAAGCACACATAGATGAATTTAGAAGACCAAGGGGGCACCCGTGAGATAGATCATCTCTGAGGGCCTCCATTATCTCTATAGAGCCCCAGCTGCCCCTGAGTGGGGAAGATAATGATGGTAGTTTGGGTGGAGTGAGTGGAGGTCAGGGGCAGCTGCTGAAGGAAAGTGAGAGAAGGTCGACCAGAGAATTAAAAGATGACTGAGTGGCAGCGGCTGCCCCACAGAGGCTGAATGGTTCATAAATGTATAACGGAACCAATCTGCCATGGTGATGCAATTTTCCCCAAGTGTCGTCCTGCAGCACTGGGCTGAGGAGAGAGAAGAACAAATGATCAGGTTGACACAGCATCGAGGACAGAGGCGCAGCTGCAGAGGAAGACCAGGAAATGAGGGTGAGGAGGGCTTGGTGAGAGGGTCCTTGAAGGGGTGGGTGATGAAACCCAGCCAAAGAAGGGAAGATGGGCAAGGCCAAGTAACATCTGAGAGCCTGCAAAGTGGGCATCAAGTGTATCCAGCGTGTAGTCAGCCATGAGGCTTTGTGTTAGTCAGTGTCCTCCAGAGAAACAGAGCCAATTCCTTATAAGTCTCATTACAAGGAATTGACTCACAGTTCCAAGATTATGGAAGCTAAGAAGCTCCAGGACCTGCCATCCTCAAGCTGCAGATCCATGAAAACAGTGCTGTAGTTCCATTCCAAGTCCAAAAGCCTGAGAACCGGGAGAGCCAGGCTTGTAAGGACAAGTCCACACATCCGGGAGAAGACCAATGTCTCAGTTTAGGCAGTCAGGCAGAGAGAAAAAAGGCCACCTTCCTCTGCAGTTTTGTTCTAATCAGGCCAATGAATCACCATCCATGGGCATGGATGATGCCCACCCATACTGAGGAAGGCCATCCACTTTACTGAGTCCACAGATACAAATGCTGATCTCTTCTGAAAACAATCTCCCAGCCCAGACATCTGGGCATCCCATGGTCCAGGCAAGTTGGCACATAGATTAACCATTCCAAACTTGATAGCAGTAGCTCTGATTGTAATCCCTGGCATATACTCAGTGGGCACTCACGAAGAGCTTTACATGTGCGGTTTCATCGAGTCCTCTCCTAGTTTACAGAAGAGTAACTGCAGCTCAAGGAAGCTAAGTCACTCTGGACTTCACTCATGCCAAAGCTCATGCTCTTAAACACACAGCCAGTGAGATTTCTGAGCATGTGGTTTCGTAGTTTGAGGCATCCCAAGGGATGAACAAGGAATAGGAGGTGGCAGTGGGTGTGGACTGCGGAAGTGAATGGAGGTTGAGTCGTTGAGACTGAGCACATCAGAGCAATCTGCGACTGTGAAGCTCAACGGCTCACTAGGATATGGAAGTTGTGTCAGACGGCCAGGTCAGGGACCTTGGAGTCACAGGAAAATTTGGCCGCCCAGAAGGGTTCATGTGAGGAAGAACCAGCCTGAAGCCAACTGGAAACTCTGAAACTTAGCATCTCTCCCTTTGAAAGTCTCCCAGGTGGGCCAGGGGGTCCCCAAGGTCATCCTGAGACTCAGTGATTCACCAGGAGGACTCAGAGAACTCAGAAAACCTCTTACACTCATGGTTATGGTGTGTGACAGTGACAGGATGAAGACTCAGATGTGCAAAGGTGATGGGTCCACAGGGCAGAGTCCAGGAGAAGCCAGATGTGGCCTTCCAGCTGTCCTCTCTCTGCAGAGTAGCACAGACAGGACGTATTCCTCCCAGTAATGACATATGATAGCACATAGGAAGTACTACCAACCGGGGAAGCTTTCCTATCCAAGTTTTTTAGGGGGTCAATCACAAAGGCAATGAAATACCTGCATGATTGACTTTAGCTACCTGTCTCCAGCACTTCTAGAGGTCAAACTGATACAGCATGGCCCAGAGCCCCAGGCAAATAAAGGCACACATTCATTGTAAGGCACACGTGACAGCTTCCCTGGTGGCTCAGCAGTAAAGAATCCACCTGCAATGCAGGAGCCGCAGGAGCCGCAGGTTCTATCCCTGGATTGGGAAGATCCCCTGGAGGAGGACATGACAGCGCACTCCAGTATTGTTGCCTGGAGAATTCCGTGGACAGAGGAGCCTAGTGGGCTACAGTCCATGGGGTCACAAAGAGGCATGCACAATTGAAGTGACTTAGCACTCACACATGCCCAGCCATAAGCTATCTGGGATGGCTGGCGGTTCCAGGCATACAGAAGCACTCTTACAATCAGGACACTTTAAGGACTATGTCCTTAAAGAGATCTAAAGGTCTCTCTGATCAGGGGCCAGTCCTTCCTCTGGAATGTGCAGGACTAAAGTGACCTAAGCAAGGACTGGGTCAATCCTTTGCAGCACACCAGCCTCAGAAACCAATAAACCTGATTTGTGATGCAAGACACCCATTCTGGCCCTGAACAGCACAGAGGCTTCCAGGGATCAAGGTTGTCCCCGTCACTTGAAGGTAATCTCTTCATTGAAAGCTAGAATGTCATCCTTTGAGTTTGGAGTTCACGATGAGCTGAAACTCCGAGGCTGGTCCAAGGACTCTTCTAATTTAGATCATCCTATGCTCTCTCTGTATATGGCTAAACCCTCCCAGGTGACAGTAAAAAGAAGCAAGCAAACAAACAGACAGCTCTAACGTCCAACCTTGGAAAACAAGTAAAAAAGAATCTCTGATATCCTTTTTTGTTGTTTAGTCGCTGAGTTGTGTTTGACTCTTTGTGACCCCATAGACTGTAGCCCACCAGACTCCTCTGTCCAGGAGATTCCCAAGGCAAGAATACTGGAGTGGTTTTCCATTTCCTTCTACAAGGGATCTTCCCGACCCAAGGATCAAACCTGTGTCTCCTGCATTGGCAGGTGGATTCTTTACCACTGAGACACCTGGGAGGCCCCCTGATACCCATTAGGCATCTGCAAACACACTGCAATGAGGACCAGGAGATTTCCCTGTCTGCACTGGGCACTGGAATCCTGTTCCTGAGAGCCCTAGAACACTCCCAGAATCCAAGCACCAGGCGGAGGGGCAACCAGGCAGCAGCTGCTATGCTTTCGTCTAACCTTGCAGTGGGTTCGCCGGACACCTCTGGGGTGGCCTTCCTCCTGTGTCTAGAAGGCACAGTAAGCAGCAACTGTCACCTTCTCCTGGGTGCACAGGCTTATAAAGAGTTGAATGGAGATGGAAGTAGAGACAGAGGTAGAAATAGAGGTCTGAGTGGATGTTTTTGTTAACATAGCAGTTTCTGTCATTCACTTGCATTCTGATATGCCTTTTGTTTTCATTTATGTGAAATGTGGTTCTTTTTTATTGAAGGACAGTTGATTTACAATATCGTGTAAGTTTCAGATGTACAGCATAGTGATTCAGGGGGTTTTGGGGGCAGATTTTATTCCACTATAGTTTATTACAAGATATTGGATGTGATCCCCTGTGCTACGCAGTACATCTTTGTTGCTTATCTATTTTATGTATAGTGGTTTGCGTAGGGAAAAAAGTAAATGGATCCTTTACCCTTGGTGGCTGAGAGCTCAGACGGTGCTCAGCTCTTCTCTTCCTGCCATAGTCCACTTTCAGATCTCAGATCAGATCAGCGCTCCCTATTTACGACACACAATGGGTAACCCTTTTGTAGAAGGATACTCTACTATTGGGGTAATCCATGAGTTTCGCTGGTCACCCCCTTTTTCTCTACCTTCCACTCACTAACAGTAAGACTGTTCTGTTCCGAATGTCTTGGAGGAAGGTTGTCACAATGGTAAAGAAGGGAGGAAAAAAACCCATGCTCAGCTTTCATGTTTCAAAATGAACGTTTGAACCCAAGGCAGAAGCAAAAGCTTAATGGAAAGGGATATCAGAGTTCCAAAGCAGAGCCCAAAGAGACCCAGCACAGAAAGGTTATTTTCAAAAAAGGAGGCAAAAAGGATTCAGGATTGGTTAGAGCCAGTTTTCACTTTTCACTTTTATGCATTGGAGAAGGTAATGGCAACCCATTCCAGTGTTCTTGCCTGGAGAATCCCAGGGATTGGGGAGCCTGGTGGGCTGCTGTCTATGGGGTCGCACAGAGTCGGGCACGACTGAAGCGACTTAGCAGCAGCAGCAGCATCAGAGCCAGTTTTACTACCATTCATATTATATTAAAATCCCCTAGAGTGGGACTCCCCTGGTAGTCCAGTGGCTAAGAATCTGATCTCTTCGTGCATGGAGCCTGGGTTCAAGCCCTAGTCAGCAATCTAGATCCCACATGCCACAGCTAAATATCCTACTTTCAGCAATGAGCAGCTTTCTCGGTGGCTTATTGGTAAAGAATCTGTCTGCAATGCAGCAGACATGGGTTTGATCCCTGGCTCAGGAAGATCCCCTGGAGGAGGAAATGGCAACCCACTCCAGTGTTCTTGCCTGGACACTTCCATGGACAAAGATGTCTTGCAGGCTATAGTCCATGAAGCCTCAAAGACTCGGACATGACTAAGCACTGCGAACTGATGCTCCAATGAAGACTGAAGATCCCATGTGCTGCAACTAAGACCCTAGAACAGTCAAATAAATAAATAAAAAGAATAGATATATATATTTTTAAATTCCCTCAGGTGGGAAAAGGGGGAAATTAAGCGTGGTCCTGAGGTGGAGCTCCTGACTTGCCCCTTTGAGGTCAAGTCTGCAGGGATGGAGAACCATAAGACCAAAAGCAGAAGGAACCACAGCTTACCTGCTGAGCGAGGCCTAGGAAAGTGAACAGGGTCTTGGGATTCTCCACCTGCACCCTTTCATGGGGCCTCAGTGATGCAGAACTGACTCCAGGGTCTAGAGAAATGGGCTTGACCTTCAGGTCCCGCAGGGTAAGGGGAGAGACTGAAAGTCTCACATTCATTCTTTAGGGCGGGGGGGCTCTAGTGTCCTCTAGTCAGCTAGTGGAGATGCAGAGTGAGTTTTATGGGCCAACCACCAAGGGAAAGATGAGGACTCAGACATCCCGAAGGAAGCCGGCAAGGATGGGCAGGGACAGTCAAGGCTAATGAGAGCGAGGCCGTGGTGGAGACAGAGAAGACAGGATGGTCTGAACCAGATGCCACTCCCAACGCCTGGGCAGCCCTCAGGCCTCCTGGAAATTAGGTGCAGTCATGGAGGAGAGAGGAAAGTGGGAAACTGTGAACCAACCAAAATAAGCTTGAATTGGTTGAGTTTGTCCTGCAATGACCACAATTGAGTTTCTACAACAGCGGTGTGGAGCTGCAGATAGAAACACAATTCAGCTATGGAAAAATAAAGGTCTTGACCTTTATTTGGGCTTCCCTGGTAGCTCATCTGGTAAAGAATCTGTGTGCAATGCAGGAGATCCTGGTTCAATTTCTGAGTCTGGAAGATCCCCTGGAGAATGGAATGGCTACCCACCCCAGTATTCCTGGGCTTCCCTAGTGGCTCAAAAGGTAAAGAATCTGCCTGCAATGTGGGAGACCTGGGTTTGATTCCTGGATTGGGATGATCCACCGGAGAAGGGAACAGCTACCCACTCCAATCTTGAGTTAGAAGTCTATGGGAGAAACACTTCTAATGTTTTAAACTCCTGGGAGCTCAAAGATGTGAAAATAGATAGGTCAGTGATAACAACAAGAGCAGCAGGCTGCATATAAATTTTGTATAAATGTTTAATGCTGTGGATATAAAGTCTAGTTTGTCCAAACCAAAATTTGGGGTACATTGTTCTGACCACTGTTTTCCCAGGTGGCACTAGTGGTAAAGAATCTGCCTGCCAGTACAGGAGATGCAAGAGATGCAGGTTGGATCCCTGGGTCGGGAAGATCCCCTGGAGGAGGAAATAGCAACCCACTCCAGTATTCTTGCCTGGGAAATCCCATGGACAGAGGAGCCTGGTGGGCTACAGTCCACGGGTTCGCAAAGAGGTAGATACGACTGAGAGACTGAACATGTTCTGACCACGGAACATGTATAAATGGGACTTGCCCTAAAAGGGTGAATTGTGTGTGCTCAGGTCATCTTCTTTCTGTATCAGGGGTGCAGCTGTTCCTGACCAGGTGACAGACAACGTGACTGTGCCTTGCAAAAGAGGAGCCGTGTAGCTGCCACTTCTGGGTAAGTGAGGCCATCTCAGAGATGTAGACGGGGTCCCCAAAGGTTGGGATGGCTGGAACTATCCAAGGATCAAGTTCAAACCCCTCAGCATGACAAGGCTTTTCACAGTGGGGTCTGGCTTCCCTGCCCAGCCCCTTGGGACTTCCCAGCAGAACTTGAGTCACAAAGACCGCAGGCCAGCCTCTAAATTCACCCTGTCTTGACCCTGGGGCTTTGTACAAGCTTCTCCCTCTTCCAAATGGACATGGCTGTTCCTACATGTCCTTCACATATCAACTTGAACTTTCCTCTTTCAGAAAGCCTTCCTGAATATTCCCAAGCTGATTCCATTGCCCTTCCATGAACTCCCACAGCCTCCCGGGCGAACCCCAGGTGTTCTGCTTATCAGGCTGCATTTAACTGCTTCCCTACACATCTCCTCCACTAGACTGTCAGCTTTTAAGGGCAAAGGCATGTCTTGACCATCCTTGTGTCCCCAGAACCAAAAGCAGCACACGGCCATGAGAAGGTGCTCCATAAACACTTGTTCCTTCGACAAGGTAGATGACGACTGAGGAAGCAGGGGTCTGGGCGATTTCAGAAAATCCAAGCCGATTGGCCCACCTCCCTGGGGAAATGGCCCCAAGAGATAGACGTCAGAGTCAGAGAGTTGTGGCCAAAGGATTTTTCTTCCCTCGTTCCCCTGGGGAAAATGACCGCTTTGAGCAGTGGTGTTATAAACCTGGTTCTTAAAGGAAAGACACCTCTTCAGGTTGGTAACATACATCAGCAGGTGCACACCCCCCTCTCTCTGGTCTGTGCTTCTTCAGTCAGGCAGCACCACAGTCTCCCCGTCTCTGAGACCACCTTTCTGTGTCTGGGCTTTTGGGGTTTATTTGTGTCTGCATTCCCGGGACTCCTACTCCACTCAGGGGCTTTTCCTGTAAATGCCCTGAATAGAAAGACTCTCTTAGCACCTTCTCAGTGTGGGGCCCTGTGCCAGGCACTTCCACATAGAATGTTAGACTGGTGACGGTGATTTAGTCACTAAGTAGTGTCTGACACTTGTGCAACCCCATGGACTGTGGCTCACCAGGCTCCTCTGTCCATGGGGTTTCCCAGGCAAGAATACTGGAGTGGCTTGCCATTTCCTTCTCTAGGAGATCTTCCCGAACCAGGGATTAAACCCGCGTCTCCTGCATCTCCTGCACTGCCGGCAGATTCTTTACTGCTGAACCACCCAGGAAGCCCTAGAATGTCAGATTTAACCCTCAGACAACCATTTTGAGATAAACCATTCCTCTCAGATGTCCATGGTTGAAAACTGAGGTTCAGGGAGGTTAAATAACTTGCTCAAGAGCCCAGCTGGCCAGGGGCTGATCTGTTCTTGGGAGAGGGGAAAAAAAAAAAAAAGCCTCTGTTATAAGACTGTTCAATTTTTTACACTGCTGTCATAAAAAATACAAAATTCCACTACTTTTTCGAGAAAGCTCTGGGTGACAACACACACACACAGAGTCTCCACGAAGAGTCCGGCAGGTGATAATTGGTGTTCCAACAGCATGAAAGAACAAGGGAGCTGTGAAATTCTCCACTATCCTGGGAAAGAATCAGGCATTTTTCTACATTGCTAACCACAGTATTCTCAAGCACAAGGTAAAGATTGGAGCCATAGTTTCCCATGCTTCTGATTCCAGTTTAAAATTTCCAGGAAGACCAGAAAATGTCAATTAGTTAGGTCTTTGCACTTTCTCTCTCTTTTTAGAGAGAGAGAGAGAGAGAGATTATGTAAGTTGTTTACTCTCACAAATAGCCAGGAAGAGTCGGGTGCTGTTCACTGGCCTCGCGTCAACATTCCACACACTCATTAATCATTCACAGATTACTTTATCCCCTGCCCATGCCCTCAGACGTGCCTGTACCCAGGTTGGGCAGCTGCGGTTACGAACGCCAGGGCCCATAGGAGAAGCAGACCCATAGGAGGAGTGTTTGAACCCCAAGGAGCTCACGTGGAGGGGCGCCTGCTGACTCAGAGAGCCTGTGCCCTGCCTGCAGGGGGCGCCGTGACTCCACTCCAGCCAACGGTTCCCATGCAGGATCCCGAAGCCCTTGCGGGCCGTGTCTCCTGATTTTCAAAAAGAAGGCAGAAGTCTGAAATTTTACATGAAATTTCCTGATTGGTAAAATACTATGAGAGGCTAATAGCATGTGCCTGTGGGTAATTTTCCACCCGCTGTGAACCCTTGGATTAGTGTCTACAGCACCACTGGCTCCAAGGACCCAGGACTTCGAGGAGCTCATCCGAGTTAACCCAAGAGCAGACAGCCAGACAGCTATTGAGTGGGGGGATGGATGGGCGGGGAGGGGGGTAGCAGGGTGGCATCAGGAGGACTTCATGTCTGATGAAGTCATGAGCATTGAATCAAGGAAAAGAGGAACTGTCTGTCCCATGATGAAACAACCACACTCAACAAGTCCTTGTGGCCTCGATTCTAACAACATTGGGGTTTCCCTGGTGGCTCAGTCAGTAAAGAATCCACCTGCAATGCAGGAGACATGGGTTCGATTCCTGGGTCAGGAAGACCCCCTGGAGAAGGAAATGGCAATCCACTCCAGTATTCTTGCCTGGAAAATCCCATGGACAGAGGAACCTGTCAGGCTATAGTCCATGGAGTCGCAAAGAGTAAGACATGACTTAGCGACTAAACCACCATCTAACATCTCTGGTAATTCTGCAGCAGCTGCATCTGCTCAGGCAACAAGAGATGCAGCTTTAGGAACATCATATGACACCTTTTGTCTCAGCTCTGAGTGAGGTGAGCTGTGAGTTAACTATTCAAAAGCAACACAGTCACAGGTACAGAGCCTCACTGAGATGCTTGGTGTGATTCAGAGGGAATCTGACCAGGGGATTAAATGGGCTTCTGAGAGGGTAGTGTGAGGGGTTGGAAGAGGCTGGGCTGGTGGGAAAACTCATGAGCTGATCCCCAGAAGCATATTTCATCTCTTGAGCAAGGATGTAGAGGGTTCCCCTTGCGCCAAGCACTCTAACTAGACACCAGGGACAGAGCTTGTGAACCATGCTCACAATGTCCACCTGCAGAAGTGAAGAGGGAGCCTCTGAATTCTGTACTGTCCAGGCAATATCGCCCTCCACTCAGCCTGGCCCTTCCCCAGCTGACCTGCAGGGAATCCCGGGGCTCCCTGCCCCTCCTCCCTTCTTATCTGAGACACCAGCAGGACTGAGCCCACCTGGATTTTGATCTCTGCCCACTTCTGCACGGGAAACCCTAAGACTTCCTAAATTCATCCCTCATCACCCTTCTCCTCACCCCTGAAACCTCTGTCCACCCCCTAACTGAAGATCCCTAACGCCCCAAGCCCTCTCTTTGGGTCCTCTCTTGGAACTCCTGGTCCGTTATCAGCAAAATCCCTCCATCTTTGGTTGCATCTCTAAACATTTTCTTCACCTTTTTGTCCTAACAGAACAGGGAGCCTGTTCCGGAACAAGAAACTGAGCAGAAAATTAATTTTAAAAGTAATCATATTATTAGCGAAAACTAGTGTGCACATTCACCATGTTCTAGGCACTGTTCCAAGCGCTGTACCTGCATCGATTCCATTAATCTTCACAACAACCCCATAATTAAAGCCATTACCACCCCTATTTTCTGATGAGGAAACTTGGGCACAGAAAGGTGAGGCAATTAGCCTAAGTTCACAGAGTTAATAAGCAGGGAGCAGGAAAACGGGATTCGAGTCAAGGCAGTTGGACCCCCAAGCCTGTGTGTGGAACCACTGTGATACATTGTGTTACAGAATGGTCTTTGGTGGAAGAGAAGACGACTCCAAAAAAGGGGTGACTCAGGCCACCCACCCTAGGGAGGCAGCACTAGGAGGACCCCACATCCCTGTGGGTCTAGAATCCACCCCTAAGAGAAGCTCACAACTCCTGCTAAGGACACAGCTTCTCCTGCCACCCTCTCAACAAGCAGCAATATTTTCATATCCTTGCTCCTTGTTCCACTGGGCCTGGTGGCGAGGTAGTGTAACTGGGGAGGGTTAATTCTGAGTTTACACCAGATCTGCTTCTGTGACTTTAACCCTTATATTGCAGCTTTTGTTATTATAAGCGTACATGATGGCCTGCCTCAGGGAGATAATCTGAGCCGCCCACCTGTGAAGGACCCTAAGGAAGTGAAACTAATACATTTCCCTGCCTGAAGCTTGCCATGCTAGGGGACTTTTACAAAGATGGAATAGCCTTTTTACTTTGCTTCCTCACCTCTCCCCTTATCTCTGATCCATAAAAGAATCTGACATCCAGACCCCAACCAGATGGTTATTTTCAGGCGCTAGCCTGCCATCTTCTCGGTCAGCCGACTCCCAAATAAAGTCTCTTCCTCGTCCCAACACCTGGTCACAGATTCATTGACTTACCTTGCAGTGAACAGAGCTGCTTGGACTCAGTAACAGTAGAAGGTCTCCCTGCTCTTTATTAATCTTCTGCACTGCTGCCTCACACACACTCTTGGTCTTGAAGATCATGCTGCCAGGCTGAACGATCTACTGCCTCTCCATGTTGTACTCATCCAGAGACCCCCTAGTCCTACAAGATCGGAGCATCTGCTCACTGTCCCCTCTCTGATGCTACTTCAGTTTTGATCTCAGGAATTTCACTCTCCATTGAGGAAATCCTTGCAATGCCCTGGACTTGCATTGCCACAACCTCCTCTCATCCCATTCTAACTCATCTTAACTCAGCCATCCCCTCCCACGGCTGCACCTAGACCCTCCCATACAGGAAATTCACTCCTCCGCTATCTTAATTCTAAGGATCTTACTTTCCAACCACAATCTCTCATCTTTAATTTGCCAGTTCCGAAAATGAATGACCCCTGTGTAACCTAAATACATTGATCATTGCCACCTTTTTACTACCCCTCAATTCCTTCACACCCTTACATTTTTTTCTTACCTGGTTATTACAACATTCTATCACATACTCCAGATCTTTTCTCCCCCTTTCCCTGGAAAAAATACAACCCTTATTAAATTTTACTCTTCTCTGAATCTTCATCCAAGCACCTGGGCTTGCTCTGAAGGGAATTTCAGAGCCTCCTGCCAACACATCTACCAGCCTCAGGGCATGTCTTCCCTACCTGCACTTCCCTTGAATTACTGTGGATGAATGGAAAGGCTCCTCTCTAAGGCCAAGCCCTCAGTTTGAATCCCATAGCCTCATTCTCTTTTCAACACCAAAGTCATTGATCCGCCAGTCATCCTTGACGTGGTCCAGGCGCCGGTTGGAAAAGAATTTCCAGACATGAGGCAAAATGAGAGGAGAATAAAGTTTATTAGAGTGGGAGACCCTGTTAGAACAGCGGGCCAGCTCAAGGAGAACAAACGTTGAACAGGAGGTCCTTAGCCCACTTTTTTTCTTAGTCCACTTTTATAGCCGGGGTACAAGGAGTAGGATAAGGGTCTTGCAGGCCATTTGCTGATTGGATGAGGCATGTATACTGGGTGTGGGGAAGAGTAAGGCAAATAACTTCTCCCTGTGGGGTAGGAGGGGAGACAGGTTATATTGCTCAGGAGGACGTGAAATCCATTAATAGTTACAACATGGGGGAGGGAAGGATGATAAGGGTCTGGTTTTTCCGTTACTGCATTCCAAGACCCTCCTTAGCTTTATCTGCTCTTTCGTCCTCGGGTCCCCACAATTCTTTTCCTGCATTCACTGAATTTTCCCCCCTCTTCTTAATCATTCCCATCACTGACATAAGAAAAAAAGGCCCTCCTGTGACTCCAATCCCTTCCAGCTCTCACCCCCAATTCTCGGATCCTTTACTAGAATCACTTCCACTTTCTCTCCTCTCTTTTTCTCTTGAATCTAATCCCCCCTGAGTTACTTCCTCATTACTCAACTATAGTCCTATGTAGGACATCTAATAACTTCTAGGTTACCAAATCCAATGGTCAAGTCCCAGTCTTCACTTACATAGCCTCAGAAACATTGGACAAAGCTTGACCCTCCCTTCTCTGTGAAACCATTTAATGCTTGCTTTCAGGATGCTCTTCTCTCTAGGTTTTCCTTCTACATCACCGACTGCTCATTTTTGGCCTTCTCTCCTGGTCCCTGTCCATATTCCAGACCCTGAAATGTCAGAGGGCCCTGGAGTCAGCCCTCAGCTTTCTTTTATCTCTCTGCCTTCCTGTCCAGGGATCTCATCCAGTCTCATGGCATTTCACTGATGGCTTCCAAATTTCTATCTCCAGTTGGACCTCTCCCCTGAATTCCAGACATCTCAGCTCAACTCTACATCTCAGTTGGGTTTCTAATAGGCATCTCAAACTTTACAAACCCAACTCTTGATTCACCTCTCACACACACACACACACACACGATCCTGTACATCTTCAGTAACTAGTGCCTCAATTCTCCCGTATAAAACCTTGAAGTCATTCTTTCCTCTGCTTTTTTCCTCACTCCCAATGCTCAAACAACAAATGCTGTAGATTGTGTTGGGAAAGGGGGTCTCATTCACAGTCTGCTAACCCCCACTTGGCCACCTAATGAGAGCTTAACCAAGGATGAATGGTTGGATGAATGAATGACTGGACAGATGGATGGAACAATGGAGAGGTGGATGAAAGGATGAATAGCAAACTGAAAAGGAGTCAGATGGTCTGCTTTTTCCCCACTCTTGTTCCTTGCCATACTCTTCATAACAAGAAGGAAAATTCAAGAAGACTCTACATCAGTCTAAGGATTATATTCTCAATTCCCACATCTTGGAGTTGGAATACAAGCAAAAGTAACTTTTCACGGTCTATCCAAACAACATCCATCTCTTTCTGGACCTCAGTAGTTAGGATGTCATCTTGGATTGACTTCCCAAAGATTCTGGAGCTCAAAACCAGCTCATTATGCCATTGGTCATTATCATCACTTGGCCAAAACACTTACTCTTACACAAACACTTAGGGAGAACTTACTCTATATAAGACCATTAATACGGCTGTAATACAGATCACCTCTTGCAATCTCACCCTCCTCTCACCTTATAAAATAGATATTTATCATTTTTATTTGCAGATTAGGAAACAGAGACTCACAGAAGATAAGCAAGTTGCTTATGGCCACAGCCAAAATTTGATAGGACCGAGTTTCACATCAGTCAATCTTAAAGGAAATCAGTCCCAAATATTCATTGGAAAGACTGATGCTGAAGCTGAAGCTCCAATACTTTGGCCACCTGATGCGAAGAGCTGACTCCCTGGAAAAGACCCTGATGCTGGGAAATATTGAAGGCAGGAGGACAAGGGGACGACAGAGGATGAGATGGCTGGGTGGCATCACTGACTCGATGGACATGAGTTGGAGCAAGCTCCGGGAGTTCTTGATGGACAGGGAGGCCTGGCGTGCTGCAGTCCATGAGGTGGCAAAGAGTTGCACCCGACTGAGTGACCGAACTGAACGGAAGTTTCAAATCCAGATCTGACCCTGGCTTGTTCCAAACCACGATGCTACTGCCCCCACAGCCACCATCACTGTGCCCGATACTGTGGTTACACATTAAACACATGATTCAAGGAGTCTAATCCTCACATCAACTTTCAGCCACTTTTTCCAGATGAAAAACTGAGTCTTGGAGAGGTATTTATAAGTCATGTGCTCAAGATCTTAGTACAAGCAAGTGGCAAAAGTGGGTTTCATCCTGGGCTGTCTGCAATGTCAAATTCCTCATTTCATAAAAGAAGAAAACAAGACCAAAAAGCTAAAAAAAAAAAAAAAAAATGAAATGATGAAAGAGATGGGGAAAAAGTGGAAACAGTGACGAACTTTATTTTCTTGGGCTCCAAAATCACTGTAGATGGTTACCACAGCCATGAAATTCAGAGATACTTGCTCCTTGGAAGAAAAGCTATGACAAACCTAGGCAGTGTATTAAAAAGCAGAGAAATCACTTTGCTGACAAAGGTCCCTATAGTCAAAGCTATGGTTTTTCCAGTAGTCATGTATGGATGTGAGTGAGTTGGACATAAAGAAGGCTGAACACCGAAGAATTGATACTTTCAAACTGTGGTGCTGGAGAAGACTCTTCAGAGTCCCTTGGACAGCAAAAAGATCAAACAAGTCAATCCTAAAGGAAATCAACCCTGAATATTCATTGGAAAGATTGGTGCTGAAGCTCCAATGCTTTGGGCACCTGAAGTGAAGAGCTGACTCACTTGGAAAGACCCTGATGCTGGAAAAGATTGAGGGCAGGAGGAGAAGGGGGTGACAGAGGATGAGATGGTTGGATGGCATCACTGACTCAATGGACAAGAATATGAGCAAACTCCGGGAGATGGTGAAGGACAGGGGAGCCTGGTGTGCTACAGTCCTTGGGTTCGCAAAGAGTCAGACATGACTGAGCGACTGAGCAACCATATCACTAATTTGTGAGAACAGTGAGACTGAATCACCATTATCACCCTCACCGCAGCATGGCAGAGTCCTCCAAGGGGCAGTGGGTCTGGTGCCTGCACTGACCCCTCACAAGGAGTCCTGGGCAGTTCAGAGCATCCTTCATGATGCTGCCTGGGGCCCAGCTGAGTTCCCAGTGAGCAAAAACTCTTGGCCAGTCTTTCCCCAGGACGAGGCCCAAGTCAGCCAGAGGTGGAGCCAGGACAGGGTGGGGGACTCTGTTCTGCTTCATTGCACTTGACCCCGGTTGGGGGTGGGGGGATGGAGGGTAAAGCATCTGCTGGAAGTGAACCACGTTTATCTTGTTCTCTGTGCCCCAGAGGGTGCTGTTTACTTTCTCGCTGGAGGTGCAATTATTTAACGAGGTGCCAAAGCCTGGGGGAAGATTGCACATTTTAATCAAAGCCGGAGCTGGTCTAGATGACTTTACAAATTGTATCTGAGGCGAATTTTGCACAGCAGTGCCTGGGTATCAGGTAATTACGGGCAGAGGGAAATAACTTCCCAAGGGGCATAAGCAAACACACCGAGTCAGCCTCACTTCAGCGTTATGCTGAGTGGGGAAAATGGATTTCTGAGTGGACTGCAACCCCCGGGCTCCTCCTTCAATGTCAAGTCAGGCGCTGTGGGGCGGGGAGTCCACGGGCTAGGCTGTGGGGCCACGGCGCCCCCTGCAGGTCGAGGCGGGGAAGACAACCCCGGGCGAGAACCTCTTCAAGCGCCCTCCAGTTAAAGGGGAGGGGGAAGCTTGCAGCCCTGAAAGGTGAGGTGACCTTCTCAAGGTCACACGACACCCAGGGGCCGAGCTAAGACCCGTCACTGGCTTTCAGATTCCCAGCCCTGTGTTACTTTCTGTCTGCTCCTCCAGGGCTACCCAGATGTCAGCTATTGATAACCAAAACAACAGTAACAATAACTCAGACGGTGATAGCTGACATGTGTGCATGTATATACCCTGAGCTGCTTTTTGTGCCTTTTATCCATTAATTCACTAAACTCTCCCAAGGACTTCATGGAGATGCTAATAGTATATCCTCAGCTGAGAGCTGAAAAAAACAAGAGGCAGAAAGAATTTAAGAAACCAGTCCAAAGTCACACAAGTAGAGAGAGTTACTTCTTGTTATTTAGTTGCAAAGTCATGTCCAACTCTTTTGGGCTACCATGGACTGTAGCCTGCCAGGCTCCTCTGTCCATGGGATTTTCCAGGCAAGACTACTGGATGCTCTCCTCTAGGTTTTCTTTCTACTCTTCTGGTCCCTGTCCATATTCCAGACTCTGAATCGTCAGAGGGCCCTTTCTTGCCATTTCCTTCTCCAGGGGATCTTCCTGATCCAGGGATTGAACCCCCGTCTCCTGCATCAGCAGGGGGATGCTTTACCACTGAGCCGCCAGGGAAGTCCAGAGAGTGTCATTGGCAGGTATTAGACATAGACCCCTAGATGTGCCAGCTCGCTGGGCCTTGGCCAGCCCTGGGTTCCACAATCTCTAGGTGCCCAAATCCTTCCCTGGTTCCTAAGGTGAGCCTGGGCCCCTCTGCCTCCCTGTTCTGCTTTGAAACCTGTCTGTGTCTGGGACCACACTGATCCTAATAAGTAGTTCTGTCCTTTTCTCAGTTCTCACAAAAGCATAATAAAGACAAACAATGAAACCCGAACAAACAAAATGCACTGCAGCATGCTGTAAGCTTCAGGGTCACAAGCACAGAACGCCTGTCGGCAATCTACCGAAAACCACTTACTAGACATTTTCTGCAATGGCCCAGGGATTTTTTTTTTTTTTTAATTTTTTACTGGTTTCTCTCAGGGATTTCTTGCTCTTTTCTCTGACTCAGGTCTTGGCTGTGGTTTGCCACCCCAGGTCTTATCTCTTCCCCTAACCCCATCCTCCTGCCCCCTTGCTCTCTCCTTCCCAGTGAGGTGGAAACAAATTGATCCATGCCCTCGGGGTCTTGCATTCTGCCCTGAGCAGCTTATCAAGATATTTCCACTGGACAGAGGCAATTTCCTTCTCTGAAAGCGATTCTGGAGCTAGTTGCTAAGAAAATGCATTATTCATTGTGTGACACCAATAAATAGGAGGTCTCCACTTGCATTTTTTAAGTCCACATGTACGTTTATTTGCAAAGCTTATGGTCTCTCTGTGATCATTCAGTCAGGAAACCTGGGAAGTCAAGCATATCCACATATCGTGTCCCCTGTAAAGCTGATCATTCCTTGACTTTCACCCCCAAGAGTTCATCATGATGCAAACTGGATTCTCAATGAGGTTGAAGGCTGTCCTCCTACCTCCTGACCCCAGCCTCTGAGCAGCAGCTCTCAGGAATCGCGGACAGTGGCAGCACCTTGAGGTAGAAGCCTCCTTGGTTTAATTCTGTCTCCCCAGAATCTAGCACAGAGACTGTACAGAAGACATTCATTCATTCATTCAACAAACATCTGCTCGTTGTATATGGGCTACAGTGAAAAACTGGTCTGAGATCCTAGACTGAGATCTGAGATTTCTAGAAAGCATGCGCATTTTGGCACACAGTCCTTGGTAGGTAGGTGCAGCGGCCCTGATTCCTCACCATTTTCCCCCCTGTATTATGCCGTTGGCCGTGTAGCTTGGCAGGACCTTCCACTGTGGGTGGGATGGGGGTGGGGGGCCTACCCCATCACTTGGCTTTGAGCTCATCCCTGGACCTTGCTTGGGCCAATGGGATGCCAGTGAGAAAGACACACAGAACTTGAAAGGACTGACCCTGAGACATGCTCTCTTGCATTTCCACCACCACCAGGAGAAGGGCAAGACCGACTGGCTCTCTGGCCCAGAAGGGAGATGAGAAATACGTGACTGAAACCCACATGCCCCAGCAAAGGCCAATCTCGATCAGCCATCAGCCAGGTACCCCCCAGAGATTTAAACAAGCCCCATTCGAGATAAGCGGGCTTTCCTGGTGGCTCAGCAGTAAGAATCCACCTGCAAAAAAAAAAAAAAAAAAGAATCCACCTGCAATGCAGAAGAAGTGGGCTCGATTCCTGGGTTGGGAAGATCCTCTCAAGAAGGAAATGGCAACCCACTACAGTATTTTTGCCTGGGAAATTCCATGGACAGAGGAGCCTGGCAGGTTACAGTCAATGGGGTCACAAGAGTCGGATATGATTGAGAAACTAAAAAACAACAATAACTCAAGATGAGCAGAACCCCTGAAAGAAACTGGCTAACTGCAAACATGTCAGGAACAGTCATTTCTGTGGGAGGTCACTGAGATGTTTGGCTGTTTGCTCCTGATTATTGTGGCAGTTGGTTAATAATTCAAAAATCTGAGGGCTTTATGAATAACCCAAAGGTCGGTAGATTCCAAGTTGGGAACTCTTGGTCTTCTAAGGGACTCATGAAGAACACAGGAATTACAGCACAGTGAATGAAGCACTGAGGGTTCCTCTAGGTGTTTTAAGAGCACGTAACAAGGATTGTTTTACAGAGGGGATGATATCCAAACTGAGAGCTGAAGAACAGGCAGGAGTTAGTCGACTGAAGGGGGAGGGGGAGGGGTCCCAGGACTGGGAATTAGCACAGAAACCATGAGATGAGAGAACATGTGATCAGTTAGTCATGTGGGTGGAACTTCAAGCATTTCAGTTGAGGTGCTTCAAAAATTGAGAGAAGAGCTCTAAACGCTTTGAATTTTTGAGGATGCTGATACATTAAAAGATAAAGATATGCTAAAAGAGGGTACAGAAATAGTGGTATAATTTAAGTAATCTTCTTGGAAGAAGTAAACAGTTTGAACACTGGGAGGAATGCAGTGTTCATACATAGAACCTTATCTGGATGTAACAGTAAATGTCTAAACATGACTCTCATGAACATGAGAACCAGGCCTGATGGCCTTCCTGGCCCCTGATCTCCAACTTCGTCTAAAATAGAGTGTGTGAAACCAAAGAGGGTGGCTGGCGAGAGCTGAGACTCAATGATTCCTTGTTAAACAGTATTAATAGGAAATGAGTAATTTTCAGATGTCAGCCAGAAGGCAATGTGCCCTGGCTTTGGGAGGGTCGTTTCACAAGGAGGCCCCCTCGTGGCGATAAACTGGAAAGCCCTCAACCCCAGCTGCAGGGCACGATGCAGGGGCCCCATCTTGGCTGTCTTGGTCATCAGGAGGCCCCCGGTCATCCTGCCAGCCCTTCGGAACTGGTCCAAGCTGCTCATTACCCCACCGCGAGGCACAGAGGTGACAGTGGTGTCACACCGCCACCTAGTGGTCACACCGAGAAGCTATCTACTCCACCGCTGGGACTGACGCGCCCACCCAGGTGGGTCTCACCCTTGAGAAAAGTCTGCTTATAGTTTACATATATACTATATATTAGAGTTAATATAAAATACCTGACCCAGAGCCTGGCACATAATGCTTATCACATAGTGACTGCTGCTATTAATAGCCTCATTATTATTGCCATGATGCTGTAGAAATATACCTGAGTCTCTCTGAAATTAACTGTGCTGGGGGAACACGAAATTTCTTAAGACAATTAAGAATCCAGCTGGTGGTCACTGAGGAGGGGGAGTTGGGGAGGGGCAGGGGGTTAAGAGGTACAAACTACAATGTGTAAAACAAATGAGCTACTGTGCAAGGATATATTGTACAATTCAGGAGTATAGCCAGTATTTTATAATAACTATAAATGGAGTATAACCTTTAAAATTGTGAATTGCAATGCTATACACCCAAACCATATAATATCGTACATCATCTCTACCTAGTAACAGGAAAAAAATCCATTCCCCCTTTAATCATCCAACAAACATGCGCTAGACATTTCATATATGCCAGTTCTGTGCCGTATAACTGGGGCAGCATGAAAAAGATAGAAAAGTGACTAAGAAAGGGTTCCTACTGCAACACATTTCCAATCTTGAAGGAGAGGTGGGCACATAAACAGCCAGCTCCCACGTGCTAAATAGAGATGCAGCCGGAGAGCTGGCTCTGACAGTCAGAAGTGACAGCCATCCCTTTAGATGCCTGTGGGTTCCCTTCACTCTCACGAGGGGAAGGGACCTTATCATGACCGTGGCCATGCCTGTCTGGGCCTCTCCGGGCCTCTCTCCAGCACCTGGTCAGGCAAAGGTAATGGGAAGCCTCAGGAAGTTGTGAAGTAGGCGGAAGGTCAGGGAAGCCTGGAAGTGTCACTTCTGGAGTCAAGGTTTCAAGCCGGATGTCCTTGGCCAAGTTACTTAACTTCTTTCTGTGTTGATTCTCTCATCAGTGAAAAGGAGGCTGTGAATAGCAGCACCTGCCTCCTGGGTTTGTTGTGACTTTGGGCTTCCCTGGAGGTTCAGAGGTTAAAGCGTCTGCCCCCAATGTGGGAGACCCGGGTTCGGTCCCTGGGTCGGGAAGATCCACTGGAGAAGGAAATGGTAACCCACTCCAGTATTCTTGCCTGGAGAATCCCATGGATGGAGGTGCCTGGTAGGCTACAGTCCACAGGGTCACAAAGAGACACGACTGAGCGACTTCACTTTCACTTTCAATGACTGAGCAAGCACACACGAGGTGAAGTGAAGTCGCTCAGTCATGTCCGACTCTTTGCAACCCCATGGATGCAAACCATGTCCCTACCACGGACCCTACCATGCTCCTCCATCCATGGGATTTCCCAAGCAAGAGTACTGGAGTGGGTTGCCATTTCCTTCTATACATGAGATAACTTTTTTTTTTTTTTTAAGAGGAAGGGATGGACTTTCTGGCAGGGATGAAGGGATCTCAGGAAAGGAGTTGACGGGGTGGCATTCGCACCAGCTTCAGGGTCTGCAGTCAGATGGCTGCCCAGAAACTCACAAGAATGTCACGTGGAAAATGTCCTTTGTGCCACCCAGTCACAACTGCCCTAAGAGCTCTATGCTGTCCTTCCTCTCCTCCCTGCCTTCACAGGAGGATCCCAAAATCCCTGCTAGGGGGCTGGGGGAGGTGAATGGAAATGAAGGAAGCAACCCTCCAGCATCCTCCCTCACCCTGAGTTCTGAGCCTGGAATAGACCAAAGTGAAAGAGAGTCTGGAGTTCATTTATCAGCCAGGATTAGGTTTTCTATGACCCAAAAGTAACTGAATAACTTTGCTTTTTTCTTATTGTTGTCTAAGAGTGACCAAAAAAGCTATTACATTGACCCAAAATGTTCTCTAGAGGGAGAGAGCAGGTAACAATGAGCAGAGGTGAAAAAGAGTGACACTGTTTTCTGCTTGAATCTCACTCATTCAATAAACCAGTTGCCAAAGTTTTGATTGAATAGCACCAGGAGGATGGAATTTCTGCTCCAAAGAAGATAAAAAAGCGGGTATCCACATACACATGCAGACCTGTAAGAATGAATTTGCTAGAAGTCACCTTTTGAAACCTTTGGGGACTCAACTCGAGGCCACAGGCAAAGCTACTGTGCATCTACACTCATCACCAAGAGCCTTGCGGAAGCTCAAAGCTGTTAAGACCATGGGAAAATATGCAAACCATCCCCCACTTCTGATTTTCAAATCTAAAACAGTCTAAAGTGATGGAAGAAGAGCATAGGGTTTATATATTAAACTGGATTCAATTTTGCACATAATAGATTCTGTGTATTATAGAATAAAATATCCCAACTTTATCATGTTTCCCAGTGATGGGCCCTCTCGGGGCACACCATAATCAGAGCTACTTTCACCCTTGTGACAGCCCTCGAAAGTATCCCACTTTATCAATGGGTAAGCTGTTGTTCAGAAATGCTCAGTTACATGCCTAAGTTCATATAAGCATCAGAGATGGAATCAAACCCAAGTCTGGTTGATCCCAAATCCCAGAGTGTTTCTACCAGGCGACGCTGCCTCTGCGCTGTTACTGAGTAACGTGGAGAGGCCCGTGACCGTGGCCGTTTGAAAGCCTCTCTCTTCTGAAAGGCCAGAAGGTAACCCCTAAGAGGGAAGGCCAGCAGCCTGTTCGCCCAGATGTCTCATAATCTAGGATTACTGACCTTGAGGAATTTCCAGTGTTCCTCCATCTGATTCCATCTGACTCTTAGACACTACAGAATCTGAAGAGGGATCCATCTCTCAGGAAAGACCTTTTAACCAAGCACATAGCACTGATGTGTTAATATAAAACTCAAATGTCTCTTTCTTCGTTCACAGTGAGCGATTACTCGAAGACCTAAAAAAACCTCGAAATCTGTAGGATTAGCTCTTTCTTGCCCCAAAGGCTGACTCCAAGAGAAGCCGAATTACAATCTGAGAGTTTTCTGGTGTGCCTGGAACAGAACAAGGGGAATTTAATAATCCTGTGCTTACTGGGTCCAGCTGAGACAGCCTGGCATCTCCAAGAGGGATGGTCTTTCCAATGGGACCAGAGACATTTTGCATGTGGGCCTCCATTCTCCACCCCCATTGAGTCCTTCCCTCATTGGTTAAGGCTCTCTCTCCCCTGGAGTTTGCCAGAATGGACACCGCTGAGATTTTCCTCCCATGTCTTTTTGTCTTCAGCCTTGACCAGTCCTGCCTTTGATGGACACATCCTTTATTTACAGTAAGGCAGTCAATCTGGTGATGGCAGGGCCTGCCCAACTGGGAGCTGTGCCTTCTCCATCAGCTGACTTTGCATATCTTTACTGTGCTCCATCATATTATCCTACAGCTGAACTTCTGAAGGGCAATCTTATTCCCTTCATTCCCAAATTCAGAAAAACAAAAGTCAACTTACTGTACCCCAGGAAGGATGACTGAGGGGAAGTTATAGAAGGTTCTGCAGACAAGTACTATATTCTATACTCAAGTATGAGCTCTTTGAAAGGTGGAACTAGTTTTATTTTTTTTTTCTTTGCTTATCATTTATTTACAATGTAACTGTAACTTGTACAATGTAATTTGTAATGCAAATAGGTATTAAGCAATTTAAACCATTTGTATTTATTTATTTATTTATTTATTTTTATTAGTTGGAGGCTAATTACTTTACATCATTACAGTAGTTTTTGTTATACATTGAAATGAATTAGCCATGGATTTACATGTGTTCCCCATCCCAGTCCCCCCTCCCACCTCCCTCTCCACCCGATCCCTCTGGGTCTTCCCAGTGCACCAGGCCCGAGCACTTGTCTCATGTACCCAACCTGAGCTGGTTATCTGTTTCACCCTAGATAATATACATGTTTCAATGCTGTTCTTTTGAAACATCCCACCCTCGCCTTCTCCCAGAGTCCACAGGAACTAGTTTTAATTAAGAGACATACAAGTGCTGGGTACAGAGAACCCAAAAAGGAATAGGTGACTATTAACTCCCAAATGCTTAATAAGGGCCTGGATCTATGCTCTCTGGGCTAAGTTGCTTCAGTCGTGTCCGACTCTTTGCAACCCCATGGACTGCAGCACGCCAGGCTCCTCTGTCCATGGGATTCTCCAGGCATGAATACTGGAAAGGGTTGCCATGCCCTCCTCCAGGGGATCCTCCCAACCCAGGGCTGGAATCTGCTTCTCTTATGTCTCCTGCATTGGCAGGCATGTTCCTGCCACCTAAGAGCCAGCTAAGAGCTGCCAATCAGTGCAACAACCCTAAGAAGTAACTACTGGCATGCTTTTTTACAGCTGAGAAAACTAAAACCCAGGTTAGGTAACATCACTGGTTTCAGGAGAGCTGAGATTTCTATACTGGCCTGTCTCCGGACAAGAAGAGTAGATTTCTATTCCAATGGAAACACAAGAGTCTTTAGAAAAAGTGCTAACATGTGAAGCTGTCTTGTGAGCTGCCAATGAGCTTACATAGGTGCTGCATCTGAAACAGAAAGGAAAAGAAAGTTAGAAATGAAATGTACATCCCAATTAGCAGACTGCTTTTTCAGCGAAAATGGGACTCACTTTCTAGAACATTTTGCAAAGAGTCTCTGATATCTGAACTGGCTGCATCTCCACAGGGGCATCATTTAAATCCAGCCAGGCAGAGTCTTCCTGCTACAAACAAGCTTAGCCGTCCTTCACTTAATTCCATCCTGAATCACTAGGGCGGTGAACGAAAGGCTCCCGAGCTCTCTTGAACATCAAACATTATATGTTTCCATCAGAAGCCCAGAACTGTGGTCACAGCCATGCCCAGAGGTAACCCACCCTTGTAGACAGCGAATCTTTAAAGGAACAAGAAACTGCTCAAAGGGACAGGGGCAGAGCTTGCTGTAGGTCATGGCCAGGATGCAGTCCACTGGCAACTCTCCAGTTCCTCCCATCACTCAGGCCCTGAAAACCACTGTCCTGGCAGCTCCTCCCCGGCAGTCTCTGTCCTCCCGCACTTGGCTCCTGACACTTAGCATTTTATGCAGCAAGGAATGAAAGACAGAAAGAAACCCTGAGGCAGTTCCCACTCTGAGAGACAAAAGAACCTAAAATATGGGGGAGAAGAAGCAAGGAAAGATGATGGACAGTCATCACGGCATAATGCTCATGTCTGATTCCTGGCATGAGGCCCCTTCTGCTGCCAAGACATAGTAGACCCCCCTCACTTAGAAGCATACTCCGTGTATTCACTTCATGGTTCCAGACAATCAAGATCTGGAAAGGAAGGAAAGGGGTGGGGGGAGGTATTTATCAAGTTTAAAAAAGAACACATTTGATTTCATATAATCCTTCAAACAATACTATTATTATCTATATATTTCATGGAGAAGGAAACTGGAATACAGAGAGGTTAAACAGAGACCAAGTAGGATGGAACCCATGCCTGAAGGAGTGGAAAGTCCCTACTCTTTTCACTAAAGCACAGACTCATCAGAGAAGGGACATTTGCAAGTTTACTCACCAAAGTTTCTAAGCTGAAATGAGTATTCTTGAATGTTATATATGGCAGTACTTTGTCCTTTGTCCTCATTTTGTCAAGGTGCACCTGTTAGGCAGAATGATGTCCCCTTCCAAAGTTGTCCATGCCCTAATCCCTAGAACCTATGAAATTATAAGTTCCTTGGAAAAGAGGAATTAAGGTTACAAAAGGGATAAAGATTGCTCTGCAGTTGGCCTTGAGATGGGGAGACTAGCCTGACTTATCCAGGTGAACATGATGCAATCACAGAGACCTTAGACATGGCAGAGGGAGGCAGAAGAGAAAGCTGGGGACAAAGAGATGAGAAAGCTGCTATCTTGCTGGCGCTGAAGATAGAGAGAGAAGCCAGGAGACAAGGAACCCTCCAGCAGGAACCGGGCAGCCTCCGGAAGATAGAGAAGGACAAGGAAATTGATTCCTTCCTAGGGCTGCTGGAAGGAACACAACTCAGCCCACCCTTTGATCTTAGCTCCAGTGAGACCCATGTCTACTTGAATTTCCAACCTTCAGAACTACAAGTGATAGAATTATATTGTTTTGCACATCAAAGTGTGGTTATTTGCTTCAGCAGCAGTAGAAAACTAGTACAGCACATGGAAACCAAATTGCCATGCAAGGAGGTGCTAACTTTCACGGGGCAGGCCACGAAATCTCAGAGGGCCCTCTCCCCACCCATGGCTCTAATCCCTGCCTGACCGTGTCTGCTCGAGATAGCCCAGTGGAACGTCATCTCACTCACAGTAGGAAGATCTTACCAAGGCAAACTGAGACAGATCTGTTAGCTAAGATTCCATCCCGTGAGGAATGGTTTCATTGCATATCCCTACTCACCAAAGCTTAAATTAAAAAAGGAATGCCATTTAGAAGCAGAGCGAGACTTAAGGAACCAGAAAAATCAGTGGGTGTTTCTCCTCCCTTCCTCTCGTCCTGCTTTTCCGTACATAGCTTATTCATTCTTCTTTTCTGGCAGACACTTGTAGTCTTACTCCTCTTACAAGGCTGTCCCTCCTCTTACAAGGATCCTCTTACAAGAATCCCAAGACGCTGGCTTCTCTCCCAGGGACCATCCAACCTTCCAGCTTGGTTCCCCCACAGCCAGCTGATTCAGTCTCCCCACCCTTGATCCAAAACAGGGCACTGTGGTCACCTGAATGGGAAGGAAGTCCAAAAGGCAGGTGATACGTGTCTGTGTGTGGCTGGTTCATTTTGCTGCGCAGTAGAACGTAACACAGGCTTCTTGGGTGGCTCAGTGGTAAAGGACCCACCTGCCAAGCAGGAGATGCAGGTTCCATCCATGGGTCAGCAAGGGAGTTCCATCCGTGGGTCAGCAAGGGAAGATCCCCTGGAGAAGGAAATGGCAACCCACTCCAGTACTCTTGCCTGGGAAATCCCATGGACAGAGGAGCCTGGTGGGCTGCAGTCCACGGGGTCGCCAAAGAATTGAATATGATTTAGTGACTAAACAACAAACAACAGAAAATAACACAACATTATAAAGTGGCCATACTCCAATAAAAAGTAACTTTCATAAAAACAAGAGAAAAATTCCTTGCATGCCTGCCTTGTCCCCACAAAATGTTCAGAACACAGAGAAAATCATAGACTGGTATTAATCTGGTATTGGGTTTTATTCAGTCCAGTGGGAATATCAATCCGGCATTCGCTCTGTCCTGGTCAGCAGGGCGGCGCTGGGAGTAAGGGAATCTGCTACAAAGACCTCTGGCATCTGTAGCTGCGGGGTAGGTGAGATCTTTAAGAGGCATCGGGTGTAGGGAGGCGATGATTGGCATCTTTTGTGCGTCTGCTGACTCCAGGGATGGCCTTATCTTCGGAAACAGAAATGCACCATTCCAGGGGGCTGAGATGCCTTTTCTCCCTGCCCTGGCCAAGTTGAGCCCATTTGCATCTGTGATAACTTCTTCTGTCTCTGCATTCTGTGATTGACATACTGTCTTTTAATATGTTAATCTATTCAACCAAGTTACATTCAGATGTTGCTGGTCTGGGAACCAGGCTGTATCTTTCTGGTGACTTTGCATATTTCACAATTTAATTCTCCAAGGGAAAGAATGACAGCCTGGCTCTTGAAAGAAGGGATGCCTCAGTGTGAGCCCCAAGTTCCAACTGTTATAATCTCTAATGATAATAATCCAGATAACGACGAGTTTATTTAGGGTTTCAGAGTCCAGAAAAGGCCCCTCTACGATAATCTAAGGTGGCAGAGAAGATAAGAGATAACACAGATCATGAAAATGAGGCTCAGAGAGTCGAAACGATTTGGGCAAGGCCCCAGAGCGTTGTGGGATGCTTTGAGCTAAATAAAATGGGATGATAAAGCACTGCCTGCAACTCCATACTTGTTGTTTCATATCCCCACAATGCCCTTTTCAGGTAAGACTTTGCCCAAAGTCCCACAGTTAGAGGAGCATCTAACTTGAAAGCCCAGGCTTCTCACCAAGGACCCCATCCGTTTCCCTAAATTCTTGGAAGTGCCTTCGATGAGGGCTTCCTGTGTCTGTCCTTCAAAGCTCAGCTCAGACACTCTCTTCTGTACAAATCCTTCCCTGGCTCTCCGGCTCCCCCTCCCTGGCGCTCGGCTCATCCACAGATGTGCACTGAGGGCCGTCCGTGTGCCGGGCATAACACGGATGGCTGAGCATATGGCTTGGCATAAATCAGACATGATTCCTACTCTAGGGAAGCTAAGGTGTGGTAGGGGAGGGAAGGGTGGGGAGTGCCAAGCGGGGTCCCCCTCCAGAGGGGCAAGGGCCAGCCTGGGCACTCAAGACAGCTGGCTTCCTGAGGACCCGGCATTTACCTTGAGACTTGAGGAAGGGCAGGGTGGGCATTGAGGGGACCCCAGACAGCTGCATGACAGGGTCAGGGACCGAAGAGAAGATGGTATGTCCGGGATCTGAAAACTGCCTGTGGCAACTGGATTACAGAGAGGAAAGGGAGAAGGGACCCCAAGAAGCCTAGAGAATCTACCAGGGCCTTTGGGCCACCTGGGGAACCTGCTTTTGTGTCCCAGTGTCCAGGGGAGCTGGGGGTGGGGTTCACATGATGATGTCAGTGTGAGCGAAGACCGCTTGGTCTTAAGGAATGGAAACCAGGGCGGCTCAAGTGAAACTGGTGCATTTCTTAGAAATTCCCAGAAATTGAATGGAATCTAAGAGCATGAATAGTTCTCAGGAAGGATCTGGAGTCAGAATCTGGAACACTCTTCTGGAATCTGAGAGTTAGTCTCTCTCTCTGCCACATCCACTCCTCTCTGTGTCTGCTCTATTATTTTCTCTTTCTCTTTGCATGTTCTCTTTCTTTGCTTCTCCAAAACTAGGGTAGACAATGGCCAACCTTTCAGTGCTCAGGTTATAAGCTGTGTGGGTGCATGTGCCTAGTCACTCAGTTGTATTTGACTCTTCGTGACCCCATGGAATGTAGCCCACCAGGCTCCTCTGTCCATGGGATTCTCCAGGCAAGAATACTGGAGTGGGTTGCCATTTCCTTCTCCAAGGAATCTTCAAGACCCAGAGATCCAACCTGCATCTCTTGCATCTCCTGCATTGGCAGAGTTTCTTTACCACTGTGCCACCTGGGAAACCCCATAAGTTACAGTTCTAGCACAATGGTGTTTATGAGTCCCAAATCAAAATGCCTGGAGACAGAACTCAGTTGCCTGGGTCAGAGTATTTGCCCCTAACTCACTGAGCTATGGGTCCAAGAAGCTCAAGACTTTGTAATAAAAACGTGCTTTCCAGGAGGTGGGACGGGTCTCAGACAAGAGGGGGCACTGGCTCCTAGGCTTAGCACACCTCCAGTGGCAACTACTGCGGACATAATCAGACCCACATGTCACACAGATAACCACGCCATCCCTGGGGGAAAAGACAGGAGGGAGGCTCCGATGGAGCCAGAGACACCAGGAAGGGACTCCATGCAAGTGAGAGGTGGTGGCTGTGGGGCCGGGGGGATGCCCAAGAGACGTTGGGGAGCTCAAACTAGCAAACTGCAGGACAAGCTAACAAACAGGCAGTATTGGGGAGGTCCAAATAACAAGACGATGATTTGCTGTCCAGGAGGTCTAAATGGGGGAAGAATGTCAGGTGATGGTCAGGTTTAAGGTCGGACCAACTCGGTGGACAGTGATGTCATGGATAAAACTTAGAGAACATGGGGAGAGAAATGGGGTGGGGTGGGCGTAGTGCAGAGAGCGATTAATTCTGTTTGGGACAGTGGAGTCTGGAGTGGTCTGTGGGCTGTTGGATAAATAGGTCTGTTCTTAAGAGACTGGCAAAGGTGGTGGTTAAAACAATGGGAGTGAAAGAAATGACCTGGGGAAATCGTGGGGCATGAGAAGAGAAAGGGGTTTTTGGGATAGGTCCCAGGAGTTTCCAACTTCTAATTGTTCTAAGTATCCAGGGCATGGAGGAAAAAGAAGTCCAGGACAGAGACAGGTAAGAGCAGCCCAACAGATGAGAGGGCCACCAGGAGAATCTCACCAAGGAGATGTTTCAGAAAGAATAGATATGCTATCTTTGATAAGCACCACCTAGGGACCAGGGGGAAAGAGCCCACTCAATTTATTTATCGTCTTATACTTTTTATTAGTGTGTCTATTTCTCTACTAGAATGAAAGCCCCTTTAGTTAAGATGTTTTCATGCCTTTATTCCCAGCAGTTAGCCCAGATGCATGGCATGAAGTCTTAATAACAGTTGAATGAATGAATTAATATGTCAAGGGCATTGAAAATATTAAGGTTTGCATCTGGCTGATAGAGGAAACATACCCTGAGTCTTTAGTAATTTACAATAAATGAACAGGGCCGTTGATGGGACCTTTGGAGAGAAATGCCATCTCACTGTTGTCCTTTGTATGAATAACTCAAGGATGGCTTATGGGGACTGTCTTGCTGTAATTGGAAGCACTTCAGTGACTGCCGTGTAAAGAGCAACTTTGGTGGTGCTTGAAAATGGTTTTATATATATGTTCTTAGTATTCAAATGTATCTGAATAATTAAATCTAATTATCTCCAAAGTCAAGGTCATCTTGTCTAATCCTTGCCTGAATTATCCAAAGACTCTGCCATTGATGGGATTTTCTTCTGTTTATGAAATTCAAGTGCAACTGTGTGTATCAGTAGACATAGTCGGGGGTCAGTGCTTGACCCTAGCTGCCTAAGAACAAAGACACAGATGGAAAACTCTAAAAAAATATCCCTTTTCTTTTTGTTCGTTGGTAATGTAAACAGCTACTAATTCATAATGTGGGTACTGCTCTTCCCTAAGGACATGGGGTAATACTTAAACTGTTTAACCGTGGGCAAGTCAGAGGTACAGATGTCCTAAAATAAGGTCCTGATAATGATGCAATGTAGGGGCTTCCCAGACAGCATTACTGACAAAGAATCTACCTACCAATGCCACAGATGTAAGAGATGTGGGTTTGATCCCTGGGTTGATTCCCCTAGAGGCAGGAATGGCAAGCCACTCCAGTATCCTTGCCAGGAGAATCCCATGGACAGAGGAACCTGGTCGGCTACAGTCCATGGGATGGAAAAGAGACACGACTGAGGATCTGAGAACAGCAATAATGCTGTGTTAAGAGCTCCTGCTGGACCAGACATTAAACCTTAGTTGATGAGTGATGGCGGGGGCGTAGGGGAGCGTCAGGGGAAGGAATCTGCAGCCAGAGCAACAGAGAGGCCCTGGCAAGGGGTGTGGGCAGGGGGCGGGTGGGTTTCTGCGTCAGTGCAGAAGTGGATCAGCATTTTAATAACTGCACTGGCTGTGCCCCTTTGTGCCTGCTGACTCCCAGCTATGGGCAGAAGCCAGAGGCACTCCAGCTCAGACTTTCAGTCCTATTGGTTTCACAGAGAAAGAAACTGAGGTTTAGTGAGAAAAGGTTTGGGTAAAAGTCCATAAACCAGTGGCAGGAGAAGTGGCAACAGAACTCAAGTCTCCATATTCCCAAACCTGATGTTATCATCCCTAAGTTTTCCCAGGAATTTTCATGAGACAGAAATTCTTGTCAGGAATGAGCACACAAAACCTGGATTTGTTCAGCAATTGTTCCGGCACAACAACAGCCATGTGGTTAGAAAGAGATGCCGTCCACCACAGAGACACAGTACTGTTTTATCATGAATTATGCAGTCTAAAGGGCTTCCCTGATGGCACAGTGGTAAAGAATCCACCTGCCAAGCAGGAGATGCGGACTTGATCCCTGGGTCAGGAAGATCCCCTGGAGAAGAAAACGGCAACCTGCTCCAATATTCTTGCCTGGGATATCTCATGGTCAGAGGAGCCTGGTGGGCTACAGTCCATGGAGAGAAGAGTCAGACACTACTGAGCGATGAAACAATAGCAGTGCATTCTGATGAAGGCTGTCTCAAGGCCCTTCCAGCAGACAAGCCCTGAAATGTTCCCAGGGGAAGCCGACTGCGAGTGATCCATTTCAGGACAAGGAGGATCCTTCTCTGTGACTTTTCCACACACTTACTATTCTAGGTATGAGATACGATAATTAATTTCGTGTTCTTATAAACTGAGAGACAATTACAGGGGAGGTTGCTAAGCGGTCCTGAGCATGCTTGCCTTATGAGATGTACTTTTCATATTTTGTGACAATGGTCGGGAAAAAAAAAGCACATAATGACTCCTTGTGGATGAGGCCCCTGCTAGTTATGTTTTCATTATTAACCCAATTATACAGGTGAAGCAATAGGTGATCATTTCACTTCTTCACTGCCGCTTCATTCCTGCTCCCCCAACCACCAGCCTGGGGGACCCTTCAGAAGTCATTTAAAGGGGTTTGTTCTAGAAAACAGCCAGCAACAGCCGGGTCCCACCTCCTGGGTCTCTCACCTCATTTCCCCGAAACGCTGAGGCAGGAATGGGTTGGAGAGTGGTCAGGAAAAGAAGCCATGTGTCCTGGTAAATGGTCGTGATTGGATGCATGAGACAGCAGAGCGGAAGTAGCCCAGGCGGGGTCTGGCTTTGTGTGAAAGTCTGGGTGTGTCGGGCATCATCTGAATCTCAATTCCAGTCACTGAAGGGGAAGATGGAAAGGGGGAGTAACCTGCTTGGATTGGGGGGGATTTTTCTGGACACCCCTCCACCCTTAAGAGATGGGAGTACAGTAAGTCTCATACATACCAAAGAGTTCCATTCCGAGATAAGTCCCATTTTGTTCCTAAGTCCAGCAAAATTAGCCTAGGTACCCAACTCACACAATCAGCTATCTAGGACTGAAGAATCGTCGGCAACAGGAGATGGAGGGCATGCTGCAATGCCACTTACACCTGACACTGATGGAATGCATGTTTGCATCTTTGAAAGTTTTCAACTTGAAGGGGACTTACCATATGGGTTCAAGGTTTCTGTAGTTAGTATTTCTCCCGCTATTGCCTTCCATAAGAGCTTTACATAGTCTTACAGAGCCACTCCGTTCCCCTTAGAAAGATAGGGGCATCTATTTAACTGTGATACCTCTCTGACTTACCAGTGGTAGATAGACCTAGTGGGGAGGACAGAACATGATGGAGGAAGGAAACAAGAGAGAATATTGGGAGGATAATGACCCAGGGAAAACACATCCTGGGACTTTTCCTGGAAACTGGAAATGCAGTCAACTTCACAGGAGATTCAGGCAGCCACATTGGGAGCCCAACCTCAAGCCTGGACCCTGCAGCCAAGATCGGGAGGTGAGGCTTAATTCCAAACCCAACCCAGAGGGGGTGCTGAGCCACTGATGACATGGTTAGCACCTCAGTCAAAGTTAGTTTTAAAACATGGGGCAAGAGAGACATTCATATTTGTGATCTTTGTAAATACAGATATCCATGGCCCACACCTTGAATACCAAGGACTTAGAGCAGGGTTCCCCAACCTCAGCAATCCTGACATGTGGAGCCAGGTAATTCTTTGTTGCCGGGGGCTGTCCCATACATTGTAGAATGCTTGCTCAGTAGCACCACTGGATTCTACCTGCTAGATGCCAGAAGCACCCTGACCGCAAGCTGTGACAACCAGAATATCTCCTGAAATTGCCAGATGATCTCTGGAGGTCCAAATCACCCACTGGTTGGAAGCATAGAGAACTAGAAGTAAGGTATACCTCAGAAAGGGGCTTTAGTGTGACTGGCATCTCAAATGATGGCACCGTGTCTGGTATGTGATTTGCTTAACCTGTCCAGAGTAATTAATGAGAACTTCTTACATATGAAGTAGTTTAACTCTGCTTATGTACACTTCAAATATTTGCTCCCTTCTGGGACTTCCCTGATGGTCCAGTGGTTAAGACTCCAAGCTTCCAATGTAGGGGGTGCAGGCTCGAACCCTGGTCTGGGAACTAAGACTTCATGCTGTGTGGCATGGCCAAAAAAATTAAAAGACAACAAATACTTGCTCTTTTTGATGATCTGCCTTAGTTCAAATTATGCAGTAGTCAAAATGTTGATATTTCCTTCCAAAGGCAAGGAAAAAAAAAAACTCTATTTTAATCATGTTACTTTTTAGACAAGGAATGCTCAATTATTTGGGAATATAGGGTAGACCAGTGCCTTGTCAAAAAAAAAAAATTTCTGCCAGTGTCTTCATTTAACTGCTGAAAATTACATCCCCTGTGATACACCAATGGCAGAGCCATTCTAAGGAAGTGCAGGAAGCGCCCTTTGCAATACACACCTTAAATCACACGATGTGATGGCCACCTGCTTCGCCTGTCCAGGTGAACATCTGGTGAACCATTTCATCGTCCAGAAAATGATGCATTTCCCCCTTGCTCTCTCAGAGGGATTGTAGTGGTAAGACGAGCAAAGACCTTCTTAACCTACACTGTCCAGTGCAGCAGCCGTTTGTGTTTAGGCAGCTATTTAATGTAAATTAACGAAAAAATTAAACAGAATTTAACATTTAGTTTAGTCACATTAGCCACCTTTTCCATGCTCACAACCACAGCTGGTTGTCGTGTTAGTTGCTCAGCTGTGTCCTACTCTTTGCGACCCCATGGTCTGCAGCTCACCAGGCTCCTCCGTCCTTGCGATTCTCCAGGCAAGAATACTGGAGTGGGTTGCCATGCCCTCCTCCAGGTGATCTTCCTGAGTCAGGGATGGAATCCAGGTCTCCCACACTGCAGGCGGATTCTTTACTACTGAGTCACCAGGGAAGCCCTGCTTAGTGGGTAGTGGTTAATGGACAGGTAACAGACACGTACATAGAGGACATCTCTGGGACTGGAGAAAGTTCTACCCACATCACTATTCTCAATGATACAACCTAGTGCAAATAAAAAATAAGTCATAGTCTTGGGGCCACTGCTGGAGGTTAGGCCCGGGGTACACACATGAGGAAACACACCCATTCACAAACAGCCACTCGCCTTGAGCACCAGCATCGCAGACTGCCGAGGCGCTCGTATGTCACTGCTGCGTCATAGGCAGTCACAAAAGCAACAAAAACATAATTAAAGCCTTGGTGGCTCATATGGAAAATAGGGGCAAGGGTCAAATACTTACGGGTCATTGCTTTCACTAAATGTCATTGTCTGGACTACAAATAGATAGTTCCATGAACCTTTTAATTACAGCAGCAAAAAACAAGATGAGCACTCCTTTCCTATAAAATTACTAGCTTTGATTAGCTATCTATAAAAAGGCATGTTATCTTCTGGGTTCTAGTATCCTTTACTTGTGTTCTTCAAGACTGAGACCCAAGGCTGTGAGTGCAGAGAGCGGGAAGCAGCTACAGAAGAGCTGCGTCCCTGCTCACAAGGTACTGAGGACACGAGGGCTCCGAGGATGCACAGGAAGGACAGTCACAAATAACACGTCCGTCCCAAGGACTTAATGAAACTGTCATTGAGAGTAACAAGCGTAATAATACCCAACATTTATCACATGCCAAGGCTTATGCTCAATGCTTCAAAAACCTTACTGCATTTGTCAAGCGAAAGGGAAAGTGTTAGTTGCTCAGTCGGTCCGACTCTTTGTGACCCCATGGACTGTAGCCCACCAGGCTCCTATCCATGGGATTTTCCGGGCAAGAACACTGCAGTGGGTTGCCATTTCCTCCTCCAGAGGATTGAACATGTGTCTCTCGCATCTCCTGCACTGGCAGGAGGATTCTTTACCAGAGTCACCTGGGAAACTCAAAATAGTGATGTGGTGGATGTTCAGCATGTTTATGGATTGTACAAATTTACAGAGAAGGCTCAGAGAGGTTAAGTAACTTGCCTGAGGTCACTAAGTAAATAAGTATCAGAGTCAAGGATCAAACTTAAGTGTGGCTGACTCCAGAGACCATGGCTCATGAGCCCTGTTCCCAATCAGGGTGACCCCACATGGAGGAAGCCATTCCACCTGCTCCTTTGGGGAAGGGCAGTTTGGGTGGGGGTGGTGGTGGGGGTCTCACCCTCCCGTTCTTCCCCACCTTGGCTGCATCCTGAGTTGGATGGGGTCTCCCACAGCTTTTGGACCAACCCTCCCTTCCCCCGCCAACCTAACCAATACCTCCACCTCCATTCATTCTCTTTTCCATGTCACATGAAATGACCCCATGCAGGTCCTGCAAGCTGGCTCAAGGCTGCCTAGACAAAAAGTCTGGGATCTCAAGTGCCCAGAGTTTGACCTAGGAGCAGAGAGGATGGGTCCTTAACCACATAGACATCTTTGCTTTGGGGGAGGGGCAAACTGGAAGAGGGCGATGCAAGGGTCCTCCAAAATCATTTCTCAAAGCCGGGTCCAGCAGCAACATCCCCTGGGGGCTTGTTAGGAAGCAAACTATTGGTCCCCACCCCAGACCAACTGAATCACCAACTCTGAGCAGAGCCTGTGTTTTTACAAGCCCTCCGGTGATTCCGATGCTCAAATCAGAATCCTCTGAGGTTCTCTGAAACCTGAGGGCCACTGATCTGGGACAGCTTTTTCTACTTGTGGCCCAGGGACCAGCAGCAACAGCACTGCCTGGGAATTTGTTAAAATTGCAAATTCTTGGTCCCCTGCAGATCCGCTGAACTAGCACGGGTGCGGGTGAGCCCAGCAGTGTTCGGGTCAATGTCCTCTCCAGGTGATTCTTATCGCGGGAAGGTCTGAGAAGCAAGAGCTTGAGGCAGCCCCTCTTCCTTATCCTCCCCCTCACTGTTAGTAAGGTCAGTAAGGACTGTTTCTGACCAGCAGGAGGAGAAGAGGACAGAGGAGGATGGTTGAATGGCATCATTGATTCAACAGACACGAGTTTGAGCAAACTCCAGGAGACAGTGAAGGACAGGGAAGCCTGGCATGCTGCAGTCCATGAGGTCACAAAGAATCAGACTCAACTGAGGGACTGAACAGCAAAGTTCTGTCTCTAGTTCACAAGAGAGAAACTCATCTCATAAATGGGTTTAAGGGAGAAAAAGGAGTGTATTAGCTTAAATAACTGAAGAAACTGTGTTTGCAGATTTAGCACCAGAGTCTGGGGACCAATTACAGGCCAGGGGCCAGACCGGCCCACTGCCTGTGTTTGTAAATCAAGTTTGATGGGGACGCAACCACACCCATCATTTACGTACTGTCTATGGCCACCTTTGCACAGCAACAGTAGACTTGAGTAGTTGTGGCAAGGACATTAGGGCCCACGAAGCCTAAAATACTTACAGAAAAGATTTGCTGAGCCCTCCTCTTAAGCATGGTGGCAAGGACAGGGATCCTCCTGCCCAGATGTAAGTGAATGATGGGGATAAAAGATGCACATTCACCCCACATTCACCCCTGTGGGTTGTTATACGTTGTTTATTCAAGGGCAGGAATGCCACCAGCAGTTTCAACGCTATGAAATGGAACATCCAGAAAAACTTTAAACTGAAGAGGCTCAGAGAGGTTCGAGGTTGGTGACCCCATGGAGGAGCTGGGGGGTGGTGTGCTGGTGAGGGCATTGAAATTCTGCCCCTCTGCCACACACACACACATCCTTGCACTCACTCTGGGTATCTAGTGCATCCAGCTCTGCCTAAGGGTATCCTTCACAGTAAACAGGAAACGGAAGTCAACTACTGCTGAGTTGTGTGACATGTTCTAACAAATCATGGAACCTGAGGAGGGAGTCGAGGGGTCATTATATGTGTCAATGTATAATGTGTCAACTGGTTGTCAGAATCAAACTGACAACCAGTTGAGTACCCAGAGATTTGGAAAACATTTCCTAGGGGGCCTCAGACATTAATTTATAGGATCCCAGGAGTAATCACTTTGTGACCTATCCACGTGTGTGTGCTAAGTCACTTTAGTTGTGTCTGACTCTTTGCAACCCGAAGAACTATAGCCCACCAGGCTCCTCTGTTCATGGGATTTCTCAGGCAAGAATACTGGGGTGGCAAAGCAATCTATAGATTCAATGCAGTCGCTATGAAGCTACCAACGGTATTTTTCACAGAACTAGAACAAATAATTTCACAATTTGTATGGAAATACAAAAAACCTCGAATAGCCAAAGTAATCTTGAGAAAGAAGAATGGAACTGGAGGAATCAACCTGCCTGACTTCAGACTCTACTACAAAGCCACAGTCATCAAGACAGTATGGTACTGGCACAAAGACAGAAATATAGATCAATGGAACAGAATAGAAAGCCCAGAGATAAATCCACGCACCTATGGACACCTTATCTTCGACAAAGGAGGCAAGGATATACAATGGAAAAAAGACAACCTCTTTAACAAGTGGTGCTGGGAAAACTGGTCAACCACTTGTAAAAGAATTAAACTAGAACACTTTCTAACACCATACACAAAAATAAACTCAAAATGGATTAAAGATCTAAATATAAGACCAGAAACTATAAAACTCCTAGAGGAGAACATAGGCAAAACACTCTCTGACATAAATCACAGCAGGATCCTCTATGACCCACCTCCCAGAATATTGGAAATAAAAGCAAAAATAAACAAATGAGACCTAATCAAACTTAAAAGCTTTTGCACAAGAAAGGAAACTATAAGCAAGGTGAAAAGACAGCCCTCAGATTGGGAGAAAATAATAGCAAACGAAGCAACAGAAAAAGGATTAATCTCAAAAATATACAAGCAACTCCTACAGCTCAACTCCAGAAAAATAAATGACCCAATCAAAAAATGGGCCAAAGAACTAAACAGATATTTCTCCAAAGAAGACATACAGATGTCTAGCAAATACATGAAAAGATGCCTAACATCACTCATTATTAGAGAAATGCAAATCAAAACCACAATGAGGTACCATTACACACCAGTCAGGATGGCTGCTATCCAAAAGTCTACAAGCAATAAATGCTGGAGAGGGTGTGGAGAAAAGGGAACCCTCTTACACTGTTGGTGGGAATGCAAACTAGTATAGCCACTATGGAGAACAGTGTGGAGATTTCTTAAAAAACTGGAAATAGAACTGCCATATGACCCAGCAATCCCACTTCTGGGCATGGACACCGAGGAAACCAGATCTGAAAGAGACACATGCACCCCAATGTTCATCGCAGCACTGTATAATAGCCAGGACATGGAAGCAACCTAGATGCCCATCTGCAGATGAATGGATAAGGAAGCTGTGGTACATATAAATCCATGGAATATTACTCAGCCATTAAAAAGAATTCATTTGAATCAGTTCTAATGAGATGAATGAAACTGGAGCCCATTATACAGAGTGAAGTAAGCCAGAAAGATAAAGACCATTACAGTATACTTACACATATATATGGAATTTAGAAAGATGGTAATGATAATCCTATATGCAAAACAGAAAAGGAGACACAGATGTAAAGAACAGACTTTTGGACTCTGTGGGAGAAGGCGAGGGTGGGATGTTTCGAGAGAACAGCATGGAAACATGTATATTATCTAGGGTGAAACAGATCACCAGCCCAGGTTGGGTGCATGAGGCAAGTGCTCGAGCCTGGTGCACTGGGAAGACCCAGAGGGATCGGGTGGAGAGGGAGGTGGGAGGGGGGATCGGGATGGGGAATACATGTAAATCCATGGCTGATTCATGTCAATGTATGACAGAGACCACTACAGTATTGTAAAGTGATTAGCCTCCAACTAATAAAAATAAATGAAAAAAAAAAAGAAATAAAGTAAAACATTCATAATGAAAAAAAATATATATATATAATGGCTGGAATTCCTCATACCTAAATGTATAAGTCAAGAGTGTTCATTAATTTTGTTTTTTAAGGTGGTATAAATTAAACTCTTGGCATTAATAAAGTGCTAGAAAAAAAAACAAAACAAAACAAAAAAAGAATACTGGGGTGGGTTGCCATTTCCTTCTCCAAGGGATCTTCCTGACCCAGGGATTGGATTGAACCCAGGTCTTCTACTTGGCAGGCAGGTTCTTAACCACTGAGACTTGAGGAAAGCCCAGAGAGATCACAGTCTAGCATTAATTCGGCAGTTCCTGGAGCTGGGGCAACCATGTAATTATAAGGCATGCCTGCAGCAGAAACTCAGCAAGTAGCAGAAACCATAGGGAGGACTTTGACTCTCCTTAGGATTCTAGAAAAATCTTACCTGAATTTCAAGGAGCTCTCAAGGCCATTTGGGGACTTGCAAAGGTGGTAGCTACCTTTATGTTTGGAGACATCCAATCTTACATCATATTAAACAAATCAAATTACCCACATTGAACATAATTTATACGTAATGATGTAAGTGTTGAGTCATGTTTTAGTAGACTCTATGATTTAATGTTACCTTTTTAGCAAAGATTTGAGGAATAATTTTCTTTTTGTGTTTTTAAAAAGAAAAAAAAAAAAACTTTGATTATGCCTGTAGGCACCTGTAAATTTCACAGAGCTCTTATTTGGGAAGGGCTAGCCCTGCATTCACATGTCAAGATCCATGATGCGTGTCCACCTGTCTGGGCTGGCTGGAAGGAGACAGTGTGTGAAAGTCATCATCTTGGCGAAGGCAGAGGTCAGACTCCAGAGTTCTGCCCTTTGTAAGGTTAGCAGGAACAAAGCAGGACATCATAGCTTTGCAGTGTCATCATTTTTAGGACAGGGGTCCAGCATCCTACAAACACTGGTGGACATTGCATAGTCCATTTTGAGGATCCCCTCCCCGCTGCCCGGCCACCAGGGAGGTTGGCGTGAGTCAAACAGGTTCACAGAGAAATTAGTGGGAAGGACAAGATAAGATCACTTAAAATCAGTGACTGGCTTTGCAGGACCGGATGGGGACTTTACAGGCTAAAGAGGAGATGTCCATCCTTGGGGGGTTGTAATCCATTGCTGTGGTCCTTCTCAAAGTCCCTGGTGAGATTATCAGCAGAACAAGTGACCTCATTACTTAAAAGGGTTAATATGCTCCCCACGCTTCCCTTAGTTGCTATTCCGACTTTCAGGAGAGGGGTTCTCAAGCCAAATGGAGCACCCAGAGCCTCCAGTAACCGATGTCACAAAAAGTCCAGTGTGCTCTGGAAGTGATTACAAAGCTCACCGCAGAGGATGGGCTGCCCGGCTGACCTCCACCTCCAGGGTGTCCCTATGTGTCTCCCGGTCCTACGTACTCTGTCCCACTGACTCTGTCCTCCAATTGCAAAGAGCCCAGCCTGGCACATAGCGGGTAGTCACCACTATTTGTTGGATTAAAAACAAACAAACAAACAAAAAAAGAATAAATGTTAGGAGAGAGGGAGGGAAGGGAGAAGGAAAAAGGAAGGGAAGGAAGAAATACATCGGATTCTTCCTTCTGCAATGAAGTCAGATGAGGGAACAAACCCAGGCAGGGAGACCCCTGGGCGGCCTATTACACAGTCCACACTGGACTTCTTCAAGGCCCCAGCCTAACAGCCCGAAGCACAGGAAGGTGCTGCCGTTCTAGCAGGAGAAAACGGACACAGTGTAAATACAAGCAGAAAAATTGGTAAACACAGTAGATAGAAGTTCTTTGGGATCCTTTCCAGCTCCAAAATTCTATAATATTAGTATAATAACAAATCAAGGGGCTTCCCTGGTGGCACAGTGGATGGGAATCCACCTGCCAACGCAGAGGACATGGGTTTGATTCCTGGTGCTGGAAGATCCCACGTGCCTCGGAGCAACAAACTTGTGCGCCTCAACTGCTGAGCCCGCACTCCCGAGCCCACAGACCACAGCTACCGAGCCTGTGTGCCTAGAGCCCGTGCTCCGAAACGAGAGAAACCGCCGCAGTGAGGAGCACTCGCTCTCTGCACTACAGAAAGCAACAAAGACCTAGTGCGTTCAAAAATAAATAAATAGATAATAAAATAGAGAAAAACTCTGAATCTTAAAAATAATAAATCAAATACTTGGTTAGAACACATTCTGCACATTTTAGATTGAATTCCTTATGAAGTGAAAGTGAAAGTCGCTCAGTCATGTCCAAGTCTCTAAGACCCCATGGACTATACAGTCCATGGAATTCTCCAGGCCAGAATACTGGAGTGGGTAGCCTTTCCCTTCTCCAGGGGATCTTCCCAACCCAGGGATCAAACCCAGGTCTTCTGCATTGCAGGCGGATTCTTTACCAGCTGAGCCACAAGGGAAGCCCTTATAGTCACAACTGAATGCTTGAGGAATTCATAAAAGGAGAAACTGAAAACATGCCCCCGTGGTGTTTTCTGTCTCCTTATCATCACCACTCCCTCCATCTCCACCACTTGCAGCTCCTCCATCACTCTCTCTGGCTCTGATATGCTCTTCAAGGCTCACCTTAGGCATCATCTCCTCCAAGAGGCCTCTCCCTTCCCTCCCAGCTACCACTCTAGGCCGACCTGTCTTAAGACAACCCTCCTTAGTATTCTCAAAGCACAGCACAGACACATCTGTATTGAAGCATGTTTCCTTCTAGATTGACATTGTTGGTGTAGCTGGCTTTCATTTGCCACATAAGTCATACAGCTCATCGAGGTCACCTCTTTATTTACAATATCTAGCCTGAAACATGCCTGGCTCGTAATGGTGGTTTAATTGCTGAGTCATGTCGGACTCATTGTGACCCCAGGAACTGGGGCCTGCCAAGCTCATCTGTCCATGAGATTTCCCAGGCAAGACTATTGGAGCGGGTTGTCATTTCCTTCTCCAGGGGATCCTCTTGACATAGGAATCGAACCCAGGGTCTCCTGCATTGCAGGCAGATTCTTTACCGACCGAGCCGCGAGGGAAGTACTGGCATGAGATGGACCTACAGTAAATACTGATGATGTGATGACTACATGAATCGCCTAAATTATTCAAAAGCCAGAAAATAATAATTTTTTCAGACTTTGAAACTGCGGAGACTCTTTGGGGTATTTATCGGCAAACATTGTGACCAGTTGACTTTTTTTGGAATACTGACTTTGGGTCAGTTCAGTTTAGTTCAGTCACTCAGTCGTATCTGACTCTTTGCAACCCCATGGACCGCAGCCCACCAGGCCTCCCTGTCCATTGCCAACTCCCAGAGTTTACTCAAACTCGTGTCCATTGAGTTGATGATGCCATCCAACCCTCTTATCCTCTGTCATCCCCTTCTCCTCCCACCTTCAATCTTTCCCAGCATCAGGGTTTTTTCAAATGAGTCAGCTCTTCGCATCAGATAGCCAAAGTATTAGAGTTTCAGCTTCAGCATCAGTTCTTTCAATGAATATTCAGGACTGATCTCCTTTAGGATGGACTGGTTGGATCTCCTTAGTCCAAGGGACTCTCAAGAGTCTTCTCCAACACCACAGTTCAAAAGCATCAATTCTTCAGCACTCAGCTTTCTGTATAGTCCAACTCTCACATCCATACAAGACTACCGGAAAAACCTTAGCCTTCACTAGATGGACCTTTGTTGGCAAAGTAACGTCTCTGCTTTTTAATGTGTTCTCTAGGTTGGTCATAGCTTTTCTTCCAAGGAGCAAGTGTCTTTTAATTTCATGGCTGCAGTCGCCATGTGCAGTGACTTTGGAGTCCAGAAAAATAAAGTCTGACACTGTTTCCACGTTTCCCCATCTATTTGCCATTAAGTGATGGGACCAGATCAAGTCCAATGTTAAATACAAGGCCAGAGACCTATTGCTGGGCACGGACCGAATGAATTTCAGAGAGCAACACTACCCGAGTCTCACCACTAGATGGCAGCCGCGCCCCAGGAGCAGGCGATTCCTGCCCTCTGACCACACCCTGCCCGGGGCTGTCCACCTCTGGTCCTGCTCCTTCAGGGATCTCAGATCGCTGGATGAGGAGGGCAGGTCCTGGCAGGTATTGATGACCCTGGGAACCACATCCCCAGAAGATGTTCTTTCCTGCCCCTCTCCACTCTCATTTATTCTCATAAATGCCACCAGTCTCTTCCTCCTTCATGTCCCGCTTCTCTACCCGCCAGCCAACACTTGATAAAACTCCCCTTGCCTACAGGGCGATCCGATGCCTCATGCAGGACCCAACCCAGCTGCAAACCACCTGCTCAGTTAACATGCACTAGGAAAGACACGGGCAGTGTCTCCTGGGTGTCTCCCAGCGAAATCAGGCGTCTTGAGAACTGTCATGTAGGAGAAATAGAAGCTGCCCAGGAGGAAGACAGACAGACAGACAAGGGGGAAAAAAGGGTCTCAAGACACAAATAGAGAAAAACAAAAGATGGAAGCACCGGAGGAAACAGCTATAAGAACCTAGCTCTGGGTGCTGTGTGGCTTAGAGAGGAAGAGGCTTGACCAGTCAGAGAGACTGGTGAGGAGGACACTTGACTTAACTGAATTTGTCAAGAGGACCAAGGGGTCAGACCTGGAGAGACTCAGGGCCGGAGTCCCGGCTCCTTGTCCAGGGCACCTCTGATGGAAAAGGAAGGGAAGCAACTGTGGGGGCTGAGGAGGGGGAGGCCGAAGGCGGTGGCTTCTCCCTGGGACTCCCTGATCTGAGCAATTGCTTGGCATGATTTCCCTGTGCCCTGGAAAATGAAAAGGCTTCTCCCGTCTAGGTGACCTACCGAGAGACAGACACAAAGTGTGGCCCTGCCTGTGTCACAGGGCTGCTTTGAGGACCCAGTGTCACGGACATAATTATATGAATTATGTATTTATATACAATATAGTTAGTACGGCAAACGGCCTCTATAAATTGTAAGGTGCCTTGTGAATGTTCTCTTGGCTGCTCATTCCACGCTGACCACCAGCACCTCTCAGCCAAGGCCCTGTCCTAGGATCCCGGGCAGAGGCAGAAGTCCAGACCCAGCCCTTGCAGAAAAGAGGAAAATGTGAGATGACACCATTTAAGCTCTGCAAGTTAGCGTGGTTTCCAATTTCCACTTCTCTTACGGGAAGTCTTCGGTCATCTGAAGCAGCCGGCCAGGTCTGGAATGCGGGTTCTCCAAGCCGCACACCCTGGAATCTTCAGTAACTAGATGATGTGAGCTGAGGCAGGGGTGGCTACAGATGGGACAAAGTTTGGGAGACATGATGACTAAGTGTCAGGCTGGCCCTTGGGAGGACCTTCTTCATGGAGACCTGACCATAAAAAGATGTGTCTGAGGCAACTGGGGATCTGTGAATGTGGGGTGGTTAACATTAACGAACATGTACATTTCAAGTGAGCTTATGATGGCATTGTGGTTATTGTTTTAAAAAAGAAGAAGAGAGGAAGGAAGGAAGTCCTCATTAGACATACACATCTCCACTTGCAAGGATTTACTGATGGAAAAATTCTTGGATTTGCTTTAAAATACTTTTTTTAAAAAATGTAGAAAGAGGGGTAGTTCCCTGGTTGTCTAGTGATTAGAATTCGGTGCTTTCACTGCCATGGACCAGGTTCAATTCCTGGTCAGGGAACTGGGATCCCACAAGCTGCATGGGGCAGTCAAAAAAAAAAAGAAAAACGTGTAGAAGGGTGACAAGTGAAAAAGAATGAGCATTGGCTACCTGTCATGTGGGTGATGGCTGGCCATCCTGTGCCATTGGTACATGGACTTCTGCGCTAGCCAGGTGAGGGGGGCAGAGCTGAGCTGGAGCAGCTGGGAGCTACACGGTGGGGAATGGAGGGACACAGATATCCCCCAAGCAGGGCCTGGGCCTGCTTTCTGCCCCGTGGATACCACAACTGCCTGTGATACCTCCCCTGTCCTGTGAGGGAGGAGCCTACAGACAGCCCAGCTCGTACCTGGACACTTGTTCCTGGGCCCAGATCCCCCCAGGTCATGCATGTGCTTATGTATGTGTGTGTGTGTGTGTATATATATACACATACATACATACACTTGTGTACATATATACATTGATATTATACATACACATACACTACATGATATACACATTATATATGTGATATTAATTATATATTATTTATATATCATATATTAATCATATATCACACATTACATATTATGATTATGTAATATGTGAATTACTTACTCATATACAGTACGTAGCAGTGTTAGTCACTCGGTCGTGTCCAACCCTTTGCGACCCCATGGACTGTAGCCCACCGGGCTCCTCTGTCTGTGGGATTCTCCAGGCAAGAATCCTGGAGTGGGTTGCCATTCCTTCTCCATGTGATCTTCCCGACCCACGGATCAAACCCAGCTCTCCTGCACTACAGGCAGATTCTTCACCATCATATCTACAGGGAAGCTGTAGATATATTCATCAAGCCCTTGCTATCTGCATTTTCTTATACAAGCCTTACAAAAGCTGTCTAAGGTAGCAATGATCACATCCACTTAACAAATGAAAAAATTAAGGCTCAGAGAAGTTAAGTAATTTGTGCAAAGCCAAATGTAAGGATAGCAACATACCTCACATCCCTCCTGATCAGATTCTGTGGGGGAACCAGTGAATTGCTGTACATAGAAAGTACTTAGACTGGTGCCTGACACAGAGAAAATGCTAAATAAGGGTTTGTCTTTCTGATGGCTGTTACTCCACCGCCTGCCACACCCTGCAGAGGGTGGAGGAAAGCCGAGAAATCTGAACCGGGGGAAAAGAAATGATCTGATTATTTGCCTTGCAAAGTAAGTCACCCCCCGGGCTTCTTCACCAGCCAGGCCGTTGGGCTTGAGAAACTGACTGTAGGACTGCAGAGGCAGCTGAAGCCGAGCAAGCCACATTCTCAAACGCCTCCAAGTCCAGGTCTCCTGGTCACTCAGCCCCTGCACAGAGAATGCTCAGCTTCCAGAGGAGGCCAAAGGAAAAGCCCCTTCAGCTCAAGCCCCCCGGCGGCTCGGTGGACGGCTGGCCCTCCGGCCCTCTGCTTCTCAGGCCCCTCATCCCACATCAACCTCTGCAGAGCCTTCCCCCGCTGGAAACTTCATCTCACAAGATTCCCACTCCTGCCTGCTCTGCCCGTCCCAGCTCCCTCCTAGGAGAGCCTCCCCTATAGGCCACCTAGGGGGTCCTCACCCAGTCCTGTTACCCTAGCAGGGACCCCTCCAGCCTCACCCTGGGGCTCCCAACCAGTGAGAAGAGAGGCTTATCCTCCTGGAGTTGGTGTGAGAATGGAGGGTCAGCCTGGCTTTCTTGGCTTCAGGGTGCAGACTCGCATTCATTCTTCATCACTTCACACCTGGCTTCTGACAGCACAATGTGGTAACTGCTAAGAGAGATGGAAACCCTGCCCCTCCACTGCAGTGACATTCCTCATTGGCTTCTTATCACCAGGATAAGTGACATGAAAAGCACAGGGGTGCAGTCAGGAAAAGGGGGGAAAGAGAAAGTGAACATGCTGCTTTGCCCCCAGTTCAGAGATGTCTGGGCCCGAGGGTGGGGGCGGGGCGGGGGTGGGGTAGGACCCCATGTGCTCCTCTGACCTTTGGCTGTGGGTTCCTGGCCTCGGGTCACATAGGGTGCCCATACTTAGGCCTCGGGGCACTCCCAGAGGTACCCCTGCCGTCTTGGAACCGAGGATGTTAAAAAAGTCTACACTTGCTTTCTCCTACATCCAGAACAAACAGGCCTCCTAGGTCCCGTGGCCAAGACCTGCCCTGGACCGAGCTAGTGTAGACTCTGAGTGATCCACTTTTTGGCAGCCACCACCATCACGGTCACACACTCCACTGACCCAGGGACCCACATCTCCAGTTTTCGGAGCCTGGGGTTGGGAGGAGCGGCCCCGCCCTCCTCAACACACCAGCTTCATCCAGATCTCTCCGAAACCTGAGGACCAACTGCAGAGAAGCTTCATTAATTTTTCACCAGATTCATCTACTAGAGGCTGAGCAGAGCTGAGCCAAAGCCCTATCACAAGCGCCTCTGCCGGCGGCCCAGCAAGGGTTAACCCATTAGCCCACATCCTGGTGAGCTCACCCCGCTGGAGCCGGCTCTGCGCTGGGATTCGCTGCACGCAGCTCCTGGAGGGGCCAGGGAGGCTTCTTCCCGGGGCTGGGGTACAGGACTTGAGCAGGAACTCTCTGCCCGCTTCCTCTTGGCGCCAGCTGTGTGCGATCCCCAGGTCTCCCCCATCTTCCCCGGGGGGCGTTGAGCACAGTAAGTAAGGAGGCCACTGGCCCTCTGCCCCTCCTTCCACTTCCCTGGAGGAAGGAGCCGGTTTTAACTTTGCTTTAGAGCGCTTGAGTCTGTGAGCCGGAGGTGGGAGGCAGATGCGCACAGCCGGCTGAGGGGAGGTGGGCTGGCTGCACCCTGGGAAGGCAGCGGGGAGAGAGGTGATGGGGCGGGTTGCACCCGGTGCTGCACCTGGAGGAGGGGAAGCTGGCTGCAGGTGGCTGCCTCTGCCCTGTAGTAGGGCAACCAGCCTTCACCCTCCACAGCCGTGGGCGGGGACCACACTCCCGAGCTGGCTCAGATGAGCCAAACCGCCTGACTTCGGAGTGCTAGGCGTCCTCGGGTCCCGGAGGGCACAGAGGGACCTCAGAACTAGACCTAGGCATCCCCATCAGACCTCAGCGTCTGCCAGTCCATCCCTCCCAGCTGCAGGTGTGGCAGGCGCCCAGGGCAGGTGCGGGCAGGGGCTGGGCAGGCTCCCTGTCGGGAAGGGGAAACCAGGCTGGCCCATATAAACACAGACAAAACGTGCAGGGGAGACGTGTGCCTTGGGGACCACACACCCAGGGAAAAGCAGATGCTACCACCTGAGCTGTTTTTCCACCTTGTTACTGGGCAGGGCCTGGGCTCCGGCTGCATGGAGTGAAGCGTGAGGTGAGTGGCCCTGTCTAGATGGAGCTGGGGAACTTCCCTTCCTAGAAGCCCTGGGAGCAGGGTGGCCCTGCCCTGGGGACAGCAGCCGGGGATTCAGAAACCTTATCAATTCAAGCCCTAGGCACCACTCACCTCATCGGGACAGGGTCGCCAATGGAATGTCTGGTTGGGGGTGGCCAGTGGCCAGCAGTGACAGCTGGGTGGGGGTACTGTGGGGACCCCAGTGGGGAGAGGCTTGACCCTCCATGTCTCAGGAATTCCAAACAGAAACTCATGCTTGCATCTTTCTCAGGAATCCTCTTATCTCTGTCACTTGTGTTTTGCAACCTGCCCTCCCCTCTTGTCCCACCAGAGGACCCTTCTCTCTGGGTACCTCCTGGCTGGGAGACATGAGCCCTGCCTCCCCTGCTCTCAGCCCCTGCAGTTCCCAGAATAGTCCAGCTCCTATCAGGGATGAGAAGCTTGAGAAAGGATTGATAACTCCAGCCCCAAGTACAATGGGGCCTCTTACCATATCAGGGTTGCAGATATATTAACAAGGATGCCAGCTACTTTTGAATTTCTCACACACAACAAATGCTTTTCGGTGTAAGGATGCCCCAGGTCACCTTTGGAACATTCTTATAAGTAAAAGCATCCATTGCTTATCTGAAATGCAAATTTAACTGGGCATTTTGACATTTTATTGGCCAAATCAGGGAATCTATTAATATTGACAGTGTTAAGTGAAGTGGAAGGGCAGGCTTCTTCCTTGAGCAAACACAGTAGAGTATAAGGACCAGGATTCGGGTTTAGGCAGCTCTGGGCCTCAGTTTCCTTATCTGTAAAATGGGAATGATAATAACAGTACCACCCTCATAGAACTGGGGCTTCCCTGGTGACTTGGTGGTAAAGAACCTGCCTGCCAATGCAGGAGACTCGGGTTCGATCCCTGAGTCGGGAAGATCCTCTGGAGAAGGAAATGGCAACTCACTCTGGTATTCTTGCCTGGAGAGTTCCATGGACAGAAGAGCTTATTGGGTTACAGTCCATGGGGTCGAAAAGAGTCGGACAAGACTGAGTGACCAACATGTTCACTTTCACTTTCCAGTATTCTTGGTAAATCCCATGGACAGGGGAGCCTGGTGTGCTTCAGTCCATGGGATCACAAGAGTCGGGCATGACTTAGCGACTAAACAACAACAATAACCTCTTGGAGTTATTAAGAGATGCTCCAGGTGAAGAAAGTGGCAGGTACCAGGCATTTTGTACTCTACTGGGATGATGGCGGTGGGGGTTGGGGGAGGGCTTTGTGGCCACTGTCAGAGGCCTCTTGTTTCTCTGCTACTTGCAGCTTAAGGCCCCTGGCTCCAGCTCACACATCCTCAGCAGTTTCACCCAGCAGCGTCAGCCTAATGCCTCACCTGAAGCAGCCACCCTGCGATTCTGTTCACAGCCCGTTGCCCCCATTTCAAAGGTACTCTCCACGCACCACTCCCATACTTTAAAAAGAAAACCAAAACTTCAAAACCTTCCCAACAAGGAGCAGGATAGACTCAAACCCAGGCTCCGCAGCCAAACAGGATCCACAACTCCCATTTCTAGCCTGGTTCTCTATGCACCTGCTGAGTAACTTTGGGCAAATTACTTAACCTCTCTGATCCTCAGTTTCTTCACCTGCAAAATGGGATGATAATTGTCCCATCCTCAGTGTCTTGTCAGGAGAGGGAAATGATGCACTTCCAAAAAGGCACTCAGCCTGGTCTTCAACCCCTAGTAAGAGTCGGAGAAATGACAATTATTGTTATTGTATGACGTGTCGACCCTCCCCTGATGCACCAGGTACTGCTTCTGTTTGGAGAAGCTGCTGGGGCACCCTGGAGACTTCAGGAAGGCCAGCCAGCAGAAAGCACCCAGTCTTGGCAAGAGGTCTGTCCATTAGACACCAGGGAGGGAGGGGGGCAGTCACGGGGTCCCCCTGCTCCTCACAGCTGCCTCTCCTGCCCCCAAGTTAGCCAGTCCCATCCTTCCACCCCCTGTAAGAGCAAAGGGGATGGGCGATGGATGGGGAGGAACAGCAATGGAGACTTGACCCTGCGATGCTCAATCTTCCCGTTGCAGTTCCGCTGCTTAGTGAGTCATTTAACACATGACTGGTGATCCCCAAGCTCCAGCCAGGTGCTGAGCTACCTGCTGGAGGGCACGGGAAGCCGAGGGAGCCCCAGGCCCAGCCCTGCAAGGACTCGGGGAGGGACTGGAGAACGTCCAGCCCTGTAAGAACAGACACGCCTCTGGTCACCTCCAGGGCAGTGACCCACTTATTTCACTTTCAACTGCTGTCCACTAAGTGGTGCATTTCTGACACTCGAGAATCTACTGGAGGGAAAACTATATGGTCCTTACTATCCTGGACACTCGGCATTGCTCACCAGCTTGCACGATCCATGCAACCCACCCAACCGCCCACTGGGGAATGAACCTATGAGTGCATGAGAAACAGCCAGAAAGTCCCTGCATTCTGTCCCCTCTCATTTGAGATGTCACTTTACCTCGTTCATCAGAGATGCTGCTGAGCCAGGAAATGTGGATACCCAGAGCTCCTCTTCGGAAAGGGACATGGTTTGAGTTGTGTCTGTGGCTCTGCGTCTAGAGTTGGGTGCGGTGTCAGGGAGCCCTGTGGAGCAACCTGGGGAACAGAGGTCAAAGGGCAAACACTGGAGAGATATTCACAGGCAGGCTCTCCAAATACCCGGTCCATTACAAATAGCCACAGATAAGGATACAAGCTCTAACAAGATTAGAGACAGTCCCTTCTGGATACTAGTTCTGCCAACCAAACCCTGTCTTTGCTCTGTCCAGGGCCTTCTGGCTCTGTGAAAGAGTTTTCCCTCAAGAAAGAAAGTGAAAGTGAAGTCGTGTCTGACTCTTTGCGACCCCATGGATGGTAGGTCGCCAGGCTCCTTCGTCCATGGGATTTTCCAGGCAAGAATACTGGAGTGGGTTGCCATTTCCTTCTTCAGAGGATCTTCCTGACCCAGGGATTGAACTCTGGTCTCCCGCATTATAGGCAAACACTTTACCATCTGAGCATATCTTTCCAGAGATGAGGGGAAAACAGTAAAATTCTTGTTCTCTCTCTCCCTCTATCTCTCAGCTCCACCTCTGCCTCCATCGTCCGCTCTCATCTCTGCCTGCATCTCTGTCATCCTCTCCATCTCTTATCTCCACCTCTGTCTGCATCTCCACCTCCATCTCCACTTCCATCTCCACATCCATCTTCTATCCCCAAATCCCAGTCTCTCAAAGATGTACCTTCTCTTTCTCTCAGGATCTCCTCTTTCTCAGAATCAGCACAGAGGATTCCTATAAGAGTCAGGTGACACTCTCACCTCATTGATTTCCTTCTCTGTCTTATTCTGCGGTCACTTTGCCCCTGCCCATACCCCTACTTTCCTTTTCTGGGGCAACATGCCTCCTGCCCACACCTCTACCCTGGATCCCGATTTCCATCATAGGACTTCAACCATTATCAACACTCCCCTGTTCTTGGTTTAACTACACTTTCACCTGCTCCCTAGACTGACCCACTTGATTATTACCACTATGACTTTTACAGTTCTTTTTCACTGGGTATAATTTATACACATTGCAATGCACAAATCTTAGTGTACCACATTGACAAATGGATCCTCTATGTAACCCACACTGACATAAAGAGATGGAACATTTCCATTGACCCCAGAAAGCCCCAGTTATTTCCTCCCCACCCCTACAACCACTGTTTTGAGATCTGTCACCTTAGATTAGTCCTTAGAAAGTTCTAGAAGATCATGTAAGTGGAAACATATACTATATGTGCTCATTCATATCTGACTTCTTTCACCCACCATATCTATGGGACTCATCCAAGTTGTGTGTGTATCCAAAGGTGGTTCCTTTTTATTGTTGAATAGTATTTTGTATTTTTATGAACATACAGTGTGTGTTCATCTTTTCTCCTGTTCGTGGATATTAGGGTTGTTTTCTGGATTAGAGCTACTATGAACAAAGCTTCTATGAATATTCTTAAACAAGTCTTGGTGCACATAGGTTTCCATTTATCTTGGAGTGGAATTGTTAGCTCAAAGGGAAGGTGGATGCTTCACTTTGTAAGAAACTATTTGACCTGGTTCCAAAGTGGCTATCCCATTTTACATTCCCACAAGCAGTGCTTGAGAGTTCTGGTTGTTGTGAGATGTTTAAAGTTTAGCCATTCTAGTGAGTGACTGGATCTCCTTGTGGTTTTAATTTGCATTTCATCTTTCATTTAATTTGCATGGCAATCTCAAGGTTTTTTTTCATGGATTTCTTCTTCATCTGTCTTCCTGTAATGGATCTGTTCAAATCTTTGCCCATTTTTCAAATTGTGCTGTTTGTGTTGATATTAATCCCGTGTCGTAGTTCTTTACATATTCCAGATAGAAATCTTTTGACAATACATATTTTGCTAAAATTTTCTCCCAGTCCATAGCTTGCCTATTCATTTTCTTCTGGTAGCTTTTAATGAGCAGTTTTAAATTATGACAAAATCTAATTTATTGATTTATTTTTCTTCCTCGGTTATTGCCATCTCTGTCAACCTCCAGGTCACAAAGGTATTCTATTTTTTTCTCCTAAGAGCTTTATGGTTTTCACTTTTATGTTCAGGTTTTGCCCATGATCCATTGCAAATTCATTTTTTTGTTGATGGTATGAGGTGGGGACAAGTTTCATTTTTTTCTATATGAATATTCAGTTATTCCAGCACCACTGGTTGCAATGGCTTCCCTTTCCCCCGTGGACTAGTTTTGGTGTTTTTGTCAAAAGTAGTTGTCAGCAGTTACTGTTAGGCTTGTGGGGTTGGTTACTAGGGATAGTGCTGTGATTTCCTGAAAGTCTGACTTCCAGAGAGAGGGTTGGCTTCCTGGGCTGGTGGTTTCTCAGGCTGGTTGCTGCAAGTTCTGGGTCAGAGTTCCGCTTTTATACATGTCTGGCTGTTGACCATTTATACACATGGTCAGTGTCTCATTCAGTGTCTCATCTATTACAGATGTTTGCAAACATGTCTATAGTAGAATAAACAACTTAAGTAAGATAGTAAGATAATCAACTTCCATACATCCATCTTCCATAAAAAGATTTTATAACCTTTAACATTCTGTCATATTTGATACGGAGGTTCATGTTTTCATGTATATCATGCCATTGAGACATTTTATCCCTGTATGTGATTTCAAGATATACCTCCATTCTCATTAAAGACGCTTTCTTTTGTGTCCACAGTATCTTCATTATACCGAATACAAGATATTTTTTTTAGACACACCGAAGGGCTTGTGGGATCTTAGTTCCCCAACCAGGGATCGAACCCAGGCCCACAGCAGTGAAAGCACCAAGTCCTAACCTCTGGACTGCCAGGGAAGCCCCCAAATACACATTTTAAATCCTTAGTGGCATTTAACATCCAAACCAAAGCCAAACTTCCCTAAAACTATCCCAAAATGTACCGGTTGGTTTCTTCTAGTCAGAATCCAGAAAAGGAACATATTGTATTTAGTTATATTTTAAAATTTTCCTTACTGAAATATTTTACTGATCTTTTTTTTTTTTTAATCCCTCTTCCCCTTTTCCCTTTGTTAACCATAAGTTTGTTTTCTATGCCGATGGGTCAGTGTCTATTTTGTATTTAAGCTCATTCTATCAATTTTTTAGATTCCACGTATAAACAATATGATATTTTCTTTCTCTGTCTGGCTTACTTCTCTTGGTATGCTCATGTCTAGGTCCATGCCATTTTACTGATCTTTAACACATGCATGTGAGAGTAGCCATGTCATAGTAAACAGCCCATGTAACCGTCTGGGGCCAGATAGAGAGTTGGATCATGATGGCACTCCAGAAGTTTCCGTCTATCCCCCTTCCAGTCACCACCCCAGCTGAAGGTAACCACTACGCGGCACTGATCGTCTTACACGTTTTTGAATCTTCTGTAAATGGAAGATAGCATCTGGCTTCTCTTGCTCATGTTTGGGGTCCTGCACAGACAGACATAGGGTTCATTCTCTCCTCATGCTCTGGAGCCCCAGGCCGGGCTTCCATCCTGGCGCCAGCCTGCAGCCTCACCTTCCCTAGTTCTGTGCAACAGATATGGATGCATCTCCACGCACTACACCTGCCTCCTGACACCCTAGAAGTGGCCTCCAAGGGAAAAGGACCTCCATCTCCCTTCTCAAATTGCTCCCCTGGGGGCTGAGCCAACATGCAAATCCATGGAGAGTCTGGGAGGCCCGCACCCCAGACCTTCCTTCCACTGACTCCTCCCAGCCCAGCCCCTCAGGGCTTCAGTCCTCATCCAATGCAGCCCAACTTCCCAGTAAATTCACTGCTGTGTACAGAAATCTCTCCCATCCTGCTCACAAAAAGGGATATTAGTAAATGCTGTTTGAGAGGGGCCTGAGGTGCCCCAAAAGGAAACACAAAGGAAGAGGAAGAATGTGGGGCACCAGGAGCGGAGACCGGAAGGGAGACCAAAGACCAGGGCCGTAACTCAGTCTAGATCACATAGCTAGAAAGTGGTTGAGTCTGAAAATAAGATGCCATTTCGTAAATTGTAGCTTTAAAGGACATCATTGTTCCCTGATTTAAATAATAAGGACAGTTGATTAAAGTGTTAGTCGCTCAGTCGTGTCTGACTCTTTGCGACCCCATGGACTGTAGCCCGCCAGGCTCCTCTGTCCATGGAACTCTCCAGGCAGGAATACTGGAGTGGGTTGCCATTTCCTTCTCCAGGGGATCTTCCCAACCCAGGGATTGAACCCAGGTCTCCTGCATTGCAGACAGATTCTTTACCATCTGAGTCACCAGGGAAGCCCATTTATCTCTCACATGGGGGAAAAAAAAAAAAAACAGCTTGAGAGGCTTCTTATTTTTGTAGATCTCAGCTGCTTTTCCTTTTGACTTCAGCACTGAGAACCAGGCTGGAGACGGATGCTGAGAACAGGAACGGTATGTGAGGAGTCCTCGCCCTTGCTTCTGAGTTGCCGGTACCAGGAGCCCAGGCCATAGGAACGGTGACCATGGAGGCCCTCCCCAAGGCCCTGGAGGTCGAAGAGAAGTCTCCCGAGTCCAAGGACCTTTTGCCCAGCCAGACGGCCAGCTCCCTGTGCATCAGCTCCAGAAGCGAGTCCGTCTGGACCGCCACCCCCCGGAGTAACTGGGAAATCTACCGCAAACCCATCATTATCATGTCCGTGGGTGGTGCCATCCTCCTCTTCGGTGTGGTCATCACCTGCTTGGCCTATACCCTGAACCTGGGCGATATGAGCCTCAAGGTCCTGAAGATGGTGGGGCCTGCCTTCCTGTCTCTGGGACTCATGATGCTGGTATGTGGGCTGGTCTGGGTGCCCATTATTAAGAAGAAACAGAAGCAGAGACAGAAGTCAGTGTTCTTCCAGAACCTCAAGTCCTTCTTCCTGAACCGCTGATGGCAATCTTGCCCTCTGTCCGCCCCACCACCCCGACCCCTTGTCCAGGAGAAGGTGTCATGGCCAAAGTCCAACATCTCTGGTCCCTTGGGTGGTGGAGTCTGCCATAAAACTGATGCAGGCAAACCCTCTTCTGGGCCCCATGGGAAAAAGCAAGCTCAGGGCTGCGCCCTCCGTGTGGCTGGGAGGCACCGCTGGATGATCTCATTTAGTCTCTGTTATGTCTGACGCTTCCCCCGAGATCCTGGCCGCAGCCGTCGCCTTCCATGGCTGTCACCCCGGCCTGTGCATTCAGGTGTCACTCATCTAATGAACGTGCTCTGCCAAGCGCTATGCATGTTGGGAAATTCCTTGAGATGGACTATCCCCCGAGAAGAACCTCCCGCTTACATTTCTGAGTGCCTGCACTGGATTCTGCATTTGCTTCCTTCTAGAACCCAGACTGACCAGCAGAGGCCCTTTGCAGAGAGGAGGGAAATCCTGGCCATTGAGATTACCCCCTCCAGCTCTTTCTGTGGCCAAGATGCTGGCTTGTGTTTCAAGAGATCAGATAAGTCACAAGTACAAACATTCCAAAGAGTGAGAAGTGGCTGGGAGAAACACTTTCCAAGAAGGCACATTCTCCCCTGGAAATGGCTCTGGGAGTTAGCTGGAGAAGCAATTTAACCCTCAGTTATACAGTATTTACACCGGAGGTGGCGGCATGCGCCAGGGGGTATCACAGTCTCCCCTTGACCTTCTAACTCCTTCTCTGTGACTGCTCTTCCGTCTGAACTGGACACTTAGCCAAGGACAAGCGCATGTTGCCCTAACTTCCTTCTCCCCTGACCCCAGCCTCTACCCCACGATTCTGGAATAGCCGGGTGGAAAGCCGCTGCAGAGGGCTGCGGTAAGCGTTTGCTCTGCTTCACCCCTATCGAGAATCACAACCCAGAGATTCGACTCCACAGCTGAGTGTCTGGAGGTTTCCAGAGACGGTTTTTACTTCAGAAAGTCCCAACTTCTGCTCTCCCAGCCCCCACCCACCCACACACAGACATTCAGTGAGGGCTCAGCTCGGGGCCAGGCCCCGGGATGGAGCAAGCTAGACAGACAGCCGGTCCCTGCATTCATCTCCCACATGAAGAGAAAGACGCGGCCAGGCCAACAGGTGCTGAGCCAGACACGGGTGCTGAGTCCTTTCTGGGCAGTGAGGGTGGGGGCAGGAACATGGCGGGCGGGCGAGGGGTGGTCTGCTCTAGCTGAAAGCTGTGCAGCCGACAGAATCAACAGAAGCGGAGGAAAGAGAACGGGCACAGGCAGGAAGGGAAAGCATTTGGCAGGAACAGTGTGCGGAGCTGGGGGAGGGGAGCAGGATATGACTGGGACACCGTGGAGCAAGTTCCCTCGTCTGGAATGGTCGCCCGAGCTCCTCCCTTGGCCTGCTCCTCACCCTGCCTCCTGCTTCCCCAAGTGCCTCACTGCAGCTTCTCCTCGAGGCCCTCCTGGGTCTGTGGCAGAGACTGTGTAGGGGGTTCCCTGGGGCTAACCACACAGAAATCACCCGTGAGGTAAGTGCTCCCCAAACCAGGGGCGTCCTGCAGCATCCAGAGGTGGCCAGACCAGGAGGGCACCTGTGAGGAAGCCAGGCTCCCACAGGCCTGTGGCCCAGTGGACAGCATCTAATTACCAGGGAAGGGTCACCTCAGCCTTCTGCCCCCGCCTCCACCTCGGCCCTTGACTGCGTCACTGTGGCAGCCTCTCTCTAACAGGCCTCCAGGCGTTTCCATCCTTATGGGGGTGGTTCTATATGCAGAGTCAGGACACCACCTTGTTCACTCTGCATCATGGGAAATTCTGTGGAGGCAGGTACCTGTGACAGGGGGACACTCCCCTGCCCCGCCCACCCGAGGACCCAGAGTTTGGGGACTTTGAGCCAGCATGACCATGTTTCTCATTCAGACAACACAGTCACCTGGCCCCTGCACACAGGCAGTCAGGGCCCATCATGGGGCCTCACCAGTCACTATGTCACTCACTGTGGTCCCAGTGCCTCAGGTGGCTTACGGATGGTTTCTGACATGAAAGCAGATTCCATAACGGCCCTACCCTGTCACTCTCAGAGTCCTCTATGCTTTCCCACCTGGGAGCAAGCAGGGAGGACTCCTGGCTGGCTTGATGGTCATCCACATGTCCCAAGTCTCATTTCCTCCCCTTGCAAGCTTGTCATCTGGGCATTGCCATGGGACGGAGGCCAGGTGCATGTTACTACCATCTGTTGTCTTGGCAGAGGGCAGTTTGGGGACCACAAGACTCTAGAAGGCATCCAAGGTCTGGACTCACCTGGAAGGCTCCCACAGTCTCGCCCACATTCCCTAATTCTTAAGCTAGTTTCTCAGTAAGAAGAATGAGGAAAGATTCCAAGCATCATTCACCACCCTTCTCTTCTGGGCTTCCCCATATGACTGTGGACCAAGGAGCATGCCTGGGTCAGGCTGAGGGGCTTTTGCCAAAGACCGTTGCCACATGGAAGTCTGAGGAATGCATGTGCCTGGTCAGATGCCATGTTTCTGGCAAAAAAAACCCCCACCATGCCTCCTTCCATGCCATGAATGCAAGGTCAGGACCAGCATCCATGCATCTCGCTACTGGATTATATTATCCTACCCATGGCTGTTCTGTTTGGGAGAATTCCATTTAATCTAAGTGCTGAAAAAACTGATGGGATGTTAAATTGTATCCTGTTTGACAGTGTCCACTGTGTTTTCATTCTGTTCCATCAGGAATTGCAGACTCTTCCACTAATTCATTCCTCTAAAATGCCCCCCACCCTATCCCATCACCACACGCCCTCCCCGGCAATGTGCTATCTGGGAGAAACGGACTGTGTGGGATTCCTGTCTGGTTCCTCGGGGGCCCCGTGGGAGCTGATGACCCTACTCTGAGATGCTGAAAGACCAGACCAGACAGAACAGAAGCTCCTGTTTCCCTCCCCGCAAGCCTGGTCTTGAGAGATGGAAAAAGAACCTTCCTGAATGAATCAGTGGTCCAGGGGAAGAGACTGGACTGCCTGGCACTATGTCTTACAGGAAATACAAATAACATCTCATTTAAGCCACTATTTTTTGGGTCCATTACTTGCAGCCAAATAAAATTCTTATTTACACACAGGTGACAAGTCTGGGGATAGAGTTATTTTCTTCCTCTAAGCCTCTACGTTCTTTTCTTCCACTATTTGATGAGACTCAGAACTGATGTATTTAGAACAAAGACTTTCACAAATAAGCTCCAAATCACTCCAGTGTATCTTTCCTCCAAATCCTTCCAGGATTCATGACATCTCTAAGGAGAGAGACACGGGAGGGGAAAGCCAGAGCAGAAAGACCACGACGCGGCTAGACTTCCTGTCCCCGTCTCTGGGGGTCAGGGACCTCCCTCAGCCTGGGCATCGCGTGGTGGGCATGGAAAGAGTGGCGTTCACACAGGGCACCTGGAAGCCTCTGTGACCAGTCAGGCTGCCCCACCTACTCTAAGAGCTGAGGCAGGGGTGGGTGGGAGACAGTGGTTGGTTTATAGAGGGTTCTATAACCTAGAGTCATTAATGGGAGGAGACACCTAGACACTCAGTTCTCTTTCTCCCAGGTTTCAATCCCCGCATTTGTCAAAATTAAAGTGACCCAAGTTCACAAACACAGAGGATTCTGTATTGATCAGGAGCACAGATTCTAGAGACAGCCCACCTGGGCTCACGTCTCATCTGGTCTTGCCAGGTCTTTGACCCTGAACAGCTTACTTTATTTCTGCAAGCCTCCATTTTGGTGTGTGTGTGCTCATTTATTTTTAATTTTTCTATTGAGGTAATAATAATTTAGGGGCTTCCCAGGTGGCTCAGCGGTAAAGAATCTGCCTGCCAATGCAGGAGACACAGGAGACATGGGTTCAATTCATGGGTCAAGAAGATCCCCTGGAGGAGGAAATGACAACCCTCTCCAGTATTCTTGCCTGGAGAATCCCATGGACAGAGGAGCCTGACAAGTACAGTCCATGGGGTTGCAAAAAAGTTGGACATGACTTAGTAACCAAACAACAAATATTCCATTGCATATATACCACATTTTCTTTATCCATTCATCCACCAATGGGCACTCAGGCTGTCTCCATATCTTGGCTATTGTAAATAATGTCAGAATGAACATGGAGGTGTAGATATCTTTTGGGATTAGTGTTTGTTTTCATCCATACTCCCATCTTCACAACTGCAAATGGGGTTAATAAAAATGCCTGCCTCTTCCTGAACATTAACTGAGATAATCCACATAAGGCTTTTATGTATTAAGCCCTAAATACTAGTCTTTATTAATGTTAATGGACTACACCAGGCAGTATATTTTCCTGAATGGTTTTGCATAAGGAAAGAATGCAAGTCTGTACAACAAAGTGTGAGCTGATTGGGAAAAGAGAATTGAGTTGAGGGGATCACCGTGCACTGTGCTGGCTGGTGACTGGGGGCCTAACGCCACCAGCCAATAGTTTCATTCCGACCTTTTTCACTCTTGCCTCCCCTCTGCTCCACAATGCCTCCCAATCAACTGTGTATGCCTGCTAAGTCGCTTCAGTTATGTATGACTCTTTGTGACCCCATGGACAGTAGCCCACCAGACTCCTCTGTCCATGGGGATTCTCCAGGCAAGAATACTGGAGTAGGTTGCCATGCCCTCCTCCAGGGATTCTTCCCAACCCAGGGATCTGGCCCATGTCTCTTAAGTCTCCTGCATTGGAGGACAGTTCTTTACCTCTAGGGCTACTTCCCAGTTCAGTTCAGTTCCATCACTCAGTCATGTCCGACTCTTTTCGACCCCACGGACTGCAGCACACCAGGCTTCCCTGTCCATCACCAATATCCGAAGCTTGCTCAAACTCATGTCCATCATGTCAGTAGTGCCATCCAATTGTCTCATCCTCTGTTGTCCCCTTCTCCTCCCACCTTCAATCTTTCCCAGCATCAGGGTCTTTTCCAATGAGTCAGTTCTTCCCATCAGGTGGCCAAAGTATTAGAATGTCAACTTCAGCATCAGTCCTTCCCAGTGAATATTCAGGACTAATTTCCTTTAGGATTAACTGGTTGGATCTCCTTGCAGTCCAAGGGACTCTCAAGAGTCTTCTCCAACACCATAGTTCAAAAGCATCAATTCTTTAGTGCTCTGCTTTCTTTATAGTCCAAGTCTCACAGCCATACATGACTACTGGAAAAACCATAGCTTTGACTAGATGGACTTTTGTTGGCAGAGTAATGTCTCTGCTTTTTAATACACTGTCTAGGTTGGTCATAGCTTTTTTCCAAGGAGCAAGTGTCTTTTAATTTCATGGTTGCAGTCACAATCTGCAGTGATTTTGGAGCCCCCAAAATAAAGTCTCTCACTGTTTCCATTGTTTCCCCATCTATTTGCCATGAAATGATGGGACCAGATGCCATTGCATCACTTTAGCACCACTTGGGAAGCCCTAATCAAAGCCTGCAATTTCTATCTCTCAAGGATGGCCATTGAATGTAAGGAGGTCAAACCAGTCAATCCTAAAGGAGATCAACCTTGAATATTCATTGGAAGGACTGATACTGAAGCTGAAGCTCCAATACTTTGGCCACCTGATGAGAAGAGCCAACTCTTTGGAAAAGACCCTGGTTCTGGGAAAGACTGAGGGCAGGAGGAGAAGGGGACAACAGAGGATGAGATGGCTGGATGACATTACCGACTCAATGGACATGAGTTTGAACAAACTCTGGGAAAGAGTGAAAGACAGGGTAGCCTGGTGTGCTGCAGTCCATTGGTTGCAAAGAATCAGACACAACTGAGTAACTGAGCAAAAAATGTCATGAAGCTCTAGGCAACTACCTTTCTTAAGCATGGCTGGTGTGGCCTGAACTCCCGAGGGCTCTCCTCAGAGGTTGCACTCTGCAGAAGGTGGCTGGGGACTTTGCAAACCCTGATGACAACAGATTCTAGTATTTACTGATTGGATTTTCTATCAGCTTTACAAGATCAAAATTGTACTTAATATTCAAGGTTGGTTTAATTTGATTTAAAAAAATTAAGCATTGTGAAATTTTTCTGTAGACCTGAGTTTGTGGAAATGCCTTCATATCCACTAAAATTTATTCCTTTTTTTTTTTTTTGGACCAACACCATAGTTTATAGTGTAAGCATAATATACTTCCTAGAGAAGGAAACGGCAACCCACTCCAGTACTCTTGCCTGAAGAATCCCATGGACAGAGGAGCCTGGAGGGCTACAGTCCGTGGGGTGGCAAAGAGTCAGACATGACTGAAGTGACTGTGCAAGCGTAATATACTTTCTAGATGGCAAACCTAAAGGGCATGGAAAAGAAAAGCTAGCAGCCCAGTAGACCATTTCTGCCATATGAGAAGACTTTAGGGTGTCCTCTGAAAGTGTTTTGCTTTGGAAGGAGCTGTGGGGGCACTAATTTCTCAGAAACAGGGAGGAAGCAGGAGATGAAAACTGCAAAGGGACAATGAAGGGGTCTGTGCAGAGCTTGGGGAACTCTGGTGAGTCACTCTCGGCTTTCCCAGTAGCTGGGGGCTCCCAGGGTTATAAAATGAATCTAGTCATAAACAGTGGGCGCTGGGTTACAGGAAGGCAGAGCTGCTTCCCAACTGAAAGAGATGCCCAGCCTAGCGAGAAAGATGGAACACTCAACAAATTACCTCCATAAATGTACCAGGTGCTATAAAAGTAACCATGCAGTTAAACAGGCATCTGCTACTTATCCATTAGGGTGGCTATAATCAAAAGAACAGAAAGCAGCAAGTGTGGGTAAGGATGTAGAGAGATTGGAACCCTCATGAATTGCTGGTGGGAATGGAAAACAGTGCCATTTCTACTGAAAGTGGAATGGAAGTTTGTCAAAAGAAAGAGTGACTCCTCTATGATCCAGCAACTTCACCTTTAGGTTTGTATTGAAAAGAATTGGAGGCAGGGACTCATACAGATATGTGTGCACCCTTGTTCACAACAGCGTTATTCACAATAGCTAGAGGGCGAAAGCAACATGAGTGCCCATCAACAGATGAGCAGATAAACCAAATGTGGTCCATAATACAGTGGAGTATCATTCTGTGTGAAAAAATAAGGAGATCCTGATGCATGCTACACTGTGGAGGAAACTTGAAGCCATTATACTAAGTGAAATAAGTCACTTACTAAGAGATACATATAATGAGATCCCTCTCATGTGAGTTTTCTAAAGCAGTCAGATCCACAGAAACAGAAAGAAGGGTGGTAACTGCCAGGGTCTGGGGAGAGTGGAATGAGGAGTTGTTTCATGGGGACAGAGTTTGATTTGAAGATGAAAAGGTTCTGGAGAGGAATGGTAGTGATAGTTGCACAACAATGCCACCGAACTGCGCAGGTACAAATAGTTAAAATGCTAAGCTCATGCTGTGCATATTTCACTACCATTAAATAACTTCAAAAAATAATTTTTTAGGGACTTCCCTGGTGGCCCAGTTGTTAAGCCTTCACCTTCCCATGCAGGGGGTATGTGTTCTATCGCCAGTTGCAGAGACAAAGATCCCACATGCCTCAAGGTCAAAAAACCAGAACATAAAACAGAAGCAATACTGTATCAAATTCAATAAAGACTTTTAAAAAAATGGTCCATGTCACACTACACATTTAAAATAATTTTTAATTAAATGGGATTAAGAAAGGAACTAGTCCTCCTGGTGGCTCAGATGGTGAAGAATCTGCCTTCAGTGCAGGAGACCCAGGTTCGATCCCTGGGTCAGGAAGATGCCCTGGAGAAGTACAGGGCAACCCACTCCAGTATTCTTGCCTGGAAAATCCCATGGATAGAGGAGCCTGGCAGGCTACAGTCCATAGGGTTGCAAAGAGTCAAACATGACTGAGCGCGCACACTCACACACACACAAACATAAGAGTAGGTGCCTAATATGCTACTGGAGAAGAGAGGAGATAGAGTCAAAGCAAAAACAACACCCAGTTGTGGATGTGACGGGTGATGGACATAAAGTCTGATGCTGTAAAGAGTAACATTGCATAAGAACCTAGAATGTTAGGTCCATGAATCAAGGCACATTGGAAATGGTCAAACAGAAGATGGCAAGAGTGAACATCAACATTTCAGGAATCAGTGAACTAAAATGGACTGGAGTGGGCGAATTTAACTCAGATGACCATTATATCTACCACTATGAGCAGGAATCCCTTAGAAGAAATGGAGCAGCCCTCATAGTCAACAAAAGAGTCCAAAACACAGTACTTGGATGCAATCTCAAAAACGACAGACTGATCTCTGTTCATTTCTGAGGCAAACCATTCAATATCAGAGTAATCCAAGTCTATGCCCTGACCGCTAATGCTGAAGAAGCTGAAGTTGAACAGTTCTATGAAGACGTATAAGACCTTCTAGAACTAACACCCAAGAAAGATGTCCTCTTCATTATAGGGGACTGGAATGCAAGAGTAGGAAGTCAAGAAACACCTGGAATAACAGGCAAATTTGTCCTTGGAGTACAAAACAAAGCAAGTCAAAGGCTAATACAGTTTTGCCAAGAGAACGCACCGGTCATAGCAAACATCCTCTTCCAACAACACAAGAGAAGACTCTACGCATGAACATCACCAGATGGTCAATACCAAAATCAGATGATTATATTCTTTGCTGCCAAAGATGGAGAATCTCTATACAGTCAGCAAAAATAAGACTGGGAGCTGACTATGGCTCAGATGATGAACTCCATATTCCCAAAATCAGACTTAAATTGAACACAGTAGAGAAAACCACTAGACCATTCAGGTGTGACCTAAATTAAATCCCTTATGATTATACAGTGGAAGTGACAAATAGATTGAAGGGAATTAGATTTGATAGACAGAGTGCCTAAAGAACTAAAATGGAGGTCCGTGACATTGTTTAGGAGGCAGTGATCAAGACCATCCCCAAGAAAAAGAAATGCAAAAAGGCAAAAATGGTTGTCTGACAAGGCCTTACAAATAGCTGAGAAAGGAAGAGAAGCTAAAGGCAAAGAAGAAAAGGAAAGATATACCCATTTGAATGCAGAGTTCCAAAGAATAGCAAGGAGAGATAAGAAAGCCTTTCTCAGTAATCAGTGCAAAGAAATAGAATGTGAATGACTAAAGATCTCTTCAAGAAAATTAGAGATACCACGGGAACATTTCATGCAAAGATGAACACAATAAAGGACAGAAATGATATGAACCTAACAGAAGCAGAAGATATTAAGAATAGGTGGCAAGAATGCATAGAAGAACTATACAAAAAAGATCTTCACGACCCAGATAATCATGATGGTGTGATCATTCACATAGAGCTAGACATCTTGACATATGAAGTCAACTGGACCTTAGGAAGCATCACTACGAACAAAGCTAGTGGGGGTGATGGAATTCCAGTTGAGCTATTTCATATCCTAAAAGATGATGCTGTGAAAGTGCTACACTCAGTATGACAGCAAATCTAGAAAACTCAGCAGTGGCCACGGGACTGGAAAAGGTCAGTCTTCATTCTAATCCCAAAGAAAGGCAATGCCAAAGAATCCTCAAACTACTGCACAATTGCACTCATCTCACACGCTAGCAAAATCATGTTCAAAATTCTCCAAGCCAGGCTTCAAAAGTACATGAACTGTGAACTTCCAGATGTTCAAGCTGGATTTAGAAAAAGCAGAGGAACCAGAGATCAAATTGCCAACATCTGTTGGATCACTGAAAAAGCAACACAGTTCCTGAAAAACATTTACTTCTGCTTTATTGACTACGCCAAAGCCTTTGACTGCATGAATCACAATAAACTGTGGAAAATTCTTCAAGAGATGGGAATACCAGACCACCTGACCTGCCTCCTGAGAAATCTGTATGCAGGTCAAGAAGCAACAGTTAGAACTAGACATGGAACAAAAGACTGGTTCCAAATCAGGAAAGGAGTACATCAAGGCTGTATATTGTCACCCTGCTTATTTTACTTACATGCAGAGTACACCATGTGAAATCCCGGGCTGGATGAAGCTCAAGCTAGAATCAAGATTTCTGAGAAATATCAATAACCTCAGATACACAGATGACTCCACCCTTATGGCAGAAAACAAAGAACTGAAGAGCCTCTTGATGAAAGTGAAAGAGGAGAGTGAAAAAGTTGGCTTAAAACTCAACATTCAGAAAACTAAGATCATGGCATCTGGTCCCATCACTTCATGGCAAATAGATGGGGAAACAATAGAAACAGTGACAGAATTTATTTTGGGGGCTCCAAAATCATTGCAGAAGGTGACTGCAGCCATGAAATTAAAAGAACCTTGCTCCTTGGAAGAAAAGCTATAACCAACCTAGATAGCATTTTAAAAAGCAGAGACATTACTTAGCCAACAAAGGTCCATCTAGTCAAAGCTATGGTTTTTCCAACAGTGTGAGAGTTGGACTATAAAGAAAGCTGAGCGCCGACGAATTGATGCTTTTGAACTGTGGTGTTGGAAAAGACTCTTGAGAGTTCCTTGGACTGCAAGGAGATCCAACCAGTCCATCCTAAAGGAAATCAGTCCTGAATATTCATTGGAAGGACTGATGCTGAAGCTGAAACTCCAATACTTTGGCCACCTGCTGTGAAGAACCGACTCATTGGAAAAGACCCTGATGCTGGGAAAGAGTGAAGGCAGGAGGAGAAGGGGACGACAGAGGATGAGATGGTTGGATGGCATCACCAGCACAATGGACATGAGTTTGAGTAGGCTCTGGGAGTTGGTGATGGACAGGGAAGCCTGGCGTGCTGCAGTCCACGAGGTCGCAAAGAGTCGGACACTACTGAGCGACTGAACTGACCTGAACTGAAGAGTAGGTAAGTGGAGAGATTTGAGACTGATGACGATAAAGAGCAGCTGCAGTAGAGATGAGAGACTGGGGACTGGAAAAGCGTTTCACGAGGCCAATGGCTTCATCAAGGATGAATCTGTAGCCATCACAAATGGAGGCAGGGTATTCCCTGGGGGTCCCGTGGCTAAAAATTTGCCTGCCAACACAGAGGACACAGGTTCAATACCTGGTCCAGGAAGATTCCACATGCCCTGGGGCAACTCGGCCCATGCACCCCAACTACTGAGTCTGAGAACCCTAGAGCCCATGCTCGGCAACAAGAGAAGCCACCGCAATGAGACACCATCGCACCACAGCTAGAGAGTAGCCCTGCTTGCCGCAACTAGACAGCAACAAAGATCCAGAACAACCACAAGTAAGTAAATGATAATTAAAAGGATGGAGGGAGGGCTCAGCATGGACCTAGTGGGGGTGGGGTGTGGGGGCAGGGGGACAGGGAGACAGGGAGCTGCCCCAGGTGAAGCCAAGACTGATAAAGGGGAGAGGAGGATGGTACAAGAGAGTCAGTGGTAGGTCCCTCCCAACCTGGGGTTTTCCCTACAGGAGCACTGTGGCTGAAAGGATGTGATAAAAGACACCAGTGACAACCACACGGTAACACTTGTCTGTGTCCCAGCATGCAGGTTCCAAGCACTTTACACCTATGAACTCACTTAATCTTCACAGTAATCCTGTGAAATAAGGGATTATTTTACAACGAGGAAATCGAGGCCCAGGGAAGGCAAGTGACTTTTCCAAGATCACACGGCTGATGAGTGGCACAGGCTCGTGTAGTCAGACCTGCTCAGCATCTGAGCCCTGCCACTCAGGCAGTGACTGAGCCTTTGTCATTCAAAGAGTCAGGCCCAGAACTGTGGCTCTGGGTCAGCTCAGAACCTGGCTGGCCTGTCCCTGTCTCTGCCTGACCTGTAGGATCCAGGTCATGAAGAAGTGCGTCGTCACAGGCATGACAGACCGTGGTGACTTTGCCAAGAGAGTGACCGGGTCCCCGTTGCCAAGAGGAGCCAGGACTGTGTGATGACAGCAGAAACAGAGATCTCTCTGAGCTGCAGGGGTGGCTGCAGCCCCAAGGATTCCCAGAAGTGGAGGGGGCGAGGGCCCTAAGGGACCAGCACTCAGAGTCACTGGCTGGGGTTCAGGCATCTAGCTGTGCCCTACATACCACACTCATGGTTCAGAAAGCATAACAGATGCCTGCTGTCTTGCATTTCCCCATTTTTGTAATTTTTTCCATCATATTTTATCACTCAAACAAAGAATTGATGCCTTCATCAGTGTTGCTGAAGAAGACTCTTGAGAGTTCCTTGGACAGCAAGGAGATCAAACCAGTCAATCCTAAAGGAAATCAAGCCTGGATATTCACTGGACAGAGGAGCCTGGTGGGTGTCAGTCCCTGGAGTCGCAGAGTTAGACACAACTGAGCAACTAACAGTGAACGTGTGCTTCTGTGAACCCAAGCTCCTAATTTACTCTTCCTCAACCCCCAATCCCACCCTCCCCACACCAGCTTCCCTTTGACCCCACATGTCAGACAGAAGAATGGTAACCAACCATTTGGGCGGCCCAGGACTCAGAGACCTCCCGGCAGCCAGAAATTTTCCCACTAAAGTTGTTGCTCACACACACGTCCACAGGATGCTACCCAGGAGCCTGGGAACCTGTGGACAGGCAGGCGGGGACTCCAGCCTGGGGCTGCCCACCCCTCACCCTAGAGGCCCTTCTCCTGCCCCTAAAGAGGGCAGGGCTGTCCCTCAGCTAGTCTTCCCAAGAGACTCTCTAGTCAAAGCTGGGGACAGCAGATGGGAAGAGCCGCTGCTTCTCCCGCCCTGGGAGATGCTCTTGTGTCCTGGGACGTGTTCTGGGGTAGGTACCTAATCCCTCCTGAGGACAGACTGGGGAGACAATGTGGATACAGGGTGGGGGCTTGCCTTTAGCGATTTCTCGAGATGCTGATATTCTGGACTGGCTCCCTGACTTCGGTCAAGTCTTGTGTTTCAGATCCTAAAATCTATAACTTAGAACATACTCTCTCTCCGTGATGCTTTTTACCTGGGTTTCTCGCTCATCCTGCTTAGTTTACTCATAGGAAACTAAATTTCAACTCCCTCTAGATTTATTTTCATCCACATGCGAGCATGTGCTCAGTCACTCCAGTCGTGTCTGACTCTTTGTGACCCCCGTGGACTGTAGCCCACCAGGTTCCTCTGTCCGTGGGATTCTCTAGGCAGGAACACTGGAGGGGATCGCCTTGCCCTCCTCAAGGGGATCTTCCCAGCCCAGGGATCGAACCCATGTCTCTTGAATCTCCTGCAGTGCAGGCAGATTCTTTATCTTCCCAGAGCCATCTGGGAAGCCATTTTCATCCACAGGAGAAGGTCAAAGAAAAAGTAGAAATGATTTCAGTACAGCATGTTTCTCAGCTGACACTTGCTTCTCCACAACACCCTGGGAGGGGCTGGGTGAAAAGACACCCCTGTTTCACACATAACCCCTCAGGATCATGGGCAGCGGCCCCAACACAGAAAGCAAACGGGGAGTCAGTCAGTCTGGAAAACACACACTGCCAGAGAACCAGGTAAACATTTCTTGACTTTGGCCTGGAGTTGCCTTCTGGCCCACACCCAGCCCACCCAGATTGAGGCCATGCGTCCCGACCCCGCCCTCCTTGGTGTCCCTGCCCCGTCCTCCCCGTCCTTTCCATCGCCACCCCTCCCCAGGATCTGCCTTCAGGCCAAAGGGCTGTAACCAGCCCAATTCCAGGCAGCTCAGGCCTGGGGGGCTTCAGAGCAGAGAATCTACAAGACACACAGGCATTTCCTGCTGCTGACAGCACAATTTCAAGATCTATTTACAAGGACAAACCCTCTTCTCTAAATTTTACACGAAGCCTCCCGTCCCTGCCCAGAAGAGTAGGGCAGAAGGTGGGGTGGGGGTGGGGGGAAGCCCCCAGCTGACCGCACATCTCAGGAGCTCGGGAGGACACTCCCCCCCAGGACTGGAGAGGCCAGGGGCCAGGACAGCCCCTCCTCCAGACCCACAAGAGCACCCAGACCCCTCCCCTGCCACGCCATTCGTTCGGCCCCCCAGGGGACGACAATGTCAGGCTGCACCAGCGGTGATGTCAGACTGCTCCATCAGGGTCATACCTGAGCTATGAAACAGTTAAGAAATATCTTGCCCCACTGGCTGCCGCACTCATAAAGGGACATCCACCTGTACTTCCGTGTGGCTCCAGAAAGGGCGGCTCTCTCTCTCTCTCTCTCGGTTGCTCATGCCCGGCGGGGAGAGAAGGCAGCGGCTGGCAGCACCACCCCCTGCCCATGCAGGCCAGCCCGGGGAGCAAGGCCGGGCCCCTCCCGCCCCTGCCTTCCCAGCGATGCTCCTGGGGAAGCTGTGGGGAACGTGTAGCCTCGGACGCTGTGCTCTCTCCTTCGGCCTGGCCCTCCTGCTCGACGTCGTGGGCCTGGTCCTTCTGCTCGTGGGCATCTTCGCCTCCCTTGACTTCTGGGACTTCTTGATCTACACGGGGTCCCTGATCCTGGCTTTCAGCCTGCTCTTCTGGATCGCCTGGTACACCCTCAACATTGAGGTGCCTCTTGAGAAACTGGACTTGTAGTCTGGCCGTGGGCAGAGGAGGAGGACACGGGCTTCCTGGCAGGTGGAGGAGAGCAGGGGTATGCTGCCCAGCCAAGGACCAGGTGAGTGCCCCTGACTGGCCTGCAGGCCTGGCGGGAGGCTAGACCGAACGGAGGGGAGACTGGAGGGACAGGTGGCCTGAGGACCGCTTCGCGGCTGGGGACTCTGTCCACCTGGGTTCCAGCGGCAGGCACTTCCCTCCCTGGGGACCCCTTTCCTCACGGAAACTGGAAAGGGGGTCTCCACAGACACTATTACTTTGGAGCCACCACAATGGTCCTGCCGTGTGGAACAGGAAGTTATCCCTTCAGCTTAGAACGTGGAGCAAGGAGCCCACCTGGACTCTCTGTTTAGGAGAATGCTTGCTTGGGAGAACTTTGAGCACTGCAATAGGATGGAAAGTTCCCTGATGGCTGCTTATGCCCTCACCTTGAGGGCTGCTTGCTGCAGCAGGAAGCGGAGCAGAACCTTCCAGGATGGCCCTTCTCATTTCCTTCCTCCTGCACCTGCCCAGATGGGACATTTGGAAGGGGTCAGGACCTGCCTCCACGTCCCCTCTCAGCGCACCTGCCTCCTCTCTCAGTGGTGCCCCCACCCCACGCTCCCAGGCAGCCAGCACCCCACCCACCCACCCCCAGCCAGCCTGAGAGACCTGGAAACTGAGGGACTGTGACTGACCATTTCATCCCAGCTGGGCCAGCACTGGGTTGACCAAGTGTAACCAGGGAGGCAGATAATTGTAAGGTGTTTCACGTGAACATGGAATGCAAAAGACAGAGCTGGTCTGGCCCCCACAACCCTGAACTAGAAGTGGGTAGCTCTCCCCAGAGGACTGAAGTTGGGGTCCTGGTTAGTTTGGTCATCATCTCCTCCTCCAAGTGGGCTGGACCCTGCCCCTAGGCACAGCTGGGCACTCCCTTTTGATAGCTGCATGGGAAAACAAAGGTCATCTTCGGGTTGGAAGGAGGCAATCATAACTGTGTCTTTTCTGGGGGATTCTACCTGACCCTTGGAAGGGGGAGAGGGAACAGTGATTTGGAGAGGTTTCAGGAGGGGAGGCTGAACTGTCCCCGGCAGGCGAAAGGACAGAGATGAGAAGTCAGAGCACCTGGGTCCTGCTCGCAGCAGCACCACTTGTTTGCTCAGGAGGCATCATGCCTCAGTATTCCCTATTTACAATTCCACCTGTAAACGGGGATAATGACCTGCCTTTGTTGTTGCAACACAAGGATGTGTCAGGCACTGTGCAAGGAGCTGGGGATGCTGTGAAGAGTAAGACACACAAGCTCTTTATCCTCAGGGAATTCCCATCAGGTGAGAGATAGACATGAGTCAAATAGCCTGACCAATGAGGCATCAATACAAGGACAGTCTGGTGAGGATTAGGAAGAAAAGGGATATTGCTCCTTGGGAATGTTCAGTAGAGAAACTGACCCAGAAGGTGGGGTCTTACAGAGGGAGGAGGTGGCTTGAGCAAAGATCCTGGGGTAGCAGGAGAGAGAAGAGAGCAGATTGATTGAAGGACAGGTGGCGAGTGCAGCGGAGTTTCAGAACCCTGCGGCGGGGGGAGGCCAGACCAGGCAGGGCCTAAAGTCTTCTTAGTTGTGATTTCAAGAACAAGAAGTCATTAAAGAGATGTACGAAGGGGTAGGGACTTGACATAATTTGATCTTTTTCCAAAAGACCACCTTGGCCAAAGGCACGGATGACAATGATGGTGACCTGTGCAAGCCCATCTGGGGAGTTCAGTCGCTCGCCTAAACAACAAGGGGTCCCCAGTTCAGTCTCCTTGTCCTTCACATCCTCCCTTCATTGAATTGAAAGTAGTTCAATAACCCAGTGATGAAGACCACTGGTCAAGACTCAGACTGTCTAGTTTGAATCCAGTCTTGTTTCTTACTAGCTACAAGACCCGGGGCAAGTTACAGACTAGTTATAAACTAGTTACGACTCCGCGACCTAGTTTCCAAATCTGGAAAATGGAGAGGGTGCTAATAATAGCCTCTATTTCAGAGATGATGCTAATGATATCCCCACCCTCATAAGGGTGCTGCAGAGATTAAGTTCATGTGCGTACAGCACCATAAGAGTGATAGTTGATGAAACAAGGGGCCCTCCGATAAACCTGTGTCCTTATGCGGGTAGCCAGCCCATTACAGCGGGGTAGGACCTTCCTCGGAGACAGACATCCCTGAAGCCTTCCCGACCAAGTCCTCAAGCAGCAGCATATGGTGTTAAGATTCCCCAGTGGATATGGGTGAGGGTCGCCCCAGAACTCCAGACTTCTGAGCTCAAAGGGACGTCAAAAGTTGTGGGTCCATTGTGGTCTTACTGAACACAATCAGGCAAATATCTCCTTCACCAGTTCAGTCCCCAAACTCCGAGTTCTACAGGATCCGAGAGTCAGCTGGCCCTTCCATCCAGCTCAGCTTGGACTCTGCATCCCTGAGGGTATCTGGGGCTGCCCAGAGTTACAGGTTGTGGTCAGCCAGGACCCACTGTTCAGGGGCTGCTCACCACCCACTGGAAGACCTCGGGCAAATTATCTGACGTCCCTCTTGGAGTAGAAGGTTTGGTCCCCAGGAGAGTTTTCAGATTGTTTTCTCCAGAGGCTGCTGGGGGCTGGGGCCGCAGTAGGCAGGCAAAACCTCACAGCCCATCTGCCCTACACACCAGAGCCTTTGGGTCAAGTATGAAGGTTCATACCAGACTTTGACATGAGACTTCGTGAATTTGAACCCAAGTTTTGATGTTAAAAGATATTTCTGAAACACCTCGTCCCACCCACTTCCTTTCTGTGACCTGTGTTCCTGATGTACTCTCTGACCATATTCGCAATTTATGGGCAGTTTATAACTGGCTCAGCCAGTTCTGCAGTCCTTGGAGTGGAGCAAAGGGAAGAGTGCATGCCCGAGAGGCTTGGTGGGGTGGTTGCTAGGACACCCCAAACCCACCCACCCGGAGACCAGCAAGCAGGTCGCCCCCCATTCAGCAGTCAGGACAGGGCAGGGTCACCCGGTCTCTAAAGCCTCCAAGACATTCCAGGAGTTCTGGGATGAGCAGCTCGTTTTTATCCCTCGACTATGTACCAAGTGGTTTTATGATTCGGTCGCTCTATTTTCCAAAGCTTTGCTTGCTCCACGCTCTCCAGGTTGGGCATCTTTTGTGGATAAAGTTCCCACAAAGGCAGGGGAGGATGCGTCCTTTCCCAAGAGGGGGTGAGTTCACACTCCCCCCAAAATGCACACTCACACACACCACACACATGTACCCACAGCCCCGCCCTCTGCACACATTCCCAATGTACACCCCCGCTTGCGTCCCCTCATAAACATGCCCACAGGCACACACACTCAACGTGCACGCCAACCTCTCCCATCACACACACCCAACTTGCACACAATCTATCCCCGATACACTCTCCCCACACACCCACACACACCCACATTCCTCACCTACACCTTCCATACACATCAACACCCCACGCACGCACATGTGTCACATGTCCCTCACCCACTACACACATACATTCACACACACATAAAAACCTCACAATCACAAGGCTTCCACATCCCATCTGCCCTGTTCACACACAAACAGGCCCTCACACCTGCCGTGCACATGCCAGAAAGACACCCCCACAGCAACAAGCATTTCCACCTCCAGCGACCAACGCGGAAAGGTGTGGAAAGGCGCCCAGCCCCGAGCCCTGGGAAGAGTGCTTCTTCCTGCTCACAGGCTCTCCTCTCTGCCTCGGAGGGGCCAGGGAGGCTGCCAGGTCGACTCAGAGCAGAGCCGGCTGGAAAGGCCTGCCTACCCGTGCGGTGCGCACTCTGGGGCTGCAGGAAGAGCTAAACTTTCTCTAAGTCCTGGAGGAAATGTCAGTCTAGAAGGAGAGAGCAAGCAAGTACACAGCGCCTCGAAAATGTACACGGAAGAAGCAGGGTCTCAGAGGCGCCTGAAAGCCCAGATGAAGAAGAGGGCTGGGGGAGAAGGTGGGTGACATGTGGCTTCAGCTTCTGGGTCCCGAGCAACCGATAAGCGCACGCCGGGCAGAGCCGGCACTTGGGAAGGCCCAGAGAGAAAGGAAGGGAAGAAGAGGGTGGCCCAGAAAGGGTACGCAGATGCTGCGGACCCGGGTTCCAGGTTCTCACTGCTGAACTTGGAGGACGTTGAAAGCCAGATGAGGACCCTGGCACTTGGAAAGCAAGGAGGGACTTTTGATGACTCCGTGGTCTGGAGGGTGACTTGGCTAGGCTTTGATTGAGGAAGAGCAACCTGGTGTCGCTTGCAGCAGGGGCTGGGGAGGAGAGGCATGGAGACTGCAGGGGCGGGGTGGTGGGGGGACATTTGAAAGCAGGGGCAATAACAAGAAACTGAACCAAAGTGATGGCTGCCGGGAGGAGGGGAGAGGGACAGAGACCCTGTGGGTGGACAACAGACGTCCAGGAGACATCCCAGTCTCCCTCAAGTGGGAGCAGGGGGGGGAGTGGTCATGTCACAGGCTTCAGAAAACTCTCCCACCGTGGAATCAGGAGAGGTCAGGGGAAGGCACGGGCTTGCTCAAATCTGGTGTTTTCCTCTGCACATGCAGAGCTGGGGGTGCAGGGGATACCGGTCAGCAGAACTGCCCAACAGGCCTAGAATTTACACTCAGAAAGGGGCTCATACCTGGAGTTGGAGGCAGGGCCTGAAGACAGGACTGTGGACGGGAGTGAAGCAGGTGGGATGGCGGAGGAAAGGAAGGTGGGTCAGTATTCGTTGGGCTCGTCACTTACTTTCAAGACTTCATTTGATGCTCACAACTCTGTGGGTTTGGGGTTCAGATCCCCATTTTACAGGTGAGGAAACTGAGTCTCAAGGTAGTCTCAGGACTAGCTCTGAAACTGTCGAGAGCCAGCACTAGAATTCACACCCGAGTCCAGCAGGCTCTGAGAACCATGCTTGTTTCACCCTGTCCAGGCTTGAGTTGACAGGTTCAAGTCTCAGACTGATCTATTTCGTCTTCATTTATTTGGCCCAGGTGCCGTCTGATGGAGAAGCAGCAAACAGACGTCCTGTCTCTGCAGCACCTCCTATAACAGAACCCACAGAAGCCAGAGGCTTTCAAAACACCCATCAGGATGTCCAGGGATGGCTATGAGGGCCAGGCTCCATCAAGACACCCGAACCCCTGCCCCTGGCCACTGGCTGACTGCCGCTGGTGCCCCAACTGTCTGTGAGGGTCTGGACCCCTAACATTGGCACAGTGGGGTTTTATGGCAATAGCTCCACTGTGGGCTTGGGCAGTCGGTGAGAAGTCCCGTCCTGCAAGGCTCCTCTCATTAATGTGCCTTTAAAAAACACTGGAGTCAAGTATAGAAGTCCAAAGGAGGTTTCTACGAGCACGCATCATGTGGAATTGCTGCTCCCTCAGCTCTTCAGACAGACTGTGTGAGATGGTCTACCTCACTCATCCTTCCATGTCATCCAGTCAGCACATGGGTGCATATTTCAGCTTGCCGGCTGACAAGGCAGATGCAGAGCCAGTGTGAGGGCAGGGGCCCACTTCCTTGGCTCTGGACACTGGGATCTACCAACGCTGCCCCCGACTTGCTCAGCTGGACCGTGGTGGGGGGGCTCACGTCAAGCTTTCGGTCAAATGAAACCCTCTGGGGTTTTTCTGACAAGCAAGCTGGGCTCCGCTGCACTGTCCTTGAGTCACTCATTTCTTGATCCTAAGAGCAGTATTCTATTTTTATCTTGATTCAACTGCATCCAATTCAGTGCAACCCAACTAGAGTACCTGGATCGGGGCGGTGGTGGGGGCGGGGTCAATCTTCACAAGCTCATCATCACTAATTTATATTTTCCATGGTCTAATTTTGTACTTTTTATTTATTTCTCACCCTAATCGTGTAGGTGTTTCTTAGAAGCTGCCTTGGATCTTTTATGGTGTGAGGTAGTTACCTAAATAAAAGAGTCAACTGGCCTTTTGTTTTAACTCGACATTAACTGTTTCTGGGGCTTTCCGGGTAGCACCAGTGGTAAAGAACCTGCCTGCCAATACAGGCAACATAAGAGACATGGGTTTGATCTCTGGGTAGGGAAGATGCCCTGGAGGAGGCCATGGCAACCCACTCCAAAATTCTTGCGTGGAGAATCCCACGAACAGAGGAGCCTGGATGGCTATAGTCCATTGGATCGCAAAGAGTCAGACATGACTGAAGCAACTTAGCACACACTCATAAACACACTACCTGTTTCTGAGTCTATGTGGTTCCATAACAATACCCAAACTCCCAACTTTAGGGCAACTTCTCATTTGTTTCACCTGCCTCTGTGCAAATCCTGGAATCATATATTCAGCTCAGCACCTCTTGGGAAGAAATGCACAGAACCAGGTGGATGGAGACAGTACATGGGTTATCCTAACACCATGGAAGCTTCTGGAAGCTCTGTGCTCAGCCACCAGCCTGGCTTCTCAGAATTAGGCTGGACTCGGGAACCTGAGGGCTTCCCCTCAGATGGTGGCTCAGACGGTAAACAATCTGCCTGCAATGGTAAGAGAACCCAGGTTCGATCCCTGGGTCAGGAAGATCCCTTGGAGAAAGGCATGGCAATCCACTCCAGTATTCTTGCCTGGGAGACCCCATGGACAGAGGAGCCTGGTGGGCTACAGTCCATAAAGTCACAAAGAGTCGGACATGACTAAAGTGACTTAGCACGCATGCACGCACCTGGGGACCCAGGTTAAGAGCCAGAACTGAGAAGGCACACTTAGGCAATGTGTGTGCAATGTTGGGGTGTTCCCATAGGGCAAGGCTTGGTCTGCAACTGAGCATCTGCCAGGGCAGGACAGTATCTCAGGGATCCCTGATGGCACAGAAGTAGAGGCCACAAGCGCCACACTCCATCTCAGAGATGATGGGAGCAGCACCCTGCCGACGGGATGCAGATTCCCTGGGGGTCTCATTGAAAGAAGACTCCAATTCAAGGAGGCCTTCCATTTCTTACAGGCACCAGGCAGTATCACTGCTGCATTTAAAATGTCCTTAAGACACTTTGTGAGGACCTTGAATAACCCTGTCCATTTAGAGAAGGGGACTCTGAAGCCTGCAGGTGACCTGGGTTTCCCAAATTCAAGCAGCTGAAGGGCGGCAGAGCCAGGGCTTGGGCCCAGGTCTGCAGGCTGCCTGCGAGCCCTCCTTGACTGCCCTCCCCACCCCACCCTAAGCTGTTGACAGACTCTCCCGAGCCCTGCGGAGCCCCGGGCAGCTGGAGCAAGCTGGGCAGCAGCCAGCGCAGGTGAGCACCTCACGCTGCAGGTGAGTCATGAACAGGCTTCACCCTGGCTGTGCCGCGCACCAGGAATGTGACCCTGACCAGGCTTCCACGCGGCTCTGTGTCACTGCAGGTGACAGGGCCGTGAGCCCGTGAGCACCCCCCACCCAAGGCAAGCAGGGGGAAAGCAAGGAGGACAAGGAGGGGCTGCGTTTCCACCAGACAGGGCCACACAGAGCTGGGCCGGGTCTGATCGGGGCTCGTCCTCCCAGTCAGCTAGGCGTGCAACGCCTCCTACCGCCCTCACGGCCCCTCTTCCTATCTGTTCCCTGAAGAGACGACTGGTCTTTTTCAGTGACCTGACTCAGTCCACTCTGCCACTTACAAGCTGAGTGACCTTCCAGGTGACCCCGGCCTATTCAGGGATAATATTATAACAATAATGACATCACAGTCACAGGACCAGGTGTCATTCGGTGCTGGCTTTCTGAGACAACATCCTGAATGTAAACACCTCACAGAGTATCGTTTCCCCTTTTGTAGAAGTCAAAACAGAGCTATGAAGTTTAGGTCACCTCCTCAGACGCCTAGTGACTCCAGGACTGCAGGACCGGTCACCTGTAAAGCTTTTTATAGTCAAGACTGCCACTAATAATAAAGTCTACACTTCACACAACAGGCACCCACAAAGTCAGGGCAGATGGGTATTCTAGGGGGCCGGGTGGTCCATCTCGGTTCTGCATCCCACCCTCAATCAACAGCCTTAAAGCCCCTCTGAGTCAACTCTTCTCTCAGTAAAATTACAGTGTCGTGGAGGAGGTGGATCAGAAGCTGAGCCCCTCAAGGTGGAGGCCGGTTCCAAAATGTATTTAGGTGAAGGACCAAAGAACCTTCTGGGTAAAGACCTGATGGCTCAGATGGCAAAGAATCTGCCTGCAAGGCACGAGACCCAGGTTCGATCACTGGATTGGAGCAATCCCCTGGAGGAGGGCATGGCAACCCACTCCAGTATTCTTGCATTGAGAATCCTGTGGACAGAGGAACCTAGTGGGCTACAGTCCCTGGGATCACAAAGAGACAAGACTGAGCGATTAACACTAACACTAACTAAGGGAAAAGAGAGTCAGGCAGACAAGTGTGGTCCAGCAACAACTACTTCACACAGCCATGTCCAGTGTCCCGCCTTTCCCCACACTCCTGCTTGTTCTCAGGGAAGAAGGGCTGTAAGAAGGATTAGGCAAAGCTTGGAGTAAAGATCTGTATAAGATACCAATGCCCATATACCATCACTCGGGCACATCCAGCACAGACCTGGGTTGTGTTGGTTCCTGATAAACACGATGATATCTGGCAGAAAAGTGACACAGGAGATGCCAATATTGTTCATTATCAGTCGTTCAGTTGTGTCTGACTTTTTGTGACTCCATGGACTACAGCATGCCAGGCCTCCCTGTCCTCCACCATCTTCCAGAGTTTGCTCAGATCCATGTCCATTGAGTTGATGATGCTATCCAATCATCTCATCCTCAGTCGCCCCCTTCTCCTTTTGCCGTTCTGAAGAGTCCAGGCTACTGCAGCCATTCTAGCCTCTGCAGTCGCCTGGAGCAATGAAAGGGGGACTCAAGGTGCGGTCCTGAGACCAGCAGGTCAGCCTCACTGGGAACTTCTAAGAAGGGTGAGGTTCCAGCCCTGGTAGGGTGACCAGCTCATCCCGGTTTTCCTGCATTGGGGATTCTATCCCAGACCTGAACTGAGAGGCCTCTGGGACAGGGCCCTGCAGCCAGACTCTCCAAGTCCTGGGGACTCCTGTGCACACTCAAGTCCTAAATCCTCTATGGGGAAGGAGCTCTGAAACCCAGCTAGCAGGCTACCCCCAGCTGACCCCATCTCCTCCATCGCTGCCTCGTCCACTGTCTCATGGAGCCCTGGCCGGGCTGGACCAGCCCCGGGTGGCTCTGTCAGCTCTGAGGGACCTCACATCCTGGCCAACCCATGCTGTCCTGAGTCAGCTGCCACTCATGTCCCTTGCTGGCCAGGGGTGTTTTTTCTTTCTTCTTGCTTCTTCTGCATTTCAGTTTTTAAGACATTTAAGTTTCCTGCTGTTTCAGAAGAAAGTCAAGAGGGGGAAGCTGCTGAAGCAGATGGACAATAAAGGAGGGAAGAGGCAGAAGAAGAGTCCAGAGGGAAAGGGTATAAGGCCCTGAGGGCGTGCGAGCAAGTGGGAAACGAGTGCTGCTCACGTGCGCTTCCTGGACTGGCAGCAGCAGCCTGGCCTTGGGACCATGTTCTACGTGGAAATTCTTGATCCCGCCCCAGACCTTTGCAACCAGGACCTCTGGGAGTTGGGCCCACTTGTCTGTGTTTTTAAAAGTCTTCCCACCCTTTGCTGTTCAGCTGAAAGGATCACAACATCGTTAATTGGCTATGCGTGCTCGGTTACATCCAACTCTTTGCCACCCCATGGACTGTAGCCTGCCAGGCTCCTCTCCATGAGATTTTTCCAGGCAAGAACACTGGAGTGGGTTGCCATTTCCTCCTCCAGGGGATCTTCCCGACCCAGAGATAAAACCTGAGTTTCCTGAGTCTTCCTGCCTTGCAGGTAGATGCTTTACCACTGAGCCACTAGGGAAGCCCTAATCGGCTATACTCCCATATAAATTTCTTTTTTCTAAGGAAGAGAAGGAAAAATAAAAAGTCTTCCTAGTAACTGTGATGCACATTATAGCTTGAGAACCACTGGGCTGAATATTTCTATTGGGTTGGTCAAACAGTTCGTTCAGGTTTTCCATAAGAGAGTAGAGTAAAATCCGAATGAACTTTCTGGCCAACCTAGTATAGCAGGCAGACTTCACCTTGATCTTGAGTTTCAGTGTTTTTTTTGAATTTCTGCTTGGGGTATGGTGACTCAGAAGAGAGTCCTGACATGCTTCTCATACATACCAACTCTTGGCCTAATAACCTCCTGATTTTGCAGAGATGAGAAGAAACAGCTGTAACATGCCTTTTCCCCCCCTCACTCCCCCAGACCACTGGTACCACCAGCCTTGGGCGGTTCTGGACCATGCAGCCTTTTTCTAGAAGGGTTTTGGGCCTGTAAAAAACCTTAAGGAGCCTCTGAGCCTGTGTTACTTTCTGACCGATTCAATACTGAGACCCCGCTTTATTGTTTTTCTCCCATTTCTCCCATATTGTCTTGATACATAGACTGTCTGCTGAAGAGACTAATCATTGAGGAATAATTAATTCATTTCCCCATTATTTATTAATCAAACGCATCCATAACTGGATCTGCAAAAAGCAGAAAACAGATGTATTATGGTTTCCATTAGAGTTTTTGAAACATTTAAAACAATCCATTACAACCACTGTGAACCCCGAGGGACCTGGGGAAGAAGAGATGAAATGAGAGATCCCAGATCTCGGCTGCCGGAGTGAACAGAGGCAGGAGGAGTAAACAGTGAGACAGTCAACAACACGCCTGCAGGCTCCTGCTGCGGTCGCTCAGGACTTTGCCCCCTCCAGGAACCCCACCCCACCCCACCCCACCCCTGTTTCTGGGCTTCTTCAAAGGGCGTCTTACAGATTCATGAACAAGCCAGCCCTAATCCAGGGAGGCTTTGGGCCAGTGGCTACTGTCTCTGCTCCCTCCTGCCCCACCCCCTACGGCAGACCTCAAGACCCTCCTCCTCCTGCAAACACTGGATTCATCTTCCAGTCTCCACCGTTAAGCACACTGGAGCCCCTACAAGCTGCAAGGCCAAGGGGACAGCTGTGGCAGAGTTGTGGAATAATCCCCTACTCCCCTCGGTCAGGTCACCTCTGAACCCAGTTGCATTTCTAGGTGAGAAAGAAATGACTTCTATTTCTGTCTACAGAACCCCTGTTCAGACACGAATTCATGGGAGGCTGGAGATGAAGGCCGGTGATGGATCCCTCTTCCCCTCTGATGACTAAGACTGTCCTAGTGCTTCGGGCTGGATGGGCCTGCCTCTCATTGCCTGGGACACTGGTCAACTGAAGCATCTCAGGGCAGAGGTAAGCAAGCTGAGGTCCAGGATGCTAAGTGACTCGGCCAAGGCCATGCCACCAGCAACTGACAGAGCCTGGACCCACAAACCACTTTGAAAACTCACATAAGTCATGCATTAAGCAGAGTTCAGAAGGTTTTTGCCTCAGTAGTGGAGAGCATTAGTTCTAGACTAAATACTACTCTGATCTTGCATAACAAATTTACAAGCAAAATTCAATATGATCAAATTATATACTTTACCTGCTTATAAAATACATGACAAAAATTGTATAAAGGCCAGGAGGAGACAAATTAAAGCATAATCACACTATACATGGAGTGATAGATACTACTTGAAAATAGATCTTTATAACAGACTTTATAGCTAATAACTGGAAAAGACACTGATGCTGGGAAAGATTGAAGGCAGGAGGAGGAGGGGATAACAGAGGATGAGATGGTTAGATGGCATCACTGACTTGATGGACATGAGTTTGAGCAGACTCTGGGAGTTGGTGATGGACAGGCGTGCTGTAGTCCATGGGGTCACAGAGAGTCAGACATGACTGAGCAACTGAACTAACTATAGCTAATAAACCAGCAAATAAAAGGTAAGTGGGTAATAAAGTTATTCAATTTTATGAAAAGAAGATAGAAAAAATAAAGCTGAAGAAAACAAATAGCAGATGGGACAAATAGAAAACAAATCATAAGACGATAAACTTAACCATATCAACAATCAGATTAAACATAAGTGGCTGAAACATCTCCTAGGCAGAGATTGTCAAATTTGATTTAAAAGAAAAGACCAAAATATGCCACCTACAAGAAATGTACTTTAACTATAAGGACACAAATTGTTAAGAGCAAAAAGTTTGGAAAAGACATTCCATGTTAACACTATTCAAAAGAAGATTGGAGTGGCTACAATATGTCAGACAGAATAGATTTTAGAGCAAAGAATACGACTGGAGATAAAGAAGGTCATTTCATAATGATAAATGGATGGATTCATAACATAGCAATCCCAAACACATATGCACCTAATAAAAAAATTTCAACATATGCTAGATAAACACTAATAGAACTTCAATGAGAAATAGACAACTCCACAGTGATAGCTGCAAATCTCAACACCCTGCCATAATAGTTGATTAAAAAAATGTAGAGAAAAAATCAGCAGGGAGATACAATACTGGAACATTACCAACCAACTTGACCAGCCGGCATTTATAGAACAGTCCACCTAACAACAATAGTACATTCACCAAAACAAACCATATTCTGGGCCGTAAAACAAATATCAATAAATTTTAAATGACTGAAATTATACAAAGTGTATTATCTCACCACAATAGGATTCAACTAGAAACCATTTACACAAAGATATCTAGAAAACCTTCCAAATATTTGGAAACTAAGTAACACACTTTTAAAGAGTTCATAACTCAAAGGGAAAATCAGAACATTTTTGAATTGAATAAAAAGTACATACAACTTAAAATTTGTGAGATACAGCTCAAGCAGAGCTCAGAGGGAATTTATAGTTTTAAATTCTTGTGTTAGAAAAGAAAGTCTCAGATTACTAACCTAAACTTTGTTTTTAAAATACTGATTTAAATATCCCTTTGCACATATTCAGAGAACTAAAATTTAAAAGACTTACCTCACCAATCATTGGCCAGGATATAGAATGACTGCAAGTCTCATGCATTGCTGACAGGAATGTGAAATGGTACAACCACTTTGGAAAACAGTTGGCTGCTTCTTAAGTAAAACAAACCCCTATCATGTAATCCAGTCATTCTTGTCCTAGATATTTACTCAAGGGAAAAGAAAATCTGCATCTATACAAAGACTTGTACACAGATGACTATAGCAGCTTTATTGGTAATAGCCCAAACTGGAATAGTCATCAATCTTTCAACAGGTCAACAGAGATACAAATTGTTGCATATTGTACAACAGGAGTAGTACTACTCAGCAATAATTAGTTATTGATATAGCCAGCGATGAGGATCAATCTTCAGATTATAACACGGAGTGAAAGAAACCTGAAGAACTTATAAAAGAGCACATTTTGTATGATTTCCTCTGTATAAAACTCAAGAAAACTAAGCCACAGGAACAGAAAACAGATCATTGGAGGCAGGGCAGGAGGGAAGGGAGTTAGGGAGAGAGGGATTTCAGATTTTTAGTACAGGGATTAAGAGAGTAATTACCTCCTTTACTCCCCATTCCAGAGTCCACAGCAGATATTGTCAGTTGATCACAATGCTTTCCTGCAATTTACAAATATGTACAACACCCACCAACTTCATCCCAAGTCCTTCTCCTTGGTCCACCATCAGATAACTTATCACTTGGGTTTGTCTGTGCTTTTGATACTAATTTCTTCATCCTCTCTGCTCAAAGTGTCAGTCCATCCCAAGTCCAGCTTGGGGTGTTCTGAGAAATATACCACTTTCACATCTTGCCCACCTACCCTTGCTATAGATGCTTTCTATGGTGCCGGCCTCCTGGAACAAGGAGGCTGCGACAGGGATGTGCTGGCAACAACTGACTACAGGAGTGATAAAGCTGATGGGTGGGCAAGGCAGATCATGGGGCTCTTTCTGGGGAGGTGCAATACAATTCCTTTGGTAAGCACCCTGATAGGGATCTTTGTCTCTTTGGCTCTTTGATATGTTCCAAACACCTAGAACAATATTTGGCATATAGCAGATATTCAGTCAGAGAAGGCAGTGGCACCCCACTCCAGTACTCTTGCCTGGAAAATCCCATGGACAGAGGAGCCTGGTAGGCTGCAATCCGTGGGGTCGCTAAGAGTCGGACAAGACTGAGCGACTTCACTTTCACTTCTCACTTTCATGCATCGGAGAAGGAAATGGCAACCCACTCCAGTGTTCTTGCCTGGAGAATCCCAGGGACAGAGGAGCCTGGTGGGCTTCCATCTATGGGGTCGCACAGTCGGACACGACTGAAGCGACTTAGCAGCAGCAGCAGCAGGTAGTCAGTAGACCCCAGTTTGACTTCCGGTCAGTGAGTTCCCCCGGAGAAGGGATAGGCTACCCACTCCAGCAATCTTGGGCTTCCCTGGTGGCTCAAAGGGAAGAATCCGCCTGCAATGTGGGAGACCTAGGTTCATTCCCTGTGTCAGGAAGATTCCCTGGAGGAGGGCATGGCAACCCACTCCAGTATTTTTGCCTGGAGAATCCCTATGGACAGAGGAGCCTGGAGGGCTACAGACATGGGTTAACAAAGAGTCAGATACAACTGAGCGACTAAGCACAGCACAGATTCTCAGCAAGTACACATGGAAGGAATGAGTGATAAACATTCTAAATAATTCTTTCTCTTTTTTCCCATCAAAAGACCATTTGTCTTTCCATTGTTTATTAGCTGTTTTTCCACTGAGAGTAGAGTCAATCTAATGTCATGTGTTCACAGCCTACTGTTGTATTGCAAATGATTTCAAATCAGGTAAATTGGAAGCCACTGGAGGTATCTTACCTGCAACCTTAGGTCATGGCAGTATGGAGTCTAGGGGAGACAGGAGGGGTTTAAACAGAAAGGACCAGACTTCTGGGTCCCAGGCAGGTCCAGGGACCCTGCGCACTGGCTTTTGGGGAGAAAGGTCTGTAGAGTGGTGTGTTTTTGTGATTATGAGTATGTCATGAAAATTAAACTGCATTAATATTGTTTATAGATTTTGGAGAACAAAGGCAGGGAGAAAAATTTATGAAAACTCATTTTAGCTGAACGGTGCTAATTACCTACTTACACGAGCTACTTACCGTTAATGCGGGATTACTCAGCACATGAGAAACTGCACATGCATTACACTCGTGTCAGCTGGATTCTGAGGCTTTATTTGATTACCACGCACTGTGAAGGATTTGGTCTCCTAAATGGCTTAAACATTTGCCCATGACTTTAAGAGGCTTTACTGCATGCATTTCAAATCTCAGCTGACATTAAAATCACTTGGGGAGGATTTTTTTTTTTTTTAAAGCCAGTGAAAAATAACATGATATTGGGGATTTGTTTAAAATGATCCAACACAAAAAACGGGGTGGGGGCCGAAAAGATGAAACAAGATGGATGAAATGCTGATAATCATCGGAACTGGGTTATCTCTATTTTGTGTATGTTTGAAAATGATGCTGACAGAAAGCTGTGTGGGGCATTTCTTTGCATAGCCGTGAGAGGACAAAATACTCTGAAGCAGACATGGGGGATATGGACTTTTCATTTACTGGGTGCTTTTATCTCAATTTGCATGTTTGCATTCTCTGCCACCAAAATAATTCTTACTTGAATAATTCTTGGTGGTTTTATCTACCTACCTACCTACCTACCTACCTACCTACCTATCACCTCCTAGACCAATTGAATCAACCTCTGATGGGGGGTGGAGGAGAGGGCAGCATGTTCACACATATTCTAAAATATCCAGGTGACTCTAATGTGTAGCCAGCATAGAGAACTACCAGGAAGGGAAAGCTTCTGAGGGCAAACCTCAGGTGAGTTTTTTTTTTAAACTAAAACCAGCTGATTTGACATGTCTCTGAAGGCCCAGACTACACACAGGGAGGCCTCTGTGACATGAGCATAGATGCAAATAGCTTCAATAAAATGTAAGCAAATTGATTTCGACAGTACAGAAGAACAACATACCACAACTAAATGGTGCTTATCCCAGGAATGCGAGGCCGGTTAGACAAAAAATCCTTGGCACCAAAAGAATGATCCATTCTTAAAAATTGATAAACTGGACCTCATCAAAATTATATCCTTTCTTCTGCCTAGGACACTGTTAAACAAATGAAAAGAGAATCTATAGACTGGGAAAAAAAAGATTCTCAAATCACATATCCAACAAAACATTTGCATCCAGAATATATAAAGAATTTAACATATAAAGAATTCTCAAAATGCAGTAATAAGAAAATAACCTGTCAACTTAAAAAAATTCACAACTTGAGAGTCGCAAGTTAAGTTTTATTTGGGGTAAAATGAGGGCTGCAGCCTAAGAGACAGCATTTCAGATAGCTCTGAGAAACTGCTCCAAAGAGGCAGGGGGGAAAGATCAGTATACAGGTGATTTGGGGGAAGGGCGAGTGCATGCAACCAAGCACGTATTTTTTGAACAAGGTTGCTCTGAGTCATGAGGAGCAGTTGTCACCATGAAGGATTTTTAATGCTTTTCGGGATACGAGGAGATACAAGAATTGAGCTCACAAAATAGGCTCCTGAAAATATCTATCTGAAGACCTGTTCTGCCAGTTTTTCCCCCAGCACATTTCTGCTCTTCACCCTGAACTCCTGTCAGGGGTGTTGAAAATCCAGAGCTGCAGCAGTATCTGATTTAATCCTTGTGGAGGCAGATGGCAAGCACCCAAGGCACTTGTAGTTAACAAACCCAATTTGAAAACGGGCAAGGAGTTAGCAGACACTTCACCAAAGCTCACCATATGATAGTAAATATGTTCAACATCAATAGGCCTGAGGAAAGTGTAAATTAAATCCACTTCAAGACATTACTACACATTTATTACTATGTGCTTAGTCATATCTGACTCTTCACAACCAGTTGCACTGTAGCCCACCAGGCTCCTCTGTCCATGGGATTTTTCAGGCAAAACAAAAAAAAACTGGAGTGGTTGCCAGTTCCTTCCCAGGGGATCTTCTTGACCCAGGAATCAAACCTGCATCTCCCTCATTTGCATTGCAGGCGGATTCTCTACTGTTGAGCCACCAGGGGAACCCATTTTATATATAGTAGTGTCTATATGTTAATCCCATAATCCTAATCTATCCTCCCCACTCCCTTTCCCCTTTGGTAACCATAAGTCATTTTCCACTTTTGACAACCTCTGATAAAGTTAAACACACACTTTCCAGATGACCCGTGAAACCTACTCCTGAATATTTACCCTACAAAAATGGAAAGTTATGTTCGCACAAAACCACAAATATTTATAACAGCTCTACTCATAATCGTCCCAAACTGGTAACCACTCAAATGTCCTTTAAGGAGTGATTCAATAAGCAAACTATGGTAAAGCCATACAGTGAATACTACTCAGTAAAAAAAGAAACATGTTACAGATACAACCTGGCTAAATCTTAGAGGCACTGTGATGAGTGAAAAAGACCAGTCTCAAGGGTTACAGGCTGTGTGATTGTAGATAAAGCATGAAAAGACAAACCCACTGAGATGGAGAAGAGATAGGTACTTATCAGGGTTACGGTTGAGGTGAGGGTGTGACTTCAAAGGAATTTCAAGGGAGGGTTTTGGGTGATAGAACCGCTCTGTATCCTGATGGTCGTTTTTGTTGCTCGTGTGCTCAGTTGTGTCGGACTCTTCTTGACACCACAGACCACCAGGCTCCTCTGTCCATGGGATTATCCAGGCAAGAATACTGGAGTGGTTTGCCGTTTCCTCCTCCAGGGGATCTTCTCAACCCAGAGACTGAACCATGTCTCCTGCATCTATTGCATTGGCAGGCAGAGTCTTTACCACCGAAGGGAAGGGAAAGTGTTAGTCACTCGGTCGTGTCCAATTCTTTGCAACCCCGAATTTTCCAGGCAAGAATACTGGAGTGGGTTGCCATTCCCTTCTCTAGGCGATCTTCCCAAACCAGGGATTGAACCTGAGTCTCCTGCATTGCAGGCAGATTCTTTACTGTCTGAACCACCAGGGAAGCCCTTTTACCACTGAGCCACTTGGAAACCCCCCTGATTGTGGTGGTGGCTAACAAACCTATTCATGGGTTAAAAGTCATAGAACTGTACTCCAAACCTCCCTCTGCGGGTGCCAAGGGGGATCAGGGGAATCCCTCTCAGTCTTTAGCATTGGCAGTAGACATGTCCAATGTCAAATACAGGTTCATTTTCCCCCATTTCCAATCATTCTGGCACCCCTAAGCTCTTCCCATATGGAAACAATGGAGCAGGCTATTGCCCCCAGATCTCCCCTGGTGGCTCAGTGGGAAAGAATCCAGCTACCAGTGCAGGAGATGGGGGTTCAATCCCTGGACCAATAATATCCCCTGGAGGAGGAAATGGCAACCCACTTCAATATTCTTGCCTGGGAAATCCCATGGACAGAGGAACCTGGTGGGCTCAAGTCCACGGGATTGCAAGAGTCATACGCGACTCAGTGACTAAAACAACAGCAAACTGCGCTCAGACCTCCCTTCCCTCCCTTGGCTTCCCAACTGGCCTTACAAAATTCAGAAGAAACCTAGTAAGGGAGGACCCGCAATGACAGTGGGGAGAAAACGGGCTAGGCTAGCATCCTCCTTGGGGGATCAGAAGAAGGTAAAGTTTGGAAACCCACTTTAAAGTAGCCATGAGTGAGAAAGTGAAAGGGTTAGTCATTCAGCCATGTCTGACTCTTTTCGACCCCGTGGACGGTAGCCCACCAGGCTCCTTTGTCCATGGAATTCTTCGGGCTCAAATACTGGAATGGGTTGCCATTTCCTCCTCCAGGGCGTCCTCCTGATCCAGGGAATTGAAACCAGATCTCTTGCATTACAAGCAGATTCTTTACCCTCTGAGCCTCCAGGGAAGCCCCGTACATACCTCCAAATACATAATTTGAAACAGCCAAGTTGGGAGGCTGTAGGCTTGATATTATCATGCCACTGCCATGGTCCAAAACATTTCTAGAATTTTTTTTTTTAATAGCCTCCAAGCCAGTACAGGCTGCACAAGGACTCCAACACTAACAATGAAGATTTGAGCCCTTTCTATGTATTAATGTATAATTTAATCCTCACAACAACTCTGTGAGGTAGGATCCCATTTTACAGATGAGAAAAAGTATCAAGTTTGCGGGGCTAGCAGTGGCTGTGGTAGAGGCTGGCTTTGAACCCAAATGATCAAGATCCCATGTTCTTAACCACGAGGCTAGGCCACCTGTTGGTACTTTCAATTTCTTTCTTTTGTACAAATTGTTGGATTATTTTTTAACCTCAAGTTGTATCAACCCATTTTACCCCAATTGGATCTTAGTGATTCCTAAAAAGTAAGCTCTCCTTCAAAGAAAATCACCAACACAGAACAAACTCAGAAGAACTTGCTGCAGGCTCTGGAAGTAACTCCCAAGAAAGTTTCCCAACTGCTTGGGTAACGGCAGTCTTCTGGGACGAAGTGTTCTACCCAAGGCCCCAGAGACGCACTGTTGGAGCAGGTATGTTGGTTAACAATCGCCCACCTCACTCCTTTGGAGTTACACCTCAAAGCAAGCAGATACCTGGGTGACAGGTGAGGGGTGCAGCTTCCAGAATCCTGCATCCCCTTCCTTCTCAAGGATGCTCAGTGAGCGTGAGAGGGCAAGTCAAATCCCTGACTCAGACATAGAAGATTAACAACTTCTCTCCGACCCAGTTTACCCCAAACGAGGAATAATATTTCTGCCCAACGAGCTCCAGGATTTGGAGTGGGAGTAAGATGGTGAGTGAAGAACAGCTCGGCTATCAGCACCCTCCTCACACCCCTAGTCTTCAGCTGTGCTCACCTGGAAGCCTTGCCCACTCCCAGCCCCACCCCCATCACTTGTTTCCAGGCAAAAGAAATGCCTTTCAGATGCAAGGCAACCCTAAAGACAGCCTCCCCCGGGACAGGGAACACTCAGGGTAGCTGGGAGGAGGTTGGAAATGGGAACAGAGGCAAGGTGGGGAAACAGCCAGGAAACCTGGGACTCCAGACAGAAAAATGTGAGTCCCCTGGGGAGCTGTTAAAATACACAGACACCCAGATCCCACTCTGGGTGTTATGGGATCCAAGCACTAAAATGTATTAAAAGTCTCCAAGGTGATTTTAAAGTGCAGTCAGGGCTAAGAAGCTTCTCTAGGTCAGGGGGTCAGCAAGCTTTTTCCATAGAAGGCCAGATATGAAACATTTTAGGCTTTGCAGGCCATATAGAATCTTATCCACCCCTCCCCCCACCAACCTCTTCCTCCCCTCCCACTCCTCCTCCTATTTCTCTTATTCTCCTCCTCCTCTGACAACCCTCTAAAGGTATAGAAACTGTTCCAGCCATGGGCAGCACAAAAGCAGGTAGCTGGCTGGATTTAGCCCACTGGCTGCCGTTGGCTGACCCTATCCTAGGTCAACGATTCTCAAACATGAGTCCTTGGATCAGAGAGGAAGGAGGTCAGTGACATGCTGGTAAGCTGGCTCTCATAAACCAAGACCCTCACTGGCAGCCTTTGCCAATTCCACGGTGTAAATGCTCCTGCCATGCCCAGTCAGACTACCAACGTGACATCACTGAACCAGAGTCCTGAAGATATGTGCTCAGCAGAGTCAGCGCTCACCAGGCGGAACCAGGTGGCTCCAGTCCATCACTTCATGGGCATCATATGGGGAGCTGCTTAGCAAAGCACCCGTGGAAATTCTGGGGCCGCCAAGTACAGGGAACACTGTCCTTAGGTCTCTGAGGAAACAATCTGCTGACCCATTCATTCAACAAGGTTTAAACAAGGGCCTGTGTTAGACTTTGGGAAAGTCCCCACCCTCAGGAAGGCCAGAGTCTAGAGGAGCCTTCCCAAGCCGGTTTTACAATATGACAGTGGACTGTGATAAGTGGGTCCAGGTACAACACTCGGAGGGGCACCTGACCTGGACTCGTGCGTCAGAGACTTATGTGTTTGGGAAAATTATCCATGACTTGGAATTTAAAGCGATACTGGTCTATGTTAGTCCCTCAGTCGTGTCGACTTTTTTGCGACCCCAGGGATTGTACCCACCCAGGCTCCTCTGTCCATGGGATTTCCCAGGCAAGAATACTGGAGTGGGTTGCCATTTCCTTCTCCTGGGGATCTTCCCAACCCACAGATTGAACCCACATCTCCAGCATTGCAGGCAGATTGTTTAGCAATGGAGCATTCTCCAAAAAGTCCACTGAAGGGTCATTTGACCCTCTAAGAGAATGTATTTTTGACAAATTCTTAATTAGAACTCATGCATAATATTAGAAGCTACCTTTTATAAAACAGAGACACAATTTTTTTTTTCTGTCCAGTAAATAAGTGCTGTGCTTAGTCACTCAGTCTTGCCCAACTCTTTGCAACCCCATGGACTGTAGCCAGGTTCCTCTGGATTAGGGATTCTCCAGGCAAGAATACTGGAGAGGGTTGCCATTTCCTCCTCCAAGGGATCTTCCCAACCCAAGGATTGAATCAAGGTCTCCCGAATTGCAGGAGGAGTATTTACCATCTGAGCCTCCAGGGAAGTCACAAGTGTGGAAATAAAAATCACTTATATTTTCTAATTCCAGTGTGATCAAGCTCTTTATACACCACAGCTAGGAAGAAAATTAAAGTGAAAAGAACAGGGTCACCTTGCCTACCTCTGGTCGCCTACACCATAAAACCTTGTCTATTTCCCATAAACCTGCAACACCTCTCTAACAATTTCCATTTACCCTTGATTTGTTTGCTATCCTGCTATCTGAAGATATGCCATGACCTTTGGGATTATGATAATGATCGGAGAAAGTTGGTGTTTTTCATCGTGAAAAGGCTAATTTAAACCTGATAACCTTGGTGATTTTACAGAGGTTTCTTTTTTTCTTTAAGGGCTCATTATGTTTTATATTTGGTAAGTCAGCCCTTCTGAAGTCTCACTCCCTGACATCTTTGATGGTAAACTTTTTCTTTCATTTCCTAAACACTATCATCTCTGAGTCTCTGATGGAAGATAATGGGTGATGTTTTTATTGCCCGGTTGAATATTAACCAGTTTTACACTGAATTGCAAAAAGTGAAATGGTACTTTTCTTCCAGCACTTTTTTTCTCACTGACTGTATAAATCCCAATTTCTCATATCTTTTAGTGAACCAGACATTTTTCTTTCTGTTAATCCCCTCATGTATCAAGTAGCTTCAACTGTGCAACAAAACTCCAAACTGAATGGCTTCAAACAAGAGCCATTTATTTCACTCATCATTCTGCATGTTGGCTGGGAAGTTCTTCTGATCTGGGATGGACAAATGGTCTCTACTGAACATGATTATGTGCTTATAGTTAGCTGGCAGAACACCTTACAGTGTTTGCCTACCCTGCTGCTGCTGCTAAGTCACGTCAGTTGTGTCCGACTCTGTGCAACCCGATAGATGGCAGCCCACCAGGCTCCCCCGTCCCTGGGATTCTCCAGGCAAGAATACTGGAGTGGGTTGCCATTTCCTTCTCCAGTGTGTGAAAGTGAAAAGTGAACGTGAAGTCACTCAGTCGTGTCCGACTCTTAGCGACCCCATGGACTGCAGCCCACCAGGCTCCTCTGTCCATGGGATTTTCCAGGCAAGAGTACTGGAGTGGGTTGCCATTGCCTTCTCCATTGCCTACCCTGAGCATGAGGCAAACTTGATAACCACTATACTACGGAAATGGGACCCGGCCCCTGAGCGATCTAAAACGTCCTTGCTTCCCTGACAGGTGATTGGCCAGCTGCTGACTGGAGCAAGAGGGACAACCGTAACTGTGCCTCCAATCACCCAGCAGACTAACCCCAGCTTTTCATACAGTAGCTGCTGGATTCCAAGAGCAGCAAGTGAGGGCAAGCACTGCTAGGCACATACTTTTCCAGTCTCTGCTAGTATTTTCTTTGCTATCGTGTCATTGTTATGTGGCAGGGTGGGAAGTACTGATATGAGGAGGCGTGGATGAACTGGAGACCTTGTTGGAATGACTTTACCACACCTCATTCATGAGTTGAATGAAAGTTTGGCACAGGCTAAGAAATGACTCTGTCAGAGTATGATGCTTCTATGGGATGAAGACATGCCAGGATGCCCAAAGGGATCCCTGTAAAAAGACAGGGGTCAGAAAAGTGAAGAGGCAGTGAAGGGAAGTGTGCTCCAGGCAGAGGGGAAAGTGCATGCCCAGTCCTGGGGGTGGAGCTGCAGAGCCTGCTGCAGAGAAATGCCCGCTCTGGCTGGAACAAAAGGCAAAGTTAGTGAACCTTGACTTTTTTGTTGTTCCATCACTAAGTTGTGTCTGACTCTTGGTGATCCCCATGGACTTCAGCACACTGGGCTGCCTTCTATTTTATTCATAGCTACTTCTGTTTAAATACATTAAGTACTTCTGTTAAGTACATGGGAAAAGACCCTGATGCTGGGAAAGGTTGAAGGCAAAAGGAGAAGAGCAGCGGAGGATAAGATGGTTGGATGGCATCATTGACTCAATGGGATATGAACTTGGACAAACTCGGAGAGCTAGTGAGGGATAGGGAGGCCTGGTGTGCTGTAGTCCATGGGGTCTCCAAGAGTCGGACATGACTTAGCGACTGAAAAATGGCACTTTGTGTTTAAACACAAAGAGGTTTCAATCACCAGTTTATCAATGGCCAGATCACTATTAGATGAAACTTTAATGCTTTTTTGCTTTGGCTCCTATCTCTGCCTTCTGAGAAGACCTACGGTCCAGAGATCGGATTTTTCCTTGACTGAGGATCAGGCCTGATGGGCCATCTCAGTCTACAGTGAAAAGACTTGCCTTTTTGGAGACAGGAAGGATTCCTCACAGACTTTGAAGGAGGTTTGAGGAAGAAGGGAGGAGAGGCAGGAGTAAAGAGGGGTTTGGCGGGAAGCTGGGTGAGGTCCCGCGGAATTTGACCAAGACAGAGACTGCATGCACTTAGGAATAGCTGGGGGCGGGGAGAGAACCTGGCGAAGACTGTTGTGAAAGGTCTCGTGGACTCCAGAGGTTGCACAGGCTCCCTGCCTCCACCCGGGCTGTTCTCTCACAGGTGCCAGCGAGGAATTCACTTTGACCGCACCCAGCAGTTTCCCAGTGACCTCTCACCTCTGTCCTTATCAGAGTTTCTCATCTGGAAAAACCTCGCTCTGTGCCTCCAAGCTCCCATAAGCCTAAGAGCAGGGTGACAGGGGATCTGGGCTGGGAGTGACACAGTGGATTAAGGGGCATCCTCTTCCTTCTGTTTCTATTTTTTTAGGGTCTGATGGAGTGAAGTAAGACTGCATTGAATCAACCAAAGAACCCCCGAGACTTCCTGTCATGGGAGATCTCACAAGAGAACACAGACTAGCTTGAACATATAGTCCCCTCCCCAGAGGGAGTCACTGTGAAAGTGAAAAGTGAAAGTGTTAGTCGCTTAGTTGTGTCCGGCTCTTTGTGACCCTATGGACTCCTCTGGCTCTTGGGGCCAGGTTCCTCTATCCAAGGGATTCTCCAGGAAACAGTACTGGAGTGGGTAGCCATTCCTTTCTCCAGGTGATCTTCCTGACCCAGGGATTGAACCCAGGTCTCCCAATTCTTTACTGTCCTGAGCCCCCATGGAAGCCTCAAGTGTGCTGTTCCAAAACTTTTGTGTGTTTTTACCCACGCCGAGCTATGTGTAACATCCACAAATGTGGATTTCAGACGTGTTTTCAAACTGTTAAAGAAAGAGTGGAGGGGAGCCCAAGCAACCTAGGTTCCTATAAAAAAGCTGGATGGAAGTCACTGGGTTGGCTGTCTGAAAGGACTGAGTGATTTTATGCAAAGTAACTGGTACCCAGAGGTCAGGCTCAAAGACCGCAGGGAGAAAGAGAGATGTAACTTCATTTCCAAAGCCGCTCTTCTTAACTTCAGGAAGAAGTGTCAGTCAGCTTCTACAATTACTGCCTTGATACCTCCATCCTGCTCTCCTGATCACAGAGAGGAAAGGAAGCTAAAGCGACTTGCAAGGAACGGGCCCCTGGGAGACGAAATAAGATTCTCCCCCCTTGAATGCCAGCGGGGAGGGAGGAGCAGAGAAGGCCAGGTTGACAGGGGAGCAGCTCAAGAGCTAATTAAGTCTGCACAGGAGCCAAGAGGGCCTCTCCCTGGGACGCTGCCAGAAAGCGAAGCTTTTTGATGTAGCTCTGAAGCTTGGGCGGGCGGGCAGAGCCAACTCCAGGCCCTGGAATGAGGGCCGGTGTTGCAGCTGCCAGAAGTTTCAGGAGAGGAGGAAACGAAGAAGGCGCCTCTGGGCAGACTGAAGACCACCACCTGATTGTGCAATGACAGTGTGAGGAGGGCATTCTAGCCCTTCTCCTGGTATGATTATGTCAGTAAATGTGTTGTAATCAAACGGGCAAAACCCAGCCCCAAATGACACGAGGGTGTCATTTGAACCGGGAGGCCAGTTCACATCATAGATCAGGCACCACCCAGTGTCAGCTCCTGGAATTATAAGCACAGGTGTTAACTGGATTTGACTACTTGCAAGGCTTCCCTTATGTGTGTGTGTGTTAGCAGGTCAGTCGTGTCCGACTCTTTGAGACACCGCCCCCCGCACACTCCCATGAACTGTAGCCTGCCAGACTCCTCTGCCCATGGAATTCTCCAGGCAAGAATACTGGAGTGGATTGTCATTCCCTTCTCCAGGGCATCTTCCTGACCCAGGGATCAAACCTGAGTCTCCTGCATTGCAGGCAGATTCTTTACCATCTGAGACACCAGGGAAGCCTTGCAAGTAGCCAAATCCAAGGTTCAGTGGTGAAGCATTGCCTGCCAGTGCAGAAGTCTCGGATTCAACCCCTGGCTTAGGAAGATCCTCTGGAGAAGAAAATGGCAACCCACTCCAGTATTCTTGCCTGGTTAATCCGGAGGACAGAGGAGCCTGGTGGGCTACAGTCCACGGGGCTGCAAAAGAGTCAGACACGACTTAGAGACTAAACAACAACAGCAAAGCTAAATCACAGAGCAACCAGGGTGCATGCCCACAGCGTTTCTTTCACTACGATCTCACTGTAATTGCCCACCCACCTCTGTCGTCACTCTTTCGATCTCTACTACAAAGGACTAACACAAATAATGCTAATAATGTTTCCTCGCATTTGGGTGACCTTTCAGAATCTCAAAGCCCATTCACATAAATGACCTCAAACCACGGAGAGGAGGCAGGCAGGAAGCTATAATGATCCCTGTCTTACCATGAAGGAAAAACTAAGGACCAGAAAGACAAAATAGCCTAGATGGTTTCACAAGGGAACCATCTCTGAAAGGCACCCCCTCTCCGTCCCGGCTCCAAGTTCAAAGCCGTGTCCCCCTGTCTCACTGAAGCCTCCTGACACACAGCTCCCCCGCTTTCCAAGCTGGGGAGCCCAGGCCTGGCTGCAACTGGAGTGACCTGCGGAGTTTCATACACACAGTGGGGCCTAGGTCCTGAGTCCGGAAATCCTGATTTAACCAGTGTGGGGTGATACCCGGGGAATCAGTATTTTATACAGCTCTCCAGGTGAGGTGAGGTAACGTACAGCCGGGATTGAGAACCACGGTGTTAGGGAAATGACACGGCAGGAGAGAAAGCCATCATGCTTCAGTCTCAGAGAGTTTATGGCCCCTAGAACCCAGACACACCAAAGACTTCTGAACATCACAGAGGCCAGAGCCGGCCCTCTGAGGCCCTTCTCCTCAGCACACACAGGTACTTGCAGACAGACACATACTCAGCGATGCAGAGAGACACACGCCCAGACGGACACATACATATGATTACTTGACACTATATAAGGGACGTATTCTTGGGCAAACTCCAGAAGATCGTGAAGGACAGGGAAGCCTAGTGTGCTACAGCCCACGGGGCTGCAAAGAGTCAGACACAAATTGACAATTGAAATAACAAAGGAACACATTAGTACCTGCCCTCTTTTCCAATTACTGCTACGGCTACTGTTAAGTCACATCAGTCGTGTCCAATTCTATGTGACCCCACGGACTGTAGCCTACCAGGCTCCTCTGTCCATGGGATTTCCCAGGCAAGAATACTGGAGTGGGTTGTCATTGGCTTCTCCCCTTTTCCAACTAACTCATACCCAAACCTAAACAGGAGATTCCCAGCTTTCTACAGCCCCTCCAGGATTATGGGACTCCTCTGCATTTACTGAAATCATCGCAGAAATCAGAACTCAGGAAACCCGCCAGACCTCAGCCCACTTCCTGCTTTCTCTGCTCAGAGAACTACGGCATCCAGAAAGGTCTCGGGTTTTTAATGGCACAAGGGAAGAGGTTGCCACAGAGCCGTCAGCACAGAAAGCTGGAACAACTGGATTTCTTGAACTTAGAGTGTCACCTGGTAAATCACACAACATTTTCTGTGCTTGGTGGAGACTGGGTTAAGAGTCAAGTCTACAGTCAGACACCTCCCATCTCCCTCCCCTGTCTGGCATCTTGCACACCTGTGTTGTGAAGCCAGCGATGTTGGGACTGGGGTAGCTGTGTGTTCCAACTCAGCCTCTACTCCCCTACTGGGAGACAGCACCCTACAATAGGATTCCTGTAGAAAAGGAGGCTGGTACCACCTGGGCATGTAGCCTTCTCCCTGGCCTTCTCTAGGTCCAGCCAGGAGAGCTCCTGCCCCACCCATCCCTGCCATGGCCGGGCCTGCACCACGCCCAAAGCACGGCCCACCCAGATGCAGCATCCCTGTACAAGGAAACCTCTGTCCTGGAAGGTCACCCTAGCAGTCCTGCAGCTGAGCCAAGGGAAGCGGAGGAGGCTAACAGGATTAGGTTAGTGAGGTCGTGGCCAGGGTGTCCTGCCTGTGTCTTAAATGGTTGCATTTTCCAGCTGGTGATTAAGAGGCAGGCTCTGCAGGATTCAGGCTCATTACCATGTAATTGAATCTCCTCCCAGACACCAGCTGAGGCATGGAGCGTTTAAGTACATTTTCCAAGACCGCGAAGCCAGGCAGGCTGCCATCAGAGCTCCGTGGGGACATTCCGGGGTGCTGGGAAGCGTAAGGCCCTCTGGTGATGGCGCTTGAGCAGAGGACTCTTTCTGTCAACTGGTGGCAGCCTGGGCAGCTGCTGTGAGCAAGGACTTCAGATGAAAAGCCACCCTCTTCTTCTTAGCAGCCACGCCGTACTCAGCACTGCTCCCGGGCCTCAGGCTAAAAGCTCGGGGCTCCAGAGGAGTCGTGGGAAGAACCCTGGAGGTGGGGTAGCTGGACTGGGGTCCTTCAACCCAGCAGCTGTGGGGCGGGAGCTGCGAGGGGTGGGGAGGCAGCGTGACTAAGTGATTATGTGGTCTTGTCTAGTCACTAAGTCATGTCTGACTCTTTTGCGACCCCAAGGACTATAGCCCACCAGGCTCCTCTGTCGACAGGATTTCCTAGGCAAGAATACTAGAGTGGGTTGCCATTCCCTTCTCCAGGGGATCTTCCCAACCCAGGGATCGAGCCCACGTCTCTTGCATTGGCAGGCAGATTCTTTACCACTGATTATGGGCAAGCTATAAAAACCCAACTCCACCATTCACTAGCTCAGTGACCTTCAGTTCTGTTCAGTTGCTCAGTGGTGTCTGACTCTTTGCGACCCCATGGACTGCAGCACCCTAGGCTTCCTTGTCCATCACCAATTCCCAGAGCTTGCTCAACTCATGTCCATCGAGTTGGTGATGCCATCCAACCATCTCATCCTCTGTCGTCCTCTACTCCTCCTGCCTTCAATATTTCCCGGCATTAGGGTCTTTTCCAAAGAGTCGTTCTTCACATCAGGTGGCCAAAGTATTGGAGTTTCAGCTTCAGCATCAGTCCTTCCAATGAATATTCAGGACTGATTTCCTTTAGGATGGACTGGTTGGATCTCCTTGCAGTCCAAAGGACTCTCAAGAGTCTTCTCAACACCACAGTTCAAAAGCATCAATTCTTCGGCACTCAGCTCTCTTTATAGCCCATCTCTCACATTCAAGCATGACTATTGGAAAAACCATAGCTCTGACTAGACAGACCTTTGTCAGCAAAGTCATGTCTCTGCTTTTTAATATGCTATCTAGGTTGGTCATAGCTTTTCTTCCAAGGAGCAAGCGTCTTTTAATTTCATGGCTGCAGTCACCATGTGCAGTGATTTTGGAGCCCAAGAAAATAAAGTCTGTCACTGTTTCCATTGTTTCCCCATCTAAGGACTCAGTGACCTTAGCCAGAGTACTAACCTCTATGTGCCTTGGTTTCCTTATCTGGAAAAGGGTAATAATGAAATGACATATCTCATAGTTTACAGCAAAGATGTAAAAAATAACACTCTGTGCAAGTGCTTGTAACTTGTCCCTCTTGGCTTCCGGGTTCCAGGGGCTGTGCCAGAGCACCAGCCTACAGGTTGCTTTTCTTGCCTTTCTCGGAACCAAGAACGAAGAGATCAGCAGCATTAGTTGCCTATGGCTGGGACTCCAGGGGGAGGTATAATAGGCATTTACTATATTCCAGATGGGGCTTCCCTGGAGGCTCAATGGTAAAGAATCCACCTGCCAATGCAGGAGATATGGATTTGATACCTGGGTCAGGAAGATCCCCTGGAAAAGGAAATGGCAACCCACTCCAGTATTCTTGCCTGGGAAGTCCCATGGACAGAGGAGCCTGGTGGGCCTAAAGTCTGTGGAGTCACAACAGTCAGAAATGACTTAACAACTAAATACATGCATAGATATATTCTAGATACTGAGCCAGACATCTACTTATAAAGTTGAAAGTACTCCTTGTGGCATCCCAGGTTATGTTTTATGAAAACAGGCTCAGAGGCTCAGTGAAGAAAGGACCTTGCCCAGGGTCTTGCACCTACAGCCAGCAAGTGAGGGGGTTGGGGTTTCAAACCCAGGTCTTCATGAGGAGCATCTACACAAAGGTGAAGAATACATCTTTAACTGATGGAGGTTGTGAATCCCTAGAGAGAACCAACAGGAGGGTAGTTGAAGAGGCTCTTATTCCTCCTTGTCAGGGGAACACAGAGGTCTCAAGACAGGAAAACCAATACTACACATTGCTCATGTGTTACTCGTGACTGCATTGCTTTTTTTTCTCCTTTTCTCAGCGTTGACCGAGGCATCTACATCCTTCATAGCACTGTCTGCATCTCTCTTCTGTAGGTAGAGAGTAAATCTACAGATGCATTCCAGAGGGATCATCACAGAGACCATAAGGCAGGCTGTCATTAACAAGTAAAACTCTGCTTTTCAATTGAGTCAGTACAAAAAGCAAAAGGGATTTGCTAATTCTGCTATTATTTAACATGAGGTTTTTCAACCTCATCACTATTGACATTTTTGGGCCAGTAATTTTTTTGTTGTGGGGGAATGTCCTGTGCACTGTAGGATGCTTAATTGCATCCCTGGTTACCAGTTATTAGATGCCAGGAGCACACACTTTCCTCCCCCACCACAGCTGTCACAACCAAAAATGTCTCTACACATTGCCAAGTGTCCCCTGAGGAGGTAACATCGCTCAGGGTTGAGAACCACCACACCAAGTCATAGCTCTGCAGCTACAATATACATAATGCAACGCAATTTATATAGTAGAAGTCTAGTAGGTTCTAGTCATTGCAATAAGACAAGAAAATTAAATAAAAGTTAGTTCACTTCCTTATATAATGTAACAAATTGAATTTCAAGCAGGCTAAAGAATTCAGATTTTTTAAAAATCAAAGAATTAAAACATATAGAAGAATGTTTATCTGATCCTATGGTCTAAAAATTAACACTTTTAAATTAAAAAAACAGCATAAATAAAAGGTAAAATTCAATGTGACATATTCTATATGTATATTAATATATTAACAGTCTATATTCTATGTGACATATGAAGGATTAATATATTGCTACATTAAAAATAGATGTTATAAATAGAAAATAAAAGACCATTAGAGGTCTTTTATGAAAGACCTCTAGTAGAGGAAAAATAAAAGGAAGTAGAGGAAAATAAAGAGAAAAGTAGAGGAAAAATAAAAGGCAAAGAATATGAACTGGATATGCACAAAAGAAGGAAAGTAAGTTAGTCAACAAACTTTAAAATGTCTGATATTTTCAATAACTCAAAAAATGTAAATTAAAACAATTACAATGTACCTTTGCATATACAATTGACAAAAATTGGCTTTAAGCAGTAACATCTAGTTGTGGGGAGAATGTGCAGAACCTGGTTTTGCATATGGGAATTTATGTGGTTTTATCTTCCCAAGGGAGTTTTGGTATCGAAATTGGCATATTTTGACCCAAACATTTCAGTTTCAGAAATGTATCCAGGAAAAAAAAAATCATGATTGTGTATAAAATGCATCATCAAGATTGCTTTTCACAGCAGGAGGCAGCTGGTTGCATCAATGATGCTATATCCATAAAAGTGAATCCCGTGAAGTCTGTTAAAAGAATATGCAGACTGTGTTTTCCAAACTGGTCTTTCCCAATTCCAAGGGGTTCCTTGGGCTGCTTCAGCAGTTGCCTCTGGTTGGTGAGGGTTGTATGGGGGGGACTATCAGCCAGGGAGGGGGAAGGGGACAGGAACAGGTAAGACTGAGAGCTTCCCACTCCTATTCAGTATAGTCCACTTCATTTTGTTTTACATATTAGGCTTACAGAAGAAGTCCCTGAAAGAATGCATTCCAGGGCTAAAGAAGTTTGTATAACATTGTTGTAGAATAGCATCCTGGCAGAAATCACATGAGTTTGGAAATCAAACAGATCTAGTTATAGTCCTTGTTCTGCCACTAAACTAGTCTTGTGACCTTAGGCAAGATGCTTGATCCCTCTGTGCTTTGGTTTCCTCATCTGTAAATTAAAAACAATGATGATGCCTAACTTACAATCACTATTGTGAGAATTGAGATAATACATGTCAAGTGCACAGACCTCAGCACATAATAAGCAGCAATCAAGGGTAGCTACCACTATATTATATATCTAATGAGATGCAAAAATGTCCACAAGTACACTGAACAAAGATCGTCCACAGGAAAATCATACATGTCAATGTATAATGGATCACATGGGAGAAAATGTATATATAACACCAGTACTAATGTTTACTGGGAGGTAGAATTCCAGGTGGTTTAGAGTTATACCTTTTTGCTTCCTCTCCCAGAAAGTGCTTTTGTAGACTCCCAAGACCCTATATCTCTTTATGTGTAGGAGGGTCACGTGATATGGCTCACATTCCTTTTCACAATGTCCCAACAGTCCAGACAGAGTTAGACTTCACCTTTAGCCTGTTTGATAGGTAAGATTTATATCATCTTCAGGATTCATCTTGTCTGCTAATTCTGGACCTTTAGGAGATGATATATTGGTGTCAACATGTGGAGATCATTAAATCGAACTGAGAATTGTCTCATGGGAGCTGGTGGAAGGATGCTGTAGATCACAGCAAGCTAGCATTGCGTAAGCCCTGAGGACAAGTATCTGTGAAACGGGGCAGGGTTGAGAGCCAACCATTTCTCCTGCCTCTTTTGATATAAATGCTGCTGCTTATTATGGGATGTCCTGGGTACTGCAATAATAGGGGGCAGAACAGAAAGGGGATTTTAGAATGTGAGAAAGGGCATGGCCTACATCAAACTATCTCAAATTTATCTCTTATTTGAGTTGTGCTGAGGCCACATTATCTGACAGCCATCAAAAGGGCAATGAAATGGCCCAAAGTTTTTCAAATCAGTGTGACCCCTGTCATGTCCGCCCCAGGAATACACAGCTAATGAGAGGAGTGTGTGTATGTGTGTTGCAAGGGCTTAGGGGGTTGAAAGAGTCCGGGTCACAGCGTCCAGGGCTTTGCTGAGCTCTCCAGTCAAACTTTCTGAGAGGATGCATGTGTTTCCCATCTGTGCTGTCCAATGTGGTAGCTACTGGATATATGTGGGTAGTGAGTGAGTCTTTGAAATGTGGCTCATGGGACTTTGTGAATTTTTCATGTTATTTAAGTTCAACTAATTTGTATTTAAACAGCCATGTGTAGCTACTGGCCACCTCACTGGACAACTCAAAGTGGTGGTGAAGAACATAAAAGCCTGTTCAGATGGCCTGGGTTTGAGTTGCAGCTACTCCCACACTGACTTTGGCTAAATTACTTAGCCTCATTCTATTTATCTGTAAAATGGTGTGACCCTAGAATTTCTGAGAATTTCACCAGTTGCGTACACACAACATGAATTGCTCTGTATACTGTGTGCTCATAATGCTCGTGGGAAGTGACATGGAAGCTCCCATGCTGGATTTCCTCCGTCAGCCCCTCCTGCCCCACTCTCCACTCTTTCTGGCCCACTCTGTCCACCAGGAGGTTGGCCTTTGTGGACCACATCAACGGTTCCCTTGTCCTCCGGCTCCTGGTTGGCTTCAACCAATGAGAAGTGCTGACACGGAGCCAGAGGGTGGGAGCAGAAACAGGGCAGGGTGTTTGGTGATCCCCCTCCGTCCTGCATGGCCACCAAGCCGAGTCCCTCCACGTAAGGCCATGGCCCCTGTAGGCCTCTCCCACAATGCCCCTCTCCCACAATGCCCCTCTCCCACAATGCCCCTCTCCAGTTTCTTGGGCCAGGGTTGGTAGGGATGTGCTCCTGGGGGCTTCACTGACTCTCCCCACTGACTTCTTTTAATGCTGCCCACACCTTGGGAACTAATCCCTGTAACAAGCCCCACAGGTGACATAATCATTTCCGGTCAGACCTGCAAATACTGTCTTGTTACTCGCATTGTCCTCATCATCTCACTGTCCCCCCACCACTACCTCAGGGAGTCTTTCTCAACTATTGGGCTCTTTCTCTCTCTGTTGGACCCCTAAGCGTTATTCACTGCTCTCAGCTGGTTGGGTTGTGATCTCTGCAAGTGGGAAGATGATCATCAGTGAGGAGAAAATGTGTTTTCTCTGCAAGAATCCCTGCCCCCAGAGGATAATCAGATCCACTCCGCTCACAAGTCAGAGCCAGAGAACACTCTAATTGCTGCTTTTCTGTGCTTTGCATGGGAATCTGAAAGCCTGAATCCATTATCCCCGTTCCAAGGGGAGGAGCACTCTCCCCACCCCACCAGCCTGCCAGCTTGTCACACCCTTAACCACAGCCATCACTGAGGACAGGCTGGGATGAACCCTGTCTCCCAGAGAAAGACACACAAGCTCTGTCTCTGACGACCTCAGGGCTCACTGGCTGGAAAGATGGCCAAGGTCAAGGGTTGGTCGCCGAGTGCTCAGGGTGAGGACCAAGGATGGCCTTGAAAGAGACGAGGATGAAAGCTGGCATTAATCAGCAAATGTTTATTATCTGAGAGGTGCTGGTGCGACTGTGAGGGTTTGTACACACAAGTGGCGAAAGAACCCAATTCTGGTTTATTTAAGGAGAAAATTATTGAGGGGACGTTGAGTGAAATGGCTATGAGCCCTGGAAGCCAGGTTCTGGAAATGGGCAGCTCAGAGGGAGGCTGAGCCAAAATCATGCCAAAGAGCAGGTCACATGACTTCTGTCCCCGGAAGCCCGGGCTCCCCAGCTCACTCTGCTTCACCACTGCCTCTACGGGAGCCACCAGCCAAATGCCTCCCCCACTCCGGCCCCCATCCCTGCTTCCTCAGGTCACCAGCTTCCAATCAAATTACTAGGAGAGTGAGACCGCTTGGCTGAGTCCGCATGCCCACGTCCCTGTGCCGGCAGGGCAGGACTTGGATCTTTCAGCTTCTGTGGGGAAGTGGGCTTTGTCTTCTGTCAGGACAAGATGGTCAGGAATCCTCCAAACATACGGAGGGGGAGGTGCTGGACGGCCATTTCCACAGGGTGTATGTGAGTGAGCAACCAAGCCTGCAGCCTGGAGGAACTGACGTCTCCAGACCAGAAAGTGTTGTCAAACATTAACGCCAATATGCGTAAGAATCAACCCGGATAATTAGGTAACAATGCAGACAGGCCACACTACTCTGATCCAATCAGCCTATGATGAGCTGAGGCTTGAATTACAAGGGCCGAGGGCAGGTGACGACAGGGAGGATGACGATATAGGCAGAGGGAGTAGCGTGAGAAAAAGCACCAGAGTGAGGCCTAGCATGGGATGTACAAAGGAACTCAAAGAAATGGAGACCAGAGACCGACAAGAATCTGCGTCAGGAGTGGGGAGAGGTGAGGCCTGGGAGCTGGGCAGGACGTGGGTCACTGAAGAGCCTTCTGTGCCATTTCCAGGGAGCTCCGCTTGTTTCTTCCAGCCAGTGAATTTCGAACAGATCATAACTCACTGATGCTGCTGCTGCTAAATCACTTCAGTCGTGTCCAATTCTGTGCGACCCCATAGACGGCACTCACTAGTGGATGGTGAAATCAGTTCAGTGGGTCTCGGCCAGAAGTTTTAAAAGTGATATAGGATGGGAACTCAGGTAAATAATGACTCTTGAAAATGTTGCCTCAGTTATACAAATAAGTGCATTATAAAATCAGTTGCAATGTAAAATAAATTTCTTCCTGTAGGTCAAGGTCATAGAATTTTGAAAGCTGTGCTTGTGGGTAGAAAGGCACTATGCGAAGCTTTATGAAGGAGAGGGTCTTCCCTGGTGGTTCATCCATAAAGTATCCACCTGCAATGCAGGAGATGAGGGTTCGATCCCTGAGTCAGAAAGATTCTCTGGAGGAGGGCATGGCAAGCCGCTCCAGTATTCTTGCCTGGAAAATCCCACGGTCACCAACAGTCAGACTTGACTGAAACGACTAAGCGCAGCACAGCAGAGCAAGGACAGGGGTGACAGGATCAGGTCTGCGATATTCAAAGAGGCCCCTACTGCTGGCTGCATGTGGGAAAGACCCGAGGGCCGAGCCTTCAGCAGAAGGAAAGATGTCGCGGGTCTGAACTTCAGCTGTGCTCGTAGGAATGGAGAGGAGGGTCATGGGCAAAAGAGGTGAAGTCAGCACCACGCTGGAGGCCTGGAAGAGAAGAGGGAGGGCTCCCCACTCCCAGTGTGGGTAGCCAGGAGGACAGAGGTCCCAATAGCTGAATTGGGAAAAGGCTGGGGGAGGATGCAGACCTGGCAAACTGTTTGGGAAAGCAGAGCAGGTGGAGAGAATGAGCCAAGGGCTGGACACTGTGAGTCAGCCATGCCTGTGGGCCTCATGGGGCCCTTTGTCCAGCACACGGCCTGAGATGTGGGGCGCCTGCCCACACTCAGCCCATCAGACACCGTCCCTGGACTTGGAGCCTTGAGTAGAGGACACAGGGCCGTTCAATCTATAGGGCTGCCCTGGAGAGAGCCCTGCTCCTGCTCTGGAGGGTCCTTCTGGAGAGCTGGTCCTTCAATTTTCCACTAAATCAGTCAGCTCCCCTATCCTGTCCTTTCTGAGTAAATGAGCCAAAGCCATTTTCCACTGCTTGCAGGTGAAGTGAAAGCAGCTCAGTCATGTCTGACTCTATGTGACCCCATGGACTGTAGCCTACCAGACTCCTCTGTCCACAGAAGTCTCCAGGCAAGCATACTGGAGTGGGTTTCCATTTCCTACCCCAGGGGATCTTCCCAGCCCAAGGATAGAACTCAGGTATCCTGCATTGCAGGCAGATTCTTTATCATCTGAGCCGCCAGGGAAGGCCTTCCATTGCTTACCACTGAAGAATTCTGAGAAATAACACCCACTCTGCTGACCTCACAACATCTGGGGGATTAAAGAGGTAAGATTTCAAAGTGCACTGCAAACTGTAAGGTGTCAGTCAGCTGTAAAGAACAAGAACTGGACAACACCTGCTTCCTTAGGTCCTTCACATCTATCGTGTTAGGAGCCCATTCATTCCTTCACTTCTGAGACTTGCTGAGAACCTCAGGGGAGGCATGGTGCAGGTGAGTCTGTAAAGAGTCCAGAGATGAAGGCTGCATGGTCCTGAAACTGCCCCCACATAAAACAATCAACCAAAACTACTCCCAACCCATACTACCGACATCCTTTACAGGTGAGGAAGTGTTTGTGATGGCCTTGGGAAAGCTGATCTAGACTGAGATGGGCCAGGAGAAGGAGAAGGAGGATCAGCCAGCAGGGGGTCTGGCGTAGGTGACATCACAGAATCTGCAACCCTGCACCCACCCGACTCAGTCACTGCAAGTAACCTGGTATTCTCATGATTTGTGCAACAGAAACAGGGGGAAGGGTGTGGGGATGTTACCAAACCAAACTTGGGTCCACTTGCCGGAAACACAGCAAAACCAATGTACTGATACTGGGTTGCAATGAAGGAAAATGCAGCATTTATTGCAAGGTGCCAAGCAGGGAGTACAGGCAGTTTGTGCTCAAAGATGGAACTACCCTGAGGGTTTTCGGGAAAGGGTTTCTCAAGGCAAGGTGAAGGACAGGGATGAGGGTGTCTGATCACCTTGTGTGCATTCCCCTAACTGACTGGTGGTGAGGTCACCATGTTGTATTTCAGGAGTCAACATGATCAACCTGGTCCCAACCATCCTGGGGTCCACGTGCTGGTGATCAGCATGCAGTTAACTTCTTCTACCTGGTGTGGGTTTTAGTAGCTACAAAATAATTCAAGGACATTAAGATCCTTGGTTTTGTGTTTCAGCTAAACTATATGGTTTGGTTTTATTTGACTGTTTCCCTTTGTTTCTGCATTTTCTCACTTCTCTGATTAAATTTGCTCTTTGGAACTTAGGGAAGGCCTAAGAGGCTAAAACTTTTCTACAAGAGGCAGGGGACACAGAGGGTGGTCTGTCTCGAGGAAGGATCCACAGGTTCCTGATCAGTTTCAGGAGCAGAGGGCTTGTCTCATGGAGATATAAGGTTCAGAGCATAGATTTGATGCCAGAGCATTTAGGAATGGATCTAAGGGTTTAAAGGCAATTCTGTTAAAAGGAGGGGAACAGAGTAGATTCATGGTTTATGAACAGGGCTTAGTGTCTTTTATCTGAACCACCCCCAGACAGGTTAAGTGCCTCTTCCAGGTTCAAATTGCCCCTATGCTTCCCTAGGGTGATCACTCCTTCTTTGACAGTCACCCCAAAATTTGTCAGACTCAAGAGAGGAGGACAGTACTTTTACTGTGTCCTTTATGTGGGGCCAAGCACGCAGCAGGCACTCCACAAGTAAAGAATGCATGAATGAATGAGTGGGTGAATGAACGAATGAGGGGTCCTTCCCCCTGCCAAGTAGCTACAATGCCTCCCTTTCTACTGAAGTATCAGAACTGAATGTTGTGTCCACATGGCACTGTGTGACTTGTCAACCCCAGAATTGGCTGTCTCGGCTCCTTCTTTAGGGGCTGTGTGCAGGGCTCTTGTTTACCTGGGTAGATAAGCAGAGGCCATGGCTGGTCAAAAAGAGCTGAACACAGCTGGGTCGTGAAAGAGGCAGCAGTGGAAAATCCCCAGCCCACCAAACCTGGATGCCCCACTGGGGGGTGGGAACTCAGATCTCATGCTCCTTGTGCAGCAATATCCTGAGGGTGCTGGATGGCAGGCAGTCCTCACCCAGGAATGCCTGTTTGCTCCCACCCTTCCTCTTTAATATGTGGTGATGGTGTGGAGGGCACAGCTCTGGGTCAGGCGCAGGACAGTCCTCCGTCACTGTCCACCAAACCCTTCAGGCTCTGAAGAGGGGTTGGCAAACTTTTCTGTAAAGTTGTGCTAAGTTGCTTCAGTCGTGTCTGACTCTTTATGACTCTATGGACTGTAGCCTGCCAGGCTCTTCGATCCACGGACCAGATAGTAAATATTTAGACATCGCAAACTGGACAGTCTCTGGAAAAGGAAATGGCTCCAGTATTCTTGCCTGGAAAATCCCATGAACAGAGGAGCCTGGTGATCCCATAGGGTCATAAAAGAGTTGGACATGACCTAGCAGCAAAGCAATAACAACCCATCTTCTCCACAACCTCACCAAAGTTTGTGATCTTTCCTCTTTCTGATAGTAGCCATACTGACAGGTGTGAGTTTTGATTTGCATTTCTCTGATGATCAGCGAAAGAAATAGAGGAAAACAATAGAATGGGAAAGACTAGAGACCTCTGCAAGAAAATGAGAGATCCCAAGGGAACATTTCATGCAAAGACGGGCACAGAAAGGACACAAATGGTATGAACCTAAGGGAAACAGAAGATATTAAGAAGAGGTAACAACAATACACAAAACTATACAAAAAGACCTTAATGACCCAGACAACCATGACGGTGTGATCACTCACCTAGAGCCAGACATCCTGGAATGTGAAGTCAGGTGGGCCTTAGGAAGCATCACTAGAAACAAAGTTAGTGGAGGTGATGGAATTCCAGTTGAGCTATTTCAAAATTTAAAAGGTGATGCTGTGAAAGTGCTGCACTCAATATGCCAGCAAATTTGGAAAACTCAGCAGTGGCCACAGGACTGAAAAAGATCAGTTTTCATTTCAATCCTAAATAAAGGCAATGCCAAAGAATGTTCAAACTACTGCAAAATTGCACTCATCTCACACACTAGCAAAGTCATATTCAAAATTCTCCAAGCCAGGCTTCAACAGTACATGAAATGTGAAATTCCAGATGTTCAAGCTGGATTTAGAAAAGGCAGAGGAACCATAGATCAAATTGCCAACATCCATTGGATCATCAAAAAAGCAAGAGAGTTCCAGAAAAACATCTTCTTTACTGACTATGCCCAAGTCTTTGACTGTGTGGATCACAACAAACTGGAAAATTCTGAGAGATGGGAATACCAGACCACCTGACCTGCCTCCTGAGAAATCTGTATGCAGGTCAAGAAGCAACAGTTAGAACTAGACATGGAACAAAAGACTGGTTCCAAATTGGGAAAGGAGTACGTCAAGGCTATATATTGTCACCCTGCTTATTTAACTTATATACAGAGTAGATCATGGGAAATGCCAGGCTGGATGGAGCACAAGCTAGAATCAAGATTGCCAGGAGAAATATCAGTAACCTCAGATACACAGATGACACCACCCTTAAGGCAGAAAGCAAAGAAGAACTAAAAAGCCTCTTGATGAAAGTGAAAGAGGAGAGTGAAAAAGTTGGCTTAAAACTCAACATTCAGAAAACTAAGATCATGGCATCTGGTCCCATCACTTCATGGCAAATAGATGGGGAAACAAAAGAAACAGTGGGAGACTTTATTTTGGGGGCTCCAAAATCACTGCACATGGTGACTGCAGCCATGAAATTAAAAGATGCTTGCTCCTTGGAAGAAAAGTTATGACCAATCTAGAGAGCATATTAAAAAGCAGAGATATTACTTTACCAACAGGGGTCCATCTAGTCAATGCCATGGTTTTTCCAATAGTCATGTATGGATGTGAGATTTGGACTATAAAGAAAGCTGAGTGCTGAAGAATTGATGCTTTTGAACTGTGGCGTTGGAGAAGACTCTTGAGAGTCCCTTGGACTGCAAGATCAAACAAGTCCATCCTAAAGGAAATCAGTCCTGAATATTTATTGGAAGGACTGATGCTGAAGCTGAAACTCTAATACTTTGGCTACCTGATGCAAAGAACTGACTCATTGGAAAAGACCCTGATGCTGGAAAATATTGAAGGCAGGAGGAGAAGGGGACAACAGAGGATGAGATGGTTGGATGGCATCACCAACTTAATGGACATGAGTTTGAGCAAGCTCTGGGAGTTGGTGATGGACAGGGAAGCCTGGAGTGCTGCAGTCCATGGGGTTACAAAGAGTCAGACATGACTGAGTGATTGAACTGAACTGATGATCAGTGAAGCTGAGCAGCTTTTCCTGTACTTGCTGGCCATCTGTGTGTCTTCCTTGGAGAAATGTCTATTCAGGTGTTTGGTCCATTTTTAAATTGTGCTGTTTGCTGTCTTTGCTATTGAATTGTATGAGTTCCTTGTCTATTGTAGATATCAACCCCTTAGCAATTCTGGAAAGCTAATGTATAACATTGTGACTATAGTTAACAAAACTGCACTGTATGCTGGAAACTTGATAAGAGGGTGCCTGTGTGCTCAGTTGCTTTGGTTGTGTCCGACTCTTTGGAACCACATGGACTTTACCTGCCAGGCTCCTGTGTCCCTGAGATTTGCAAGGATACTGGAGAGGGTTGCCATTTCTTTCTCTTCCCGACCCAGGGACCGAACCTATGTCTCCGTTGTCTCCTGCATTGCAGGCAGATTCTTTACATACTGAAGCTACCTGGGAAGCCCAATAAGAGGGTAGACCTTAAGTTTATTTTCACTACAAAAAGAACAAAGAAAAGGATGTGACTATGTGAGGTGATGGGTAAATTTACTAGCTTGACTGTAATTGAGGGTAATTTCACAATGTATACGTATAACAAATCAGCAAATCGTACACCTTTAAATGTACACAATTTTTAATTGTCAGTTATACCCCAATAGAGCTTGGGGGGGAAACAACAGCAGACAAGCTTTCCAGGTGATTCTGACACACATGAAAATCCAAGAACCACTGGGGGAAAGAGATCCAAGAGGGGCTGGAGGAAAGGGAGGTGAGGAAGGGCAGGGTGGGCAGAGCTGGGAGCAGGGACATGCCAGGCTCTGTGCCGGGAGGGGTCTCAATGGGATGAGACAGAGGTCACATGACCCACAGAGACAAGGATCAAGATGGGAGCCCATGGAGGTCGGGGGTGGCGGCATTGAGGGTGCCAGTCCCGGAAGGAGGTGTGAGAGACAGGAACCTGGAGAAATCAACACTTCAAGCCAAGGGTGGAGCAAGGCGTAACCGAAGGGCAAGGGCTGATGAGGGAGGGGAGCAGAGTTCACCCATTCCTAGAAGCTGCCGGAGGAAGAGCAGAGCCCCTGATGGAAGAAGAGGACGGAGGGGAAGGGGGACATCGTGAACAGTCTTACTGCCTTCTCAGAGCAACTGTGAAAGGTACAGCTGATCATCAGCTCTGTTAAGTGGACGAGGCTCAGAAAGGTTCAGTAACTTACACAAGGTCACACAGCAAGGACATGGCAAAGTTGAGACTCCACATCCTCAGGAAGGAGCCCATGCTCTCAGAGCACAGAAGTGACTGGAAATCAAGAGGGGACTCAGAGCCTGGCTCTCTCCGCAGGCCTCTGCAGTGGAAGAGCTGACAGCCACCTATTTATCGCAGTAATAGTAAGAGCACCCCGCTCCATTCAGGGCTTCCCCGCCCCCTCCCCATCTTAATTCCTATAATTTCTCCTTGAGAGGAGGATCAGCCAACTGAGACAAACAGCTATTCCAAATTTCAAATAAACATAACCCCGGGAGGTGAGAATTCTTTTCTAGGCCATTTTTTGGCGAGAGGCTTGGCTGGGGCTGCAAACATAACCACTCCTCTGCTTCTCCCCTACCCACCCCTGCTGATCTTCTCAACTACAAAACACTCCCCCCTGGGATACTCACCCTCCATAAAGTTCTTCCAGCATATTTTCTGATGGATTTCAAGAGGGAACCAGAGATTTTTATCTTTGTGATTTAATTAAAATGTGTTTGCTTGACGGTGAGGGAAGACAAGCTTCTGTGGACACCTCTTCGAAAATGCCCTTTTCCAGTCCTTTGGTGGCTCCCCCAATGCCTGGGGCTGCCCCACCCAAGAGGGTAGGGGATGTGGGCTCTTTCACAGAGGTACCCACCAGGGCCTCCCCTCCACAGCCTGATTACACATGCCCCCCTTCCCCCGGGGGGCAGCCTATGTGAATCAGAAGGGAGAAAGTGCTGGGTGTTTTAGAAGAGCAAACCAGGCAATTGCCATTTGCCCTTTGGGTGTTAGGAAATTGGCTGAGCAGCAATGGCCTCCTTAACTGTTGGCTTTGAGCTCATGGGAGACGAAATGAGTGGGAAGAGTGAGCAGCCACTGCCTCCAGGGCCAGCCTCAAGGGAGACAAGCACAAACTCCTGGAAACAGGAGTCGGAGATGAGGGAGACAGGCAGCTGCTGAAACAGAATCAGAAAGCTTACCAGGCAGTGTCCAAAACAGATAGCTCCTGGATTAATCTCTCCGTCCAGGGTGACTCACACATCCTCACCGAGCCCCACCCAGCCCCACCCAGCCGCAGACCAGCCGGTCCCAGAGGTGGGGAGATACAGCTCAGCAACTGGCCTGAACAGTCATGGTCCAGCAAGTCCCAAGACCTGGCTTCAGACGTGACACTCAGGAGAGCACATTGTCTACAAAAGCCGAGCGGGGATTTCAAAGAGGTGCTGAGACCAGCAACTCAGACATGAGTCTGAGAGCACTTCACGGCAGCCAACTGGGCTGTGATAGTAAAAGTGGACCAATTCTCAACCCATCAAAGCCCTCTTTGCCGTTAGCAGTAGAGATACACTCGGACACCTTCTTCGCTTTCCTGAGCTGACTTTCAGCATTCGAGCTCTTCACTGGACTGACCTGTGCTCAGGGTCTCCCACCCAGAAGCTCACAACAGTAAGGGTCCCCATATCCTACTCCCTCCATTACTCAGGAGCTCACAATAAAGGTCCCCACACCCCACCCCTCCACCACTGACTGCCTGGCAACTCCTCCGGCCTGCTTATATTTTATGGGATATTTATATTGTTCTATAGCTTTCCTGGGAGTGTATGGTTTTTCCAAACAGATAAAAAAATCTCCTGGAGATCAAGGTCCATATTTTAAACTCCACACTGTTGCACAACATAGTAGACCCAGGTCTCAACCAACTTGATACTTCCAGAGACATACACAGAGATTAGTGGCTCGACTGATATACATAGTAGAGGCAGAAAAAATACATGTATTGAGTGAGTGAATGAATTTAACCTCCATGCAGCTCTTCCTAAGAAGGCCCAGGACATCTCCTCCCCAAGTCCTTTTTCAGAGCCTTCATGGCTCAGAGCTCTGATTAATGGCCCTGCTGAGAAGGTGAGAGGCCAGCCTGCTGTTCCCAGCAAGCAGAGCCCACAGTCGGCCAGGAGCTCCCAGAGCAGATTCTTACACAAAGCCCCACAATGAGCACGCAAGACCCTTTGTGTCCTATGCTCTGTGTCCACACCCTGTGCTCCCCAGGGCTGCCAGGCCTGTGCCGTTGCTAGGCAGCCACCTCACTGAGCTTCCAGGTGATGGAGGACCTGCGGGTCGTTGGGGTGAGAAGCCCCTGCCTGCTCCAGGTCCAGGCACTTGTGATGGGAGCAGATTGTCCTCATCTGGACCATCACCTGTTCAGAGGGCTTCCTCCAGGGCCTGTCAAGTTATGGATCAGGTCCTCCTGGAAAGACACAGTGGTTGCTGGGCCCTCCCTTGTGAGGCGAGCAGGCAGCCACCACTCTGTCCTGTCTAGCAAGGAAAGATAATGGTGGAGGGGTGAGGATGAGGCCACATGTTGGGGATGCTGGGAGGTGTCTGTTCCTTCATGTGAAAACCCCAAGGGAGGCAGAGAAATACTTTGCTTTTCCCTCTCTCCTTTCAGAATCACAGAAATCAGTGGACCCCAACCCAGAATAATTTTGTCTCTCTGCCCCCTGCAGGGACATTTGGTCAAGTCTGGAAATATTTAGACTGTTATGACTGGGGTCTCTGTGAGCTCCTGTTCATTCTTCAGATCTCTCCTCCCCAGCAAGATTTTCTGACCCCCTTGCCCTGGCCAGGTCATCTCCTACCTCATCCTCTTCTACCCTCTCAAAGCACCTTGTGCTCACACATCATAAAAACACTGTTGTAGCTAAAGCAGCCAATGTGCAATTGCTGATTCAAGGTCCCTCTCCTTAGAACATAAGGTCCTGACAGCAAAATCGGGGCTTTCTCATCCACAGTGCATCCCCCAACACCAGGATCAGGATGGAAAACTGAACCAGGAGCACCTTTGCTACTGTACTGTGCTCTTCTCCAACCCGTTCATTTCTTAGCACAGCAGAACTCACCTTAGACAAATGCCTAACGATTCAAAGGCACTTAGTGAGATTTAATAAACATCTTTCCCTCCCCCACCTTGTTCCCATCCCCTCCCCTTCCACCTCAGCCCCCAATCCGAAGTCAAGCACAAGAGGGGAGAGTCAACAGCTAGTCTGCTGATTGCCTGATGCCTGCCTGCACCTGAGCCCTCAAATTCCCCTTCCAGGCAGAGGGGTGAAGGATTCTCATGCTTCCGCAGAGACTGAGGGCAGGAGCTGGGACAGCTCTGGACTGGGCCCCCAGGCAGCAGGGAGGGAATTAGCTCAAATCACATTAACATGCTTCTCAGGAAACGCTGCTGAATTAGAGGTTACAGTCACAGCCACTGCCTCTTTTTAATAGGATGCTAATGCTCATTCTGAGCAATTACTCTATTTGCAATGGTTTCTTAATGTTCAGCTTCTGGAGCTCTGAGAGGAAAGGGCCTTGTGTTTCCAGTAACCCCACCCCCCCTCCACTGGCAACACAGAAGGATGAACTGCAGAAATGCACCTCATGGCTGGACCAGGAACCTGCTCCAGTGAGCCTGGGGAAGGGACTGGTAGCTGGCTCCCCTGACTGGGAACCAAGCGAAGGGTGAGACCCTACAGGCTGAGGCAGGATGGTCTCCCTGAACCTCCTTCTCAGTTCCCTGAACAGCTGTGCAGCTGCTGAGCACTCTTAAAGCATCCTGTCCTTCTTCCAGCATAACACTTACCATGCTTATTTTGATTTTAACATTTCCCCCTTCTGATTATTAGAACAATGGAGGTTCATTGCAAAAATAAAGCAAACTGTAAGAGAAGAAAATAGATCACACTGCATGGTGCCCAGAGATCAGAGCATGCTACCAGATTTTATTCTACATAAAGGCACAGATAAAAATCCGTAAATACCTTTACAAAAAATGGGCCTATTGTACTCTCCAGCCTGCTTTTTAAGAGTAGAATGAACATACTTCATTGTCATCGCTTATACAATTATCTGTCTCTCCCAGTGAGTTTTCCCCACAGTGTGGGAGGCTCCCAACTTCACTAGGTTCACTGTGCCTGCTGGGCACAGACCCTAGAGCATGGCAGTCACCCCTTAAATGTTAACTAGAGATGACATGTCAGTCAGGATTCTTTGGGGCTACAAGTCGCCCAGTTAAGTACCCAATTGCTGCTGCTGCTGCTAAGTCACATCAGTCGTGTCCGATTCTGTGTGACCCCATAGACGGCAGCCCATCAGGCTCCCCTGTCTCTTGGATTCTCCAGGCAAGAACACTGGAGGGGGTTGCCATTTCCTTCTCCAATGCATGAAAGTGAAAAATGAAAGTGAAGTCACTCAGTTGTGTCCGACTCTTAGCAACCCCATGGACTGCAGCCTACCAGCCTCCTCTGTCCATGGGATTCTGCAGGCAAGAGTACTGGAGTGGGTTGCCATTGCCTTTTCCGAAGTACCCAATTAAAGCTGCTGCTGCTGCTAGGTCTTCAGTCGTGTCCGACTCTGTGCGACCCTATAGATGCCAGCCCACCAGGCTCCTCCATCCCTGGGATTCTCCAGGCAAGAATACTGGAGTGGGTTGCCATTGCCTTCTCCGAAGTACCCAATTAAAGCTAGCTAAAGCAAAAAAGGAGTGTATTGGCTAAAAAAACCTGGGATGTTCAGAAATAGTTCTAGCTTCAAATGAGACTTGATCAGTAATTCAAACCATGGCATCCAGGGCCTAATCAATCTCTGCTCAATGTCTCTGTCTTGTCTCTGTCCCTCTCATCTTGTGTGGTGTTAGTCATCAACTCCTGGTGGCCCAGATCCCCAGATCATGTCCTCACACCACAAGGTCCAGGAGAAGAAAGCAGGTCACTTTCGATAATGGCAGCATATGTTCTAGGGGTGGTGGTGGGGTGGGAAGGGGAGGTCACTCTCTCTCTTTAGCTTAAATTGGGGCACAGGCCTTTCTCTGAACCCATTCCTGTGGCCAAGGGGATGCTAGAGCTGGGGATGGGGTCAACCCCAGCCAAGTCCCAAGCATGAGGATAGAGAGTAGATGGATTCACAGAGGAAGACAACAAGTGCCCACTAGAAATGAATGATCACACAGGCAGGTGGGAGAATGAGTCAAGTATTGAGGAAGGTGGGCAAATTATCTTCTGCCCAGATAGTTTCGAATCTAAGAAAGGAAAATACAAGGAAGGAAAGAGCATGGCTCACTCTGCCCCGAGTTCCCAGCTCACCAACAAGGTGCAGAAGCAAAATACAATGACAAACCCTTGGGATTGTGCTCATCAAGTGTGAAGGGTTTCTTTCTCCTTCTCTCTCACCTCTATCCCTCCTCCCTCCCTTTCTCTGTCTGCATGCAGGTGTGTTTTTCCCCATCTCCTTCTCTCTGTTTTGCTGCTATCAGGTATTTGAACTTGATCAAACGCAGTTACTATATTATCAACCAAGTAGGTGCTCAATGTTTGTAGTATGATTCTGGAACTTCAAATCTCCTTTCTGATAAGTGAATCCTGCTTATTTCCATAGACTATGAGACCTTAAAACACACTTAGAACGTAATTTGATTTTTAAGAGCCATAACACGGGTCTCCTCACAGAGATCAAAAAGCCCCACTTCCTGCAGGTGGTACAATGGGCCGTACCTGTGTGTTTGCAGAGATAAGAAGGGCAGTGTCCAAGCTGAACTAATTTCAGAGCACGCCTGGCAGACTTCTGGTCAGTCTTTTAACTGGCTCTGCTGAAATGTCCAACAGCACTGCCTTGCAGCCACTGGAAAGCTCTGGGCTCTGAGTGGTGCTATGTTAGGGTCATTTCAAAGAAATGCTTCCCAGGTAGAATCAGGCGATCAAACGAAGAAAGGGCTTTAGGCAGGAGGGCAGACTACTGACCAGGAAGTGGGGGCAGCCATTTCTGGATCATGTGACATTCTAGCTCCCAGTTCACCAAAGCAACTTCTGATCCACACCCATAATGAACCTGACCAAGGGACTAAGGATTTTTTTCACTCAGCTCCCAACTTTGGGACCACAATTGAGACCTCCCCCACAAATGTTGTCCTTTTTCTCCATAAAGGACCATCATTATAGTAATGAAAAATCATTCTGTGGGTGTATTTTCCAGGCCAGCGCTGAGCTGGGCAACTCTTCACCTGTTCATTCATCCTGTAGTTCTTCATTGGCCAACTACTGAGTGCCAGGCTGTTTTGGGTGTTGGGGCGACAGTGAGGGATAAAATACATGAAGCCTGGTTTCTCAGTGGGAAGAGACAGGTCATTTAAAATGAGTATGTAAATACAGAATATCGAGCAATGAGAAGTGCGCAGGAGAAACACAAAGCAGAGTAAAGGGATAGAACGTGAAGAGATGCCATTTCCGATAGTTGTACAGTCTTCAGGATGGGGTGCGATTTGAGAGAACCCTAAAGGAAGTGAGAGATCAAGCCACAGGAGAGGGAAGGATGGTCTGGGTGGAGGAAATCACGTCTGGAAAGGTGACAGCCTGCTTGGTTTGCTGCAGGAAGAGCTGGGAAGCCAGCAGGGACGGTGCAGAGCGAGCAAAGGGGAGACAGCAGAACGCAGGACCAGGGAGGTCATGGGCCATGTGGGAAGGATCCAGATTTGGGACTTTATTCCAGTTCCATTGGAGAGGTGTGAGATGGGGAGAATCTTGTTTGTTTGTTTTTTTTCTTTAAGAATGGTTCTGGCTCCTGAGGGGAAAGGAGAGTCTGGGACAAGAGTGGAAGTGGAGGCACAGCGAGGCAGCAAATGCAGTCGAGGTGAGAGATTTTAGGGCAGGGAGGAGGGGCTGCTGTGGATGGATTTTAGAAGCAGAAGTAACAGGTTTTGTCGCTGAATTAAGAACAGAGGAGAAGCGTAAGTGGAGGATGGCTGCAAGGATTTTAGCTGGAATACCTGGGAGAGCTGGTGGTGCCACTGACACACTGGAGACTCAAGGGCAGAGCCCATGAGGGGGCGGGCGCGGACCCAGGATTTGACCTCAGATGGGTTATCACGGTTGGGGCTGGGCGCAGGGAGACCGAAAGGCTGAGGAATTAACGCTGGGGAATCCATCGTGTGACTGAGAAGGTGAGGATGGGGCAAAGGAGGCTGAGAAAGAGTGGCAGGGAGGCTGGGAGGGACCCAGGAGAGACAGGTGACCCCTGCCTGAGGGCAGCAAGTATTCCACGGAGGCCTGGATCAGCCGTGTCATAAGTTGCTGGTAATGGAGCAACGGAAAACCAGGGATTGACCTTGGAACTGAGCAGACAGGCCAGGGAGGCTCAGTGGTGCCCCCGAGGCCACGTCAGCAGTGAGAGGCTTGCAGTGTGGATGTATCTGTGCCCCCATCAAGGTCATCACACCCCAGCCATCCAGGCACCTCACTCCTGTGGCCCCTGAGAAGACAGACCTGACTTTACTGCCAAGGGCAGTCCTTTTAGAAAGCAGCTTGAATGGTTCAAAACACAAGCCCGGCATTTTGTTTTCATTGTTTTGACTCCTAAAACTTACCAGGTCTTCTTTCGGCCTAGCTTCGAGATGATATCTTAAAAACGTTATCGTTTGTAACTGGACAATTTTTGGTGAGCTAGTTTTGAGGGCTAACTCTGCTGCCCATTTGATGACTAGGGGAGCGGGTGGCCGCTGTCTCCCTTCTCTGTGCCTATCACCCCCTTGAAACTAACACGAAATGACAATGAGTGATTTTCTTTTCCTGCATCTTTGGATTGTCTTATGGATTACAGCAAACGTTAGCTACCGTTGAAATACATTTTTTCCAGATTATGTTATTTTTTTTTTAAACAGCTCGTTATGAAAATTTTCAAACACAGAGCAAAGTTGAAAGTATTGTGCAGTGACCGCCTATATACCGCCACCTAGCGTCTACATGTAACATTTTTTTCTACTTGCCTTATCCCATCTACCCATCTATTTATCAATTGATTTTATTTTTTAAGGCATTTTGAAGTAAGAGGTAGATGTTAGTACACTTCACCTCTGAACACTTTGGTGTGTGTATCATTAACGAGAGTTCACTATCTGCTTAAGAGGTGTTTTTTTTTAGATACATTTTGCAAAAACAGAGAAATCAACACCCATCATGCATACATATGCTGAACTTGGACAAACACATTCACACCTGGGTAACTGAAACCTCTGTCGAGATGCAGAGGTTTCCTTATCACCCCAGAAAGTTCCCTCACCCCTTTACCCAGTGGGTTCCCACCTCCACCCCATAAGCAACTGCTGATCTGGTGTTTTTCACTGTAGATGACTTTGCCTTTCCCAGGGTTTTGCATAAATAGAATCCTAGAGTGTGTACTCTCTGTGTCTGCCTTGTTTAACTCAGCATAATGTTTCTGCAGTTGGTGGATGCAATAGCGGGTTATGGGTAGTCCATTTCCCTTTCCTGCTACTATGTGTTCCACTAATGACTGTATCGCAGGTGGTTCATCCATCCTGCTGCTGATCGCAATGATTATCTTAATAAAGGAAATTACCCTTTGATGAATTTCTGGTTAAGATGCTTCTGCCTTTCTGTTAAGCATCTGCTCATCGTCTGAAGCAAACCGGGGCTGAGTTGTGGCTGTGAATTGTCTGTGAAATCAGAAAGCTCTGGATTCCAAGTTCAGCTCCAGCTGTGATAACCAGGAGCCCTTGCTTGGGCCAGTTACAGACATGCACGTGCCCTGCTTCTCACATCCCAACACTGGAAGCAGAAGAATCTAAAGGATGTGAGATGTGTACTAGGATCAGAGCCATGTATTTGGTCCCGGGCTCACTCATGAACTGCAGCTAACAAGTGTCTGCTATTCTGACTTCCCTAAGCGCTGGGAAAACAATGGGGAGCAAAAGTGGGCCCAGACCTCACAGGCTTTCAGTCCAGCAGGCAACATGAACACCAAACAACTAGTTGCATGATTAATTAATTGCCATTGTTCTCCGTGCTGCAAGGCTGGCTGTGACAGCTGACAGAGGCGCTCAAGGCACTGAGAGTGTCGTATGAGCCAGAGCAAGGCAGGCCCAGGGGAGCCTTCCAGGTGGGAGCCATTAGCTGGAGGAGCCGATGCCCACTGTGTTCAGACGGTCCTGCACATGGCCACTGGTGGGGAAGGAGGGGGATGGGGCACACGTGGAGGCTCACAGGCCGGGCTCCGTGGACAGTGTTCAAAACGTGGGGCTTTACCCGAAGAGCCACGGGCAGCCAGGGCGGCATCACATGAGACTGTCCTGTTTCATCCTTCCCGCTCAGAGCTGCGCCTGCACGGATTTGAGGAGGGGCGAAGGGGCGAGAGGCCAGCCAGCAGAGGTTTGAGATGCATGTCTTTCATGAAGCCTTGGTGAGGGGGCGGGGCGGGGGGGGGGAAGCTCAGAGTCTTCGCTGGGGCTGCTCGGGCTGCCGTGACAAAACACCACAGACTGGGGCTAGAGCGACAGAAACACATCTTCTCAGGGCCCTGGAGATGGGAGCCCTAGATGGAGGTGCCACCAGGTCTCTTTTCCGAGCTCGCAGACGGCCAGCCTTACACCGGGTCCTCACATTCTTTTCACAGTGCACGTGTGGACAGAGAGATCACTTGTGCCTCTTCCTCTTCTTAAAGGGACCCCAGTCCCCTCAGACTAGGGCCCCACCTTTACAACCTCTTTTAACTTTAGTTGGGGCTTCTCAGGTGGCTCAGTGGTAAAGAATCCACCTGCCAATGCAGGAGAAGCAGGTTCAATCCCTGGGTCAGGAAGATCCCCTGGAGGTCTGGCAACCCACTCCAGTATTCTTGCCTGGAGAATCCCACGGAAAGTGGAGCCTGGCAGGCTACAGTCCATGGGGTCACAGAGAGTTGGACAGAACTGAGTGATCAAACAGCAGCGGCAGCAGCATCTCCTTAATGGGCCTTTGCCCAATGCAGTCACCGTGGGGGTTAGAGCTTCAATACGTGAATGGGAGCGGGGGGAGCACAGTTCAGTCCACAGCAGGGTGGGCGTGTGGATTCCGGTCAGGAGATTAGGGCGGAAGTGCTGACAGCGTGAACTGGGTATTGGCAGTGATGGTGAAGAGACACCGGGCAGAAGAATCTACTGGAATCAGTGGAGGACATCATGAGGTGGGAGGGGAAGGGAGGTGTCAATTCCTAGGTTCATTGTCAAGGGCAACTCCTAGGTTCCTAAAGTGCGGTGAGCTGAATGACGGTCCACTGAAAAGGCATGTCCATGTCCCAGCCTCTGGAATCTGTGAATGTGACCTTACTTAAAAAGAGGGTCCTGCAGGTACGACTGAGATGACATGATCCCGTGTTACCTGGGTGGACCCACATTAAAGGACAAGTTTACTTGTAAGAGGCAAAGGGGAGAAGACATAGATACCCGAAAGGTGGAGATGGTCCTGGTGTGGCCACAAGGTCCCCAAAGCTGGAAGAGACAGAAAGGACACGCTCCCTGCTAACACCTTGAATTTGAGCTCCTGGTCTCCAGGACTCTGAGAGAGTACATATGTCTGTGGTTTGCAGCCACTGGTTTGGTGATGGACCCTTTGCTAAGGCAGCCCCAGGCAACCAATGCAAAGAGTGACTAAATGGGAAGTTCAGTCCCGGAGTTGGGGTGGGGTGGGGTGGGTGGCTGGGGGGCAGGTCCTGTGGGATAAGAGGAAGAATTTAGGTTTAGAAATGTAGAATTTGTGACTCTAAGATGTCAAGGAGCTGAAAGGATAGCAGCCGGGCTCACAGAAAATACTCAATAAATGACAGCTATTCTCCTTATTATTTAGTTTTGGAATGTTCTGGCATTAGAAGCGATGGCTCCTCTTATGCATATTTGGTTTTGCTGGAATCTTGGGAGGGCAAACAGTTTGAAGCTCTGCCAGGACACAGGGCAAAGTGTAGCTCTGTGTCAGTAACACCCCAGCAGGGACCAGCACTTCCTGGTACAAAGTTCTGTTTGTCCGTCTTCACCTCAGGCTGATACCAACCTCATACCCACCTGGAAAGGCTACATCACGCCGCGTAGTACAGGTGGTCCGGGGAGCACCACCGGCCCTCTCCGCCCTTCCTTCCCACCTCCCGGCAGGGCCGTTGGTGGCAGAAGCTCGCCACCTTGTGGAAACCGACAGATCTCGGCCTGGTCTGAAAATCAGAATCAGGATTGGAGACAAGGGGCTGCAAAGACCTACCTACCTCCCTCCACATATAGCCTTGCTTAATCAGGCTCTGCAAGTCAAGGTCTGGGTGGAAAATCTCTCTGATCTTGAAAATATCTGAGAAATAAGGAAGACGGCTCCAAGCAGGCCGTAAGGGACGGCCCCTCCTGCACGTGTGTCTCAAGGTCTCCTCCCCAGGCTGTGCCGCAGGAGCAGCTACTTCTCTCTCATGGGTGGGAAAGCCTTGGGCCCACTCCGCCCACAGCTTCCACAAACCCAGAGGAAGCCTCCCCACTGACTTGGAGATGTCCAGTTCTGACTTAGAGCTCAGAGAGCTGGGGTCTTTCTCAACCAGTGTATTCAAAGGCTAGTCTATGCCTCAGTTTCTCCATCCATTCAATGGGGGTAATAACAGTGTCTATGTAAGTGATCTGTTGTGGACATGAAATGAGTTAACCTAAATAAGGTGCTCAGATGACTGCCTGAGCCAGCAGGCCCAATGCCTGTTAACTAGTATGTGCCCCTCTCCCCACCCACCCCGAACCACCACCATCAAACGCAGTTTTCAGCAATATCCTTACATCTCAAGGCACCCCCACTCACTGTCGGATACCAGTGGTATCCAGGTATGCCAGGTACTGTGGGAGGGGAATAAAAATATGTAAGTTATAGTCCTTTCCTCCAGCAGTTCGTGGGACAGTCCAGAAGCAAGGACGACACACATATACACCAGTGCCCCGCCTGCGCTCAGACGCTGTCACTGACCTGGCAGGCTGGGGCAGTCCAGCAGCATGAAGGCCCCTCCTGCCAGCCTTTCTGCAGAGGGAAGCCAGCACTGATAGGCCGCTGCTCCCTTCCAAACTTCATCCTCCCTGCGGCGGGTAACACCACAGATGAGAAGGGAAAAAATGGAGTGACTTCTCAAGCAGAGCTCTCTGGGAAACTGGAGTCACTTAAACTTATTTCTCATGACTTCTCAGGCTAAGCTTTCCCTTCCCTGTGTTTGCAAAAGCTGGACAAACATACAGCAGGAAGATTTAGAGGATTTCAAGCATTGGCGTAACTGTCAAATTGTTATTTTAAAGTCATCATTCTGTGTTGTGAGTGGTTAAAAAAACCCCACCCACACAGGCTTATATGGAAGGAGGGACTGTGTTGACTCATGAAGCTGAAGGGTGGCGAGATGTTCCCAGTGGGACTAGACCCAGAGCTTCACTTGATGTTACCAGGTACCTACCTGCCTTCCTTATCTCTGAGCTCTGCTTCCCCCACCTGGACTCAACTTCAGAAAAGCTTTCTCCCAGCAGCTCTATCTTACACAGTACCAGCTCAACACACTTCTCTAATGCTCCAGCTAGGGTTACTGGATTTAGCAAATATTTGGGACACACTTACAATAAAAAACTATTCCTTGTTGACCTGAAATTCAAATGCAATTAAACACCCTGTATGCTATCTGGCAATCCTCCCTCCAATACAGGTCCTAGGACTGCATCTGGGCAATCTGAATCACACACCACCTCAGACCCAGTGGCTATGGTCAGGAGGATGGGCTGTGCCAGCCAGCAGACAAGGGTCACCTGCTTGTCTCATGTCAGCCCTCCTAGTACACGTGCCCTGAGGTTGGGAGACAGGGTCCCTCCCCAATAACTGGGATGCTGACCCTAGAAGCAGGGGGATGAACCCTGCACCAGCAAAAACAACAGATGTCCATACAATGGCCATGAATGTCCTGGTCAACACTGAGAATAGAAAACTCTGGGTGTTGGTACAGCATGTGACAGTTTATAAGGCATTTGCCCACCACTCTTTCTTGCCTCCCATACCTCTGTTCGGCTGGCAGAGCAGGTACTGTGATCACTTCCTATATTTCTTTTCAAAACCACTACAACAAAGTACCACGGACTAGGGAGGTGAAGCAACAAACATCTATTATCTGACTATAATTCTGGAGGCTGGGAGGGCAAGATCAGGGTGTCAGCAGGCTTGTTTTCTCCCGAGGCCTCTCTCCTTGGTCTGCAGACAGCTGTCTTATCGCTATGTACTCAGTATATGTCTGTGTATATATCTCTTCCTGGATACTGGTCATACTGGATAAGGGTTCACCCATGCGACCTCATTTGACCGTAATTTTCTCTATAAAGATCCAGTCTTCGAACCTTCCTGGAGTGCGCACAGTAAGTCCCCTTTGTGGTCCCTACACCAAGTAAGCAGGCCAGGCAGCCCGTGTTCCTGAAATAAGCATTCTTTGAAACGAATGAAAAAGAGAAAGAAAGAAAAAACCCTATAAGAGTTTTAGGAGATTTAGCAAAAAGGAGAGGAGCACAGGAGTACACGCTGATGATTTGAAGGGATTAAGACTTTTCAGAACAGCAAAAATGATGAGGCCTATGGATGTGTAAATGAGCCCCACGAAGAACTAATCAGAAAAAAAAAAAAAGAAAACAGAAAAAGGCCCGTAAAACAAGCGAGGGGAGAACAGTGAATATTTCAAGTGTCTTTAGTTCATAAGAAATTCATGAGCAAAACGTGTGGAGATCTTGTTGGTTTTGGTGGTGGGAAAGAATTGTAAATATGTATAATATGTAAATACCTCTGATAATAAAAGCCCATGAAGATAAACGAGGCTGTCTTTAGAAAAGCTGTGAGCTGTATGAGATGCTAATACCACTGTCGTCACTCTTAAGAAATTACCATAATGCTTACAGCGCTTTGAAAGTTTCCGAGCTTTGAAAAGAAATGCATAAACACTAACCAGAAGGCGCGCACTCACACGCATACACACACACACCTTTTTTTTCCCCTCATTCCTTCGCTCCTCTCTCCCTCCCTTCTAATTTCCTCTAATTTTTTTTAAATATGAGGAAGACAGCCTTAGTGAAAACTGGTGTTGGGAGTTACACCTCTCTGGGTTCAAGGGCAAGTTCCTGCCACCACGCACCAGCTGTGAGATGCTGGGACGGCCACGCGGGCGCCCTGGGACTCACTCTCCGCGTCTGTGAAATGGGCAGACCCCCGCGCCTCCCCACGTTTGGGGAGGAACGAATGGGGGCCCACAGGGAAACCCGCTCAGCGTCCCCCACGCCCTGGCGCGCGCTGCCCGTGGCCCCGGACCTTCCGGCGGGCGGGCGAGCGAGCTAGCGGGCGGGGCGGGAGGAGGGGCCGGAGGTGGGCCGCCCCGCCCTGCGGACCCGCGCCCCGCCCGGCCCGGCCTGTCCCGGCCCGTCCCAGCCCGTCCGCCCGACCATGGCGCCGGCGGCGGGGCGCGGGCCGCGGGGCCTGTGGCGCGCCTGCAACTGGCTCATGGGCGCCTTCTTCGCGCTGGCGGCCTTTGTGCAGGTCAGCGCCCCGGGCCGGGCGGGGGCGGCGGGAGGGGAGCCCCGGGCTCCGACTCCAGGCCGGTTGCGGTGTAGACCGACCGACCGGCGGGGTCGCAGAAGCCGGCCCTGTACGGGGAGGGCGGGAGTTAGGGTTGAAGCTTGGGGAACCCCCACCCCGTCTGGGCTGAGACACAGATGCGGTCACATGACCCCGTTTGCTCGCTGGCTGGAAGGAGCAGGTTTGGCGCGTGTCTCTTTGCGGGGGACCTTTATAAAAAGGCAGCCGGGGGCAAGGCTGTGCACAGCTCGGAGAGCAAGCAGAACAAAAACCTTCACAGCTAATTATCCTTTCAAGTAAGATCTGGGGCCCCCTCGCCATAGCTTCCCTCATTTCTTGAGACTGGAGGGTCGTTTAAACACCCGTTCTGGGCTTGGCCCACACTTCGCAGAGCCTCTGTGCGCTTCTTTACAAGTAAGTGCGGCTGTGTGCTCAAACCAGGTGCTGGGGCCAGCCAGAAACACCCCCTACACACATACACACACACACCCCATCAGCTAGACTGTCTTACTCCTATGTATCCTCCTGCTCGGCTTAGCAAATGGCTGACATGAATGAAGAGCAGACCAAAAATACTGGAACAGGACTGTGAGAGCATGGGGCTAATGCTGCTGTTCTGGCGTTCCAGGTGAACGATCCGGATGCAGAACTGTGGATGGTGAGTATGGACTGCCCTCCCATACCTAAAAGAATCAGGGAACTGCACGAAACATGCCGTGTGTCTGTTTGCCTTCCTCCTTGCTTCATGTAGGTAAAAGTTTAGAAATCAAATCCTTAGTAAGCGCCTTTCCTAAAATATTAGGAGGAAAAGTGCAAGTGTTTGTCACTCAAGCATATCTGACTCTTTGCCACTGTATAGACTGTAGGTCCTCAGACTGGAATGGGTGGCCAGTGCCTTCTTCCGGGGATCTTCCTGACCCAGAGATAGAACCTGGGTCTCCTGCATTGTAGGCAGATTCTTTACCGTCTGAACCACCAGGGAAATGTGAAAACATTCGGAGGAGAAGGATCAAATTGAGAATTCAGAATTTTCCAGAGATACAGGGGCCTTTCAGCTGTATTCCCTTTGAATAAAACAGGCCAACTGAGAACACTTTTCTGAAGACAGAGAAGACCTCTCAAGGTCGTGTGAACCAATCCTCATGAATTTCTACCCAGAAACTCCAACAAACGTTTGATTGGAAAATTGCAGGCTTAAGGTCTGTGGTTCTGCTAATTCAGTGAGTTATAGCCACAAAAAGTAATTAAAGCCCATAAAACCTACAGTATACACTGAACTGATGCTCTGACTAAACCATTTAGAGGAGGGGGGGATTTGTTCCACACATTTTCTGAAATATCTGGATTTTGTTTCTTTTAACAGAGGCACCTAAGACTACACAATATCACCGATGAGATGATCTTAAGCTTTGAAATAATGTTGACTTTGTACAAGTAGCAACAAGTGAAAGCATTTGGAATAACAGTACATATAATATCACATATAAATATAACTACATTCTGATATTCTTATTGTCCAGATTCTCATGTCCCAGCATCAAATCAAATGGCCTCTTCCTCAGCACTCTAGTCTGTGTCCTTAGTTCCAAATGTTATTTCTCCTGCAGTTCCAACTATCCAGCTTAATGGTGAATTTCCAAAAGACTCCTAGATCCGTGCCCCAGTACGTCAGTCACACTGGCTCCTCAAATACGCACAAGGTCCTTTTCAGCATCTTTCCTTCTAAAACCCATTCTTCCTCCTGACTCACCATTTCTGTTAGCAGCAGAGTCATTCTGAGTCATCCTTGCTCAAAACCTCAGCCATCTCTAATATCTGTTTTCTTACTACTGTCTTTGAGAGCCCCTCAAAACACAAAATGAAGAACAAAGCAATCCACCAAAAAGCAGTGTAGGTCTAATTGCTTATCTGTACAGTATCTATACATTTACCCTTTACATCATGCTTGGATGATGGAATTTGAGCATCAACACCAGACCCCCACAGACATCCTCACTCACCTCCAGTTTAGCCCCCCATTACCTCCCATGTGGACCCTTATGGGTCCTTTCTAATTCTTTGAGCTGCCTCTAATCTCTTACATTCCTGTAATTCTTCCCACATATTGCTTCCTGACAGAGACTTTCATCATTTCCCAAGATGTCTTAAGTTGGCCCTCCACAGTATGGCCCTAACCTACCTTCCCAACTTGGTCTTGGAAGACTAGTCCACCTGTAGTACTTCTGTGCCTTGCCCTGAGAATTTCTGTGTCAGCCTCTATTTAAGTGTCCAGGTCTATCTCAAATGTTATCTCACCACAAAATCTCTCCACCTCTTTCCCATAAGTTCCAAGCATCCTTCCTTTGAACCTTCACTGTAGCACTAACTCATTCTGCTTTGCATTAGAGTTGGCTCTGTATATGCCAGCTTCCAGGGGTCAGGGGCCAGTTCCCTCTTCTTACTTGGCAACCTAGCATACAGCTTTCCTATGGCAATCCTTCCCAGATTGACTCTTAGAGTGGAAGAAGGAACACAGATGAACTGATATTAGGTTACTGGGTCCTGGGGTCTTGTACTGTACCTGACTGATGCCCATGTTCCCTACCACAAATTGTTCATGGAGTATACTTGTATCAGGATGCACACAGGAGCAAATAACAGAATATCTGACTAGCATCAGATTATAAACATACAGACCATCTCATGAGAAGAAGTCTAGAGGCAGCTGCTTAATGGTCAACAGTGTCATCAAGGACCTGGGCTTGCTTTCTTGTTTCTCTGCCAAACCTCAATGGGTAGGTGATATATCCTTTCATGTTTACAGAATGGCTGCTGCAGCTCCAGACATCTCATCTCTAGACAAAAGCATCACAAGCAGGAAGAAACAAGGCAGGAGGCAAAACCAGTTTTCCTCCTGTGCTGCTTCTCCCTTTCATCAGGGAGCAAATATTTCCCAAGAAGCTCCCCAGACAGGCTGCTATCCAGTTAGTACATATTACTACTAATAAGACTTATGGTCTAGGATCCATCCTGCTTAGTCAGTACCCACGCATATTGAGTGTTAAGGGCTCTACCTATCAGCCTTGCCTCCAGAAGACTTCTCTCTACATTTCATTGCTGGAACATGATGGCTCCTCACTGCTAAAAAGGCTAAGAAAACAAATTGGCTTTTTTAGTTTTTATAGTGGCACGGAGACAGGGAGAGCATTGTTAGAAATGACTGTCATGGGTCTCAGTGGCTATATGTTCAATTAAACCAAATACAGTAAATAAATATTACAATACCCTTTAGTTTAAAAAATCCACCAACAAAAAGATAAAAGACCATTATATGTGTATTCTGCTGAGTTCATTACTGAGTGTTTATACTGTGCATTGTTTTTACTTGTGTACTAAAAACAATTACTTTCAGTCTCTGCATGTAAAAAAAAAATCCTTAATCTCATTCAAAACAGAGGTAAGCATTTAAATAAGGATTAACATGGCACAGCTACCATGGGAAACTATTACTTAAAGATTTGTCCTGTTCATGTGTTTACAATACATAGAATAAGAAGATCTTAGACCCTTTAATCTATGAATCACAGATATGTTATACTTAAATGCACATTTAAAAATCTCTGCCAAACACTTCCTATGGAGAATACAGTTAAATATTGTATGATGTGTATGTGTTTAATTTCTATCTGCCAGTCTGTCTCAGTCTCTTCCTCAGTTGCTAAGTCATGTGGTTTTTTACTGGTGGGAACTAACTAACCCCTTACTGCTCTAAGTGTGGTCCTTGGAACAACAGCAGCAGTGTCCCCTGGGTGCTTATTAGAAAAGCAGAATCTTGGGTCCTACCCCAGACCTCTGGAATCAGATCTGCATTTTAATCAGACTTCCAGATAATTCATATGCACACTAACGTCTGGTCTAACCCTCAGCAGCACGGTTGTCCTTGCAAATGTTGGTACCAGCTGATATTCCAGTCATCACTGGGGACCCTTTGAGAGGGATGAACATGATCTGTAATATAGATACCATCTCTCCCCAGGGTCAAGACAGGTGTGTTTTCACAGTGACAGCAGATCACTTAAAATGTTGAGCCTTGACAACGTCCAGATAAACGAATGATTTCTAACTAGGCATCACGATTGATGTGGCTCACAGCTACATTTCTGGGGAGGCCCCCATACTTCTTATAAACCTCCCACCTCTGCTTGTCCTCTGCCCACCACACAGAAGCAATAGGTTTTTCTAGAATCTGCCTACTTGCTGTGAATGAGGCCTCTTCAGGGCCCGTCTTTGCAACTCCAAAACAAGTTACCAGATTCAGAAATGAAGAACCTGAACTTATTGGGCACATGTGATCTATACACTGTTAGTAAACTTTCTGTGGTCTCACTTGCAGAGATGGAGTATGGGGCTGGATGGTCCATGGGTCTAGACCCAGCAGGGCCACATAGCTAATTATGGCTGCTTGGGTCCTACTTTTCATAGAGCAATTTTTGAAAAGTAGGGGAAGGGCATTTAGGCATGGATGTCACTTGGGAGAGATTATGAGGTCACTGTGTCTTGAGATCAGAGCTCTGCTTACTGCTAGAGCTTGAAAATGAATGTCTTTCCTGGAAGAGCCTACAGTCTAGGAAGAAGTCAGATAAAATGACACCCTGACATGGTAAGTGCCGTAAAAGCAGAGGTTACCACTTCCTTGGTTGTTACTAAAAGCTGGAAGTAAATCATGGCACGTGGGGCCACCACTAGTGTCATCTTTCTTTACTCCCTAAACGTCTCTGAACATCTCCTATATTGGGCATCCTTCTTACCCCTGTAATTTCCTCTCTTTTGCTCACAGGTTGTGTATACAATTCCTGCCACTCTGACCCTGCTTGTTGGACTTAACCCTCTTGTCACAGGTATGAACCTTGAATTCTCAATGGTGATATGAAACATCAGATTTCCTTTTAATAATGAGAGTCTGTCTGCCCAACTCCCAGTAAAAAACTGGAGCCCTCCATGTCTTTCCTCTTCCTTCTGATCCTAAGAGGAGGTGAATTCCAATCTAGATCATCCCCTTCCATCTTCAGGAAAACTTGATGCGGATGTGCCATACTAAGACAGGCTTTATGCACTTGGATCCCAGCATCTCTGATGCTGATGTGGAACAGCAGTTAGGCCATGTAGCCCAAGAGAGAAGGGCTTCAGTCACTGCTGTTTATTTCTTAAGCCACTAAGCTAATGGAAAATCAGCAACAATCAAACTGCTAACTTTGTCTCCATACTCAGTGGGGATCAATGTCTATTATGTATCTACTCTATACAAATCCTTCACCCAGTACCAATCTGGTTCATCTTTTTCTGATTTTGAATTCATTCAAAATGAATGAACTGCTATGTATCAGATACCTATGTATCTGCATCGCTACTATTATATAGAAACTGTCTATAATGTCTGTAATTATAGAAATCTCTGGATTTCTCATTAATACATATTGCCCTTTCTAGTCTCCCTGTGTACCATCACAGTGAAAGTGAAAATGAAGTTGCTCATTTGTGTCCAACTCTTTGTGACCCCATGGTATGTAGCCTGCTAGGCTCCTCCATTCATGGGATTTTCTAGGCAAGAATACTGGAGTGGGTTGCCATTTCCTTCTCCAGGGGATCTTCCCGACCCAGAGATCGAACCTGGGTCACCTGCATTGCAGGTAGATTCTTTACCTTCTGAGCTACCAGGGAATCCATCACAGTAACTCCAGTAATTTCCTGCATACTTCTATATATGCTTCCTCCATCTAGACTGTAGGCCCCTTAAAAGCAGGATCATGTCTAACTCATGTACCCAACACTTGTTGAGTCAGTGAATGGATGTATAACACAGAGGCTCTATCGTGTATTTGTTTCATAACCTACTCCTTGGACTCCTTACACATACATCCCAGGTGAGAATACATATAAAATATTCACTTACATTAGCTGGCTTGTATGGGCCATAGGTCACCAACCTCAGTCAGGGGGCAAAACATAGCTGCTTCACCTTTTACGGCCCTAAAAATTCACTAAACCTAAGTTGGACAGTTTCATTCTATAGAAGTGTCTTCTAGCAGAAAAAAAAATTTTTTCTACATTGTTTACTAACATTTTCTTATTAGTGGGGAATATCAGTCCTGCAGTCACTTTCTTTAAATCAGCTTCTACTAGTGGGGCTGGAAATTTCTCAGGGCCTTAGAATAAAGACAAATGATTCCCGCCTGGGTGGGGAAAACTCCCATCACCCAGATGTACGGACTTCTTGTACAGGCCCCTAGAACTCTGTTTACATCTTTAAGGTGTATCCATTAGGGCTCCATTAGTTGCAAGCAAGGAAAAAATACTCAACTCAAATGTCCTATAAGCTGAAGCGAGATGTACTGGGATCCTTTACAAAAGGCTGGGGCGGTGCTGGCTTCAGCTGCTGGTGGTGACTCAGAACTTAAACTTCTCTGCAGTCTTAGTTGCACATCAGCTGCACTTCAGCCCTGGGCTCCACGTGAAGGCCCTGCCGCTCAAAGGTCACAGCTTCACCATGCTAAGTCCAGCAGAATCTAGAATCTACTTCCCTGATAGCTCCGCAAAAGCTCTGGATGGAACTGGTGCTCCTGATCAGTTATCTGTTCATCCTGAGACAAATCACTGTCACCAAAGGGATGGAATACATTGATCTTGTTAGTGTCCGGTTGTCTGGGACACCGGGACTGAGAGTGTGGGAAGGGTGGGTCCGCAGAGAAAAGATGGGTCAGTCAGCATCCGAATGGGAGATAATGAACAACCAAAATAATAAATGTCCACTTAAGTTTATAAATATTGTTTTCACCTGTTTTAACCTTTTGATTTGAGGGCAAATCAAAACAACCAAAAAAAAAAAAAAAAAAAAACCCCAGCCTTTTCTGTATGCTTTCCCTGAAGGCAGATTAAAAGCCAATACAAAGAAATCTTGTTTCTCTGGGGCGTGGTTCCATGATTAACAGCACCAGGATATCTGTTTTTAGGTAACTTTATTTGGAAGAGTGTGTCTGCAATACATATATTCCTTTGTGGCCTGTGGGCTATCGGCTTGGCATACAACCTCTTGCTTCATAAGAAACAGAACCTCTTGCATGAGGAGGAAGGCAGGTGAGTGAGTGGTGGTTTTTACTCTTCGGAGGGGGTGGGGAAGAACTGAGACATCTGTGTCTTCACAACACCTTATCTGTGGTGCTTTAACTCCCCCAATACCTTGAGGGGCAGGGAAGATATTATCTCCTTTACATGCTAAAGAAACTGAGGCAGAGATGGAGCTGGAGCCAGGATTTACATGCTACACATCACCTTATATTACCATCAGGCAGTTGGACCTTGGCCCCCCCTTGTGATGAGCAGTGATGCCATAGAGTAATGTTCAGTCCAGTCTAATGAGGTGAAAACTCCATCAGCAATGGGGCTCAGTCCGGGTACAAGCCAAACTCTTTACTTACCAGTGTGACCGGCCTCCTCAGAGGGGGACGTCTGCCAGCCTTGCCCTTGCACATCTCGTCCTCTGCACCCCCTGTCACCATCACTGGCTCATTTTATCACCTCTTCCTCTGCTTCCCCTCACCCTTGACTCCCTGGCCTCACAAAGAGCCCTGTTCCTTTCCTTTCTGCCCCACTGCTAACAGCTGCCAACACCAAGACTGAGAGTCCTGTAGGTTAAGTCCCACTGATTTTGTGCTGCCGTTACAGGCCCTAATCTTTGGAAACTAGATCGGGTTGGGGATGGGAATGCAGACCAGATGGTTTGAATCAACCCCCACCTACTTGAAGCCCACGATTTTCAGTGAAATCAAAGAGGGGCTTCCGAGTGGTACTTGGCCAAATACAATTATGTTCTACTCTGTGTAGAAGATACGACCTTTTAACAAATAATTCTAGAAGCATATACCCACCCCCAAATCATTAGACTGACTCATTTGACAAATCATTCCTCTCCTCTAAGACATGACCTTGTCTCCTACAATGTGTACTTGAATTACTGATTTGAGCTCAACCTGCCCAACACTGACCCCTCTAAAACAATATGAAGAGAGTGCCTGATCAAATCTGGGATTATCTTCTTGACTGTAGTATTCTTCCCCATGACATGAAATAAGTGATTTATCTGTTTTTTGTTTTGGTTGTTTCTCTGTTCATCTATAAATTGGGAAACAATCATGAAGTTCATATCTGCCTCCTAAGATGAAATTTATTTTCATATTGGGCTTTAAAGGGTCTGACAAAAGTAATTTACGAGTCATGGCCAGACTTGAAAGTATTTTGTAGATGCTTGTATCTTGGAGCAAGTCATCAGACAATCAGCAGAAGCAAGTGTCAGGGAGAAAATGGAATGATATGCATCTCACTTGCAGCATCTTCAAAAAAAAAAATGAAATCTCTGCCGTTTTGTAGGGAGCTGTTTGGTCTCGTGATCATCACAGCATGGCTGGGTCTGTGCCACAGCTCTTCAAAGTAAGTTCTCGACCCATCAGGTAAAATCAGATGTGCTCAAGCAGGTGAATGAGAATACTGACACAGATGTAAACAGGAATCTTTTGGGAGAAATCTTCCCTTTTTGTAAGGGAAGCTAACAATGGATGGCTCGGTGTTTCATGGTCACTCATACTTTTGTGAATACCACAATACACAGTTTTCTGAGTCGTCGCAGGGAGTTGCCAGTCCAGGAGGGTGTCTCTTCAGGGAGAACGTGATCTCCAAAGGAAGCTTGGAGACTGAGGAAAAGTGAGTAGCAAATAAGTATAAAACTGGAGGTGCATGTATGTGAATATTAACTTTCTAAAACAGTAATGGAAAAAGAAAAATACATGACACCTGAGCATCTAAGTTGGAAGGGAGAAAAATGGAGCTAAAGCAGTCTGGGGTCCTTGAATTATCTGAAAAGGGTAAAAGTACTAACTTATATCAGACTTTGATAAGTCAAGGATTCACGTGGTAATAATCTAAGAGGAAACCTTATATTATTAGAAAAATAATCTAAAAAAATCTTAGAAAAATAATCTAAGAGGTAACCACTAAGAGAAAAGGAGTACAGAAGGCAGGAAAGGAGAAGAGAAAAACACAGAGAACAGATACAGAACAGATACAGAGAAGCAGATGTTGAGAGAGAGAATTACATTCAAATATATGAGAAATCACATTAAATGTAAATATTCCAATAAAGATTCAAAGATCTTCAAAATGGATAAAGATTAAAAACCCAACCAAACACTGCTTACAAAAGAGAACTCTTAAATACACAGAATCAGAAAGATTGAAAGTCAAAAGATGGAAAAATCACAGTATACGAATACCAACCAAATGAAAGCCTGTATAAACATTTTAATTTTAAAAAGTAGACTTTAAAATCAGCATTAGAGTAGGGGACATTTTTTTGGTAATGAAAAAATTTTTGAGTTTTTATTTTGAAATATCCAAACATATTCAAAAGTAGAGAGATGAATATAATGAATCAGATGTACTCATCACCCATTTTCAACATTTATCATATATCCAATCTTGTATCATCTACCACTATCCTGATTATTTTGAAATAAATCTCAAACATCATATTATTTTATGTTTTATATGTTTCAGTATGTGTCTCTAAAAGGTAAGCACTTAAAAAATAACCATTCTACTACCAATACACACACAAAAATAAAACAGTAATTATTATTTTATTCAGTACTGAGTTGTCCAGCCAGTGTTTACATTTCCACAACTGTATGATAAATGCTTGTTTCTCTGTGCTCCGTATTTCCTAAAAACTGGTGGTAAGATCCCAGGCTTAGGCACAGGCTGGTCATCGTTGTTGTCTTCTTCTCCATTTCCTCTTATCATCCTCATCACCACCATCACCGCCACCACCAAGCAAGACCACCTCATGGGTGGTGGTATGTACTTCCATCATAACGTACATCACACCTCGCTGTTTCTCTGTAACATTAGTATAACATCTTCATGACCATTGCCTAAATCCACGAATTCGAGTTGCAGAATGCTGATACTCTAATTATATAATTTCTTGACTATTACCTGGAAAACTTCGAAAACTTCTACTTATCAATTCTTTGACTACTCAGATACAAATCATAAGAGGAAAAGGAGTTGATTCTCTTAATTGCCCAGTTTTCAGAATAATGAGTTTTTCTTGCCTGGGCATCTTCCAGAAGTGACCAGTGAGTTTTGTTTATGTAACAGTACCATTATAAAGTCATAGATCTCAACATACTTGATGTTTTTTCAGTCCATGGCAGTTGCTTAGGCTGTTCCATCTTTGATCAGTGGCACTTATTCACACTGGCTCCAGAATTCTGTTTAACATGATCCTAGTAAACTTTTAGTTTTTTTGGTCTTAGTAAATTTTGATTGCTTCCTTGCTTTCTGGTATGACAAAATGTTCCACACTAAGATGTACATTTTATGCCCCAGACCTGGAATCAACCATTTCCCCCAAAAGCCTTCATTACTTTTGGTAGCTAATAGTATTTAGAGGTCACATTGTGGGTATAAATGGTGCTCACTACTACTGGATTGAGTTCATTCTTTTTAGTGGTCAGAACTAGGAAATTCACATATATGTACATGTGTATGTATACACACATGTATTACATGTGTCATAAATGTATATGCATACATATATGAGTATATAAAATATATAGAAAGTAGCTATATGTATATATATTTTTACATATATATAGTTAAAGATAAAATCCCTTATGAGTTCATGTTGATCCTAGAATTCAAATTCAGGAATACAGGTTTTCATTTAAACTTGTCAGCAATCTTAAATCTGTATTTCCTTTTAATCATGTCAAAAAATCTCTAGTCTCAGAGACCTCAACATAACTCATCTGACTTATCCCACAATACAACACAATCTCAGAATAATAATATAATTACAGAAAATAGGTACTTTGTGTTGTTGTTGTTAGGGAATATCTCTTTAAGGGATGCACATTCAAATTATGTGGAATAGTTACTCTGTATGCTAATCTCACCAAGTGAATACATAGTTTATTTCATTTTAAATTTCTAGGGATACTTTATTTAAAATGTATTTTGTTTTATACTTATGTAAAATATCTATATGGTTCTACATATAGATTTACAAAACAGAGGACATTCAAAGGGCTCTAACTTCTCTATCCCCCAACCCTAATTCCTCCCTTTCTCTGTAGGTAAAACTTTTTTCTACTTTGTGGTTTATCCTTCCATGCTTTCTTAATGGAGCAAATACATGCATTCATTGGTACTCCTGCTTGTCTTAGATAAAGTGGTAGCACATTATACACAATTGTATTCTTCGTTTTACCCTTACCACATCCTGGAGATCATTCTGTGGTATATAAAGACTTTGCTTATTTATTTATTTTTGACTTTGCTTATTTTGATATGTCCACAGTATATGCATCCAGTCCTCTACTGTTCAGACTGTATCTAATCGCTTGATATTAAAAACAGTACCAACAGAGTGTATTGTCAAATTTCTGAAGTTTTACTAATTGGATAGTTGAGAAACGGGTAGTAGCTTTCACTTGCATTTCTCTTATCAGGAGCAAAGGTGAGCATATTTTTGTATGATTAAGAGTCATCTGCATTTCTTTTTCTATACATGTTAGTTCATCTCTGAGAGATGTAGGTTTAACCATTTTCTAAGGCAGTTGGTCTTCTCTACTTTCGGAAGGAAGCTCTTTACATACTAGGGCTAGTAACCCTGTCTGTGATATAAGATTGGAGAAGGCAATGGCACCCCACTCCAGTAATCTTGCCTGGAAAATCCCATGGACAGAGGAGCCTGGTAGGCTGCAGTCCATGGAGTCACAAAGAGTCGGACATGACTGAGCGACTTCACTTTCACTTTTCACTTTCATGCATTGGGGAAGGAAATGGCAACCCACTCCAGTGTTCTTGCCTGGAGAATCCCGGGGACGGCGGAGCCTGGTGGGCTGCCATCTGTGGGGTCGCACAGAGTCTGATACAACTGAAGCGATTTAGCAGCAGCAGCAGCAGTGATATAAGATGAACATTCTTTTTTGCTTTTATTGTCCTTTTACTTTACTCATGCAAAGTATGCTTTGCCATGAAAAAATACTTTAATGTATCCAAATTGATCAATCCATTCCCTTACTGCTTCTGGATCTGGAGTCACAGGTAGGAAAACTTTCCGTCCTCTCAGCTTTTAAGTAACTTACCCAACTTTTCTCCTAATATATGTATGGTTTCATTTTTACATTTAAATTTTTGACCTATTTAGAATTTATCTATTTAGAATTTATCCTAGTATAATGGCAGAAAGAATGGATGCAATATTATCTTTTTTTCCCTTCGGCTCTCTGGTGATCTCAACACCACTTATTAATAAAAAGCATATATAATTAACATAGCCTCAAAATATATAAAATAAATACTGACAAGCCAAAAAAGAAAAACTGAAAAATTAACAATCATTTTGGGAGACTTTAATATGCTTTTTCCAGTTACTAACAGAACAAGAAGATTTTAAAAATCAGTAAAGATATAGAAGACTAGCTACACAATAAAAAACTTGACCTAATGGACATATATAGAACACTAGCACCAAGAAGAGCAGAATTCACATTCTTTTCAAGTAAACATTGAATATTTACAAAAAGACTTCATGTTCAGCATGAAATAAGTCCCAACAAATTTCAAAGAACTGTAATATGGAGTATGTCCTCTGACCACAGTGCAATTAAGCTAGAAATCATTAACAAAAATAATAATTATATAGCCACTGTATGTTTGAAAATCAGGAAATATACTTCCAAAGAACATCTGGAAGAAATCACAATGAAAATTAGAAAATATTTTGAACTAAATGATAAAGAAAACATAACACAATAAAATTTGTGGGATGGGGGCTAAAAAGCATGCTTATGGGGGAATTTATAGCCTTAAATACATGTATAAGAAAAAAAAGGCTGAAAAATCAATGAGCTAAACTTCCAAGAAGTTAAGAATTCTCCAGTTAAAGAAGGAAAATAACAGTAAAATAAGCCTAAAGAAATAATGAGAAAATAAACACAAAAGCAGAAACCAATAAAATAAAAAAAAATCAACATTTCATTCTCTGAAATGATTAATAATATTGATAAACCCTGGCAAGACTAAAAAGGTAAAAATAATTAGAGTGAGAACAAGGAAAGGAAGGCACAAAACACCAATAATCAGGAAAGAAAAAGAAAGTTATTACCCATGTAACAGATACTGCAAAAATCATAAGATATTATTAACAACTTTTTCCCAATAAATATGAAAATGTAGATGAAATGAACAAATTCACTGAGAAATACAATTTGTCAGAACTGATATAGGAAGAAATACTCAGAATGGTCTTATAACTGTTAAAGAAATTGAGTAGATAACTTTTCCTAAAAGAAAACTCTAAATGGCGTAACTGCAGAATTCTACCTAATATTTAAAGAAGAAATAATGCCAACCTTCAACAAACTCTTTCAGAGCACAGAAAAAGAAGCAATACTTTCCAGTTTATTTGTTGAGGGCAGAATAATCTGGATAGCAAAACTTGGCAAGAATGTTACTCCTACCACCCAAAAAAAGGAAAGAAAAAAAGAAATTATACAGCAATTTCATTCATGACCACAAACGGAAAAACCCTAAACAAATTAGCAAATCAAGTCCTGCAATTCATGACCCGACCACCAAGCTGGGTTTTTTCTAGGAATACAGTTAGTTTAACTAACATTTGAAAAGCAACCAATGTTTTTCACCAGATTAATAGAATGAAAGAAAAAAAAAATCTATACTAAAAGAACATTTGACAAAATCCAACAGCCACTTAGAATAAAAAACTCATAGAAAACAGACTTACCCTGATAAAGGGTTGTTGTTGTTTAGTTGCTAAGTCGTGTCTGACACTTTGTGAACCCGTGGACTGTAGTCTGCCAGGCTCCTCTGTCCATGGAACTTCCCAGGCAAAAATACTGGAGTGGGTTGCCATTTCCTTCTCCAGGGGATCTTCTGGACCCAGGGATTGAACTCGTGTCTCCTGCATTGCGTGCAGCTTACTTAGCACTGAGCTCCCTGATAAAGAGTAGCTATACCAAAGCATAACCCTTAATGGTGAGCCGCTGAATACTTCCTCTGAGATCAGGAGTGAGGAGTGGCCCCCGCTGCCACTTCTCACCACCATTCTAGCGCTTGTCCTCGCCAGTACAATAAGGCAAAAAGAGAGAAAGACACGGCCCAAGGATTGGAAGGGAAAAATTAAATTTTCCTTATTCACAGATGACATTAATTGCATATGTAAAAAATTTTTTAAAAATCTAAAATGTTCTTCAAATAGGTGAGTTTGGCATGATTGCTGGATACTATGTCAATTTACTAAAATCTTACTTTTAATCAGCAATAACAGAAAATGATAAAAAGTTACCATTTATAATATCAATATGTCAACACCCCAGGACTAAATACAGCAGAGATATGCAAAATCCCTACAAGCAAAACTATAAAAACTATAAAACATTATGGGAGAAATTAAAGATCTTGATATTAAAATAAAGAACACCTAAATAATGATTCTTTGGCTGTATACGATAAACCCATACTGGCAAAAGGATAAGTGAATGAAACAAAAGAGTCTAGGAACAGTTCCGTGTACATATAGACCCTTGACTTAGGACAGTGGTAGCACTCTGGGATAATCTTTTCAATAAATAGTGATGAATCAATTGAATATTGATACAGAAAAAAGAGAAACAACCCCTCTAACTTTTGTAAAAATCGATTCTAGGTGGATTATAGATCTAATGTAAAAATCAAAATGATTAAACTTTTTAGAAAAGATAATTTAGTATCTTCAAAACCTTGAGGAGAAAAAGTTTTCCTCAACGGGACACTAAAAATCATTAGTTGAGGATCCATTTTAACACTGCTTAATCAATGACCTCAGTTCCTCACAACACATTATTAACTGAGTGGGAAAAGCTATGTAGAATACACATTAAAAAAAAACAAGGATTTGCAGTAGGAACATATAAAGAACTACAAGTAAGAATTATATTTCAATTTAAAAAATTAAAAAGACTGTACAAAAATGCAGTGATGTTTTATTAAATTCAGTCTTATTACCAAACCAAATTGTAACTTTTATTGGATTTTTGTTTCTAATCATTTTTTTGTGTCTATAGGACTCCAGGTGGTGGGAGAATTCAGCTGGCCATTGCTACCACAGTCGCTCTTCTCCCATTTATCTCCTGGGTCTACATATATATAAACAAGGAGATGCGCTCCTCCTGGCCAGCTCACTGCAAGACGGTGATTTAAATGAAGAATCCTGTTCCTAAAATGAGAGTTCTTGATTTTTTATAAACATGGTTGTAACAAGCTGACTTCCTAGGAATTTATTTTGAGTTACTACTAGAGATGAATTTTTTTTTAAATCCTAAGAACTTTGTATGCCTACTTACAACACAGGACTGGATGGGACTAGTAAGAGAAGGGTCTGACATTCTGTTTTATCATAGTGTAGTAAGAAAGTTAAGAAAGATGAGTTCCAACTCTGCTTCATCACTATCCATGTGACTTGGAGAAACATATAAATCTACTTTCTTTGGAATTAAAGAATTCCAAAGATAACTGAAATTATCTTTTGGATAATTCTTTATCTATAAATACCAGCCTGCCTACTTATTTGTATAATTGTGAAGATTAAAGTAGATAACATGAGAGCATTCCAAACATAAATTCCTCTGCACAGGATAACAGAGGGAAGCAGGGTTTGGATAATGATAGATAGGAGTTTAGGAGGGCTGTGCCCTTGAACTAACATCATTAGATTGGACTGGTACCATGAATTAAATGAGGTGCCGTGAATTAAATGAGGACTTCGGGTGAACAAAGTGAACAACTATGTCTAGGAAAAAAGGGAAGTTAGTTACAATAAAGGAATTTGGGACCAAAAAGAAGCAGAGAGGGAATATTAATTACCATGTAATTGAAAAGTAAGACCAAAATCTAAACACATATCCTTAACGAATGTCAAAAGTAGCTCTGGAGAGATCGTTTCAGAGCTGCACCATCTGGCGACCACAAGCCACATGCTGTATCGAGCACTTGAAATGTACTTACTGAAGAAGTTTTAATTTTTTGTTTTAATTTACAAACATCAATTATGAGGAAACTGATTACATGTATTTGGAACACTTGGTTTAACTTGGTTTGGAACAACTGAAATATGTGAATCTACTTCTTCAACTGTAAATTTTGTACCTAAATACAGACCAGGTTTTTCCAATGAAAAGTTATTGTCCAAATGGATGGATTATAAGCATAAAACACACACTACATTTTAAACTTAGTATAAAAAGAATGTAAAATATTTTTATATTGATTACATGTTGAAATAACATTAGATGTATTGGAATAAACAAAATTATATTATGAAAATTAATTTTATGTGTCCTGTACTCTTTAAAATGTGACTGCTAAAATATTTCAAATTACCAAGGTGGCTCACATGTTGTTTCTGTTGGTCAGTGCTGTTTTAAAGCATCTGGATGCAACTCTTTTAGTTGATGGTATCAAACTCCATAGTTTGATGATACACAGGCATCAAACTCCGTAGTGAAGAGTTTCCTGAGATTTAGGAAATATTTCACTCAAAAAGTATTAGCACCAACTATGTCAGGAGAGTGAAAATGAGTCTGGTAGTTTGTCTCCTTATATAAAGGATTTCAATGTTGTAGTGTACATTTATGGTGCATATTCATGGTTTCTGTATATATAACTATTAGTCAAGAAATGAAGAAACATCCAGGGCTAATTCATATCAATGTATAACAAAAACTTCTGTAATGATGTAAAGTAATTAGCCTCCAACTAATAAAAATTAAAAAAAAAAAAAAATTAAGAAAAAAAAAAAAAAAAAGAAATGAAGAAACAGACTTATTTTCAAATTCCGTTAAGGACCTACCCAGCCTCCAAGCAATGCTTGACACTGTGCAGAGGGCACATTATAGCCAAGTCTGTAAAGTGAATAAAGGGTCTCAAACATAACTGGATCCCAATTCTCATGAATGTTACATCATAATGTGCACTTTGCAGATGTAAGGATCCTGAGATGGGGATTGTCTGGGTGAGCCCTCAATGCCATCACTGTTGTTAAGAGGGAGGCAGAGGATGACCTGACCACACAGACAGAAGAGGAGAAAGGCACGTGACAATAAAGCAGCAAGAGACTGGAGAAAGCCGTGAGGCTGTCTGCAGAGGGTGGGGTCATGAGCCAAGGACAGCAAGCCACGCAGCTCTAGAAACTGGAAATGGCCAGGAAAGAGAGTATCCCCCAGAGTCCCTGGCCCTGACAACATGGTGCTCTCAGCCCGGTGAAGATGTTTCTAGACTTATGACCTCTGGAACTGTCAGAGAACACACACACACAGTTTATGCCGCCGAGTTTGGGGAAATTTGTCACAGCAGCCAGTGGAGACACACAGTACCTTGGTACTCAGCAGGCACACTACACTGACTAGCCCTGGCTTTTGTCGTCCCCTTCTTTAGGCCCCGAATCAAACTTTCTCTACACTTGAACAGTCCTCATCTGCCATTGAGTAAATGTTTTTGCAAATAAGCCTCAGAATATATGACAACTCAGTTAAACAAGCCCCACTTGTCTATGAAAGGAGTCAGGGGTAAATTCATTTACCTACTACAGTCTCACCCAGCACCGGCTTGGGGCCCAGACAGGCAGAGTCCTGCTTTGGCTGAAATCACAGGAGGTGTGCAAGGAGACCACACATCTACCTGTGTGAACAGAGGTGCCATTCGTTCACCTGTGAGGTGATTGGTGATCTTTTTGGCTTACAAAACAGGAGCATAAACCCATAAAAGTACAAATATGATGAGTACTATAAGCAAAAAATGTCCACAGCTCATTCACACAGCTGGGTAAATGGAAAAAGTTTACCTGGGCTTATTTTACTTTTTTATTGTGAATTTTAAGTTACATGGCTAACACAGTGAATGAATACATTCTCCTTGTAAAAAGTAAAAAACATCTCAGGTAAGGCTAAATAGTGTCTGTTTTGAGGAGTATATCCACCTTCCACCTCAGTCTCCTACCTGGTTTTCTCACGCTACTTTCATTCATCTTCTTTCCAATTTTCAGCATGGGATATATTACCCAAAAATGACACTTCAGAGTATCTTATGAGCTAACACACATTGAAGCCATTTATGGCTATTTGTTATGCAAATAGAATCCTAAATAATGAGACTGAGGCTTGGGGAATGGGGAGCAAACAAAACCACAAGCCAAGTCAGTCTCTTCCTATAAAAGTAAACAAATAAAATCAGACAAAAAACGGAAGGAAGGCTTATTCCTTCCTGTAACTCATAGTTCTGTCTGGAACTCTGCCCCCCCCTTCCAACATCATTCTGTCAGGATAGACGTGAACGGTGCCAAAGGCCTGGCTGTCCGGGGCTGTTTCGATAACCCCTTCTATGTTGACGTGGTGCACACCGAAAGGGTCCTCAGAGTAGCCGCCGTCGTGAGTGTGGCCGGCGAAGAAGCACACCACACACTTGTGAGACCAAATGACTGCCAGGGCGTCTCTGTAATTCCAGGCCAGGCACACACTGTCAGAGGCCTCGGGGTAAATGGGCAGATGGCCTGTTTAAGAGAAGAAGAGTTATGAACCAATCAAGAAAGACCTCTTTCACGAAAAACAGGCTAACAACGAGTACTCAGGGAAAAGAAAATATGTACTGCTACTCTTCCTGGACTGAGAGCACAGAAAACCAACATACGCAAAACACTAGATACTCGACAGCCACATCTCTGGAGCATGAAAAAGGGGGAGACGGCTCACACCCAAGGGGACAGCAGCCGCTATACAGGCAGAAATCAGAGATCTACGGCCTCAGGGTCTCAAGAGGCACAACCACCAGGGGAGACAGACCTGGGCAGGGCGGTCAGCAAAGGCAGCCACAGGCCAGGCAGATGCCATACTGGAATCCAGTCTTGTCAACTTTCCTATGTGTATATGAGTGTTACACACATAGAATGAGCTACTGCTAAGTAACAGAACAGTCTAGGGAGGCGCCCATGGATTATGCGTCATTCATATAAATACTCGATGTTTTATAAAGAACTGACTTGTGCCACTTTAAACACTTCCAGGAGGTCGTGATGGTCACAGCCACTTTACACGAGAAAACTAAGTTAGAACAGGGAACAGTCACACTAGCTTCCCCATGAGACAGAGGCAGAACTTCAAATTCTTGATGCCAAGACACGTGTGAGGCCACATCACATAGCAGGTACGGTTTCATGCCCAAGTATGGGTGCTATAGCTCGATGGTCTTCACTTCTTCCCAGTAAATCACTTTCCTTTTTTCTCTGTTACCGTTTATTTTTATTCTGAAATTTTATTCTGAATATTTTTATTCTACTTAAAAACTATTAGAAAATAAAAGGGGGAGGCGGTAACCGAGGGTTAGCACACAGACATACACAGACACACACACACACCATCACCACCACCCCTCTTCAAGCTGTGATAAGGGCTGAGAGTCCAAGGAGGCCATGGGACTTTCTAGACCCAATGTTATGCTGGACATCTATCAAGTCCCAGTGGTGTCTGACACAATCAGTTGCTCCCTTCTCCTTGAAATACTTGGCTCCAGAACACCGCCATCCCCCTACTCTTCTCCCAACCTTGACAGCTTCTGATACTCACCCTCCTTTACTGCATTCTCACTTCTCTGGGTCCTATTCTGGGCTGCCTGAATGCTTGGTCCTCAGGATACACAACACTATTTACACCTAATAGCATAGTGATCTCTTAATAATTTATGATTTTAAACATCAGCTCTATTCTTTCAACTTTCACATTGAGATATCCAGTCCAAACTTCGATTCCAAGTTTCTGACAAGTATGTCCACATGTTCTCTCAATCTCTCTCCTGATGTCCAAGAGGCACCTGACACTTGAAATATATTTTCAAACCTGAACTCCTGAATTCTTCCTCCGAAACCCCTCCTACTGCCGTGTTCCATATCTCCGCTAATAGCAATTCCATCGTTCCAACTGAATAGCCAAAACTTGAGAAGGCCAAATACCACTGAGTTGCCAAAATGAAAGTGAAGAAACAAAATGTCTATTAGCCATTTTAAACTTTGCTTAAGAAAACCCAAGGCACTCAGTTATTACAGGTTTGTTTACCTGGCCTCTGAGCTGACAGCAAAATGGAAGAAACCCATCAAGAAGCTAATGCAGACAGGTGCACTGAGAGAAGGGCAAAGAAACAGGAATACAGAGGGAGAGACGACAAAGGGGGCTCGTCTCAGCAGCTGCACGCCGTGAGCTACGTGGTTCAATCTCTTTGGGTTCAAAGAGATCAGAGCATTCAGTACAGGTGCATTTTGTACATTCAGTACAGGTAAAGTTAACAGGTACATTTTGGCAGCAAAAACCAAGAAGCAGAGACAAGAAGTATCCCATTCTGGAGACCAATTATTGCAAGCCGAACAGTGTCACAGCAGGGCTATCACCCTTGAGGGCACCTTATTTAATTTTATTTAATTTTCCAAGCCTTGAATGACATTTGATATTCTAGAAACATTTTATTCTGAATAAAATTTAAGAATAAAACACCATCTCATGCATCATCTTATCATGTCAGTGAAAGAGAAGTAAAAACTGATTTACAGAAATATAATTTATTTTTTGGCTGCCCCACATGGCTTGCAGGATTTTAGTTCCCCAACCAGGGATAGTAGAACCCAGGCTTCAGTAGTGAAAAGCGCTAAGTCCTAGCCACTGGACCACCAGGGAATTCCCTGGATATAATTTTATATTACCAATTATCTGAAAGCCTGTCACTTTCAAAAGGACTTCATGTTCACAGTTTCATTTGATACAACATAAGAAAACTGCAGTGTGTACATTGAGCATTTGTCCAGAGCACATGGGTCACAGAAACGAGAGCCAGAAGGGTGTGCCATCCCCGTGCCCCTCAGTCCAATCTTCAGGCCACATCAATTTTATTTTATTTTTTTTGCCATGTCAATTTTAAACAGGAGAACTAATCTCAGCCCCCACACCACGTACACCAGACTTCCCGCAACCCATATTCAGTTCATTTGTGTGTGTACGTGTGTGTGCATAAGCATCCACAAACATCTACATCTGAGTGTACTTTAAGCACCTCCAGATTCCTATGATCTCTGATGGCAGTATGCCGTGAAAAATGACTCTAAATGAAAACAACACACTTATTTCCTTGTAACCACATGGAGGATTTAGTTGCAGCCCTGCCAGATGATCCTCTCACACTGGTCTCCTGGGACTCCAGCTTTGCTTTCAGTGGGCAGCAGAGACCACTGCACTCACCAGGAGGACTCCTGAGGCTGACACATGGGCCGGGGCCCGACTGGAATTCTTCACTTACACACACTGCTACACAAATTGATCCCATTTGGGGAAATTCTACTTTGAAACCTAAAAGGCCAAATCACAATCTCTAATATATGTTTTTCTCCTTTTTATTTTACAATTCTTGAACATTAATTTTCTATTCAGATTGTTTCTTAACAAAGAATTTTAAACTGAGCTTTTATTTTATAAAAAAGAGACATCTCAATATTAAATATTGTTAGTATGCTTTGACTAAACCCATTCTCTAAAATGCTAGTGTAACGGAATCATTTAAATACTTACTCACAATCACCACCTTTTCTTGGTTTCTGTCCGAGAATGTAAGAACTTCGTTCAGCCAGTTCAGCTGTTCTTGGCTAAATCCACCATTAAACTGGACAAACTGGGGCTCACGAAGTCCTGAAACGAATCCAGTCATTTATACCCGTCAAATATCAACACTTCTCTCACTTGGGCATCCAAACTTAGCTACCATAGGGGAGACTCGTGCTTTTTTCTTCAGGAATACTCGGCAGCAGTAGACTTAAAATAGGGAACTAAAAGAATTTACAGCAATGTAAATCACGCTGTGTCTTACTCCTGACCTCAATACTCCTCTGCTTACTTCCCTTCCTCCCTTTTTACACTGAATACAAAACAGACTGTTTTCATGTCCACTGAGTCACTATAAAGTCACTTTCACCCCCAGACCCTTGTGTGTTCTTCACTAACAAGGTCTTACTCTGCTTTGCATCTCTGTTTGTTTTTGTCTTGAACGCTGTGCTCCACCCACTCTTTCCAAGAATGATAACTCCTTCTCACTCAGGTTTCAGCTGAAATGCTTTTCTCCATAGAGAGGCTATTTCTGGCCAATAACTACAATGGTACCTCTAGTCCTTTTCTGTAATATTATACTCTATTTTCTTGGTGGCGTTTATCACTTCTCTTTCATTTATTATCTGTCCTGTACACTTTCTTCTCTTGCTTCCTCCACTCTGTCCACAAAAAAGTGGTGCTGTCAGTACTGCCTATAGCTCTGAAGAAGTGCCCTAGTGAAAGTGCCCGGCCAGAATATTAGGCCCTCAGATATCTACTGCACAAATGTATCTTGAACCAACTGCCACCACTCCATGTGCCTTGAGACGAGTGAGAAATCCTGACCCTGAACAACAGGACAGTATACTTTTACCTTAATCATCCATCTTCCTGCTGAATAAAAGGTAGCTGAAGAATTTAAAGACAATGTATTAGATTCTCAGCTCAAAGGAATAATTCACCTTGAGGACTATTCAGTTCCGTATTTGGGTTGTGCTCCCTCAGTATCTTCAGACACTGCTGGTATTTTGGAGAAGACTGATCCACGCCCAAAACACTCATGTCATAAGCATCGAGTAAAATGAAGCGGAATTTAGGGAATGGCACAAAATGATACGCGTAATAATCCTCCGAGGGCACAGTCTCAGGATGGTGGGCAATCTGGTCTTCCAGAAACTTTGTGTTAAGTTTGGAGTTTGTTAAATAGTCTCTGCTGAAATTATAGAATTCATGGTTTCCCCACGTGTGATGAACAGGGACTTTTAGCATTTGGAATGTGTTCATGACGCGCTCCAGTGACTTTTCTGATGCTTTGTACTGCGCATTGTATCCGTCAATGATGTCTCCAAGCTGAAGTACACAGCGGGGCCGACTGCTTTCTTTATTCCAGTGTTCGATAGCACCCTGTAAGTGAAGAAGACTGTGTCTGTAGTACCTCCGTCTGTTTCCCTGGAAATTATAGCCATCTTCCAAATCAGCATATTGAATATCTGCTATCACTCCAAAGGAGAAGAGAAGTTCTGAGCTCTCATTGAGGGGTTCAGGTTCAGGCTTATAATCCATAACCTCCAAATAGCTTTCTAAATAAAGAAGATGAAAAAGGTAACTATGTTATAAATGTCTTAATTTCCTACTGGACTGAAGAAAATGCCAAGATGAATATTAAACTTAATACTCAATCTACTAGGTAGCTAGGTAGAGAAACATGCATGGGCTTTAAAGTCTGATGGGTTAAGTCCAAATTATCAAATCCTCAAAATGCTTCTGCTTCCTCACCTGTAAAATAGATAACCTCTCTTCTGCAGAAGAGCAACAATTAACAAAAGGGTATTAACATATTAATGAACAGGCATTCAAGTTCCTGTGAAGTCAAATTCAAGTTTGGTATAATCTGTAATTTTTAATAAATATACACTAATTTTAAACACACACACATGCCCTTCTTCCACAGACACCAAATAATTCTACCAAAAGCTCAGGACACCTACTTTCAGTCAGGAACTGTTTTAGAAGTTACTATTTTATTTAACATTGTAAATTTAATATGAAGAAGTTGTATAAAAACACTTTAGTAAACAAACACAGAACAAGCCATTAGAAGAATCACTCTACAAATAAAAGTTAACAGATCAGCTGAAAAAACATTGAATTCAATTTTAATCTATCTGACGGCTGTCTGATCAGTTAACCTACAACTGAGCAAAGAGGTGAACAGCATTTTATATGCTCACTGCCTGAATAAGCAAGGAACTTTCATGTCTTTTTGTTGATTGGAGGAGTAACTTCTCCCTGGGGAAACAGAGACATGGGGTGGGGGAGGAACCTTAACCATAGGCAAGTTCAAGACAGAAAAATTTGTTCAATTAAAAATGACTTGACGTGCTAAGCAAATATTTACTTCCAGCAGATATTCTAGAGAATTCTAGCATAATTCTGGAATCAAGAAACATGGGTAATAGCAGACCACCAACTTCCTGGTTAGCAAGCAGAGGAACACACTAGCTAAAGATGCCAGTTCATAGAAAATATCATGTCCCAGGGTCACCTTTGCCAGATGCTTTTGCTCAGTAGAAACCCAGGGGGAAAAAAAAAATCCCCCGTAGGAGTGGGATCCAAAGTTAAGGAAGTAAGAAGGCCGGTTTCTCGTGTCTTTTTTTTTTCCTATAGTTTGCAAATCCACCTCAGAGATGGAGAAGAGTAAGACTAAGACAGCAGATGTTGAAGCAAAGGCAAGACAGAATTGAACGCGAGTTAAATTTTCGCAAGGAATGAAAAATAAACCTATGAGTGCTCCCCCCTCATTAGTGTCAGTCGCTCAGTCATGTCTGACTCTTTGTGACCCCATGGATTGTAGCCCACCAGGCTCCTCTGTCCATGGAATTCTCCAGGCACGAATACTGGGGATCTCCAGGGGATCTTCCCGACACAGGGATCCAACCCCGGTCACTTGCATAGCTGACAGATTCTTTACCCTCTGAGCTACCATGGAAGACACCCCTCATTAGTAGTGGGCTTAAATAAATACAGGCTTGTATCAATCGCGGAGCCCAGAGGGACCAAGTCCAGGGCTGGGATACAACACAGAACAAACACTACTCCGTACAGTGCCGTTATTTGTAGTTCGATCCCTTGTAACTTGGGAATATAAGTCATACTTGACTAGTCCTTGTCACCCTGCACTACTCAAATATCTTAATTTTTTTTTCTTTTTAAAGTCAAACAGTATTTCAAGTGCAATGGGTGCAAAGCGGTCAACGACCGGCCTCCTGTCTGGGCTGGCCGAGGGCGCCCGACAGGGTGGGGACGGGGGCTGCCCGGTCCCGCCCGTCTCCCGGCGCCGTTTATCTTTTCCAAGGCTGGGGGCGCCGGGGGAGGAGCAGCGGCTGCAGTCGCCGAAGCCTGGGGTCCCCGAGCTGTACTCAGGCCTCACGGCCCACGACCCGCCACGGAGCCCAGCCCCGGAGGCTGCCCCCTTCTCCCGCACCTGCCCCATCCCGCGAGCCCGGCCGTCTACCCGGTCGGCCCGGCTCGCGAAACCCCCGCCCAGCCCGGTCCGCCCCGCCTCCGTCCGCGAGGAACCACCTACCGCGCGCCGGCTCCTCGGCGAAATGCTCCCTGGCTACCGGATGGGCTACCGCGTCACCATCGAGCCCAGCGGAAAGAGCGGCTCTCCCTCACTTCCGGAGGAGGGGGTAAACGGCGCCGGAAGTCGAGGGGCGGGCCAAAGGAGGCGCGGTCTCTCGAGCTCATGGCGGGGCTGTCGCTCGCGCCCGGCCGGGTAATGCGGCTTCCAGGCCGCCAACTTTGGAGTTTCTTTCCTCACGGATTCGGGGTTTGGGGCCCAGGGAAGGGGACCGCGAGGGTCTTGTTGGGGCGGCTCTGCGCGAGGCCAGAGGGGGCATGGCGGGCCTCGGGGCTCGCTGCCTGCTGCCTGTGGAGCCGCCCCCTCAGCACTGCAATGCCGCCCCCGCCCGGGTCGTCAGGACCGGGACGGAAGGGCAGCAGAGACCCCACGCGCCCCTCGAAGCCCGGGGTGAGTACATACCAGAGCTTTGCCTTTACTAGTCTCGGCTGTCAGTCAGCCCTGCGCCCTTCCCATACCACTTGGTCATGACCTTAGAAATCACTCTACCTGGCCTCAGGTTGACCTCCACTCAGCCTGCTCACCTGAGTCACAGAATCTCATCCCGCGTTCCCCTCCGTTTTGCACGTACCCCGGTCATTAAAGGGGCTTCCCTTGTTGCTCAGCTGGTAAAGAATCCGTCTGCAATGCGGGAGACCTGGGTTCGAACCTGGGTTGGGAAGATCCCCTGGAGAAGGGAAAGGCTACCCACTCCAGTATTCTGGCCTGCAGAATTCCATGGACTATATAGTCCATGGGGTCTCAAAGAGTCGTACATGACTGAGCGACTTTCACTTTCAGCGTTAAAGAAAGATACCGGACTTGGATTTTATTTCTTTATTGCGCGAAGAAAATAAGTTTCAGGTTTTTTCAAGGGGTCTCAACTGTAAGTTTGCCATAATCAAAGAGTTAACGTTTTTATAATTTGTCACTCGACTCTCCCTTCAGAGGCTTGTTGTGTTGTATGCTGATACTGAGCAAATGTGCGTCATGGTTGCGTGCTAGGTATGCCTTTTTCCCTTTGGTTTTTCCTGGATTCTAGGACCCCAAAAAAACTTAGGAGCCACTAGGCTGTAGTGATAAGTAAGAGAAGTGGTTATTGGAGCTGGGGGAAGATCAATGAGTTATTTTACTTATCGCGGGACTTGGAAGAAAGTACAAAGAAATAATGATGCCATTTGCAAGAAGTTCCACTTTTAAGTCTTTTCTACTTTGGCTTTGTTACTTCTGGAAACCAGATTTCAGTTCACCTCCCAAATTTATTTGGTTTATTTCTCAGTATCCGCACAAGCAGGTGATTAACTGATTTTTAAATCAGCAGTTGGGATCTTGGTCCCACGTGGTAACAGTCATGGTGCTTGAGCCTTGGGTCCTGTTTTCAAGTGAACAGAAATTGATTTAGGGGACGTTCCCTTGAAAAGACGTGCCTTAGTAATTGTGTTAGGAGCTCAGCTGCAACTGTATTTTTTCATCCCAAGGTACTGTGAAACATCCTGCATGTTTAACAAGATCAAGGCCTCTGTGTATGTATTTTAGAAACTACTGTAATAAATGTAGTGTAATTAAATGCACTTTACTAATATTTTTAATTTTGAAATCTCTGCCCCAGTAGCCTGTTTCCTGGAAGTCTTTAGCCGTCACATTTGCTATTGGAGGAGCTTTATTGGCCGGAATGAAGTACTTCAAGAAAGAAAAGACGGAGAGTAAGTAGATGCCATCCAGTGAGCTCTTAATGTAACCCTTCCTAGCATCCTGGTGGTGTTGGTGTTAAGCTTTGTATCTTGAAATAATTTTGTTTATGGTAGAGTTGTAAAAATGACAGAATTCCCACGTATCTTTCACGTATCTTCACTTAATGTTAACATCTTGTATAACCATGACTATTCACTATACTACAAACTTTATTTGGGTTTCATCTGTTTTTCCACTGTCCTTTCTGTTCAGGGCAGACTGTCTAACTGTGTGAAAAGACTTACTGTAGACAGGGTGTAGATGGTAAGAAGTCTAGAGGGTACAAAGATGACTAAAGTGCGGTCCAGCCATTGAGGCGCACACGACAATGAAACACAGAAGTAAAGGGTTTCACTTGATGAGGTTCTGCCAGGCCAGAGGGAAGTGAATGAGAACCTGGTGTGGGAATGCCAGGAGCTGCTCTGGATTAACACTCAGAGTTTAGAAATTGTTTACAAGAACTTTATATTTTAGTAAATATTTCAGGACTTTTAAGGTTTGTTTTAGAAGCTTCTAGGGAATCCTTGAAGTATCACTTAACTCTGTTTTGATTCTTTAGAGAGTATCTTTTGATGCCATTATACAAAGGATAATGTTTATATCTGGGAGTGAGAATTTGTAGGCTTTAGAACCTTAGGAATATAAGCACCATATTGATACACAGATATATTTCTTTCATGTAGCAAGCAGTGTTTTGCTAATTACGATTTTCATATTTTAATATGCACTTAAGTTGCTTCAGTTTCAAAATGAAACAAACTTGACAAACTAGGAAAGTGATAGTAGAGATAGTTCTAGAAAACACAAGCTTCTTTTGACTTTAGTTGCAGTTTCCACCTTCTGTTAATAATCTTGTTTTGTAAAAACTTGTATTATGAAACAGTGTTAGAAATGAGTATTTGCTGACATGATGCCTCATCATCTCTAAATACTGTATTGTGTATTTTCTACAAACAAGGACATTCTTCAACGTGACCACAATACAATCAACAAAATCAGAAAATTACTATTGTTCAATCTTCAGATCTTGTTCAAGTTTTGCATATGATACCCTCCTTTTATTTTGTAAACATTTTTTGGCCGTTCCTCATGGGATCTTTGTTCCCCTGCTAGGGCTTGAGCCCTCACTCCCTGCAGTGGAAGCGCACAGAGTCTTAACCTCTGGACTGCCAGGGAAGTCCCAACTGTTGCCCTCCTTTTACAGCAGAAGGATCCAGTGTAGAACTACATCTCATAGCTAGTTCTCTCCTTGTTCTCCTTCAATCTGTAACAGTTTTGCAGCCTTTGCCTGACTTTCATGACCTTGACAGCTTGGAAGATTTAAGGCCAGTTATTTTGTAGACTGTCTCTTAGTTTGGGTTTTTCTGGTATTTTCTCCTGATTAGATTGAGGATGCTGTGTTCTTGTTGCATTTAATCAGGTGTCACATGATTTCAATTTGTCCCATTACTAATAAAGTTCAGTCTGATCACTTGATTAAGGTGGTATCTGTCACTTTTCTCTACTGAAGATGTAATTGTGTGTTTTGTGATGTCCATTTATGTATGTAAATATTCTGTTCCCCATCAAATTCAATTTATGTATTTATGTCAGTGTGGACTTATGATTTTCTTGCAAGTCCATTATTCTCTTTAGTTTGATGCTGCCATTATCCCAGATTGGTCAATGGGAGTTCCTTTGAATAGGCTGTTATTTCCTTCCAAAAGTCCTTCAGTATTCTCTTGAGTTCATCCTTAATTCTAGTGCGGTAGAATATTCTAGGATCGTGTACTTTCTCTGCCCTAACCCTGGTACCAGCCATTTCCCTAAAGAGCCTCATTTCCTTTTAGTGGAAGATGATGATATTTGGAAGTCAGGATATGAGTTCATTGCTATTAGGGTGTATCCGCTCCTGCATCCTTCCAGTGGACAGAGCTAGGAAAGAGATGTACATCTTTATAGCTATATTTATTTCTATATCTATATGTATTGAAACCATAAGTTCATATGCTACCTCCCATTTCTTTCCAGTACTTCAAGCTTTGTTCTACTGTCTCTTTCCATTGTTCTAACTCCTTTTCCATTTAACAGTTATGTTTAATATATTTACTTATTTGATCAGGCCCCTGTATGTAACTAAGGTCACATTTCTGCTGTCCTCTCCCCATGCAGCTGCCCTCCTGCACACTCAGGCTCCAACATCACTGCTAGCCCACCCACCTCTCCCACTTGGGCTCAGACATTCTGTTCTGCTGTGTCCCTCCTCCACTCCATCAGGGCCACACCTAATGGCTAAGGACTGGATTGTTCTGGAAGAGGAAGAAAAATTTTTTTACTGCTTTTTTTTTTTCTTATAGTCCCTATTATGTACAATAGCATTTCATTTCATTTTACTTTTTAGTTATTTCTCCTAAAAGATTTTTTTTTAAGCTTCTTGGAAACAGGCTATTTCTTCCACATTTTGTGCCCTCAGTCATTAATATAGTGTGAAACATAGATCAGGCATTTGAGTACCTGTGGTTAGATTGACTTTTTTTTCCTCTCCTTCTGTTTGTGTTTTTTTAAGAACTAGAGAAGGAACGGCAACGAAGCATTGGAAAGCCTTTACTTGGGGGCCCATTTTCCCTCACAACTCATACTGGTGAACCCAAAACTGATAAGGACTACCTGGGTCAATGGGTATTGATTTATTTTGGTTTTACTCATTGTCCTGATATCTGTCCCGAAGAACTAGAAAAAATGATTCAAGTCGTGGATGAAATAGGTAAGAAAGCTGTCTCATTCTGTAAAAAAGTACATGTTTACTTGATGCCCTTAAGGTTACTATGCTTTTTGTTACTGGTAGGTGGAGGGTTTTAATTACTCATTCAGTTTGTGAGAACATATAATCTCAGTTAATCTCAGTTGGACTTGTTAGTGGCTGTGATTCCTGTGACCTTATTCTCCACCAAAGAGGAAGTTTGTTTTGATGCTAAATATTAGATTGCTTAAAAATGTTGGTGTGGTCTGGGTCTCCCTTAATTCTGCTTTGTGTCCCTTGCTTTTTGTCGCCTTTCGTCACTGACCGTACCATTTCCTTTCCCCTAGTGACTGCTGGTTAGACTAGGAAATGAATTGTTCCAGGATATTCAGACCTTATTAGCAGTTTCCTGGCACTTGAGAAATGGTTGTGGGGGGAGGCGGGGCCAGGGAATCCTACAAACACTGGATTGGATTAGAAGACAGGATGTCCACATGATGTGATTCTAAGTAACAGCACGTCCGCAGTGGTGCGGGTGTTTACTAGGATGTGTATCTGACTACACCACAGACATGTGTGTACCTGGACTTCCTGCGGCTCCACTCCCTGCCCCATCGGTGTCAGCGGTCCCTCTGTGTTGCCTGACCACCTTGCTGTGCTGCACACTGCTGTAATTGCTACTTGTCTTCTCCCTTAGAATGTGAATAATGACTAATGAGAACTTTCTTTCAGACAGTATTCCAACTCTGCCAAATTTAACTCCGCTTTTCATCACTATTGACCCAGAGAGGGACACAAAAGAAGCCATCGCCAATTACGTAAAAGGTATGTTTTATTTCCAATACTTTACGTCTGTTTAGTGCTTAGAGTTTTTGAAAGATCAGCTCACTCGAACTTTGCAGTGCCTTGTGAGATACAGGGATGAGTGGTGCCATCACTTGTACAGATGGATAGAAAGTGGCTCAGAAGTGTGACTCTGGCTGTTAAGTAAATTATTTTGTCACAGGGGAAGGGTTGAACTTGGCCTTTATATATCAAAAAGGAAAGAGAGAGCCTTGAGAGGACATAATTGCTTCTGAGCAATTCATCAGGAGCCTCTTGATGAAATGAAAGAGGAGAGTGGAAAAGTTGGCTTAAAATTCAACATTCAGAAAACTAAGATCATGGCATCTAGTCCCATCATTTCATGGCAAATAGATGGGGAAACAATGGAAACAGTGATAGACTTTATTTTCTTTGGCTCCAGAATCACTGCAGATGGTGACTGTAGCCATGAAGTTAAAAGATGCTTACTCCTTGGAAGAAAAGCTGTGACCATCCTGAACTGCATATTAACAAGCTGAGACATTACTTTGCCAACAAAGGTCCATCTAGTCAAAGCTATAGTTTTTCCAGTAGTCATGTATGGAGGTGAGAGTTGGACTACAAAGAAAGCTGAGTGCCGAAGAATTGATGCTTTTGAACTGTGGTGTTGGAGAAGACTCTTGAGAGTCCCTTGGACTGCAAGGTGATCCAACTAGTCTATCCTAAAGGAAATCAGTCCTGAATATTCCTTGGAAAGACTGATGCAGAAGCTGAAACTCCAATACTTTGGCCACCTGAGGTGAAGAGCCGACTCATTGGAAAAGACCCTGATGCTGGGAAAGATTGAAGGCAGGAGGAGAAGGGGACAACAGAGGATGAGATGGTTGAATGACATCACCGACTCGATGGACATGAGTTTGAGGAAACTCTGGGAGTTGGTGATGAACAGAAAAGCCTTGCTGTAGTCCATGGGGTTGTGAAGAGTCAGACATGACTGAGCTATTGAACTGAACTGAAGTGAATTGCTTCTAATTCCAGCTCAGAACCTCACTCTCCCTTTCGTAAAATTAGGGCAAACATGCATTCTGGGAGTATGTTCATTGGGAGATTAAAGAAAAATAACTAAATATAAACACATTTTTGAACTCAGTGTGTATTTTATAAATCTAAAGTATAAATGATAAACACATAGCTGTTTTAAGAAAGAATTTCAGTTCAAATATCTGAATATGTACTTAAAGCCTATTAGAAGGTACTTTTAAAGGCCAGAAATTATGGTAGAATTAAGGGTGAAAATTTAATTTCTTATGAGTTTGGATAATTTCTCTGAATTCAGGTTTTTTCAGCTAAAAAAGGTGATGAGAACACAGTATTATAAATCAACCATAATTCAATTAAATATAATTCAAGTAAGAAAGAATATGTAAAAGGAAAGAAAAGAATAACTTGTTAAAATTCATGTAATTAAACACTGGAAGCAAAAAATAATAATAATGAGTAAAAATCTGATCAGACAGGTTTTGTTGTTTTACTAGTGTGTGGAACAGGAGTGCTTAAAAATCAGGAATTTTGATTTTAATTATGGTGAAATTGATTTAAGCTACTAATCAGAAGGACTAATGAATAGTTTCTAATTATTTTTATTATATGACACCTAATACATATCCTCGAGAGCTTTGAGTTATTTTCAAATGTGTTTTATGTAAGACCTGCTGTATATTTTATTATTTAACGTGTAATGAGAGATGGTTGATATATAAAAAAAGTACAGCATAGTGTATTCCTTTTGACACATGTAAGAACTCAGGACACCAAGTGAACGTATCCATCACCCCCATCAGCTTCCACGTGCCCTTGCTATTCATGTCTCTCCCTTGCACCTACCTCCTATCTCCAGGCAACCACTTATCTGCTTTCTGTCGATTCACATTAGTTTGCAAATTTATAAGTTTATGTAAATGGGATTATACAGTATGTGCTGTTTTTTTAATGACTTCCTTCAGTATAATTATGCTGAGATTCATCCATGTTGGCTCAGACAGTAAAGAGTCAGCCTACAGTGCAGGAGACCTGGGTTCGATCCCTGAGGAAGGAAATGGCAACCCACTCCAGTATTCTTGCCTGGAAAATCCCATGGATGGAGGACTCTGGTGGGCTACACCCCATGGGGTCACAAAGAGTCACACACAGACACACACCTTCAGTATAATTATGTTGAGATTCATCCATGTTATGGTCTGTATCAATAGTTTATTCATTATTATTGTTCAGTAGTATCCCATTGATGGACATTGGAGTTATTTCCAGTCTCTGACTCTTACAAATAAAGCTGTTGAGAGCACTCGTGCACGTCTTTGTGTGGATGTGTGCTTTCTTTGCCCTTGAGTAAATACCTGGGAGTGAAGTGGCTAGGTCATGTAATAGGTGAGTTCTTAACTTTTTAAGAAGCTGACAGACTTTTTTGCAAAGTGGTTGTGCATTTTTACACTCCCACTGGCACCATATGAGAGCTCCAGCTCCTCCATATCCTTGCCACACTTGGTAGGGTCAGTCTTTTTAATTTTAGCCACTTCAGTAGGTGTGTTAGTGGTGTCTCATTGTGGTTTTAATAAAGCATTTCCCTTGATAACTTTTCATATTAATCATCTTTTCATGCTGTTACTTGCCATCCTTATGTCTTTGGTAAAGTGTTTCTACATCTTTTTCCCATTTTTATGGAGCTGTTTTATTTTACTTAAGTATTTGTTTATTATTTATATTCCTGATAAAAGTCTTTTATCAGGTGCATGATTTGCTGATATTTCCTCTTAGCCTGTGGCTTGTCATGTCAGCCATGTATTTTGAAGAGCAGTTTCCATTTTGGAGGGCTTCCCTTGTGAGTCTGCTGGCAAAGAATCCACCTACAATGTGGGAGACCTGGGTTCGGAAGATCCCCTGGAGAAGGGAAAGGCTACCCACTCCAGTATGCTGGCCTAGAGAATTCCATGGACTGTATATCCACAGACATAACTGAATGATTTTAACTTTTCACCTCACACTTGCCATTTTGGAGAAGTTCCATTTATTTGTTCTTTTGTATTAATAGATTTTTTTTTTTTTTGGTTTCATCTGTGACAAATACTTGCCTAACCCAAGGTTACAAAGGTTTGTTTTCTCATTGAAGTTTTAGAATTTTTATTACATATAAGCAGAATTTATATCCACAGCTTACAGTTTTGTCAGAAATTGGAACAATAGCATTGTTATTTTTTTTTAAAGCAGTTAAAAGCAGGTATAACTCATTGGGTAATAAATGATCTCAAATTTAAATATGTGTCATACTGACTTCTGCTTATCATCACATATCAACCAAACCAAATCCCCAAATAAGTAGATGTTTGTTTGAGTTGCTAACGGAAATACCAAAACCCTATGGTAATATTCTTCATTAGCAAGTACAGTGGTTGATGATGATACCATTTCTAGTTGCATTTGGGGAGAATTTTAAGTATTTATTTAAGTTGGTATTTAGAAAATTATTGGAGTTTTCAGCAATAGTTTTAAAAGGTTTGGATGTGAAGCTTGTTCAGGCTTCACTTACCTTCTCTTCATTTACTCAGAGAATGAGAAAGCAAGACAAAAAACCACCTTGCTGTTTCAGTTTTTGAGCAGATTTTCCTATTTAGAATGAATTAGATCAGAGAATGATAATGGGCTTCCTCTCCCTTTGAAAGAAAGTGCTGCTGTTAAATGCCGGACTCAGCTCAGTGGTCTGATGAATCCAGGTGTTGTAAGTGACTTCTCCAGCTTACTTATACAAATTCCAAAAACTTAATAGCAAATGCATGCTGTGAGATTATGTGGTGGAAAATGAGGCACAGGTATTTTGACCTGGCATGAACTAATCAGCCAAGTTTTTTCTCGTATGATGCAATTGAAAACTGTGATGCTTAATTCGTAAGAATATCTTTAAACTTCAGCATATCTCAGAACTACACAGAAATGTTTAAAAACAACTAAATTAACAAAAGATAAGACATAAATAATTAGAATACACTGCTTCTAGCTTTATTAGATAGTTATGAAAGGCTTTGACATACATTATCAAGAACTTTTTTTGGTTTCATTGCTCTTCTCTATTAATACCCTGTTTCAAGTTTCATTGATTTCTGCTCTAATTCTCTTCTGTATACTTTGGATTTAATTTGCTCTCTTTCTAGATCCTAAGGTAGAAACTTATAGGTTTTATGTCTTCTTTTTTACTATATGCATTCAATAAGTTGTGCTTCCATTTTAATTTTTAAATTTCTCTTGAGATTTTTTTCTTTGGCCCATGTGTTATTTAGAAATGTGTTTAATTTCCATGTGTTTTGGGGATTTTCCAGATATCTTTCTGCTATTGATCTCTGGTTTAATTCCAGTGTGGTCTGTCTTGGTGAATGTGACATATATCACAGAGGAACATTTTCCTTTGTTTTAGATGAATTTCTTCTTCTTTGAAACATGAAAAACTGTTTAGGGACTCACAGGAAGAAAGTAGCAGTAGTTTTATAACTGTTTTTTGAAGTAGGGATGGTTGGTTTTTTGCCTCTTCTTTTTCACTGTCTTTCTCATTTTTTATTTAGAATTTTCTCCCAAACTGATTGGCTTGACTGGCACAAAAGAAGAGATCGATCAAGTAGCCAGAGCATTCAGAGTATATTACAGCCCTGGCCCCAAGGACGAAGATGAGGACTACATAGTAAGTAACTGCTCAGTTTCAACACCTGGGCGGGCTCCCAGGTCTCAGACATTTACAAGCTTTCCATGACAACTGGCTTTAAAAGCAAAATGAAAATGGTAAATAATCTGAGATGATAGCAAATTCCTTAATAATTAGGGATGCTTGAGAGGATAGAAAAGCGTATATAGTTTTTGAAGGATGAGTAATTTATATTTTTTGTTCTAATAGTTTAATTGCCCATTTTTCTCATGGCACATAAAATCATAGAGCAGTATATTAAAATCTGGGATATCTTAAATTCACTAGAGTATAAAATAATCATTTTGGGCAAAGCTCATTTTTAGTTTATAAACACTGTATTGGTTCTCTCTGCCCCCTAATGAAGAGGCTTAAGAAATATGCTCCTTTTGATAAGCAGTGTTAGGCCTTAGGGACCTGCATTTTTGGGTTTGAGTGAGTAAGAATTCTGAAAACCAAGAGAAAAGAAAGCCACAGGCAGTTAGACTTTTTATAAGATTTCTTTTCATACCAACTATATACATTTACATTATTTTGTGTTTAGTTGTGTTTGCAACTACTATGCTCTGCATAATTAGGTGTTTAATATGCTTTTTAAAAATGGAGAACAAATTCTATTAGGTGATTCTTCTGCAGCTCTTAGGTTAGAGAGCTGTCTTCACATTCATCAGCAGTACCCAGGAGTCTGAGTCACCTTGTTCCTCTTCTTGTCAGTGGTTTCTCAGTGAAGCATAAGCACCACCCCTACCCACCCAGTTTCCTTCCCAACGTGGACGTACTTCCCTATCCCATGAAGAGCTTACATTGTATTTTAGTATTATTTCAAGATTTTTCCTGAGTTGTCATGCTCTATTTTCTCTGTAATATTGTTGTGACAAAGTGATGAATCATAAGAGACTTTCCAGCTGCAGGACTGGTTTTGTAGAAAGACAGTCAGGACCCTGAATCACTGGTGAGCCAGCAGCACCATGGCCAGCTTCCAGGAGGGTTTGCAGAGGGGTCATCTCACTGCGGTGCTGCATCTGCAGCCCACTGTGATTTCCCCACCACCTCTGAACCTGGAGCATGTGGGTGCCCCATAGCCTTTGGCCTAAATTAAAGGCCTGTTTCTGGTCCCTTTGCTAAACCCACATAGTAATCTTATTTTTAGTTCTGGTGCCTATAGACCTAGGGAAACTTGAGTTCATGGGAGAAAAAGAGAAAAATCAGCATTTTTTCTTACACTCTAAGTTTAAGCGAAGTAGAAGGACCTACTGTGGTTTCCTTTTGTCACACTAATAGCATGAGAAGAGCAGAGAAGAAGCCGAGGAGAAAGGAGAGGTTTTCAGATTTCTTTACCTTTCTGTAAAAGAGAGTTGTACTGACTGGTTTTGAGCTTAGCTTATGATAATAGTGGGAGCATTTGAGCTAGTCAGTCAGACTTCCAGGGTTGAACAGCTTTATTAAATTAAACATACACACAGTTGTCAACTAGTTAACACTCCTTAGTCTTGTGCTTATAGCTCATAATTCTAAAGTTAAATTTTACAGATTAGACCAAACAACCTAAAATAATCAGTTAAATCATTCAGCTAATGTTAAGATTTACTTTGCTGAACCCAGAGCACTGCTCACCACAGGAATGTGATTTGGGTCACACTGCTGTCAGACACCCACCTCTATCGTCAACTGACCCTCATTGTTTTTTATTTAAAACACCTTGAGGGAATTCCGTGGTGGTCCAGTGGTTAGTACTCCACGGTTTCATTGCAGGGGCCAGAGTTCAGTCCCTGGTTGGGAAACTAAGATCCCATAGGTTGATCAGTGCAGTAGACCGGTAGATAGGCAGACAGACAGATAAGAATACTTTGAAACCTTTGAGCTGGTTGGTCTTCACTTAGTAAGAGTGCATCACTTCTAGTCTGACCATAACCAGCCATGAAAGGCAAGGTGCCAGTGAGCTCATAAACATAAACCAAACGCAGGTACTGAGATTTGAACCCTAAGATAGCCATGCAGATAATCCAGAATATGGGTGTTAATCTTTTAATCTTTAAAATGTGAATATTTAAATCTTGTGGAGATTTCTTAAACCCTCTAGAACCCATCTGAGATCCCATTTTGAGAAATAAATACTGATCTACTACAATAGAATGCAATGTTTTGATAAGAATCAGCAAGTTCACTGCTATACACTTGCAAAATCAACCAGTAGGAGGAGACATTGTCCAGCTTCTTGGTTTTTTTTTCATACTAGTGTGATTCTGTCCCTTGAGGAGATGGTAGGGGAACTTAAGATTTAAGAACATGCAGGGAGTGAGGGAGTACTTTAAGATGGAGAGGTAAAGGAATGAGATTTTCTTAATCTCAGTAGCAACAGAGAGGAGCTTCTGGCTTTGAATGCTCGTGGCATCCTCAGACCCATAGTGTGCATAACCTGAACATGCTACACATTCCTGACAGCTAAGTGTGCAAGCCATCGTGTGATATGTGTAATGTTGTATTATTTTCTAAGTGTTAGTTAGAAAATACTTTTGAAAAACAATACACATGGCTTTCAAACCTGAGATGTTCAGTCTTAATAAAAGAAGTGTGAGTTGTATAATGTGATGTCATCTTTCACCTGTTGGATCAGAAAGGTCAAATATATTGTCATGATCTTATTTACGGAAAGAAAATACTACAGTGAGTGAAATCGGACCCACTGGCACTTCCATGCCTTGTTGATGGGAGTCAGCTGATACGCCCTCTTCAGAAGGCTATTTGTATTATCATCAGCATTTAAAACATTTAAATACTTTTTAGATTAGAGACCCTATTTTTTGGAATTTGCATTACAGATATAACCTACAGCATTGTTTGTAAAAGACTGAAAACCAAGCAACCATTATTTAAAAGGCTTCTATACATGGGCTGATACAGAACAACATCCAGTATATTGCCAAGTGGGAAAACAAGTATAATGTGGTAGTGGTTACTCAGTTGTGTCTGACTCTTTGCAACCCCAAGGACTATAGCCCGCCAGGCTCCTCTGTCCATAGGCTTTCCCAGTCAGGAATACTGGAGTAAGTTGCCGTTTCCTTCTCCAGGGGCTCTTCCCAACCCAGTGATTAAACCTGCATCTCCTGCATTGGCAGGTGGGTTCTTTACCACTAAGCCACCAGGGAAGCCCCATAATGTGTTGTCACTTCTGCATAAAAAGAAGTAGGTGGGTATTGGCACACTGATAAATGTGTGTCTGGAGAACCCAGCAGGACCAGGTGGCTGTGGTGCTCCCCGAGGAGAACTTAGGGAGTCTGAAGGAGCATGTATGTATGTGTGCAAACTTGCATGTTAGAAACACTGTGTGGTTGCTCCCCAGCATCCCTGTACAGACGGTGGTGGGACAGTCCAAAGATTATGGAGTTTGGAATGGGGTAGATCTGGTTCTAAGCTTGCTCTGGCACTTACTAATTATGTCACTTGCCCCCTGGAGCCTGTTTGTCGCTTGCAGAGGAGATAATACCTGTCTCCTGGGTTAAGATGACATGTGGAAGTGCTTGTCTGTGGATGGTAGTGTCCTTTCTCTGCACTAGAAACTACTCGAACTTTACAGTAGAAACATGCTAATTTGCTCTGCCCACAACCTCAGTGAACACTGAGACGTGGCCACTGACAAGTCTGACAGTTTGGGTGGAACAGTATTTTCACTCTGTGTTAGAATGTAGTTTATATGAGGGATACTCATAAAATTAAGCCAAACACACGCTGAAATTCTGGTTTCTTAAGGAGGAGAGAGAACAGAATAGAAAGAGTAGGAATAAGGAAGAAATGGGGTGAAAAAAGAAGAGATGTGAGCTGTGGAGTAGGGCTTCAGGAGATGCCTCATTCTGACTGTCAGCTGTTTGGAGAAATGCAGGTCCCTGTCCTCCCGAGGTGAGTTATCCCCAGGCCCCTGAGAGCAGCAGCTGTCTGAGCCCCCGGGTCTGCATTCTTTCCGATGTGAGTAGGCTAGTGACTCTTTCCATTTGCTCTCTCTTTTCAAATGTGTGTGTGTAAAAGTGTCTGTGACAGCTTCACAGACATAGCTTGTGTGTCCGGGTATATTTGGGGTGTCTCCAGTCTGGTATGTGTGATCACATTCCTGTCTTTGTCTTGCCGAATAGCAGTCAAGCCTGGAATAAATTCCAAGGATTCCAAGGGCGAAGTCTTCTGCTCATTTAACCTTGGATTTGTGAAGCATATGACTCAGAACATTGATGGCTGGTTTGGACTTTAGGTCAAGCTAGGAACACTTTAAGAACTTTTCCAGGAAAGTGGATAATGGATTTAAGGGGACTCCTGGGAAGTATAGTGTTGATGGCTCCCAAGGAATTCGCTTTAGGTGAGATTGTTCAGTGTAATGTAAACACTTCCCAGGGGAAGAGAACATTCATTTTCATGTTTCCTTTTGAATCACTAATATCAGAGCTAAATACTGTGTTGGAATTTATATATATTATGTGTTTAGTGGTTAGTGTTCTGGGTTTTTTCTCATAAAGCATGGTAAGTAGAATTTAGGATGTGATGAATGATAACCAGTTCTTCCAAAAACATAAAAGAACATACCCAAGAACTTAATAAGTAATTTCTCACCAACACTTTTAACCCCATGTGATATCTCTTTTATGATGTGGTTAAGGGGTCAGATAAAATATTTTACTCATAAACATGGACTCTTTCCAAGTGGGCATCGGTGATCCACAGCTTTGGCTGCTTTGTGAAGGCCAGCAGCAACCATTTCTTAGAAGTGTGTTCTTCCCTTAGAATTCTGTAGATGAGTGTGTTAAGGATTGAACTGAAAGAATTCCAAGTTCTTGCTTGATGTGTCAAAGCAATAGTCAGGGCAAATTTCTGAAACAAAGATTTTAGATAATTTGTGGTTGTGAATTGACCGTAATAGACTTAGGCCCATTCCATAAATAATAGAAATGCTGCAGAGGTTAGCATCTTACCTGCTGTATTTATTCAGTACAGTAAGGAGCTTATTTTGGTGAACTTTTTGTCTTCCTTCCTTTTCCCCTTTTCTCTGCAGGTGGATCATACAATCATAATGTACTTGATTGGACCAGATGGTGAATTTCTAGATTATTTTGGCCAGAACAAGAGGAATGCAGAAATAGCTGGTTCAATTGCTGCACACATGAGGACACACAGGAAAAAGAGCCAATAACTAACACAGCATGGCCATGCTCTATCCTCCTGCCAAAGCGAAAGGACTTCATCTCCCGTAGGAGCCAGTACATACATGCAGCCTGCAGAAAGGCCTTCATACCAGGAGAGAAAATAAATTTTGTACAGGGCATGTTACGCTTGGGTTCATCAAGGATGAATTCTTGGAACTGTAAAGATTACAACCAAAAGTCTCCCAACTTGTGGCCTTCAGACCAGAGAACCCAGTTGTCTTAAAACCAGTGGACTGGACCTCAGGGAAGGATACAGCTGGAAAAGACGAACCCCAGGCATCTCCCCACTTGAGTGGGGCCCTCTGGTCACGTGGTTGCCTCTCCAGAGTCTTGAGGTCTTGCTCAGACAGGTGGTATGAATTTCCAGGAGGATTGTCGCTTGCTTTCCTCTTTGAGGTGGCTGACGCAATCAGATCAGGCTCTCTGACATTCGTAATTAATCTTTATGCTTGAAGGCATTAGTATAGTCTTTGTGAATGAGAATCATTGTCATTGTTGGCAGTGTGATCCCCCGTCAGCAGGTGCTGATTTTACTCATAGAGAGGGAATCTGTTGTTTGGGACAAACTATTAGATCAGGCAGGTTCCCTGGGGATCTTTCTTGTGATTTTTAGCAGTATGATGTGTGGGGCTTCTAGGGACCTACCGGAGGGTGTGGGGATAATGGACCATGAGTGTGTACAGAGTACCCGCCTGCCTGTGCTAGACTGCACTTGTTTGAGATAAAGGTGTGCTCAGCTTTGCAGCTTGGACAAGCATGGCCTTTCTCATGGGTGCAGAGATGACAGCTTACAGCTCTTGGGGCTGGTAGGTAGGTACTTGTTAGAGTGCAGGCGCCTGGGCCCAGGGCTGGGTTCAGTGAGCTGCAGAAGGATGCAGAGGCTGCGTCCACACCTGCCGCCCAGGTTCCTCTAATGCAATGGCGGGGGACCGGGGCCTCAAGAGGCTGTTTTGGGGGGTAGGGGGATGTAGGGAAGGCAGGTTTGGATCTGGGCGAGGACTCTGCTCATCTTTGGCATGTCCATCCACAAAGTGCTGGAGTCACAGCCATTAAGGGAGACGCTGGCTTTTGTTGCAGAAGTTAACTTCCCTGGAATCTGGACTTGACTGTCTTAACACCGTTCTCCACCTGAAGCTGCTGCCAGAGCCTTTGCCAGTCTCCACACACCCTGACAGGTGTGGTGCCTCCTCAGACATGGACTTTCCCTTCACATCAGTTCTGTGCAAGTGACATGGCTCTATCTTCTGGTTTTTAAATCCTCTTCTCAATACTTATGTTAAGCCTACTACAGATATTTACGTGAAGGGGTGTGAAGAAAGTCAAACTCTGGAGCGGTTCTGGGCTGAACTGTATCCCCTGGATTCATGTGCTCATTGAAGTTCTAACTGCAGTGCCTCAGAATGAGACTGTGAGGAGACAGGGTCTCTCAAAAGTTAAAATGAGGCCTTTCAGGTGGGCCCTCATCCAACATCCCTGTTGTTCTTATGAGAAGAGATTGGGACACAGGCCAAGAGAAGACCATGTGAAGACACGGAGAGAGGCCTTCAGAAACAAGCCCTGCCCACCCCTTGATCAGGGACTTCTGGCTGCCAGAGCTATGAGACAGTGAGCGTCTGTTGTTCAAGAGCTGGGACTGCCATGCTTTGTGACAGTGCCTAGTGGACTGCCACAGTGCCATTCTCCCTTTTGGCTCCATAATACAAAGCTACCCAGATTTAGTTTACATAAACCTAAATGCAGGCAGAAGTCATTGGTTTGGGATGACTTTCCTAGGAACCTTGTCAAGAAGGTGAGAAACTTAAAAGAACCTGGGTCTCGTGCATTGCAGGCAGATTCTTTACACTTTGAACCACAGTGGAAGCCCTAGTAAAAGCCTAGTTTCACATAACAAAGAAGATCTTAAGTGTCTGAAATGCCAGACATTTAAAAATGATCTGTTTTAAGCCACAGAACATTTGTGCGGATCACTTTGCAGCAGCTTATGCCGGAGAAAATTCAGTCTTCATTCTCAGCTGTTGCAGGTTAGAGCCTGTGTCATGATCCAGAAAAGGAACAGAAGCTTTTGAAAAAGACCTTTTATTTGCTCTTCATTCCAGTGTCGAGTTTAAAGGCTTAGAAGTTGGGCAGAGGACCTCAGAGATGACGTCCAAATATCTCCACCCAGGAGGGGACACTCCCAGGGATTAGGTGCTGGCCTCACTCTTGAATCTGCATTTGAAGTTGGGTCCCAGTTTGTGGTCAGGTCCCTGCCTGTCCCAGGGCTGTGAGGTGCTTATGAAAGTGAAAGTCGTTCAGTTGTGTCCAACTCTTTGCAACCCCAAAAGTCCATGTAATTCTCCAGGCCAGAATACTGGAGTGTGTAACCTTTGCCTTCTCCAGGGGATCTTCCCAACCCAGGGATCAAACCCAGGTCTTCTGCATTGCAGGTGGATTTTTTACCAGCTGAGCCACAAGGGAAGCCTGGGGTGCTCATGGGGGCCAAACAAAAGCTGATGCGGGAAAAGGGTACACTGTGCCCATGGGGCACCTGTTCTTTGTAAGCCTCAGGAAATTAAAATCAAGGCTGCCTCTCAAGAAAGTACCACTTGCAAACTAGACCTGGATGGGTTGTGTTTTCACTGATCTCTTCACGGGAATTAATATTTTAAGAAATGGCATTTATTTGAAAATTATAAGAATCCTGTCCATGCAGCAGGCCCGAAAGTACTGTGTGCACCTGGCTGTCGGTGCACTCACTGATATGTCAGGTGTAAGAGCCGAGACTCGCTGAATATCAGTAAAAAGCCTGTGTGGATTGACAGCTAATGTGAACCCAGTGAGTGGTTTGAATTTGTGAATATCTGCATAAGAGATTGTAAAATTGTTTTTAAATATAAGGTTAAAAGAAATTAAAATTTTCAGATCACCAATACTGCTGTAAATAATGTCTTATTTTTGCATATAGCACAGTTTAAGTTGTGTGAGTGTGTGTATGTGCGAGAGAGCTACCCTTTGAAAGACCAGTCACACAAGCATTCTTCATCCATTGAGCTCATACATTTTACTTGTGGTTCTGAGTTACATTACTCTGTAGAGATATGGGCGGTTATTCCTATTAATGAAGTACAGTTAATAACCTCTTTAGCCAGATGTTCCCCTTTAGAACCTAGGGGTTTTCTATTCATTTTAAGACTATATTTTAAAGTTTATTTGTCTTTCCATGATTACAACATAAACATTTATAATATTCAGAAAAGTTGAAATGTTTAAGTCAGCATTGTTCCCCCACCAGGAAACTTTAGATGCATTTCCTTTGAATCTTCAAACTTAGTCTTTGTACCAGAAATCCACCAACGTGTTCCTTTAAAAAACGTTAACAGGTCAAGGTCAAGCTTAAGCCTCTAGATAGCACTTCCCCACCATCCTCAAAGGCAGCTGCTGTTAAATGTTGGCTGGGTATCATTCCGGAATACTAAGGACCCACTTGGGCTGTGTTCTCAGGCTCCAGTTATGAACACAAACTAGTAAATGTGCCACTAAAGTTTTTTACATACTGTTATTTTTGTTACATTTTTTCTATAGTTATATTATTGAATTTGGCAAATATCAAAGGTAGCCCAAAATAGCCCCCTCGTGCCAAGGTTATGTAGTGGACTAACTGGAGAAAAAAAAACGTTTTCAGGGCAAACTTGAGTTGTCCCCTCATCCCTCACCATTGCTGAATGATGCCATCATTTCAGGTATGTTGGAGAAACTTCATTCTCAGGACGACAACATGGAACTGGGAACCACAGGCCAGGGACCTTCAGAGCTGGCCAGACTGGCTTCCCCCATGCAGGTGCGGTTGCGTGCAGCACGTGCACACAGCCTGGCTCTCCACCGTGGATAGCTTCTCGTGTGCTGAAACCAGTCTGATTTCAATCCTGACGATGCTACGGTAATTCGAAGCCTCACTTTTCTTGCCTATAACCTGGGAACTTAAGAGCACTGGTGTGGCAAGGTCGGTGTGAGGGTGAGAGAAGCAGTGTGGAACACCAGCATGTGCTCAGGGAGTGATGGTTCATGGTATTTTTGGTCCTAATGAGGGTAGTGACTTGGGTCTTGATTAACAAGTAGCGTCAACAGTGGGTTTGTGTGTGTGTTCTACCCTCCCTCCACCTCTACCCCACTCGAGCCTGCCTGTATCCTAATACCTGGACCTCCCACCTCTTGCTGTTTCCCCACCCTGATAAACATAGCTGAGCCTGAAGCTGTTCGGTTACCTTGCTTTACTGAACTGTTCACACTTGCTCTCTTAAATGGTGTCCAGATTAAGAAGAGTTGTGGGAAAAGCCATCAAATTGAAGCCAGGACCTTTGAGGCATTTGGCCCTGACAGGAACAGCAGGGCATGAGCACATGGTCATGGTCAGAGCAGGTTCTGCTTCAGGAGTGGGTGGGCGCTGGGGCCTCGTGAAGCTGTTGGACTCAGCAGCTCTGAGTTTGCAGAGGAGGAGGCAGTTCTCCCAAGTTCTAGAATGTGATGCTCAGGGCATTGGGTGGTTGGAGCGCTCCGGGCTTCGCGAGGGCTTTGACCACAGATGCAGCTGCTCTATCAGACCATGACACTTTCTGTCACGTGTTTCCAGCTTTAACAATGTGTGTCGCTCCCACTTTGACCTCAGGAACTGGTCGCAGTGTCTCACTGCTCAGACTGTCCTGAGGCCTAGTTCCTGCCATTGTGGGCAAAGTTGGTTTGATTCTGTGCCATTTCTGCCTACACTCGGTTCACAAGGTGGTACTTTCTTGCCTTTGAGGGTCCATCAACAGGTCATGAGCGAGCGTTTCTTCGTGTCTGGCCCCAGGACACCCTCTGGAGGCACTGTGCTCAGCAGCCTGTGTGTCTCCTTCAGTGTTGATGATGCATCTGCTCCCCATTTGCTGAGTGCAGGCCTGTCGTCTGTGCTGGAGACGGGCGGGGACTGAGCACCTCCCTGCCGAGTGCAGGCCTGTCCCCTGTGCTGGAGACGGGAGGGGACTGAGCACCTCCCTGCTGAGTCCTGGCTTGTCCCCTGTGCTGGAGACAGGAGGGACTGAGCACCTCCCTGCCGAGTGCAGGCCTGACCTCTGTGCTGGAGACGGGAGGGGACTGAGCACCTCCCTGCTGAGTCCTGGCTTGTCCCCTGTGCTGGAGACAGGAGGGACTGAGCACCTCCCTGCCAAGTGCAGGCCTGACCTCTGTGCTGGAGGCGGGCAGGGGGTGGGGTAGGGACTGAGCACCTTCCTGCCTGGGGAGTTCATCTTCAGTGTGGCAGACAGACCATCAACAGAGAAATACATAGAGCAGGTCAGATAGTCAGAGGTGCTGGAAAGAAAAGGTAAGGGCCTGGAGAGCAATGAGGGTGGATGACAGTGTGATTGGTCATGGAAGGACTCCTTCAGGAGGGGGCTGTTTGGAAAGTGGGAGTGAGCCGTGTATCCGGGGAGACCTTCCAGCTCGAAGGCCCTGACCCCAGAGTGAGTGTGTGGCACTCAAGAGCAGGAGCCCAGTGTGACAGTGGTTGGTGAGTCTGAGGGACAGGAGGGCTGGAGAATGAGCCGGGAGCCACATATGTCAGGCCCCAGAGCTCATGACAGGGACCCTGTTCTATTTCAAGTGTTGAGGGGACCCTGGAAGGGCGGAGGGTAGTGCTGGATCCGATCCACCTGCCAGGGCGCCCACCATAACTGTTGCTTTGACCACGTAGGGGTCTGTGGGTGCCAGTGTCACCCCCCAGGGGGTGTTAAAAGTCACTCACCGTGTGTCATATTTTAGGAGAACATCTCTGTGAATGTTTAATGGAAAGAAAACTTAAGCTTTGAGCTTTCTTTTTATAGTGGGAAATTTTCAACATAAAGAGTGGCCTAGTTTAGTGAACTTGATATGCCCATCACCAAGCTTCTGTAATTCTCAACACAGCTGAGCTTATTTCTTCTACACCTCCACCCCCTTCTACCCACTCCCGCAAGTGTGCACATCTTTCTTGGTCTTTGAAAAATAACCACAGTCTCATTATCACACCAAAAAAAAGTTTTATCTGTTTTTGCTTAATATCACTGAATATCAAGTCAGTGAAAAGTCAAGTTTATGATTGGGTCCTTTGCTTTCTAGGAGCCACGACACCTCATTATGGAGGGGTGTCCTGTCCACATCACATATATGACTCTGGATTTGTGTTTGCACCCAGTCAGGGAGGACAAAAAGGGTTTAGAGTGAATCAGCCAGGCAGCACCCTGCCATGGTGTTCAGGTCAGACTCTTATCAAACTTGGGCCCACTCAGTTCAGTTCAGCCATTTAGTCGTGTCCAACTCTTTGCAACCCCATGGACTGGCACATCAGGCTTCCCTGTCCATCACCAACTCCCGGAGCTTGCTCAAACTCATGTCCATCGAGTCGGTGATGCCATCCAACCATCTCATCCTCTGTTGTCCCCTTCTCCTCCTGCCTTCAATCTTTCCCAGCATCAGGGTCTTTTCCAATGAGTCAGTTCTGTGCATCAGGTGGCCAAAGTATTGGAGTTTCAGCTTCAGCATCAGTCCTTCCAATGAATATTCAAGACTGATTTCCTTTAGGATGGACTGGTTGGATCTCCTTGCAGTTCAAGGGACTCTCAAGAGTCTTCTTCAACACCACAGTTCAAAAGCATCAGTTCTTCAGCGCTCAGCTTTCTTTATAGTCCAACTCTCACATCTATACATGTCTACTAGAAAAACCATAGCTTTGACTAAATGGACTTTTTTGACAGAGTAATGTCTCTGCTTTTTAATATGCTGTCTAGGTTGGCCATAACTTTTCTTCCAAGGAGTAAGCATCTTTTAATTTTATGGCTGCAGTCACCATCTGCAGTGATTTTGGAGCCCCCCAAAATAGTCTGACATTGTTTCCCCATCTATTTGCCATGAAGTGATGGGACCAGATGTCATGATCTTAGTTTTCTGAATGTTGAACTTTAAGCCAACTTTTTCACTCTCCTCTTTCACTTTCATCAAGAGGCTGTTTAGTTCTCTTCACTTCCTTTCATTAAGGGTGGTGTCATCTGCATATCTGAGGTTATTGATATTTCTCCCGGCAGTCTTGATTCCAGCTTGTGCTTCATCCAGCCCAGCGTTTCTCATGATGTACTCTGCATATAAGTTAAATATGCAGGGTGACAATATAAAGCCTTGACGTACTCCTTTTCCTCTTTGGAACCAGTCTGTTCTATGTCCATTTCTAACTGTTGCTTCCTGACATGCATACAGATTTCTCAAGAGGCAGGTCAGGTGATCTGGTATTCCCATTTCTTTCAGAATTTTCCAGTTTATTGTGATCCACACAGTCAAAGGCTTTGGCATAGTCAATAAAGCAGAAATGCTCATCCACATGCAGTAAAGCTGGTCTACTGATACCCTCTGGTGGTGAAGGGAAGTGCAGCGTTTATCACAGCACTGAACAGGGAGTCCAGGTAGCTCGTGCTCTAAAGGCCCAAACTTCCCTGACAAATTTCCAAGAAAGGTTTTTAAAGACATGGCGACATGGCGAGGGAGAAGGTATCGTGGGTTGTGCGATCTGCTGGAGGACATTGTTCTGATTGGTTGGTGGTGAGGTAATCATGAGTCAAACATTGTTCTGATTGGTTGGTGGTGAGGTAATCATGAGTCAACTCCATCAACCTGGCTTCAACTACTCTGGGGTCTATGTGCTGGTGGTCAGCATGTAGTCAACTTCTTCCCTTTTGGGGGTTTCAGTATCTGCAAAACAAAGGAAATGGCTCAAAATATTATCTGTCACCCTTGAGGAGCAACTGAAGGGCCTTAACTTTCTTAATGGCTAAACTCTTGTTTTGTCTTACTTGACTATTTTCCTTTTTTTCTGTGTGTTCTCACTTCTTGGATTAATTTTACTCCTTGGAACTCGGGGAAGGCCAAGGAGGCAGAAGCTCTTCTGCAGATAGGAGGCAGAGTGGGGACGTGGACGGGGGAAGGGTAATCTGTTCTGAGAAGGTCACAGAGTCCGTCTCAGTTACAGGACCAGGTCAGAAAGACCAGCTCACTTGTCTTGGGTTTGTTGTTTGTAGAACAGGAAAAACAGAGGACGAGATGAGACCCTGAGAACAGGGAAGACTAATAGAAGGTTGTGATGAGAACCTGAACTGTGCTCATCTGTGGCAGGAGGTGGGCAGGGACTGAAGGGCGCTGAGGCCTGCTGGGAGCCGTGGAGATGCTCGGAGCTGGAACTGGGTGGTGACTCATGTAGCCTAAGAGGTGTTAAGTATAAACTTGAGATGTATGCATTTGATTGTTTATAGCTCAAAAAAAAAAAAAAAAAAGAAATGGTGGAAGGGACAGAGAGCTGTCCTGAAGGCCAGGCTTGAGAGAGAATACCATGAGGTGGAGATGACGTCGGCCATCACTCGCCCTCGCTGCAATAGCCTGGACCGGGTCTCAAACTCCCAGCACCCAGGTCGCAGATAAGAAGGGGGTGAATGGAGACCCTCCAAGAGCTCTGATGAAGCAGAGGTGGGCTGAGGCCAGAAAAACGGGGCTGGGAGGGGAAGCGGGCCGTCAGACGAGGGCTCCTCAGCCCCACTCAGAGTTGCCAGAGAGCAGACGGAGGTCGGAGCAAACTCTAGTGCTGCTCTCAGAGGCAGAGCCATTTGCACAGAGGCTTCAGGGGCTTTCTGGGACCCGAGACGCCAAGTGGGGACAAACCAGAGGACAGAGCAGGCAGGTTCCCTGCAGGTGCAGTCAGCGGCACCAGGTCATTGTCAGTCTTGCTGCGGGGCTGGTGGTCTGTGTGCTTGCTGAGTCCTAGGCGCTGCCCCTACACTTGAGGCATGTGAAGTACTCCTGGTGGGGGCGGTCTGTAGCTGGGGGCCCCTATCCAGTCTCCCTTCAGGATGACTCAGAGGTATGAGGCCAAGCTGAACTTTGCAGTCGGTGCGCAAGCCCCTCTGTCTCGAGGGCCCTGGGCTCCACGTCTGCCGGGCTCCCAGGTCTCTGTGGTGACCTGGAGGACATGGTGTCACCACGTATCAGACGTGGTAGAGACCATCCCGTCTGTCCTTGCTGTGTAAGAAGGAAGGGCTGGGGGGACCCTTCTGTGAGTCTGTCTACAACCTGGCTACCGAGACGTGGTCCTGTACCTGCAGCGTCACCTGGGAGCTGACCAGAAATGCAGAGTCAGGCTCCACGCAGGTGTCCCAAGTCAGAAGCTGTAGTTTAACGAGATCCCATGTGATTCTTGTGCACATTACTGTTTGAGAGCCACTGCTCTGCAACAGGTCAGCTTTCCACCTCCACACCACAGAGCCTACCAACTTTCCTCCAACGGAGAAAAGTAAGGAATAATGAAGCAATTCATCTTACCCTGACCAGGAAGCTCTTTAATTAATTTTGCTTCCATGAAACACATAATTTGAAAGCATCTCTCAAGTAAACAGATTCCATTTTCTGGTAACTGATCACTCCATTTAAAAAATTTAATCAAAGACATACATCATTCCCTGTCAGAACTTCTCTTCAGCCTTAGAATACCAGGGGTTTCTCCACTGACTTGCTGTAATTCCAGCAAAAACCAGAGATATGCTGTTTGGTTAGCCTGTGAGGTTTTGTAAGGTTAATTGCAATGTTTCCATTTGAGCATTTTTAAATATTGATTTGAAACCAGATGAGGACCATTTGACTGTCAGCATGCCCTCGTGCAGTCAGGCTGATGAGAGCGGCTGATGGGATTAAATGAAGCTGGGAGAGGCTAAATCTGCTCATCTCCTGGTCAGCTCAGACTCAGAAAGGCTCTGAGTTACAGAAGAGACGGCTATGGAGCCCAGCAAGAATTAACTCCTACCCTTGACAGGGACAAGCATGGAGTATGTAACTTGGTACACACATGATACTCTCCTCAGTAAACTAAAACTTTGCAGCAGTGTTTTTTAAGAGCTCAACAAAAAGATTCTGAAATTAAAATCTGGAAAAGTAAATGTGAAAAACAGTTCAAGATACAGGCAAAATAAGACAGTAAAAATAACAGCAAGGAGAAAGGACTTGTCTACCATTATTAAAATACATTACAAAGCCATGATGACTTAATACCCATTCAGCAGATGGATCAAATCACAAAAGTATGGAAACAGATACATGGTTTATCAAACGACTATATAACAAAGGTGGTATATTGTACTGGTGAAGATGATTAAAAATGATTACTGCAACTTAATGAGCTTAACGAAATGAAAAAAGGAATCTCAGTGCTACATCCTCCTTTAAAATGAACATGCAGGAGGGCAACAGCCCACATATGCAGGTCCTGGGGGGCAGTGCTGCCCGTTGCACCACAGGGTCACCTCCACCGCAGCCCGGAGCCAGCCCTGAAACATGGACAGAGGAAGAAGGCCCTACCAGTCAGCAGTGGGAGCTGAAGAAACGAGGCCAGAGCAGCCTCCACCAGCCATATGCAAATTGAAGCACTGGGTGCAAAGCCAGCAAAGGAAGCCTGTGGGTGGAGCAAGAAGCCAGCAGGCAGAGATTGGGGGTGAGGGGCGGTCACTGAAAGTCACAAGCCTGACCTGCCTCATCTAATATATACACATTTACTGATTTATACATTATATATTATACGTGTGGGCTTCCCTGATAGCTCAGTTGGTGGAGAATCCGCCTGCAATGAAGGAGACCCCGGCTTCCTGGGGAGACCTAGATTCCTGGGTTGGGAAGATCTGCTGAAGAAGGGATAGGCTACCCACTCCAGTATTCTTGGGCTTCCCCTGTGGCTCAGCTGGTAAAAAATCCACCTGTAATGCAAGAGACCTGGGTTTGATCCCTGGGTTGGGAAGATCCACTGGAGAAGGGAAAGGCTACCCACTCCAGTAATTCTGGCCTGGAGAATTCCATGGGTCGCAAAAAGTTGGACACAACTGAGTGACTTTCACTTTCATTATACATGTGCTACTGCACAGACATATTTGGCAAGTGATTGTCAGGGGTAGCATATGGAAAAAGAAATTTGAAAGGACAAGACAGCAAGTAAATGGTGTTATTAGCCCAGGGGATGGATACCTGAGTATTATTCTATAAATGGAACATATTTTTGTACACCTTATGTATGTTCTGCTTTCCTGTAAAATCTATGTGCACATAAATAGAAGGGCTGATATTTTCTTCCCACACCCCCTGTTGCATGTGCTCCTGAGTCTGGAGAGGAGTGCTTTGGAGTCCGTGGCGTCCCGAGTTTAGATCCCACCTACACCCACTCTTAAAGTGCCTGCCCTCCCCACCCCAGCCCCTCTCTCCAGAGTTTCTTCATGAGCTTCTGTTTTTCTTCAACCATAAAAGGCAGACTAAAATAGTAGTGAAAGCTTTTGTAAACATGACAATAAAGGCAAAAAGCATAGAGTAAGTCATTGCTAGGCTTAATCAAAATCATACAACAGAGTTACTATCACTAATATGAAAGGAATGTTTACAAATCCATATGGAAGTAGAAAATGAGCACCCCACGAGAGCTGGGCAAAGGACATAAAGATTTCAGAAAAGAATATCAAATAGTTAACAGCCATACCTACAAAAAAAAAGCCAACAAAAAAACGATAGTGGTCAAATAATGCAAATTAAATCAGTGGAGATATCATCTCTCAGGTTGACAAAACACTAAAAAGAACGTCGCCCATTAAGAAGGAGGCTCAGGAGAAATGGACCCTCACAAAGAGCTGGCGGAATAGAAAGTGTGGCAGCCAGCCAAGACCTGGAGACACTGGGGCTTATCACTGTTTCCTTGGGTTCAATCTTTCTGGGGAGAGACATGGCCAGGATCCAGCTCTGGATTCCCAACTGTGGAAGTCCAGGGAGCAAAGGCTCCCAGTCACATGCCATCGTGGACATTCACCCTACACCCCATAAGTGGAGAAGGACAACTCAGCCCTCCTCCTGCCCCCATAATACTAAAGGATGCTGTCAGGGCCCTCCTGGAGCAGCAGGACAGCTTGGTGCCACCAGACTCAGCAAGGAAACCAAGGTCCACCCAGGGGCCTCTCGCCACCAGCCAGCATCCCTCACGGAGTCACAGTCTCCACATCAATTAAGTGGGGATAATTCCACCTGCTCTGCCAGGCCCCTCCCCCAGGGTTGTTGTGAGGCTCACATGAGATGAGGAACAAATGGGGAAAACATTTGCAATGTACATGAGAGATTACTAAAATCTCTGATATATGAAAGTTCTTGAAATAGAAAATGATTAACATTTTGAAAGAAAAAGGACAAAAGACATGAAGACTATTCATAGAACAACAAATGACCGGCAGCAGCAAGTGGGATTCAGCCTCATGATGAAAGCAAAGCATCAGTGAGTCACTTTGTTCACTTATAAAACTGGCCCGAATAAGTGATAATACCCAGAGTTGGGGGAGACAGGAAGTGAGCCCTCCACAGTGGGAGTGGGGGATATAGTCCTTCAGATTACTATGTCTATATGTGCCAAAAGCATTAGATTCAGTAATCCTATTTTTGGAAGTTTATCCTAAAGAAATAACCGGATAAATGTTCAAAGAGGTAAGGGTGTTCCTCACTATGATATTTTCAAAGGTGAGCTTTGTTAAATTATGGTACCTCTGCATAATGTAATTGTGTGGCCCTATTGAAAATGATATGGGGACATCTCTGGTGGTCCAGTAGCTTAAGACCCCGTGCTCCCAATGCAGAGGGCCTGGGTTCCATCCCTGGTCAGGGAACTAGATCCCACATACTGCCCCCAAGACCCAGCACAGCCAAATAAATAATTTTAAAAAATGATGTGAATCTAAAGTCCCTGACAAGGAAGGATGTCCACAGTCTGTCAAATAAAAGCAAAGGTGGTTGCAATGATAGAATTTCTGCATGATAGAATTTTGGTTTTACAGTGAGCATGTGTTGCTTTAATAAAAATACAGAAAAGTCACACCTTTTTATTTTGAAAAGACAAATACAAATACAATGTTTGGAAGCAGTATATAACATTAGTGACTAAGCTCTGAGTGGGAGGTTATGATTTGCCTTCATCTACTATTTCCTTAATTTAAATTTTTGTATGAATATTAATTTTACAATCAGAAGAAAACATTGGGAAAGGGAGCATTTTCCCACAAGATCTGGCTGGGGCAAATCATTTTTTTAAATAATTTTTTTGGCTGTGCCGGGCCTTCATTACTGCGTGCGGGCTTCTTCTGGTTGCAGAGAGCAGGGGCTACTCTCTAGCTGCAGTCTGCGGGCTTTTCACTGCGGTGGCTTCTCGTTGCAGAGCACGGGCTCTGGGGGTGCTCGGGCTTCAGTAGTTGCAGCAAGCGGGCTCAGTGGTTGTGGCACACGGGCCCCGCAGCATGTGGGATCTTCCTGGACCAGGGTTCAAACCTGTATCCCCTGCATTGGTAGGTGGATTCTTAACCACTGGACCACCAGGGAAGTCCCCCAAATCATTTCTATGTTAACTCTTCACTCATTGTCATTCCCGGTTTCCTAAAGAGCCCACAGCTTGCTTTTCTAGAGTTGACTGTTCTGCTCGGGGGATGATCCCTGGCCTGACTCATGTTTCCACAGAGTCCACAGCCCAGGCCCCTCCCAGGGATGAGAAAGCCATGGCGCTTTCGCACTTTGGGAAGAGAAACTAGGGAGGGAAGGGCTTCCCTTAGGCCCCGTGAGGGAACGGATGAGGTGACCGATGGGTGACATGGTGACAGGAGGGTCAAGGCAGGGGGAAGCTGACTTTTGCTGCCAGAGCGTTGGGTGGTGGCCCTTACAGCCCCACCTGGAGCTGGTATAAGGGACAGATGGGTGTGGGTGAGAATGCCCTGGAATGGAGGGAGTGTTATTGGTGAGGGGGTAGGGATATGTGTGAGATGTCTTGAAACTGCCTGGAAGGACGTTTACTAACTCTCCTGGGTGGGGCGGGTAGGGGGCAAGGCCCCAGGTAGGCTTGTGTCCAGGTCTGAGACATTGAGCGAGCTCCTCAGCCAAAAGAGGAGGAGCTCAGGCTCCCAGGCTGGAGGGTGGTGAGGGGAATCTGGAAGGAGAGATGGTAACATGGAGGAAGGTGATGTCCCCCTCCCCCTCCCATGTCCCTGAGGTTCACACAAACCATGGGATGCTCCCTGCAGCTGAGTTTCTTGTGCACAACAGGTGAGGGCTAAAGTTTTGCACTGAAGCTGACAAAGGTGTCCCTGAAGTCCAGAGTGGGGAGGCCTCCTGCTTGCCCAGCTCCTTCCTGAGCTCTCTGCAGCTCCTCTTTCGGCACAAGCCAGCTCACATAGGTCAAAGGTATGGAATTCATCCCTCAGTTGCACTGTCTGTTTCGGGTCCGTCTGGTTCACCACTTGGCTCTGGCTCTGGCTCTGGCTGCCTGGCACAGGCCCAGCACATCCGTGGGGGCCTCTATTTTGGGTGGGAGCTGGAGAGTTTGTCAGTCGACCTGAAGTCTGGAGGTCGCGGGGACTGGAGGAGCAGGGACAGGGCCCCTTCCCTGCGGTGACCCCTGCCAGACGATGGCGACTGTAGATCAGAGCTCCTCTCCCACCCCCAGGATGAAACTTAAGGTGCCCCCCACCATGTGGAGGGCAGGTTTGGGGATACAGGAAGGAGAAGGGGGCAGCATCCTGAATGGACCGTTTCCCAAACAATAGAACATTTCTGGAATCCACTCAGTTACCGTGAAGTGACAGAATTTAGTTTTCTCCTCTGGTGGAAGTGGACATTTGTAAACAAAGTCAGAATCTGTTAAGAAGAAGTATGGCAATTATTTCTCTGCCTTTCCCTGTAGTCGAGAAGTCAGTACCTGCTTCATAAGGGCAGTCTCACAGGGAGACAGCACTGGCCAGGGGCTACCACTGTGGGGTGGCTACCCAGTGGGGTGTGCCCGGCATCCATATGCCTCCTGCCCGAGTTACTATGAAGGTAGAATGAATACTGTGAAACATCAGAGCCCACCTCATTCTTTTTATGGCATGTCCATGCTTCCCTTTAATGAGAATGGTAAAATCAGAGAAAGGAGGGAAGCTTGGGGACCTAGGAAATCAGAGAGACCTGTTTCTCAGATGAGGGGACTGAGGTCCGGTGAGGAGAAAAGATGAGCCAAAGTCTCAGTCGAGGCTGTCTGACTTGCTCCTCTTACCTGCCCCCCAGGCCCTGCCCCGCCCCGCCCTGACCCCACGCCCGCCCAGGAAGCTAAGATGTTTGACCGAAACCCCTAGTGTTTTGTCCTGTGCCCACACCTCTGCTCCCCACCCCCCGCAGGTGTTAGAGTCTAGATACAACATTGGGGCCTGTGGAGGAGGACAACCCTGCCACCTGCTTTTCCCCAAGGCTTCTGGATTCCCTGGGGATAGGGTGTCACCTCCTAAGGAAACAGCTGGTCAGTTAGGGGTGGGGCCGCCCAGCCCTCCCAGATTTGGGAATCAGGTCCGTCAGGGTTGGAAGCAGCTAAGAACTTGGTCTGACACTAGTTCCTACCCAAAGGCCTTCCTCAGCATGACGTGGAGAGCCTTAGGAAGCCCACATGCCCAAGTCCAGCCCCCAGAGATTCTGACTTAATGGGTCTGGGTTAAGAAACCTCAGCTAGACCAGCTACTTTATGAGAAGTGTTTGAGCATGCCTGGGCCCCTGGCTGCAGCTCCAGTCACTGCTCTTTGAGAGGCTCCTCATTCCCTCCAGGGCCACCCCTCCCTTGACACACACACCCACCCACACCTGCTGGCTCTGCATCCTATTCTTGCTCTTTTCAGTCACTGTTCGGGGAATATCTGTGCGCTCAGATCCATCTCTTCACTTCAAAATTCTATCACTCTAGATTCTTTCCCTTACCCCCTGGAACTCTGAATGGTTAGTACTCACATGCAGGTTTTCATTAGAATCTGGGGTGCACTAGATGGGGAAGCCTCACAGATGGTACTCAAGCCTAGACATTTGGATGGTCTGGGGCAGGGGAAAGGCTGGGACCTTTTCTTGTTGGTTTTTCATTCTCCCCGTGCTATTTTTTCCCCCCACCTCTGAGGCATTTTATTTGTATATCTTATATCCCCAGGCTTCCCTGGTGGCTCAGATGGTAAACCATCTCCCTACAATGCAGGAGACTGGGGTTCAATTACCTGGATCGGGAAGACCCCTGGAGAAGGAAATGGCAACCCACTCCAGTACTCTTGCTTGGAAAATCCCATGGACAGAGGAACATGGTAGGCCACAGTCCATGGGGTCACAAAGAGTCGGACACGACTGAGTGACTTCACTTTCACTTACATCCCTAGAAAAAGAATCCAAGGATTTTCCCTCCTGTGCATTTTTGTCTTGCTTCTTCATGGTCCATGATGCCAGCTGAGGTTGTCAGTACAATGAAACCAAATTGACAGGGTGGGAGCAGGTTATTCTGCCATTTTTCTAGATCTTTGAGTTGCACATCAAATCTGGGGCTGATCACTCCACACTTATTTGGCCTGCCTGTGAGGTTCACAACAATTTTCCCAGCCCTGTGATCATCAATGATTTCAAATTCGCCACTGTAACCATGCTTCATCATCACAGTTGGAAACCTAATGATGACTTTGGAGCATGGCCTAAAAGGACCTGCTGTTTGTCTCTCTTTTCGGCATTGTTGATACTCGAGAGCATCAGCCAGGACATTCATGCGCACCATTCTGGTGGCACGAAAAGATGGCGGAACGAGCTCTCCTCGCTTTTTATTTGAACATTTTCAAACTCCGAGAATGCAGATTTACCCTTTCCTTAGAGCGAACCTATTGTTACTTTAAAAATTTAGTTTATTTATCTGGTTGCGCCGGGTCTTTGTTGCTGTGCACAGGCTTTGTCTAGTTGTGGCAAAGGGGGAGTCTGGTCTTCATTGCAGTGCACGGGCTTCTTGTGGTTTCTGTTGCTGTAGAACACGGGTTCTAGGGCGTGTGGACTTGGTGGCTAAGCATGGGCTTTAGTTGCTCTGTGGCATGTGGAATCTTCCTGGACCTGGGATTGAACTCGTGTCCCCTGCATTGGCAGGCAGATTCTTACCCACTGGATTCTTACCCAATATCAGACCACTTGACCAGTATTGTTACATTTGCCGTATTTGCTTTACCTGTGAGTATACATTTCTTTTTTTGGCTGAACCATTTGAAGTTCCTGTGTAAGAGTCTATCTCCCTAAATATTTCAGCATGAAATATCTAGAAATAAGATCATTTTTTTTCTGCATAGCCAAAATCACATTTTCACACCTAAGCAAAATAGCAGTAATTCCTTAAGTAACACCTAGCATCCAGTTTATGTTCGGATGTTCTGTTTGTCCCCTCTTCGGGTTTGTTCTTTCTCCCTTCCCTCCCTTCTGTTCTCTTTTCCATTCTAGGATCTAACCAAGGCCCATGTGTTACATTCGGTTCTATCTCTGATGTCTCTTTTCCACTAAAACACATTTTAAAAAATATTTGATTCACTTTGAACTATCTAGGCCAGTCCTTACAGAATCCTACTTTCTGGACTTGATTGATTGTTTCTTCATGGTATCACTCACTTGTTTCTGTCTCTACTTTCTGCAGTTGTGGACAGAGGCTTGAATGGAAACAGGTGAGACCTCCGGCAGGTCCATTCCCAGGGGGTGCTCCTGGGTAGTGCATCCTGCATCTTCTTGTTGCAGGCTGGCCGACTATCCAGTATTACTGGCGCTGCTTCCTCGCCTGGTTAAAACAGTGACTGTCTTCTTCCCTAAAACCCTTTCCCCCAGTGGTTTTAGCATCACTGATGATCCTTGCCTGGATCATTTATTTTATTAGCAGTGGCAAGGTTGATAATGTCCCTCTTTCTCTCATTCTGTCTACATATATGACCAGCATTCTTCTTTAAAGAGGAAGAGCTTTTCTTCCTTGCTGCCCCACCCCGCCCAACCCTGTCTCACCTTAGGACTCACAGATTATTTCTTATTCAATGTGTTGGTATTTCAATAAGGTCATTCTTTCAGATGCTCAAGTTGATTCAGATGAACAGGTCCAGTTCAAATTAACATGGGGGTTTTCTTACCTTCTTTTATTTGACACATCTTTTTTTTTTCCCCTCTTAGGGTGAAAATCTTGATTCTTGTAAGATGAATATATATTTATTTAGTCATTTGCATTATCTAAAAACATACAGCTGTTTCCAATTTTAACCCAGATTGCAACTAATAATTAACCTGCTGGGAAAGTTTCCCAATTTATACTTCTCTCTATGCTTTGAATACATCTCATGAAGAATGTACAGAGTACATTTCAAAATTGACAGGAATTATTCTTTTCTAAGTGTGGTTATGTTATTAATTTGATATGCATTGTGTTTATTTGTACTTTTATAAATTTGATTTTAGGAATTGCCCTTTTCCTTCCTTTTTCTTAAAAATTATTTTTGAATAAGTCATTGGCTTGATTTAAAAGTCAGAACCATGTAAGGCATAACTCTCATGGTTTCCATTCATACTCTGTGGAGTGTGGGGAATTGTTTTCTTAGTTTCTGATTTATCTTTCTTAGGTTTCTTTTTGCAAAAATGAGCAAATATATATAGATATTCTTATATCTGCTTTCTTACACGAAAAGTTAGAATTCTGTATACAATGTTCTAGACCTTTCTTTTCTCACAGACAATATATCCTAGAAATGTCTCCATCTCAGCTTATAGAGTTCATTGTAATTTTTTTAACTCATTAAAAAAATTACTTTTGGCTCTGTTGGGTCTTCATTGCTGTGTGTGGGCTTTCTCTAGTTGTGGCGAGGGAGGTCCTGCTCTAGTTGCAGGGCACTGTCTCCTTCTCTCGTTGCAGCACATGGGCTCAGTAGTTCCTGCTCTCGGGTTTCGTTGCTCTGCGGAATGTGGAATCTTCCCAAATCAGACATTGAACCTGTGTCCCCTGCATTGGCAGGTGGATTCTTAACCACTGGACCAGCAGGGAAGTTCTTCTTTTACATGGTTGCCTCTCCATAAAGCCACATACTCTACCATGGGGATAGAGCATAATGTGTTCAATAAGCTTTCTACTGATCAATATTGGGGCTACTTTTAATCTTTTGCTGTAATAACAGTACCACAGTAGATAACCCAGCACTTGCAGTGTTTTAGTATTTGTGGACATACATCTTAGGAGTTGATTCCTAGAAGTGGTTTGATAAGTCAAAGGGAAACTGCATGTTTAGTTTTTTTTTCCCCCCCTAAATTCCCCTCCATAGCAGTTGCTATGCAATTTTTTACCCACTAGAAAACTATGAGAGTATGTGTTTTATCACAGCTTGCCAACAGAATGTTTTGCTCAACATTTTTGGATTTGTTCCATTCTAATTAGTGAGAAATTGTGGTTTTAATATGCTTTTCTCTTGAAATAATGATGAGCATTTTTTCACATATTTAAAGACCACCTGTGTATCTTTTTGTGTGAATTTTCTACTTGTTTACTTGCCACTTATTTCTATCTGAAGGGTTTTTAAAAAATCTTTTTCTTAGCTTTTAAAAATCATTTATATATTAAAGACACTGGCCCTTTGTGATGCAAATTGCAAATATTTTCTCCCAATTTGTCCTTTGTTAATTTTTGTTTTTTTCCCATGGAGTCCTGTTCCTTGCTATGATGTTGTCTTTATTTTTTTTTTTTTACAGCTCTGAATTTTGAGTCAGAGTTGGCCTCTCCCACCCCAAAATTGGAAAGGAATTCACCCATGTTTTCTTTCAGTACTTGTTTCATTTCTTTACACTTGGGTGTGATACATTTGTTGTTTAATATGTGGTATGTGTGTGGTATGAGGTATGGATCCAAATTTATCTTTTTCCAAATGGCCATCCAGTTGTCACTCCACCACTTATTAAGGAATCTATCTTTGCTCTGATGACTTGAGATGCCCCCTTCATCCTGAATCAAATTTCCAAATGTATTCAGGCCTCTTACTGGCCTTTCTAGTATGTTCCTTTGATCAGTCTGTCTCTTCAAGCATCAGTACAACCTTCTGCATTATGTAGACTTTATCATGCATGTTTTATTATCTAGTAGGATGTCCTGCTTTTTACTTTTCTGTTTTCAGGGTTTTCATTTTCTTTACTTTGTATGCATGAAATTTAGAATTAACTATATAGCTCCAGAAAAAAAGTTGGCATTTTTTATTGAGATTGCATTAAATTCATATATTAATTTGGATGTAGCTGGAATCTTTATGATGTTGAATCATCCTATCCAATAGCAAGGAAGACCTACACATTTGTCTTTTTGTATTATTTTAAGGTTTAGCCCATATCTTGTTAAATTTGTTCTTTAGTATTTTATTTGCTGCTAAAGAAGTCGTTTCTTCCATAGGAGGTCATATCTTCCAATTGGTTATGCAAAATTTATTTTTTTTGAACAGTTCCTTGTGTGTTTCTAAGGTACAGCCAAATTTAAGAGGCACAACTCTATTTTTTATTTATTGAGGTGTAGTTGATTTAGAATGTTGTTAGTTTCAGATGTACAGCAAAGTGATTCAGATATACATACACATACACACTTATTTTTCAGATTCTTTTCCATTATAGGTTAGTACAAGATACTGAATATTGTGATACTGAAAATATCATGCTATACAGTAGGTCCTTGTTGTTTATTTAGAGTAGTGTGTATCTATTAATCCTAAACTCCTAAATTATTCCTCCCCCACCTCTCTCCATTGATAACCATAGGTTTGTTTTCTAGGTATATGAGTCTTTTTCTGTTTTGTAAATAAGTTCATTGGTATCATTTTTTTTAGATGCCACATATAAGTGATATTATATGATATTTGTCTTTGTCTAACTTACTTCACTTACTATGATAATCTCTAGGTCCATCTGTTTTGCTGCAAATGGCACTATTTCATTCTTTTGTGTGGCCAATAATCCATTCTGCATAATATACTGCGCTTCCTTATCCATTTGTCTGTCAATGGGCAGTTCGGTTGCTTCCATGTCTTGGCTACTGTAAATAGTGCTGCTATGAACACTAGAGAGCATGTATCTTTCTGAATTCCAGTTTTGTCCAGATACATGTCTAGGAGTAGGATTGGTGGATCATATGGCAGCTCTGTTTTCAGTTTTTTGAGGATCCTCCATATTGTTCTCCATATTGGCTGAACCCACTTACTTTCCTACTAACAGTGTAGTAGGGTCCTCTTTTCTCCGCACCGTCTCCAACGTTTGTTATTTGTAGACTTTTTGATGATGGCCATTCTGACCAGTGTGAGGTGATACCTCACTGGAGTTCTGATTTGCATTTCTCTAGTAATTAGTGGTGTTGAACATCTTTTTATGTGCCTGTTGGCCATCTGCGTGTCTTCTTTGGAGAAATGTCTGTTTAGGTGTTCTGTCTGTTTTTTGATTAGGTTGTTGGGGACTTTTTGATTGAGCTGTATGAGCTGTTTGTATATTTTATAAATTAAGCTCTTGTCAATTGTATTGTTTGCAAGTGTTTTCTCTCATTCTGTAGGTTGTCTTTTTGTTTATGATTTCCTTTGCTGTGCAAAAGCTTATAAATTTGATTAGGTCCCTTTTTTTTTTTTTTTTTTGCCTTGGGAAACTGACCTAAGAAAACACCACTACAATTTATGTCAGAATGTTTTGTGTATTTTCTCTTCCAGGAGTTTTATGGTGTCATGTCTTATATTTAAGTCTTTAAGCCATTTTGAACTTATTTTTGTGTATGGTTTGAGGGAGTGTTCTACCTTCATCAATTTATATGTGGCTGTCCAGCTTTCCCTGCATCGCTTGCTAAAGAGACTGTCTCTTCTCCATTATGTATTCTTGCCTCCTTTGTTGAAGATTGGCCATAAGTGTGTGGGTTAACTTCTGAGCTCTCTATTCTGTTCCATTGATGTAAGTGTCTTTTTGTGCCAGTATCATGCTGTTTTGTTTACTGTAGCTTTGAAGTACTGTCTGAAGTCTGGGAGAGCTATGCCTCCTGATTTCTTCTTTTTTTCTCAAGATTTCCTTGGCAATTCTTGGTCTTTTGTGGTTCCATATAAACTTTAGGATTATTTGTTCTAGTTCTATGAAAAATGTCATGGGTAATTTGATAGGGATGGTTTTAAATCCATAGATTGCTTTGGGTAGTATGGTCATTTTAACAGTATTTATGAAATATCTTTCCATTTCTTTGAGTCATCTTCAGCTTTCTTTATCGAAGTTTTATTCTCAGTGTAAATATCTTTTCCCTCCTTAGTCAGGTTTATTCCTAGGTGTCTTTCTATGTGATTTTAAAAGGGATTGTTTTCTCATTTTCTCTTTCTGGTATTTCATTACTGGTATAAAGAAATGCAGCATATTTCTGACTGTTAATCTTGTATCCTGCTACCTTGCTGAATTCATTTATCAGTTCTAATAGTTTTGTGTGGAATCTTTAGAGTTTTCTATATAGAGTTATCATGTAATCTGCATATAATAACCGTGTTACCTCTTCTCTTCCAATTTGGATACATTTTATTTCCAATCTAATTGCTGTAGCTAGGACTTATAGTATGATATTAAATAGAAGTGGTCAGAATCCTTGTCCTGTTCCAGATTTTAGCAGGAACACTTTCAGCTTTTCATCATTGAGTATTATGTTGACTGTGGGTTTGTCATAAAAAGTTTTTTATTGTATTGAGATATATTCCCTCTATACCCACTTTGGTGAGGGTTTTTATCATGAATGGACATTGACTTTCATCAGATGCTTTTTTTGCATCTATTGAGATGATCGTGTGGGTTTTGTCTTGTCTTTTGTTCACATTGGTTTATGTATGTTGAGCCATCCTTGTGAACCTAGGATGAATCCTTTTGACTCTCGGATGATCCTGGTGTATGATCACTTTTATTACGTGTTGTAGAATTAGGTTTGCAGTATTTTTGTTGAGGATTTTTTTCCATCTCTATTCATCAAATAGTGGCCTGTAATTTTCTTTTTCAGTGGTGTCTTTGTCTGGTTTTGTATCAGGGAGACAGTAGCTTCATAGGTTGTCTTTGGGAATGTTCCCTCCTCTTCAGTCTTCTGGAAGAGTTTGAGAAGGATGGATGTACATTATTCTTTGTATGTTTGGTGGAATTCCCCAGTGAAACTGCTCATTCCTAAACTTTCATTTGCAGTGAGTTTTGTTGTTGTTTTCTCAGGCAGTTTTTTAAATTACAGATCCTATTTCCCCTCCAGTGATGGGTCTGTTCAATTTCTTCTTGATTCAGCTTTACAGGCTGTAAATTTCTAGAACCGTATCCATTTCTAGGTTGTCTAGTTTGTGGGGATATCTTTGCTCAGTATATTCTGTATGGCATCTTTGTATTTCTGCAGGATTGGTTTTTTTCACCTCTTTCATTTCTTATTTTGTTTATTTGGGTCCTTTCTATTGAGAAATGCAACACAACTTTAAATGAAAAGTCAGTGTTATCCTTCAATTTAAGGGTTCAATTTAAGACTTAAATTAATCACCTACCATGGCTCAGACTGACCACTTTTCTTCCAAGTTCTCTATTATCATGGAGCCATTTATTCTCCATTTCCTTCCAGAGGTGACCTCCTGGTGACCTTTGATCTTTACCTTCCACACCCATGTGCACCAGGTGGACTAGTTTTCATGCCGCCTTCTCGACGGCATTGTTCAGACCATGTGTGCCACTCTTCATTTCTATCCCCAGATCCCCTGGCAAAGCCCTGGGTCATGCTTTCTCTTTATAACCTCCTTTCCCTTGGTATGCCTGTCTTCTCCTGTCCCTCTCAAAGCATTCTTCCCTGCTTCCATCATGTTGCTCCAGGCTGCCAACCACAAGTGCCCATCAATCTTCTGAATCACATGCAGACTTGTGACAGCGGCTGCGGCTGCCCCACCTCAGGTACAGGGCTCATATCTTCTTTGCCAGGGACTGTCTCTCAAGCCTTCTCTCTCATCTTTGGTCTTCTCCTCTGGCTTTCAGCGTGTATGGAATCCTCTCTTTACCTGGTCCCCTTTTAGCAGCAGCTATTGGTGGCTAAAGAATCACCAATGCGAGAGACGCAGGTTTGATCCCTGAGTCAAGAAGATCCCCTGGAGGACGAAATGGCACCCCACTCCAGTGTTCTTGCCTGGAGAACCTCATGCATAGAGGAGCCGGATAGGTGCCAGTCCATGGGGTCGCAGAGTTGGACATGACTGAGCGACTGAGCACACATGCACATCCTTTCACCAACGGACTGAGGTTTGACATTTTTAGGAAGTTTGCTCTGATGGACTTCACAAACTTCTGTCATAATTCTGGAACCAGCCATTCCCTAAACTCCTCTTGTGTAGTTAGTGAGGTGGTTTGTAGCACGGCTTTGACATCCAATCCAAGTGCAGTGTTACCTTGGGTCTTCAATACCATGCTTTGTCTTCTCGTATGTTTGACATTGTGCATAATGGAAAGGTGGGCCAAGTGGGTGCTTGTTGGATTGAATTAAAGGAGTATTATGGGCCCTTGCAGCTTTAATTTCCACCTGGGGCTCTGGACACCAGTTCGGGACCCCTGCCCTTCACCTCACGGGCAGGGAAGTGTCTTAGCTCAGAATAACCGAGTTCACTGCTTCCAGTGATACCTGACCCCCCTCAAGCGGGACGTGGAGAAGACACTTGACTCCAGAGGCATTTGCTCCCGAGGCTGACTTCCTGCTCTGGCTGGGCGCCATCCCAAGGGGCCCTGTGTCCACATGTGGAGCAGGAGTGTCCACATCACACAGGAGTGGAGGAAGACCACTCAGGAGAAAGCCATCTTCTGGGGAGGGGACTCAGCTGCTCTTTCTGAGCAGTTAGCACCTCCTGAGCTGCCTGCGTTCTGGAGACACAGCACGCTTTCTTCCAGCGCACCCAGGAGGAGACTCAGTGCTCGTCCAGGCTGTGCAGATTGGTTCTCACTGGGTGATGGCTGGAAGAACAAGGCCTCCTCCTGTTCCCGTAAAGTTGGCTAATAATACATTGCTATTTCATCCGTCCCCTTCTGATCAGAGAAGGGTTTCACCCCAGCTGCAGGGCCAGTTAGCCCTGAAAGGTGCCTGTTTCAGCATCCCGAGGCTCCTTCTCTAAGATGTATCCCTCTTTGGATGGAAATCTTTTAAAACGCACACATATGTCCCTTCTCCCTGCTCACCTCAATAAAACAAATATCTAATGTGATCTACTCAACGACACTAAGATAACCAGTAGTACTGTGTGTAATACGTGGAAACCTTCAGATAGAAAATGTAAAATCTACAATGTGCTAAACACAGCACCGGGTGTGCCTGAGATTTTATTATCCTATTGAATGCACATAATCAGTCTGCAAGGCAGCCATATTCTCCCCATCTTTGCGCTCAGTCATGTCCGACTCTTTATGAGCAGGGAAGGGTCTGCTCCTGTGACTTGCCAGGCTCCTCTGTCCATGGAATTTTCCAGGCAAGAATACTAGAGTGGGTTGCCGTTTCCTCCTCCAGGGGATCTTCTCAACCCAGGGATCAAACCCATGGCTCCTGCATCGGCAGGCAGATTCTTTACCTTGAGCCCCCTGGGAAGCCCTCACTCCCGTATCACAGATGAGAAAACAGAGGCTCAGAGAAGCAAGGCACAATGCCCGCCATCACACAGTGAATCAGAGGGTGAGCTGTGGGATTCACACCCTGGCCCGTCTGACTCCAAAATTCCACAGCCTGTACCTGCTGCTGTCCGTGCAGTTCTGTCCTCCAACAGGTACGTTTCCCAATGGCTGTGCTTTTTTTTTTTTTTTTTTGGCTGCACTGTGCAACTTGCAGGATCTTAGTTCCCTGACCAGGGATTGTACCTGCACCCTCAGCAGTGAAAGCGCAGAGTCCTAACCCGTGGACCACCAGGGAAGTCCCCAAATGGCCGTGCCTTTTGATCCCTGATGCCTGCTTTTAGAACGGTTCGCTCTGCCGTGGTTTTGTCACTTCCATCCTTGGGGTTTCCAGAGAGCGGGGCTCTCTGCCTCACTCTGAGGCTCCTCCTGTGGCCTTGGGCAGACCTTCTGCCCCTCCTGCCCCCCAGGTCCTCCTATGCAAAAGCAGCTTGACCAGCCAGCCACCTGTGAGACCTCCGAGCTGAACACTCTCTGCCTGCTTGAGGAAGGAGTGTGATGCAGAGAGGAAGACAAGGCTACATGACCTGGAAAACCTGGAGGAGGCCAGCAACGTCTCAGAGCTAGCGTTGGGTTCAATTAATGTGAGCTGGGACTGTTTTACAAGGAGCTCAAACCCTGTACAGAAAACATCCTTGCAGTTTCCCGGAGGTGGGTGTGGAAGTGGTTATATAGAGACACAGGTAAACTGGTGACAAGAAGATGTAAAGAGCAAACTGAGCCTCATTCTGCTGCCCACAGGACCCCTCCCAACCACAGCTCCAGGTGGTAGGGAAGGACCCACCAGCACCACCCCTCCCCGGGGCTGCCCTGCTCCATCAATGCCTGAGATGTGGCCAGGGCCCCTCGCACTGTCCCTCAGCCCACAGGGCTGGCTCACACCTCTGCTTTGCAGGTGACCTGTACCTGTCTTGACCAGGCCTCCCAAGGAGATGGCCAGCCAGTGGACAAAGATGTGGACTCTGATGTGTTGCTGGGCAGGCAGGATGGGACCTCAAGGAGACCATCCCCTTTTAGACACAGACAGACCCTTTAGGAGCATTGGGCTCTCTTCTTGGATGTGGAAGGTCTCTAGGGATGGGAGTCTCAGCCCAGCTGGAGCAGGGGGGTGGGGGTGCGCATGCAGCTAGCCTGCAGCAGGCTGGGGGGTTCAGGCTTCCTGGTTTTTGTTTTTGTTTTTTCCTGCAGCCACACACCTGCCTGGCCCTCACAGAGCAGGTGGGTTCATCAAGTGTACTTTGACTTAAAATCACCGGAATCTCAAAAACGGTTGACTACCCATTATCCTGGAAACCGTTACAGGTAAAGGCTGCATCTCCCTTTCTTTTGTGCCCTCTTGAGGTACTCTGCACCGGGGCCAGCATACAGTGGATGATTAATGTATCTTCCTGCATCTTAGGGGTCCACAGCCCTGCACTGCCCCATCCCCACCCATACCTCTTCCACTTCTGCGGGTGCTGTGTGTTGGGAGGGGGCGGCTCTTCCTCTCAAGGGGGAACTGCTGACAGTTAATGACCACGGGGTGCCCACCAGCCACCCTCCCAAAGGCTTGTCAGGAAAGGTAAGGAGAAAAGAAGGAGACATAAAGTCAGGCAGGAGTGGGCCGAGCTTCAGTCACACCTCTGGTCTCCTGGCTTTGTTCCTTCAACCCCAATTTAGAAAGACTCATGCTTGCTGGACCCTCTCCTCCCATCCCCCCGTTTCTCTGCAGGCATGCCGCCCCCTAACCCCCACCCTGGCCAGCAGCTGGTCTTTCCTAATTGGTCATGTGTCTTAATAACAACAGGTCCTCAAGCAGCTGTTGCTGTGGATACTGTCTGGCAGGGTGGCTCCCTGTCATTAATTTACTTGTTGGTCCTACTGATGCTTAAGAAAGGATTAAATTAACAGTGACACTAATGAGACAGAAAGTTACACAGTGAAAGGAGAAGGAGGAGGATTATAATTGTTGTTGTCATTCCTGGCACAAGTTTTACAATCACACAATTCTGTCACGACCCTGTGTTGTGACAAAAGTCTTGCCCAAAATGCCAAGAGGATTTTCATCTTTCTGTCCTCAAGTTGCACTCCTTTTCCCCACATGATGAGATTTCTGTCCCCAGAATGCACCCTGATTTTCAAGCATGTGGCGCCTGCAGGATGGAGTTTAGGCCGGACCCCCGTGAGGCCGCCCCTCACACCGAGTGAAGACGCCCTGGCCCCAGGCTCAGAGAAAGGCATCTCAAACTTCCAACTTTCTCCAGCTGGAGAATGGTTATGGATGCTGCTCATTTCTATATATACCTCGCCCTTGGCAACAGCAAAAAAACGTGAGGAGGGGAGCTGGCCCTCAGCTTGTGGCATCGGTCATTCCCTTTCCAAATATAGAGCAGGAATGAGTGGTGGGGGGACAGGCTATAAAAGCCACAGCGGCAGCCCCCTGGCGCTGCTGTGGGCAGAGGAGTCTGGGCGCCCTGCGCGGCTCTCTTCCGTGTGTGGCTCAGAGGACCACCCAGTGCAGCCCTGCCTGGCTGTGGTGAGGTTAGTTAGAGGTGGAGCTGGGTCTCCACCTCCCGCACTCCACTTCCTCCTCCCTGAGCTCCCCTTGACTTTGTCTTCGAGGGCCCCCTTGGGCAGGATCCCTCTGGATGCTCCAGGGACCTCGGTCTGTCAGTGTGGCCTGACGACCCCCCTCTTCCCCTCTGATCTGTGCAGAGGCTGTGGGGTCACCGCCCCCCGCCCCCACCCTCACCTTCCCCATCTGCGCTGTGTGCCTGGTGAGCGGGCGCCCATGATCTCAAGGCCTCAATGGCTTGTGTCAGTTTGCCAGTTTGAGACTTCTCCCTGTTCGCAGAAGTCAGAGGGGGCCTGATCCTGGCCTGGAACCACAGGCCTTTTCAACAGAGATGCTGTACCTGCCTTGTTCTGAAGGAGAGGCACTGCATGCAGGCTGAGGAGGGTGTGTTAGTGGGCTGGCAGGAGCCAGGTTTGGGGGCAGCTGGGGGTTTGACTACCTTTATGAATCACTTGTAGGTCGCATCCCATCTGCTCTTCCAGCCTGTCTCCAGGGTAAGACTCTATTAAAGTTATTAGTCCTTTCCCCTTATCCTGTCTCCAGGGTAAGACTCTATTAAAGTTATTAGTCCTTTCCCCTTATTTGGTTAATTCAAGACCCGATTCAGAACTGAACCACACATTTGGGTGTCCTGAGCTTTCTTTTTGCATATTTACCACAGGTCTGATTCCCACGGCTGCTGTTGTCCGCTGTCCTCCTGCGGGTGTGACTCTCAGGTGAGGAAGCTGGTTGGGTCCCTTGCCTCAGAAGTCTCCAGGGCCCAGTTCCTTCTGCTTCCAGTGGCCTGGGGGGCAAGAGCCCGTGGAGCTTAGACCAGGACAGGGCAGGCTGGGCAGAGGGTCTCAGCAGGTGCTGAAGTCAGATGCCACCTCTGTTCTCAGAACAGAACTGAAGGAAGCAAAAGCCAGTTTCCTCGTGTGAGGAGGTAGCCACCTTGAATCAAAACAGTCCCCAGATTCCTTAGCTGTTTGCCATTTAGCACACTCTCTTTGAAGAATGGTGTTTATTTCTGATGGTGTTTATTTTTAAATTTCCCCTTGGCAACACCTAGGCTTTTCAGAAAAGGAAACTGAGTCCCAAGAGCTGCCCCCTCCCTCGGGTTCCTTCACCCGTCTGAGCCCTGCTGGATGGGGGAGCTTGGGTAGCATCCACTCCATGCCCTTTGCACAGAGTCGGCACAATAAATACGTGTGCATTTGATTTTTCCCAGGGGGTGGATGGGAAAAATCAGATGCTCCCGGCCCACCTTGGTGGGCTCCCATGGGGGCAGGGCTGGAGTCGGGGGTAGGGGGCTGACCTGGTGGGTTCATCCCCCAGCCAACACCATGAGTAGCGACACCGAAATGGAAGTGTTTGGCATCGCCGCTCCCTTCCTCCGGAAGTCGGAAAAGGAGAGGATCGAGGCTCAGAACCAGCCCTTTGATGCCAAGACCTACTGCTTCGTCGTTGACTCTAAGGAAGAGTATGCCAAGGGGAGAATTAAGAGCACCCAGGATGGGAAGGTCACGGTGGAAACTGAAGACAACAGGGTAAGCCCCATCCACTCCCTCTGCGAGCCTCTGGCCCTCTGTCTGCTCCCCTGGCTGCCCAGTCTGTGCGTCTGCCCCACACCTGGCCCTCTCCACATGTGCATACCTCCTAGGTGTCCTCAGAGAAAGCAGAGTGAACACTGGCCTCAGGCTGCATGGTCGGAGAACCATCTGCCTGCGGCTGGCCAAAGCAATTCATGTTCCAGTGCTTTTGTTGATGTGCACGTCACTCTAGGTCAGCGGGGACCAGCCGTGTGTGTCCCAAGGGTGTGGAGCTGGGAGTCCCACAAGATGACGGCCTCCTTCAGAGCACTCTCCTTTGGGAGCCTAGGTTTCCCCCTGATTCTTCTGGTGGTAGTATGTAAGGAAGTAAGGAAAGCGGATCAGGGACCCTAGTGGACCACAAGCTTGACTGAAGTAGCAGCGTCCCCGTATCATGAAGGCAATGAGCAGTGTAGCCCATTCCTTTCTGCCCAGGCTAGCATGGGGGTGTTGGGAGGAATTCTGGACATCCCAACTGTCTGGAATTTAGACCAGAAGAATCCAGAAATGTACTAAGAAAGGATAAAATAAAATGGGGGTGGGGATCCAAATGAGAGTAGTAAAGGAAATAGTATCATTGGGTTGGATGTGAAAGAAAACAGCATGGAAACCACCCATTGAAACCACCTTCCAAGTCCTGAAGCTCAAGGGCAGCTCTCAGTACATTTCAGATGACGGAGTGGGGAATGGCGTCCGAGGCTGCAGGGAGCACAGAAGCTAGACCTGGTGGGGGACAGTTCAAGATGTCCAGCCCCTCACCTCACTGGAGGGCTGAGGCCTGGATGGTTTTAGTGAACCCCTGCTTGAAGGCAGGTTTTCCCCACCACCTGGCTCAGAGGCAGGGCCGGGAAAACCACTGTCTGCAACGGAGGTCTCAGACAGGAAGGGGGTGAGTGGAGGGTGGGAGAGCGGAAGGTGAGCTCCACGCCACGATGCCAGGTCCTCCAAGGCGCCCCGCCCCGGGCACTGGGCCCTTCCACAGCTCAGGCAGGTGGGGGTGAACGGGCGAGATGCAGGGTGGGGGCTGGGAGCTGCTTTCAGGGAGCTCAGGATGACTTGGACTGCTGGCCTGGAGGTCCATGCCACCGGCCTCCTCCTCTCTGTCCCTCCCTCGGGGACGCCATCCACCTGCCGTGCCCTCTAAGTAGACGGCAAAGACCCTTGAGCCGCTGGAACCGGGTTTTGGCCCAGCCAGCATGACCCAGCTGAGGAGTTCCCGCTGGCTCCTGGGCCTGTCTCCTACTCCCCGAATTCCCCCGAGACCCTCCTCTCCTTTCTGTTACCCTTCCCTCACCTCAGGCCACTGGAGACGGAAAAAAACGAAAGCCCGAGTCTCAGAACCGAACCCCGTTCCATCTCCTCCACCAGGAGCCGCCCCAGCCCCGCCTCCCTCCCTGTCAGACGGGCCTTGCCTCCAGCGCCCCCTCCTGGTCTGGGCGTGGGAGACACACCTGCGCACAGAGAAGCCCAGGTGCGCACTGTCCCCCTTCCCTTGCAGACGCTGGTGGTGAAGCCAGAGGACGTGTACGCGATGAACCCCCCCAAGTTCGACCGGATCGAGGACATGGCCATGCTGACGCACCTGAATGAGCCGGCCGTGCTGTACAACCTCAAGGACCGCTACACCTCCTGGATGATCTACGTCAGTGCCCGCGTCTGCAGGCGCCTGGGTGGGGTGGAGGGGAGATGCTCATGGCGGGGTGGGCTTTAGAAGGATTAGTGTTTGACGAGGCCATTGGATGGCATCACCAACTCCCAGAGTAAACTCTGGGAGTTGGTGATGGACAGGGAGGCCTGGCGTGCTGCAGTCCATGGGTTCGCAAAGAGTCGGCCACGACTGAGCGCCTGAACTGAACTGAGGCCATTCAACAAAAGAGGGGGAATGAAGAAAGGGAGACGAGAGTGATGGAGGATGAGAAAGTGAGAGATGAGTGGGCCCAGGAGGGGACCGGAGGAGGGGTGGAGCTGAGGCCGGGTCCTGGTGCTGTCACCCAGCAGCTGCGGATGGTCACTGCACCCCTTGAGTCTCAGCTGCCTCACCCATAGAGAGAAATTGGATCTTGCTTCCTTTACAAGTTTCTCAGAAAGAAAAGTGAAATAACAAAGGGGGAGGGTTTTATATACACACACCCATGTGTACATAAATTTGTATATTTTACGCCCCCACAGACCTACTCAGGCCTTTTCTGTGTCACCGTCAACCCCTACAAGTGGCTGCCGGTGTACAACCCCGAGGTGGTGGAGGGCTACCGGGGCAAGAAGCGCCAGGAGGCCCCGCCCCACATCTTCTCCATCTCCGACAACGCCTATCAGTTCATGCTCACAGGTAGGTGTCTAAGGGGGAAGCCTGGAGAGGCAGGCAAGGCTCAGGGAGGCTGCAAGTCTGGAATCAGCCGCCCCTCTAGTGTGCAGCCTCCACACAACTGGGTGGAGGTGCTTAAAAAAAAAGAAAGAGGCCAGAGATTTTAGGGCCTTGCAGGCCTGGGTGAGAAGCTTGGATTTAATGCAAGCATGGGTTACCTCATGTGAAACTGACGTTTTTGTGGGCCCAAGACAAAGACTGATAGTTTCATATGGTTCAACCTAATACGATGGGCAGCCAGTGGCTGGCTGTAAGCAGGGGCTTAACCTCTTTGATCCGTATTCTCAAGGAAGAGTCTCTCTGAGCTCCCACATAGGACGAAACAGAGCCATGTGCAGTGAACTCTGACTGCTGGAGACACGGAGAACTGGGGGCTCTTCTTATTTTTATTAAAAATTCTTGATCGAAATATAATTGATTTACAGTGTTGTGTTAACTTCTTGTTTACAGCAGAGTGATTTAGATACATATATATAATATATATATATATTCAGATTTTTTTCCCATTATGATTTATTATAGAATATTGAATACAGTCCCTGTGTTATACAGTAGGACCTTATTTATTTTATATATAGTAGTCTGTATCTGGTAATCCCCAAATCCTGATTTATTCTTCCCCCACCCCTCTTCCCCTTTGGTAACCATAGGTTTATTTTCTATGTGAGTCTGTTTCTAATTTCTAACTAAGTTCAATTGTATCATATAACCACACATAAGTGATATATGGTATTTGTCTTTCTGTCTGCTTACTTCAGTTAGTATGGTAATTTTTAGGTTCATTCATGTTGCTGCAAATGGCATCATTTCATTCCTTTTTAGGGCTGAGTGATATTCCATTGTATGTAGGTACCACATCTTCTTAATCCACTCCTCTGTAGATGGACATTTAAGTTGAGAAAGTTCATTTTATAATACCATCAACCCTATTTTATTTTTCCCTTTGGCAGATCGTGAAAACCAGTCTATTCTGATCACGTGAGTATCCAGGGTGTACAGTGTTTTCACAGCTGTGGCTCTTTGTCCCCAGGGCAGAAGGGGAAGATGCCACTTGCTTTGTTCTGTCAGTGAGAAAGTACTGGACAAAGTCTGTGATGCAGAGATGGACGGGGGACAGGCCAGAAGGCGCATGAGGCCTCGGGAAGCAGGGCTCCCGGTCCAGGCTCTTCAGTGGTGCCGACCTCCCAGGGCCCTTGACTCTCCGGGTGGTCTCCTCTTTGTTGGGAATCTCACATCTGATGTGGCAGAGGAGGCTGTTTACACTCACAGGACTCTCTTTCTCCTTCTCCCTCTTTCAATCGCTCTGAATAGTGGAGAATCCGGGGCAGGAAAGACTGTGAACACCAAAAGGGTCATCCAGTACTTTGCAACAATTGCAGCAACTGGAGACCTCGCCAAGAAGAAGGACTCCAAGATGAGGGTAAGGGGAGGAGGCAGGCTGGCTCTGCTTCCGCCGCCAACGCGTGTCTTCAGAGTGAGGAGGCCCAGGGTGTGTGTGGGGTGGGAGATACCCATCTCCTCGGGGAAGGAGAGCTGGCAGGGTTGAAGGTCTCACAGGACAGCCGGCTCTTCTAGACGACCCAGCGCATGGTGATCTCACAGGACCGGATCCTGTGATTGCCAAGAAGACAAGCTCTAAGGCTCCGCTAAGAAAAGTCAGTCTGACATACACCAGAGTCACACACACCACCTGGAGAGAAGTGTAGCGTCTTGCCTTTCAAAACGAATATATCCCAGCAGTATGGTGTGAACACAGGTGACCTCACCACCTGGAGAATGGAGAACCTGAAGGGTTAAAGGAGGTTTATGTCAAGATACCCAACCAGACCCAAACATGACATGGCAACAGGGCTCTGAGTGAGGTGCTGATGATGTGGTTGGGCCCTAGGTTGGAAAGCAGGGGATGGGGAGGGACTGGCATCAGCCGGGGCAGAGGGGCATTGGAGCTCACCCTCACACGGGGCTCTTCCTGCCCTGACTCCCTGCTCCAGGGCACGCTGGAAGACCAGATCATCAGCGCCAACCCGCTGCTGGAGGCCTTTGGGAACGCCAAGACTGTGAGGAACGACAACTCGTCCCGCTTTGTGAGTCTGCTGGGTCAAGCTGGTGTGTCCTGCAAGGCCAGCGAGGAGGCACGACCCCTGCCTCCAGGAACCTGCGGCCCTGGGGGTGGATAGTGAGAGGAGGAGGAGACAAGCCCACAGGACAGTCTGACAGTTCCTCATAGACGGGGCGTTAAAGGGGGCCAGGTGTCCTTTAGACGGGGCTGGCAGGGGAGCCCTCCCAGGGGCGCTGGCCGTGAACCCGAGATCCACAGGGTGAGGAGGGACACAGTCGCAGAGGCAGGGAGGGGACTGGTGGAGTCAAGGGATCTCCAGGGGGTCTGAATGAGGCAGGCTCTGCGAGGTGAGGCGGGGCAGTGGGAAGGGACCTGGAGCCTGGGAGCACGCAGGCCAGGAGAAGGGTCTGGTTTCATTCCAGAAGTCAGGATCCTGTTAGAGGGAAGTGATACGGTTTGATTTGCATCTTGAACAGAACGTGGCTCTGCTGACTGGCTGGGGTAGGCGTGTGGATGCGGTGTGGAACAAGGGGATGGAGGAGGGCACAGCAAAGCAGGGAAGAGGCGATAAAGACACTTAACTGCAAGTTCCTGGGGAAGAAGGCTCTGTCCCACTCCCCAAGTGGGTAGGAACACCTGCAGTCAGGTCACCTGGTCTCCCTTCCCCGACAGGGCAAGTTCATCCGCATCCATTTTGGTACCACGGGGAAGCTGGCCTCTGCAGATATTGAAACATGTAAGTAGACTCCTAGGATCAGATGTTTTGGGACATCGGGGGAACAGTTTGGAAGACACTCCTGTGTTTGCGTTCCTAGATCTGCTGGAAAAATCAAGAGTGACCTTCCAGCTGAAGGCTGAGAGAAGCTACCACATCTTCTACCAGATTCTTTCCAATAAGAAGCCCGAGCTCATAGGTGAGAATGCCCCCAGAGGGGCTGGTCTGGGGCCTATCAGCTCTTAGGTGAGCGGACTGAAGAGAGTCGTGCCTCCTCGCAGAGGAAATTTGTTTTAGAAATGGGGTGTGGCTGTTTTGACAGTGATGTGCCAATTTGAGAAATGCAATCCAGGGGACAGAAAAGAATGAGGCACAATTGCCCTCAGCTCTGGTTCATGGAAACGGGCTGAATGACTTAGCGTTTAGTGGTCCTCTGATGCCCCCTGGCGGTCAGCCGCAAAACCAACCTTCCACCAAATGCTGTGAGGCCCGCGCCAAAGGCAGAGGAACCGCTAGCTGGTGGATGTCCACCCCGCTTTCCATTTGGCACCTAACAGGGGCCCCATGCCCTTCTCTGCTCTCTGCCTATGTCTGCTCAGCATTCTGGGCCCAATCTTGGAAACAGGCTGCAGCTCTCACCAGGATTTGGAAAAGACGACAATTCTACCAAACCACCTGGGCTTCCCTCCAGGGGCTCTCCGTGTCCACAGAGGGCTCTCTGGCGCGCACACAGCCTGTTTTCCTGGTTAATCTTTCCTAACCGACATGAATCTGTGCTGTCTGCACACAAAGCAAAAGCGTTCAACTGTTCTCTCTGGGGTTTGTGCCGTGTGTGGCCAGGGTGGGTGCAGAGTCTTCCCTGGGCTTTCTATTCAGCCGCAGCCTGAGTACGAGAGGCTGTTTGGCCCCAGGTGGATGTTTCCTTTGCATCCATGTGACCCCCTCTAACTGGTCGTCATTGCAGAGCTGCTGCTCATCACAACCAACCCTTACGACTACCCCTTCATCAGCCAGGGTGAGATCCTGGTGGCGAGCATTGATGACGCCGAGGAGCTGCTGGCCACGGATGTAAGTAGGTCAGGGAGAAGGATGTGTGTGTGGTGGGGGGCTCCTGCTCCATCACTGAGGTCAGCCGGCTGACACGCTCTCCTGCAACGCCAGAGCGCCATTGACATCCTGGGCTTCACCCCCGAGGAGAAGTCTGGGCTCTACAAGCTGACAGGCGCCGTGATGCACTACGGGAACATGAAGTTCAAACAGAAGCAGCGGGAGGAGCAGGCAGAGCCGGATGGCACGGAAGGTACCACATCACCTGCTGGGGTATGCGCCAGAGCTGGGGGCCTCCCTTGAAAGCGACCAATCCTTCCTCCCCCTGGAGAGATGAACCTTGGCGGGACTCAGATGCCGACAGGCTACTGCCCTGTCTGCTGAGTCACTCGAGTGGTCCTGCTTCAGACGCAGTGAGGAGTGACCAGGTTTTTCTGGAACCCAGTGCTGCCTTTTCACAAAGCCCATAATATTCTCTGAGTGACTTAGCGCCCACAGGTGAGCAGTTTAGAGTCACGTAATGTAAACACATGGAGACGAGCTGAGCTGAGCCTTGAAACATCTGGAGGATTTTCAGAGGGGTTCTTTGGCTGTGCCACTTATCTGGGGTTTCCCTGGTAACTGGCCTTCTTTCCTGCTAGTGGCTGACAAGACAGCCTATCTGATGGGCCTGAACTCTTCGGACCTCCTGAAAGCTTTATGCTTCCCCAGAGTCAAAGTTGGGAATGAGTATGTTACCAAGGGCCAGACCGTGGATCAGGTAAGTGACCACCAGGAGGCTGGGAAGGGATGCAGGCACCGATGGCTACTGCCCACAGACTCCACACAGGTGCTGACCCCCGACACAGGTGCACCACGCCGTGAACGCCCTCTCCAAATCCGTCTACGAGAAGTTGTTCCTGTGGATGGTCACCCGCATCAACCAGCAGCTGGACACCAAGCTGCCGAGGCAGCACTTCATTGGCGTCCTGGACATTGCAGGCTTTGAGATCTTCGAGGTTTGCATTCCCGATATTCAGGTGGCTTTGTGTGGGGGGGCTGGTTCTCAGGATCACAGGAAAGATGTCCAGGCAGCCACCTGTCACCCCGTATCATCTCTGGGAGGAGCACTAGATGGAGGGTGGGTCAGGTAGAAGCATGTACACCCATTAGAGCATGTTGTCAATGTCTACCAAGTATAAGACTTGCAGATGAATAAAAGATGAGCTTGTTTGTAGATGATGATGAGAAGTATGTAAGTACACAGAAGACCAACTATACAGATAAGGCAAACTGTGGTCAGGGCCCAGGAGAGGCCCATCCCGTGGACTTAGGAGAGGGAGAGGTATCTTCCAGCTCGAGTTCTGGAGAAAACTCTAAGACGTGATGTGAGCTGAGCCCAAGAATGTGACCACACCTGAAAGTGTAGTTGAACTGCTGGTAGCCCGAGACGAGGAGGAGGAGGAAGGTTGGTGGGTCTTTGACTTTGAAAGCAGTCTAACCTTCCGTGTGGACATTGTATTTTGATGTTAGTATAACAGCCTGGAGCAGCTGTGCATCAACTTCACCAATGAGAAACTGCAACAGTTCTTCAACCACCACATGTTTGTGCTGGAGCAGGAGGAATACAAAAAGGAAGGCATTGAGTGGACATTCATCGACTTCGGGATGGACCTGGCTGCCTGCATCGAGCTCATTGAGAAGGTACCTGCCATGTGTGCTCATTAACCGCCCCTCACAGCCCTGATGCTTGTCACTGCAGCGCACACTCACTCACCCCGTGTGCATTCTGCCTTGGTTCAGCCTATGGGCATCTTCTCCATCCTGGAAGAGGAGTGCATGTTCCCCAAGGCCACGGACACCTCCTTCAAGAACAAGCTGTATGACCAGCACCTGGGCAAGTCTGCCAACTTCCAGAAGCCCAAGGTGGTCAAGGGCAGAGCCGAGGCCCACTTCTCCCTGATCCACTATGCAGGCACCGTAGACTACAGTGTCTCGGGCTGGCTGGAGAAGAACAAGGACCCTCTGAACGAGACGGTGGTTGGACTGTACCAGAAGTCCTCCAACAGGCTCCTGGCGCACCTCTACGCCACCTTCACCACCGCAGACGGTAACAGACTCCCAGGCTGCCTCGAATCCACACTTCTCCCCCAACTCAGCCCACAAAGGAAACAGCTCTGGAGGGCTGTTAACACCACACACCATCTTTTCTTTCAGCTGACAGTGGAAAGAAGAAAGTTGCCAAGAAAAAGGGTTCTTCCTTCCAAACCGTCTCTGCCCTTTTCAGGGTAAGAAAGATAGAAGTTTATTTGCTTGTAATTGGTTTAAGTCATCTCAAAATGAGCAATGTAGAGATGCTGAACTTGGTCTATTCAAAAATAGTGATGTGGTCTTAATCTGCTTACTGTTACTTAGGAGAGTGGTGGTATGACATGTAGATGAGTGCTAACAAATGGAGGACCAGAATTTAACCCCATCTTACATGCAACTGGCTGGGTGGTCTGGGAGGCGAGTCCTCAGAATGAACTTTCTGACTTGCCTGAAACACAAGGCGGTAGCACCTTAGGTGCCCAGTACAGCCGGATAGGTCCCCTGAGTTAACTCGGCAGGTAGCCTGTATTTGGCTAGTCTCTGGCTACTGTGAAGCAAAAGACTGTTTTATCAGTTACTTGCCTACACTTCTTGCCAAATGGACTATTGAAAGACCTTTTGAAAAGAGTTAAATAAGACCTTTATTAGAATTCACAAGAAGTTTAAAATATCTTTTTTTGTTACACTGTATCTCTGTGTTTATAAAAGCCTACAGTCTGCTCACTGTCAAATTGAATCTTTCTCTCTTAGGAAAACCTGAACAAGTTGATGTCAAATTTAAGAACAACGCACCCTCACTTTGTGCGCTGTATAATTCCCAACGAGACCAAAACCCCAGGTGAGACACCTGCCAGCTCTGGAGGCAGTGCTCAGGTCAGGTTTTAGCAGAGTCTGTGTGAAGCTGACATTGCTTCTCTTCTCAGGTGCCATGGAGCACAGCCTGGTCCTGCACCAGCTGCGCTGTAACGGGGTGCTGGAGGGCATCCGCATCTGCAGGAAGGGCTTCCCCAACAGGATCCTCTATGGGGACTTCAAACAGAGGTGCGTAGTAAGAGGGCTTCCCCGGTGGCTCAGCGGTAAAGAACCAGCTTGCCCATTGCTGGAGACACGGGTTTGATCCCTGGGTGGGGAAGATCCCCTGGAGGAGGGCATGGCAACCCACTCCAGTATTCTTGCCTGGAGAATTCCATGAACAGAGGAGCCTGGCAGGCTGCAGTCTATGGTGTTGCAAAGAGTTGGACATGACTTAGGAACTGAACATGCATGTGTAATAGAAATGTTCCATTTGTTTCTTGAGGAGGTGTGTAAATGCTAGAATTTGAGAGGGAAAAATACTGAACAGCTGTGGGCTCCATGTAAAATGATTTAACTATCATATGGTCAAGGTATACATGCTTCTTTCTCCCACACTTTCTCAGGGCCTTCTCTGATACACAACGTGACAGAAAAGGATATGGCAAAGAAGAGTCGGGAGGCCTAGATTTCAGGCCACTTTTTGGCCTGTGACCAAGGCCAAGTTTCCTTCCCTCTCAGGACCTTGGCCTTCTTGCCTCTTGGAAGAGAGGCCTGAACTGGCTTCCAAAGTTCACGTCTTTGCTAACAGCCTATGATGTTTCTGTGTCCACACGGCAGATACCGAGTGCTGAATGCCAGTGCCATCCCCGAGGGGCAGTTCATCGACAGTAAGAAGGCGTGTGAAAAGCTGCTGGCATCCATTGACATCGACCACACTCAGTACAAGTTTGGACACACCAAGGTACTGTGTCAGTTCCAACAGACACTGGCCTGTGGTCCCTGAGAGACTCCTCCAGAAAATTGACCCAGGGCATCCGTCTTGCCTCAAGGTGTTCTTCAAGGCCGGCTTGCTGGGAACCCTGGAGGAAATGCGGGATGACCGCCTGGCCAAGCTGATCACCCGGACGCAGGCAGTGTGCAGAGGGTTCCTCATGCGCGTGGAATTCCAGAAGATGGTGCAGAGAAGGTGGAGCGGGGTCTGTGCTCAGATCTGAGCTCTCTGGGAGAAGTGGGGAGCCTCTCTCAGAAATAACTGATGTTGTGTTTTCAGGGAGTCCATCTTCTGCATCCAGTACAACATCCGAGCCTTCATGAACGTCAAGCACTGGCCCTGGATGAAACTCTTTTTCAAAATCAAGCCCCTGCTGAAGAGTGCAGAGACAGAGAAGGAGATGGCCACCATGAAGGAAGAGTTCCAGAAAACCAAGGATGAACTGGCCAAGTCAGAGGCAAAAAGGAAGGAACTGGAGGAAAAACTGGTGACTCTAGTACAAGAGAAGAATGACCTGCAGCTGCAAGTACAAGCTGTATGTGTCTAGGAATTTAAATTTTTTTCTCCTAGATTTGATTATCTAAGAAAACTGGATTTTGGGTGGGATTTTTGCTTTTTACTGGGTATGTTTCATAAAGGATTCTATTTATAACAAAATACCTTGTTATTGTTCAGTTGCCGAGTTGTGTCTGACTCTCTGCGACCCCGTGGATTGCAACACGCCCGGCTCCTCTCTGTCCTTCACCATCTCCTGGAGTTTGTTCAAATTCACTCATTCAACAAAATACTGGAATGTCACAAACTTTACCTTTAAACCATTAAAGGAAATCATGATTCTTTTTATTTTTTTAAAGGAAAGTGAAAACTTGTTGGATGCAGAGGAAAGATGTGATCAGCTGATCAAGGCCAAGTTCCAGCTGGAGGCTAAGATCAAGGAGGTGACAGAGAGAGCTGAGGATGAGGAAGAGATGAATGCTGAGCTGACGGCCAAGAAGAGGAAACTGGAGGACGAATGTTCGGAACTGAAGAAAGACATAGATGACCTTGAGCTGACACTGGCCAAGGTTGAGAAGGAGAAACACGCCACAGAGAATAAGGTACACCCTTGTAGGTCTTTCCACTGATATGGTCAGTACAAACCCAACTTGATCTTTTCTTATAATTGCCTGTGGCATCTTCTTAGGTTAAAAACCTCACTGAAGAACTCGCCGGGTTGGATGAAACCATTGCAAAGTTAACCAGAGAGAAGAAGGCCCTCCAGGAGGCCCACCAGCAGACCCTGGATGACCTGCAAGCGGAAGAGGACAAAGTCAATTCTTTAAGCAAAATCAAGAGCAAACTGGAACAGCAGGTGGATGATGTGAGTGAAGGATGCCAATTGGGAGGCCTGGGTTCAGGGCAGGAAGAGCCCCTGGGACACTCATGGTGCAAAGCATTTGTTCTTAAAAGGAGACGGTGCCTTTTGCAGCTGGAAAGCTCCCTGGAACAAGAGAAGAAGCTCCGTGTAGACCTGGAAAGGAACAAAAGGAAGCTGGAGGGAGACCTGAAGCTCGCCCAGGAGTCCATCCTGGATCTGGAGAACGACAAGCAGCAGCTGGATGAGCGGCTCAAGAAGTGCGCCCTGACACCGCTGTGCTCAGGTTTCCAGTGCCCAGGTGTCTGGTCCTCACACGTTGTGCGTTTCCCTTCACAGGAAAGATTTTGAGTACTGTCAGCTGCAAAGCAAAGTGGAAGATGAGCAGACTCTGGGCCTGCAGTTTCAGAAGAAAATCAAAGAGCTTCAGGTAGGGGGTGCTTGGGACTTTGCTTTCACACTCGGTCACACACGGTGAGCTGGCAAGTCTGCTGTGCATTATCAGAGCAAGGGGCAGGACCGTGGGCCTCTTGTCTCTGTCCAGACTGACAGTAGCAATGAACAGTTCTTCCATAATTTAAACAAAACACGTAATTGAAGTATTTCATATCAACCCCTAGTCAGAGTGTTGGATACTCATTATCAGCCGCTGCAGGATAATGCCGAGGTTGAGGCAGGAAAGGCTCATGTCAGGGGAAATTCACAGTGTTGGTATTGCTCCGGGAGCAGCCCAAGACTTGGTTGGTCTAATGGGAGGGGAAACTAGCCTGTTCTTGACACTGGGAGTCAGGATTCTCCCGGGGATGGCCTGCCCGCACAGGCCCGGATCGAGGAGCTGGAAGAAGAGATCGAGGCCGAGAGGGCGACCCGCGCCAAAACGGAGAAGCAGCGCAGTGACTACGCCCGGGAGCTGGAGGAGCTGAGCGAGCGGCTGGAGGAGGCGGGGGGCGTCACGTCCACCCAGATCGAGCTGAACAAGAAGCGCGAGGCTGAGTTCTTGAAGCTGCGCCGGGACCTGGAGGAGGCCACGCTGCAGCATGAGGCCACAGCGGCCACTCTTCGCAAGAAGCACGCGGACAGTGTGGCCGAGCTGGGGGAGCAGATCGACAACCTGCAGAGGGTCAAGCAGAAGCTGGAGAAGGAGAAGAGCGAGCTGAAGATGGAGCTCGACGACCTGGGCAGCAACGTGGAGAGCGTGTCCAAGTCTAAGGTTCGGGGTGGGAGGCAGGGGGCTCATCCTCGGGTGAAGGAGACCGTTGGCCCTCCACACCTGAGCACTGACTCAGCTCTCTCCCCTTCCCTACCCTGCAGGCGAATCTGGAGAAGATCTGCCGCACCCTGGAGGACCAGTTAAGCGAGGCCCGGGGCAAGAACGAGGAGATTCAGAGGAACCTGAGTGAGCTGAGCACCCAGAAGTCCCGGCTGCAGACGGAGGCTGGTAAGTGCCAGGGAATGGGAGGGGCAGCGCCTCCTGGATACCTACCCAAGACAGCAGGTCAAAACCAAAGGCAGGATTTGTTTGGGGAGGACTTCTAGGGAAGCAGATTTTTAGGAGAGAGGCAATCAGAATAACCTACAAAGGGCCATTCAGAGTGCCCTGGAGGAGGTGAGCACTGAGAGTTCAGTAATGAGAGAGGAGTGAGGAGGGGCTCGGAACACCCCCTGCTCCCCAGGCACCCTCTAGAAGTTTACAGTAGTGTCTCACCAGGGTATGCGCTTAGCTTCCTTGTCATGGACACGTGCCTTCACCCCCAGATCTCAGCACAGTGCCTTACACACAGTAGGAATGTGTGAGTGAATGAATAGACGGATGAAATAAAAATATTTTCCTTCTGGACACAGGTGAGTTGAGTCGTCAGTTGGAGGAAAAGGAGAGTACAGTATCGCAACTTTCCAGAAGCAAGCAAGCATTTACCCAGCAAATAGAAGAGCTCAAGAGGCAGTTGGAGGAAGAGAGCAAGGTACATAGCTGAGGGAATGCTCCCTGACCTACTCTCTACGTACCACCTACAGAAACAAAAGGCAACTTCATTCATAGGTGATGACAGCGCGAACACATCTGGACTGCATCACAGACACAGCCTGAAACATTCATCCATTGGGACTCTCCTCTCTCCTGACTTCCGCAGGCCAAGAACGCCCTGGCCCACGCCCTGCAGTCCTCCCGCCACGACTGTGACCTGCTGCGGGAACAGTATGAGGAGGAGCAGGAATCCAAGGCCGAGCTGCAGAGGGCGCTGTCTAAGGCCAACAGCGAGGTGGCCCAGTGGAGGACCAAGTACGAGACCGACGCCATCCAGCGCACGGAGGAGCTGGAGGAGGCCAAGTACGCAACTCTGTCTTCAGAAGAACTGGCACTCCCAAATGATCAAACGCTCCTAAATGATCAGATGACAGAGGGCACTGACCCTAGCACTGCTCGAGAGTGAATGTTACCGTCTTTTAAGGCAGTTCTGTGCCAGCAGAGAACTTCTGTGAGCACATTTCATTGAGACAAACGACTGTGATCTTGGTTAGAGGCAGGCAGGCAGGCTACTGATCACTGATTTTTAGCAGACAGGAGATTCTCCTGGGTTTATGAAAGGAAAGTGGTGTTTGAATCACATAGGTTAGTGGTTCCAGCTAGATGAATAGTGATGTTCAAGAGGACTGAAGCTTAAACAGCATCTGCTTCTCATTTGTTTTAAGGAAAAAGCTGGCTCAGCGCCTCCAGGATTCCGAGGAGCAGGTGGAGGCAGTGAACGCGAAGTGCGCGTCCTTGGAGAAGACCAAGCAGAGGCTGCAAGCGGAGGTGGAGGACCTGATGGTCGACGTGGACAGAGCCAACTCCCTGGCTGCCGCCCTGGACAAGAAGCAGAGGAACTTCGACAAGGTGCAGGGTGGGCAGAGGAGGTGGGGGCCTAGTCCTGACTGCCCCAGGAGCAGTGAGACCTGGGGTGAGCCCCCAAAACCAGAGGGGAGTGGGATGCAGGTGGGGGTCCCCTTCAAACACTTCAGTGGAGACAAGCCACCTCCTCCAGGGTCATCCAGTGTCGTCCAGCCCCAAGCATTCTTGGTCCCCAATGTGGCTGGTCTGTCTGGGTGGCTGATGTGGAAATCTAACTCAGGTCCTAGTGGGAGGGTTTCTGGCAGCCTCCCCTTCAGTATGACAAGTAAGGTTGATTTGAACAGAGGTTTTAATGAAATATTTAGAAGTTCAGGTCCATTCTTGTAGTAGGAAAAGGAGGCCTGGCTAATTCCTTCCCAAAGGGTCCACTTGCTTTTTGGAAATGACAGTTGTTACTGATCAGTGACTGATCTTGAATTGATTTATGGAATGAAATCTTGGTTAGTCAACAGTCAGGAACACGGGGCTAGACAAGTGACATGGCCAAGGGGACCCTGATTCTCAGAGTGTTCATACTCACAGGGGTCCTGAGATAGAAGCTGGAGGTGAGGGGTCATGAACAGAGGTGCCTTTCTCCCTGGCATTGCAGGTGCTCGCTGAGTGGAAAACCAAGTGTGAGGAGAGCCAGGTGGAGCTGGAGGCATCTCTGAAGGAGTCCCGCTCCTTGAGCACCGAGCTTTTCAAACTGAAAAATGCCTACGAAGAAGCCTTAGATCAACTTGAAACTGTGAAACGAGAAAATAAGAATTTAGAGCGTAAGCAGTTTATCCAAAATCCCCCTTCACACTGTGCCCCGAGTGTGAGGCTGCAGGACCATGACTTCAGGACCCAGCCTCATCTGCCTGTCTGTTACCACAGGCAGAGGAAGCATCCCACACCCGAGGGCTTGTTTCCGAGCCTCCCTGTGTCCAGTATCTTATCTCCAGCAAGCAGAGTCCTTAGAGCTGTGATAAAGTAGTTAAAAGCATTCGCTAGTGCTTACTCTGCGTGGAAACCTGTGTGGAAGTTCAAGAGCAATCAAACTTCTCTCTTTGCAGAGGAGATAGCAGATCTCACTGAGCAAATTGCTGAAAGTGGTAAAACCATCCATGAACTGGAGAAATCAAGGAAACAGATCGAGCTGGAAAAGGCTGATATCCAGCTGGCTCTGGAGGAAGCAGAGGTGAGCAGAATGCCAGCGAGGCAGTACGGGTGCAGACGCTGTGATGGCGGGGCTCCAGCCAGGCCCCCCTCGGGGTCTGCAGAGTCACAGTCCTCATGTTGGTTCTTTTCCTAGCAAACTACGTGGACAAATACCTGTGAATAATCTTGAAATTACTGGAGAAAATCTTACTTTAAAATAGGTCTAAAAATGAGATTTTACAAAAGACTGAGATGAATTTAAAATATCTATAAAGTGCCTTAAGTGCCTAAGAAATATGTAAATGTTACTATTGTTTCATAGTGTAATAAAAACAAATTGCAATGAAATATTTTATTTCTGCACTGAAGGTAAGTTAGGGATTTTTTTTTAAGAATTTTGAATATTGTTGAGTTAGTTACAAGTATTCCATTGGAGTTTTCTTACCCCAGAGAAGAGTGTAGCAGGCTCTGTCCCATCACTGGTACCATTTCTGTTTTGTTTTTGTTCTTCAAAGGCCGCCCTTGAGCACGAAGAGGCCAAGATCCTCCGAATCCAGCTGGAACTGACACAAGTGAAATCAGAAATCGATAGAAAGATGGCCGAAAAAGATGAAGAGATCGAGCAGCTGAAGAGGAACTACCAGAGGACCGTAGAGACGATGCAGAGCGCCCTGGACGCCGAGGTGCGGAGCCGGAATGAGGCCATCAGGATCAAGAAGAAGATGGAGGGGGACCTGAACGAAATCGAGATCCAGCTGAGCCATGCCAACCGCCAGGCCGCAGAGACCCTCAGACACCTCCGAAGTGTCCAGGGGCAGCTGAAGGTGTGCGGGCTCCCTGGTGGGGGACCTCTCCATCCTCAGACCCACACAGCTATGAGCTAGGCTCAGGGTCCTCTGGCCTCAACTTCAAGCAGACGCTTCCATTGCTGTCTGGCCAGGATACCCAGCTCCACCTGGATGACGCTCTCCGTGGCCAGGAGGACCTGAAGGAGCAGCTGGCGATCGTGGAGCGCAGAGCCAACCTGCTGCAGGCCGAGGTGGAGGAGCTACGGGCCACCCTGGAGCAGACGGAGAGGAGCAGGAAGATCGCAGAGCAGGAGCTCCTGGATGCCAACGAGAGGGTGCAGCTCCTGCACACCCAGGTGAGTGGAGGGTCCTGGGTCCTGAGGGCCCTGGCCTCGGACGTGGCAGGTGGTAACCTGTCCCTCGCGCCCTAGAACACCAGCCTCATCCACACCAAGAAGAAGCTGGAGACAGACCTCACGCAGCTCCAGAGCGAGGTTGAGGATGCCAGCAGGGACGCGAGGAATGCTGAAGAGAAAGCGAAGAAGGCCATCACGGACGTGAGGCTCCTCCCTGCCCTGCATTTCATCCAGGCCCTCTCTCCCCAGCCCTGAGCTGGTTCCCATCAGACGGGGTGGGGCCTCCCCGGGGCACATGTGGTGTGAGTTCTGCTCTAGAAGCATTCCCCCGCCCCAGAAATCAGAGTTTGCCCTTCCACACATTAATAAGGGGGGATGAAAAATAAGGGAGTGTGGATGGAAAAGACCAGAAGGAATTCTGTTCACGTCTGATGCTCTGGGAGAGGTATGCTCTTATTCCCTTCTATGTATGACTGATCCCAAATATGAAAAGGAGGACCCCCCCCCCCCCCCCCGGCCTTGTTTGGATCACACCTAAGGTCACCTCACAGAAAGCCCGCTTCCAGCCCCATCACCCACCTTCCTGCCCGGGAGGCCGGTCCCTGGACGTGCGGTTCCCACAGCGCCACCTGCTGCTGGTGGAGAGCACTACCTCGCGATTATCCCCGCCCTGCACCTTCCGCGCCTCAGTTCCCTTAGCCTCCCGACCCCACATCCGTGATGCTGGGTTATAGACTCGGAGTCCTATAACTCACGGGTTGGTAATGAAAGAGGGGATTTCCTTGGGGTGGGGCGGTCCCAAAGGGGCCAGTTTAAGAAAGGGAAGAAACCATTTCCCATGCAGCCCTTGGAGGTCTCACTGTCCAGCTTACATGCCTGGTGCAGCTCTTGCCAGAGCCCATGGTGGCATGGTGGTCTCAGGCATCATGTCACCTGTGTCCTTTGTCAGTGGCATGGCTCCAGTCCTCCGGGTCCCCAGATTTTGACAGTTCCAAGCACCTGATCTTTGTTTACATTTCAGTGTGATGTGCTTTTCAGGCGGCCATGATGGCCGAGGAGCTGAAGAAGGAGCAGGACACCAGCGCCCACCTGGAGCGGATGAAGAAGAACCTGGAGCAGACGGTGAAGGACCTGCAGCACCGCCTGGATGAGGCTGAGCAGCTGGCCCTGAAGGGCGGGAAGAAGCAGATCCAGAAGCTGGAGACACGGGTACTTGCGGGAGGGACCCCAGCATAATAAGCGGAGTTTTCCAGCCTGCCTGGGTTATGCTCCAGCCCCAGACTAACTTCCCAAGTGCTCCCCCAGATCCGAGAGCTGGAGGCCGAGCTTGAAGGGGAGCAGAAGAAGAACACTGAGTCTGTCAAGGGCCTGAGGAAGTACGAGCGGCGGGTCAAGGAGTTAACTTACCAGGCACGTGGAAGGAAACCCCAGGGGCATTTCCTCTGTAAGGGGGGACCCCACCCTGGGTCCTCTCCAGAAGACAGGGAGAAACCCTTTAGCCCAGGCACTGGGACTTTGTGCAGCCCTGTCCCCTCCTGGCGACCTGCCATCCCATGTTCTCTCTTGAAGAGTGAAGAGGACAGGAAGAATGTGCTGAGACTACAGGATCTGGTGGACAAACTTCAAGTGAAGGTCAAGTCCTACAAGAGGCAGGCGGAGGAGGCTGTAAGTCAGCGAGACCCCAGGGCGACACCCGCCCTGCTTCTGCCCGGGAGCTCCAGAGAGGTGTTCACAGCTCATACCCATTTGACTATTTTAGGATGAACAAGCCAACGCTCATCTCACCAAGTTCAGAAAAGCTCAGCATGAGCTGGAGGAAGCTGAAGAACGGGCCGATATTGCCGAATCTCAAGTCAATAAGCTGCGCGCGAAGACCCGAGACTTCTCCTCCAGCCGGGTAGGTGGTCCTGAGGCGCTGGGTGGGCAGAGCGAAGAGGGGAGGTGTGGCTCCCGGGGAGGAAGCCTCCCGAGATGAAGACATTTTTGAGATGGACAGGACGCTGGAGCACCCTCGTTTAGAATTGGTCCATCTGGGATTTACTTAGAGCCACACAGCTGAGAAGAGCCCGGCTAAACCCAGGTCGATGAGTCCCAATAAAACACTGTCCTGGAGAGCAAGGAGCGGTCGCTCCGTGGGAACGGGGCTCTCGGGCGCCCTCTGCCGCCAGCCTCCGTCACCGCACTCACCGCGTGTAGGTCCCTAAGTGAAAGTCGCTCAGTCTTGTCTGACTCTTTGTGACCCAATGGACTGTAGCCCACCAGGCTCCTCTGTCCATGGAATTCTCCAGGCAAGAATACTGGAGTGGGTAGCCATTCCCTTCTCCAGGGGCTCTTCCCAACTCAGGGATCGAACCCAGGTCTCCTGCATTGTAGGTGGATTCTTTACCATCTGAGACACTAGGGAAGACCACCCCTGGGCCGTTCTGAGGACCAGGCTCTCAGGCCTGGGGGGACTGCCACCACGCAGACAGTCGTGTATTCACTCGCCTGCGATCCAAGGAGTACCCCGTGTCCTCTGAGACAGACAAGCAAGCACCCCAGATGCTTGTGGGGAGGGGGAGCGGCAGGAAGTGAGGCTCTGCAGACAGAACTAAAAATGCCCCTCTTCCCCCCAGATGGTGGTCCACGAGAGTGAAGAGTGAGCCCCCTCCTCTGAAACAGGACAGAAAATATGCAAAATGTGTATTTTCATGGTTCCTGGCTCTGATACTTACTTTCACATGCAATAAACTTTGTTTTCAGTTTGGGGCTGTTTCATTGTATTTGTTTTCTCTTCCCAGTGTGGAAATGGTTCACTGGTGATATTTATGCCCAATGTGGAAATCTCAGCAGATGGCTTGATAAAGCTATTCTGCATATTTTCTGGGGTGTGTCTGTAGGGACAGGGAGAGATTGCTTTTGGTTTACATTTGAGACTAAGTTAACCACTGCTCTGGCAGGAGAAGGGGGAGTTTGTCCAAAGAGTCATCTCCCAGTACAACATGAGGGAAGCACGAAGGCTTGGTTCAGGAAAGCCCTGACTCAAGTTGAACTGGGTTATAAGGCAGGGGCTAGAGTCCCCCTACACCCTCTCAGGAAACTGCCCTGAAGTACAGGAAACGTTTGTCAGGCAGCGCTCCACATGAGCACTGCATTAACTACTGGGAAAACACAAATGAGTGGAACAGCGCCAGTCCCCCCAGAGCTCAGGCTACATCTACCACTGAGTTTTTGGCTCAGTCTGCATGGTTTCAAAGCCGCACCGCAGAAAATCCCACCCCTATCCAGGGTAAGCCTGTCTTTATAGGAAAATACAGCAAGAAGTCAGAATACTACCTGGGCAACCTGCTATAGAAACGGAATTGTCAAACTTGGAATTATTTGTTCGTCATTATCAGAAATATCATCAAGTGCCCTTCTTTATCTGATTCTGGGGGATTAGATGACCCGGAGCTCAGCGCCTTCTGGGATTTGTCATCCACAGAAACAAGGCCACTGTGGTCTGTTGGTGATTTCAGATAATTTTACCTTAAAGACCACATCTCTCTGACATGCTTTCATCCTTTCTGGAGATGCTGTGACTAGAATGTGCTGTGTCCACCTGGCGGGTCTGCTGTTGAAAGGAATCCCAGCAGTGAGACCAAGGCTGGTCCAGGCCTGGCCTGAGGCTGGGCCAAGGGTTACGTTTGCCCAGAGCCTCTCTGCTGCACACTTATGGCTACAGGCTGCCTTCTGGGGAAAGTGGGGGATGGAAAAAGCAGACAAAGCTTGTTACAGAGGTGTTCAAGCTGGTAGATTAAGAAGGAATGAAAAGGCCTGGCACGTCACCATTTTTATATGAATTATGAACCCCTGATGAATTATGACTACTAGTATCACAAAAATAAGACAAAACATGACATGCCTATGGAAAGAAGTATATACACCACTGCCCAGGAAAAATTCCCATCCAGCAATCACACTGGGGTCTGATTCAGACCCCACCAACTTACAGGAAAGCAGAAACAGACCCAAGATAGAACCAATAAACTCCAGGATATGGGGGACACAACTGAACACAATGTCTAGTTTTTTCAATAAATGAATCACAAGGGAAAAATCCATGAAAGAAATGGAAGGAGGAATTCTGGATTAAAAGAGATTCAGCCCTATCCACCAACTGCTTGGCTTGGACCTTGTTAGAATACACATGTATGTCCCATTGGGTAAAATGTGAATAATGACTGGATATTTGATGATGATATGGGATTATTGTTCATTTTCAAGGTGATACTATGTTAATGTTTTCTAAAATAGTCCTCATCTTTTAAAAATACATAATAAAATACAGATAAGAAAGGAAGAAAGAAAAAAGGCAGGCAGGCAAGCAAGACCACCTTTGAAGTGAACTCATTTTATAGAATTTCAAGCAAAGAATTGATGAGAGAGATACCTGATGCATTTTATGTAGACCGGTGCCATAAAACTGAAAACCTCTGAGGCTGTAGGACCTGCCATGTCCACACACTGACAAAGCACAACATTTCACATGAAGCAGGTGAGCAGGTGGTTCTGAAAGCAATCCATAACTTTCCAATTAGGCTCTGATTTGGTGAGGGGCATTACTTTGCCAACAAAGGCCCATATAGTCAAAGCTGTGGTTTTTCCAGTGGTCATGTATGGATGCGAGAGTTGGACCATAAAGAAGGCTGAGCACCGAAGAATTGATGCTTTTTAACTATAGTATTGGAGAAGACACTTGAGAGTCCCTTGGACTGCAAGGAGATCCAACCAGTCCATCCTAAAGGAAATCAGTCCTGAATATTCATTGGAAGGACTGATGCTGAAGCTGAAGCTCCAATACACTGGCCACTTGATGCAAAGAGCAGACTCATTAGAAAAGACCCTGATGTTGGTAAAGACTGAGGGCAGGAGGAGAAGGGGATGACAGAGGACGAGATGGTCGGATGGCATCACCAACTCAATGGACATGAGTTTGAGCAAGCTCCGGGAGGTGATGAAGGACAGGGAAGCCTGGTGTGCTGCAGTCCATGGGGCTGCAAAGAGTCAGACACGACTGAGCAATGGACAACAACAAAACGGCAACATTCATTTCCTGTTAATGTTGTGACCAACTGCGCCAGTGTTCGTTTATTCCACGAAGCAAAGGATGCCCATGACTGTAGAAAATCTAAGCCCTATTACTGCAGAGAGAAAGGAAAGCATGAACCTCATTCCAAATAAGCCCCAGCCGTGCCCCACATGGGAGCTGGGGGAGTCGAGTCTGGGAGCGGAGAGGGGGAGGGTAGACTCGGGCCTGTCCCCTGAACTCCTTCCCCGGCTCTCAGCACCAAGTGTTGACCCAATGATGACACGTCAGGGCTATCGCCCCGCTTCACGGAGGAAGAGAGAGAACCACAGAGCACGGAGCTCGCGGTCACACCGGCCTCTAGAGCTGGGGTTCTCCCCGGCACCCAAGCTCCTCTGCACTGCAAAACGCCACCTCCCTGGGCAGCTGGCAAACAGACGCGACAAGTACCTGAGGAGGTGGGCTTGGGGGTGAGAGCCCATCAGAACTGGACAGATAAACCCACGGCGCACAATTTTCCCCTTTTGACTGTTACCATTCCTGTTAAGTTCCTCCAGGCCTCCACTCTGACCCTTCTTGTCCCATCAGCCCAGCCCACTGTCTTCAGAGAGTCTCCCCTCAGACAGGCCAGGTCACTAGGAACTTGGTGACCTTTAGCTCATCTGCAATATTGCCTGGTCCTTTTGCATGTGAGCCCCAAAACAGGGTGGCAAAAAAGGGCGAGTGTCCCTCCTTCAGGCTAAGTTCTCTGGGTGGAATCCCGCCACCTTCAGATTAAGAGCCATTTCAAGTTACTTTTCCTTTGTATAGACAGCCTCACCTTTTATTATTTTTTTCCTGGTACTTGAACATAGAATTTATTAATCCTCCCCTTGTAATTCTTACACTATCTAGAAAACTCTTTCTGAAGTCTTTACTGAGCCAAATCTCTTGGCAGTAGATTTCTATTTTTTATTACCTTTTATAATTTTTTAATTACACAAGAAATACATGATCAACACAGGATTTAAAAAATACATCTGTCAACTCTAAAGGGACTGTGGGCTAGGATGGCAGACTGCTTTATTTGGAAGTGAGGGGATCCTGATTTATGATGGTCAGGTGGCCTCCTTCCTCACAACGTGTAAGGGACTCGGCTTCTAATAAGAACCACATGTCCTCATGGCGGGGGCAGGGGGGAAGGGGGACAGTTGGCTGCACCCTGCAGCCTTCTCCTCCTGCTGCTGGAGAGGGCCGCCCCCCTCCCCTTTTCTCCATGCCTGGTCCCCGCGACAGCTGAGAGCTTTAATAAAGCAAAGTGCGCCTGGGAATGTGGGCTGAGGAAGCCGCTCAGAAGGTGGAGGTCTATTTCTACCCCTCCCAATAATCCCACTGCTAAAAACAGCTGAGGCTGAGCCATCCCGAGGCTGCTTGCTGGGGCCCAGCCATGGTCTGGTTACCCTGAACAAGGCCTAGACGTTCCGGAGGCCCTCAAGCCCACGGTGGCAGCAGCCGGGACCCAGGATGGGACCGATTATTTTTAGCTAAGATGTGTCACGCTTTCCATGGCAGTGAGGAACAAGAAGCCTGGGCATCTGGGGGCCTTCTCCATGTTTTATCAAACAAGAGGTGGTCCTCAGAGCCCCAGGGAGGAGCAGGGGAGTGGGTGCTACCCACCGTCAGGCTCCCCTGGTCAAGACCCCTGACGCCAGCCTGCAGAGAAAAGGGGCAGCTCAGGTAAAGAACATGGCCCACTGTCATCGGGAGAGGGTTACCCAGTGACCCAGAGATACAGATTAAATGAGTCAGAGCCTCAAGAACAGTCGAGGGAATGAGTACTCAAAGATGATGGAAAACAAAACAAACCACAGAGATAGCGGGAAGCTCAGGAAGGGGACAGGGCGACATGTTTTATAGTCAGAAACCGAAAGAAAGTCAGTCCCTTTAGCAGTGAGCACAGAGCTCTATACACACCAGGTGCTCCACACACGGGCTGAGCTCAGCTCCTGGTAAGAGGGGGACACGGGGGGATCGGTGTGCCCTTGGGGAGAACCGGTTCTTCTGCCTTTCTGCCTCTCCTGTCACTAGTAAAGACATAATAATAACCCAGAAACTGTTCTTTACAAATCTGCCAACAATCCTAACCATGCACATGAATTTCTTGGCTTCCCAAAACAGTGGGTGTGGGCACGGCTGTTTGCAGTTCACACTGGCTCAGAAACCTGGGCAGAGAGTCAAGCATCAGTGAGGAGGCCCTGGGAGGGGGTGCGGGGGGTGGGAGGCGAGGTGTGAAGACCGCTCGGGGCAGAGGCAGCGCCTCCCCACGCTCCAACGCTGCTGCCCTCTCAGGCCCGTGGTCTCACACTGACTCACCCACCTGTGTTTACCCACTGCCTACTCCGTGCCCAGGAACAGGAAACGGGCGGACAGAAGTCTCCAAGAAAACCAGATCAGGACCATGTAGAGAGACCCCTTGCTCTGAGCTCCCAGGGCCAAGTGGGGAGGGCCGGCCGGTGGAGGGACAAACATTCCCAAATATGACACAGCCTCAGCTCGGGGCAGGATTAGCAGCCGCGGCAGCTGCACCTATTTTGGGCCTGGGGTCTCTGTCCCCTGGGCAACAGGTGCAGAGACTGGGAGCAAGGCATTTACAGCAATGTTTATTTTGGGGGCTTCCTGGCCTCAGGCCCAGGGACCAGAGTCAGCCTTTCACATAAGGGTCCTAGGCCAGAAACCGAACATGTCCTCCTCTGTCTCCCGAGGGGCCTACAGGCCTGTCCCCCTTCTACCCCCAGGCTTGACTGAGACGCCCACCGAGTAAAGTCCGGAAGGCAGAGAGAAGTCGGCCCCTTCCCACCACCCACCCCACTGCTCACACTGGAGAACCCAGCATGGCGATGAGGGGAACGTGCCTGCAGTGGCCAGACCCCATTTAGGCTCTTTCTCGAGGGCACTGGCAGGTCATTCCTACACCAGCCCACGAGCCAGCAGAGATGGGGTGGTCCCTCTTGGAAGTAGACTAAAGGACACGAGTTTTTTTGCAGTTTAAGTGACTTGCCTTCAGCCCCACAGTGAATCCAGACCACAGAAGGTCCTGGTGCAGTGTCATGAGTGGCCTATAGACACACACCGAGTCAGTGTGATGTGGCCACAATCAGCATCCCATGGCCAAGAGCGAGCAGCCCATGGGCAAGAGCGAGCAGCCCATGGTCCTGGGGACCCAGCCAGACAGGGGCCAGGCCCCCCGGAGGGTCAGCTGGTCCCGATGCAATCGCAGGGAGCTGTAAATAGTGTCTCCTGCCACTTCTTCTCCCCCTTCCTCTGTGTCCCCCTGGGGAGGGTCAGAGTGGCAGCACCAATGGGTTGCCCCCAAGCCTAGAATCAGTCCTGTCAGCCACAAGGAACCCCAAACAGCTCCGCAGGCAGGGATTTAAATTCCCAACTCTGGTCCCAGGACCATCGCCACTGCCCGAGTGGCTGGGCGCTGACACTCAGTTCACACCTGCTTGACCTGTCCTGCCTTGTAATCCTGAGCAGTCTACTGCCTTTGTTTCATTGTCTGAAATATGGGCTTGATGATGAACACAGGCCTTTTTTGCAGCTTGAGCCATCTCTGTAAGGAAACATTAATAGTAGTTCCATGTTTTAAATCATCCCAGGCTCCTGAGATAAAAAGACAGTTTGAATATTAATCATCACAGTGAAAGGATGAAGCAATTTTGACAGTTTTCCTCCTGCATTTCACAGTTGTGCAGAAACCCCTCCTGGGCTCTGAAGGCTGGTAATGTAAGGACGTGGGCTCTGAGGTCCACTCAGGCCATTTGGCCAAAAGAGGATTGGGTTCAAGGCAACCAAAAATCACAGCCAAGTCCATGCAAATTACCCGAGACGGCTTCATCCTTCCAAGTCATCTTATTCGAAACATGACTCTGATCTGTCACTGCTCTGCTCGGACGCCATCAACAGTCCCCTCTGCCCCCAGCTGAGCACACACGCCTGTGACCACAGCTCACCTGTGTCCCACACGCCCACAAACATGCTCCTCCTGCCCGGCCACCTCCCCCGGGGCCACCTCCAAGTGTGAAATCTGAACATGTCTCAGGCCCCCTTGGTCCTCTGCACCCACCAGCAGTCACAACATGAGACTCGGCACACATTTCCGGAGGCACGTTTTTATTCCTTCTACTCTCCCTAAGGAGCTGGGACTTACTATCTTCCTTATCTTTGAATCTCAGTTCCTGCCTCAATATCTTTTTATTTCAAACACAGAGAGTTTAGTCACTAGAAGAACTAGGATGAGAACTAGGAGTAAGACAATTCAAGTTCCAGCCTTAAGGTGACTTCCAGTTTCTTTCACCATCTTGGGCTGCTCATTCTCGAGGTTTTGAGTCCTTACCTGGAAAACGAGCCATTGGAAAAATCACAAGCTTCCTAACCCAACTGGAGCTTGGGGATCTACATCTAAGGCTCCCCTGTTGATTCTAATGATCTAGATTCCTGGTACTGTGTAATGGGAACACACTGCCCTAGAGGCGAAGTGAAGTGAAAGTTGCTCAGTTGTGTCTGACTCTCTGCGACCCCTTGGACTATACAGTCCATGAAATTCTCCAGGCCTGAATACTGGAGTCTGTAGCCTTTCCCTTCTCCAGGGGATCTTCCCAACCCAGGGATCAAACCCAGGTCTCCCGCACTGCAGGCGGATTCTTTACCAGCTGAGCCAGCAGGGAAGCATACCCTAAGAACTAACAGCGTCTCAGCAACACTGCTCAGGCTTCCCCACCCCCTCGTCCATCTGTTCCCAAGCCCCTGGCTGCCCCACTCCCCCCGCCACAAGTCCACAAGCCACGTCTTCCACACGTGTAGCCCTCTGGTGCTCTGCCTGAGTCTCCCGCTAGGTGGCACCACTGCCCCGCCCGCCGCACAGTCCCCGGCAGGACCAAAGGCCTGAAGTTCTCCAGGTGCCAGAGCTGATGGGTGACTCAGGCAAAGTGCAGGTGGAAAGCGGGAGAAGATACCCCTCTGTCCTTTGCCTGCACTTTGGTGGAGAGTCCAGAGCACAGCCGTGCCACACTGGAATTAGGGCAAAAGGAAAACCCACTAATCCCATCCCGTCTTAATTCAAAATGTTGATATTTTGTCCATCACGCATTCTTTTGCATCAACTCTGATTTTGAAAATATTGGGCAAATATCACCAGTCTTACTAACGATCGAGTCTTTTGTTGCCTCCTTAAGTTTGACACAGACTTGCCTCACCCTCGTCCCACCCTGGCCAGAGCAGCGTGGTTTTCCCCAGTGTCCTGGGCGCTATAGAAGGAGCTGTGCGTGCTGCGATGGATGGAGGGCCCCTTCTCTGAGGATACCAACGCTGGGCTGGAAGAGAGCTGCGGGCAGGTGCTTGGGTCAGTTCACCGTCACAGCAGGAGCCCAATTCCCCTCGGGCGAATCTCTGTCTCAGGAGACCCTCAACCTCACTGTGGATCCACTTCTGCCAGGTTCCCAAAGAGGCCTGAATCCCAGGAATGCCACCAGTTGGCCAGAAGCCAAAGGCCCTGCTACAGAAGACCAGTCTAACCTCCCTAGTCCTGTCCTCTGAAGGATCTAGGGGATTCCCTGCCCTCTGCATTGCCTGGCCGAACTCACTTCCCGAGGGACTGCTATGCCTGCTGCTCCCTCCTGGGCCATGTGTGGGCTGCTGTCTCCTCTCTACCCATGTTTCAGGGGCATCTTTTCTCTCTTCTAATGAGCTTGTACTCTTTCCGGCTTTTTGTGCCACCGCTCCTGATGCTCCCAGTTTCCTCCTGTGTGTCCAGGCACCCCCTACAGAAGGCTGAAAGCACAGAAGGTGAAACAAGTGGGCCACTGACCCCACAGAAATGACAGTCACAGCCCAGTCACTCCCTCTAGAGCTACCTGGGAGCTCTACGATTGCGCAGGCCACACCCAAGTCCAGCTTAATCACACTCTGGGGGTGCAGTCCTTCCCCCTCTCCCGCCTCTCACCCTCCAGGCATCAGGAGCCATAAACCCTCCCAGGTGAGAAGTTCAGTTCAGTTTAGTCGCTCAGTCATGTCCGACTCTTTGCGACCCCGTGGACTGCAGCCCGCCAGGCCTCCCTGTCCATCACCAACTCCCAGAGCTTACTCAAACTCATGTGCATCGAGTCGGTGATGCCATCCAGCCATCTCGTCCTCTGTCGTCCCCTTCTTGAGATGATACAGGGCCAAAGGTAAGAACCCCTGCGTGGGGCAGGCCAGGCCCCTACTGAGTCAAGGCTGCCACCTACAGGCGAGAACACGCACTGCTGCCCAGTGGTGAGAGGCCCGGTGCGGGGACGGACAGACGGCAGAGGCTTTGCAACTGAGGACCCACCTTCTACTGATTCTCCCCCTGCCCAACCAACGAGTCTCCTGTATAAACTCCCCGGTGGCCTCCAGTCTCATCTCCACAAGCCACCATTTTCACCCACGCGGCAGCCCTTTCTGGCTAGCAACATGCTTCCACATGCGGCTGAACCCTGCCTTGAGAACACGGCTCCCCTGGACCCAGGTCTGCACTCTGGAGATGCACACAGAATAAACTACTCCCCTTGACTCTTCGGCTACCAAACTCGTCTGGATCCTTGCCTCTCAGGGTGAAAGAGCATGGTTCCTTTTCCTGCCCCTCCTTCCTGGCTGCCCTCATCTGGATGTGCTAGACCAGCCACATCCCTTCATCATGGGGACACCCAGAATTTAGCCTAATTTAAAAATATATAGAAAAATAATGCATATTCATCATAAAAATATGTTAACTAAACATAAAATAGAAGTGGCCTCACCCATTCCATTCTCCACTCTCACTCCCACTGTTAAGGGTAGGGCAGGGGCTTCTGTTGCAAACAGGTTGGTGGCACTCAGAACCGAAGGTCACCCCTTTGCAGCAAGAGTGAGACCTCCCCTTTAGTACCAGCTCACGCATCAGTAACGTGAATAATTAGAGCACCTCTCCTAGCAATTACAAGTTAGTCTGATGCTTTAAAGGGTCTAGCACAATGCCTGTGAACACATACTAAACATTCACTCTTCCCAGGCGGCTCAGTGATAAAGAATTGCCTACCAGTGCAGGAGATGCAGAAGACACGAGTTCAACCCCTGGATCGGGAAGATCCCCTGGAGAAGGGAATGGCAACCCACTCCAGTATTCTTGCCTGGAGAATCCCACGGACAGAGGAGCCTGGCAGGCCACCCCATGGGATCGCAAAGAGTTGAATACGACTGAGCATTGCATGCTCAAATGTCTAAGTGGGAATTCCTTAGGGCTAACTGGATTAGACAATTGGTGGAACCAGACAGAGGCACGAAGTACATTGTTTTCCCTGGTTATTATTCTCACATCACAGCAGGATTGGGCCCATGTAGGTTAGCATAATTAGTCGCAAAGCTCAAGTGCTGAGAGCATCCACGAAGTTGTCAATAAAGGAGGCTCCTGAAGAGACCCTTTTAAGTCAGTGTGCGTTTGATGGGGCCTACCACCAGAGGGCAGTGCCGGGCCACTTATGGAGGGACTGCTGCCTGGTCCATCAGACGTGAACCCACCGAGCACGGTGCTGTGCGGCTGCCTGGGTCCTGCTTACCTCAGCTTGAGCCAGGGTGTCCCTTGCCCAGGCCTGAGGTCAGCAGGTTCCCCTGCTATCAGACTGTCCAGAGTTGGGTGCACCCAGACTGTTCTCTGGTGCCCGCCCACCATTCAGGGCCACTTAAGTGATTTCAAGTCCAGATTCTTTTCTCACTTCCCACACCAGGACTCCCACACGCACGATGACTTCTGTCTGCTCATCTGCACCCCCGCGGGTCAGTCCTAAATTACAGCTTTTCCCACAGAGCCAAGCCTGAAAATTTTCCTCAGCATCTCACGTCAGAAAATTGCCAGCAGCTGTGGTTCAGTCACTGGGCGGATACTTCCTGGTCTGCTCTGCGCCAGGCTCTCCTGTCCTCCTTCCCCTGCCCACATCAGGCCCAATGAAGGCTTGGTGTCCCTGACACAGACTCAATTTTCTTGGGTCTCCAGATTCACCATGTCTTAGAACTGCTCCCAGCAAGGGTGCCCTTTCAAACTTCTGGGCTTATCCTGACAATGAGTGTAAGAAGCCACGAAACCCTAAACTCCTGTGACACACTCCTGGTCCGACCCTCTCATGCTCCTCTGGCCAAATTCAGAATGGTGACAACTCCCCCCTTGCCGTTCTGACTCAGACCTCCAGCAACACTGGAAGAGTCTGACCCAAACTGGAAACAGTGCCCCAGAGTAAACTCGCCCCCTTCACGCCATGCCCACCGAAAGATAAAGATGCTTACAGAGATGCTACTGCCCAGGACAGTCAAGTATCCTCTCTCCCTGTAAACACTCAGATGCCCTTGGATGTGGCAGCCCTGTGCCCCACTGACAGGGGTTGCCCTGCCCCACCGGGCCTGGAGGTTTGCATTCAGGAATGTTATGCTCATGCATGTTCTTAAGAGAAACTGTTTCTTTACAATTAGGCAATTTTAGAGAAAGGGAAATGGAGAAAGTCCTCGACATGAGGGCTACAGACTATTTTAAGAAAGGGGAGAGGAAGGATACAAGTAATCAAAGGGTTTAACACTGCTTAAACCAGAGAGATCATAAAATACTTGTGGGGGATTTATTGCTAAAGTGGAATTTAGCTGATGGGATGATACGAGATGCTTAAGATAGCAATGAGAGGAGGAAGATGTCAGCTCATTTAATCACTCCAGAAGAAGGAGAGATACCGAAGAGGTTTACATTTGAGTTATATTATGAGCCTGGGTCAAGAGAAGGCATGAGACTTCGGGTTTGATCTAGTTTAGGTACTGTTGGTCCAACTTTGCAAAATTGGGGGAATCAGAAAAGAAATGATGGTTAAAACAAGGGTTAAAAGTCATGGGACAAGGCATTCAAGTCACTTGATGACCTGGGCAACAGAGAGGGTTATGTACATCTTAATGGACCAGGGAATGTAAAGGCAAACGGCCTCCCTGCCTTGGTATTTCTTGAAGTCATAATAAGCATACTGTCAACAGCAGCAAGCCAAAATTATCAGAAAAAGGTAAAACACTGGTAACTCTGATCCGTTTAAGAGGGTAGGAACAAAGGACCACATATTATATGATTCCATTTATGTGAAATGTCTAGAATAGGCCAGTCCATAGAGACAGAACTACAATTGGCAGGACTGACAGCTTACTGGGTATGGAGTTTCTTTGCATGGTATTGAAATGCCCTAACATTAGACTGTGGTGATGGTTGCCCATCTCTGTGAATATGCTGAACACTACTCAAATTTCAATAGGTGAATGTTCTGGTAGGTGAACTGTTTCTCAATAAAGCTGTATAAAACGAGGGTAGGAAGGTATGTAATACAACTTATAAGTATTCCATTAGTAATTACTCCAAACTTCAACAATATAAAAGAATTAGAATCCTCAACCTGGAGAATTCACAGTGTGGAAAATTTCATTCTCAGGTAATGCTGGAAAAACGAGGTGTTTCTATATAACCAACCTAATTGAGTTCAGTAAAGAGACTGTAGAAAGAAAGTACAAAATAAACCCTCATGCAAGAGAATTACAAACTCTCAGAGAAGGGACTGCTCCTCAGGCGGCTCAGTGGTAAAGAATCCACCTGCCAATGCAGGAGACATGAGTTCAATCTCTGGGTTGGGAAAATTCCCTGGAGTAGGAAATAATCAACTCCAGTATCCTTGCCTGGGAAATCCCATGGACAGAGGAGCCTGGTTGGCTACAGTCCATGGGGTTGCAAAGAGTTGGACGCGACTGAGCGACTAAGCACACATGCATAGAAGGGACTCAGAAGATCCTATAATCTCAGACGTAATGTGTTATTTAATGACTAAAGAAGTCTAAAGCAGTACAAAAAGTTAAAAGTAAAGTAAAAAAAATAAATGCCTTTTCCCAGCCCACCCAGTTCATCAGTACTCTTCCCTAAAGTAGTCACTGTTTCCACTTTTTTGTATGTCCTTTAAATGTTCTAATCACATGCAAAGACCTACAGATAAACCCACTCCCTATGGTGCAATTAGACCACAAGTACAGGAAGAAACATAAAAATAAAGTTTAAGAAAGATTTTCCTTAACACAAGAGTAAGTCCCCAAAGTCATTCCTCCATTTTTATATGTGGAAGCACTTGCTTTTATTTATCACACTGAAAACCAGGGGCAGCAGGTGGTGGAGTCTGACAAATATATGCCTGAAATCTAGCACTGGCAACTGACTGGCATGTGAGTGGCTCTGAGTGACACTCACAAAGCTCATCAAACTGAAACCAAGCAAGACCTGTAGGGCCTTCCCCGGGAGAGACGTCCCTGTGTCCTCTACTTCTTATTTATAGAAAAGCTTTAGCTTCCCAGAGCTTCCCCAAGTTCCAAAGAACAAATTTAATCAGAGAAGTGAGAAATGCAGAAACAAAGGAAAGCAGTCAAACAAGACAAAATTAGTAATAGTTTAGTCATTAAACAAAGTCAAGGACCTTTACTTGCACCTCAAGGGCTGTAGATAATACCCTGAGCCAGATCCTTGAGTTGCTCTGCAGACTAAAACCCCACCAGGTAGAAGGTAGCTGAATGCTGACCACCAGCATATAGACCCCAGACCAGCTGGAACCAGAAAACTGAGATTCCTAAAACATCTCTCTGTTACCTCATCATCAACCAGTCAGGGAATTATGGAGAAGCTGATCATACACCCGTGACCCTCTCTCTCACCCTGTCTTTAAAAACTCTTCCCTGAAAGCCATCAGGGAGTTCAGATCTCTTGAGCGTGAGCTGCCCATTCTCCTTGCTTGGTTCCCTGTACTTTCCTTCAGCACAACCTGGGATCAGTAGATTGGCTTTGCTGCACGTTGGGAGAGCAGACTCAAGTTCCGTTCAGTAACAGAATCAACGGCAAACAGGGATGTGGAGCACCCAGAGTTCAGACTGAACTTGCAGCAGCATGTTTAATAATTTTCTCCGGAAAATTATAGCAATTGTGCAACACAAATACATCTCTGTTCTTCTGGTCTTAGGTTTCTCCGGAAGCTCCCAAGTTATACTATTGGTGGTGGGAGAGGGAGGGGGCCTGAAGGGTTATCATGGCTGACACACACGGATGGATGCTCACATTTATGTGAGAAAATGAAGCCTTGGCATGAGACGCAGGGAAAGTGGCTAATTCGGCACATTGAGTCAAAACAGTAGTCATACTGCATTCAGGAGAATCACAGCAACGAGTCTTGGGTACATTTGTAGGGAAAAGGCAAAAAGATCAGAAAGGTCATCATAAAGACTGGCCTACAATCAACCATCACCTGAAATATTGGTCTAGCAGGTAATATGCAGCTTAGCACAGCAACAGGGATACTGCCTTGAAATATGGCATCAAGACACGAGGAGGACAGGCCAGGTTGCAAAGTCCCCTTGAAGATTCTTCACCCTCTGAAGTATTTTTAGTGGTGGTAATTGTAGAAGGTGGACGAAGCACTGCAGTACTCAAAATAAGACTGCTCTCAGAAAGCGAGATCAGCAGATGCCATCCTTGTAAGTCAAGCCTGCAAGAAGGACAGGATTAGCTGTCTCCAGGATGGCTTTCCAGAAGTAACCTGCCTTGCAGAGTGATCTGAGAGACTTACTGCAGAGATTAAAGTGCCTGTCCCAAGTATGCTGTGAGCAAGCAGCCCAACTCAACCCAAAATAACCGGACACTCAGGAGGCGGTGAAGTGTAAACGGCGGGGGTGAGGGTCTGCGTGAATATTCACAAAGGGAAACTGGAGAAGGAAAATCTATCAGCATGTCACCAGGAAGTCCAACAGGCACTCTGATTCTGGATGATCAATTTTTGACCCTTTATGTAAAAACAGCCTTAAAGAAATGGAGGCCCAGCTATGGGATCACCAGAACCACACAGAAATAGCACATACATAAGGTCCACCTTTTCTGTGTGATCACCAAGTATCCTTCTGATCCCATTCACCAGGAAGAGACCACATGGGGACAAAGACTGGCTCCACTTCTTGGACCCAGGAGAGATCCCTTGAAAAACTGATAAACTGGAATTATGGTAGAAAAATCTCTCCTGTGTATTTGTCTACTCATCTCTGATCACATGATTAATCCTAGATGCCCCGATAAACTCATGTTCCTGAAGTTCAATTTATCGTTCTTTCATCCAGTATCTATTAACCACTCCACTCCACATCAACTGTCATAGGCACTGGTGAAACCAAGAGGAAGGACATGGCCCTGCCCTCAGGGCGCCCCGGGCCTGGGCAGCGGCTAAAGATGACACGTGTGGGGCTGAGCCCGAGGGGACCATGAGCCTCCTCTGCTGTTACTGCACAGGCACTGACTTGGCATTCATTTCCTATCTGCAGGCTCAGAAAATCAATTAACCTTGGACCTGGGAGGAACCTCAGACATTGTCCTGTTAGTGAGTCTCCATCTCGCCTGCCTGCAGCTACCTGGAGAAGCTTCTGAACACTGAGCTAGAGCTGATACCTGAGTGGGTCTGGAGAGGATGGGAAGATCAGCAAACACTGCCCAGGAGATCCAAAAGGAAAGACGGGGCGAAGAATCACTGACTAGTCCAACGCCCATATTTTCCAGGTTGGTAAACAGAGAATCAAAGCGACAGGCCCAAACCAACCCTCGCATGAGTGTGATGCGCCTGGAAACCCAGTGACTTGGAGTCCGTACCCCAGACTGCTCTGGCTCAGGCGATGTTTCCTAAATCTAGTTACCTGCACATGCTCTTCAAAGCATTTGTCACAGACACCCACACTTTTACGCACTTAATATTTTTCTTTAAAACTGCTTATTTTTTTTTTAACTTACATGCTTATTTTAACCTTTTAGCCTTGTCCTCAGCAATAAAATTTGTGAAATATGCCTTGAAATTAGTAACTACTGAAATGCAACAGGTTTAGCCCGAGGCCACCAGAGTCCACATTTGTCACGCCTAGTGCATGTGGCACTCTTCGGGGCGCATGGGCTGAGGAGCCAGCAGCACCGAGAAGTCTCAGGAAGGTTGGGAATAGGTGCTGCACACCTTCAGGGCAGCCGCTTACATGGGGAGGGGCTGCAAGCTCAGGCGAGCACAGGTACCAGGCAGCCGCTGGTCCTCAGAGGTCTGTCAGCCTTGGGGCACTCAGACTGAGAGGCGTGATGGAGACCAGGGTTGGCGTGAGGCAGGAACAGGGTAATGACAGCAGGATTTATCTTCCCTTTTCTGGAAAGGCCATAGGTCACTTGGAACCAACAGGCTATTAAAATGAAGCTGCCTATCCAGCACCCGGAATCTGCTGATGCCAACATAATAAAATTGATCTAGAAGGAGGGGGAAACACCATTATGGGACCCCCATCAGGGAACAGCATGGGGCTGTCCTTCAATCTGGTTCAGAACCATTTGGGATTCTAAATCCATCATCCTAGTTACCAAAACCTATTTTCTTTTTTGAATAAGCTCATTGATCTTGGTGTCTTGTTTAATGTTTCAAGTTGCTGTGCAATATTTGGAGAGAAAAGAAAGAAAAAGTAACTTATTGGCCAGTCTCCAATAAGTCTCTCTGAATGAACCAGAGCTACATATATTTACTTGGACAAATCTCAAAAAAAAAGGTGATGAAAAAGAGCAAAAAGTAATTATGTATGCAGCACCAAAATATTTGGGTTTAGTTTTAAAATAGGGCTTCCCTGGTAGTTCAGCTGGTAAAGAATCCACCTGCAGTGTGGGAGACCTGTGTTCTATCCCTGGGTTGAGACGATCCCCTGGAGAAGAGACTTGGGTTTGATCCCTGCGTTGGGAAGATCCCCTGGAGAAGGGAACAGCTACCCACTCCATTATTCTGGCTTGGAGAATTCTATGGACTTGCAGTCTGTGGGGTCACAAAGAGATGAACATGACTGAGCAACTTTCACTTTTATACATGAAATAATAGTGCATATTGTTTGAGGATAAACACATAAAAGTGTGAAACACTGGAGAGGAAGATACACACCAACTTCAGGGAAACAGATGCTGCCGAGATGAAAGCAGAGGATAAATAACTGTAGTATTTTATATTATTTTTTAAAGATGTGACGCAAGTATGGAAAAATAACATTCGTTAAATCTAAATGGTGGAACAGGAATATTCGTTAAATTATTTTCCAGACTGTTCTGTCAGCTTGAAACTTCATAGTTGAAATAAAGTTACTGAAGCTCTTGAAGCTCTAAATTAATGCACACATATGAATTCATACAGTGAACATCTGCTTGTGACAGAAAGGCCTCTATGACCCGTATAGGGGACAAATGCCAAATTCAATTTTTGTCAGGTGGTCCAACACATGCAAAATTGGCAGAAAGGATTTGCTAAAGAGCCAAGAAAATACTGTTCAACAATTTTTTTTTCAGATGACAAAAATAAAAAAATTCCTCTTGAGTTTACCTTAAAATAAATGATAAAACTAATATACACTGGTTTTACCAGGTCAAACAATATAGACATGGTTTAAAAGTTGGAAAATCCCATCCCTTGTTCTGATTCCATCTCACACATTAACCAAGGTTAACTTTTTGATTTCTCCATAAAATTTTACAGATTATTTTGTGAATTTTTTCAAGCCAATTCAGTGTTTATAACATCAATCATTTATTTTTATCACTGTCAGTGCCATCCACAATCATTGTAGAAAAATACAGAAAGTGCAAAAGAGCAGAAATGGGGTAAAATAAAAACATTTTTAATGGGGGTGCACTTTAACGCACTGTTTGGAAAAAACTTAATAACATCTTAAATCCTGAATCAAAGGTTCAGTGCAAACTCTGCTTGCTGGCTCCAAGATGGCCAACTTCATTTATAGCTGTTGTTTGCCATGAGGGGACTTTAATGATGAAGGCCAGAGGGGTTTCTACTTCAGGCGTGAGCAGGGTTGGTAAATAACCAATCACACCCTGAGGCTCAAAGCAGGGCACCGCCCTGTCCCCAAAGTCCAGCGGGGGTGTGGTCAGGGGGCAGCTCGATCTCCTCAGACTGACGGACAGCCTTGGCTCGGCCAGCCCTGCCTCCCTCCTCCTCACCGCCCCTCCCCCTTGTCGCTGCCCTTCTTTCTCCTCTGACCTTTTCTCCCCCAGCTCCCTTGCCCACTCCTTCCTCTTCTCCAACTCCCCAAGTGTCCACGTCACTCACGTCTTGGGTAACTGGAGCCCTTCAGCTGTTTGGCTCCCTGTTTGGAAGGACGTCTCACCATTGGCTCTGGGGGCAGCCAACTTCTCAGAAGGTTTCATCTGTCAGCCCAGGAGGCTGACTTAGTTTTCCTCACAAGAACTTTACAAGAGCAATTAAAATAAGCTATCTTAGGTGCTGAAATAAATCTCTCCAGAACTGTCTCAATCTGTTTCTGAGCCTTCTATTTCAAAATAAAATTTTCCTCTTTCACATTTTGGGGGCCTCATCACGGAGGCCTGGAGGATGTGTGCGAAAAGCTTCAAGGGAAGATTCAAAGGCAGAATTCTCCCTCCAGGAAGAGGAAGGCCCAGAGACACTGTGAGATGGCAGAAACAGACTTAGGAAATAGGAGAAAAGTATGGGCATTTTAGGCAAGAACAATCATTAACCTCTATTGGTGATAAGCTTCCGAGATTGGGGGTGGGACCTGCCTGGGTGAGTGGATGGTCCTTTCTCTTCTTTCTTTCCCTCCTTCCATCATGTCTATCTTTCTCTCTTTTCCCCTTATACTCCACCTTAAATGCTTTCCTCCAAATCAGGTTATTTGAAAATAAGTTAGCACCACAAGCCTCACACTAAGTTATTTGAACAGGCTTTCCTGGGGACAATTTCTCATGTAAAGTCAGCAATTCCTACAGAAGGTATAACACTAAGAGTGAAGACTAAAGTAAACTATGGAATCTGGATGATAATGACATATTGTTGGTCCACTGGCTGTCACAAATGGACCTTCCAGTGGGGAATGTTGATAGTGGGGGAGGGCTCTTGTGTGTTTGAGGGGAGAAGAAGTAAATGGGCATTCTCTGTGCTTTCCGCCCAATTTGCTGTGAACACAAGATAGATCAAAAGAAAAAAAAAAGTCTACTAAACATTTGCTTAAGGTAATAATTACTGCCAGGAGGCATAAACACAACCCACTCTACAATACAGCTATTAAACAAAGAAAAAAGGGGAGAGAAGCAAGGGCTCAAGGCAGTCCGCAAGGTCTGATATCAGAAGGCACCTAGTCATCATGGTGGGGATGAGGAGCCTTGGAGGGAGGAAACGTTCCCTTGCTGCTGCCAGGCACCCTTGACATTATCATCTTACACAAGGAGAGGCGAGGGCATCTTCATGATCTAAGGCTTGGGCTCCCCTCCTTGATCCCCACATGGAAAGAAACCTGAGGACAGAATGAGCTGCACAGTGTCCTCCCAACTCTGCAAACCTGGCCAAGAGATGGGGCTGAAGCTGTAAATCCCATTGTGGCTGTTCTCAGAAACCAAGTGTTGGAGTTACCTGACCTTAACTGATCTACCTGACCCTGGACTTCTGCACTGACCTGACCAAGGAAACCTGACCTATAGCATCAATCATAGGTTTTCCAGAAAACGATAGCATTAGTCTTGGTTTAACATGAATTCAATATTTGTGAACAGTTAGCAGTCAGCATTGATTGACCACATCACATACATTCTCTTACTTGTTCCTTATGCTCCCAGTTAAGAAGGTGCTACTTTTACCCCTATTTTACAGATAATGTAATAACATTATGGGTAAGACTGTGTGGGAGGGACTTCCCTAGTGGTCCAGAGGTTGGGAATCTGCCTGCCAATGCAGAAAACATGGATTCGATCCGCGGTCCAGGAAGATTCCACGTGCTGTGGGGCAACGAAGCCCATGTGCCGAAACTACCGAGCCCACGCTCCAGAGCCTGTGCTCTGTAACGAGACACGTCGTCTCAATGAGAAGCCTGTGCACCACAACTAGAGAGTGGCCCCCGCTCGCTGCAACTAGAGAAAGCCCACACGAAGCAATGAAGACCCAGAGCAGCAAAAAAATAAAATAAATAATAATAATAAAAGACCGCACGGGAGAGCCTTTCGGGCTTTAGTAGTAGTTGCTTATGTGTCACAGTGTCCAGAACTGTTCTAAGTGAAGGCCCTTTGTCTCTTGTCTCTAGTATGTCTTCCTGCCGCACAGACACATTAAGTTCTCCTGAAGCTCCAGCACCGCAGATCCCGCCCATGTGGTTTCCCCACTGGGAATGCGCTTTCTCGAGTCTCTGTCTGGCAAAGCCCCAGTCCAAGAACAAATTACAATTCTGTCCTTGTCTCAGCAAAACCTCCCCTAGTCCCACAAGAATGACTCTTCCTCTCCCTACCACGCTGTGGCAGACCCACAAATCTAGCCCCTGGCGTATTGCTCTTTATCATTTGTGTTCATGTCTGTCTCTCCCCCAGACTCGACGAAGACAATGGCTGTTCTCTCTTGCTTTATCTTATTCATCTTTATGGTGAACAAATACCAGTACTACAGTACCTAATTACATTGGGTGCTCAAAGTACCTTGTATGAGTGAAGGCATACACTGAATTTAATTGGAAATACAATTAGGACTTTGGAGAGCATTGTTAGCCTAGGGTTTGGTTTGAAATTGAAGACTCTAAGGCTCACAGTTTTGGTTCAGAGTCATATTAACATTATGCAAATCACAAAAGAACTAAAGGCAAAAGCTAAAATAGTCCATTGAGTAAACCCTCAGTCTCCTAGTCATGAATTTTATTTTTATGAAAACTAGCCCTAACAGGTGGAAAGTATGCCCTTAAAACTGAGTTTGTTTGATGACACATAAGGGTCTAATGGGAAGATTTTTATCCAGAAGGATTCAAGGAGACTTTCCTTATCTATTGACTATTAAGAGTCCAACATTCCTTCCTGGGACCTCTTGAGAAAGAGGGAAAATTGCTTCTTTGGGAAATAAATAGAAACCAGCTAGAAACAAGTTTTATTATAACTGTGGGACAAATACTAGTCTTTCATGATGTGCCTTCCTGCTGCTAAGAGGGTCTTTTCAGTTCATTCTAAATTGGACTCTACTTAGAGAGACCCCAGAGCATGGTTACCCTGGGCATACTGGTGGTCTCGCCTTGCAGCATCTGGACTGTGAGTCCTGGGAGGTAGGGGCCCTCTAATGTTAGAGGCTGGGTAACGCTTTGGAGATGTGACTTGTGCACCGGGGAACACTGGGGGGAATTCAGCTGCCAAAGTGACTCCCCTCCCAATTCAATTTGCAAAAAGGGTCATATGATTAGATCCAGTGCTACCATATGTCTAAGCTCAAACTGCATCTCAGGCAATGCCCTCTGAGACAGTAATCGGGAGATGGCAAAACAGGCTAAGCCAGGAGGCATGGACCCTGCCCTTGCAGCCTGTCTCTTCTTCCCACCCTTAGCAGTTATACAGTAGTACAGAAAATCCCATGGACAGAGAAGCCTGGCAGGCTACAATCCACAGGGTTGCATGAGTTGGACATGACTTAGTGAATAAACCACCACCAGCAGCACACATACAATGTGTGACTCTTACTACTATACTAGGTCAGTGCTGGATCTGACATTTCAAGTGGAATGGTGAAAACAACTAGGTTGTGTGCTGAAAAACAGCCCAGGTCATTTGTGGCTGTGCAAAAACAAAGCTGAACCATGAGTTTAGCTTGGCTCGTGAACCACAGGACAGGCTAAGTGCCTACAGATGGTCTCTGCACTTGCTCTCTGGTCTGCACTGCCTCTGGCAGTGGTAACAGCAACAGGATGGGTTTGCAAATAGGAGTGGGCTGAGCATTCTTTCTAAAAACTATCACTCCACCAGCACTTCCTCTTGTTGTTTAGAGAAGATTTGACCCCTTGGTGGGGTGAACTGGCATGTCTTGATATCACTGGAGCAAGAGCATCTAAGTGCTTCACCCACTCAGCTATCTGAACGAGTGACCACTATTTCCACTATTTCTACTATTTTATAACCCTGAAACAATACTGAGAAGTAATGCACTGAAAGGATAAATTGCACTTATCCTCATCTGGATGTCTAGAGTAGTTTATACTCCTGATGCTTATCCCGAATGCTGACGCAGGCCAGGAGTTTCAACTGTTGTGCTTGCTACTGTTGTTTGAAAGGGAAGGTATTAGTAGGGAGGCTCATTATTTAACAAAGCTCCTGATTATATTCTTTATTAGACCTGATGCTCCTGAAAACTGACCTTAGTACAGAGTTGCTTCTGTGAATGGACGGCCTCCTCAATTCACTAAAAGCACCACTCCACTAGGGATTACTCTGGGTGATTGTAGCAGAGGCTTCTCCACAAGAGAATGCAAGACAATGGCCAGACAGAAGCCCTGGAATGACCACAACAATAGGCCGAGCAGCATGGGAGAGAGTGCCCCGCTAACATAATGGAATGCTTTGTCCACATTCCAAAAGCTTAAAAGAGGTGCCAGGCTTTGGAATCCTACAGCGGCGAGTGCAGGGACCGTCAACAGTGGATTCCTGTGCTCTTGGGGTGAAACTTCACATACGATGACTTCTGGCTGCCCGCTGGCTGAGCCATGCAGTAGGAATTGTCTGAATTTATTGAGCAGCTTCCAAAAGTCCCAAACATTTGGTAGATGAGATCTCACTCATGTGGACAATGTCGCTCCAAAAAGGAAGTAAGTGCCCTGTTCTTATTTCACTGTATGCCTGGTGGCGCTGAACCACCTAGACAGAGAGCTGAAGGGGGCTGGCTCAGCACGAACCCACATTTAGGAAGGGAAGGAGTCTTTTGGTCCATTCTGGCTTTGACACAAAACTGTCATTAGGCCAGAAAGAAGTCGTTCAGTTACTCAATGAGCAGCCATCCATCCCTCCATCAGTCTGAGTGTCTGGTATGAACCAACTGCTGTCCTGGTCACGAAAAGTGAGACAGAACTGGAATCTACCCTTATGGAGATGACAGTCTAGCAGCCTTACTACATGCTAGAGGCTGTAAGGGGATATAGTCCTTGTATAAAAAGTCTTTTTAAAAAGGAAACCTTCGAGCACCCACATGCTAAGCTCCTTCCTGCCTCAAGGCCTCTGCACCTACTGTTCCTTGGACCTAATGCTCTTTCTCTGATTCTTGCATGGCTGGTACCTTTGATGACACAGATTTCAACTCAGATGCTTTTTCCTCACAGAAACTCTACTGAGTATCTTACCAAACAATGCACATTTGTTGAGCAGCAGCTACAAGGAATGTTCTACAGAGAAGTCCTCTGTGAGTGGAAGACAGAAGTTCTGTAAACACTCAAGGGAGAAAGATGGTCATCTGGGTTCATCTGCAAATACTCTCTGAAAAACTCAGATGGGAATCTTAGTCATGATGAATAAAACCATTTCAGAGGCCATATGAGGGAGGGTCAGAAGGGCACAAGCAGAAACTCAGAAGCAGGAAGGGGTTTTTAAAGCGTGGCTGGACCCAAGAGTTCATAGAAGCAAGCAGTCAGCCTGAGAAGACAGGTCAGAGCAGCCCGTGGAGAGGCTTCCATGCCACCTGCAGAAAATATTCCCCAAGAGGAGAAAGCACTTGAGGATATTAAGCTGCATTCCTACTGAATAGAGTGCACAGTTGTTGCTATTGTTGTTTTAAAGGAATGCCCATCCACATTTCCTAGAAAATACTATAAGTGTGTAGACCTCTCATTTTCTACTTTAGGATACAAGTAAATCAAAGAGAAGCTAGGGAAAGGATGAATAAATCCAGCCACAGCCAGCTTCTCCAGAGCTCCCCTAAACTTGCCATGATGTGGGGACTGGGGCAGGGCACAGAGAGAAGGTTCAAAGTGCTTCCCCAGGGAGCCTGTGCGCAAGGCAAGCCTGGCAAAGGTATGCATAGCACATTTAGGATCAGACTCAGCACATAAGGACCATAAATTTACTGGCAGCTCCTGGACAGAACAAGATGTAGGTTACCAGGGAGCTTATTTTTCTGAGAACTGACTCCATCACTTAATACAGTTTAAAGGACACTTAAAAAGGGGCAAATAAAAGCCTTTCTTCGGCAACCATTTTGAAACAGTGGAAAGAAAATGGATTAAAATTTTAGGACTGAAAATGGTGGTCAGCCAAAGGGCTAATGGTTAGCACTTTTCTTCACCTTTTCTTCTTTAAAAACATAAACGCGAAAACCAAAATCTATTATTACAGCCAAGTGGAAAACACTGTAAAAGGGTCTGCGTGCATGTGATGGGAGAATGATGCGGCAGGACTTAAAAAAGGAACCTGATGAATTCCAAGATCAAATGCAGGGCGCTTGGAGCTTCCTTGACACAGATCAGCTTCTGTTTGTGGCTCAGCAACCCATATGCTATATTCACTCACTCCTCAAGGATCACCCGCTCCTTTCCAAGTATTAAGATGTCAGCGAAAATCTACCTTCTGGGGAAATTTAATCTGTCGAAGAAGAGTTGCTGACACTCATAAAAATAGCTGTCAGACGTTATGACTCCTCCGGGACACGGACGCCAAAGAGGGTCATGGAGCCCAGAGCAAAAAGCAAAGAAGGATCCTCACACAGGCCAGAAGCTCTCAGCCCAGGGTCCAGAAAGCCTGAGAGCTCTAGGGGTGGGCTTTGGGGTATCTAGAAATTCCCTGAAATGAAACTAAAACTTTTATAACTTTGTGGAATTTAGGGGGAAAATCTTCATTAAAATCTCATAAGTCATGACCAAAAAATGATTTAGAACCATAAAATTAGTATATTATTTCCAAAGGTATTTTTTTCACTATTGAAAATTATTTATTGGTAAAGAAATACTTGCATACACAAATCTTCTAAGAAATTTTAAAATTGAAAGTCTTTTTAAAATTCTGTTCCAGATCTGTCCTCCTTACTTTTGCCCCCTACAGAGGTAATAATTGTTCTACTTTTCTATGCACTTTCATAATTACACACTCAGAGAAAATTTAGAGCACTTGGGTATGTTTTTTCTAACTTAAATGGTGCCATATTTTATATATATTTCTGCAACTCACCTTTGCATTCCGCGATGTCTCAGGGTAAGTCCCACATGTGTACATATACAGCCACCCATCCTTTTCACCTGCTGCATAATATTCCTCAGTAGCTGTGCTGGGGTGCTTAGGCACTTCTCTACTGAAATGTTTAGGCTGTTTCCAGCTTTCTCCCACTGCCAAAAGCAGCACATGAATGTCTGTGTGTGTCTGTCTATGCACTGATTCAAGTGTTTCTCTAGCAGAGAGGCTGAGAAGAGAAATTGCTTGGTCATGAGATGTGCATATTTTAAATTTTAAAATCAACTACCAACCCCCTCTCCCAAATATGTTATATTGGTTTCTGCTTCTGGTGGGATATGCAAGTATCTGTTTCCTGGCTCCTACTGCTACATGAGATTTTAATCAGTCTTTAAAATTTTTACCAATCTGAAAGATAAAAAGTATATCTCCTTGTTGTTTTCATTTCTACTTCCCTAATTGTGAGGTTGAGTGCTTTTTCATTTGTTTACTGACTTTCCTTTGTTTATTTGTGTTTCTTTTCTGTGAGCTTTCAAGAGCAGTGGTTCTCACACCTTACTATATACATCAGAATCATTTGGAGGGTTCTGTGTCAGTGAGTCTGAGGTGGGGCCCTAGAAGTGGCAATTCTAAGATGTGCCAGGTGATGCTGATGCTGCTAGTCTGGGGACCAGATTTTAAAATCACCAAACTAGGGAAAACTCCTGGGCCATGGACTTCTCTAAGGGGTTCCAACACCCACCTTGGGTGGGGTGATCAGGAAAATTGCCAAAGACTTTGAAGGAAGAGCAAGGTGTTGCTAGGAAGAGGGGACAAAAGCGTTTCTGATGGCAAGTATGGACTGAGCGATGGCAAAGCCCCCAGAGCACTGAGCAGTGAGCAGACCAGATGGATGGCCTGAGATGCTCTTGAAGAGGGGGGTGAGAAGCACAGCTGGGGAGGCAGAGCACGGGGGTGGCTTCTGCAGGGCCTAGGAGACCAGTGAGGGAGTCTGAGTGATTGGAGTTTTGATGGGAGCTGCTTTGTTTCCCTAAAATGGAAGAGAAAATGATTAAACTGTATTGTTTTCATTTCATTATTTGCTTTTGAACTGTTTTAATTTAGTTTGTTGATGGGTATTAATTATATGGCACAAAGCACAAAGGTATTATAGTAAAAAGTCTCCCTGCTGTTCCCCACCTGCCTGGATTTGTCTCTGAAGCAATCAGCGCTACTAGTGGTCTGCATATCCTTCAAGTGAGCACTCATACGCATGTATACACACCGATATACACATATAAGTCTTGTTATCCATAGTTATCATGTACCATGAAACTGCTGCTGTGAACACTAAATTAGTGAATACTGACTGATTGCTCCTAGGAGGAAATACAAGGTTCTGTTCCTGCAAACTTTTGGTCACAATATTTTCATCAGTCAATCAATAGGTAATGTTTTGTGTATTTCTGCTTAAAGACATGTTGTCTAATACATATTGTTGATCCATTAACCTTGAAACCACAGTTAATAGCACTATCACTGATGACTGAAGGAAGCTTATCTAACTCATTATTTTCTCCATAAGGCACATCATAGCATTTTTGTGCTTTGGAACATGAAACAGAATGCCATCATTATGCTTGGGGGCCATTTTAAACAGCAAGACCACCAACAGTCTTAAAAATGCAAAAAAAAAGTTACCAAAAAAATGTGTCACCAAATAGACCCTGAGAAGATACTTTCAGTGAGAAGGCAGAATGTAGCCCTGCTCTCCCTCAGCTGAGAATGTCCAAGTTTGGTGACTCAAAGTTTTCACCACCCTGAGCATTATCCACAAATGACCACAAAAGTTCATGAGTACTTATTTTGGGAGTGGGGTACCAATTAATTGTCACAACCAGGCAAACTAGCAAATGTAGAATCATCAAAAATTGAGAGTCAACTGTGCAAACTATCCATCAGAGCGATATAATTTCCCCCTATTTTCACACAAATGATAAAAGCCACAATTGAGTCAGAAGGATAAGTGCGGTGAGGCTGAAGAGATGCAGTCGGGAGCAGTCCCCACCTTCGAGGCACAGGGCTCCAGGAAGAGGACGATGATGTCAATATTCACAGGTGGGGCACAGGAGACTTTCCCCAGGATGGGAGGCCAGGTCAGTGATGGTCTCAGAGTCTCCTTTCACACAAGCATCTTGGGAAGGGTTGGGAGCGGGATCTCAAAGGAGAGAAGTTGGACAAATGAAAACTGAGATGAGTCTTGGGCAAATGACAGGCAAGGAGCAAAAGCATCAGGCAGGTAAATGAAGTAGGGAGTAACTGTGAATGTGGGAGAACCAGAGGGGTCTCAAGTGGAGCAAAGGGACTAGAGGGATGACCTTTGCGACCCAGCTAACATCTAAGAAGACTGTCCCTCTGAGTCAGCACTTACGGGAATTGCAGTGACCAAGGCAGATCTGTCTCAAGAAGGGCAAAAGTCTCAGAGGTCATTTTAGGGGCTGTTGCCATTACTAGCCATCCCTAAAGCTTTTTCAAAGAGGATATTTACACTGGATGTAGAATCTAAGAATTGGGGACAATTTTAGAATAATGATTGGATTCAATTCTAATGTAACACTGTTGTTATTTTGTTAGAGCAGCCTGAACTGACTAAGAAATTATAGGGTCACCAGGAGTCCAGGGCTATGGTCAAGGAGCCAAGACCAAGGGTCACCACGGCTGTGAGGCTCCTTCTGAAAGAGTCGCCATTCTGCTCTTGAGAACTGATGGTTCTGCATATCCAAACAATGCCCCGCCTGGTTGACAGCTGTCTCCCAGGAGGCGCCAGGCAGAAGCTTCACTGGTGTATATTGTGGTCATGACCTCGGCAGAACTCCCAAGGAACAGACATTACCTTTCTTGTGAATATTCACTTTCGCATATGGTGGTGGTTCTCAACTGAGAGCAATTTTGCTCCCCCTTGGGGACATTTTTGGTTGTGTCACATCTCAGGAGGGGAGACGCTACTGGTGTCTTCTAGAGAAAAGGCCAGGGATGCTACTAAACACACTCTGCACAAAAAGAGAGGTCTGCCCCCACAGCAAAGAATGACCACATCAAGAGGGCAGAGGCTGAGAAACCCTGGAAGAGGGAGATCAAAGTTTAAGATGTTGAAATGTATTTCAAGCATTACTTCAAGTCAATCTGCTAACAAGCCATGAAACTCTTGACTTATAGCTCGGAGTTTGATGGATGATTGACAACCAAAAATTCAGACATGAGAATTCATTTTAGAGATGCATACTCTCAGCCACACTGCAGAGCATTTCATTTTTGAGACTTGCCCTGCTGACTCAACAGATTTCCTCATTTTATCTCCACATCCTCAAAACTGTCATTTAACAAGGACACCGAATGAAGCTGACTCCAGCTTATTTGATGTAAGCTGCAATTTCATAGGCTCTCTCTAGTCCTGAGCCCTGCAGAGACAAGACTGGCTCCTACTCTTAGGTATGTATCTCAGGATGGCTTCGGGTGGCCAAGTAGAAGGGTGACAAAGACAGAGACTGACTACCCACTCTAAGGTATACATTAATGTGTGTATATAAGAAACAACATGTTAGGAGATAAAGCCATTCTAGAAAACCCCATTCTTACTTCCTCATGAGACTCTAGAATTTGGGGAAGCATCTTCTGTGCCCTAAATGTGAATTAGGTGAATGTCTGACTATGCATCCTGGACACTGGACTAGGAAGCATGCTTTATGGTACATGAGGATCACCTGGGGGTCTTGCTAAATGCAGATTCTGATTCAGCAGGGCCACAGCATGTCCAACAAGCTTCCAGGTGATGTGGATGCTACTGGTTTGTGGACCACCTTTGAGTATCTCCAGAGTACAGAGGATTCTAAGTAGCACTTTGTTAGAATCTGTCACTATTTGAAAGACATGTGGTCATCATTTCTAGAATTTACAAACTATTTCTATTCACTCACTTCCTTCATTATGCAATGAGATAAAAATTTGGGGGTCTTTGCTCCTCTGAGGGTCTAGAACACGGGAACTTTTATATCAAGTGAAAAGTAATAGAGAATGGTTGGAGATAATAATCGTTAGGTACCTACTTTGACTTGAAAGATGGTCCTTGTTCAGAATTAATGTCAAATATTTGCTTTTTAAGACAGACTATCCATAGAAAAAGAGATCAGTGTTGTGGTTAACTGAGGTAGGGGGAGAGGGAGTTGGATGAAGGTGGTCAAAAGACATAAGTTGCAATTATAAAATAGGTAAATATGAGGGATGTAATACACAACGTGATAAAAATAATCAACCCTGCAGTATGTTATATATGAAATTTTCAGGAGAGTAAATCTAAGTGTTCTCATCATAAGGAAAAAGCTTGTTTTCTTTTTCTTTTTTGTATCTACATGAGATGATGGATGTTCACTAAACTTACTGTGGTAACCATTTCACGGCATATGTAAGTCAATTCACTATGCTGCGCATGCCAACTATATCTCAGTAAAACTGAAAGAGAAAAAGAAGATATAATAGCATTGTATAGCTGAACAGTGAAAGCCCACTGGATCAAGAATCAGTGGAACCAGGTTCCAATCCTGCTGCTGGAAGTCAGAAAACCTCTGCAGACCCCAAGGTGACATGGATGGGGTCTTTCTGCATCGTGAAAGGCCACAACTTCAAAGTGAAGAAAACTTATTTTTATTTAAACTATGCATATACATTGTACATGCCTTTATATGTACGATATGCTTCATATTACTAACAATTATTTAAAGAGTTCAGTGGTGTCACTGTTGGTAAGTTAGAAGTTGATGTTCTGTTTTTAGATATTTAAATAATATCTTATTTAATCTGGAGATAGGGCCAGCCACAATTTCTTACAGAACAAGGATGTTGATGTTGCCAAGTATGTACATGAAATGAATTGCTAAAGAGGCTTTGAAACACCAGTATAAACATATACATTAAAAAGAAGGCAATGTTGCAAACTGTGTGCTTATAAATATGGAATACAAATCATAACCTGCTAGTGATATGGAATTAAAGATTTCACAGTAGAACTGAAAGAAACTCCAGCTTTTCCTTACACCTCTGTAGGGTCCCAAGGTAGTATATAGATCAGTCTGACAGCCAGAATTTTGGGAAAATTTTCTTGCAGTATGACACTGCTGACAATCCTGGGAACAGGCGAGGGACATCTCGAGCACACGCTGAAGGAGCAGGGCTCTGATGGAGGCGTATATAGGCTACAACCCAGCTCACCACTGCACAGGCCACTCTCTACATCTTCTCCCATTACCACAGCACAGCACCAGCTGTAACAGTGAGCAGGAGGCCCAGAAGGTAACGATGCAGCCCCCTCCTCCCCACTTTGGAAGCACTCATCTCTGGATTCCCTCATGACGATTCTCTTCTTGAATTCTCGGTCTCCCATCGCCCATGGCTCCTGACTTTGGGCGTGGAGAGGCCTCACCAGGATGCAGCATTAGGCAAACATCACAGTTCAGGGAGGGTTAAGGACTGTAACTCTCTCTCCCCAGTCACAACAGGGAGCCTATCATGAGAGAAAACCCTGGGAGTTAGTACGATGAAAACACTACCCAGGAGACTATAGGGAAAGGGAACATGGACAAAGGTGAGCTTGAAATGTCGGCAGAACTCAGACCCTCTCACCCCTTTCACTGGAACCCAGAATAGGTTATTGCATTTCCATTGGAGAATTTTCTCATTTGAGGCTTCTTGCATCAGGCAGCTTTTGCTTAGGGGGCGGGGTAGCTAGGAAAGAACTAAATTTGTCCATCATTACGTCAATTATAATTGAGGTACTCATACTCAAATAGATACTATCAAAACTACTCAGTCCTAACCACTTGTGGAATGTCTTAGTACAACTGTGTTTAGTTAAAACTCAAGGTGATGGTGGTTAGAAGAACAGGATAACTGTTGATCACATGGCCATTTTAAGAACTTAGAAAGAGTCATAAACCACATTGTTAAATTAAAAACATTCACATTTCTCTGTGAGTTTCGTGAGTTTCAATTTACCTAATTGATGTGAAAACTTATCTCCACACAAAAGCCTACATGTAAATGTGTATCAACATCTGTGTGAAATCGTCAAAAACTGGAAGCAGTCAAATTGTCTTTCAATAAGTGAATGGATAAACAAACTCTGTGGTGTGAATACTGAATGATAAAAACAAAAGAGCTACCAAACCCCAAAGACATGAAGGAAACTTATATGCATATGACTATGTGGAAAAAAAGAAACCAGAAAACTTTAAAAAGACTACACACTGTGATTCCAATTACGTATATGGAATTCTATCAAAGGCAAAACTGTAGAAACAGTGAAAAGATCAGCGGCTGCAAGGAGCTCCGGGAAATGGAGTGTCATCAACAGGGGAATCACAGGGGATATTTAGGCCAGTGAAATAACTGTTTCATTTTACAGTATCTGTTGTATACGTTTCTTTTAAGGTTTTACTTCAAAAGTTTTTATTTTTATTTACGGTTATTACAAAACATTGGCTCCATTCCCTGTGCTGCATAATACATCCTTATAAGCCTGTTTTATACCCAACAGTTTATACCTTCCACTCTGCCACCCCTATGCCAGGCTGCCTCTCACTGGTAACCACTAGTTTGTTCTCCATATCCATGAGTCTGCTTCTCTTTTCTTATATTCACTAGTTTGTTGTGGTTTTTAGATTCCACATATAAGTGATATCACACAGTATTTTCTTTCTCTGTCTGACATGCACTGAAACTATTCTTCATGATACTCTGCTTGTTGGACACTATGCATTTGTCAGAACCCATAGAACTTATAGCATGAAGAGTGAACTTTGATGTACGCAATTTGGGGAAAAAAAAAAAACATTTAGGAGGTCAGGGGATCCCAGTAAGGAAGGCAGACTATAAGAGACTGTAACTATATTACAAATGTGTGAAACAACTTCACTGAAGGGAGTCAGGCTAAAAAGTGCTGACTTAAGTAGTTTGGAAATAGAGTCTACAAGACCAAAAGCAAACGGAACTCAGCATAAGCATGCTGCTCCAGTTGATAAAATTGTTTCATGGGGGTTCAGGGTGAAAATTCTGATGCTTCTATACATGTACACTGAAGCTGAACAATGAAGTAAATGGCCAATATCGGGAGCCAAGTGTCTCCTGTTGGACTGAGAGTTTACATATAAGCAAAGGAAGGAGGCTGGAATGAGCCCTGTGGTAATAGATTAAAGCTCATCAGGATGAACTCATGTTAAGCTTAATAGATAGATAGTTACATACAGAAATGTGTGTGTACACAGATTAGTAGTTACACATGTATTTCTTTGTTGTCAGCCATTTAAGGCCTAAAAGACTCCAGGAGCAACAAACACACCTTACACCCAGACACTTGTTTCCCATAGCATTCTCCAACAAAAGGAACAAGGATTTATTGGAGAAATACCTTAATGAAGAATTGGGAGGGAACTATAGAATGAGCCTGGAGCATCCCTGGTGCTAGAAAGTAAGAAAGTAATAAAACCAATACCCACCCCCCCCACCCCACCCCCCCACACACAATCATGGGAATTGTGTCAAAGGGACACTGGAGCCAACCAAAAGAGCACCCAATGGCCAAATGTGGAATAATGTGAACAAGAACAACAAAAAAATAGAATTGAATTATAACTTAAAGTATAAAATATCTATGAATCTATACCGATATAAACAAATGATTGACCAAATTAATAAAGAGGGAGAAGAGGCAAGTTTCCCAAGCAGAAAAATTCCGAGTAATTTTATGTAGATACTCTGCCCTCAACAAGGAGGAACATAACTCCCCATTCCTTGGGTGTGGGCTGCTCGTGGTGACTTCCTTCCAAAGAACACAGTACAGGCAGCAGAAAGAAGAGTTTAGAGTGGAGAGCCTGGCCAATAAAGTCAGTGTTACCAGAAAATGGCATTCTACCTCTGGGATGTTAATCCTCAACCCCAAACCCACCTAATCATGAGAACACATCAGACACTAGAGGACTATCCTGTAAAACACCAGAGCAGTGCGCCTCAAAACTGTCAAGGTCATCAAAAGCAAGTGAAGCCTGAGAAACTGTCAGAGCCAAGAAGAGCCTAAAGGGTCATGAACAACTCAGCGAAATGCGGTGTGCCGCACAGGCTCCTGGAACACGAATGGAATATGAGGTGAAAAACTAAAGCTGGTTGGATACTTTAAAGGGGTAACAAGTGGGAGTGGGGAAGTGGGAAGAACTGTTCCACAGAATAAACTGACAAAGGGGCCGTAGGCTCCGCTTATACGAGGAGTCTAAATTTCCAACACATTTCTTCACATTCCTCAGTTAGTCCATTATAAAGGTGTAGATATGCAAGCAGGATCTAGCTCATGGTAAGCAGTGACGTGATTCATCTCCTTCAATTCTGTCTCCCCGAATAAGAAGGTGTGGAGGGCAATATCATGGTCCTTACGGTCCTAGAGCTGCCAATTCAAAGCTATACTCTTCAAAGTTTCTAAGTCAGGCTATACAAAAATTTCAGTGGCCACGACAGGCTGCCAAGACTTGGCTTATCCAGTGCAGTGAGGGTGCTGAGGGAGTGTATTTGTAAATCTAGCACCCAGCATCTCAGCAAGTTTTATGATGATGTTAGGTTTCTACATTTTCAGCAGTTCTTTTGAAACAAGTCCTTAAATATTCTCACAAACACGCAAAGGAAAATGAGTGGCAGCTCTATTTCCTGTAACATGTATCTTTAACCAACAGGTGTGGCTGTGTTTATTTGGCTTTATAATTTCTTCTACAAAGGACTTAGAGTGTGGCCCTATACATTTCAAGTTCCTGTAAGAGTATATCCCCAGGTGTTTTATTGAAATGCCCAGAGTAGAAAAATAAAAATAAACATGAGGTAAAGAAATGAAATAGCAAAAGGGAAGGAAATCATGCTTTCCAACCTTTCAAAGTACAGTAACAAATTTGTTCATGGTAGGACTTAAAAGTTTCTTACATTATTATTCAAGAAAAGAACACTTTTTATTTTCTTTTCACTAAGTATATATCTTTAGTAAAAAACAAAATTCAACCAACCAAGTAAATTTAAAGATCCCATTGGCTTTATTCAAGAGTCCTGATAAGGGAGCATCCTAACTAACAAAGAGAAGAGTGCTCTAGAAGTTGTACAAAATGGAAAGCTTTCATAGGCAGAAGGAAGGACAGACAGCGAGATTAAAGGAGTGGATTATCTCAGGCAAGGTCATGTGCCCTTAGGGGCGGGCAGGGGGTCTTCTCCAGCAGACTGGCTCACTAGTGTTGACTAGGAAATTCCAGTCTGCCTGGTTTAAAATTCTACTCCTGGCTGAAACTGCAGTGAAGTTAGGTACTCAGTCTTGGTGGGACTTTGCATGAGTGACTCCAGTTGGGGCTTGATGGTTCTTCTTAACACTTTAAACCCTTTGACAGGAAACTTCATCATGCTCACTGCAAACACATATTCTTTTGAAATATTTTTTCTCATTTAAGGAGTGAACTTTGCTGAGTTTGTGTTAAAACTAACATGGAATCAAGGGAAATGTTTTTAAATGGAACAGCTGGCAATCTCTTTCCTATTCAGTTTTCAAGCACAGTTATAGCCACCTGTGGCCGTAAGCATCTTGTCTGTGGAGTGCTCTGAATGGTGAAGCGTGTTTGAGCGGCTCTTCACTGGTTCTTTCACAGTCTACAGTTCCAGGGGGTGTCAGTGGAATTTGGGAGGAAGCCTAATCACTACTAAACAAAACAAACTACTCTTCAAGGATAGAGCAGTGTAAAATATTTATACCTCCTACGATTACAACTGGAAAAGACCAAGGATCCAATTATGAAATGCCCTGGGAACTACAGAGTGCTCTTTGGGCATTTATAATAGGTATTTAAAAACTCATTTAAAAAAACCCATTCATCATTCTTTTAGTCACTTAAAATAATTACAAGTACCTATTTATGTTCTGGGTACTGTTTTAAGTGTTGGAGAGGGAAAAGACAAAAATATATGCCTTAACAGAGGTAAGAACACAAGTAAATTTATCTCATACTTTTTCTAAAACTGATTAGATGGATTAGTAGTATTTCACTGAATGCGTATTCATGACATAGGCATTCAGTCTCCCAGCGATGGGTATATAAGCCTTTTCCATCTTGTTTTTTTCTTTCTTGTTACAAACACTGCTACAACGAGTCTGCAGCATATATACTGGTGCACCGGTGTGACTAAGGGTACAATTTAAATTTCTAGAAGCAGAACTTCTTGGCCAAAGGATTTGTGCATTTCAAGTGTTGCTAGATACTCCCAAGTTGCCCTCTTAGAGACACTGCCTCAGTGTATACCAACAGCAGCACGAGTTGAGAACCCCTCACCACAGGCGTATTTAAAAGGCAGAAGAATGGGCTACAGAAGACTAGAATTGTATCAAGATCAGAAAGATCATCTAATCCAGCCCCCTCAGCATATGAAAACTTTTTTCCTGGGTGAGCAGCCACCCTGTTTATTTCAAGGTCGCTATGTGACAAATGTGTCCCCAGCTCAAATTTACGAGTTCCAGATGAAGGTGGCATGTCTTTCAACACAAGTCATCTTTCATCGAGTTGATCATGAGCTGCCCAAGGGCAACACTCTACTTAGCACTCTCGGCTCTGGACGTGCCTGGGCAGCATAAAGCCTCAGAAGACACAGGGCAGGCAGTATTCTTTCATTACTAGCAGACACATTTCACTTCTTAAATGAAGGCATCTCTCCTGCATATCAACCTATTTTATTCTTTCAGGACAGTAACAGTGGGGACATTTCAGCTGGGAGATTTTAACTCTTTGGCTAAACTCTTTTATTTTGATGGACTGATTAATAAAGAAGAAATCTCTGCATAAGACATGTTCATTTCTATTAAGATTGTTGCCTGATATAAATATTACTGGTTGCTAGCAAAATATATAATACCAATATTCTTATGTACTACTTCTGGAACCCTTGACAAACGAAAATATTTTTTTAAGCTGATCAAAAAAAAAAAGGACTCACTTTGCTTTGGATGAGGTAGAGTCCCTGAATTTTTCTTAGTGGAGTAAATGTTTATTCACAAGTCAGGAAACCAAGCTCTTGCCTTTCCGGAAGCTCAGTAAACTGACAGATACTTTGTATCCAATTACCTTTCTAGATATTCTAGCTTTCCATGGGAGCTATTTCAAGGCCATAGTTCTACAGGCAGATAGGATGCTGGTGGGTTTGCTGGAAACTTGTTTCACTGCCCCTCCCCGCATCTACCTGTCCTGCCATCCTTGGTTTCTCTGCCCTCTTCCATCCCTCCTACTACAGTATCATGATGTCCTCTTCTCTCATATTCCAGGGCCCACCTCTCGTCTCATTTCACTCTCTCTTAATTTCACCCTGTCTGCCTCCTTCTCCTCCCCTCTCCAGTCTCTGAGCCCTGCTCTCCCATCACCAGTGTCCTCCCTCCTAAAACTTATACTGGTCCTCAACTCCCACACAGCCTCCTCCCTCCAACTTCTCAGCCCACTGTCTTAACTCCTCCCTCCATACTTTTACTTGATCTCCAATCACCAGGCACCCTCACACTTTTCCATTAACAGGAACACATTTGTAACTTTGTTGACCTCAACATGTCAGTAGCCTACAGTTCTGAGCTTCTGAGTCAATGTTGTTTCACAGAGTGGGGATACAATCCCACTCTGTGGGCAGAAACCTTTCCCCTTGAAAGGCTGCATTTTCGATAGTCCATTTTGACAGAAAGTAGCAGAGTGTCAAGGGCCATGCATTTCATTTAAATTAGTTTAAGTGGACATTTAAATAAAGCCCCAAAGTAATAAACTTAAAATATTGAATTGGGAAGGAAAAAGGAAAAGCCAGTGGTAACTACCTTTGATAGAATATATATATATATATTTTAAAAATCAAAGAGCAAGATCTTCCCAATTTCCAAGTTACTTTGTGATATACAAGTTCTTTCTTATCAAAAGTTAAATGCCTAGAAAGTTACAACTACTGACATAGGTACTTCTTGAGAAGTGGTAATTGTACGCATGGTGACCATATTGCAATGAGACACTTACTTAAGTAACTTAAGCTAACATATCATATATTCACAAATGGTGCAGCTGCTATGGAAAATACTATGGAGGTTCATCAAAAAATTAAAAATAGAACTACCATATGATCCAGCAGTCCCATTTCTGGGTATCTGTTCAAAAGAACTGAAATGAGGACCTCAAAGAGGTATTTACACTCACCTGTTCATTGCAATATTATTCACAAACAACCAGATGTACATCAGTGGATAAATGGATAAAGAAAATGTGTTTTATACTATACACACAATAGGATATTAGCCTTGAAAAAGAAGGCAATCCTGCCATTTGTCACAGCATGGATGAACCTTGATGACAGCAAGCTAAGTGAAATAAGTCACAAAAGGATAAATATTACATGATTCCTCTTATATGAAGAAACTACAATAGTCAGACTTGGAAGCAGAAAGCAAAATGGTGGTTGCCAGGGGCTGCGAGGAGGGGGAAATGCTGAGTTGCTTGTCAACAGGTGTGATGTTTCAGTCATGCAAGATGAAAAAGTTCTAGAGATCTGCAGTGCAACATTATGTCTGGAGCTAACAGTACTGTATTTATTGTACACTTAAAAAATTATTAAGAGGCTTCCCTGGTGGCTCAGATGGTAAAGAACCTGCCTGCAATGTGTGAGACCTGGGTTTGATCCCTGGGTCAGGAAGATCCCCTGGAGAAGGGAGTGGCTATTCACTCCAGTACTGTTGCCTGGAGAATCCCAAGGACAGAGGAGCCTGGCAGGCTACAGTCCATAGGGTTGCAAAGAGTTGGATACACCTGAGCAACTAACACTTTGACTTTTCTCACCCTCATGTTAAATGTTCTAACTACCAAAAAAAAGTTGACACTCACCTGACTTCTCTGGCTACTGTTGATTATCAAGCAAACAACTGTCAATACTATTTTCCTAATAGCTAGATGTGCCAGGCTGAGGGTGTGCACTGATGAATAAGTGTACCTATAAAAGACCTAGCCCAGCCCCAGGAGCCAGGGCATGGTTAGAGGAAAGGGAAGTGGCGGGCACCAGCCAACGGCAGCTGCCTTCTAGTCCTCAGTCCCAGCAGAGCCAGGTGGGGTTAGGGAGCCCAGGACTTGGGGGAAGTGTCCTGCCTACCTCTGCTTGGCTATCTGGTCCCTGGTTTACCCAACAACTTCAGCAGGAACAACTCCCAGGGCTTTTCGGACTCTGATCTCTTCCCTTCCCATCGCGTCCTTTCCCATTCCAACCCTCAGCTGCTTTTTCTACCTTACTCCAGAAAAAAAAAAAACAACACCATGGGGGCTCTACACCAGTGTTTTATAAAAGACAGGTGCCATACCCACACTCATATGCCTCACCCTCCACTGACATAAGCCTGGGTATGCTAATTAGAACAAATGAAGATAGACATCAGATCTGTATAGATACAAAATAAAAAAGGAAAGAATTAGAACAATGAAAATGAATGTATTGACACTATAAAAATATAAAACTAGATACTATGACAAGATACTATTGACATTATTATAGTATAAAACAAGGTGGGGAAAAAAAGGGCTTCTCCAAACAATAATCCCCTTTACAAAATAAAACACGTTACAAAGCTACTAGGTACACTTCACTCACAGAGCACATTTATAAAGCAGGATCCTAGATCAAATTACTAAGGTCTAGTCCCCACTTTTTTGGCTAATATTTTGCTTCTCTGCTCATTCATTGTTGCTTAATAAAAGCTCACATCCTCTATTTCTCTCCAATCTACCAGTTCATTTGACAGATTCTGCTGACATATCAAAAGAAGAAAATCATTTCTATGAGCAATTCAGATTTTTGCTTAAAGATGTGGTTTTTAGGACCAACGTGTTTCTGAAATCAGTTTTCCAGCAGTGAAATACTCAGAGAACTAAGTTAACAGTTTACTCTGAAACGCTGTCATTTATTTCAAAGGCAGACTGTAATTTTGTTTGTTTGGTTTTTGTTTTCCCAGCTTCGGGTCTAAGCTAAACTTAAACACTGTCAGATTAACATGGAAGAGGGGCTGTAGGTGCAGGCAATGCTCTCTCTTTCCTGGATGCTAACTACCCGGTGCATTCGCTTTATAAAAGTTCATCAAGCAATAATCTTATGACACATTTACCTTTCTGTGTTTACCTTATACTTCCAGAAAGAGTTTTAAAAACTAAACATGCTATCTCCATATAAAGACACAGGAGATATAGACAGTTATGATATGATTTACAAAGGGGATATGATTTACCAAGAGCTTTTCTGGTCAAACTACTGCAATGGTTGTTGCCTGAAACCAAGAAAGAATAATAGGTTCAGGGACCCAATCTTAGGCCCTGGAAGTTCATTCTTATTTGTTGGGGTATGCCTAAGCATAACAAACAACAATATCCCTCACTTCCCCCCAGCTTTGCTGAGATACAACTGGCATATAACATTGTGTAAGTTCAAGGTATACAATGTGTTGACCTGATACACTTATGTATTTTAAAATGATTACCTCCATGACCTAAGCTCACCTCTACATCATGTCACATAATTACCATTTCTTTTCTGTGGTGAGAACATACAGGATCTACTCACTTAGCAATTTTCAAGTGTATGATATAGAATTATTAACCATAATCACTATGCTAAACATTAGATCCCCAGAACTTATTCATCTTACAACTGGAAGTTTGGACCCTTTGTTTGAACAGCATCCATTTATTCAACAGAGTGTTTTGCTCTCTTGTGGCTTGGGGGTAGACTTTGCAGAAAAAAATCTCCTCTCTTAGCACAGGAATCCCCAGGAGACTGCACTCAGCCATAACCAGCTGTGCCTGTCCATCTACCAGGCAGTTCAAGTTCAGGGGTGTCAGTCAATTGCCACAACCTGTTTACAAAGTCACATACCCACTGTCTCTCTCTTCCCCTCCTCTCCTCCCCCAGGACATCACCACTGGACCCCTAGACCCCATTTAACCAGTGCTTCGTCCCTTCTGCTTTGAAACAAGCAAATATACTCCTACTGAAGATGGCGGGGGCGGGGGTGGGGGGGGGGAGCTTACCTTGACTGTACTGACCTTTCAGTGGTCTCTCCTCTTGTTGATTGCTTGCCTCTGAATCAGCCGAACTCTTTTGACCCTTCCCAAAAGCCCTTCCTGCTTTCTGTTTGTATGTCTAGACAGTTCCAGAGAAGGTGATTCCCCCCACCCTGCTACTTCCAGGGATGGAGGGGGCACGTGGCCTGAACCAAAACTGAAGCCATGATCAATTTGTTATTATCCTTCATGTACCACTAGGAATTTTGAAAAACTGAGTCCCCTCCTATATTTTTAGGTTGACATCCAAAATCCTTCATTATCAGTTTTTCTTTTCATTATCAGTTATAAATGGCTGGAAAAGAAATAATCTTGTGTAATTTTTGACATTTTAAAATAAAACTATTAATTCACTCTTTTATGTGGCTACAACAGAATCTAAATGCCATGGCATCTGGTTTCCAATATCTAAAATATGTGAACAAGCTCTTCTATAACAGGCCAAAGTTTCCACTGTTCTTTTTTATTACTTAAAATTGTATTTCTATTCTATTTCTTTCCCAGAATTTGATCACAATGTAATGAATGTTCTTTATTGCTATTAAGTGAGCCATCATTCCTTTGTGCAATAAAATATGTCTATTATTTGAGGTTAATTTTTTTGTAACCATAAAGTTCATAAGGGTTTTCTACACTGCTATTATTACAATTTTTGTAAGTAAAAATTTAATTAAAAAATCTAAATATATGATGTTTTGATAAGTAATGACCAAACATAAATAGTAAAGTTGTACAGAAAAGGTATTTTTTAATGAGATGGATGTGGCTGTTTTTATATTTTAATTAGCTCATAAATCCATGGATAGATGTTACTAATTTTGGAAAAAGGTTTCCAGAATTCTTTTGCTATTGTTTTTCTTTTTATAGATGTAAGTGCTGAAACTTCACTCATATAAATAAACAGAAGAAAAGAGATTCTATCAAAGAAATTAATATTTTACTATTAGCTTCACAGGTCATATAGCTAAAATCATAAAGTGGTATGCAAAAAAACTTTTTTAATGATCAATTAGTAGGTATGTTACAGTTTTTTCTTAATTTTGTTGGATACAAAGATTTTGAAATCACATGTCCCGTTAATAGACTTGATTCCCATTTAGGGTCATTTACTCTCTCAATTTTGGGGAATCATAACAAAAAGGCTTTACCTAGATAGCAAATGACTATGAATTATGCTAGTAATTGTCAATTTTATCAAAAAGAAGGTAAAGATGATGATATCAGATTTAATGTGAGATGGACACCCTGACAAAGTCTACACATAACTGGAAGAGCAGGAAGAAAGAGGAGGTAGGGTGGACGCAAGTGTTCTGTCTGCCCTGAAAATCTTTATGAATTAAGAATTCCTACAATTAAATAAGAAAAAACCAAATCACTCAATTTTTTAAAATAGATAAAAGATTTGAATGAGAATTCCCCAAGAGAAGATATCCAAGTGGTCAAAAGGCACATGATAATACATTCAACTTCATTAGCCCTTTGGGACATGCAAATTAAAACCACAATGAGATACTTCTTTATACCTACTACTTAGTTAAAATTTTATTAAAAGACTATCAGTTTCTAATGTTTGGGGGACATGGAGAAATTGGAGCTCTTATTCTTTGTAGCCGAGAGTATAAATCAGTAAAACCACAATGAAAAGCTGTTTGGTGCCTTACTATGAAGTTAAGCCTGCACCACCCTATGATCTAGTAATTCCACTCTAGGTATTTATCCCAAAGAAATAAAAACTCAAGTCTGCACAGAGACTTGTTCACATATGCTCACAGATGCTTTTACTACAATAGTAAATAAGAAAAAATGTAGACAACCCAAATGTCCATCAACAGGAGAATAAACAATGATTATACTTTTATATAGATTGATAAATCTCAAAAACATTATGCTGAATTAAGAAGCCAGACACAAAAGAGGACAAACTGAAGGATTACGTTTATATGAAGTCCCAAAACAAAACTGATTTGTGGTGGGAAAATCAGCAAGTGGTGACCTTTGCAGTTGGCTCTGACTGAGAAGGCACACAAAGACACTTTCTGAGATGGTGAAAAAGTGTTATATGTTAACCTTGGTGGTAGTATAGGTAAAATCCCATTGATCCGATTATGCCTCAATTTCTACAAAATTTAAACGCTGTGATATATAAAACCTGAAATTTACTTGTCTAACATAATTAAAACACCGTATTTTATCACTACTAAGACACATTTCCACACATTTTAACATTTCTGAAGTCAGGATATGCCTTATACTCAACGGCTCATCATGGTTTATTGGCAGCATATTTTTGTTGCTAGAAGTATATAAACTAATGGTACATCTTAGATTCATTGAAAATTGGTATCTTCTTTCTAATTTTTTTTTTATTTTGCAAAGTTCTTACTAAAGTTATTAAAATCAAACTTTTCTCAGACTCCCTACTTGGCCTACTCTGGAATCTAGAAAAGCCTCAATTTTATGACCTATGGAATGACATTCTTTAACACCCATGTCCCTGAGTAGTTTGAAGACAAATTACAATGACTGCCAGGCTCCAGCCCCATGTGGCTCTAGCATCCACACCTGGGGCTCCTCCACTAAGGTGCTCATCCGTGTTTCAGTCTGAAGGCCTCATCAGGCCAAGAGCAGTAACACGTGATCACTGCCACGACTCAGCAGCCCAGCTCCTCCTGCCGCCAATTCCACTCTGTCCTCGTCCAGTCCTAATGATTAGTTTCACAGAATGGAGAGAGGTGCCAAGTGAAACTTCTCTCTTCCCAAAACTAGTGTGAAAGATACTATATGTTGGCTTATTAACAACTGTCCCCCACCTTATTAACCCATATAATCCTCCATTACAGAGGCTGGAAAGCCAAACACTCAGTTTTCCAACTTCCCCTGTTAGTTGTGGCAGCCACCGACACAGTTCTGGCTGACGAAAGGCGAGCCCTCACTCTGAGGTCTGTGGGTGTGAGGAAGGAGGGGGCTGGGAAAGATGATTCCTTGCTACTCTGCCTCATGGCGTCTTGCCTTGAACTTTGATGGGATGGCTGAAGATAGAGCAGCTTCCTTGCAACTGTTAAACAGCAAGATAAAGAATCACACACCAAGGAGGGCAGAGTGGGAAACAGCTTCAAGATTATAAAGTTTTTAAGAAATGGTGACATCGACTCAGGGATTGAACCCAGGTTTCCTGCATTGCAGGCAGATTCTTTACCATCTGGGAAGACTCTACCATCAGGGAAGCCCTGTGATATTGTGGCTATTTTTCTTGAAGTTCTTATACTTTAGTGATCCATATTGAAAGGTTTATACACTACTACTAAGATATCTACAACTTGCTTCAAAATAACTCAGTGGGGGCTGCTGGGAAAGTGAGTGTAAGTATAGATGAAACAAGATTATAGATAGATAACTGTTGAAGTTAGACATACAAGCATCTTCTCTCTACTTCTGTGTATGTTTCAAATTTTCCATAATAAAAAGACTGAAAGATTTGGCAGACACTACTTCTGTAATCAAACTTAGCACTACCAGTTGACAGTCACAGGGCTAACATCACAGAGGATTAATCATGTCGAGGTCATGTAGCTCACGATATGATGCAATGAGAGGGGCACTCCACCTCTGGGGCATTCTTCCCCCAAACCCACAGTCCCAGGCTAAGTATCAGAAACACCAGCCAAACCATGTTGAGGAACCATCTACAAACTGGCTAGTAATCTTCAAAAAGTGTCCAAGTCATGAAAAACAAGTGAAGGCTTAGAGACACACAAGGATCCTAAGGAGACATGAAATCTAAATGCAATGTGATACCTGGATTGGATTGTGGAATAGGACAAACACATTAGTAGAAAAACTGATGAAATTCCAAAAAACTATGGTTTCGTTAATAATAATGTACAAACTTTTTACTTTTGACAAATGTTCTTTATACAAGACAATAATGTTAGGAGAAACTTGGGGAAGAGTATATGAGAACTCTTTGTACTTTCTTTGTGATTTTCCTGTGAATATAAAATTATTTCAAAGTAAAAAGTTTATTTTTTAAAAAGTCTAAAAGAGTTCGGATTCCTAGTGGTATTATTGAAGCACTGAACCAACACCAGCAACAGCCTACCTTCAGATTTCTTGTTACATGAGAAAAACAAAACACATCTTACAAAGTAAATGTCACTCAACTAGTCTGTTACTTGAGCTGAATAAAATATGGACTGATAAAATGTGTTTATTGTCTATCTGATGCAATTAGCTCTTAAACCCCAGAGCTGAGAACAATGGCATTAAGTACCTCACAGCAAATGGGGTCAGTTCCTGACCCTCGGTGCTGGCCAGCATCTGTCATTTCAGCAGAATTCACAGGACCAACACCCCACCCCATTCCCACTCCTAGCTGACAGAAGGGAAAGACAGGAAGTGGGAGGGAAGGAAATGTTGGAAACCTGCCTAAAGAAAACAATGAGCAAGACCCTTTAGTAAAGCAGTTGTGACACAAGATCAAAGCACAAAACAACAGCTTTCTTTTCAACTATACCCATCAACTATAAAGGAATTGATCAACATAATGGAAAACAATTTCACTCAAGTAGCAACAAAAACTCCAAAATATCTTGGAATAAACTACTAAAAATGAGCACGATATATGTGAATAAAACTATAAAGTTTTATAGACATAAAAGACTTGACTCATTTAAAAAACATGATCATGTTCTTGGATATAAAAATACTACATTGTAAAGATGCCAGTGCTTCCTAAATGAATCCATAAATTAAATACATTGCCAATCAAAGTTTCAATGTAAAACCTAAATCATAATCATATATACTACACAAAAATTAACTGAAAGCAGATCATATATCTTAATATAAAATACAAAACTGTAAAGCATTTATAAAGAGATAAAGATAAAGATAACAAGAGAAACTTTTTGGGAATAAAGAGATCTTGGTCATGACACCAAAAGTAGAGTCAGTCAAAAAATAAATAAATAAATAAATAAACTGAACTTTATCAAAATGTAAAACTTTTGCTCTTAGAAAGGCACTGTTAAGAGGGAAAAAAAGACAAGCTACTGACGGGGGAAGATATCCACAAATCTTGTATCAACAAATAAGATCAGCTACATAATTTATGAGGCCCAGTACCAATTGAAAATGTGGAACTCCTTGTAGAAAACTTATTAAGAATTTCAGCTACAACAGCAGAACATTAAATGGGGCTCCTCTGAACATAGGTCTGTGTGACCACACGGGTCACACTCCCATGAAGCCACCCTTGCCAACAAAGGATTTGCACCCAGAATATATAAAGAACCCTCAAAACTCAATAATAAGGAAACAAATAACCCATTTTTAAAATGAGCAAAAGATGTGAACAGACACTTGCACCAAAGAGAATGTGAGAATGGCAAATAAGGACGTGAAAAGATGTTCAGCACCATTAATCATTATTAACCATTATTATTAATCATTGTTAACCATGATGAGATCCCACTGCACACTGATCAGAATGACAGAATTAAAAGGACTCACGACACCAAGGGTTGATGAGGGTAATGGAGGGACCTGTACTCTCAAACATGACTTGGGGGAATGCAAAACAGGACTGCTGCTCTGGAAGAGTTTGGCAGTCTTTACAATTAAATATAAGCTCAGCATGTAATCCAGAAATCCCACATCTTGGTATTTAGCCAAGAAAAATGAAGATTTATGTTCACACGAAAGTCTGTACGTGAGTGTTTAAGATGACCCTCTCTTCAGAGTGGTCCCGAACTGCAAACAACTTGAGTGTCCTTCAGCAGAGAAGAATGAATAAGCTGGGATGCATTCATGCCATGGGATATTACCTTACAATGCGAGAAACAAACTCAAAACTTGGGTGAATCTCAAAGGCACTATGCTGACTGAGAGATCGGTCTCAGCAGGCTATATACTATTCGATTCCATGCATATAAAATCCTCAAAACAACAAAATTATAGTGGCAGAGGATAGACAGTGGATGTCAGGAGCTACAGTTGGAGGAAGATCTGACAGTAAAAGGGTTGATGAAAGTGTTGCATATCCTGGCTGGGGTGGTGCCTACACAAATCTACATACGTCAGTACTCACAGAACTGTACATTTTCCCCAAAGTTAATTCTACTATATGTTAATTTTTTTTAATGTCCGATGTAATTTTAAGTTGAACTTGACAAACTAACACTAAACTTCAGCTCTAAGGCAAAAAAAATGAACAAGAATAATGAAAATATTTTGAGGAATATTCCATTGTGTATATGTACCACAGCTTTCTTATCCATTCATCTGCTAATGGACATCTAGGTTGCTTCCATGTCCTGGCTATTATAAACAGTACTGCAATGAACATTGGGGTACACGTGTTTCTTTCAATTCTGGTTTCCTTGGTGCGTATGCCCAGCAGTGGGATTGCTGGGTCATATGGCAGTTCTATTTCCAGTTTTTTAAGGAATCTCCACACTGTTCTCCATAGTGGCTATACTAGTTTGCATTCCCACCAACAGTATAAAAGAGTTCCCTTTTCTCCACACCCTCTCCAGCATTTATTGTTTGTAGATTTTTGGATAGCAACCATTCTGACCAGCGTGAGATGGTACTTCATTGTGGTTTTGATTTGCATTTCTCTGATAATGAGTGATGTTGAGCATCTTTTCATGTGTTTGTTAGCCATCTGTATGTCTTCTTTGGAGAAATGTCTGTTTAGTTCTTTGGCCCATTTTTTGATTGGGTAGTTTATTTTTCTGGAATTGAGCTGCAGGAGTTGCTTGTATATTTTTTAGATTAATTGTTTGTCAGCTGTGGTACATATACACAATGGAATATTACTCAGCCATTAAAAAGAATACATTTGAATCAGTTCTAATGAGGTGGATGAAACTGGAGCCTATTATACAGAATGAAGTAAGCCAGAAAGAAAAACACCAATACAGTACACTAACACATATATATGAAATTTAGAAAGATGGTAACGATAACCCTATATGCAAGACAGCAAAAGAGACACAGATGTATAAAAAGTCTTTTAGACTCTGTGGGAGAAGGCAAGGGTGAGATGATCTGAGAGAATAGCAGTGAAACATATATATTATCATATGTGAAACAGATCACCAGTCCAGGTTCGATGCATGAGACAGGGTGCTCAGGGCGGGTGCACTGGGATGACCCAGAGGGATGGGATGGGGAGGGAGGTGGGAGGGGGGTTCAGGGTGGGGAACACATGTAAACCCATGGCTGATTCATGTCAATGTATGACAAAAACCACTGCAATATTGAAAAGTAATTAGCCTCCAATTAAAATAAATAAATTGAAATTAAAAAAAAAAGAAAATATTTTGAGAACAGTGTTTGAAGACCTGTCCCACCAAATTTGAAAACATCCTATAAGATTATCCTAACTGTTTGACATGGAAAGCCTGGTTGGTTTAGACAAATAAATCTATAGAAAGGCAAATCACTGGAAGAGTCAGAAGCAGGTATTCATGAAAATTTAGTTCAAGATACAGTTTATATCTTAGACCAACAGGAACAAGAGGGTCAATTAAATAGATGGTTGGGAACAAAGGATATCTATTTTTTTCAAAGTATGGTTATATCACATTAATGTATTAAAATAAAACTTAGCTACATTAAAGATTCATTAATTGTACAAGATTGTAACTTTTCTTCAGAAATCTGTGTGTGTGTGTGTGTGTGTGTGGAGCATCCTTTGTAACAGCAAAGGGAGAGAGTGAGAAAGACAACAAATAAAAGAAATGTCCATCAGAAGTTACATGATGCACATTCATGCTACGGAATAGGTATATTTACATATGTTCTGGCATGAAAAGATTCAGGAAATGTAGTGCAAAATGCACAGAAAGATGTCTTTATATTGAAGCTGCAAACCAACTGATCTAGAGGGCTTGCTCTAACTGCTAACCTGGAAGAGAGGGGAGGAGGAGGTTCACTTTTACCCTGCAGAATTCACTTTAAAAAGCTTTTCACTACATAGAGCAACGCATTATTTATTGTTCAAACAAACAAACAAAAAACCTTAACTTCACCTAACTTCAGCATGTAGTGGCAGGAGGAAAGAGGCCTGAGAGAAGAGCTTTGCAAGCCTGGAGACAGGCTTGTCAAGTCTGCGAGAGGCTGTCACAAGAGAAGGACGTTTGTGCTAAGTGACAGCCAGATCCTCCCTGGCCAGCAGGACTTTTTGTTCCCTTTGCCACCCAAGGCCCAGTTCCCCAGTAAGAAGTAGTTTTCAAGGAATAAGAAGACTCTTTTAGCCCAGATCCAGGGTTAGTAAATGTTTACTGATTTGCATTTTCCAATGTGTTAGAGAGGACTCTTGAGAGTCCCTTGTACTGCGAGGAGATCAAACCAGTCAATCCTAAAAGAAAACAATCCTGAATATTCATTAGAAGGACTGAGGCTGAAGCTGAAGCTCCAATACTTTGGCCACTTGATGTGAAGAACAGTATCATTAGAAAAGACCCTGATGCAGGGAAAGATTGAAGGCAGGAGGAGAAGGAGATGACAGAGCACAAGATAGTGGATGGCATCGCTAACTCAATGGACATGAGCTTGAGCAAGCTCTGGGAGTTGGTGATGGACAGGGAAGCCTGGCATGCAGCAGTCCGTTGGGTCACCAAGGGTCAGACTCGACTGAGTGACTGAACAAGTAGCAACAACGATTTTTACAAGAAAAAGAAAAGCAAGAGATAGAAAACCACGGTAGTGCTCAACTGTGAAAAGAATGCTCTGCCACAATCAAGTGAAAAGACAAGTAAAGAAATCAACTGGCTAAGGCCCTGGGGAGCACTCAAGAGGATGAGGAGGGATTCGAGCTGTATTCCTGCTTCACCTTCCCTCCTGGGTTGTGAGCTCTTGGAGGGTAGGAATATTTCTCAGATTTCCCTGAAGGTCTTAAACAATGATTTGCTCATAGTAGAATCAATACATCAGTGACAGACTATTTAAAGAGCAAAGTATATGCTCTGACAACCTTTTGTTCGAATGTAAATTACGGTTTTCTGGAAATTACACCCCTTTAGCTGTAGTTTATTCTACCTGTATCTGAAGGTGGAATGCAGAAGGATTGTCCTTCATTCTGTAGGGTACAAGAGCTCACATCATACTCACTATAGTCAGGAAGGTCAGAAAACCCCAAAGAATTAGAACCTGAGCAGGACCCTATAGAGCCTTCATGGGGAAAACCCCCACCCTGTGTCCCCTGCCTCTTGTTTGTATCAATAGAAAAGTTTCAGCCTCCCAGACCTTCTGAGTTCCAAAGAGCAAATTTAATCAGAGAAGTGAGAAAATGAAAACACAAAGGAAAGCAGTCAAGTAAAAGAGAATAATAATAATTTAGCTATAAAGCAAAGTAAAGGACTCCTGGTGCATCAAGGGCTAGAGATAATATCCCTAGCCACATCCTTGGGTTGTTTTTACAGAAACCAAACTCCTACCAGATGAAAATTGCTGGCCACTGGCACAGAAACCTCAGATAGGTTGGAAACAGAAGGTTGATTGAGATTCCTAAAACATCACCCTCTTACCTTGTCATCAACCATCAGAGAACTGTGCACCAGCTGATCACACATCTGTGACCCTTTCCCTCGCACTCTCTTCAACAACCCTTTCCTGAAAGCCACTGGGGAGCTCAGGTCTTTGAGCATGAGCTCCCATTCTCCTTGCTTAGTGCTCTACAAATAAATGCTGTATTTACCTTCTCCACAAGCTGGGGTCCATAGACTCACTTTGTTGCATGTCAGGCGTTGGACCCAGTTCAGTCTGGTAGTAAGTTCAGCATGGCAAGCTCTCCTGATAGAAGAAAATAATGCAAAATTTAACTTGGTTAAAACTTTTAGGTTTCCAGTCTTGTTTCTCAAAATTCTCCCACAACCTAAATCAGTAGCTACATCTATTAGATGAGCCACAAGTACATCCTTTATTAAATAACTGATGCCCTGCAATAAATGGCAGCTTTGAAGGAAATAGTCATCTTCCAAAAGGCTTGTTTCACCTAATTCTTATAAAAGTCATCAGACACTGAGACATACAGTTGTTTATTACTTAATTAGAAGGCTTCAGAAACATCACATTTTGGTTTTCTTTTTTTTGACAAATAATTCTGAGTCCTACCATATGTCATGCAATCGAGAAAGAATGGTGAGCAAAGCTGAACCATACCCTCCAGTTTATGGAGTTTACTGAATAATGGTGCTTTTTCCATACAGTTCCCTGAATTCCACTCCATACTTTCTGAATAAGAATCCCTAGGACAGTCACAAACTTCAGTGCCTATCAAAACCAGATTGCTCTCCTCTCTACCTCCAGAGTTTCTGATTCAGTTATTCCAGGGTAGGGTTCAACAATTTGCATTCTAACAAATTTAGATTCAGGTGATGCCAATGCTGCTGGTCTGGGGACCACACTTTGACAACCACTGGCCTAGGGCACAGGACGCAAGCATCTGCAGTGATTCTGATGGGTGTCCAGGGTTAAGAACCACTGGAGTACCATCGGCCCATCACCATGTTGTTTGCCATTGATAATGGAATTTCAAAAGAAGCACAAGTCCAGTCTCTGCTTCCAAGAAACCCACAGTGAGATAGGAGAGATAAAACACAGCCGAATTTTATGAATAAATGAAGTGCCTTTCTGGGTGTATTGTTACATTTACACAAACCATCCAGAAATGTGTATCCTCTGTGGAGGTTAGAGAGGGTTAAAAAGGCTGCTGGGTCTTGAAAACTAAGTGATATATGGATAGGCAGGCAGGAATTGGCAAATTTTTAATGAAAAATTAGAGACTTCTCTGTAGCTCAAACGGTAAAGAATCTGCCTGCAAGGCAGGAGACCAGGGTTCGATTGCTGGGTTGGGACGTTCCTCTGGAGAAGGGAATGGCAATCCACCCCAGCATTTTTGCCTGGAGAATTCCATGGACAGAGAAGCCTGGCGGGCTACAGTCTGTGGGGTCACAAAGAGTCGGACACGACTGAGTGACTAACACAGTCCACAGTAATGAAAAATTAACTGAGTCCATTTGCTGACAAACCCCAGGACTAGTAGCAGCACCTGTGACTTTGTCACCCAAAGAAACTACAGGTATTTTCATATCATATTTCAGTTAACTATAGATATTTCAAATATTGTTTATAGACATTACCTCTGTGAAATTATAACAGTCACAGGTCTGCCTCTAGATCTTATAGGAAATGCAAGTATGGCTTTTTTTTTAATCAATGTAACTTTTAAAATATTTTGGTAACTGTATTGCAGTATAACTTTAGTGTAAGTTTCTCTTGAAATCTTACATGTTTCACTGTATGCATTTAACAATTACTCTGGGGAGGGGTATATGGCACAAAACCCGGTGAAGATGGCATTAGCAAGGCTGGGTGGGCATGAGGGCAGAGGAAGAACAGGAGACAGGGGCAGGGTGCGGAGTTGGGGATAAAAGTCAACTACGTCTGGACTGGTGGAGGGTTGGGTGGGGGCTTAAAAACCAAGGACAGAGTCCACAAGTCTGGTGGACTGTTTGTCCTTAAGATGTAGTTGTTGGTCTCAGTTCTGACTGAATAGTTGCAATGGGACTTCTCAGATTTTGGTATAGACAAGAATTCTATGGCGAACTTATGAAAACACAAACACAGCACATACAGCAGTCCATCCACACAGACCCGTCTTTGATTACCTCTGATATAATTAATGACACATACACAGAAAAATCAAGTTCAGGAACAGCTACACGTTGTGCTAGTGGTAAAGAATCGGCCTGCCAATGTAGCAGACACATGAGATGTGGGTTCGATCCTGGGGTTGAGAAGATCCCCTGGAGGAGGAAATGGCAACCCACTCCAGTGCTCCTGCCTGAGAAATCCCAAGGACAGAGGAGCCTGGTGGGCTACAGTCCATAGGGTCTCAAAGACTCAGATACAACTTAGTGACTGAACACTACACACGTTGTGTCATAATACTTTCTGCATTTAGCAATATGGTGCAAGTACAAAGTGGGAAAGAAAAAAATGTCCCATGCTAAGTAGATAAGTAAAACCTTTAGAGCAATGAAATCAGATTCATGCTCAGACCCTTTATCATGCCAGTGTGCACAGTCACTCTTCAGGAGAAGAATGTGGAGGGCAGTGTGTCCCAAGTTTATGTGGCCACTAAATCATCAGTCATGCTGGACTAAGAGTCCTGAGGACACATTTTGAGTAAAGCTGATATCTTTGGAAAAGCTTTCCCAAAATACAAGAGACCATTTAAGGCAATCTACAGATAAAGAATTTTTGTTCATAAGCCTTTGCCCATGGGACCTGAGGAGCTGAATAAACATCATAAGGTTCAGTTGAAGACAGTTTCTCGGACTCCTATTTCCTTATTTCACCTAAATTATTGATTTCCCTGAATGCTAACTTTTTTGCTCTACAAGACCTCAGGGGAGAGGCCTATCTAAACAGCCAGCTACCCTATGATGAGTCTGAGGTTGGGACACTAAACTCACATTGCACCCACGTGTGTACACACACAAGCCTCCATCTTCAATCCATCGTTTCTTCACAGAACTTTTACTTTGAGGACTGTTCAAGATTGGCCAGCTAGCATACCATGACAATATGACATGACTTGGGGGTTTCAATGGTTATTCTTATTGCTCAAGGGGGAAAGAATACAGAACATGAGGCCCGAGCCTCCATGGGACAATCAAAACACAGCCGATGCCTGTGTTCACTGACAGTGTGTAAGAGGGACAAAGAATGAGAAAATTCACTCAAAACAATATACTAACACATATATATGGACTTTAGAAAGATGGTAACGATAACCCTATATGCAAAACAGAAAAAGAGACTCAGATGTATGGAACAGACTTGTGGACTCTGGGAGAAGGAGAGGGTGGGATGTTTCAGGAGAACAGCATTGAAACATGTATATTATCTAGGGTGAAATGGATAACCAGCTCAGGTTGGGTACATGAGACAAGTGCTCGGGCCTGGTGCACTGGGAAGACCCAGAGGGATCGGGTGGAGAGGGAGGTGGGAGGGGGGACTGGGATGGGTAATACATGTAAATCCAGGGCTAATTCATATCAATGTATAACAAAAACTACTGTAATGATGTAAAGTAATTAGCCTCCAACTAATAAAAATTTAAAAAAAAAAAAAAAAAGAAGGAAAAAAAAAAAAAAAAAAGTCTGCTGTCAGGTTTTTTGGACAGGCCATTACAACAACTGGGTCTCTACCACGTTCGGTCTCTGGATGCCTGGCCCCTGGCTACATTTCTCCTGAAGTGTTCTCCCTGAGTCCTGCCAAGAGCCAGCTTCTACACAGGACCAGTACTTTGGATGACATTATCATCCTTTCCTTCAAATAAAGAAACCTGCCTCCTCAAGACCTAAAAATACTCCTCAGACTTGGAGCTCACCCTTGTTTTCATCAACACCTGTCCACTGGACCAGTTGCTCAACTTGGACAAGCCAAAAGCAAAGAAAAAGCAGCAGTTTTGAGGAAGCCAGTTCTCCTTGAAATATCGAGTTCACAGAAAGAGCAAAAATCTTTCTTCTTTTGACCATGAGAATTCCATTCTCATCCCAAACTCACACTCTTTTCTAAATTCACTTTTTTGGGGGGATTTTTTTCTGAGGGGAATGATCTTGGTAGGACAGAACAAAAATTATTTTGATTGAGCTTTTTTCATTGCAACTGGTACAAAGGCAAAGAAAGACTTAGTTGAATACTTTTTCCATTCTTAGAAATTGACTTAAAAAAAATCCCATCACAGTCAAATAAAATTTTCTCAGAGAAACATTGGGTAATTTAAACTATGTGTGAGAAGATTTTAGAGCTCAACGGTATTGCATTCTGAATTCATGGACTGTTGTTTTGGTTAATATCCCATATTTGGGAGGCTAACTATCTATTTTATTCATGTCAAACTCTTCTGTCTAGCCTTCAAGGCCCCTTGCGGTCACAGGCTGTGAGTGGGTTTGGGAGGGCAGCATAGGAGCAGAGCAGAAGTCACAATTGTTTCAAGCTTCAAGAGACATCAGTGTGAGGAAGCGCCATGGTCAAGGGAGAGGGTGAAAGTCAGATGTCCTGACTGTGAGAAAGGGCAGTCCACGGAGGAAGAGCTCAAAGCAGATCAAGGGCAGAATAGGGCCCCGATAGTGAAAGGCTATCATGGTGAGTGAGGAGAAGAGGGATGGGAAAACAAACCCAGTGCAGAACTGGATGAAAACTAAGGAAACTGGGTTGGGGGTTGGTCAGTGGTCTGGGGATAAAGGCAGAAAGCTCGGAGGTGCTATGGTCAGCCTCACTTGCACTTTGGAGGAAAGACATTTTGTTCTCAATGGGTTAGTCACAGAAACAGCCTCTGACACAACTGGTCTCAGTTTGCCTCCCTAGACGTCTCCCTTACACATCTGTTTGACTCACATCAGACAAGACAGCTCCCTCATCCTCAGGCAGACTCTAAAGCTTCCCCTCTTTCCTGCTTTGATCTTTCTGTTTCCATTCTTGCCTACAGAATTTCTTTCTTCCTAGAACTCCACCTGTCAAATCCTACCTACTCCTTCCTGGACCAGCTCAGATGTCACTTCTATGAAGCCTTCCCTCCTGTCACTAGATCCCATCTCTGCATGTGAGACATGTGTGTTCAGTTACAGGCAGTCACTAACTTGGAGGTGACTGAGAGCCCACAGTAGCAAAGGGTTGGGGGTGAGAATTATTTCACTGCATCTCCTCTTGGGGTGCACACTTCAAACTGTCTGCATTCCAGAATAACTAGTGGTAAATTTATATTGGCATAATCATCTTACCTCCCCAGAAGGTTTGTGTGATGACTGGTGAAGGCTAGCTGTTGAGTAACGTACATCTTAACAGTCTATGTAAAGGAGTTAGAGCAATTCTGAAATGAACAGCAATTGGAGTTACACATATTAGGCATTATAAGCAGAGGATAATGGAGCAGAGACTCTTTAGTTGAGCTCCTTTCTGCACAGGCAGCCGTTTGACACTCCCTCTGAATCATGGTTAATTCAAATATAAAATGGGTAGAGCGTATTTGCTCCACCCACACCCCAGAGCTTCAGAATATGAAAGTAAGATAATGCCCACAAGATATTTACAGGCTGTAAAATGCTAGTATATAGTTGGCATTATCAAAATGATGTTATTTTTAATCATTCAACTAACATGAATTGATGTCTACTATTTGATAAGCAGAAGAATAATATAGACCAAAACATACTTATTATACCTCTTAACTGCATAATCAAGTTAACCTGATGCAAGTTGGTAAGTGAATGTGGAGATGTACAGAAGTTAATGCATTTTTCTCTGCATCCAATGTTGAGAAATAAATTATCTTGACTTTCATTCTTTTGCTATTCTTTTTCCCAATTCCAGAATATCCACATACCTATATTACTTTTATAATTCGGAAAACAAACATTGGTTTGGTCCTAAGGGAGTTATTCTTCTCCCAAATTTCTCCAAGGATGCTCACCAAGCTCCCTTATCCGCACACAGATTCCACGCTCTGTGCTGGTGGGACTGTTGGGTGTTGGGCACCAGACATTGCCCATCTTCCTCTCTCCTAAGCACTTAACAGGCTGCGTCATGTACAACAAGCCCTTGGATTCCTGCATTTTAGCACAGCACAGTTCCAGCAACTTCCTGAACCATTCTACCCACCAGTGCTCACAGATACAAACTTTCCCTCTCCCACACCTATTTTCAAGTAGGACTAACGAAGGCATTATTTCAAAGCCCAGTCTGCAGCTATGAAAAAGAACCACGTAATACATGACAAAACCAAATTATAAATGGCTTTTGAATGATTCTCACCATCTCTCTGAATAACTTTCAATTATGAGCACTCCCACTGGGCTCTAGCTAGCCATTTTCTTTCTTCTTTATAAAGCAAATTCTCAGGGAATTCTGTGACTACATATTTGAAAGTGCAGATTTTTACAATGGGACTTCATATATGTGGGTTGCTAGTGCAAAGGGATCAATCTGAACCAGAAAGTCTGCACATTCCTAGAAAACGACATCGACACCCATAGTTTTCAACATAGTTTTCATTGAACCCCACGAGTCTCGTCTATGGAAAAGAGAAGTGGCCACTGAGAACCTTCTAGGATCTTGACTCTTCTGTCTCTCATCTCTTTTATTCTGTGGCCATACTTCTTTCAATTACACTCATTCCCTTGCTATGTTTTTTTTAGAGGGATCCTCTTTTAACCAATAATCAATTTTTTTTCTTTTAAAGCAGTTAAACACACACCCAGCACAAAATTCAAAAAGTATGAAAGGTATAGCATGAAACCTCAGTCTCCCTTCAACCTTGCTATCAAATGTTAATCTCCATTGTCCTGGGAAAGTACCAGTGAACCAGTTTCTTCAACATCCTTTCTTTTCATTTCTACCACCAATTCTCTAGACTGGATTTCCATTTCTTCACAACTATCGTAATGTAACAGTTCGTTTCTTACACCAGTTTGTCTCTTTGCAGGCCAAACTACCCTTTCTCTATCAGGTAGGATAACTGAAAGAAATGTCTGGGTAAGTTCTAGGCTGGATTTCTATATACATGAGACATATGAATGATAACAAAAGAGAGGCGGATATTCTACAGTGGCAGTGGGAAGCTTACCTAAGAGCCTTATAGAAGAATGTTCTGAAAATGTTTACTGGAAATAATCAATGAGACGAGCATGTCTTGTCTCAGACATGAATCAGGAAAGAAAACTACTTTACTGCAACAGAGAGTTTATAATAAGAAATAACAACAGGTTATTGTTGGGCCAGAGAACTCACAATTGTTAATATCCTTTGAATTAATAATGTTGCCAGACACTATTCTATGGTTTTAGGTATTGTATTATTTATTCTTCAGACATCTTTATGACATATCACTTCCTTATCCATTCTATAGATCAGAAAGAGAGTCTACTGGGGGGGCTTAGTAACTATCCAGGGATACCCAGCTTGTGTGGATTCAAGGCAAATCCAGATTCCAATTTGCTATTGGGAACAAGAATGATTAAAGAAATCTAGAATGTCAGGAATTTGTCAGCTGGAATTGGGGGGCACTTTCTATACATTTGCACCATTCTAGGTGTTGATGAAAATAAAATAGGTGGCTAAAATATGGCTCCTTCCCTGCAAATAACTTGTATGCTGTATTTTTAAACCTGCCATCGCATCGTTCAGAAGGTGACCCAAGCCACTTCATTAAGCTTTTTTTTTTTGGTTTCCCAGCTAGATTGTGACTTCTGAAGACAATCAGTGCCTGACATTCCCTTTAAGTGCACAGACCAGTATTTACTCTTGAATTCCCCTATTCCTGAGTTGTCACTAGATCCAAATGTGACACATATCTCAAGGGGTAAGCAATGGAAAGTCAAAAGCACCTGACTTGTTAGAGCAGTGGCCAAAATATTGTTGAAATCAAGAAAAATTCCAGAAGAGAATGTATGTTTTGCCTTGTTTGTAGACTGGAAAAGCAGATTATCATAGTAGACATATTCCTTAAGCCCTAGTTCTCAGAGAACATCTACCAGGGACAAATCACGAGCCACACAGTTCCACAGGGGACAATTAGAAGTATTTCTCATCCACTGGAAATGAGGCTTTGCACTTTTTTTTTTACACTAAAATATATATGTTAGACACTTCAGTCAGTAAATACGATCTTCGCCAAAGGAGTTTACAAACCGAGGAAGCGGAATATATAACCATGACAGGACTTAAAAGTGAAGGATGCTTTGTAAAGAACATGAGACAGGAAATATTTAATAAAGCATGGGAAAAAATGCCCATGGGCAGCAAGAACTGAACAAGACATGTCAAAATACTGGTTTGGGCAGTAAAAGTTGGTTGCTTGGCATGGGGATATAGAAACACAGTTCCCCTTAAAGCAGAGCTGTCAACCAGTGAGTCTCAGCATCAAAAAGGCTACTGATGTGCCATGAAATAATGACTCCAGCAGTCACAGGATGGCTGATGGGCAGAGGCCAGAGTCTTGGGAGGTGGTCTCTGGCTATGAGACATTAGCCAGGGGTTCCTCAGAGGGCAGTCCGGGCTGACTTAAAGTTGGATATTGTACCCTACAACCCTCAAAGGAGGCAAGCACAGTGATGGCATTTACCATGTGCTGAGTGGAACCAAGAAGGGCATGTACTTAAGAGCCAGCTGAGAGTGTGATGCTGCCAGCTGTAGGCAGGAGACCCCTGGAGTTTCTGGGAGGGCTGCTGTTCCAGGATTCCTGGAACAGGGCATGCAGCCAGAGAGCTGCCAGCCAACACAGGGGTGCTGGAAGGCCAAGGGATTGTTCCAGTGGAGACAGCTCCAACTGGTAGCTCCAAATTCTGGACTTTGACTCTTTCAGGCACTTCTCCGTATTTGCGGCCAAGGTGCCCTTTCAGTGATGACCATCTTGCTACAGAATGAGTCCTCTATCACGTGAAGATTAGGGCTCCATCACCTTTTGAAATATTTAACATAAAAGAGAGTTCAAGTGGATTCAAAATTTATTCTCATTATCCTTAAAATTTCAGCATTATATTTGTCAATTAAGGAAAAAGAACTACAAATTTTTACAATTTCAACAGTTGTTAAAAAATATACACATATATGTGTGTGTACACACACACACACACACACAGTTTTATGTTAGCATAGCCTTCATGGGCAAAGTTACCCTACAATGCTAATTATCAGGAATGCACATACTCCACGCTCTCATTTACTATTTTTGATGAGGAAACATGTCACGGCTTCAAGTACAAAGTCAGCTATAAACAAGTTTGATTCATGGCATCAAGTTGAAATATCTCCTTATAAGATTTTTCAAAATTATTTGGAAGTTTTAGACACATTCAGTATTTAATATATTCTTTAATGCTGTGTATATTTATTCTATTTGTATCACATAAAGAAGTATAAAGACATATTCTCACCATGGCCTGTATATATTAATACATAACTGAATCACACTCACGTTTTTCTAGCACAATACCCAAACGTTATTTTTTTCCCCAGTGTGCTGACATGAAAAACACTGGGGTGTATGCCTGAAAAGCCCTTTGAAATATTCAGCTTTTCTTTTTTTTTTTTTGCAGGCAAGTCAAGTGAGTAGGTGGACAGGAAACAGTGTGCTATGTAAGGACCAGATTGGGCAAAAGCAAAATGGCGAGAGAGTAAGGGTACACCCCAAATGACAAGAAGACTAGAAAAGAGGACTTTCTTTTTAAATCATGGAGGGCATGGAGCATAATTTTGCAGGGCTGGAAGGAAAGGATCAACAGGTGAAAATTAACCCTGACAAAATTAAAATAACTATTTGTATTTTATTTCTACCATTTAATCTGTCAAATATGAAAAGTGATGCAACAAGCCCGAAAGGCATGCCCAGCAAGGCCAGGAGGAATTTAAGAGAGAAGCCAGGTATTCTGGCTGCCTGGCCACTGCCTTTATCCACCAGCCTGAACCTTCCTTTCAGATCATCTTCTCAAATTATCCATAAGAGATTTATCCACATACTCAATAAGAAAAATATTTCTAATTATATCCAACCATTCTTAACATGAATGAGAATTATGCGGGGACACAAGATTGCCAAGACTTTTTTGCCAAACAATTCCTTTTGACTTAAGAAAGAAGAGGCAGCTGCATTGTTTCCATAGCTATCCATATAAAAGAGCCCTTGGAATGAGGCTGACTCGTCCTGCTTTAAAAAGCTCCAAGGTAAGTGGGAACAAGGACCAGACTCTCAAGAGGGACGCTAGCTGCACCACCCCGTGTCGGCTGCAGCTGCTGTCTGGGGTACTGCTCCTTCTGCACATTTTACATCCATGGCTTTAGTTGCCCTCTGTGTACAATAGCCAGTGATGTAGCGAATGGGGTTTTTGGTTTGCTTTCTTTTTGGTTAATTAATCAAGTGCTTTTCCTTCTTTTATAGAACCGTCTCACTTCCAGGCTGCATCTTCTCACTTGCTAACAAGGTAAGATTTGGACTGGAGAAGGCAAGAGCCTCTAGGATGGATGTGTGTCACTTAGCAACCTTTGAGAAAGTGCTTGTCTCAGTAAATACCTAACAACTGTATTTCAGGAAAGATGCAGGAGAGGGAGAAGGCGATGGAGGACTTGCCTTTTAGAACAACACACACAGTCTTAGGACTCTGGCACTGATGGGATGACATTTTAGCAAGGAAAAGTTTATCAAAAGGATATTGTTTCTGTAGGGGGAAAAAAATCTGCATTAAGACTCCCTGGTTAAAAATCTCAAATTTGTAAACATGTGTCCTGCTTTTAGAATTCATTTAGCAAACATGATATCTAACAAGTAGGAAAAGAAGAACCTGGGAAAGCAGGCTGCTTTTACTTCTGTGAAGACTTTAAAAAAGTTACCTTACCCAATGCTAAGTGTTATATAACCAGAACACTGAAATTTTTGTTACATAAATAATGAAAGTATTAGTCTGCCCACTACTGCACACTGCATTTCTAAAGAGAGAGACTGGTGGGTAGATGATTAAAGTGAGTTTCAAGTAACTCGATCACGTAATGACTGAAGTAACATCATCTGCCAAGCCTTTCATTCTACTGATGCCGCTGGTGATCTGCAGACAACACTGAATGAAGCAGCCTGATCCTGTGTCCTTCAGAAGGAAATGTGGCACAGGAAAGTGAGCCTTCAGTGTGGAAGAATGAGGATAATATTTGCTGTGGCTTTTATCCTCAATTAGTTTAACTGGGTTAAGCTGATTAACTGGATTTAATATGCAAAGAAATTATGCCAGAGAAATTCTACTAAGTACCTAACTAAAAAAAAGATAAAATTATAATTTGACCTCGTGCCAAACCAACTGAACATGAGCACTTCCGGCTGAACACCTAAAGGAGGAAATAAAGTTCTCATATTATATGGCAAGAAATGGAATTCTCTTACATTATAATGAATTACATTTTCTATCTTTGTCATAGCCTGAACTTGTTCAAAATGCTTTCTTACCCAAATTTTAACTTTTTTCTCAAACTGTCTTGACTCTGTCTCATGGGCTGTGGATTACAAAAGGCAATATTGTGATCCCTAAAGATGGAGATGCTGAGGCACAGAGGATCAAGTGCAACCCAAGGTCACAAGCTCTTTAGCAGCTTGTGAGGCTACCCCTCAGCTCTCTTATTAGAACATCAGTTTTGAAGGATGAAAGAAGGTAGCCCCGAGTCCACTGCTGGGTACACAGTGACCCCAGATGCCTTTGAGTCTTTGTGATTTCTTGTGATTATGTTTGCTTCAATAACTACAACATGGAGTACAGTGCATCTGCCTGGTGAAATTTCCAACTGGGCCCATGAAATATCATCAAGGTAGAGATTTATGGGCATAGATGACAATTCAGAGTCTCTAGTAAGAAATGCTTCATTACCTTTAGGACCTCTGAGTTCAGCAGCCATGAGTTCAGACCAGGAAATGGCCATCTTTGGGGAGGCCGCTCCTTACCTCCGAAAGTCTGAAAAGGAGCGCATTGAAGCCCAGAATAAGCCTTTTGATGCCAAGACATCTGTCTTTGTGGCCGAGCCCAAGGAATCTTTTGTCAAAGGGACTATCCAGAGCAGAGAAGGTGGGAAAGTGACGGTGAAGACCGAAGGAGGAGCGGTGAGTAGTCCCAGGGGCTGACCACATGCTACTGATTATTTTGTTTGGCCACTTGGTTGACATAAACAGTTATCCTTCCTGTTTACCAGACTCTGACAGTGAAAGAGGATCAAGTCTTCCCCATGAACCCTCCCAAATTCGACAAGATCGAGGACATGGCCATGATGACCCACCTTCACGAGCCCGCTGTGCTGTACAACCTCAAAGAGCGTTATGCGGCCTGGATGATCTACGTGAGTGCTCCCCAAACCCCAAAGTGGTTTTGATCACTGGACCCTGTCAGCTCACTCTACTACAAATGGGTCACAGATAGTGATTCACTGCACTTTCACTAGCAGTATAATTAATTAAGAGGTCCACGATCGCTACTGTAAGGCCCAACCCAACAGATGGCGCATAATCCTCTGTCTTCCCATCCAAAGCCAGGCAAAGCCACCGTCCACATGGACTGGGTTTGCCACAGATCCCCTGAACAAACATGGTAGCAGCTACTGTTTACATCTCAACCACATGCCTGCATCTCCCCTCATCCCCATTCCTGCTGCAGAATCATCCAGAGGAAAAATATAAACTCATGTTACAACACTTAAAAGTAATGTTTTTAAAGACCAATTTTCAGTCCTCTAAAATAACAGCAATTTATATCTCTGTGTTCTGGTCCCTTTTGTGTGGAACACTTCCTTGATGAAATCTTGCCAACTTCCCCAGGCAGAGTTCAACATTGTGTCCTGTTGTTTCTGCCCTGCAATAATGCTGACAATGTTTTTTCAGCATGAATCATTTACATGTCCATCTCCTACATAGACTGGGAATTCCTCAAGGAATAGTATCATTTGTTCAAAGAAAAATAACATTTATATTTCATTCTTAGGGCCTTGCAGAGACTTTTCACATAACACAAACTCAGTATACTTTCTGGTTGAATTTACTATGTTAGGTTGACATTTCTGTACAGTTTTGTGGTTGCTGCTTTGGCCCCACCACACAGCTTACAGGACCTTAGTTCCCCGAGCAGGGATTGAACTCGTGCCCCCTGCATTAGGAGTTCAAAGACCTAACCAAGGGACCATCAGGGAATTCTCATCATTTCTGAATAGTGTAGTCTCTGCTGCTATTCAGCTGGACAACACTTATACAAGTGTACCTGTGGTTAGCATCAGAATCCACTCTGTTTGGTTGGCAGTTATCCTAGACCAGACATCAAAAATATTGGAAATCCAGCTATTGTAATCATAATGTATTCCCATCATTCTATGTTCTGTTTCTTCACAACTCAGTAGTAATTTACAAATATTTCCCCAGTATTGTTGCTTACCTTCATGTTTGCCTTTTTAAATGTCTGGATCATACTATTTTCAGAAGATTTTCCATAGTTCATCTATTTACTACTGTTGAGTACTTAGGTACCAAATTTATGTTTTCATGAATTTGAACTATCTTAAAAGAAATATACTCCTATTTTTTAAACTACAGTAAAAATGTATAAAAAAACAAACCCACAATTTTGGAGCTCCTACTATGTGAAAATCACTGTGACAAATCCCAAGTGGAATAAGAATCTAAACTGTATTCCTCACCCTCAAGATTTCGCTATCTTGTTGAACCTTTCAACTAGTTTCCATGCTGATGCCTTGAAGATATGTAGACCACTTACTTAAGAGTGTTCTTTTTATGTTAAAATTCATTTAATAACTGAGCTGCGCAAATAACAGGAAAGGTGTGTGTTTAGTTATTCTTTCTTATTCGCTTGCATAGACCTACTCGGGCCTCTTCTGTGTCACCGTCAACCCCTACAAGTGGCTGCCGGTGTACAACCCCGAGGTGGTGACGGCCTACCGAGGCAAAAAGCGCCAGGAGGCCCCGCCCCACATCTTCTCCATCTCTGACAACGCCTATCAGTTCATGCTGACTGGTGAGTTGGATGTTTTCCATGTGCATCTTTTTAGGAGATGAGACTCTAGGAGAGAGAGACTAACCATAGGAGAAGGAGACTCTACTCATCTCAACACACTCTTTGAGGTGGTCCCCTAAATACCATTGCACTTTGCCCAGAACCAACCAAACCATACTCTAGATTATAAGGTATATCTGGAATTAGAGCGGTCATACTATGAATCTTCTTCCTGGAATGCTGTCTCAGCTAGACCATTCTAAGGCACAATGGCACCTTGGGAAAAGGACTGAGAGATTTCCTCTTCAGAGAGAGCAGAACATCAAAATGAGCCTTTAGTTTTCCCTGAAAATACAACTAAGGCCATGATTACTTCCAAAGCTACCACCTTTACTATATTGACTCCTTCTCCCATGCTAAAAATATCTCTAATGACTTTTTCTTTTCATTACTTCTTGTACTTACAATAAACATGCTGCTAACTTGTCATCTAAATCCATCTGAAAACTCCAGTCCACCTGTGCATTTAGTGTGGAGTATAAACAGAGAAAGTCTGCTGCTTCCTTGCAGCATTCTGTTTCAGCGGTGGTCTGTAAGCTGATGTGATGGGGGGAGCCTCAGGGAGCAGGAGAGAGGGGAGCTGGAAAAGGTGCTGGGCCTGGGGACCACCAAGCCCTCAGGATTCCTGAAAAATACTAGTTTCATGCCATTTTATTAATTTACCATTTACAACTATATTAAAAAATGGTATTGACTGCCTATAATTTCTCCTTTATAGACCGAGAGAACCAGTCAATCCTGATCACGTAAGTAGACGTGATGCTTTGTTTTCAGGACTGCTGGTTTTAGGAACTCTACTGACTTGGTTTTTATTTGACAGCGGAGAATCCGGGGCTGGGAAGACTGTGAACACGAAGCGTGTCATCCAGTACTTTGCAACAATTGCAGTCACTGGGGAGAAGAAGAAGGAGGAACCAACTTCAGGCAAAATGCAGGTGGGTCTGATGGGCATGTGAGAATCATGATGGGCAGGGCGCTCAGGAAGCCCTGGACTTCCTTGTGTTTCTGCTCTTGTGTTTCTCTGCAGGGGACTCTGGAGGATCAGATCATCAGTGCCAATCCCCTGCTGGAGGCCTTTGGCAACGCCAAGACCGTGAGGAACGACAACTCCTCTCGCTTTGTAAGTCTCTTGGACACTACCACGGACACTACTCACTGGTCAAGATTTATGGGATGTTTGTGAATACATTCTCTGAGTCTTTTTCATTCCCATTATACCAGGGTTCTTTCCTTTTCCTCTGAGCATGTAATAACTTAGATCCAAGTCCTGTCTAAAAAGAAATGTGACCCTATATCTGAGTTCTTATCTTTCATTACCTACAATTATTCACAGATTTTTAAGTTAAAATTATTTTATCTACAAAATAGGAGATAGACCTTTTATTTTAAACCAGATACCAATAGTGTCTGAATTGATTTACTATTAAAACATTAGCACTTAGTGCTAATGTTAGTATTTTGAGTTTCTCAAAGATTTGATATGATTCAAGAACAAAGTAGCAATATTAACTTTTCTTTCAAGGGTAAATTCATTAGAATCCACTTTGGCACTACAGGAAAACTGGCCTCTGCTGATATTGAAACATGTAAGTGCCTGGATAATCTTTACCATCATTTCTATTTCTTATGACCTACAACACTGAACAGAAATAAAATTTGCATTTCATATGAATTTTTCTTGTTTGTTATTAATTTCTTTTCAGATCTGTTAGAGAAGTCTAGAGTTACTTTCCAGCTTAAGGCTGAAAGGAGCTATCATATTTTTTACCAGATCACATCAAACAGGAAACCAGAACTAATTGGTAAGAAATGTCATCATTTCTTTACAAAATTTATCTCACCTACACCTATCAATGCCTGGTCAACTTGGTATTCCATGATGGAATTTTGTTAACTGTATACATTATCTTTATTTTGAAAATCGCTTTATACGTTTGGTAAAAATTTATGTGTGCTCTTCATAAAAATTCAAAAGGAAAACTGAAAACACCTCCAAATCTTAAAACTATGAAATAACCACTATGAACACTTGGATGAATATAATCCTAGTCATTTTCTGTACATATATCTTTAAATATATACATACATACAATAACTAGAATCAGAGTTACATGCTCTTCCATCATCTATCTTTTTTACTGAGGAATAATATATCATGGCTTTTTCCATTCTAGTGCCTTAGAATTTGTCTCGTAATCTCTCATTTTAATGAAGAGGATATTTCTGCTTACTTTTGCTTTCTTCCATTTACTTAGAGATGCTTCTGATTACCACCAACCCATATGACTACCCATTCATCAGTCAAGGGGAGATCAGTGTGGCCAGTATTGATGATCAGGAAGAACTGATAGCCACAGATGTAAGTAAAACACAAGAAAATTAGAATGATTACTTTGGATGGAGTGATGGTCCCTCTAGATAAACATTCAGTTTCTAGTAGAAATTGCAAAAGAAGCTTCAAAGATGGGCATGACCTGGAGTCAACTGAAAAGACTAGCGTGTGCTCCTACAACATCTCACTTTCCCTTAATAGTCTTAATGATCTATCCTTTCTGAATTTCCCTAAACCATTTTTTAAAATCTGCGTGGGTGCTCAGTTGCTCAGTCGTTCCAACACTTTTGCAACCCCACAGACTGTAGCCTGCCAGGTTCCTCTCTCCAGGGGATTATCCTGGCAAGAATACTGGAGCAGGTTGCCATTTCCTCCTCCAGGGGATCTTCCCAACCCAGCGATGAAACCTATGGGTCCTCATTGGCAGGTGGATTCTCTATTGCTGAGCTACTTGAGAAGCTCGTAACAGTTAATAAGTGCTCTTTTATTGGATGATTCCCCCCACCACTTCAGTGCCCTGCTATGATGGCTTATTTTTCCTTTTCTTGTCTATCAGTCATTTTGAAACTGGCAATTTGATTCAAGTTAAACAATTTTCCTTTAAATCCAGAAAATAAGTTAAATGCAGAGTCATTATTCTCTCCTTCTATATTTCCACTTACTCTAAGAATTTAGAAACAATCATTTCGATCACTTCATGTTATCTTACAAGAATCTATCCCACCTCCCAAAACAACAAGTTAAATAAATATCCGTGTTCTCTATTTTAAATTTACTTTTGGCATCTTCAGAAGGTATGCACCTGTGATTCCCATGCTCTGTGCTGGCCTGGGACCAGCTCCCTAGACACCGAATCTAAGGAGTTCCTTGCTCTGCATCAGTACTGGCAGTTTCCTCAGTTTGACCAACAAATCAGGAATCCAAATGTGAAGTACTGATAGTAAACATGTGGATCCTAACTTAACAGTTATTCTACTGGTTGTATTGGCAGAGTGCTATTGATATTTTGGGCTTTACTAATGAAGAGAAGGTCTCCATCTACAAGCTCACGGGGGCTGTGATGCATTATGGAAACCTGAAATTCAAGCAAAAGCAGCGTGAGGAGCAAGCAGAACCAGATGGCACTGAAGGTATCGACTGAATCACCCACCTGACTTCATGTCTGCTTGAAAATCACATTCTTAACTTGTTACCCTTGAGCTCTCCTGAGAAGACAAATTCATTTTCAAGAATTGCATTTGAAAGTATGCCTAGATAAGATATATGTGGCAAGAGTATTAGACACATGTTGCTACAATTTCTAAGTTCTTTAGGGAACACTACCCATAATCAAGGTCTTGAACTTAGTGGGGGGAGGGAAGGTAAGAATACTCAAAAGATATTCTGAAAACACTGCACAAAATGCCTGTAGCTTACTTTTTTGTTTTTTTTTAAGGAAGTGGGCTGCTTTGAGCAATAACATCATCCTATCCTTTCTTCCTTTCAGTGGCTGACAAAGCAGCCTACCTCCAGGGTCTGAACTCTGCTGACCTACTCAAAGCCCTTTGCTACCCCAGGGTCAAAGTTGGCAATGAATATGTCACCAAAGGCCAGACTGTAGAGCAGGTAGGCACATAATTCAAATTCACCACCAGGGATGCAGGCAATTTACAGTCCTCTATTAACCTCAAGAAATACTCCTTTCTCTTTCAAGGTAGTCAATGCAGTGGGTGCTCTGGCCAAAGCCGTCTATGATAAGATGTTCCTGTGGATGGTCACCCGCATCAACCAGCAGCTGGACACCAAGCAGCCCAGGCAGTACTTCATCGGGGTCTTGGACATCGCTGGCTTCGAGATCTTTGATGTGAGTTGGTAATCAGTTCATAAGGGGTTTTTACAGTAAAGCAATGGAATATCAGTAAGAAGAAATTTGTGAATATTACAACCTTTTATTGCCACTGTCAAAAAGTTATGCTAAAATTTAAAAGAGAGTGACTGGGCAACTACTAATTATTTATTGTAGTGGCAATTCCACTACTATGAGAAATAACCTACTTAATGAGGAAGCTTTAACTCACTACATGATCTAAAGGGAGTCAGGAATTAGGTTGGTATAATGAGAGTTCTAAAAATTCCACAATGCAAAGTGAAGTTAGTATAAAAACATCAAAATAAACCTGTGCAATGTATAATATGCTCTCAATATATGGTAGAGAAACCACCAGAAACATATAGGCAGATGATAAGAGCTGAGAAAGGGTCAGTAATTTAGAGCCAGCATTAATAAACTCAGTGCAAGGAACTCTTAATTCTCAATATAATATGGGATAAAAATTTGTGTTTGATTATAAAATACATTTTTTCTTCCTTATAATTTTAAAGAAGCTTATCTTCTTCTAATTATAGACACAAAACTTAGGCATGGCAGAAATCATTGAAAATCAAAGAAAAGAATTCCACACTGATTCCACTATATGTGAAAGTCACTCAGTCATGTCCGACTCTTTGCGACCTCATGGACTATAGTCCATGGAATTCTCCAGTCCAGAATAGTGGAGTGGTTAGCCTTTCCCTTCTCCAGGGGATCTTCCCAACCCAGAGATCGAACCCAGGACTCCCACATTGTAGGCCGATTCTTTACCAGCTGAGCTACCAGGGATTCCACTATACATATCTACTTAATGTCAACATTTTGGCTTTTCTTTTCCAAAAAATATGAGTGTTAACATACTATACATAATATTAGATACTTGATTTTTTTCATATCATATTAAAGAATAAAGGTGGTGATTATTGCTCCCTCATAATGCTGACTATGATTGCTTCCACACAACAGAGAGAAACTTCCAGTCAGCTTCTAATAGGTTGCAAATTAGTTGCTAAGTGAGTCAATAGAAAATGCAAAAGATAAAGGAAATAAGTACAGAATGATTAAGCAGGAACTCAGAAAAACACATGAGTCAATTTAAGCAAGTACAAGAAAAAATAATTACTAATGATTTAAGATTTTGGATAAAATGACAGCAGAGAAACAATAGATTTCATAGGTCCCCAAGGATTTTGATATCTGTACTCTAAAGTCTATTCGGTATACATTTTTAAATTAAAAAGTCCTATATTTTAAAATGCCCAATATGCTGAGAGAAAAGTAAACCCATATGTTTATTTAGTTCAACAGCCTGGAGCAGCTGTGCATCAACTTCACCAATGAGAAACTGCAACAGTTTTTCAACCACCACATGTTCGTGCTGGAGCAGGAAGAGTACAAAAGAGAAGGCATCGAGTGGACGTTCATTGACTTCGGAATGGACCTGGCTGCCTGCATCGAGCTCATTGAGAAGGTTTGTTTTAAGTTTTAGAAACTATGTTTTGTGATGACTAAATTATTCATACATCTTGTTTAAGCCTATAGACAGAGAAAAATGCTTACATAGACTTGTAACATTGTGTCACGGGCTGCTTCCAGCCTATGGGCATCTTCTCCATCCTCGAAGAGGAGTGCATGTTCCCAAAGGCCACAGACACCTCCTTCAAGAACAAGCTGTATGACCAGCACCTGGGCAAGTCTGCCAACTTCCAGAAGCCCAAGGTGGTCAAGGGCAAAGCCGAGGCCCACTTCTCCCTGATCCACTACGCGGGCGTCGTGGACTACAACATTACTGGCTGGCTGGAGAAGAACAAGGACCCCCTGAACGATACTGTGGTTGGGCTGTACCAGAAGTCTTCGGTGAAAACTCTAGCTTTCCTTTTCTCTGGGACTCCAACTGCTGACTCAGGTAAAGCTCAAAAAAATCCCAATGTTTTCTCCTGATATTACAAAACGTGGTGTTAGATTGAAGCTAGTGATATCCCAGCCCAGGCTGATGTGTTATGGTCAAATCCATTGTGCCTCCAAGCTCTGGAAGCAGGCTGCACCATGACATTCACTCCAGCCCTGATGAAGGCCCTGCTGCCAAGAGCCAGAAAGGAACTTTCAACATCTTAAGCAATGAAAAGGCTTGGCTTCTATCATTCTCTCCTGCTTCTTCCTCCATATCTGCTGCTTATTGAATATCACTGAAAAATGGATATGAACTTAATTGACATATAAGATTCATTCAGGCTCAAACAGAGAAGCCAACTGCGTTGAAAGAAATCCATCTGAACACAGAAATCAACAAATGGGCAACATATCACCCTATCAATTTAAAAATTATATTTGAATGACATCTTTTCTGATTTTTTTTCTCCAGAGGCTAGTGGTGGAACTAAGAAAGGTGGTAAGAAGAAGGGCTCTTCTTTCCAGACTGTGTCTGCCCTTTTCAGGGTAAGGAGGAATTGTTTTTGACACTCTCTTGTTACTTTGTGAATTTGTTTTTAACAGCACAAGTCATTTAGGAAAGGACTGACCTTAGCTAATGACTTCTGTTAATGAGTTTTGGAGAGAAGAAATTTAAATTACTTGGAAATTATTAGGTCATCTTTTATGCTATGCCAAATATTAAAAAATATTTTATATGTTATAAAATGTAATGCTCTGCTATTCATAATCTAATTGAGTTGTGGAAATAAGCAATGGTACATACTCAAAAAGACTAAGTCCTCTGTAGCTCTAATGAAAATCTGACAGCTAGTCTTTAAGGAAACTAATATGGTATCCTTGCTCTTAATCTAGTCAATTCTCAATTGTAACTGGTAGTTTCTCCTTACAGATAATCTTTATGCTCCAAAAGCTGACAGAGTTGAAAAGGGGAAGCTATATTTATGAGAATTAGTCCAAATGCAGTGAAGGCATGTTTCCTTACGGAGAACCATAGAGTTTAGCAGAAGAAAGGGTGACCGTCCAGGATGGGCAGCCAATGGCTTTGTGAAGGTTTGTGGGTGGCCAGGGGCCAGGGCTAAGAGGACGATAGTGCTTGGATACTGAAAAGATTCAGCTCTCAAGACTGCTTTATATGTGTAACTCCTGCCAACTCGAGTGGAACAAGTGGTAGTAAGGAGGAAACTGCCTCTCAGGAGAAGCTTACCAAGGTGCTACCTTAAGTGAAAATGGTTCACAAGAGTCATTCAACTCAGTCATGGACACTGATTCTACAGACATTGCCAAGTGTTCACAAGCATGTCTAAAACTTAGATAACAGGGTTTCCTGATTTTACAGGAGAATCTGAACAAACTGATGACCAACCTCAGGAGTACCCATCCTCACTTTGTGCGGTGCATCATCCCCAATGAAACGAAGACCCCTGGTAAGACGTTCCAGAGATGAAGAGCAAAGCATGACGGCCACACTCCCTTTAACGAAACCCTGCGATGACATGAGCATTTGTTTGTAGGGGCCATGGAGCACGAGCTGGTCCTGCACCAGCTGCGCTGTAACGGCGTGCTGGAGGGCATCCGCATCTGCAGGAAGGGCTTCCCCAGCAGAATCCTGTATGCAGACTTCAAACAGAGGTCAGCCTGCCCGAATTATGGGGTGTCCTGGAGTTCAGTATGTATATACTTAGTGCAAGCAAAGCAATTTAGTAAAAAAAACATTGCCTCTATTTGTTATCTTTAATTTGCCACCAAAAGTGTCAAAATTTATAAGCCTCAAAGCACCTTTAAAATACAGATATACCACATGGTGGGTACTCTGTGGGCTTTTCACTGGATTTACCATGCTCCAAGCTTAGCTCACAGATGTCTACCATAATTTCAATAATTAGGGAACATCATTTCTGAGTGCTTAATATATTTGGGTTATTTCATTTAATCCTTCCAAAAACAGTAGAGATTAAGCACTATCAATAGCAAATGCATTTATTGGTCATCTACACATTCATGTGAACCAGATTACAGAATCCTTTCCTGAGAAGAGGGTCTGATGAGGCAGAAAAGAAAGTTGCAACTGTGCGGAAAGGTAAAATGGAATAAAAAGAGCCAGCAGATCCTAGATTGGCCATCTATGTATACAATGTCCTTCTTGTGAAGAAAATAATTGTTTTAAAGCTCTGACTTTTTAAAATCAATCGTTTAGTGTTCGCTACTTTTAGTCTCATCAATAAACCAAGTTTTAGAAAACGGTATTTATTTTACCAGATACAAGGTATTAAATGCAAGTGCGATCCCTGAAGGACAATACATCGACAGCAAGAAGGCTTCTGAGAAGCTCCTTGGGTCCATTGACATCGACCACACCCAGTATAAATTTGGCCACACCAAGGTAATTGTCTCTGAGGCCCACCTGACACTTGCCTGTGCCTTTGGAGTTTATTTAAGGTTGATAATCTGCAACTCTGTCCATGCACAGGTCTTTTTCAAAGCTGGTCTTCTGGGGCTCCTAGAGGAGATGCGAGATGAAAAGCTGGCCCAGCTGATGACCCGAACCCAGGCCAGGTGCAGAGGGTTCTTGGCAAGAGTGGAGTACCAGAAGATGGTGGAAAGAAGGTATACAAACATATTGCTTGTTTAGTCATACTTTCCTTCTTCAGAAACACATTTGAGGTGGCTTCCAATTAAGACTCAGATATCATAAGTCCACTAGAGCAAGAGGGATGAATAAGAGTCTGATGCTGAACTGGAGATATACATATACCAAAGCACTTAAGGTAGCAGTCACCATGGAATAAACTGCATGCGCAGGTAAAAAAATTAAAAAGAGAGAGAAGCATGATAAAAAAGACAGAGAGAGATGTGTAAGTCTCATCTAATGAGAAAACATATCATTGAGCAAGCAGAGGCAAAATGTTGCCCTAGCATTTGGTTCTAATATGAATTTACTGGGTAGATAATTAAATAAGATGTTGAACTGCAGAGCACACATTTATTTTCAACAGCAGTTTTACATAAAGTGCAGAAACAACTTCTTTGTCTGACCATTTATATTATTGAATTATTATAATTTAAAGTATTCAGGGCAAATAGGTGAAAGAACTTTTTCAATAAGTTAATACAATTTCACCAAGGTATCTCACTTTTTAGTGATCTAATCTGATGCAGTGACAGAGCTCTAAGGCTACAGATCAGGTGTCTCAAACTGTAGGACACATATGAATGGGATCCACAGGGAGAATATTTTACACTGAAAATTGTATATGCATGCATACCTGTGTGTGTAAATACATAATTTACGTGAAACAGATTTTCTATCACCCGTAGTTCTGCTAATATTTTCTACTATATTCTATTTCATTAAAAATAAGTTTGGTCATAAACCCTATACACACACACACACACACACACACACACACACACACATATTTGGGCAATTGCCTATGTATGAAGGCAATTTTTTAAAAATAATTTATATTAAAACAAATGTGATGATATTAAAGAATAGAATGCAAAAATCATACATTAAAATATAAAACCAGAGATTTTTCAAAGGAACTGAGTTTTCTCTTTATCCTGTGTCTCACACCCGGCGGGGTTCTGGATCCCCCTTCACTGCTCTCAGTGGTGGTCACGTAGGAAAGTGTGCAAAGCACTGAAGCAGAGCAGTACTTTTCAAAGGGTGGTCCTTGGGCCTGTATCATCAGCATCACTTACAAACTTGTTAAAAATGCACATTTTTGGCCTCATCTCATATCTGCTGAATCTGAATCTCTAGGGAAATAGCCCAGGAATCAGTATTTTAACACGACCTTAGCTGATTCTTATGCACACCCAAGTTTGAGAAGCACCAATGTAGAGAAATGAATGACTGATGAGTCCTTGACCACCATCCCTAAATACAATTTCTTTCGTTTGTGTTTTTGAAAGTGGTGAGGAACATGGTGGAGGGCAGAACCTCCAACTCTCATTGCCAAGATTTCATCTCATTCCATCATCCACACAGCATCTAATCTGCATTGGTTAAAATTTCAGGGAGTCCATCTTCTGCATCCAGTACAACATCCGAGCCTTCATGAACGTCAAGCACTGGCCCTGGATGAAACTGTTCTTCAAGATCAAGCCCCTGCTGAAGAGTGCAGAGACGGAGAAGGAGATGGCCACCATGAAGGAAGAGTTCCAGAAAACTAAAGATGAACTTGCCAAGTCAGAGGCAAAAAGGAAGGAACTGGAAGAAAAGATGGTGTCATTATTGAAAGAAAAAAATGACCTGCAGCTCCAAGTTCAGGCTGTAAGTAGTGGTATCATCCTATGTACTGCTGCTAATCAGGATGCAAATGTAAAACTCTAGTCACTAGTAGCAGTGAGCTGGGTAGTCAGCATGAGAGACATGCACTGCCAGGAGAAGGTTAAAATGCTCTGATGGTGTTAATAAAGTCCATATTCCTTCATCACCCAGGAAATGCCCCCAAACCAGAGCCAAGGCAATGAGCTAGAACTGACCACTGTATTCTATTCTGTACAGTTTCATCAAACTACAGCTTTAATGACTTCTTTTCCCTTTGAAGACAGTCCTTGAAAGGGATTTTACCATGAAACTAGCCGAAATACAAAAGGGGAGAACAGCATGGAGAAAGCGATTTGTTTTCTCTGAAACTTCCTTGAACTTCTAGATGTTTATGGATCTTAAATCACAGTGTGTACAGCTGACAAAGGACAGTATTCTACATCAGTTTTTACTGAATTATTGTTTGCTATTGATCTCTAAAACTGAGACTTCCTCTTTCCAATCCATCTCCATAGTCAGTGCCGCATCATATAACATTTGGGTTGCTGCATCAGCGCCTAACTTGCTCTACCTGCCCCTAATTCTCTCCCTCCATCCAGCCTTCTCATTGCTATGCCTGAACCAATCATTTTACAACTGCTTTCATCAACTCTGAAATGTAATTTATGAGACTGTCTTTCATTTGAAGTGAACTGAATTGGTTTGCTATAATTTACTCATCACAAAATCATATATTTTTTCCTGCTGATTAAGATTGGTCTCTTCTGTCAAGTTGGGGTGGTGTAATAACTCCTTCCTTTAGATTACAGAAAGGAAAAGAGCCATTTTTCTGTCCCCATTCTCTTCAAAGCTATCCTGAATTCTCTTCTCTTGTCCCTAGAGAATCACTTAGACACTGTCCTACATTACCATGCTCACTACCCGTCTATGTGCAGCACATTTTATTCTTTTATGTATCCAAAGACTGATATGGAGGCTCACTGATGAATGCATCTATCAATTTCTCTCTCATTTCCATCCACCCCCAACCCTCTTAAGTAGGAACATAGGTTGCTAGGAATTTGATTACTTAATGCCTCAATTAGAATTTAAAGCATCATAACCAGGATCACCCTCCAAGACTACAAAGGGAAATAATTTCCTAGTAGTGGCTACATCTGGAAACTTCTCCTGCTGGAATGCTTTCCCTTCTCCTGATCCTTCCCCCAATAAGTTCATTCCTACAGGACTAAGTCCTACCCATCTCTCAAAGCCCAACTCAAATGCCACTTCATTCATTAAATCATATCTGAAACAACTTCTCTGATCTTTTATGTCACTAATTGCTTTCCGAATTAATGGTAGCTTGTTGGGGTTAAGCTTTCTAACCTACTGTAGAATATACTCTTGTAAATGAACAGGACAATACCTGATACATTTTGTTTTTCCCAAAATATGGAGCATCTGGCAATCACACATGGCAGGTGGTTCATAAAAGTTTAATCCAAAGAACCAATGGGGGAGATTTATACTGTTATCACTGTATAATACTTCATTCTTACTTCCCAATTTTGATTTTGCTTCCAACTCAAGGAAGCTGAAGGCTTGGCTGATGCAGAGGAAAGATGTGACCAGCTGATCAAAACCAAAATCCAACTGGAGGCTAAGATCAAGGAGGTGACTGAGAGAGCTGAGGATGAAGAAGAGATCAACGCTGAGCTGACGGCCAAGAAGAGGAAACTGGAGGACGAATGTTCGGAACTGAAGAAAGACATAGATGACCTTGAGCTGACACTGGCCAAGGTTGAGAAGGAGAAACACGCCACAGAGAACAAGGTATGAAATATACAAGGAAAGCTTACGTTTTTATTATTACTAGGCAATCCAAGTAAAAAACTGAAGCCACCATGTAACATGTAATGCAAAGTGTTTTTACTTCCTAAGGTGAAAAATCTCACAGAAGAGATGGCAGGTCTGGATGAAACCATCGCCAAGCTGACCAAGGAGAAGAAGGCCCTCCAGGAGGCCCACCAGCAGACCCTGGATGACCTGCAGGCAGAAGAGGACAAAGTCAACACCCTGACCAAAGCTAAAACCAAGCTAGAGCAGCAAGTGGACGATGTAAGTCTAGGACTGTCAAGGAAATTTTCTTTGAAAGGAAGCTGAGCAATTCTTTTGACTCAGCATTATTTGTATTTAGCTTGAGGGGTCCTTGGAGCAAGAAAAGAAACTTCGCATGGACCTAGAGAGAGCCAAGAGGAAACTTGAAGGTGATCTCAAGTTGGCCCAAGAGTCCATAATGGACATTGAAAATGAAAAACAACAGCTTGATGAAAAGCTCAAAAAGTAAGTATGAGAGAATTGTTTATGGACTCACTTCCAATGTTGACTATGGACTCAACTGTTATCCTTTACTACTTCTCAAAAAGGAAAGAGTTTGAAATGAGCAATTTGCAAAGCAAGATTGAAGATGAACAAGCACTTGGCATTCAACTGCAGAAGAAGATCAAAGAGTTGCAAGTAAGTTCATATTTCTATCAGTCTGGCTCAAAGAGCCATAGTTATGAGCATAAAGAAGCTAACATTGAGCTTCTCGCCACCGCCAGGCCCGCATCGAGGAGCTGGAGGAGGAGATCGAGGCCGAGCGCGCCTCCCGCGCCAAAGCAGAGAAGCAGCGCGCAGACCTCTCCCGGGAACTGGAGGAGATCAGCGAGCGGCTGGAAGAAGCCGGTGGGGCCACTTCCGCCCAGATTGAGATGAACAAGAAGCGGGAGGCTGAGTTCCAGAAGATGCGCCGGGACCTGGAGGAGGCCACGCTGCAGCATGAGGCCACGGCGGCCGCTCTTCGCAAGAAGCACGCGGACAGTGTGGCCGAGCTGGGGGAGCAGATCGACAACCTGCAGAGGGTCAAGCAGAAGCTGGAGAAGGAGAAGAGCGAGATGAAGATGGAGATTGATGACCTTGCTAGCAATGTGGAAACGATCTCTAAAGCCAAGGTACCGCAGAGTCTGAGAAACTGTTATTAATAGCAATGACCCATTATGTGCACAGTCTCAGTCTGCATAGGGCCTTTACACATAGGTCATTTGTTCTTTATGGTAAGCAAGAAAGATACCAGTACTTATATTATTTCCACTCAATCATAAGAAGAAACTAAAATTCAAAGAAGCTGAGCATATTAGCCACACCACACTATTAACACATGACAACATCTGCAGCCAACCAAGCTGTCCATGTTCTGTAGCACTCAAACTGGGGAACACAGGTCTCCAAAATTCTCAACTATCCAACATGCATCCAACAATTTCACTGTACATAAGTAGGCAGTGAAATATTTATAAATGTTTTTTTAAAATATGTCACTACATTTTTCACAAAATCTTTAGTACATGATCTTTAATTTTTTATCACAGGCAGACCTCAGAGATATTGCAGGTTTGGTTCCAGACTACCACAATGAAGCAAATATCAAAATAAAGCAAGTCACTCAAATTCCCTGGTTTCCCAATGCATATAAAAATGATATTTATACTATACTCTAGTGTATTAAGTGTGCAACAGCATTATGCCTAAAAAAAAGGCATCCCTTCACTTAAAAATGCTTTCTTGCTAAAAAAAAATGGTAACCATCATCTGAACCATCAGTGAGTCACAGTACCAACATCAAAGATCACAGATCACTAAAACAAATATAATAATGAAGAAAAGCTTGAATATTGTGAGAATTACCAAAATGTGACACAGAGACATGAGCTGGGCAAATGCTATTGGAAAAATAGTGCTGATAGACTTATTGGATACAGGGTTGCCCAAACCCTAAATTTGTTTAAAAAAAAAAAAAGTGATATCTGTGAAGAGCAATAATACAAGGAATGCCTGGAATAATGAACGAAGCTTCACAATTAGCTTTTTAAAACTCCCAATGTGTGTCTTCACCTTAGGACAGCAATCATATTATAAAAGATAAAGAAAAAAATTCCTACATAGTACATACAAGAGAATTTATTTTCTATGTCAAAATAAATCTTTTTCTATTTTAGAAGAAATGGTAGCTGTAGGGAAATGTTACTAAAATGTCTGCACTTGCTTCTTCCACTTTTCCTCTCACAGGGAAACCTAGAGAAGATGTGCCGAACTCTGGAGGACCAACTAAGCGAGCTGAAATCCAAGGAGGAGGAGCAGCAGCGGCTGATCAATGACCTGACGGCCCAGAGGGGACGCTTGCAGACTGAATCTGGTAACTCTCTCCTCCTCCATGAGGCCTAAAAGTGGAGATGATGTGGTCTAAAACAACTGATATGTGAGAGCCTATTAAAAGCAGCTGAGAACATGTGATTCACCGCACAGTTCAGACTCCGCCCCACGTGCAAGGTCACTTAGGGACGACGCTGAGGTGAAGACTTCCATGGGACTGGGTCAAGCTCTGCTCCACAAAGGCCCTGAGGATTTGGCCGCATGGAGGGGATGCTTGGGGTCAAGGGTCTTTCCATCATGGGTCCAGGGCTGCTGTTTTAGATCGTGCTTCTTTTTAGCTAAACCAGAATGAACCAAATTCCTGCATTCAGCAATGGATAACCCAGTCTCTCAAAAGTCTTATGAAACAGGGCCAATGTGGAATTAAAAAGTTTAACTCCCTTCTTTGACAGTTATTAACAGGTTTTGCACAATAATGTAACCCTGAAAGAATCAGTTATGGAGAGGACAAAGAGAAGTTAAGCTGTATTTATTCATTTAGGTTATTTTCACCATAAAAATCAGAAATTTGACATCAAGCATGACGATGTCAATAGAGAATCCAACCACCTGAGCACTCAACTGAAAAGGGGGTGTTGAGATTTTCATCTGAGCTTGCAAAACCTTTTCTTCACTTTAACAAGTGGTGCCATATCATTTGCCTCTCAGGTGAATTTTCACGTCAGCTAGATGAGAAAGAAGCTCTGGTGTCTCAGTTATCAAGGGGCAAACAAGCATTTACTCAACAGATTGAGGAATTAAAGAGGCAACTTGAAGAAGAGATAAAGGTAACTAGATAGGACTCATTTCCCACTCACCTGACCCTAATTGGAGTCCATTATACCAACATTTAAAGGGTTTTGAAACTTAAGAATTAAACACTAAGTATTCAATAAAATGAACATATAACTCTCTTCTCAGGCCAAGAACGCCCTGGCCCACGCCCTGCAGTCAGCCCGCCACGACTGTGACCTGCTGCGGGAACAGTACGAGGAGGAGCAGGAATCCAAGGCCGAGCTGCAGAGGGCGCTGTCCAAGGCCAACAGCGAGGTGGCCCAGTGGAGGACCAAGTACGAGACGGACGCCATCCAGCGCACGGAGGAGCTGGAGGAGGCCAAGTACGTGTGCAGATATGAGAGAGTGTGCAGACAATGTTGAACATTGAATCACAGAAACACAACCTTTGAAGATTCAGTGAATTAGCTCACAAACGTTCATTAATTAGCTCCGATCTGCCAGGCATGATCAGCCCCTGAGAACAGGACATGAATAAAGCACACACCATCACTGACCTCTGAGCCTAAAATCTAGTTAAAAAACAAAGAATAACAAGCACTCACACAGATAATCAGCCTTATTGCTGGCTGTCAAGCACACCAAGCTCACTGATGCTTCAGGAATTTGATAGCCCCTCTTGTGTCTGGAACAGTCTCCCCATCCCAGATCTCCCTCTGGCTCTCTCTGACTTCTTTTAGATCTTGACTCAAACATTAGCTCCTTGGAAAAGACTTCCCTGAATATCTAAGAATAGCTGCCCACCCCTTACTCCATTTTATCTTCCTTCACTGCACTTTACATCTGCAATAGGTTGTTATGCATTTTCTGACTTGTTTATTGTTTATCTCTGCCACTTGCTTGGAAGCTTCACAAGGCAGGGACCTTTTCTGTCCTATTCGCTGCTGTGTACTCAGCATCTGATTCATAAAAGGAGCTCATCGATATTTTTTTGAATGGATGGAGATTTTTAATATGAAGTTCCCCACACTTTTCAGCATGGTAACAGTTCATAATTCTCAGTTTGGTTTCCTTCTCTCTACAACCACGTGTAATCTTCAAGGAAGAAACTGGCCCAGCGTCTGCAGGCTGCTGAAGAACACGTAGAAGCTGTGAACGCCAAATGCGCCTCCCTTGAGAAGACCAAGCAGAGGCTCCAGAATGAGGTTGAGGACCTCATGCTCGACGTGGAGAGGACCAATGCTGCCTGCGCAGCCCTGGACAAAAAGCAAAGGAACTTCGACAAGGTAACTTCTGCAGCAGCCTCTGGCCTCCACCACTGTCCTCCATCCTTTCCAGCCAGGTAAGCTCTTTTGGTGCGTGTTTCAGATCCTGGCAGAATGGAAACAGAAGTATGAGGAAACCCACGCCGAGCTCGAGGCGGCTCAGAAGGAGGCCCGCTCTCTGGGCACTGAGCTGTTCAAGATGAAGAATGCCTACGAGGAGTCCTTGGATCAGCTAGAAACTTTGAAACGAGAGAACAAAAACTTGCAGCGTGAGTCCCTTTCACTGTGAATAGTTTTTATGCCTTGGAGGAACCTTTCTCTTGTGTTTTCTGTCTGATCAAGTCTCTTCCCGTCTTTCACCCAAACAGAGGAGATCTCTGACCTCACGGAGCAGATCGCAGAAGGAGGGAAACGTATGCATGAACTGGAGAAAATAAAGAAGCAAGTGGAACAAGAGAAGTCTGAAATTCAGGCTGCTTTAGAGGAGGCAGAGGTATGAGTCAAAAATGTACACTGTAAACAAATTCAGAAAAGAATTAGAACTAGCCACATACACTGAACAGAAGAATAAATGGCACAAAATTAGCACAAGGAAAAGTGTGCAGAAAAGCTGCCAGATGTGTCCATTCCCTACTAATGTCATCCCTCGCTGTTGTTAAGGCATCTCTTGAACACGAAGAGGGAAAGATCCTGCGTATCCAGCTGGAGCTGAACCAGGTCAAGTCTGAAATTGACAGGAAAATTGCTGAAAAGGATGAGGAAATTGACCAGCTCAAGAGGAACCACATTAGAGTCGTGGAGTCCATGCAGACCATGCTGGATGCTGAGATCAGGAGCAGGAATGACGCCATCAGGCTCAAGAAGAAGATGGAAGGAGACCTTAATGAAATGGAGATCCAGCTGAACCACGCCAACCGCATGGCTGCTGAGGCCCTGAAGAATTACAGGAACACCCAAGCCATCCTCAAGGTAAGTGGGCTCCGGAGATGGTCCAGCGCAGGTGGGTGACCGCAGCCCTGAGAACAAGGTGTCTCAATGATCGGTCATTCCACAGGATACCCAGATCCACCTGGATGACGCTCTGCGGGGCCAGGAGGACCTGAAGGAGCAGCTGGCCATGGTGGAGCGCAGAGCCAACCTGCTGCAGGCTGAGATCGAGGAGCTGCGGGCCACCCTGGAGCAGACGGAGAGGAGCAGGAAGATGGCGGAGCAGGAGCTCCTGGATGCCAGTGAGCGCGTCCAGCTCCTGCACACCCAGGTGGGATTCAGCACAAAGAATTCACCTTCAGTCAATGCCTATGTCTCAGAAAAGATAAACTTGGATTTTTTTATATAACAGTCAGGTTTTATACTTCTACTAAATTTTCACTGCGTTATTGAGAAATCTTTCACTATTTCATCTTGCACATATTATTAGTGATTAACTTCTTAAAATATTCATTCTAAGACTTGCCATATTCTTTTGTATTAGTATCTTTAATGACCCTGGCTATCAATATTGACATTTTTATTGTGGAAAAAGAAATACTTGAACATGTTATAATTTTATCCTTGTGAGTGGTCTCACTAGTAAATGGCAGTTATAAAATTATAGAGCTATTTGGTCTAATTATAAGAAATATACTTGAAGATGATAAATATTCCTTAACATTTCTATTTTAATTAATTGTACTACATAACAGAATAATATTCAAGGGCATTTGACTTCCAAATTTTTATCTGAAATTTTTTTCAAACAGTGGCTACCACTAAGTACTTTGGTAAGATGATTAAAAAAGCATATAACTTACTTTCAAACAGAACACCAGCCTGATCAACACCAAGAAGAAGCTAGAGGCAGACATCACTCAAATCCAGGGAGAGATGGAAGACATTCTCCAGGAAGCTCGCAACGCAGAAGAGAAGGCCAAGAAGGCCATCACTGATGTGAGCAGAGGGCCACACCGGGTGGTCAAGCTAGAATCTTGATGGGCTGGCTCACCTTTCTCAGCTGGTTCTGTTTTACTGCTAATTAGGCAGCCATGATGGCTGAGGAGCTGAAGAAGGAGCAGGACACCAGCGCCCACCTGGAGCGGATGAAGAAGAACATGGAGCAGACGGTGAAGGACCTGCAGCACCGCCTGGACGAGGCTGAGCAGCTGGCCCTGAAGGGTGGGAAGAAGCAGATCCAGAAGCTGGAGGCCAGGGTGGGTCTCCCAGTATCTACCTATTTCCATTTATTCCTAATGCCTTAGTGGATCAAAGTTCTTAAGCACCTACTCCTTTGCAGGTGCGTGAGCTGGAAGGAGAGGTTGAGAGTGAGCAGAAGCGCAATGCAGAAGCTGTCAAGGGCCTGCGCAAACATGAGAGGAGAGTGAAGGAGCTCACCTACCAGGTACAGCAACAGTTTCTATCAGCTCAGCACTCCTTGCATATATGGGAAATGCTCCCAGGTAATGATACAACAGTCGTGTGCTTTTGAACTATGACCCTGTGGCTTTTATCATCTTTCAGACGGAAGAAGATCGGAAAAATATTCTCAGACTTCAGGACTTGGTAGATAAACTTCAGGCGAAAGTGAAATCTTACAAGAGACAAGCTGAGGAGGCTGTAAGTATTCTTAAGACAAAGAGAAGAAAGTCCTCTATTAAGAAAAACTCATAAATAATTAGATTTACTATTTACTAGTAGTAAATAAGCTGTCTGCATTATAGAAGACTGAGTACTTCTTAAAAATGTTTGCACATTTTTTTAATTTTTAAAGTTAACTTTCTATCCACGAAGAAACCTCAAAAAATCTCAAAGCAGAAGTAATACAAGCTACATTTTCTAGCCCTAGTGTGATAAAGTTGTAAAGTGATGAGAAAATATAAACAAAAATTTCAAAGCATTTAAATGTTAAAAAACTGACTTTCCTAAAAAATTTTTGGATTAACTTGAAATAAAAACACAATTACTGAATAATTTTTAACTGTAAATAAAATTTCAAGGAAGATAAGACTTTTATAAACCTATAATGTAGTCTGAGCTGTCCTTCAAGGACAATTCATTTCTTTGTAAGCTTTCATTATGAATCAAAAATAAAAATAAATGAAGAAACTGACAGTCCAATAAAGAAGTTAAAAATAATAGTAAAATAATGAAGAGGTACTGTTAAAGGTAATATAGAAATGAATGAATTAGTATATCCTATTTTCAACATCTAATCTCAGTAGTGTCTTGGGAATTGATAAAAAATAAATATACTTATATAATCAAAGAAAAAGTGAAAGTAAAAACTCACAACATTACAAATGAGAAAGGGGACAAACCATATCAGGAAGATTATTTTTAAATGTAAAATACATATCTATCAAGGTGGTTGAAATATTAAATAAGAGAATATAAATTATTAAATTGGCTGAATAAGTTATTTCAGAATTACTTCTGAAAATGAACTCAGTCCAGATAGGTCTTTCAAAATTTGAAGGAACAGATAATCCCTGAGCTATGTAAGCTACTTCAGAGCATGGGAAAAGATGAAAAGCTTTCCAAATCATTTTAAGAAGCTCGCATAACACTCATACCAAAACCTGTCCAAAAGAGAACAGGGGTGGGGAAAGACACTAAAGGCAGTTTTATTCATAAGTATAGTTGTAGTGAAGATAAATTACTAAGTTACTGAAACCCATACTTTATTAAGGAAATTGTCCATCAGTGATTAAATAGATTTAATTCCTACAAAGTAAGGATTACTTAATATTAAGGAGTCTGTCAACAGAATCATTACTATGAAGTAGGAGGGGAAAAGTGATTGTTTTGAAATGTGCCAAAATAATATATGATAAAATCCAACATTTATTTCTACTTAAAGAAGCTATTAAGAAATGCATCCTTAATGACGAAGAATATCTAACTTAAACGAACAGTCATCATCTTCCAGCAAGCATTAACAAGCATGATTTTATCCTTGCCTTCTTTCCTGCTCTTATATTATTTCTTGCTTTACTTGTGGTACATATTTGTTACCATGTTTTGGTTACTCATGGTACATTATTTATTATCCTGTTTTGGTTGTAAAAGTAGAGCTGCAATTCTTTATGAAACACAAAGCCCCAGTAAATCTTAAAGTTAATTTCAATGATAAGCAAAATCCAGGAGGTGGTAGGATAATAATGTCTCCTGTTGAATATTCTAACTTCTTCGTAGATGCCAAGTCCTTTCTTTCCTTAGGCCTACAGAATCTACGAGATGCTCAGTATGCATTCCTTACAATTCCATTTTTATTCTCAGGAGGAACAATCCAATACAAATCTATCTAAATTCCGCAAGCTCCAGCACGAGCTGGAGGAAGCCGAGGAAAGGGCTGACATTGCTGAGTCCCAGGTCAACAAGCTGCGGGTGAAGAGCCGGGAGGTTCACACAAAAATCATCAGTGAAGAGTGATCATGTCCTGATGCTATGGAATGACTGAAGAGAGGCACAAAATGTGAAGTCTTTGGTCATTTCTCTCTGTAATTATCATCTATCCTACCCTACTGCAAAGGAAATAAAGAGCATAGGGCACTGTATAAGCAATACCCTTAGACTGGTCTGTTCCTTTCTTTTTCTACTGAAGCAAAGTCAAAACTGAAATAACCATAGGCTATAAACAATCCCATTTGATCTGCCACTAAGAAGTAATTATGCACTTGATTTTATTTTAGATCTATAGTCATACTGTGGGGCTTCCCTGGTGGCTCAGCAGTAAAGAATCTGCCTGCCATGCAGGAGATGTGGGTTCGATCCCTGAGTTGGGAAGATCCCCTGGAGAAGGAAATGGCAACCCACTCCAGTATTCATGCCTGGAGGATCCCATGGACAGAGGAGCCTGGCAGGCTACATTCCATGGGGTCACAAAGAGTCAGACATGACTGAAGCAACTTAGGGGGAATAGTCATACTTTAAGACCATAATGTTGTCACTAATCAGGGAAGCCTGTTCTGATGAACAGAAATATGGAAATTACTTTTATTTCTTCCTAGTCTTTCCCTGATACTGGGGTCTAGTAGGAACTCAGAAAGCTCCTACTTCCCCTGACGTGAATCTATTTTCCAGGTTTATGCAAGGAGTGGCCCTAGTTATATTCTCACACAGGGGTGCCTCCTGAAGTATATCATGAATTCTCCTTGCTAATTCTCCTTGAATTCAGAGCTAATATGAATTCCAAGTATGGGTATTACCAGGACAGAAAGACTTTCATCATTAATACCAGTGCACAATATATTCATAGTATATGTGCTGGGTAATAGATAACCACATGAAACTGAGATGTGACTTCTCTCTATGAAAGCCATAAAGTCTGGAGACAAAATATTGTTCTATATATTATGTAATATCAATAGGCTATTTATTAGCCTATGTTTCCAGACTTTATGACCCCCTATAATTATGTAAAGAGTCAAAATAAATTATTACAAGTATCAATACAATGATCCCAAATAAATTATTCAAATGTATATTAAACCCACAGAATGATAAGAATTTGGTGCAAAAGCTATAGTAGCAACCTGAATTATTTAGAGGAGTTTCCCAAGAGAATCAAGATTTTTTTTAAGCTGGATTTAATTGCAGTGCATACCCAAAAATATAACCTTCTTGGACAGCATAAAGTAAAGGAAAGACTAAATGATGATTTCCCATCTGAATAGAAAGCACATCAGTCTAAATGGCCCTGCGAGAGAACTGACTTAATCATATGTGTGGAAGTAGTCGCACAGGTAATTTGGATTCAGACTGTCAGGAAGGGTATGGAATCACTTCTCGCTGCCCTGGCCACTGTCACTGTGTTCCCACACCACCTGTAAATACTTGTGTGCCTCAGAACTTGGCAGTCATGACCAAAACCAACGTCTATTTTCTACTTATTGGAAACTCTATCCAGAGGAGTCCAAAGGCTGTCTTAAAATTCCCACAGAACTCTATTGAGAGCATTATTAAAATGTTCTCTCTTCCAGAAAATGCAACATTTTCCTGATAAAGTGTGTAAAAAAGCCAAATGATGCACCTGTGGTTACAAAGCAGGTGAAGGGTAGGCTAGGGAAGCCCCTCTCAGACTCATGTCTCCAAGGACCCTTCCTGAAGGCTTTAACCAAACTCAGTTACCAGCAAGCACACTGGACTGCCAATCAGGTGCCCCGTGCCTACACTGCTGTGTCATTTGTGAACTCCCTTCTGTTCTTGGAATCTCCGTTACATTATTAGTGAAGTAAGGAATAGGGGTTAGATAGTCCAGTACAGCAATAAAGTCATGTGACTGTTACAAACAGTATCTCCAGATATCTGCTTTCATAAGGCAGCCTCTTTGTGCTGAATCAACTGAAATATCAGTACAATAATACAGGGATGGTTACCAAACAGGGTATATTAAGCAAATTTTGTCTCAGTCCCAGATAAACAATGCTGACATAAAGAGATGCAAGACCACAGAGACGATAAGCCAACATTTTCAAAATTAAAAATCAAAATAGAAAATAATGTACCGGCATTGTTTGTAAGCAAAATGTGAAATATATGCCAGAGATAACTGATAGAGAAGTCACAGATGTTACATATTTAGACAGAGAAATGCCCTGTTTTCTAGTGTTTTCTATGGTAAGTTTCATAGAGGAAAACAGATGTCACAAGCAACTTGCATTTAAAAAATAAAAGTGAAGGAAAATGATTTTGCCGGCTTGGCAAAAATGATTTGACAATGAATCAGAAGTGACTAACCAAAGGAAACAAAAAAAGCTGTCTATCTTTGGTTGCTCTTCATGAAGAAAGTTTTAAAATTGAATTTTCAAGCATCCTTGAAAAAAATACAATAAATTGGGAGAAGAAAACCATGGCTTCTTGGGAGAAACTATCTTTTTCTGATGCTCTGGTCAAGAGCAGAAACTTTCCTCCCTAGTATAATATCTGCAATTGTGCAGGCAGTTGAAAAGACTCCCATAGGCGATTCAGTGAAATACAACAGCAGCAGGCAACAAAGTCCAGGGAACACAGCTCATAGCTGTCTCTGAAACAACACCTTACATTATTCCAAAGGCAGCCACTTTCAAGTTGCCAACATCTCAGCTTATTTATAGGAGATTGATTTATACACTTAACCCAATGTGAGAGGAAATATTTCTAATTATATCCAAACATCTTTAATATGAAGGGAATTATGCTTGGAGACCTTCATTGCCAAAAACACGTTTTGCCAAATATGATTTAAGAAAGAGGAGGAGGCAACGTGTTTTCCATACTTGACCCTATAAAAGTACCCTGGGGATGAGTATGACTTGTCTTTCCTCATAAAGCTTCAAGGTAAGTGTGTGTGAGGACAGGGCTCTGTCTGAAGGGCCAGCAGTGATGCCTGGCTGCCCGCATGCATGCCACACATCCTGGCTCCTGCTGCCCCTGGGAGCCATTCCAGCAAAGCACCAACTTACTCCGCAGCAATTTTAATTAGATGTTTTGGTGTTCCCAGTCACTTCCTGCTTCTCAATTCAGAATCATTCTTGCTACTATTGGGAACTGTTCGCATTTAATCAGAGGACATTTGCTCTTTTTCTTACAGTTCTGACCCACTTCAAGGTTGCATCTCCAAGGTAAGGCACTGCCTTGTTTTTCTCATTCCTTGCAAGGTGTAGGAAACCTTCTGCAGTGGTTTGGAGAGTGGTTGAGGAGAAGGGCTACAAAATAAAAGCATTTCAATTTCATGTCTGTTCATGCTTCCCTGAAAAACTCAGAGGGAGATTTAGAAACTGGTTCTCCTTAATCAGTATCTTTTTCAATAAATAAAATACTTCAGGAGTTTTTAGATACATTGTTTTTTCTATTTCCAGCATTGCAGATTATCTTTTAAATAATTCAATTACAATATGCAACACAGCATTTCACACCATTATTGCTCATTTACAGAGAAAATGTAAATGTCCTATACTATAGCTTTTACCACTGTATATAATATAAAAACCCTTGAGATGCGGTGTTACTGGACTAATAAAATGAAGTGAATCTTTGACTTGGAAAAGTGGTTGAAATCTGCATGCTGTTTCACACTCTGTATAACAAACATTTAAAAAAATATATGATACGAAAAATGATTGTGAGCATTTTTAGTAGGACAAAAGATTTTTTAAAAATATTTTTTACTGTGGACCATTTTTAAAGTCTTACTGAATTTGTTACAATATTGCTTCAGTTTCATGCTTTGGGTTTTTGGCACCGAGGCATTTAGCATCTTAGTTCCCTGACCAGGTATCGAACCTGCATTCCCTGCACTGGACAGTGAAGTCCCAACCACTGCACTGCCAGGAAAGTCTAGACAAAGGATTTTAATTGTGCTATCCAAACCACTGTAGTTGAATAGAAAAATATTGAGAAGACTACTCAAGTGCTTTGAGTTTTTTTCAATAAAATATCTTTTTAAAAATTATAAAATAGGTTATATATGATTCTTATTGACAGGAGTAATGAATGTTAAAGTGACAAGAGACAGATTTTGAAAAGAAAAAGTTTCCTGAAATTTTTATGAGAATACTAGTAATAAAGCTAGAAAACTTAAGTACTAACTAATGTCTTGAGAAATACTAAAGACAGGTGAAGAAGCTGAGTTTCTCAAAATTATGGCACAGGAACAAGAGTAGTGGATATAAAAACAGGATATTTTTAACTGAACAATGCAAAACAAAGCTCCTCACATTTATGCTTTCCTTTATTATTAGGTGGTCCTTGTAAATTCCAAATCTATAATGAAAAAGTTTTCACCATGCACTAAATAGTTCCTATAACTTTAGCAACATAGTTGTATTGATCTTTTAATATATAAAGCCAACTCTGGTCCTTACCCACACCCAGCATGTGTTCTAAGAGGTGTGAAGGATGCTATAGAAGGAACATACTCCCAGTCTGCAAGGTCCCTGTAATCTGATTGGAAGACAGGTGAAAGAGCTTGAGAAATCCTGCTGTCATCTTAGCATTATGTTCTGTATAAGCTGATGATAGGCAATTTTCTTTTATGCAAAAGAAACAGAGAAAGGAGTTACAATATCATGTAGAAGATGAGCCAGAACCAACAGTCTCTTGCCAAATAGTATCTGTCAGCAATGGTACAGAACACAGAGACTGACATTTCACCTCCAGCCAAGCCAGGGAGGTAGTCATACCCAACAAGAGGCTAGTGCTCAACTTGTCAAGGAGTAAGGTTGGGTTTCTTTTTTTTTTTTTTTAAACATGAATCTAATGATCCAGTTTCTGAATTTCTGTAATATGTTTTCTTCCTCTGCCAGGCAGGGTCTTTGACTGGGCTGCCATCAATAAACTGCAGCCATGAGTTCAGACCAGGAAATGGCTATTTTTGGGGAGGCTGCTCCTTACCTCCGAAAGTCTGAAAAGGAGCGCATTGAGGCCCAGAATAAGCCTTTTGATGCCAAGACCTCGGTCTTTGTGGCGGACCCTAAGGAGTCCTTTGTGAAAGCAACCGTGCAGAGCAGAGAAGGGGGGAAGGTGACAGCCAAGACCGAAGCTGGAGCGGTGAGTAGAGCATCTGGGGGGGATGAGACGGGGCCCCACTGCCAGTTAGGGGAGCTGACACTTATTTATTGACCTGGCTTCTCTTGTTTGACTTGACAGACAGTAACTGTGAAAGAAGACCAAGTCTTCCCCATGAACCCTCCCAAGTTCGACAAGATCGAGGACATGGCCATGATGACCCACCTGCATGAGCCCGCTGTGCTCTATAACCTCAAAGAGCGTTATGCGGCCTGGATGATCTATGTGAGTCTGTTCTCATGGCCCCTGTTCAGGCAGGCGCTTAACATGCTGAAAACCAGTATTAGTGTCCTCATGAAACAATTATATTCCTTTTTTTTATGGTGCAGACTTACTCAGGCCTCTTCTGTGTCACTGTCAACCCCTACAAGTGGCTGCCGGTGTACAATGCAGAGGTGGTGACGGCCTACCGAGGCAAAAAGCGCCAGGAGGCCCCGCCCCACATCTTCTCCATCTCTGACAACGCCTATCAGTTCATGCTGACTGGTACGAGCCTTGACTATTTTTCATACAAATTATTTCACCATCTATAATCACAAAACGGTGAAGCTAAAACATAAAAAGACCCTTAGAAATAACCAAATCCAAATCCAAGCCCCTTAGTTGCACACCAAAAGTGAGGAAAGAACAGACATGCATACACTGTCAAGTGGGAAAAAAAACCTCGGTTCTCCTGATTCCACCTCCACGACTTTACCAGACCATGCTGCTGCTCCAACCCAATTAAGTTTAATTTGTTTACAGTCTCCCTGCTGAGAAATGCATGCTTCATTTTATATATTCAAGTAACAAAAAAGGTTAAGTTAGAGCTGAATAGCACTGTCTGAACAGAAATGAAAAATATATGCTCAATCAGTTTAGTACCCAAGTTTCTTGTTGATTTTGAATTAGATGGTTTAAGAAGTGTTGTTATGTCTTTAAAGTTATCAGAAACCATTTCAGAGATAGCAGCCTCTCTCTGAATGAAATGGTATTGGGGGACTACAGCATTCAAATGGAAGCTGCTACTGGCCCCTCTCCAAAGGACTTTATTCTGATTAAGGCATCCTCTCTGATCTGTCTTTGACCCAGTGGCCTACTCTGGGAAGCCTGATCAGAGTTAGGGTTGCAGTTTGGGATCTTGAGACAGACAGATGTGTGTATGTGTGTTTATGTGTCTGTGTGAGACTGATCCTTTTAGAAACTAAACTCAATCTTGGCCTAATTAACACTACTTGGAACTATGAAATACAGTCTGAATCCTTAGTGTACTGTGCATTTCTCAGTTATATGCATTTGTCCATGAAGAGCAGGCCACTGGAGCCTAGGGATAACAACTGTGCCTCTGGAAAGAATTGCTCTTTCCTTTAAACCAGAAGGACACACTTTCTGTGGAGTTCAAGGAGTTTAAAATGTGACAACATTTTAACGTTTCTCTTCCCCAACTTGAGAAATATAACAACATCACAGGTACCTTTATAATAATATACTGAAAAATTCTCCTGAATATGACACTTATACTCAATGCCCTCAGTGCTTCCCTGTAGGATGTTCTGTGTAAGTAACTGGTAGATAAGCTGATTGTCCACTGTTTTTCTTCTAGATCGGGAGAATCAGTCTATCTTGATCACGTATGTATTATTATTCTGACACTCCAATTTTATTTTCACTGGGAAAATTACTAATCAAAGGAATAATTAGTTCATGCCCCCATACTAAAGCAATGGCAAATCAGCCAGAACTAAATATCGTTATTATTTATTATAGGGTTCGGATTGCATCCGAATGTAAAATAGCAATGTCCCAAATTACATCATTTGCTAGACCAACCTTAAAAGTCCCAGAGCTTTCCAGGGATTAGATGTAGAACGCTATGTCCACACATGGCCAGAACCCAGTACTGGACAGCAAGCATATACACCTTCTAAAGGTTGGACACTTTGTGAATATTACCAGTGGTTCATTTTCAAGCCTTACTGGAGGAATGTCTATTCCTTCAAAGACCTAACTTGGGAGTTTCTTTAGTCTAAGGAAGCAAAAGAACGCATGCATTGCTTCAAAGAGTTTTTACTGATCATTTCATTTTCTACATAATGGTTGAGTAGCTGCTTCTTGGACTCCTCAAGCCCTCCTCGGCACATAGAAGAGAGTCTGACACATTTTAAGTGCTCAAGAAACCCGTGCTGCATGATTAATGATTGAACGTCTCAGCTTTTCATCAATGTAAAGCAACAGAAATAATATGAGCTAAACACAGGCTGAAGAGAAAAACCTAGGGGGCTCTGACAAAGACATATAAAGACAGGCACATTGGATAGTTAAGGGTGATGAAGGAAGCAGTTTCACTTGTCATTGAGCTTAAATTCTCACATGTATTTGATAACTGTTTGACAGCGGAGAATCCGGGGCTGGGAAGACTGTGAACACGAAGCGTGTCATCCAGTACTTTGCAACAATTGCAGTCACTGGGGAGAAGAAGAAGGAGGAACCAACTTCAGGCAAAATGCAGGTGGGTCTGGTTGCCAGGTCAGCGTGTGGGCTGTCAGGTGAGAAACGCCCAAGCCCCAGATGTGAGCACTGCTTTTGCCCTGGCAGGGGACTCTGGAGGATCAGATCATCAGTGCCAATCCCCTGCTGGAGGCCTTTGGCAACGCCAAGACCGTGAGGAATGACAATTCCTCTCGCTTTGTAAGTCTCTGGTCACAGAAGGGTGTTGTTTTAGATGCCAGAGAGGGCTGTCTGTGTTATTATTTCAGTCTCTTTTACTGTGTGCTTCCAGTTTTATATATAACATCGTCTTTTTCACTTGCAAGGGTAAATTCATCAGGATCCACTTCGGTACCACAGGGAAACTGGCTTCTGCTGATATTGAAACATGTGAGTAACAGGACCTCCTAAACAGAATCCAGAGTGACAGTGATTGATTGGAGGAACATCTTACAACTCCTGCTGGGCCTGGAGCCTGTGCAACACCACTCTCACTGCCAAACACGCCCCTGGGAAATGCCAGTCTAACTAGAGTGAACAGTGTGTTTCACCCGCTTCAGTCAGGGGCTGCAGAAACTGCCAGGAGTTGCTGGGCTTGTCAGAAGGATTCCAGCCTCACAAGACATTTCAAATTTTTCTAACAAAGGACTAAGATTAGGGGTGCATTAGTTGGGTTTAGTGTATGAGATTTCTTCCTTAGTGTGAACTTGATAAATGTTGCTCTTAGTAATAACCCCCCTGTTATAAAGGGAGCAGAGACCCTGAGAAGGAACAGGTTATCAAGAATCAATTACACCCAAAATGGCAAGGATCCTCTGCATGAGAGGTGAATATGTCTTGAGCCAGAGAACATGAGTTTCCTTCAAGAGGTGGTAAGAGTAACCACAGTGGTAGAGACAAAATTACGTGGTACCTCATGGGACCATTCAGCTAAAATCACAAGAGGCCAATGAAATTTTTAGTTACTGACCCCATGATCCAAAGTCACTCCAAGAACTTTATCAGTTTTCCATCTAATCCCATGTCCACTTGCCATTGCAGATCTTCTGGAGAAGTCTAGAGTCACTTTCCAGCTGAAGGCAGAAAGAAGCTACCATATTTTTTATCAGATCATGTCTAACAAGAAGCCAGAGCTAATTGGTACGAAAGAGCTTAAATGTATTGAGTTAAAAGCTAACATCTTTATTAGTCCCTTCTAATGTAAAACATATACCCTGAATTCTATGTACCCAGAAATGCTCCTCATCACCACCAACCCATATGACTACGCCTTTGTGAGTCAAGGGGAGATCTCAGTCCCTAGCATCGATGACCAAGAAGAGCTGATAGCCACAGATGTAAGTTTCACTTACAGTTTTTAAAATGAGTTGTTATATATGGGAACGACAGTGACAACCCTGCTGTAGGTGTGATTCAGGACACAGTATAAAGTCTCCTGAGTAAGTTCGTGTCCTAATTCTGTCCTCTCATCTCTCCTGGCAGAGTGCCATTGAAATCCTGGGCTTCACTTCTGATGAAAGGGTGTCCATCTACAAGCTCACGGGGGCAGTAATGCATTATGGGAACCTGAAATTCAAGCAAAAGCAGCGTGAGGAGCAAGCAGAACCAGATGGCACTGAAGGTACCAAATGAACCCCCAACTGGGTTAAATGAGAGAAAATAAGCAAGTAAGCCAACTCCAAGCTGTCTCCTTTACACCTGAGCATCTGATGGACACACAAACCAAACCCCACATAGCAGTGATTCCCTCCTTACTCCACCCCTAGGTGTTGTGGGGCCACAGTAGGCCATGCTGGATGTCTGAATTGTGTCTCTGCAGTTGCTGACAAGGCCGCCTACCTCCAGGGTCTGAACTCTGCTGACCTGCTCAAAGCTCTCTGCTACCCCAGAGTCAAGGTCGGCAATGAGTTTGTCACCAAAGGCCAGACTGTGCAGCAGGTAGGTGCACAACCTCTGTGAGTCACATCCTTCCCAGGCCTTCACTTCATGCCTTTATTAATGGCAATGATCATTACTTTGTCCATGAAGGTATATAATGCAGTGGGTGCTCTGGCCAAAGCCGTCTATGATAAGATGTTCCTGTGGATGGTCACCCGCATCAACCAGCAGTTGGACACCAAGCAGCCCAGGCAGTACTTCATCGGGGTCTTGGACATCGCTGGCTTTGAGATCTTTGATGTGAGTAAGCAGAAACTTTGCAGGAGGAAAACTTACAAATCTTGCTGCCACAGTAAATGTTTTAAAAAATTCATGAAAATAGTACACTACAAACTGAACTGACACATGAAAGGAGATCAAAAGTCCATGAAAGGACATCAGCTTTGGGATAAGACACATGTGGGCTCAAACTGCACCTTTGTGAACTTAGATAATGAAAATGGTATTGACTCCAAACAGGGTAAATTCACCTAGGACCTGTACAGAAAGCTTCAGATAACACACTTACTTCTGTAAATCTTTTGCCATTACAAGGTTTCTGGATTTAAAGACCTAAGCACTGTCCCCCAGCACATAGTTTAGCATTTAGTAAATGATAAAGAAGGTGATGAGGGTGACAATGTCAGAAAAGATGGCCATGGGGAAGATAATGACAAATTCAAAGCACAACTCAGAGATTCTCACCTGCCCTCCATGGCCAGTCTGCTGCTGCTGCTGCTAAGTCGCTTCAGTCGTGTTCGACTCTGTGCGACCCCATAGACGGCAGCCCACCAGGCTCCGCCGTCCCTAGGATTCTCCAGGCAAGAACACTGGAGTGGGTGGCCATTTCCTTCTCCAATATGGCCAGTCTAGGGGACGGAAATGGCATGGTAAAGAAACTCAAATTTTGTAAAGTAATTAGCCTCCAACTAATAAAAATAAATGGAAAAAAAAAAAAGAAACTCAAATTCATCTGCCTAAGACAGAATACCTCCCACGCAGTTTATCCAAGTCTCCTCCCCAACAGCAGTGTCTCAGGTGTGTCTGATCCAGAAGTCCCATCTCCACACCTTTCTCTGAGTGCACTCATGGACACTGGATGAGATTTTCTGGGTTTAAGAACAAAAGCATTTCCAGAAATCTTCAACCCAACATGGGAAGAGAGGAATAATCTGGTGCCAAGCAACAATATGAAGAGTAATCCACAAGTTTTCAAATAAGAGTGCTAAGGACAGTACAAACTTGCAACCTCTTTCCCATTTCCCTCTTACTTCACCCCCTAGAAATCTGTTTCCTGTCTGTAAGGATATGCTTAATCTGGACATTTCATGTAAATGGCATCACACACTATGTGGTCCTTTGAACCTGGCTTCCTTCACTCAGCCTAGTATTTGCAAGGTTCACCCGTGTCTCAGAACCTCTTTGGCTTCTGTGTATGGGGACATCGCTCTGAGTCAGGTTGTCTTTTCATGCAGGGAGCAGTTAGGCTAACAATGTAAGAAGGGTCCTTTTGAGGAGAAGCTGTTATCACGAGAAGAATGTTCATTTGTATTTTCTACTTATTTAGTTCAACAGCCTGGAGCAGCTGTGCATCAACTTCACCAATGAGAAACTGCAACAGTTTTTCAACCACCACATGTTCGTGCTGGAGCAGGAGGAGTACAAGAAGGAAGGCATCGAGTGGGAGTTCATCGACTTCGGGATGGACCTGGCCGCCTGCATCGAGCTCATCGAGAAGGTTCGCTTTCCTTTCTCAGACCACAGGTCACCCTGCTGACCCGGATTTAAAAGAAAATCACAAATCTCACTGCACACTCTGGTAAAAGGTTTCTATTGGTAACTAAGATCAGGGAAGGTCCTTTGGCCAACTCTGAGGGAGATGATCTGATGAAAGGAGACTCAGTCTTTCCTAGAGTCCAGAACTCTACCCTTCCTCATAGTCTGATGACAAGTCTGATTCTTAAACCATCTTTCCTTATTAAAGAGCTCTGAGGAGAGCATGATTCACTTATTTCTTTGTCAGTTTTGGAGTCATCACTGCTGGTATTTGAAGGTGGAGTTCCTAGTACTTTAAAGCAGGGGCTCTCAGTTGCCAAAGACCCTGCAAGTACTGAGTAAACCTGCACATTCCCCTAAGCTCATTCCTAGAAATAGTTTTGGGTAAGGGTGGGGTAGAGCCTCGCAATCTGCATTTTTACCAGGTGTTTCTGACACAACCCATTTGCAAGTCACACTTGGAGAAACATTGCTCCAAGGCTTTGGGGCAAAGACACAAACTCCACCAGAGGTCCTTCCTTGTTCATCCTACTCCCCGTCATATCCCAGAGCCCAGCACACACCTGGGTGTTGATAGGCACCCAATTAATACTTGCCATTTAACAATTTCTGACCGAAGAAATGAGTTTTCACTAACTGTAAAGAATGATATGATGTATTTACTCAAGTCAGATCAGAATGCTACCCATTATTTCTGCAGGCAGACAATTCAAGTGGCATGTTTCTTTTCATTCTCTCAGCCTATGGGCATCTTCTCCATCCTGGAAGAGGAGTGCATGTTCCCCAAGGCCACAGACACCTCCTTCAAGAACAAGCTTTATGAACAGCATCTTGGAAAGTCCAACAACTTCCAGAAGCCTAAACCTGCCAAGGGCAAGACTGAGGCCCACTTCTCCCTCATTCACTATGCGGGAACAGTGGACTACAACATCACTGGCTGGCTGGACAAGAACAAGGACCCCCTGAATGAGACGGTGGTTGGGCTGTACCAGAAGTCTTCAGTGAAGACTCTGGCTTTCCTGTTCTCTGGCGCAACATCTGCTGAAGCAGGTAATTACCAACAGAATTCATCTTTATTTAAGGTATAAAACTGAGACAAAGAAAGCCTATACTATGAGTGCCTGTGGTTTCTCTTCCCCTCAGAGGGCGGTGGAAAGAAAGGTGGCAAGAAGAAGGGTTCTTCTTTCCAGACCGTGTCTGCTCTTTTCAGGGTACGGACTCCATTTTCTCTAATTAGATTCCGGAAATTAAATACTAATTTACTGTGTGGGGAAGGGGAAGTAGTCTTGCAAGTATTCTAGAACTGAATGTAACTCAAGAAGACAGGGCAGCAGAGGGAGTAGCACCGAGTCTCTCAGGAAGGTTTGGGGTAACTTGGAAGAGATAGTCAGCAGATAGGAAACACAGGTGCCAGAAGGTCAGACTCAGTATAAGATAGTAAAATTTAATATTGGGGCTGGGAAATATAGTCATTCGATACTTAAAAGGTTCTTCTTAGAAAAGCAAATCAGGAGATTTTCTTGAGTTTCTGGGGGCGTCTAACTGAGGTAGAGGCTTAGGTGTATCTTGGCACAGAACTAAAATGAGTGGATTTTGAAAGGTGAGGATAGAGAAATAGTGGTAGGATTTGGAGGCTGTTCTAAAAGAAGAAAATAAGAAATCAGAAAAGGTGTGCTAAGAAACACCTCTTAAGGAAAATTTATTTATCTTTTCAGAATTCTATCTTTAATAACTGAAGTTCCAGGTATTCTGAAAGCTCAGGATTTCCATAGGGTGAATGATCTCTCACACTTGGTAATATGACTGTCCATTTTCTGCCAATTCCCAGAAGCAGGCTTTGTAAGACCCCTTTCTATGAAACCAGCAGGAGGGATCAGCTATGTAATTATAAAGAATAAACGTGTGCTAGAGAAGCAGATACAATTGAAAAGTTGGGAAAAGAAAGAAAGGGGTGAGTTGGAGGAAGACTCTGAATTTGTAAATCAGATTCCATATCTCGGTAAAACATAATGGGTGGAGTACTTCCATATGTTAAAATGCCATAAATTTACAACATATACTAGAAAATTCAACAGGAATGAACCACCACTTCAACAGCAAGTTTATGCACAAAGATAGGGCAAGTAGAGCTATTTTCAGAGACAACCCGTGGCAAATTCAATCTAGATACTATTCACTGGAATTAAACAAATGTCACGGATGGTGATAATTATGTCTATAAATATGAATGTATAAAAATGGTGCATTTTTAACCAGATATGCATATGGGTCCACAGGAGAATCTGAATAAGCTGATGACCAACCTGAGGAGCACTCACCCCCACTTTGTACGCTGCATCATCCCCAATGAAACTAAAACTCCTGGTAAGGCACTTCTGATACCCAGACAAGCTCCAGTGTGACTTCTCAGGAGACTATTCTATGGAGAATATGTCTTTTTTTAGGGGCCATGGAGCACGAGCTGGTCCTGCACCAGCTGCGCTGTAACGGGGTGCTGGAGGGCATCCGCATCTGCAGGAAGGGCTTCCCCAGCAGAATCCTCTATGCAGACTTCAAACAGAGGTCAGATTTTCTCACTGTGAATTATTTTACAAGGTTCTTGTTATTGAATTTTTCAGTGAAATAAGCTTATCCTTTATAGCTTCTATTACAACTGGAAAAAGCAACAAATTTAACAAATTCCATATTGATAAACCAAAAGTTTGACACCCTTTGAATATACAAAGAATAGATAAAGGGGTAGATATGATTACTTGGTTATGTGTGTTAGACCACCCAGCAGTTCAACTGTTTCTCTAGTAAGGCCGAAAGAGTTCTTGTTGGTGGCAACAGCTATATCACTTATTTGTTTGGCTCAAACAGATACAAGGTATTAAATGCAAGTGCGATCCCTGAAGGACAATTCATCGACAGCAAGAAGGCTTCTGAGAAGCTCCTTGGGTCCATTGACGTTGATCACACCCAGTATAAATTTGGTCACACCAAGGTAATAGTCTCTAAGGCCCACCTGGCACTATGCCTGTCCCTCTGGAATCTGTATAAAGTTTCTGATCTGCAACTCTGGCCATGCACAGGTCTTTTTCAAAGCTGGTCTTCTGGGGCTCCTAGAGGAGATGCGAGATGAAAAGCTGGCCCAGCTGATGACCCGAACCCAGGCCAGGTGCAGAGGGTTCTTGGCAAGAGTGGAGTACCAGAAGATGGTGGAGAGGAGGTACTATATGGGAAACTTTCTAACCCTATCAGCCGATGACCTGTAATTCTGTTTCCTGATATACCTGACTTTGAACATTTCTGCTCCTATCACAGAGAATCCATCTTCTGCATCCAGTACAATGTCCGTGCTTTCATGAACGTCAAGCACTGGCCCTGGATGAAGCTGTATTTCAAGATCAAGCCCCTCCTCAAGAGTGCAGAGACAGAGAAGGAAATGGCCAACATGAAGGAAGAATTTGAGAAGACCAAAGAAGAGCTGGCTAAGTCAGAAGCAAAAAGGAAAGAACTTGAAGAGAAAATGGTGACTCTGACACAAGAGAAAAATGACCTGCAGCTCCAGGTTCAGTCTGTGAGTATCAGAATCCACTGTCTACTATCTGATGCTAAAATTCCAATTCAGCAGCTGCTAGGGGAGAGTCTAGATGGCACCTTATTGAGGGACTGACCACCAGTCTTTCCTAATTCCCACCCCTCAAAGTGTTCCATAAAATTTCATATGCAGTACTATGAACAGCTCTGTCAGAGGATTCCATGCTGTTGAGATTAATAAAAGTAATTTTCCTTTGCCCCTGGTGTTTTTCCTAGCAGAATATGGGCAGGAAATAAAGTGATCTTTGTTCCCTAAGATTCTCCCCACTGAAAAATACAAATAAGAACAGTGAAGAAAGAACAATATAGACAGTGAAGAGGGTGGAGACTTTATGATGAAAATGTACCAACTGGAAACCAATATTGTGAATTTTTAAATCTATGGCCCCCTGGCAACTTCCCTCTCAACTATCTCTTTAGGAATCCTCCAGTACCTGAAAAAATAAGATCATTGCCAAGATAATGGCAGTACTTTCTATAAATAGTGTCAATTAGGCAAAGCATGAGCTAATGCTCTTGTTCTGATGTCCTAAGAAATCTCCAGAGGCTTGAGAAGAGATATTTGATGAACACCACTGTCTATCCCATTTCTGTGACCCAAATGACAAGACAATTTCAGCTGCCACCAATGAAATCAACAACAGAAATGTTAAAAGTTACTCTCTAGTTCTCTGAATTCAGAAGGGAATCTACATTGCTTCTAGGGAGTGCACAGGTTTTAGACACATAACTAGAAAAAATAAAAGTGAGTTATAAATACTTGTGTTGGCACTGTGACTTCCCTTGTGGTTTATGAGTCCAAGGTTTTTCAAACTGAGGATAAATTTATCATACCTTCAAAAATCAAGGGATAACTACATGGGAATTAACTCCTCCCAGTATAATATGCTCCAACCATTTCTTTTTTTTCATTTACTAAACCTTTCTGGAAAACAATACTAAATAAAGACAGCTAACTGAAATTATGGGAATCAGGTTTGGGCTTCCCTTGTGGCTCAGATGGTAAAGAATCTGACTGCAAACATGGGTTATCATGTAGGGGAGTGAAAAAATTTCATTGACCCTCTTAGGGTTCCTTGGCTAGGTCTGAAAATTAAACTGACAAAGATAGATTGATAGGAGAAAAACATACAAACTTTATTTTTATGTATATATGTAAGCCTTCACAAGAGAATGAAGACCCAAAGAAGTGACCAGAACATGAAGCTTTTACACCTTTGAGACAAAGAAATGATAAACATGTGAAGAACTGACAAGACAAGGGGGCCTGGACTGGGGTAGTAAGTGATGAAGAAACAGAAAGATAAGAGTTGGTTTAACAAAATTTGTTGATACAGCCTTCTCAGCCCTAAATTCCCCATCTCTTGTAATAAGAATGCCTTCTTCCCTCCCAGTACAGAGAGGGGACCTTCCATGTAGAAGGTTAATGACTTGTTTCAGGGAAAAGGAGCAAGAGGAATAGTTCAGAGTGGTCTTCCTGTTTCTGCTCTTTTCTCAAACTCCTTTAGCTTAAGATATTCATTGTGCCAAGGTACCATATTTTGGGTAGTGTATTCTGAAACTCATCATTAGTAAGTTTATTTTATTATAATTTCACCAGGAATTGTAACTTAAATTCCTTTTAAAAAATCTCCAGTGCCTTACATACCCAATAAATATTTCCTAAATGATGGAAAACTAATAAAAATTAACCTAAAGCTTTAAAGTACAATTTACTTATTTGGTTTCAATTCTTAATAAAATCTGAAAAGGTCCACAGAACAAGACCTAAAAGTGTCTACCATCCCTTCTCAGGAAGCTGATGCCTTGGCTGATGCAGAGGAAAGATGTGACCAGCTGATTAAAACCAAAATCCAGCTGGAGGCTAAGATCAAGGAGGTGACTGAGAGAGCCGAGGATGAGGAGGAGATCAATGCTGAGCTGACGGCCAAGAAAAGGAAACTGGAGGACGAATGTTCGGAACTGAAGAAAGACATAGATGACCTTGAACTGACACTGGCCAAGGTTGAGAAAGAGAAACATGCCACAGAGAACAAGGTATGAAATACACTTCTCTACAGCATATAGAGACTCCGCCATCTAATTAGGCTGCTTTACGGCAGAGATCATCTCTTTCTTAACCTTTCTAGGTGAAAAACCTCACAGAAGAGATGGCAGGCCTTGATGAAAACATCGCCAAGCTGACCAAGGAGAAGAAGGCCCTCCAGGAGGCCCACCAGCAGACCCTGGATGACCTGCAGGCAGAAGAGGACAAAGTCAACACCCTGACCAAAGCTAAGACTAAGCTAGAGCAGCAAGTGGATGATGTAAGTCTAGGACTGTCAAGGAAATTTTCTTTGAAAGTAGCTAAGCAATTCTTTGACTCAACATTATTTACATTCAGCTTGAGGGGTCCTTGGAGCAAGAAAAGAAACTTCGCATGGACCTAGAGAGAGCCAAGAGGAAGCTGGAAGGTGATTTAAAACTGGCCCAAGAATCCACAATGGATATAGAAAATGATAAGCAGCAACTGGATGAGAAACTCAAAAAGTGAGTATGAGAGAATACGATTGTAACCTGTTCATTGTCTGGATCTCAAAAATATTACTTCATGGCACACACACACACAAAAATAACATCTCTGACTTTTGATTTAATGAAAATGGTACATTTCTGACTTGTAAAACACCCACTTAGCACTTCCTCATCACCCGCCACACAAAAATGTTCAGTTACACATAGAAAAGAAGACTGGCAAGAGGACACGGCATGAGCTAACATGCTGCTCTCCTAACAGGAAGGAGTTCGAAATGAGCAATCTGCAAAGCAAGATTGAAGATGAACAGGCCCTCGGGATGCAGTTGCAGAAGAAGATCAAGGAGTTACAGGTAAGTCCACGGTTTCCATCAGTCTCATGCAACATGACAAAATTACCAATTAGCTCAAAGGAGCTCACGATGAGCTTCTCCCCACCTCCAGGCCCGCATCGAGGAGCTGGAGGAGGAGATCGAGGCCGAGCGCGCCTCCCGCGCCAAAGCAGAGAAGCAGCGCTCAGACCTCTCCCGGGAACTGGAGGAGATCAGCGAGCGGCTGGAAGAAGCCGGCGGGGCCACTTCTGCCCAGATTGAGATGAACAAGAAGCGCGAGGCCGAGTTCCAGAAGATGCGCCGGGACCTGGAGGAGGCCACACTGCAGCATGAGGCCACGGCGGCCGCTCTTCGCAAGAAGCACGCGGACAGTGTGGCCGAGCTGGGGGAGCAGATAGACAACCTGCAGAGGGTCAAGCAGAAGCTGGAGAAGGAGAAGAGCGAGATGAAGATGGAGATCGACGACCTGGCCAGCAACATGGAGACTGTCTCCAAAGCCAAGGTACAATCATGATTTAAGTCTTAAAAGAGATTTCCGTGGGACAGGTGAGAGCGAGCCTTTCAGGAATCACTAGCAACTGGCAGGATGAGACTATGACCAGAGGCTAGTGGCAGGAAGGGGTAACCCCAGTGTGATGGGACCGAATGTTCCCTCTTACACGAGACTAGCTGTATCCCAAGACTGTGCATCCTGAAAACTCAAGTTCCTTCCAATAAAAAATACAATTCAATGGTATACTTTGAAATTTTAAAAACACCTCACCTTGAGTAGGCTCTTTGTTTTCCTCTTAAGCACAAATACATAATTTCTCAAAAAAAATTTCATGAACTGAATCATTGACTATCACTATTCTCATATCACAGATAAGCCAGTTGAGTAAAGGTTTTGAGTTACAAGACAATTTCATGGCAGTAGGTTTAGACTGTTACCTTATGACTCTTTCCACCACAGTCTAAGGCCTCAGTTGGTTTTGTCTGTAAAGATAACTTATTCTCAAAGGAAATGAGTACAGCAGCTCCTATGGAATCCTTGGATTACTGCAGATTTCCATGATCCAAATACTTGAAATGATGCCATCTACCACTTTTTGAATGCAGGGAAACCTCGAAAAGATGTGCCGCACTCTAGAGGATCAACTGAGTGAACTTAAGACAAAGGAGGATGAGCAGCAGCGGCTGATCAATGACCTGACGACTCAGAGAGCGCGTCTACAGACAGAATCAGGTGGGCATCTACCAGTCCTGACTTTGAATGACCAGTTTACCTTGGATTCTCAACTGGCTGATAAACCCTGCACTGAGTTACTTGAGGTCATGGGAGGTGCTGCTAATATGAACACCTTAGCTACCACTGGCTTGGACATGTATTCACCAATGCAATGGACATGAACTTGGACAAACTTTGGGAGATTGTGAGGAACAGGGAGGCCTGGCATGCTGCAATCCACGGGGTCACAAACAGTCAGACATGACTGAGCAACTGAACCACAACAACAGTATTTACTTTCACGTTTCAAAATGCCTCCACACATTACTTTTTTACCCTTATTAGTCTGTGTAATGTTATCCCCATTTTAATGATGTCAGATTACAATAGCAGAGAAATGACCTGTCCAAGAATGCTTACTCCAGTCTTTTCCCTGAAGTCTTGACAATTTCTGGTAACACCACAGTTAAGTAGGGAACTATTCAGGACCACAATCTAACCAGGAGCGTGCAAGTGAGGTTCAAAGAGTTCTGATTATCCAAACTGGAGAGTCTCTGCATTTACTCCTCCCAGTACATACCAACTTGTCCAACTTTCTACCGAAGTTCTGCCTCCCCAAGTGAGAGGTAACAAGATGGAAATTGCTTTATGGGTCATTTGAACCAGTAAAGCAATGGGTAGATCAAATTGTTGGAGAACCACTTTTACTCTTTCATATTCATTCAAATATTGTTCTTTCTAGAACAAAACTCAAGTAAGGATTTTATTACTGTTATACAGGTGGTAAATACATTTCATGAAAAGAAAAAATTGTCTTCTCAAAGAATCAAAATGCCCCTTGTAGTTTCTTTTCTTCATTACATGTTTGCTCCTGGTAATCTAGTGGTATGAAAAAAATTGGAAGTTGTGCTTCTTATTAAATGTTAAAGAGCTAAGGCTTCCAGGTTATCAGTTCAAAAATGGTGCTGAAAGTGTTTTCCCTCTTTTTAACATAATACATTTGACCCTTGAACAACATGGGTTTGAAGAGTGTGGGTCCACTTATACGTGAATTATTTTCAATAAAAATGTACTATAATACTAGATGATCCACAGTTGGTTGAGTCCATGGGTGTGGACAGAGAAGGCTGACTGTAAAGTTATTAATGGATTTTTAACTGCTCAAAGGGTTGAAATCCCTTGGCTGTTCAAGGGTCAACTGTTTGGCATATTTTCAAATTATGATGCTTAAAGAATGGGAGACAAACTTAAATGACAGTTTAGGAGCTGATTTGTTATCCACAAACCAACTCATTCTTGGGGTGGAAGGACACTTGATTGTCTCAATATAAAAATTCTTCTAGGATTTTTCTTTGAACATCAGTTCAAAGGGTGCTGCTCAAAGTCTCCTACATCCCACAGAATAAACTCTGTTTCAGTCAAGTTTCAATGGAAGGTAAACTAGTACAACACCATTGCCGTAGACAAAAAACACTGGAATGCTTTTTGTTAGTCTGATTTATATTTCTTTTCACATATTTCTTCATCAATTTCTACTGTGATCAAACAATTTTAAATATATCCTGAAATCTTTTATGTTGCTCAGAAGAGTGTAATCTGCCTTAAAGTCTTCCCTACTTTTCATTTTCACATGGATGTGCTCACCAGGATTGAAGTAGAAATTAGTGGTTTGCTGTAATCTGCACTCTGCATCATGTTTCAACCCCAGCTCCCTTTCCCCTACTCCAGTTTGTAACTTAAGAGTTTTAATTTCCAAAGTAAGGTTGAGTTTTCTGGTTCTTGGTCTTTATAGGTGAATTCTCACGCCAGCTAGATGAGAAGGATGCACTAGTTTCTCAGCTCTCGAGGGGCAAACAAGCATTCACACAACAGATTGAAGAACTGAAAAGGCAGTTGGAAGAGGAGATAAAGGTCAGCCCTACTTATTACTGTTGTTGTTTCTGTCATTACACTTGCTTTTAAGGTTGTTTTCTGCTTACTTCTACAGATTTTCTTCTGGTGGCCTACAGGAGCTTAGGGACTAAACATCACTTTATTTATTTATTTATTTTTACCAGAGCATCTGTGCTGTTTTATTTATTTTTTTCATTTATTTTTATTAGTTGGAGGCTAATTACTTTACAATATTGTAGTGGTTTTTGCCATACATTGACATGAATCAGCCATGGATTTACATATGTTCCCCATCCTGAACCCCCCTCCCACCTCCCTCCCCATCCCATCCCTCTGGGTCATCCCAGTGCATCAGCCCTGAGCACCTGTCTCACTAAACATCACTTTAAAGATAATAAAATTAAGTCACCAATTGCTATGTTCTCAGGCCAAGAGTGCCCTGGCCCACGCCCTGCAGTCAGCCCGTCATGACTGTGACCTGCTGCGGGAACAGTATGAGGAGGAGCAGGAGGGTAAGGCCGAGCTGCAGAGGGCGATGTCCAAGGCCAACAGCGAGGTGGCCCAGTGGAGGACCAAGTACGAGACGGACGCCATCCAGCGCACGGAGGAGCTGGAGGAAGCCAAGTATGTTCTAGACTTACTTAAAATGGAAATAGAGATAACAGTCAAAGTGCACCTGATATTAAGTACCACATGAACAAATGCCCATTGCTCCCCAAACAAAAACTTAGGAATAGATCATGCATGATATAAACTTAAGCAAGTAAAACAAATACTCTGGGTTATCTAGGAAAAGAAATTAAGCTAGAGGGTAGAAGGAAGAAGGACATGGGCAACAGGAAGCTGAATGATTATTTTTTAAAAAGGAAACTTTTGATGTCATCATTCCTACACAAGTGTATATAGAGTAATAGTCAATTATACGGTCCTGAGCTTTTCCTCCTTCTTAGTCACTAATGGAAAAATTGATCCAAAGTGATAGGTATGTAAGAGAAAAAAACATCTGGCTTTAAACCACAGCTCCTCCTTTTGAGATGTAAAAGTATAGCTACTTGTAGAGGGAAAAAGAAATCTATTGTTAAAGATTAAAAAGGAGACATTAAATTCTGCAATAAGAAAGAAAACATTTTTATATAAAGATGTAAATGCAATCAAAAGTTCAAGACTGACCTTAACAGGGAGAATCTTATTCTACAAAAAGTTTAAGGAAGGGACCTGCTTATTCAAGAAAAAACTTAAGCAGAGATCTAGTCACTTATTCTGTGAATAATATACAGCCAGACAGGAATGATAACATTTTAGAAGAGTATGTGTGTGAGCATTTATTTCACATTTTAGGAAGAAGCTGGCCCAGCGTCTGCAGGATGCCGAGGAACACGTAGAAGCGGTGAACGCCAAATGCGCCTCCCTTGAGAAGACCAAGCAGAGGCTCCAGAATGAGGTTGAGGACCTCATGGTTGACGTGGAGAGGACAAACGCTGCCTGTGCAGCCCTGGACAAAAAGCAAAGGAACTTCGACAAGGTAACTTCTGCACCAGTTTTTGTCTCAGCATTCACGTGTGACTGAGGGCAGCTGGTCACCTTCCGTGTGCCTATTCAAACCATCCAAGGGCTGTGCTTAGCAGCTCCTGCCAGAAGTAGGCGGGGAGGAGGGAGGACTCCTGTGGTTTCTATTCTTCTCATTCATAATTATTTTTCAGTCCCCGACCATCTCAACTCTGTTTGAAAGCTGCCAGAAAAAAATGGTTTCATCCCATCCAACCTTCTCCACCAAATTTCTTGACCATTCCTTGCCCCTCAGATCCTATCAGAATGGAAACAGAAGTATGAAGAAACTCATGCTGAACTTGAAGCCTCCCAGAAGGAGTCTCGCTCCCTTAGCACAGAGCTGTTCAAGATCAAGAATGCCTATGAGGAGTCCTTAGACCAACTGGAAACCTTGAAGCGGGAAAATAAGAACTTGCAACGTGAGTGCACCTTACCTCTTCTTCAACAAAGAACTTGAAAGAATGTTTTCCTCACTGAATGAATTTTTAAATTTTTTTCACCAACAGAGGAGATCTCTGACCTCACGGAACAGATCGCAGAAGGAGGGAAACGTATCCATGAACTGGAGAAAGTAAAGAAGCAAGTGGAGCAAGAGAAATCTGAAATTCAGGCTGCTTTAGAGGAGGCAGAGGTACACATTTTACTGTAGACTCTAAAACCATTTTGAGAGCAACTGAGATCAAATACATGCAAGAACAGGTGAATCAAGAGAAAAGAAAAATAATTTCTACTCTGTAATAATAAATATGAGGATAGAAAATTGACCATGCTTACAACAAGCATAACTGGACATCAGGAACTCTGCGCTAGAGACTGAGAAAACAAAGATGAGGTCAGAGCCCTGAACTCCAGGGCATGAGCTATCTGGGAAGATAGAATTATATAAAACCAACAACTCCACATTGCAGAGAATAAATATGCATTATGGTAGCACAAAGGTAGGAGCTAGTTCCTATCTCCAGAATACTAAACACTTCCATTCCCTGCTAACGTCACCCCCTTGCTGTTGTTAAGGCATCTCTTGAACATGAAGAGGGAAAGATCCTGCGTATCCAGCTGGAGCTGAACCAGGTCAAGTCTGAAATTGACAGGAAAATTGCTGAAAAGGATGAGGAAATTGACCAGCTCAAGAGGAACCACATTAGAGTGGTGGAGTCCATGCAGAGCACGTTGGATGCTGAGATCAGGAGCAGGAATGACGCCATCAGGCTCAAGAAGAAGATGGAAGGAGACCTCAATGAAATGGAGATCCAGCTGAACCACGCCAACCGCATGGCTGCTGAGGCCCTGAAGAATTACAGGAACACCCAAGCCATCCTCAAGGTAAGTGGGCTCCGGAGATGGTCCAGCGCAGGTGGGTGACCGCAGCCCTGAGAACAAGGTGTCTCAATGATCGGTCATTCCACAGGATACCCAGCTCCACCTGGATGACGCTCTGCGGGGCCAGGAGGACCTGAAGGAGCAGCTGGCCATGGTGGAGCGCAGAGCCAACCTGCTGCAGGCTGAGATCGAGGAGCTGCGGGCCACCCTGGAGCAGACAGAGAGGAGCAGGAAGATGGCGGAGCAAGAGCTCCTGGATGCCAGTGAGCGCGTCCAGCTCCTGCACACCCAGGTGGGCATAACAGAACAGCAAAAGATACTGGAAATGGAAATCTTGCTCTAATCTCCATATTATTTAAAAATTCACAGTGTTATATGGGGGGTTAAAGTTTAAAATATGTAATGTTTTTGAATTAACAAATACTTTTATTAATATGAACTATGACATTCAGAGTTGACTGTCTTGTAAAAATATATGGAACAAGAAGGAATACTAATTAGTTACCTTAGTTAATTAGCTTGTGGGTTCATTAGAACATTGGACACCCTGATTTTGCTCTCATGTATTAATATTTCTAAATTTGGCATTTTAACCAGAACACCAGCCTGATCAACACCAAGAAGAAGCTAGAGACAGACATCACTCAAATCCAGGGAGAGATGGAGGACATTATCCAGGAAGCTCGCAACGCTGAAGAGAAAGCCAAGAAGGCCATCACTGATGTGAGCAGAGGGCCATGCCGGGTCGTCAAGCTAGAATCTTGATGGCCTGTCAGCTCTCTCAACTGGTTTTGTGTTACTTTTAATCAGGCAGCCATGATGGCCGAGGAGCTGAAGAAGGAGCAGGACACCAGCGCCCACCTGGAGCGGATGAAGAAGAACCTGGAGCAGACGGTGAAGGACCTGCAGCACCGCCTGGATGAGGCTGAGCAGCTGGCCCTGAAGGGCGGGAAGAAGCAGATCCAGAAGCTGGAAGCCAGGGTGGGTCTTCTGATCAGCCTATTCCCATCTCATTCTAATCTAATGCATGATTTTTTTTTTAGAACCTCACACTGTTAGATGCTGTGGGGCATACAAAGATTCAGAAGAGATATTCTTTGTAAGAGCTTATAAAGGGGGTGACTAGACTAGGGCATCGTATACTACATATAAAGCATAGTAGAAGCAGCATTATGCTTCATCTGAAGAAGAAATCCACTGAGTGAATGGACCACAGTGAACATCTCTAAAATATTCATCTTCTTGCAGGTACGTGAATTGGAAGCAGAAGTTGAGAGTGAACAGAAACGCAATGTTGAAACTGTCAAGGGTCTGCGCAAACATGAGAGAAGAGTGAAGGAGCTCAGTTACCAGGTAAGGAAAATACCCTGTCTCTGTTTTCCCCTTGGCTACAAGGGATCAAAAACCAAATAAACAACAAAATGGGATGGTATCTGTGCTTTCAAGAAACTCACTCTTGAAAATATTTCAGACTGAGGAGGACCGCAAGAACATTCTCAGGCTCCAGGATTTGGTGGATAAACTGCAAGCAAAGGTGAAATCTTACAAGAGACAAGCTGAGGAAGCGGTGAGTTCAGACCCCCTCGGGGTGATGGGGCTGCCTCCTGTTCTCAGATATATTCAAGCCAATTTAGTTCAAGGGGTAAAAGAAATAAGGGTAAAATAAGGAAGGATCAATGAAAGATGATTCAATGAAGATGTGACAAATGAACAGAAACCAACCACCTGACGAGATAGGGGAGAATGTTCTAGGAAGGAGGAACAGCAATGCCAATCTATTGAGTAGGAAAGAGCCTGGTCTGAGAGGTGCAAAGAATAGGGGAACAGCAATAGAGATCCCCCGCCCTGGGCAGGGGGTGGGTCATGGGGTCTTCTAGGCAATGATAAGAAGTCTGGCTTTTATTCGAGGTACAGTGGAACACTGGGGAAGCCACAGCAGGATTTAAGCTGGGTTGGTCATGACCTGATTTATATTTTTAAAAAAAGAATTCTGACTACTATTGGAGAATGGATAGTAAGACAACACTGTTAGGTACAAGAAGACCTTTCAGGAGGGTTTTCAAGTGGTCCAGTGGCTTGTGGAGAAAACAGAAGTAGAGAGATTCAAGATATATTTTGGAGGTCAAAACTAGAAGATATACTAATAGGTTTTTCTTGGAAAGACAGAGAAAGAAAAACAAGGATAATTAATCAGATTTGTGATTTGAGTAACTAGGTGCATGACATAAATTTACTAAAATGAGGAACTAAGGAAGGAACACATGTAGGCCAAGAAGGAAACAGGAATTCTGTTTTGGAAACATTCTTTGAGATACCATTATACATACACAAGTGAAGGTGTCAAGCAAACCTTTAAATATCAAGTCTCAGAAGGTCTTGGTTATATTGCAACCACTAGATCCTCAGCATTCCACCTCATCTCATTTCCTCAGCCTGTGAATTATCTGAACTAATAAGAAAAATATGAATTTCCCAGGTATAAAAGTATGAATAGATACATACCTAAATATCACAAATTAGTTCCTCTGACCATCTCTGGTTTTGTTTTTCCCCTGATCTAAGGTCTGAGAGAGAGAGAGAACATTTCTCTGGCTCCTACTCTTTCATTTATAAGAGGACCATCTGGGGGTTTTCTCAAGCTCTATTTTTAAGTGACTCAAAGTTTTCTAAACATTCTAAATTGGAAAGCCTTACTTTGGACAGTTCTTAATGAGCCTTTAAAAAAAAGAATGACTACTAGAGACTAAACTAGAACTGGCCTTCTCAAATTTACTGCTATGTGTTCAAATATTCATATAATCAGGGAACACATAGACTGTCTTGGCAAACAACTTCCTGTTTAATTTTTAAACTGCATTAAGTGGCAATAATTTATACTCAAGTAACAATAATAATTTACAGGGCTTCCCTGGTGGCTCAGGGGTAAAGAATCCACCTGCAATGCAGGAGTCACAGGAGATGAAGGTTTGATCCCTGGATCAGGAAGATCTCCTGGAGAGAGGGCATGGCAACCCACTCTAGTATTCTTGTCTGGAGAATCCCATGGACAGAGGAGCCTGGCAGGCTACAGTCCACAGGGTCACAGAGTCGGACTCAACTGAAGCGACTTAGCATGACAATAATTTATAGTCAAGGGTGCTAGCTTGGTATAATACAAATTGTATACATGCATTTTTAAGAGGTCTGGTTCCATTCTCAGAATTCTGGAGGTAAGGGGAAAGAAAAAGAGGCTGGAAAGCTGGCATATTTAGCAGTAGTTTGGGCTTCCCTCATAGCTCAGTTGGTAAATCATCTGCCTGCAATGCAGGAGACCTGGGTTTGATTCCTGGGTTGGGAAGATCCCCTGGAGAAGGAAATGGCAACCCACTCTAGTATTCTTGCCTGGAGAATCCCATGGACTGAGGAGCCTGAAAGGCTACAGTCTATGGGATCACAAGAGTTGGACATGACTTAGCGATTAAACCACCACCATCACCTAAGATGTTTAGATGTTATAAAAAGAGAACTTCTAGTTAGAACAACTTGGAGACAAATGTCACCTGTCCTTCCTTGCTACCCATGACTTCAGAAGCATGAGAGAAGTTAATTTTTTTTTTTAATTCATGAGCATTTCTCTAGGCTAAAAAAAGGTATACTAGAGTGAACCATTTTTAAGTAATAAATTCAAGACCCACTGATCTAAGAAACTAGAAATTTTGAACTTTTCCCCCCTCTTAAATGCATTTCCATTTATTCTCAGGAGGAACAATCCAATGTCAACCTCTCCAAATTCCGTAAGCTCCAGCACGAGCTGGAAGAGGCCGAGGAACGGGCTGACATTGCTGAGTCCCAGGTCAACAAGCTGCGGGTGAAGAGCCGGGAGGTTCACACAAAAATCATCAGTGAAGAGTAACTCATCCAAATGCTAAAAAGTGACCAAAGAAATGCACAAAATGTGAAAATCTTTGTCACTCTGTTTTGTACTTATGATTTTTGCAGATAAAAAATTTATCTGCAAAGACCTTGTGAGTCTCTTTTTTATACCGTGTCAGTTTATCTTTTGGTGCCACAAGAAACAAACATATTACTTATAACTTATGGAGAAGTATTTAGTCACCAAAAATAAAACATGGAACAAGCAGCCAAGCCAGTCCCTGTTAGGAAGAGCCCTTAAACACCACATGGCCCTGTGGGAAGAGCAGGTGAAGCCTAGAGGCAGATCTTAGACATCCAAAACAAGAGTATGCAGAGCCAAGTGTAAATCGCACCTGGCAAAGCATCAGCTAGTTATCAGGAAAAAACAATTTCTCTTAGTGAGTTTACTGACCTTCTTCATAAAACGGTAGGAAGTCCTTGATCCTAAGACTGAGAACAAATAAAACACCAATTACCTACATAAAAGAAAAGAAAAAGTTGAAAAAAATTGGAATAGACATGCAAAAGTACTTAAAATGCAAACTATATCCACTAAGTTGGGACTAGGACCCCTTGAGAGGGAAATACGTTCTATAGATTTTCTGGAATTGTTAGTTTTTTTGCTACCTACAGATGTTCTGCTGTTTGTTTTACTGAGTCTTCTCAATTGCTAAGGATGAATATATTTTCAGTAGTTCTGTCTCTTTGGAAATTTCTGTACTTTTTATAAGGCTTTCTCCTAGTACTTCTACTAGCAACAGAAGGTCAATTTATATTTCCCAAAAGTCGGTTCCCTACTGTCATTATTTGATCTTTTGGTTCCTACACTGTGCCTCTCTACAGTGTATGGCAATTACTATCATTACTCTAATTGGTATTACTACTATAGATTTACATGTGCTGAGGCCAGCATGGGCCTTCCCCTTATTTTTCACAGGCAGGGAGCAGGTTAAAGAGCATTATCTTGTCTATTAGGAATACATACAACAAAGGTCTTACAAGAACATTACACACCTATTTAAAAGGAACAATACAAAATTAAGTGTTATTAATTACATTATCTAGTAAGTTAAGTTATCCAACTGTACCCTCTGGACCTCAGCTCCTGGGGACAATTCCCTCTGGGGTATTACACACCTCCATCTGCTTTCTATCAATCATTAGAGACAACTGTGTAATGCTACACCTCGAGTTGCACTTTAAAATACTTTATAAAGCAGCTTTTAACAGTCCTTAATATATTATTAAATTCTCTGCCAGTGGTTAAAATCTAATATTCCAATCTCACATTGCCATTTCTTTGGCTACTGACTTAATGAGAAAAATGAATAGGAAAATGGACAAATGTTAAGCAAAGAAACAGGAAAGAAAGGTAGACTCTGATAATGGCAGCCAGTCTTAGTGGGACCTCACTGAATACTGACTCTCCTGGAAAACATGAGATTCCTCATGCCTCCTGGAACATGCTCCACCTCTTGGCTTGAACTAAAATCTGCCACCCACCAAGATCAGTGCTTCTCTGGAAGCACTTGTAAGAGCTGACCATTATTCTCTAATACTTTAAGAATGCCTTAGTCCTAAGCTAGAAATGATAACCCCCTTGACCCCCACTGCTATTGATCCTCTTACAGAAAGCTCTTGTTTGAGAATCATGCTGTTCTGCTATTCAAAATATCTATTGGTGACACCTAATGACTTCTCATTCATTGAAGATTTTGGCACCTCTCCTCTCTCCATGCAATTCACACTACATTCCTGGTAGACTTCAGTGCCCACATGGATGGTTCATCCAATACACTGTCTCCTACCTCCATTCCATCTCTTCCACAGCCTCACTCTAGAAAATGCCTAAACTTCTAAGTCACCAAGTCAAGCATCTCTCTCCTGATTTTCTAGCTTGTTTGTTGGACTATTCTCAACATAACAATTCTTCAACTCCATTGACATTTCCAGTATTTCGACCTTTTGTTTCTTCCATATCCATCCGCCCCAATTTCATCTTTATTTCTTCCCCAACTAAGCAAAAATTCATAATTTGGCTTTTTGTCTGTTCTATTGACAGAGTCCTAAACGTCCTTGCCATCTCCTATCCCCTGTCACACTTGAGAGCAAATACACTAATGAATCAAACAACTCATTACTCCACACTTCAGAGAAACTCCCAATCACTAACCCCAGTGACCCTTCAGTGCTGGAGTTACACAGTTAGCTTTCTCACTCTTTCTTTCTACTTCAAATCTCCCCTTTCTACTTCACTCTCCCCAAATTTCCATTTCCCTCTTTGCCTGAAAAAATGATCTCACATCCTGCTTAAAAGAAAAAATAAACTGGATGTCATCAGATGAAAAAAGGCCACCCATTTTTACTGCAAAACCAGTTTTATCCTTCTGATGTGGAGGTCTCTCCACTAATTCAGGGCCCCCTCCTCTGCCTGGCTGTGAGTCTCATCCCTTCCCCCTACTTAGAATATTTCTACAATGGATTATCCTTTTCTTTCAGTTTTATTTCCAATCTCTCCCACTCTACTATATCCTTTCTTAAACTCTCCTTTGGCCCTATTTTTTTTTTTCTCCAGCTATTGAGTCACTTCTCTGCTTCCTTTACACAGATTCTCAAAAGTGTTATATATACAAACTGACTCTACTTCCTCACCTTCCACCTACTCCTTGCTTTAGACTTTTTAAGAACTACATGATCAATCTATCTACAACTGGGCAAAGCTGTAGCTTTTAGGTAGAGAATCCCCAATAGCTCTACCTGTATTACTCAGTCTATATGTCTTGCTCTCATCCATAGTTTCTTCTTTCATCTTTCAGTTCCAAAACTAGTGCATGTGTTTAATAACATTTATGTCTATCATTTAGATATTAAGTTCTAGAAGAAGTAAAAATAAATGAGTTGTGAAAATCTTAAATTTGAGAAAAAATAAAAAGACGTCTCTTCTTTCTGGCTTCAAGACTAACATTTTGGGTAAGTCACCAGACTTCTGTGAATCGTTTCCATGGAGACGGGGAGGGGAGGCGGGGAACAGACTGACCAACTCTTCCACAGTAGTTATCAAAGAAATAAAACATGTAAAAGATTCAATCTGCAAATGTATGAAAGAGAAATTCTAAGTTAATAGGATATTTGAAAACAGTAGTCACACTCATCGGTCATTTAAGCTAGCAGATGATAGCCAAAAATATCATATCAGATCTCAGTCACACAGAGTAGATAGGTTTCCTGTCATGTTCAGCAGCAGCTGTCTGTGGCAAAACCACCAAAACCCAGTTTACATATACTATGGACATATGTGACAGCCCACTCATGTTCTCAATTCAGAGAGAGAGAGTCTTACGGATACCATAGCTTTCCTCCCACCTTCAATAAAAATGTGTATTACCCACCTCATTTGAGCAACAAATAGTCATGAGGATTTGCCTGTTAACTAGGAATGTATATTTATGTCTCCTTCCATTATTCAGTGGAAACATACATGGAATATCACATGGCATCTTGTTTCCTCAGTGAAAACACGTGAACTGAAGACAGCCATGTCCTCCAGAAAGGAACAGAAGTGTTTATATCCACTCTAAATCCTATATGACTCCACCACTGGTCTGTCACTACTGCCTAATCTGAGAATCTGCCTAAACTTTCTCCTTCATGTTTAGGCGCTCAGACTTGAAAAGAATCCATCACTAGTGTTTCTAAGATCCGGACCTGGGCTAGAAATTTTCTGCTTCAATATCCATCACTCACTGCTTGCAATCATACTGTCGGATCTAAAATTCATCCCAGCTCCTTAATGGTGCTAAGGGCTAACAAATCCATTAGTTCTAAACTCCTCATGTCAAGCTCATTCTGTTGGACCAATTTTATAGAATAGTGGGAACCTGGCTATGAATGCTGTGATGAATGATGCAACAGCAAAGCTGGAGAAATAGCCTTAGAAGCACTGAATCCCCATCCCTATCAAATGCCTATAAAGAACCCTAGATCATCCTCTGTCAAATTATTTATAGGTGTCAAGAAATATTTCTAATTATATCCATTCACAGCCACAGTCAGTGAATATTGTGCAAAGAGATTGCCAAAAAAGGTTTTGCCAAGTAGGTTCCCAGATGGGACAGCTGAGGTGGCTGCTGTGTTTGCAGAACAGTCTCTATAAAAGTGGAGTTGGGGTGCCTCCGTCCTGTCCTTCTGCAAAAGTCTTTAAGGTATGTATACGTGGAAGAACACTTGGCTAGTCTTACACTCCTGATGAAAATGATTATTCACTTAAGGGAGATGGCTACTATTTCCCAAATTAATTTCTCTGTCCAACACTCCTAAGATGACATCGTACACAATATAGTTACTAATATTTTGTGATTAAGTGGGGAAGAAATGAAAGAATCTGCATTCTCTTGTTTTTCAACAGTAGTTTCTGCTTTGAGCCTGCCACCTTCTGCATCTGATAACACAAGAGGTAAGAGTAATTTATTATTACACTCTAAAGAATAAAGAGATTTCTATATTGCTATGTCTTAAAGAGCTACCAGTTTATTTCCTAGTTTAGTATTGGGAATAGGATACAAGAAGCAGTTCTTCTTTAAAACCGGCTTCTCATAAAATTTTGGCTTTTCAGACCACTTACCCACACAAAATCTATGACTCTTCTCTTTGACATGTGAGAACTTCAGAAAGAATGCAAAGATCACATCTAATATTTAATATGAACTATTACTGCAACTTAACCACTGAGGATATTATCAGGAGGGATAAAATCAACAACGTGCAGCTATAGAAGTCAAAATTTCCAGGTGCTAATCCAGGCTTTGCACCAACTCTAGTTGCCTGGGTCAAGCCACTTGGCTTTGTGTATCTTAAAATACAGCATGTTGCGGTGGAATTAGCACTGAACCTGGACTTAAGACAATGGAGCTCATATCCTAACACCACCACTCACACATTTGGAACGCTGCATGACTCTTCAATTTTCTGGGCCTCAGTTTCCTTACCAGTAAAATAAGGAAGCTGAATCCTACATGACTACTCAGGTGCCTCCAGCTCTTGTAAACTATGATCTAAGTCAATGGTTCCAAGGACTTCTCCATGGAACTGAAACATTTAACGGATCTCCCTCACTCCATGTATTGGAATGTGTACTTTTACTATTACACTAGAAATATACATAATGATAAAAACCTACTATTTTTAATAACTATTTTGAATGAGTTTATATTTAATATAGCAGCTATATTAGATATATTCATTAAAAGAAGAGAAAACATAGTTTGGGAATGTTGCTTGTTCAAACTTGAGACCATTTTCACTGTGCAGGTGGATTCAAGGAACTTGGGGATCCTTGGGGGTTTGTGACCCTCACGTTGGGAAATGATTTATCTCAGACTGAAATGAGAAGAAGCATCCTTTCTGAGTTCTGTGGATATACTGCACCGTAGTAATCTCTGCAAAGTAGGATGTTGTTAATTCAAAACTGCCTGGTGTGAAAACAAACACAGAAACAAAAAAAAGCTTTTCTCCTTGCAAGAGAAAGCCCTAACATTAAGTGTTTCAGTATCTGAAAATATGTCTAAATTTCAGTATTGTCAAGAGACTATTAGAGGTACAAATTAGATAGATTTCAGAGATACGGTACATGGCAAACACCCAAACCTTGTAAGTCAAGGGAAGTTTAATCCTGATGATTAAGGACCAAGACTTCTGGAATGCCTACAAAATGTTGAGGCTGTTGCTGTCATTGCTGTTGGCAACCAACACATGGCTTTCCACCTTCTTTAACTCTGGTCACTCATCTGGGCTAGAGGGCTTATTTTCTCATAATTAATTTGTGAGTGAGAAAAAAGTTCACTTTGGCTTGAAACTTTATAGTGGCTACCCATTTCAGAAGAGAGATTTAGAGGACTGGTCTGTTTTTTAAAAGAAAGCGAAAGGGGAAGATACAGATATAAATATGTACCTAAAATAATAGGAATCAGATAAAAGCAACTAGTACGCTGAAATCTAGCTGAAAAAAATCATAGACCAAAGATATACAATCACTATGAAATTTTACTAAGAATTCAGATGTTTTAATTCAAGAGTCTTTTAAAGTTATCTTCTGTTTAGATAAACCACTGACTTCCACAAATTTTAAGAACAGATTATAGAAAAAGACTTTTATATGACTTAGGACAAAATCATTTGTTGCATTTTCAGCTTTCACTGTACTTATCCTTTTACTTACTTAATACCTTTGAATTAATGAGGAGTAAATTTGTGTTTATCAGCTGTTTTCAACATGGAATTTTGTTCAAAAAACAGGTTTACCTTTTGATACATCCAATTTGAATAATTTTCACATTCAATTAATAAATCCAATTTTAATAATTTGAGACAGGAGGAAAATTTGCCTGAGTAGTTGAGTTTTTAAAATAGGTTCATTTAGATGGTAAAGCCATTAGAAATAGTTATTTTCCATTTATTTTATGGTCACAATGTCAAAAAAAAAAAGGCAGGGGGTTTGGAAAAGGAAACAAAAAAAAAGCAAGGAGAAGAAAAAATTCTGAACAGATCGGAGATGCTGCCAGTTGAAATGTCAATTACTCCACATTTGTCAAGGATGGCTAATAATATAGAGGATAGGATAGAGGCTTAAATATCACAAATACTAAGCTGCCAAGATAAGACTTTCAAATCAGTGATCTGCTCTACCAGCACACTGGCATAGTCCACAGAAGTAAGTCCTCAAGTCAGAGTGAGGAATAGGCACAGCCACTGAAGTATACTGACCGAAAAGCAATGGGAAGAGGTCCGCCTGCACCCTGGTTCACCGTCCAGCTGGCTCTCCATCTAGGTATCTGCTGACCTGCTGCCACCAGTAACCTGCAGCCATGAGTTCCGACGCTGAGATGGCCATTTTTGGCGAGGCTGCTCCTTACCTCCGAAAGTCTGAAAAGGAGCGCATTGAGGCCCAGAATAAGCCTTTTGATGCCAAGACCTCGGTCTTTGTGGTGGACCCTAAGGAGTCCTTTGTGAAAGCAACGGTGCAGAGCAGAGAAGGGGGGAAGGTGACAGCCAAGACCGAAGCTGGAGCGGTGAGTAGAGCATCTGGGGGGGATGAGACGGGGCCCCACTGCCAGTTAGGGGAGCTGACACTTATTTATTGACCTGGCTTCTCTTGTTTGACTTGACAGACAGTAACTGTGAAAGAAGACCAAGTCTTCCCCATGAACCCTCCCAAATATGACAAGATCGAGGACATGGCCATGATGACCCACCTGCATGAGCCCGCCGTGCTCTACAACCTCAAAGAGCGTTATGCGGCCTGGATGATCTATGTGAGTCTGTTCTCATGGCCCCTGTTCAGGCAGGCGCTTAACATGCTGAAAACCAGTATTAGTGTGCTCATGAAACAATTATATTCCTTTTTTTTATGGTGCAGACATATTCAGGTCTCTTCTGTGTCACCGTCAACCCCTACAAGTGGCTGCCGGTGTACAATGCAGAGGTGGTGACGGCCTACCGAGGCAAAAAGCGCCAGGAGGCCCCGCCCCACATCTTCTCCATCTCTGACAACGCCTATCAGTTCATGCTGACTGGTGAGTTGGATGTTTTCCATGTGCATCTTTTTAGGAGATGAGACTCTAGGAGAGAAAGACTAACCATAGGAGAAAGAGACTCTGCTCATCTCAACACACTCTTCAAGGTGGTCCCCTAAATGCCATCGCCCTTTGCCCAGAACCAACCAAAACACACTCCAAATTTTAAGGTGTATCTGGAATTAAAGTGATCATACTGTGAATCTTCTTTCTAGAATGCTGTCTAAGCTAGACCATTCTAAGGCACAATGGCACCTTGGGAAAAGGACTGAGAGATTTCCTCTTCAGAGAGAGTGGAACATCGAAATGAGCCTTTAGTTTTCCCTGAAAATACGACTAAGGCCATGATTACTTCCAAAGCTACCACCTTTACTATACTGACTCCTTCTCCCATGCTAAAAATATCTCTAATGCCTTATATCATTACTTCTTGTATCTACAATAAACATGCTAATTTGTCAATTAAATCCATCTGAAAACTCCAGTCCACTTGGTATGCATTTAGTGTAGAGAATAAAAAGAGATAGTCTGCTGCTTCCTTGCAGTGTCCCGTTACCGCAGTGGTCTGTAAGCCGATGTGATGGGGGGGAGCCTCAGGGAGCAGGAGAGAGGGGAGCTGGAAAAGGTGCTGGGCCTGGGGACCACCAAGCCCTCAGGATTGCTGAAAAATACTAGGTTCATGCCATTTTATTAATTTACCATTTACAAATATATTAAAAAATGGTATTGACTGCCTATAATTTCTCTTTTATAGACCGAGAGAACCAGTCAATCCTGATCACGTAAGTAGACGTGATGCTTTGTTTTCAGGACTGCTGGTTTTAGGAACTCTACTGACTTGGTTTTTATTTGACAGCGGAGAATCCGGGGCAGGAAAGACTGTGAACACGAAGCGTGTCATCCAGTACTTTGCAACAATTGCAGTCACTGGGGAGAAGAAGAAGGAGGAACCAACTTCAGGCAAAATGCAGGTGGGTCAGGTTGCCAGGTCAGCGTGTGGGCTGTCAGGTGAGAAACGCCCAAGCCCCAGATGTGAGCACTGCTTTTGCCCTGGCAGGGGACTCTGGAGGATCAGATCATCAGTGCCAATCCCCTGCTGGAGGCCTTTGGCAACGCCAAGACCGTGAGGAATGACAATTCCTCTCGCTTTGTGAGTCTCTGGGTCACAAAAGGGTTTTGCCAGGTCTTAAATGCCCACAAAGGCACGCCTCAGTTGTTATTTCAATCTTTTACTCATGTGCTGGTTTGTATGCAACATCGTCTTTTTCACTTGCAAGGGTAAATTCATCAGGATCCACTTCGGTACCACAGGGAAACTGGCTTCTGCTGATATTGAAACATGTGAGTAACAGGACGTCCTAAACGGAATCTAGAGTGACAGTGATGGACTGGAGGAACATCTTCCAGCTCCTGCTGGGCCTAGGAGCCTGTGCAACACCAAACACGCCCTTGGGAAATGCCAGTCTAACCAGACCCGCAGGTGTGCTTCACCCAGTTCAGTCAGGAGCTAACTCTGCTATAGAAACCGCCAGGAATTGCTGGGCTTATCAGAAGGATTCCAGCCTCACAAGACATTTCAAATTTTTCTAAGAAAAAACTAAGACTAGGGGTGCATTAGTTGGGTTTAGTGTATGAAATTCCCTCCATAGTGTGAGCTTGATAAATGTTGCTCTTAGTAACTACTCTATTATTAAGTGAGCAGAGGCCCTGAGGAGGAACAGGTTATCAAGAATCAATTGTCAAGGATCCTATGTATGAGAAATGAATATGTCTAAGACAGACAACTTTAGTTTCCTTCAAGAAGGGTAAGAGTACCACAGTGGTAAAGGCAATATTATGTGGTACCTCATCGGACCATCAGCTGAAATCATAAGGGGCCAATGAAATTTTTAGTTACTGACCCCAAGATCCAAAGTCACTCCAAGAACTTTATCAGTTTTCCATCTAATTCCCATGTCCACTTGCCATTGCAGATCTTCTGGAAAGTCTAGAGTCACTTTCCAGCTGAAGGCAGAAAGAAGCTACCATATTTTTTATCAGATCATGTCTAACAAGAAGCCAGAGCTAATTGGTATGCAAGAACTTAAATGTATTAAGTTAAAAGCTAACATCTTTATTAGTCCCTTCTAATGCAAAACATACACCCTGAATTCTGTGTACCCAGAAATGCTCCTCATCACCACCAACCCATATGACTACGCCTTTGTGAGTCAAGGGGAGATCACAGTCCCTAGCATCGATGACCAAGAAGAGCTGATAGCCACAGATGTAAGTTTCACATGCAGTTTTTAAAATGAGTTGTTATTTCAGAAGGAATGAACTCCAAATATGAGCATAAACTTTGCCCAAACCGCTGGTTAATAAACTGTGCGTGTATGGCGGTAATAGGGGGTTGGGGGTCAGGCAGAAAAAAAAAAAATAAATTAAAAAAATAAAATAAAATGAGTTGTTATATATGGGAACGACAGTGACAACCCTGCTGTAGGTGCGATTCAGGACACAGTATAAAGTCTCCTAAATAAGTTCGTGTCCTAATTCTGTCCTCTCATCTCTCCTGGCAGAGTGCCATTGAAATCCTGGGCTTCACTTCTGATGAAAGGGTGTCCATCTACAAGCTCACAGGGGCAGTAATGCATTATGGGAACCTGAAATTCAAGCAAAAGCAGCGTGAGGAGCAAGCAGAACCAGATGGCACTGAAGGTACCAAATGAACCCCCAACTGGGTTAAATGAGAGAAAATAAGCAAGTAAGCCGACTCCAAGCTGTCTCCTTTACACCTGAGCATCTGATGGACACACAAACCAAACCCCACATAGCAGTGATTCCCTCCTTACTCTGCCCCTAGGTGTTGTGGGGCCACAGTAGGCCATGCTGGATGTCTGAATTGTGTCTCTGCAGTTGCTGACAAGGCTGCCTACCTCCAGAGTCTGAACTCTGCTGATCTGCTCAAAGCCCTCTGCTACCCCAGAGTCAAGGTCGGCAATGAGTTTGTCACCAAAGGCCAGACTGTGCAGCAGGTAAGTGCACAACCTCTGTGAGTCACACTTTTTCCAGGCCTTCAGGTCATATCTTTAATAAGAGCAACAATCATTACTCTGTCCATGAAGGTACATAATGCAGTGGGTGCTCTGGCCAAAGCCGTCTATGAGAAGATGTTCCTGTGGATGGTCACCCGCATCAACCAGCAGCTGGACACCAAGCAGCCCAGGCAGTACTTCATTGGGGTTTTGGACATCGCTGGTTTTGAGATCTTTGATGTGAGTAAGCAGAAATTTTGCAGGAGAAAACTTTACCAATCTTGCTGCTGCAGTCATTACTTGAAAGGGTATATAAAAAGACAGTTAACACTATAACACCTTAAATTGACACATGGAAGACAATCAAAAAGTCCATGAAAGGGCATCAACTTTGTGTTCAAACTCCACCAATGTCATTTCCTACCTGTGAACTTGGATAATGGAAATGGTATTGACCCCAAACAGGGTAAATTCAACTAAAACTTGTATAGAAAGCACATAGCACCCCAGATAACAGATCTACTTCTGTGAATCTTTTGCCATTACAAGATTTCTGGATTTAAAGACCTAAGCACTGTGCTCGCTTCGGCAGCACATATACTAAAATTGGAATGATACAGAGAAGATTAACATGGGCCCTGTGCAAGGATGACACGCAAATTCGTGAAGCGTTCCATATTTTTAACTGAAGAGGATCTGGACATGGAATATTTGTTATAAATAAATAGTGAAAACCTAAAAAAAAAAGACCTAAGCACCATCCCCCAGAACATAGTTAGCACTTTCATAGTTAGCAGAGATGGCTGTGTGGGAGACAAGGACAAATTCAAAAACCAATTCTGAGATTCCCACGTGCCCTCCATGGCCAGTAGAGGGGATGGACATGGCATGGTAAAGAAACTCAAATTCATCTGCCTAAGACAGAATACCTCCCATACAGTTTACTCAAGTCTCCTTCCCAACAGCAGTGTCTCAGGTGTGTCTGATCCAGAGGTCTCTTTCCACACCTTTCTCTGAGTACACGCATGGACACTGGATGAGATTTTCTGGGTTTAGGAACAAAAGCATTTCCAGAAATCCTCAACCCAACACGGGAAGAGAGGAATAATCTTGTTCCAAGCAACAATACAAAGAGTAATCCACATGTTTTCAAATGAGAGCTAAGGACAGTGTAAACTGGCAACCTCTTTGAGAGTTTTCAATAACAGTTTTTTTACTGAGATATAATTCACATCTCATGCAGTACACCCTGTTAAAGTACTGAATTCAATGGATTCTCATATATTTACAGATGTGTGCAATAGATTTTAGGACATTTTCATCCCCAGAGTGGGCAACCACTCCCCACTAAGCAGTTCCCATTTCCTTCTTACCCCATCCCCTGGAAATCTGCTTCCTGCCTGTATGGATGTGCCTATTCTGGACATTTCATGTAAATGGCATCACACACTATGTGGTCCTTTGAACCTGGCTTCCTTCACTCAGCCTAGTATTTGCAAGGTTCACCCGTGTCTCAGAACCTCTTTGGCTTCTGTGTATGGGGACATCGCTCTGAGTCAGGTTGTGTTTTCATGCAGGGAGCAGTTAGGCTAACTGTGTAAGAAGGGTCCTTTTGAGGAGAAGCTGTTATCACGAGAAGAATGTTCATTTGTATTTTCTACTTATTTAGTTCAACAGCCTGGAGCAGCTGTGCATCAACTTCACCAATGAGAAACTGCAACAGTTTTTCAACCACCACATGTTCGTGCTGGAGCAGGAGGAGTACAAGAAGGAAGGCATCGAGTGGGAGTTCATCGACTTCGGGATGGACTTGGCCGCCTGCATCGAGCTCATCGAGAAGGTTCGCTTTCCTTTCTCAGACCACAGGTCACCCTGCTGACCCGGATTTAAAAGAAAATCACAAATCTCACTGCACACTCTGGTAAAAGGTTTCTATTGGTAACTAAGATCAGGGAAGGTCCTTTGGCCAACTCTGAGGGAGATGATCTGATGAAAGGAGACTCAGTCTTTCCTAGAGTCCAGAACTCTACCCTTCCTCATAGTCTGATGACGAGTTTGATTCTTAAACCATCTTTCCTTATTAAAGAGCTCTGAGGAGAGCATGATTCACTTATTTCTTTGTCAGTTTTGGAGTCATCACTGCTGGTATTTGAAGGTGGAGTTCCTAGTACTTTAAAGCAGGGGCTCTCAGTTGCCAAAGACCCTGCAAGTACTGAGTAAACCTGCACATTCCCCTAAGCTCACTCCTAGAAATAGTTTTGGGTAAGGGGGGGGTAGAGCCTCGGAATCTGCATTTTTACCAGGTGTTTCTGACACAACCCATTTGCAAGTCACACTTGGAGAAACAGTGCTCCAAGGCTTTCGGGCAAAGACACAAACTCCACCAGAGGTCCTTCCTTGTTCATCCTACTCCCCATCATATCCCAGAGCCCAGCACACACCTGGGTGTTGATAGGCACCCAATTAAAACTTGCCATTTAACAACTTCTGACCGAAGAAATGAGTTTTCACTAACTGTAAAGAATGATACGATGTATTTACTCAAGTCAGATCAGAATGCTACCCATTATTTCTGCAGGCAGACAATTCAAGTGGCATGTTTCTTTTCATTCTCTCAGCCTATGGGCATCTTCTCTATCCTGGAAGAGGAGTGCATGTTCCCCAAGGCCACAGACACCTCCTTCAAGAACAAGCTTTATGAACAGCATCTTGGAAAGTCCAACAACTTCCAGAAGCCCAAACCTGCCAAGGGCAAGGCTGAGGCCCACTTCTCCCTGGTGCACTATGCGGGCACCGTGGACTACAACATTGCCGGCTGGCTGGACAAGAACAAGGACCCCCTGAACGAGACGGTGGTCGGGCTGTACCAGAAGTCCGCAATGAAGACTCTGGCTTTCCTCTTTGCTGGAGGTCCAAGTGCTGAAGGTATTTTTAAGATCAATTATATATCCTTGTGAGTCTCAAAACAGAAAAACCTTGCTTATCAGAGACAGATATAGCAAAATCTACCATTGAAAATATTGGCCAATGTGGAGCTAATAGAAAGAGGTATATTTAATAAGCATGGTATCATTCTAAGATCACAGACTTTCAAAGCTACAGTTGACACTATGGATCCTTTGCCTATAGCCTCATTTCACCAATGAGGAAACAGAGACTCCAAGAGCTTAAGGGACTTACTCAGATCATAGAGCTCATTTATAGCATTTTAACAATATTGGGTTTTTCAAGGATTCAGCTAAGCTAGAAACGAGGACATCTTTCGTCAGCCCACCAGTGCTTAAGAAATTGAAGTTCTATTCTCCTAAACCCCAAATGTGCAAGTAACAGGACAAAGGTACAGGCAAATAGGAAATAAGACTTCCTTGCAGGTTACCAGAGGTTCACCCACCTGGGACCAAGCATGCAACTTTGCCTTCCCTCCAGGAATTGTGTGCACTAAGGAGACATTACTACTCTGTCTCCTGGGCACTTCCTTCAGGGAACAGACTTGGCCAGTTTGGAGTAGCTGTGTCCCATCCCTTCCCCACATATATTCTTTTCACCCACAATTTTCTTTGTTTTTGTTGCTGTTGTTCTAAATGTCTGTTACATGAACCAACACCTATTTTCTTAATCTAAAGTTGCAGGGGGAAAGGCATGGAAAGAATAGGAATGACACAAGTGAATGCGTGCAAATTTAAATTCTCAAGGGAATTTTGGCAGCCCTGATGTCTATGGATCATTGTAAATAATTTTAACTTTTCCATTTCATATTTCAGAGGGTGGCGGTGGAAAGAAAGGTGGCAAGAAGGGTTCTTCTTTCCAGACTGTGTCAGCTCTTTTCAGGGTACAGTATATTCTTGAATTCCAAAGGATTACTTTTAAAAAATAATATTACCATAACTTTAAAAAATTATTTTAAAGAAATATATGGTGAGACTGAGGTAGTGACATACTTAAAAAAAAAAAAACTGGAAAATTCCTTAAGGAAAAATTCAGCAAAAAGACCCATGGTGTGTCTCTTCTTCACATCAACTTTTAGGATAAATTAATCATTTACCCCTTAAGCCCTATACCTAAAAGCTCTGGTAGTAAACAAATTTCACATGAAATCCAATCCTCTTTGAAGCAGATGTAGTCAGTTACATCTACTTCATATGACTGAAGTCTCAATACAAATTTTCTCTGATTGGCAGTGCTTGAGGAAAATAAACTGAAGTTGGCTGATTTTTTGTAATCGATAATTCCCTCTCTACACTGCATACATATGATTTCTCTGGTCATCATGACTTGTTCTTCATTGAGACAGCTCATTAAAATATGAAATGGGGGCAAATTCACTAAGGATCATTAATAAGAACTCTCATTCCTATTAATGCAACTAGAAATTATTTTGAAACTTTTAACATGGGTCCACAGGAGAATCTGAATAAGCTGATGACCAACCTGAGGAGCACTCACCCCCACTTTGTACGCTGCATCATCCCCAATGAAACTAAAACTCCTGGTAAGGCACTTCTGATACCCAGACAAGCTCCAGTGTGACTTCTCAGGAGACTATTATATGGAGAACGTGTCTTTTTTTTAGGGGCCATGGAGCACGAGCTGGTCCTGCACCAGCTAAGATGTAACGGGGTGCTGGAGGGCATCCGCATCTGCAGGAAGGGCTTCCCCAGCAGAATCCTGTATGCAGACTTCAAACAGAGGTTTGTGTCTCTTTATTTTTCCCTTTTAGTGTGTTAGTCTATATAAAAATTGCCACATAGTTCATTTGTAAGACTTTTTCTTCAAAAATGAGCTTCAGCCATTTTAAAGGTGATTGTAAAAGAAAGAAGCCTTGGTTTATATAGTCATTAAGTTTTTCATCCTATCTTCTCAAGTTTTACAAAAGGCATTGATGGTTTTAATGGATTTTTTTTCTCCAAAACTCAAATTAATTTTTTCAATGGTGGCTACCAAGAGTTTCATTTTTTTTCAGTGAAAACCCACATTTTTATTCTTTTTATTCTGACAGATATAAGGTTCTAAATGCAAGTGCTATCCCAGAGGGTCAGTTCATAGACAGCAAGAAGGCTTCTGAGAAACTTTTAGGGTCTATTGACATTGACCACACCCAGTACAAATTCGGTCACACCAAGGTACCAGCAAACCTAATTTCTATCATAATTCACCCTCTCTGGGCTTTCTTATGAGCAGAAGTAACATATTTAACTTGTTCTTTGGCAAGGTTTTCTTTAAGGCTGGCCTGCTGGGAATTCTAGAGGAGATGCGAGATGAAAAGCTGGCTCAGCTCATCACACGCACTCAGGCCATTTGTAGAGGGTTCCTGATGAGAGTGGAATTCAAGAAGATGATGGAGAGAAGGTGAGCAAACAAGTACAAGTCTTACTTCTCCACATTTTCATAGCTTAACCCAGTCATTATTTTTGTTGAGAGATGCTAACTTTCCACATTCTTCTTCACTTGCGTCTTTTCTTCCAACAGAGAATCTATCTTCTGCATCCAGTACAATGTCCGTGCTTTCATGAACGTCAAGCACTGGCCCTGGATGAAGCTGTATTTCAAGATCAAGCCCCTCCTCAAGAGTGCAGAGACAGAGAAGGAGATGGCCAACATGAAGGAAGAATTTGAGAAGACCAAAGAAGAGCTGGCTAAGTCGGAGGCAAAAAGGAAAGAACTTGAAGAGAAAATGGTGACTCTAATGCAAGAGAAAAACGACTTACAACTCCAAGTTCAATCTGTGAGTATGAGACATTGCACAGTTCAGCTACATATCATCCAATCACTGACTGGATATGAGGCTTTTTTAAACTGAAGGTTTATAAATAAATGGTTTCCACTGAAACATTTGTTGTAATTGTTTACCCTTCAAAAATTCTAAAACTCAGACTTAAAGAAGAGTAGACGCAGTCACAAATTATGCCTTTTACGTTCAATGCACATTCATGCATAGTTCGGTCATCGGTGAGCAAAGTCACACACAAAAAAATCCATAAACATTTTCCTTTCTTTCTAGAACCTTCCCTTGCATTATAATGTTCTCCTCTTAATAAATGTCTTTCTGCATAAAATGGAAGTTATGTTGTTTTTACCAGGACAGAAAAAAGGCTAAATTAATCCCCCTTCAAATGTGAGAAAACTGATCCCTAGAATGAATAAGTAACTTTTCCAAAGTAGCCAAGGAGCAGATTTTGCCAAAAGGCTAATTTTACTGATTTGACCTTCCACACATGGATATTTGGAGGAAATTCACTATTATATTTATTTAATCAGTAGACTGCAATTACTAACATTTTGTCCATTTGATTAAGTTGACAGGTTAGTTGGCATATGTGTTGACCGTTCTCACTGAGTCATGGAAGTTTACTCCTTTTAATACATTGTTGTGTATTTGCAGATACAGCTTAAACAAATGAATATGTTTCCTTTCCCCCTCTAGGAAGCAGATGGCTTGGCTGATGCAGAGGAAAGGTGTGACCAGCTGATTAAAACCAAAATCCAACTTGAGGCAAAAATCAAAGAGCTAACTGAGAGAGCCGAGGATGAGGAGGAGATCAATGCTGAGCTGACGGCCAAGAAGAGGAAACTGGAGGACGAATGTTCGGAACTAAAGAAAGACATAGATGACCTTGAGCTGACACTGGCCAAGGTTGAGAAGGAGAAACACGCCACAGAGAACAAGGTACAAATCGTGACCCATTTTAAAGTGTTTACAAGTGCGAACTTGTTACTGATGTATTTTAACTGCATGTTTAATCCTGAAATTATTGAATATGAAAAGATAATACTGTTATAATTATGTCATCTCTTTAGTCTTCATCATCTTTATCCATTTACCTTGACCTTTATCTCCCATATTTTTCAGTTACATATTCCTGGGTTAACTTCTAGTTTCCATTCCTCATCTCAGGTTGATATTATTCTAAACTATTACCATGTTTCTCATCAAGGCAACAGGATGTCATAAACATTCCTGTAATTTGTTTAACTCTAAAGGTGAAAAACCTCACAGAAGAGATGGCAGGCCTTGATGAAAACATTGCAAAACTGACCAAGGAGAAGAAGGCCCTTCAGGAGGCCCACCAGCAGACCCTGGATGACTTGCAGGCAGAAGAAGACAAAGTCAACACCCTGACCAAATCTAAAACCAAGCTAGAACAGCAAGTGGATGACGTAAGTGTGAAAAACACAGTGTTCCCTCTTAAGGTGAAATAAACAATTGTGACACACAACCATCAGGGATGCTCATAAGCCTTTAATTGCTGATTTGGAAATAATAATTAAAGCTTTCATGCTATTTGCTGTATCTTTTAAAATACTCCTGTGTCTTTGAAAGCTACGTTCAGTGCTTAAGAACTGAAACAAATAAAATGCATTATAAACTTAGCTTGAAGGATCTCTGGAACAAGAGAAGAAACTGCGCATGGACTTAGAGAGAGCCAAGAGGAAACTGGAGGGTGACCTAAAATTGGCCCAAGAATCCACAATGGATATAGAAAATGATAAGCAGCAACTGGATGAGAAACTTAAAAAGTGAGTCTGAAAGAATACATTTGTAAGCGGCTCACTATCTGGATCTCAAAAATATTATTTCATGGCACACAGAAAAAAAAAAATACAAATAATGACATCTTTGACTTTTGTACTTAATGAAAATGTTACATTACTGACTTATAAAACATGTACTTAGGATTTCCTCAACACCAGCCATATAAAAATGTTCAGTTACACATAAAAAAGACTGGCAAGAGGACACGGCATGAGCTAACATGCTGCTCTCCTAACAGGAAGGAGTTTGAAATGAGCAATCTGCAAAGCAAGATTGAAGATGAACAGGCCCTCGGGATGCAGTTGCAGAAGAAGATCAAGGAGTTACAGGTAAGTCCATGGTTTCCATCAGTCTCATGCAACATGACAAAATTACCAATTAGCTCAAATGAGCTCATGATGAGCTTCTCGCCACCGCCAGGCCCGCATCGAGGAGCTGGAGGAGGAGATCGAGGCCGAGCGCGCCTCCCGCGCCAAAGCAGAGAAGCAGCGCTCAGACCTCTCCCGGGAACTGGAGGAGATCAGCGAGCGGCTGGAAGAAGCCGGCGGGGCCACTTCCGCCCAGATTGAGATGAACAAGAAGCGCGAGGCCGAGTTCCAGAAGATGCGCCGGGACCTGGAGGAGGCCACGCTGCAGCATGAGGCCACGGCGGCCGCTCTTCGCAAGAAGCACGCGGACAGTGTGGCTGAGCTGGGGGAGCAGATCGACAACCTGCAGAGGGTCAAGCAGAAGCTGGAGAAGGAGAAGAGCGAGCTGAAGATGGAGATCGACGACCTGGCCAGCAACATGGAGACTGTCTCCAAAGCCAAGGTATGTACTAACCTGTCCCATTTCATCTTATTTACCGTGACTCAAAATGATTGAGTTTCTATATGATCTAAACTGTACAAGCCTTAGATGTTATCTCAAACTTTAAAATTATTATTAATAGGTATTACTATATTGAAATGAATCATTTCAATCTTCCTATCTCCTTTGTAGAAAAATCACTTTAAACTTTGTCACTATTACCACGAAACAATGAAAATACAGAAAAAAAAACCTTACATAAAAACCATATTCTCCATGATGCAGAATTTAAATGACGTTCTAGTTTTCCAAAAGACAATAATCTAACTTTTAAATAGCTCATTTATTCATTTAGCCAAAATCAGGTGCCTCTGACTTTGCATCCAAGGCACTGTGCAGGGCTTTGCAGTAGAAAGGAGGGTAAAGAAAACTCAGCCCCTTTGTGCAAAGACTTACAGACTTACAAAGAGAAGTAAGTCTCCCCAGACTTGCAAAGGGAAGCATGTTATCTTTCCCCGTTTTATACTTCCCACCACAGGGAAACCTTGAGAAAATGTGCCGTACACTAGAGGACCAACTGAGTGAAGTGAAAACTAAGGAAGAGGAGCAGCAGCGCCTAATCAGTGAACTGTCAGCCCAGAAGGCACGTCTACACGCAGAGTCAGGTCAGTGAACGCGGAGGGGCTGGAGTGCAGGGTACACCTATCAAAACGGAATCATTTCTTTGGCCATGTACACCCCTTTATCATTGATAGGTTATTCCTCCGTCTTTTTACTGTGAGACAGTAGGATGATTACAAGCTATAATCAGAAAAAAATTTAATCTCAATGGGCTGAAGAGATATATTTTTGCCTCAGCATTACTCAAACCACCCCTCTCAACCTTAAAATACCAAAGAAAACTCCCACACTTTTTGAAGAAAAGAGCAAGAAATAAACTTCTCAACAGCATCGAAGCTCTTGAGTTACTCTCCTTGTCATATGAAATAACAGAGTTCTGGTGTTATTTCATTCATTAAGTTATTCTTCACCTAGACAACAGAACTAAATCACCACATTCTGTCTCACAGGTGAATTTTCACGACAGCTAGATGAGAAAGATGCTCTGGTATCTCAGCTATCCCGAGGCAAACAAGCATTTACTCAACAAATTGAGGAATTAAAGAGGCAGCTAGAAGAGGAGACTAAGGTGAGAATTCTCCAGCTGATACCTTCAGTCACTTGAACTCTGCAACATGTCACACTATCCAACTCCACACTGAGAATATCAGTGATCAGGACATAAACTTACAGTGCACACTTTCTGTTGGTCCAGGCCAAGAGTGCCCTGGCCCACGCCCTGCAGTCAGCCCGCCACGACTGTGACCTGCTGCGGGAACAGTACGAGGAGGAGCAGGAGGGCAAGGCCGAGCTGCAGAGGGCGCTGTCCAAGGCCAACAGCGAGGTGGCCCAGTGGAGGACCAAGTACGAGACGGACGCCATCCAGCGCACGGAGGAGCTGGAGGAGGCCAAGTATGAGCTCTGAGCAAGGCGGGTGGAAAGAAGTAGAAGCTTTAAAATAGTGAAGAAAAAAGAAAGAGACTATTCCATGGAGATACGGGAAGGATTTCAGCCTATTTATGTAGAGTGGTAGACTCCACCATATTCTCCTTCTGTCAGCCCAGTGTATGTCCACTAGAGAAAGGGCCAAGACCAGAGCCCTCACCCTATTCTGGTCTGTTACAAAAGCAACTTAAATTTCTTTCCACCAAAATGAATTAATAACTATCAGCATATCCTTTATGAATTACGAATAATTCATTTTCTTTAATATAAGGAAAAACAGAGGTACTGAGACTACCTAGTACGTTATTATGAATATTATAATTAATAGCAATCCATTTATCCTTACCTGGAGTATTATTAGTTCAGAATAAGACTATCATACTTTCCCATCATTTAACTAACAACCAGTACCAATGAACTTACTAATTACACATGCTGTGAAATAAAACTCATGGGAGGTACACATGGAAGGAAAATAATCATTATATTCTAGTGAAGGAAGTTTTCTAAAGTTTGGCTTATCTCAGCAGTTGTTAGAATTAAACAGAATGAGAGAGTTTGATGAGCTTTTGTAGAGGAAACATCCTGGTTATGAGTGTGGGCTGAAAGGGAGCAATAAGGCTTTGGAGAGTGTAATAAGGGAATAATATTATTCTCTCAAGGGACCAACCCAGAAAACTATTGATTAATTGTATGATATTGACAGTGTCACTCTGGGGCACAGTTTCCTCCTTTGTAAAGAAGACAATACTAGAAAATGGTTGAGGATCCTATTCAAAGTTAAAAGTCTTTAATGCCAGGCTTCCTGTTCATGGCTGTCCCCTTTTCCTCACCCTCACATCTTCATATTGCTTGCTCCACTAAAGTGCTTACTCAGAATCTCCATACCCCCTCAACCATTACCACCAGCAAACACACCAAAATGACCTCATACATTGTTGAATATCTCCAAGGTAAAAAAGAATTCACTAGGGAAAACAGAATCGCAGGAGAGATAAAACAGGTGCTAAGAAGGTATTTTAGAAAACTGTAACAACTTATGGGCAAAGGAGCAAAAAGTCTTGGGGAAAATATGCTAGCCAGCAGCTTTATAAAGTTCATGGTGGTAACTGACTCTGCACTTGGTCACTCACACTGACCAACTTCTCAGGAAGAAGTTGGCCCAGCGTCTGCAGGATGCTGAGGAACATGTAGAAGCGGTGAATGCCAAATGTGCCTCCCTTGAGAAGACCAAGCAGCGGCTTCAGAATGAGGTTGAGGACCTCATGCTCGACGTGGAGAGGTCCAATGCTGCTTGCGCAGCTCTCGATAAGAAGCAGAGGAACTTTGACAAGGTGGCTCAGCCTATACAAACTCCACCCATGTTTTATTAATATTTAGTCTCCCTTTCTCCATCAACTGACAATTTATTGTTTTTCAGGTCCTATCAGAATGGAAACAGAAGTATGAGGAAACTCAGGCTGAGCTTGAGGCCTCCCAGAAGGAGTCCCGCTCTCTCAGCACTGAGCTGTTCAAAGTCAAGAATGCCTATGAGGAGTCCCTGGACCAACTTGAAACCCTAAAGAGAGAAAACAAGAACTTACAGCGTGAGTCTTTGTAACCTTTCTATTTCAAAAATGGTACACAGGTATCTTTTCAATTTTTCATCTTTCTCAACTGAACTTTGTATTTTATTATTAAACTACAGAGGAGATTTCTGACCTGACCGAGCAAATTGCAGAGGGAGGAAAGCATATCCATGAACTGGAGAAAGTAAAGAAACAAACAGAACAAGATAAGGGTGAACTACAGGCTGCTCTAGAGGAAGCAGAGGTACATGTTTTGTTTGCTCACCTATGCATTATACATAAATTGAAAAATTAATAGCCACTGAGATCTATCACGTTGCAAACTTTCAGGGGATAACTCATGTTATTCAGTAAGAAATATTGAATTGTACCTTAGGAATATAGAATAAAAGGCTAAACTAAGCTGTATTTGAAGAAATCATCATAATGTGCCTCCCAAAGCACTCCTTAGATAATTTAAATGTTTCTTTTTCTAAAGGCATCTCTCGAGCATGAAGAAGGCAAAATCCTTCGCATCCAACTTGAGTTAAATCAGGTGAAATCAGAGATCGACCGGAAAATTGCTGAAAAAGATGAAGAAATTGATCAGCTAAAGAGGAACCATCTCAGAGTTGTGGAGTCCATGCAGAGCACCCTAGATGCTGAGATCAGGAGCAGGAATGATGCCCTGAGGATCAAGAAGAAGATGGAGGGAGACCTCAATGAAATGGAAATCCAGCTGAACCATGCCAATCGCCAGGCTACTGAGGCAATAAAGAATCTTAGAAACACACAAGGAGTACTGAAGGTACATTAGGATAAACAAACATGGTGTCATACAGTCTGGGAGTAATTATGTGACTCAAATTTTAATATTTCAGGAGGACTATATGCCATAAGTTATCTGAATAGTACAGTAATTAGTTGAAGTTTTGCTGCACACAGTTGAAAAACAGCTTAATTCTTAAAAGCCCAGGGCAGAATTTACTTTGTCATTTGAAAAGAAGACAAAGTGATGAGGGGTGACAACACAGAGGTAGTGATGAACGATTTTAGCTACATACCACTGCACAAATCACTTCACTTATGTAGACTGCATGTGTTTAATGTATAAATAGAAACATAATATGTATATCTCTATTTATTTAACACTTATAAAACAAGACCATTTTATTAGCTCATCTCTAAGGCTACTTTCCTAATCCAAAATTGTATAGCTTTATTTGTGGCATTTTCTTTAATGACTCAGGATCTAAAATAATATAACATCACATTCTTGGGTAGAACTGCCACCCAAGCTACAAAGAATTTGTCTTTAAAGAGACTTGAGGATTTTTCCTGTCCAATCAAGCACTCAGTTGTCAAGATCAATGTGTGTCCATGACCCTAAAGTTGTACTCGCTTTAACTGGAGCATGAGTAACAGCGCTTTGCTCCATCTGCGCAGGACACTCAGCTCCACTTGGATGATGCCATCAGGGGCCAGGATGACCTTAAGGAGCAGCTGGCCATGGTTGAACGCAGAGCCAACCTGATGCAGGCTGAGACTGAAGAGCTGAGGGCATCACTGGAACAGACAGAGAGGAGCAGGCGAATGGCAGAGCAAGAGCTTTTGGACGCCAGTGAGCGTGTGCAGCTCCTGCACACACAGGTAAGGTCTGGGACTATGGTTGAGCAAATGCACTCCCTGAAGCTGAAGACCATTGCAGAGGATAAGCTTGTTCAACAGTAAGGAGGAACCTTGGCAAGGGTCCCTCCCAGGAGTTCAGGAAAACATACAGCAGTAAATACGCACTGGGGTCCAGCAGATTCACAAATACATTTATAGGCTGGCTTAATCATGTTGATTTGAAATAATTTACTGTTCTAGAAACTTCTGTTTAAAAAAAGCACAAAAGACCCCCTACTAACAATCATATTTACAACATCGGTAACATATCTTATCTTGTAACTCTAAGCTGCAAAGAGATAAATCAAATGCAGGAAGGCCACAGTCCCTCTAGTCAGCATTTGTTGCTTATAATGGATTTGTTAAATCAGTGGTGGCTATATCCTCACAAAGGCTAATAGGCAGCACTTAATATTCATGTAATAAATGTTATGGAAATATATTCACAATATAATAAGTTAAAAAAGCAATTTAATCATATAAAAAGCATTATCTTTTCTTTTAAAAATACACAGAAAATATCCAGAAGTGTAAGCAAAGGTTTTATCAACAGTTATCTCTGGGTAGTAAGAATATAGTAATTATTCTTTGTCTCTTCTTTGCTAATTTGTATGTCAACTATTTTTTTTTTACAATAAACATATATTATTGTATACTTTTTTAAAGTTGCAATATATGGAAATAGCCATCATGAAAAGTTAAAATCACATACTACAAAATAATTTTAAAATCAAGTTAAAATGCAGCATTTTTGTTACTCGTCTTTAGTATCCTTGAATTGACTGCATATTTCAAATACTGTCAACTTTCTAAAAATGTAAGAGATCCTTGGTTCATTTTTGTACCAATAATGGATGCTATTTATCCATATAGAGCCAACAAATGTGAATAAACAACTAAAAATTAATAATCCATTCATCATGAGCTATGTGATGCTACCTGCAGCACTTCACATTTTTTCCTGGGGCAGTGGTCATGCTTTATACTTACAGCAGCCACTGATAGCAGTTGAATATGCTTGGTATCCAAAATTAATTTTCATCTGGAAGAATCTAAAAGAATTTTTATTAACAGATGTAGGTAGGTAGAAAGAAGAGAAGTGAAACAGAGTCTGCCTTTGATTTGGTTTTTATTCTGAATATTTATGATCAGTAATGTTAATGCCTAGTAAAAATAGCAATGTAAATAGGTATAATACAATTAAATGACCTTGTCTTCTTTTTTACTAATTTGAAACAGAACACTAGCCTGATCAACACCAAGAAGAAGCTAGAGACAGACATCACTCAAATCCAGGGAGAGATGGAGGACATTGTCCAGGAAGCTCGCAACGCTGAAGAGAAGGCCAAGAAGGCCATCACTGATGTGAGCAGAGGGCCATGCCCGGTCGTCAAGCTAGAATCTTGATGGGCTGTCTCACCTTTCTCAACTAGTTTTGTTTTACTGCCAATTAGGCAGCCATGATGGCCGAGGAGCTGAAGAAGGAGCAGGACACCAGCGCCCACCTGGAGCGGATGAAGAAGAACCTGGAGCAGACGGTGAAGGACCTGCAGCACCGCCTGGATGAGGCTGAGCAGCTGGCCCTGAAGGGTGGGAAGAAGCAGATCCAGAAACTAGAGGCCAGGGTGGGTCTCCCAACCTGTTCAACACCCAGCCTGTTCATGCTGCTAGTTACAGCCAAGTGGCTAACCATCTTTGTACTCTTGCAGGTGAGGGAGCTTGAAAATGAGGTTGAAAATGAACAGAAGCGCAATGCTGAGGCTGTCAAGGGTCTTCGGAAACATGAGAGAAGAGTAAAGGAACTCACTTATCAGGTGACAAGCCTTTCCATGTAACTCAGGCCTACTGCTTTCAAGAAAATAAAAATAAATTGTTTTCAAATTATGACACCATCTATTTGCTACCTCTTTTATTCCAGACTGAGGAGGACCGCAAGAATGTTCTCAGGCTGCAGGACTTGGTGGACAAATTACAAAGCAAAGTTAAAGCCTACAAGAGACAAGCTGAAGAAGCTGTGAGTACCTCTAAGCAAGAGAGAAGGGGTCAGGAGCAGGGCCAGGTTTTGTGGAGACAAAAGGTCAAAGAATTTAAGATGCCCTTTTTAAGGCAAAGAACACAGAATTGGGAATATGAAATTGGGTTTGAAAAATGAATATTTAGAAGGAAAGGAACCATAACACTAATTACCGGAGCCTTGGAGATTCAGGTTCATTTCTTCTGAGATCTCTTTAAGCACTTTGCCAGACATGGTAGTATAGAAATGTTTCTTGGTTATAACTCACTTTCCTCCCTATCTAGAACACTCAGCAACAATGAGAACTCACAGAGGTGTGCAAATGAGGGCTCTGAATCTAAGCCTTATTTAAGTTTATGATGAATCCACCTCTGAACATTTCTTTTTCATTTGGTTGCAGTTCTTTCTCATGGGCTTCCCAGGTGGCTCAGTAGTAAAGAAACCTCCTGCCAATGCAGGAGACTCTGGTTCAATCCCTGGGTCAGAAAGATACCCTAGAAAAGGACATGGCAACTTACTCCAGTATTCTTGCCTCGGAAATCCCATGGACCGAGGAGCCTGGTGGGCTACAGTCCATGGGGTCACAAAGAGTCGGACACAACTTAGCATCTGAGCACTTATGCGTGCTTTCTCATACTGTTAATCCTAAAATCCTTCCTTAAGGTTCTCTGCACCCAGCACTACCACGGTACCTACTTTTAAGAGTTTGTTTTACAGAAACAAGGTTGATTCAAATTCCTGCTACTTTGATCTCCCTGTTGTCACTGTAGCATCTTGAGTTTGCCAAGAAGAGAGTTAAATGAGAGATAATTGAACAGGGAGTTGTAAGCCCAAACAACACAGAGGCGAATGTGTGGGATGCCCTGTCCCAAACAGGTATATCACCAAAGAACAGAACCTTCTGCTTCTCACTTACGAAGCAAATCCTGTAGCTGCTCCTAGTAACAAAGGCAGTAAGAATCAGGAAATGTCACATTTTCTTGTTCTCTCAAATGCATTTCTTTTCTCAGGAGGAACAATCCAATGTCAATCTTGCCAAATTCCGCAAACTCCAGCACGAGCTGGAGGAGGCTGAGGAACGGGCTGACATTGCCGAGTCCCAGGTCAACAAGCTGCGGCTGAAGAGCCGGGAGGTTCACACAAAAGTCATAAGTGAAGAGTAATTCATTCTAAGGCAAAAAGGTGACCAAAGAAATGCACAAAATGTGAAATTCTTTGTCACTGTCAAATGTAATTTTAATATCAAGGAAATAAATCTGCAGAGAATTTTTCAATCTAAAAATACATGTGCCTCTTAATTACAAGCTCAACAGTGCTATTAGAACTAAGTCATTCGTTCAACATTTGTTATGCTCCTACTGTGTGCAATCACAGATGATGACAAAAAATGAATGTGGTCAGTGAACCAACTTTAATAGAAGGCAAATGAATGAAGCAAAGGTGTTTAATGGACCCTCAATTCCATTCAACCATTTTTACTGAGTACCAAGAACGTGTCTGTACAGAAATGGGCACCATGGATATGACCACTGTGTCCCTGCTCTTGAAGACCTCAAGCCAGCAATCTGGCTTGCTGATACAGAATCTGTATCAGATTCTGGTACAGTATGCATACTCTAAGGGAAGCATGAAAATAAAGTGTGGTAACAACAGAGAATGAGATGCAAACCTGGGGAATCCAGGAAGGCATCTCAGAGGAGATGGAGTTAGCTCCTAACAGATGAGTAGATAGCTATCATGTGAAAGAGAAAAGGAAATGAGCATTCTAAGAAGAGAAAACAGCATGAGATTTCAGAATAGTTTAAGTAGAGGCTCCATGAACAAAGGGCATCTGAGAAGGCCAGAGACAGATGCTGAGACCTGATGTGAGGGGCACGGTCCCACACACAGGCCTGAGGAATTAGGACAAGCATCTACCTAGTCACATTTCATGTGGAGGAGAGTTGATGTAATTCTGGTAGTAGCATGGAGGATGGAGGAGGATAGAAAAGAACAGTGCCTGGAAAGACTGTGGAGCTGTTTACATGAGACAGACTGCAGATGACAGTGACAGAAATGAACACGAATGCAGAATGAAAGCAGGATTCCAACACTGCTATAAAGAAAGGCCTGGGAGAGCATGAGAAAGTTAGACAGTTTCATACCACTCAAACCTCACAGTTACTTTGTAGTTACAGATTTTATTTCCTTCAGAGGGAAAAGCTTTTCCTCGGAACCACCTATCTCTCCAAGAAAAAGGACAGAACTTTTAAGATAAATCTTCCTTTTGACCTAATTTCTACACACACTTCTGCTTACCAAGAAACCTAAATTTTCTCAGTACCATACATATTTCAAACAGGAACTAGAAAAAATAATTTCTTAATATCAAAAGAATGTGACTGAAATTTTATCACAGCCATTGCCAGAGTGCTTTTATAAAATACTTTTTAAAGCTTACAATTTGGTTTCACTCTGTAGACATTTAAAAACAAGCTAGTAGAACCCCAATTTACTCTTTTACAGTGCATCTCTCTCTCATGAGGAAGCTACTGTGGGAAGCCTCCTTTTCCCAGTGTGGGAATCCTAATTAGCAATAAGGAACCTGCTTCATGAGAAGAGAATTTAAAAGCAGTAGAACATAATTATAAGGAATATTTTACCTAGGTCATGATGAAGACTAATGAAATATTCTGCCTGGAGTAGGCATTTATTATCAAATTTTAATTAAACTCTGTAGAGTTAACCTATTGACCTCAAAAGCACTGGGCAATTACTTTATTATCCTGTCTCCTAACTATTTAAATAATTGCTTATGTAGAGAGTTGAGAGTGGATTTCATTATCTAGTGGTCAATTACTCTGGGGTCCTTGATTAAATAAAGCAGCAAGGATTTAGAGTCACAGCTATGCTAGTTAATATTCTTCTTCATCTTCTTCATAGATTAAGTGATTTATAGATTATATCCTTTTGTCTTACAATAAAACCACACATGATCATATATAAATGCTTACAATGCTCTTTGTATTTTCTTTAACTGATATGAGGGATCATGGAGATTTGGGAACTGTTTCTAAATTACTGATACCAGATACAAGAATCTAAACAGGATGCTAGCAAGGAGAAAGCACAAGGCTGTCTCCATGATTAATGTTAAATCAGGAAAAATGGAGGCAGTTTAAGTCTAATTCCTTCCTGATAAGTATTGCTTAGACTTACTAGGATGGGAAGAATCTGAGACCAGAAGAAGACTGTGAAATGTTACAAAGGGCAAGGGACCTTTTTCTCTAACTTACAGATGAATCAACACTGAAATACAAAGGATCATAAGAGATTACTACCAGCAGCTCTATGCCAATAAAATGGACAATTTGGAAGAAATGGACAAATTCTTAGAAAAGCATAACTTTACAAAACTGAACCAGGAAGAAATAGAAGATCTTAACAGACCCATCACAAGCACGGAAATTGAAACTGTAATCAGAAATCTTCCAGCAAACAAAAGTCCAGGACCAGATGGCTTCACAGCTGAATTCTACCAAAAATTTAGAGAAGAGCTAACACCTATCTTACTCAAACTCTTCCAGAAAATTGCAGAAGAAGGTGAATTTCCAAACTCATTCTATGAGGCCACCATCACCCTAATACCAAAACCAGACAAAGATGCCACAAAAAAATAAAACTACAGGTCAATATCACTGATGAACATAGATGAAAAATCCTTAACAAAATTCCAGCAAACAGAATCCAACAACATATTAAAAAGATCATAAATCATGACCAAGTGGGCTTTATCCCAGGAATGCAAGGATTCTTTAATATCCACAAATCAATCAATGTAATATACCACATTAACAAATTGAAAGATTAAAAACCATATGATTATCTCAATAGATGCAGAAAAATCCTTTGACAAAATTCAACATCCATTTATGATAAAAACTCTCCAGAAAACAGGCATAGAAGGAACATACCTCAACATAATAAAAGCTATATATGACAAACCCACAGCAAACATTATCCTCAATGGTGAAAAATTGAAAGCATTTCCCCTAAAATCAGGAACAAGACAAGGGTACTCACTGTCACCACTACTATTCAACATAATTTTGGAAGTTTCGGCCACAGCAATCAGAGCAGAAAAAGAAATAAAAGGAATCCAGATAGGAAAAGAAGAAGTGAAACTCTCACTTTTTGCAGATGACACAACCCTCTACATAGAAAATCCTAAAGACTCTACCAGAAAATTACTAGAGCTAATCAATGAAATATAGTAAAGTTTCAGGATATAAAATTAACACACAGAAATCCCTTGCATTCCTATACACTAACAACGAGAAAACAGAAAGAGAAATTAGGGAAACAATATCATTCATCATTGCAACAAAAAGAATAAAATGCTTAGGAGGATATCTACCTAAAGAAACAAAAGACCTATACATAGAAAACTATAAAACACTGATGAAAGAAATCAAAGAGTACAAAAATAGATGGAGAAATATACCATGTTCAAGGATTGGAAGAATCAATATTGTGAAAATGAGTATACTACTCAAAGCAATCTATAGATTCAATGCAATCCCTATCAAGCTACCAATGATATTCTTCATGGGAACAAATAATTTCACAATTTATATGGAAATACAAAGAACCTCGAATAGCCAAAGCAATCTTGAGAAAGAAGAATGGAACTGGAGGAATCAACCTGCCTGACATCAGACTATACTTCAAAGCCACAGTCATCAAGACAGTATGGTACTGGCACAAAGACAGAAATATAGATCAATGGAACAGAATAGAAAGCCCAGAGATAAATCCACGAACATATGGACACCTTATCTTCGACAAAGGAGGCAAGGATATACAATGGAAAAAAGATAACCCTTTTAACAAGTGGTGCTGGAAAAACTGGTCAACCACTTGTAAAAGAATGAAACTAGAACACTTTCTAACACCATACACAAAAATAAACTCAAAATGGATTAAAGATCTAAATGTAAGACCAGAAACTATAAAACTCCTAGAGGAGAACATAGGCAAAACACTCTCTGACATAAATCACAGCAAGATCCTCTATGACCCACCTCCCAGAATATTAGAAATAAAAGCAAAAATAAACAAATGGGACCTAATGAAACTTAAAAGCTTTTGCACAACAAAGGAAACTATAAGCAAGGTGAAAAGACAGCCTTCAGAATGGGAGAAAATAATAGCAAATGAAGAAACAGACAAAGGATTAATTTCAAAAATATACAAGCAACTCCTGCAGCTCAATTCCAGAAAAATAAATGACCCAATAAAAAAATGGGCCAAAGATCTAAACAGACATTTCTCCAGAGAAGACATACAGATGGCTAACAAACACATGAAAAGATGCTCAACATCACTCATTATCAGAGAAATGCAAATCAAAACCTCAATGAGGTACCATTACACACCAGTCAGAATGGCTGCTATCCAAAAGTCTACAAGCAATAAATGCTGGAGAGGGCGTGGAGAAAAGGGAACTCTTTTAAACTGTTGGTAGGAATGCAAACTAATACAGCCACTATGGAGAACAGTGTGGAGATTCCTTAAAAAACTGGAAATAGAACTGTCATATGACCCAACAATCCCACTCCTGGGCATACACACCGAGGAAACCAGATATGAAAGAGACACATGTACCCCAATGTTCATCGTAGCACTGTTTATAATAGCCAGGACATGGAAGCAACCTAGATGCCCATCAGCAGACGAATGGATGAGGAAGCTGTGGTACATATACACTATGGAATATTACTCAGCCATTAAAAAGAATTCATTTGAATCAGTTCTAATGAGATGGATGAAACTGGAGCCCATTATACAGAGTGAAGTAAGCCAGAAAGATAAATACCAATACAGTATACTAATGCATAAATATAGAATTTTAAAAGATGGTAATGATAACCCTATATGCAAAACAGAAAAAGACACAGATGTACAGAACAGGCTTTTAGACTCTGTGGGAGAAGGCGAGGATGGGATGTTCTGAGAGAACAGCATTGAAACAAGTATACTACCAAGGGTGAGACAGATCAGCCCAGGTTGGATGCATGAGACAAGTGCTCAGGGCTGGTGCACTGGGAAGACCCAGAGGGATGGGATGGAGAGGGAGGTGGGAGTGGGGATCAGGATGGGGAACACATGTAAATCCATGGCTTATTCATGTCAATGTATGGCAAAAACCACTACAATATTGTAAAGTAATTAGCCTCCAACTAATAAAAATAAATGGGAAGTGCTTTTGTATCTAGCCAGGCGCCATTATACTAAAACATCTCCTAAAAATTTGTACAAAGGCCAGTTTCTTTACCTCTCTATGTTCTTAGGACCATGACAACTGAAGGCGAAATCTGGGACCATTAACATACTGATACTTGAAAATATCCTGAATGTTTTCCCCTCAATTCTTAAGTCTTCACATAAGCAACAGACACCAAAATCAGAAGAAGTCTCAAGATCCCTCTACTCCAAAACAGTACTTTCCCTTCTCTCAATCTTCTCTCTACATATCCTACTCTTAGAGGTTGAACCCTTGGCTTCTTTGACAATGTTCACTATAATCTCTAATTAAATTGAGAATATACTAATCTCAACTAATACTCTAGCTAGAATTATTGGCTAACCAACTAAAAAAGCATAGAAAGAGGTCTCTTGAGATGTGCCTGAAGGAAGGCAAGCTGGAGACAGGGAAAGACAGAGATAAGAAAATGTATCCACAGAGGCCATTTACTAACGATTTTGCTGAAGGCTGCCTCGGAGCATTAAGACTGCCAGCATCCTTCCTCAAGAGCCAAGAGATTACTTGAACCTCTTTTTTAGTGCTGCTCAAATGTAGCATGCATCAGAGTCATCTAGAGGTCTTGTTAAAATGCAGGTTTTTGGGTCTCGCTTCCAGAGTTCCTAATTCAGTGGGTCTATGTTGGGACCCAAGAATTTGTATTTTTAACAATGCCCCAAGTGATGTTAATGCTGCTGCTAGTTCAGTGATTACATTCTGAAAACCATGGCTCTAAATTATGACCAAATATTTCACAAAGAAATTACATACGATGTACTACTGCTCCACATATACCTATCAATTCAGCCCAACCTCTCTGGGCCTCAGTTTCTTCATCTATGAAATGAAAAGGCTGAGCTAAAATAATCACTAAAATACCATGTAAATGCCTTTGAGTTCATGTTGGAAAGCACTGTCATTATAATTATATGAAATAATTATAATATCTTACATCTGTAGACTCTTATCTGCAAAACATTTTCACTTACAATTTATCAGTCACTAAACATTCACAATGATATGAGACAGACAGAATCCTTTTGGAAACTGAGATACAAAGAGGACAATGATTTGCCATATTTGCATAATTAACAGATAATAGAGTGAGACCTAGACCTGTATCTTAATAACAATCCTGGAAGAACTGAGGAACCCAGCCTAGCCTGACCAGTGAGAGGTGCTGATGACAACCTTCCCCTAGAAACAAGGTCAGTAATCTGCATTTCATAAGAGGAAAGGAAGGGTGAGTGCTCTTCACCTGGACATTCATATAGCTCACACCTTCATAGCTGCAGGATTCAAGTCTATTACACCTTCTTAGAGAGGCCTTCCCCAGCCACTCAGTATCAAAAGACAACCCCTGCTCTCTGTCCTACCAATTATACTTCTAACTCCTTGGATTCGCTTCAAATGTCTCCATGCACCGAATCACCCCTTAATTTTTTTAAATTTATTTACTTAATTTAAATGGAGGCTAATTTCTTTACAACATTGTAGTGGTTTTTGCCATACATTGACATGAACCAGCCACGGGTGTACGTGTGCCCTCCCGTCCTGAACCCTCTCCCACCTCCCTCCCCATCCCATCCTTCAGGATTGTCCCAGTGCACTGTCTTTGAGTGCCCTGTTTCACACATCAAACTTGGACTGGTGATCTATTTCACATGTGTTAATATACATGTTTCAATGCTATTCTCTCAAATCATCTCTCCCTCGCCTTCTCCCACAGAGTCCAAAAGTCTGATCTTTATATCTGTGTCTCCTTCGTTGTCTCACATATAGGGCCATGTTACTATCTTTCCAAATTCCATATATATGCGTTAATATACTATATTGGTGTTTTTCTTTCTGACTTACTTCAATCTGTATAATAGGCTCCAGTTTCACCCACCTTATTAGAACTGATTCAAATGAATCTTTTTTAATAGCTGAGTAATATTTCAATGTATATATGTACCACAGCTTTCTTATCCATTCATCTGCTGGTGGACATCTAGGTTGCTTCCATGTCCTAGCTATTGTAAACAGTGCTGCGATGAACATTGGGGTACATGTGTCTCTTTCAATTCTGGTTTCCTCAGTGTATATGCCCAGCAGTGGGATTGCTGGGTTGTATAGCAGTTCTATTTCCAGTTTTTAAAGGAATCTCCACAATGTTCTCCATAGTGGCTATGCTAGTTTGCATTCCCACCAACAATGTAAGAGAGTTCCCTTTTCTCCACACCCTCTCCAGCATTGATTGTTTGTAGACTTTTTGATAGCAGCCATTCTGACCAGCATGAGATGGTACCTCATTGTGGTTTTAATTTGCATTTCTCTGATAGTGAGTGATGTTTTATCTTTTCATGTGTTTGTTAGCCATCTGTATGTGTTCTTTGGAGAAATGTCTGTTTAGTTTTTTGGCCCATTTTTTTACTGGGTCATTTATTTTTCTGGTATTGAACTGCATGAGCTGCTTGTATATTTTTGACATTAATTCTTTGTCAGTTGCTTCAATTGCTATTATTTTCTCCCATTCTGAAGGCTGTCTTTTCACCTTGCTTAGTTTCCTTCATTGTACAAAAGCTTTTAAGTTTAATTAGGTCCCATTTGTTTATTTTTGTTTTTATTTCCATTACTCTGGGAGGTGGGTCATAGAGGATCTTGCTGTGATTTATGTTGGAGAGTGTTTTGCCTATGTTCTCCTCTAGGAGTTTTATAGTTTCTGGTCTTACATTTAGATCTTTAATCCATTTTGAGTTTTTTGTGTATGATGTTAGAAAGTGTTCTAGTTTCATTCTTTTACAGGTAATTGACCAGTTTTCCCAGCACCACTTGTTAAAGAGATTGTTTTTTCTCCATTGTATATCCTTGCCTCCTTTGTCAAAGATAAGGTGTCCATAGGTGTGTGGATTTATCTCTGCACTTTCTATTTTGTTCCATTGATCTATAATTCTGTCTTTGCACCAGTACCATACTGTCTTGATGACTACAGCTTTGTAGTATAGTCTGAAATCAGACAGGTTGATTCCTCCAGTTCCATTCTTCTTTCTCAAGATTTCCTTGGCTATTCTAGGTTTTTTGTATTTCCATATAAATTGTGAAATTATTTGTTCTAGTTCTGTGAAAAATACTGTTGGTAGCTTAATAAGGATTGCATTGAATCTATAGATTGCTTTATGTAGTATACTCATTTTCACTATATTGATTCTTCTGATCCATGAACATGGTATATTTCTCCATCTATTTGTGTCATCTTTGATTTCCTTCATCAGTGTTTTATAGTTTTCTATATATAGGTCTTTTGTTTCTTTACAGGTGAATTCTACAAAAAATTTAGAGAAGAGCTAACACCTATCCTACTCAAACTCTTCCAGAAAATTGCAGAGGGAGGTAAACTGCCAAACTCATTCTATGAGGCCAACATCACCCTAATACCAGAACCAGACAAAGATGCCACAAAAAAATAAAACTACAGGTCAATATCACTGATGAACATAGATGCAAAAATCCTTAACAAAATTTTAGCAAACAGAATCTAACAACATATTAAAAAGATCATACATCATGATCAAGTGGGCTTTATCCCAGGGATGCAAGGATTCTTCAATATTCACAAATCAATCAAAGTGATACACCACATTAACAAATTGAAAGATAAAAACCATATGATTATCTCAATAGATGCAGAGATAGCCTTTGACAAAATTCAACATCCATTTATAATAAAAACCCTCCAGAAAGCAGGCATAGAAGGAACATACCTCAACATAATAAAAGCCATATATGATAAACCCATAGCAAACATCATCCTCAATGGTAAAATATTGAAAGCACTTCCCCTAAAGTCAGGAACAAGACAAGGGTGCCCACTCTCACCACTACTATTCAACATAGTTTTGGAAGTTTTGGCTACACCAATCAGAGAAGAAAAAGAAATAAAAGAAATCCAGACTGGAAAAGCAGAAGTAAAACTCTCACTGTTTGCAGTTGACATGATTCTCTACAAAGAAAACCCTAAAGACAGCACCAGAAAATTACTAGAGTTAATCAATGAATATAGTAAAGTTGCAGCATATAAAATTAATACACAGAAATCCCTTGCATTCCTATACACTAACAATGAGGAAACGGAAAGAGAAATTAAGGAAATGATTCCATTCACCATTGCAATGAAAATAATAAAATACTTCGGAATAAATCACCCCTTGATTTTTAACTTACTTGTTAATATCTCTCTCCCTCAGCTAAAATAAAAGCTCCACAGGGCAGGACTTTGTTTTGTTCACTGTTGAATGTCTGATGACTTGAACACTGCCTGGCATGTAACAAGTACTCAAGAAATATTTGTGGGATGAATAATAATCCAGTAATAATTTAATGTGTGCCATGCACAGTGTTAGGGATTTTACATGCATTATCCCAAAATAAATCTCAAACCAGATGATATTTTAATTCCACTTTCTCAGTATTCAATAGAACTTAAACAAAAAAATCAGTAAGGATACTTCTGTCTCCAGAAGATGAGGTAAGACTTGCTTCCCCCTGTTCCTCCCACTAATAACAGCTAAAACTCCCTGGACATTTGACATAAAACTAACCTAAGAAATTCTGAAAGTGGAGAGAAGAAGATAGACCAGCTAGGTAAGTTCTCCAGGTTTTCTTTTTGCCTAATATGCCCCAGACTTGAAATTGAAGAAGCAGACAACACAGAAACACAAATTGGTGCAGACCAAGAAAGCCCCAACAAGAATATTTTCTCTCTAACCCAAGTACAAAGTAATGGGCAGCCTAGCAACAGAAAAACTTTTAGGTAACTGATCCAATCCAACCAAAAAACAAAACAAACAAACAAAAAACTATGGCTCTATCCCACCACCAGCAAAAGTCAAGGAGAAAATCTATTCTTCCACCCCCATGAGGCCATAATGAGGTGCCCCACCACCACCACTAGGGTGGTGTCAGGAGAGTCCAAATAGGAAGATAAGACTTTCATGCTTGCTAGCCAGTAATGGGACCCCACAAATGTGGTCAATAGATGGGATCCTTGACTCTCAGCCACCAAGTAACTCCTGTCCTTCTCACTGTCAAAGGAGGGCTAATGGGAAGTCAGCATTTTCACAACTGCACAGTGGTAATGGGGCTACTGGCCCCTAACTGTGGAGGCAGAGACAACCACTTGGAAGACATCCATCTGCACCCAGGATTAATAAGGAGACTTCCCTCTCAAGTGTTAACAGAAAGAAACCTGGATTCGTACCTCCACCTGGCAGTAACAAAGTAGTACCACCCCCTTAACTTAACAGAACAATGTCCCAGAAAGTTAGGTGAAAGCTTTAAATAAGATCCAGAATTACAGAACATAATACAAAAATGTCTAGGCTTCAGCTGAAAATCACTCATCATTCAAGAAGATCTCATACTGAATAAAAAAAAAGGATAAATGACTAGAAAAAGTCAAAATCAAGATGATATGAGATGTTACAATTACCTGACAAAGATTTTTTTTTTCCATTTATTTTTATTAGTTGGAGGCTAATTACATCATTACAGTAGTTTTTGTCATACATTGAAATGAATTAGCCATGGATTTACATGTATTCCCCATCCCAGTCCCCCCTCCCACCTCCCTCTCCACCCGATCCCTCTGGGTCTTCCCAGTCCACCAGGCCCGAGCACTTGTCTCATGCACCCAACCTGGGCCGGTGATCTGTTTCACCCTAGACTGACAAAGATTTTAAAGCATCTACAATAAAAATGCCTCAAAGAGCAATTATGAACATGCTTGAAACAAATGTAAAAATATAAAGCCTCCGCAAAGAAACGGAAGATCTAAAAATCTAAAATGGAAATTTTAGAAGTGAAAAATACAATAACAAATTTTAAAAATGCAATGAGCAGGCTCGATGGAAAAATGGAGGGGACAGAGGAGAGACTCAGTGAACTGGAATATGGAACAGAAATGACCCAACCTGAACAAGTGAAAGAAAATGAACAGGAAAATGTACAGAGCCTAAGGGTTCCATGGCTCCATAACAAACACACCTAACATGTATGTTATCAGAGTCCTGAATGAAGAGAAGGAACAGAGTGAAAAAGTACTCAAAGAAATAACAGCTGAAAAGTTCTAAATTTGTCAAGAGACATAACCAACAGATTCAATAAGGAGTTTATTCAAGTAGGATAAACTCAAATCCACAGCAGGTTCTATCATAAATGTCTGAATCCTAAAGGCAAAGAAAAATATCTTGGAAGCAGTCAGACATACCATTTAATCAATAACCAAAAACAAAACAAAAAACAACAACCTGATTAAAAAATAGGCAGAGGAGTTAATTAGACATTTTTCCAAAGAAGATATATAGATGGCCAAGAGGCACATGAAAAGATGTTCAATATCACTGATTACAGGAAAATGCAAATCAAAACCACAATGAGACATCACCTCAAGCCTGTTAGAATGGCTTTATCAAAAAGAAAAAGAAATAACGAGTGTTGACAAAGATGTGAAGAAAAGAGACCCATCATGAACTGCTAATGGGCATGTAAATTGGTTATAGCCTCTGTGGAAAACAGTACAGAGATTCCTCAGAAAATTAAGACTAGAACTCCCATTTGATCCAACTGTCCCACTTCTGGATATTTATTCAGAGAGTACGAAAACATTAAAAAGATATATGCGCTCCTATGTTCATTCTCAGCATTATTACAACAGTAAAGATAAAAAAACAACCTAAGTACCCACTGATGGATGAATGGATAAAGAAGATGTATACAGAAAAGAATACTACTTCACCATAAAAAGGTGAATTCTTGTCATAAACAACAACATGGATAGACCTTGAGGGTATTATGCTAAATGAAATAAATCAGATGGAAAAAGACAAATTCTGTATGATTTCACTCATATGTGGGATAAACAAACAAACAAAAGAAAACACATAGATAGAGAACAAAACAGAACAGTGGTTACCAGAGGAGAAGGGGACTGGGGAAAGGAAAAATGGGTAAAGGGGGGGTCAACTATATGGTGACTGGGTAGAAACTAAACTTCTGGTGATGAGCACATTGCAGTGCATACAGGAACTGAAATGCAAACATGAAATGTACACATAAAACTTACCATACACTTCCAAAACGAAGATATGTAAAGGTCCAATAATCAGATTTAAAGATGTTCAATACCACTGGTGTAGAGGATACTGATTAAAATCACAAGAAGCTTCTACTGTACATCCATAAGAATGGCTAAAATTATAAAGACTGACAATGACAAGTATTGACAAGGATGCTGGACAACTACATTTTTCATGTATACCAGTAAGGATGTAAAATGGTTCAATTCTTTTTTAACTGTCTGGCCATTTCTTATAAATTAAGTACATACCTTTACACCTTTTGATATAGCTATTCTACTCCTTAGATTTTACAAAAGAAATAAAAGATATGCCCAAAAAAGGAAAGAATATGGTTTGGCAAGAGAATGGATTAAAAAAACATGGTATATCCTCACAACAGACTACTATTCACCAATAAAAAGAAATGAAAGAGCATAGATGAATCTAAACAACATTCCTCTTTGGCACGAGTCATGAAAAGACAGTAGTTACTTCGTTTTCTTGAAGATAAGATAACTAGAAAAGATAAAAGTGCCTCAAGTGGCTGTAATTCCTCTGCTTCTCTTCAATCAAGAGAAAAAGTAGAAAAATCCTTAGGGCAAAGAGAACCTTAGGAATTGTAAGCTAATTCTTGGAAAGGATCAGAGTAAAAGGACCATTAGATACAGTAACTTAATGCTGGCTCCAGGCTTAATTATAAGCAGATACCAGTGAGAAGAGCAAGGACAATGGATATAAGCCAGACCTTGGAAGAACTTTTGCTCCAAGTTAAAAGAAATGAGTTGTCACACAAGAATTGTGTAAGAGATATCTGCATTGGAGAAGGGTTGGAATACAACAATAAATAAGTTTTAGCAAAATTCAGCTCACAGCCTAGTTTTATTATGCATTGCCATCAAAACTCTTGACATGCTTGTTTACTGTCATTTTAAATAATGTTTTCCATTTCCAGGGTTGCATCTCAAAGAAAACAAGTGGAAAATGCATTATGTTGATCCCTATCTCAGATTAAAGTGAGTATAAGGTTTCAACCACTCACCACATAATCAGAGCATCACTGCTTAACAGGTGGCCACTTAATTAATCACAGACAAAGTAACTGAAGGGACATTTGTTTCCAAAGTTTTGCTATTAGAAGAAACATTAGATGCACAGCCTTGGCATACCTCTTGTCCCTCCCACCCCCACCCCATTCTATAGGAAAAGAGTAAGATGGCAATTATTGCAATTTTAAATGTCAAAAGATGGAATTTTACACCCTTACCCACAGCATATGACAGCATACACTCCTCCACATCATCATTTGCTACTATCAATTTTGATGACATATTTATGATCATTTAAAAAATCAAAATGGAGTAACTATGGTTCTGGCATCCAAAATGGAGCCAGATGGACATTTTACATGTGGTTCAAGACATGTTCCTACATCAAAACTTGAATTTTCTCTGAAATGTATCAAACTCAAGGACACCAACAACCATTTTCAAAACATTATAACTCTACAAACTTAGTTTTAAAGTACTCTCCCCCCCATATAATCATTACAGACCCAACAAATCCTTGCTTAACAAGCACCTTCACTTTTTACCTGTTCCTATCCTACTTCCTGCCAGTTTATGCAAACTTGTGGGGTTTTGCCTATATAAATCTTTCCCATTTTGTAGCCTAGTGGAACACAAGTCAAGTGCTTCTTGTCCTAATAAAGAATAAAGCCCAAATAAATGCCTCTTTATTCCAATCGAGTCTCCATTTTTGAAATTTTAGTTCAGTTTTTGGATTTGGTTTTGTTCAACCTGATGGGTGAAATATACCAGTTGTTATTTGGTTTTGAATATTCTGAACTTTGAGTATTTTCAAGTTTATTGGCCACTTGTATTGCCTCTTCCATTAACTGTCTGTCTGTATCTTTTGGCTACTTTTTCTATTTACTCGTATCTCCATTTCTTGTTTTTTTTTTTTTACAGTTTTGCTTTAATGCTTAAGATTTCAATTCATCTAGCATTTATTTTTATAAATGGTGTCAGGCAAGGACCTAATTGTCCTTTCTCTCCCCTCCTCCAAGTGATCTGAAGTGCTATCTTTCGATACACTAAATTTCTGAACATGCCAGAACTCATTTCTGGACTACTAATAGTAGTTCTACCAATCTACTCATCTTCACCTACACTAACTTCACACTATTTCCATCACTACATTTCTAAAATATGTTTGATGTCAGGTAGGGTGGGTTTGACCTACACATAGCATATTAAAAAGCAGAGACATCACTTTGCTGACAAAGGTTGGTATATTCAAAGTTATGGTTTTCTCAGTAGTCATGTAGGATGTGAGAACTGGACCATAAAGAAAGCTGAATGCTGAAGAATTGATGCTTTTGAACTGTGGTGTTGGAGAAGACTCTTGAGAGTCCCTTGGACAGCAAGATCAAACCTGTTAGTCCTAAAGGAAATCAGCCCTGAATATTCATTGGAAGGACAGATGATGAAGCTCCAATACTTTGGCCACCTGATGCAAAGAACTGACTTATTAGAAAAGACTCCAACACTGGGAAAGGTTGAAGGCAGGAAGAGAAGGGGACAACAGAGGATGAGATGGTTGAATGACATCACTGGCTCAATGGACATGAGTTTGAGCAAGCTCCAGGAGTTGGTGATGGACAGGGAAGCCTGGCATGCTGCAGTCCACGGGGTCGCAAAGAGTTGGACACAACTGAGTGACTGAACTGAACTCAAGAGTGGGCTTGTTACTTTGCTGTCAGTAAAAGTTTATTATTCCTGGAAACTTGCATTCTTTTACTACAAACTAATATTGCAATTTGCTGTTGAATTACAGCTCTATCCTTTGTCTGTTACTTCCAAATCTGTTCCCTTTCCATGGAGAAACATCACTGTAATCTCAGGAAATTTCATTTTCATTGTCTTGGGGTAGAATAAATTAAGTGATTCCTAAACATCTACTGTTCATGGGTTCTCAAGGCAAGAATAATGAAGTGGTTTGCCATTCCCTTCTCCAGTGGACCACATTCTGTCAGACCTCTCCACCATGACCCCTCCATCTTGGGTGGCCCCATACAGCATGGCTTAGTTTCATATGGCAGAAAGTGAAGAAGAACTATAGAGCCTCTTGATGAAAGTGAAAGAGGAGAGTGAAAAGTTGGTTTAAAGCTCAACATTCAGAAAACTAAGATCATGGCATCCGGTCCCATCACTTCATGGCAAATAGATGGGGAAATGGTGGAAACAATGGCTGACTTTATTTTTCTGGGCTCCAAAATCACTGCAGATGGTGATTGCAGCCATGAAATTAAAAGACGCTTGCTCCTTGGAAGGAAAGTTATGACTAACCTAGACAGCATATTAAAAAGCAGAGACATTACTTTGTCAACAAAGGTCTGTCTAGTCAAGGATATGGTTTTTCCAGTAGTCATGTATGGATGTGAGAGTTGGACTATAAAGAAAGCAGAGCGCAGAAGAATTGATGCTCTTGAACTGTGGTGTTGGAGAAGACTCTTGAGAGTCCCTTGGACTGCAAGGAGATCCAACCAGTCCATCCTAAAGGAAATCAGTTCTGGGTGTTCATTGGAAGGACTGATGTTGAAGCTGAAACTCCAATATTTTGGCCACCTGATGTGAAGAGCTGACTCATTTGAAAAGACTCTGATGTTGAGAAAGATTGAAGGCAGGAGGAGAAGGGGACGACAGAGGATGAGATGGTTAGACGGCATCACGGACTCAAGGGACATGAGTTTGGGTAAACTCCAGGAGTTGGTGATGGACAGGGAGGCCTGGCATGCTGTGGTTCATGGGGTCGCAAAGAGTCGGACACGACTGAGCAACTGAACTGAACTGAACTGAAACATCTACAGTTATTTATATTTCACCAGCAGCAAGCACAGTCAAGTCTACAATCCCCTCCTCCCCACACCCACACCCCCGCCTCTTTTCTTTTCCAAGAGCTACTGGCTTAGTTTAGGTTCTCAACTCTTCCCTAAAATAGCACAACAACTGCTTAAGTAGGTTATCTCTGTTACACTTCTCCAATCCATCTTCCATGATGCTACCATAATTGTGTTTAAAATGCAAATCTTAAAACATCAGTTACTTGTTTAAAAGACTCCAGTGATATCCTGTGACCTATGGTAATAAAGTTCTATCTTTAACATGGTTTTCAACAGAGTGATAATAGCCAGTATTTATCAAATATTTTCTACACTGCCAGTTACTATGGTAGCTGCTTTACACATATTTCTCACTGATCCTGTGAGGATTAATTATATTTCTCATTAATCCTGTGAGGTGGTGGAAAATTATTATAATTGTCCTTTAACAGATGAACAAACTGAAGCCTACAGATGTTAGGTGACTTGCCTAAAGTACGAAATAACATCTGGCTAGTTACATGGATATTTAAGACACTGAGTGAGTGTATGAGTGAAAGTTGCTCAGTCATGTCCGACTCTTTGTGACCCCATGGACATTACAATCTATGGAGTTCTCCAGGCCAGAATACTGGAGTGGGTAGCTGTTCCTTCTCCAGAGGACCTTCCCAACCCAGGGATTAAACCCAGTTCTCCCACATTGAAGGTAGATTCTTTACCAGCTGAGCCACAAGGGAAGCCCTCACACTGTGTACACCATAAAATACACGCCAGACAGTTTGCTGCCTCTAAAACTTACCTATTAAAAGAAGTCCATATAATGAATTTTTAAAGTAGCTACTTGATTTTTTAAGCTAGATATAAAATAAAATACTCAGAAAGTATGAAAATAAAGATATGGGAAAAAGATAGTCCATATACATGCTACCCAAAAGTAAAAGCAACACAGAATAGCAAAATATTAGCAAAAACAGAACTCAAAGCAAAACTACTAAAAGCAGCAGGGATAGTTCATATTTCATTTTAAAAAGATACAATCTACCAGAAAGATAAAACTATCATAAATTTCTATAGAGTGAGCAACTATCTTTGTTTTTGGTTTTTTTGCAACTATCTTTGAATTACACAAACAAAAATCTGAACAATCTGAGAATAACCCGAGTGGACTCTTTTAACTTACACCTATTAGAAAAATCACATATCAAGTAGACAAAACTAAAAACAGATGATTTGAAAAACACAAATAACAAGCTGAATGATAAAATTTTAAAAAATTTTGTAGCCAACAATGAGAGAACATAAATGCTTTTCAAACATCTAACACATACATTTTCAATGGAAGTGATATCAGTCCTTAAGAAGTAAAAATTAGTTCTTAGGAGATCTTAGGCATTATAATAGTTTGTGCCTCCCTATGTTCCCCAGAAAAAAAAAAAAAAGCTCAGCCCTATCTGAAAGAACCGTATTGCTTAATCTCTTTTGTTATGGAGAAATTAACTTAAGTTTAAATTTAAATCCATTTAATTAAAATCTTATGCTGAGTATTCATTTCTTAAAGAGAAATTAAACTTAATTAATTTAATTTGATTAATGTCTTTCTTCAGTGGGCAAATTATTGAAAAAGTTAAACACTGTTCTAAAAACTTCTTAAAAACTGAGTCATATGGGGGGAAAAGAATATATCTAAATTTGCTTATACATACATAAAATACCTCTTAAGGACACACGGGAATCTGATAACTGTTGTTGACTCTGTAATGGAGGGAAACTCAATTACTTTCTCACACTATTATAGTCTCAATTTTAAAACAAGAGAAATCGTAAAAACATGATCTATAAAATACTGATAAACTTGACTGCATCAAAATTTAAAACGTTTGCTTTTCAATAGGCACCATGAAGAAAATGAAAAGACAAGCCAAAGACTGCAAGAAAATATTTGTTGATCGTATATCTGATAAAGGACTTATATCAAAACATGTATCTATATCTATGTATGTGGGTATAAAGACCTCTAACAAATTATACAAAAATTATCCAATTTTTTAAATGAACTAAACAATTGGATAGACTCTTCACCTAGATAAAACATATAAATGGCAAATAAGCACATGAAAAGTAACCAAAATCATTAATTCATTAAGGAAATACAAATTAAAACCACATTAAGATACCACTCTACACTTAACTAGGATATAGAGCAAGGGCTGGTTGCTCAGTCATGTCCGACTCTTTGCAACCCCAGGACTATAACCTGTCAGGCTCCTCTGTCCATGGAATCCTCCATGCAAAAATACTAGAATAGGTAAACATTCCCTTCTCCAAGGGACCTTCCCGACTCAGGGATCGAATCCCGGTTTCCCACATTGCAGGCAGATTCTTTATTCGCTAGTATAGCTTTAACAAAAAAGGACAATACAAGTGTAGGTAAGAGTGTAAAAAACTGGAAGCCTCATCTTATTGGTGGAAATGTAAAATGGCATAGCCACTGCCAGAAAGAATTTGGCAATTTCTTAAGAAGTTAGCCCTATACAATCTAGCAACTCAACTCCTAGTTATTTACCCAAGAGAAATTAAAACAAATGCCCACATGATGACTTGTATGGAATATTATCAACAGCACTTTGCATAACAGCCAAAACTAGAAACAATTCAAATATCCATCAGTTTGAATGAATAAACAAAATGTGGCATTATATCATAGACTGCTACTTAGCAACAAAAATGAATAAACTGTTGATATATGCAACAGCATGGAGGAACTCAAAAAGCATGCTAAGGAAAAGAAGCTAGACATGAAAGGCTACACACTAGAGGATTCCATTTGTATGAGGTTTCTAGAAAAGGCAAGACTATAGAGACAGAAAGCATATCAGTTTTTGCCTAGGAGTTCTGATCTGGATGCTACCTGAACTGTTTTATTATGTATACACACAAACACAAATACAGACACACGAGGTCCCTCATTCCTACTGGACCTGCTAAGAAGTCAACTGCATGCGTACACACACACAAGAGAAAGAACCAGCAGCTAAAAGAGAATCCTCCCCCACAAAGCCCAAATTTATACATCTGGAAATTTAAAAAAAGAAAATCACACTTAAGATAAATTGAGAGCTGAAATGGAAATAGAAACTTTAAAATGACAATCATACAAGGGTACTATAATTCATATCAACCCCTGGGATTCAGCTAAAGTAGTAACCAAAGAAAATTTTATAACCATAAATAACATGCAAGATCATAAGAAAGAATGAAAATAAATGAAGTAAGCTTTCAGTTCAAGATGCTAGATACACACCAATAAAATAAACCTATAATAACTAAAAGAATGAAGAAGATTAAAAGCAGAAAATAATAAAATAGAAGAAAACTTTTTTGGTAAATCTAAATTAAAAAGGGCAAACACAAAGACAAAACTTTGGCAAATATGATTTAAAATAAAAAGAACAAAATCAAAATATGTTAAAAAATAAAAAGGAATCGATGACTGCACAAGAGTTTTTTTAACTATAAAAATACATGCACAAAAAATATGTCCAAAAAAATCTATAAAAACTCACATGGAATGGGCAATTTTCTAGGAAAGTATAAATCTTCCAACTGGGAAAAAAGAAGTAGAAACTGCATCCTGTCTATGGTAGTGGTTATAAGAAACAGTGCACATGAAAAACTCATAGAACAAAAGAAGTGAATTTTATTGTAAAGTTTAAAATTTTTTAAAAATAGTAGCAAAAAAACCCCATAACTGTCACTTAGAAAGAGTAAATTTTCTGTATATAAAGTATACTTCAATATCCCTAACCATTAAAAAAATAAGATTCTAATTTTAAAAGAATGATAATATAATTTGTTTAAAGAATAAGAGTGTAAATTTCATTGGTGTATGAAAATTATCTATAATTTTTTAAGTAGGTTGTAAAGCAAATATGTGCTATATTTGTGTATACAGTATGATCAGATTTATATGTCTATATCTTATCTTACCACTGCATAATGAGATTACAGACATTTTTTTCTCTTTGCTTATCTGTGTTTTTACTACAAAGAATACATATTATTTTCTAATAAATAACATTTTTTTCAATGTTGGGTGGATGAGCACTGACTTAATGGTAGGGACTCAGTATAGAATCTTCTCTCACCTTGGCCTTGCTATCCAAGCCCAGACTCCAAGGGTGAGCCTTGGCAGTGACCCAAGGTAGTGAAGGAGGTGGGGGTTCCTATGGTAACAAAGAAGGAAAACGTGGTTAGGGCCCTGAAAGCAATGTTCACTGATGCTGTGATCATTGGGTTACCACAGGCATGTGTGAGAGTTTGCCAAATCAAATATAGCTCTTAGGAACTTACTTTGAGGCCCCACCAGGCACTGTCAAAGATTACCTTCCCAGCACACTAGAAAGCATTCTCTGCCGGCAGATTGGTCCCTGTCACATTATTTATAGGAGATTGGTTCACATACTCAAAATGATATGAATACTTCTAATTATATCCAAACATGACAAATGTCAGAACAAATTATTCTGAGGGTTCACGCTGCCAAATGTCTTGCCCTAACAAAGAGGAGCAAGCTGCAGGATCAGCACACCAGCTCCTATATAAGCATGATGAGCCCTCCTGCTACATCTCCACCAAGGACCCAGAGGTAAGTGAATGGGGGCCTGGGGACCTGCAGGGCTCCGGGGGACAGAAACAGCATACCTCACAGCCCATCTCTGAGCATGAAATCGTCCTTCCCAGCTCTGACTTCTAGTTTCATAAAGCCATGCTTTAGACCAGACAAGTTTTAATTCTGTAACTATCTTACTGGAACTTCAGAGCTTCACTAAAAAGAAACTCATTGCTTTACAGTTTTAGATGCTCCTGAACCTGCATCTTCATCTGGAATCCAGAGGTAAGACTCCGCTTTATTCATTTATTGAAGACAGAAGGGATGTAGCCTAACAAAACTGGGGACAGCTCTTCATTGTACACCATTTCCTTATATTTTGCAGTTATGCAAATATGTTGTGCTTCCAAATGTTTGCTTATAAATGCTGGGAAATCACTTCTTCCAAATGTCTTATTCTCAGAGACCACCCTCATCTGAGTTCCAGGATTAAAGGATCATTTGGGAAAGAATAAGAATTTTGACAGTGAGTTCTCAGCTGCACTTAACAACTGTCAGGGGCAATGGACTACTCCATGCCAACCTCCTTCTACTGACAAGTGTTGAATACTTGGGTGTTTTACTAGTATTTTTTAAATATCTGCAAAAATTCTTAATCTAAAACATATAAACAGAAATGAACATCTTCTTAAAACCATAGTATTTTAGCTACTTTTTCATGATTCACTGTAGTTTTTAGAAAGATTTGTTACTGTTTGTTTTAAAAAAATTACAAGAATTACACCCACAGGGTGCTATCTATCACACTCTAAATTAGAAGGAGAGATTCTGGCCCTTCCCCCAAGTAATCACTGTCTGGGAGTAAAGACAAGACCCAAAGTAATGAGCCAATGCTGAGACACATATCTATCAACAGAGGACAATGGCTTATATGCATGTGATAAACTCTTACATTTTTACATTTTTGTCTTTTCTTTTTCTGGATGAAGAGAAAAGAAGCCTGTGGAATTTATGCAGGATGAAACACCTTCTTCATGCTGAAGCTCTCATTCATTCCCCTGAGCTTAGATCTGTTAACTGACAGTTCAAATCCTTCATGCCAAAAGGAGAATGTTAAAAGAGATTTTGAAATTAAGGCAATGCTAAGTCTCTTGGTAACAAGCCAAACGATATATTAAAAAAAAAACACCCTAGAGTGATAACGATTTCTTATGAGGTTAATGACCCACCAAGAGATGTTTAACATAAAGTGGATATTAAAAAGAATTATTTGGCTTACAAGAGGAAAAAAAAAAGGCCATCTAAAAGGCAAAAATGTTTTGGGTAGCTTGGAAGATATCAACTTTCATTTGCACAAGACAAACTTTCCCTCTTAACTCTGTAATCGTCCCAGCAAATGGCAGATGCAAATATTATGCATCTGAGGACTAAAGAATGACAGTTGCTATAAAACAATCCATCAACAACTGTCTTAGCTATAGATATTATTAGAGTTTAGAGATTAAAACAGGCAAGGATTCCATTCTCACTCAGCTGTAGGTGCCCTAGCCCTGAGGATCAAGACATGCCATCTGGGAAGGAAATTTTCAAAGCCCTAAAAACGAAGCTTCAAATTGCAGTCTCATTCCAAACCAGCCCTGTGCTAGTGTTATTAATACTTAACAGAACGCTGGTCAACACAGGTCGGAAGAACAATTACAGTCCAGACTGGGGATGGAACCTCAATATTTCTCTCATTTCAAATGTTTTTCTCACATGTATGTAACTTCTGGTTTCCCTTTTTCCTCTCTCCCATTCTTTCCCCAAGGCAGAATTCTCTCTAAATAAATTGCAACCATGAGTGCAAGCTCAGACGCTGAGATGGCTGTTTTTGGTGAAGCCGCTCCCTACCTTCGAAAATCAGAAAAGGAGCGGATTGAAGCCCAAAACAAGCCCTTTGATGCTAAAACATCAGTCTTTGTGGCAGAGCCCAAGGAATCCTATGTGAAGAGCATCATACAAAGCAAGGAAGGGGGGAAAGTAACTGTAAAGACAGAACGTGGAGCAGTAAGTAGCAACATAAGGAGAAAATCCTTCCCATTTTATTTCCTCATCTCCTCACTTGAAGTTGAAGGCTTCCTTGCTCACAATTTACAAGTCTATTGCCAATCCAGACACCCTTCCAGTCCATTAACAGACATCAGATTTAGAGGGTAAAAGAAATTCTCACTTCTCCCTTTCCCAACCACCAAAAGAACTTTAAGCCACTAGTCAGCCTCCAGCATTTCCCTTCAATTACTCACTTCCCAGTCTAAATCTCCAAACTTGGGAGAAATAAAACTAGTTTCTATCAAAAGAATTATTATCTACTTAGGTAAATAATGTATTAATCTTCCCATTACTTCCTCCCAAATTGAAGTTTCTTATAATAAATGTTAAGGAGAAATAAAAAATTAAACCCATTGAAGTAAAATGATACAAACTGATAAATAAACCTGGGACATGAAAATGTGGGAGGAAAGAAGTATATTTTAAAGAGTAGGATGTATTCTAGCTCATCACAGGAAACAGATTTTTTTTTTTACCATCAAACTCTAAGATGAATACATTTTTGTGCTTTTATTTAAAGGACACTGAATAATATAATGGAAAGTGCCCACAATCATAGTCTTATAATCAAAGCAGATACACATAAATCCTACCTCCAACCATTAATACAAACTTGACTCTCACTTTACTTGCCAGACTCTCACTGTCAGAGAAGACCAAGTCTACCCCATGAACCCTCCCAAATATGACAAGATCGAGGACATGGCCATGATGACCCACCTGCATGAGCCTGGAGTGCTGTACAACCTCAAAGAGCGTTATGCAGCCTGGATGATCTACGTGAGCACCCTTCAACCTCTCTTTTTTCCATCTATCTCTCCAAGTAGAATCAAATCCCACATGTTGAGTGTTCTGATTTTCTCAGACCTACTCAGGCCTCTTCTGTGTCACCGTCAACCCCTACAAGTGGCTGCCGGTGTACAACCCCGAGGTGGTGACGGCTTACCGAGGCAAAAAGCGCCAGGAGGCCCCGCCCCACATCTTCTCTATCTCTGACAACGCCTATCAGTTCATGCTGACTGGTGAGTGAGTGATACATCTATTTACAGAAATGTGGAAACAGAATCTTGAATGAACAAGTAGACTTTGGGCTTTGATTACAATAATACATTGCAGCCACACAGGGCTTCACTGTTTTCAAGAAACTTTCAGTGCTGTAACGTCACATAATCTTCCCCACAGCCACTTTACAGATGAGCAAAATGAAGCTACTTACTGAGTTCACTGACCTGCCCAAGCTAACCCAGCTAGTAACTGGAAGCCTAGTTGAAACAATTAGCAGACCTCTATAAACATATATGTTGCTTTTCCATATTTTTTACTTTCTGATTTGGAGAGGGGAAAAGTTCAAATATATTTTTAGAATATTCACATCCACAACAATCAAAGAAAATACTTACCAGCCATAGCTAGAAAGCGTTGTGAATTCCTTTATCTTTAATAGATACAGCTAACACTGCAGCGTTTGAGATAGGACATGAGTAAAGAAAGAACTGTGATTTCCCTCCCAAAGATTTTGAAGCATTTTCCTACTAGAATATAGAAATCCATCTTTCTTTGAAAACATTTTTTAAAAATTTATATCAAAATCTGTTGCTCCTGTCTTATCAAAACATAAACAAACAGCTTTGATCAAATTGCAGGCCCAAATATAGCATTAAAACTTTTTATCAGCGTACACCAAATGTATTGCCTTTGGAAATATTCTAAATTCCTGAGTTTCCTGTTGTTCCATGAGATATTAGAAACTGGAGAAGATTTTGTTCCATTTTGGTTTCTTTTATGTTTGTTTTGTTGCACTGTTTTTAAATTGTCTTTTAAAGGAGAAGAGAAAGGGATAAAATATGAATCTTGCATTACAAACTGGCCAGCAATTCTACAAGGATTTCATGCTAGTAAACGGTTCTTTGGTTGTCAACAGAACCTAGCTACCTTCCAGAAATTATCTAAATTCAGACTCATTCCAGAGGTTTTAACACGCAGCAGTTGCATTTACACTGGTATGTATACCACCACCTCTACCAAGGTCCCCACTCCCCCAGGTTTGGGGGCTGCTCCAAATTCAAGATTACTTATCTCCAAATAGGATTCTGATATAAAACCATGCAAAACTGCAGCATCTGACCAGGTCAGAGACTAAAACATTGTTTTCTTATCTATGTTCCCACTAGCTGTGACATGATCTTTCATGATTTTTCTTCTATTGGAAAAAGAAATCAATCTGAATATGTTTCAAAATCTGTCTCTACTTCCCTAAACAGAGTTTTAAAGTTCTCTGAAGTCTATATGCACATCTAAATAGCATCCGTCTTGTATCTATTTCTCTGAATAGGATTTTTTAGATTTGAGAATGCTCTATAATCTATCCGTACAGAATTAAAAATTTAACAAATCAGAAAATTGGTATAAATCCAACATATCAGGCATACAGAGTGACAACTTTTGCATTACTTAGAAATGTGTATAAAAGAGAGAAATAAAAGGAAATGAACACCAACAGTTATTAATACAATTCCAGATCTCTTCCCTTTTTAGTATTACCAGCAGTCAAGTTAATATCAAGACCTGGGAGGAGGCCAGACAGCAGAAAAATATATAAACCAGAAGTCAAGAAGACCAAAATATCTTAACAAGCAATGTAACTATCAGAAAAATCACTCATTCCTCCCTGGGCTCTTTTCTTTATCTGCTAAATGAAACTTCAGAATTCTGATTCTTACTGAAATAGCTACAGATGAAAGTATGTGATGCCTGGAATTTTCTTTAAAATAACCAAGCTTGGGATGGGAATATAAATTATATAAAATTGGCCACATAGTAACTATTGAAACACTGTATACATAGCTACATAGGAGCTTTTAACAGTATTGTCTCTACCTTTGTATAGGTTTGAAATTTCCCATGAGTTTTTAAATTAATAAAATACCAGAAGAAACAGATGATTCTTTGCCTCTCATTTTCACAAATTTTACTCCAAGAGGCAAGTACTGTCTGGGAGCTACACACAAAGCCCAAATCACAGGCAATATCTTCAAAATGTTAAAAAGAATAAACTGTATTTAATCTGAACAGAGTCAATAATCTTCATAGTGAATGTGCACTATTTTTAAAAACAATGGTCTTGATTTCTCTTTCACAGATCGTGAGAACCAGTCCATCCTGATCACGTATGTGATTTTTCCTTCTTCTCTGATTGGTAGTGATTGTCTTAGACGTTGACAATGTGAGCTGTAGTTCTGATCTCTTCTCGGTTTTTATTTGACAGCGGAGAATCCGGGGCAGGAAAGACTGTGAACACGAAGCGTGTCATCCAGTACTTTGCAACAATTGCAGTCACTGGGGAGAAGAAGAAGGAGGAACCTGGCAAAATGCAGGTGGGTCTGATGGGCATGTGAGAATCATGATGGGCAGGGCTCTCAGGAAGCTCGGGACTTCCTTCTGTTTCTGCTCTTGTGTTTCTCTGCAGGGGACTCTGGAGGATCAGATCATCAGTGCCAATCCCCTGCTGGAGGCCTTTGGCAACGCCAAGACCGTGAGGAATGACAATTCCTCTCGCTTTGTGAGTCTCTGGGTCACAGAAGGGTTTTCTCAGGCCTTAAAGGCCCACAAAGGCACGTCTCAGTCGTTATTTCAGTCTCTTCTTACTCATGTGCTATTTTGTATGTAACATCGTCTTTTTCACTTGCAAGGGTAAATTCATCAGGATCCATTTTGGGACCACAGGGAAACTGGCTTCTGCTGATATTGAAACATGTGAGTAACACAAGCATTGAAACTCAAACAGATAAACCAGGGATGTCATTTGCAGGGATATTTTCAACACGTGGTGAGCACGGAGCCTGCCGCCAGTGCTGCTCGGGAGCTAATGCCGTAATTCTCCACAATCTCTGTGTGCTCTGCTTACCGCAGTTTCAGACTGACGGCTCTGCAGCACATTCTGGAATTCCAGTCTCAGAAGCAACTACGGCATTTTTTCCAGGACAAACAGTAGGACTATTCATGGGTTCCTGTATGTTATCTACAGGTTTACGGTACATTTCTGTGATTTGCTTTTTTTTTTTTGCAGAATGATTCACATTTATTGGTTCAAATCGAGTATCTAACATTTGCTAAACATGCATTTCACACTACCTGGTCACATTTGCACAGGTAGTCAAATTCTCAGAAAAGGGCCCATCGCTTGGCAGATGGAGGGTGAGAGGTAGCAGAGAGCCAGGGTATCAGAGCCTGTCAGCTATCACTTGGTCATGCAGGACTGATGGAGCCAGCTTGACAGGCATTCTGTGATTTGCTCTTGATCTGAGCTTTGGCAGATGTTTCCAAGGTAATCCCTCACCAAAGAATCTAAGGTGAGCTGAGGATGGAGGGGATATTAAAGATCAATTATAAGACAAAGGTCACAAGTCATCCATATGAAAAGTCGATTTGTTACTCGAGCATGCATACTTCACTCTTTCCTTTTAAATGGGGAGAACCTTGGGTAATTGCCATATGTATTTGGAATTCTTACATACAGTACCAACAGGATCAACCATTAAGCTGAACTCTCAATGAAGCCTATTGTAATACCCCCAATTTTAGCCAAAGACATTGTGGTTCATTTAATATCTCAGGAGCATTGATTTTTTTTTTCTAATTTGATGTCTATTTCCCCCTCTTTCCAGATCTTCTAGAAAAGTCTAGAGTTACTTTCCAGTTGAAGGCAGAAAGAAGCTACCATATTTTTTATCAGATCACTTCCAATAAGAAGCCAGATCTGATTGGTAAGAATGAATCTAAATTCACAGACAAAAGGTAATATTTTTGTTAACAACTTTCAATGTGAAACATACACCCTGAACTCTATGTACCTAGAAATGCTCCTGATCACCACCAACCCATATGATTATGCCTTTGTCAGTCAAGGGGAGATCACAGTCCCTAGCATTGATGACCAAGAAGAGCTGATGGCCACTGATGTAAGATATATACTCACTTTTAAAAAATCTATTATGCATGGGAATGATAATAGCAACCATACTGTAAGGGTGGTTACCTTAGAATATAGTGTAAGTTCACCAAAATATGTTAATATCTTCTGCCCTGCCCTTTGTCTTGTCATTTCTTCTGACAGAGCGCCATAGACATCCTGGGCTTTACTTCTGAGGAGAAAGTGTCCATCTACAAGCTCACGGGGGCAGTAATGCATTATGGGAACATGAAATTCAAGCAGAAGCAGCGTGAGGAGCAAGCAGAGCCAGATGGCACTGAAGGTACCAAATGAACCCCCAACTGGGTTTAAGACAGAAACTATGACAGGAAAAAATAAAAAGCTCTTCTAAACTCACATCTCCTTTGCAACTGAATTTCTGAAGGGCATACACACATTACACATATTGCACTCTGTCCTCACCCCCTTTCCTCTTAGCATCTCCATGTCTCCATCATTTCTACACACATCAAAAAGTTAAAATGAACCCTAACAGCCACTTATAAGTATGTATTTAAAAAGCACAACCTGGGGCCAGATCAGAGAGAGAATAAGACAGAACCATATGTTTACTTTGCCTTAGAAATGACAAGAAGGTATACAGGATAACTTGGCATATCACTGTGTTTCAACACCAACTAGGTAAACCGAGCAAGGGGATCCAATGTCTGCACAAACACAGAACTGGGTGTGGAGGATATCCCTAGACATCTGTGTGTGTGTGTGTGTGTGTGTGTGTGTGTGTGTGTGTGTGTGTATGTTGTCTACATGTAAACCTGCAGACAATCTAGGCATCAAGTAAGATAAAAAGAAACTGAGAAAGAAAAGTCACATATTCTATGGAAGGAATACGGAAATTACAGAAACCACCATGGAAGCTACAGTTATCTGCTCCTTTGAAGCCTTTCCTGACCATCCCAGTTTGACATTCTCTCTCTCTCATTTACATCATAGTCACTGGCAACATTTCAGAAGGGGACAAGGTAGGAATGATGCACTGAAATTTAGTTCCCACATTTTCAGATAAAGAAACTGGTCAATGATGGTAAGTTGGGAAAAGCAAAATTGAGATAAGATGTATTCATGTCACCTTTCAATCATACCTAAGAGCAGGGACTCTGGCTTTTGTATTTCCATAAATATCGGACTTAAGTTTGATGTTGCTAAATGACTCAAAAGCTGCTTGCAACCAATCACCAAAGGCCAGTGTAACTGATTGATCATTTATTAGCCAATACATGCTCTAATGTACAGAAAGCCTTGCCTGACCTTCTATAGAATTATTTAAAGTTTTTTATTGAAATAATAATGAAAATGGATTGGAGGAAAATGGAAAGACTATCTTAAAGAAACATCTGCCATTAAACCACATTTTTTGAATCGTGTCTCTGCAGTGGCTGACAAGGCCGCCTACCTCCAGAGTCTGAACTCTGCTGACCTGCTTAAAGCTCTCTGCTACCCCAGAGTCAAGGTCGGCAATGAGTATGTCACCAAAGGCCAGACTGTGCAGCAGGTAAGTGCACAACCTGAATGAGTCACACACTTCCCAGGCCTTTAATAGTGCCAACGAACATTCCTTTGTCCATGAAGGTGTATAATGCAGTGGGTGCTCTGGCCAAAGCCGTCTATGAGAAGATGTTCCTGTGGATGGTCACCCGCATCAACCAGCAGCTAGACACCAAACAGCCCAGGCAGTACTTCATCGGGGTCTTGGACATCGCTGGCTTTGAGATCTTTGATGTGAGTCATCTTCAGATTAATAAAAAGTGGGAGAAAGACAATCTGGGTTTTGATATATTGGGTATTCCCCAGTGGCTCAGCGACAAAGAATTCACCTGAAATGCAGGAGATGTGGGTTCAGTCCATGGGTCAGGAAGATCCCCTGGAGGAGGGCATGGCAACCCACTCCAGTATTCTTGATTGGAAAATCCCATGCAGATAGGAGTCTGGCGGGTTATGGTCCATGAGGTCACAAAGAGCTGGACATGAGTGAAGTGACTGAGCAGCAGCAGCATGCTGGGTATTCACTTACATTTTTAGTGTCTACATTGCTTTCTCCAATATGGTACCTAGGACAAAATATCTAGGAGGTAACAGGATAACAGTAGTAGTAACAATGGCCAAACTTTATCGAGAAGTCTGTATTCCTGGCACTCTACTAAGTACTTCAAATTGCTACCTCATTTAATCTTCACAATAACCCAAGAAGGAGTAACTAACATACTTCTAATTAAATGTGGAGGAACAGATGCAAAAAAAATCAGCACACTCGCTAAAGATCCTCCAGTCATGTAAGGCAAAGCCAAGATAGGAACCTGGATCTGCAGTGTTTGGTCCACACACAAGGCTCCTTCCTTTCCATGGAGGAAAAAGGAGCTCAAAGGAGAAGCACAGTGACAGTCTTTCCTCTTCCAGGTTCATCTGACACCCACCATTTCCCCTCTGGGTCATTAGCTTCATCATCTATAAAAATGAAGGTGTCTATAAAGTAATGAAGATTACTATAAAGACTTAATCAGATCTTCAATGCTAGACCACACGAGGTCCCTACTTTCACAGATCTGACAATGAGAATTTACCAAATGTTTGATATGAAGAGAAATTAACCTATTATTTCACTTTGTACATCAACTAAAGGTCTTAAGAAAAGCTTTCCTTAATAAAGTGACAGCCAAAGTGAAAATGTGAACTTCATCTTGAATTAGAGAGTGGGGGTGGTAAAAAGGTGAGGCTTCACAATAAATTACTTTCACCCTTAAACTGAACCATTACTCACTGGATTGTACTTTTGTCGTACTTTCAATGCACATTATTGCCCAGACAATCTTAAAAGGGGAAGGAGGTTGATTCTACCAGAACTCTTGCTGTGTGGCTGACAGCTTTAAACAATGCCCAGAAATCACAGAAAGGGTTCATGTCAAAAATGATCCTTTCTTTCCTGGGATTTCTGAATAAACAATAATTAGTTCAAATTTTATTTCATTACTGTATTCCACATATTTTCAATAAAAGATTTTTCAGTAATGAATTCTACCATTTTAAAAATCCATTTAATGTTGGAAATTTGCTTTTGTGCAGTTCAACAGCCTGGAGCAGCTGTGCATCAACTTCACCAATGAGAAACTGCAACAGTTTTTCAACCACCACATGTTTGTGCTGGAGCAGGAGGAGTACAAGAAGGAAGGCATCGAGTGGGAGTTCATTGACTTCGGGATGGACCTGGCCGCCTGCATCGAGCTCATCGAGAAGGTCTGTTTGACTTCTGAAGGAAATCTGAACTGAAGGATAACTTTCCCAAGTGTCTTAAGCCACTTCAGAAAGTATTACAGTAATCTTAAATAGACTGATATCAGAACAAGTTAGAGAATTACTTTAGAAATTACTTCCACTTTTCAGCTTTTACATAAGGACCAAAGAGTTTAGTTTCATTTTGTCCTGAGCAGTTTTGTTCTAACAGTGACTCAAATCCAATTTGAAAGCAGCATCTCTATTGAGATGGTCTACTTCACCAGAGAAACTACCTCATTTGTTTTAAATCTCCATTATGATCCAAGACGTCAGCAATAGAAATAACTATTTTCTAAGTCAAAATTAAAGCAGAGGTAACATAGCTAGAGCTTATTTGAAAGATAATCTGTTTGGAAGTCAAGAAGTCAAATTGCTTATGTTTGTTCATAATCTATCTTTAAGGAGATTAAGTACACAAACTGTCCTATAAAAGTTTGGGTTATTTATACTATTGCATATAAAGTAAACATCATTCTAAGTCACTAAGTCCTTTTCATAGGAAAATAAAACTTTGACAATACATTAATTCACCAAGTAGGTGAGTTAATGTGATAATTGTGATAAATACAGATATTTTAATGTCACCCCACATGCTGTGCTGACATCTGGAGTTTGTAGCTAGTTCTTCTTTTACTTGGAAATAATGCTATGGATCGAATGTGAGAAGGAATGGTGGAAAGTCATTCTAGTGATAACAAAAGGACTGTGAACTTGATCCTGGTTTACTTTATATTTAATTAAGAGTGCTCATAATTCAATCAAATGACAGCCACTATACTTTCTGAGACAAGATAGACTGACACCAACATCTGCTTTTCTGAATCCAGCCACTGGGCATCTTCTCCATCCTGGAAGAGGAATGCATGTTCCCCAAGGCCACAGACACCTCCTTCAAGAACAAGCTGTATGACCAGCACCTGGGCAAGTCTGCCAACTTCCAGAAGCCCAAGGTGGTCAAGGGCAAAGCCGAGGCCCACTTCTCCCTGATCCACTATGCAGGCACCGTGGACTACAACATTGCCGGCTGGCTGGACAAGAACAAGGACCCCCTGAATGATACAGTGGTTGGGCTGTACCAGAAGTCCTCAATGAAGACTCTGGCCAGTCTCTTTTCCACATATGCTAGTGCTGAAGCTGGTACTTTCTGTGCCCCTAATTTAACCTATCCCCACAGAAAGTTCACATACCATTCCAACCTCTGGGATACGTTCATTAATGGGTTTTCTTTTTATCTTAGACAGCGGTGCAAAGAAAGGTGCTAAGAAGAAGGGCTCTTCTTTCCAGACTGTGTCAGCCCTTTTCAGGGTAAAGTACAAATTTAATTCAAAAATTCTATGCAGGCTCTATGGCTTATCATAATTATAGGATTTAGAATAAATTAGGAGGGAATGGAATGTTAATAGGAATTACTTCAAATATTTCCTCTTGTTCAAGGTACAGCAAAAGCAATATTTCTGTAGGGCCAAATGTTTTACCCACTACTCCTTATTATGCTCATCTCATGTATTCAGGAATTCCACAAATGCCTTTATAAGTTTTCCAGTTCTATAATAAGGCTGAATTTTGAGGAAGCACAGCTGAACTTCAAAGGTCTCCCTGCGGAAAGCTGTATCTTTATTCCACTAATATTGCCCTTTGAGAACGTTCCTGAGTTCCTCTTTGAGAATAAGCCTGAGACACATCCTTTAGGACATCCTTCCACCAAAATGCATCTTTGTCTTTTGAGGTGGATTTAATTTTTTGTGATAGCTGAAAATTACCTAAAGCCAAACCTAGTGATTTAGATGGATGATTAAGATAGAAAAATACCTGTTAAGAATTAAATAACAGTAATAACAACATTACCTCAAATAATGTGATTCTCTTGGATGGCTTAAAAACTGGCTCATCTAAAAGGGGACATATGGAGCATCTGATCTAATGGCTGCTTTGTCAGGATTTCTATAAATTTCTATAGCTAAGTCTTATTCCTTTTAAAACTAAAATGCAAATACAACATATAACCTAAACAAGAAAATGGCCGTGTTCTTTTCTCACTACCAATTTGCACTATCTCACCAAGCACACTCTTACACATATTTTTAGGATTAGAAAGTCACATTACTTATTTTATATTCTAATAGTTAACTGATATATAAAAAATAAAGCAACTCTGCCTTCTCAAAGAATATACCTAAGAAATACTGAAAAATATCTACATGCTGGTTTTCTACAGTTGAGTAAATCACCACTGTCTATCATAATCAGTTATTCTGTTTCTGGAATAACTACCCCATATACTTCAGACTGTGGATCATCCTCAGGTATCCTAGATCCACCTACAGAAGGTCATATAGTCTCATGGTTTTAGACTCTTCAAAAAACCCAAAAGGTTACAGGTCCCAGGGAATAATAAACTCAAGAAAGGAATGTCAAGCATTGGGACAGTGACTGAGGTTACCACTGTAAACTAGTACTGTGAAAATTATTAGCACTGAGAGAGGCAAAAGAGACCTTAGAGGTAATCTCAACCACTTTCAGATGAGACCCAGAGAGACAAAAGGGATTTTAAGCAGCTCGTTAGTGACAAGGCAAGACGGTAGTCTTTTATTTTCTGATTCTCGCTCAAGAACACTTCATGTGCCTCAGTGCTACTTGAATTGGCAATTTGTTTACAGGAAAGATCCTAGGTGTTATAAATGAATACCACAGAGAACTATATTTCTCCCTAGCACTCTGGCCTTTCAGTTATTTGGCAGGCTACAACTCTTGAGACCCTTAAAACACAGAGCAACTGAAGCCCCATAGACTTAATAGTTAAGAGAGTGCCTAGGTTCATTTAATTGCCAAAAAAAGCAACCTGAAATAGAACTTTCTCATCAAGTCCCTTCTCCCTGGTTTTCTAGGAAAATTTAAATAAACTGATGACCAATCTGAGGAGCACACACCCCCACTTCGTACGGTGTATCATTCCCAATGAAACCAAAACTCCTGGTAAGATCTAAGAGCACAAAATAATCAAATAGACGCAAGGGTGACAGCTGAACTGCCCGGCAGTATGCACTCTGATCTCTTTCTAGGTGCCATGGAGCATGAGCTGGTCCTGCACCAGCTGCGCTGTAACGGGGTGCTGGAGGGCATTCGCATCTGCAGGAAGGGCTTCCCCAGCAGAATCCTCTATGGGGACTTTAAACAAAGGCCAGTCACTCTTTGTTGTATTTCACTAAATGCTGTGCTTGTTGAATCATTTTTACTGTTGTCGTCTGTTCACTGAGTTCTATGTACGCTGTTTAGTGGATATTATGAAGTAAGTCAAATAATACAGTCTTGTGGTGGTAGAACAGAATACAGGCTAGAGGAGGTGGCATTTCTTACAAATAGGAAGGAAGCACGCATTAGCTTGTGGAAAAATCATATTGGATTCACCAATATGGACAATTGGATTTCCTATTTTGCTTTCTCTCTTTTTACTGATGTTTCTTTTTGGCGTCATTTGATTTTCATATATGTTCACACCTTCCTAATGATTCATTCTTTCTTCAATGGAACAGATACAAAGTTTTAAATGCAAGTGCTATTCCAGATGGACAGTTCATTGACAGCAAGAAGGCTTCTGAGAAACTTCTTGCCTCCATTGATATTGATCACACCCAGTACAAGTTTGGACACACAAAGGTACAGCCACTATTTACTTACAGCTGATCCAAGCACCATCTGCTGTGTCTGTCTCTCCTGTAGTCTGGGCATGATCTGTGACTTTCCCTCTCTCCAGGTTTTCTTCAAAGCTGGCCTGCTGGGTCTTCTGGAAGAAATGAGAGATGAGAAGTTGGCCCAGATTATAACAAGAACTCAAGCTGTCTGTAGGGGATTCCTAATGAGGGTAGAATATCAGAAAATGCTGCAAAGGAGGTAACAACTATACAGAGTATCTGGACTGTAAGGTCCCCCAGGGACTTTATTACATCAGTCTTGCTCATTCATTAACTCTTCCAATTTTCAGTTCACATGCACTTCTCACCCAGTTCAGAACCTACTCCTACAACACATCAGACTTTGCCCAAGCCCTCACATTTGGACTCCCATCAAAACTCTCTCCTCCCTCATTTTCTCCCTTCTATTCCTCTCACACACAACTGCAGGAATCGTGTGCGGTAAGCACTGTTCTCATCAAGCCATATCTCAGTTGCAGTTCCCCATGGTCTCCCCTGTCAAATCCAAGTTGCCTCTGTGTCTGTCAAGGCCCTTTCTATTCCCCACCTCATCTATCTCTCCAACTGAATTGTCTTTTCCAGCAAGCCTAAACAGTTAGCTTGTCGTTTATATTCTCATGTTTGCACAAGCCCTCTCCTCTTGACCTAATTTATTCATTTACTAGCTCACAACTTCCGTTTCCTCTTCCCCTAATTAACCTCATCCAACTCCACTGACCTAGCATACTGTGTTCCCTGTCCTTACACACACGTTTTGCATTCAGTCTGCTCATGCACACTTATTTATTTCTGTATTATAAGTTTTTCCAAGTCTTTCCATATGTCAACATTATGGTTTATGCCTTCTTGGTTATGGTTCTTATAAATTGGACCTGTAGAAATAGAATTTCCATTTTAACAAGCTTGAAGAGGCAAACATACTGTTCAAAGGCAATCAAATTTTGCCAGTCTACTGCTCCAGTATGCAGAAAGGATATCTTTTATTACTATTTTTAAAATGTTATTTAAATAAAACAAATTTTGGAGCTCAATACAAGCTAAATGCCCTGTAGACATTAACAATCCAGTTGAGCAGGTAAGAATGAGGCATTTGAAAGGATTTGAGAAAAGCCAGTATATCAAGTGAAAAAGCTAACAAAAGAAGTTCACAGAGCAGATAATTCAGGGGTGATTAAATAAGAGGAAAGGCTTCATGGAATACATGATAAATCATAAGCTCAATGTAGGTGGAGCAATTCAAAAAGCAACCATGCCCTTTCACATTTCTTATCAGTGTGCCCACAGCCAAGCTGCATGATCAGCTTACAGCTGCCATGCCCACTCCCAAATCACTAACATTGTGATTTCTCGGATGTTCTTAAAATGGTGCATGCTGCTCATATCTCCAAAGTATCTCTCCTCTAAAGTCAGCTTCTTTGCTAGTGTGACAGGGTCTTGGGAACACAGAATTGTTAAGTATGAGCAGTGCACATTAGCCAAGTGGTCATACTGAGGACCACTCTGAGTGGGAATCGGTGGGAGTGTGTGTTTATGTCCCCTGCATATAAAATATACAGAATTTGGCATATCATTTATATGTGGGGCGGTCATTAAAAGGGGAGTTTATATGTTAAAAAAAATAACAACAATGTTGTCTCTAATGGAATAACCTACACAGATCCTTTCCTGTCATTTCAGAGAAGCCCTTTTCTGCATCCAGTATAATGTACGAGCTTTCATGAACGTCAAGCACTGGCCTTGGATGAAACTCTTTTTTAAGATCAAGCCCCTCCTCAAGAGTGCAGAGACAGAAAAGGAGATGGCCACTATGAAGGAAGAGTTTCAGAAAACTAAGGATGAACTGGCCAAATCAGAGGCCAAAAGGAAGGAACTGGAGGAAAAAATGGTGACTCTGTTGAAAGAGAAAAATGACCTACAGCTCCAGGTTCAATCTGTGAGTACCCCTGTGCTGAATGCACCACGTCATTGACTTCAATTGTACCATTTTCTTGACTTCACAAACACTTTGGATTTACAAATGGCCTTTTCTTGAAAAAGAATATTTCCAATTGCTTTTTTCAGTATTTCACTTAACTTTCAACATTCCTATGAAGAAGGCACAAACTTCTTCCAAACTGCAAATGGGAAATTGAATTTATTTAACAATGTCACAAATTTAACAGCCATGAAGGAAGCGGCTTAAAGGCAAGCCCTCAAATCTCAGTCATTTTTCTGAGAAAATGACTGCTTTAACTGCTTCAACCCAGCCTTAAATGTGGAGCCCTATTTTCTGAATACACATGTATAAGATTGCATTTAAACTCACAAGAGACAGTCATTCTTATTTCTCTCTGTATCTCTTTTTCCCAACCCCCAGGATTTAGCCCAACAAATTGACTTGCAGTTATTTGAACTGAACTACCAGGGTAAAAGGCAGAGCTAGTGAACCCTGTGCTTCTTTCTTTGATACAGATCCTGAGTTCTTAAGGTCTCTCCTCTGTTTATTGATTCAAGAAGAAGCTGAAATCAAAGTGGGACAGGCTTGGCATCAACACTCTAGCCAATTCCAATCTCCCATTTCCTTAGTCCAAGTCAAGCAAGCCCAACAATGTCATGAAAAAATCCATAAAAAGGATAGCTTTCTTAAAAGTTTTAAGCTATTTTCAACTTTTCCTATTGACAAATTAACTTATATGAGAGTTACATTTTCCTTAAACCACAGTATCACAGCCTCTTCATCTTAACTTCTCTTCATAGGTATTATCATATTTACTGAGTGTATCACTTAAAAGCAAAGGAACCCTGAAAAGTCCCCATTATCATTCATTCAAGCATTTTAAAAACTTAAGATATAAACAAACACTGAGAAGTTAAAGAAATTCCCCAGATCAGGGTAATCTAATAAGTTGGTGGCTGAACTGATTTTTATGAGTCCTTTAGTCATTTATAAAAACCTTATTGAGTTATATAGTTTCTCAAAATTACAAGTTCTTATATACTCTAAAATTCCTTCTGAGACTAATGCTTAAAATGGAAAAGGAAACCTTGGACAATTATAGAACTGTTATGGCCTATCAGGGAGGTTTTAAGTGTATAAAAATGCTTCGTGGAAATATATTCATAGGCATAAAAATTATGTTCTTTTTCTTTTTTAAATTCAATCTAGTAACTAGGGAATGACCAAAGCCAAAATGAACCAATTTGACTAAGTTGAAATCTTTGAATCTTATAGCTGAAATGCTCTTAACAATCATCTATTCCAACCCTCTTAATTACATGAGATAACTGAGTATAAGAGGAATAAGGCAAATTTGAGACAAGAACTCAGGCTTTGGTCCTCCCACTCTTCTATACACTACTTTTTAAAACAGTCAATTGCTTCAATTCAGCCATTTTTCAGACTAATTTGTTTCTAAATCTATAGTCCCAGATCTAATTGGCTACATTTCTCCAAACAATGGAATAATGTTCAATTAACTTATACTGAAAAATTCATTAGCATTCAGTAAACACTTCTATTTCATGCAAAGAACAAGTTCAAAATAAGTAACAAATTCTCTAATTAGTTCAATGAATCTCTCCTCAGGAAGCTGATGCCTTGGCTGATGCAGAGGAAAGGTGTGAGCAACTGATTAAGAACAAAATCCAGCTGGAGGCTAAGATCAAGGAGGTGACTGAGAGAGCCGAGGATGAGGAAGAGATGAATGCTGAGCTGACGGCCAAGAAGAGGAAACTGGAGGATGAATGTTCAGAACTAAAGAAAGACATAGATGACCTTGAGCTGACACTGGCCAAGGTTGAGAAGGAGAAACACGCCACAGAGAACAAGGTATGAATCACATTGCCCTATACCATGCAGAGACTGCCATCCATCTAAGCTGCTCCACTGCATAGGTCACTTCTCTTTTAACTCTTCTAGGTTAAAAACCTCACAGAAGAGATGGCCGGCCTGGACGAAGTCATAGCTAAGCTGACCAAGGAGAAGAAGGCCCTCCAGGAGGCCCATCAGCAGACCCTGGATGACCTGCAAGCAGAAGAGGACAAAGTCAACACCCTGAACAAAGCTAAAGCCAAGCTAGAGCAGCAAGTGGACGATGTAAGTGTGTTTTTAATATCCATTTGGAAGTTTTTTAAATTTCCTTTAATTGTTAATGAAATTTACTTTCACATTAGCTTGAAGGGTCTCTGGAACAAGAAAAGAAACTTCGAATGGATCTAGAAAGAGCCAAGAGGAAACTGGAGGGTGACCTGAAATTGGCCCAAGAATCCATAGTAGATATAGAAAACGACAAACAGCAACTTGATGAGAAACTTAAAAAGTAGGAACTCCCGAAAAAAATTCTATGTGACACCATCTTTCAATTCATAGGAGTACTAATATGTCTTGTTCTTCTGTCTAAAGGAAAGAATTTGAAATCAGCAATCTGCTAAGCAAAATTGAAGATGAGCAGGCAGTAGAAATTCAACTACAGAAGAAGATCAAAGAGTTGCAGGTGAGTCATCTCACCTCCGTTTGTTTCTTCACCCAAAAAACCTGAAATTGAGATGAGATCACGTTAATGTGCTGTGTCACCGCCAGGCCCGCATCGAGGAGCTGGAGGAGGAGATCGAGGCCGAGCGCGCCTCCCGCGCCAAAGCAGAGAAGCAGCGCTCAGACCTCTCCCGGGAACTGGAGGAGATCAGCGAGCGGCTGGAAGAAGCCGGCGGGGCCACTTCCGCCCAGATTGAGATGAACAAGAAGCGGGAGGCTGAGTTCCAGAAGATGCGCCGGGACCTGGAGGAGGCCACGCTGCAGCATGAGGCCACGGCGGCCGCTCTTCGCAAGAAGCACGCGGACAGTGTGGCCGAGCTGGGGGAGCAGATCGACAACCTGCAGAGGGTCAAGCAGAAGCTGGAGAAGGAGAAGAGCGAGATGAAGATGGAGATCGACGACCTCAGCAGTAACGCAGAGACCGTTGCCAAAGCCAAGGTACCTGATAGTCCCTTCATTTTTATTTTCCCAAAACTATCTTTAAATGAGGGTGATTATTAATGATAATCAGTAAGAACCCTCACTGTTCTCTAGCATTAAACATTGTTTATGGCACTGATCTAAAATTTTCTATTCTGATACGTTCCATTCTATCTCGTTTTTTTTTTTTTCTCCATTTATTTTTATTAGTTGGAGGCTAATTACTTTACAACATTGCAGTGGTTTTTGTCATACATTGACATGAATTAGCCATGGATTTACATGTATTCCCCATCCTGATGCCCCCTCCCACCTCCCTCTCCACCCGATCCCTCTGGGTCTTCCCAGTGCACCAGGTCCGAGCACTTGTCTCATGCATCCAACCTGGGCTGGTGATCTGTTTCACCCTAGATAATATACATGTTTCGATGCTGTTTTGAAACATCCCACCCTTGCCTTTTTTACTGCATTCAGTATCTCATCTTTCGTGGCTACGTGTCCTGTAGGGAAACCTTGAAAAGATGTGCCGCACTCTAGAAGATCAAGTGAGTGAACTTAAGACAAAAGAGGAGGAGCAGCAGCGGCTGATCAACGACCTGACAGCTCAGAGAGCGCGTCTGCAGACGGAAGCCGGTAGAGATTTCCCTCAGTCCCACAACTCTGTCCTAGACAAAAGCAGTTCTAGGGCTTCTGAATTAATAGCAATACTCCCATATTACAGTGGGGTAAACAAACTACCAGAATTTGCCAACAATGTCAGGGGGAAAAAAAAGCAAGAAATAATCAGCAGACTAGTTTATTTGTTACACTCCAGTAGCAATGCTGCTTTTTAATCTCTACTTCTAGCCAATTCTGTAACAATATTTAAAGTATATACCTGTCAATTATATGTATAATATATATACAAACCTTTAGGCTTATTTTTTATGCCATTAGCAAATTCCTTTACTTCTATAATTCTTAGGTGAATATTCCCGACAACTGGATGAGAAAGATGCTTTGGTCTCTCAGCTTTCAAGGACCAAGCAAGCATCTACTCAGCAGATTGAGGAACTGAAACGTCAGCTAGAGGAAGAAACTAAAGTAAGTTTCACCAAAGATCTTGGCTAATCAAATCTAAACATGTTCAGTTAGGTTCTACTTTAAGTGTATAAATTAAATATCACTGAAGAAATGAATTCAAGTCAGTGAACTCATATTTCCGCAGGCCAAGAACGCCCTGGCCCACGCCCTGCAGTCCTCCCGCCACGACTGTGACCTGCTGCGGGAACAGTACGAGGAGGAGCAGGAGGGCAAGGCCGAGCTGCAGAGGGCGCTGTCCAAGGCCAACAGCGAGGTGGCCCAGTGGAGGACCAAGTACGAGACGGACGCCATCCAGCGCACGGAGGAGCTGGAGGAGGCCAAGTGTGTACTGTGAACTCTGCAAGAGGAAAATGACTGGTTTCCTGGCTGAGCAACTCCCAGAAAGATCTGTGATGATGATAATAACATAATAGCACAGGCTAACATTTACTGAGTGTATACCATGTCTCCAATACTAACATATATTACACATTAACATTTAAATGCTTTGATAGCAGTATTACATCACATTGTTATCTGTATCCCTATTTTACAGATGAGGAAATTGAGACTGTGAGAGTTAACCAACTAACACAAGAGCATATGATTAATAAATAGTACAGCTGGGATTAGAATCAGACATTCTGATGCCAGAGACCACCTTCTTAAGTACTGAGGCACAAAGACAGATCTCTTAAAACTCACAATGGGGGCCACCCAAACTGTGCATAATGTCCAGGGTTAGTCTGAATAAAGTAAAGCCTTAGTCTGTGCACAGACTAAAGGAGACCTTCAGTAAATCTAGAGAATCAGGGATAAGGGTTTTTGCATACATTAGGCATGTATATTTGGCAAACAATTGGGAATAAAGCAAGAATGTAGACAGTTCAGAAGTGGGGGCAGGGGTAAAACCCTGCCTTTGCTTAGACTGCATGAATTGTCCTGATTTATTCATTTCTTTTCCTGGTGAGACTCTCCAAATATACATGATTAAAAGAAACTGGCTATTTTTCTAGGAAAAAAGTACATAAAATAAAATGGAAAGTCTGAGAAGCAAAAGAATATGCTCAGTATATCTGTGCCCAACAGTTAGTCTCAAATCCTTTTTGGAATGAGGTGAGATATACATCAATCAATAGTATCACCCTGGCTAATCATTCTCCCTTCCACACTCAATCAGAAGCCTGCAAGTCCTCAAACCGTATGCCGTGAGATACATACAACACCAGCTCCAACAATGGCCTCTAAGAATTCAAAAACAAAACACTTGAGTTCAAGTGTTCACCACTTTGGACCTTTTCATAGCTTATCCATCTAGAAAGCAGTTCTGGCTACCACAGTTTTGAAAGCCATGCTACTTGACGTCTATTTCATAATTCAGAATTAGGATTATGAAAGGGGACTGAGCAGCACTTGCCCCTGTTCCTGACCTCTCCCCTTTACCGCCTGGCTAACTTCTTAGGAAGAAGCTGGCCCAGCGTCTGCAGGAAGCCGAGGAACACGTAGAAGCGGTGAATGCCAAATGTGCCTCCCTTGAGAAGACCAAGCAGCGGCTCCAGAATGAGGTTGAGGACCTCATGCTCGACGTGGAGAGGTCCAATGCTGCCTGCGCGGCTCTCGATAAGAAGCAGAGGAACTTTGACAAGGTGGCTCAGCCTATACAAACTCCACCCATGTTCTGTTAATACTTAGTCTCCCTTTCTCCATCAGCTGACAATTTACTGCTTTTCAGGTCCTATCAGAATGGAAACAGAAGTATGAGGAAACTCAGGCTGAACTTGAGGCCTCCCAGAAGGAGTCCCGCTCTCTCAGCACTGAGCTGTTCAAAGTCAAGAATGCCTATGAAGAGTCCCTGGACCAACTTGAAACCCTAAAGAGAGAAAACAAGAACTTGCAGCGTGAGTGTACTTGAAATTCTCTATCCGATGTGGCCTTGGCAGGACCTCTCCATCTTCTGACCCCTTCTCCCTTCTGTTCACCCACAGAGGAGATTTCTGACCTCACTGAGCAGATTGCTGAGGGAGGGAAGCAAATCCATGAACTGGAAAAAATAAAGAAGCAAGTGGAACAAGAGAAATGTGAGATCCAGGCTGCTTTAGAGGAAGCAGAGGTACATATTATGATGTTGGGCAATGGTACTATGAAAGGGATCCATTATTACAGGGCTGGTGAAAATTTGAACTCATATAACATTGATGAAGAGCAATTTGATGACAGTTATCAAAAGTCTTAAAAATTGAATACTATGACCTGTCAGTTCTATCTCGAAGAATCTATCCCCTAAGACTATCCTAAATGGAGGCAAAGTTTCAACACAAGATATTCAATCCAAAAATAAAGTGATGCAAGCTATGGAACATTCATATGATGAAATTTTCTACAACCTTCAAATGTAATTAATATAGGGAAATATTTATGGTAGAGGATAATTTTTAAAGCAAGACATATATCAGCATATACAATTTTATCATGTATAAATGGACATGGGTTTGGGTGGACTCTGGGAGTTGGTGATGGACAGGGAGGCCTGGCGTGCTACGGTTCATGGGGTCTCAAAGAGTTGGACACAACTGAGTGACTGAAATGAACTGAAATATGTATATATACAGGAAAAAAAAAACTAGAAGAAAATGCACCACATTAAAATTGTGCCTCTGAGTGGAGGTACAATAGGAAGGTTCTCTCTTTTTTTATAAATTACACCCACATGATGCAGTGAACATATATTTTATAATCAGAAATACATATATATATATGTTTTAAAACTGAGAATTTCTACAATAGGAATTAGTATAGCACTTTATACTTTACAAAGCACCCTTATTACAGAGCTTCCCTCTAAAATCCACGACTAAGTAAACAAAAGGATGATTTACCTAGCAGAGTCCTAGAGCTGTTGTATTGTACTTTGTAAAATTAGACAAACTGATATTAGTAAGGGTTTGGCTCACAACGGAATATCCTCTGAATAGTCATTTTCCATTATTAATTGATCATTGTTTCGCTAAGGCATCTCTTGAACATGAAGAGGGAAAGATCCTGCGTATCCAGCTGGAGTTGAACCAGGTCAAGTCTGAAGTGGACAGGAAAATTGCTGAAAAAGATGAGGAAATAGAACAGCTCAAGAGGAACCACATTAGAGTTGTGGAGACCATGCAGAGCACACTGGATGCTGAGATTAGGAGCAGGAATGATGCCCTGAGAGTCAAGAAGAAGATGGAGGGAGACCTCAATGAAATGGAGATCCAGCTGAACCATGCCAATCGCTTGGCTGCAGAGAGCTTGAGGAACTATAGGAACACCCAAGGGATCCTGAAGGTAGGTGGGCCCACTGTACAGCCCAGATGAGTGAGGGATGTGACCTGTCTCCCATTCATCACAACAGCTTGTTAAACCATCCATTTTTTTCCCTTTAACAAATTATAGCAATTCATAGTATGAGGGAGCTAAATTAAGTACATGTAAAATATATTTTTAAAGAAATACTATGTAAAAAAGAAAAAAACCCAGAAGCCCAGAGATATGATATGAGAGAAATTAGAAGAGTTTGTCACCAATAGGTCTGGGGTTGAGTCTTAGTTTTGTCACTTACTAACTGCCTGATTTTAGGCAAGTTGTTATTTAACCTTTCAGAACTTCTGTTTCTTCCACAAAATAAGAATGAAACTACCACCTCGTAGGGTTACTTTTGAGGATCAAGTGAGAAGAGATGTCAAGTGATGGGTAGAGCAAATAGAAAATGTGCCATAAATGACCCTAGCATGTGAAAAATAACCAGTTGATGGCATAACAAACAACAAGAACCCCTAGCTGGTGACATCACCACTTTCATGCTCATTCAAATGACAGGCCTGTCATTTCCTGTTCCTGGTACCAGCCCATTCTTCCAGTTCATCTCCTAGGATGTTCACACCTTCTTTAGAGTGTCTAAGGCCTTTTTATTAACCTAAAAGGATACCCAGCTCCACCTGGATGATGCTCTGAGGGGCCAGGAGGACCTAAAGGAACAGCTGGCGATCGTGGAGCGCAGAGCCAACCTGCTGCAGGCTGAGATCGAGGAGCTGCGGGCCACCCTGGAGCAGACGGAGAGGAGCAGGAAGATCGCAGAGCAGGAGCTCCTGGATGCCAGTGAGCGTGTCCAGCTCCTGCACACCCAGGTGACACCCTCATATCAAACAAATACTATATACTGTGATGCTGTTGCTTCCGTTTAGTCACTAAGCCATGTCCAACTCTTTGTGACCCCATGGACTGTAGCCTACCAGGTTCCTCTGTCCATGGGATTTTCCAGGCAAGAGTACTGGAGTGGGTTGCCATTGCCTTCTCTGATCCACTGACTACACAATCTGAAAATGCTCCATTTAATGTTTCTCATCAGAAGCACATCAGCATTCAGCACTGTGGTGCTTACAGTCCCTTTGCCTTGCACAACATTCAGCATCGCTGACCTGCCCGAGCATTAAATACCCTAGTCATTTTGACAACCAAAAATATCCACCCCTAAAAGTTTCTAAATACCCACTGAGGTGGTATTACTTCCCTTAGAGAACCACCAGGCAAAATTTTAAGAAAATGTTTTCAGAAGTACTCTTCTGAATTACTATTCAATATTCCCAAAGGGAGCAAAACATTCAAGTTAACAGAAAATAGGTTCCTTCTAATAGAAGAACTCTCAGTGCCAGGTTCTCACAAAAAGAAGCAATTCTTTTTGAATGTTTCAAGGATAGAATACTAGTGATGTCTGTTTGACATATAATTGAAAGAGCAATTAATTAATATAGGCATTTTTGAACCTCACATATCCTCACACACAAATCAGATGGGCAATCAGGGAGACAGGGCAAACGTTGCAAAGGATTAACATTTTGCACGGAACAAATATTTAGTTTAGTGAAATCTTGCTATTAGGTCCCCTGCTTGCGCCAACAAGTAAGATTAATAAAACCCCAAGTGTTCAAACTACTAGTCTTACAAATTTCCACTACTTTTAACAGAACACCAGCCTGATCAACACAAAGAAGAAACTGGAGAATGATGTTTCACAACTCCAGAGTGAAATGGAAGAAGTAATTCAAGAATCACGCAATGCAGAAGAGAAGGCCAAGAAGGCCATCACTGATGTGAGCAAATGAGCATTTATTTAATGATGCTGTGTGTTACCTGCTATTACCAGGACTATTGTATTGGTTTATTTACTAATCAGGCAGCCATGATGGCCGAGGAGCTGAAGAAGGAGCAGGACACCAGTGCCCACCTGGAGCGGATGAAGAAGAACCTGGAGCAGACGGTGAAGGACCTGCAGCACCGCCTGGACGAGGCTGAGCAGCTGGCCCTGAAGGGCGGGAAGAAGCAGATCCAGAAGCTGGAGGCCAGGGTGGGTCTCTCAATCTCTGAATCTGGGAAGGGAAAAAGTCTCTCCCCTACCCTTCTCTCTTCTTGTATATTGATTCCAGTCCTTACCCTGGGGCTGAGGACATCCACCCAATATCATCAGTAGGTCATGAGTCAATTAATATCCCCCAAGACTGACTATATAAGTATCTTTCTTGATTGTAGGTACGTGAACTTGAAGGAGAGGTTGAAAGTGAGCAGAAACGTAATGCTGAGGCTATTAAAGGTTTACGGAAACATGAGAGAAGAGTAAAGGAGCTTACCTACCAGGTAAGGGGAATATCCAGACTTCCTGCCCAAAGAAAACCTACTGACTGTGTGATACTCAAAAATAGCTACACATTAGCTTGATATATATATATATATAAGGGACAAATCACACAATCACCTATCACAGGCACTCTCCTAAGCCACAAAAATCAGGAATACATTTAAAAATAGCGTGAGGAAAGAATATAGGTTTTAACTCCAGGTCAACTGGTATTGGCCTCTCTTACCTTTTAAACTCTGATAGGTTACCTAACACTAATCACCTGTAAATTCTACTCACCAGAGCAGGGAGGTAAGGATTAAAGAATTGTATAACTCTCTAACATAGTGCCTGTGCATAGTAGACACTTATCAAGAGTGGCTACTGTTAATACTATGAAGGAAGCCTCAGAGTCAACCACATTTACCCCAGGCCCACCTGCCATCATATCAAAGTGATTTATGTCACCACCTATAGTATGTTTATTTTATTGGATTGAATGCAGACCTTTTTTTTTTTTAAACTTCCAGACTGAGGAAGACCGCAAGAATGTACTCAGGTTGCAGGACCTGGTAGATAAATTACAAGCGAAAGTGAAATCATACAAGAGACAAGCTGAGGAGGCTGTAAGTATCTTTAAGCCCTTGAGGGAAGAATAAAACTTCTCTGGGAACAGAAAACGTATTAAGATAATGTGTTAATTAGAAAGAGACACTGATGTAAAGAACAGACTTTTGGACTCTGTGGGAGAAGAGGGTGGGATGATTTGAGAGAATAGCATTGAAACATGTATATAATCATATGTGAAATAGATCGCCAATCCAGGTTCAATGCATGAGACAGGGTGCTCAGGGCTGGAGCACTGGGACGAGCCAGAGGGATGGGATGGGGAGGGAGGTGGGAAGGGGGTTCAGGATGGGGAGCACATGTACACCCATGGCTGATTCATGTGAATGTATGGCAAAACCACCACAATATTGTAAAGTAATTAGTCTCCAATTAAAATAAATTAATTTTTTTTAAAAAAAACAGGATTATGACAAAAAAAAGAGACAAGTAAGAATATATCATTCTTAAGAGATGATATAAATTTGAATTTACTCCCAAATACTAATTATGGAATAAGATTTCAAGAGGAGATATTTTTATTATTAAGCAATTTGTAGAGGTTGGGGGAAAAAAAGAAAATTCCAAATAACCCACCTTTCTTGATAGCTGCAAAGAATCTCCAGTAGAAAATCTAACACCATGATAAATATTCCTCTCCCTCTAGAAATGGGCAAAATCAAGTATTCCCAAAAGCCAAATAGAAATCTTTTACCCCAACTGACTCCTTCATTCACTAACCAGTGTCATCAGCAGAGGCTTATCCCTGCACACTTGCTATAGCAAATTGGGCTGTGTTGGAAGGTTCTCCAGCTTCATCTTTCCTGGTTGTTCCCCATTCTTCCAGACACAACGTAGTAGGTAGGAGATAAGAAAAGTGAACACAAAAGGGAGTGACAGAACGGAAGTAAGTCCAACCAACAGAGGGCATTACTTTCTTCCTAGCCCAATTTTTCTCCCATCTCTGTATACCAGAGTCAAAACATATGGCAAAAAAAAAAAAAATTTAAGTGGAATTTTCCCAAAGTTATAGTTTGATCTGACATTTACTTTCTAACCTCTGTGACCATAGACAGGTCTCTTCCTCCTTTCCACACAACCCATACATGGTAAACTGATTTCACATATACATGGGTTGGGTGTAATGAGCCTGTCTCTTCCATTTCAAAACCTTTCCTTGTTTCATTCTTTAGAGAAAAAAAAGTAATTGAAGCTACAAGTTTGGTCTGGATTTGAAGTCAAATATGACAAACAGACCATAGGAAAGAAGTATCTGAGTTGAGGAAATAATCCTGTTTCGTGACAAGTGCAGTAAGAACCATGAAGTCTAATTCTCACAACTTCATTCTTAGGAGGAACAATCCAACACTAATCTCGCCAAACTCCGCAAACTCCAACACGAGCTGGAGGAGGCCGAGGAACGGGCTGACATTGCCGAGTCTCAGGTCAACAAGCTGCGGGTGAAGAGCCGGGAGATTCACACAAAAGTCAGTGCAGAGTGAACACACCTGCCCGCTGCTGCCAAGGGCCTGAAGAAATGCACAAAATGTGCTACTTTGGGTCACTTGCTTTGTGACGTTTATTCTCTTAATGTTGAATAAATAAAAGCCATAGTGAACTGATGCATTGAACCAGACTGTCATTTTTTTTATTTCCAGAACTACTTATTCTCAAACACAGTTCTCACCTAGCTGTTATCTTTTAAACAGTATATATGGCTTTGCAGAACATTCAGTGTTTGTACCTTTCTCACGACCCAGCATATCCCCTTTCCCATCTCCACCTCCACCACACACACACACACACACACACACACACTTATCTTTTGCAGGACTTGGTTCTATTAAATCTCTCAAGATTGTTACAAATCGCTATGTAAAACACTCCCTGAGGTTACCCCTTCAGACAAGACCCAATCGTGCACCCACTCCACACATCTACTGTGTGCGGGGCACTGCTCTCAGTTCTATGGTAACTGCCATGCACAGAGCATAGTTCTCGCCCTCTAGGAGCTTATATTCTATAGGGAGAGAAAGGCGGTGAACAAACAGGAAGCTACGTAATGTGTCAGAGAAGTGCTGATGAGAAATAAAAAAAATAAGAGGGAGGCAGTCAGTGTTTTGTAAAGAGGAGGTGAGGGAAGGCCTCTTTAATGAGAACACATTTGAGCAGAGACCTAAGGAATCAAGAGCATTCCAGGCAGAGGAACAGAAGAATATGCGAAGGTATGAAGCAGAGGCGGTTTGGCAGGTCCCTGGGACAGGAAGGTGGCCAGCAGGGCTAGAGGAGAACCAGCAAGACGGGTACCGCGTAAGAGAGGAAACCTGGGAGCCCAGAGATCACGCAGGGCCTGAGGGCCCCCCGGGGACGTGTGTCTTTACTCAGAGCGAGATGGGAAATTTTTGGAGTGTTTTGAGCAGAGGCATTAACATGCCTGTGAAAGAATCGCTCTGACTGCTGTGTTGAGAGTAGACTGAAGCGGGCAGAGGTAGAAACTCTGGAGGCTAATTAGGAGTCCACTGCAAAATAAAACATTGAAAAATGACAGTGGCTCAGACTAGAAAGATAGCACCAGGAGATGATGTGAAGCACATGGATTCTAGATGTACTGTGTAGTGTACATAGGATTTTCTGACAGATTGGATAGATGAGTGGGTCAGAGAGAACGAAAGAGAACTTCTGAATAAAGGAAGAATATTCATTACTTTGCCAACAAAGGTCCGTGTAGTCAAGGCTATGGTTTTTCCAGCAGTCATGTATGGATGTGAGAGTTAGACTATATAAAGAAAGCTGAGCACCAAAGAATTGATGCTTTTGAACTGTGGTGTTGGAGAAGACTCTTGAGAGTCCCTTGGACTGCAAGGAGATCCAACCAGTCCATCCTAAAGGAAATCAGTCCTGAATATTCATTGGAAAGAAAGCAGAAACTCCAATACTTTGGCCACCTGATGCGAAGAACTGACTCCTTAGAAAAGACCCTGATGCTGGGAAAGATTGAAGGCAGCAGGAGAAGGGGACAACAGAGGATGAGATGGTTGGATGGCATCACTGACTCGATGGACATGAGTTTGAGTAAGCTCTGGGAGTTAGTGATGGACAGGGAAGCCTGGCATGCTGCAGTCCATGGGGTTGCAAAGAGTCGGACACGACTGAGCTACTGAACTGAACTGAAGACAAGATTTAGTCCAGGATAAACATGAGGTGTTTAGTCTCTAGAAAATAAGGAGGAAATCAAACAAAAATGCAATCTAGACAAAAATTGTACCTATGTATGCCTGTCCCTCTCCATCTTCTACCATCCACTCTCCCCTGCCTCCCAACCCTATCAGCCCACTCCTTTACAGTACAAAATGAACAGGCCACAATTTCGTAAATGCCTAAAATTAATACAACAGTTTAAAACAAGAAACGTTTCTAAATATTCTCCTAAATAAAATTTTGGATCAAAGAAGGAACCAAAAGTAGAATCATAAAAACTTTGAAAAGTAAACGTAAGAGTAAATCTTTGCGACCTTGGTTTACACAAAGATTTCTTAGATGCCAACACAAAAACACAAGCCATGAAAGAAAAAAATGGTAAACTGGACTTCACCAAAGTTTCTGCACCTTGAAAAACTATCAAGGAGAATGAAAAGAAAGCCACCAACTGAGAAAAAGTATCTGAAAATCAGATTCCTGATAAAGGACTTGTGTCCAGGATACATACAGAAATCTATCTTCACTAAAAAGAAAACAAATGACCCAATTTTTAAGGAACCAAAATGAGACAAACATTTCACTAAAGAAAATATACAGACAGCAGACAGGCACATGAAAAATGCCCAACATCATCAGTCATCAGGAAAATAATAATTAAAACATAATGAGATATCACCGATACCCCTATTACAATGGCTAAAAAATCCAAGTGTTAACCAAGAGGTGGAGGAACTGGACCTCTCACACCTGCTAGTGATCATGTAAAACAGCACAATCACTTTAGAAAACAGTTTGCCAGTCTCTTAAAAAGTTAAGAAATTATCCATTTGTTCCAATCATTGCACTTTGATGTATTTACTCAAGAGAAATGAAAACGTATGTCCACACAAAAACCTAAACACAAATATTCACAGCATATTTATCGGTAACAGCCCCAAACTGGAAGCAATCCAAATAAGCATCAACAGGTGAATGGGCAAACACATCATGGTAAATTCACATAATGTAATACTTGTTGTTCAGTAGCTAAGTTGTGTCTGACTCTGTGACCCCATGGACTATAGCAAGCTAGGCTCTTCTCTCCATGGGATTTCCTAGGCAAGAATACTGAAGTGGGTTGCCATTTCCTTCCTGTTCTAAAGAACAGGTGGGGTTCTTTACCACTGAGCTACCAGGGAAGATTAAAATAAACTATTAATAAACACACATACACCACACACAAATGGATGGATTTCAAAATAACTTTGCTGAGTGAAAGCAGTCAGACCACAAAGTGTGTAGACTCCATTATTCCATTCATACAAAATTCCAGAAGTTAAAAATGAATCTATAGTGGCTGAAAGCTGACCAATACAGAGATAGGGATAGGGAGGTAGGATTTATGGGAGGTACACAAGAACAGTAGGACATATTACAAAGGCCCAGGAGAAAACTTTGGAAAATAAGGCACATGTCCATCATCTTGATTCAGATGATGGTGTCACAGTGTACACATATGTCAAGACTCTTTAAATATGTATAATTTATTATACATCAATTATATACCCATAAGGTGTTTAAAATTTTTTACTGTGGGGGAATTCCCTGGCAATCCAGTGGTTAGGACTCCACTCTATCACTGCTGAGGGCTCCAGTTTAATCCCTAGTCAGGGAACTAAACTCCCTAACATGTGGGGTAGGGATGGAGGGGAGCAAAAGAAGGAAATTTCATTAGGGAAATAACTGCAATTACAATGCTTTGCAAAAATAACAATTAGGATACTGTATGTCTAATTTGAAAGCCAGGGTTAAAATTTTGGATAGGAATTGCATGTATTTACCAGTTTGGGGAAAACTGACTTATTTACTATGTTGATTCTGCCAATTCATGAATAAGTTATTTTTTTCCATTTATTTATTCTTTGATTTCTTTCTTTCTTGTTTTATAGTTTCCAGTATACAAGTCCTGTACATGTTTTGTTAGATTTACATCTAAATTTTTCTTTAACTTTCTTTTTGTTTTTAAGCAATTGTAAATGGTACTGTACTTCCAATTTGGGGGCTCACATGCTTATTGCTAGCTTAAAGAAATAAAACTGATATTTGTGTGTGTATCTTATATCCGGAAACCCTACTGAACTCACTTCATAGTTCTGAGTTTGGGGGAAAGGAAGTTCTTTGGGATTTTCTACACAGACAATCACGTGCTCAGAAAACAATCACTTAAAGTGAATCTAAATGAAAACTAAGTCCAAAATTACACAGTAAATTATGAGGAAAAAGTCTGATTGGGGTTTTATCTTAAAATCAAGACAAGACTTCACTGGCGGAGCAGCGGATAAGAATCTGCCTGCCAATGCAGGGGACATGGGCTCCATCTATGGTCTGGGAAGATTACACATGCCTCGAAGCAACTAAGCCTGTTCGCCACAATGCCTGAAACCCACAAGCCTAGAGCCTCTGCAATAAGAGAAGCCATCATGGTGAGAAGGCCAAGCAAAGCAATGGAGACCCAGCGAAACCAAAAATAAATAATAAAAATCAAGTCAGAAGTATTGAAATAAATGTATTTGCTCTTGAACTTCACAGGATTTATGCTGTAACTGCATCTCTGCTAACTCTTAGAACAGAGTGAATCAGTGTTGGAGTCAGGAGGAAAGGGACATAGTTCCCACAATCTTGTATGATATGGCACCCTTTATGTTTGATTTTTGTAATCCATCATAAAGAACGTCTTTTGCAGCAGCAACAACAAAAAGTGTGATGCCTTCATTGCCTTCCTAATCCTTTGGTTCTAAACCTACTCTCTCCTGAAACACTTATTGGATCATCACCTTTGTCCATTTTCAGATCTTTAATCATTAACTAGTTCAATGCTGCTGCAACACACTGGAATTGTTCTGCAAAATTCAAACAGATTTCTAATACCACTTTTATCAACTTCAGGAAATTCTGTAAGTTTTGCCGTATTTGTCATTTTATTTTGCAATCATGCTGCATTGACTATTGTATGTTTCTAACACCTGATGATCAGCATGATCACATACCACAATAAGGAATACAAATCTGACTCTATATTAGATCTGTTTCTTTTACTTCAACATTTTGTATTCTATAGCTTTTGCTACAAGATAAGAATGTTTCCTGTAGCTTGAAATATATAAGATAGCCCACGCTCAAGGCTCTGACCTTCAAGGGTATAATACTTTTCCTTTTGTATAGAGATGAAAAGTGGCAAAACAGAGAATAACATTTGTCTTTTGGAGGTTGACAGGAACATCATGACCTGACCTACATGGACAGCTGCAAGAACAAAGGATTCCAACACCAAGAAGTTTGCAGCAACCAACCACACTCCCTCCCCTTTGAGTATAAAAGAAGCCCGAATTCTAACTCAGGTAAGATTGTTCTTTGCAGTACTAGTCCACCACCTTCTCAGTTTGCTGACTTTCTGAATAAAGTCACTATTCGTTGCCCCAACAACTGTCTCTCAATTTATGGGCCTGTCACATGGCAAGTAATATGAGCTTGGACTTGGGACAATCATTAGTGAATACTTTTTGTTTATTTATGCAATATCATTACAGTGGAGACAATAATGACAGGCACTGCATTATAGCAAACCTGAAAACATCCAGAGCATTTGCTCAGGAAGTCTATTATATGAATTTCATAAAGATATACAAAAACACATGTGCACAAGTTTACTAGAATACTATGATGTAGAACAAGAGTTAATATCATGATAAGAATTTCCATAATCTAATAAGCTGTAAAGTCAGAACACAAAACCATGCTTACAGGCTGATATCCCAACTGTGTATTTGTTTAAAAACATGTTTTTTTTAATCTAAAAAAAACGTTTGTGTTTACAAACATAGGGGGAAGAAGTATAAAAGGACTTACACCCAATCTAGGTAGAGATTACCTCTATGTTAAAATCTTAGGAGTGGTTTAAATTTTTCCTTCAGTATGTTTGATTATATTTTTCCATTGTTCCACAATATGTACCTTAGTTTTGAAATTGTTTTAAAGGTTCTTTAAAAAAATACAATAAATAAAAGGAACTTGCATCTTTAGATGTCGTCATATCAACTTCTCATCAAAGACATGGGTATAACTGACAAGAGAAAGGTGAAGAAGAGTGGGTCATTTGATGGATGAGACCATTAACATAACTGCTAAAAGCTGCTGCCTTTCATCCACACTCTCGCTAAGGATTAACATTCCAGGGCTAACACAACAGCTGTCAGTGAGCAAACTTAAATTCTGCCTCCTGGCTGTGACAGAGGTTTGGATGCATGTTACACACACCAGTGTCCCCAGGCACCTTCACTGTGGACTTAAGTGGGTCACATTTTCCTAAGTAGGAAGCAGAAGAATCAACTGTGGGCAGATGGAAAGAACCTTACTTAAGGGTGGAATTTACCAGCCTGATTCCTCCCTCCTGGCTCCAAGCCCCACCAAGATGCTGCTTCCGGAGCCCACAGAGAGAAAAAGAAAACCTCTTTGCTGATGAAGAAGAAAAATATCCCCCTTGGGGAACACACACCAAACATGACTTTTCTTAGATTACAGTAGCCTGACCTTCACAAGAGGTCGCACTACTTTCTCAGCTCCTCACAGAAACTATGGCTTATAGCTCTCGCTCTGGGAAACTAAGGAACAACACAGTGGGAGCCCTCAAATTATTAAAAAAAAAAAATCATTAAGAGCTTGGATGGGAAAGGTGGTACCTTCTGAGAAACAGATTCAAAAGTTTTTTTTCCTAGCATATTCAGAAAAGTAATTCAATTGATACCCACAATATTTAGTACCCCAAAATGGATTTAGCTTATCCTAGGTATATGGATAAGCAATGTAATAACATGCCTATAAATTCACTGAAAAACTTCAAATGGAATTTGACGATTTGAGAATGTTCAAAAATTTCCTTGAGTCCCAGTCACCAAGATCCAGGCGTTCGAATTCCCTCGCTACGTCTGGTTTCACACCCTCCTCTTACCACACACAGTTACTCTCTGGAATCGCAGAATGAGGAAGGCCTTACTCTCTCATACTCGCAAATACAACACTCACCAGCCAAGTTCCACCACAGGTTCCAGGCTGGTTCCAACAACGGCAGCATTGCTTCAGCCTTTCCAGAAGACGTCCTGGAATGCGAAGTCAAGTGGGCCTTAGGAAGCAACACTACAAACAAAACTAGTGGAGGTAAAGGAATTCCAGTTGAGCTACTTCAAATCCTAAAAGATGATTGGATGGCATCACCGACTCAATGGACATGAGTTTGAGTAAACTCCGAGAGTTGGAGATGGACAGGGAGGCCTGGCATGCTGCAATCCATGGGGTCGCAAAGAGTCAGACACGAATAAGTGACTGAACTGAACTTCAGCCTTTCCTTCCTCCCAGGATGCCCTGGGGCACACTCCTCCCAGGATGCCCTGGTGAGCACTGGAAATGAACTCCTCACTTCTCTGGGAAATTGAAACCTGATTTCTCCCCAGATATTATTGAGGGCTTCTCTCCAAGTCCAGGGCTGCTGATTTTTTCATGTGTTTTCAATGCTGTGTTCCACTCACCTACCCCTCACTAGATCTTAAGCTTTCTGAGAGAACAAAGTGCTAATCCCCGATGCCTGGAGCAGCGTCTTTATAAACCATTTGTTAAATGAAGAGCAGGTGTTAAATTGTTGTTTGAAAGAATGAAGCAAAGCTGAGTAGAAAAAGAGCAGATGAGAAAGAATAAAGAGATGGAGCCAAAGCAAAATCAATACCCAGTTGTGGGTGAGACTGGTGATGGCAGCAAGGTCTGATGCTGTAAAGAGAGCAATATCGCAAAGGAACCTGGAATATTAGGTTCATGAATCAAAGCAAATGGAGTGAACATGGACATTTTAGGAATCAGCAAAATAAAATGGACTGGAATTTAACTCAGATGACCATTATATCTACTACTGTGAGCAAGAACCCCTTAGAAGAAATGGAGTAGCCCTCATAGTCAACAGAAGACTGAAATGCAGTACTTGGATGCATTCTCAAAAGTGATAGAATGCTGTTTATTTCCAAGGCAAACCATTCAATATCACAGTAATCCAAGGCTATGCCCCGACCAGTAATGCTGAAGAACCTGAAGTTGAACAGGTCTATGAAGACCTACAAGACCTTCTAGAACTAACACCCAAAAAAGATGTCCTTTTCGTTATAGGGGACTGGAATGCAAAAGTAGGAAGTCAAGAAACACCTGGAGTAACAGGCAAATTTGGCCTTGGAGTACAGAATGAAGCAGGGCAAAGGTTAATAGAGTTTTGCCAAGAGAACACACTAGTCATAGGAAACACCCTCTTCCAACAACACAAGAGAAGACTCTAAACATGGACATCACTAGACAGTCAATTCTGAAATCAGATTGATTATATTCTTTGCAGCCAAAGATAGAGAAGTTCTATACAGCCAGCAAAAACAAGAGTGGGAGCTGACTGTGGCTCAGATCATGAACTCCTTATTGCCAAATTCAGACTTAAATTGAAGACAGTAGGGAAAACCACTAGACCATTCAGGTATGATCTAAATCAAATCCCTTACGATTTTACAGTAGAAGTAAGAAATAGATTTAAGGGACTAGATCTGATAGACAGAGTGCCTGATGAACTATGGACAGAGGTTCATGACATTGTACAGGAGACAGGGATCAAGACCATCCCCAAGAAAAAGAAATGCAAAAAAGCAAAATGGCTGTCTGAGGAGGGCTTACAAATAGCTGTGGAAAGAAGAGAAGCGAAATGCAAAGGAGAAAAGGAAAGATATACCTATTTGAATGCAAACTTCCAAAGAATAGCAAGGAGAGATAAGAAAGCCTTCCTCAGTGATCAGTGCAAAGAAATAGAGGAAAACAATAGAATGGGAAAGACTAGAGATTTCTCCAAGAAAATGAGAGATACCAAGGGAACATTTCATGCAAAGATGGGCACAATAAAGGACAGAAATGGTATGGACCTAATAAAAGCAGAAGATATTAAGAAGAGGTGGCAAGAATACACAGAAGAGCTATATAAAAAAGATCTTCATGACCCAGATAATCATGATGGTGTGATCACTCACCTAGAGGCAGACATCCTGAAATGTGTAATCAAGTGGGCATTAGGAAGCATCACTATGAATAAAGCTAGTAGAGGTGATAGAATTCCAGTTGAACTATTTCAAATCCTAAAAGATGATGCTGTGAAAGTGCTGCACTCAATATGCCAGCAAATTTGGAAAACTCAGCGGTGGCCACAGGACTGGAAAATGTCAGTTTTCATTCCAATCCCTAAGAAAGGCAATGCCAAAGAATGCTCAAACTACCTCACAGTTGCACTCATCTCACACACTAGTAAAGTAATGCTCAAAATTCTCCAAGCCAGGCTTCAACAGTACGTGAACCATGAACTTCCAGATGTTCAAGCTGGTTTTAGAAAAGGCAGAGGAAGCAGAGATCAAATTGCCAACATCCAATGGATCATCGAAAAAGCAAGAGAGTTCCAGAAAAACATCTACTTCTGCTTTATTGACTATACCAAAGCCTTTGACTGTGTGGATCACAACAAACTGTGGAAAATTCTGAAAGAGATGGGAATACCAGGCCACCTAACCTGCCTCTTGAGAAATCTGTATGCAGGTCAGGAAGCAATAGTTAGAACTGGACATGAAACAACAGACTGGTTCCAAATAGGGACAGGAGTACGTCAAGGCTGTGTATTGTCACCCTGCTAATTTAACTTATATTCAGAGCACATCATGAGAAACGCTGGGCTGGATAAAGCACAAGCTAGAATCAAGATTGCCGGGAGAAATATCAATAACCTCAGATGTGCAGATAACACCACCTTTATGGCAGAAAGCAAAGAAGAACTAAAGAGCCTCTTGATGAAAGTGAAAGAGGAGAGTGAAGAAGTTGGCTTAAAACTCAACATTCAGAAAACTAAGATCATGGCATCTGGTCACATAAGATCATCCCATCACTTCATGGCAAATAGATGCAGCAACCCTGAAAGACTAGTTTTGGGGGCTCCAAGATCACTGCAGATGGTGACTGCAGCCATGAAATTAAAAAACACTTGCTTCTTAGAAGAAAAGTTATGACCAACCTAGACAGCATATTAAAAAGCAGAGACATTACTTTGCCAGCAAAGGTCCATCTAATCAAAGCTTTGATTTTTCCAGTAGTCATGTATGGATGTGAGAGTTGGACTATAAAGAAAGCTGAGCGCCAAAAGAATTGATGCCTTTGAACTGTGGTGTTGGAGAAGACTCTTGAGAGTCCCTAGGACTGCAAGGAGATCCAACCAGTCCATCCTAAAGGAAATAAGTCCTGAATGTTCATTGGGAGGACTGATGCTGAAACTGAAACTCCAATACTTTGGCCACCTGATGCGAAGAATTGATTCATTTGAAAAGACCCTGATGCTGGGAAAGACTGAAGGCAGGAGAAGGGCACAACAGAGGATGAGATGGTTGGATGGCATCACCAACTCAATGTACATGAGCTTGAGCAAACTCCGGGAGTTGGTGATAGACCGGGAGGCCTGGCGTGCTGCAGTCCATGGGGTCACCAAGAGTCGGACACAAATGAGCAACTGAACTGAACTGAAATGAGAGGGCCAACCCTCAACAGAGAATAAGGAAGAATGCATGGGTGCATGCTTAATCACTCAGTTGTGTCCAATTCTTTACCACTGCATGGACTGTAGCCCGCCATATTCGCTATCCATGGGATCTTCCAGGCAAGATACCTGAGGAAATGGTTGCCATTTCCTTCTTCAGGAAATGTTCCTGACCCAGGGATTGAACCCACATCTCCTGCATTTGCGGGTGGATTCTTTACTACTAAGGCACTTGAGAAGTCCTATAGGAATAATAAAGCTAGCTTCATAGTAACAGCTGGCATTTAAAACCCTATATCCTTAACTGCATTTGCAAGACTATCTGGCCCCTGACCACTTCTGCCACTTCATTCCTTACTACGGTATTCCTGGCTCCTTTCATCCCTTCGCCACTGACCTTTACTCTGTTCCTGTGCAGCCCAGCTCCCTTCCCACAGAGCTTGCATTTGTTTCCTCTGCCTGAAATACTGTGCCTGGTTGAAATTCTCCTGGCTTGCTCCTTCAATAAGTGTCTGCTCAAATATCACATCTTCGGAGAAACCTTCCCTGATTGATCTATTTAGACACCACACAGCTACTGTTTCCTTATCCTAATTTTTCTTTCCTTCAGAGAATTTATCACTAATTGACACTTGATATCTGTTGTCCCCACATACACACACTAGAATAGAATTTCCAGGAGAGCAGACTTTGCCTGTTCTGTTCCCTAGCACTTAAAATCTTCTCAGCGTGTGGTAAGTCCTCAGTGATTGTTTGAGGAATAAACAATTGAATGAGCATGTTATAGTTTTAAAATTAGCAGTTCCACATGTGATTTTTACCACTATTCTGGCTTGGTGACAGATCTCAGCTCGTTTCATTCAACCTCATCTTTACTATCATACCCTCAACAACATTTTGGGTAGGGTGATAAATTTATCTGAGTTTGCCAAGGACTGTCCTGATTTTAAAACTGAAAGTCTCAGGAATCTCTTCAAATCCAAGCAAATTAGGAAAGAGGGTCACCCTGCTTGGAGGTATCCAGGCCAATTCTTTGGCCACCTGATGCGAAGAATTGATTCACTCGAAAAGACCCTGATGCTGGGAAAGATGTTCCTTCTATTGAGTTACTGCTGTATGTGTGGTGTTGAGGGGGAAGGGGTAACTTAAGAATGTTCTGAGGGGATTCCTTGATGGTCCAGTGGCTAGGATTCTGCACTTCCATTGAAGGGGATGTGGGTTTGATCCTTGGTTGGGTAACTAAGATCCCGCATGCTGCACATAAGAGCAAAAAAAAAAAAAAAGATGTTCTGTGCTATATGAACAGGAAATTGGGTGGGATTGGAGGACCAACTTAATGAATGCATCATAGCTACTTTTTGGAAGTGACACAGAGTGGGTGAAACCATGTCAACAGGCAAGCCTGAGACTCAGAAGCCAGGAGCTTTCTCTAGAGAATGTACCAACCACTGTTAGTGCCAGTCGGCCCTGGAAGTCAGGACAAGGTCTTCTATGTTGTTCTTTCATGTCTTTTTTGTTGTTGTCTGGTAAGGCTCACCAGCTGTGGTCAGCTGTGTCACTTTCAAAAAGTAGCCTATGATGCATTCATTAACTCAGTTGTCACAAGAAGCCTATGAGTTAGGTATTATTATTAGCCCCATTTTACAGATGAAGAAACTGAGGCCCAGAAAAGTAGAATAAGTTTTGCCTTATTACCCAAATTCACACAATTTAAATGGTGAAGTCAGGATGTGAACCCCAGCATTCTGACTCTCAAAGTCCACTCTAAGTCACTAAATTATCATGCAGATTTTAACAATGTAAATATACATTTGGGCTATGCCCAGCAAAGTTTTTGATCATGGTTTAGAAAAATGTTTTTATTATAGAATAAAATGGCATGAATTTTTAAGAAAAAAGTTATTAATCATGAACAACAAGGTTCTACTGTATAGCACAGGGAACTATATTCAATCCTGTGATAAACAATAACAGAAAAGAACATGAAAAAGAATGTATGTGTAACTGAATCGTGCTGCTGTAGAGCAGAAATTAACACACTATAAGTCAAGTATAATTTCAATCAAATAAAAATTTTAAAAAGTAATCAATCATGCTTTCCTTTGTTCTAATGAGGCTGTAAGCAACTGAAGTAATCAAAGCACAACTAATAGACATAAAAGGCCAAATGATGGAGACCCTAACTCTCACAGCCATCAGTCAAGTTTATGAGGCCAGATTGAGGGAGGTCTTCAGTTTACTGAGCAGACTAATTGGTAGAATTTCTTCTCTGGACACAGTGTTCCCAGGCCATGAACACATGCTCTCCAGGATGTTTTCGGAGAAGGATGCCTGGTTTGCGTGTAATTCTGAGAAGCGTGCATAATTCTGAGAACGTTCGTGTCTTAGAGGATCTTGCAAAGCCAGAAGCAGCTGTCTTGTAGTGAAAACACAAACTGGACTTGTTCTAGTTCCCACTCTGCCACTTGCTAGCTGTATGACTAGTCACTTAATCTTGCCAAGCCTCAGTTTTCCCACCTGTAGAACTGATAAATCTATGCCCTCATTGACTAAAGGAAAATCAATTTAAACAATTCTCTGGATAATCTATCAACTTTTTGTTTTGCAAAACTGAAGTGCATAAATGCTAGCAGTGCAGAAGGTAATGTATTACACTGGGCTTCCCAGGTGGCACTAGTGGTAACGAACCTGACTCCCAATGCAGCAGACCTGAGAGACGTGGGTTTGATCCCTGAGTCAGGAAGATGCCCTGGAGAAGGAAATGGCAAGCTGCTATAATATTCTTGCCTGGAAAATTCCATGGACAGAGGAGCCTGGTGGGCTACAGTCCTTGGAGTTGCAAAGAGTTGGGCATGACTGAGCACACACACACACACTGGATAATCTCCTATCAACTTTCTGCTTTGCAGAATTGAAGTGCATAAAATGCTAACAGTGAGGAAGATTATGTGTTGCCCTTGAAAGTGTTCTGAACTAGCACTCTTGAATCTGAGAGTTGAATGGGAAAAGTTCTGTTTACTTAATTAAGATTAATTAGGTAACCTGTCCGGAACCTCAATTTCTGATTCTGTATTGTCAGGGTTCAATTAGGTAATATTCAAGGCCCCCTCCAGGCCTGCAAGTTAATATTCTCACTCAGTGTTTTTAATTAGGTGGTTAAATATAAATTTGTATCCTTCACAAATGTACCTGTCCTGTGACTTTAGCCCAAAAATTTCTGTTCCCGGCAGCGGGGGATCTTCTCGCTGCTCTGTGAAATTTCATCTGTTACATAAGCTTTTAGATGGTTGTGAGGGGTGAGGGTGATCCTCATATTAGGACAATTAATTGCCCTTTCTTCTCAAGTAGCCCTCCAAACAACGACCTTGATTACACTTGCTTCCTGGGCCTCTCTAGTTGGCCCTGCTACTGCTTTCTCCATCCAAATCTGCTTTCCTCTGAATGCACCTCCTATAGTGATTGGTGGAGAGATTTGCTCCCAGGGAATTCAGGAAAACTTTTTCCTCCTCCTTGACACCTGTCACTCCTTAATCCTAGCCTTCAGTGCTTCCACCCCCACCATCCTGCTGACTTTCATGTCAGGATCACCTCTGTGACCGACCCAATGCCCTTTTCATGGTCCTCCTTTTCTCCATCTTGCCATTAGAGCTTTTTATTATATCCTCTTTCTTGAAAACACCACTTCCCTTGAGTTATTTTGATACAAATAAAGTCCCCGTCACTTTAGAGTTGACAAAATGATATTGTAACAAGACTGGAGAACACCCTCATGGACAGAAGAGTCTTGAAGTTGGGAGAGATGGAATGATGCTGTGGGTGTGAGCTATGGACTACTCCTCCAATTTAAAAAATAAATTCGTATATCCCCCTTCAGTATTGCTCCTGGGCTGGTGTCATGCCCCTAGATTTCTAGGCTGCTGTGAGGGCTGGATGAAAGGCAGGATTCTCTGATTCCATTTCCCTCCTCAAACCCAGCATCATCAAAGTCCTGTTGGTCCTGCCTTCAGGGTATCCCTTGGGTTTTCTCTGTCCTTTTACATCTCATTTCTGTCCTGCTGAATCAAGACCCTCTTTGTTTTCCATTATGACTATTTTTTTATATTCAGTGGAAATAGATATTGCTTGCTTGCTAAGTCATTTCAGTCATGTTCGACTCTTTGCAACCCTATGGACTGTAGCCCCACAGACTCCTGTGTCCATGAGATTCTCCAGGCAAGAATACTGGAGTGGTTTGCCAGTTCCTTCTCAAGGCAAATAGATATTACTTGTATGTTTAATATGGACTTCCCAGGTGGCACTAGTGACAAAGAACCCACCTGCCAATGCAGGAGACATAAGGGACGTGGGTTCCATCCCTGGGTCAGGAAGATCCCCTAAAGAAGGAAATGGCAGCCCACTCCAGTATTCTGGCCTGGAGAATCCCATGGACAGAGGAACCTGGCAGGCTACAGTCCATAGGATCACAAAGAGTCAGACACAACTGAAATAACTTAACAGACATGTATGTTTAATAAATATATTGAGTGGATTTTAAGATATTAATATAATGTGGGGTAGGGCCTCAAAAAATAAGTCTTGAGCTCAGAGAGGTCTTATATTGGCAAACATATTCCTTTCACCTCCTAGGGTTCTCTTTTTTTTTGGCCTGGCCTAAGTGTACGTGTGTGTGCATGCGTGTGTGTGTGTGTGTGTGTGTGTGTGTGTGTGTTTACTTTCCTGCTTAAAAACCTTGAAACATTCTCCAATCATCTCAGAATAATTCCCTGATTCCTTCCAGGGCATCAGAAGCCCATCACAGACAAGCCCATGCCACTTCTTCAGCCTCACCTCCGTGTTACCCCCAACACTTCCCTCTAGGCTTGCCCAGTCCACCTTCCTGAAACACCTTCCTGAAACCTTGCTTCTAACCACAGTCCCTGCAATCCCCCATGATCCCTAAGCCTGCAACCTCCTCCCTGTGCTCTAAAATCTCCCTCCTCTAAGAGAGTAGAGGATAGAAGAGAAAGTCAGGCCTTGGAATCATCCACCAGGGATGCCACTTCTGGCTCCATTGTGTACAAGCTGTGGGGCCTTTTGGTCAATCGCTTAACCCCCTTAGGCCTCAGTTTCCCATGTGGACAATGGGAATAATAATGATTATTATTAGTACTTAATAATATAAGTAATAGAACACCCTAAGGCTTGCAGAGAAAAATAAACATAAAACATACAAAATTTGTGACCCTATGAACTATAGCCAGCCAAGCTCCTCTGTCCCTGGGATTCTCCAGGCAAGAATACTGGAATGGGTAGCCATTCCCTTCTCCAGGAGATCTTTCTGACCCAGGGATTGAACCCAGGTCTCCAGCATTACAGGTAGATTCTTTACCATCTGAGTTACCAGGGAAGCCCCTGTAAATTGGAAATAATTATAAAAAGTATTATTATCATCATCTCCACAGTCACCAGCCCCTTCAGATCTCTTCTCTTCCAAAGTGGTATCGTATCATTAGTAACAACTCTGATAATATTTTACATACACAACACACCTTATGGGTTTCAAACACCTTGTCCATACATCTAATCCACTGGGCAGCCCACTCATCCTAGCACTAAAGTTTACCTTGGAAAAATAAATTGTCCCTTTTGTGTCTCTGTACTCTCTTCCCATGCCCGTAACCAACCACCTCCTTTGGGGCAGAGTCCCCGTTTCATGTCTCCATTCCTCAGTACGCCAGCACTCAAAAGTGCTGGGCTTGCAAAAGTGAAAGGTTATAGGCATTGGCTCGACATCCGGAGAGGATCTGAATCCCATTTCTGCCACTTGCTAGTTGCGTGGCCTCAGGCAGGTTACTGAAACTCTCAATGGTCCAATTTCTTCAGCCATAAAATGGGGATAATGTTAGCACCTACCCCGCAAAACTATTACAAAGCGTAAGTGAGCCAATATGGATAAAGCCTGGGTGTGTAGTGAGTTCTTAATAAATATAAACTCTTACTCTTAAGTGAGACTCAGTCTGATTCCATTCTTTTCCACTTTATCACTCCAGCCCTCTTTCAACACAGATTCCCCATGAATTGTCTTGATTGGTTTATTCACAGGAACATTTACTGAGCATCTGCTACATACAAAAGAGGCTGTCCCTTGAATAAAAGCAGCTGTGTTTTTGCCTGATCGCTCTCTGTTGCTTTGTTCTGGGCTAAATGTTGCTAAGAAACAGAGACAACTCTATGGCCTGCAGTCTTCAGCCTTCTGTTCTCATTTTCTTGAGCAGGGAGTAAGATGGTGTTCCAACAGCACATCACTAGTTAGAAGAAGGTTCTTCATGATTCTTTACTGGTAGGGCTTCTCAGATTCCTTACCATGCTAATATTTATGGTGAATTTCGAATAGCAGGGAATAGAGTTGACCACATTTCCCAAACTCATTTAACCATAGAACCTTTTATTTCACAGTTTCTCTCAGAATCAGCATTCTGTCAAATCTGCTTTAGAAAATGCTATGTGGAAGTTTTATTCCTATCTGCTTCTTCCTCTGCCTACAGTTTCATTTTCACTAATGCACACTGTCATTTGGAAATGCCTTACTTACACGAGACTACCCACTGGAAAACTCGGAGAAGGTGATGGCACCCCACTCCAGTACTCTTGCCTGGAAAATCCCATGGACGGAGGAGCCTGGTGGGCTGCAGTCATGGGGTAGCAAAGAGTCAGACATGACTGAGCGACTTCACTTTCACTTTTCACTTTTCACTTCCTGCACTGGAGAAGGAAATGGCAACCCACTCCAGTGTTCTTGCCTGGAGAATCCCAGGGATGGGGGAGCCTGGTGGGCTGCCATCTATGGGGTTGCACAGAGTCAGACACGACTGAAGCGACTTAGCAGCAGCAGCAGCAACCCACTGGAAAACTAGATAATTTTTTTTTTTCATTTAAGTATAGTCGATTTAGGCTTCCCCAGTGGCTCAGGAGTAAAGAATATGCCTGCAATGTAGGAGTCACAGAAGATGTAGGTTCAATCCATGGGTTGGAAAGATCCCCTGGAGGAGGGCATGGCAACTCACTCCAATATTCTTGCCTGGAGAATCCCATGGACAGAGGAGACTGACCAGCTACATTTCACAGGGTCGCAAAGAGTCGGACACAAATGAAGCGACTTAGCACACAGGCACGCATAGTTGATTTACAATATTGTTAGTTTGGGCTATATGGCAAAGTGATTCAGTTATTTTTTTTCAGATTACATTATAGGTTATTACAAAATATTGAATATAATTCAATACACATTGATCATATACAACATAAACAACTCAGACTGTATTACTGCAAATGGCTCAAACTTCTAAAATGTATGGTTATTCCTACATATTCAAGCATCACTTCTGTTTCAGCCAAAAAAAAAAAAAAACCCATGCAAACATAAGAGTTGTCACATAGACTACATATTTTCATTAGAACTTTACAACTTTTTTTTTTTAATTTAAGCCTGCTCTTAATTTTGTAATGGGGGCTTCCCAGGTGGCTCAGTGGTAAAGAATCCGCCTGCCAATGCAGGAGCCACAGGAGACGCAGGCTCAATTCCTAGGTCAGGAAGATCCTCTTAAGAAGGAAATGACAACTCCCTCCAGAATGCTTGCCTGGAAAACCCTATGGACAGAGGAGTCTGACGGGCTACAGTCCATGGGGTCACAGAGATGGATACAACTAAGAGGCTAAGCACAGCACAGCAGAAATCATTACATTAAGTTGGAGTAAGCCAGACAAACATCATGTGATATGGCATGTATGAGATCTAAAAAAAAAAAGGATACATACGAACTTATATACAAAACAGAAATAGACCCACAGACATAGGAAACAAATTTATGGCTACCAAAGAGGGGAATGGAGGGAGAAAAGAATAAATTAGGAATTTGGGATTAACAGATATACACTACTATATAGAAAATGGATAAACAAGACCTACTATACAGCACAAGGAACTATACTCAATATTTTGTGATATAAGGGGAACAACTTTGAAATATAAATACACATATGTGTGTATATATATGTGTGTGTGTATGTGTATATATATAAAACTGAAATACTTTGCTATATACCTGAAACTAACACAATATTGTAAATCAACTATACCTCAATTGTTTTAATGTTAAAAAAAAATGGATGTGTTAAATGGCCAATATTATGTTTTCTGGAAATTTCTGAGGTGACATACACACTATCTCATTTACAGTCCTTGGTAAAGGAGATGTAGTTAGTATCCATGCTATCGATCACCCATTGCTTGACAAATCATCCTGTATCTTTGCCCTTCACTGACCTTCTCAGCACACTCTGCCCCAGTTCCACTCAGCCCCTAGTACTCTCTAAGTCTCAAAGATCTGTGTCCAACGTCAAAATCCCTACGCAGCTGACTTGGCATTACACAGCCTCCGCTGGTCATTTATCCAAGTAACTTAACAAGAGTGAGAGATCAGTGCTACGACGCATTTACATCTAACGAGTAAATGGTGATCCCCAAATATAGCCAAGCTAGAGTGCTGGGCTTGCAGATTTGGGGGTATAAAGGGAGCCTGGGGGGTCACGCTTCTGAAACCATTTTCACCGCAGCATCGACAGGTAAGTGCTCACAAGTGCCCACTTTTTGCTCTATGTCACTCTGATTATACCTGATTAGGTTATGTGAAGAGAAGAAGAGAAAGCCACACAGTAGCCTTTGCTGAGGACCTAGTAAGTGCAAGGAACTGTGTTAAGGGCAGTACAGAAGACAAGATGACAAAACCTTTCGAGAAGTTCTACAAGGAGTAAAAAGACAAGAATATAAGCAATTAAGAGACCAAAAAAATTAACTTGCAGGATATGAAGCTGAACACAATGCGTACTTACCCCTCTAATTGTTTAGGTCAATATTATAACATGCAGTCAGCAAATAAACATGCTAATTTGTGATATCTCTTCTGCAATTGCCTTGAACAATTATTTGAAATTTTTTGATCATTTAAATGTTTTTCTTATGTCAGGATTTCTGGCAGATAATTGTGGGAAGAAATCCTCTCATGCATTTTACCCATCTCAGAATGCATACTTAGTCTGCTTGTGAATGGCTGGTTTCCAGATTGCTCTTGCATGGTGTGCCCAGTGGACTTTGGGCTGGGTCATGGCTGACCCTGCAGGAGCATCCCTCAGAAGAGACTTGTGAGGCTTTGATCTCTGGTCACCATCTTCACCAGAAAGCCTCCTGTCATACAGTCACAGAGCTAAGAGGAATCTTGAGATTTTGTGGTCTGTCTCATTTGACAGAAGGAAACCAAAGCCCAAAGAAATTACAACAGCTACTTTACAGAACTGGCATTAGAAACCTAAGGTTCTGCCTCCAAGTCTGGTTTCTTTTGAACTGAGGATTCAAAATAAAATACTTAATCATTTAATTGTTTCCAGGAAAATGTGGGAGAATTTTAGGACATAGCTGGAAATCTTTAAAGACTCATAAAAGAAAATGATAAAAGGAGGCAACCAAAGTAGTAAAGCAAGTGTCGAAATGTCTCTTTCTACCTAAATGGTATTTCATGACATGATTCCCTGATTCTATAAAAGCACTCTACGGTAAATGGGAAGTGGAAGTCAGATTTTATATGGAAAATTATTCAGACTCTTAACGATACCTTGAGATCTTCATGTAGGTTATAAACTTGTGGACTGAGATTCCTTAGTCCCAAATAAGTTATCAGCTGACGTACCTTCATCTTCTCCAAGGGAATATAGGATATTTAAGAGAGTGCCCTTCCTAGACCTCTTAAAGAAGTCTTGCCTATAATTCACAACTTTTCTCCCATTGGTAAAGAACTCAACTAACTGATCTAAAGATTCAGGTAACAGTCTGGGTGATTCTTCCTCTTTCTTTCTTCACTGATCCCTCACAGCCCCCTACTCTCAGCCAGAAGCATCACCTCTGTAAATCCTCTAACATTTCATTTAGACTCTTACAGAATTTGCATTATTCTTCCTTATTCAAGGATTTATTTGATCACTTCTCTTACTCCTTACCATATTTTGCATTCTTTTAGAGACTGTCTTTATCCTTTTTTATACCTGCTTAAGGTGCTAACTCCTGGAGAAGGAAATGGCAACCCACTCCAGTATTCTTGCCTGGGAAATCCCATGGACAGAGGAGCCTGGGTGGGCTACAGTCCCTGGACTTGCAAGAGTCAGACATGACTTAGTGATTAAACCACCAAGGAGCTAACATGGTACTTGGCACACAGAAATGATACTCCAAAAAATTGTTAATCAATATTGTAATTAACCAATTATTTAAAGAATGATGACTTAACCAAAATGAAAATGGAAAATTTATTTCCATCCAACACCATCCACTGTGTACCTACTTAAAAGTAGCTAAACTTAGAACAAGTACAGTTTCTAGATTTATTTAAACTCTTTGTAGTTCATTTTTCTTTGTTTTTCTTTGGTTTTGATTTCTGGAACCACTCCCCAAGAAGATACTTCATTCCTGAAGGACACTGACCATTGCTTTGGGAACCAAGAAGGTAAGAGTTACTTTCATCTCGATTGGGAACACAATAATTGATTGAAATTAGCAAACGTTTTATACATTCTCACCCTTGTCACACTCATAAGAAGCTAAAAATGGTGGTGAAATTGAAATCAGTTACTTAAGTATTTCTAAAGGCAGATTACAAATGTGCAAATTGTATCTAAGGACGAATGGCTTCCCAAATTTGCCCATCACACTGAGAATAATAAAATACACTGCAGAATTCTGACATGTAAGCTCCAGGCCAATATACTTAGTTGGCTCTGAGCATGATGTTCATAGGCTCAAGATTCAGACTTCACACAAGTCTAACTTTGCTGTTTTTTGAGCAGGGTCCACACCCCTGAGTCTACTCAGCTATGCCTTTACTCACAAATAATGCTGAGAGAATAAGGAGAAATGGATTCAACCTTATGTCCACTATAGTAATAAAAACACTTCCCCCTTCAAAAATCTGCATTTTTTGGAGGTAACTCTAGATGAATCAGGACCAAGGAAAGCAGAGCATAATGAAGTCATGATCACACCGCTGTTGACAAGATACAGTAGCTGAGAAATCCCCAGGAGAAGGATGTAAGTTGAGATGAGTGTCATGTACACTGACAGCAGAAAGAGGGGGTGGCGAGCAGTAAAAAGGTGGTGACGGAGGTTAGGTAGACCAGAATGACTATCTCCATTGGAAGACTGAAGGCTGGAACAGAATGGATGGTTGAAGGGACACAGCTGTGTAGGCTTGGAAGTAGGTCAAGATCTTAAAACTGAGGAGAAGCTAATTAGGAGACTTTCTGGGGGTAGAGCCTCCAGGGACACCACAAGTCATGCCAAGGGAGTCGGATCAGACCTAACAAGGATAAGTTTATCAGCCAAGCATAAATGGTTTTAGCCCTGGGCCCCAGAGTACAGTTGTATAAATATGGGGACAAGATCTGACTTAGCAACCACACGTAGGCAGAGGATTGAGGGGCTTTGCTGGACAGTGAATAGTGAGTCAGCAGTATGATGAGACTGCCAGAAGGCAGTCACCACCTCGGGCATGACACCTAGGTCAGAAGAGGTGAGCGCACATGCTGACGGAGAATGACACGTGGTCTGGATGAAACACCTCAAGAGATTAACAGGAGTGAGTTCACCGTGACTGTAAACGAGGTGCCAAAGCAGCAGAGGAAGATGGAGATGGTCCTGGGGTTATTTAGCCTGGAAAAGAAAAAGCTAAGGGGAACCCAGAGCAGCCATCAAACTGGTGTAGAGTTGTCTTCTAGGAAGAAGATTTGAATTCTTTTTGTTGTTACCAAGAACGGGAATGAGGATGGAATATCCTGAAGTCACAGAAACCCAGATTTTAGTTTAAAGCAAGAAGAATCTTTGGCCTGAGAAACCTCTCCCAAATGATTTTCAAAAATTTCCAAAATTTTTCCAAAATGGAAAATAGTCATCCTGGAAGGTGTTTGAGTAGCCTGGACAATACATTTGCCAGGATATCACTGAGACGATTCATGCATCATCTACTCAGTGAAGTGAAAAGATACTGGATTTTCAGTCACAGTTGGAGTTGTGGATGGAAAAAGAGAAATCTCCACCTTAACACTGGTCATGACCTGAATCCCAGATGGAAAGTCCTATTTTTCTAGGAGGCCTAAATACATAGCTTGACCATGAGCTAAGCTTGACCACACACCTTCAGACTTCATTCTTATACAATCATCACAAAGTTTGCAACAGTCACATGATACCAGTACTATCAATTTATTTAGTATTTTGACTTGTTTCCTTTTTTTTTCTTAGATGTGTTTTTCAAAGCTACCTTATATGCTTGCTATGAAAGTGTGAACTATCTATATGAGTGTCAGCTGAGATATTTAGATATTCATAGTCTCAAACTGTACTCCATACCTGCTGAATCACAATATCCATTTCAACAAGACTCCCAGTTGGATTCCTATACACCAAAGAAGAGAAACACTGCTTTCTATCACTGTATAAACAGATACTTCACAGTCATATTACCCTATGTTTTTTCATTAGTGTCGTACATTTTTGCCTTTTCATACTGTTCATGGGGTTCTCAAGGCAAGAATACTGAAGTGGTTTGCCATTCCCTTCGCCAGTGGACCACATTTTGTCAGAATTCTCCACCATGACCTGTCCATCTTAGGTGGCCCTACACAGCATGGCTCATAGTTTCATTGAGTTAGACAAGGCTGTGGTCCATGTAATGAGTCAGTTCTTCTGATACAAAGAAATGACTCATTGGAAAAGACCCCGATGCTAGGAAAGATTAAAGGCAGGGGGAGAAGGGGGAGGCAGAGGGTGAGATGGTTGGATGGCATCGCTGACTTGATAGACATGAGTTTGAGCAAGCTCCGGGAGTTAGTGATGGATAGGGAAGCCTGGCATGCTGCAGTCCATGGGGTCACAAAGAGTCGGACATGACTAAATTGACTGACTGACTGACTGACCCTATTCTATCAATTCTAATTTTCTTCATATTTTTCACAGAATATTATCTCTACACTTGGGATGCATCTTAGAAGCAATGAAAAAAGTATCATAATAGACAAGGTTTTATCCTGTATTTATGGGATGTAAAATCATTCATGGCATTGTAGATTTTGATAGAATAAGGTAATAAACTTTAAAATAAACATATCACTATTAAAATTAAGAAATAGTTGCCTAAATCACTTTGTGTATGACCATTGGGACTATGCCATGGTTTTAGAAAAGCAAAATAATGTTTCCAAACATCACTGTGTTTGAGGCCCCTGGAAAAAATTCGGTTTCCTCAGTGCCAACCACAGAGATGCTGTGGCAGGTGATTTTGATATGGATCAACTTCCAACACTTTGGGCACCAGGCTGAAGTCAAGCAGCCTGATGAGATTTCTTCATGCCCTGGTGCAACCATTCTCAAAATGTGACCCATGGGGACTTCCCTGGTGTCCCAGTGGTTAAGAGTCTGCCTGCCAATGTAGTAGACATGGGTTAGATCCCTGGTCCAGGAAGGTCCCACAACTGCAGAACAACTAAACCCACACACCGCAACTACCGAGTCGAGCTCTGGGGTCCATGTGCCGCTACTACTGAAGGCCAAGCACTCCACAACAAGGGAAGCCACCGCAATGAGAATGGCAGCTAGGGAAAGGCACTCACACAGCAACAAAGACACATCATGGCCAATTAATTAATTTTTAAAAAAGAAAAAAGTGACCCATGGATCCTTGGAGATCCCTAAGAACTTTTCAAGAGGTATATGAGGTCAAAAAAATTTTAATATAATACCCAGACACCATTTGTCTTCTTCACTGTGTGGACTTAATGAAGCAAAAGCAAGGATGTATAAAAGTTCTAGTGCTTTATTACAAGTCAAGACATGGCACCAAGCTGTGCTAGCAGTCATAGCAATCTTCACTGCCATATACTGACACTAAAAGAAAAAATTTTTTTAATTTAAAAAGCCAACTTCATTGAAAAAATGACACATTTTGCAGAAGTGGAAATTATTGGTTTTGTTACATCTCAAGTTTACCCACGTCTTTATAATATTCTATGTAATGGAACGGGAAGTCCGCGCGAAAAGCTCTCCAGCTGCACACTGGTCTCTGAGGGTTGTCTTGAGGGAAAGCACATGTGCAGTTGTCTCAGTTGCAAGATGAACCGGCCACTTGATTCATGAAGCATCATTTTTACTGGAAAGAATGACTAGTGGACAAACTAGGTTTCCCAGACTGGGATATTTGGTAGACATTTTCTCAAAGAACAATGAAATGTGCTTATCCTTTCAAGGAAAACAAGAGACAGTATTTGTTACTAATGATAGAACTGAGCTTTCAAGCAAAAATTAAAATTTTGGAAGACTTGTGTCCATTAGCTTGACAATGTTCTAATATCTGAATTTCCTAATAAGATCAGTGCTGATACTAATGATTGTGATTTTTTTATATTGTGTAATGAAATATGTTGATATTTGGAAGTGTTATAGAATTCAGTGGACAAGATTTCTCAAATGATCAATGTATGATGTTTATACATAGGTAAAAGTTTCATTCAAAGTTCAACACAGACCAACAGATTATAAGGTAACAGGTACCAACTGTTTGTTGATGTGGTTTCAGATTCTATGCTGCAACTAGCCTTTAAGAAATTACCATAGAAACTATCATGTGTAAGTTTTAGTATAGTATCTAAAAAGAATATCCACAATCATTTGAAAGGACAATAAAAAAACTCTTTCCTTTTCCAAAGTACATAATTGTGATAATTTCTACCAAGAATTATCAACATTCCAGTCATTCTTCTCAGACACCTTTAAGATTTGGGAATGACACAGAGATCATGAGGCTCAAATATGATGAGGAATTAAGGAAGCATTTTCTGAGTTCTCTTTTATTGGGCTCAGCTTAGATTCCTCTAATTGATTCAGACTTCTACACCTGGAGCTGGACTTAGAGCTGCTCCAAAATCAACACTCAGAGTTGAAAGCAACCCCTCGAAATTTTTTCTTGGAGTAAAATATCCCCTTTATCTTACCCCCACTTGCCTGCTCTAGGCCCCTAAACCTGGGCCTAGATTCCGCAGGAACTGGGTTAATCCCAGGAGCTTTTGAATCTGGCCCCTCTTTGAATGGAGGTAATAGGCTGGGCCCCTCAGAGTCAAGAGCCCTTTAGCCCCCACCTCAGCAGCCCTGGTCTCCCCAGCCCCTGCAGCCATGAGTTCTGATGCGGAAATGGCCATTTTCGGAGAAGCAGCTCCCTACCTGCGGAAATCGGAGAAGGAAAGAATCGAGGCTCAGAACCGCCCATTCGACTCCAAGAAAGCCTGCTTTGCAGTGGATGATAAGGAATTGTACGTGAAGGGTATGATCCAGGGCAGGGAAAACGACAAAGTCACAGTCAAGACCCTCGATGACCGGGTAAGTGTTGATCTCAGATATTCTTGCTAACGTGGGCATCCTCCTTTAGTTTATCCTCTGCAGTAGAATATGAGAAATTGCTTGCTGATCCACAGCAACCTGATAACAGAACAAGACTTCCATTGATCTACTTTATGGTGACATCGCAGGTGAAAGCTGCCTTGGCACACACCTTTGCTCCTGTCTCTTTCTTTCTCCAAGGACTGGAGCTTTGCGAGTTTTTGTGATGTTTGCTCTGGGGAAAGGGGAAGGTGGTGGTGAAAGAGGTTGGACTATTGAAGGGAGAGATGGATGAAGACTGCTGCTGGATGGGTGAATATTCCACACAGAACTCTCTAGGCTGCAGTGTGACTTGGGGAGCTCCAGAGGCAATGCCTGGTTTACTACAGAGAATTACAGAGCACCGTCAGGGTGGCTCAGAGGGCAAAGGATCTGCCTGAAGTAAAGGAGACCCAGGTTCAATCCCTGGACTGAGAAGATCCCCTGGAGAAGGGAACGGCTACCCACTCAGTATTCTTGCCTGGAGAATTCCATAAAGAAGAGCCTGGCAAGCACATGTATCCGTGGGGTTACACAGAGTCAGACATGACTGAGTGACTAACACTTTCACTATTCAGTTCAGTACTTACTGGACACCTACCACATCTAGGTCACAGTGTCCATCACTTTGCAAAGATGAGAAAATCTCAGTAACCATTTCCTCAAAGTTTATCATCTAGGATAGGTATCAACAGTACATGACAGGTACGAATCACAGTTCACAAATTACTATTATTGTTGTTATCATTGTTGTTCTTTGACTTAACCTCTGATGTTAGTCTCTGTAAATAGGGCCAGAAATAAATTTTCTTGAGTTACTACCGGGGTCCACTTCCGAGAGTTGTGCCACATTTTCAGTAATACCATACTGGGTCTCACTGTCCCCCTAAAGGATCTGCTAAGAAGCAAGCCCTGAATCTTCATGACTCACAGATTTTTCCATCTCCCTTGTGCTACCTTGGGTGTCTCTCTCTTTAGTATAGGGCAGTGGGGCAGAAGGGCCTAATTTCCTCTAGAGATGTGGCCTTTACCAGCAAATCTCCTTTTTTCAGTAAAACCCTCAAAGCTCTTCTAAGGATATAGGCTTATGGCAAAGACTAGAAAGGCTTACTGGTTGTTTCACTTTTATGCACTAGTTTCTACCTTTCCTGAGTAATGGAGTGCCAGCTGTATGCTTAAAAGGAGGGAAAAACAGAGAAGGGAAAATTAAGTATTAGTCTCAAAATACTGTTTGGCCATGGACCATACTCCAAGTCCAAATGTTTGAACTATTAGAGCAGAGGTGCAAGGAATTCTGGAAGCTTGAAAAGACAGGGGAAAGCAGACAGGTCATGGATAAGGTAGCACCTAAGAAGAGCTTTGATGGAGAAGGCAATGGCACCCCACTCCAATACGCTTGCCTGAAAAATCCCATGGACGGAGGAGCCTGGTAGACTGCAGTCCATGGGGTCGCTAAGAGTTGGACACAACTGAGCAACTTCACTTTCACTTTTCACTTTCATGCATTGGAGAAGGAAATGGCAACCCACTCCAGTGTTCTTGCCTGGAGAATCCCAGGGACAGGGGAACCTGGTGGGCTGCCGTCTATGGGGTCGCAGAGAGTCAGACTGAAGTGAGTTAGCAGCAGCAGCAGCAGCAAGAAGAGCTTTGAAGGTAGTTAGACATAATTTCAATGTAGATATTCCAGACAAAGGGACCCATGTGAATAGAGGTATTGAGGTGGAGATGCACAAAATATGCTGGAAGAGTCCTTTCCAGTATTCCAAGCTTGATCTCACTGTAGCACTCACAGCAAATGGGGTAAACAGAGACAAGCTGCTCTGGCCTTGGCCATCCTGAGTACCCTCTGGCCACCCTGAGGTTGAAGGGCTCTACAGCTTTGCACAGGTGTAACCCACTCCTGGCGCAGAATGATACACTGACTTGGGGACATCAGACCAGAGCTGGTTACACAGTTTGACCAGACTTAGATTCAACAAGAATAGCTATTTACATGTAAATCCATGGCTGATTCATGTCAATGTATGACAAAAACCACTACAATATTGCAAAGTAATTAGCCTCCAACTAATAAAAATAAATGAAGAAAAAAAAAGAATAGGTATTTAAAGACCATCTCTGGGCACAGACATGATCCATGACGTTATCCATGGTAACGGGGTCATCGCACCACAATACCTCACCATTTTCTCCACACTGGTAGCATGGATACTGAGCATCAGCTCTCCCACTCATCACCTGCCTTTCCTCTCAATATCCAGACACTCACTCTCAACAGTGAACAGGTGTTCCCCATGAACCCTCCCAAGTTCGACAAGATCGAGGACATGGCCATGATGACGCACCTGCACGAACCCGCCGTGCTCTACAACCTCAAAGAGCGTTATGCGGCCTGGATGATCTATGTGAGTCTGTTCTCATGGCCCCTGTTCAGGCAGGCGGTTAACATTCTGAAAACAAGTATTAGTGTCCTCATGAAACAATTGTATTCCTTTTTTTTACGGTGCAGACATATTCAGGTCTCTTCTGTGTCACCGTCAACCCCTACAAGTGGCTGCCTGTGTACAACCCCGAGGTGGTGGCGGCCTACCGGGGCAAAAAGCGCCAGGAAGCCCCGCCCCACATCTTCTCCATCTCTGACAATGCCTATCAGTTCATGCTGACTGGTAATTTCTTTTTCATTATGTATTTATTTTTGCCTGTGCTGGGTCTTCACTGCTGCACACTGGCTTTCCCTAGTTGCTGCAAGCAGGGGTCATCCTCTAGTTGTGGTGCTCAGGCTTCTCATTACAGAGCTTTCTCACCTACTCCAGTATGATTGCATCTTTAAAGAAATCTGCAATGACCCCATTTCCAAAAATGGTCACATTTTGAGGTATTAAGGGTTAGGACCTCAACCTATGAATTTCGCAATTCGACCTATTATAAATGGAAAACATTGTCACTTTTCACAAGTAAAAGGAAAAGGTAAAAGAAAAATGCAGTCACAACAAATAAGCATCCATAAATCTAATTATTAATAAAAGCTATGGCTTCTTACAAGTTCTGAGTCTGAGACTTGCGTTTCTGTTGTTGCTATTGTTGTTAAAAAGGGAGATAAGAAAGTGCTAGCGAGGAGATAAAGATTTATGAATGTGAAGAACTTTCACACCACGGGACTCACTGTTCACGTCCCATACTGCCCACATTACACATCTTACGTTTGGGAAATCTGCACAATAGTCTCAAAGAAGATTCTGTATGTTTAGTCGCTCAGACATGTCCAACTTTTTGCAACCCCATGGACTGTAGCCTGCCAGGCTCCTCTGTCCATGGGATTTCCCTGGCAAGAATACTGGAGTGGGTTGCCAACCCAAGGAGCAAACCCACCTCTCCTGCTTGGCAGGTGGATTCTTTACTGCTAAGCCACTGGGGAAGCCCTAAAGATTAGATATACCCAAATCATCACACCACTAGTTATGGCAAACTCAGAACTGGAACTCAGGGGCTCTACCCACCCCTACCCACCCCCACCCGGTGTTGCCTTATTTGTACATCCCGCCTATTGGTTGGTCATTGATTCTGTTCTGCTTCCCTCTGTATTTCTAGATCGAGACAACCAGTCCATCCTCATCACGTGAGTAACCCATGTCTGCTCTAGGATGACTTGGAAGAGGGCCATCCATCCCTTCCACTCTCCTTTATCTCACTTATTTAAAAAAAAAACATATTTTATTCCAGTATAGTTGATTTACAATGTTGTGTTAACTTCTCCTGTACATCAATGTGATTCAGGTATATATGTGTATTTATTCTTATATATACAATTCTTATATATGTAGTTGTATATATACAATATATTTTCATATTCTTTTCCATCATGGTTCATCACATATTGAATATAGTCCCCTGTGCTGTACAGTAGGACCCAGTTGCTTATCCATCCTACATATAATAGCTTACATCTTCTAATCCAAAGCTTCCAGTCCATCCATCTTTCATCTCCCCTCTCCTATTGGGCCTCTTTCCACTCACGGGTCTGTTCTCTATGTCTGCATATCTCACTTTTAAATCAACAGTGGAGAATCCGGGGCTGGGAAGACGGTGAACACCAAGCGTGTCATCCAGTACTTTGCAACAATTGCAGTCACTGGGGACAAGAAGAAGGAACAGCAGCCAGGCAAGATGCAGGTGAGCAGCCTCCTGCGCCTGGGAGGCTTCTGCAATCAGTACAAGTGCAATCTTGGGTGAGCGCTAGGTGTTTGCAGGGCTCTGTGCTCAGCAGAGCTGCACAGTAAGAGGTCTTGCCTGGTGGAGTACTTAGGGGACAAGACAAGAAATGGCTCCACCTCGTGAACTCAAGCTCTAGCACACGCCCCATCAGCAACAGCCCAATGACCTTGACCATCTCCACATCTTCCTCTGGAGAAGGAGTGGAGGCCAGAGGCTGTCAAAGGATTGCTCGGCTCCCAGCCCAGAATTTCTGCTTGAAATTCCTATCTCACCTTCACAGTCCTAACAGGTTGCATTTCTCTCACGTTTCCACTCTTCATACTGCTGGTCTAGGGATCACACTTTGAGAACCACTGGGCTGGACAATAGTTTCCAGAGAGACAGAAAGATAAGCAATCATGTATGGAAGGGGGAGGGTGAAAACTCTCCTTTCCATAAGAGGATTTTTAAATAATAATTCTCATGAAATATTTTATGCAACTTAAAAATATTTCTGAGAACCACTGTTTCTATCATATGGGTCACTTTTGTTGCTCACAGTCTAAATTCTACTTCTGAACCTAAATATCTACATAAATGGGTCCTGGTGTAAGAAATAACACAGATACATACTCTAAAAATCTGTATTTTATAATGAAATGTTGTCAGAGAAAAAAGGCAGTCTAGGAAATTGAGATGGAGTGGATAGTACTCCAAACAGGAATCTGGTGTGGGCCAGAAGTCACTGTGATGCTGTGCTAAGACCCCCTCTAGGATGAGATCCTTGAAGCCTCCTTCAGTAGAGTAGAGATGGGCTTCTGGGTACTTCCACATTCTGCACCGGCCACCAGCCTGGACTGTGTGACATCTCTCCCTAATATCTTCCCAGAGCAAGCCTACTTTTGAGTCACCAAGAAATTACTTCAGAAGATGTCCAAAGTCCTCCCTTTTCCTCTTCTCTTATCTTTAGGGAACCCTGGAAGATCAGATCATCCAGGCCAATCCCCTCCTGGAGGCTTTTGGAAATGCCAAGACTGTGAGGAATGACAACTCCTCAAGATTTGTAAGACTCATTCCAACTGTCAACAGCCCCCAGAAACCAAACCCTCTCCTCCAGTGCTGGGTGTAAAAAAATGGCCACACAAACTAGGATATTCCTGGCCTCGTCTACCGGGGCTTCCCAGGTGGCATTAGTAGTAAAGAATCCACCTGACAATGCAGAAGACATAAGAGAAGTGGGTTCGATCCCTGGGTTGGCAAGATCCCCTGGAGGAAGGCAGAGCGACCCACTCCAGTATGCTTTCCTGGAGAATCTCATGAACAGAGGAGCATGGCAGGCTACAGTCCATGGGGGTCACAAACAGTCAGACACAGCTGAAGCTACTTAGCACGCACATACATGCACAAGAGCATCCTGAAGTCACAATGATTCAAATTCCACAAGTACAGAGCAATTTCTTTATGCAAAAATTGGTCTTTAGGAGTGGAATCATTTTAAAATGCAGAAGTTCTTTGAGCAACATCCACTGACTTACTAGCCATGAAGACCTTAGTGTGAAGTTCGTTAGCAGAATTGACCTCCTCTAAGTCAAGAGGAGGAAAAACCTGGTGAAGGCAGCAGAGCTCAAAAATTGGGAAAAAGTTTAAGTTGAAGGCTATGTCCCGTCCTTCAACATTTCACTTAGGATTAGCTCAACCGAAGAGGCATTTACCTCCGACATTGGCAAATAAACAAATATCCAGTCTTCTATCTAATTTCACTGGCCAATAGAGCAAGTGCCCAGAGGCACTTCCATTAAGTGGCTAAAACTCCTGAGAACCCAACACATAATTCACATAAACCTTGGCTGATCCTTCATTAGCTCTGCTTTAGGCTTCATTCGGAGAATACTGAGAATATCACTGAGCAGATTCCAGAGTCTGCGGGTGAACAAGCAAGGCAGTATTTTTGCCCTTGAATCTGCTCACAGAATGGTAGACACAAATTAAATGAATAGTGTAAGGAGGGAATATACACACACATACATATGCATACATACACACACACATATATATACTATATGTAATTTCACTTCTGACTACCCCAAACTGAGTGAACCCAGGTTCTGAGTGGGTCTTTAGGGAGCCAGCTCCTCCTGGGAGCTAGGTTTGCCTATAGTAAACAGTAAGGGAATATGAGGCAAGAAATCTCAGAAGTAGCACCCAGGGGCAAAAAAGAAGTCAGTTAGTCCAACCAGGTTATCAATGCAAAGATGTTATTGAGAGTTTGAGCAAGACAGAGACCAAGGAGACAGTCAGGTGAGAGGTGGTCCCAAGAGAGTTGAGAGGGATCTCACAGGCATCCTCAGAGCTAAGGGGACAGAGCCGTGGGCTTTGGGCAGAGCTATCTGAAACTTGGCTGAGCTGGTGTGGGGACTGGATGCCAAGCAAGTGGAGAGAAGGAAGTCCTCAGGCTTCTGGCATCACTCTTGCTGACCCTACATGCCCCACCCTCCACAGTCACATCTAACAGAGGCCACGATAGTACCATGCAAATAGAATAGCCTCATGTCAGTCGCTCAGCCGTTCTCTTCACGACCCCTTGGACTGTAGCCTATCAGGCTCCTCTGTCCATGGAATTCTCCAGGCAAGAATACTGGAGTGGGTAACCCTTCCCTTCTACAAGGGATCTTCCTGACCCAGGTATCAAACCCAAGTCTCCCGCATTGAAGACAGATTCTTTACTGTCTGAGCCCCCAGGGAAGCCCAGAATAACCATGGTGTTCGTCAATCTGTCGTTGGACAGGGAAAGTTCATTCGGATTCACTTTGGAGCCACAGGAAAGCTGGCGTCAGCAGACATTGAAACCTGTGAGTCCAAACAAACACCTTGAATTTGGCCCCAAGGTCATCTCCTGGGGAACATAAAAATCACATTGCTTTTCATTACCTTAGATCTCTTAGAAAAATCCAGGGTGACATTTCAATTATCCAGTGAGAGAAGCTATCATATTTTTTATCAAATCATGTCAAACAAGAAGCCAGAACTCATCGGTAAGTTTCCTTGGTTACCATTCTCATCTTCCAACCCAGTCTCATTGGAAAAATCCCAGAGTCAATTTTGCATAAGATGCTAAAGGGATCTTCCTGCTCCACAGACCTGCTTCTCATTTCAACCAACCCCTTTGACTTCCCCTTCGTGAGCCAGGGAGAGGTCACCGTGGCCAGTATTGATGACAGTGAGGAGCTGTTGGCCACTGATGTAAGTATTCTGTGTGTTTATTTACTTTAAATGAGGAATTGCTGAATTTATGAACTGGGAGGCATCCATGATCTCACAAAGAAGCTGGGACAGAAGGATGCTTAGTGATAAGACCCAAGATCTTGGAGAATTTGTACAGATGGCACCCCGCCCCCACTCCAGAAAACTCCAGAAATGGGAATAACAGAAAGTTCTCCAAAACAGGCCTTCAGTTCCATTCTGCAGCCTTTCAGGGTATAACATTTGCATGGGTAATGGATAAGATATTGGTCAAAGTCTTCAGGATACAAGACCATCTACATGGTTCTTTAAGAAAATCTAGAAAATACAGAAAAGTCTAAAGCAGGGAAATTCAGCCCCACTCTGCAGTAGCTGCCCCATTCCCCCGTCTACCTGCCCTCAGGCTCACAGGAAGCACCTCTGGCCTCTGGCCTTTAGCCCTGGGGAGCATCTTCAGAGTCAATTATAACTAAGTTCTTTGAGCACTTACATGTGCTAGCAACTGAAAAAAGAGCTTTGCCTGCATCATGTCCTTTAAGCATCAACAAACCTCTAGGATTGGCCCCACTGTTGCCCCCATTTCATAAAGATAGAAGCTGAGTCTTGGGGGAAAAAACTCACAATTTGCCTGAAGACCATTTGTAAACAACTGTCTGAACCCAGGTCTGCCTAACCCTGAACTTACATTTTTAACTAAAATATATCTCAGTGCAGTTCATCTCTACCCCTGGGTGGCTCCACCCTCTCAGAAGCTGTAAGACTTTTGGAGAAGGGTCTCATCTAATACCCCCAGGGGCCCTGTTCAGGGCCCAGCTCCCTGGTCTTCATTTTCTGCTATTTCCAGGTGATGCTGATTGTTTTAAGGCAAGGAGAAAATGCTCATGATCAAATAAACTTCAGTTAACGTCAGTCTGGCTATTGTATATTTTTAACCAGGTTTCTTCCCCAGGTTTCTCCAGCCTTTACCACTTGGGGAGGAAGGTTAGTGACTGACGCAAGGCCTCTCGGCACCCCGTCACCTCCCAAAAGTCCCTCCTGTTGGTGTTGGCCACTCAGTCTTGTCCTCCTCTTTACGATCCCATGAACTGTAGCCCACCAGGCTCCTCTATCCATACGATTTTCCAGGCAAGAATACTGGAGTGGGTGGCCATTCCCTTTTTCAGGTGATCTTCCTGACCCAGGGATCAAACCTGGGGCTCCTGCATTGCAGGTGGATTCTTTACTGTCTGCGCCACCAGAGAAGCCAAGGCCCTGCTAAGGAATTCTAAAAATTCCCAAAGTAATATCTTGGGTCCCACAGGTGACCCCAGCTGTCAGGGGCTGCTGTTGCTCCCCACTCCCAAGGAGAGTCTTCAGGGCAGTGGTTTACCTATGGCCAGAACGGAGGGGGACAGGTGTCTCCAAGAGACTACATTCTCCAGTAATGCTTTCACCGGTGTCCTTTTAGCTTTTAGCAAAAGTTCTTTTTCTCTTTATCTGTAGCCACCCACTCCTAGGACACAGACATGTGCCAGCTGAGATGGGACATGGATTCCAGGGCCGCAGACTCTCCCCTCCCTCAGTTTCTGATGCAGACTCTCCCTCCCTCACAAGGGGGTGCCACCCTGGAGCACCTCCCTCTGCAATACCATCCTACTGACACAGACCGACCTGGTCTGTACCATCAGCTCCCCAGACACATCCAGCCCTGTTTCAAATCCATCCCTGCACATTGCTGCAAACTCTCTTAGAATCTCAGTTCTTCACCTGGTTCAGTTCAGCTCAGTTCAGTCGCTCAGTCGTGTCCTGCTCTTTGAAACCCCATGGACTGCAGCACGCCAGGCATCCCTCTCGGTCACCAACTCCCAGAGCTTGCTCAAACTCATGTCCATTGAGTCGGTGATGCCATCCAGCCATCTCATCCTCTGTCGACCCCTTCTCCTCTTGCCTTCAATTTTTCCCAGCATCAGGGTCTTTTCAAATGAGTCAGTTCTTCACATCAGGTGGCCAATATTGGAGCTTCAGCTTCAACATCAGTTGTTCCAATGAATATTCAGGACTGATTTCCTTTAGGATTGACTGGTTGGATCCCCTGTAGTCCAAAGGACTCTCAAGAGTCTTTGCCAACACCACAGTTCAAAAGCATCAATTCTTCAGCACTAGCTTTCTTTGTAGTCCAACTCTCACATCCATATATGACTACTGGAAAAACCATAGCTTTGACTAGATGAACCTTTGTTGGCAAAGTAATGTCTCTGCTTTTTAATAAGCCTTCTAGGTTGGTCATAACTTTTCTTCCAAGGGGCAAGTGTCTTATAATTTCATGGCTGCAATCACCATCTGCAGTGATTTTGGAGCCCAAAAAAATAAAGTCTGACACTGTTTCCATTGTTTCCTCATCTATTTGCCGTGAAGTGATGGGACCATATGCCATGATCTTAGTTTTCTGAATGTTGAGCTTTAAGCCAACTTTTTCACTCTCCTCTTTCACTTTTATCAAGAGGCTCTTTAGTTCTTCACTTTCTGCCATAAGGGTGGTGTCATCTGCATATCTGAGGTTATTGATATTTCTCCCAGTAATCTTGATTCCAGCTTGCGCTTCACCCAGCCCAGTGTTTCTCATGATGTGCTCTGCAAATAAATTAAATAAGCAGGGTGACAATGTACAGCCTTGATGTACTCCTTTTCCTATTTGGAACCAGTCTTTTGTTCCATGTCCAGTTCTAACTGTTGCTTCCTGACCTGCATACAGTTTTCTCAGGAGGCAAGTCAGGTGGTTTGGTATATCCATCTCTTGAAGAATTTTCCACAGTTTGTTGTGATCCACACAGTCAAAGACTTTGGCATAGTCAATAAAGCAGAATAGATGTTTTTTGGAACTCTCTCACTTTTTCAATGATCCAGTGGATATTGGCAATTTGATCTCTGCTTCCTCTGCCTTTTCTAAAACCAACTTGAACATCTGGAAGTTCACAGTTCATGCACTGTTGAAGCCTGGCTTGGAGAATTTTGAGCATTACTTTACTAGCATGTGAGATGAGTGTAATTGTGTGGTAGTTTGAGCATTCTTTGGCATTGCCTTTCTTAGGGATTTGAATGAAAACTGACATTTTCCAGTCCTGTTCTCAGCCACTGCTGAGTTTTCCAAATTTGCTGACATATTGGGTGCAGTACTTTCACAGCATCATCTTTTAGGATTTGAAATAGCTCAACTAGAATTCTATCACCTCCACTAGCTTTGTTCATAGGGATGCTTCCTAATGCCCACTTGATTTCACTTTTCAGGATGTCTGCCTCTAGGTGAGTGATCACACCATCATGATTATCTGGGTCATGAAGATCTTTTTTGTATAGCTCTTCTGTGTATTCTTGCCACCTCGTCTTAATATCTTCTGCTTCTGTTAGGTCCATACCATTTCTGTCCTTTATTGTGCCCATCTTTGCATGAAATGTTCCCTTGGTATCTCTAATTTTCTTGAAAAGATCTCTAGTCTTTCCCATTCTATTGTTTTCCCCTATTTCTTTGCATTAATCACTGAGGAAGGCTTTATCTTGCTATTCCTTAGAACTCTGCATTCAAATGGGTGTATCTTTCCTTTTCTCTTTTGCCTGTCACTTCTCTTGTTTTCACAGTTATTTGTAAGGGCTTGTCAGACAACCATTTTGCTTTTTTGCATTTCTTTTTCTTGGGGATGGTCTTGATCACTGCTTCCTGTACAATGTCAGAACCTCCACCCATAGTTATTCAGGCACTCTGTCTATCAGATCTAATCCCTTGAATATATTTGTCTCTTCCACTGTATAATCATAAGGGATTTGATTTGGGTCATACCTGAGTGGTCTAATGGTTTTCTCTACTTTCTTCATTTTAAGTCTGAATTTGGCAATAAGGAGTTCATGATCTGAGCCACAATCAGCTCCCAGTCTTGTTTTTGCTGACTATATAGAGCTTCTCCATCTTTGGCTGCAAAGAATATAATCAATCTGATTTCAGTGTTGACCATCTGGTGATGTCCATGTGTAGAGTCTTCTCTTGTGTTGTTGGAAGAGGGTGTTTGCTATGACCAGTGTGTTCTCTTGGCAGAACTCTATTAGCCTTTACCCTGCTTCATTCTATATTCCAAGGCCAAATTTGCCTGTTACTCCAGGTATCTCTTGACTTCCTACTTTTGCATTCCAGTCCCCTATAAGGAAAAGGACATCTTTTTTGAGTGTTATTTCTAGAAGGCCTTGTAGGTCTTCATAGAACCATTCAACTTCAGGTTCTTCAGCATTACTGGTCGGGGCATAGCCTTGGATTACTGTGATATTGAATGGTTTGCCTTGGAAATGAACAGAGATCATTCTATCCTTTTTGAGTTTGCATCCAAGTACTGCATTTTGGACTCTTCTGTTGACTATGAGAGATACTCCATTTCTTCTAAGGGATTCTTGCCCACAGTAGTAGATATAATGGTCATCTGAGTTAAATTCACCCATTCCAGTCCATTTTAGTTTGCTGATTCCTGAAATGTCAACGTTCACTCTTGCCATCTCCTGTTTGACCACTTCCAATTTACCTTGATTCATGGACCTAACATTCCAGGTTCCTACGCAATGTTGCTCTTTATAGCATCAGACTGTACTTCCATCACCAGTCACATCCACAAATGAGTGTTGTTTTTGCTTTGGCTCCATCTCTTCATTCTTTCTGGAGTTATTTCTCAACTGATCTCCAGTAGCATATTGGGCCGCTGTTCATGGGCTTCTCAAGGCAAGAATACTGAAGTGGTTTGCCATTCTCTTCTCCAGTGGACCACATTTTGTCAGAACTCCCCACCATGACCCGTCCATTTTGGGTGGCCCCTACACGGCATGGCTCATAGTTTCATTGAGTTAGACAAGGCTGTGGTCCATGTGATCAGATTGGTTAGTTTTCTGTGATTGTGGCTTTCAATCTGTCTGCCCTCTGATGGAGAAGGAAAAGAGGCTTATGGAAGTTTCCTGATGGGAGAGACTGACTGAGGGGGAAACTGGGTCTTCACCTGGAAATCTGGAAAAATCTGTGCACCTATAACGTTTTCATAGGGACTTAATGAGATAACATAGGGATGGTATTGTTCACTTTAAAAATAGTCACAGCCTAAAATGTTGAGAGTTATGTTTTATTCAGCAGGAATTTTTAGGACTTCAAGCCCAGGAGGCAGCATCTCAGATAACCTGAGACAACTGCTCCAAGGAGGCCGGGGGGTGGGGTGGGGTGGGGTGGGTGTGGTGGGGGGGGGGTGATGGGGGAGTTTGAGGGGGGGTGTCAGGTTATAGAGAAGCTTTGCAACAAAGGTCAGGTAGTCTGAACATGAAAAGATGATTGTTAATTAAAGAAAAGCAGATATCCAAAGTTAAGGGATGTAGGGCTTTTCTATGTATGGGAAGATGCAAGAGTCTGGACTCACTGAAGTCATTCCTTTCATATGCACCTCAGCTCTCTGGAGCCAGTATCCAGTATTTTCACATTCTGAGTTTCCTTCGGGCTCACAGGCTCATGAAAGAGGGCTGCAATCTCTGATGGCTGTGATATCTTTTGCTTACTGATACCACAGGAAATATTCCATTTATCAGTGCCTAGTGCCCTCCCTAGCTTCTTTCGCATTTGAAAAATTGTATCCTCCCTTCCAGTTCTAATATTCTATGATGCCATGTCATTGCTATTCTGAACAACACTGTAATTCCTAGATGGCAACGCCAAGCTCACACGCTCCTGGATAGCATCCATGAACCTGCCTCCTCCCCGAGTCACACAATCATTCCCAATGGCCTCGTCCAGAAAACAGCCCCAAATCTATGCACACTGGAACAGGACTCAAGTCAGTGCTCACTGGATGGAAGCAAACAGATAATTCACATTTTCTTCCTATAATCTCCACCCCCACACACAAACACGTTCAATGAAAGAAATGGGTTTTAACCCATAACTTACCATACGCCACCTGTCATCCACTTATTGGGGTAATGCCATCTCTTGTGCTCTACAAATGCCGGGAAAGAGCTGCACTGGGATCCCTGAGGTCTTCTGTAGCAGCTGTCCTTCTCTCTAATTCCCAGAATGCCATTGACATCCTGGGCTTCAGCTCAGAGGAGAAGGTCGGGATCTACAAGCTGACAGGCGCCGTGATGCACTACGGGAACATGAAGTTCAAGCAGAAGCAGCGGGAGGAGCAGGCAGAGCCGGATGGCACGGAAGGTACCACACATGGGAAGGGGATGAGGTTCAACTCTCCACCTGGTTCACATGTGGACTGGGTCATGGGAGATAAACGCAGCATTCATCTCAAGAGCTGCTCTTGGAAAACTGTACAGACTGAATTTGGGTTGTCCTTGTGGTTACTGTCACTGTCCTCCGCTTGACAAATGAAAAGACCGAGGCATAAAGAGGGATTCCCAGGTGGTGCGGTGGTAAAAGAATCCATCTGCTAATGAGGCAAAAGAGAAGCAGGTTCGATCCCTGGGTCAGGAAGATCCCCTGGAGAAGGAAATGGCAACCCACTCCAATATTCTTGCCTGGAAAATTCGATGGACAGAGGAGCCTGGAGGGCTACAGTTCATGGGTCTCAGAGTCGGACACAACTGAGCATGGACACACAAAGGCACAAAGCCCGAATTTGAACCCAGGCTCTTTGCCACCAAACTATTCCACATCTCTTGGAGACGAGACAGGTGAACCATTTTGAAGGTAAAACAAGCAGACTTGGTGCCTGTCTCAACATAGCATATCAGGGGTGAAAAAAATAATGTATCATCCCAAGCTTTAACCAGAAAAATAATGGTAGGATCCAGGTAAATGAGCAAAAGGAGAAGGGATAATTTGAGTGAAGAGTAAAACACTCAGCTGGTCACTTAGTAAGTCCTTAACAAACACTGCCCTGAGTTTTTATTAATGTGACTCCCCAACCAGCTCCAAGCAAGGAGGAGCTTGGGAAGCAGCATGCCTCTACTTCTCAATGAGCTCAAGGCAAGCGGCCAGGCCCATTCCAAAGTCCACCGAACTAGTGAACTTTGTGAAATTGCCAGTGTTCAACTGAACTTGACCATCTCCCAGTACTGGCAGGCAAGGCTTTGTGCTTCTCTCTCAAGTATCTGCACGGCACCTTGAGCTTCCCTGGCAGCTCAGACAGTGAAGAATCTGCCTGCAAAGCAGGAGGCCCGGGTTCGATCCCTGAGTTGGGAAGATCACCTAGAGAAGAGAATGGCAACCCACTCCAGTATTCTTGCCTGGAGAATTCCATGGACAGAGGAGCCTGATGGGCTACAGTCTATGGGGCTGTAAAGAGTCAAACACAACTGATGATTAACACTTGTAGAAATTAGGAATGTGTTCAACTTAAATTAATTATCCAAATGGTGCTTCCTTTACTTATACACCATGTTGTTGTATTATCAGATTCCAACAGTATTAAGTAGCTATGTGGTTTTTTTTTTTTCCATTTATTTTTATTAGTTGGAGGCTAATTACTTTACATCATTACAGTAGTTTTTGTCATACATTGAAATGAATTAGCCATGGATTTACATGTATTCCCCCCCTCCCACCTCCCTCTCCACCCGATCCCTCTGGGTCTTCCCAGTGCACCAGGCCCGAGCACTTGTCTCATGTATCCAACCTGGGCTGGTGATCTGTTTCACCCTAGATAATATATATGTTTCAATGCTGTTCTCTTGAAACATCCCACCCTCGCCTTCTCCCAGAGTCCACAAGTCTGTTCTATACATCCGAGTCTCTTTTTCTGTTTTGCATATAGGGTTATCGTTACCATCTTTCTAAAGAAATTACTAGAGCTATGTGTTTTTTTAATGACATTTAAATTTCAAGTTTGTTAAAATTGACCTATTACTAAAGACTATCTATTATAGAAAGCAAAATGAAAGTTCTTGAAAACCCAGGACCCTGGATTATGGGGTCGAAACTCCATGAGATGAGTGCAGGCCTGGGGCTTGTAGGAAAACATAAAAACATCCAAAAGGATCATAGACAATACTTCTGGGAGGACCCAAGGCCCGACTGGATGTTTTAGCAGCTGCTGTCTGTGTGACACCAATTCTTCTTTTCCTTCAGTGGCTGATAAGGCTGGGTACCTGATGGGTCTGAATTCTGCAGAAATGCTGAAAGGCCTGTGCTGTCCAAGGGTGAAGGTTGGGAACGAATATGTCACGAAGGGGCAAAACGTCCAGCAGGTAAATGGAAATACTCTGAATCTAATCAACTCGAGTGTTTTTCTATTTTCAGTCTCATCCTGAAGTTCTTTCAGTTGCAGGGATCAGAAAAACATATGCAACTGGCTACAGCATGGAAAAGGAATTCATTCTTCGGGCTCAGGGTAACTCACTGAGCGCCTTGGTGCTATGAGGGCCTGGAATCAGGGAGTGAAGAGCCCTCTGGAGCCAGACAGCCTCCTTCTCAGGGACTCTAGACTGTCTTCTCTCTCCTGCTCTGTGTTCTCACTAGGCAGATAAGCTTTCCTTACCTCCCCTACCTGTGACCACCCCAGAGCTCCCAAGTTTACATCTTCGTGATTCCATCCTCATCCTGAGACCAACATCTTTTTGATCCCAATACCAAATTCTCAGGAGAGACACTCTGTTTAACCCAACTTGGAACAAATATCCACGTCTGGTTCAATTAGGTGTGGCCAGGGCTAGAGTCATGTGTTATATCCATCCTTGGCAGAAAACGAGCTTTGTAAATGGAATTGACCTCGTGAACTGAGAAGATGCCTTGAGACAGATGTAATGTCAGGTTAAAATGCATGAAATTGCCAGTATCCTGCTGCCTTTGACTTTCAAGACCTCCACTTTGTAGGTTTCATAAATATACTAATCTGAGGGTTGAGTGGATGATCCTTTTTCAAGGTGACCAATTCGGTGGGTGCTCTTGCCAAAGCCGTCTATGAGAAGATGTTCCTGTGGATGGTCACCCGCATCAACCAGCAGCTGGACACCAAGCAGCCCAGGCAGTACTTCATCGGGGTCTTGGACATCGCTGGCTTTGAGATCTTTGACGTGAGTTGTTTGGATCAATGACAGACCTCAAATGGCCCTTCTGCTTTGTGTCTGCTTTGTTGAATCACCCCTGGATTTTCCAGACTCACTTAAATTATTTGGTATCTAAAATACCCAGTTCAACAGCCTGGAGCAGCTGTGCATCAACTTCACCAATGAGAAACTGCAACAGTTCTTCAACCACCACATGTTCGTGCTGGAGCAGGAGGAGTACAAGAAGGAAGGCATCGAGTGGGAGTTCATTGACTTCGGGATGGACCTGGCCGCCTGCATCGAGCTCATCGAGAAGGTAAGAAACACTGTTCCCCGGGGCAGCTCCTCATTGGCTGGGCCACCGCCTCTTTGCTCTAACACTTCTCTGCTAACATGCTGGCTCCCTAAACCTATGTCCCCAGGCTCTGAACCTTCAGAGAGCTGAATTCCCAGGGCAGAAAGGGTAAATGTTTGGAAAGCTCCCAGAATCTGTTCAGACAATTAAAGAGGTATGTGAGTGATTAAGATCCAAGGGCTCAGTGATCCCCAAGAATGTGAATGAAGCTCAGGGGTGACTGGGCATTTCACACATACCTGACTTGTCCAAAGTCCCAAGGAGGAGGGACCGTGGAGCAGTGGGCTTCTTGGAGGAATGTTACTATGAAAAGAGAGGATGATATTAACTTTTTAAAAAAGAATTCCCATCACATTTTGAGCACTGGTTGTGTTGGAAGCCTGTCTTCCTAAGTTGGCTACTGAAAAACCCAGATTTTATTGCTTGAAATATTACTCATATGATATTTATGTCTATGCATGGAAGGAAATGGCAACCCACTCCAGTATTCTTGCCTGGAGAATTCCATGGACAAAGGAGCCTGGCAGGCTACTGTCCATGAGGTCGCAAAGAGTCGGACATGACTCAGCAACTATCACTCACTCACTCACTCACTCATGCAACTTTACATTTTTTGTAAATTTGTTCCTAAAAGGGGGTAAGTTGGGGGAAACATAGCTTTTTTTTTTTCCTTCCTATGTAGGAAAAAACTTAGTTTTTCCCTACTGTGCGTTTCTCTTCTATTCATTTGCTTTACTACTCACTCAGAGCACTTCATTTCTTATATTTCTGGTCACCAAACATATGGAGGTTTTTCCTCATGACAGCAAGCAATCCTCTGCAACATTAACTGGTCGTCCTACAATTTAACTCAATTCTGGCACTCTCTACCCAGAGATGCCAGGTTCAAGCAGTAGGTCCCCAGGTGTCCTACAACTTCTGAGCTAGTTGGCTACAAATCAAAGTTTCTCACAACCCTGTCCTCAGGTTTAATTAATTTACTAGAGGGGTTCACAGAGCTCAGGAAAACAGTTACATTTACCAGTTTATTAAAGGATTTGATAAAGAAAACAGATGAGGGACTTCCCTCGTGGTCCAGGGGTTAAGACTCTGTGCTTCCAATCCTCGGTACCCAGGTTTGATCCCTGGTTAGGGAACTAAGATCCCACATGCCACACATTGTGGCCAAAAAATAAAATAAAATAAAAAGTAAATAAATAATAAAAAAAAAATTTTAAGTGTACAGATGAACAGCCAGATGAAGAGACATATGGAACGAGATCTGGGAGAGTCCCAAATGCAAGCGCTTCTGTCCCCAAAGCTTGGATTGTGTCACCCTCCCAGTGTGGACATGTTTGCCAACCTGGAAGTTCTCAAAATCACCTACAACTAGGATTTTATGGAGGCTTCCTCATGTAGGCACAATCAATCATTAGCTGCATTTCCAGCCCCTCTCCCCTCTCTGGTGGATGGGGGAGGGGATGAAAATCCCAAGCTTCTCATCATGGCTTGGTCTTTCTGGTGACCAGCCCTCAGCCAGGGGCCCCCAGCCCAGAGTCACCTCAAGAGAACAACAGATGCTCTAGTACCCTTATCATTAGGACATTACAGAAGCTTTAGAAGCTCTTTGCCAGGAACCAGGGACAGAGACCAGTATATATATTTTCTACTATCTCACAAAGAGCTGCACTTACATATGTGCAATCTCATCCCATGCTTTTTTGTTCAGCAAACATTAAATAAGCACCTACTGTGCTGCTGTGCTTAATGTTAAGCACTATTCTACCATGGCACTGAGCGGACCAGCAGCCTTGCTCTCGCAGCACTGACATCCCAGTGTTCCTAGTTACACTGACAGCACCAAAGAAGCTGCCCTTGGGTCCTTCAGAAGATGGAGTCGCTGGGGATGTACTAGTGAACACTGAGGACAGTCTATTATCCTCCCTCCAGCCTATGGGCATCTTCTCCATCCTGGAAGAGGAGTGCATGTTCCCCAAGGCCACGGACACCTCCTTCAAGAACAAGCTGTATGACCAGCACCTGGGCAAGTCCAACAACTTCCAGAAGCCCAAACCTGCCAAGGGCAAGGCTGAGGCCCACTTCTCCCTGGTGCACTATGCGGGCACCGTGGACTACAACATTGCCGGCTGGCTGGACAAGAACAAGGACCCCCTGAATGAGACGGTGGTCGGGCTGTACCAGAAGTCTTCACTGAAGCTGCTCTCCTTTCTTTTTTCCAACTATGCTGGTGCAGAAGCAGGTGACATCCTTTTTTAAAATCCCCCCTTGTGGAAACTATGTAATCACAGCTCATGAAGAACCAATAATTGGACGTGAGCTTCAGGATGACTTTGATTTGTCTGTTTCTGTTTTTCTTTCTCCTACTTCTATTCTTCCTCTTCCTTAAGAGATTGAGTTCTAATCATATGACCCACAATTCTACTCCTGGGTATACATCCCTCCCCAAAAACCCACTAATTTGAAAAGATATATGCACCCAAATATTTATAGCAGCATTATTACAGTTGCCAAGGTATGGAAGCAGCCTGTGTCTATCACCAGGAAAACAGATAAAGAAGATGTGGTAATATCCTGTATGTGTGTATACACACATATATAATGGAATATTACTCAGGGCCTTAAGCTAAGAGAAATAAGTCAGATAGAGAAAGACAAATACTGTATGATATCACTGATTTGTGGAATCTTAAAAAACCAAACTCCTAGAAACAGAGATTAGATTTGTGGTTGCCAGAGGTGGGAGGTGAGAGCTGGGGAAGAATTGGGTGAAGGGGGTTAAAAGGTGCATATTTATGATTATAACATAAATAAGTTCTGTGGTTGTGATGTACAGTGTCACAACGATAGTTAATAATTCTGTATTGTATATTTGAAAGCTGCTAAGAGAGTAGATTTTAAAAGCACTCAACACAAGAAAAAAACTAATTATGGAGGTGATAGACGTTAAGTAGCAGTGATTATTTTGCAGTATATACAAATATCAAATCATCCCTTTGTACACCTTAAATTTATACAATGTTATATGTCAGTTACAGCTCAATAAAATGGGTGGGGGTGGGTAGGAAGGCCACCACTGTGTCCTCAGGACTCACCAGACATATCCCCTGTGTCTGTCTGTCTCCAGGTGACTCCGGGGCAAGCAAGAAGGGTGGGAAGAAGAAGGGCTCCTCTTTCCAGACCGTGTCTGCTGTGTTCAGGGTTTGTTTTTTCACACCTTCCACATTCAGTTGTCTTTCTGCCCAGTGAAACAGCGTTTGGAAAGGTAAATGTGCTTCTTCTGGTTTGTGCCCCAGGAAAATTTAAACAAATTGATGACCAATTTAAGAAGCACTCACCCTCACTTTGTGCGATGTCTGATTCCCAATGAGACTAAGACACCTGGTGAGTAAGAATCCACCAGAACAGGACTCCCTGAAACATGAGCAAAACTCCGTGGGAGATGTGCACACACGAGTGTGTGCATGTGTCGGCGAGTCTGTGTGCATGTGCGTGTGTGCCTCCCTGAAGACGGGGTCATGGTAGCCTTTATCTCTTTTCAGCCTATGAAATAGGGCTCCCAGATTTAGCAGATTAAAAATATGAGACCCCTCCCCATTAAATTCAAATTTCAGATAAGACAGTGAAAATTTTCTTAGTATAACTATGACCCATGCACTATTTGGATATACTTACACTGAAATAATTATTTTACTATTTCTCTGAAATTCAAGTTCAAACTGGGCATCTTTTATTTCATCTTTTATTTCTATATCCCTACTATGAAATTATTTCCAAAATACTATGTATTGGGTTGGCCAAAAAGTTTGTTCAAGTATTCCATAAGATGTTATATACGAACTCTTTGGCCAGCGCATCATCAACTCAGTGGACATAAATTTGAGCAAACTCTGGGAGATAGTGAAGGACAGAGAAGCCTGGCGTGCTGCAGTCCGTGGGGTCACAAAGAGTCGGACATGACTGGGTGACTGAACAACGACAACACATATATAGGTACACTAGATTCATAACTTTCATAAGGTTATGGAAAAAAAAACTCCCCCCTCCCCCAAAAAATTAGGAGCCACTATATTTGGCAAATAATCAACTTAGGTCTTCCATAATATAAACAGAATCAATAACAACTGTTTTCTGAGCCCACTACAGTCACATTATTATGTTATGTATTGTAACATTATTATGTTGCTGCTTATAACAGTTCACTGCAAGATGAGGGTGCTTATCTCCATTTCATAAGTGAGGAAATCGAGAAGCAGACACCAAATATATAGACATAGCACACCATGCAATGAAGTAGACCTTGAACCATCCCCAGTCTTGGATTCACAAATATTCTTGGAGTAGGGCTGAGATTCAGGGCTCATAAAGAAAAGAACAGACCATCACATACACTGTGGCTATGAGGCAGCTCACTGATCAGCCAAGCTGTTCCATCCCGAAGACTGGGCTTCTGGCATCAAGCCCTGCTTCAGCAGCATTACAGGAGAGCAGATGATGCAGGAAAACAGCCCAGCTCCACCTGTGACTGCTCAAGGGACCACAGCCGAGTCCTTTAGCTTTCTAGTCTATAAAAGGAGGATCAGATGGCATTTTATTGATTCATTCACCTAGTTACTTACTCATTTATTTACTGAGTGAAAGTGATAGTCACTCAGTTGTGTCCAACTCTTTACAGTCCCATGGACTATTGCCTGCCAGGCTCCTCTGTCCATGGGATTCTCCAGGCAAGAATACTGGAGTGGGTAGCCATTCCCTTCTCCAGGGGATCTTCCCGACCCAGGGATCAAATCCAGGTCTCCTACATTGCACGCAAATTCTTTACCCTATGAGCCACCAGGGAAACCCTATTAGTGAGCACTTACAAATGTTGACTCATTTTGTAAATATTAACCCCCTTCACCCTCCTTAGAGGGTTGTTGTGAGAATTAAATAAGCTAGTACATGCATAGCATTTAAAACAGGACCAATCATAAGAGAAAAAATTGTAACTGTGTATGGTGATGGGGGTTAACTGGACTTCTTGCAGCAATCATTTCATAATATATACAAATATGGTTGTACACCTGAAACTAATAAAATGTCATATGTGAATGATACCTCAATTTTTAAAAAATGCTAGTAGATAGCACTACAACAGTAGTTGCAGATGAATTTAAATAAACTCTGTCAGTTCATGATTGATGAGGCAGACAAAAATATGTAAGAGTGCATGCAATATAATAAATTGTATGGTCAACCTCGTCAAAATATCAAACACAGTAATGACAGAAGAGGCTTCTTCTTTGCATATTCTCATGAAACCCTTGCACCTGATTATTTACTAGGCCACCAAGGAAAATAATAAAAACAAAACAATATAGGGCCAAACACATTATGAACACTCTGCAAATGTTGGCTGTCAATTATAGTAATAATAAAAACTGTTGTTATTATGAGAATAATAATGATGAGAGACATTTCTAGATCAAGACAACTATTCTGTCCTCATCAGAGTCAAGAGCGACGAACAGGGCAAAGATTAATATTTTGGCTTTTAGTCCCATGGTTTTGGGGTGCTAGAGTCTCCCCAGAATGTTGAGATTATTTCTACTGGCACCAAACCTTCCCATTCGAGTCTGGGTATCCAAGGGTCTCATGGTGCCCAGAGCATCAGAGAAAACAGTGGAAAGGCCGCCAACAGGCCCTGGGCTCCTCTCTCTCCAGGCGTGATGGACCACCACCTGGTCCTGCACCAGCTGCGCTGTAACGGGGTCCTGGAGGGCATCCGCATCTGCAGGAAGGGCTTCCCCAGCCGGATCCTCTACGGGGACTTCAAACAGCGGTATGTCGCCTGCGTTTCCATCTCTCTCCTTTGGAGGGTACCTTCTGCATCCCCCAAAGGCACTCCTGCAGCTGGGTGTTGGGTGAGCTCCCAAGGTTTCCATAGGATTCTTCTGCTGGGGCGACAAGCCTTTGCACAGAGCAAGGGCTGGACCACCCTAAAGCAATCCCAAGATTAGAGCCCAGACACTCGAGCCTGACTGTGACTCCAGACCAGGGTTTCTCAACCCCTGCACTGTGGATATTTAGGGCTAGATAATTCTTTATTGTGAGGACTGTCCTGTGTGTTACATGATTTTAGCAGCACCCCTGGCCTCAACCCACAGTTGCTGGTAGCAACCACACCACCTCAATCTCAGACATTGCCCAATATCCCCCAGTTGAGATTCCCTGCTCTAGACCAATGCTCTCCTCCCGACTGCCATCTGGGCCCACAAATCCAGGCCTTGCCCAGGAGGGACAGGTGGGAAGAGGACACTCTAGAATGACCACTAGCTTGCAGGTCACAGCTGATTTCAAGGTTCTTTAAAGTCAGATAAGAGTCATCTCCTCTGAAAGCACCAACCCAGCCATGCACTCAGCTGGCCTTGCTTCCATATGTTTCTCTCCCTCCTGTCACAGCCCACTTGCCTAAAATCAACCCCTAGATTCCCCTCTGCCAGACTAGTCACTGTATAATATTCCATTTCCTTCTATGGCTGGAGCGAGAGAAGGTTCTAGAAGGCCTGGTCTCAGGCACAGAGCCTTTCGTAGGAGTTGAATCCATTGGGAAATTTTGCCCCTCAACTGAAACCTCCACCCTCCCCAGAACTGCCCAATTGGTGGGGGGATGTAGGTAGGTGCCAGTCCTGACCTGGCCTCCAGTGCAGGTGAGGCGTCTCCTGGGCTCACATGTGCTGGGCCAGCTGCTGGCATGGCCTTGGCCCCCCAGCAGCAGTGGTTCCCTGGATTCTGCCTCCCAGACTCCACCCTGGGTACGGGGGACACCACCACCTCCTGTCCCAGAGAGACCGGGCTGGGACCCCACTGGGCTCCGTGGCCCCGGGGCCTGAGCAGGGAGGAGCAGGAAACAGCAGACCCTCAGGAAGCAGCAGGGCCCAGCATCCTCCCGGCTCCACCCAGGGCTGTGTCACCAGAGGCCCTTCTCCAGACCATTCACACCCAGGCCCCACGCTGACCCCTCACCTTCCCTCATCAGGTACCGGATCCTCAATGCCAGTGCCATCCCAGAGGGGCAGTTCATTGACAGCAAAAATGCTTCCGAGAAGCTTCTGAACTCCATTGATGTGGACCGGGAGCAGTATAGATTCGGCCACACCAAGGTGAGCACAGGTGGGGCAGGGACGACCCCCACCCTAGGTAACCCCCAGGCCAATGGGGTTAACCCCCAACCCCCTTTTGAACTGTGGTGTTAGAGAAGACTCTCGAGAGTCCTTTGGACTGCAAGGAGATCCTACCAGTCAATCATAAAGGAAATCAGTCCTAAATATTCATTGGAAGGACTGATGCTGAAGCTGAAACTCCAGTACTAAACTCCAGCGAAGAACTAGCTCATTGGAAGAGACCCTGATGCTGGGAAAGATTAAAGGCAGGAGGAGAAGGGATGACAGAGGAGGGGATGTTTGGATGGCATCACCAACTTGATGGACATGAGTTTGAGCAAGCTCCGAGACTTGGTGATGGGCAGGAAGGCCTGGCGTGCTGCAGTCCATGGAATCACAAAGAATCAGACACAACTGAGCGACTGAACTGAACTGGGCTGCTTGTGAGCTGATGGGAGGAAAGGTGCCTCTTTCCCCTTCCGGGCAGCCTGACCTTCCCTTGCCCAGAAGCCCAGGCCAAGGGAACTCTGCCCAGGTATAGGAAGGTCTCTCTATGCTGATTTTAAGTGTCTAGAGGTTTAATTGGAAGTCCCAGCCCCAGCAGCAATAGAAGAAATCAACAGGAGCAGAGAATGAGTGCCCCTAAACGGTTAGGAGCCAAAGAGAACAGAGAACACAGAATTCCAGGGACCGTGAGGTCCTGAGAAGAATTATAACCAACAAAAATGATCACCATTATTGAGCACATGTGCATTGAGACCTGTGACATGCCTTCTATACACATTTTACCGAATCTTCCAGATCACCTGATGGTGATAAGGGTGGTACTTACTTCATGGGGTTATTGGGAGGCTCCCAGAGGACAAGAGACTTGTTCAAGGTCACGTGGGGAGTGGGTGACAAAGGCCAGCTGCAAATCCTGGCCTGACTCCGAAGTTCTGTGTCCTGAAAGGGGCCAGGGGACCATCAACCCCATTAGGGAAAAGCCTGCGGCCCCCACAGGTGCCCTGCTTCCTGGGAACATCACAGGGGCAGAGGAAGCCCTGCAGGTATGGGCAGCGCTGGGAGGGGCCCTGAGGGTGGGACTCACCTCCTCAGCTGGGCGGAGAGATAGGAGGATGAGGATTGGAGTGGGGGGGGCAGAGGCATCTGTGAGTCCCTTTGTGATTATATTTCTGCTCCATCCTTGCTTCCTGCACGTGAACTCCATCAGAATCTGTCCACCTGGGCCAGTGGGGCCTGGAACATACCTTGGAACAGGACACAGAGGGGCTCCTGCAGAGAACATAGCCCCCAAAAACAGAGTCTTGAGAGCCAGATGGCTGCTGGTCCCAAGCCAGGGCTCCAAGTCCAGGGCTAGGGCTAGACAGAGACAGCCCCCCCTTGAGTGCACAGGCTGTGGATGATCTCTCCTTTCACACAGGTATTCTTCAAAGCTGGGCTCCTGGGCCTCTTGGAGGAGATGAGGGACGAGAAGCTGGTGACCCTGATGACACGCACGCAGGCCTTATGCCGGGGCTACCTGATGCGGGTGGAGTTCAAGAAGATGATGGAGAGGAGGTGATGCAAGCCCTCGCCTCCCCGCCCTCCTCCCTGGAGCTGACCATCGCTTTGTGTTTTAGTCTTAAGATGTTCACTTATTTGTCCCACATTTACTGAGCCACAGTTCTGTGCTGGGGCCTCTGCTTGACACTGGGGATGCAGAAAAAAAATTTCTGGCCCCCAGGAGCCCACAGAAGAGTGGGAAGCAGACAACTGCTTGGCTAGTTTTCACGCTTGTGACAAGCATAGTGTCAGTTGTATTCAGGGCCAGGTGGACAGATTAGGGGCTAGGGTTGGCATGAAAGGGCAGCAAAAAAGAAAGAGCTTTCCAAAGGAGGCCTTGCATGGCTGGAGGAAGGGTGGCCTGGGGGTTGGGGGGAGCAAAAGCAGGTCACTTGACTGGAGCGAGGAGAGGCTGGCAGTGGAGGTCCCCACCTGCCACCTTGAGGAGCCCAGGTTAACTCTTCCACCTGATGGGGGGCCACGGAGGAGACGAGTGAGAGGATCAGATTTGTTTCAATATCTCAGACAGGTCACCTGGGGGACCTTCCTGGCAGGCCAGTGGTTAAGACACCACGCTTCCACTGCAGAAGGCACAGGTTTGATCCCTGTTCCAGGAAGTAAGATCCCACTTGCCACACGGTATGGCCATAAAACAAAAAGCACACACACTCAAAGAGGTCACTGGCAGCCGCAAGAAGAGCAGGCCTGAAGGCACAAGACGGGCCAAGGCCAGGCTGTAGCAGAAGTCCAAATAGAAGATGACAGGACCTGAATCAGGGAACAGATGATGGGGGAGAGAGGACGGAAGGGACTGAATGAAGCTTGAAGGGCCTTAGGCCTTCAGTAACGCAACAGGAGGCACAGCAGCACTGCGGCCAGTCCTGTGTGCGGATTCACTGGAAGCCCTTCTCCCTGGTCCCTGTCCTTCACTGCCTCCCGGAGTTTGCTCAGACTGACCACCTGAGGGTGAGCATTTTCAGGAGGGTGGTGGAGGTGGAAGCCAGCTGGATGGAGCCTCTCTCACCTCCCAAATTTGCACATGCTGCTTCCTCTCCTCTTCGTTTGCAGAACAGACTCTGGAGCTCATGGGACGGGTACGGCCAAACTGTACCTCCTTCCCTCCCACCTGACTGATAAGGGTGAAGGTCTAGGGGCCCACGGGGCCAGGGGGTGGAGACTGCCCCTTGCTGTGGTCTATTAACCCCCGTCCTAACAATACACAGGGACTCCATCTTCTGCATCCAGTACAACATCCGATCTTTCATGAACGTCAAGCACTGGCCCTGGATGAACCTGTTCTTCAAGATCAAGCCCCTGCTGAAGAGCGCGGAGGCCGAGAAGGAGATGGCCACCATGAAGGAAGACTTTGAGAGAGCCAAGGAAGAACTGGCCAGATCTGAGGCTCGCCGAAAGGAACTGGAGGAGAAAATGGTGTCCCTGCTGCAGGAGAAGAATGACCTCCAGTTGCAGGTCCAGTCTGTAAGTATCTCCCCGAGGCCAGGAGGAGCCATCAGAGTTTATTCAAGAGATAGTGGTGCCACCCAGTGGGATCCTGGGGTATTACATCACTACCCTGCTAGTAAAAGGAGGCCAGCCCGGGCTTGTGGACTCAATACACTGCAAAACACATCTGCAAAGTGAATTTCTGCTCACTTTATTTCTCCCTGCCTTCTACAGCAGAGTCGGATGTATTTTTGCTGTGGGCATGAGGGGGATGTGTTTGTCATAATAAAAAATCTGTCAGTGATGTACCAAGTCTTTTTAAAAATCATGTAACTAAATCACTGGGAGTTCCCTGGTGGCCTAGTGGTTAGGATTCCAGGTTTTCACTGCCATGGCCTAGGTTCAATTCCTGGTCAGGGAACTAAGGTCCTGTAGGCTGAGTGGTTCAACCAAAAAATTTAAAGATAAAAACATTTTAAAAAATTAAAGATATGCATATTTTCAAAGATATAGGGAAAATGAAGCTGTATATCTAGTACATAACACTCTAGCAGCGTAATGGTCTCATTTCACAGAGTCAAGACATTTAGTGTTTGCTCTTTTTAATAAACTCCCAATACATTTACCCTCTGCCTTAAGTGCATAGCACCTCCTCCTCCCCTTCACCTTCCCAAGCACAGTGACCACAAGAACAAGTTTTGGAACCAGATATCTGGGTTTACAGCCCAGGTCCTCCACTTGGCAGTTGTGTGACCTCAGGCAGCTGACTTATCTTCTTTGTGCCTCGGTTTTCTCAACTGTGAAATGGGCACAGCAATAGCCCCTCACCTCTTAGGGTAGCTGGGAGGCTCAGATGAATTCATGCATGTAACACAGAACATGTTCAGTAAACACAGAAGGCTATTCTTGCCAGACTCTTTTTATCCATTACCTTGAAATGCGTGTCCAGTTCTCACAACACTGAGAAGTAAGAGAGGATATAATCTGTTTACATTTAACAACATAATCAGCTAATTGTGGCCACTCCAAGAGACTCACTGCAGAGCCTTCTGGGGAATGTACATATTTAATCACTTGTTTCTGTCTATTTGGGGTTTTCTGTTCTGTGGCTTAAGGAAGCAGGCCTCAGGAGTCGTAAGAAGCACTTTGCTGTGGAGAGTTTTAAAAGGTGGTCAAGTTTGGGAAATATTAGTTAGCATGTAAAAGCACAGAGTGGATGAGTTGATCTTCAACTCGTGTAGGAGGAAGAGGGAGATAGCTGGGCGTCCAAATGTGGCAAATTTGCAGAGGCTTTATGAATGCTCCATGTGCCTTGGCTTGAGAATTTCTCTTAAGTAGCTGACACCATTAGTGGCTAAAAAAACAGTATTTGGATTACATACATGTGTATGTGCATGCATGTGTGCACACATGTGCACATATGCGTGTGTATATGTGTGTTTGTGGTGATGACCCATTCCTTGACTTGGGTCCAGATAATGGGCTTCTGGAGGGTAAAGCCCTTCCCTCTGAGGTTGGTCAAGAGGCTGATTAAAAGACAACAGTCTGTAAATAACATGGTCCTACTGTATAGCACAAGGAACTCTACTTCACATCCTGTGATAAACTATAATGGAAAAGAATATGAAAAAGAATGTGAATCTATATAAATGAATCACTTGGCTGCACAGCAGAGATTAACACAACACTGTAAATCAACTATCCTTCAAAAAATAAATTAGAAAAAAACAATGATCTGCTTGGTTTGTTTTTGTTTTTTGTGTTTTTAGGAAACAGAAAACCTGATGGATGCCGAGGAACGGTGTGAGGGACTCATCAAAAGCAAGATTCAGCTGGAGGCCAAAGTGAAGGAGCTGAACGAGAGGCTGGAAGAGGAGGAGGAGATGAATTCTGAACTGGTTGCCAAGAAGAGGAACCTGGAAGATAAATGCTCCTCCCTCAAAAGAGACATTGACGACCTGGAGCTGACCCTCACCAAGGTGGAGAAGGAGAAGCATGCCACGGAGAACAAGGTGGGCATCCCCACCCCTCCTCCCAGGAGGAGACATGTGGGGAGGGAATTGCCTGGAAGTGGGAGGGGAATGATCTGCCTCTGCCCTGTTCTTAAATCCATGGGCTCTTCCCCTGCCCCTGCTACCTGCCTGGTCCCACCACAAGCTTCTAGACCCAACCCTTCCTCTACAAAGCAAGAGATCCCTCAGGAGAGGCACTTGGCACAGGGAAGCCAAGAATCGTGCCCACAGATCAGGGAGGCAGGTGGTGAAGGAGGCAGAAAACTGAACCACACCAAGGACTGGCAGGAAGGTTAGAGGTACAGGGACCCTCATGCATTACTGGTAAAGTGTAGACTAATGCAGCCTACGGGAAAGCCATCCAGAAATTCCTAGCCGAGTTAAGAATCCATGCATCCTTCAACCCAGGATTCTGCTTCTGGGTATACAGACCAAGGAGTTCTTCTGCCAGGTCCACAAGGGGACATGTATGAGGAGGCTCACGGCAGCATTTCTTGTGGTGGGGGGGATGGATGCTGGAGGCAGGATCAGGGTCCACCGGGGGGCAGGTGGAGAGGTGAGATGTGGAGGACACACAACAGGGTGTACCACACAGCCACTGGGACAATGAGATGGATGTGTAAGACCTAGTGCTGAGTGTGGGGACAAAGGAAGAAAATGAAATATATAGCATGAAACTATTTATGTAGACTAAAATTACATGCACACAAAATAACACATACTTCACAAAAATTCATGGAAAGTACAATCCATGATTCACATCATCTTTGTTCCCAGGGAGGTAGAGATGACTCAAGGCAGTGTCGAATGGACAACTGGGCGTTGATAGGGAGGTGATAGGCAGGGGCGGGGACTGGCAAACTGGAGAGCACTTGCCCTGCCCCCAGGTGGCAGCAAGGACCCAGTGCCAGCCAATTGTTGCCAGGTGGGGATGTGAACACCACATGGCCAAAGTTTCTGATTTTCCTTGAGAAATCAGACATCCAGATTTCAGGTGAAATCTCAATTTTTCCCCCAATGTTTACAACTTATTCAAAAGTTGTAAACTATAGTTGTAAACTATCATGTGGCCAGATTTGGCCCACAGGTCAGGAATTAACAACTTCTGACCTGGATGAGTGTTGCACGTGGGAAACAGTCAATTTAATGCTTTAAAGCTCCATGGTTGGTGCTCTTGCCCTTCTTCCTGACACAGGGGACTCCCCATGCTGGATTTTCTTGTATAACACCTCCTGCCTATTCCTCTTCCCCTTCCTGCCTCATTCTAAACCCTGGCCAGCTAATAAACAAATTCCCATGGGTATAATCTGATGAGTATAGGTTGATGAGTATGTGTTGTTCTTTGGAGGCAGCATATTTGCATTGATAATGTCCTTCTGTATACCATATGATGTCCTCTTTAAAAAAAATTATCCTAAAGGGCCCTGTGATAGGCCAGTGAGGACTGAAAAACACTAGAGGCTGCCAATTTCAGGATGATGCAGCCAACACCATGGGCACCTGCTGGAGAGGCAAAGAAGCGTAACCAAAACAGAGAAAGTCAAAGGAAAAAAAAAGAATCAATAGCCTTTGCTGGAAGCTTCTGGTTTAATTGTTTGAACTGGTTTCAACTGGTGATGATACTCTCTTAGGTAAAGAATCTTTCAGAAGAAATGACAGCACTTGAAGAAAACATTTCCAAACTGACCAGAGAGAAGAAATCTCTGCAGGAAGCCCACCAGCAAACACTGGATGATCTTCAGGTTGAAGAAGACAAAGTCAATGGTCTGATCAAAATAAATGCCAAGCTGGAGCAGCAAACAGATGACGTGAGGATATTTCATTACTATGCCCTAACACTGATGACTTGCAGAAGCAAAGACAAGATGAGGTCTACACAGGATGCAGGGGTTGAGGGTTCTGACTCTGGGGTCAGAATCTCAGCCCCTTCCAAATAAATGTGGAATGCTGAATGAGCCACTTAAACTTGTGAAGCCTCAGTTTCCACCTTGTGAAATGGGGAATCAATTAGCTTTACCTCCAAGAGTTTTCATGGAAAGCTTAGCAAATAGAGTATGTTCAGCAAAATGTTAGCTGCTAATATCACCACCACCATCATCATCACTATCATCCTCACCACCACCATCACCACAATCATCACCATCAACACCATCATCACCATCATCGTCACTGTCACCATCATCACCATCGTCATCACCATCATCATCACCATCATCACTATTATCCCATCACCATCACTATCAGCATCACCGTCAGCATCATCACCATCACCGTCACCATTGTCATCACCACCACCATCACCATCATCACCATCACCACCATCATCACCACTGTCATCACCATCATCACCACCACTATTATCCCATCACCATCACTATCAGCATCACCATCAGCATCATCACCACCAGCATCACCATCACCATCAACACCAACACCACCATCATCACCATCACCGTCACCAACATCATTATCACCAGCATCATCACCATCAGCAGCAGCATCACTATCATCATCATTATTAGCATCCACTTGTAGGTCCTTGGGTTCCAACAGCTCCAATCCTGTTCTAACTTTGTTAAAAATGAGTTTCATTGGTGGCCTGAAAAATTACCATCTATCCCCTCCCTACCCCCACACCAGGTTACACTTTTTTCTTGATATAAGAGCCAGGTTTGAAGATTTAAGGTTTCACTCCCAATCATGGTTAGAATGTTTCCAGATTGCTGCAACTGTCCTGAGGCCAGAGCAGGTGTCCTCCTCCCCAACAACTCCTTTCCCTCACCGCCACCGTCCCCCTATATACACACATTCTTTGCCTAAATCTCCCCACAGCTGCATGGTGCAGGCAGGGGAGAAGATTGATAGTACATAATCTAGACCTTCACAGGCACAGCTGGTGCAGTGCCCTCCCACAGATGCCCCATTTGTTCTGTCTGGGTAAGAGCATGCATCCCCCAGCACCATGTTTCCATCATGGTGCATGGGATAGGCCAAATGGGCATCGACTGAAAGAGGCACTGGGAGGCCTCTGAGGGGATCCAGCCTTTGCCAGAGGAGAGAAGAGGGAGGAGGCAGGGGACCATGCTCCCTCCTGGGGCAGAGGCGAGGGCTCACGCCTACAGGATCCCAGGGACACTGCCCTTGGCTAAGAGGCAAGCTCAGTTCCCAGCAAATCTCAACCCTACCCCACCATGTCTTCTCAGCTGGAGGGCTGCTTAGAGCAGGAGAAGAAACTGCGGGCTGACCTGGAGCGAGCCAAGCGGAAGCTGGAAGGAGACCTGAAGATGTGCCAGGAATCCATCATGGACCTAGAAAATGACAAGCAGCAAGTGGAAGAGAAACTGAAGAAGTAGCTCTTTCATGTGCACCTCTGTGTTTGAGCCTGAAAGCCAACTTCTGCCTTTGAAGGGTGCATAATTCGGGTAATTTAAATATATTTACCTATCTATTTGCAGGAAGGAGTTTGATATCAGTCAGTTACAGACCAAAATTGAAGACGAACAAGTTCACAGTCTGCAGTTACAAAAGAAGATTAAAGAACTGCAGGTAACGTGTGGACACCTTTCCCCAACTGGAAATCCCTGTATCAGGGACCTCCTTGCTCCTTCCCCTAGGTTTCTCTTTTGTTAGTATTTATATATTTGGCTGCACTGGGTGTTAGTTGCAGCAAATGAAATCTTGTGTTGCGTCGTGTGGGCTTAGTTGCCCCACAGCATGTGGGATCTTAGTTCCCAGACCTAGGGATTGAACCTGAGTCCTCTGCATTGCAAGGCACATTCTTAACCATTGGACCACCAAGGAAGTCTCATCCCTAGGTTTCTTTTGCTGCTTTTTTGTCTTAGCCCTGTTGGAGCTGGAGAGAATCTCCTTCCATTTTTTGAAGTTAATATTCAAATTGTCTAAGTTGCATATAAATAGATTTTCTTGAAGATAATTAAAAATATTACCCATAGACTAAATATTATTGATAAGGGTGCTGTAAGCACCACCCCTAAGTCCAGGGTCCTTCCATCTTCTCGGAAATCCAATGCATCCTCTGGATCTTTTGTACACAAGGATCTATGTACATAGACACAAAGAAAAATGTATAGGACATGCATGCATGCATGCTAAGTCACTTCAGTCATGTCAACTCTTTGCAACCCCATAGACTATAGCCTGCCAGGTTCCTATATCCATGGGATTCTCCAGGCAGAATACTGGAATGGATCTGCAATGGATTACCATGCCCTTCTCCAGGGGATCTTCCTAAAGGGAACAAGAATATTAAATAAATATGTATATATATATAAACTTCTACATAATATATATGTATATGGGGACTTCCCTAGCAGTCCAGTGGTTACAACTCAGTGCTTCTTCCGCTGTGGGCCCATGTTTGATGCCTGGTCAGGGAACTAAGATTATCCAAGCCATGTAGCATGGCCAAATATACATACACACACACACACACATATATATATATACAAAAAATATATATACTTAAAATATTAAATAGAGACTATCATTATGCAAGTCACTCTCTTCATGTAGCAATGCATTCTGCAGAGCTGTCCGTGGTAGACATGAGTGGACATCTTACTACTTCGTGGTCTCCTGGACCATGGGATCCATCACGGTTGATCTGACCATTCCCCTACTGATGGGCACTTAGATTGTGGCCAAGTTTTCTTCCAAGGATTTAATGTTATAATGTATTCTTGACTTAATGAAGCCCACCCCCATTCCTCCCCACCATGTCCTCCCCAAAGTGGGGCTGTTGCCCAACCCCCCATGACCTTCCTGACCCAGTGACCCTTTCAGGCCCGCACTGAAGAACTGGAGGAAGAGGTGGAAGCAGAACACACGCTCAGAGGCAAGATCGAGAAGCAGCGCGCAGACCTCTCCCGGGAACTGGAGGAGATCAGCGAGCGGCTGGAAGAAGCCAGCGGGGCCACTTCAGTCCAGATCGAGATGAACAAGAAGCGCGAGGCCGAGTTCCAGAAACTGCGCCGGGACCTGGAGGAGGCCACGCTGCAGCATGAGGCCACGGCGGCCGCTCTTCGCAAGAAGCACGCGGACAGTGTGGCCGAGCTGGGGGAGCAGATCGACAACCTGCAGAGGGTCAAGCAGAAGCTGGAGAAGGAGAAGAGTGAGCTGAAGATGGAGATCGACGACATGGCCAGTAACATCGAGACCGTCTCCAAGTCAAAGGTACCTGATGCTTCTGCTCTCTGCAAAGACGAGGCAGCATCCACCTTCTGGGTGAGCGGGTACAGTTCCATGCCTGCAACTCACTGCATGTTCTGAACGGTAACACTCTCTCCACTTCCATCTGCTCCTGGCTCCCCAAATTCATTCAGGTCACCAGAGCCCTGATCCAAAAATCTGCTACAACTCAAGATCTCATCATTCATCCAGTATTTCCCAAATGCTTCCAATCCATCTCCCATTTTCTTCTTTATTTATGCATTCAGGCCAGCTAAGTCACTTCAGTTGCATCTGACTTTTTGTGACCCTTTGGACTGTAGCCTGCCAGGCTCCTCTGTCCATGGGATTCTCCAGGCAAGAATACTAGAGTGGGTTGCCATGTCCTCTTCCAGGGGATCTTCCCAACCCAGGCATCGAACCCAGGTCTCTTATGTCTCCTGTAGATGGGTTCTTTACTACTAGTGCCACCTGGGAAGCCCATTTATTTATTCAGTTATTATTTATTTGGCTGTGTTGAGTCTTAGCTGTGACGCACAAAGTCTTGTTGTGATGCTCAGACTCCAGTTGCAGCACATGGGCTTAATTTCCCCACAGCATGTAAGAGCTTAGTTCCCCAACCAGGAATCAAACCCGAGTCCCCTCCATTGCAAGGCAGATTCTTCAAAGTGGCAACCCCACTTTGAAGCTAAACTATCAAATGATTTGATACTGGGAACCCAGGATCCACTTTTCCCATTCATGTTGGCTTTTTTTTTTTTTTTCCAAGAGTAATGTGGAAAAGATGTGCCGGACTGTGGAAGACCAGTTTAATGAGATCAAAGCCAAGGATGACCAACAGACACAGTTAATCCATGACCTGAACATGCAGAAGGCGAGGCTGCAGACCCAAAATGGTGAGGATGGGCAGGGCCCCGGGGTCCCACTGCACCATGGGAGAGGGTAGTCCAAACCCTGACGTGGGCCCACATCTGTTTGCCAGGGGAGCTGAGCCACCAAGTGGAAGAGAAGACCGCTCTGATCTCACAGCTAACCAAAGGCAAGCAGGTCCTCACCCAGCAGCTGGAGGATCTTAAGAGGCAGCTGGAGGAAGAAACCAAGGTAAGGATGGATGCCTCCATCTAGAAAGGTAGAGTTGGGTAGGACCTGAGAGGCCATGGAGCTGGTTGAGGGCAGTGCTGTGTCATGAAGTCTGATGCTGCTCCTCTCTTCCTTGTAGTAGGACAGGAACATGCTCTTGGAGGTTCCAGAACCTTGGCATTGGATCTCCTTCTTCAGAGCTAGAAAACTCTATCAGGGTGCTCCATCCTCGGAGCCGCTCTGTTCCCCAGTGGAGGGGCTGATAAACTCCCCTCCCCTACCACTGTACTAGTTGGGCCATCTCTGCCTCTGTGCATCTTCCCACTCTGCCCAGCAATCATTCTACCCCCTTGAAATGCCCTCCTTTCCTCCATCACTCTTTGTGTATCACCAGCTACAACACCTACATTTAAGAACCCCCCCTCCTCCAAAAGGCTGGGTGGTTTTGGGGCACCCTTGGGACATTTGCATAAACACAAACACCATCATCATGTTCTTGAAATCAATATCAAGATATTTATAATTCACATCCCCCAACTAATCTGTCAACTCCTAGAGGGCAAAAATTATTTTTTCCCACTGTAGTAGTTAACAGTAGCTATAGCACACAGTAGAACAGTGCACACAGTAGGTGCTTAGTAAATGTTGTCGATGTGTGTTTGAAAACCAAAACAGAAAACCAAAACTGCACATTTGTAGTTCTGAGGTTGCCATGTGCCGGCTAAAACTTACAGGGCACTCTTCTGGAATTCCAGCAAACTCCATCTGCCTCTCCTAAAAAACAAGAAAAGTGCTGTATTTGTCTCCCATCTTTCTCGTATATGGTTGGGGTCCCTGGGGGACTTTCGGGGCAGAGGGAGTGGAGAGAATCAGAGCCTGAAAGGGTTCCTTCCAGGAGCAAGGCTGTCCTTTGGCCAGGATACAGAAAGAGCTAAGCTTTCCTCTCTGGGAAAAGTTTGTTGTTTATTTGTGTCTTTGTTGTTGTTGTTCAGTCACTAAGTTGTGTCCTACTCTCTGCGAACCCATGGACTATAGTCCATCAGGCTCCACTGTCCATGGGGTTCTCCTGGCAAGAATACTGGAGTGGTTGCCATCTCCTTCTCTAATTTGTGCCTTTAAAAGGATGCAAATATATGAGTTACTGCACTGGGCCAACCAGAAAGTGTTCTGTGACCATCATGATGAGAGCTCCAATGTCCTCCCGACCAGGTGGAAGTGAGTGATGGAGGCCTCAGACATGTCCCCCTTCTGCTTGGGAAGAGGTGGCAGAGCCGTGGAAACCACACAGCTCATGTCAGAATTCTCGGGTGGGGACACAACCCCCTGATGACACCAGAATACACTTTTGGGGTTTACATGGGCATGGTATTCCAAAACACTGCATTAAGTAGTGAGAAGATTATCCCTTTCTGATTCTCCTCCAATTATTCTGATTAAATAAGGAAAAGGTCTCAATTTTGATGCTGTTGTTTAGTCAATGAGTCGGGTCCGACTACTTCTAACCCCATGTGACCCCACCAGGCTGCTTAGTTCATGGGATTTCCCAGGCAAGAATACTGGAGGGGGCTGCCATTTCCTCTTCCAGGGGATCTTCCCAACTCAGGGATCACACCCAAGGCTCCTGCATTGGCAGGAGAGTTCTTTACCACTGAATCACCAGGGAAGCCTCTCAATTTGGATACCATCTCTCTAACACTGGTGCATCCTCCTCATCAAAACACAAGAGAGTAGGACTAGGACACAGGGCCATAGATGCAAATTACTTAGCTAGAAGGTGGTAACATTGTCTTACCTCCATTGCATTTACTCCGTTACCTTCTGTTTATGGCAAGTGTTAATGACTTTTCACTTAAATATAATAGTCTACTTTTAAAAAAGTGAAGTAAATAAAACAGGAGCTGTGCTGTTCCAGCTAAGTTTGTGAAGGCAGCAAGTGAATGATTCAAGTTGGGAAACACCGGTTGAAACAAAATTACTTACCCTGGAAAATGACCAAATGGTTCTGCAATGTGTCATCACGGTGATTCCGCAGGCCAAGAACGCCCTGGCCCACGCCCTGCAGTCCTCCCGTCATGACTGTGACCTGCTGCGGGAACAGTATGAGGAGGAGCAGGAATCCAAGGCCGAGCTGCAGAGGGCGCTGTCCAAGGCCAACAGCGAGGTGGCCCAGTGGAGGACCAAGTACGAGACGGACGCCATCCAGCGCACGGAGGAGCTGGAGGAGGCCAAGTAGGGGCTCCCAGGTTACGGTAGGAGAGACGGCCTTAAGACACAAGGAAGAGACAGGACAGGCCTGTCTTCCTCCCTAGGCCTTCAAGTTTTCTTAAGCACACAGATCCGGTCTCCATGCCCTTCCCCCTGTGTCCTGTCCATTCATTCCACCTGGTCCCCTTGGCACCTCCTAGGTGACTGCTTTGCCACCAAACATTTTGGGATTCTTCAGGTGATACTTATATCCTATCCAATCATCAAACTCTAGGCCTTGGTCTTGTCAAATTCCAGTCCTTTATAGATGGCTCCACTCCCTCCTGATCTGACAGTTACTTCTGAAAGAGTCCACCCTTCCCAGCAACAGTAGGTCTGATCCTCTTAGGAAGAAACTGGCCCAGAGGCTCCAGGAAGCAGAGGAGAACACAGAGGCCGTGAGCTCCAAGTGTGCGTCCTTGGAGAAAACCAAGCAGAGGCTCCAGGGAGAGGTGGACGATCTGATGCTGGACTTGCAGCGGGCCAACACCGCCTGCGCCTGCCTGGACAAGAAGCAGAGGAACTTCGATAAGGTCCTTCCTCATCTCTTGATGCAAGAGACGTGTGAATGCACATACCTTGGGGGAGGGGGAGGCGCACAGAGTGTCAAGTCCAGAGTGGAGAGTCTGGGGCTTTGCACTGTCTCTTGATTTTGTGACAGTGCCTCTGAAAGGGATTTTATTTTTCATCAAAGTTAATTCAGATTACTTTGAGACCAGCATATCTTTCAGAATACAGCAGATCTCTGTAGAGATATCAGAGTTTGGAACCCCTGAGTTTGGGGAATCCCCCTGTTTCTTTGGTCTCTAAAGATGGAAGGGTCCCACTTTGGCCTTGCTGACATGACTCACTGTTAACATGACTCAGTTCCTGGCCTTCTCAGCTCCTCACAGGTCCCTCTGTCACCTCCTAGGTCTTCTCAGAGTGGAAACAAAAACTGGATGAGAGTCAAGCTGAGTTGGAAGCAGCTCAGAAAGAGTCCAGGTCTCATAGTACTGAGGTCTTCAAGATGCGCAACGCCTACGAGGAGGTGGTAGATCAGTTAGAGACAGTGAGACGGGAGAATAAAAATCTGCAAGGTGAGCACTGCCCATTGAAGGGGTAAGAAAGCGCCCGCTCTCTCCCCAACTCACAGGGCTGTGACAGTCCCCCTTCTCTTCCAGCCACCTCTCCCCCACTTAGCCACAGCCGCCTCCTTCTCACTGCCCCACAAAATCCTCACATCTACTCAGTGACCCCAAGACCCAAAGTCCCCCAATGGAAGGCATAGTGGCAGCCAAGCCTCGTTCTCAAGAACAGAGGGCTCATGGGCTGCCAAGCTCCCTACACTGCTAGAAAACAGATCTTTCGTGGATTCTGTCTCTATGTGGCTTTGTGTCCTCGGGTCTGACACTAAATCCCTTAAGGTCTCAGACTCCTGACCTACAAAATCAGACCAGACCCAATGCCCCCGAAAGCCCCTTCTATTTCCAAGACTCTGATTCCATGCATACTCTCCATGATTTCCTCCCTGGTCCTCTCCAAGACCACTTTGTAGACCGTGTGAAGGTGCAGGGTCACACAGTGTTTTGCTCTTCCTCCCTCTGCCCCTCCAGGTGAGGCCACACACCTGTGTCTTACCGACACCTCCCCCGAAAGGCTACACTGTATTTGTTCTCTCCTGTATGAATGACATGAATGAACTGCCAGTCCTTCAGTTCCCTGGCAAAATTTGATCCTGTGTGATCAAACAGAACCTGTGGAAATAGCCTAAACCAAGCCTGTCCTTTGCAGAAGAGATTTCCGACTTAACCATGCAGATTGCGGAAACAAACAAGAATCTTCAGGAAGTGGAGAAGACCAAGAAGCAGGTGGAGCAAGAAAAGTCAGACCTCCAGGCTGCCCTAGAAGAGGTGGAGGTAAGTGCCTGGGATGTGATGGAGAAGCACAGAGCACTGCGGAAGGGGGGCTAGACCATGCTCCCTGGGCACCCTTCCTGCCAGGAGGCACTGGAGCTTTGACGGAAAGAACAATCAGCTGCCCCCACCCCACGGTGGGGGTGGGGAGGGCAGCCGTGTCCTGCAGCTTCATCTCCTCCATGTCCTTGTATAATATTTTCCCTCTTGAATAAATAAACCTGTTCTTTATGTCCTCAACATCTCAGAAAGCAAGAACTCCATCACCAAACATCCTGAAAGCCAGCTCGGAATGCCTTAGCTTCAGCAAAGAGATATGTACAGTCATATTTGGCCACTGGGAATTCCATGTGGCCCATAGAGTGCAATGTCCTGATTTAATCATCCACGGTGGCCCGTGCAGGCCAGATGGTTGAGACGTTCCTAGGGAAGTTTCCATGACTCAGGGTAACAGGAGAGCAATTTCTCTTTCTCTGTCTTTTTAGAGATGAGGTAGGCTCCTGATTTATGGTCACTATTTTTTTTACAAAGATACAGTTATCAAATTTTTACTAATTCAAAGCGATGCTCTGTCCTCAAGACATAAGGCTGTTTGTTTATAACAAAGTTTCAGTTCCAGTTTCAGCACTAGTCACAATTTGGGAGCGAACCGTTTGACCTCTTTGAGCATTGTTCTAGTCATTTGTAAAACGAGCCTAATAGCACCCATTTTATCACGATGGGGATGAGAAACCTCATTCCAGAAGGTGGCTGCCCCAGCACTCCCAATCTTTCCTTTGCTTTCATCAGGGTTCCTTGGAGCATGAAGAGAGCAAGATTTTGCGTGTACAGCTAGAGCTGAACCAGGTGAAATCTGAACTCGACCGCAGGCTCAATGAGAAGGATGAAGAAATCGAGCAGCTGAAAAGAAACAGCCAGCGAGCAGCAGAGGCCACGCAGAGCGTACTGGATGCTGAGACCCGGAGCAGGAATGATGCTCTGAGGCTGAAGAAGAAGATGGAGGGAGACCTCAGTGAGATGGAGATTCAGCTGGGCCACTCCAACCGCCAGGTGGCCGAGACCCAGAAACACCTGCGCTCAGTCCAGAGCCAGCTCAAGGTGAGTGGGCGGCCCATGGGGGACCTGGCGGGACCTCAGCCTGCCATGGGCTCCAGTCTTACCCGTGGCTTCCCGTGAAGGACTCCCAGCTGCACCTGGATGATGCCCTGCGGAGCAACGAGGACCTCAAGGAGCAGCTGGCCATGGTGGAGCGCAGGAACAGCCTCTTGCAGGAGGAGCTGGAGGAGATGAAGGTGGCCTTGGAGCAGACGGAGCGGACCCGCAAGCTGTCAGAGCAGGAGCTGCTGGACGCCAGCGACCGCGTGCAGCTTCTTCACTCCCAAGTGAGTCCATTTTTGCTGCGCTCAGGGTCCACTCTGGGGGTCAGGAGGGATCCAGGCTCTGTGGAGTGGAGTTCCCACCACTCCTCCCAGGCTAGTGGTCAAGACCAACTTTCATAAGGCTTAGTTCTTGGGATCACATTGTCTCTAGATGGAAGATGGCTGAGCTTTCTTTTATCCAAAGATAAAGAAGGACAAATTATTGCATAAAGGGGCTGGAGAAGGCTGCACAGATGCAGTAACATTTAAGCTGCAAGCTTAGATAATTAGGGCTTCCGTGTGGCTCAGACAGTAAAATATCTGCCTGCAATGTGGGAGACCTGGGTTCGATCCCTCGGTCAGGAAGATCCCCCGGAGAAGGGAATGGCAACCCACTCCAGTATTCTTGCCTGGAGAATTCAACAGACACAGGAGCCTGGTGGGCTGCAGTTCATGGGATTACAAACAGTCGGACATGACTGAGCAACTAACACACACACTTAGATAACTAGGATCGTCTTTTGAAATAATTATTTTTAAGAAAGTTACAAAATTCCTTGTTTTATTTATTTTTGTCCATACCACATGGCATGTGGGTTCTTAGTTCCCCAAGAAAGTGAAAGTGAAAGTCGCTCGGTTGTGTCCGACTCTTTGCCACCCAATGGACTATGCAGTCCATGGAATTCTCCAGGCCAGAATACCAGAGTGGGTAGCCATTCCCTTCTCCAGTGGATCTTCCCAACCCAGGGATGGAACCAGGTCTCACACATGGGAGGCAGATTCTTTACCAGCTGAGCCACCAGGGAAACCCCAACCAGGGATCAAACCCTTGCCCCCTACAGTGGAAGCTCGAAGCCCTAATCACTGGACCATCAGGGAATTCCAAAAAAAAATTCCTTGCTTTGAAAACTAGAGAATACAAGCCAAAAAACAGAAAAATACCAACCATATTGTTAGCATTTGGGGATCTTTTATTCTAGACTCTTGTTTCTATACATAAATATGATTTTTTTTGGTAAATGTCATCAATCCTTTTGCAACTTTTTTTCATTTAACAATGTCATAATCTCATTTCTATATTTTAAAATAATTTTCTATGATATAGTTTTTTTAATGGCAGAAAAGTAGTCTATTTTAGTTGTGTATTATGACACTTTTATATAATCAGTCTTCTATGGTTTGGTATTTTTAGATTGCCCTCAATAAAAATTTTTATGATTAGAAGATTGCTATGACAAACTTCTTCATATACATCCATGATTACTATTTCCTTAATATTCCTAGAAATAAATAAACTCCTGGAAGCCCAATTTCATGGTCAAAACAGTAAAAGCGTTTATATGCTATAAATTGCTCTTTAACAAAGTTGTCCCAATTTTTATTCCCATTGGGAAAATATGTGAGAGTCCTTAGTTATTATTTGTTTTAACCTTCACTAATGTTTATGGTTGAAAATGCCTCACTTTAAAATTTCATATTTCTTTGATTACTAATGAGGTAGAACATTTTGTCATATTTGTGGGTTATTTGTATTTCGTCTGGTGTGTCTTAGCTATTTGTACTTTTGCCCTTTTTTCTGAATGGTTTATCTTATTTACATATTAAGGAAGAAAATTTTTTTTTGCAATGCAGACTGCAAATGCTTTCTCATTTGTCATCACATTTACAACCCTATGTATAATGTTTGGATCATCAGAATTACTTTTCATTTCATATAGTGAAATCAACCATTTCCCTGTTCCAACACCATTAATTAAATAATCTATCCTTCCTCAAATATTTGAAAACCTACCTTCATTGTTTATTCAGTTCTTTTACCAACAATTCTTGAATCTGATTTGGGACTTTCCATCTGATCAAGAATGAGAGTCTTTTTAAATATTTTTCACCCGCGTGAAAAATAAGAACCGAAGTATACTCAACATTAGACTTCCTTCCCCACCCAGCTCTCTCCCTTCCAATCACTGTAAGTGTCCATATGTAGCCTGAACCTCTGGTATCTAATTTTTCTTGTAGAACACGAGCCTGATAAATACCAAGAAAAAACTGGAAGCTGACATAGCCCAATGCCAGGCAGAGGTGGAGAACTCTATCCAGGAGTCCAAAAATGCGGAGGAGAAGGCCAAGAAAGCCATCACAGATGTGAGCTCCATTCTTTCGTCTCAGAGATGCTGTCTGGAGATAAGAAAGGGGCTTCTAAGCCAGGGCCTGGCGAGTAGGTCTCCTCTCCTCAGCCCCGCAGTCAGTCAATGGTGGTTTCCTGGAGAGATGGAGGAGATGGGGGGCTCAGCAGAGGCAAAGTGGGAGGGGAGCTGAGGGAGGGGGGAGAGCAGCTCGCCCAGAACCAGCCTCGCAGAATCCTCTGTGTGCCCGGGGAGGAGGGCGGGTGGCCCACAGACGCTTCCTGTGAACATAACCAGGCGGCCATGATGGCCGAGGAGCTGAAGAAGGAGCAGGACACCAGCGCCCACCTGGAGCGGATGAAGAAGAACCTGGAGCAGACGGTGAAGGACCTGCAGCACCGCCTGGATGAGGCTGAGCAGCTGGCCCTGAAGGGCGGGAAGAAGCAGATCCAGAAGCTGGAGAATCGGGTAGGGTGGCCAGAGGGGACTCTCATTCCCACATTGACAGAGGTTCAGCTGCCTCTGGCAGAACCATAGTCCCGAAACTTAAGTGGCGGGGAAGTGGGCACTGAGTCAACTGCAGGTGCCGTTTGAGGACCACGTGTGAAACTCCCTGTGAGCCAGATGTCCCCCCAACTCCTCCCTCTCTGGTCCCTACACCCCAAGACATATGCAGGCCCACTTCAGAAAGGGTATCCCTCAATACTCACAGTGTAACGACATATCACGTGTTCACATTCTATCTTTATTTAGATTCAGATCTATATAACTGGGGGTGGGGGAAACATACTTTGCAGCCATAAGGTTATACATTTGGGTGTAATTCATCAAGCTGCACTTTGATAAGGGGCTTCTCTGGTTGCTCAGTGGTAAAGAATCCACCTGCCAGTGCAGGAGACTCAGATTCAATCCCTGGGTTGGGAAGATCCCCTGGAGAAGGAAATGGCAACCCACTCCAGTATTCTTGCCTAGAGAATCCCATGGACAGAGGAGCCTGGCAGACTACAGTCCATGGGGTCGCAAAGAGTTGGACATGATTTGGTGACTAAATAATAATAAGCCTTTTTATAAACGGCCCATCCTACTTAAAATCTGCTGCTTTGTCTTCCATTCCCAGGTCTCATTCCCTTCCTGGATTTCCTAAGGTCGATTTCCTACTGTCAAAATATAACTTGCAACTCTGGTGTCTTTCTCACTCCATCCAAAATGCAGGGCGATTGGCGCTTCCCCCAAGCTAACTGTCCAGCAACTTGCAATCCACACACAGAACAATCCTGCTTTTCTTGATCTGGGAGCATATTTCATAGTCAGTTTCTTTCCTGATGATTCCCTTTGTTTCCTGTACCCTTTGCTTTTCCCTTTCGAACTGAGATGTTTCATTTTATCTGCTTTTTAAACCGGGCTGCATTACCTGTTGGCAGTTTGGAGGAGGGCTTGGAGAAGGATGTGAAACTGTCTCTGTTGTCCTCGAGAGAAGGGAGATGAAAGAGGCTGACAGGATGAAGAGGCAGCGAAGAGAAGGAAACCACTTCTCCCACAGGAAAGACCCAAAAGCATTCTTGATGCCAGCCTCCCAAAGATGTGGTCACTACACTTGTATACTTTAAATGTGAAGCCATTTTTTAGCTAAAAACTACAAGGCCACAGACACACGAGTAACAAAAGTAAATACCAGGGAAGTTAGAGATCCCCCTCCCGCCCCGCCCCCGCCAGAATTCTTGAAATGCTTATTTTTAATTATTCCCACTCCTCTTCTGTTAAAACAGATTTGGGCTTGGCCTTCCCAGGGACCCCTCCCTGATGGGAGGAATTAGATTCCATGCCACCCTCCCTGGTTCTTTGATTCTGGGTTGGCAGGGAACCCTCTACAAGCCTCCCTAGGGCGTGGTAAGGCACCTGGCCTGTCCTCCAATCCAATGCTGCTGCCCAGTTACTCAGCTCCATGAACCTTATGCAGCCCAGAGGGAATTCCTATAGAAGCAAATGTTTTATAGAACCTGATGGGAGACAGCTTCCTGGGGCGGGTATTTTCTTTTGCAGTGTTCAGAGTTGCCAGTTCCACAGGTGGATTTCGAGGTTGATACAGGGAGCCTGCAGGCCCAGAGCTGCCCTCTCTATGGCCACTGGGATTCCCAAGGATTGGCTGTCACCGCCACCACGGAAACCCCTCTGGCTTGAGGAATCAGGCCACAAGAGGTGACCTGCATTCTCAGCGGCTACACTACTCCCTCACAGCTTCAGGAAAGGCAGACACAGCTATGAAATCGATCATACCTGTGTAGCACTATATCATCAAAAGACACTTTCATAGACTTTGTCTCATTTGATCCCCACATTCGAGATAGGTTGGCAGGAATTATCTCTATTCTAAATACACAGAAATTCAAGAATTTCCCTAGCAGTCCAGCGGTTAGGACTCCACACTTCCAATGCAAGGGCCATGCCTTCAATCTTTGATTGGGGAACTAAGATCCCACAGGTCATGCAGTGCAGCCAAAAATTTTTTTTAAATAAAATAGATAAATAGTTATCAGTGATGACAACTGACCTGCTCTGGATTCATCAGCTGGACCTGGGGCTTAAACACACCTTCGATTCTCCCTGGCCCACTGTCTCTCTGTGACCCCTGCCACTGCCTTCCTCAATCAGGAATCCAGGCCCACATGATAGCCCTCACCCAGCTGCATAGCCCCTGAGGAAGGGGGCATCTTTTGCAAAGCTCTGTCCACTAGCCAAGCCACCTGCACCTGGGGCTGCTTCTGCCCAAAGAGGGCATCTTGCCATTTGTACAAAGCCACAGCATGGACTAGCGGCGGCCTTGAGAATAAAATGTGTTCTGAGCCTGAGGAGACAGCTTTGCAAAAACAAACTTAGGATCTTGAGTTCACCCTAAAAACAACCAGCACACAAGTGGTGAGAAAGGCCTGGGAGATGTGGGCTGACCCCTGTGCTCTCTTCTGGGTGCAGGTACGGGAGTTAGAAAGCGAGCTGGATGCTGAGCAGAAGAGGGGGGCCGAGGCTCTGAAGGGCGCCCACAGATACGAGCGAAAGGTCAAGGAGATGACTTACCAGGTAGGCAGTGACTCTCCTGAAACCCCAGTGGGCGCTCCTGGATCCCACCCGCAGATGCAGCGGAGAATGGGTCTGGCATGGACCCTGTGTTTGCAGGCAGAGGAGGACCGCAAGAACATCCTCAGGCTCCAGGACTTGGTGGACAAGCTGCAGGCCAAAGTGAAGGCTTACAAGAGGCAGGCGGAGGAGGCTGTGAGTATGGGGTCCATCCTGGTCCATAGGGTCCACGGCAGCTGAGGCCTGCGTTTTCATTTGCAGGCTATAAACACAAGCTCAGGAAGTCTGCCCTCTCCCTCCCCTATTCCCCTCTCCCTCCCGCATTCTCCTCCCCTTCTCCCTATTCTCCTCCCTCTCCCCCAGGCGCCACCAGTCCTGGCCCATACCCCTCCATCCCTCCACTCTGCCTTGACCCACCTGGCTTTATCCCACCCACCCTGACTCACTCAGAGCTCCCTGTCCCTGTGAGCTGACCTCAAATACCTGGTCTTAATTCATGTCATCCCATCTTACCCCTGGCCCTGGCCCCCACCACCTCCATCCTTCCTCGGCCTCCTCACTCCCACTCCTCAGTTCATGCTTTTTGATCTACTCTTGAACAAACAGTGGAACCAACAGAGAGAAAATGGTTTGGGCTGAATGAGAACTTCCCAAATACCTTCTGGGGACCCTAGGTCTGAAGGACTTTAATAGCAGAAAGCTGGGGTGGCAGGGAGGAAAGGGATGGAGTCTTTTTCTTTGATAGATGAGAAATCCTTTAGGAAACGCTGGGTTCCACAAAGTTGGAGGGTTGCTTTACTTCAAGGGTTTCTCAGATTTTGCAGGTGACGTGGGATGGACCTCATAGTGGAAGAGATGTTCTAAGTTGCAGCATTTCTTACCCTTGATGGAACGTGGCATCTCTTTTTTGTAAACAGAGCATCTCATAGGACTTGCATCCTGAGAGACAAAATCTGGGGGAGCCTGCGCCAGATAAATGATTGAATATGAGGCTTCTCTCCCTGCCCTTTGTCCTCCCTGTTCAAGAGGCTGGGGCTTCCATCCTGACCTCTGGGAAGCAGGTCTGGACTGGTTAAATGGGGGAGGATTAGCACAGCTGCAGCAGGAATAGCCAGGGCCCAGCAGGCCACCTTCATTAGAAACCCTTGGATGGTCCTCAACCAGACCCAGCCTGGCCACAGGCAGACGGCATTGGGAGCAGGCACGGGGCAGGGGGCGTGGACCATGGGTCTCTGACGCCTTCATGTGCCTTGGCAGACTTAGTTTCCTCTAAGAGCTCTGAGGGGTGGAGATGGCATAGAGGAGGGGCACAGGGGAACAGGCAAGCATCCTAGGGGCAAAGTGACGTGTTAGTCACTCAGTCATGTCCGACTCTGCAATCCCACAGACTGTGGCCCGCTAGGTTCCTCTGTCCTTGGGATTTTCCAGGCAACAATACTAGAGTGGGTTGCCATTCCCTTCTCCAGGGTATCTTCCCCACCCAGGGATTGAACCTGGGTCTCCTGCAGGCAGATTCTTTATCATCCAATCCACCGGGAAGCCCAGGAAGCCCTGTCCTGGGGGCAGCGGACCTCCCAGGTGACTGGGCAGTGCATACGGTCAGGAGCCGGGGGCATTGCCCTCACTGCTGGAGAGCTTAGCTCTCCCTCCTCTGACCTCAGGGAATTGGGGCCCAAGCTCTCCTGGTTCCCCAGTTCCCACAGAGGCCGTCAGGGACCCAGGGCCTCAGGGCCAGAGGGAGGGGCTTCCTCAGCCTCCTGGCCCCTCGGCCTTCCCTTCAGGAGGAGCAGGCCAACACTCAGCTGTCCAGATGCCGGAGGGTCCAGCACGAGCTGGAGGAGGCTGAGGAACGCGCCGACATCGCCGAGTCCCAGGTCAACAAGCTGCGGGCCAAGAGCCGAGATGTGGGAGCCCAGGTGAGAGCAGACTCCCCGCTCCAGACACCCTGAGACTCAGGACCAAGCGGCAGCCGCAGAGCTCAGAGGGCGCTTGTCAGTGTCCCTCCTGGCTGCCGGCCATGCCTTCACTGAGGTACCGCTTTAGCCAGGTCCCCGGGGGTTCCAGGCTCACAGGAGCAGTGAGGGGCCAGGAGCCAGACGCCCTACTATCCCTGCTCCTCCCTCCCTGTTGCAAAAGGCGGTGTTCAAGAAGCCCCTGCTTTGGGGGGGATTCACCCCATCTCCAGGGGCTTGACTGGTTAGGCTTTACAAGGTACAAAGAGAGACAAAGCCACGTCTTAATGTTTTCCTGAGACTCCAGCCTCTCCAGTTGCCCCGCTTGAACAGGAGGCCCGGCCTCACCTTTGCTTTGACTCATTTCCTGACTCATTTCCTGTCTACGATTCTTTTTCTCCCCCAGAAGATGGAAGAATGAGCCCCTCCCGATGCCTGTTGCCATAGGCCACCTTGGGAGAGGGAAGGTGTCCTGAGAAATAAATTCTCCTGGCCACTCAGATCTCCGGCTCTGCTGTGTTTATTATCGCTGTCCGTTCTTCCTCCATGGGGTGGTTCTCAGATTCTTGCCAGGTCTGTTGTATAAACCACAAAGAAAGAGATGTGAAAGTGGACCCTCCTGGCCCTGAGCAGGAAAGGAGGAAAATCAACTCACTGCAAGATAGACCACCAGCTCCCCAGCAGTTAAAAATAACTTTCAGATACCTGTGGGCCATTTTCTACTAGGAATTCATTACTTTTTCCAGCTCAGTTCCCCTGAATTTACAGACAGGGAAACTGGACCCAGATGGATTAAGCACTCTGTAGTTATCCAGGTTGGAGGAGCCCAGACCCCCAAGATCCCAGACCCCCCAGGCTAGACCCGCCCCCCCACGACCCCAGGGCTCTTTTCCCCAAGCACCTCTGCTTTTCCATCCCATCTCTCCTGGGGCAGTGTCTCCACTCCTCTCACACCACCCAAGCTCCCAGAACATCTTCAGAGGTAGTAGGCGCTTCTGAACACAGGATTCATTCCTAGGAGGACAGTTCCTTTGGGAAGGACTGCCCATAAGCTGGTCTGCCAGCCCTGCTTGTTCCTCCTTCCCATTTTCCTCCACATGCACGGATCCTCTCCATGGTGCTCTGGCCAAGGATGAAGAGTGTGGCTAGTCTTATGGTCGCTCCCAGAGCCCCCTGACTCTGATTAAGTTGGATTTCTTGCCCTGAAAGGATAGAAATGCAGCAGCATGAACAAGGACAGGATCAGGAGCCAAAACTAAACCTGAGCCTCAGACTGAGCACGTAGTAGCAATAGCTGCGTGGCCTGGGTTGGCCATGTACTTTCTCTGAGCCTGAGTTGCCTCAATGGTCAGACTGAGCTGTGTGGCCAGGGGCATGGACTTTGGGTTCCATCAAACCTGGATGGAATCCCAACATTATCACATACCAACTGTGTGGCCTTGAGCAACTTAAGACTAACTCCCTGGGCCTCATTTTTCTTATTCTGTAAGGCAGAGATAACAATAAAAATCATAGCTTCTCTGGGACAGATGGAGGGTTGGGGTGATGGCAAGGGGTGCAGAGTTTCTAGCTTACGATGTACCAGGCACTACAACGCACTCTCCTCTAACATCTTAGACAGTCCCTTCTCTCTGGCCTCTAGATCCCTCTTTGCATCTCATCACCAGCTCACCCCTCATGCCTTTGACACAGGGATTGGCAGCAGTGGTGGTGGCAAGAATTGATTCTGAGGTCAGGTGACCTCAGATGTCTGACATCACCATCCCCACCATCATCATCACCATCCTCAATATCATTATCACCATCATCATCACCATCATCACCATCACCATCATCCTCACCATCACCACCATCACCATCATCATCACCATCCTCACCATCCTCACCATCATCCTCACCATCATCATCAGTATTATCACCATCCTTGGCACCATAATGCCTAAACTTAAGGACTGAAAAGGTCCATAAAAAATTATCTCCTTCAATCTTCTCAATATCATACACAAGGAAACCGAGGCCATTCTCAAAGTCCCCAGACACCAGATCATAGTCCTACACTCCTGCCACCCCACTGCATCACCCTCCCAATTAAAATGATAATACAATTTCAACTCTGCAGAACTATTCTGTAAGATGCTGAGGATCCATGTGCCCCATTTTCGTCTTTTCCACAAGGGTCTCCCAACAATCCTGTCGGGAGATCAGGCAGGTATTAACACCCCCATTTACTAGCAGATGGGCTGTGGCTTTTCTGATGTTGAGAAGGAGCTGAGCTGGAAGCCCTTCAGACTCACCATACAGCAGAGTCTCACACGGCGGCCTTCCCCTGTGTGTGCTGAAAGCCCTGGGGCTGACCTTCTGGGTCCCAGTCCCACCCTACCACTCACAGCTGTGGGATTTGAAACAAGTTACTTCATGACTTTGAGCCTTTGCTGCCACATGTAAAGTGGGATGTAACGATGTGCTTTAGAGGGTTCTTCCAAGAAATAACTAAGAATGTGCAAGAAATGCCCTTGGTCTGGAGCCAGACACATAGTTTATACTCTGGTAATGTGTCATCACAGTGGGCAGGGGTGACACATGACCTCAGAGGGCAGGTGGAATGTAAGACGGGTTCAGAGCAGGGCTGGGGTTTGGCTGTGTCTCCATGGGGATTCCTCTGGTTTAAGGACCTAACATACCATGCACTTGAGGGGCATTAAAAAAATTTCCTGTGGAATCACTTCTTTCTGACATTCCAAAAAAAGCAGATATGAATTCCATCTGCTCCAACACTCCCCAGTTCACCTGGAGCTGCCTGGCATCTCTGCATTCGCCCCACCCTGGTTCCCCAGATCTCTAGCACATCACACTTTCCAGAAGGCCTTGGGAAAGTCAGGGAGTGTCTCTGAGCCTCAAAGTGGAGCAGGAAGTCCTGGAATTTCCTACGTCAGGATGGAACTGTTGAAAGATTCACACCTGATGCATGTAAGAGATTTTCCTAGCAACTACCCAAATTAGACATGTTTTACTAACAAGAATGATAATAATAACGATATTATTAGCTGCTGCTGCTGCTGCTGCTGCTGTTAGTTTAAAACCTAGCCACCAAACCTGGGCCTCAAGTTCTGGGGGGCCTTGGACAACAGAGCCTACCCTGACCTACTGGCCTCTTCAAAACAGAGCTTTGCTGCCACCTCCTGGCGGTGGAAAGACAGGCTTTTCATTATACAAATGACCCAGAGATCTTACCCCTCGAGTCTCAACATTAGACATTCAGAGTCAGAGGTGTCCTTGGGAAACAGGATCATCCCATCCAGGTCCCTGGTTTTGCAGATGAGAAAATTCAGATTTGTGATAGGATCTGGTGACCCCCACAGGATGAAGTGTCAGAGACAAATGCCCAGCTCTCAGGGCTCCAAGACCAGGGCTCCCTGTAAGTGAGTGTCCGCAGAAGAGGACCCTGCAGAATCTGAGATGGAAGCCTAGGACTGACCGGGCTGTGAGTAGGCCCTGGTGATGGCCCTGGTAGCAGAGGGTGGGACCATGGTCAAGGGTTTTCTCCCAGACTTCACTCCCCTTGTCCCAGAAATTGCTGCCATACTGAAAAAGAAGGGTTGGTCCTCAGAGAAAAAGGCAGTGGGCCTCCACAAACACCCTCCTACCCCTAACAGGGTGGGTGACCAGACCCTGGGTGTCTCTGAGATGAAGGTGGCCTGTGGAGGTTCCAAAGGTAAGTCTGTTGGTCCTTCTCCTAGGCCCCAGACAAAGGGAACACCCAGGTCCACAGTGAGATACTCAGGTCAAGACCTTTGCCATCTGACCCTTCAGACCCCTCCCACTTTTCTCTTGTCCCAAAAGAGGTCAAAGAAACACTGCTTTTCCTTGCCCTCTGACTTTGGGTGGGTCCAGCCAACAGGGAGCTAAGACAGAAAAGCAGAGAGAAGAGCAGGAAGAGGGCATTTATTCCCTGCATCCTCCCTGTAGGCAAAGGCCCCACTCTACCTGGCAGCCCACTCCCCAGCCTGCTCTGTCACCATCTCCAGTGACCAGTCCCCTCCCCCTGTTTGCACCCCGGAGCGCTGCCTCATCCCTGTGGCCTCCCTGAACCTTCCTACATCTCTGCGAAGAGTCTCTTCCTCAACACCCCACACGTTATACTGATCTGGGTGTGGCATCTGCTTCCAGCCAGAGCCCAGCTGGCACATGCCCCGCCCTGTTCCATGGCCCTTTGTGTGGGGTCAGCTAACCACACAAAGCACTGCTTCGCTGTGCCCTGTGTACCTCTCCAGGTCATAAATCCCATTCCGATCGCTAATGACCCGTTCAGTTTCATTGCACACTTCAACTTTGGCACAGGCCTCCTGCAAGATCAAGCTTTTGGATCTCATCCAGGTCCCTGTTTTCATTTAAACCTGGGCTCACACCAATAGCTCTTGAACCCAGGAAGACGCAGTTGTTTCCTGTTGAGATCTAAGTGGCATCAGTGATATCCTGGAAACAGCTTGCACCAGCTCACAAGAGCCAGTTATGAAACTTTTAGGAATTTTGTGAGCCAGTTCTTAAAATTTAAATTTTATAATTTACTTATTATTAAACTTAAATTTTATAATTTTACAATGAGATAAATTACAGCTCTTCCTCAACTTTCATCATAAATTGGAAATACCGTTTACTTGGAAATGCAGTTAATATGTCAAACCTACCAAACCATTATCATTTAGTTCAGCCTACCTTGAATGTGCTCAAACACTTACATTAGTCTACAGCTAGGCAAAATCATCTAACACCGAGCCCATTTGAGAGTAAAGTGTTGGCTATCTCATGTAATGTATTGAATACGCTACTGAAAGTGAAAAACAGAATGACTGTCTGGGTGCAGAAAGGCTGTAAGTATATCAGTTGTTTCCCCTCATGACTGCATTGCTGACGGGAGCTGTGGCTGGCTGCCCTGCCCAGCATCAACAGAGGATCAGACTGCATGTCTCTAGGCCAGGGAAAAGATCCAAATGCAAAATTCAAAGCACAGTTTCTACTAAATGCATATTGCTTTTCTAAAGTTGAAAAATTGTGAATCGAACCATCAAAAGTCCAGGAGTATCTGTATATTTAAAAAAAAAAAAAGGTAATAAAAAATCAACATGGAGACTTCCCTGGCAGTCCAGTGGTTATGACTCTGTGCTTCCAATGTAGGAGGCGTGAGTTTGATCCCTGGTAGGGGAACTAAGATCCTGCATGAAGCTCAGTGTAGCAAAAAAAAAAAAAAAATTAAAAATCAATACATAATACTGCAAAAGATTGAAGGAGGAAAGGATGGCAGAGGATGAAATGCCCATCACTGATTCAATGGGCATGAATATGAGCAAACTCCAGGAGACAGTGAAGGACAGGGAAGCCTGATATGGTGCAGTCCATGAGGTTGCAAAGAGTCGGACACGACTTAGCGCCAGAACAACAACATAACTAATCCATTGCATTTTATTATGATCTGTGATTTACAACTAATAAATCTGTGTGATGGACATACTCTCCAGTGGTTTGCTACTTACATCTCTTTCTATCTCCAATTTTGGGACGTCATGGGGGATTCCGAACCCGGCCGAGGTGGAAATACTTACACCACAGAAACTGGCAAACACTTTAGTGCAGGGCTTTTTATCTCTTTGCTTGTTAAACAGTCACCAGCACACCACTATGTGGAACCAATGAACCCAAGTAAAGGCAAAGCTGGAATTTGTATATAGAGATACTGGAGGATGTAGTGGGTGGGCCAAGCTGACCCTCCGTGTTTCCACCAGTCCTACCAGGCCAGCTGATTCAAGGCAGCAGATTGAGAGAATTTCTCAAAGCCAAGAATTTCCTCCTTCAGAGTATGGGAAGGTGGGGAAGACAGAAAGGAAATGTGGGCCAGACCATCATAGTCCCAATTCCACAGCTATACCCTGGGTGTAGGAACTCATTCAACTGTGACAGAGTCAGCTGCAATGTCTAGGCAAGAAGGAAGATTTACTGGTTCACCTAAATGAACATTTCAAGGGTAGTCAATCTTCAGGCTGACTGGGCTCACAGAAGTGTCATTGGATCTAGGATTTCAGACAGTTTCTTATTTTTCTCTTTCTTTCCATCTCTCCATTCTGCTTTCCTCAAACTTAACTTTATTCCCCGGAAGCCTGCTCCTTTGTGATTACAACATGGCCAGGCTTGTATCCTGTATCTTCCCATCTTATGCTAGTGGCCTAGGAGCATCTTTTTTTCCAGGAGTTCCTGCAAAAGCCGAAGGGCTAGACTTCCCTGGTGGCTCAGTGGTAGAGAATCTGCCTACCAATTCAAGAGCCACGGGTTCGATCCCTGCTCCGGAAGATCTGACATGCCTCAGAGCAACTACACCCACGTGCCACAGCCATTGAGCCTGTGCTCTAGAGCCCGGGAGCTGAAACTAGTGAGCCCACATGCCACAGCTACCGAAGCCCTTGTACCCTAGAGCCTGTGCTCCACGACAAGAGAAGCCACTGCAATGAGAAGCCAGGGCCCTGCAACTAGAGAATAGCGCCCACTCGTTGCAACTAGAGAAAAAGTCAGCACAGCAACTAGGACACAGCACAGCCAAAAAATAAAAATAAAAACAAATAAATATATATATATTTCTTAAGCTGAAGGGCTGGTTCTCATTGGCCTGGATGGTCAGGCCTGACATTAGGAGATGGCAGGAGGATGGAGGGTTTTGACTGGTCAGTTCTAAGTCATGATGGTTCAGCTGTACCCAAATCCAAAGTCAAGAGGGGTGTCTCCTATTCCTCCTATGAGGTCAAGTTCCTACTCCCAGGAGAATCAGTATAGATCACCTCAACTTGCTGCTCATGACCAGGGCTCACAAGCAAGGGGCCATGGGCTTTGCTGAGTCTGATTTCGGTTTTGGAATTGGACTGCCTTCCCACACGGTCACTGTGAGGACAAATCCATACACAGCAGCCAAACCCCTGGCACAAAGTGGGCTTCTGAATGCCAGTTGGCATTTCCCTTTCTTCTTTGTTTGTCTCCACGAAAGAGGCACCATGGCCGACAAAAGGTTCTCCCTCTCAGAGTCTAAACAGGAGATCCCTCTTGGACCCAGCCGGCACACAGACCCAGCAGACATCCCTCGTCCTTCAACACTCCTGCTAAGAGTGTAACTTCTCATAACATCACATCATTTCCTCCCCCGCCAGTGACCTGAATTCCAGGGTGGGCCTCTCACCACTGTCAGGAGGAGGAAGAGACTGTAGCTCAGAGGCACTGCCCCGCGGCCAGGGGCTTCCTGTCCCATGAGTCAGGAGGGAGAGGTCCGAGTGGGGCCAGACAAAACATCTGGACCCCGATCAGAACCCGGCTGGGATCTGGACCAGGCTGGTGGCCCTGCCGGGGCGTGACTCCTAGAGAGCAAGCAGACGAGGCTTCCAGCCAACAGCGGACGGACGGATGGAGGGACTCTCACACACTGGGAGCTGTTATAAGCTCCGGGAGTAAATTACGGTAATAAATAATAAGGCTTACAAGTGCCTTTCTCTCCGAGGAATTACAAGTTCATCTCAGACCTCAACCACTCCACTGAGCGCCTCCCAACGTTCGCCTGCCTCACAGCCCTCACCATTCCTCTCCAGGCCCTTGGGTTTTCATAATCACCCACTTCCTGTTTCTCTCCATCACTAAACTGCCACCTCTTCAAGAGCCAGCACCCTCTTCATCATCTTAGAATCCTCCAGGGCAGGTGAGGCAGTCCACAGAGGTTGCCAGAATGGATCAATGTTCATAACAGCATTTTCATAACAATAAAATACTTGCAGGGCTTGTCAGAATTCTCTTATTGTCTTTATTACGCTTGTTCTTTTATGGTATTCTCTGATAAAAGCTTTATTAGATGAATTTTCATTATACCTCAAAAAAAAAAAAATTGCAGGCCTTCCCTGGTGGTTCAGTGACGAAGAATCCACCTGCCAATGCAGGAACCGTGGGTTTGAGCCCTGATCTGGAAAGATCCCACATGCCACAGAGCAACTAAGCCCATATGCCACAGCCTGTGCTCTAGAGCCCAGGAACCACAACTACTGAAGCCCACACGCCCTAGAGCCTGTGCTCTGTAACAAGAGAAGCCACCACAGGGAGCAGCCCAAACACTACAACTAGAGAGCAGCCCCCACTCACAACTGGAGAAAAAAGCCTGCACAGCAACAAAGACCCAGCACAGCCAAAACTTAATAAATTAATTAATTAATTTTAAAAAGTCTTTTTACATGACTATTTTTAAAATTAAACAATCACAAATAACCTAAAATGCTTAGTAATTGAGGGCTATCTGAATACCTTATGTCATAGTTATAACAGCAGCTGATGTTGACTGAGCACTCTTCATGTGCTAGCTGCTGTTTTAAGAACATGCAGCATCTCATTTAATATTCACAAGACTTCTCTACTGTAGGCTCCTATTTTCTCATTTTACAAGTGTGGCTCAGAGAGGTTAAGAATTTGCTTAATGTCACCCAGCCAGTGAATGGTAGGGCTCAAGCTTGCAGTCACCATGCTAGTCTAGGTTTACTCGGAGGGTTATATATCCTTTAAGAGAGAACAGCACAAACAACATTTGAGTCCATCAAGATGCAGATATTAATGTACTTACTAAAAGAAGTTAAATGAAAGAAGTTTAAGTTAATACATACATGCCGATGACAGCCCTGTGTCAGACAAGCCCACAATCAGGATGATGAAATACAGTTTCTCATCTCTTTGAGGTTTCATTTCTCTATAAAGCTGTGCATAATTTTCTCAAGTTATCTTTAAAGTTTAAGATAAGATTTATGCCCTGGGGGCTGGGCAAACTACTTCCTAATTTGATAGAAGAATCCTGGCTGAGATGTTAGGACTTGAGGCTGACTCAATTCTGCTCCTTCTCAGCAAACACATTTTACAGGGATCTTTCAAAACGAAGCCTTGACTGAAGCCTGGTTTTGGGGGAGTCCTAAGAAATGGAGGAGGGGGCTTCAGAGTGGTGGGGATAGGGGATCCTTGTAAAGAGGGTCACAAAAGTGTCAACGTAGTCACAGAAGCTCCTGTGTCTTGGTGTGGTCAGAGAGTCCCCGTCCCCAGCAAAAGGAAAGCCCCCCTGTTATCTCCTCTCGGCCCTTCAAGTGAACCCGGTGCTTCAAGGGGCGATGCAGACAGGAAAGCCCAGGTCACCAGTGTTGAACTGAGGTGACTCTGGAGGGCAGACAGGAGACCCTGGAGAGGGCAGGGGTCAGGAGGCCACCAGGGCATCAGTCCAGGGGGGCAGATGGACACTGCACTTCCTGGCTGTAGTGCAACTTCCTTCCTCCAGCCTGAAGAGCTTCCCAGAAGCATGAGAGATCCAAAAATCCCCCCAGGCCTGGAGCCAACCTAGGAATGACTGAAGGGAGTAACTTCCCTGGTGGCTCAGACAGTAAAGAATCTGACTGCAATGCAGGGGACCCAGGTTGGATCCCTGGGTTGGGAAGATCTCCTGGAAAAGGGAATGGTTACCCACTCCAGTATTCTTGCCTGGAGAATCCATGGACAGAGGAGCCTGGCGGGCTACAGTCCATGGGGTCACAGGAAGCCGGACACAACTGAATGACTGACACAAGGTGCTCTACACAAGACGTCAGGAGGACGGGAAGAGAAAAGAGGAGGCAGGGGCTGGGGGTGGGGGGGGATGGATGCCATCCACAGGTGCAGCCCGAATGGGGGTAGGAGTACGGGGGTGTGGAAACTGCTGCCTGAATAGCAGTTGGGGGAACTGGTCCTCTTTAGTCCCGAGAAGAAGCTTGGGGGATGGAAGCATAGTTGTCAGTTTCAAATATTTGGGTAGCTGCTCATGACAAAAGAGACAGAACACGCTGTAGTCCAGAGCCTTGTTACTCTGAAATGTGATGCAGCAGCAGCAGCATCCCCGGGCGTTTAGAAACACAGACTCTAGGCCCCTCCCAGACACAGCGAATTCAAACATGGCCCTGAACCTGAGCTCCAGGCCATCTGTGAGCACATCCAGTTCAAGAAGCACAGATCTGGAGTGATGCTATTCACACTGTGGTTCAGAGGCCAGTGCCCATCTCTGGATGGCTTGTTAATGGTCTCCCGCAGATAAGTACAGACACTGAGAGTGTTTGGAAGCTTTTACAGCCATACGGTACAGTGGTAAGGAATCTGCCAGTGCATAAGACTCAAGAGATGCGGGTTCGATCCCTGGGTCAAGAAGATCCCCTGGATGAGAGCCTGGCACTCCACTCCAGCATTCTTGCCTGAAGAATCCCATGGACAGAGAAGGTTGGCGGGCTACAGTCCATGGGGTCGCAAAGAGTTGGATGCAATTTAGTGACTAAACAACAACAGCAAACATCCTGGATTGGATTCTGGAACCAAAAAAAGGACACTATTAGATCTAAATACAGTGTGGAGTGTAACTAGTAATGCACAACGTTGGTTTTAGTTTTGGTAAGTGTGCCATGGTTATGTGAGACATAAACAGTAGGGAGAACTGGGGAATTCCCTGGCGGTCCAGTGGTTAGGATTTGGTGTCCTCCCTGCCAGGACCTGAGCTGGATCCTTGGTCAGGGAATTAAGATCCTGCAAGTCTTGTAGCATGGCCAAAAATAATAAAACAACTTTCAGTTCAGTTCAGTTCAGTCGCTCAATCGTGTCTGACTCTGCGACCCCATGAACCGCAGCACACCAGGCCTCCCTGTCCATCACCAATTAGGGAAAACTGAATGAGGGGTGTACTGGAACTCTGTACTATCTCTGCAACCTTTCTATATGTCTAAAATTAATCCAAAATTTAAATTTTATTTATAAAAATTTAAAAATTAACATGCAAAGATAAATTATACTTGTTTATTCCAGCACCAAACAGGTAGAAAATGATTTTTTTAATTATGCTGCTTATAATTGAATTTTTAAAAATCAATTTCCTAACAGTGAATAAAGCACATACAAGACCTCTAGAGAAAATTACAGAACTATTAAATTTTAGATCCTTAAGAACTACTAAAAAAATTTCATAAAACAAAGATACAGCATGTGAATTGATAGAAGATGTTACAAAATAACAGCATGATTTCTTCCCAAATCTGTTTACAGACTCAGTACGATCCAAATCAAACATTTCTACAGTCTCTTATCTTCCTTCCCCCTCACACACCCTTTCCCTCTCTCCCTTTTTCTCTCTTTCTTTCTTTTGGCAAAAGTTAACAAGTTAATCCTACATTTTATAAGAAAATGCAAAAGACGAAGCATCATTAAAGCATTCTTGAAGAAGAAAAACAAAATGGGAAGAAGGAGAGAGAAAAAAAGTTTTTTTAAAAAAGAAAAACAAGATGGAAATATTTGCTTGTATGTGTTCAGTTTCTCAGTCATGTCCAACTCTCTGTGGCACCATGCATTATAGCCAGCTAGGCTTCTCTGTCCATGGAGTTTTCCAGGCCCTGGAGTGGGTTGCCATTTCCTACTGCAAGGGATCTTCCCAACCCAAGGATCGAACCTGCATCTCTTTTCTCTACCTGCATTGGCAGGTGGATTATTTACCACTAGCACCACCTGGGAAGCCCCAAAGATTTGCTTGCTATACCGAAAAGAATCTCTGGGGCATAGAAAAGGATGGATTAGTGTTTTCTATCTATTCATTCTATTAATTTTTGAGAGCTTGGTATTGAAACTCCAGTTTAAAATCTTAATTTAGCTACTTTAAAATAACTAATATAGAGTAGAACTATATTTAACTTTGTATTTTCTAAGTCTCCTGTAAATGTTAATATCATACTTTCACAATTCAAAAAATTTTTAAAAATTAAAAAGAAAAAGGTGGACTATTTTCAAGAAGAATCAATTAACTTTTAGCAAATACTATGCTACAGAAAATAGCTTAAGATTTGAGGACTCTTCTGTGCCAGGCGCTATTCTAAGCTTTTTTTGTATATATGCTCATTCAATACCCACAATAGTTCAAACAGGTGATTACTGTCCTTACCCCAGGTACCATCCGGCTACCAACACAGTTCCAAGAGATCTGGACACACACGGAGCTGCCCATCTGAGCACATCTGCCCAACACACATTATCTCCAGCGGTGAACCCACAGGTACCACCTGGTACCTCTAGAAAAAGACTTGTTTCAGCCTCCAATCAGCCCCAGGCACTCACTCACAAAGCTCCTAAAAGTGTTAGGAGGAAGAGGGGGAAGGGGTACTAGCGTGTCAGAAAAACTTCCCAGAGAGCTAAGATTCCTACAGATGCCAAGAACTAACTGGGAATTCCCAGAATGTTTCCTTTTGTTTTTTCCTCTTTAGCCTCTGTGCCCTTCACAGGACCCCTGGCATCTAACAAAAGCTGCCACAATTCTGTTTTCAAATGTTATGCAAATCACCCTCCCCCAGGGTCAAGGAGAAACTTAAGCAGAGAGCCAGAAAAAGAGGTGAGGGCTGCCCTGGTAGGGCTGTCTATTAATAGAAGGCCGTGTGGTGGGGGCAGGGGCCCCAGAATGATCACAAAGTCTCCTTAAGAAAGTACAACCTTGAGCGGCGGGGGGAAGCTGAGGTTCAAATTGTTTGGCTCCTATCATCAGCTATCAGAACTTCTGCGGAGGAGTGATGACCCGGCTTGCGTGTGTTTCCAGGCTGGCTTCCCGGCTCTTCTTAAGCCAAGGTTACACCTCCCTGGAAGGCTTCGTCACCACTGCCTACTGCTCCGGGCAGAGCAGAGGAGTAACAGCTAAGGGGTCTGGGACCTCATTTAAAGTTTGTCTTTAGACTTCACCCTGGACTGAAAAATGCTGGTTGCCCTTGAAGCTAAGGACCAAGGGGAAATGGTATATTCCAAAAAGTATGTGCCTTTCCATTGCCAAACTCCCAAAGGTAATAAATAAAACAACAACAATTTTTTATAGAGTGCCTACTAGGGGCTTTTCAGGTGGCGCAGTGGTAAAGAACCCACCTGCCAAGGCAGGAGGGGTTCAATTTCTGAGGTGGGAAGAGCCCTGGAGAAGAAGGTGGCAACCAGCTCCAGTATTCTTGCCTATGAAATCCCACGGACAGAGGAGCCTGGCGGGCCACAGTCCACCGGGTCACAGAGAGTCGACAGGACTGAGCGACGGAGCACAGTGTGAGCGCCTGCTATGTCCTACGCACTTTCTAAGCTCTCACTCCCCTCTAGCCCCTGAGGGAGGAACCACCGTACCCATTTTGTAGATGCAAAAACAGGTTAAAATTTGCCCAAAGCCACCTGGAGCCGGGATTTAACCCTGAGGGTGACCCCGGAGCCCACACTCTCCTATATCTCAGTGTATGGCTCCTCTGATGTAAGGAAGGCAGAAAATTCCAGCCTGGGGTTCTCTGCAGGCCTCTGGTCACTCTCCAGACTCAGCTGGAGGCAGACTCTGGGCCACAGGATTGGGCCCACCTAACCCTTGGGGCCACAGCGGGGGCTCCTTCGAGGGCAGCTGGGATCCTGCGTTGCCGGTTCTCTGTCCCACCAGAGGCCCTGGGGGCAGGTTCTCGGGGCTGCAGTCTGTCCCGATTGTCCCTGCTGCAGCCACTCCCTCCCATGCTAACACAGCGGAGTCACGCTGATTCACAGAAAGTCATGTGCTCTGACTCGGACACACAGCGACATCTCTGTCTTCCTGCCCCAGGGCCTGACTTCATCGAGTCTCCATGGGGACAGCTCTAGCCCTCCTCTCAGGCAGGTGTAAGATACTGAATAGCCACAGCCAGTCACTGTGCATTTGGGGTTGGAGACTGCCCCTCAACCCCCCGTCTCAGCCACACACACACCAGAGCACCTCACTTCCTATGAACCACAATAGCGCTCCTTGTCCCACAGAAGCACAAAACCTTTTTAAGCCGTCATCTGTACAGTCCTCGTCAGCCTATTTCCAGGCACTTATGAGAATCCCTTTCATTACTCCTCTGTCTGCCCTGACAGAGTTTCAAGGGTTTTCTTTAACCACCTCTTCTCTGCCTGCAGCTGGATGCGTGCCCTTCAGACCCCCACGGTTTTTCTGCTTTGCTCTCCCTCTTTCCTTCTCTCTTTCATGGTGAAGATTGATCTCTGCCCTGTAGGTGTTGTGAAGCTCCCTGCTACGGCTCTTTCATCTTTAGCCTGCTTCGTCTGCGGTATTTTAACAGGAGCACCCTATAGGAGGGCCTACCCCTTCTCCCTCCTCAGACCTGAAAAGTTCTTTTCTGATTTACTGGGCCTGCTCATTTTCGGTCAATATTGGTCCATCCATTTCTGTTCTTCTTTGTTGATTTTACCCTCCCTGGGACCAGGCTGTCAAGCTCGTGAGGACAGGCATCCACCGCTTCATGTTTGAAACTACATCCCTGGGACCTGGGATAGCATCAGGCAAACGGTGCTCAGTCGATCAGTCATTTAGAGCTCTTTTATGACCCCATGGACTGTAGCCCACCAGGCTCCTCCATCCGTGGGATTCTCCAGGCAAGAATACTGGAATGGGTAGTCATTCCCTTCTCCAAGGGATCTTCCTGACCCAGGGATCAAACCTGTGTCTCCTGCATTGGCAAGCAGATTCTTTACCACTGAGCCACCAGTCAGGCACACAGTGGAGGTTCAGAAGTATCTGCAGAATTTGTTCAGCCCACCAATCCAACTTCCTTAACTGTTCAAGTCATATCTCAACATAAATGCATTCAAGATGGGGAAAAGGAGAGAAAGGTGACATCCTAGAGCATCTCAGCTTGTCTTTCCTATAAGGAAGAAAAATTTTCCCAGAAGCCCCAGCTAAACTTCTTCTTCTTCTCACTGGCCCAAATCAGATTACATGGCCACATGTGGGAAATTCTGCACTTGGTTTTCCAGCTTCTGTAATTGGAGGCAGCTGGAGGGAAAAAAGGGGGCCAGAAATGACTTGTGTAGTTAAACAACAGTGTCTTCCAGAAAAGCCTTCACAGAGAAACCACAAGACATCTGAATGAAGGCTGCTCAAGCCATCTTAGGCTGAGAAATTTTTAAAAACTGAGAAGAAAGGCACACTTCAGATTGAGTCCAAACATTCTGACTTAGACTGGAGCTAGACCTATCCTAGGAAAAACCCTCGGTTGGAAAGCACCTCTGCTGGAGGAAAAGCCCCTGTGTCCAAATGCATGGACTTTGGCTCTGGTGTGCAGCCAGAAATTCCGTACCAGGAACCCAGATGATGGGTTATACTGTGGAGCAGGCAGAAATGTGGCCATATTATGCTAGTAATGTGGCTTCATCAGTAGTTAGGGATCAAAAGCTAGTGGAGGGGGCAACTCTCATCTCAAGTTAATCACATAAGCCCATCAACCTTGGATGTGATTACATCAGGAGTAAGGATGGAACAAAGGGATCAAGCCTACTTTCCCATCAAAAATATCCTTTTCCCAAACAAGCTGAACTGTATCCTCTACCCAAGTTATGTAAACACTTGCTACCACCATTATTATGGGTCCAAGTGTCTCATTTATGCTGACTCATGGGGCTTTGGGCTCCCACACACGGGAAGTTGGAAAGTGACAATTCAGTCAAAACAAAAATTTGGCATAATGCAGTAAAAAGGAAAAGAAAAATCTCAAACAAAGTCTTGTGTGTGTCTCCACACATGTTTGGAGAAAACACACCCATGCATAATGTTAAAAGGCTATCCTGGCCTGATGACATCCTAAACCCAGGCCCGACCGTGTACCTCTGACCCCATTCAAATATTTCAAATCAGCGTGTGATTTTGGACACCCACAGTGTCTTTCTTTCATCTGGACAAGCTAAACCAAGTTACTTCGAGGTTTTGTTTGTTTGTTTTTGGTCACACTGCATGGCATGCAAGATCTTAGTTTCCCAACCAGGGATCAAACCTGTGCCCATTGCAGTGGAAGCACAGAGTTTTAACCACTGGACTGCCAAGGAAGGCCCTAAACCGAGTTACTTTGTGAAGAGAACAGAATTCATCATCGTGCTGCTGTGTTTGGAGACATTTTCAGCAAAATGAGCACCAGCCTCTGTGACCTGAAATTTCATCCATCTATTCATCCAGTCATACACTCAGCCACCCAGCCACCTATCTACCTATCTTTCCAAGCTGTGTATCCATACACCCATCCATTCATCCATCCATCCATTCAACAAACCTTCATCCATTTCCATGGGACTTTCACTATCCGCTTTTCTTCCTTGCCTCCTAAAGACGTACTTTCTCCGTGTTTGCCTTCCCTTTCAACAGCGAATACCTTTCCCCTTCCTCATTTTGTGAAATCCCACTGATCCCAACAGTCCAGGTACAATCTCTTTTGGAAGATGCTTCAAGGACTTTCACTGTAAGCCCCAGAGTTATCTTAATTCTTATGGTTCAGTTCAGCCACTCAGTCATGTTCGACTCTTCGACCCCATGAACTGCAGCACACCAGGCTTCCCTGTCCTTCACAAACTCCTGGAGCTTGCTCAAACTCATGTCTATCGAATCAGTGATGCCATCCAAACAGCTAATCCTCTGTCGTCCCCTTATCCTCCTGCCTTCGATCTTTCCCAGCATCAGGGTCTTTTCCAATGAGTCAGTTCTTAACATCAGGTGGCCAAGATATTGGCGCTTCAGCTTCAGCATCAGTCCTTCCAATGAACATTCAGGACTGATCTCCTTCAGGATTACCTGGTTTGCTCTCCTTGCAGTCCAAGGGGCTATCAAAAGTCTTATCCAACACCACAGTTCAAAAGCATCAATTCTTCAGTGCTCAGCTTTCTTTATAGTCCCACTCTCACATCCATACAGGACTACTGGAAAAACCATAGCTTTGACTAAACGGACTTTTGTTGGCAAAGTAATGTCTCTGCTTTTTAATGTGCTGTCTAGGTTGGTCACAGCCTTTCTTCCAAGGAGCAAGCATCTTTTAATTTTAAGGAGCAAGCATCTTTTAATTTCAAGGCTGCAGTTACCATCTGCAGTGATTTTAGAGCTCAAGAAAATAATCTGTCACTGTTTGCATTGTTTCCCCATCTGTTTGCCATGAAGTGATGGGACAAGATGCCATGATCTTAGTTTTTTGGATGTTGAGTTTTAAGCCAACTTTTTCACTCTCCTCTTTCACTTTCATTAAGAGGCTCTTCAGTTCCTCTTCACTTTCCACCATAAGGGTGGTGTCATCTGCATAACAGAGGTTATTGATATTTCTCCCGGTAATCTTGATTCCATCTTGTACTTCATCTGGCCCAGCATTTTGTATAATATATTCTACATATAAGTTAAATAAGCAAGGCAACAATATACAGCCTTGACGTACTCCTTTCCCAATTTGGAACCAGCCCGTTGTTCCATGTCTGGTTTTAACTGATGCTTCTTGACCTGCATCAAATTTCTCAGGAGGCAGGTAAGGTAGTCTGGAATTTCTGCTTCTTTAAGAATTTTCCACAGTTTGTTGTGATCCACATAGTCAAAGGCTTTAGTGTAGTCAATGACGCAGAAGTAGATGTTTTTCTGAAAGTCTCTTGCTTCTTCTATGATCCAACAGATGTTGGTAATTTGATCTCTGGTTCCTCTGCCTTTTCTAAATCCAGGTTGAATATCTGGAAGTTTTCAGTTCACGTATTATTGAAGCCCAGCTTGGAGAATTTTCAGCATTACTTTGCTAGCATGTGAGATGAGTGCAATTGTGCAGTAGTTTGAACATTCTTTGACATTGCCTTTCTTAGGGATTGGAATGAAAATTGACCTTTTCCAGTTCTGTGGCCACTGCTGAGTTTTCCAAATTTGCTGACATAGTGAGTACAGCACTTTCACAGCATCATCTTTTAGGATTTGAAATAGCTCAGCTGGAATTCTATCACCTCCACTAGCTTTGTTCATAGTGATGCTTCCTAAGGCCCACTTGACTTCACATTCCAGGATGTCTGGCTCTAGGTGAATGATCACACCATCATGATTATCTGGGTCATGAAGATCTTTTTTGTATAGTTCTTCTGTGTATTCTTGCCATCTCTTCTTAATATCTTTTGCTTCTGTTAGGTCCATACCATTTCTGTCCTTTATTGTGCCCATCTGTGCATGAAATGCTCCCTTGGTATCTCTAATTTTCTTGAAGAGATCTCTAGTCTTTCCCATTCTATTGTTTTCCTCTATGTCTTTGCATTGATCACTTAGGAAGGCTTTCTTATCTCTACTTGCTATTCTTTGGAACTCTGCATTATATATCTTTCCTATTCTCCTTTCTTATGGTAATTCTTGTGGTACTTATGTCTTACATTCCTCTCTTATTAGGTAATAAATTATTGCCTTCAACATTTTTGCACTGTGGGATGGGGCTGGGTGGGAGGGAGGTTCAAGAGGCAAGGAATATATGTACACATATAGCTGATTCACTCTGGTGTACAGCATAAACTAATACAACATTGTAAAGCAATTATCCTCCAATTAAAAATAAATGGAAAAAAATTTCTGCACTGCTGTATTGCAGTGCCCTTGTCTCTTGTGATTGACACATTTGTTTTATTTTTTTATCTCCCCGAGTAAATTGTAAACCCTGTGAGAAGAGACACTATGGTTTTTACTTCTCTGCCACCTCCCTCCACAGCTGGCTTTTTGCATAGCATTATGCAAATTGTAGGCACTCAACAAATATACTTTGATTGGTTACACAGTTTCATCTGGGAAGTGGGGATAATGTTTGTGTTACAGGAATTCTGGGAGGATTAATTGAGACAGTGTGTATTAAACAGCTTCTTAAACTGCCAAGTCCAAAAGACATTATTACTGATAATAATCACCTTATTTTAAATAAAATAATAAGTTAATAGCTACAATCTGAATGACCAAGGATGTACTTTATAAACATTTTGTTAGTACTTATAGAATCATTAGGTCCTACGCAAGATACAAGAGCTACAAGGAGGATGGAACATAGTAGTAGCCTTCAAGGAATTCTTATTTTAGCAAAGGAGCAAAAACAGAAGTTCCTGCCATTGTGTGTGAGGCTACAGAAAGCTCTATAATACAGACACAAAGTGTTTGGAGGCACTTAAAGGAATCATTTATCCTGCCTGGGGCATTAAGAAAAACTTCAAAGATGAGCTGTCACTTGAACTGACCCTGGGAGGTAAATAAAAGTCCAGTAGATGGAGAAAGAGGACAAGAACATCCTAGGGAAGAAAAAGAGTAGAAGTGTGGGGAGTTTGTGGAAGAGGACACAAGACTATCTGATTACAACCTAAGAACTTTGTGAACCGTGTTAAGGAACATGAACTTGATTTCAAAGGCAATGCAAAAACCACAGAGAAGGGAAATGATTAGACTTGTATTCTGGCTAAATGACTATCAGGGACAATGCTATCCACTGCAAATAATAGACATTCAATGAAACTAACTTAAACAATAAGGACATTGATCATCTTACTGGAAATAAAGGGCAAGCAAGCTACAGGCATGGTACAACCAGCCCCACAAACACCCCAGAATCTCTCCAAGTCACCACTGTGTAAACACTAGTTATTGCCTTTCCCTGGGGTGGCTGCAAAAAGGCAATGCCAGTAACACATTCAGGCACAAACAAACCCTAAAGCATCTTCCCTACAGGTACCCCTCCCCTCATCTCATTGGGTCACATGGCCCTGTCAGAGGAGAGAGGTATGTGTCATGCCTGGCTTGGACCAATCATCTGAGCTGGAATGGTACTGGAGCACCCACCATGATGTCCACCACAAAGAGCCTTGCTGCCAGCTTGCAGATAGGCTTCAAGGGGAGACTGAAAACAGCGAGACCCATTGAGGAGCAGCGCAAAACGGAAATTATACTATTTTATAATAACCTATGAGGAAAAAGAATCTGAAAAATAATATATACATGTATATATATACATATAGATACATAACTGAATCACTATACTATACACCTGAAACTAACATGACACTGTAAATCAACTTAAACTTCAAGAAAAAGGGAGACAGAGAAAGGAAGGAAAAAAAATATGTCAAATGCTAAAGTGGACTTTGGTGTTTTTTGGCTGCTCAAATGTGAGGCAGAGTCCTACAGTAACTAGATAAGTAGAAAATTCTGGATCTTCCTCTCCCAGCCTCCCGTGAAGCTCAAGCGTGGCTGGTGACCTAGACTGCCAATTAGATGCACACGCTCCTAGGCTTTGAAATGAGGGGAGGGAGGGGAATTGAAGCTAGGAAAGAGGAACAGAGTGGGGCAGGGGTATCAGTCTTGACTTCCAGTGTCCTGGCCAGAGGGCTCAGCGGTGCAGGCTCTGATCTCAGGAATTTAGGGGTGCTGACAGCATTCTTTTTTTACTGAACTAGTTCTGTGTCATGATCCACTTTTGCTGTTCTCTGACTGCAAAGGCTTGCTTTATTTCTGCCTATTTGTCTATATATTCAATTAAAACTAATTTTTAAAAATCATTGCTTCTCCACCATACAAGCAACACATAACCTTGGAAAATGAGAAAATACAAATAAACAAAAGATAAATTTAAAAACTCTCACAACCCACCACCCAGTCATAATCATTGTAAACATATTCTTCCAGACTATTCTATCTGCTTATTATACTGTCTTTTCTATCAGTTGTTTAATAGTCCACGTATGGTCTATATCTAGCCAATACCATCTGGATGAGTTCTGTACAGCTCTGTTTTGCTTTGTTATTATAAACAATGCTTTGATAAACCTCCTTATACATCTGTCTCTGCACATTTCTCTGATGGTTTCTTTTATTTCCAGCTTTATTGAGATATAAATAGACATATAACATTGTGTGAGTCTAAGGTGTTCAACATGTTGATTTTCATTTGCTACACTTAAATATTGCAAAATGATGATCACCATAGTATTGACTGACACCTCCATCCCATCACATAGTTACCATTTCTTTTTTGTGGGGAGAGAATTTCCAATCTGCTTTTCTTGGCAACTTTCCAGTATGTGACACAGTATCATCAGCTATAATCACCATGCTGTACATGAGATCCCCAGAACTTGGTAATCTTATAACTGGATGTTTGTACTCTTTAATCAATATCTTCCTGTTCCCCACACCTCCCACCAGCCCCTGGGAACCACCACTCTACTCTGATTCCCTGAGTTCAGTTTTCTTAGATTCTCTGTGTCAGTGAGATCAAGCAGTATTTGTCTTTCTCTATCTGACTTATTTCACTTAGCATATTTGGTGATTTCTTAATAATTCCTAGAGGTTGAATTGCTGGATCAAAAGACATGCATTTCCTTGTGAGTTTTCATCACTTATCACCAACTTACCCTCCAGAACCCATGTATGCTCCTATTGGCGGATTACAAAAGGTTTTAAGGCTCCTGGAATTTTCACATGCGATCCTAACAAGCCAGGTGGCTACAAGTTGTTGGTTTTAAGCTCAGTGAAGTACTGTCTTTATATTTCTGTAATTGTGTTTTCATTGACTCTAGTTTCTCATTTCCACCTGTTGAGATGATTACGTTAGAGACCCCATCTTGACTCCTGAGCATCAGAGATCTTGAGATTGAGTCAAGTTCAGGATCTCTCATGAATCCTGCTTTCACATCACCTGCAAATCTGACTGTGTCCCTGCTATGTTTTCAACTGAGTTATAGATAACATTGTTGGGTAGGACAGAGTCAAGAGCTGGCAGTCTGCTGATGTGCCTCCAGCCCAAGATAATCATCTACAAACCTACCCAAAAGCTTTGGTGACAGCTTGTATCATGCCTGGTCTTTCTCAAGGACCAGCCCATAATCCAGCAACAGACAAGGTATAATGGCTCACACAGAAGGATGAGACCCAGCCCTGCAGGTAGAGTCTCTTCTGGTCAGACCCAAGGTGTGTCAGTAGCTAAATGTTATTAGTACCATTCTTGCATCCATGTTCTCACTATCATGATGAAACGGATATTTGCCATATTTGTCTCAGATAATTTTCTTGAGGAAACAAGGTGTCTCAAACACAGCTGAAACCCCACTTCCATCCCCAAAAGAAGGAGCAACATAATTCCTTTGCATTATGTATTTTTAGTACACTTATATGTATCCATAGACAATAGACATTACTGACTCTTTTTTAATCTGAAAATTTTGTAAATCGGTGCAGCCACTATGGAAGTCAGTACAGAGATTCCTTTAAAAAGATTAAGAATAGAACTACTGCATGATACAACTATCCCACTTCTGGGTATTTATCCTAAGGATGCAAAAACACTAATTTGAAAAGATATATGTGCACCAATGTTCATTGAAGCATTGTTTACTATAGTCAAGATAAAGAAACAATTTAAGTGTCCATCACATGAATGGAGAAAGAAGATGTGGTACACATACACTATGGAATACTACTGGGTCATAAAAAAAGATTAAAAAAAAAAAGATAAAAATCCTGCCTGCTGTGACAACACAAGTGGACCTTGAGGGTATTACACTAAGTAAACTGAGTCAGATGGAGAAAGACAAATACCATATGATTTCACTTTTATATGGAATATAGCAAAGAAAAAAAACAAAATGAACAAACCAAACAAAAGCAAACACATAAATTCAGAGAACAGAGTAGCCCTTATCAGAGGGGAAGGGGCAGCAGGGAGGGAAAAGTGCATAAAGAAAGTTAACTGCATGGAAACTAAAGTTTTGGTGGTAAGCATGCTGTAGGGTATAAAGAACTAAAACTATAAAGTTGGACATGTGAAACATACAATATTACCTCAATAAAGAAAATTAATTGTACAGCAGAAACCAACACAACATTGTAAAGCAATTATCTCCCAGTTAAAAATGAATTTTAATAATTTTAAAATGCTAAAAAAATTTTAAAAGAGAATTTGTTGTGCATTTTTCAGTTTGAAGATTTTGTTCCTGTTCCTGACAAAGGCCAGGGAAAAATGATCATCAATACTGCTGACACAATGACCTTATCCCTAAATGCCTCTTTGATTGCTCCACATGTTGGAATAGGACATAGACACCAGTCATTCCTCTCGGTGGGTCAGCATCTGGACCATTTCTCTAGATCTTGAGAACCCCACACCCTCATAAATCAGCACAGAGCTGATCACTGCTGACATCCACTCCCCAGCCTCCTCTGAAGCAAGGATATGGGCACATGACCCAGAGCCTGCCGATCAGACACATACCTCTTAGACTTTGGATGCAAAGAATCACCACCAACTACGGAGAGTGCTTCTCAAACCTTAATCTCTTCAAGAATTACCCTGAAGTCCTGCTGAGATGCAGATGACTGGATCCCACCCTGAGAGAGTCTGACTCAGTAGGTCTGGGATAGAACCTAGGAATCTGCATTTCTAATGCTCCCAGGAACACAGCAGTGTCTTGAGTTTGAGCACCCTCTATAATGAGGGCTGTAGTTCCCAGGGGAGAGTTCAGGTCCCAGGGCAGGAGAACGGACCCTGCACCCAGCATCAGCAGGGAAAACTGGGCTAGTTCTGCAGTGAAATTCGAGCATTGTTTCTCTCTGGGGGGCTGCTGCCGCGGTCCTCCAGTCCTCCTGGCAATTCTATGAGCTGCTCTGGTCCCTTTAAACAGACTGTCTTGCTGCTCAAACTGGCCAGAGTTAGTTTCTGGTTAGCTGCAACTAAGACCGTTAACTGATCTAGTAGCCATTTTATTGTCTTTTAAAATTTTCTTTGAACCCTAAACCAGGGGTTCCCAACCTCTCGGATCTAATGCTTGATGACCTAAGGTAGAACTCGTGATAATAACAGAAATAAAGTGCACAATAAATGTAATGCTCTTGAATCATCCCCAAAATACTCCCCCGCCTCAGTCTGTGGAAAAATTGTCTTTCATGGGACCAGTCCCTCATGCCAAAAAGGTTGGGGACCACTGCCCTAAACCACTCCCAGCTTTAGCTTTCCTGATGTTATTGTTCCAGATCTGTACTAACAGTACTGCATCCCCAGGATCTATGCCACTTAATGCATCTTTGGTACACATCTGTTAAAAATTACAATTTTCTTATTTCCAGAATAATGTATGCTTATTATAAACATATTTGGAAAACACCGAGAAGCTCAAAGAAGCAAATTCACAATTATCTTTAATCCCACCACCAGAGATAACCATTATGAGTGTTTTGTTATATTACTTTCAGTTTTTTTCTATATACACACATTTTTTATACATTTGAGATTATACAGTACACACAGTTTTTTGTAATTTTTTCATTCCAACAATATAAGTAAACATTTCCCCAGTCAAAAAATATTGCACAATATAATTTGCAATAGCAACATAGCATTCCAGCATACGATGTGCTGTAATTTATTCAACTAACCCTTGCTATTTGACCTACATATATAGGTTGATACAAATTTTTCACTAATATAAGTAACACTGCCAACTTCTGATTCAAAATAGCACATGGTGAGCAATTCTGACTATAACGTCTCCAAATTCTCAAAATTTCATTCATCCAACAAATATTTCCTGGGTGTGTACCATGTGTCATACACTGTTCTAGTTGCTGAGGATAAAGAAATGAACAAAAATAGACAAAATTATCTTACCTTCACTGTAGCTTTCATTCCAGTAGGATGAATAGTAATGATAGTACATGTCAATAATATACACACAAATATACAATACACTAGTAATATGCCAACAATAAAATATGAGGGCAGCTACCACTTATTAAATGTTTGCCATCTGTCAAACACTATGCTAAGCCCTTTCTGTGTAATAAATTCACAGATGCTATTATCATCTTCATTTTTCAGAAAAGTCCATGGGCATTCTAACTTTCTCCTGTCTGCCCCCTCCCTTAACCTAGGAAGACCTGGTATTGAATCAGTTAAATCGGACCCCCTCCTCAAAGGGAAGCGAGAGGAAGATGCCACCCCACAGAGCTGTGAAATCCCAAGTGAAAGCCTGTTTTAATCAAAGAAATGCACCAGTATCTGCATTGATCAAGCCTCACTTCAGCTGTAGCTGGGGTAGGAAAAGGGACCAGCATCTCCCATGAGACCACAGGTGATTTGCCTTCTAACTGCTGACAAGTATTAGATCATGGATCATGTGTTATTCAGAGCAACAAAACCAGAGACTTCCCTAGTGGTCCATTGGCTAACAATTCGCCTTCCAATTCAGGGGACGCAAGTTTGATACCCGGTCAGGGAACTAAGATCCAACCTCCAGCTCTTCTACTGAGCCCACATCACAACAAAAGATCCCGCATGCATGCCACAACTAAGACCCAACACAGCCAGATTTTTTAAAAAAGAGAGCGAGAACAAAATCAGCATGCGGTCCACGAAAAAGTCCAGTGGGGAACAACAATAACAAAGAAACCAGATGCATTATTAGAAGGCCTAGAGGAAGAGCAAGCCACTGATAACCATCCATTGCTGCATCAGTAGGAAAATGCCAGGAAATTTTTTGCATCCTCCAGAGGATACAAGAAGACATGACCTTTCTGAAATATAGGATTACAAGGAAAAACAGACTCAGGTGAAAAGAACAGAGCAAGATAAATAAAAGTAGCATTAAAGGATTGATAAAGGAGGAATATAAGGAAACTAAAAACAATAGCAGATTAAAACTCATATCCCCACTCCCATTGCAAATGGTAGAATTGATGTTACCAAAAATGTTCATTAATCAGACAATACCACATACTGGTGAAAACCTGAAGTGATTGGAATTTTCCCACATTCCTCATTAGAAAATCTGTAGGACAGAAGATGCACATAGCCTACAACCTGGCAATTCCACTGCCAGGCAGACACACGAGGGTAATGGTTCCAAACCCGCTTTCTAACACCCAGATGCCAGTCAGACTCTATAACCAGTTAAGCCAGAATGCCTTGGGTGGTGGTGAGGGGAGTTGAGCCACACATCAACAGACTGTTGTTGTGTTAATTCCCACGTGATTCCAATGTGCAGTCGAGTTTGGGAATGACTGTTCTAGAGAAATCCTTGTGTGTGTGTGTGCAGAGGATGGCATATACCAGAATGTGCACTGCAGCATTCTTTGTAATCACAAGAATCCAGAAATTTCCCACTGTCCATGGGCAGAACTGATACAATGGGGTGCATTCACACAAGGAAACACTACAGCACCATAAAAATCAGTTGCAGCCATATCCATCAGCATGCATGACTCTCACAGACGTGAACATGGGAAGGGAGGAGAAGCAATGCACAGAAGAGCATGTGTAACTTGATTGCATTTGCATAAGAAAAAATGCATTAACTAGACAATGTAAAAAGATACGCATGTTCATTGTATCAATAAGACTATAAAGAAATGCAAGGGAATGATAACCATAAGCTTCAGGATAGAGGTGCCCAGGAGGAGCATCTAAGATACTGTTCAATTTTAAACTGATGATGGTAGCCAGTATGTTATATGTATGTTGTGAGTATTATTTTGTCTGCTTTATTTAGTTAATTTTTTTATTTTAAAAATTAAAAAAGGGGAATATTCATGTGTAGGGACCAACCTGAAAATTTTTTTCAAAATTCAGAGAAAAAGGACAAAGAAACAAAAAAATGATGAGAGAAAAGTGTATCTGTGGAGGACACTGGATGGTCATAATTATAGCTTTTTTATTATTATTATTTTGTAACGTTCCCAGGTCGCTCAGCAGTAAAGAATCTGCCTACCAATGCAGGAGATGCAGGTTCAATTTCTGGGTCAGGAAGATGCCTTGGAGAAAGAAATGGGAACCCACTCCAGTATTCTTGCTTGGAAAATCCCATGGACAGAGAGGAACCTAGAGGGCAACAGTCCATGGGTTTGCAAAGAGTCAGACATGACTGAGCCACAGAGCACACATGAATGCACAGCATCTTACATAAAAGCAGGAATTTTTTGGCCAACCCAACATAATGCAAAGAAAGTGGAAACATTTTCTTAAGATCTCACCACTCAAAAATGAGATTTTCATAAACAGATGAGGATAAGAACTCCCAGAATCAGAAACTATGAAGAAAAAGATTTTCCTAAGTACAAATACAAGTACAAACATAAAACAGCATTAAGATTATTGGGTAAGTGTGTTGGAATAAGTTGACTGTATCTAACTCTTTGCTCCTGGCCTTGAATTCTTCCTTAGGTAAACTCCTGGAAGTAGAATTACTGACACATAAATAGATGTTCAAAAAATAGTTGTTAAAAGCATAAATGGACAGAGAAGATTCCATAAAAATAACATTCATACAGAAGAAAATTCTGTAAAACCATAGTGTCAAAGTTTAATTTTGAAGGGTGAACTAAGAGATGCCTTTTATCTGACTTTTCACTTAGTCTGTGTTTTTTTTTTTCCTTCCCAACAATGAATACATGTTACTTATATAATAAAAGCAAAATGTGATTTTATAAGCAGGTGTACCAAGGGTAATTGCAGCAAGGACCTTTCCTGGGTCTTTCCCGGAAAAGCTCATGTGGTAAAAGCAACCTGCCTAATTGTAAAAGACTAAGATAAAAGAGAGCTTGACAATGAATGCTGGAGAGGGTGGAGAAAAGGGAGCCCTCTTACACTGTTGGTGGGAATGCAAACTAGTACAGCCGCTATGGAGAACAGTGTGGAGATTTCTTAAAAAACTGGAAATAGAACTGCCATATGACCCAGCAATTCCACTTCTGGGCATACACACCAAGGAAACCAGATCTGAAAGAGACACGTGCACCCCAATGTTCATCGCAGCACTGTTTATGATAGCCAGGACATGGAAGCAACCTAGATGCCCATCAGCTGACGAATGGATAAGGAAGCTGTGGTACATATACACCATGGAATACTACTCAGCCATTAAAAAGAATTCATTTGAATCAGTTCTAATGAGATGAATGAAACTGGAGCCCATTATACAGAGTGAAGTAAGCCAGAAAGATAAAGACCATTACAGTATACTAACACATATATATGGAATTTAGCAAGATGGTAATGATAACCCTATATGCAAAACAGAAAAAGAGACTCAGATGTATAGAACAGACTTGTGGACTCTGTGGGAGAAGGCGAGGGTGGGATGTTTCAAGAGAACAGCATCGAAACATGTACATTATCTAGGGTGAAACAGATCACCAGCCCAGGTTGGGTACATGAGACAAGTGCTCGGGCCTGGTGCACTGGGAAGACCCAGAGGGATCGGGTGGAGAGGGAGGTGGGAGGGGGGACCGGGATGGGGAATACATGTAAATCCATGGCTAATTCATGTCAATGTATGACAAAAACCACTACAATGTTGTAAAGTAATTAGCCTCCAACTAATAAAAATTTAAAAAATTAAAAAAAAAGAAAAAAGAGAGCTTGATTTTCAGCCAGATCCTCACAGTGGATAAACCTCATCATAGTAACCAGCCTCCCTCCATCCTAGCATCCATGTCTCTGGGTATTCTCGCCCTTAGGTGGTTCCCCTCCCAATTATATGAGAGTTGGTCTACGAAACCCACAGAATATGACAGAAGAGATGTTACTAGGTTTTAAAAGACACTTCCATCTTGGTCATTCTCTCTTTTGAATCAGTTGGTCTGGGGGAACCAGCTGCCAGGTCATGAGCAGCCCTGTGGAGAGGCCCATGTGGCAAAGAACTGAGCCTCTTGCCAATGGGTATGCTGGCACACCATCTTGGAAGTGGCGCCCCAGCCCCAGTCAAGCCTTCAGGTGATGAAGCTCAGCTGAGATTCTGACAGGACCCACACAAGACACCTGGAGTCAGAACCACCCAGTTAACCCTCAAAAACGATGTGGAATAATAATGGTTTATTGTTTTCAGCCACTGCATTTTGGGGTCATTTGATCTGCAGCAATGGATAACCAATGTACCCTTTATAAATGGAGTTAGTAACTTTCAGCACCAGGGAGAAGTAAGGGAAAGGGTGTGGGGTGGAGAAAGGGAGGTGAACGGGCCTTGGCTGCACCAAGCCTCAAGGCCGCATCCTACCTGGTACCCCATATTGGTGGGGCCAGCCAAGTACACAGCCACCAGCAGACGCTGAGGGCTAGTCAAGCAGAGAAGCATAGCCTGACAGAGAAAGGAGGGGTCCTTCTTCTCCACTTTCCACGGGAGACCCTCAGAGCTGGCACGAGGGGCTGCAGGGAGGAGGGAAAGAGGCGTTAATAAACAAAGTCATCTTCTGCTCCCCGAACCCAGGGCAAGGAAGCTCTCAACTGACATGTGATGAAAAATGACAACATCTGAACATGATGGCACATTTCCTCGAAATGAAGCTATTTTAAACTGGAAGTGGCTGGGCAGAGCTGATATTTATAAGATTGGGCTAACTTCATCTTTTCCACTACTGAGTATGAATAGGGTTTGGTTTTTTTGTTTGCTTGCTTTTTTGAGAAAAAGGGAAGTAAGTTATAAAAATAAAACCAACCTCACTGGTACATGGCTAAGTGGTTCAATCAGGGCAGGGAAGTAAATGAATGATGAGACCTGAGATACATATGCTGCTTCCTCTTGAGTGATATAAGCTGGCCAAGGTCCCCATGCAGATGTGCAGCACACTTTCAAGACCTTCCACCATTACCAATGCAGATATTTTTTAATTGCTTAGATTCTCCTGCCCTTATAAATAATGTTCCTTCCTAGACCAGCTGCCCAACAAAACTTTCTGTGATGATGGACAAAGTCCTCTATCCACACTATCCAATAAGAAAGCCACTATCCACACAGTTATCTATAGAACCAGTTATCTTAACAGCCACTACCACACCTGTGCTCAGTTGTGTCTGACTCTGCAAACACAGCAACTGTAGTTCACCAGGCTCCTCTGTCCATGGGATTTTCCAGGCAAGAATACTGGAGTGGGTTGCCATTTCCTCCTCCAGGAGATCTTCCTGACCCAGGGATCAAACCCATGTCTCCTGCATTAGCAGGCGGATTCTTTACCACTGAGCCACCTGGGAAGCTCCTTGATAGCCACTAACTGAGGGCTATCAACCCCTTGAAGGTGGCCATCAACTGAGGGGGGTGCATCCAAATTGTATTTAATTTTAATGAATGTAAATATAAATAGCCACAAGGGCTTAGTGGTCCTTCACTGACAATGCAGTTCGAGATGATGCAAACAATTCTTTTTTTTTTTAACTTTTTGGTTGCACTGGGTCTTCGTCGCTGTGCACAGGATTTCTCCAGGGCTCTAGGTGCATGGGTTTCACTAGTTGCAGCACGAAGGCTCAGTAGTTTGGCTGACCCAGCTCTTAGTTGCAGCATGCACAGGATCTTCAATCCTGGTGGCGGCACATGGAATCTTTAGTTGCGGCATGTGGGATCTAGTTCCCTGACCAGAGACTGAACCTGGGCCTCCTGCATTGGGAGCTCAAATCTCAGCCACTGGACCACCAGGGAAGTCCCAGAATCAAATTTACAAAAGTATTTACAATAATATTTACACCAGGAAAATTTGAGCATAGACTAGATATCTGATACTCCTTAGGAATTACTAAAATTTCATACTGAAGTATTTACAGATAAAATAATGTGATTCTAATTTTGGAGAAGGAGATAGCAACCCACTCCAGTATTCTTGCCTGCGAAATCCCATGGACAGAGGAGCCTGACAGGCTACAATTCACGGGGTCACAGAGTTGGACACAACTTAATGATTAAACAACAACATCTGCAACTTGCTTTAGATAAGGGAGTGAGGAGTGGATGGAGGAAACAAGGTGGGTTAAAAATTGGAGTGTTTTTAGTTTGAGGAGGGTTGGTGTTTGGTTGATATTAACAACTGTAGAAGCTGGGCAATGGGTGTACAGACCTCCCTTAGATTAGTCTCATTACTTTTTTTTTTAATTTTGAAAACTTTAAGAGTTTTCACTAATAAACACTGAATTGTGCACTTAAAAAAAAAGTTTTTAACAAAATGGGAAAGTGCTCTCATCATAATATCCAGTGGAAGGAAAAAAGCAATCTACAAAAGGATAAATATACCATCAAATGGAGAATTTATACCTATGGAATGAGAGACGCAGCACAGTGCAGTGGCTAGGATCCCGATGGCTGAGTTCAGATTCTGTGATACCCACTTGGCTTAGCAAATTTTTTTAGTTTCGATAAACCTCAGTCTCCTCATCTACAAAAATGAGGCTTATGCGAGAATGTATCTCTTAAAACTGCTGCAGAGATTAAATGAGCCTATTGATGAGATAATTAGCCAGTATCTGGCACACAAGTCCCATCATTACATCTGGAAATAGATTGATCAGCCGTTGCCATTAGACCACCATATTATCCAATTTTCCACAAAAGGGACACCTTCCCTTTATAGTCAAGGGAGAAAATACTTTAACAGAATAGCTTCTTCTGTCATTACGCCTGTGTTCTGAGAAACTGTTAGCAAAGTAAGCTGATAATTTATCAGATGCTCTAAACGTCAGCAAAAGGAGAATCCCAGTTTATGTTTCAATAAGTGGAATTCCCTGTGAACACTGTTTTGTGGCCTTTACCACAAGACTAATTAGCAAAAGCATATTATGGAAGTTTCCTCTGGTCTAGGGTGGGGGTGGAAAGAGGAGTGTGGACTTGTTTCTGTGGTTCTCCTCATTCTCGACCACAAAGCTCTCCACACTGGTGGAAAGACCTTCTTTGCTAATAATGTATACATAATTTTCCCTTTCCATTAGATTTGCATTTTTAAAGCAGTATATATCCTTCCATTGTCACTTTCTAGTTAGGAATCCCCTCCAAACCGAGAGTGCTTCTTATGAAATTTTATTTATTTTCTTCCGGTAACATGAAAATCTTGCCTTTATCCATTGCCTGTACCCTTCACATTGGGAGATGGACAAGCAAGGCCATAAATAAAGTCTGGACCAGCTGTCTTTATTTTTGCTCAAGAATAATAGCACTGTCTCTGTTACCCTGTTTCTATCTATATCACAAAGGCTGTTTTCCATTTTCTCCTATCAGTGGTAACAAGTTCACAGAAACTATACAAAACCGGAGACAGAGCAGGAGAGAGAATATTGGCTCATATAACTGAGAAGTCCAAGGGGTAGGGTTAGCTGCAAACATGGTTAAATCCAGGGGTTCTAATGTTTTCAGGAATTTCTCTCCATCATGAGGCTCAACTTTCTGCTATATTGACTTCCCTCTCAGATTCATTAAGATAGGTAGCATTCAGCAGCTCCAAGTTTATAATCTATCATCTCAGCCACTCTAAGCAAGAAAGACTTCCCTGTGGTGCAGTGGTTAAGACCCCATGCTTCCAATGCAGGGGAAAGCTCTCCACACTGGGCAATCACTCGTCAGGGAACCAAGATCCAAAAAGCTGTGAAGCAAGACCAAAATTTTTTTTTAAAAAAAGAAAGTGTAAAGTCAAAGTATCAGTTGCTCAGTCCTGTCTGACTCTTTGCGACCCCATGGACTCTAGCCTTCCAGGCTCCTCTGTCCATGGGATTCTCCAGGCAAGAATACTGGATTGGGTTGCCATTCCTTCTCCAGGGGATCTTCCTGACCCAGGGACTGAACCTGGGTCTCCTGCATTGCAGGCAGATTCCTTACTATCTGAATCACCAGGAAAGCCCTAAAAAAAGAAGGCCTACCCCATTCCCAATCATTTGAGTGAAGTCCTGGTGACAACTCTCGTTGATCCAGATCCGGTCACAAAGCCAAGCTCCAAAACAGTCTTTAAGATTTTGATTGACTATTTCTGGAAGCAAAGGAAGGAATCAACCCCCTTTAGCCAAATGGACTATGAGTTGAAGATGGAGGGTTTCCCTTCAAGATAAAGAAGCTGGTAAGAGAAGATGGCAAATGGATGCTGAGCAGACAAAAACAGCAGCTGTCCACTCCATATCCCGTAACAATATTTTTAAATGGCCTTTGATGGCACTGGGAAATCTCCTGCCAAACACATTCTTCCCTGTCTCTGTGACTCTCTGTCCTTTGCCAGGAGCCTTCTATTCCAGTATCTTGGGCTTTTTGCCCAGGAAATGAAACCCTCATCAACACCATCAACATCACCAGCTGTTCACCCCCAGAATCCTCTCCTTTCTCTTCCAAAGTCACAGTCATCAGCTGGATGAAAAGATGGAATACCACCTGTAGCCTCAAATCCTTCCAAGTCCTTCTCAGAACTTTAAACTTCCAGAAACATAATTCAGATTTCTTGTGACTGCATCATTCATCTACATATGAATCAGAAGAGATAGGTAATGGTTGGAGATCCTAAGCAAATACTCCATCATATCTTCTTATCTGTGCTCCAGATTAAATCCTGTATCTTGGAAATTCCCTGGTTGTCCAATGGTTAGGACTTGGTGCTCTCTGGGAACACAAAAGTTTTGTCTGTTTCTTCAATACATGTACTACAGGACAGTACTTGGCAGGATGCTGAGGACACACTAGATGATGCATGTCCTGTTTCTACTCTTGCCCTTTCCAAGTGCCCTTAAAAAAAAGAAATACTAAGCTGAAGATAGCAGTAGGAAGGGAACACCGAGGACTTCATCTGTGATATATTTTTCAAGCTCAGATGTGGGTATGTGAGTGCTCATTGTGTGACTGGCCGGTCTTCTGAAGTACTTCATAAATTTAAAAATTTGTAGGTTCCAGCTCAAGCTGACAGATTGAAAAGCTAACCTGATCATATCACTCCCCAGCTTGGCTCCCCACAGTCCACAGGATTGCATCCAAGTTTCTCTCAAGGCACACAAGGTCCAAGCTGTGGCCCAGTCTTCCTTCCTTCCACCTGTGATGGGCTGAATGTTTGTGCCCCCTTCCCCCTTTCGTGAAGATCTAACTCCCAATAAGATAGTATTTGGAGGTGGGGCCTTTGGGAAGTGACTAGGGTTAGATGAGGTCATGAGGGTGGAGCCCCTATGATGCGATGAGTGTCCTTATGAGAAGAGGAGGAGAGACCAGAGCTCCCTCTCTACACCATGTGAAACCACAATGAGAAGGCAACCTTCTGCAAGCCAGGGAGAGCTCTCACCAGGCACTGAATCTACAGGCCCCTTGATCTTAGACTTCCCTGCCTCCAGAACTGTGAGAAATAAATGTCTGAGATATCGTATTATTATAGCAGCCTTTTCATAGCCACTGCTTCATGCATCTTGAAGTTCAATGCTCTCTCTTGACTGGATGCTTTGAAATCTGTCTCTTTCCATTTCTCCATGTGGCTAACTCCTATAAACTCATTGTATTTGGTAGAGTAGGCTAAAATAGATCCCAGAATGCAATGGCTTAAAGAATATATTTCTTTCTGTTCATGCAGCAGTTGTGAGATGAACAGTCCAGGTGAATGAAGCTTTGCTCCTCATGGTTATTTGGAAATTCAGGTTCCTTCCAGTCTCTGTTCTGCCGACCTCCTGGTCCTCAAGATCATCTGCATGATGGAAGCTGGGTCACCATCACGTGCAAATTCCATCTGCAGGGAGGAGGAAGAGAGGTTGGAGAAGGCACATTGGGATGTTTTTTGCAGCCCAGACCCTGAAGTGGTCCACTTCATTTTCACTCATGCTATTGGTGATAATGTAGTCATGACCACAACTAACTGCCAGGGATGCTGGGAAATGTAGTCCTTCGTTAAGCAGCCATGTCCCTGACTACAGTCCTCTTATAATAGAATAATGATTTTCAACAAACAACTGAAGTTCAGAGCTTGAGTCCTCTGAAGAGCCTTCTCTGTTTCCAACCTCTCGGTCTGGGTGATGTTCCCTCTTACAACAGTGTACTCCACAGCAGCTATCGCAGCAGTTTCTTACCACTCAGCTTTTCCCATTCCCCTGCTCCCAAGTGGACTATGAACACAGTGGGTGTTGCTCTGTATCCTCATTGCCTGGCATTTGCTAGACAATGAACACATTTTGAGTAAAAGTATGGAGGACCAGCTACTTAATTTGCAGGGCCCAGTTCAATGTACGGTCCCTTGTTCCAAAAGGATTAGAATTTTAAGAAAAAGGCATCAGGAACTTCTCTGGCAGTTCAGTGGCTAAGATATTGTCATTCAAGGCAGGGACCACAGGTTTGATCCCTGGTTGTGGAGCTAATATCCCACATGCCTCTGGCCAAAAGTCCAAAACACAAAACAGAAGGCATATTGTAACAAATTCAATGAAGACTTCAAAAATGGTCCACATCAAAAAAATCTTTGAAAAAAGATTGTTTGGCCTAGGCAAGACCACAATCATAGGGTCCTCCTGAATGCAGATCCCTATACACCTACATAGGTCACATGCCCATAAAGCCAGCACTGAAAATTTGAATAAATAAATAAATAGAATTGAATAGCCTGAATCACCCTCCGTAAGAAAAGCCACATGTCTGTTGTATACCATGCAATGAGTGGAGATGAATCACGCTTGTCCATATTTGGGAAGCCAACCTTTGCTCTCTCTATGGGGAAAACTGACTAGAGGTCATCTTGATGGAGAGGGCATATTCCTTGTCATTGAGGGGGTGGGGACACAGCAGCTGGGGGGCTGCGAGCTCCCTGACAATCCAGATGCAGAACCTCTTGCCTTCTTTTTGTCTCCTTTCAAACAAGTCACTGCAGCAGCAGTAGTCGTCATGGAAATTTTCAGAGACTCCTGGGGCAGGGGAGACCTTAGAAGTCATTGCCAAGCAGTTCTCCAGCATCTGCTCAGACACCTCCAGCGACAGGGAACTTCCTACCTCCCCAGGCAGCTCCTTCTGTTTCTGACAGCTCTGCGGATGGAGCTCTTCCTAACAGGGGAGACAAAACCTCCTAGCTCGTGACTTCCATGCACTGGCTCAGAGCCACACAGAGGAAGTGTAACCCGGCTCCCATGCCCTTCAGGTGTTTAAAGGGCTCTGACATTCACCAGAAAGCAGGGGTTGCCAACAAGCAAAAGAGAGATGGGATATGGGCCACAGATGTATTGTGTTTGGCCCAGGCAAGATTAAATATTGGTTTTGGTTAGTTGCCAACATTGAAAAATCTGGAGGGTTCACATAAAATGGAGAATCTAAGCATCTAAAACTTGGAAGCTCCAGCAATACTGAGCTCATCCCTCAATCCTACTTGCCACTAAGGATGCTGAAGAATAGATACTGGGTAGGTGACTGCCAGTCTCCACCATGGCCTGTTGCTTGGGCTACTTGATATTGGTGCATATGCTCTTGACTTACTTTCAGAATCCTTACCTTGATATTAATGTGCCCAGACTCACTACTCTAGGAATCAACAGTGAGATGTAAAACCAAGCTTTTTAATTGGTTTTAGGTAAAGTTACTTGAAGAGGCTTTCATGCCTTTTTTTTTCCTTCCCCCTCAGAATGTAGAGGTGTTGACTGGGGTTTCACCAACTACCTTGTGACCATGAGGTAATCTTGAAGATGAAGGCCACATATAGCAATGTTTGTTGAAACAAATAGATGAAGCAGGATCTTGGTTCAACAATGATTATAGAACAGCCATGTCAGCTCTATCTACTTTTGAACTTTTTTTTAACCAAAAATGAATAATTTTAAAAAACCAAACCAAAACCAAAAAGCCAATTAAAAAAAAAAACCAAACCAAAAAAGTAAATTTAAAAAAATTGGCTTTTTTCAAATTAAGTTTTTATTGTGGAAAACTCTCTATATATACCAACATAGACTAATATCTACATGTAAAAGAATTAATTGAGACCTCTTACCTCACATCATATCTAAAAATTAACTCAAAATAGATCATATACCTAAACTTAAGGCTGAAACTATAAAACTCGTAGGCAAAAACATAACAGTGAATCTTCATGAAGTTGGCTCAAGCAATGATTTCTTAAATATCACACAAAAAGGCATAAGCAATAGGAGAAAAAATAAATTGGACTTCATCAAAATTTTAAAACTTTTTGCTTCAAACAACACCTTCAAGAAAGTTAAAAGACAGCCCACAGTATGGGGGAAAATATTTGCCAATCCTTTTTCTGACAAGAGACTTATATATAAAGAAGTATTACAACCAGAATATATAAAGAGGTATAAAATTTAAGATATTTTTTAAACATGATTTTAAACTGTGCAAAGGATTTGGAGAGACATTTCTCCCAAAGGAGATATACAAATGGCCAATAAGCACATGAAAAGATGCTCAACATCATTAGCCATCAGAGAAATGCAAATCAAAACCACAATAAGATACCCACTTCACACCCACTAGGACGGCTAGAATAAAAAATAACAAGTGTTGGCAAGGATGTGGAGAAATTGGAACCCTTGTGCATTGCTGGTGGGAATGTAAAATGGTGCAGCTGCTGTGGAAAACAGTTTGGCAGCCCCTCAAAAAGTTAAACATAGAATTACCATATGATCCAGCAATTCCACTCCTAGGTATATATCTAAAAGAAAGCAGAAACATAGGTATTTTTATACCAATATTCAAAGCAGCATTATTCACAATAGTTAAATGGTGGAAAATAACCCAAGTGCCCATCAACAGATGAATGCATAAACAAAATGTAATGTATACATACAATGGAATATTATTCACAATAAAAAAAGAATGAAGAACTGGACTTCCCCAGTGGTCTAGTGATTAAGAATCCACCTGCCAATGCCAGGAACACAGGTCCCTGGTCCAGGGAGATGCCACATGCCTCGGAGCACCACTAAGCCCATGCTAAGCCCATGCACCCCAAGTGGAGCCCTTGTGCCAAACTACTGAAGCCCATGTGCTCTAGGGTCCATGAGCCACAACAAGAGAAGCCACCACAATGAGAAGCCCAAGCATCACAACTAGAGAAAACCCATGAAGACCCAGCACAGCCAAAAAATATATAAATAGTTTTTTAAAATGAAGTATTGATACATGCTACAAACAGATGAACCTAGAAAACGCTGTTAAGTGAAAGAAGCCAAATTAAGGATCACATATTATATGAATCCATTTATATAAAATATCCAGAACATGCAAATCTATGGAGACAGAATGGAGATTACAGGTTGCCAGGAGCTGAGAAGAGGAAGAAAGGGGAGTGACAGTTAATGGTAAGGGACTTCTTTGGGAGTCGATAAGAATGTTCTAAATTTATTTATTTCTTTATTTTTTAGAATGTTCTAAATTTAGATTGTGGTGATGAATACTCAACTCTCCAAACTAAAAATCATGGCACTATACATTTAAAATAGGTGAATTTTATGGTATGTAGATTATGTCTGATTCTTGTTAACTTCATGTTCTTCAGCAACATATTGGATCTTTCTGACTCTCTTTTGCTTCACCTCTGAAATGGGAATAATAACCCATAAGTTGTGTGAATTGAAAAGATGGCATAAAGATAGATTTATAAGGTACCTCACTCAATGTCTGACACGGAATAGCCACTCCAAAGCTGTGGTTCCCATCCTACCAGCCATGCTTTATTAGTAAATATGAAATTGTGTTAATCTTGAATCACCATCTTCTTAATCATAAAAGATTCAGCTCTTTTTGTTATTATTGTTTTGATTTTAAGGAATGGACTCATTTCCCTAAGTGTACTATCTTTATATAGTAGTGATAATAACAATCACTAACATAAATAATAACATTTCACTCAAAGATGGGCTCAGTAAAGGACAGAAATGGTATGGACCTAACAGAAGCAAAAGATATTAAGAAGAGGTGGCAAGAATACACAGAAGAACTATACAAAAAAGACCTTCATGACCAAGATGATCACGATGGTGTGCTCACTCACCCAGAACCAGACATCGTGGAATGTGAAGTCAAGTGGGCCTTAGGAAGCATCACTACGAACAAAGCTAGTGGAGGTGATGGAATTCCAGTCGAGCTATTTCAAATCCTGAAAGATGATGCTGTGAAAGTGCTACACTCTATATGCCATCAAATTTGGAAAACTCAGCAGTGGCCACAGGACTGGAAAAGATCAGTTTTCATTCCAATCCCTAAGAAAGGCAATGCCAAAAATGCTCAAACTACTGCACAATTGCACTCATCTCACACGCTAGTGAAGTAATGCTCAAAATTCTCCAAACCAGGCTTCAACAATATGTGAACCATGAACTTCCAGATGTTCAAGCTGGTTTTAGAAAAGGCAGAGGAGCCAGAGATCAAGTTGCCAACATCTACTGAATCATGGAAAAAGCAAGAGAGTTCCAGAAAAACATCTATTTCTGCTTTATTGACTATACCAAAGCCTTTGACTGTGTGGATCTCAATAAACTGTGGAAATTCTTCAAGAGAAGGGAAGACCAGACCATCTGACCCACCTCTTGAGAAATGTGTATGCAGGTCAGAAAGCAACAGTTAGAACTGGACAGGGAACAACAGACTGGTTCCAAATAGGAAAAGGAGTACGTCAAGGCTGTATATTGTCACCCTGCTTATTTAACTTATATGCAGAGTACATCATGAGAAACGCTGGGCTGGAAGAAGCACAAACTGGAATCAAGACTGCCGGGAGAAATATCAATAACCTCAGATATGCAGATGACATCACCCTTATGGCAGAAAGTGAAGAACTAAAGAGCCTCTTGATAAAAGTGAAAGAGGAGACTGAAAAAGTTGGCTTAAAGCTCAGCATTCAGAAAACAAAGATCATGCCATCCGGTCCCATCGCTTCATGGCAAATAGATGGAGAAACAGTAGAAACATTGGCAGACTTTATTTTTTTAGGCCCCAAAATCACTGCAGATGGTGACTGCAGCCATGAAATCAAAAGACGCTTACTCCTTGGAAGAAAAGTTATGACCAACCTAGATAGCATATTAAAAAGCAGAGACAAAACTTTTCCAACAAAGGTCCATCTAGTCAAGGCTATGGTTTTCCCAGTAGTCATGTATAGATGTGAGAGCTGGACTATAAAGAAAGCTGAGTGCTGAAGAATTGATACTTTTGAACTGTGGTGTTGGAGAAGACTCTTGAGAGTCCCTTGGACTGCAAAGAGATCGAAACCAGTCCATCCTAAAGGAAATCAGTCCTGAATATTCATTGGAAGGACTGATGCTGAAGCTGAAACTCCAATACTTTGGCCACCTGATGCGAAGAACTGACTCATTTGAGAAGACCCTGATGCTGGGAAAAATTGAAGGTGGGAGGAGAAGGGGATGACAGAGGATGAGATGGTTGGATGGCATCACTGATTCAGTGGACATGAATTTGAGTAATCTCCGGGAGTTGGTGATGGAGGCCTGGCATGCTGCAGTCCATGGGGTTGCAAAGAGTTGGACACAACTGAGCGACTGAGCTGAACTGAACTGATAATAACAATAATCAACATTTATTGAGTGCTAATAACAATAATGAACATTTATTGAATGCTAGCTCTGCAACAGATACTGTACTAAGTGTTTTAGTATCTCATTTCATCTTCTCAGCCTCATTGTGTGTTAGGGATTATCTTAGAGAAGAGAAAACTCAGGTTGAGGTCAATTTACTCCCTACAAGGTCCCACAACAAGCAAATGGCTGGGCTGGGATGCTAGGCCCACAGGCTTAGTTCCAGAGCCTTTCCTGTCTGGCTTCCCTATCTACTCGATGCTCTGCCTCTAGCCCACCTAGTCCCTCTCCTTTCTAAAGAGCACCACTGCCCCGCCTTCAGGGCAGCTTGTAATTTGGGAGGCAGTGGTTAGGGGTGGGGCAAGAGAGGAAGAGGGGCAGGGGGAGGAACAGGGAGAGTTGGGGAGAGGGCAAGCAAGAGAGAGGGTAGAAGCAGAACAGAAGTCACAGTCTTCTGTAACCTGATCTCAGGAGCGAGGACCTTCACTCCCCCTTCTTTTTCCTGAGAGTCATCGGGTGGGGCTTAGGAGGCAGGAGATGCAAGAGACAAGGGTTCGACCCCTGGGTCGAGAAGATCCCCTGGAGAAGGAAATGGCAACCACCTCCAGAATTTTTTGTCTGGAGAATCCCATGGACAGAGAGAGGAGCCTAGCGGGCTGCAGCCCAGGGGGTCACAAAAGCATCGGACATGACTGAGCACACACACCGCACACAGTGAGCTTGGGAACAGACCCTTCCCCGGTTGAGCCTGAAATGACTGGCCTGAGCCAGGGAACCTTGCTAAATCTCACCAGGATTCCTAATTCGCAGAAACTGAAAGATAATGTGTGTCTTGAGTTGCTTCATTTCAGAGTAATTATTATGGAAAAACAGATAACTAATCCAACCACTGACTATAGAGAGTTCCCTAAGTATACCCTTCATCTGTGCCTTTAACTTCCAGCACCAGATTAAAGAGCTCTTCTAGTAAACACCCCTCAGGGAAGACCGAAGGGCTTCAGGCAAGATACCCTGGAGCAGAGCCAAGGACCATTGTATTGCCAATCTGTGGGAAGGAGGCTTATTCTTTGGGGAAGTATGTTCTCAACCAGGGTCAAAAATTGGTTCTCGGGAGGTAGAAGAATCTTATCCTTTGTACATATAAAGCACAGATATGTGTACAATACATAAGCAGACATACAATATATCCATGGTATTAACATTTCACAGGATTGGGGAGAGGTGGATAATGGTAATAAAAAGTTGAGAAAACACTGCTTCGGGATGACAAATCTTGCTGCCCTGTGCAGGCTGGTATACTGCGGTGAAGAATAGGACAGCAGAAGCAGGAGGAAGCAGGACAGGAGATCTAGAAAGCCCTAATAAGAAGACTTCTAGAAGCCTGCTTGGGGCCTGCCCCTGCCGGGGGTGCTTCTGACATCCTGAGCTTCTCCATTGTGGAATTTAGAACACTCTTTTAATTTCCTTTTCACTTGTCGGTAAATCTGTAGAAGATATGGACTGAGCCAGCCCGGGCCTGGCACATAAGAGGAGGTCAAAGAAAGACTGTCCACAGCTGGTGGTGCCCTGGGCCGTGTCTTCCCAGGCTCAGGACTCCCTGCGAGGCACCTGCATGTCCCCAACCCCCACCCCCAATAGGGGTTGCTGGCCTCACAGACCCAGCAAATCTGACCACCACAATGTAAATTCTGCAATTTCTGGACAATGTGAAAGATCCCATTGCTTTATGGTAATACTTCATGAACAGGATCAACTCAAAGGTAAATAGGTAATCAAACAACCACATGACAACTCAAATCCACTTAAACTTGGGGTGAGAACCAGGTTAGAGGTGAGTTGAGCATCCATCTTGGTCCTCCTCTGAAGATTCAACCTGCTATGACTCACATCAATATCTTGGCCCCAACACTCATGGGTTGGGGAGCCTTAAGAAAGTTTATTAACTTTGCTATGCCTCAGTTTTCACATTTATAAAACAAGAGTAATTACAGTTCATCCTCATAGGGTTGTTGAGAAACAAAATGAAGTGATGCATGTAAAACACTTTGAATGCTGCCTAGTATATAGTAAATGAGAGTGAAAGTGAAGTCGCTCAGTCATGTCTGACTCTTTGCAACCCCATTGTAGCCTACCAGGCTTCTCCCTCCATGGGATTCTCCAGGCAAGAGTACTGGAGTGGGTTACCAATTCCTTCTCCAGGGGATCTTCCAAACTCAGGGATCAAACCCAGGTATCCCGCATTCCAGGCAGAGACTTTAACCTCTGATCCACCAGGGAAGTATACAGTAAGTGCTCCATAAATGTTACCTCCAGGCTTTCCTGGTGGCTCAGTGGTAAAGAAGCTGCCTGCCAATGCAGAAGACATGGGTTCAATCCCTGATCCAGGAAGATCCCACATGTCACGGAGCAACTAAGCTTGTGAGCTGCAACTACTGACGCTCGAGTGCCCTAGAGCATGTGCTCCACAAAAAAGAAAAGCCAGCGCAATGGGACACCCTTGCAACACAACTAGAGAGTAGCCTTCACAGCAACAAAGACCCAGCATAACCAAAAATAAAAAGAAATAAAATTTTATTTTAAAAATCAGATTATTTTCAAAAAAATGTTACCTCCATTGATTAATGGGTCCCCTCATAGTAAGTGCTCTCACATGTTATGGTGGCAGGCTCAGAGTGTATATTTCCTACCCCAAAGTTATTCTTTCCTTTCTTCCTTGCTGGTAGAAATGGCTTCCCGTGTTAGCTTTCGGAAATGCTGGACATTCATTTCCCCAGATTCCCTCCTAGCAAGAGACAGCCATGGGTCAGTTCTAACCAATGAGATATGAAGGGAATCTATTAGAAGTGTCTGAGAGATGTTTCCTCCTTGATAAGAGAGACATTTGAAAATATTCCTCTTCTTTCATGCTTTGAATGATCTGGTATAAAGATGTGATGCTTGGCACTGAAGCAGTCATTTTGTCACCATGAGGGGAGAGTCACATGAATAGCAAAGACTTGGATGCATGCTGATATTATTGATCCTACCCTGGAACCACCTACCTCCCACCTTCTGTTTAACTAGGACAATTCAAAACCTTTCATTTTAAAGCTGCTATGTCTCACTTTCTGTTATTTATAACCAAAAGTGTCTTACATGTCTTGCAAGTTTCTTACTTGTTTTACAAGTAGCTTAAGTAATATCACAAGTTAAGGAATCCTTATAACGTAACTCGACCCTGTGACAGACATATTGTTCCTATGTCATAGGTGAAGGAGCTAAAAGCAACATGGCAGGAGTCTCAAAGATAAATTACTTAACTTAATCCTTATAAAAATGCTATGAGGTAAGTCTTATTTCTATTGATAGATTTCTTCACAGGTTCAGAAGGTTAAAAAAGTGCCAATTTCACACAATTAATAATGAAGAGTCGAGACTTAAAAACCCAAATGTAAATACAACATTCTTCCCAATGTTCTTTGGGGCTACTTCTCAGCACCCACATCTTTTTGGACATTATATTCCACTGCCAGTGCTGAATAAGTAAAAATTCAGTAACACTAATTCAGGTCATGTCAACCTGAACATAATTATGTTCATTGCTTAGAAAAGAGCATTTGCTAACTAAATATTAGCCATAATAAAGAAATATGGTGGTGACAGCTAGATGAAATTCACAGTCTGAAGACCCATGTGCCAATGTATATTTCTGTCATTAGGCTCTTGGAGAATTTATATTCCTGATCCACACTTCAATTGGTAATTGCCCAGCGTCTGTTCTTTTTAAATCTTTATTATTTTTTATTCTCTCCCAGATGTTGATTTGAGCGGTAGTGATTTCAGAATTTCAGTGAGAGGTCCAGCTGCTGGGTTTGGGAAGTGTCCATGTTTTGTTTCTTTTCAATCCTTCAACTTGAATTTATGATGAGGTTTTGATGAATAGTACCCTTCTCTAGCCCTGCCCTCTTTGCATGTGTCTGAGTCTGCGATATCGTTGGTCTAATTATGCGGATGTGTCTCTTGCTGGAAAATTTATGTGATGACTGTTGCCAAGAACTAGAAGCCAGAACCAGGGATTTGTGGTCTAAACATCCTTGATTCTACTCTTGGCCGTATATTCAAAGTCAAGTCAGGGAGACCAGGTAGCTAGTTAATTGAGAGCGCTAGCAGCTGAGAGTTTGAGAAAGTGTCAGCCCTTCAGGGAACTGCAAACTTATGATAGAAATCAAGGATCTGGAAGGTCAATCAAGATGGGAGCAAAGGAAGGGACTGGGTATAGGAAGGAGGGAGAGAAAAGGTGGGATGTGTGGGTGTGGGTGTGTGCTCAGTTGGGTCCAACTCTTTGCAGCGCCTCTGTCCATAGGATATTCCAGGCAAGAATACTGGAGTGGATTGCCATTTCCTCCTCCAGGGGATCTTTCCAATCCAGGGATCGAACCCTTGCCTCTTGCATCTCCTGCATTGGCAGGCAGATTCTTTACCACTGTGCCACCTGGTAAGCCCCAGTGGGTGGGCATATTTACTATATTTACATAGATAGTGCTTTACAGTTTGGGCCTTGGTCACCCTGAGACAGCTGGCACTATCTAATAAACTTGGCTAGGTTCACTCACTTCTTGGCTTTCCAACTCATTTTTAAGTTCCTTGAAGTCAGAATCTATTCTAGTGATCTCTTGCTGTATAACAAATCACTCCAATATTCAGTGGCTTAAAATAAAGATAGTCATTTCTATGAGTCAGGAATTCAGGATGTTCTCAGTTGGGTAGATCTGGCCTCACCCCTTCCTCCACTATCCTTGCGGTCCAAGGGACTCTCAAGAGTCTTCTGTAGCACCACTATTTGAAAGCATCAATTTTTGGCTTCATTAAGAGCTGTTTTGGCCACCTGATGCGTAGAACTGACTCACTGGAAAAGACTCTGATGCTGGGAAAGATTGAAGGCAGGAAGAGAAGGGGATGACAGAGGATGAGATGGTTGGATGGCATCATTGACTTGATGGACATGAGTCTGAGCAAGCTCTGGGAGCTGGTGATGGACAGGGAAGCCTGGCATGCTGCAGTCCATGGGGTCACAAAGAGTTGACAGGACTGAACTGAACTGAACTGTTCCTCTCTCCCCTCCCCCACCAGGCAATAAACTCCATGAGGGCAGGGATTTTTGCTTCTTTTGTAAACCGTCCTCACCATTGTTGCCAGGCAGAAGCCCAAGTTCAGTGTTGCCAGAGCTTCTGATTTTTCAAGAGAAATTACGTAGCTGGATTTTTATGTCAAATATGATGTTTCGGTATTGGTATGTAATAAAATTTTTCAACAATATTGCACTGGCCAAGTAAATTAGAACCATGGATCTCTAGTTTATAGTCTCTGGCCTTGTGTAAAGAGGCAGTAGCCAGGTTTGGAAAGCAGGCTCAGAAAGGACAAAGTTCTTGTCCTTTCCGAAGGTGGGATGGAGTGGGGCTTGGTGCGGGCCCCCTCAAAGGCCCCGGGTTGACAAGTTTAATGATGGCCACTAGGGGGAGCTCCCCACTACCTCCTTCAGATCACACCCGCCCTGTCTCCACTCCCAGGGAGGAAACCCTTTGATGGAACCCAAACAGGAAAACACTGGCAGGAGGTCCCCAAAGGGAGGCACATCTGGTGTGACAAGCAAAGTGGTCCAAGGTTCTGGGGTCCACGTGGCTGGATCTGTTCAGTCTTCTCTTGGGACCTCTCTTGAGCCCTCCCTGTGTTAGAATTTTTCTGGCTCTTCAGGTTGGATTCCAGCTTCTCAAGCCCTAAGTGCCCAGATGTGCCTGGGCAGTGTCCACCTGCAACACTGTGCAGGGGTAAGGTGAGGCCAGTTACGGAAGAGACAGCAAAGCCCAAGCTGGGACTGGACACAAGCTTCAGTGAACAAACTAGAGGGACTGAATAGCTTCTTCATGAACCACCATCAAGGGCACAGGCTGCTGGTCAAGAAGAGCTGGACTCAGGGACTTGGCCTAAGGTCCTTCTGTCTCGTAATTACCAACAACTTCATGAGGGACATGCCATCTCCATTTTTATAGACAGGACAAGTGACCAGAGAAGTGACAAACCCAAGACCACACAGCTGTGAGTGGTGGGCTTTGATTCAAACCCAGTGCTGTCTAACACCAGAGCCCAGCTTCTGTCCATCCCACGCCTTTGCCCAGGAGAGAGGTGTGAGTGGTTCAGGAAGCAATCAGACTCCAAGGACCAGAGGGACCTATAAAGCCCCTGAGTCCATCACTCCACTGGACTTGGGACTTTTTTTTTTTAATATTCTAAGACAGAAAATCAATTTATTTTATTTAACTATTGCTTGTTATAAACATGATAGTTTAGGGAACATCTAGCAAAAAAATTGAGGCAAATTCTGTATGCTTCCAGTGGTGCTGAGTAAGTTGGACAACTGTATGTAGATCAATGAAGTTAGGCTACACCCTCACACCATATTAAAAAATATACTCTTAATGGCTTAAAGATTTCAAAACAAGACATGACACCGTAAAACTCCTAGACGAGAACATAGACAAAACATTCCCTGACATAAATCGTACCTAGGTTTTCTTAGGTCAGTCTCCCAAGGCAATAGAAATAAAAGCAGAAATAAACAAATGAGACCTAATCAAACATACAAGCTTTTGTACAGCAGAAGAAACCATAAACAAAATGAAAAGACAACCTACAGATCAGGAGAAAATACTTGCAAATGATGCAACCGACAAGGGCTTAATTTCCAAAATATACAAGCAGCTCCTAAAATTCAATAACAAAAAAACAAACCACCCAATCGAAAAATGGGCAGAAGACCTACATAGACATTTCTCCAAAGAAAACATTGAGCTTAGTCAGCTCAGTCATGTCTGACTCCTCTTTGTGACCCTTTGGACTGAAGCCCGCCAGGCTCCTCTGTAGATGGGATTTTTCAGGCAAGAATACTAGAGTAGGTTGCTATTTCTGCCTCCAGGGGATCTTTCCAACCCAGGGATCAAACCCGTGTCTCCTGCATTGCAGGCGGATTCTTTACTCACTGAACCAGTGGGAAAGCCCCAAAGAAAGCATACAAACAGCCAAAAGGCACATGAAAAGATGCTCAACATCGCTTATTATCAGAGAAATGTACATTAAAACTACAGTGAGGTACTATTTCACACCATTCAAAATGGCCATCATTAAAAAGTCTACAAATTAAAAATGCTGGCAAAGGCATGGTGAGAAGGGAACCCTCCTACACTGTTGGTGGGTATGTAAGTTGGTACAGCCACTGTGGAGAACATATGGAGGTTCCTTAAAAACTAAAAATAGAACTACCATATGATGCAGCAATGCCACTCCTGGGCATATATCTAGGCAAAATTATAACTCAAAATGATACATACATCCCTATGTTCACAGCCACACTATGCGCAATAGCCAAGACATGGAAGCAACCTAAATGATTGTCGATAGATGAATGGATAAAGAAGATATATATATATACAATGGAATACTACTCAGCCATAAAAAAGAATGAAATCACGCCATTTTCAGCAACATAGATAGGCCTAGAGATTATCATACTAAAAAAGTAAGACAGAAAGAGACATTTAAATACTGTATGATATCACTTATATGTGAAATCTAAAATACGCCACAAATGAACCTATGTTTGAAACAGACACAGACTCACAGACATAGAAAACAGATTGCCAAGCAGAGGGGGGCTGGATTAGGAGTTTAGGATTAGCAGATGCAAACTATTATATATAGAATGAATAAAACAGGGTCCTACTGTATAGCACAAGGAACTATAGTCAAAGTCCTGTGACAAACCATAATGGAGAAGAATATGAAAAAGGATGTGTACATATGTATAACTGAGTCACTTTGCTGTGTGGCAGAAATTAACACAACACTGCAAATCAACTATAGTTTAATAAGAAGTTCTATATGCTTCTTGCATAATATATAGTGAGATCAATCCCACTTATCATATGTAAATGTATATAATGTTCAAGCTTCTTTTTTATTTTATCTTTTGAGACCAATCTTTATTGTTTCTAACTACTGGTCACTAGTGAAAGGTCCTGGAATAAATCCAGCATGATATCCCTCCCCACGTGTCTCTGACCAGCTCTGATCAGAACTTTGTCTCCCTGTAAGCTCACACACCAGCTTCTGCACCACTTAATCCCCTTTCCCTGAGGAGGTCTCCTGCATTTGACCAAAGTCCTCAGTGCAGGAACCAAGCCCTCCTATCTTCCTAAACAGCACATCTTTCACTTAAAAGCACCGGGGTGTAGAGAAAGGAGTTTCCCAGGTGGTGCTAGTGGTAAAGAACCTGCTTGCCAATGCAGGAGATGGGTGTTCAATCCCTGAGTCAGGAAGATCCCCTGGAAGAGGACATGGCAACCCACTCCAGTATTCTTGCCTGGAGAATCCCATGAACAGAGGAGCCTGGTGGGCTACAGTCTATGGGGTCTCAAAAGAGTCAGACACGACTGAAGCAATTTAGCATGCATGCATTATGGAGAAAAGACTGGGATTTAAATCAGGATCAGTGGGCGCCAGAAGGTGAGCGGGAAATGGGGGTGGGGGGTTGTCCAGAGCCAGCATCTCTCACCTGGTGAGCCCCAAGAAGATCAAGGTCAAAGAAAGTTCTTCAGGGGAGTTCCCTGGTAGCCCAGTGGCCAGGATTCCGTGCTTTCACTGCTATGACACAGGTTCAATCCCTGGTTGGAGACCTGAGATCCTGTAAGCCTTGGGGCTAGGCCAGAAAAAAAGAAAAAAGAAAGGTCATCAAGCCTCATCTTTGCAGGCATTTTGAACAAGCTTGCCTGCCAAGGTTCTCAGCCTTTGCTCTGGAGCAAGAGCTAACACTGGTCTGGCTTCCTTCAGGCCAGCTGCAGACCATCAGGCAGGCCTCTCCCCCAGAGCGCCCTGGCTCCTCTGGTCTGCTCTTGTCTGCTTGGCCAAAGGAGACATCACTTGCTGGTGCCACTGGAATCAGAGCAATTACAGGCCCCTGCAGATGTGCTGGGGGTGTGGTGGGCATGGGGGTGGGGAGCAGGCCGGATGGGATCAAAGCTGATGGAGACAGAGTCTGTCTCGCCCACTCGCCCCGCCTGCACACTTTCACTCCCTCGCGGAGTTACAGGAGTTCAGTTGACAAACCCTCCCTCCAGAAAGTCTCCCAAGAGAACGCACTAATCAGATCCCACGAGAAGTTGTTCCAGCACCTTTCTTCCCTGAAACGCCATCATCCTGGGTCTAATGTACTGATTATGCAATAAGAAAATGTCTTCATTAATTTCGTAAGGAAAGCACATTAGCCTACTTTGGAACTCATGCTTCCTTGTGAAATCATGAATAATATCAGTTCCTGTTCCTAAATGGAACCCATAAGGAAAATCAAGAATAATTACTGTGTTTATTAACATTCGGTGATTAACATTTCAAAAGCAATTTAAATAAATACAGTGCAAATCTGAGAGGGGGCCCGGTGGTAGAGATCTGTATGGAGTAGAACAACGTTCATTGGAACCTGGGAAATTTAAAATTAGTATTTTTCAAGGTGGCTGTCACTGACCTAGGCACCAAGGAATCTGTCCAAGGATCTCAGGTTGTGGGGGATGCGATGGGTCCAGGGTGGCTCCCAGCCGTTTCTTCTCCAAACGCAATGGGAGCCTGGAGACGACAGTCCTTCCCCCGCATGTCCCCCTCCACTGTATCCTTAGTGAGAGGGAGACGGCAGCAGACGGCAGCAGGGGGAGTCCCTTGTGTGGGTGTATAAAAAGCCTGCAGGTAGGAAGTTTCATTTCTCGACTGGCTCTGTCTCAAATTTCCTATGCCACTGTGATAGTCTGAATAACAGTCCCCTTCTTCCTAAAGATAACCACACCCTGATCCCTGATGCTTATGAATATGTTGCCTTGTTTGGGGGAGGGGGTGGAAAAAAAGAAGAAGACTTTTTTTGGTCTTGCCACATGACTTGTGGGTTCTTAGTTCCCTGACCAGTGATCAAGCCTCCGGCAGCCCTAACCACTAGACCACCAGGGAATTCCCAAAAGAAAACTCTGTAGATGTGATTAAACTCAAGATTTATTTTCAATTGAGGTATAGTTGATTTATAATGTCTTAGTTTCTTGTGTACAGAAAAGTGATTTGATTATACATACCTCTTCTTCATATTCTTTTCCATTGTGTTATTTTTTCTTTTTTTTGTCTGCACTGGGTCTTAGTTAAGGCACGTGAGATCTTCCTTGCGTTGCATGGGCTACAGAGCACGCAGGCTCTCTAGTTGAGGGGTTTGGGCTCAGCTGCACCTAGGCTTGTGGGATCTTAGTTCCCCGACTAGGGATTGAACTCTCATACCCTGCATTGCAAGACAGATTTTTAACTATCGGATCACCATAATAAAACGTTATGTTTTATTGCAGGATGTTGAATATAGTTCCCTGTGCTATACAGCAGGACCTTATTGTTGATCCTAAACTCAAGATCTGGAGATGGGGAGAGTATCCTGGATTAGCCAGGTGGGCCCTCAAGGCCATCACACGCATCCTCATAAAGGAGAGGCAAAGGGAAATATACTACATGCAGAAGACAAAGAAGTGATGTGACCAGAGAGGCAAGAGACTGCAGTGATGTGGCCACAAGCCAGGGAGTATCCACAGCCACCAGAGAGGCCAGGAACAAAACCTCCCCTACAGCCCTTGAGGCTCCAGAGCTGGGCCAGTGAGACTGATTCCGGACTTCTAGCCTCCACAACAGTGAGAGAATAAAGGTATGTTCTTGTAAGCCACCGAGTTTGTGGTAATTTGTTATAGCAGCCATGGGAATTAATAGAGTCACCTTCATGACTTCTGCCAAGTCTGCACACATACAGGTTAATTGTTTACTAACATTTGTCTTCAAATCAATTCTGAACTAATAAGAGAACTTTCTACCTTTACCTTGTGTTAGAAAAAATTTCATGAAATTCTAAGCTTGAATATTCATAAAATTTCAACAACATCATTTTAAATGCTCACTCCTGTGCCCCCTACAATTACCTGTTAAATCAGCAGTCCACCAATAGAAGTGCCCCTCACTTAGGAAACACTGACCTAGCTCTGCACAGCATAGGAAGGATTCACAGTGCAGCTGGGCTTTCAAAACTGCTCGGTTAAGTTCAAATTTCACTTGAAAATAATCAGAAAAAAAGAAGGAATCAGCCCCTTTAAAAATAGAAGCCACTTCTCCAGCAAATTTTCGCAGAGTCAGATTTTAAAATGCAGAATTTAGCAGAATCTTAAATCATTCTTTGTAGAGTTACGAACATATAGACAAGGACCCTTAAAGGAGGGAGCCATAGAATGTGCTAGTAGGAGGCTGGATCTGATAGCGGCATCTGGCTAGCAGGAATCTTGTTTCCCCAGCTCAAACCGGAACTGCAGATCTCCTTGTGTTTCCCTGTCTTCTCTGCCTCAGGACAGACGGATATGTAGTAAACCAGGAATTGCTGTGCAAGGGAAGGGACTAAGATTTTTAAGGCTGAGAGATGGTGAGGTGGTAGAATTGATAAGGTTCCCAACTAGAGAAGAATATGCCAATTACTGAAGTTTCCTACGACTCAAGCAGGAGAGTGGGCAAAGAAGGAAACTTTCTTTTTAAAAAATTTATTATTATTATTATTATCTGGCTGCACAGGTTCCTCATTGCAGCACATGGGCTTAGCTGCCCCGTGAGGGCTTCCCTGGTGGCTCAGAGGTAAAGAATCCACCTGTAATGCAGGAGACTTGGGTTTGATCCCTGGGTTGGGAAGATCCCCTAGAGAAAGAAATGTCTACCCACTCCAATATTTTTGCCTGGGAAATCCCATGGACAGAGAAGCCCGGTAGGCTGCAGACCATGGGGTTGCTAGAGGTGGACACAATTTAGCGACTAAACCACCACCACATGGAATCTCAGTTCCCTGACCAAGGATTGAACCAAGATCCCCTGCATTGTAAGGTGGATTCTTAACCACTAGACCACCAGGCAAGTCTCCAAAGCAGGAAACTTTCATCCACAGAGTTGCAACTGCCCAGCTGGGCATACATGGGGAGGTCTCAATCTCCAAAAGGAGAGTCAGGTTAGTGTAGCTCATGCCTGGGAATAGATACGAATAAGTAGTGAACACTGACAGTTAAGGGCTTCCCAGGTGGTAAAGAACCCACCTGCCAATGAAGGAGACATAAGAGATGAGGGCTCAGTCCCTGGATTGGGAAGATCCCCTGCAGGACGGCACGGCAACCCACTCCAGTATTCTTGCCTAGAGAATCCCACAGACAGAGGAGGCTGGTGGGCTATGGTCCATAGGGTCGCAAAGACTTGGATGCAACTGAAGTGTCTTAGCGCGTACATGCACGCACTGACAGTCAAATTCTAAACGTGGCCTGTACTGGATCTGCATCTGTATTTCCCCAATTTTTTTTTTTAAACATTGTTTCAACACAAGGCATCATGGCAAGGAGGAAGTACTTCAAACGTGTTTAATGGGAAAACAGATAAGTGAATAGATTCTCTCTTTTAGTTTATATATTACTGCTGAGAAAAGTAATCTGAAAACAAAATTCTGAAAGGTCTGTAGGTTAGGTCATCCAGGCTTCCACCAACCAAGCCTGGAAGAAACCGGGGCCTCGGGCCTCATCTAAGTGAATAGTCACATGTTTCCTCCTTTGCCCCTGAAACTCAGCACTGATCTGGCCCATCCTGTGATCACTAGCATCACTCCAGGGCTCCAGGAGGAACTCTCTCCCTTCAAATCCAGTCAAATACTGCCTTGGAGCTATGGAGGACCTTCCCAGCATTATCCCTCCTTTTTCTGACACAGCATCCAGGACCTCTCCTTGGGAAGGTTTCTTTGAGATTACTGGATGGAGCTGAGCCAGCCCCCTTAGTTTCTTGGGGTGGCCCTAAATCAGATTAAGCCAATCACCATATCCCATCTCTTTGCCCCCAGAGAATGTTCAAGGGAGGGGTCAAAGAGCGTCAGGGTCAGAAATTTTATTTCAGATGCTAGAAGAATCGCCATACCTCAGCTGAATCTGAGAGCCAGTAGGACTGGAGATGCTGTCTGCCATGATAATGAAAAGGCTTTAAAGAATAAAGTTGATGAGGTTACATCAAATCAAAAGAAAGCAGAGCTAAAATACAGAGAGGTCAGGACATTGTTTGAGATCCTGGATCCAGCCATGCCTGAAACATCATATCCCTGCATCCTTCACTTATAGAAGTAATACAGGGCTTCCCTGTGGCTCACTGATAAAGAATCTGGAACACACAGGCTTGATCACTGGTCCGGGAAGATCCCATGTGCCACGGAGCAACTAAGCCAGTGCACCACAACTATTTAAGCTGTGCTCTAGAGCCCAAGAACCACAACTATCAAATCCACGTGGCCTAGAACCTGTGCTACACAACAAAAGAAGCCACTGCAATGAGAAGCCTGAGCACTGCAACAAAGATTAAGCCCCTGTCACTGCAACTAGAGAAAAGCCTGCACAGCAACGAAGACCCAGCCAAGCCAAAAATAAATTAAAAGAAATAATGCAATACATTCTTCTTTTTTTCCTCTTTGGTTGGATTTTCTATTATTTACATTAAAAAGTGTCCTGAGGCACAAGCTATACCTTTGTACAAACAGGGCATGTTCCTCTTCTAGAGGTACATCACAAACAGGTGTACCTATTTGCTCAGGCTGGGGCATGGCCAGCCTACCTGAGTTCAGCCTGGACTGTAATCCCCACTTGCTCCATATGCCTGGTGTTTTGCAAAGCGATTAACCTGCCCACCATACTCCATGACAACACAGTCATGATTCAGAAAGCATTTCCTCCTGGTTGTAGCCAGCCTCCAACATGGCCTCCAGTGAGCCTCACCTCCTAGTATTCATGCTCTTATATAATCCCTCTGAGCTCCATGTAAGGCTGTGTAACCACCAAGACATTGTGGAAATAAGATGAATCACTTCTAAAGCTAGGTCACAAAAATGACTGCAGCTCTGTCTTGCTGGCTCTTGAATCACTGTCTCTGGGGAAACCAGCTGCCATGCCAGGAAGACACTCAAGCAGCCCTTTGAAGAGGCTTCATGTGTTCAGAACAGAAGCCTCCTATCAATAGCCACCACCAGCTCATCAATCATGTGAGTGAGCCATCTTGGAAGTAAGTCCTCCAGCCCCAGTCAGGCCTTCAGATGATGCAGTCCCTGCTGGTATCGCAATTGCAATCTCATGAGCAACCCCAAGCCAGAAGCACCCAGCTCAGTCACTCCTGAATGACCCACACAAACTGTGAGATAATAGACATTTAGCATTGTTTTAAGATGCTACATTTTGCAGGAATTGTTCCAGAACAACCAGTAGTTAGAGCATGCTTCTTCATCCAACTTCTCTTCCCTGATCCATCTCTCCCTCCTGGCTAAAGCCCTGATTTCCTTACCAGGCTACCCACCCCTGCTCCATGCAGCCCTTCAATCTCATCCTTTTTCCTCAGTTGCGGTTTTCTCTTCCAAGATCACCCTTCAGTGCAGCCTCATGACCCCTCTCCTCTCCCTCCGACCCTGCCTTCCTCCTCCACCTGAAGAAACGGCTCTTTCTCCTTCCTACATGCCCACTCACTCTCCTCTTGACAAACTTCTCAACAACAATTATGGTTGACAATCCTTGCTATAAGAAAATAGATTTCTTCATGTGTCCCAACAGACTGGGTAACTTGAGGGGACTGTTTTGAGACTGCTGTCCCCTCTTTCACCCCATCTCCCCAAAGCTCAGAGAGGAAAAATCTCCCACATCCCCTTCCGGTGGACAAGTTCAAGCGGATTGAAAAGCCCTGTGAATTCTGATTTTCACGGGGCTTTTGCAGTGGCAGAAGGGGGTTGGGAAGAAGTATGCCACGACTGTCATGGCAACACACTCCCTGGTGGGTCCTGGGCTGCACTCCCAGGCAGGGGAAGCAGTCCCAAGTGTGCCTCTCGCTATGGGCATCAGACGACGAGCTGCCCAGGAACAGAGGGGGCTGAGGCTTAGCAGGTGTCCCATCTCCAGAGGCAGACAGCCAGGTAACAGAGCCAGCAAGTCTGGCACTAGAGGAACAGGTAAGCTCGACCTGGGGTCTCACCAGAGCCCCACATAGGCAGGTTTCTGTCCTCCCTGCACTGATTTTACTCCTTGAGGACGTGGTCAGTTCTGGGCTGCGGGTGACTCTCGTCTCTGGAAATAAAGGTCAGCAAAATTCATCCTTCAATGTCAGTGGTTCCCAAACTTAGCTGTTCATTGGCATCTCCTGGGGGGTCTTTACAAAATGCTGACACCTAGTTCCCACGCCCAGATACTGACTTATTGAGTATGGAGTACTGCCTGGCCATGAGGATAGTTTTAGATCTCCAGGTGAATCTAATACATAGCAAAGGGTGGGAAGTCTTGGACTAAGCCGAGTCTCCGTCAGGTCTGTGCTGAAAATTTAAGCATGCACACATCCAACAACTTCTCAATCAAATTTTCCATGGTTAATCCCAGGTATTGGAACTTGTCACAAGCTCACTATTGGTGTTTCATATCATGAATCCAGCATAACATTAGGCAGAGCTTTGTAGAATGGCTGGTCAACAAGGAATGCGAGAGGAATGGGGTGGGTTGGAGACTTCTGAGGGCCTCACGTTACCTCTTGAAGGTAGATCTGGATGGGGATGTTGCACCAAAACTGTGATGTTAAAACTGTTATTTGTATAGACCAAAAATGGTCTGTGGTTGTTGTTTTTGTATGGTTCAATCTAATACCAACTCACTAGGAGGCAGGTGTTTCCAGAGACTTCTGTAAGAAGGCAGGCATGGTGGGGAATTAGGGAGAGGGTCAGAGTTCAAGGTTCCAATAGCTCTACAGGGTTATTGGCATGTGATATACATGCAATTATGGCATCAGCTGGAGTTATCTTCCCAATATCAATTGTTGATCCCCTACCCTGACCTGCATAGACCTGATCCCCCACCTCAACAGCTGTTTCCTCAAAACATCAAGGCTTGATGCCCCTGCTCAGGAGGCTAACAATTCCCATTCTATAAGGACAGTGTTGCTGGAAGGTGGGACTCACCATGGGCTAAAGTGTCCAGATCCCCTACCTGACTTGGTGAAGAGCCACAGGTACAAAATCTCTTTTCATTATTCCCTTGCTTATTATGCATATTTAATTTTTTACTCTTTTTTTTAGCTTGAGTTTATAGAAGTTTATAGTTTATGTGCTCATTTTAACTAAAGAAATGATTCCAAGATTTATAAAGGGTCATCTCCTCCCACCCTCACCTCCATTTCCACTGCTTTTTCCTCCAAGTGACCAATGCTGGCAGCCACCTCATTTATTTTTTTTTGTTAGGAAATGAGTTGTTCCACATCAGTGAATTTGCCCACAAATCGAAAGTGCCCCTTTCTGTGAACCCTCCTACACTGTTGGTGGGAATGTAAATTGGTGCAGCCACTATGAAAAACAGTATGGAGGTTGCTTAAAAAACTAAAAATAGAGTTACCATATGATCCAGCAATCCCACTCTTGGGCTTATGTCCGGAAAAGATGAAAATGCTAATTCAAAAAGATACATGCTCCCCAATGTTTCATGGAAACACTATTTACAATATCCAAGATACGGAAGCAACCTAAATGTCTATTCACAGATGAATAGATTAAAAAGATGCAGTGCACATACATAATGGACTATTACTCAGCCATACAAAAGAATGAAATAGTTCCATTTGCAGCAACATGGATGGAGCTAGAGATTAATATACGAAGTGAAGTAAGTCAGATAAAAAAAGACAAATATTATGTGACATCACTGCTGTGTTGAATCTAAAAAAAATAAAATAAAAATGAACTTATTTGCAAACCAGAAACAGACTCACAAACCTAGGAAAAAAACACTTTATGGTTACCAAAAGAGAAAGGGTGGTAGGGGGAGAGATAAATTAAGAGTATGGGATTAATAGATACACACTATTAAATATAAAACAAGAAGGATTAAACATGTAGTACAGGGAACTATACTCAATATCTTGTAATAACCTACAACAGAAAAGAACCAGGGAAAAGAATGTATTCATATCTGAATCACTCGGCTGTACACCAGAAACTAACACAATATTGTAGATCAACTACACTTCAAAAAAAAAAAAACAACCCTGTCCCTTATACTTGCAAATACTTGAAAAATTGGGGGTAGTTTAAGCACTGTGGATGAAGCTGGCCATAGATTGAACGTGTTCCCTCCCCCCAAATTCATATGTTGTAACCTGCCCCCTAGTATGATGGTGTTAGGAGGCAGGGCCTTGGGGAGGTGAGACAGGAGGATGGGGCTCTCGCAAAAGGGATTAGTGCACTTACCAGAGAGACCCCACAGAGCTGTCTTGTTCGTTATGTCCTGTGAGGATATGGTGAGAAGACAGCTATCCCTGAACAAAGAAGCAGGTCCTCACCAGACACTGAACCTGCTGGCTCCTTGATCTTGGACCTCAGACTCTAGAACTGTGAGAAATAAATTTCTGATTACAAGCCACCCAGTCTAGGGTATTCTGTTATAGCAGCCCAAGTGAACTAAGATAAAGATCATTCTGAAAGGTATTACCCAGTGCCTTGGCTTTTAAAATGGAGGGGCACAGAGTCATTGTCACTCTTATAAAACTTTACATTGGACAATGTTTAATAGTTCACAAGCCATCATTCAGTGCATGAAACCTACTTTGGTTTTTCCAGTGGGCCTGTAGAATAAGGCAGACACGTTAGCTCCTGTTGCACAAATGAGGAAACTGAGGCTCTGGATAGAAGAGCAAAACCCCAGGCTGGCATCCACACAGCCTCCTTTTTAAGGCTTAGTTTAGGATTGGTTTACTCAGCTCTGCCCCAGGTCAGTGCTGCTCTGTGTGTTAATGAACGTCCATAACCAACATCTTGGAAACACCTCTGGGTAAGACTATTTTATTTTCTTGTGTCTTTTTTAGTGATCCTCCCATATTCCTCTCCTCACCAGTGTCAACTGTCAGCTGGCCCTTCGTCCTGCTTCAAGATACCTTGCCCCACATAGTATGGACTGAAAAAGAAGCTAAGGAAAATTAGTTTGTTAGAATGGTTTGAAAGCAGAGTGAATAGGCTATCAGTGAAATTCTGAAGGACTTTCCTATGAGTTAGGTATATGCAAGAGGCTCAGGGGCACATACTTCCTTTTTTACTATGGCAAATTTCAGTCCTATAAAAAAGGAAGACTGATGCTGAAGTGGAAACTTCAATACTTTGGCCACCTGCTGCAAAAAACTGACTCCTTAGGAAAAACCCTGATGCTGGGAAAGATTGAAGGCAGGAGGAGAAGGGGATGACAGAGAATGAGATGGTTGGATGGCACCACTGACTCAATGGACATGAGTTTGAGCAATCTCCGGGAGCTGCTGATGCACAGGGAAGCCTGCATGCTGCAGTCCATCAGGTCGCAAAGAGTCAGACACCACTGAGCAACTGAACTGAACTGAAAAAAGGAGAGAGAATAGAAAAATGAATCCTTCCATGCAACCCCTGGTTGAAGTAGACCACCTTCAACAATTAACATGGTTACACATTTCTTGTCTTGTTCAAAATGCATTTTTGCTTAGCTCTTGTTGAATTCCAGATCCCTGAGGGGTGTGGATATTCCTGCACCATTACTATCAAGTTTGAATACCCAGGAAGGAGCCCCCCCCCCCCCCCCATCATGCACCCTTTTCTTTCTTGTGAGTGAGTGAAAGTCGCTCAGTCTTGTCAAACTCTTTGCGACCCTGACTATGTAGTCCATGGAATTCTTTAGGCCAGAATACTAAAGTGGGTAGCCGTTCCTTTCTCCAGGGAATCTTCCCAACCCAGGGATTGAACCCAGGTCTCCAGCATTGCAGGCGGATTCTTTACCAGCTGAGCCACAAGGGAAGTGGTCACTCAAGATGCCGGCATGGGTGAATCCAAAGGGCAGTTTGCTACAAAATTATCAGGAAGCACCTCGTGTTCAGCCCCATCTCCAGAACCCACGGTGAGTAGCTCATGCTTCTCAAACTCTGACCTTCAGGTGACCGAGGAAGAGCATTTGCCTGACCCGGGAGATCCTGCTGAGGAAGTCAGGGGGAATGTAAACCTGTGTTCTGTTTCCTCGCTGAGGTTGTTCTGGAAGGTTCTGGAAGGAATTTTTATTAGTCCAGAGAGTAAATAAGCATAAACTCCACCCGTTTATGACACCAAGCCTGGAAGTTTCCACATACCACTCTTGGGCTTCTCAAATCCCAGATTTGAGTCAAGTCTCTTCCATTCTGATAGCAGCCCAGGGCACAGTCACTAGAGCTGGACTCTTGACCAAGAGGATTCTGCAGATGACCCCCGGTGAGCTGATCCTTCCCATGGTCTCTTCTGAAACAGGTGTCACCACCGCCCCCCACCCTCAAACCCCTGTTTCTGAAGATGAGGAAGTAGAGCTTCCAGGAGGTGAAGCCACTTGTCCCACACGTGTAATTAGTAAGCAGAAAAGTTGGGACTCAGATGAGCCTAATAATTTGAGTCTTCATTAATAAATGGAGAGCTAATTATAGTCATTGAAGAGCCTGTTCCTTTTCTGTTGTGATTAATTATGAATTTATTTTTAGTCTTCAGAAGAACGGAGACTCGTGGTGGGGTTTTGTTCTGAGCCAGAAACGTGCTATTCCTGACAGTTCTCCCGGGCTGGCCCCCTTTCCCTCGGGGACAACAACAACCCGCAGCAAGGTCGCCCGTGTGCGTTTTTTTCAAGGCTCAAGATTCCCCAGGGATCTGGGTCCACTTAAGCAACTTTGGAGAACTATTTGCACACCTTGATAAGAGGGGTGCCACCTCCAGATCCCAGCCTCAGCCACACTGTTGGGAATAGGAATGAGGGTCTGGTTTGTCTTGAGGGTAAGAGAAGCAGGCTGGATGGTAATCAAAAACCCATCTTGTGTGTCTGTGTGGACTTCAAAAACAGCAGAGACCAGGAGTGATGGCAGTTCTCTGAAACTTGTAAACTTCCATGGAAAGATTGAGGAGAAGGGGGTGACGGAGGATGAGATGGTTGGATGGCATCACCAACTCAATGGACATGAGTTTGAGCAAACTCCAGGAGATGGTGAAGGACCAGGAAACCTCGTGCCCTGTAGTCCTTGGGGTCACAAAGAGTTGGGCCTGACTTAGCAACTGAAAAACTAAGCTTCCAGACAGCCCAGCCCTGACAGAGAGGATTTTTCCAGGCTTTACATATGTTAACAGCCGCCAGCAAGCTAGAGGTGGGGGTTGGCCCTGGAGACTTACTGTCTCTTTAATGTGGCTTTGTCTATCTTTGTTGGGTTTCTCAATGGCTATTTTGTTGTTAGTTACTCCCAAAGGGGAATCTCACTTCCTTACTTCCTGTTGCTGCCAGGGTTGGAGTGGGAATGGGGCAGACACTCCTCTGCTACCCATTGCCAAGGACCGGTGTAAAGATACAGTTCTATTTCTAAATGCTATTTTTGGTGCCACAACTGAAAATTTCTCCAAGGCCATTCTTCTCTTTTCTGTTCCTCTTTCTCTTCTCTTCTTGCTTCTTTTGCAAATGAATTTCACTGGGGAAGTGAGGATCTGGCCCGATTCTGCTCTGGCTTCAGAGCCTGGTGGGTGGCTGGGAGAGTGAATGTGGTGGGAAAAAGAAGGGCTGTCTTTTCTCTTTCCTCCTCCCACCCCGGTTTCTCATCTCCTTCCCTTTTCACTCTATCCCAATCCCCACTCTCTTCTTCTATAGTCTCTGTCTCTCTTATTCCCCACGATGGCTTCCTCTCCATATTTATCTATTCCATCTCTGCCTCCCACTTTCTGCCTGCCTTGGGCTCTTCTGCTTCCCTCAATAACATCTTTTTAAGTGGTGGTGGCCTGGCCAAATAGGATGTAAATTCAAACTCTTGCTACTTATACAACATTCTGTGATGGTACAAAGATTACCTGAAAATGTCTGGCAATCTTAGTGTTGAGGGTGGTGTTTCTCCATGGTTCAAGGACTCCAGTAGAATAATCCAGACGTTTTATTCAAAACACAGAGTCCTGGGCCCTACTGTAGACCCACTAAATCTGAATCTCCAGGAAGAGGCATCATTTTATTTTTTTTTTAATGGCTGTGCTGGGTCCTTGTTGCTGCACAGGTTTTTCCTAGTTGCGATGAGAGGAGCTACTCTTCCTGGTGGTGTGAGGGCTTCTCATAGCGGTGGCTTCTCTTGAGGAGCAGAGGCTCTAGGTGCTTAGGCTCAGTAGTTGCAGCTCACAGGCTCTGGAACACGGGCTCAGTAGTTGGGGTACACATGCTTAGCTGCTCCAAGGTATGTGGGATCTTCCCAGACCAGGGATCAAGCCCGTGACCCCTGCATCAGCAGGCGGAGTCTTAACTACTGGATCACCAGGAAAGCGCCTCCATGATTCTTTCACACTGAAGCTTCAGGATCTTTGGCTGCACCTCTAGCTCAGATTCTAGATGGGAGAAGAGGGGAGAGGGTGGATGGAGCTCTGAATGCTATCTCTTCCTTGGAGGCCCAAATGCCAGGCTTTCCCCAGACTCCAAGAGAACTGGACCCAAAGTCCAGGCTTATTTTCAGTACACTAACTTCTTTTTCCTTCCCACTGTCTTCTTAAAGCTGACTCTCAAGATCACTGATTTCCCAGAAATCCACAAAATATCCACGAGACAATGCAGGGAGACAGTGTTAGAACCTCTAGTTAATATAACCCTTTTAAAATTTTAATCTTGTGTGTTTTAAGATACTTATTAGCTTAGTGGTTCATGTATCTAATTTATAAACAATAGAAATATATATATATTGGGGAGTTTTACTGATAGAGGTGCACAGTCAAGGTTTGGAGAACATCACTCTAGAATCAAGATATTATATATACTTTGAGGTCAGGGACTATATTATTTTCTTTAACACACTATATTGAAACATAACATTTATACAGAAAAGTGCACAAGGACGTATACAGCCTGGAGAATAGCCCTTGTAACTTGCATCCAGATCAAAAAGTAGATTATTACCAGGATCCCAGATCCTCGGCCCCCTGCTCTCAATATCCTTTCCTCAAATAATGGTTCTCCTCACTTCTAGGAATTTCATAAAACGGAATCATGCTATATATGTACTCTTCAGTGCTTTGTTGTTGTTGTTTTGCTGTTATTTTGTTTGCTTGTTTGCTTGCCCAAAAGTACATCCGTGGGATGGTCATTCTTTTTTAGGGGAGGGGATGTTCACTCTTAAAGTGTAAAATTTTCCATTGTATAAATGTCATCATTTTATCCATTCTCCTGTAGACGAACTCATAATAGTGTGGGGCTATTATGAATAGTAATAGTTACCCTGGTAGCTCAGTTGGTAAAGAATCTGCTTTCAGTGCAGGAGACCTGGGTTTGATCCCTGGGTGAGGAAGATCCCCTGGAGAAGGAACACTTCAGTATTCTTGCCTGGAAAAGCCCATGGACAGAGGGGCCTGCTGGGCTACAGTCCATGGGGTTGTAAGAGTCAGATACAACTTGACGACTAAACCACCAACCATTATGAACAGTGCTGCTGTGCACACTGTGTATATCTTTCCTTGAGCATATGAACACATCTCAGGCAGCTCTACACCTAGACGGGGAATGGATGGGCCACACAGGATGCGCCAGGCAGCTTTGCTAAACATCATGTTTTCCAACAGGTTCCTCTCAGCCATGGACGACTGCTCCAGCACCTCAAAATATCAATATCTGGTCTTTTCTATTTTGCTTTTATACTTACCACCTGATGAGTATATACTGTTACCTCTTTATGATTAAAAGAAAAGTATTTGGTTGTGTTGGGTCTTCATCATGGCATGTGGAGTATTTTGCTGCAGTGCATGAGCTCTCTAGTTGTGGCACATAGGCTTTTATTTGCTCCATAGCATATGGGGTCCTAGTTCCCTGACAAGGGATCAAACCTGAGCCCTCTGCATTGCAAGGTGGATGCTTAATCACTGGACCACTAGGGAAGTCCCCCTCCCTTTGATTTTGATTTGCTCTTCTGATGGTTGATGAGGCTGAACACCTTTTAATGTTATTGGTTATTTGGCTATCTTCTTTTATGAAATGCCTGTTCAAATCTTTTGCCCTTTTTTCTATTGTGTCATCTGTCTTTTTCATCTCGATCAATAGGAATGCTCTCTATATACTCCACACTTCTCTCCCTATTCCAGGCCCAACACACTGTCCGTTTTATAGCATGGGCTTAATAGCTTTTCAGGTTGGTGCTGAATGAACTAGCACATGGGTGGGGAAGAGCACCCTTGTTGAGTGAATGAGGCCTTTATACATTTTTGTGTGTGTTTTGGCTTATGTTAGCAGCTTTCCTGAAATGTAGTTTACATACCAAAATATTTACTTGTTTTAAGTGTACAATTCAATGATTTCTGGAATTGTGCAGAGCCAATTGCCACAACTCAATTTCAGAATATTGTCATTAACCCCCAAAAGAAACTGCCTGCCTCTTTGTTTATCCCCTATTCCGACTTTCAGCTTCAGGAAACTGCATATATATAAACTGTCTCTATAGATTCTGGATATTTCTGGATATTTTATATAAATGCAATCATACAACACTGGCTTCTTTCACTTAGCACAATGGATATCTTCGAGGTGCATCCATGTTGCAGCATGTATCAGTACTCTGTTCCTTTTTGCGGGTGAATGAGTAATCCATTGCATGGGTGTACCACATCATCTCTGTTCATCAGTTGATGATTGCTGTTGTTTAATCGCTAAGTTGTGTTTGACTCTGTGATCCCATGGCCTGTAGCACGCCTGGCTCCTTTGTCCGTGGAATTGCCCAGGCAAGGATACTGGAGTCGGTTGCCATTTCCATCTCCAGGGGATCCTCCTGACCCAGGGATCAAATCCGCCTCTCCTGCAGTGGCAGATGTTTTTTTTTCTTAAACCACTGAGCCACCCAGGAGCCTCAAGATGTACCACATCTGCTCTATCTATTCATCAGCTGATGATGGGCATTTGGATTATTTCCACCTTTTGGCTCTTAGAAATAGCGCTGCTATGGATATTCACTGCAAGTTTTGTGTGGCTGTTTGTCTTCATTTCTTTTACTTAGGAGTACTGTTGGGTCCTATGTCAAATTTATGTTTAATTTTTTAAGAAACTGAAACTCATATTTCTCTGCCATCCATAGGCTGATGATGAAAAGGCATATGAGGCTGTCTCAAGTAGAAAAGAAATACCTGCCAGCACACAGCTATCAAGTGCATAGTGTTGAGAGAAAAGCTACAAAAGATGGAGTGGAGCCTGCTCTTAGGAGTTTATAGGCTAATCCAGATGTTCTAACACATGTGTTTATAGAGTAACTTGGCAGTATGGAAAATCTGAATCTGAACAGAGGTCCCAACAATCTGTGCAAAATGAATTCAGGAAATACTGGATGCTTACTTTTTGCAAGTTAGGCTTTAGGAAAGATAGATAGAAATTTAAAACAAACACATTATCCCTCCCCTGAGTTACTAAGCAACTAATTAGTAACATAAGACCTAGTTATCAAATAAGTTAAATAATTAGAGATTTAAATACAAATTCAAGATAATACTAGATGACGTGGGGTGTGGTGGGAATGGAGGGAGGAAGGTAAGAAGGAAAATAGATAAACTTCTCTGTCCTTTGAGATCTTGTGAGAAAACAGAAACCCAGAGTGTGTTCCTTTAAAGGTTTCCAGTTCTATCACTGCCTTGGAAATCTTAGTTCAAAAAGAAGTGTTGGATAATAAATAATCAGAACCATTGAGCTAGATCAATAATAATGACTGCTAATATTTGAGTAATTAATGTGCCAGGGAGAAATATCAATAACCTCAGATATGCAGATGACACCACCCTTATGGCACAAAGTGAAGAAGAACTAAAGAGCCTCTTGATGAAAGTGAAAGAGGACAGTGAAAGAGTTGGCTTAGAGCTCAACATGCAGAACACTAAGATCATGGCTTCCGGTCCCATCACTTCATGGCAAATAGATGGGGAAACAGTGGAAACAGTGGCAGACTTTATTTTTCTGGGCTCCAAAATCACTGCAGATGGTGACTGTAGCCATGAAATTAAAAGACACTTGCCCCTTGGAAGAAAAGTTATGGCCAACCTAGACAGCATATTAAAAAGCAGAGACATTACTTTGCCAACAAAGGCCCATCTAGTCAAGGCTATGCTTTTTCCAGTGGTCATGTATGGACGTGAGAGTTGGACTACAAAGAAAGCTGAGCGCCGAAGAATTGATGCTTCTGAACTGTAGTGTTGGAGAAGATTCTTGAGAGTCCTTTGGACTGCAAGGAGATCTGACCAGTCCATCCTAAAGGAGATCAGTCCTATGTGTTCATTGGAAGGACTGATGTTGAAGCTGAAACTCCAATGCTTTGGCCACCTGATGCAAAGAGCTGACATTTGAAAAGACCCTGATGCTGGGAAAGATTGAGGGCAGGAGGAGAAGGGGACGACAGAGGATGAGATGGTTGGATGGCACCACCAACTCGATGGACATGGGGGTTTGGGTGGACTCCGGGAGTTGGTGATGGATAGGGAGGCCTGGTGTGCTGAGGTTCATGGGGTCGCAAAGAGTCGGACACAACTGAGCATCTGAACTGAACTGAACTGAATGTGCCAGGTGTTGCTCTCAACAGTTTACATTTTTACTCATTTAATCCTCTTAATAACTCTATGAAAGAAATACTACTATCATCGTCTAATGATAAGGAAAATGAGACTCAGAGAGGTTAAGTACATTGCCCAAGGCACACAGCTAGAAAACAGCAAAACTGGAGTTTGGATACAGGGAGTCCAGAGCCTACGTATTTAATCACCTCAAGTCCTGTAGTACAGTTACAGGACTCAGTCTCCAAATGCAGTTGGGGAAGTAGATCCAGAGGTATCTGGAGATTTATCTGAGATCAGGGATAGGAGTTGCACTCACTGCTAGTCCAGTCTTCTATCAAGAGTGACACTGGGTATCACCAGAGAGCCCTTTATTAAGATGCCATTTGTGGATGAGCCACAGGATGCACAGGATTCCTGACTTTAGTAGAGTGGACCCGAGAAAGCAGTGTTTCCTGTACAATATGCCAGGTCTGACCTCTGCTGTTGACCCGCCACATGAAGGTGGGCAAGTTACACCCTCTGAGCCCAGTTTTTCTACTTGTAAACTGGGGGTAGTAGCCATACTAGCTCATCGGATTACAGGAATGAAATGAAAGAACGGAAGAAATTGACAGTCATTGCCAATTTTGGTGCTGCAGAACTGTTTGGGGCAGGTCATTTGGAACTGAAGAGTATAGGATGCTGTGTAGGCTGAGATTTCTCAAGTCCAAACTGGATAACAGGTTGTTTTTAGGTATCACACAGGATTCTGTGTTGCAGGAAGGCTCTGGACCAGTTGTCCTGACTTGATCTGGGTTATATCATCAGATGTCATATCTTTTTGCCTTTTCATACTGTTCAACTGCTACATTTTTTTTAGTAGTCATGTACAGATGTGAGAGTTGGACCATAAAGAAGGCTGAATGCTGAAGAACTGATGCTTTTGAACTGTTGTGCTGGAGAAGACTCTTGAGGTAGCAAGTCTCTTAGACAGCAAGGAGATCAAACCAGTCAATCCTAAAGGAAATCAACCCTGAATATTCATTAGAGGAACTGATGCTGAAGTTGATACTTTGGCCACCTGATGCGAAGAGCCAACTCAATGGAAAAGACACTGATGCTGGGAAAGATTGAAGGCAGGAGAAGAAGGGGGAGACAGAGGATGATAAAGTTGGATGGTATCATCAACTCAATGGACATGAGCTTGAGCAAACTCCGGGAGATGGTTAAGGGCAGGAAGGCAGCGAGGCGTGCTGCAGTCCATAGGTCGTAAAGAGTCAGACACGGACTGAGCAACTGAACAACAATATATCATCAGATATGAAACCTGAGGTCAGTCTGTACATATACCCCTAATACAACACATTTTAGTCCCTTTTAAGACTCGATTAGGTCAATTTCTTTTAGTGACTGTTTTCTATACCAAATTTTGCAGCTCTGCTTCAAGGGACTGTTAGTGGTAACCATAGTCAAGAGTTTGTTTCCCCACGATTGTAGACATGCAAGGGTTGGTAAATTTGCAATAGATAGAATATTGTAAACCACCTGCATTTGTCAACTTGCCCCTGGCCAGAGGCCAGGCTGAGGCTGCTCTTCCAGGGAGATAGCTTTAATGCAGAATTTGGCTCTACAGTGATTTTCAAAGCTAGGGTGGGCCTGGACCTGAGCATTTAAAAGTTGCTCAGGTGACTCTAATGAGAACCACCGATTCTCACTAGAAAAATGTGTGAGATCTCAAGGTTCTTATAGCCCAGCTGGACAGGTTTTGTAAAGGGTATCTAGGCAAGCATGAGTTTCCCTGGTGGCTCAGACGATCCGCCTGAAATATGGGAGACCTGGGTTCGATCCCTGGGTTGGGTAGATCCCCTGGAGGAGGGCATGGCAACCTACTCCAGTATTCTTGCTTGGAGAATCCCCATGGACAGAGGAGTATTAGAAGTATACATAGAGATTAAGGGGTTCAGCTAGTCACAGTTTAGGAAATAGAATTTAATTTTCCTACAGAGTAGGCTAACAAAGCTTTCTTTTACTTCTATACCGCTCAGTTCAAACAAAGGTCAGCTTCCTTCAGCACTCATTGGTCCCAGCAGAGCAGGAGCCTGTCCAAACGAATTTTGTATGTCCCTGGCACATTGTGTGGATCGTAGTCTCCCACTAATGTCTGTTGACTGAGTAAACGAGTGTAGACTTCTCGGCTGGCCCATCTCGGTTTCAGGAGAGGTGGTACCCTGGGCCAGCCTCGCTTAGGCATGTAAAGCGATGGGGGCTGTTCCCCCTCTTCTCCCTTTATCGGTAATGACCTCCTTCCAATTCTTCTAACTCGGGTTTTGACTCCGTCGCCGCCTCACTCGATCCTACCCGCTGCTACCTGCCTCTCAGGCGTCGGGCTTCAAATCTGCCTCTCACCCCTTGTCCAGGTTCCGGTGAGTCAACTTCAACCCCAAGGTTCAACCCTGACAGTGACGGCCACAAACACATTCCCTCACCGGCACCTCGGAGGAGGCGCACGCCCACCACCGGCCAACAGGCCGCGCAGAGAGGGGCGTTTCTAACACCGCGGCTTTCCGGGTTGGGGGTGTGAGTCGAGAGACCCCTCCCCAGCAACCCGCCTGCTCTGCGAGGGACCGCCCGGCCCTCAGCGGGCGTGGCCGCCCTGGCCCAGCCCCCGCCCAGCCCCGCCCCCGCGCGCTGAGAGGGCCCCCGCCCGGCCGCCAGCCCCTCTCCACGTCCGCGGCCCCTCCCTCGCCGCGGAGCCGGGCTGAGGGGGATGCTCCGGGTCCCACCTCCCCTGGGAGCTGCGCATTTCCGCGCGCCAGGGCGGCCTCGGCTGCGGCCGGCCCTCGCGGCGGCCGCCCGCGTTCCGCGTCCCCGGGAAGTTGTCTCCGGAGCCCGCGGCGACTGGGTCTCCTCCCCCTGAGCCCCGCCCCCCCGCCCCGAGCTGGGAGCCGCGAGCCGCCCGGCCGGGGGCGTCGCCGCTCGCTCTCCGAAGCCAGCGAGTCTCCGTTTCCCTGCGCGGGGTGCACGTCCCTCGCCTGCCCGGGAACCCCCGCTCACCCCCGAGACGGCGCGCGCCCAGAGCGCGGGAGCCCGGAGCGCCCGGCGCCTCGGACCCCGCGGAGCCGCTGCCCAGCCCGCGGGGCTCGGCAGGGATGCAGGCTGCTGTGTGAGCCCCGGCGCCAAGGCCATGTCCGGCGCCCGCTGCCGGACCCTGTACCCCTTTTCCGGGGAGCGGCATGGCCAGGGGCTGCGCTTCGCCGCGGGCGAGCTCATCACGCTGCTGCAGGTCCCGGACGGCGGCTGGTGGGAAGGCGAGAAGGAGGACGGACTCCGCGGCTGGTTCCCGGCGAGCTACGTGCAGTTGCTGGAGGTAAGCGGTGAGGGCGGGGGCTGGGAGGCCGGCGCGCTCGCGTACCTGTTGCCTGCCCCGGGGAGGCCGGAGCCGCCCCTGCTGGAGGGGAGTCCTGGGGCCCGCCTCTGTGTGCTGGACCCAGAGCCGCGCTCTCCTGAGGGCGGGGGAGGCGGCGGGCGCCCTCGGGGCGTGGGCAGTGCGGGGTTCACCCCCCGAGCGTTCCCCGTGCCGGGCCTCCCGAGCACATCGTGGCCGCCCTGAGGAAGCGAGAACTTGTTGCCAGTGTAAGCTCGGGAGCGGGCGGGCGCGTTCCGGCGGTGGCCGGGGCCGCCGGAGGGCTGCGGAGTCCGGCGGTCTAGGGAAGACGTGCGGACGATCGGGGTGTGAAAAGTGGCCCCAGCACCCCGAGCCTGCCGAGCCGTGGACAGTCGTGCTGCGGCGGGTCAGCTCCCCGGCCGCCTCCGGGCCGTCCACTTACTGGTCAGCTGAGCCTTGCTGGCTACCAGCCCGAGCCCCGTCAGCAGGCTTGATCCCGGGGTGCCGCAGCCCCCAGCCAGCGCCCCCTCCCCTGGCCCAGTTCCCCCAGGTCAAGGTTCAGAACCTGGAAAGTGGCTTGTCCCGGGGTTCTGGCCCGGCCCCAGGTTTCACAGGACCTGCTGAGCCAAGTCGACTGGCTGTTTATTGTCTGGGTGACAGTTGGGAGGCCTCGCTGTCTTCTAATCGCTGAGCTCATGGTCACAGCCTGAGTGGGATCCGAAGTTTCTAAAGTCCTTTGCTGGGGGGGTGGAAGGTGGTTTTACAGGACGTCCCCTTCGGCCTGACCCCAGGATTGCTGCAAAGACTTTAACTGTGAGTCGTCGGAAATATTCTGGCAAAAGACTGTCCAAATCATAGAGATTGTATTGATTAATAATTTAAACCCCCCTCCCCCGACCTACTTCACAAAGAACAAAGTAGCAAATTTTGACTGAAAATGCTCTGTGCAACTCAAAAAAGACAGCAAGCCAGATAGGTGTGTAGTTATGGGTGAGTTTGCCTGAGAAAAACCCTCTGGAAACATCAGAAATCAAGCCTGGCCTCCTAGAGATACAGTGATGTTTCTTTCCGATCCAGAGAACAGAATCCCCCCTATGTGGATTTAGTAGCCTTTGAGCAAAGTCGAGGCTGGAAGGAGCGTTCATGGGCTGTCCACAGAGGCTATTTGGAAACCTTCTTGGTTGTGTAATTTGAGAGCCCGGCAGCATAGGGGAGGCGCAGGTGTTTCTCAGCTTTCCTAACTCCCTTCCTGAGATTCAGGTGTGAAAGAAAGCAAGTGAATGTCTCCTTATGAAGATCGGGAGCCGCCTCGTTTCTATTCCAGAAGCTCTGGGAGAGCCTTCTGTGGTAGAGTCCTCTGGTGGCCACACTTTTCCAGGAAACACTGATGTGGAAATCTGGCTGTTGGATGTCCGGTGAGGAGCGTCCTGGCTGGACTGAGCCAGCTGTGTGTTGGGTGGGGAGTGAGGTTGGAGGGTTTGTCCACTGTGTTAGCAAGAGTGAAGTGGCTCTGCTTTTCCTTCCTGGGAGGAAAGGGAGGGTGAATCAGACCCAGGGGACAAACAGAACGATAGGATGGGACAGTTGTGGGTGTGTCAGTCACAGTTTGTGGTATATACATTGAGACTCTCCTATCTCCTAAAGGGCTTTCAGACCAGTACCCATCTGAGGGAGCAGTAACCCCGAGAGGGGCTCCCATTTGTTAAGCACCTGCTAGGTGCCAGGCATGGTCCATGCGTTGTCACCAATTCCCCTGACAGCCCTGGGACGGGGAAGGAGCTATCCCCATTTTTGTAGGCAGGCAAACTGAATGAAATAGGTGAAGGCAGTCAGCCAAGGAGTAGTTGGTTAGCAGCTCAGCTGGCTGCATATTACCCTTTGGGCCTCTGTCTCTTTTAAACTCAATATCCTGGGTCACACTGTACCAGAAGCCAAGTGAAGGGTCTAGATCCTTGTGGGGAAGGGTCTGTGTAGCTCCTGAGGTCAGCCTGCTAGAGACAGCATCCCTAAGGGGAGGCAGAGATGCTGGGGCTACAATGAGGGCAGCTGCTCCTACCCACTTGAGCATCTCTCCTGCAAACCCTGATGTTTGATTTCACTCAGAGCCAGCTGTGTTTGCCACAGGTGGAGGCAGGAGTGGGCCTGAGTCCTAGGACTCTTTTCAGGAAAAGCAGATGCAGCTTTGACAGGGAGGGTCTTTGTATCTGGGAACCTCATACATGAGCAGGCTGGACCTCGAGGCTAAGGTTAGTAGGGATGGAGGATATGCAGGTAGGTTCCCCTGGGATGCAGTGAGTCCCCAAAGATAGGCTGGGGTAGGGAATGCAGAACTCGCAAGGGGGTAGCAGGTGGTGGACTGGCCAGCATAGGGAATCATGGATCTGGAGGACTGCCAGCCAGGTGTTGGTGCTGAAACCAGGTGGCCAGAGAAGAAGCCCGTAGGTACTAGAGGTGGTAAACCTCTGCTAGAGGGGTGCCTAGCACTGAGCTTGCAGAGGGGCATGGAGTTCAGAAGGCCAGGGGAGCTGTTGGGAATATAAGTACAGACAGAAGGGGCTACACTAGGCTCCTTAGGCAGCAGTCAGATGGGGGGATGCACAGCATAGCCCCCACCCCAGTGCATCATTTGTTTCTGATAGAGTGATGTCAGGAAACCCCATCTTGGCAAAAATGTGTCAAAGATTGAGAGCCGTCTGTGCAAGATAGACACGCCTCAAGGATTTCCTCCTTGTTCATGTGGAAAAAAAAGGGGAAGCATACCCTGTTGAGAGGAGTTGAGAGCTGACAGGGAAGTCAAAAGACCCACCCTGGTGGCCAGCAAGCCCCTTAGCAGAGGCCAGTTTGACAGAGGTCCTGGTTCCTGGGGAAATCCTTTTGGTCAAGACCCCAAGGAAATGAGGGGATGGGCTGCACATACTTGGCTTCCAAAGGGTGGCTTCCAGGAAAACCTCCACCAAGCAGAGATGGGGGGCCGTGGTAGGCAGGGACTGGTCACAAGGATCCTGCTCTTCAGTGGATGGGGCAGCCTTCCAGACGGTGACAAGCAGAGGGAGCCAATTTTCCCAGAAAAGGGAGGAGGCCTAAAAGATAAGACCCATAGCTGCTTAGGAATTATCAAGGCCCTTAGATAAAAGCAAGCAGAAACATCTTTCTTGAGGGTCTGATCCACCACAAAGAGGTCGAGGAACTTACAGAGACATGGTTGAAGAGGAGCTGAGGTGATGCTCTTACCTCAAATGGAGAGATTAAAGATCTGGAAGGTACTGTAAGGCATCTGCAGAAACCTCTAGAGGTTTGGGGGATTAATTCTAGGGATTGGGGGGGATGGTAATAAGATTGGAATGCACACACAGTAGAGCTTTATTTGAGCGAGGTGCTGTTTTCAGCATCCACAATCTGGCTGCAAGGGCTGGACTTCATAGATAGTAACGGAATATGAGACTTTGCCGGCCAAACTAGTTGGCTGCAGAGGGTCACCCTTGCACCTCCTTCTCTCCAAGTCCTGTTCTCCCATTTTGGGTTCAGGTGATTGTATTGCAGAAGTTTACAGAATGTCGCTGGGGGAGAGAGATGCTGGGCTGGGGAAGCAGGCTGTGCTGTGGATCATGAGGGATATTTTATCCATTGCTGTGAAATAAGCCCCCTCAAAACTGAGTGTCACAAAACAACTATTTGTTACTATGGCACATGTTTCTGTGGATTGACGGGCTCAGCTGGGTGGTTCTTCTGCTGGTCTCTCTTGGCGTCTCTCATGCATTTGCAGTCAGATGGTGGCCAGAGCTGGGGTCCTGGAGGCTCCGCTGGGCTGGAACCTCCAGAAGGGCATATTCACTCACGCATCTGGTGCCTTTCGTGTGGCTTCTCATGTGGTGTCTCATCCTCTGGTGCCTTTCTGCATGGCCTTTCTCTGCAGCAGAGCAGCTGGAGTTTTAATATATGACTTCCAAGAAAGCAAAAGTGCAAATTGCCAGGCCTTCTTAAGACTCAGGTTCAGACCTGGTGCATCGTTTCTGCCAGGTTCCATGGGCAAAGTGAGTCTCAGGGCCAGTCCCTGATTCAGTGTGGGAGGGAGGCTCATACAGGTGTGGGTACAAGTGTGACACTGAAGCAAGGTTCATTGAGGGCCATTTTGCAGACTGGCTACCTCACAAGACTAGGGAGATGATCCATTAGAGGGGAAGGTGTACCAGGCCATATGGATGAGAGAGCTTCGGGAGGTAAAATGAACAGATTTGGTCATTCTGCTAGGAAATTCTCCATCTTCATCCTTTTATGTTTTGTGTTTTTTTGTTTTTAAAGATGCCAGGGATTTCTTTGTAATGGTGATTAATGATGCAGCAGAATTTGAAACCAGATTTTTCAGTGCCTGGAGCCTGGGTCTGTCCCCTGAGCCACAGACAAACTAACTTTTTCAAGTTGGGGCTATTTGGTGCTTGTTGTTAATGGACATCATGCATCCGAACTGCCTGACATCTAGTAGATGCTCCATATGTTACACAGATTGGATTTAATACAGGGCCTTTCTTTTTGTAACATGGAGATTACCTAAAATGGGTGTGACCTTGTTCCTCGTGCCTGTATTTTTCAAGGCAGTCATAAGCTCTGTCCACAAAAGAAATAATTAGGACTGGTGGTTTGCGGAGCATGTAATTGTGACTGAAAAGATTAAGGTGCTTTCTGCCATCTTTACAAAGTCATCCTGCCCTTTGATTTGGGGGCTGTGGCCAGCATTTGTGGCTCCCGCTGTGTGAAACTCTACCTACGGCCCACCCTCCTTCTGCCTCTGCTCCTGAGCAGCGTCCCCCCCTTCACTGTTCTGTGCAGGTCTGGTCAAGTGGCCACCCCCTCAGGACTTCAAAGCAGTGGGCAGGGCTTATGGAGTCTCTGGATTCGGGGCATCTTCACAAAAGTTCCCTTAGCAACAAGTCGGCAGGAATCCCTGACATCTGTTAACCAACACGTGAATCCCGGCAGTCCATTACCAGTTAGAAACATGAATGAGATGCTGACCTGCTTGTACTCTTCCCAGCCTGAAAAAGCCCAGCTTTTATCTCACAGCCTGGTTGACCTTGTCTACGAGCACAGATGCTGGGCCCTACCTGGCTGGTGAAAGAAAAGGTTTGGTAAACCAGGAAAGCTTGGATGTAAGTTAGGTGTTAGGATTTTTATCCAGAGGTTGGGGTTCTCCCAGCTTGCCCTCTTATTACTCCCAGCAGCCACATGACAAGCTTTCTAACAGAATGTCAGCACGGGTCCCCAGCACTTAATTGCAGAATAAGTAGATTCTGCTCTGCCTGCAATGGCAAGGCTGCTGGATAGTGTTCCTTGCCCCCACCTGTTTGTGGCTGAACTGTATATGGGATCTTAGTTCCTCAGCCAGGGATTGAACCCATGGCCCCTGCATTGAAATCATGGAGTCTTAACCACTGGACCACCAGGGAAGTGCCTGGGTGGTGCTTATTCCCTGGAGAGAAGTAGAAATGGTAGCCAGCTGATCGGTTTGGCTTGTCCCTTGGAGCATCAAAGCATGGGTGACACTGTGGAGGTTCAGCTACTACACGTTTGTGGTACCAGGTTTGCATGGATTCCTCAGAGGACTCACCCACCTCCTGCCTTCACATTTAGTGTTTCTTCTGTCTCCCATCTGATAAAGATCGATTTTATTAGCTTAACTTCCTGGTTCACGGCATTCCCCTCATTTCTTGAGTTGGTAGCCAGACTCAGTCCCCACGGACTCACAGTGTCCGTACTACACTTTTAATCTCTCTCCTCCTTTAAGTGCCTTATCCCCCCGCCCTCTGAACCCATGTGCATGTCACCATCATCTCTCCAGTGTCACCTGACTCTACCCCCTCTTACCCTTTCTCTCCTGTTCGGTTGAGCGCAAGCCTAGTCTGATCTCCCTTAGAAACGTTCCTCAGAGCCTTCTCCTTCTTCACTTGTGTTGGCAGACTTTTTCTGAGAAGGGCCAGGAAACATTTTCGGCTTTGTGGGCCAAGCGGCACCCTCAAGTTAAAGCTGCAGCGCTGTGATGTGCAGTGCGCCGGAGACAGCGAGAAGCTGTGAGAGCACCCATATGGTCCCTGTCACCGCCACTCAGCCCTGTCTGTGGAGCACAAATCAGCTCGAGAGGAGCCCTGAACCAGCGGGTGTGGCTGTGTGCCGATAAAACTTTATTTATGGACGCTGGGATTTCAGTTTGTGCCATGCAGTATTTTTCTTCTTTTGCTTCGTTTTCAACTATTTAAAGATGGATAGGCCAGGGACTTCCCTGGTGGTCTAATGGTTCCCCGAGACCACGTAAGTGGTTCCCCTGGTTGAGGAACTAACATCCCACATGCCAAGGAGCAACTAAGCCCTCATGCCACAGCTACTGATCCCTCAAGCCACAGCTAGAGTCTGTGCACTGCAATGAAGATTCCCTGTGCTGTAACTAAGACCTACACAGCCAGGAAAAAAAAGATGGATAGGCCCTTCCTTAGCTCATGGATTGTGTGTGGTTTGCCAATCCCTGTTCAGAAGTTGATCATTCATTCAACAATCCCTAATTGAGTGCCTAACAATAGGCTGTGAATGCTACTGTAGGTGAAGCAATGAAAGGCATAGAAAAGAAACTTACCTTTTAGTTGGGGAGATGGTAAACTAGCTATATATATATATGTGTGTATATATATATGATTTTAAAGTAGCATGGGGCTAATAAAGCAGGGTACTGTGATGTTAGGAGTGCAGGATATAGGAAGAAGGGTTCCAGAAACTGTCAGAGAAAGCTTCTGCAAGGAGGGGATATCTGAGCAGAGAGCTGAGTGTGAGCCAGCCACATGAGGATCTGGAGCGTTGAGTGTTTGTTCTACAAATTCAGATAACCTTAAAGAGGGGAGTATGTTTGATAGATATGAGAGAACCAGAATATTCCAGAATGGTTAGAGAGCAAGAACAAGCTTGGGATGTGGCAGAAAGGGAGGCAGGTAAGTTGAATAGTTACTTTCCTTTCCCCTACAGTATATGTAACTTGATTTTTCTCTATGAATTTATATTTTAAGTTCCTATTCTGCACAGTGAAAGAAAGGTACTGTCAAGTATTTGAGGTTACTTGCCTTTCCCTAGGTTTGCGTTTATGTTCTGGGGAACTTAACTGCAAACAGCGTCATTCCAAGGGCCCAGCTGTGCCTCCATGTCCCTTGGGCCTCTGCTGACCCATGCTTTCCTGTGTGGTTCCCTGTTTGTCCATCCATACTCTTTTTGCCAGAGACAATCTCCTGTCTGAAGGGTCCCTCTATCTGGAGGCCCCCCCCCCCCGCCTTTCTCATCAGTTTTTGGGTGGACCAAATTGGAATAACATTCTGTGACACTCTTTGAAGCTTCTTCTGCCTCCAATGATGTGCTGGTAAATGTTTATCGATCAACTTTGGGAGATGGAGGGTTGGTAGCATCTGCCAACTTCTGGGATGTAAACATTCCCGCCATGGCCGATTTCAAGCTACAGATGGTTTCTTTTCATTGAATATATTGGACCTGTCATCTTGTGTAAAATTAAGGTATACAGCCTGTTCATCTGATACATGTAGATATTGTAACATGATAGCAACATTTAGCACCTCTATCACATTCCCTAATTATCCTTTCTTTTTCAATGGTTGGTAGCTTTCAGTTTGATTGACAGGTTAGCATGCTCTGATTTGTTTTGGAAAGCTCACCTGGGCTGTAGTGTGGAGGATGGATTTTAAAGGGCAGGAACAGGAGCAAGCAGATGAGTTCAAAAGCTGGAAGCAGGTTGGTGGGAGTGGAGGTTCTGAGAGAGAAGGGGATGGATTTGGAATATGTCTTGCAGGTTGAGTCAGAATTTGCCAGTGGATTGACTGGGGAGGGTGAGGGGCCTTACCTCTGCAGGCCAATTGTGATGTACTCTATGGCAGTTTCCTCATCCGTGAATCGTCTGCTCTGTCACCAGGGACCTCTTCCTTCAAAAATGAGCTAAAAGGCAAATAAAAATTGGAGGAAAGTTAATGTCCTTAATGCAGGAAGTACTTCTCTAATTTTTTTTTCCAAAAGCAGAAACAGGAACACATCAGTGTGCAAATGGGCAGGGAACTTGGATAGACACTTCATAATAAAAGATGTGCACAGTCATCAGCATATTCAGTCTCATAAGTAATCAAAGAATTGTAATTTTTTTTGGAAAAGGTAGCTTTAACGAAAAGCATCAACATAAAAACATAATGAGTCTTGGCAAGAGTGTAGGAAGATTGTCATATGCTTCTGAGTGTAATTTGGCAATATACCTTAAAACCGTAACAATGTATATGCCCTCTGCCCCAGAAATTCCACATATAGAAATTTGGACTCAGGAAGAATCAAGCCATAAGCCTCAGAATACCCGTTGCAGCCTGTTTCTGTTATAGCTCAATTGGCCACACCCGACCTGCCCACCTGGAGGAACTGGTTAAAACAAGGTTCACCTGTGCTTCACACAGGCCACCCATGCAAAAGGGGTTCAGCTGAATTTGAAAAATAAAACATTTTTGTCAGTGATGTAAGTGATTTTAATGGAGTTAGCGTGGTTCAGATTTCACCTGATGACAAGGCAAAATGAGCTGGTGTTTCCAAGAATGAATTGCTTTTTAAAAACAGAGACTCTATTCTCTGACATATCCTTTTGTGCAAAGACCCAGCTGAAGGAGTACTTGCCTGGCCCAAGTTTCTTTTAGATATCCTTAGTAACAGCAAATCTTTGTCTTTCGAGGGGTGCATTTGATTTTTTTGGCAACAGCCAGATTTTATTTGGAGCCAAGTCTGGTGTGTCTGTATGTGTGACTGTCTGTCTGTCACCTTGTTGAAAAAAGGATGTAAAGCAGCTTACCAAAAAGCATACGGTACAGTAAGATAGAAGCATAAATACATGGGGAAATCTGGGGAAAGGAGAAAATAAGATGATGGAGTGAAGTCTGAAGAGTGTAGAAGGTGATTAAGTAATGCTCTTCAGGGTCCTTAAGTCATGATGTGTTTGAGCTGTCTCAACAGGGAGAAACAGATGTTCTGAAGATGGCAGCATTGGGGGCTTAGGTGCTGTGTCCATCAGGATGGGTTAGGAAATGCTGCCATTAACAAACAGTCCCCAAATCTCAGTGCTTATAAACAATATAGGTTTGCCTCTTCTCACACTGCCAGTCTATAGCAAGTCAGTTGGTGGCAGTGAGACCCTCCAGGAAGGACCCACGATGAGGGAGCAACCACAGTCTGGAATCTTGCTGGGTGACCAACAGCACCTGGTTCTTAAAGCTGCTTCCCAGAAGTGACACATGGCATTGGTGCTCAGATGTCATTGAAAAAAGCCCAGCCACACCTAACGTCAAGTGGGGGGTGGTGGTGGTGGTGTAGTCCTGCCACATGCGCAGGAGAGGAGTGAGCTGAATGTATATGGATGGCTCTGGTGACCACCGGGTGTGTCCTCACTCAGGGGGATACCTGTTTCTGTTCCAGTTCAGTCTCCATATTTTATGGCCATACCTAGAGTGGTGCTTCTCAGGTTGATTTTGATACCTCTAGAGCAAAGTTTCTGGATGTTGTTGGATGCAGATTCTGACTCAGTAGGTCTGGGGTTAGGCTGGGGACTCTGCATGCCTGACAAGCTCCCTTGGAGTTCAGCCCCAGCAGATGCCCATAGCTCCTGAGACCAGGATGAGCTCTTACTGTTCTTTCAAATCAGCTCCCCCTCCACCAAGCTCTCCTGGCATCTGCCATGCTCCTGGGCACACCAGTGATACTTGGCCTGATCCCAGACTTCCTGTGATTTTTTTTTTCTTTGCGGTAAATACATCTGTCAACGTTTGGTTCAACAAAAACAAATGTTTATATTTGAGCACCTACTGTGTATGCCAAGTTCTCCGCAAGGCTCGGCGGATACTGTCGAGGCCTGGAGCCAAGGTCTTCTCTGGGAGCCCTCAGGGATGTGCCAGCCCCCTTAGGTGACTTAGGGGCAGGTGATTTCTCTAAAAAACTTCAGTTTCACACTTGTTCTACTGGAACGAAAGCCTTTCCAGAAGTTTTGCATCCATTGTTCTTTCTCAAGTGCCTTCATTTCTCCACCCTTCTTATTTGCTTGTCAGATGCACAGAGAACTCCCAGATTTGTCAACAAAAAACTAAGTTGTAAAAACTCTTCAGAGATGATATTTTAAGAATTCTACAGAAATGAATCCTTTTCCTAATTTAATCATGACAGAGTCTCCTTATTTTAGCGATGGCTCATGGAAGAGTGTCATTTGTTTTTGATTCATAATATAAAGTAGAAATAGGAATAGGAAGTTGGAGGCCACTCTTCTCATTTAGCAAGTGTTTTACTGATAAATAGCTACAAGCTTTTGTTGTGTTTGAAGTGAAAAATGAAACTGTTGAGTTCTGGATAATCAAGGACATACTTCACAGGAAATCTGCTAATCTGATGATGGTGTTGTTCAATCCCTAAGTTGTGTCTGATTCTTTGTACCTCATGGACTGCAGCATGCCAGGCTTCTCTGTCCCTCACTATCTCCCGGAGTTTGCCCAAGTTCATTTCCATTGAGTCGGTGATGCTATCCAACCATCTCATCCTCGGCTGCCCTCTTCTTCTTTTGCCTTCAGCCTTCCCCAGCATCTCTACCAGCTAATATGGCACTCAGTCTAATATTTTCATATTTATAAGAAGGTTTTGGATGCTTGGGGCCTCCTGCTTGCTGTGGGCACATGGAATCCACCTGTGCAACATACCATGTAGAACATTAAGCCAGCACTTAAAATATCAATGTGCATGAAAATCACAGGGGGCTTTTGTTCACATGCAGATCTGGCTTCAGTAGGCCTGGGGTGGGGCCTGAGAATCTGCATTGTCTAACAAGCTTCCAGGTGCTGCTGGCCTCTGAGCTTCAATTTGAGTAGGAAAGCATTTGAGTACCCTAAGGGGTTTTTAAGTTTGCAAGCCATGATTAAATTCTGGAATTAGATTGGATTTAGTTTACTTTCTTTTTTCTTCATGGGTTATGTAAGACTACACAGGGTCATGAAAAGAACACAGGTTTTGGAATTAGACCTCAATTTGAGTCTGTTTAATCTGAGAGGTTTGGAGATGGTAAAAAGGTAGGATGGTGGTAGCTGGTGTTCCTATTTGCCCAGAGTGGTCTCTTGATCACTATCATGGGTTGGAGGTGGGGTTTGGGAATGTTTCACCCTGGCTAGATAAGGAAGAGAGGTGGCTGGGGGCTGAATGGCAGGCCCAGGGTCTTACCTACAGTATGCATGAACTTGACAGCAGAGAGCCCAGGGTGGTCTTGCCAGATACCAATGTGTTAGAAAAAACATGCCCCTACATCTCAAGGCACTTGATCCCGTTCCGAGGCATTGTGTGGTTTGGTTTGTGGGCTAGATGAGTCCTGTGGCTACCACCAGTGTGGACACTTTGCTCAGGGGCAGGGACAGAACCTCCTCCAACTGGCTGAAGAGTACAGGGTAAAGGTCTGGCAGCTCTGGGTTCAAATCCTGCCTCTCAGACCCTGGGCCAGTTGCAGAATCTGCGTTAAGTTTCACCCTGCCTAAGTTTTCTGCGTTAAGTTTTCCTAGGGCTCCTGTGAGGGTAGCCAGGCATCTTGTACACACTGTTAGTGGAGTCTACACCCCACATGTTCTGGGGATCATGCCAAGACCAATACTGAGAGCTACCGCTTCACTGGACTTCCATTGATGGGGGTGCTGCTCGGGTGAGAGGAAACTCCCCTTTCCCTGGGCTCCTCTGAGATCAAGTACAGGGCTCCCTGGTTGCAGCCCTGTGGTCAGGGCCTTCTGACCCACAGGCACAAGTCACCAGGGCCTCTTACTGAATGCAGATTTGGATTCTGAGGGTCTGGGGTGGGACCTGAGAATCTGCATTTTTAAAAAGGTCTAACAAGGAGATGCTGCTTGTCTGGGACCCACACTCTTAGAAGCACTGCCGGAGAACACTTCTCCGGATTTTTCAGGACCCAGATCCTACTATTTAAAGCAAGTGAGGCTGCAGGCGCTGGCCAGTTCTGGTTTATTGGGAACTGCTGCATGATGGTTGTTGCTGCTCAGGCTGGGTTAATTAGTCTTAATTGCTTCTTACCTGGGTCTGATGGGCCTCTGGCTGCCCAGACGTTCCCCGAAGAGGCTCTTATAATGAGAAAAATGTCAGGAGAGGTGACGTGTAGGAGTTCGCTAAAGGATTTAGGCATTCCTTTTCATCTTTGCTGGTCCTGGGCCCACAGAAAGATTTGTTTCAAGGGCCTGGATGAGAAATTCTCTTCTGAAGGTGTTGCTGTGGGGCTTAGAACAGCTGGTGTTCTCAGGCTCAGAAATGGAGATGGAGTTAGTGCCGCAAAGCTGGCGTCTCCCGCAGCCCCTGGATGCGGCCCTCAGGTCTACGTGGCTCTGCACTTGGCCTGCCTCATCTTGCTTGGATGACTGCCCTGGCCCCTAACCGCAGTGGCTCTGCCTTTGGTCCCTTGGTGATGTCCAGTCTCTGTTGAAATGCAGTGGTGATTTTTCTAGCCAGTTTGGCTAAGGAACGCTCCTGCTTAAGACTTTCCTTGGGTTTTTTTGTCTTCATGATATAATATGACTTACCTTTGCTTATGCGTCCCCTCACTACTTGGCTTCTGCCTCCCTCCCTAGTCACGTTTTTAGCCACTTGTCCATATAGGTAAAGCTGGGAAATACGATTGTCACCTTGTATATAATGCACAGCAAGCCATACCAGGCCCTCCTGAAACAGGAGGGAAGAGGGCAGGCACAGTCTTTAAAAGAGTGATATAGCCTTTGAGGATGTGAGGTAAACGAGTCAGAACCTACTAGACCCAAGATGGCGGAGGATTCCACTTCCGGTACAAGATGGTGGATGATTTGACTTCCGGGTCAGAGACCTCAAGCCTTATTATATGCTTATTGTAATATATTAGCATCTTAATAACATGCCGTCAGACGCCATGACAGTTCTGAGGCTGACCATAAAAGGCCAAGGTGGGCAGTGCCCCAGTGCCTGGAAATCCCTGCCACTTCTCTAAGATAGTTAGAATATTCTTCCCATTCATTAGCATACTAAATTACCCAGCCCATAAAAACTAACAACCCCCGTACTCTGGGGCCTGTTTCACTTTCCAAGACAACCCTGTTTTCCTGCAGCAGTTCTGGAATCTTAGAATGGGAGCGTCCTCAGTTTGTAGACAGTCTGGTGTGTGGGTGTTCAGGGCTGATCTGACCTGAGTTTGGGTACTGGCTGTGCAAACTTTGGGCCAGTCGCTTTCCAGTCCTTGGACCTTAGTTTCTATATGTCTTTAAGACCCAGGTCAGTCTTCCCTGGTGGCTCAGTGGTAAAGAATCCGTCTGCCAATGCTCGAGAGGTAGGTTCAGTCCCTGGGTTGGGAAGACCCTCTGGAGAAGGAAATGGCAACCTACTCCAGTGTTCTTGCTTGGGAAATCCCATGGACAGAGGAGCCTGGCAAGCTACAGTTCAGATCGCGAAGGAGTCAGACACGGCTAGCGAATGAACAACAGCAAGACCCGTATCAGAGGATCGTTGTGAAAGTTAGAATTGTCTCCTTTGATGTCAGTGCTGTGCAGAGAGCCTGGTGTCAGGGAGGCGGATGTGCTTGTGGCCGTCTATCACTCACGGGTCTGGCCATTATTTTCTTAGTAAAAGAAACCTGCTTCCCTGAGCATCAGTTCAAACCACTTGGTCACCATTTCTGGTGGAGACCTTGTGTCTCTGGCTCTTGTCACCTTAACTCAGTTTCCATCTTGGTTCTTCCAAATAAGTCTCTCTCCGTCAGATTTCAGGTCAATTGAAGATGTGTTTACAGGAGGATCACTGACCTTCTGTGGATGGACCCTTTGTCATGGTGCATTTCCACCACAAACTTAAGCCAGAAATTCCTTTCTTGAAATGTCACAGTTGTCTGACTATCCTCCCATCCGGATTCTCTCTGAATGTGATAAACCTGCCTGGGAGTGACCAAGATTATAATCTTAGCTGGAGGTCAACAGTAGAGGGGAATTTTATCTTAGAGCCTGTAGCAGATAAACCCGCTTATAAGGGCAGGTTTTTTTTTTTTGCAGAAGATTGCCTCCTGAGGCCTGTGGGTAGGGTTCTGCTCAGAGTGAGGGGGTCACAGGACCCGTGGATGTTTTCAAGTTGATGTGTTTGCTACGTGGCCCTCGATTTCTTCTTTCAGCCAGCCAGCTGCCGAATTTCTGAGCGTGGCTGCTGTAGGTTCTTTGGGGGTAGGAGGGAAGCAAAGTAGTGGGAAGTTCTGCCTGTGCCCTGTACCCCTCCACCCTGAGTCCATGATATGATTTTCTGGCAGCACTTGTAGGGCTTTCTGCTCATCTTTGTCCCCTCTTTGCATTCCCCCATTAACACAGAGAAAGCCTGCTTTCTGGGCTCACAACAGCTCCCTCCCCACACCTGCTGCAGAGGTGAGGGCAGGGAGGGTTTTTTTTTTTTTTTTACCCTGTATTTATTTATTTATTTTTGACCACTCTGAGCAGCATACAAGATCTTAGTTCCCTGACCAGGAATTGAACCTGTGCTCCCTGCAGTTGGAAGCACAGAGTCTTAACCGCTGGACCACTGGGGAAATCCCAGTCTTCCCACTTCTGGCTTTTCTCTTGAAAAGAGGAGGTAATCTGATCTTCAGGGGAAAAAGGAGTATCAGTGTGGATCTTTTAATTGTTCGCTTGCCACTCGGGCCAGATGACTGATGCACACCAATTGGGAATTTGGGATCAGAGAGATAGGGAGCTAAGGTTTGTGGGGGTTCATACGGACAGCCATGGGTTGAGACCTGATCTGTGCGTGCCCTCAAGGAGCCCTGTGGTGGGCGTGGCTGTGGAGAGCCTGGTTACGTTGAGAATTTCAGACCCACCTCCTCTACCACCCCCAAGAGAAAACAGTCCGAATTAAATTGTAGCCAGGCCTCTTCCTCCTCTGTGTAGGGTCCTCTGTGGAGCCATTTCGAGTGTGTTCAGAAGGTGGGGAGGGACTAGCCTGGCCAAAGCAATACCATCCATTCCAGGGAGATTGTGGAGCCAGCTCTGAACTGAGCCCTTTGCCCTTTGCCCCGGCTATGCCCCTGGTCCAAGAAGATGGCTGTGCTGGTGCATGAATGGAGGCAGGGGAGCTGGAGCTGGCCTGAAGTCTCCCAGTCTCCCAGACCTGGGGTTCTCTGGTGCTGGGTCCTGGGCACCTGACACAGTGCTGCTTTTCGAGGACTCTGGCTTGATCACTCTCCTGTTCAAGTCACTCCCGGGATTCCTCCAAGAAACCTGAGCACTCTGAGGGATGCAGTTTGAAAAGCCCAGTCTCTCGGTCCACTAAATGCCAACCCTCTTCTCTGCCCATCAGGATCACTTTCAGTTCAGTTCAGTTACTCAGTCGTGTCTGACTCTTTGTGACCCCATGGGATGTAGCACGCCAGGGATCCCTGTCCATTGCCAACTCCCAGAGTTTACTCAAACTCATGTCCATTCAGTGGGTGATGCCATCCAGCCATCTCATCCTCTGTTGTCCCCTTCTCCTCCTGCCTTCAATCTTTCCCAGCATCAGGGTTTTTTCAAATGAGTCAGTTCTTCACATCAGGTGGCCAAAGTATTACAGGATCACTTTAGAGGATACCAACTCGAGTGCCATTCTACTGTGCTTCTGAATTGAGTGCCAGGGTGTGGTCATGGTGCTCTGTTACTCTAGGTGGCTGATCTGCTTTTTTTTATCAGTCCTGGGGAGATGATTTCTCAAGGAAGCGGCAGAAGGGGTAAATTACGTTTCACTGAAAATCATCAAGACTATATATATATATTCAGCTACAGCAGCAAGTCTCTTGCAAATAAGGACCGATGTGAGATGCAGGCAGGTTGGAAAGAGTCACAGTGAGGACCTGCAGCTGGCTTGATCAATGGTCACAGAGGCGCCTGCACTTGGCTTTCTCCTGGTTTATAGGGGAGGGGGATGGAAGAGCAACAGTTATTCTCAGCTGTACCCCAAGGGGGACAGTTTTAAAGTGACTGACATCCACCTGGGAGTGGACGAGTTTTCTGTTAACCTGCTTCTTAGTAAGTATTCCTTGTATTTCCACTGAGCCAGGAACCCCAGGCTTAGGACCGGTGTCCCTACTCTGCCCTAGCCTTTTGTTGCCGTCCACAATGTCCTTCTGAGTCCAACAGAACCCTTTCCACTGGCTCCTTGCCATCCTTGTGTGAGGGTGCTCCTTGTGGGGATGAGCACGGGGCTTCATAAACCTACCCCCACCTCCTCACTTGCCCTCTCCTGGCACACAACTCTGCACCCCGCTGCCTTTGCATGGCTGGACCTCTCTTTGGGGTCCCTTCCCCCTCCGGCCTGTCTGGGGAATGATAATCCTCCTCCAGACCCAGCCTGAGTGTGGCCTTTGACCTCTCCCCAGGCGAGCAGATCATTCTTCCCTGGCCTCCGTAGGGCTTCCTGCAGTGATGGCCCTGACCACACTAGGTTGCAGTCACTCCCGTCCTGCACTCTGAGCTCCTCCTGTGCAGGAAACCCGCGCCTGCATTGTCCTGAATCTCTCTGATGCCCAGCTTGACACAGTGCTTGGCATCCGTGAGGTCTGGCTGGGTGACTGTTGGATGACAAGCTGGCTAGACAGATGAACTAAAGAGTTTGAAGAGAGAGTTTGCCAAATGTCAATAAAATTTTTTTTTTTAAAAAGGTGATGAGTTAAGTGAAGCCAGTAGAGTGACTTTAGAAGAAGAGGAGGTCAGGACACAGACACAAAGAGGAAGGCCCAGGAAGGAGATAGCTGTCTGCAAGCCAAGGAGACAGGCCTCAGGAGAAACCAGCCCTGCTGACACCTTGATCTTGAACTTCAACCCTCCAGAACAGTAGATTTCTGCTGTTTGAGGCCCTTGGCCTGCAGTTCTGGCCACTGTAGCTGACTCTTATAGGGCCCTAGAACTGTATTTGGGTGGCAGACTTACTTATGTAATTCTGTGTGGGATTGACACATAACAAGGCTGAGCACCAAAGAATTGTTGCCTTTGAACTGTGGTGCTGGAGAAGACTCTTAAGAGCTTCTTGGACTGCAAGGAAGTCAAACCAGTCAATCCTAAAGGAAATAAACCCTGAATATTCATTGGAAGGACTGATGCTGAAACTGAAGCTCCAATACTTTGGCCACCTGATGTGAAGAGCTGACTCATTGGAAAAGACCGTGATGCTGGGGAATATTGAAGGCAGGAGGAGAAAGGGACAACAGAGGATAAGATGGTTGGATGGCATCACTGACTCAATGGATGTGAGTTTGAGCAAACTCCAGGAAGTGATGAAGGATGGGGAAGCCTGATGTGCTGCAGTCCATGGGGTTGCAAAGAGTCAGATACAATTGAGCGACTGAACAACAACATGTGGGATCAACACTTTGGACGTGGCAGTTGCCCTGGTTTCCTCCTTCACACGTGTCCCCTTGTGAACACATGATATGTTTCAGATCCTACACTAGAGTATGAGCCCCTCGAGGACAGAGCTGTGCATCAGGTTTGTTTGCTGTAGGGTCCCTAAAACCCAGAACACAGGAGGGCTCATGTAGAAGCTGGAATGCCTTTTGGATGAATTTTGTCTGAACCAATGGCCTGAAAGTAAAATACCTCACTCTGGGTCTAAATCCAGAGTTTTTAATTAAACGCGCTGGTTTTCTGTGTTCAGCTCTCTGCCTCAGGCTCACGCTGCAAGGTGGCTTCCTGCTCTGTGCCCTCTGTCTCTCTAATCTCTACCCAGCCACCAAAGGTGATGAAAATGTATTACAAATCAGAGAAGAGTTCGTTTATTAGTTCTTCTTTACTCTCGGTGGGCTGAGCCACAGATTATATTAAGTTGGGTCGTATCAGTCAATGAGTTTGAGTGCTGCGACCTTCCCAAGGGTTAACTCAGTGAGGCCAGGGATTAGCTTACATGCCTGACACCGGTGACAGTGGCTGGTCCAGAGCTGGGGACCTACTCATATTTAGTAAATCAGCGATTCCATCAGTATAAAGGTGAAGTGAAGGTGTTAGTCTCTCAATCATATCTGACTCTTGCACGTGCCTCATGGACTGTAGCCCGCCAGGCTCCTCTGTCCATGGGATTTCCCAGGCAAGAATACTGGAGTGGGTTGCCATTCCCTTCTCCAGGGGATCTTCCTGACCCAGGGATTGAACCTAGGTCTCCTGCCTTGCAGGCAGGTTCTTTACCATCTGAGCCACAAATATAAAGGGCAGACAGGTACATGCTTGGCATTTCCTGGTGGGGTCAGCTGGGGTCTTTTCTGCAGGAAAGCCACCCCGTGCCTCAAAGCTCCCATCATCCCTGATTACTGGCCTGTTTTCCTCTTCATGCTACTGCTGGTGGCCCCTTGTCTGCAGCCCCTTGATGAAGGCACCCTTACCTGCTCAGCGAAAGAGGAGAGGTCTGCTTCTGTACAGCACAGCTTGGTTGGTTTGATGTGTGAAGAAGGTCCCTGATTTGGAGAAACTCATGACTTGCCTGGGAATTTTTGACTCCTTTATCTTCTTCCTCTGCATCTGGTTTTCTCATTTTTCTTTTTACCCCTGACTGCCTTTTAAAAAAAGTATGGTTAAATTCACATACCACATCACAGTTTACCATTTTAAAGTATACAGTTCAGTGGCATTTAATACTTGTGCAGTGTTGTGCAGCCACTGCTGTCCTGTTCCAGAACATTCTCATAATCCCTTAAAGAAACCCTGTACCCATTAAGCAGTCATTTCCCATCCCCCTACACTCGCCAGTCCATGTCAACCACTCATCTATCTCTTTTCTGTCTATGGATTTGCCTATTCTAGACATTTCATATTAGTGGAGTAAAACAATGTGTGATCTTCTTGTGTCTCGTTTATTTCACTTATCATGATGTCTTTGTGGTTCATCCATGTTTCAGCATGTGTCAGGACTTCATTCCTTTTCGTGGCTGAATAATGTTACATCGTAAGGATTCACCACATTTGCATATCATCAGCTGATGGTCGTGTGGGTTGTTTCCACATTTTAGCTGTCATGACTAGTACCATTCACTACTACTGTCTTTGGTTCTGCTTCCAAATGCTCTTTAATTTTATGTCCAGAATGCATAGGTTACCTCTGGTGGCAAAACTTTGTAAAACGGGAAGGCAGAGTCCTGGTCCTCTGTTCTTGCTCCGTCTCTGAGATTTTGTCAAGCCTCAGTTTGCTCATTTCCAAAATGGGTGTAGGATCCTCAGCCTTCCTTACTCAGCCAGAATGTTGTATGAGGCACATGTTGTAGAATGTGAGTTTAAGCCTTTTCCAAGCTGGGAAGTCAGATGTCAAATGAGAGTCACTGATGTTCCTCATTTTTTCCTATGCTTTTTCTCACTTTCTGTTTTTCCCTCTGCTTCCTCTTTTTTTTTCTTCTTCTTTTTTTTTTTTTTTTTTTGCTAATGGCTGCCCTTGGATTCTCTTTTCCTTTCTTCTCATTTCCTCTTTCTTCAGCTGGCTAGGGATATAGGAGGTGGTCTTCTGTCCAGTGATGTGCTGGAGATGAACAAGATGATGGATGTAATATGGGCATCCTTGGAAAGGGAGGGTGGTGGGTGGCAGAAGCTGGCAATTAGCAGAACTGGCTGGGTGATGGGGCGAAGTCAGCCATGGCTGGACCCAGTGGTAGAACATGGGCTGAGACATCCCTGCCGTTCCCTTGGCCTTGGCTTTAGAGACTCCATTTACAGGCAGTTTTGAGGCCTTTTGCTGTTCAGAAAGTAGCCGGTTTGATGGATACTTAGGCAGATATTAGAATCCAAATAAGCAGACTCAAGGGACACTTGGAGGAAAGCTGCAGATGGAGATTGTGCTTTTCATGGTGTTTTACTTTGCAAATACTACATCTTCTGCAGTCCTGCGTGTGTTGTTTTCCCAACTGAAGTTTAAGCTTCTTGAAGGCAAGGGTGATGGTCCTTTTTTATTTCTATCCCCTGCGCTTGCACATGGTGTCCTTCAGAGATTTTGGACATAAGTGGTGTTGAATGTATGTGATAAGAACTTTGTTTAGTCCTACAATGGTTGCAGGGGGTTTCTACACAGAAGTTTTCGTGTGTGTTTTCTCAACAGCCTGGCAAGGTGAATTCTGTTTCTCAAATTTACAAACTTAAGGCTCAGAGAGGTTATGGAACTTGCTCTGGATACACAGCCAGCTGGAGAGGCAGTTGGCTCCCTGCTTGCAGCAGCAGGGAGGTTTTACGTCGGAAAAGAACCATGTGGCAGCCCTTATTTGGGGAGATGGGAAATCAAATCCTTGTGCAGTTAGACCCCATTTATTTTGGAGATTTTTTTTTTTTTTTTTTGATATCTTAGCATTTCCAAATCCAGAAGAATTTCTGTTAGAGTTGCAGGTGGCCTCCCCTATCACTCAGTCAGTACGGATTCCTCTTTTCTCAACAAACTTTAGAGACACCTCAAGGAAAGCTGATATCTTGCTACCTTGGTGTGTTCCTCATTTGCTACCAGCGGGGCTGATTTAAGGAACTGTTGTCATTCCTGGTGACAGCCGTGGAGCCAGCTCTCGATGACGTTGTCATTTGGAACAGGGTTCCGGGGTCACTGTCGGCATGCTGGGTTGGATGAAGTCGCTGAGAAGTCTGGCTCCGATGGGGTCTTGCAGGAGGGATGAGTGTTTTGGAGTGAGAGAGCCCATGGGGAGAGCGTGCCTGGAGGAAATTGGGTCAAGATGTTCGGTTTTAACACCTCTGATTTTCTTCCAAATTGGAGAAGGAAAAGATTCTGACTTAAGGGATGAAGGGAGATTTAGGGTTTTCCATGAATAGAGCTCAGAGCTTCATGAAGCCTAGGTTCTTCATGGCTCAGGGAAAGCTGCAGAGGGAAAAACCATGCCTGGCATTTAGGAGAGCTGTGTGCGTGGCTGGGCAAATTGCTGCGCTTAGAAACCACATGAACTGGTAGGGTTCACGCTCAGCCACAGAAAGTGCCATTGCCTTTGAGTTGTTCAGGAACCTGTGTATATGTATTGTTGGGGAGGTGGAATTTTTCAGCTTAGAGATCTTCCCCAAGGTGACAGAAGAACTGGGTATAATTAAAGGGCACTTCCTTCCCATTGGAATCCTTAGGCGTGTTAACACGACAAGTTCATTCAGAGAGTGAGAGCTGAACACCTCCAGTATTCAAGGTCCCATCCTTGAAGCTGGAAGTACAGTAGTAAACAAGGCAGCAGAGAGTCTGCATTCTAGTTGAAGGCAGCAGGCCATAAACAAAACTAAGCTGTGTAGTGACTAAGAAGATTTAAATGGGATGGGCAAGGAAGGTCTTATTAGGAGAGGACATTTGAGCAAAAGGCTCTGGAAGAGGGAGTAAGACTTTGGATTTCTGGGAGAAGACTGTTCTAGCCAGAAGGCAGAGGGGAACAGCCAGTGCAAAGGCCCTGTGGCCTGAGCATACTTTGAGTTCGGAGCAGCAAGGTCAGTGTGGCTGGGCCAGGTGAGGAGCTGGGTGTGGGGTAGGGAGTATTGAAGGGGGAGGGCACCAGGGCAGGCGGACCTTGGAGACCCTCAGGAGGTCCTAATTTTTACTTTGAGTTGTTCAAAGTAAAAGGGGGTACTGTTAAGCAGAGATTTGATGTGACCTGATTTGTTTATTTTTCCCCCCATTTTATTTATTTATTTTTGACTGGGTCTTCATTGCTACATGAGCTTTTCTCCAGTTGTGGCGAGTGGGACCACTCTCTAGTTGTGGTGTTTGGACTTCTCATTGCCGTGGCTTCTCTTGTGGAGCGTGGGCTCGAGGGCGTGCAAGCTGCAGTAACGGCGGAGCACAGGCTCACTAGTTGTGGCTCCCAGGCCCTAGAGCACAGGCTTAGTTGCTCCGAGGCACCTGGGATCTTCCCAGACCAAGGATTGAACCCATGTCTCCTGCATTGGCAGGTGGGTTCTTTACCACTCAGCCACCAGGAAGGCCTGCTTGTCTGTTTACAAGGGTCACTGCTGCTTTAAGAATGGGTGTGGGGGATGCAGATGGAATGGGGGGAGAGAGTGGAAGGAAGGCGATGAGTAAAGACATCATCGCAGCAATACAAGTGAGAGGTGATGACAGCTTTGACCAGGGTTGTATAGTTGGATTTTGGCTGTAGATTGAAGGCAAAACCAGTGAGATCTGGTGACGGATTGGATGTGTAAGGTTTGAAGAGAGCTTAAAGATGATGTCAAGGGTTTTTGCTTAAGTGATGGGATGGAAGGAGCTGGTACTAAATGAGAAGGTGAGGACTGGAAGACGTGGATGTTGGGAGGATATCAAGAGTTTGGGCGTGTCAAGTTTCAGATTCCTATGTATAGTCGAGTCATAATAGTGAGTAGGCGTTTGGAAAGAGGATGCTTGAATTCAGGGGAGAAGTCGGCTGCTGTTGTGACTTTGAAGTCTTTCTGGTATAGATGGTCTTCAAGCTGCTGTTCTGAATGAGGTCGCTCGGGGAGTTCGGTGGATAGAGAAGCAGGCCAGGGGTGGGGCCCAGAGACACCCTAAAGGGGGTGAGGAGGAAACCAACCTCAAAGGAGAAGGTTCAGCCATGGGGAAGATGGGAAGGAAACCAGAAGACCAGAGCAGCCTCCCTGAGCTCTGAAACTGCAGCTCGGGGTCCTTGAGACTTGGGGCTCTCAACTAGGCAGCATTGAGTACAGTGCATGTGCACACCTGCTCAGTCATGTTTGACCCTTTGCGACCCCGTGGACTGTAGCCTGCCTGGCTCCTCTGTCCATGAGATTTCCCAGGCAAGAATACTGGAGCTGGTTGCCATTTCCTTCTCTAGGGCATCTTTTTGACCTAGGGATCAAACCCGAATCTTCTGCATTGGTAGGCAGATTCTTTGCCTCTGAGCCACTTGGGAAGCCCATTAAGTACACCAGGCACACCCCAAACAGTGTTTGAGATGAAGTTTGCAGGTTATAGGGTGATTAGAATTTTCTTCTGATTTTCGCATCCTTTTGGGTCAAACACAGACGTCTTAGCATGGCTTTAGTCATATTTGCATTTCCTGTAACCCCCACCCTCACTGCTAGGCCTCACTGGCAGCCTCATCCACAAATAGTTTGGGGAAGGAGCTTTTAATTATTTAGTTTTAATCACACAAATCACGTATGAATTAAACTTTACATCCACAATGGGTGGGCTTCCCAGGTGGCGCAGTGGTAAAGAATCCACCTGCCAATGCAGGAGATGTGGGTTTGATCCCTGAGTCAGGAAGATCCCCTGGAGGGGGAAATGGCAACCCACTCCAGTGTTCTTGAGTGGAAAATTCCATGGGCAGAGGAGTCTGGCGGGCTACAGTCCATGGGGTTGCAAAGAGTCCCGAAGCAACTGAGCATGCACACATACTCCACAATGGGTGGAAGGGAATTATATTTGGGATGGCAAGGATGTTCCAGGTCTTATTTGTGATTTGTGACCCTTCAAAGGCTATTTTTTGAGGAAAGCATTTTCAAGTAAGCTGAGAACATCAGTACGCCTCACCCTAAACACCTCAGCATACTGAGGTGGTTAGTAACACTAACCACAGTACAGTGTTGGGAGTTATTTTATTCTTTTGAGGTTAAATTTGCATACTGTCAAGTGCGTATATTTTAAAAATCATTTGTTGAGTTTTGACAACTGCCTACACCTGTGCAGCCCCAGACCCTATCAAGTTCCAGAACATGACTGTCACCCACAGGCCCCTTCCTCTCTCGGCCCTCACCCATACCCACCAGAAGGACCCTTGGCTCTGATTTTTTTTCTACTCTAGAATCTCACTGTGGTTTTAATTTGCATCTTCCTGATGACTAGTGATGCTGCTCACCTTTTAAGATACTTACAGGCCATTAGGGTTCCCTCTCCCGTTAACATGTCTAAGGATGACTTTTAATTTGAGGGTGGGGGGGGGCCCATGAGGGAAGGAGTCCAGTTAATTGGCAGGGGTACCAAGAATATATTCCTGTAACAATATGATTCCAAGGTGTCTGCCATTAATCAAAAGTCGACTCTCACATGCTATGAGACTTTCCAACAAGGAAATGCTGATATGTTAAGAAATCACCGGGTGGAGGAGTGAAAATTTGAAGCATGTCGCTGGAAGCCTTATCTTTTAATCATTTCCAGTTATAGAACTTTGCTTCCAATGAGTGTCAGCCTAGCAGAAGGACTCAAAATCATTAGCAGATTCATAAAGAGATCTGACCAGCAGCTGCTAGAGGAAGTGTGGCTTTGAGTTCCCCATGCTGGTGTCAAGACTGGTCCTCGCATTGTCAGGCGAGGGTGCTGGCGCAGGCGTGGAGGTTCTCAAGGCAGTTGACAGAAAGGGATTTAAAAAAAAATTTCCCTGGTCAACTGCAAGTTTGGCTTATCTTGCATTTTAGGGCTTCGGGTCTCGTCCCATCCTTCGTGGGCAAGGATTCTGTTTTTGCTGCAGGCTTATAAGTGGTGGGTACTGGGTTGGCCAAACAGTCCATTAGGGTTTTTCCATACATCTGATGGAAAAACCTGAATGAACTTTTTGGCCCACCAGTTATTTCCTCCTCCTCCTTGGGCCCCATCTGTCTGATCATGCAGCTGGATATATGTGGCCTTGTGACAAAGAGTGGGCTGGATGGGGAGCGGGGAATTGAGGTCACCCACATCCTCACTTAGTTGTGTGTCTTATCAGCTGTCATTTTGGAAAGGAGTATTGGTTGGGGGGTGGGGGAAGGGAAGGTGGTCACCAGAATATTCTTCCAAGGAACCTGTCCTCAGTGACAGCCATGTCTGAATTGCACCACTGAAAGATATATCCGTCGGAGTGTGGAGGGCAAAGAAACCTCTAATTGTGAAGGCAGTGAGGAGTTTAAAGAAGAGACTTTTCTCAGAGATGTAGGTGGACTAGGGGATGGTGAAACAGGCCCTGGGAGGCAAGGGGAAGGAGTGGTGACAGGAAGCTGGAGAGAGGTCTGCAGCTGGAGGGGTGAACTGATGGAAAGATGCTGCAGCCAACCGCAGCCTGCAGAGAGGGAGCAGGTGGAAATGCCTGGATCTCGTTCTCCTCCTGAACCCTCACCTCCCACCTGTCTACCTCGCTGGCTGACCCCCCTTGTTAACCAGTGGACAAGGGGGTCCTTAGCTGCAGTACACACAGTCTGGCCTCCCAGTGCACAGAGCAGGGAGGAGAAGGGGCAGGTGCAGATGCCAGCATGCAGGTGGAAAGTCACCAGCCCAGAGGTGTTTTCCAGACCTTTGTCTCATGTCAGAACTGGCACTTACTTGCTTTTGGAGAAGGACATTTAAAACCTTCTTGGAGAATTCGGAGGAGAGCCTGGAAACTGATGTAAGATAAAATGCAAATATGGAGTATGTGGATCTTGAACATAGAGATCTTCCTCAGCTTGCTTTTAAGTCAGGAAACATGACAGAGGGGTCCTGTGGGTCATGTTGTCGAGGGGCTGGGTGGAGCAGAGGCACCTTGGAGGGATTGTGGGTCTAGGAGGTGGGGGGAGCCAGAAGGACCTCGCTGGGCTGGAGGTACCTGGCAAGTCCACTCTTGTTGTTCAGTTGCTAAGTCGTGTCTGACTCCTTGCCACCCCATGAACTGTAGCCTGCCAGCTTCCTCTGTCTATGGGATTCTCCAGGCAAGAATATTGGAGTGGGTTGCCACTTTCTCCTTCAGGGGATCTTCCCGACCCAGGAATCGAACCTGAGTCTGTTGCATTAGCAAGTGGGTTCTTAACCACTGAGCCGCCTGGGAAGTCTACTTACTAGGGAAATATGATTACATACCAAAAAGAGATGGAGAGGGACATCCCCGGCGGTCCAGGGGTAGGACTTGGTGCTTTCATGCTGAGGGTGTATGTTCAATCCCTGGTCAAGGAACTAAGATCCCACAAGTTGCACAGTATGGCCGAAACAAAACAAAACAGATGGTGAGAGAGGAAGGCCGTGGCAGAGCCTAGTTGTACTGAACAAGAAGGAAAAGTCAACTCAGAGTGGAGAAGCAGTCAGCCAGGTCAAAGGTCAAGAACTCAGTCTCTAGACTGGCTTGTGGAACATGAAATACAAGGGCCAGGAGGGGGAAGGCTGTGAAGTGAGCTGAGCTTAAGTCAGTTCCTGGTGGGAGAGGTTATTCCATGGAATCTTGACTTCAGGTGATGCTTAGCCATGGCTGTGGAGGATAATGGTCCAGAGTGCTGGGTTCTGCTGCCACGTAATAGCTGTGGGACCACAGGCAGGTTACTTAACTTTTGTATCTCAGATTTCTCATCTGGAAATGAGACCATTTTAATACCCATCTCATAGGGTTGTATTAAAGTTCTAGTGAGTCAGTAGACATGAACCTTAAAATTATGCCCAGCATGGAGTAATTGGGCTTCCCTGGTAGCTCACTTGGTAAAGAATCCGCCTGCAATGCAGGAGACCTCGGTTTGATGCCTGGGCGAGGAAGATCCTCTAGAGAAGGAAATGGCAACCCAGTCCCATATTCTTGCCTGGAAAATGCCATGGACAGAGGAGCCTGGCAGGCTACAGTCCATGGGGTTGCCAGGAGTCAGACATGACTTAGCAACTAAACCACCACTGCCACCACCGCAGAGTAATTAGGCAATTAGTGTTATCTGTTAACATGACTGTCGTTTGAAAAAATATTGCTCCAGCCTCAGGAATTAAACCAGCATCCCCTGGAGGTAGAGCTTAAGCATTATGCTATTTTTTAAAGCTCCCTGGTGAGTCGCTGGAAACCATAAGCCATTGCTTTGTGGTTTAACCTTCAGGTTTTCTGAAGGCTGCTTCTGAACTGGAAAGGACCAAGTGGAACAGTTTTGGGGGCAGGGAGAAAGGGAAGAGAGGTCCCACCAGGGAGGAGAAAGTGGAAAGAAGCTGTGATCCAAACTGATCTTTGAGATTAATTGGAATCCTTGAGATCACAGCAGAAAGTGAGCCAGAGAAATTGGCTTGAGTTAGCATCTATTTGGAGGCTGCCTTTTGTCACAGAGGTGGCTGTTTGAAGTGCAGCAGTCATTTACACTTCAGTATGAACAGGTACTAGGATTCTCTGGTTTTGAATAGGGTGCAGTTGGGAGACTTTAGGAGGGCACAGGTATCAGAAGGAAGAGTGTTGGGGAAAGGGAGGTGGAGGAAGAGGAGAACATTTTACGTCAATGTTTTCTCATCTTGAAGAGTCAGTGGTAGGTAGGAGTTAGGACTGGAGGTTCCATGGAGCTTTGTGGAGATGAGTTTTAGGGGTGTTTATGTGTATATGTGGAGAAGGCAGTGGCACCCCCCTCCAGTACTCTTGCCTGGAAAATCCCATGGACGGAGGAACCTGGTAGGCTGCAGTCCATGGGGTCACGAAGAGTTGGACATGACTGAGCGACTTCACTTTCACTTTTCACTATTGTGCACTGGAGAAGGAAATGGCAACCCACTCCAGTGTTCTTGCCTGGAGAATCCCAGGGACAGAGGAGCCTGGTGGGCTGCCGTCTATGGGGTCGCACAGAGTCGGACACGACTGAAGTGACTTAGCAGCAGCAGCAGCAGCAGCATGTATGTATGGCTTAGGTAGGGGTTGATGGTGGCACCCCTTTTATGAAAAACTTCTACAGGGTGGGTTTCCCAGAACACAGTGCAATGCAATGAACATCTTTTTTCAACTGTAATGAAGATATTGTCCAGGTGGCTTGGAGCATCACAGATCGGTGGCATCTTAGAAAGTATGCAAGAGGCACGTGACATACACCCCCCTGAACTGGCACTGTTAAAGCACATATGTTAAGAGAGAGAGGTCCTTGAAGGCAGGGACTATCTCTCTCTCTTCTGTGATTTTTATTTATTTTTTTAACTTTAAAATTATTAATTTATTTATTTTGGCCACAGTTCGGGATCTTAGTTCCCGGATGAGGGATCAAACCTGCACCTCCTGCAGTGGAAGTGCAGAGTCTTAACCACTGGACAGCTAGAGAAGCCCCTCTTCTGTGATTTTTAATATGGTCTCTTGTACCTGGGTACTGAGAGTTGAGGAATTTATACTTGAGTTTACATCTTGACTGTGTGACTTTGACTGAGTCACTCGGTCTAGGTGGACCTGATTTTGTCAGGTGTAAAATTAAGCTATCAATAATGAGAGCTGTAAGGGTTATGAAATCAATGTATGTGAAACCACCTCTGCACTGCCAAGTGAAATCACAGAAACTCAGGGTATTGTTATTCATCCTCATGTATCCCACCAGGATGTCTTAGCCAGTGCTGAGCACGTAACTGTTTCCTGATAAAATGTCTTTGGGCATCTGATTGCTTTCCAAAGTGTGTTGCTGTAGATTTGGTTTTAACCCACGTATTGTGATGTTCTATGTCTCATCTTTTGAAGGGACTCATCCCTCTTCTCTTTATCCCCAACCCTGTAGTCCTGGTGGGGCTTATCCAACAAGGTAAGTTGCTAAGCTGGGAGGAAGTTACCAATTGCCTCCTGAGTTGGGGAGATGCCACCTGCAGAGGACAGCCAATCAGAGGGGAGAAATGGCGCCCCGTTGACATTGTGTGAGCCCTGGGGCCAGTCGTCCCTGAACCCCACCAAGTAATAGGTGTTTATAAACCCCTCCCTCTACCCACTCCCCATCCCTTTTGGCTTAAACTTGTGGGTTACTGAAAGCCTTGGCTCTCTTTTCCTCCCATCCTGGAAGGCAGCAATGGTCTCTTTTGTCCTGTTAGCAAAAGGGAAAGAGGCTGTCACAGGTAAAAAGTTAAAACTGGAAGATTTTATTTAACATACATATATACATGCAGTATCTTCCTGTAAGCAAATGTTATGCTGCCACTGAATGATGTAGAAGAATATTTAATCAGGAAAAGTCTTACCAAAGAACAATGAACATGTGTTAGTTTTGCAGTTAGAAAACAGTCTGAAAGAAGCTTTGCCTTCTTTCAAAGGCGGAGGGCTTGCCCGTCAGGTCTGAGGAACCTTAGAGCCAGCCCTCACTAACAAGTTTCTTTCATTTTCTTATTTATCAAGGACTCATAGAGCACTTGCTACATGCCAACTGTTGTTCTAACTCCTCTAATCCTCCCAGTGACTTCATGAAGTAGTTTCTACCACTGTCCCCATTTTACGGTAAGGAAACTGAGGCCCAGGAGTAAAATAGCTCATCTATAGTTACCACAGTGGCTGGATTAAAGCCACTCCCTGCAAGTCATGCTCCAAACGACCCCAGGATGCTGCCTTTCACAGGCATATATTAGCTACTGTCTGAAAGGAAAGAAGTTATTTTTTAAACACAGGGAGGGATAGACATGCATAGAGAGAAGACAATGTGAAGAGAGAGAGATCAGTAAAATAATTCTTTTTTTTTTTTTTTTCTGTTGCATTTTGCATGTGTGCTAAGTAGCTTCAGTTGTGTCTGACTCTGCGATCCTATGTTCTGTAGCCCACCAGGCTCCTCTGTCTGTGAGATTCTTCAGGCAAGAATACTGGAGTGGGTTGCCATTTCCTTCTCCAGGGGATCTTCCTGACCCAGAGGTTGACCTTTAATCCACTTTAAATTTACCCATTCTTTGCTTTAGTTACTATATTTTTTTCAGTTTTCACATTTCAGGTGTCCTCTTTTTCTGATATATTGTCACTGTTTACAGTTTCTAATTACCTCCTGAGATTTTTATGCTTGTCTTTAACTCCTTGAACATAACATGCCTAATAATTTCATGAAATATATCTTCTAATTGCAAAAAAAGAGAAAAAGCTCACTACCACCTGAACTGTGTTCAGTCATTCATTTTATTTTTCCTTAAGGATATAAACCAGTTAAGGGAAAGAAAGAAAGAAAACAGAGAAAGGAAGGAAAAGTCAGATGCAGGAGGGGGAGGGGGAAGGGATGGGAGGGAGAAAGGGAAAGAAAAAGTTAAACCATACCCCTAGACACGTGGGGTTGAAGGTAAGATGATGTCAGCTGTCCATGTCACCCCTGATTTTCTCTTGGGTGGTAGTAAAGTGAGTAACCCCTGTTAGGGCTGCCCTCTGCCTCTTAATGTGTTGACAAATCACTATTCCTAGCTGTTTGTTTTTATAGTACATTTTTTAAATTAAGATATAATTCACATACGATACAATTCACCCTTTTCAAGTATGCACTTCAGTGTATATTCACTATTTAACCCTAGGACATTTCTGTCACCCCAAAAAGAAACCCTCTACCCATTAACAGTTACCCCCTTCTTCCCTCCCTCATTCCTGACCACTGTTAATCTGCTATCTATCTCTATGGATTTGCCTGTGTTAGGCATTTCTTATAAATGGAATCACACACCACGTGCCTTTCTGTGTTCGGCTTTTTCTTAGCATGGTGTCTTCAAGGTTCATCAGTGTTTGTAGCATGTGTCAGCAGTTCACTCCTTTTTATGGCTGAATAGTATTCCACTGTGAATAGAGAACATTTTATGTATCCATCCTTCAGCTGATGGACATTTGCGTTGTTTTTGATTTTTGGCTACTTTGAATAATGCTGATGCACACAGTTTGTGTGCACATTTTTGTGTGGACAGTTTTCATCTTCTCTTGGGTGTATACTCACGAGTGGAATTATGGAGTCACATGGTAAGTCTGGGCTTAACTTTTTGAGGAACTGCCAACCTATTCCCAGCTCTTTAACCTCTAGTCCTTAAATGTCATTTATGGAAGGCTGTAAAAATATAACATGCTGCTTCAGTCTTTGGCTGCAGTATCTTAAGTTCTCTGAGATGGGATGTGGCTTGCCCTTAAAAATGGCCCCTCTTCTGTTGAAGCTGACGTGCCAAGTGCCAGCCTTCTGCAGCAGGAGATTGGTTTGTGGTTCCTCCAGGCCCCCAACGGCGATTCAAGACCAGCAGAAAAGAGTCACCAGAAGAATGGTGTAGGGAAAGACCTAGGTTAACCTGAACCAACAGAGCCACTCCCCGTCGCACAAAAGTGACTCCCCCAAAACCAATATGCAACTAAGACATTTTTTAAAAAAATCCCTAAAACTGGTGATCCTGACTCTTTCCTGAGCCTCTCAGTCAACAATGACTGCTGTTGGCAATAATTAAGGTTTGCATGAGCTTGAAGGTCTATTGTGTTCTCACATGTAACTCATGGTGGGACGGTGAACTTGGGTGAGTGGTGACCCCTCCTATCCTCCTGATTTTCCAGCTGAGGACTTGGGAGGTGTGTCATTTGTGATTTGCTCCAGGTTAGGAAGTGGATATTGGTCAAGCACAGACTGAGCGTTCAGACTCTTTGATGCAGAGTTCTGTGCTCATTTATTTCCAACTCTTGGCAGCGCTCACACTCGTTTTAAAATCTAGATAAAGGTACTCTGGTTTTCTTTTTGAAATCATCGAGTTAGAGAGTTGGAGCTTGGTTTGGGCATGGTTTGATAAAATTGTGGTTGGATCTTTGGCACGAGGGAGGAGGTGGCCATGTGTACCCTCGACCCCATCCTGTGTGTACAAAGGCAGTTTACCCAGTATATTTTTACAAGTATGTTTTCTGTGTTTATGTGTGAGGTTTCTTTACCATGCTTGGCTGGTCTTAGAGTCTCACTTTGAGCTCTAAGAGGAAATAGAAGGATGTTCCTGTTATTTTAATAGCTTGTAAATTCCAAACTGCTAGATAGGTTCAGCTGGGATCAAACGTCGTTTACAGAAACTTTCAGGATGTTTCCTTTTGTCTGAGTGTTTTAAAAATCTACCTAATTGATGTTGTCTGGAAATTTTTGCAAGTTTTAGAGACACAGCTATATATTTATACTTAACTGATTAAACACAGGGACACATACATTCCTCTCCCCCAAACCCCCCCCCCCCCAAAAAAAAAAAAAACCCAAACTTCACTGCTTGGCTTTGCCTGAAATCATGAAAACAACTATTCATGAGCCAACACCCGGACACATAGAGGACCTTGTGCAAGAAGGATGAACAAAATACTTTCAAATGTTAAGTGAATTGGGAAGGTATGAATAAGAATATTGCCATTAACAAAAAATGTAAACTGGGTGACTAAGCATTTGAAGAGGGCTTTTGGATTTCTTCTTAGCTTGTTGAAATTTTTGACTTAATAGGTAAATCTCAATTTAGCGTGCTCAAAGGAGCACAGATTCTGAAATAGTAGGTCCTAGAGTAAGGAGTTTTTACCGTCTCGCTGCAGGAAAGGAGTGCCCTATTTTAAGCCATCATCCCCTGACGATGATGTAGCCTGTTACATTCTGGGGTGGTCAGTTCCCAGCTGCAGTGCATCAGTGCAGAACAGGGGTCTCAGAGCCCCCCTGGGAGGGCCTGCGAATCTGCATTTCCGGCAACTTCCTAGTGATGCTGATCCGTGGCCCACACTTTGAGTAGCAGGGCCCTAGAGAACTCGCCTTCTGTCTTTTGAGAGGATTTTGCTTTGTAAGGAAAGATATGAAGGTCCATCACAGTGTGGAAACTCAGCCAGGACCTGGTCCTGGGGCATCTTTTCTTGGACTGACCCGGAAGGTGGGCTGGGCTGGGTAGAACTTTCCATTTCTTATCCATTCTTTCTGTTTGATACTGGTTTTGGTCACAAAACCTGTCGATTCAAAGGATGTGTGACTCATGCCCTGGATCCTTCCCACGAAGCTCCTGCCTTTGGATCAGCAGGAGCAAGTTTCATCATTGAAGTGGTTGCTCTTAGCCCCACGGAGACAAAATAATGTATCTCTCCACCTCACTGAGCCCCTGGGCTTTGCTCTAGGATTATGCCCCTCTGGGAGCTGGGAGATAGCCCTCATTTCTGGGGGTCTCAGGGGGCGTTGCTGTCACGCCATCTCTCCCTGAGTCCCGGTCACTCGGTGACTCCCTGGCTGCTTGTCCTGACCCGGTCGTTCTGTCTGCCCAGCTGCAAGTGTGATGGTGTCCCCAGCAGAGACAGAGGGCCCATGGGTGCCCCTTTGCCCCACACCAGGACCAGGCCACCAGTTAGGCCGCTGCACCTGTAGGAACTTGGAACCTGATCCTGGGGGCCCGGCTCTGCTTAACCTCAGTGCTGCATATATGACAGACTCCCAAGGCCAGGGTGGGGCTTCAGCATCTAGTTTTAGGACCTGACAGTTTGTCCCCAGGCTCCGCTACCTCCTCCCTTAACTACATTTTCTAATGATGGGATTGGGGGCCCTTCTGGTCTTAGGTGCCACCTGCACTTGTCTGGGCATCTTTTCTTTGGACCGACCTGAGCATGACTCTCTCCAGAGGAACCTGGGGCTTCTGTCCTTTCTGCACCCCTTTCCCAGCGCTTCTCTGAAACACAGTCTGTTTTCTTGCTTTTGCGTGTACACTGGAGCATTCTTTTTCAAAAATTTCATTTACTTATTTTTGGCTGTGCTGGGTCTTTATTGGGCTTCCCTTGTGGCTCAGCTGGTAAAAGAATCCACCCCCAATGCGGGAGACCAGGGTTCGATCCCTGGGTTGGGAGGATCCCCTGGAGAAGGGAAAGGCTCCCTACTCCAGTGTTCTGACCTGGAGAATTCTGTTTGACCCTGCACATGGGCTTTTCTCTAGTTGTGGCCAGCAGGGACTACTCTTCATTGCCGTGGCTGCTCTTGTTGCAGAGCACAGGCTCTAGGCTCACGGGCTTAGTTAATTGCCCCAGGGATCCAACCTGCGTCCCCTGCGTTGGCAGATGGATTCTCAACTACTGGACCACCAGGGAAGCCCCACTTGAGCATAGTGCCTTCACCAATACCTGTCGCCATGCCGCTGGCAGATGACTCTGGACACCAGGGTGTTTGCAGACTCAAGCTGAGCGATGCTGTCCACCAGGGATGGGATGTGTTTTTTTCTGTGGTCTCCGCCCTCTGCCTGGGACAGCCAGTCTTTCTTGTGCCATCTTGGTGGAATGGCCCAGCCATGGTTGAGAATTCCTTTTCGAGGCCTCACTCTGCATCTACAGAAAACACTCCTGGTCTTTGGTCCCAAGTGGCTTCTGTCATGTGCTTTCCCCTACCCTCCCCCCATGCTGATTAGCAATTTGATATCCAGAGGATTCTGATCAAGAGATGGGCAGGGGCTATTGATCCCTGAAGTTGTATCTGATATATAGTTTTCTTCTAGTTGAAAGCCTGTATGCTTTCTTAGAAACTCGATGTCCATAGATACCGATTTACATAGTCATTTCCCAGACCCTTTCTTATCTGATATTAGGGGTCCTGCAGAGATTGGCCACCTTGGGGCTGATTTCACAGCTTTGCATGGGATTCACTCTGGTCTGATAGATTCAGAACCACCAAGTGCATCCTGAGGTCTGGCATGCTGTGTGCACTCATTCTCTTTCACCTGGGGATGGTTCAGTCCCTGGGCCCAGCACTGCCCATAAGTGGCAGGGGTCCATCTGTCTTCTGTGCACATTTGGTGAGCACTTTGGCAGCCATGGTCAGGACACACTCCTGGCTCTATTTTAGGGACAATGAGGAGTATAAATGGGCCCAGCAGCAGATTCCTCAGCTTGACACAGGGCCCCAAATGGAACCAATCACCAGCCTCACCCGCCTCAGCTGTTGGCAGTCTTGTGATCACATCTCAGTGGGCTGCTCGTTGACCATTCTCGGTCTTCTTCCTCCAAGCTGTCGGAGTGTGGAATTTACCACCTGGCTTGGGCCCTGACTGTTCCTAGCCCTGGCAGGGTCCGAGGTGGGCTAGGGCTGGGCCCTGAGCCCACTCCAATGGATTCCTTTTCCCCCCACGCTCACCAACTCGAGCTGTAACGCACACCTGACCCAGGAGTCCTAGAAGCTGAAGGAGGGCCTGGAGGAGGGTGGTGGACCGGTTGCTGATGAAGGAGAATGGTGTAGGGGGTGGAGAGCTGTGGTCTGGCTGCTGCTTTGTGTCTGTGACGTGTCAGTGCATCACCTACGAGATGTGTGAACTGTAAGGTGACTGTCACTTCTCTTTTACCCTCCGACCTCCCAAGATTTTTCCTATGGTCCACCCTGACCAGAACATACAGGAAAATGGGTTCTGAGAGCTGAAGGTCAGCCTAGCCAAGGTGACCCGTTAGAAATCCATGACACCACCAGAGGCTGGCTGAGCTGATGGGCAGACGGCACATTTGGGAGTCAGAATGATCTGAAGTTAGGTAAATGGTTTGATCTGTGCCTCTTCCTTGAAGGGGGAATAATAGTACTAGTACCATTCTTTGTGGACTTCCCTGGTGGCTTGGTGGTAAAGAATCCACCTACAATGGAGGAGACTCAGGTTCGATCCCAGGGTCAGGAAGATCCCCTGGAGAAAGAAATGGCAACCCACTCCAGTATTCTTGCCTGAAAAATCCCATGGACAGAGAGGAGCCTGGTGGACTACGGTCCATGGGGTCACAAGCAGTCAGACACGACTGAGTGACTAAGCAACCAACTGACATTCTTTGTAGAGGGTTACTAATTATAAGGATTATATCAATCAAGGGTGTCAACAGTCTCACTTTGTTCCTGGATGCAGAGGAAGAAGTCTTGAGACCTTTTCACATTTCTGGACACTATCCACAGACATAATATCCCCACGTAATTAAGTTTCAATTGGTCCCCTCCATAAATGGCTTCTTCATATCGGGCTTGTGTATTCCTTGTGTTAAGTTCATTCCTAGGAAGCTGCTATTTCTTCTTGTTATTGTGAATGAAATTTAATTATATTTTTAAATTGGTTATTGATGATATATGGCTCCAGAAGGCTGTTAATAAATAATCATGTTCTATCTTTAATGGGAATTCCTCTGGGGTGTCCTCCTAACTCTCTAATCCTGGTCATTGGCTTTTAGATAGCATGTATTATATTTTCTATTTAGCATTTTAATATCTTTTTAATGTGTGCTTTTCTCTGTCCTCATGGAGAGTATACGATCAGGCTGCTACTAACACCAAGAAGAGGTATTTTTGGAGCCACAAATAGATATGGAATTTTATCAAACGATGCCTTATCAGCATCTCTCAAGATACTCATAGATTTTAAAAGCTGTTTTGAAATTTTAATACCATTAATGATATTAATAGATTTTCTAGCAGGATAGTGTTGACATCAGAGGCAATGGAAAGAGTATAGGACAGAGTGTCTGAAAAGCCAGATTCCAGCTCTAGTTTGGTTCTCGGTTACAAATTTGACCTTGGACCAGCCTGTATGCTTCCCTTTTTTTTCCCTTTAACGATAGCTCACATCCGTGTTTCCTTGTCTGTCATGTGGACATAGTTCTGCTTTCCCTCCCTTTCTTGTTAGTGAGTTGGGAGGATCACAATGAATCAGTAGTTCTTTCCTCTACATTTGTTTAAATGCTTTCTCATCTGAACAGTGACAAAAGTGCAAAATGAGGGGCGTTACCATGTTCCTTACTGGACCATCATCAACGAGGAATCCATATGTCCATTCAGTTATTCCTCCAACAAATATTTATGGAGCAACTGCAATGTGCCAAGAATTGTTCCAGACACTGGGAATACAGCCGTCAATGGAGCAGACCAGTTCACTTCGCAGTGGAGCTGACGTCCTGATAAACACACACTTTCACACATATGTCAGCTAAGTGATACATAATATGAAGGTCTATAAAGCAGGGGAAAGGGGTGGAGAATGAGGCGGATGTGGGGAGGTTTACTTTAAGTGAAGTGGTCAGCAGAGACCTTTCTGAGGTGACATTTGAGCAGAGAAAGAAATGAAGATGGAGAATGAGCCACGTGGAGATATGGGGAAGGATAGCTATGCCCTGAGCTGGGTGAGCTGGCGGGAGGAGGGGATTTGAGTCCTAGCAGGTCAAGAAAGGTAGATGATGTGGTACCTTGTGGACCTATCATAGGTGCTCTTTCTGCGTTTTTTATTTTCAGTATGAAGGGAAGACCTTGGGGGTGAGCGGGTGTGTTGGAAACTGTGAGTGACATGGCAGGGCTCTGCAGCCTAGAGGGTCTCTCTGGCTGCCCGATGGATTGAAGCCGGTTGTGCGTTGAGGTGGGCAGACCCGAGGGGATGGTGATCCAGCCTGGGATGATACACAGAGGTGGTGACGAGTGTTGGATTTAGGGTCCATGTCCAAGGAGGCGCTGACGGGATTTGTTGATGAATTGCGAGCCTCATCTTAGAGACAGCTCCTTGGCTTTTCCGGTGAGAAGGAAATGTATCAAGCTCCCCTTTCCTGAGATGGGACCTCTGGCCCACATTTCCCACAGCATCATTGTGCTGAGTTGGGAGAAACCCAGAGGACCCCCAGCAACTCTCCAAACCTCTGGTTGGACCGAGAAATGAAGATAAATACATCAAGGGGTTTGGACGTCCCGGGAAGAAATCCCCTTCCAAGGCCAAGCTTAGAAACACAGTTTGATCAGATCCACGGAGGAAGCCCCCCGCCTCCTGAAGGTCATGGGAGGTTCATTTGGAAAGGAAGATGAGCAAGTTGGCACCCTGCCCCAAGTTACAGTTGGCAGTAGTCACAAGATACTCTGCCACGGGTGACATCGTGATTAGTAAAAGACCGCGCTTGGGAGGCATCTGCTTTAATTCAGGGCATCTAGTCTTTCTGCAGACAGCCCTTTGTGCTGCGCTGGCTGCAGCCACCACATGCTCCTCTGGGGCCAAGTTGCTAATTTATGTCTTTGCCCTTTCAACTCTCCCTCCAACTCTGAACCAGAAAAAGTCTCATCTCGCCTCAAATGTTATGGCTTCAAGTCTTCCCCCATGGCTTTCTGCTGGTGTTCTTTCCTTTGATCTTCTGCTGGAAACTTATTTCCTTCCCAGAGCTGAGACATGCAGCTCTGAGCAGTGCAGATGCCCTCCCCCACCTTGGCTGGTGGGCACCCAGTTCTGAGCCTGTATTATGTGTGCTAGTGGGGCATGGAGCTCAGAAGGTGGTACCAGAACTGTGGACGGACAGGAAAGAAAAAGGCATCATGCCTGCACTGTTGGGCTCGTTCCTGCCACGTGGAGATGGGAGAGCACAAGTTAAAAATAATCTTACAAGGCAAAGTTGGAAATATAAACAAACGTAAACCGACAGGGTGTGATGGAATGTTGGTAGCCACCCCCTGCCCAAAATTTTATTAGTTTAGGAAAAATCTGGCCAGCTCAGTTCCTTGCCTTCATTGTGGAGATCCAATCTGAGTGATGAGCAAGGAGGGGCAGAGTTAGAGCAATCTGGAAATCTAGTTTCAAGAAGAAAAGAGGAAGGACTGATCTTGAGGATGTGTGTATGAGCATCTCTTGGTCTTTCAGAGAAGAATGTCTGCTGGGGAGAAAGACCCAAGCCATGGGGACACAGGAGGAATTTAAAGTTTTCTGAAGCAGGAGGAAGATGTGGTCTTTGGCTGATGCCTGCAAGTCAGATTGAAAGAGAAGAGGTAAAAAAAAAAAAGGAGAGGTGATAAAGGTTTTAGGTTTTGCTCTCTGCTGTGAATGGACCCCTTTTCCTCCTTTTAAGAAGACTCCGAGTAAAAATCAAGTTGCTTTTATAACAGTTTTTGGTTGCCTGAGTGATGTTTCTCTGAATGTGATACCATGGGGAGGCTGAGTCATGGCTGTGTAGACAAGGAATTCGATGATGTGAGGCGATTATCTGTGTGTGCATGCGAGCATGTACACAGATGCACATATGCAGAGTGGGTGGGGTTGAAGATAGGGAATCCAGAATTGCTGGATTCGATGGTAACCGTGCTTAACCTTCTGAGGAACTGCCTGAGGATTTTCCAAAGCTGGGGCACAGTTGACATTCCTGTGTATGAGGGTCTTCCCATCCCTGCCAACACTTGTTATCTATTTGATTACAGCTGTTCTAGTGGGTGGAAGTGGCATCTTGTGGTTTTGATTTGCATTTCCCTGAATGCTAATGATGTTGAAGATCTTTTCAAGTGCTTATAGGCTATTCATGTATCTTCTCTGGAGAAAGGTCTTGTCAAAGCCTTTGCCCCTTATATTGAGTTAAATAGCAAATATTTTTTATTATTGAATTGTGAGTGTTCATATACTCCAGATTGAAGTCCTTTATCAGATACATGATTTACAGAAATTTTCTCCCACTCTGTGGATTGTCTTTTCACTTTCTTGAAACAAAAAATTTTAAATTTTGATGACATTTCCCCCCACATTGTCCCTTGTGCCTTTATTGTTTAAGAAGCTGATGTCTAATCCGACGTCATGAAGATTTACACTGTATTTTCTTCTATGAGTTTTATAGCTATAGCTCTTACCTTTGAAACTTAGATCTATTTTGAGTTAATTTTTGTAAATGATGAGATAAAAACATCAGTTTCCTTCTTTTGCATAGGGTACGGATATGACTAAGCAACTAACACACACACTCTTGTCCCAGCACTGTTGGTTGGAAAGACTGTCCTCTCTCGTCCTATGGGATCGGCATTTTTGTCATCAAGACATCTTTTAACTATGTTAAGTATTTAAGTCATTGGGCAAGGAAACATCTCATGTGTGACAGTTGCCCAGAGTGAGAAATAAAATCAGTCAAGGATCATTTATGTTAAAAGATGGCGTTTGTTGGAATTTTAAACAAGATTTTGATGAACACTTTCACCACGAGTGAAAATAGGCGGCAGATGATGCTGTTGATTAAATATAAGTCATGAAACACGGAGTTTTATATTTTGGCCCACTTAAGGGGGATTAGGGGAGGCACTTGGCCTCGGTTCACTCTGGAATTCAGTCATCAAAATGGACTGAAAATCAGAGCTGAGTGCATCAAGTGTGGGTTCGTGAGCACAGGGAGCCCCTATGTCATATGTCACCCCAAGCCCCTTCCTCAGATGCTCCTTAGCTAAGAGGTAAATGCAGTGACAGAGGGCAGCAGTCGTCTGGGGGACTCTGCACAAGTTGTTTCTTGGCCTTGATTTAGGAAAGGGATTAGGGAATTATTTCCTCTCAAAGCCTCCACCGCAGAATGGAATCCTGGACCGCCGAGGCCTCTGCCTCCCACGTGTGGGCTGGGTGGTGGAGCCGCCCCGGAACCATGGGTGTGGGCCAGGGGGAGGCACGCATGGCCTCGTGGGGGTACCCAGGACCCCGGCCAGGCCAGGGCCATGTGCTGGGCTCCCAGGCCTGGCCTGGCTCCCTGGAAATTGGACCCGAATCCCCCTCCGGCTCGGCTGTTTCTGGCAGTCCACCCAAGCTGAACGCCCCAGAGCCGAGGGTTAGCTAAGCCCCAGATGTTTAGAACCCTGACTCAGTGTTTGTGTGTGCTCCATCGAGAGCTTATGTGGCCCCGGAGGTGGTCCTGGAATTGCTCAGATCTTTGTGTGGTTCTCGGGTTTCATCCCTGTTTCCAGGGAGAGGCTCGGGGTTCCAGCATTTGCTCAGGGCTCTTTGTCTTGGTCTGCTCAGCCTGTGGGAACTTGCCCAGACTCAGGGGCTTCGGGGAAGGGTGGTGGTGGGGGGCGGTTCAGGTCTTGGAGGGGAATCTGGTCAAAGCTCTGGGCGTAGAGGGTTTCTCTGCCCAGGTCCAGTGTTTCCTGAGGTCAGGTTAGTGTCTTTAAAGTCAGAGTTTTCAAGTAAGCGGTGTGTCCTCCAGCCCTGACTCTGTCCCTCTGTGCACGTGCTAAGTCACTTCAGTCGTGTCCGACTCTTTGCGACGCCTTGGACTGTACCGGCCAGGCTCTTCTGTTCGTGGGATTCTCCAGGCAGGAGTACTGGAGTGGGTTGCTGTGACCTCCTCCAGATCTTCCCGACCCAGGGATCGAACTCATGTCTCTTAAGTCTCCTGCATCAGCTGGTGGGTTCTTTACCACTAGTGTCACCTGGGAAGCCCATCCCTCTATGAGCCAACAGTTGAAATGCTTCTGGGAAGCTGGATGGAGCTAATGATGACGAAGGTTCTGGAACCAAAAAAAGTGAGCCTTTCATGCAGTACCTCAAGCCCGGATTTCCTCCCGACCACAGAGCCAGTAGCAGGAGCCCACTTCCCCCCCTGCCAGACGCCAGCAGTGCCCAACTGCAGACTTTGCAAAAAATCTGTGTGGTACCCTCGGAGAAACCAGGAGTCCCCCTGATGTAAATTGGAACTGGTCTAGAAAGGGGCTTATGGAGGGGAGAGGGGGGGAGTCTAGTGCTGCCTTCTTTCCAAGGCTCCCCGAGTCCCTGCTTCTTAGCTAACCCTAGCATTCAGAACAGAGAAACACTCAGTCACAGAATGTTGCGTCATCTCGAATAGGGATGATGGATTCAGATGCCAGGTGCCAGGTGGATCGCTGGGCTCCGAGGAACAACATGCCACTGGCAACAGGCAGCCTCGGCCAATTGCGGGGAACCTTTACCTAGCTGGAAATTTGAAATAACCCCATTCTGTAATGTTGGTAATTGATTGAGACTGAAGATAGTAGCCAGCAACACAGTGTGCTGGCCAGGACTTACCAACCTCTGTCTGTTGGCAATCTCTTCCTACAGAGGACATTGGGTTCTAGGCACAGGGTGACTCACCCGAGGTTGCCAAGCCGGTCAGCAGTGTGCACTCGCTTGGATCTAGATGTCCCCTGGGCTCTGGTGCTGGGTCCAGCCAACCATATGAAACCCAGTATGATTACAGAAGGATCATCCAGCTTAGGGAAGATGCCGGGCTGGGGTTTGAACCCAGAAGTGGGGCTCTGGCTGTTCTGCTCTCACTGGGAAGGGGGTCAGGGTCTGTTAGTTCCAGACCATGTTCTCTCCCCACACCCACCCCGGGATTGATCCTGACCCTCAAAATAGGGCTGCTGTTCGACCAGCAAGCAGCTTCCCCAAATTCTTTGGGCTCTTCAGGAATGAGAGGCGATCTTGTGGGTGTGTGCACGCGCCCACGTTCTTTTCCTCTCCTCCCTCACACCCATTTATTGTGGCTGGGTTTTCTTTTTTGACTTCATCTTGCAGCACATGGGCCCTTACTTCCTCGACTGAGAATCAAACCTGTGCCCCCTCCCATGGAACGGAAGCTCGACATCTTAGCCACTGTACCACCAGGCAAGTCCCGTTTCTGGGTTTTCTCCCCGAACTCCAAGGAGTTCCCCAGGAGGCAGAGACCTGGAGAGTTGAAAGAAGAAGGAGATATGGGCGCATCTTATTTTATTGCACTTTGAAGATACTGCATTTTTTTTTTAAAAAAACAAAGGTTTGTGGACACCCTGCATTGTCAGCTGATGGTTAGCATTAGCAATGAAGCATCTTTAAATTAATGTATATATTTTTTTCATATATAATACTATTGCACATTTAATAGACTATAGTAGAGTGTAAACATCTTTTACGTACACTGGAAAACAAACAAACAAAAAATTTCTCATGATGCACTTTGTTGTGGTGGCCTGGGACTGAACCCACTGTATATTCAAGGTCTGCCTGTACTTTTCTCTGCCTGGGAAGTGGCTCCCCATTGGTAGGAAAGACCTGTTTAACCCATGCCCTCCCTGAGTCACTAGGTCGGGTCATTGCTGGCAAGATGGTGTCAGGGAGCCTGAGCAGTAGGTCCCCTGCAACTGAGTGGGCTGCTCTGAAGGGTGCAGTGGTAAGAATCCACCTACCAATGCAGGAGACCTGGGTTTGATCCCTGGGTTGGGAAGATCTCCTGGAGAAGGAAGTGGCAACCCACTCCAGTACACTTGCCTGGAGAAGTCCATGGACAGCAGAGTCTGGTGGGCTTAAGTCCATGGGGTCACAGTCAGATACAACTAATCATGCAGAGTAAGTACTGAGAGGAGAGCAGGTGTCACGTGAGTCCAGGCCACAGACTAGCAGCATCCTCAGTGGGCAGAGTCTAGGAGCTCACTGCTTCCACCTGGTCCAGGCCCCTCTGACTCCCTGATGGGAACTGAGGTGAAGTGTCAGGAGTGGGAGAAGGGGTATGACGGGAAGTTTTAATAAATAAAGCAGGGGACGTGCATGCTTAGTAGCTTCAGTCATGTCTGATTCTTTGCAACCCTTTGGACTAGAGCCTGCCAGGCTCCTCTGTTCATGGGATTTTTCAGGCAAGAATACTGGAGTGGGTAGTCATTTCCTCCTCTGGGGTAGGGTCTTCCTGACCCAGAGATTGAACCCGAGTTCCTTGTGTCTCCTGCATTGCAAGCAGATTCTTTACCCACTGAGTGATCAGGGAAGGCCTCTAGCTGAGTATTTTCTGGCTGTTTCCTAGTCCTTTAAGGCTGGTCCAGAAGAAGGCCAAGCAAGAGTTTGTCTAAGTTCTCCACTGGCGCTCACCCTCAGTGGTCCCCTTACCCTAGCTTTGTTCCCAGCATCACCCCGACCCCACCCCCATCACCCTGTCATCATTCACCCCCTTTTTCCATCCTTCTGGGAAAGAAAGAACAATCTTCTTTGTTTTTTCCCTTTTAATCATATGATATATGCAGTTTTGCAAGTTGCTTTTTTTTTTTAAACTTAATATATGTTAAATGTCTTTCTGTGTGAGTTGATGCATCTGTTGTTGCTCAGTCATCAAGTGATGTCTGACTCTTTGTGACCCCAAGGACTGTAGCCCGCCAGCCTCTTCTTTCCTTTAGTATTTCCTGGAGTTTTCTCAAATTCATGTCCATTGAGTCAGTGATGCTGTCAAACCACCTCATCCTCTGTTGCCCCTTCTTCTCCTGCCCTCAGTCTTTCCCAGCATCAGGGTCTTTTCCAATGAGTTGGCTCTTCACATCAGATGGCAGAAATATTGGAGCTTCAGCATCAGTCCTTCCCATGAATATTCAGGGTTATTTCCTTTAGGATTGACTGGTTTGATCTGCTTCCGGTCCAGGGGACTCTCAAGAGTCTTCCAAAGCATTATTCTTAGTGTTTGCTTTTAGTTCATTGTTTGGATAAATTATATATTACTCCTAATCCCCTACTGACGGAAACTGAGGTTACCTTCTTTTTCTTTTTTTCCTGTTATTAAGATCACTGAAGTCAGCGTACCCCCTGAGGCATCTTTTCCTGGTAGTTTCCAGTTAGGCCTATGGTGTACATTTTTTTTTTCCTTTTAAGTCTTTATTGAATTTGTTACAGTGTTGCTTCTATTTTATGTTTTGGTTTTTTGGCTGTGAGGCATGCGGGATGCCAGCTCCCTGAGCAGGCAGGGATTGAACCCACACCTTCTGCATTGGAAGGTGAAGTCTTAACCATGGGACCCCCAGGAAAGTCCCTCTATGGTGTACATTTTGACTCATGCTGTCATTACTCTTCAGAAAGGTGGTGCCAATTTACAGCCCTCAAGAGTGCCTGCTGCCCCATTCACTGACCAAGACTGGAATTTGCAGGCCTAAAGGAGAAAAATGTCAAAGGGAAACTAGTGGCAGTGTGTTATGCCAACACCCTTATGCCTGAGATACCTGCTCCCTTTCCAACATCAATCTCCCTCCTCCATGCTTTGCTTCTGCCCAGTTAGCACCCTGCCACTCCCAGGAAGTGGGCTGCTATAATGGAAGGAAGGCTAGACTTGAAGGCTGAGGTCCAGATCTTGGCCCTGTGCTTCATTACTGTTCAGTCAGGGCTGACTCGTTGTGACCCCATGAACTGCAGCACGCCTGGCTTCCCTGCCCTTAATTACCTACGAAAAATCTCTTGCCTTCTCAGTGATTCTTATCTCCTAGTCTTTAAAATGGGAACGGTAATACTTACCTCACAGAATTATATACTTGGCACATAGTGGGTGATGAGTAAATATCCATTTCTTCTTTTTTTGATTGGAGCATAGTTAACCCACTCCAGTATTCTTGCCTGGAGAATCTCCATAGACAGAGGAGCCTGGTGGGCGCTATGGTCCATGGGGTTGCAAAGAGTTGGACATGACTGAGTAACCAATCACACATACAATTGCTTTAATTATAATTGTTGTGTTGGTCTCTGCTATACAACACAGTGAATCAGCTGTATATATACATATATCCCCTCCCTCTAGAACCTGCTTTCCTCCCTGCTCCATCCCACCCATCTAGGTGTTTAGTTTCAGGTCTCCCTCGGTTTTTCCAGTGCATGTAGCTTCTCGCCCATCTCCCTGAGCCGTGGCACCACACCCACCATGGGGCACCTTTGTACTTACAGACTTGACTTATGAGTGATGTGAGTCTTTGAGTCCATGGCAGTAACCTAGGCTCTTCAGTGAGTTGTTCTTCACCCCTCAGACACCTGGAAGGTTGAATGAATGTATGTCAGAATCACTGTGGTTCCTTCTGTCAGACTAAAAGGAGGTCTTAATGAGATCTGTTGCCACCTTCAAGTGATGCTGTGGGTTAGGTGAGCAGGACCCATATCTGCCAATAGGATTTGTGCCTGGGGCAGCGGTGGCAGTGGGGCATAGGATATCTGGGCCCTTTCATTTGGGATTTGGTCAGTGACTGTGTCCTGGAGGCTGTGTTTCTTACTTCTGGGACCTGTCCTGTTGAGTCTCACTTCCCCAAATCCCCACACTCAGATGCTCAGTTGTGTCTGACTCTTTGAGACCCTGTGGACCATAGCCTGCCAGGCTTCTCTGTCCATAGGCTTTTCCAGGCAAGAATACTCAAGTGGGTTGCCATTTCCTACTCCAGGGGATCTTCCTGACCTAGGGATTGAACCTGAGTGTCTTATGTCTCCTGCACTGGAGGCGGTTTCTTCACCACTAGTACCACCCCGGAAGGCCAGGTCTCACTTAGGACCCGTGTATGTAGTTTTCTGAGTCTTGAGGTGGGTGAGGGCCAGTCTTCTCTGGGCTGTGCCCCTCCTTGTCCACCTTCAGCCTGGCCTGGCCTGTCCTTGTTGGCGGCTCGTGCCAGACCCTGGCACCAGGGGCCAGTCAGAGCTGGGGGGGCCAAATGGGGAGCCTTCTCAGGCACAGTGAGGGCCCTGTTTTCCTCCCCTACCTCGCTGGGGGCCCCTGTTCACTGCAAGGAAAGTCACGCTTTCCCCCTTGAGATAAGAATAGAGCCTGCCTGTGCCCCAGGACAGAGTCCAGCTTCTTCAGCCGGGCCTCCGAGGCCTGGCAAGGGCTCCCAGATGGTACTGGCATGAGTGGGCCCTGGCCGCCTGCCCCGCCTGGCCCTTGTGCATTGTGCAGCAGGGACAGTGGTGCAGTGTGCGTGCCTGCCCGGCCCTCCACCCACTGCCCAGAGCCCTCTGTCTCCAGGCTCTGCTCAGGATGGAGGCGCCTGGCCTGGATCAGCTCCCCCAGGCTCTGTGGTGCCCCTTGCCTTCCCCAGGGCCTCTCACTCCACCCTCCCAGCTGTGAGACCTCCTGTGAGCAGCCAGGCCTGTCTTTTCCTGGAAGGGAGGGCTGGAGCTGTGGCTAGGAGCAGAGAGCAAATAGAGGCCATCCAGAGGGCTGAGCGTTGAAGGCAGGGGGCCCAGGGGACTCTTTCTGTCACCCCAAGGGACAGGAAGCTTCCAGCAGGGGCCTCAGATAGAGTGGTGACGGGGTGCTGGGGCCTATACCTTTGTTATTGTCGTTCGGTCATGTCGACCCCATGGGCTGCAGCATGCCAGGCTTCCCTGTCCTTCACCACTTCCCGGAGCTCACTCAAACTCATGTCCATTGGTCGGTGATGCTATCTCACCTTCTCATCCTCTACCGCCCACTTTTCCTTTTGCCTTCCATCTTTCCCAGCATCATGGTCTTTTCCAGTGACTTGGCTCTTCACATCAGGTGGCCAAAGTAATGGAGCCTCAGCTTCAGCATCAGTCCTTCCAATGAAATTCAGGGTTGATTTCCTTTAGGATTGACTGGTTTGCTTTCCTTACTGTCCGAAGGACTCTCAAGAGTCTTCTCCAGTACTTCCTGTGTCTGAGTCTGAGGTGGGACCTGGAACAACCTTGCATCACGCCGACAGCAGGACTGAACCAGGAGCTGCTAACCAGGCACAGGGCGTGGAGTGTCCCCTGGCTCTTCTTGTGATCATGTTGGGGGATTCCTGGTGCCCTTTCTAGCCTTCAAATTCTAAGGCCAGGAATCTCAAACTATGGTCCTTGGACCAGCATCAGCTGTAGACCTACTCAATCAGAAAGCAGTGGGGCCCTGAAATCTGTGTTGAGCATGTTCTCCAGGGACTTCTGTTGAGCGTGGGAACCCTGGGACCGTGCTGATTTTGAATGTAGTTTTCAGTGCTTTTTCCAGAGTCCAACAGGTGACTCATGAGTGTTGAGGCTGTGGCACCTTGAGGGCCCCATCTAAAGACATTCAAGTAAAGAGATATTAAAATACGTGTTTGAATATGCGGTCCCCCATTTAATCTTAAAAATACAGAGATCTCAGCCTGCACATTTACATGTATTTCAGTTAATTTGACAGCATGTCCACTCATGTTTGGGGTTTATGGGGTGAGAAAAGCCAAGTTTCAAGGGTGTCAGTAAGTGGTTTGTGCAGTGTAGGCGTGGTTGGGAGCCAGGGTTTTCCACTTTGCACTGGGGGCTTTTCAGCCTCCCTCCCATGGTTGTTGACCAAACCTGCCACACACGTCAACCCAGGTGTTTGGGGGCTATGTGCTGCTAGCGAAGGATGACTGGGTCCCTCCAAGAAATGCTGGCATAGACGCTAGTTCCTGTCCTAAGAAGAAAGCACTGTTTGTGAGTCTTCAGTGGGAGGGCGGGATGAAGGCAGATGCAACGGCTGACTGCTTGAGTTTCCGAAGCACCATCCCCAGGTTGGGTCTGGGAGAGGCAGAGGACCACGTTCACAGATGGGAGAGTCCGCTCTCAGGGTTTGGGTCATAGAGCTCATCACTATGTCCTCTGATGTTCTTTTCCTTCCGCCTTGCCAGCTGCAAGGGCTATGGTGCTGATGGGCCTTGGGGCATGGGGTTTGATGGTGCTAATGAGAGTGGATGTTGTGTGACCTTTAGCGAGAGGTCAGGCTCTTGCCACGTGCTTTGGGGGCCTTGTGTCAGGGGCCTACAGGACTCCAGGCAGCCCTCAGCCCACCGCTTCGTGAGTCTTCCCCTGCAAGAATGGGTCTTAGTGAATTTTGAGATGGCTGTGCTGCGCCCTAGGTAGGAGGGTTGCCAAGTTCTTTACTGGGGTGCTGGAGGCCCCCAGGAAGCACCTGGAATTCTGAGATTTCGCTAGAAATCCTGGGATTGGAGAAGCAGGGGAGAGGTTGATGAGGAAGAAGCAAGCAGTCTCAGTGGCACACAGTTAGATCTTCAATACTCCATTATTCTTAACTAAGTAACAAGCCTGTGGCCTCACCCATGGGTGCGTGCATGTTTGCTAAGTCGCTTCAGTCCTGTCTGACTCTTTATGACCCCTTGGACTGTAGCCTACCAGGCTCCTCTGTCCATGGGATTCTCCAGGCAAGAATAATGGATTGGGTTGTCATGCCCTCTTCCAGGGGATCTTCCTATCCCAGGGATCAAACCAGTGTCCCTTACTTCTCCAACACTGGCAGCCAGGTTACACAAGTGGCCAGGCTATTTTAAAACAGATCTGTCCAAAAAAAAGAAAAAGAAAAAAAAAGATCTGTCCAATCAAAAATATTTAAATAGGGACTTCCCTGGTGGTCCAGTGGTTAGGACTCTGCATTTCCGCTGTAAGGGGGCACCAATTCAATCCCTGGTTGGGGGACTAAGATCGCATATGCCACACACTGTGGCCAAAACATAAAATAAAATTTAAAAAAATTTAATAATACTAGACAGCATTGACATAGCACTAGTTGTTTTTCAGGTGCTGTTCTAGAGACTGTACATTTATTTATTCACTCATTTCATTCTTGCAATAAACCTATGAGTACTACCAGGCCCGTTTTATGGGGAAATTGAGTCACAGAGCAGTGAAATAGTTTCTTCAGGGTCACCCAATCAGCGACAGGATTTGTACCCATGCCATCTCTCTCCAGAGTGTGTGACCTGAACGACTGGTTGCTGTATTGATTTTGTACGTGCCTGCCACAGAGGGGCATGGAGCCCCCACAACTCAATGCAGCTGTAAGGTGTGGAGCTCAGAACATCTTTGCTGAGAGTTATAACCAGGGTCTGGGGATTGAGTCCTGGTCTAGCTGAACCATTTAGGGGAGACTCAGTAACAGGGCTTCCCAGTGGTAAAGAACCCACCCGCCTATGTAGGAGATGTAAGAGATGCAGGTTCAATTCCTGCTCCCAGAAGATCCCCTGGAGGTGGGCATGGCAACCCACTCCAGTGTTCTTGACTGGAGAATCCCATGGACAGAGGAGCCTGGCGGGCTACAGTTCATTGGGTCACAAAGAGTCAGACAGGAATGAAGTGACTTAGTGCACACACACGCAATAACAGGGCAGGATGGGAAAGTGACACTGCCCCATCTTCTCAAGTCTCCTCCAGTTCTGGAAAGAAATGAGACTGGAGGGTTTATGGCAGGGCAGAGGGAGCCTGGGGCCTGCCCTGGTCCCACTGGATGAACAGTGGAAGGAGATGGATGGTCCGGAGGCCCCAAGACTGTCAAGGGTGTGCATCAAAGGCCACTCTTGACTTTCCTTCACACAGGAAGAGTCTTCGTGCTCCGTTTACTTGCAGTCTCCCAGTGGTTAGTGCCACTGATAAGAGAGTTCCAAATTGTGGTCAGAGACTTGAGCTGCCAAATGCTTTTGGTCCCCAGATGGCCTGAGTGTGACATCCTCCATGTCATCCTCTGCCCCTGGGCTGTTGTGGGCTGGGGAGTGAGCACAGCTGGGCAAGAGGAGTCAGAACCTGCTCGACAGAGATGCTCAGAATGGAGGGGAGGGGATGGTGCTCTTTGGGAACATGTTGATCTGCAACATGGAACGAACAAGTGCGTCCAGAGGCCCTAAAACCAGTTGATGCTTTGGGATGGTAACCAGGCAGGGTGTAAGGACAGTCTGTGGGCATTTTCTGTAGAGACCACTGAGTTGTGACTTCTGCTAATCCAGGTCCGGGTGGTGATGGGGGCATGAAGTGAGAGGGAGAATGTGGGCCAGGCCCTTTGACCAACAATCCGACACTCTTGAGGGGAGGGGAGGTCTCCACTGTGATTGGCATGCTTGCAAGAATCCTGTGGATGGTGAACTTCTGCTCTTCCGTCACCCTTCTGGAATTACTGTCTTTAACTTCTGTCTCCTTGGATAAAATGTGTAATAAAATATAATAAACTGTAAAAGAAAGCATCTTCGTGAAAGCAGGGCTGTGCCTGGGGCTGACCTCCGGTGAGAACTCAGCTTCTGTTTGAGGGAGGGAAGGAGGAAAGAAGGAGGCTGAACAGCTAGACAGTTCTTCCTGGAAAGAAGTTGTTTCTTCTTGGAAACAACTGTAATATTTTGAACCAGTTAGAATTGCTGCCCACCATCCCAGTCTGCTCTGAACTCCTGATTCCCCTTGTTCTATTTGTTTTCTTCCATCACCTTCTTCTTTTTAAAAGCAATTTTATTTATTTTTGGCTGTGCTGGGTCTTCATTGCTGCTCAGGCGTTTCTCTAGTTGCAGCGAGACGGGGCTCCTCTCTAGTTGTGGTGCTTGGGCTCCTCATTGTGGTGGCTTCTCTTGTTGGAGCCTGGGCTCTAGGGCGCAGAGGCTCCCAGGCTTTGGAGCACAGGCTTAGTAGCTGTGGCGCATGCACTTAGCTGCTCCTTAGCATATGCGATCTTCTCGGATCAGGGATTGAACCCATGTCTCCTGCATTGGCAGGCAAATTCTTTACCACTGAGCCACCAGGGAAGCCCTTTCATCACCATTCTAATATTCTTTATAGTTTATTTATTGAGTTGGCCAAAAAGCATCTGAACAACTTGGCCAGCTCAGTATTTATTGTTTTTTATTGTCTGCTCCCTCTACCCCCATGCAGAAGTCAGTGGTCCATGCAGACAGGTTTTTTCCCCTTCTGTTTGATCACTGACGTGCCCCAGATGTCTAGGAGCAGTGCCTGACCCTGGGTAGGTACTCCCTAAATATTTGTCAAATGAATGAATGGACGAAAGTGCCAGGGAACACTAAATATTTGTCAAATGAATGAATGGATGAAAGTGCCAGAGGAAGGCTTGGCTTGTGCTGTCTGTCCCTGAGGATCCGCTTGCTGTTGATGTTGGAACATGTTGTCCTCAGGAAGGGGCAGGCCTGCATCACCTGGGAGGGGCCCACACAGTCTGGCCACCTGCCCTTGGCCCTGTTTGTCCTCCTGATTTCCTGGGCCCCTCGGCTAGGACCATGTTGATACTGTCCAGCAGCTCAGACACAGAAAGGCTTTCCAGGACTTGTGGGCTGGACAGTGAGGACCCTTGGGGGCCAGCCAGAGCCAGACCAGTAGTGAGGTGAGCTCTCCTCAATTGAGGATCCTGGAGTCTGCGGTCAGACTGCATTCCTGAATCCCACCTAACTCTCCCCCTTCCCCCCGCCGCCACCCCGGCCCCCCTTTCCCCACAACTCAGATTCCACCCTCTGGGCTGTGAGAAGTCAAAAAATTCCAGATTGAGCAATGGTAGGCTGAGACAAAATCCCTGTTGACTCAGCCTCTGTCTTCTTGTCTTGCAACTGGTGCCTGACCCAAAGGATTAACCGTGGTCATCCTGGCTGGCCCCACACCCCAGGCCGCCACAGGGCCCAGGCGTGTCCCATTCCTCTCAGGGTCAAACCCAGACCCCAGTCTTAGCCTGGTGGTTGGGCCCAGTCCGGATCCCTGGCAGCACCCCCGTGAGAGCCTTCAGCTGTGGCCAGCAAGCCCATTTCCAGCCTGAGCTCATCAGTTTTGCCCCTGACCTCCTGACCCACATCCAGTCGGCATTGCCATTCTGCCTGTCCACGCCACCCGCAGCCTGTCCTGCTCCGTGAACTCCAAGTCTGTTGCTTCAGCCGCTCTGGCCAGAAACCTTGACAGCCCCCTCCCCCCGCTTTCTCTCACATCCCGTATTTGGTTTCTCAGGTAAGCATGTGAGCTCCTCCTTCCAGGTACAACTGTAAAAAAAAAAAAAAAATTCCAACCACTCCTCACCACCCCCACCACTGTCATTTTGCTCCCAGCCGCAAGCACCAGCATCGTACCCTTTGATGTGAACGGTCACCTCCTGACTAAGAACATCTGGGTGGGCCCCCACGATAGCAGAGTAAATGCTGAAGAGGTCCCCACCGCAGCTGACAAGGAGCTACACAGTCAGACACGTGACTGCCCTGACTCTGGGGCCTCTCCTCCCCGTCACTCCCTCGCCTCCCTCACCCTGCCTCTCTGGCCTTCCTGCAGATGTTCCAGGCACACTTCCTCCTCAGGGTGGCAGCCCGCGTGGCTCACTCCCCGCAGTGGACTGAGTAATGGTCTCCACGGATGTCCATGGCCTAGTCCCCAGAGCCTGTGGGGACGTTACCTGACAAGGCAGACGGGATTCTGCAGGTGTGAGTAAATTAAGGCTCTTGTGATGAGGAGGTGGTTCTGGATTATTCCAATGGTTCAGTGTAAGGACAAGGATCTGTAGAAGAGGGAGGCGGGAGGATCAGGTCTGGAGTAGATGTGACAGCAGAAGCTAGAGATTGAGGATATGGGGAAGGGGCCTCAAGCCAAGGAATGCAGGCAGCGTCTAGAAGCTGAGAGGAGAGGCATGGAAGCAGGTTCTTTTTAGGGCCTCTCGAAGGAACTGCCTTGCCGGTACCTTGACCCCTTTCTAGGCCTCTTACCCCAGAACTGGAAGGCAAAGCATTTATATTGTAACTTTAAGCTTCTTTGTTGTTGTTGTTTAGTCACTGAGTTGTGTCCGACTCTTTTGCGACCCCCAAGGACTGTAGCCCACCAGGCTCCTCTGTCCATGGGATTTCCCAGGCAAGAATACTGGAGTGGGTTGCCATTTCCTTCTCCAGGGCATCTTCCTGACCCAGGGATCAAACCCACATCTCTTGCATTGACAGGCAGATTCTTTAGCATTGAGCCACCTGGGAAGCCAATTCAGTTCAGTTCAGTTCAGTTGCTCAGTTGTGTCCTACTCTTTGTGACCCCATGAATCACAGCACGCCAGGCCTCCCTGTCCATCACAGACTCCCAGAGTTTACTCAAATTCATGCCCATCGAGTCAGTGATGCCATCCAGCCATCTCATCTTCTATCGTCCCCTTCTCCTCCTGCCCCCAATCCCTCCCAGCATCAGGGTCTTTTCCAATGAGTGAAGTCTTCGAATGAGATGGCCAAAGTATTGGGATTTCAGCTTCAGCATCAGTCCTTCCAATGAACACCCAGGACTGAACTCCTTCAGGATGGACTGGTTGGATCTCCTTGCAGTCCAAGGGACTCTCAGGAGTCTTCTCCAACACCACAGTTCAAAAGCATCAATTTTTTGGCGCTCAGCTTTCTTCACAGTCCAGCTCTCACATCCATACATGACCACTGGGAAGCCAATTAGCTTGTGTTAATTTGGTGCAGCAGCCACCAGAAACTAACCCACTCTTTCATCTCTTTTGAGTCTCTTACTCACCCCACTATGCCCACCCCTTTACCCTACTCTGTTCTTTTTCTCCATCACTTGTCACCATTCAACAAAACTGAGTCATTTACTCATCTATCCAGCTGTCGTGTGTCTCTACTCACAGGGGTGTAAGTTGTATTAATGTTACGACATTGCTGTCAGTCTAAGAGAGCTTGTTGATCTCTAAACACAACCTTATTTCATCAGAGTGAGATGAGGAGGGGTCCTGCCGAAAGCTATGGTGTTGCCATGGTAATTTCTAGAGCCCTGAGGGCTCAGACCTCCCAGTGCTTCCACTCTCCCAACTTATCTCTTTAGGGCTCCGCCTTCCTGAGGCCACACCCAGGGACTGCAGGGCCTGCTCAGAGCAGGTGCTTAGAGCTTGAAGGCTGGGAATCAGTCTTGGCAGAGTATTCTCCAGGCAAGAATACTGGAGTGGATAGCCACTCCCTTCTCCAGGGGATCTTCCCCGCCCAGGGATCACACCCCTGTCTCCTGCATTCCAGGCCGATTCTTTACCTTCTGAGCCACCAGGGAAGCCCCCCTTTCGCTTGGCAGAGGAGTTGGTGGGTGAGGCAGGGTCTTACAGGAAGCCTGGAGATTGTCTCCAGGGAGTAGGGATGGGGAAGCTGATGGTCTTGTCCCCAGTTGCTTGGGTGGAAGATGGAGTGTTTGGAAGAAGGAAAGGAAGAGAAGATATGAAACAGTAGTGATGGGCAAGCAGGTAGGACAGGAGTTGTGTACCCACGATGGGCATCTCGGCTTGAGGACCCCAAAATGACATGGCACATGGCCAGGGAGGAGCAAAGAAGGATACAGAAGACCTTCTTTTTAGAGGGCCTGAGGTTTGCTTCCCCAGGACACAGCTGCAGGGTGCAAAGGGTGACCTGTTGGCTGTGGGAAGACTCCTTCCTGCTGTCTTCTCCAGGGAGGACGCGGTTTGAAAGGCTTCCTGGATCGGGGAGGAGAGGTGACATTCTCGCCCCCCTCCCCGCAGGCTGCTGATGAAGTGCGGTCAGTGATGAGCCTACAGCTGTGTTTTTGCACCGCTCCACCCTCCCGTCCACCCGCCCGTCCCACAGGGCTCGCCTCCCTCCTCCCTCCCTGGTCCTCCCCCTGGCTGGTGGGTGACTCACTCTGCTCTTGTGCAACAGCCCAGGCTCTCTGAGCAGAGTTGTTTTCCTCGGTGCCATCAGCTCTGCTCCTGATTTATGTCTTTCCATTTGGGTTAATGCTTTCCACATTTGGGTCTGAAGATTAGCGTGTGGCTCAGGGCTGCAGCCACCAAAACCCCAGCGCCCCACTTGGGTCTGGCGTGGGGAAGCCAGCCAGCTAGCCAAACAGAGAGCCAGCCAGACAGAGGGCAGCTTGGAGCTTTACCTGGAGGCCATCCTGCCTCTGGCCAGCCTCCTTGCCTCCCGGAGGAGGCAGAGGGAAGGAGGCTCACAGCCCCCACATCCAGCTTGCCCGGGACTCGTGCTGTTTCCTGTGAAGGGCTCACAGCGTGGAGGGTGCGAAGAGGTAATTGCCCGAGCCAGTGACTTCCCATCAGAGGAGCTGCACCGTCGTCGGGAAGTGAGAGGCACAAGTCACAGGGTGCGGGGAAGTGATATCTCTGTGGCTGTGAAAGCTGCCGTACAACACGTGTGCGTGTGTGTGTGTGTGTGTGTGTGTGTGTGTGTGTGTGTGAGTTTCTCTCTCTCTTCGTGGAACAATAATATTACCTTTGTTGCCATGGCGTTGTTGTGGGGGTGGCTAATTGGACGCAGACCTGATACGGGCTGGTGTCCATAGTGATTATCGGACGCAGCCATGGAACCCACTTGCATTTGCTGCCCTAGCTTGAGAGGCTGGCAGGGCATCATCGCCATGGCGGTGGGCGCCCTGGGGTAGGGGTGGCACCCTAGTCAGAAATGGACCCAGAAACCAGGATTTAGGCAGGAGCAGGAACAGCCCTGATCACTTCCAGGGCTAGAACACAGCCTGAGTTTGCTGAGGACCAGGGTTTAAGGAACTCCTCCTCCTCCTCCTCCTTGAAGGCCCTGGACCACAGGGGAGCAGACGGGGCGTTCGTGGCACCAGGAGGGCCGGTGCTTGCTGTGCAACCTGGGCCTGCTCACCTGGCAGGTGACGTCTTCCCACCGAAGTTGTAGCATCTATGCAGAAGGAGGTGCATGGGGTAGGTTTTAAACTCTTTGTTGAGTGCAGATCCCAGGAATGTATCTTTGTTAGTTTTATTCTTACTGAATACGTCATATCCAGTTGAATTCTGACATTTGATGAGCACTAAGAAATACAGCAGTCTTCCCAGGTGGTAAAGAACCTGCCTGTGGTAAAGAACCTGCCTGTTAATGCAGGATACATGAGAGATGCAGGTTAGATCCCTGGTTCAGGAAGATCTGCCAGAGGAGGGCATAGCAACCCACTCCAGTGTTCTTGCCTGGAGAATCCCATGGACAGAGGAGCCTGGCAGGCTACAGTCCATGGGGTCGCAGAGAGTCAGACGTGACTGAAGTGACGTGAGCATATTCTTACTGACTAGGTAATATACAGATGAATTCTGACATTTGATAAGCACTAAAAATAGAGTGAACGTTGGCCCACCTCTTACCCCTGTCCTTTATCTCTCAGTTCACCTCCCAGAAGTGAGCAAGTTATGACTTTCTTGTGGGTGTGGAGGAAATCATGCAGATGTTTGCAAATATACATGTGTTTTTACTTCCCTTCATATTGTGATGGCTTCTCTTCTTCACCTTGCGGCTGCTGCTGTTTTTTTAAACCCTGTAACAATAAATCAGTGGAAAGAGCATCTTTTTGTTTGTTTGCTTTTTGAAACGCCTTCCTGCCTCATTTCACCGATGGGGCTTCCTTGAGGAATTTCGATGTCCACAGATGTCCGTGGCAGACCCTGACCTGGGCCTTGTGGACACAGGCGTGAACAGAGCAAGCCAGCCCTGTTCGAATGGAGCGTCTCGTGTTGTCTTTTCAATAATGAAATAAGTGGAAAATGATGATCCTTAGGCACTTAGAACTTTACCTCGCCCTGTTACAGAAAAGGAAGTGTTAGTTTTCTCTTGCCGCAAGTGTAGTAGTTTCACATCCCTTCCATAGATCTGAAGAGCCAAAGTCTGAGATGAGTCATGAGGTTAAAATCAGTGTCCTGGGCTTCTCCTGGGGAACCCTGGGTGGGGGGGCGTTCATCCATCCCTTTCTTTTTCCATCTTCTAAAAGCTCCTTCCAGGACTCAGGGCTGCATGTCCTATTGCTTTTTCTCCCCATTTCTGGCCTGGTGTTGGCTTCCTCCCCTCTTTGACCTTGTCTTCTTCTTATAAGGACCCTTGTGAGTGTATTAGGGTCTGGCCAGATAACCTTCTCATCTCAAATTCCTTAGCTCAATTATACCTGGCACGTCCTTTTTTTCTTTTTAAAAGGTAACATTTGCAGGTTCCAGAGGCTAAGATGTGGCTCCATTTGGGGGCCCGGTTTTCAGCCTGCTCCAGGGAGTAGCTTTCAGTACTTGTCGAAGAGCAGGTTTGTGTGAGAGAACATCATTAACCAAGTCGGGCCTTTCCCAGTTGTTCCCTATTGGTGGAAATGGACAAGACTTGAACCACTCCTTGAAGTTCTGATGTTCTAAATCAGTGCAGCTCACTGTTTAAAGTGGCCAAGACATGAAAACCTAAATGTCTGTCGACAGACAAGTGGATAAAGATGTAGTACATATATACAATTAAATATGACTCAGCCGTAAAAAAGAATAAAATCATGCCATTTGCAGCAACATGGATGGACTCAGTTCAGTTCAGTCGCTCAGTCCTGTCCGATGTTTCGCGACCCCATGGACTGCAGCATGCCAGGCTTCCCTGTCCTTCACCAACTCCTGGAGCTTGCTCAAACTCATGTCCATCGAGTCAGTGATACCATCCAGCTATCTCATCCTCTGTCATCCCCTTCTCGTTCCTGCCTTCAATCTTTCCCAGCATCAGGGTCTTTTCCAATGAGTCAGTTCTTTGCACCAGGTAGACAAAGTATTAGAGTTTCAGCTTCAGCATCAGTTCTTCCAGTGAATATTCAGGGCTGATTTCCTTTAGGATTGACTGGTTTGATCACGTTGCAGTCCAAGGAACTCTCAAGGATGGATTAGAGGTTATCATACTAAGTGAAGAAAGTCAGAGAAAGGCAAATACCGTATATCACTTTTATGTGGAATCTAGAATAGGACACAAATGAGTTTATCTATGGAAGAGAAACAGACTCACAGACATACAGAACAGACAAGTGGTTGCTAAGGAGTCAGGTGGGAGAGGGGTGGATTGGGAGTTTGGGGTTAGCAAATGCAAACTATTATATATAAGGTGGACAAGCAACAAGGTCCTACTCTACCGCGTAGGGGACTATATTCAATATCCTATGATAAACCATAATGGAAAAGAATATGAAAGAAAATGTTTATATATGTACAACTACATCACTTTGCTATACAGCAGAAATTAACACAACATTGTAAGTCAAATATACATTAAAAAAAAAAAAAGAAAGCGGTGCAGCTTACAGTTGGGTCTCTGCATCACCTGGGGATTGTGGGGAAAGCCCAGAGGCCCAGATCTTATCCTGTGTCCACAAGCCTTGACCTTGTGTCTTTGTGAACCCTTCATTGACCTGCTCCTCAGTGAAGTTTGAGAAGCACCCCTCTTAGGAGTCGTTTCGGGGATGATAATGCGTGTGGGGGTGGGGTGGGGGGATATGTGTGGGAGGTGGAACATCTTGTCTTCCGTGAGTAAGCACCGAAGCTGGGCCGCAGACAGGAAGCGCTGGAGGAGACCAGAGGAGGGGCCGGTGTCTTGCAGAAGCAGCCGCCACCTGAGCCACACCTGGGAGGCAGACGAAGGTGCGGCTGCATGGAGAAGCAGGGAGGGTACTCCAGGCAGAGCGGAAGCCTTGACAGCAGCACAGAGGTAGGAACAGGCATGCAGCCTGTGGGGACGCGGAGGCTGTTTGGGGCCAGAAGGGACAGGAACAGGGGACTGGGCTGACAGGAGGAGCACTTGACAAGGTTCACCTGCGAGTGTTTGCGGGCTTCAGGTAGGGCAGAGGCAGGATTCTGTCCTCAGCGTTGTCGGTGGTGATGAAGCCTGGGCGGTGGCAGGGAAGGTGGAGAAAGGGTGATTTAAGAGGAAATCTGAGTGGCGTAGGTCCAACAATCAGCTAATACTAATTGAGCAGGTGTGTTGGGCGCCGGAATGCTGTGAGCCAGCCGGACAAGGTCCCTGATGTTGGAAGTCTGCTTCGGGGTGAGGAGGCATGGGTGGAGTTGGGCAATAAGCAGACAAACCCAAATAAACAAGGAGGGCCTCAGCCCGTGGTAAATGCTCTGCAGGATTAAATTGGTTCCTGTGGTTGGAAGTGACTAAACGGTGGCTTCTTTAGATCGGTGCTTGTGGGGGAACCTCCCACTTAAGCCGATGTCTGGATCCAGCCATGGGAACAAATTGCTGGGGGAAAGGCAGAGGTAACTGCCCCATGCCAAAGCCATGAGGAAGGACTGAACTTTTCCCAAGGAGCAGCTAGGACAGCGAGGTCCAAGCTTAATCTGCAGCGATAGAAATGTTCTGGTCATGTGGCCACCAGCCCCATGTGACAGCTCAGTACTTGAAAGGTGTCTGGGAATACTTAGGAACCAAATTTCACATGTTATTTTAGTTCTCACTGTTTTAACTTTTAAAAAGCAACATACGGCTGGGAACCACACTGCACTGAATGGCACAGATCAAAGAAGGTTGGTGTGGCTAAAGGGGATGTGGTATAAAATGATGAGGGATCGGGTAAGTAGAAGGGCAGACTTTATTGCTTTGTGAATTAGGCAAAGTAGTTTGGATTTCTTTTTTCAAAGAGCAGTGCAAAATCTTTGGATGACTTTGGTTGAGGGGCTTGATGTAATCTGATGACTGTGTTCTAAGTTCTCTCTGGCTGCTCTGTAGAGAATAGGTTGGAGAGGATGGAGAGCCAACTTGAAGATCATTGTGATGATACAGGGAGTGGTGATGGTGCCCTGGGAACGGGGTGGCAGCACTGGGTGGATTCTGGATGAACTTTGGAGGTGAATTGACCGGACTTGAGTGGGATTAGATTGGGAAGGTGGAGCTTGACCCTGGGAAGCAGCATTGTGAGAAGTCTGCTGAGAAGTCTGGCTAAGTCTCAAAGTCTGGGTAAGCTGTACCCAGATCCCTGACCTATAGAAACTGAGACCGCATGTCTGTTGTTTGAAACCACTGAGTTTTGGTTTAACTTGGTACACAGTGGGCTTCCCTGGTGGCTCATTGGTAAAGAATCTGCCTGCCAGTGCAGGAGACGTGGGTTTGATCCCTGAGTTGGGACGATCCCTGGAGAAGGGAATGGTAACCCACTCCAGTATTCTTGCCAAGATAATCCCATGGACAGGGGTGCCTGGTGGGCTACAGTCCATGGAATTGCAGAGAGTCGGACATGACTGAGCACACAATACTCTGATATGTGGTAATATTATTTATTATTACTTGCTTATTTGCTAGTAATTCTATTAGTAAAATAACTAGTAGAAGAGGCAAAGGCAGTGTCCTCAAAATCCTTCATCTCCTGGCTTTACTTTCCTCTATGTTGGTGGCATTTTCTAGCTTAGTCACCTCTTCAGAAAGATGCTAAAAACTCTTAGTAATTCCAAGGAAAGAGGAAAATCACTGGGCAGCTTTCCAGTGGAGCCTAGGATGGCATAGTTGAGAGGTGGGGTCATCCTAACCCCCCGGACTGTGGAAGGAATAAGAATGGTCCCCAGAGGAAAATTAAGATCAGCTGATTCCAGTGGGAGAAGAATGGAAATCTACCCAACGTGGTAACCAATGAGACGTGGCAGTGATGGAATCCTTGATGTGAGCCTGGAAGGCATTTGAGGGGAGAGGTCCAGCTCTCAGGCAGAGGGAACTGAATGGCTCGTGTCATCAACATCAAGGGAAAAGTCTCATGGTGTAAAGGCAACAGCTGCAAGGAGCTCGGGGGGAATGAGGTCGTGGGAAGTGGTGATTCCCGTGTTAACTGTGTGTGAGATTTTGTGTGCCTGTGTCCATGCAAGGACATTAAGAAGAGAACATGGCAGTGAGGTGCCAGGCAGGCAGATAGGGACCATTCTTTTGAAAAGTCCAGCAGCCAGATTTTGTTCCTCTGTGCTAATATGCGAGGCTGCCAGTTGCAGGCCTAGAAATATAATGAAATTAATCACAAAAAGGCAAGGCTGCCAGAAACCATATACATCACTTGTTTCATCATCTGTTAAACCTGAATTATCCCCCCAAGACTTCTTTTAACCTAAAATTTCTGTTTCCTCCTTCTGAGCCTTCAAAAGTCCTAACAAGGGGTGGGATAGCTGCCTCTTTTCTTCCCTCTTTCCTGATTGCCTGTGAAGGTGCTAAGGAGCTGGACTAATAATAAGCTGAGACTATTCCTCCAGCCCAGCAGGAATGAAGAGAGAAGTCCTGGCCCTGTCCTGTCCCCATCATGTGCCTTTTGGTATGAAGTGGAACCTGATTGTGAGTTTGGGAGGAAGTTAGCTGTCAGGTTTGAGCAATGTTTGGTTTGTGAGAGAACAAAGATTTCTCAGGAAATAAAATTGGGCAGAGGCATCACACGGACTGGTCACAGGGCAACTAATCTTGTAAAAGATACAACTTTTTTTTTCTTTAGCATTTTATTTTGTGTTGGGGTATAGCTAATTAACACTGTTGTGGTAGTTTTAGGTGCACAGCAGAAAGAGTCATACACAGACATGTATCCATTGTCCCCCAAAATCCCCTCCTGTCCAGGCTGCCACATAACACTGAACAGAGTTCCTTGTGCTATACAGTAGGTCCTTGTTGGTTATCCATTTTAACTATAGTTATGTGTAGATGTCCATCCCAAACTCCCTAACTATCCCATTCCCCCCCATTCTCCCCTGCCCCACAACCATAACTTCTTTCTCTATGTCTGTGAGTCTGTTTTGTAAGGAAGTTCATCTTTGTATCATTTCTTTTTAGATTCCACATATGAGGGATGTCATATAATATTTCTCCTTCTATGACTTACTTCACTCAATATGACAATGTCTAGGTCCATCCACGTAGATGAAGCTTTCTTTTCAAGACCACGTGTTATATGCAGGCACAATGTCAGTGTTGTAACTGCCTGGGATGGCTTCCCTGAGGTATCAGGTGTATTCCATAGAGCAAGCGTGCGGAGTGTTAGAGGATTCACTTCATGCCTGACCATCCAGCTTGGCCACCTGAGCAAGAATACTAGGAGAGAAATAAATTGGAAGAGGAATTAAGAATTCCAATTCGTCCCTCACTTCCAGCCTCCACACAGAGACAGGCTGGCTGCCTCTGCCAAATCCACTCCAGGCCAGTGGAAAGATGCCCCTCTCAGGTCACTTGACGCTGTGACCCAGTTTAAACTTCTCACCAGCCAGAGACGCAAAGTCCCCGCCTGCTCCGGCTGCCCCCTTCAGCCTGTGTAGTGGTTGGAAACCTAGCAGGGCTTTCTGCATCACCCTTCCTGGAGCTCCGCAGGAATGCGTCCTGGCTTTGCAGGGGCTGGTGGGGCAGGCACTGTTTGGTAAACAGGGGTGGGACTGGGGGAGATGGGGAACTGGACGGGCGGGTCCCCGACTCCCTCTGCCTTTTTCCAATGACTCACGGGCTGTGATGCTGGAAGGGGCCTCTGGGATAGATCATCTGCTCCAGCAGGCTTATTTCACAAGCACGATTTCAGAAACAGGCTCAGAGGCAGTCCCAGAGCAGTGTAGGGGGAAGGGGACCCATCACTCATGCCCACTCCTGGGGCCACGTGTGCCCCTCAAGGGCCCCACGTGTGCCCATATTTATTAAGACCCTGATGCTGGGAAAGATTGAAGGCAAAAGGAGAAGAGAGTGGCAGAGGATGAGATGGTTAGATAGCATCACCTACTCAGTGGACATGAATTTGGGCAAACTCCAGGAGATAGTGGGGGACACAGGAGTCTGGCTTGCTGCCGTTCACGAGGTCACAGAGTCGGACACAACTTAGTGATTGGACAACATCAGCATACATATATATGGCAGGGATGGGGTGGGAATTGAGTTTGATTTTGGACATGTTGAATTTGAGGTGTCAGTGGCCTGTGTTTCTGAAGCAAAATGTGGTTTATCAGACTTTCCCTGGTAGTCCAGTGGTTAAGAATCTGCCTGCCAATGCAGGAGACTTGGGTTCAATCCCTGGGTCAAGAAGATCCCCTGGAGGAGAAAATGGCAACCCACTCCAGTGTTCTTGCCTGGAAAAGCCCATGGACAGAGGACCCTAGCAGGTCTACAGTCCATGGGGTTGCAGAGAGTCGGACATGACTTAGCGACTAAACAACAACAACAAGGTTCTGTATTCTCAGAATAGAGGGTAATAGGAGTTGCTATTTTCAATGAGGTCGACAGGAAGGACCACCGGTTGCGAACGCTTGAACAGAGACCCGAATAAAATAAGGGAACAAACCTGTGGGGTCTGAGAAGTGTGTGTCTGTGGGGTGCGGAGGAGAACACGTGGGCCAAGAGTGGACAGGGCCTCCATTGGGTCTGGAATAGAGGGAGATAGGAAGGTGGGAAAGAATTGACTGGAGGCATGACATGATTTCTTTTAAAGACTGAGATGAAATTCACCCAACCTAAAATTAACCTTTTAAGCTGTAAAATTCACTCATACTTAAGTGTATTGGCAATATTGTGTTACCATCTCTTCAGTCTAGTCCCAGAACATCTTTAGCAACCCCAAAGGAGACCACGTACCCTTAAACACTCATTGCCCATCCCCCCATCCCTCTCTCCCCGCACCCCACCACCCCCCCCCCCCGCCCCACTTGAAGCTCATGGTCTTTAAAGATTTTCTTTTTTTTAGACTATCTTCTTTTTTGTCTGGTGGGAGGAATTTCTTTTGGCTTTAAGATAGGAATGGTGCTTGCCTTGAGCAGGTGGCTTGTTTTATTCTAAGGACACGGAGGACCCTTTAGCCAAACACATTTCCCTCTTTGCTCTGGCTGCAAAGCTCCAGGCCAGATTTGGGGGCCACCCCGTCTAGTGTGGAGAGATTGGACTGGAGAGGTCCCTGACCACAGCCAGACCTCATCTCATTTTTCCTGCTACAATTTTCTCCATCCACTATGGCACTCCCAGGGTCTGGATTAGGGAAGCGGGTCATGGGAACACTCACTGATTCTCTCCCCTCCACTCCATCCTCCCAGCTTCTCCCCGCGCTGAAATCCGACGTGCTGCACTTGACCTCCCTGCTCCGGGGTTTTGTGCCCACACCACGTGTCCCCCCACTGCCCCCATGGAAATCAATGGTTTCAGAAATAGCATGCATGGCAGCCCGCCCTGGGTCATTAAGGGTGATTTATCTCTCTGTTAGAGACGCCGGACTGGGTGAGGATTTGCCTTGAGTCCCTTCATTGCGCTGGGCTGACTGAGCCTTGTGAAAAGAGGCTCGGTAATTAGGCCCGTGTGGAGCCTCCCTCAGCCCGGCCTGTGCGGGTTTAATGAGAGTCGGCCAGAGGCCAGGGAGCTTCCTGTTGGCACGCGTGGTCCCCTTCTCCTGAACCCTCATTGACTCAACTTAGGGGCCCAGAATACCCGACTGCTGAGAGGCGAGGTTGCCAGCAGCTGGGTTCCCTGGGATCTGGTACCCCTGCTCCGTCCTCCTCCTGACCCCAGCCCACCTTCTTGGTGCCCCTAATAGAACCTCAGTTTCGCTGGCTCGGTAATGTATTCTCCCCCCCCTCCCTTTTTTTTTTTTTCTTTTTAGAGACGCACAGGCCTCTCCTTCACCCTCTTTAATGTTACTGAAATTGTACGTGGTGCAGTTGTACCTTGACAGTGAGGTTGGGGATGTCTGCTCTGGGTGAAGCCCCAGCCTCCCTTTTGACCCAGCCCATCAGGATTTTATTCTCTCCCCTCCTTCTGGATATACTCCCTAACAGGTGGATGCATTTCTTATTTTCAATTATTTTCTTATTAGAGGATGCTTAGGGGCCTGGGGGGGTTGGGCTTCCCTGATGCCTCAGGAGTAAAGAATTCGCCTGTCAATGCAGGAGACACAGGTTCAATCCCTGGGTCAGGAAGATCCCCTGGAGGAGGAAATGGCAACCCACTCCAGTATTCTTGCCTGGGAAATCGCATGGACAGAGGAGCCTGGTAGGCTACAGTCCATGGGGTCGCAAAGAGTCGAACACATCTGAGCAACTGAACACCATCACATCATCAGGGGTCTGTGGATTTCAGAACTTGAGGGGCCTCCGACTTCAGCCTTTTTTCCATTTCTGAGCTGTAAAGGGATCGTCATTTCTGAGCTCAGCAGTGGTGGGCTGACTGCCTTCTGAGACCTTAGGCTTGCTGAGTCCATCCTTTTCACAGTGATGAAGACTTTAGAACTGTTTGAGGGAGCTGTTCAGAAAGGCCTCTTCATTGTTTCATTCATTCATCATCCATCATGATTCAGTGAATCTTTATTGAATGTCTTCAGTGTGCAAGGCATGTCTGCTGAGTACAGTGTAGACACCCAGCATGGGCACCTGACCCCCTGCATCCCAGGGACCGACAAGCTCATTGCCAAGCTGGGACAAATCCATGCCAAGCTGCAGCGTCAGCCTTTTCTGGCACGTGTTGTTGACATGGTGATGATGCTTACTGCCTCTCAAAAAGCATCCTGGCCCACTTCTTCCCTGGTGATCCCATCTTCCGGGAGACATGTGCCTGCTCAGCAGAAATCGAGGCAGTTTGTGTATACAACACCCGCCCCACACATAAACACATGCCACCCAGGGAGGCCAGGTCCAGCTCCCTCTGCAGTCTGGGCGGGTGGGATGTTTCCTTCAAGGATAGTTTCTTTTGTGAGTTTTCCCATGCACACCTGAACCTCTTAATGAACTCCCCTAAAACTAAGTGGGAATCACAGTTGTTCCCTTTGTTTAGAGGGCAGGGGGCCGGAGGGGGGGATCCTTTTGTGTAACTGTTCCCTGTATCTGCCGGTGCCTTGGGGAGGTCCTTTGTTAAATTGACAGAACCATTTTTAGTTACTTGGGAGCCACTGAAGGTTTTCCAGGTTGGTCTGAGGGGATCCTGGTAGCTTCTAGACCTCCTCTGCCTGCAAAGGCCTCTGGAACTGGGATCTCTTGGGAATCTATGCTACAGCTCTTAACCACTCACTCCATGTCCCTATCTGTTCTATAGTTCAAGTAGCTTCGATGCATGCCTGAGATCATGCCTGACACCCCAGCAGATCTCTTAGCGCACCCATCAGGATCCATGAAGAAGTTTTGGTCTGAAACTGGACTTCTGCACTGACCGCAGTTATTACCGATTTCATCAGCTTGCGCAACCTGAGTTGATTCGCTTTTCCCATCAAGTTTAATGGGCTTCCCTGGTGACTCATGATTAAAAATCTGCCTGCCATGTGGGAGTCCCAGGTTCGATCCCTGGGTTGGGAAGATCCCCTAGAGAAGGGAATGGCAACCCACCTCAGTATTTTTGCCTGGAGAATTCCATGGACAGAGGAGCCTGGCAGGCCATGGGGTCACAAAGAGTCAGACATGACTGAGCATCTAACACTTGGTTTTAACTGAAACTCTGCTCCTATCCCCTCTGTTGACAGAGCCCAGAACAAACTCAGGTTCCTTATGATGGTTTGAGAGCAGGGACGGCGCCAGGTATTGCAAATACTGTGCCAAAGCCAAGGAAACATGATCTCTGCTCTCAGAGCCTCCGAGGGACACGCTGAGACCCTGTTTACCCATCCTCCCTGCTGCAGAGTGTAAGCATTCTCAGCTGATTAGCTAATGACTTAGGACTGGGCTAGTGCGATGCCAAAAACGTGAGTCACTCACTTACAGGTATGGGCAGCAGTGCGCATGCTCCGTTGCCATGGGAACGTGAACGTGTATTCATCTCCAAGCAGAAAGAATTTACTTCCACTCCTCAGGGATGTGGATGGTTCCCACATCGTTCCCTGGGCACATCTGTTCTCCCTAAGGCTGCAACGTCCTCACCCCATCACCCCATCCACTGTGACACTTCCCTGGGTGAGTGTCCTGACCCAGTGTATGCATTAACCCACCCCCAGCCCTTCTACTTTGTGGGTGCAGCCAACATCCCATTGTGCCTCTGATACCCAAGTTGAAGTCCCAGTGACCTAATTGTGAAGCAGGAATGTTTTCTTGAGGCCAGGCAGCCTGATGACGTGACAGGAGCCAGACTTTAAAGTTTGAACAGATTTGGCTCAGGTTCTGGCGCTGTCACTTATGAGCTGTGTAACCTTGAAAAAATATTTTTCTTCCTCTTTAGTGTCCTCATAGATAAAGGGGGGTTAATCCCTATGTTGGACTTCCTGGGTGGCTCAGTGGTAAAGAATCCGCCTGTAGTTCAGGAGGCATGGGGTTTGATCCCTGGGTCAGGAAGATCCCCTGGAGGACACAACTTAGCAACTAAACACCACCACCGCCATCAACAAATCCTTGTATTACCAGCTTGTGGGAAGGATGAAATTAAAACATGTCAGTGTGCTTCATGCGTCACCGAGTACATTTTCTTATTCTGTGCCCCAGCATCCTGGGGTGAAGCAGTGACGCTGAGCACCCTGAGGCATTACCTCTGACTTCCCAGGTGGTGCTCGTGGTAAAGAACCCATCTGTCAGTGCAGGAGAGTTAAGAGGCGCAGGTTCAATCCCGGGTCGGGAAGATCCCCTGGAGAAGGAAATGGCAACCCACTCCAGTATTCTTGCCTGGAGAATCCAGTGGACAGTGGAGCCTAGAAGGCTGTAATCCATAGGGTTGCACAGAGTCAGACACTGCTGAAGTGACTGGGCATGCCACACCCAGGGACATCCTGGAGAATTCAGAACTCTGGACTGTGGGCTTCGCCTGCCTTATGCTGGTTGGGTGATGTGTCACATGGGATTCTTTGGTCACAAACTTCAGAAACCATTTCTTTGATGTCAGCGAAGTGAAATTATTACAAAGATTCTGGAAGCTCACAGAATGGACAGGAGGCTGGGGATATCTTCTGAAAGCAGATAGAAACCAAGATGCTCAGCTGTGTGGGGCCAGGAGGTAGGACTGATAGGAACAATCTTGCAGCAAACAGAGTGTGGTCAGGTAAGCTTGGTTGTTAAAGGGGGAAACCCCATACGTCTCTCCAGGTGTCAGCAGAGAGCGTCTGGCTGCAGGCACACCTTTGCCCTGTGAAAGAGGAAGGAACTCACACTGGCATCCCTTAGGGCTTATAGAGGGAGGGCTGGCACCTGGATTCAGAGATCCATGGAGAAAGTACCTAGTAGGAGTGCCTTTTTTTCCTAAAAAAAAAAGAAAAAAGAAAAAGGCGCAGTGGTGTTAAGAAAGGTTTGGATAAAGGACGCTTGGCAGCTTAAGCAAGAAATGTCTGCAGCAGTGATCTTGGACAGATTTCACTGCTTTCCTGAAAATGAGAGACTTGAACTTGATCATCTCAAAGGACCCTTGGGTTTCTAATAGGACTGCTGCAGTGATGAAATAGCTTTCCACTGGAAAGGATAGGATTTAGCATTAGGCGCCTTCTTAGTTCTTTATTTTTCTCCTGAAGCCTCCTGCTCTGCAAGATATGCAGTTAATGCATATGCAATTATTTTCTAAAAATATGCAATATTTTCTAAAACCCACTTAGTTTTAACCAAAAAAAGAAGTTATATGTATCTACTATATCGCTATTTTAAAAATCAACTATAATTTATATATTTTACAATAAAGTATATAATTTACCATAAGTGTATCATGAAAAAAGTGTTAGTCGCTCAGTCATGTTGGAGTCTTTACAACCCTATGGAACGTAGCACGCCAGGCTCCTCTGTGTATGGAATTCTCTAGGCAAGAATACTGGAGCGGGTTGCCATGTAGCACGCCAGGCTCCTCTGTGTATGGAATTCTCTAGGCAAGAATACTGGAGCGGGTTGCCATGCCCTCCTCCAGGGGATCTTCCCCACCCAGGGATGGAACCCGGGTCTCCTGCCTTGCTTCTCCTGACTTCCCTGGTGGCTCCCACGGTAAAGAGTCCACCTGCAATGCGGGTGTTCCATCCCTGGGTCGGGAAGATCCCCTGGAGGAGGAAATGGCAACCCACTTCAGTGGTCTTGACTGGGGAATCCCATGGACAGAGGAACCTGGAGGTCTACAGTCCATCGGGGTCACAAAGAGTCAGACACGACTGAGCGACTAAGCACAGCATTGCAGGCAGATCGTTTACTGTCTGAGCCAGCAGAGAAGCCCAAATGTATCATAATTTACCATAAATAAATAAAATGTACTGTAAGCTATTATTTACCATAGAATTCACCCATTCTCACAGTATAGGTCAGTGACTTGACAAATATATACACCCGTGTAACTGCCACTCCAATTGATGTCTGGAACATGGTTCTGAAAAATTCTCTCTTACCCATTTGCAGTCAGCTTCTCTCCTATTCATCTCCTCAGGTCACCTCTACTTTCTACCCGATAGGTTAGTTTTGCCTATTCTAGGATTTCATAGAAATGGATCATGCAGTTTGTACCCTTGAACCTTGGCTTTGTACCCTTGAAGTTAGGCTTCCTGGAATAGGATAAGATCTGAGATTTAGCCATATTGTATCAGTTGTTATTGTTTTATTGCTTAGTAGAATTTCATTGGTTGACCATACTCCTAGAACCAAACTTAACCCATTTGTCAATTGATGGACATTTGGGATGTTTCCAGCTTTTAGCTATTATGAGTAATTCTCCGAACTTTTGTGTGTAAGTCTTTCAGACATGTTTTCATTTCTCTGGTGTAAATACCTAGGAGTGAAATTGTTGGATCATATGATAAGTGTATGTTTATATAAGAAACGGCAAAACTAGTTTCTGCACTTCACTCGTCACTCACAGCAACATATGAGCTTTCAATTGTCCTAGTTCCTTGCCAAGATTTTTTTTTTTAACATTCTAGTGAGTATGAAGTAGTTTCTGATTGCATTTTCAACTTGTGTTTTCCTGAGGGTTAATGATGTTGAACATTTTTCCTGTGCTTATCACCATCTCTGGGTTCGACAGGTATCAACACTTGCCAAATGTCAGTTAGAAATACCACATTTAGTTCAGTCACTCAGTCATGTCCAACTCTATGTGACCCCATGGACTGCAGCATGCTAGGCTTCCCTGTCCATCACCATCTCCTGGAGCTTGCTCAAACTCAAGTCCATCAAGTCGATGATGCCATCCAACTGTCTCATTCTCTGCCGTCCTCTTCTCCCACCTTCAATCTTTCCAAGCGTCAGGGTCTTTTCCAAGGAGTCATCAGGTGGCCAAAGTATGGAGTTTCAGCTTCAACATCAGTCCTTCCAATGAATATTCAGGACTGATATCCTTTAGGATGGACTGGTTGGATCTCCTTGCAGTCCAAGGGACTCTCGAGAGTCTTCTCCAGCACCACAGTTCAAAAGCATCAATTCTTCAGCGCTCAGCTTTCTTTATAGTCCAACTCTCACATCCATACACGACTACTGGAAAAGCCATAACTCTAACTAGATGGACCTTTGTCGGCAGAGTAATGTCTCTGCCTTTTAATATGCTATCTAGGTTGGCCATAGCTTGTCTTCCAGGGAGCGAACATCTTTTAATTTCTTGGCTGCAATCACCATCTGCAGTGATTTTGAAGCCCAAGAAAATAAAGTCTGTCACTGTTTCCATTGTTTCTCCATCTATCTGCCATGGAGTGATGGAACCGGATGCCATGATCTTCATTTTTTGAATGTTGAATTTTAAGTCAGCTTTTTCACTCTCCTCTTTCACTTTCATCAAGAGATTCTTTAGTTCCTTTTCACTTTCTGCCATAAGGGTGGTGTCATCTGCATATCTGAGGTTATTGAAATCTCTCCCAGCAATCTTGATTCCAGCTTGCGCTTCCTCCAACCCGGCATTTCGCATGATGTACTCTGCAGGGTGACAACATACAGGGTGACAATAACACATTACTCGGCATTAAAAAAAGAAATTCCACGTGTTCCTCCAGTTCTGTTCCCCTTTCTCTTTGTCTCTGCAGAGGTAACCACTCTTCTGTGCTTGGTGCCTCATGAACATGTTTAAAATTTTTACTACATGTATGCATCTACAGGGGCTTCCTTGGTGGCTCAGCGGTAAAGAACCCGCCTGCCAATGCAGAAGACACCGATTCAATCCCTGGGTCAGGAAGATCCCCTGGAGAAGGAAATGGCAACCTGCTCTAGTATTCTTGCCTGGGAGATCCCATGGATAGAGGAACATGGTGGGCTACAACCCATGCAGTCACGAAGAATTGGACATGACTGAGTGACTAACCACAACAACAGCATGCATCTGCAGTAAACATTTACTAATGTCTTATGTCTTTTGAAACGTACATTAAATATAGTTCTATTGGTGGAATTGGCTTTCTTCACGCATGTTTTTAAAGTTCATCCAGGTCAGTATATGTAGACCTGGTTCATTTTTCTAGCACATGCATATCTCATAGTTGATTCCTGTGGGCGGACTTTTTAGACTGTTAGAAACAACTGTACATTTCTCCTTGTGCACTTCTGTGAGTATTCCTCTGAAGCAGATAGATACCTAGTAGATTATCTGGGTCTCAGTATGTACCTTGGGATTTTGCCACTTGGGATTTTGTATTTTTCAAAGAGGTTTTGCAACTATACACGTAATGCTACCCACAGAGTAGACAATATCCGCTCTCCTTGCCAAGACAGCACACTTATTTTTGCCATCTGAACATGTGAAATATTGCACCTCAGATTTAACTTGTGTTTGTTTTCCCTTCGTTGCTAGTGAGGTTGTGTATATTTTCATATGTGTATTTGCTTTCAGATTTCCTCTCCTGTGCATATCCTATTCACACCCTGCTCACTTTTCCATCACACTGTCATTTAAGCCTTGCTTTTTCATATTTTTTAAAGGGTATATTTTGTCATGTGGCATTTTTAAATTGTAATCTAGTCAAATACATGTATTAACTGTGTAGACTTTATTTAGGAAAACTTTTCTTTATTGAGGGCATAAGATGCTCCTCCCATCCCCAGAATTTGCTAATGTGTATTTGGGATTTTTACACCTGTGCTCTGTGAGGTTAAGAGGTAGGCTTTTAATTCTTATATTGTTTTTCTTTGAAGATTGGTATCAGAGTATTCTAAAAGGAATTGATTGTTTTTCTCTGGTAGAGATGGTATGAGTGTTGCCTTTTCCTTAAAGGTTTAAGAGAACTTTGTCAGTAAAACCACATAAACCCATTATCGTTTTTTAAGGTCGATTGTAGACCGCAGAATCGATTCCTTTGAAGGTTAAAGATCTACTCAGGTTTTCTATTTCCTCTTGAGTCAATTTGAAATTTTTCTGAAAAATGATCAGTGGCAGGAGATAGCAAAAAGTCAGGAGGTTCCAGGACTTGTGAGAAAACAGCACCTTCTGCCGACTCAAATTCCAGACACCGAGGTCAGCTGAGGAGATCAAAGTGGAAGCACTGCAGGGTTTTGTATTATTCAGAAGCAGAAAAGAGTTATCGATTAACTGTATGCTTGAAGTCAAGTGTACATGTAAAAAATGTCAGTGTAACCACCTAAGTAGTATAAACAGACTCTATAAATACCAAGTTTGTGGGGTTGGAGGGAAAATAAAGAAAATGCAGTCCATCCAACAGAATGCAAGCAGGAGGGAGCAGAAACCGCAAAGCGAAAAGCCTGGTAAATAGAAAGCATGTCATTACGATGGCCTGCAGGCAGCATCACCTCCTAAGATGCCTTTCTGGACCCCTTGGTTTTTCTGCTTAGCGCTGCACCCATCCGTCACCCTGCACCATGACTGCCCATCTGCCATCTTCCCCTCTTTACGGAAGGCAGACTCTTCCCAGAACCTGACTGGGCCATATATCTGCTGCTTCTCGGTGCCTGACATATCGTAGGTACCCACTCGGTGTTTGAACGAGCCTGGCAAACAATTTAATAAGTAAGTGAACAGATGGGCAAATAAATCTGGAAAGGTTACTCTATCAAGTTTAGTGGCTGTGGGGAGACATTTTAATCAGCGATTGCCTTGGTTGGTCTGTGAGTGGGGAACCGAGGAAGTAGCGGGAGCCATGGATTTGACCAGGGAGCGGGGGTGGGAGTCAGCGTGAGATGCCTAAACAGGGGGAAAAAGTGAAAGTGTTACTTGCTCAGTCGTGTCCAATTGTTTGCGACCCCATAGCGTGCCATGGAATTCTCCAGGCAAGAATACTGGCTTGGGTAGTCATTCCCTTCTCCAGAGGATCTTCCCAATTCAGGGATCGAACCTGGATGTCTTACATTGCAGGTGGTTTCTTTACTGTCTGAGCCTAAATTGAAACCACCTCTAAAGTCTTCACTCCGCTGTCTGTGTGGCTGTTACATGCTTCAGTGTGTGGTTAGTGCCTTGAGAGGTACAAGGTACTCTTGTGCAGCTGACAAAGAGCCTCTACTGCAAATAAGAGCTTCCCAAACATGAAACAGAGCACGGGTCACCTGGGGCGCTTAGCAGAAAGCAGATTTTGATGCAGGAGGTCAGGGGAGGGTCCTGGATGCTGTGTTTCTAACCAGCTCACTGTGGCTGGTGTGTGGACTGGGCTTTTTGGAGCAAGGGTTCATGCTGTCATCTTGTCATCTACATTTTGGCTTTCCCCAGGGCCTCGGGAACAACAGAGGAACTCTAGACTTAGAGAACAGGCTCAAATGAAAACCATTCTGACTTCCAGGATTGTTACCAGTGACCGTGAAAGAGCCCAGCCCACACTGGCTGGGGAGGGGTATCAGCTAGCCTCAAGCTGTGTTTCATCCTTTTCCCCATTTTCCTGTTTCTCAGGCTGAGCCACAGGGCCTGCTAGGACACGTTGGATCCTGGGAAGCCCTCGTCTTTGTGATTCACATGTCACTTGTCACTGTTCTCCAGCCCTGCCACACTTAATCTGAGCAATCAAAATCCCATTTCCTTGCCTCATTCCTGCGAGCTTTCGCCTTGCCGTCACTCGGGTCCCCAGCCAGGGAGGGTCTCCTAAATCTCCCTTTTGCTGCCCACCCTGGGTGAGACTACGTCACTCTGCACACTTGGACTCATAACACAGACCAGGAACTGTGACACCCTGACAACCAGCTCACTTCTTTTCAGCCCCTCTCCCCCTTTTTAGAGAAATGGTACAAAACCAGTGGGCAGGTAAGCCAGTAATGCACCAGTCCTAGGGCCAGACAATCCATGCACGCTGGTCCGTCCCCAAGCCTCTGTCTGCAGTCTCCCCACTCCAGAAACAGTGTTGGCAAGCGGTCCGCTCTTTTCTTTACCTTATGCTCGTTATCTGCTCCCATGGATCCAGGAGGCTGGTGGACAGAAAGATCATTCTATCAGTAAGTGATGGAACCTGGGGTTTCTCTGGGCATGGGCTAGCTCCAGGACTTTACAGGAAGGGTATTTAAAGCCGGAAGAACCTCGTACCCAGCAGGAAAATCGGAACTTGAATGCCTTTGGGGCTGTTCCCAGACTGTGGGCAGAAGAAGCCTCCCCACCTGCTTCTCTAGCACAGTTCTGGCCCTCAGTGAGCTTTGGCCTTTGGCTTTTCCCAGGATGGGGAGAGATGACGCTGCCCTGAGAGGAGGCCCAGGATGACGACGCTGGCCAGCATCGCTGCTGTGGAACAGATGATGGTCAGAGCAGGCTGCATACTGGCTTTGTGTCCCAGGGCCCCAACCTTTCCTATTATTAACCTTGGCTGAACAAGCTGTAGACCAGGTCGTGTCTGCTACCGGCCCCCGTGAGGCAGGTGGTGGCCACAGAAACATCCGAGAAGCTCTGTGGGCTGCGTGTTAGAATCACCTTCGAGCTTGCAGGGCAGCCATCTCCAAGTGTCTCCCTGAGACATCCTGTTTCACGGGCCAGGGGATTCCTGGGCATGCAGGTATCTATAAAGCTCCCAGACAGGGAATTCCCTGGTGGCCACTCACTGCCATGACCCTGGTTGAGGAACCAAGATATCCCACAAGCTGTATGGTGCAGCCAAAGAAATAAATTAAAAAAAAAAAAAAAAAAAACAACCTCCGAGGTGATTTTCATGGGCAGCCAGGCTGAAAACCACTGCTTTCGAGGATGACGGGGAGATGGCAACGTTTGTCTTCATCCTGTCAGGACAGTTTTTGTACGGCCCTGTTGAGTTTTCATGAGATGACTGCACTCTTTATTTTTTTCATGGGACAATTCCTGGCTTTTATAGGTAGGCCCCTGACCTGCAGGCTAAGCCCTCACCTCTCTGACAGAAATACCTGTTGGGCTGGGCCCCACCTCTCCAGCTGTTCTCTGTTCACAGGCTGTTCTCTGCACATGTGGGGGAGTAATCTGCCTTCGGCTGGTTCCTATTCTTGCTCTTGGCTTCACACTCAGGGCCCAGCTCCACAGAAATAATGTTACTGCGCCCAGTCTCTGGGCGCTTCCCACTACCCCACAACAACCCTACGGGGTGTGTATGACTTTTGATCCTGTGCCTTGATGTGGACAGTCATTTGGCCAGGGGGATGGTGGAGCCAGGACTTGAATCTGGGTCAGTTTTTCTCATCAGCCCGAGCTCTCAGCCATCCCACTGCCTTTCTATGCTTGGGGCTCCTTGGTGCCTTCTTGCCTGCTGCCTCTGGATGGTTTCTGAGTGGGTTCCTCTGTTTCTGATTGGATAGCTCCTTAAAGCCTGTGGTTGGGTTGGACCGGAAGATCATGTGGTGTTGGGGAAGTGGGAATCGGGGATGTTGTCCCCTGTTTGAGAAAAAAGGCACATTTCCAACTTCAGAATGCTCCCCTCAACCCGGACCAACCCCCACATCCCAGATCATGACTTGCCTGTGAGAGACCCTCTGCCTCTCCCTCCCAGCCCCTCTTGATTTAGGAAATTGGCCAGAGGCACAGCATCTCTGTTGGCATTTTCTCTCCCCAAGGTCAGGCCAGTAGCCAAGGCCAGCTGAACGGAGCCCAGGGGAGCAGAAACTAGGGATGAGGGAGAACAGGGGCCCAGGCTGGGAGCAGAAGGGGCACCTGCCCCAAGTGGGTGCTGATGTTGTGTGACTCCTGGGCACAGTGGCCGCAGAGGCTGGCGAACAGATGAGCCAGCAGGGCAGGGAGGAGCTGGAAAATGCCTTGGATGTGGGATGGGGCATGGGGCAGACAGGGAACCACCCAGCAGCGCCTTCTTCCCTGCTACCTGACAGTGAGCCAGACGGGACAGGTTCCTATAGCACATGGGGTAACCGTGTAGTGTGTTCCAGAAGAGTGGGCAAAGGTGGGTCTCAGCGGTCCACAGGCAAGACTTTCCGAACCATTAAATCACAAAAGGAGAAGTGTTTTTTTCCTTTTGCAGTGCTCTCAGTTAAGGAGAGTTTGGGGCGGTGCTGGGTGAGAACAGGCCTCGGCAGGTAGAACTGTCTAGTTAGGACTGAGTAGCATTGCTTGTTTTTTTTGTTGCAGTTATTCTTGTGCGGTAGATTTCTGGCAGATGTTACTAGTTTTCCATTCAGAGAATACTGTTAAGATTTTCTGAGAAATAAAATGTGTTTGTTTGTTTTTTTAAGTAAAGAAAGGAGTCAACTAAAAATATTAAGTAAACAAGAGTGGTATGATGTCATGCCAAAAATGATAGTGAAAGATGAGCTCCCAAGGGAAGCTGGATGTAGGCGGTTCAAGGTCACCAGCTGTAGGGTCAAATAGACCAGGGCTCACACCCATTAAAATGGGATCTTGGGCAAGTCATTGCATGCCTGTAAGCTATAGTTGACACCATTGTAAACCATGAATATTATATTAAATAAGCTCACATGTGTCGCATGCTGGGCCCAGCGCCTGACATAGAGTGATAGTAAGTGGTGGTGATTATAAGAAGTGCTCATCAATGTGAAATATTGCAGTTGCAGGCCAGTGTTCCTGAGCGAAAAGTGCTGTCAATGGGCACAGGCCAACCACAGGCCAGCATGCTTTGTGAGGGAGTGAGCTCTCCATCAGCACAAGGGTTTCAGAGGCCTGTTGCCTGCCTAGGGGTCAGCGGCAGGAATGGGCCAGCCAGACAGCAGGGGAGGTCCCTTTTAAGGAACATTCTATATCCAGTGTGGAGAAACCGTTAACAGAGCCAGCCCAGGACTGCTCTCCTTACAGAGCTTGCTTGCAGTGTTGGCTGATGTCACTTGGATCTAGGAAGGGTTCCCACCATTCCAGAAACGCTCAGGGTGGCTCTTATGGAAACTGTTCTTTCAAACATTGTGGTTCATACTGAGCACCTGCTTTCCTTCTGGCAGTCTGGGGTTTTGCTATGTATCAGGCAGAGGATGCCTGTGGGACCATGGGTGCGTGCTCAGTCACTCGGTTGTCTCCGACTCGTTGCGATCCCGTGGACTGTAGCCCACCAGGCTCCTCTGTCCATGGAATTTCCCAGGCAACAATACTGGAGTCCTTCCTTCTCCAGGGGATCTTGCTGACCCACAGATCAAACCTATGTCTCCTGCATTGGCAGGTGGATTCTTTACCACTGAGCCACCAGGGAAGCCTGCCTATGGGACCAGCCCCTGACCAAGCCCCAGAGCTCTGAGGCTCTGAGCATCCCTGGTAGACACACTTCCTACCCATCACAGCTGGACAAATTCAGTGCATCTTGCATAGCTGTTCTGGGAGGAGACTCCTGCAAGCTTGTACCTGGTTTCCTCAGGGCCTGGCCCCAGACACCTTTTCCCTTTATTGATTTTTCTTTTTTTTTTTTGTATCTTTGTGTTATAATAAATCATGGCTACATACTGGTTCTGTGAGTCCTCCTAGTGAATAACCAGACCTGGGTGGTCTTGGGAACCCTGACACAGCTAGTCTCTGCCTTCCAGTCAGGAGAACCCAGGCTCCTTCGGCCCTTGAGGGAAGGGGTGTGGGGGTGCTGATGCTGCTTCTAGGATGAACTTGCCTATCAAGAGTGTGTTGGGGGGCTGCCCCTCTCGGCACTGGGGTGATTTCACTGAGCTTCTCACGAAGCAGCTTAAGAGGTCTGGGAAGAGCTGGTGGGTCTTTTCACGTGAGGCCTAAGTCTCAGCCGTGGGGTGTAGGACAGATCGCAGGCCCAGACTAGTTCGTGCAGAAGTGTCCAAGGTCAAGACCAAGTGACCAAGGTTGTCTGGTACAGATGGTGTCAGAGACACCACGCCCCAGCTCTTTACAGAATGTGAGGTGACCACACCTCCGAGTCAAAATGATGGTGTATTGCTATCAGCTTCTCTCAGTTACAGAGTTAGCCGTCTCCTAGTTGGAGGTCTCTGTAACAACTTCTAGGGGATGGTTTCTTATCTCTGATCAAGGCCCCCACCCCCAGCCAGGGCAGAGCAGGGTGTGCAGTGTCCAAGCTGTAGTCTTAAAGAACTATCACCAGCTGGAGAGTGACAGACATTCTGGCTTGGTGCTGGTTGGGCGGGTGGCCTGGTTAGTCTGTGTGGGTCTCCAGGGAGCTTTTCAGCCAGAAGTAAGCTGGTGGGGGCAGGGGCAGTTGCCTGCATGGAGGAGTGAAGGGGAGGCATTTGGTGACCTGCAGGGAGCCAAAGTGGAGCATGGCTGCCCATGCAGAATGACAGGGACCACGCAGTCCTTATGTGCTAGCTGTGTGTGGGTTTCCATAAGAGGCCTTAAAATGAGTGTGGTGCTGTTTAAAAATGGGTCTCTTAGCCTGCCCGGGCCATCCTGGGCACCCCGTAAGCGACCACCTTGAGTTTTGTCAGTGCTGCAGGAATGTCTATGATTTGGGGAGCTTCCCTGGTGGCTCACTGGTAAAGAATCTGCCTGCCAAGCAGGAATTTCAGTTTCAATCCCTGGATGGGGAAGAACCCCTAGAAGAGGGCGTGGCAACCCACTCCAGTATCTTGCCTGGAGAATCCCATGGACAGAGGAGCCTGGTGGGCTACAGTCCATGGGGTCACGAAGAGTCGGACGCAGCTTAGCGACTAAACAGCAACAACGCTCTGGGGAACCCCACCTTTCCTCACCAGCCAGGTCAGCAGACCGCAAAGGAAGCTCAAAAGTTTGGTTTTGATATGGGCGTTTCCATGGAGATGTGGGCGTGTCCTGACCCAGCTCCCCACATTGTGGGGGCAGCTTCCAGTTGGGAGGGGGGACCTTCCCCAGTTGCTCGAGTCCTCTTGGGGGCTGGCAGCGGCCGGACACCCCACTTAGATCTGAGTCCACCCACGTATTCTTGGTAGGTGTGACCAGCCTGTCCTCCCCACGGTGGGGGTGGGGGGATCACTCCAGAGGCAAGCCTCCCCAAGCCGGCCAGGGAGCACCTGCGATCTAGAGGTCTGGTTCTTTCCAGTGGGTGGTCTTTCCCTTCCCTTTCTCTGGTGCCAGTGCCCCCTTGTCAGCAAGTCCAGGCCAGAATCACTGCAGGTTTAAGAAACAGCCCAGCTGGATGTGGCTTCCTTCACACATCACACTCTCATTTTCCCTCCTTTCTTCCTGGTTCCAGTACCAAGGGGATTCCTTTCCCCATCCTACCCCAACCCTCCCACTCACTGGGGACATTATGGTGCATGTGGGGTATGTTCTAATTAGCCTTACCTTGATCTGAGGTCATATTGCATTTTATCCCTCAGCAGACAGCCCCCTGACTCCAGCTCCCCAAAATGTCCCTGAACAGACCTCATCCAGGGGTGCAAGCCACACTGGGCCATGCCTGGCACTCTGCTCCCTGCGGGTCTTCTACTCTTACTCTCTTTTAAAGACTCTGTGGTTATTTCTTCTCCTAGTGCCACTCGGCCTGCCCAGAAGTTCCCCACCATTCTCTGGAGCCCAGCTGGGCAGGCCCTGTGAAGCCTAGGAGGTGTGAACCATGACGTGTCTTGTCCACATTCACGTGATGCTCTGACTCGGCCAGAATGAGGGGAGACGGCTGAGAACGGCTCCCAAAGGTGTGTCCACATTCTAGTCCCCAGACCCTGGGAATGTTACCTGATTTGGGAGAAGGGTCTTTGCAGATGTGACTAAGTTAAGGATTTTAAGATGAGGAGATTATCCCAGATTATCCAGATGGCCCTAAATGCAGTGCTGGATGTCCTTATTAGAAGGTGGGTGAAGGAGATGCTACTGTGCCCGGAAGAGGAGGAATCCGACCAGGAAGGCAGAGATGGGAGTGATGTGGCCACAAGCCAAGGGAGGCTGGCAGCCACCAGGTGCTGGAAGAGGCAAGGACATGATTCTCACGTAGAACCTCCAGAGGGAACATGGCCTCGCCAAAAACCTTGATTTCAGTTCAGTCATACAGATTTTGGACTTCTGGCCTCCAGAACTGAGAGAATATATATATATACTTCTGAGAGAAGTCTATATTCTGAGAGAATATATATATATATATAGACTTGGTTTTATGCTACCAAGTCTATGGTAATTTTTTTCAGTGGCCATAGGAAACTAATATGGAGGATATTTGGCATTGCATGTATCTTTGGAAGAAGACTTTACCTTGATAGAAGGGGCTGAATCTCTCATACTCTCTGCTCTATGTTCTTTAGATCTTGCTGCTGTTGATATTGTGCCCTGGCCTGTGCTGAGAGAATGTGAGGCACAAATCTTTCTATTTCATCTTATATAAATGCCTCTCAAATTGACTTCAGACAAAAAGGGAATTTATAGTTTGGTGTAACTGAGAAAGTCCCAGAGGGTCAGCTTCAGGCATGGTTTGATCAAGCAACTTACACAGTATCAGCAATCTGATGTCTCTCTCTCCCTACTCCCCCATCTCTTCTCTGTGTCCCTCACCAGCTCTTTCTTTTCTTCTGTGTAGCTTCCATACTCAGGAGGTTCTTCCCTTAGGGTGTCAAGATAACCATCAGCAGCTTCACATTTACGTTAATTCCAACTAAAATCCAGGAATTGAGCACCTGGGTCACTTGCCCACTCCAGAGCTAATCACTGTGGCCTGGGGAATTGACTGTGTTCCTTAGAGAGGTGAGGGCCACCTGTCTCCACAAACCGTGATGACGGGGTGTGGGAAAGATGCACCCCCAAAAGAAAATCAGGGCACTCTCAGCAGAAGTAGGGGTGTGTTGGGGGAAGGCACACTGAGCGGATAACTGTCACAAGTTGCTTCTGGCTTGCTGTTTCCTGGAGATGTAGGATGCTGTTGGAGCCCAGGGTTGTTTCCAGGCCCCCAGATCACTGTGCTTGGAGATACCAGGTCATGCCTTTGAGGCTTTCCCTCTGCCGCAACAATCCAACTGTGAAAACAGACAGCCACATCCCCACATGTCACAGGAGATGGAGATGCTGACCCCAGAGGTCCCGAAAGGGGGGGATTGGATGAGGGAGCCAAGAGGTTTGTGTCCAGCAGCGGCAGCTGCTTGCATTAGAAAATCCCATTATCAAAGCGTCTTTGAACTTCTGTTGGCATTTACATGACTAATGTTCGATCTGGTGAAAGCCGTGCTTGGAAAAGGGAAGTGGGGGTGGGTGCTCCCACCACAATGGGGCTCTCTCTTTGGAAACGGTCCATGGAGGGAGGTGACTCACTGTGGGGACTGAACCACGGAGGGGCCCCTGCAGCCGCATGAAGACAGCATCCCCCTGCCTCTTCCCTGCCCCTCGGAGGTGGGAGCCCTGGGGCCCGGGTCCAGAAGGAGGCATTTGGCAGGGCGAACGCTCAGTGGTTGAGCTGTGCTGGGTGGCGGTCAGGAAGCTGCCACACCGACAGGTGAGAGGAGAGGTGACTCACTAAGAGATCCGGAGCCCGCTGTGCAAGTTCAGCAAGTTTCTACTGAATGCATAGAGCTCTTGGACCATCGCAGAGTCAAGAAATCATAAGTCGAAGTCAACAAAAGTCACCATAAGCCAGGGACCATCTGTGCTTCCAGAACCTACCTCCAGGCTTGTGGTAGAGATCAAAGGAGTGAACATACATAAACTGATGGGGACATTGAGCCACACTGTGTCATGTTATGTGTTTATTGTTGTGGTTGTAATCATCTGAAAATGAAGATGGTTTTTCACCTGCCTCCAGTGTTGGTTTGCCTGTTAAATGAGAGAATATTCATCCATGTTTGGAGCCGAGCCTCATTGTTCTCCCTTCAGTAGAGTTAAGCTCCTCGTGGACAGGGTCCTTCTGTCTTGGCTGCTATGGTTTCCAGGTCTAGATGGTGTCTCGAGCATAGCAGAAGCATGACAAGTGTTTGCAGGACAGGCAGGTGGACATGCATATTGTGCTGTGTGGCCAACACCTTGGCGCAAGGGGTCCTGAGCACCAGGGCATCTCCCTCACGGGGTTGGCTTCACTAGAGCTGGTGTTTGGCATGCTTTGGGGCAGAGATGGTGGTTTTGGCAGAAAATGCTGGATAACTGCCACAGAGAAGTTAAATAAGCACTAGGTATGGAGCAGAGAGCAGGGGGTTGTCTGGGCTGCAGGACATGGGGACACACATGTGGACACACGTACCCACGCCAGGTCCCACCATGCCTCTGCTCATCATTTTGATGGAGGTGGGAGGGAGTAGGTTCTCCTCTGTCTGAATGACAAAAAAGTGGGTTTCACAGGTCCTGCCTGTCCCTGCCAGGGAATTTCCAGGAAACCATCACCTACTTGCTCTCTGCTGCTGCTTCTTGACCCACTCTGGGAGACCCAGCCAGTGAATGGCCCAGGGGGTAGGAGGGAGGTTGCCTGTGCGGGGGAGCATCCTTTCTGACCCTTTCTGTCTGCAGGGCTGGACGGGGCCTCCTGCACAGCCCTCCCCTCCCCAGGCTGCTCCAGCAGCTGCGGCTTCACCCATGCCCGGCTCCCCTGGCTACCCACAGGAGCCCAGGGGCTGGAGGGCTTTTGGTGTGGGGACTGAGACCTCTGGGTCATTAGGTATTCTCATCAGCTGCTGGTGGCTCAGCCCTCTTGGGAGAGAGGAGAGAGGACATGAGGGTGTGAGCACTTCTGGATTGCTAATTCAGGGATTTCTGAGACCAACCAGCATACCAGACAGCAAAACAGAATTAGTCATGTTATTTGAAGTTGTTTATGTAGAGATTTAAATGATCTATGTCCACTGTGTTCTTGGGCCTTCAGTGGGCAGGATGCATTTTGTTTTTAAAGCCTGTATGTATTGCAAAAAAGAATCATGTGAGGATGATTTTGGAACACAGAATCTACTTTAAAATATTTGATATACTCGTAAGTGTTCCCCCTTCACTGTGAGTCTCAGCTTCTCTGTGACCTCCTAAGGTCTGATGGCTGGTCTCTCCATGGAAATGGACTTGAGTCAGGGTCACTGGAAACCTGGTCAGTGTTAGGCTGTACCAGAGTTTCTCAGCCTCGCCACTACGGGCATCTGGGGACTTAGGGATGTGGGCTGCGGGGTCCTGTGCATTGTAGGATGTTTAGTAGCATCGCTGGCCTCTACTCACTGGATGCCAGTGGTCGACACAATCATACCACCCACCAGATGTCCACAGCCCCCGTTCCTGGAACCTGTGAATGTATTAGGTCACATGGTCCAGGGAATTGAAGTTGCAGATGGAATTAAGATCGCAAATCACACCTTGTCTTATGTCCCTGGATATGTTCCATTGTCTCCTAGTTTATAGTCTGTGGGAACTTGTAGGATAGAATTTGTATCCCACTACCATGTTTAAATTGTTTAAATCTTGATTATGTTGAATTAGTTCTCAGTACTTTTCAGGTCTACTGTACTTCTCTGTCTGTTCATTCTGTTAATTTTTGAGAGCTTGATATTGAAATGCCAACTTAAAAATCTTAATTTATCTACTTAAAATAATAATTATTATATATAGTGCAACTATATGTAACCTTGTTCTGTATTTTTCCAAGTCTCCTGTACATGTGTTATCATATTTTCATAATTTAAAAAAATTAAAGCAAGGAAAAAAATAAAAGATTGCACAGCTGTTGACCTGTAGGTGAGTAGTTTGGATTAGCTAGGTAGGCCCCAATATAATCACTAGGGTCCTTATCAGTGGAAGAGGACAAAAGAGAGAAAAACCAGGGAACTTCCCTGGCGGTCCAGTGGTTAAAACTCTGTACTTCCAATGTAGGGGGCGAGGGCTGGATCCTTGTTCAGGGAATTAAGATCCCATATACTCACTACCTGCACCACTCTCATCAAAAAAAAAAAGAAACCAAAGAGATCAGGGGCTTCCCTGGTAGCTCAGATGGTAAAGAATTTTCTAGCAATGTGGGAGACATTCGGATGTGAGTTCAATCCTTGGGTTGGGAAGATCCCCTGGAGAATGGCATGGCTACCCACTCTGGTACTCTCATCTGAAGAATTCCGTGGAGAGAGGAGCCTGGCGTTCTGTAGTCCATAGGGTCGCAAAGAATTGGACACGACTGCGCAACTAACACTTTCATTTTTCAGAGAGGGAAAAGCAGCATGAAGAAGACTCGATTCACCATTACTCGCTTTGAAAACGGAGGAAGGGGCCAGGAGCCAAGAAATGCAAGTGGCTTCTAGAAGCTGAAAATTGAGACAAGGAAAGAGATTCTTCCCTAAAACCTCCATAAGGAACATGGTCCTGCTGGCACTCTGGCTCTAGCCCAGTGAGACCCATTTCTGAAATTCAGAACTCTAAGAAATTTGTGTCACCTTAAGCTACTGAATTTGTGGGCATTTGTCAGGACAGCAATAGGGAACCGATACTCCTGCCGGTCGCTCCTACCCCCATCATGACAGCCAGTAAATGTCCCCAAACATTGCCAGATGTTCCCAAAATTGCCCCAGTTCAGAAACACTGGCTGCGCGAACCACCATGCTGTTTCCCTAGAAACTGGGGAAGAGCTTCTCTGCTCTGTGAGAGAATGAGGCCGGGAGTGGGTGCACCCAGCATGATTGGCTGTATACCCAGCACGGTCCTGTCTTGGGGGAAGGGACCAGTGGTGTAAAAGAGGGCAGGAGTGAGGCTTCCAAGTAGCTCAGCTGGTAAAGGACCCACCTGCAGTGTGGGAGACCTGGGTTTGATCCCTGGGTTAGGAAGATTCCCTGCAGGAGGGTATGGCAATCCACTCCAGAATTCTTGCCTGGAGAATCCCCACGGACAGAGGAGCTTGGGGGGCTACAGTGTGTGGGGTCACAAAGAGTCAGACACAACTGAGCGGCTAAGCACAGTGGGGGGCCACAGCTGCCCCCCCCCAACCCCTCCCTGAGGCTCCTGGTGCTATCACCAGTGGCAGAGTGTGCTTTGCATATTGGTACAAAACTGGAAAAGAAGTTACACTATCTTCAAGTGCACCATAAAAGAGAATATAAAAACTCAGGAAATGTCAGCTGAAGCAGCCTTACTCATAGAGTCCTCGGTGAGGAGGACCAGCATGCCGGGTGCCCCTAGCACTGTTTGTGGGCGTTGTGGGCGGGGAGGAGAGGCCAGGGAGCCCAGCCTTTGCTGGGGGCCACCAAACCCAGGCTCTGAGCCAGACACTCAGACCCCGGTTTCCTTCTCCCCAACCCTGATGCTGTAATTCTGTTTATTTTGCCGAGTACGAAGTCCATATGGTTCTGATTTTGCCTTTATGATCCGTCATCTCTGCGTGGCTTCGGAGCTAGGGTCCATGTGAAGCAGCTTTGAAGTTGTCGTTTTGGGGTAAGCGGGATGTGGTGCCTTTCCAGGGTTGGATTGGAGTGGTGCTCCAGGAGTTGAGAGTAGGAGGTGGGCGGCCAGGTCAGAAGGTCAGTGTTTGCAGAGCCTGCAGCAATGTGTGCAGCCCAGGGCCCTCCCTGGTCCTCCCAGCTCCTCCCAAGACTGAGGTCACAGTGACTCTTCCTTCCAGGCATCCCAACAGGACACGTGATTCAATGTCAGTTAGAGCTGTAGCCCCTGCTTCTCCTGCGAGGCAGCAGCTGGCCTGGGGGGCAGAATAAAGGCAGAGAAGGGGAGAGAGGGGAAAAGAGGAAGAGCCCGTGAGCAAGGAGGAGATGGAAAAAGATGTCTGCATCTGTACTTTAGACGTTAGAGGGCCAGACGATCTGTGATGGACAGGCCTTAGATGGATCTAATGGATGTGTGGAGGCCAGTGGTCCCCAAATTTCAGCATGCTTTGGAATCATTCACCCCAAAGGCTTGTCAGAAATGGACTACGGGACCCCACCCCCAGAATTTCTGATTCAAGAGGGCTGGGTTGATGCCCCAAGTTTCTGCTTCTGATCAGATTCCCAGGTGATGCTGCTGCTCCTGGTCCAAGGTGGAGAACCGTTTGCCTAGAACAAGAGTCTCTTTGTAATTAAAAGTGGTATCAGTAACTAATAGTTCTTAGGACTTTACAGTTTATTGGTGAGGGCCCTCCCTTTTTAAAATTATAGTTTATTTATAAAAGATAGGTTTCAGGTATACAACATACTGATTCAATATTTTTATAGATATAAATATTCCATTTGAAGTTAATACGAAATAATGGCCATATGTCCCTATGCTGTACACTATGTCTTTGTTGCTTGGGAGGAGCCCTCTGATGATCTCTTCTATAAGGAGACAGCATCATTGTCTGTGTTGTGTGTTTTTTTTTTTTTACCAAGGTGAAAGTATCATGTATTTTATTTTTTTCTAGACAATAAGATTGACCTTTTTAGGTATACAGTTCTGTGGATTTTAACACATATTATAGACTTATGTAACCACCACCTGAGCCAGTTTATATAAGAGCTTCATCACTCTAAGATCTTCCCTGCTACCCTCCCTTTGCATTCATACCCCCTCTGACCTAACCTTTCATGGGTCATTCATCCTTGTACAGTAGTTTTGTCTTTTTGAGAATATCATACAAATGAAATCATACAACAGGTAACCTTTTGAGACTGGCTTCTTACTATCTATGAGATGGATCCAGGTTGTGGCATATGTCAATAGTTTGTTCCTTTGTGTTGGTGAGTAATATTCCATTGCATGGATGTTCCATAGTTTGTTCTTTAGTACCTGTTGAGATCTTTTGGGTTGTTGCCAGTTTGGGGTTCTTATGAATAAAGCTGCTATGAACATTTGTGTACAAGACTTGGTGTGGACCTATATTTTAATTTCTTTGGGGTACATGCCTAGGAGTGGAATTGCCAGGTCATCTGGTAAGTATATGTTTAACTTTATAGGAAACTGCTGAACTGCTCTCCAGGGTGGCTGTACCATTTTGCATTCCCACCAGCAACTGATGAGATTTCCAGCTGCCCTGCATCCATGCCAGCACTTGACATTGTCCATCTTTTAAATTTTAGTCATTGCAGATCATGTATGATTTTGAAATACGTAATCGCATTTCAGGAAAGGCTCAGAGAGTTGTCTAAGGCCCCTCGGCTCTTGGTGGCTCCTTGAATAACAGAATCCGTACCTTTGACTTCATGGCTGTGAGTATTCTGGGTGGTGGCTGTGCTGGACAGCACTGGTGGAGGGTTATTCCACACGCCATACCCAGAACCAGGAGCTCCTGTTCCTATCAGGGCTTATGTGGCAGGGTTGAGGCATATGTCCAGGGACAAAGGAAACAAGGAAAGTAAAAATAGGAAGTGAGAAAGGAGACAAGACGCACATCCTAGAATGGCAGAGGTAGGAGGGACTAAGCTACTTCTCCAGTTCCTTATGCCCCTCCCTTATTTTTTCTTTTTTATTTTTATGGTGGCTCAGTGGTCAAAAATCTACCTACCAATTCAGGAGACACAAGTTTGATCCCTGGGTCAGGAAGATCCCTGGAGGAGGAATTGACAACCCACCAGTATTCTTGCCTGAAAAATCCCATGGACAGAGGAGCCTGGTGGGCTACATTCCATGGAGTCACAAAGAGTCAAGCGCTACTGAGGACACACATAATTGACTCATAGTGTTGTGTTAGTTTCTGGTGTACGTAAAGTAAATCAGGTATACATATACATCCATCCACTCTATTTTATCCATATAGACCATTACAGAATATTGAGTAGAATTCCCAGTGTTATACAATAGGTCCTTATTAGTTATCAATTTTACATATAGTAGTGTGCCCCCTTATTTTTACACTGAGGCTCAGAGAGGGGAAGCTGCCTGCCAAATGTCACTCAGCTAACTGGTGCCTCTTGATTGCGTGTGGCCGGCAGGTGACAGAAGCCACCTTTGTTTCCAGAAGCTTCCTTGGGAGTAACACAGGCTGCTTCCCCTTGGTCCTTAAAGAGTAGAGCTGCAGATGGACACACCTGGTCAGGGTCACCATACCCCTTCGGTGTCTTGGCCTCAGGTCTGTTCTGGGTAAGGAGTTGGCTTCAAGAAGGAGCTTGTGCAGAGGGCCACAGCCACAGCTGAAAGCAGAGGGGTGACTTCACAGGGAGGAGGTTGTTGGAGGACCAGGCCCTTCTGCTGAGCTGTCCCACCCACCCTCATGGGGGAAACGGCGCAGCTGTCCTGGAAGGCTGTGGACATGCTTACCCGATTGCAGAATACTTACTTTCGTTTTGAATATCATTTGTTTGGTTGCCACGGCAACGTCAAGTCTCTATTTTAATGCTAACCTGCGTGGCTGCAACTTTCTATATATAAATGCTGCTTTGCACAGTGAATTAGCTGATGCCACGGGGAAGCAGCGGATGTGGAGACGGTGGCAGAAAATGACCAGCGGGTCAGCTTTACAGGAGGAGGGTCTGCGGGGCTGAGGTGAGTGGGCACCCAGGGCGGTGCCACTGGTCTGCGGGCAGGCGCTCGAAGCTCATTGGAGCAGGGTGAGAGCGGAGCCCGGGAGGCAGCCCCCACACCTGCCACACCTTCGGGAAGCCGGGAGGCAAGTCCTCCTTGGACGGCCTCCTGCTGGGTGGGGGGTGTGAGTCTTCAGTTTCCCACAAATTCCCCCTTCCTCTTTCCTTCACTGAGTCTGGGCCACCGGGGCACCTGAGGCTCCTGAAAGAGGAGCCAGCCCCTGGGCAGGGTGGTGTCTGCAGGGAGCTGAACGCCACATCAGTTTTCCTTGTTTTAACTAGCTTGGTTCCCTCGTCTGGAACTTCGCCTACTCTGTTTAGCCTTTTCTTCCTTCCCTGTTGGGGCTGGCTGGCTCCACGTGGTGCAGGTAGAATAGTCAGGAGAAGCCTGGAAGGGACCTTGGGAGTCAGCTGGTTCAACCCCCTCGCCTCTAGGTGAGGGCGAAGCCCAGAGAGGTATATGCTCTGCCCGTGTCGCACAGCTGGCCAGAGAGGCTGGGACGGGAACCAGGTCCCCAGGATCTTCTGACTTGGGTACCTGTGCCTTCTGTGGGCACTTCTGTCATGGGGTCAGGAAGGCTGAGTGTATGCACACCGGGCTGCTAAGAGGGGGCCCACTACTCACGGGTGCGCCTTTCTTAAGTCACAAGTTGGGGGGGCATGTAAGGAACCCAGGATTACGTGACAGGATCAGAAGCCATTAAGGCTTCAGGAAAGAGCATGGAAGTTGGAGTCCCCAAAACTGGGATTCAATTGATTCAGCCACTTCCCGTGTGACAACTGTGTCCACTCTTCTGAGGCTGGATTTCCCCAGGGAGTACGGGCATCGCTTCCCCAGCACTGTTGTGGAGGGTCAGTTTCCCAGCTGGTGTGAACCTGTCAATGGCAGCACTGGGGTCCAGATGGGGGTACAGTGCCTCTGAGGGCAGAGGGGGTTGGAAACCATGAGCATCCACACGACTCCGTTCCCCTGTGATAGGGAGATGCCAGCAGCAGGGGGCTTTGGTGGAGATTGGGTTTCGGGTATGCCCTGAAATGCACTACAATTTTATCATCATTTAGAAAGTGTCATCCAGGCAACCTCTTCCCTGATATCAAACATTCAACCGATATTTTAAGTGCGCTGGATCTGAAGACTCGGACCCTGTTCTTTTTTTCTTTATTTTTCCTCGGCCGTACCTTGTGGCTTGTGGGATCTTAGTTCCCCAGTCAGGGATCAAAGCCGGGCTTATAGCAGTGAAAGCACAGAGTCATAACCACTGGACAACTAAGGAATTCCCAACCTTGTTCTTTTTATTATTTTTTAAAAGATTTTATTGGAGTATAGTTGCTTTACAATGCTTTGTTAATTTCTACCGTATAGCAAAGCACCAACTCTGTTCTTGAAAAGAGGAAACGTGTACAGTTGTAATCCTGGGTGCCCACAAGTGGTGTACAGTCTGGGACCGAGAGTTTGGAAGTGAAGAGCTTGCATGTCTCTCTGGAAGGCCCAGGAAAGTGCAAAGTGAGGGAATCCCTTGCAGGAACTTATGATGGAGAGTTGGGGGTGGGTGTCAAGGGGGGAGTTTAAAAAGAGGAGCTGTTGAGAGCAGATAAAGCAGTGTTTCCTAAAGCAGGCATCGCTAGCCACCCTGTGTCTATAACCTGTATTAACCGGCGTGGAAAAGAGGGGGAAACAGCAGAGCGCGTTGCGTGTAGTAAAGCAAGTATTGCTTCGTGAAACTTTTGCTTTGCATGTATATTGGGTTGTGAAATAAAATGTGCTTATTACTGTGGGTCAAACTTTCAGAACAGACAAAAAAAATGACAACTGCTGGCCTGGAGTGGTGACCCAGTGAGCCTGAAGTCTCCTGTTGGGTGGCTGGGAGGGGATGTCCTTTTCAAGGAAGAGCTGGAAGGAGGAAGGATGGGTTCTCAGTGGGGAGAACCCCACGCAAGCATCATCTTAAGAAGCTGAGGTGATGCAGTGGGCAGCTCAGACGGGGACAAGCAGACCAACTGGGAGGTGTGAAGTCAGGGAACCAGAGGTGGCATCCCCTTCTCCCAGGACCTGAGGGCAGAGTTCCCTTTGGGCAGATTGAGAAGGATACCTGTGATCCTTGCCCGCTCCCCCTGCACCCCCCCAGCAGTCCCAAAACACGCATTCCGCTGCCCCGGAGCCTTGCAGAGCTCTGCACTGCTTACACGAGGAATGGACTCAGCCGTCCTCACCCCCAGGCACCATGCTTCAAGAGTGCTGGCTCCCAGCTGCTCAGCATGTGATCCCATGGAGGAGGTGGATCTGTGCTCACTCTAGCAGCTGTGTTGTCCACCTTTATACCTGATGGATGCACATCTGTCCTCCCCAAGGCTGTGGTACCCTTGGGGTTCACTTTCTCCTCCTGCTCCATGCTTGGCTTTGCCTCTGAACGCGTTCTCTG